>NC_090444.1:897597031-899997031 GCF_031143425.1 Pleurodeles waltl | reverse complement strand
GTCATCCAGTGAGGGGTTAGCAAAAGAAGGACAGAACGATCCAAGTATATCAAGTGGTCCCATCTAGTTCCCTGTTTCCAGAAGGGGCTTAATCAGCTGTCAATTTTGGTGAGGTGCTATGATCTCTCCGCTCTGCTGTGCCCCATCCCTAAAGCCAATCCCAGGTTTCTTTCTGAGTTTCAAAGTACCTCGTCTTTCTCTCTGCAACCACTCACAACCTAGCTGGAAAGATCATGGGATATTTATTTTTGAGTCCTCCCTGGGCTCTCTTAACCTCCAGAAGGCTGCGTCATAGACGTTGCACCTGTATCATAAAGAATGGAAAAAAGGTTTTCACCCCATTCTCATAATGTACCGGTGGGGTGATGCAAGCCATTTCTAAGATCACATCTCAGTCTCGGAGGTTGAAGATTCTGGCTATCATCAGACGAGGCAGCGCTACCAGCCGCGGAGGCACCCCAGGAACCACATCGGCACGTTCCACTGAGAAGAACATGGAAAGTCCCCTCCGTTGCATTTCCTTGAGGATAATGTCTTTGACAAACACATCAACCACGGGACCCTCAGATCACCCAGGCACCCCTACAATCTAAATATTGTTCCTCCTAGACTGGCCTTCATAGAACTCCAGCTTGGCCTGTAGGATAGTAGTAAGGGTCTGTAGCTTGCTGACCTGAGCCCATAAGGAGTTCGTGTCTGCCTGGAGGAAGGAGGTAGAGGTCTTGACTTCTCTCACACGTGTGCCCATGTTACACAAGTTGGCTTGCAGTAAGGACACTTCCAATGTCACTGAGTCAATTCTGGACTCCAAGGAGGTACAAGCTCCCTGGATTACCTCAATGATGTCTTGGAGTGTGAGGGTCCCCGTCCCAGACCCAGCCTGGTTTTGTGCCACCGCTTCAGGGTTCAAGAAGTCCTCCGCACCAGAAGCTTCCCTGGGGATAGGTATCTGTCCAGTTGGACAGTTTTTCCTACACTGTCACCAGTCATGGTGGTAAGATAGGTCTATTGCCCCCAGAAGAGAGTCAAGTTTCTCTCCTTGTGAAGGGCCCGGAAAGGGAGCGGGGGATTTGTGGAACTCACCGCCACCTGCCTGAGGAATAGAGGTAAAATCTTGGCAGCCTGTTGGTTTTCCCACTGCGCAGTCCCTGCCCCTTGCAAGAGTTATTGGCACTTCTTCAATGTGTACCTGTTGTGGCTGGTGGGCCCCTGGCTAAAACGAGAGAAGAACGGGGACAGGAGAGCGCTCACCACTTTCTGATAGTATGTTGTGATTGCTTAGTATCTCCTTGCGTTGGTTGGATTCTCCTGTCACACAGCCCCAAAAGGTCTCACTGAGAAAGTCCAGGGGGCCTTTCTTGTGACACAGCACCACTTGAATTTCACTGGTTCCCATCTTAATTGAATGTCACAGTGGTTTTATGATTTATGGTGCCCCACTCGGGCCGTTTGCCTGCTGCTCTTCCAGACCCCAGGAGGGGGAGAGGACCTACTGGCCTCAAGCGCACCCCTGCTCCACTGTGGCCAGACTTGGCCACCGATTCCTGCGCCCCCTTTGCTCACTGACACAGCAAGGGAGGTCTTCAAGATCACAGGGGTGGGACGGACAGGCCCAGGTCCAGTTATTCAATATTCAGGGCTCCTCTCCTAACCTCCGCAGCTCCTCCAGCTGTGGCAGCACCTGCAGCCACCTCCCTCGCGGAGTTACCGCGGCTCGATCCGGCCGCCAATCTCCACCTCCACGGGACCAAGGCTGGAGCGGAGAAGTTCAACACTTTCCCCATCCGAGAGCACTGCGTGGCCCCATGGTGCCCCCATGCAGTCTCAGACCCCACATGTCTGTCCTCACCTCCGTCATGGCCCCCGCTGCAGGAAGGAGTTGCTCTGGCGATTGCCTCCACTCCTCCACCAGGCCCTCGCTGCCACTGTGTTGCTGGCCCGTGCCAGGCCCCTGGGCTCAGGCCTCTCCACCACTAGGCCACGGGCAGGCGCACCACACAAGGTGCTTCCTCAAATGTGCCTGATGGCTCAGCAGGACCCCGGGAGTTTCCAGGCTTCATAGAGAGTTGTTGCATGTATATATCAAATGATTGATTGGATATTCAAGGGATGGTGTTAGGGGATTGAAGCCTCGCTAGGATGCGGCCAACTTAATTGGCAGTTGGCCATGCCCCTGTCATCGCAGTGATTCTTTTTACACACAGAAAGTTTTGTGGTGATCCGTCAAGGGGGGGGGGCTGAGAAAAAGGGGGAGATAAAAAAGTTGTATTTCCCATGGTAATTCCTATAGGACCTTTAGGCATGACTACACCCCGAACCACTGGACAGAATTACACCAAATTTGGCAGAAAGCTAGCTTTCAGGTCTCAAATTATGCTTTCGCTTATTTGGTGTAATTCTGTCCAGTAGTTTTTGAGAAATTAAAGGAATCCCAAATTTGTATATCTGTGATTGAGAAAAAATGACAAGTTTGTGCAGAGAAATGCAAACCAGGAAGTGTTGGCAGCCATCTTCTGACTCTGCTTCAGCTGAGACCCAGTAAAAGAGCAAAATAAAAGACAAGGTGGCATGGTAGGGACACTCTGAGCCCTTAGCTCTGGAGGGACCCTCACAGAGCAAAAAAGCATTTTTCTTAAAAAGAAATTGCCAGGGATTTGCGATATTCGCAAATTCACCGCAAAAAAACAAGCACAGGCTCCTATGTTTGATTTTTAATAGGCCCCCGGGATGGGCCACGTCCCAGGTGGCATTCATTTTTTGAGTGTGGGGGGGTCTCTTGAAAGCATTGAAGGTTGATTTAAGTCAATTGGAGCAGTACCTTGTTGGGGACTCTGACTTGATAAACTGCTAGAGCTATTTTCAGGCTGTGTTGTATCAGAGTGACTCCACTTTTCCTGCCTAGACTGACTAAACAAAGATTGCTGAATCAGTTTAATTGGAGATCTAGGATGAGGCAGCCTGTTAGGAGATAGCGGGACATTGTTCTGGATTGACCTTGTTTTGATGACCAATGAGTCAAACAGTGGCAGTAGACTCACTTAGTCTAACTCCCTCATTCAAATTGTGCAGCTGTTCGAAAATATGGGATAGTCTTTAAGTCTCTGAAGTGTGATCTCTGTATTTTCCTGCTGATCACAACAGTCTTTTACTCAGGCTATTCTCTCACCTTCATTAACATCCTGCTAAAAAGGGATGATAATCTCTTAATTAATCGCTATAGTGGTCATTTTAGCACTGGCACTGGTGGATTCTGAGGATGACATATTCCCTGAAGTGTCTAATGTGGATAGAAATACTGGTGATAAATGCTCTGTAGTATTTGTCGTAGTAAATAGCTGGCTTCTGGTTGCAGAAGATTCCTCCCTCCTTTTCAAAATAAGGCATGTCTGCACAGTGCACTTCTTGCCCTTTTGGCTGGGCAGGACCATATTAGTAGTAGGGGCACCAGCTCCCCACTGGTATGTCTGCTGCATGCTCTGTCCCCCGTAATCCCGTGAACTTGACCTAGTGATTATCCCAGCATATATGATACAGCCGACGGCAAACACAAAAGTGGAAATGTGTAATTACTCCAAGATAAAGAAAGGGGTGGAAGAAGACAAGAAACTTAAAGAGGGACCATATGATGGGGAGGGCAGCCCCACTATGTGGACTCCTAGACCGAGTGTGTCTCCTTACCTTAATGAGGCACCTGTCAGAAGCTCACCTCTCTCCTGCATCCCCTGTCCTGCACCATCAGCTGCCCCAAAGTCCTTTAGCTACCAGTTCATGAATGGAGTCACCCTCTGGGATTCTGTGCAGTTTTACCCCCGCTCCACTGCGACACCCTTGTATCCATTGCGTCTCTCCAGCTGCCTCAATAATCTCATCCTGGCCCAGAAGTGGAATTGGCCATATCTTCACACAAGGGGGTGGAGTGACATGAGAGCTCAGTAGTCCGGCATGGGGGCTGGATTCTCACCAACCGCTGATGCTGTCTGAACTGAATCTGAGTCTTCTTGTGCCATTGTGAGGTCCCCGAGTTGGGTGATTCTGGTGCACTGCTGGAAACAGGGCTGCTTTGTTTAAGGATGTCACCTTCTTCTTTCTAAAGACCTCCCACTGTGATTAGACTTGTAGCTGATGTTTACCAACTCTACTCACCTTCACCACCACAACCACATTCAGCAATTTTTTAAAGGTGCTCCTCCCATCGGATTGCATGATGTTTTTTCATATTGTTTGTTTGGCCTCCAGTACCATAATGTGAACCAGGCTTACCTCGATGAATACTCATGACAAATGCAGCATAGTGCAATGTTCTCCCCCTACTTGCTAAGAATAAGAAAGTCCCAAACTGTGGAGGAGTACTTTCTTAGTGGGCCCCTGCCGAAGCCTGAGAAAGAACTGGTGATGGGTGGGTGTGTAATCAAATGCCTTTTTGCAGTGCATGCATCTACTGAGGTAGAGGTTGGTGCAGGTTTCAGCTGGGGCTTAGAAATATGGGAGCTGGGGGTGCTACCTGTGCCACATCCCTTGAAGCAGGTTGAATAAGTGGAGTAAAGTTGGACTCCTCTGTGCCAGCTTCCACAATGACTGGCCTAGCATTTTCATCCTCCTCATCACCCCCTTCCATAATTCTAATGCTTTCAGGAATTTTTCTTTTCCCTTGCCTAACCCAGCATCTCCTGAACTCTGCCGGGGTCCACTCCATGTCCCCATCATCATCATCATCAGAAGTGGTGCTTGGAGAAGATGGTGGAGTTCCCTTCCTTTTTCTTGCTGAAGATCTAGGAGCCAATTATTCTGAAATACGAAGTTCTTGCTCGACAGGAAGCTCAACCTCCTGATCTGCTCCAACTTAAGAAAGATCTATTATTGCTGGCTGTGGCTGCTGTCCACTTTGCTCTGTTTCCTGAAACCACTGGGGACTTCTTTGAGAAAGGGACAAATCCAATTCAGCATCACTGCTCGTCAGCATCACCATAATTACAGTGACTGCCTCACTGACAGATATGGTGTTCGGCTTCGGTTGGGGTGGTGCTGTTGATGTGGGAGTGCTGCTCGCAGGATCCTCCCCATGGGCCTGTGTAGCAGGCACACATCTCCTGAAAAAGGTTCTGATCTACACACCACTGCTGGCGAACTGCCTCTTCTCACTGAGCTCTCAGTTGGCAGTGTCACTAAGCTGCACAAGCCGAAGACATTGGAGAATCAAAGTCACTGTACAGGCCTTCTGTTTGAAAGTACTGTGGGTGATGTCTCTTCTTCTCTTGTTCACCTAAAAGCAACCAAGCAAAAAAAACATTTAGTTAGTAAAACGTGGCATTATTCCAGGTTAAATTAGTACAGACAAAGGCAATATTATTGTGGTTGATTACTTAGATAATAGCAATTTATCCAATCATTTTAAAGCTAAACCAGACCACCATAACTTAAAATGTTTATTTTCAGTCAGGAGAACAATGCAACATAGAGATATAGCTCTTTGCTTTATGTCCATCTATTCTAAAGGAGACACCATTGGTAATCAGGGAGGTGCATGGGTCTGCAGCCCTGCACCGCAGGCAGGGTGTACAGGAGGAAAAGGAATCATACCTAAAAACTGGATGCTGTTGTGTGGCTGTGCACTTATTGTGAATGGATAGATCAATGCAAAATGCAAAAAAAAAATAATGTAAAAGAAAAATCAAATAAGAAAATTACAAAAATCTAAAGTAAATATTAAACAAATTACATTAAATAAAATAAAAAAATTAAAATAAATAATAAAATAAGCAAAACGAAAATAAAGAAGATAAATAATTGCTGATGTTTGTATTGGAATATGAGAAGAAACTGATTGCGAGTCAAGGACAAGGAGGTGCAGAAAAATGCATGTAATATAAGCACTGTTCATCATAATAATCATATTCATAACACACATATACTACAATGATCCTCAGGAATATTATTAAACTGATATCACATCCATCCATGCAAGCCTATAGCAAAAGCACATTGACTGGATGCACAAAATGTCCGTCAGCCACATGCTCAAACAACAACATTGAACAAGGAGGCATTAGGAACAAAGAACTCATGCAAGCCTATGGCAAAAGCACACTGGCTGGATGCGCAAAATGGTCACTAGCCACATAGTCAAACAACAACAGGGAGCAAGGAGGCATGAGCAACACAGAACACATTCAGGCCTATGGACACAGATTACACAAAATTGTCCTTGGCCACAAGGCATGGAGAACAAAGGCATATGGAGGTCGATGACAAACACACTCACACATACACTTGTCAGAAAAACTAGGCATGGTGTAACACTGAAGAAAACACTACCATTAATTCAGCAATACAAAACATGAAAATTAACTGAGGTATAAAACCTTTACAACGACACACATCCTCCTACAGCATCAAATATTAACCCACATATGCACTTTTTGCAGGAAAACAAACATGGGATACAAACAATAGCCAACATTTTGAATTGAAGCCAATGCCATCCCTGTCCTAAATGATGTTTTAAAACATATACCATAGAAACATTTCTTTCTTGCACTGATGTTTAGTACTGGGCCTAGTGGCTGAATGGACTGTTGGAAGACTAGGACACGTAGTAAAATAAATGAATATTGCAAGTGTAACAAACATGGAGGAAAGGTGCTGAACTGTGCAACAGTTTCTCGTTCCAAAAAGAGAAAAATTAAATACAAAAAATAACTAGGCCCCTACTTAAACTCCAGGCCACCTACCACAATAACATTTAAAAATAAAATAGAACTACACATGAATACTGCTGGATGCCCTATAAAACAAACAACAACCTTATATAGTAGTTTTTGAACTTGTGTGATATAACAAAATCAAAGTCCTTAAATTCAAAGGTATTTATCCAGCAGACATAGAGGGGGTCATTCTGACCCCGGCCGGCGGCGGAAGCCGCCGGCCCGGCTGGGACCGCCAGAATACCGCTGCGCGGTCAAAAGACCGCCGCTGGTATTCTGGGTTTCCCGCTGGGCTGGCGGGCGACCGCCAGAAGGCCGCCCGCCAGCCCAGCGGGAAACACCCTTCCATGAGGATGCCGGCTCCGAATGGAGCCGGCGGAGTGGAAGGGGTGCGACAGGTGCAGTTGCACCCTTCGCGATTTTCAGTGTCTGCATGGCAGACACTGAAAATCTTGGTGGGGCCCTGTTACGGGGGCCCCTGCAGTGCCCATGCCATTGGCATGGGCACTGCAGGGGCCCCCAGGGGCCCCCAGGAGCCCCACAACACCCCATACCGCCATCCTGTGCCTGGCAGCCAAAACCGCCAGGAACAGGATGGCGGTATGGGGGTCGGAATCCCCATGGCGGCGCAGATGGAGGATTCCCCAGGGCAGCGGAAGACCGGTGGTACACCGCCGGTTTTCCGTTTCTGACCGCGGCTGTACCGCCGCGGTCAGAATGCCCAAGGGAGCCCCGCCAGCCTGTTGGCGGTGCTCCCGCGGTCGTTGGCCCTGGCGGATTTTACCGCCAGGGTCAGAATGACCCCCAGAGTGTTCCTTCCACCTGGAAATCCAAGTGAAAAGTGATCAGGAGATGGACAAAGCACTGGGAGGAGCACTGTTGGACTCAAACAGGAAGTTGGAGTCTCTAGGGAACTTACTTCTTGTTGGAAACAAAACTGAAAAATACAAAAGGCTTCTTGCAGTAAAAAACAGCTTGAACATCACACACTGAGAATATCATGGTGCTTGCAAGCTGGCACCAAAAACAAATCTCCCACCAACGGAAACAAAAATCAAAATAGAAAAATAACAAAAATCTCTGCTTCAAGCCTGATGGCAGAATTCGGGAACTCTGTGCTATTCCGCATAGCATGAAGGGCCACAAACTCCAAAAAATATGCTAGTGGAGTGGAGTTTACCGCCAAGGCCTAGAAGTAACATGGTACCTCTTGAAATGTTTTAAAAGATTGATAAATGACAAAAGACACTGTGCAATCCACCACTACACTCTACTTCACACCACTACACTCTGTGACATGACATGGCACTCTATGACACTACCTTCCATTCCAAACCACTCCATACCACTACATTGTATAAAACACTACTACACGACACACCATCCCATTCTACAACACTTCACGATACTCCAATTCATCACCAGCCACTCCACTCTGCAATGCTACATTGCACTGCAAGTCACTCCATGCCCACTTCACTCTATAATACTCACTCCTCTCTGCAACATGCCACTGAGCTGTAAACATGCTGCTCCACTCTACAACATGCCATTCCACTCTACAGTATGCAACTCCACTTCACACTACAACACACCAGTCCACTCTATGACACTCCACCCCACCTTATGTAACTCTATGCCACTGAGTACTACACCACTCTACGATACTCCCCACAATTCTGTGACTTGCCACTCCACTCTACAACACATCACTCCACTCTGACATGCCACTCCACTCTAGCACACGTCACTCTATGCCCTTCCACTCTAACACACTCTACAACATGCCAATCGATGAAACACCATTCCACTCTATGACACACAACTCCACTTTATGTCACTCCACTCTACAGCACTCCACTCCACTGTATACCCCTCTATTCTACACAACTCTAGTTCACTGTGCAACATTATACAACACATTACTCCACTCCACTCTATGACACGCCACTCCACTCTATGACACACCCCTCCATTCTTCAACACTCCACTCTACAGCATGTCACTCCATTTTATGATACTACCTGCCACTCCACTCTACAACATGCTACTGTACTCTATGCCCCACACTTCAGCAGTCTACATCATGCCACTCTATGACACAACTCTCCAATCTACATGTCACTCTACTCTACAACACTCTATGACATCCACATTATTCCATTCCAAGACACAACACTCCACTCTATGACACTCCATTCTACACCCCTCCACTCTAAGACACTCTACAACACACCACTCTATGACCCTCCACTCTGCACTACTCTAAGAAATGCCACTCCACTCTACTCCACTCCTCTCTACAAAATTCTAGTTCACTCTATGCCCCTCTACTTTATGCCTATGCCACTGTACCCCATTTTATAACACACAACTTCATTCCACTATATGCCATGACACTCCACTATATGACATACCACTCTGATCTACACATGCCACTTCACTCTACGACACTCCTCTTCACTCTACAACACTCCACACCACTCCATGCTATGACATGCCCCTCCACTCTATGACACAAACCTATGCACTCCACAACAAGTCACTGCAGTCTATGTCACTCCACTTTATGCACCTCCACTCTAGGACACCCTACAACATGCCACTCTATAACACACCTCTCCATTCTACTCTACGATGTACCACTCCATTCTATGCCACTCCATTCTACAAAACTCTACGCCACTCTATACCTTTCCACTCTACACCACTCCACTCTAGTGTGTGGCACTCCATTTCATGACACTCAATGACACACCACTCTATTCTAGGGCATGCCACTATATGGAGCTACATTCAATGACATGCCACTCCACTCTATTACACTCACCTCTACACTGCACTATTTCACTCTATGCCACTCCACTGCAATCCATTCTACAACACTCTACGACATTGAGTCAATGACATTCCACTCTCGGGCAGTCCATTCTATGCCCCTCTACTCCATACCATTCTCCTACATTCTACTCTACTCCACTCTACTCCACTGTATGCCACTCCACTCTAAAACACTCTACTCCGTGCCACTCCACTCTTCAGCATGCCACTCAACTCTGCTCTGTGACACTCCATACCACGCCACTCTACAACACTCTATGCCACTCCTTAGTACGACATGCCACTCTACTCTACAACATGCCACTGCACTCTACAACATGCAGCTCCACTGTATGGCATGCCACTCCACTCTAATACACTCCACCTAATGCCCTTCCACTCTAAGACACTCTACGATACGTCACTCTGTAAAACACAACTCCACTGTGGCCTACAATGCACCACTCCACTACATACCACGCCCCTCCACTCTGCAATAATCTACTCCACTCTATTCCCCTCCACTCTATGACTCTTTACGAATCACCACTCCACTCTATGTCAGGCCACTCTACTCTATGACATACCACTTCACTGTCTGCCACTCCACTCTATGGCACTCCACACCACTCCACTGTACATCAGGCCACTCCACTCTATCACACACCACTTAACTTTACGACATCGCACTATAACTCGCACCTTCCCCATGCACTGCTTATACCCTTTCATATTACATCACTTATGGCATGTTAAATGATAGCATTCATAACAAGATTCATGACATTGCAAAAGACTTTAATTATGAGAACACTGTGCATGGTAGGGGACACATTATAGTCATTTACTATGACTAGCAAGGAGGCAACACTGTGTACGGAGGTGTGCAAGTTATAGTAAGTGTTCAGTGGGTTGCAAATTATAACAAATTTATAACTATAACTTTGGAATTTCTAATGTTTGTGTGGTTTAAGTTGGTTTTGTATAGAAATGGTACATTCAGTTTCCCTAACTATAACTAATCATAACCCTTCATTTTGTTCATTGGGATATAATTATACAACTATTTTTAGTCACTTTAAAAGTACATTATGGCTTGAATCACTAAAAACCTACACCTCCCCTCATATTTCTAACCACCTGGTTTCATACCTGCATTAACATCTCAATGCTCATTTACTTCAGCTCATCGGGAAAGGCTTTAAATTCAACAGCTCCTATTCCAACAAAATAGCATTCTCGAGTGCTTTATGTTTGTCTTGAATGCAATCTAGTTGTTTATCATAACTCTGTGATGACGCTGCAGGTGATTACTTGGGAAGTAAGCGACCGATTGCTGCTGATGTTAGAAGTATATGTTTAACTACGCATGTCAGCATGTTTTACTGAAATGGATGAGGAAGATATTTGAGAACTCATAAAATATGTGACCTCATTTTAGCTTTCTAGAGCACTATTCATAATTATTATGCCAAAAACAAAACCCTCCTTTCTTCATTTATTGCAGTATCCTCTGTAGGAAATGCTGTCAACTTTACAGCTTGATTCCATCAAGATAGCCACACTTTTTTATGAATACAGAATGTTGGCACTCTAGTTACTCGTTAGAACTTTGTGGTAAAGCTGCTTTTGATTACTAAGGAGTTAACTGAAAAGTATGAGGAAGATATATGAGAACTCATAGAAAAGTGTGATCTCCTTCAGTTCTCCAAAGCACTACCTTTAGTTTCTATGACAAATTGAACCCCATCACTTTCTTCATTTCTGAAGGAAATGCTTTATACCTATAGCTTTGATTCCATCAAGAAGGCTTCAGGTGTGCCACAGTTTTGTCATAAATATATAATGTCACCAACTCCAGCGGTTAATTAGAACATCAAGAGAAACTGTAGTTTATTACTAGAGATTTAACAGATAGTCTACTGCTGAGTTTGGAAGTATATGTTTCACTCTGGACAGCTGAATGATTTACTGAAAGGGGTGCAGAAGATATTTGAGAACTCAGAAAATGGTTACTCCTTTCAGCTTACTAGGGCGCTAACTTTAATTTTTATGACAGAATTAATCCTTTCATTTCATTCCTATCTAGAGGAATTGCTTTAGGTCTTACAGCTTTGATATCATTAAGATGATGTTCAGGTTTGCCAAATGTTTGTCATAAATACAGAATGTTAGTGTTATAGTTGTTCATTAGAACACTGTGGGAAGATGCAGTAGAACACTGGGGAATCAACTTACAGGCTGCAGCTGTTGGAAATTCGTGTTTAATCAGAATAATAGACTTTATTCTCACATGACTTAGGAAGATAGTGTGAACTTATAGAAAAACTGTTCTCATTTTAGCTTTTGGAGCACCTTTAATAACCTCAATAAGAAATTCAAGAGAACAAATAATTTTCTGTCTAACATGGTTGATCAAATCATTGTATAGGATCAGCGTTATTCACATGCTAAAATCACCAAAGAACTCACCAGTATTTCTAAAATGGGTATAACACCACCAAAAAAAGGATTTAAATTGTGACTTAAATCTTTTATCATCCTTTAAATAGCTAATGTTGGTGACCTTCAAAGCCTGGCATTTACTATAATGCATTTCAATAGGGACCATGCCCAATGTCTTGTAATGGATGTCCCAACATGTCTATGTTGAGGCTTGCAATCAAAAAAGTGTCCCTTTTGGACCTCCCACACTCCGCTGGGTGTCAGTGTTCTCACACCGCCTCCATATATTTTTATTTTTTCAGGACACACAGACCATGTCACAATATATTGTTCAGGATGTGACCAGTCAATTGGGATCGACTAGTCTCCTTTAAAGTGGCTAATCAGAGCATATCTCAACACCACCAACAGTCCAGATATGTAAATGTATAAACCCTTTGTGCCCAACCTGAGCCTCTCTTCAAACATCAATTTCTGAAAAAACAGCTGAACAGGTTTACACCGAATAATGAAAAGCACGTTTTCTGAGTTCTAACTTTATGCCATAGTTGGTGTAATTCCATTCAGCCATTTTTTTCTGTTTGCTTACCAAAAGTCCCCATAGAAATTAACATAGGAAAATCAAAGATTTGTGCTCTGCCTATTTTTCTTGGTCTCTGCTTCACAGATCACCTTGAAACTTTCATAGAAGCTAAGGTGGGTGACCATTTTTATGCACAGTTGTCAACAGGTAACATTTTGAAATAATTCTGACCTTATTATAACTACATAGTAGTGATCATTACTATGTAAGTTACAGACATCATAAAACTAATTCCTGTCTTTAAGTAAATTTCACAAAAAGACATAAAAGAAGTATCCCAAATCGTTAAAAGAAAACTGCTAAAGAAAAAAAAAATATAAAAGTGCAATTCCGAAGAATTGAACTCTGAACTTCTGGGATGAAAAGAAGCCCACTGTAATGGTATGCCATATAATATCTGTGCATCATCTTAACGTTTGAAAACACTTTCAATTATTGTTAAATGACAGCAATTTAATGATAATAGGTTATAGAGCAATGCACATTTGTTTTCTCAAAAACACTAAGGCACAAATTTGAGAAGGGCCTAATGCCACCTAATGCCACTGTAGCGTCATTTTTGTATGCTAATGTGGTGTTAGGTTGGCAAAAACATTGCTCCAAATTTACAAAGTGGTGCAATGCATGAACTGCGCCACTTTGTAAACCTGTGTGCCACATTATGCCTGCACCAGGCATAATGTATGCAAGGGGGCATTCCTCCATTAGGAGGCCCAGAAAAATGACATATTGAAATCTGAACCATTTTTCCTGTCATTTTTAACGCATGCTCAGTGCAGGCGGTAAATTGAAGCAAAACAACTGTTTCTAATGGGCCTCTATGTACTTTGCAGGATTAACACCAAAATGTTTAGTGCTAAGTCTGCAATGTACCACAATAGCGTCAGAAATTCTGACACTATTGATCCTAACATGCACCATGGTGCGCAGTATCATTAATACGGCGTACATGTGTAGCGTTAGGGGGGGCACAATGGGGTGCAAGATAAGTGGTGATTCATGTAATTTTCGTACATCTGGGCCTAAGGGCATAATTATGATCTCGGCAACATTGCCAATGAGACCGTCAATGCGCGGGGCGAGGCTGCTGTTCAGGGGGCAGCCTCAACCCATTGTAGTGAGATGCTTCTAATGGGCTGACCAGTGGAAACATCATAGTTAGACGTTTCTGCTCTCTTAGGGAGCCAAGGGTAATGCGGTCACACACCAGCACCCTCAAAATGCGCATTAAAAGGGGTCTGGAAGGGGGGGCCCTGCACTGAACAAGACATGTTTGTGGGTACTGCAGGGGTCCCCTGTGCCCTCCAGCACTGACTTTCTGTCAGCTTTTCACAGCAGGGACACCGCCATGAAAAGGCTGGCGGAAAGTGAAGTCATGATCAGCATAGCGGTGCTGCTATGGGCACTGCCGTGGCTGACCATGACTTCGACCACCACTAACCCGTTGGGATCCATGATTTCAGTGGTGGAGGTAGTCTCCTGGGGGTGATCATAATCTGCGAGTTTGGCAGTCCGTGGACTGCCAAACTCATAATGAGACCCCTAGGTCCCAGAGCGCAAACAAAAAGCAATCCAATCTGAGCCCTTCTAGTCATTTAACTGGTTTTGGCTTGTCATAGAAAGGAAAATAATAGCACTCTGTGTTTTCTCAAAAACATGAAGTTCGTTTGAGCAAACAATACAATATTTCAAATTTTGCACACTAGGGGCCAGATGTAGGAAAGTCCCAAATTGCGACTTGCAATTTGGGATGCAGAAAGGTGTCTCAGACACCTTCTGCGAGTCGCTATGGGGTCGCAAAGAACCACCTCATTAATATTAATGAGGTGGGTCGCAATTTGCGATCCCAATAGCGACTCAAGGCACTCACGGGGATGGAGGCCTGCTGGGAACAGCACACCTCCATGTCCGTGACTGCTTTTAAATAAAGCAGTTTTTTTTTTCAAAGTGCAACCCGTTTTCCTTAAAGGAAAACGAGCTGCACTTTGAAAAATAAACCAAAACCTTTTGTTTCGGTATTTTTCAGGGCAGGTAGTGGTCCATTGGACCACTGCCTGCTCTGAAAAATTATTTTTGGGTCCAGTCACAAAGGGGAAGGGGTCCCATGGGGACCCCTTCCCGTTTGTGAGTGGGTTACCATCCACTTCAAGTGGATGGTAACTGCGAGTCCATTTGCGACCGCTTATGCGGTCGCAAATGGAATTGCATACCACTGCGACTCTCAAATAGGAAGGGAACACCCCTTCCTATTTGTGATTTGGAAATGCATTTTGCGAGTCGGTTCCGACTCGCAAAATGCATTTCTACATAGCAAACACGCATTTGCGACTCGCAAACGGCGATTTTCGCTGTTTGCGACTCGCAAAGTGTTTGCTACATCTGGCCCAAAGTGATTAATGTGAGCCATTCCAAAACATGTTTCTACATGTTCAAGCACAAGTGGCCAAATAATATATCAATCCCTCACAACAATAGCAAATAGCTAGACTTTCAACATCCTATGCTGCCATGTTCAAACCGGCAACTGATGATGAACTGAGAACAGGAACTGATTGACAGCCATACTACTAGGTTGATAGATTATGCTCACTGGCTTCACAGTTTTCAAAAATACACATTTCATGCAGAACCTGTGAGAAAAGAAGAAAAGTATCATGTTAAAATTTGACAAGTGACAGCTTGCTGCAATAAGGAACGTGATTATTGATGCAAATGTATTGTACTTTTACATCAAAATTCAGACTTTTGGGATGAGAATTAGCTAAAGCAATGATATAATGAGATTCTAACTTTCCTTATTCATGTTGTCTATATGAGTAAATTACAATCACTACCATCTTCCTCCTCGAAGTGTCTAGCAACTAGATATTACTGGTTTTATTTGTTTTACACCGTGATGCTCTAGAATCCACTTTTATATTTCAATAATAGTACAGCTGATGTACCATTTCTTGGATGGACATTCTACTACATAAATAACAAAAGAAATCATACAGGCAATAAATGTGTTAATGTTCCATCAATTCACTGCCTCCAGGAATAACAAATGAATCAACATTCTAGTGGCTTATGCAAATTTTACAATTTTGCATCAGTAATATATGCCTACAAAGAGTTTGGGCACAGCATAGGAATTTCGAAATCCAAATGACTTTTAATTAATTAATCTCAAGTGATCCCAATTTCCTTGTATGTGGCAGTTTGAGACTTGCCAATCAAGTCCATCAAACAACACTCTGGGCCCAATTCACAAAAGTAAACTTAGACCTGAAGTCTAAGGTTAGACCGGAAGTCCAAGTTTAGACCTGAAATCTTATTTGGACCTGAAGTCTAAGGGCCCAATTCACTAAAGTAAACTTGGACCTTAAGTCTAAGGACCTGATTACGATCTTAGTAGATGGGATACTCCGTCACAAGCATGCCAGATATCCCGTCTACCTTATTGCAAGTTCCAAAGGATATAATGGAACTACGGCACACAGGATATCCATCACATTTGCGATGGTGTATCCCATCCACTAAGATCGTAATCAGGCTCTTAGTTTACCTTTGTGAGTTGGGCCATTAGACTTCATATCTAAACTTAGAATTCAGGCTTAAAATTACTTTTTGTGATTTGGGCCCTCAGTACTTAGGTTCCTCCAGTTCTTAGTCAGTATATTTCCTATTTTCTGAGCCTCTGAACTGTAATTGGTGAGAAACTTAATAGGATTGTTAGAAGCAGATACAGCACTGGGATCAATAAATTCTCTCTTCTCATGTGCTTCTCTTTGTTAGTGGCTTCTGTTAAATAAATGTTCAAGGTAACCCAGTTCTCAACATTTTGAAAGTATTACTGTTCTTTCTCAAAAGCGGTGTCACTACTACACTTCCTACATCTTCCTGGGATGATTTGAGATGTGGTGGTTCTGCAAACTGCATCTAGTGAACTGCCAACAACAGGTTTGTGATAAAACTCAGGGCCTGATTATGACCTTGACGGAGAGGATTACACTGTCCCAAATGTCATGGATATCCCATCCGTCATTTTACAAATTCCAAATGACATAATGGAACTTGTAATATGGCGGATGGGATATCTCTCAAGTTTGGGACGGATACTTTCCTCCGCCAAATTCGTAATGAGGCCCTCAGTGTCCAGGTGATCATCACTTCTATTATGTCAAGTCCAAATGATGTACCTTACGACTACTTAATTCATATTTCAGTTTCAAATTCTGGTGATTCACATTATGTTTATTAGGAAATGATTTGGCTTTGTTCAGTTGCCCATATAGATTATAAAAATGTAATTGATGTGTCACAGCAATAATACAATGTCACCAGTATGCTTAATTAGGTCTGTAGGTCATATATTTTGTTAACTCCATCATTCCATAGAAGTTGGCATAGCTTAGGGTAAAACATGTGCCCATGACTGTGACATGCATCAAACAATGCATTCTGAAGGGCAAAAGTATTGTAACTCAAGTATCACAAGAATCATACCTATCTAGTATGATTAAATGGATATAGAAATTGGTACCGTGGGAAATATTAG
Source organism: Pleurodeles waltl (assembly GCF_031143425.1). Classification (NCBI taxonomy): domain Eukaryota; kingdom Metazoa; phylum Chordata; class Amphibia; order Caudata; family Salamandridae; genus Pleurodeles; species Pleurodeles waltl. The sequence continues at coordinate 899,979,942 of NC_090444.1, read as the reverse complement.
TAGACTTCTAGGCCTTTTTCAAGTGAAATTCCAGCGTACAACATTGTGACATTAATGGTGATCATCATGTATTTCTTCTGGCAGGGAATGCCATCAATTTTGAATATATATATTTATATTTGCTGATAAAAAACAAAGGTTACAAGGACATTATAGTTAGGAAATAGAATTTAAAACACCATAGAAATGCACTGAAAAAGCCAAAGGTTACAGGGCCTATATAATTAGGCTGACATTTTAAACTTAAAAAAGTGTAGAAATTCACCTGTCATAGTTAGAGTTATCTCAAGTAACTATAACTTGTGCCTCAAGGTAACTATAACTCGTGCCGCCGCCATGCATAGTTTTTTCGTAAACTTTTTTACTGCAAATATTACATTGATATTATCAATGATGTTATCAAAGATGTCATGAGTGCTGTAATCTGGGGGATAATTAGCAGTGCATACAAGGGCATAAGTTATAGTTACCCTATGGGAAGAGTTACAGTTACTTAAGATAAACTGAGTCCCACTACTGCTGCCAACACTTCCTGGTTTGAAGTGTTGGCAGCCAACCAGAGCTGTGCATTTCCCTGCACAAGCATGTCTTTTTTCGCAAATCATCGCAAAGGATTCACAGCCCTAGATATACAAATTCATTTTCCCTATAGTGTCTCCAAAGACAGCTGGACAGATTTCCATCAAACAAGCGAGAGCGTGATCTACTTACCGAAAGCCAGCTTTCAGCCAAATTTGGTGTAATTTCGTCTAGCGGTTTGGGCTGTAGTCGTGTCTAAATGTTTTATGGGAATTAACATGGGAAACACAATGTTTTTTGACCGCCACTAAGTAAAAAAATATATATATATATATATGTTGTTTTTTTTCACTGAAGAAACCAAAGGTTACAGAGACGTTATAGTTATGAAATACAATAAAAAAAAATAGAAATTCACTTAAAAACCCAAAGGTTACATGGACAATATAGTTAGGCTCAAATTTTAAATGTACAAAACCATAGATAATCACCTGTTATACTTAGAGCTATTTCTAGTAACTATAACTTGTGCCCTAGGGTAACTTTAAAACACGCCCCCACCATTCACAGTTTTTTTATGAATAATTGTACAACAAATGTTACAGTGATATTATCAATGATGTTATAGAAGATGTCATGAGTGCTATAACATCTGTGGCACTAAGCAGTGCCTTGGCAAGGACTTTGTTTTGGGACTCTGCTGAAGCCAAGTCCCAAAATGGCTAGCAACACTTCTGGCCTAAAGGTTTGAAGTGCTGGCAGACAATCAGACATCAGCAGGAGATCTCCCTGGATCTGGGGCCTTAGATACACAAATGCCATTTCCCTTTAATATCTCAAATACTACTGAACAGATTTTACACCAAATTTTAAAGAAGGACGATCTGTGGACCATAAGCTACCTTTTTGCTAAATTTGGTGTAATTGGGTCCAGCGGTTCGGGATGCAAGCATGTCTAAAGAGTGTATGGAAATAAACATTGGAACCACACTTTTTTGCGCCCCCGCCCATTTTCTCGGCCCACGCTTGCCAGATCATCCCGAAACTTTACATGCACAACATGACCCTAGAGGGCAATTTTTTGGGAAAATTTGGTGTCAAAGATATAGGCAAGTCGAAAACTGTTTTTTCTATGAAAAGTAGGTCCTAACTATAACTACCTACTGGTGACCGCCAGCAAAATATATATGTATATAAATATATATATATATATATATGTGTGTGTGTGTATACATATGTGTATGTGTATATGTATATGTATACATATATATATATATATACATATCTATGTGTATATATATATATATATATATATATATATATATATATATATATATTTATACATATATGTATATACATATTTATGTATACATATATAAATATATATATAGTATTCCAAAATGCACCATGTAAAAAAGAAGAAGATGCACCGGCAGGTTTCCACCTTGCAGTGAAAAAGACTGCAAGGTCCAACTGAGTCAGTGCAATCTCATTTTATTCTTTTTCACAATAAAGGTTTCATGAGTTCACGGAATGCAGTGTCATTCACTTTCAAATACAATTGTTTCTAAGGAGAGTGATCTACCTCCTTGCACCCGCACCAGCTGATGAGCGTGCCGCCATTGACCACATTGTGGAACTAAATATATATAGATATATATAAAAATTGTCCGTACGCAGCATGGGGTTGGATGCTATGGATTTTTTTTTTTTCTTAAATTTTTCTCTGGATCCACGAATCCATGCGTGGATCTGTAGATTAGACAAAAAAAAAAGTGCAATTTCTTACCCGCCAGGGGTCCTAAGAGACCCCTCTGTGTGCCTTATGGGGCCAGGATACCTGTATCCTGACCCCTTATGTGTTTTTGCACACTTCTTTTCCAATGTTCCGATGAACAAAGAAAATGGCGGCTGCATATTTTCTGTCAGGTTGCGGCCAGCCAATCAGGGCCTTGCTTTTCAACCTGATCTGAGGATCCAACACCGGATCCGCAGATCAAGTTATAGTCACCTCAGGTAATGTATGTTAGTTATTTAAGATAAATGTATATTTAACTGGTGATTTTCTGCATTTTTTAGAGCTTAAAATGTTATTTTTGTTACTCAACATTTCACCAAACTATAACCTCACTTTAAATTTTGTTTTTTCGGTGAACCTTTAGGGTTTTGTTAACATAAAGTAATATTTTATTACCATATGTAAATTGAACCCCTTTTGGCTGTTCACAGCAGAGTATTGGCTGCAGGCCTGGCTTCTACTATACGCAAATCCAGGCACTGCTGCCAACCATTCGCATATAGCCAACCCCACGTTGCACATGGCCTATGGCTGTGCACGGTGTGGGTTTAGCCACAAGGATTGGCCAACGGCGTGTCCCTGTGACCAAACCCCCAAACGCAGCTAAACCCACACTGTGCAGGGCCTTTGGTTGTGCACAATGAGGGGTTAGCCACAGGCCTGGCCTGCAGTCAGGGCCTGCAGCCAACTCACACATGTACCCAACCCCTCCCCAAAGGCATGCACCCCCATGCTGTTCAGGAGCTCACACCATACTGAAGATGTTTAAGGGATTAAAATTAATTTTAAAAGTCTTGAAGAAAGCCCAGTGACTGGATGAGAACAATATAGGGCTGAAACATTTCAACCTAGGGTTCAGGGGTCATAATATACACATGGGAGCCACCAATTTAGGTTGTTTTTAACCTTGCAGTAGCTAGTCTCAATAAAGATATCAGATTGAGGAATCTGCAGGGAATTTTAAATATTTGTAATCCCTTAGTACACAAGTGCTCCGCTTACAAACTGCATTGACCCCACCCTTTCACATTAGGTGTAGCAGGCGAGGGTCTGATGATGAGGCATGCCATGGGTGGTATGTGTGGGTGAGGACCCTACCAAATAATCAAAGCAATTTTGTCTGGCTCTCCCAACTGTGGTTTAAAAGGATTTGAGAGCATGGTGTATGTGCCCTCACATTGTGTTGACCTCTTTGTGCCTGGCCTGACAATGCAGGATCACAATCCAAAAAATGCTAAAGGAGTTAAAACACCTTGGAATAATCTTGGACTCCAAGCTGTCCATTTATGTCCAAGTGAATAAGTTACCCAGATCAACATTTCTTACCATGAAAATGCTGTGACGCATCATCCCACATCTAGATTCACCTAGTAAGTCCAAGCAACAGTCTTACCTGTCTTATCAAAACTAGGTCATATTATGGTCTGTATCATGGCTAACCTTTATCTACCAGTGAATTCAAAACTCTGCTGCCAGACTATTCCTCTTTGTAAAGCCATAAGCCCATATCTCACCTGCCTTGAGGCCCTCCACTGATTACCAGTTGCCAAAAGATCCTCTTTCAAGCCACTGTGTATCATCAACAAAGTAATAAATGGACACTTTTCATCAGGAAGAAAATCACAAAATATCACCATCACAGGAACATATGATCTAGACTGGCACCCTGTCTCAATATTACAGCATACAAGAAAAAAAACATGTTAGCATATCTTTCTCTGTGCAAGCGACTAAGCTATAAAATGTGTTACAGCCAACAATAAGTTCTACTAAAAACCATCACAGCTTCAGAAGATTAGTCAAGAGCTGGCTTGTTCCTACATGATCACATTCCTCACAAGCCAACATTCGACAGCAATAGTGTGAAGAAGACTTGAAAAAAAGTAATCTCTATGATGTATCTAAAAGTGCATGTATAATTAAGCCTTACACATTTATATACGTCTACATATAAAGACAAATGAATATGTATATGGCTCTATAATGTGTAGAGGGTTGCACTGCTATATGTATTTATGTGTGAATGCATATGGATATGAATGTGCATCTGTACATGTATCTATGTGTTTTAAAATGTTATGTACATGGAAATGTATGTATATTGATGTGTTTTATATATGTGTGTGTCTTGATCTGTAATGCATGTGTGCACCTATATTGGTTTAGGCTTTGTAAAGGGATGCACCTGTACATATAGGTGCATGTGTGTGTATATGTGTGTGTGTGGGTGTGCATGTGTGTGTGTTTGAACAAATATATTAAAAAATATGTATAGAGGAATGCATGCATGTTTCTGCATTAAATGGACACATATGTTTGTGTATGTAAATGTGGTTGCGAGCATGTACATGTATCTATGTACATGAGTTTATGCATTGTATAAGGATAGATTAACAATAAATGCATATTCATGCCTTAACTATATATGTATGTCCATAGTATGTAGATAACATATATATATATGAGTTTTAGTATAGGAGTTTTGCTTCTCCTATAACAAAACATATACATATATGCCAAAGTATGTAAATGTGATTAAAGGTATGTACCTGTACCTATGTATATAAACATGACAGAAATATGTATGTCTGAGTAAGATTATACACCCACACACACATGCATACACACAGACACACATACACATATGTATAAGAATGAAAATAAATTAAAGAGACGGTTATGTATATAACAGTGTGTGATGTATATATTTATATATTTCTACTATATATGTATATATATATATATATATATATATTTATGCCTAAGAGTGGTCTCCCCATCTGTCCTTTTGGGTCAGGAAAACTGCATCCTGACCCCTTATGTCAGTTTTTCATTTCCCCCTCCCCCGAATCTGATGCGAGAAAGAAAATGGAGGCAGCAACTTTCCTCTCAGGTTGAGGCCAGCCAATCTGTGCCTTGCTTTCTTCCTGGATCCACAGATCTTGCACAAGTGAATCCACGAATGGTCCGCATTCCTAGATATCTGTATTTATTTTTTCTTTAATAACAAATATTGAACAGAATTGCACCAAATTCCATGAAGCACTCGTTCTGGACCAAGATCTAGCATTTGGCCAAATTTGGTGTAATTCCATCCAGCGGTTCGAGCTGTAAACCTTTTTAAATCCCTAAGAGAAATTGCATGAGGAAAACAGGTTTTGCCCCCCCCCCTTTTCTTGGTCCCCGCTTAACAAGTCAAGCTGAAACTTTTCATGCAGCAGCAGAAGTGAGTGGCAAACTAACTTTTAATTGTTGAATTTAATAAAACTAACTCAGGGAAGTAGTTTTAGAACTCTACCAGAAAGTTGCTAACTTCAGCCCTCTAGTGTCCTTCTCTAACTGGCCAGCCTCTTGCAGCTTGGGCAGGCTGCTGTAAATGAGGTGTGAAGTGACCTGGGCTGAAGACCAAGGCAGTGCTTGGGGGAGGAGATCTGCCACAGCATATGGTGAAACAAGATGGGGGACAGCAGCCAAACTGGTCTTCAAAGGAAGGACATTTGGAGCAGCTCTGGACTTCCTCCATTTCCTGAAAAACCCAGACAGCCAATGACCCTGCTGATTAGATTAGGAGAGGGCTGGAGAGGAGTGTATTAAGGAATTTTAGCAACACCAGTGGGTTGACTCAGCCAGACATAACCTCCCAAATTCAGATTCTGTCATTTTGGATTTTTAAAGAATGTTGCTCCCTGGGATTGATTTTTGCCACACTTCCCAGCAAGTGGTCATCCAAGAGGGTGGTGGTCTGCCTGTTATTAGACAGCTGCCCCCCCCCCAACTGCTTTCCCCCCCAGGTGCGAGGATAAATCTAGCAGAGCTACAGCCCCACCTCAGATCCCTGCTGGAAGAAGATACTGGAGAAGAAGGACTGCCCTGCTGGACCATGGCCTGCACCTGGACACTGCCCTCACAAGGACTGTACCAGCTGCACACTTTGGGCTTCAACTAGAAAAGGACTTTGCCTTGCTTCTGCAACTCCATGATTGGACTCCCTGTTAGCTACAGGCACCCAGAGTCCCTTGCATCAAGTCCTGCAAGAAGAGCCCTGCTGACTAGAGTCCAGTGGCCATATGAGGTTTCTGTCCAGGTGCATTCTGGGATTTGTAATGGAACTCCCAAGGAGCAACTCAGAGCTTCTGGAATCTTGGATTGAAACATTTGTGGGGACACTACTGCACTTTCTGTAGCCCCCCACAAGACTTAAATAAACTGTTGGTGGTGCCTGTCCTCCTTGGAGGCGCCACAGCAAAGAAACAATTGATATATAAAGCACACCTGGGGCACTGCCCTGTAGAGCAGTCAATATTATACGAGGATTCCTTTGTTTATTTGGCCTAGTGCGACACGTTTATTTTATTAAGTTTAGTCTAGAGGATAATGTGTGGCAACATTTGTGCTTTTATGGATATTCTGGACTGGTTGCTGGGCTACCTATGCAATTTTTTAATTAAAGAAATTGCTAGACAACTTTGTTGGAACATGCTGCTTTTAGACAGATACTTTGTTATATGCTTGAGTATGTGTGCAACACATTGCAAATTAATTGCTTTTGACACATTTTATGGCCTGTTCAATAACATGGTATCATTGTTGATCATCTGCGGCGTCCCCCAAGGATCCTCGCTGAGTCCCACCCTCTTCAACCTCTATATGACCCCACTGGCCACCATCATCAGAAGCCACACACTCAACATCGTCTCCTACGCCAACAACACCCAACTGATAGTCTCCCTCATCAACAACCCGACCACCATCAAGAACAATTTACACGAAGGAATGAAAGCAGTCGCCGCCTGGATGAAAGATAGTTGCCTCAAACTAAACTCGGACAAAACAGAAGTCCTCATCCCCGACTCCACGCCCTCTGCCTGGAATGAGTACTGGTGGCCCACCCCACTTGGAAATGACCCCACTCCAACCTACCACCCCCGAAACCTCAGCATCATTTTAGACTTATCGCTCTCAATGGAGCGACAGCTGAGTGCAGTCTCATCAGGCTGCTTCGACACTCTGCGTATGCTTTAAAAAATTTACAAGTAGATCCCCAATGAAGCCAGAAGGACAGTCACCCATGCCCTTGTCAGCAGCCGCCTCGATTACGGCAATGCATTCTATGCCAGAACCACCGCCAAGACCCGGAAAAGACTACAACGCATCCAGAATGCCACCGCCCGTCTCATCAAGAACGCCCCACGACACAGCCACACCTCCACCCTTCTAAGAGACCTACACTGGCTGCTTATTGACAAAACAATCACCTTCAAGCTTCTGACCCACACCTACAAGCCCTACACGACGCCGGACCAGCCTACCTCAACCACAGACTCTCCTTCTACACTCCTGCCAGACAACTCCGCTCCACCGACCAGGCCCTCACCAATGTCCCCACATCCAGAAACCCACAGCCCTAGGAAGATCCTTATCCCACATCGCCGCCAAGACCTGGAAAACTCTCCCATCCACCTTAGGCAATCTCCCACCCTGTCACAGTTCAAGAAGGACCTCAAGACCTGGCTCTTCAATTGATCCTCAGCACTCCATGAGGGACACTTTAACTTGCAAGCCCTGGGAAACCCTGGTGCCACATACTGTGGACTTATAAGAAAGGTAACTTATATCAATTGAGTATAAGCCAATTTAACATAGAATTTTAAGGGTCAGAACTCTGGCACTGTAGTGTGATTAGCAGCCCTTAGTGCACTCTCAGAGTCATTACGCCAGTACCTAACAACCAAAAAGTAGGAGGGACTTTAAAAAAGCCATTTCCTCACAAGCATACAACACAATTTTTTAAGGATATATTTATGAAATAAGTGCCACACAACAGATACAAGGGCTATTGCTAAAATATCCTCACGAAAGCTTTCAGTCATTTACCGATGATACTTTGTGTATCAGCCAAATCATACATTTTTTTAGTAAGATCTCAGAAATATTTTTTTCCTCTGAAGGCTAAATGGAAAACGTTACTAGGTTGCCAAATGTCCCTTGTTACACAAGACTTGTGCAGAAATTGTCTTCCTGTGTTTAGGCAGTGCCAGAATTACTTGTTCATGCCATAGCTCAGGGTCACCAGGCACCATCCTGCAAATTCTTCCATCATTATCATGCGACCTACCTTCAGCTATGAGCAGATGAGAAGTGAAGACCGTTGACAAACTCATTACCTTGCTATGTGACAGCAAACCAACAAGTTATTCTCAGGTTCAAGTCCTGATGATTTGCTTTTCTCTCTGCTGTCTTCATTGAGCCTCATTTGGCTTCTTATTCTCCTACATATTTTTGTCATCTTTGGTCATACATGTCGTGCTTCTAATTTTTTAGTTTTTCATATCTAAATATAATCTTTATAGAATGAGTAAAACCATATACATTGATACAGATACATACCTATAATTATATTGACATACTCTGACAAACATGTATATGCATTTGTTTCCAAATAGCATATATATACTGTGCCATACATTTATACGTAATACATAAACATACATTTACTGTCATATACGTAACAGATTTTTTCATGTATATATAATACGTACTTCCTTATTCAACGCGTAAACCCATGTGCATGTAGTTAGAGTTACATACATACATGCATGCATACACATATGTAAGGACACCCTGGTCATTTGGCACTTGTAGGCGATAACCACAATGCACCTCCTCTTCCAGGCCAAAATATATTTAAAAAAACACATTTGTATCACATGTGAGATATCCCTTCATTCTTTATCGTTCAAAAATCTGCAATGCCTCAAAATCTTTGAATCTTCGTTGAAGTTCTTGAAATAAACATCAACACCTTATAAACATAATCATTACACACAATTTGTCTATAGCACTGTATTACAACTATTGAGCGTGGGCATGTGCCATTCACCGGTGGATAATTTCTTGGCTTTTTACAAAAAATATTTTTTATTAAGTTTGTATTTTGTAAAATGAACAAGCAGTGGCATGCTGGAGTATAGAGTGTAGTAACATATACGTGGGTGTGTGGTGGGCGTGTGGTGCATCAGAGTACAGAGCATTAACGAGATGTACAAATGTAGCATTCATACTTCTTATGATTGAGGATAATCTTATTTCAACTACATGTGATTGCATCAGAACAATTTCTTTGCCCATATATCACAGTGTAAGAGCTACCAGCTATTTCCCACTCGCCTGCAGCATCATGTCATGTTCAGCAAATGCAAAATTCTATGACAATACATTACACTAATCTGAGCCGTAATCTGCCAGAGAGGATGTAGTGAAGGACTGTCCTCAGGAGGTTTAGGAGCATGTGTTCCTATTGAAGTTCCTGTGAAATGCGTTGTGAAATTATTTCGCTTATTTAACTCCTTAAAGGCAATGGGAACTTCCATCCACAGCTCTTCTACGGGTTTCCAGCGGTTTCTCAGCTCGTATGGCAGCCCACTCAGCTGTAGCCGAGGTCTCCATCTCAGACTTCCCTCTACTGTGGAGTCACTCATCTGGGGACCGCTAGTGTCGTGTTTATGTCCCTATGTGCTATAACCATTAGCTACAATCAGGACCAGGACCAAACATCCGTTACCCACTTTTTTACTCTGTCTGCTGAGTGTAAATACACAGAATACAACTTTCTAAAGTGTGAAAGTTGCATCTATTTAGGATGCCTTGAACCCAAATCTCATCACTATCAGACAATTACACACCATGTGAATGAATTTTGCATCTGTCTAGGCACAGCAGGGGAGGCGTATGGTGTCTAATTGCGTCATGATGTTCAGCCTGTCTGGAGCGAGGTGACTACAGTGTAAGGAGTTGAAATGCACGTATTAGTAGCATGAGTTTCATGACACTCTGCATGCCTTTCCATGACTTGCTTCCATTCCTGAGCCCAGGTCAGTTTCCCATACGTTTTGTAATGCAGATAGGTTGTTTGTCATTGATAACGCGTCCAGCCCTTATAAATTACCTGTACCTGGACACGTTGGAGGTCGGTGAATCTTTTAACCGAGTCGGGCTCTCCTCATCCTAAAATAGTCGAGTCACTCAGATCAATAATCAATAACTATTGTAATCGGTAATCAATACTCAATTAATATATCAATATAGCACATCCGAAATAAATAACAGTTGGTATTTCGGCGCACCATGACCTTTCAGTCATGAATAACCACACCAGTTTATTAAAAGTTAGTGAATTTATTTCCCTATATTAACAAAGCTAACACGATGTATATAAGTCTCAAAACCAAATGATATATGTATATGAACATTACTGGCTGTCCATAACGGCGGAAGAAACGCAATCTACGCAAAATCTGGATAATGATACACTCAGTTATGGCAATGCAAATCACTAATATGACTAACTGTATTTGACTAATTTCATACATTGGTCAGCATAACAAGATTTCAATTTAGCATGATACATTGAATGAATACCTCGACTAACCTCTAATTAGCATTGGCATGTGGGGCTTCATGCAAAACGAATTTAGTCAACACAAATTTGGAAAACTTCTAGCTAGGACCCTATCAAAATAGCAGTTGGCACCTAAAAGGAAAAACACAATGCATAATACATTTATCCTTTCATATTTACCAAATACAATCAGCATTCAAGAAAAGTCTTCGTCCTTCAGGTACCGGTTGATCAGCATGGGGCAAGTTTCAAAGGGGCAAAGTTAAGGGCAAGCTTCCTTGCAGCGGCAAGGAGAATGGGGCAAAGTTACTGCATGGGCAAGACGGGGCAAATCAAAGTTAAAGTCTCTAGGGTGAGAATTCTTAAAGTCTCTTTCTCTCAGATAGAGAAAAGGGCATCAGAGTGTCGTCCAAAATGGAGTCTGGCATCTGGCTTCAAACTGGCATCGAGGAAAATGGCTGACTTCTCTTTGTCCAGTGGGTTTAAGTAAGAAACATTCCAAATTCTGCAGGGTCTTCTATTGGAGGGTTCATAGGTTGGCTTCAAATTGTCCAATGAAAATTGTTTTTTACTAGCGCTCATTTATGCATACACTGTCCTTGGAGCCTTGGAACACAAGTTGTAACATGGGTTGCCAATTATTTTACTATCTGTACCTTCATTGTCCGCACCTGCAGACTGACCTTGTATCAAAGGGGATGAAACCGGCCTAGTACGAAACCTTGGAGATAAGTGTATCAGTCAGCTCTACTGGAAAAATACAACTTCAAGCAAGAATATACGTTTCATTAGTTCAAGGAAAAAGCCACGCAGTTAGAATTTGAGACCAGGCAACTAGGCCAAAGCCTGTACTAAATTTAAGCTAAGCAAAACAGTTTTCAAACAAGAAATCATGGCATACATTTGCAATTATGACAGATTACTACATTTTCAATACTTCATGATTAATAAAGCTCGTTTACAATGATGGCGAACTACCACAAGGGCACAATTTCCCTCGTACATTATTTTCTTTACTAAAATCACACTTCATTATATGTTTTGATTACACGATATGTATGAATATATGTCGGACCTTCTTTTTCTGCATCATCAATCCCTCCTCTGATGACTAATTATGTCATCACATCAAATCTACCTACAAATTTTATTCCATTAAAATTCTGTATAGTAATTTGGCACTTCAGTCAATTCCCTTTTTCTTTTAGTCCCTTTTGATTTTTCTCTATATATTTCCACCATTTTGTTCTCTATTTTCTCTTCTCTTTTCCTTTTGTTCCTTGCTTTTAACATTTTGAAAGCTTTCCATGTTCCCCAAGAACCTAATAGACAAATCAATATTATTAATATTCCCTTAACTATTTTTAGTAACAATCCGTTCCAAACGTTGCTGAGCCAATTTCCCACAGAAGCAAATCCTTTTCCAACTTTCTCCCAAACTCCTGGTTCTTTCAATTCCTTTAAATCTACACTTTCTTTAGTTAAATTTGTAAGCATCGTTCTAATTTTTCCACTGCTGTCTGGTATATATGTACAACAGTGACGTGTACCAAGCATTTTGCAAACGCCACCATCCTTTGCTAAAAGCATGTCTAAGGCAAGCCGATTTTGAAGAGTCATAGCTCTTTCTGCAGCAAGTTCAGCATCCATCAGGATTATAGCTCCTAAAAACTTTGTCAGCATGTTATCCACAATAGTAGACAACTTTCGTATTTTGATTGAATTCAATATGACTCCTACTGAAGGAATCAATGCTCCAAATATGTCTCCTACCACACCAGAAGCTGTCTCCCTTTTCTGAACATGATGTGATTCAGACAGCTTTGGAAATTTCTTTAAGTCGTCTAGTTGGTAAATCTTTGGGAACACTATTCCCAAATAACACCTCCCATACCATCCTTTAGGAAGACGATAATAGGCGTTGAGTCCACAAATATAATATATTCCAGGAATAACTGGGTCTTGTCCATTCAGCATGAACGTCCACTTAGGTTTAAATGCATACGTATGTTTGCATTCACTCATTCCCACAAAAACGGTGTCATAATATGATTCAGCTCTATATATACAAAATTTCCCTACGTGCAATGTATCTAAAGCTATTTTTCCTTGTGTCTTTATTGCGGCAAAAGCATAATTATCTACAGATGTTCTTTTGTGTAATTCCCTTTCTAATTCCTCCTTCATTTCTTTCCTCCTATCATCAGTGCGGTCTAAGAAATTTATTTCTACTGGTGAAAGCAAGCATGTAAGGTTCTCTCTATGTGCGTGAGCTGTGTGAAAAGGTGACATTGGTTCGAAGAATTCCCTCATTAATTTGGCATAATAATCTCCAGCTATTTTACTCAGGTGCCCTATTATGGGGACATATGCAAAAGTAACATCATAATTAGTGTAAAAATAATGAATGTACGTTTGACCATAAAATCTGGAAGCTATTATACTACATGTAATTCCATACGTAAGAGGCATGCTGTGATACGTTACCCCTTCCACTACTGAGGTAGGTATTTGTGTACACACATAACAATCTTTCTCATCCATGGTCTCAACATACTCACTCAGTAAGCGATAGAAAATGTTAGATGAAAGTTCCTTCTTATCATGCAAGTGTCTCTCGTCTTGCTCGAGTTTCTTCAGAGCTGTTAGTTCAGTAACGATAATAGGTTTAGAAGTAGAAACATCATTCGTCTCATTCTCATTCTTACCATGCATTCCAAGAACTATTGCTACAATGATTAGTACGCATGCGGTTATTAGACCGATACACATGTATTTACAACACTTCATTTTACGCCCCTGTGTAGTGAAGCTAGTCATGATCGGTATAGAATCAGAAAGTTGAAGCCATTTTATCAAAGCGTATTTGCAGGTATTTACAAAGCTGAACAAGTTCAATGTTCACGCAGTCTTCTTTAGCAGCTTTGGTCTCTTATCGGTTAGCAGCGTTGTCTCAAAATCTGTTTCAAAGTCAATCAAGTTAGCAATGTCTTAGCCGGTTGAAAAGTCAATCAGGTGATCAATGTCTTTAATCAGTAAAGTTCATGAAGTTTTATTTCTCATGTGCCAAAATGAAGTTCTGCCTCTTCGTTCTCGAGACTGAGGGATACGAATTTGTCTGACCAATCGTTATTGGCTAAGTATGCCCACTCCGGACCGGAATACCTCCTGCTCGGTATCCTTTTTCTTTTCAATTTTGCATCTCTCTTTGATTCTTTCTCACTGGTACTTTCCTCTTTGGCCAAGTCTTTTTCTTCACTTGGTGTTGGTACTACGACAGACACTTCCTTTCTTTTCTATTTCACTCTTGGCCCTTCACTGTCGTTCAGCGTTTCTCTAATTCTTAATTTTACTGGCGATATACTTGGTCTTCTTTTTGCACTGTGTCCACTTGATGCACCTGCAATCTCTTCTGAAGGAGTTTGAGCAGTTTCGTTCTGTTCTGCCTTGTCCCCTCCTTCTGGGGAGTCAATCAGGTTTTCCTTTTCTTTTCCTGTATCGTCTGCTTCTGGGAAAGCCCTCCTCTGATCAGGCTCTCCTGCTTCTTCACCTGTTTCAAGCCCTTTGCTTCCGTTACTTTCTTCAGGCTCTTTGTCACTTTCAGCTGCTTCAGGCTCTTTGTTACCTTCAGCTGCTTCGTTGCTTTCTGAGGCTCCTCCTTGGTCTTCCCCAAGTGAATCAGTTGCTTCGTCCTCAGAGAATATTTCTCCCTCTTCTATTTCTGCCTGTTCGCTTCTAGTTCTTTTTCGCTCTGTCTCAGCGCTTGGCACTTTGTTATCAGGTACTGTTAACTTCAGCGCTTCAACTTCCTCGTCTGTGGGACACAATACCCTCTTTGTGTGACTGGCGTGGATCCAGTTGGGAACTCCCGCACACTTCAGAGCGGTGGTAGTCGTCAAATTCACTTGAAAAGGTCCTTTCCAACGGGGTTCCAAACACGACTTCCTCACGTGCTTCTTTATCACGACCCAGTCACCTGCTTTCAGGGCGTGTCCTGGACCTTGGATCGGTGGCAAGGTGGTTGCCTCCACCTTGTGAGAGAAAGAGCGAACCACATCAGCTAGACCTTTGCAGTAGTCTAACACCATATCATCTGTAATATTCAAAAGTGCATTTGCAGGAACTGCTGGAAGTCTCATAGCTCTGCCCATGAGAATCTCGTGTGGGGACAGTCCAGTCTTTCTGTCAGGGGTGTTTCTCATTGACATTAGTACCAAAGGCAATGCGTCAGGCCATTTCAAGTTTGTTGATGCGCTTATTTTCGCCATTCTTGATTTCAATGTGCCATTCATTTGCTCCACTAGACCTGAGGCTTCAGGGCGGTGGCTACAATGCAGCTTTTGCTCAATGTTCAGTGCTGCACAAATCAATTTTATTACTTCATTATTGAAGTGACTTCCCCTATCTGATTCTAAAGAGATCGGGAATTCAAAACGTGGTATTAGCTCTCTCAAGAGTAGTTTTGCAACTGTGAGACTGTCATTCCTGGGTGTAGGGTATGCTTTGATCCAGTGACTAAAAATGCACACAACCACCAACACATACTTCAAGCCTCCATGCACAGGCATCTCAATGAAGTCCATTTGCATCCTGCTGAAGGGACCCCCTGCTCTTCCAATGTGGCTCAAATTTACTACGGTTCCCTTCCCTGCGTTCATCTGTTGGCAAATGACGCAACGGTGGCAAACTGCTTCAGCAACTTGGCGGAATTTGGGGTTAAACCAATCAGTTTTAAACAATCTAATCATGGCATCCCTCCCAAGATGAGTTTGTCCATGGTAAAATCTGGCTATCTGTGTCAAAAGGCTGTTTGGAAGAACGAATTTCCCTTCACTTGAAACCCATAATTCATCTAGTCTCTTTACACATTGTGATTTGGTCCACGAGAGTTTCTCATCCTCACTGACATCATTCTGTAAGGATTTCAATTCGTCCATCGTATCTACCACCTTTAGAGCAAAGATTTCGCTTGGTTCGAGTTCTGGTTCACTTATCAAATTCCATTCATCCCTAAGCAATATACAGTTCAATGCGCAAAACCTTGCGACTTGATCCGCATATCCATTTCCCAGAGAAACATAGTCTTGTCCCTTCGAGTGTGCACTGCATTTTACCACTGCTACTTCTCCTGGTAGTTGGATGGCATGTAACAATTCTCTTATTCTTTCACCATTTTTCACTGGTGATCCTGAAGAGTTAATGAAGCCTCTCTGTGACCACAATTGTCCGAAATCATGCACTATTCCAAACCCGTACTGGCTGTCAGTGTAAATGGTAACTTTCATGAATGCAGAGAGTTGGCAAGCTCTAGTAAGGGCTACCAATTCTGCTACCTGTGCAGAGTAAACTCCTTGAAGCCAAGATGCTTCCAAAACACCTGTTACCGTACATACAGCGTACCCTGCTTTCAATATACCCAGTGCATCTCTTAAACATGAACCATCAACAAAAATAATTTGATCATTTTCTTCCAATCGGGTATCTTTGATATCAGGTCTTGGTTTGGTGCAAAATTCAGTCACCTGAAGACAGTCGTGCTCGATGTCTTCGGCGTTCTCAATTTCGGCATTTTCACTGGGAAACAAGGTTGCTGGGTTCAACGTAGTGCACCTTCTCAGCTGCACATTAGGTGATCCCAGAATTATTGTTTCATACCTTGTGAGTCTAGCACCAGTCATGTGTTGTGTTCGGGAACGTGTCAAAAGTATCTCGACTGAGTGTGCAGTCACTTTCTGTCTTAGATGCAATCAGTAAATCGTCAATGTACTGTACTAGGGTTGACTCGAATGGCAACTCCAACGCTTCCAAATCCTTCTTTAGAATCTGATTGAAAATTGACGGTGACTCCGAAAACCCTTGAGGAATTCGACACCAACTGTAAACTCTGTCTAAGAATTTGAATCAATGGCAATGCAAATCACTAATATGACTAACTGTATTTGACAAATTTCATACATTGGTCAGCATAACAAGATTTCAATTTAGCATGATACATTCAATGAATACCTCGACTAACCTCTAATTAGCATTGGCATGTGGGGCTTCATGCAAAACGAATTTAGTCAACACAAATTTGGAAAACTTCTAGCTAGGACCCTATCAAAATAGCAGTTGGTACCTAAAAGGAAAAACACAATGCATAATACATTTATCCTTTCATATTTACCAAATACAATCAGCATTCAAGAAAAGTCTTCATCCTTCAGGTACCGGTTGATCAGCATGGGGCAAGTTTCAAAGGGGCAAAGTTAAGGGCAAGCTTCCTTGCAGCGGCAAGGAGAATGGGGCAAAGTTACTGCATGGGCAAGACAGGGCAAATCAAAGTTAAAGTCTCTAGGGTGAGAATTCTTAAAGTCTCTTTTTCTCAGATAGAGAAAAGGGCATCAGAGTGTCGTCCAAAATGGAGTCTGGCATCTGGCTTCAAACTGGCATCGAGGAAAATGGCTGACTTCTCTTTGTCCAGTGGGTTTAAGTAAGAAACATTCCAAATTCTGCAGGGTCTTCCATTGGAGGGTTCATAGGTTGGCTTCAAATTGTCCAATGAAAATTGTTTTTTACTAGCGCTCATTTATGCATACACTGTCCTTGGAGCCTTGGAACACAAGTTGTAACATGGGTTGCCAATTATTTTACTATCTGTACCTTCATTGTCCGCACCTGCAGACTGACCTTGTATCAAAGGGGATGAAACCGGCCTAGTACGAAACCTTGGAGATAAGTGTATCAGTCAGCTCTACTGGAAAAATACAACTTCAAGCAAGAATATACGTTTCATTAGTTCAAGGAAAAAGCCACACAGTTAGAATTTGAGACCAGGCAACTAGGCCAAAGCCTGTACTAAATTTAAGCTAAGCAAAACAGTTTTCAAACAAGAAATCATGGCATACATTTGCAATTATGACGGATTACTACGATATGTATGAATATACGTCGGACCTTCTTTTTCTGCGTCATCATCATCATGGACAAGGTGGTCAACTAGATCCAAGACACAAGTCTGTTGCCACTGTTAAAGGTCAGTAAAGTCTGTAGCCGGTCATGTGTGGGCCCCTTAGACATGTCTGCCATCTGGAGATGGCCCTTTGACCTCAGTAGTGTGGAATATGTCAGGAATTCAGTCAGTGGTAGGGCCTCGTTCCCAACTGGATCATCAAAGTTGCGAGCCCTGCCTTCCGTGTAGCAGTCCCCTAGAGATTCAAGCCCTACTGCAGTCCTCTCCCATATCTTGCGTTCTGTGCAAAAGCCTACCCCACACGTGGGTATGCTGACTATGGGAAGTGCAGGTGAATACAGCAGGCATCATTGGGTTTTTGGACTACTGAATTCCAACAGCAGAGAGCTAGGCTAACTAGCTCAAGGCACTGAACCACACTCAACAGCACTCCTAATAGTAACGCCAAAAGGGAGCACCTATGGCATGGATCTCCTCCCCCAGCTCTGCCAAGTAGCGTCCAGCTAGCCATCTCACAGGCCATTGTAGCTGGGCAGAAGTACAACTAGAAGCTGGCACCTCCAGCCCTCCTCTTTCTGCTGGGCATCTCAGTGCCTCCTGTGAGACACAATGTCTGCCTCCATCCCAGATAAATTGACACAGCAGGGTATTTAATTCTCTGAACTAGTTCTGTGGTATCTATAAGGGTTGGTTCACAAAAAAAGTAAAGAACTCACAAGATGACAATTTTAGACAGGGCAATCCAAGCCATGATAGGTAGCCTAAGGAAGCACAAAGTATTTGAAGCTATATTGTGACTCAAGCTCAAGTTGTCCCTGGAATTTGAGGGACACAGGCAAGGCACATAATCTGTTCAAATTATTTCATAGTCCTGAAACTGTCCCCAGAAAGTTCAGGATCTCTATGCTTTAGGAAATTCTGCTGTTAGCATCACAGAGGCACAGAATCATGTTGTCTGCATACAGTGAGACAACATGCCCTGTGTCCTGTAGTGGAATCCCTCTCCCCCTTCCCTCTGTTCTCATTACGGATGCAAAGGGTTTCACCACAAATGCAAATAGCAGTGGAGACAGGGGGATCCCTGGCGTGTCCCTGTGTACTCTTCAAAAGCCTCCGAAATGCACCAGCCCATCTAGATGCTTGCTGGGGCACCTGAATAAAGTAAGACAACCCATTTCTCCCAACCTAGATCTAAGATCATGAGGTGCATGAGAGCTCTAAGGGATTTCCAGTCCAGTGTGTCAAATACTGTGTATATGCCTATAGAAAGTATCAACGCCATTGCTCGAAGCTATGATGGAGTATCGTTCAGGACCATAAATAGTGTGGCAATAATAAAAAGATGTGTATTTAAGTGTACAACAACCTGGTGGCCAACAATTTGCTGAGGATCTTGTAGTCTAGATTCAGCATAGTGAGTGCCCTGTCGGCCAATACATTGAGGGAATCTCCCTTAGGTTTAGGTATCAACACTATAAGTGATTCCCTAGCAGCCCCTGGTGTTCTGCCACGCCACATATTAGCTATGGCTTCCTTGATTTCCTGCACCGTGATGGGCACCCCTCAGGGCCTCTCCTCCAGAGGCCCCAATCGAGGAAGTGGTGCTATATCTAGGAAAGTTGCTATCTTCCCATCAGTTGCACTTGGTTGTACACTGTACGGTTCACAATAGTGATTGACAAAGACTTTGTGAATTTCTCTCTGGAAAAAAATTACATCACCCACTGCATTTTGTGGGTAACTGGGTGACCAGGGTCAGCAGGCTGGTTAAGCTATTCCAGTAGTCGTCCCGCACGGTCACCCTGTGTATGATTGACATGCTTGTAGTTTGGGGTCTGCGGCAGACTGTAGCCCTTTGCATGGCCATATTGCCTGACCAATGCAGCTCCCCGTAAAACAACTTTAAAGGCCTCCAATTCTACATTGGGATGTCAGGTAGTGCCAGCTTAAATTTGAAAATACCTCTTAATGGTGTCATCCAAAAGGTCCCTAAAGTTTGACTACTCTAGGTGGGCAGGTCGAACTCTCCATGTGGGGATGGGAGCCAGTACCCTGTCCCACGCCATCAGCAAGAGCAATAGGTTGTGATCTGACTCAGTGTGGAATAAGTATAGTATATGCCTCTAGTCATTCAGAAGGAGGTTCATGCACTTGATTTAGTCCAGTCAGATATGGGCCGACAAGTAAAAAGAATATTCTCAGCATGCTCCGTGCTTCATTCTCCAAGCATTTACCAGACACAAGTTTCCTGTCCATTCTCTGAAACCCACTGCCAATTTTACCATGAGTGCATCTGCCAAAGATGGCACCGTCCCATCGAGGAGTATGTCTTTGCCGCTACTATATTCACCTCCCAGGAGCAAGGGCAAGCCCATCTCAGCTGTTAGTAGTAGTGTAAGCATGTCAAGGAATTGAGTATGCCCAACATTTGGGCATATATGCTGTCAACAAGATTGGTAAGCCATAAGAGGTGTCTTGAGGAGGAGATATCTACCTGTCAAAGAATATGGCCCAGTCCTCTACCACAATTTTAAATTTGGCAGGGAACAACAAAGTGTACTGCAGTTCAGGTTCACTGAGCCCTTTCTTAACCTCGAGGAAGGAGGCTTTGGTGGTGTTGCACCTCCAAGGTATAATCTGGGAAGATAGCCATGGTGGCATTGTCCACTCAGAAGTGGCAAGCCACATGGGAGCACTGCAATATTAGGTCCATGTCCCTAGAATGTAACAGGTGTGCCACCACAGGTACAGGCTACATGCCTGGAGGTAGGGTTTTGCAGGCACTCTGTGCACTCATTCTCAGACAAAGAAGTTAGACAAGCCCTCAGGTGCCACCTCGCTCACCACCCACGTCGTAATGAATTTTATTATGTCCATATACTCCTGACCCTGAGACAGGCCCATATTATGAATGTTGTTCTTGTGACTATACCTCTTCTTGTCCTAAACGTGTTGGTCCAGTATGTTCCCCTTGCACACGAGGTCTATCAGCTTTCCCTGCACTGTGGTTTTAGCTGGCTTACAATCACTGTGTGTGTTTTCATGAGTTTTGACCTTGTTGGTCAGCTTGCAATGGCCATCTTGGAGCAGTCCAAGGTCTAGGGCTACCTTGTCAATTTTTTTGTTCCAAGACTTTGCATGGTTATTGATAGCTTCTAAGATATGGGTCAGAGATACAGTGAGTCTTCTTCGCTTTGCCTCACAGTGGAAGGTGCAGCCAAGGCAGAGGCTTTGTGAGGAGGGGTACTTTCTGCTTAAGAGCGGCTACTTCTGCGCACCCCATTGTGGTGAGGGCCAGGAGGCACCCGTTCCTTCTATGGTCCTGACAGCGGGACCATTTATGGTAGGGAGGTGACCAGAGGCTGCCTCCACAAAGCAGAGGTGTCAGAACTCAGTTTTAGTAGGGCAGTCCAGGACTGCTCTTAGGTAGCCACCCCAGAGGCTCAGTGATGCATTGCCTCTAGGTCACAGTGGACCGATAAGCCCCTTCCAAACACAGGGACCTAGCGAAGTCCAGGTCTCCCTGGATTAGCTCTTGCATCACAGAGAGGTCCCCCCTCACAGGTGTGATGCACCGTCATGGGTGTGAGCAGCAGCTGGGGCAGGTGCACCACTTTAGGGCACAGGTGGGTTCCCTCTGCACAGGTGGGAGGGGAGGCTCAGCCTTGCCCAGACAGCCTTCAGTACTCAAGCTGATTCCATCCTAGGGTGTAGGGAAGGAGCCGTTGCTGAAACCAGTGCAAAGCTCCCACCCAGATAGGGGGTCCCTGCTGCACAAGAGCGATGAGTGGGGGGACCCACCAGTGTGAAGGTGCATCTCCCCCACCCGCTACAGATGGCAGAAATTAGACCTTTTATCCAGATACTCGAGGCTCAGTGCACACCGGCGAGGGCACCCCTTTCAGCCTTTCTTGTGCCACAGCATCCCAGGAGGAGCGAGGGCATGGTGCGCTGGTCGCAGACTCCTTCCCATCAATGTCTGATGCTGGCAATATGCTGCAGTCAACCCACAAGCCCCCAGTTGAGGCTCAACTGCTTATCATGATCCACGGTCCACTCCATTACAGACAGGCCTTGCTATTGATGGAGATGTGCAGAAAGGTTAATTTAGGTTCAATCAATGATTGATGTTTCCTCTTCATTTAAAAAAAAGCTTGAGTTTGACTGGCTAGTCTAGTTGAAGGTTCCTGATGGATGTATCCTTTACAGAACCTTTGTGAGCTGAGTTTATATCTGGTGGTGTGCAGGTGAAGGAGGTGAACTCTCTTTTACCTCTCGTCCTCAGCGGTATACACAGTTTCATACGTTTAAAAGCCATGTATTGATCTAAAATCAAGCTACAAGTTCTTTTACAGGTAATACAAGATATAATAGTAGTATTTTGTATATTATATTTATTATAATAATATAGGCATATTTAACAAATTAAGGCCCTCATTACAACCCTGGCGGTCGGTGTTAAAGTGGTAGTAATACCGCCAACAGGCCGGCAGTAAAAAAAATAGGATCACGACCATGGCGGAAACCGGCATCACAGACAGCCACTTTAACACTCCGACTGCCACGGCGATAGCAACAAACACTGCAGCGGTAACGGCCAACAGACAGGTGAAAGACAATGTACCGCCCACACTATTGCAAGGCACCAATCTGCCAGCTTTTCTGGGGCGGTACCAACGCCATCAAAAGCACGGTGGAAACAGTACACCGAAGGGAAACCACTCACCTTTTGACACCCAAGGAAGAACTAGGACACCATGGAGCCCAAATTGCAGATCCTACCCATGTTGCTGTATCTATTAATACACCACGAAGTGGAAAGAAGACAGCGACGACCACAGTGAGTACTGCACCTACCACACAGGGGAGGGGAGGAGGGAAAAGAGAGTGACACACACATGCAACACGCAACACCCCCACTCCCCACCCACAACAACACACACACACATATCCAATAACATCACAGATACACCCCGTCACCCCCTGGAAGAACGCAAGGACAAAACAAAATGAGTTTAACTAATGTTATATTGGAACAGTCAGATAGATCAAGAGAACAGCAAATAATCAGTATACACAAATATTTACATCAAGTACATAAGTCCGTACACTGTCCAATGAAATGTCCGTGGACCAGTGGTCCCAAAAAGCATGGGCGAAGCCCACACATGACACCTGCCTCAAAAAGGAAAGAACACTGCAGGGGCATCGGGTTGAAAAAAAACAGGCACCTCAGGGCGAAGGGGAGGGGGGACACCTCAGCCGGATAAATGTACGACGCCACTGCTCTTCGAGGGGGCTCCATGACCACTGCTTGGTCCTGGATAGTGCAAAGCCACAGTCTCTCAAGTCTCTCAACTGGGTGCACTGCCCACTTCTTGGTCCTGGAGAGTTCAAAGCCACAGTCCCTCAAGTCTCTCAAGTGGGTGCACTGCCCACTGCTTGGTCCTGGGGAGTGCAAAGCCACAGTCTCTCAAGTGGGTGGTTTGCCCACATGCTCTGGAGGGGGCTTTGTGCCCATAGTGCTTCATCCTGCCAAGGACTGGGTGAGTGGATGCATTTCTCCACTGGTTCCAGAGGGGGCTTTGTGCCCTGAGTGCTTCATCCTGCCAAGGACTGAGTGAGTGGATGTATCTCTCCACTGGTTCTGGAGGGGGCTTTGTGCCCAGAGTGCTTCATCCTGCCAAGGACTGGGTGAGTGGATGTGTCTCTCCACTGGTTCTGGAGGGGGCTTTGTGCCCAGAGTGCTTCATCCTGCCAAGGACTGGATGAGTGGATGCATTTCTCCACTGGTTCTCGAGGGGTCCTTGTGCCCAGAGTCCTTCATCCTGCCAAGGACTGGGTGAGTGGATGTATCTCTCCACTGGTTCTGGAGGGGTCCTTGTGCCCAAAGTGCTTCATCCTGACAAGGACTGGGTGAGTGGATGTATCTCTCCACTGGTTCTGGAGGGGGGTTTGTGCCCAGAGTGCTTCATCCTGCCAAGGACTGGGTGAGTCGATGTATTTCTCTACTGGTTCTGGAGGGGGCTTTGTGTCCAGAGTGCTTCATCCTGCCAAGGATTGGGTGAGTGGATGTATCTCTCCACTGGTTCTGGAGGGGGCTTTGTGCCCAGTGATGCTGCACTGGGGGTGTGGTAGTTGACATCCTCTCACCTGGGTGTCTTAGCCATGCGATGTACCTGGAAGAGGTAGCATGATACTCCATGGAGGCAGAGCCATACTCCATCCTTCGGCGACTTAGGCTGCCAATTGTTGGTTCATGTCAGTGCTGGGGGTGGTGTCTCAAGTGGCTCTGTTGGCTGCCCACTAGGGATGGGGCTGACGTCTGAAAGAGTGGCATCGGCTGTGCATGTGGCGGTGCTGATGGTGGTGCAGGTGGCAGTGGCAGTGGCTGCGGTGGAGATGCTGCCAGTGCTGGCCGTGGTGGATAGAGACACCATACCATCTCCGGCAGCCTTGGATGGCTGATCCTTGGGGAGCATGTTGCAGCCTGACGTTGTGGCAACGGTGATTCAGATGGCGGTGCAGGTGGAGGTGCAGGTGGCGGTCGGAGCGGCGGTGGTGACTGTGGTGCAGGTGGCTGCCATCCCTGATAATCTGGTGGTCACCAGCCTCTCACCAGGACATATCGTGTCCTGAGGTGATGTGCCCTTTGGCTTGTGGCCCTTCCCCATCTTGTCAGTCACTGCAGGGACCTTGGCACTGTCCTCTCGGTGTTTGGGCGAGGCTTTGCTGGGTGGGTGGCGTGACTTTCCCCTCCTGGAAGCCAGCCCCTTTTTGACCTTTGCAGGTGGTGGAATAGGGTTGTCCTTCTTATCTGTCGGTGGCACACTGACAGCTCTGACAGGTGCCCCTTTAGATCGTACCGGACTAGCAGGGACCACAGCAGATGCATATTTGGTGGCTGAGGTGCTGGGCTGGTATCTAGACATCCTGGCCCTAGGGGAAGGACAGGGGGGAGGTGTAGGGAAGAGGTTAATGTTAGCTAGGAATTTTTTTTTAGACACACTGGGATGGGAAGATGGAGGGGGTGTGTGAGTGGAGGAAGAGGTAGTTGCTGTAGGAGGTGTGCGTCTGCTGAGTTTGGGTGAAGGTGCATGGGCTGGAGGCTGTTGTGAGGTGGTTGGCTGTTGAGTGGGTGTGTGCCTGCGTTTGTGTACTTTGGGAGGAGGGGTCACAGACACACTGGGAGAGAACACAGGGGACGTGTGAATGGTAGTTGAGCTGTGTGTAGTGATGGGCGTGCTGGTGATGGAGGCAGTGGCTGATGATGTAGTGCATGCAGGTGTTAGTGGAGATGAAACAGGGAGGGAGGTGGAGGGCGTGGAGGAGGGGGACACAGTGGAGGAAGTGGATGTTGGTATGTGTGCATCGGTATGGTGCTTGTGTGAGTGCTTGTGGGATGTGTGGTGCTTATGTTTTCCTGAGCCACTTTTGCCTGTTGATGTGTGTGCATGCTGGTCTGATGGTGTGCTTGGGATAGGCTGAGGTAGAGGGGATTGGGTCTGGGTAGTGGAAGTTAGAGGGGGGAGGCTAGACACAGGGACAATGGCTGCCATCAGTGCTGAGGCCAGAGCCTGAAATGCTCTCTGTTGGGCTGCCACGCCAGAATGAATGCCCTCCAGGTATGCATTTGCTTGTTGCAAATGCCTCTTGACACCCTGGATGGCATTCAGAATGGTTGACTGCCCAACAGTGAGGGATCTCAGGAGGTCAATAGCCTCCTCACTGAGGGCAGCAGGGCTGACTGGGGCAGGGCCTGAGGTGCCTGGGGCGAAGAAGATGCCCACCCTCGTGGGTGAGCGGGCACGGGAAACACGCTGAGGGGCTGCAGGGAGGGCAGTGCTGGTAGGGGGGGTGGCGGCTGTACCTGTTGTTGGGGTGGGCACAGAGGTGTCCGTCATCACCAGGGAGCTTCCATCAGAGGAGGAGTCGCTGTCACTGGTATCCCCTCCTGTCCCCATCATGGAGCTCCCCTCACACTCCTTCCCACTGGTGCCTTCACCCTCCTTGGATTCACCCTCCTGGGCTATGTGGGATGCAGATCCCTCCATCACCGGTGCCTCTACTCCTTCACCAGATGATGCTAATTCACACAAGGACAGTGTGACAAAACAAGAAGGTGGGGAAAGACAAAGAACACACATGGTCAATGCCAGCAATACCACACCACAACACACAGGGAGCAGCCCTATGAACTAGGCCATGCACTACAAGTTAGTAGGAAAGTCACCATGCCATGCCTAACACCATTTGCTGCACACCTGGAACCCACTGGAGCCTGCCCAATAGTAGATGCCCACTAACACTATTGGGGTTGGAGTGCCTCAGAGCCTGCCCAACAAGGGACCTACACTGCTGTGTTCGCCCTCGCCTAGGGGCACCCACACCCCACATCCCCCACACAAATACTTCCTAAAACACGCAGAGTCAGCTTTATGACACTGTACTCACCCCCTTGTGGCTGCTGTGATGGCCTCAAGCGCCCATCCAACTCCAGATAGGTCACAGCAGCACTTGCAGTGTAGGTCCTCTCCTGTTGATGGTCATGTATTAAGTGAGTGAACAGATAGAAAATGGCGGTCACGTCCGCGGAGTACATCATCATTGGCTCCTGGAACCCATATGCCCCAATGATAACAAATGGTGAATTACGCAGCGGTCTTCGACCACCTACCTTGACGCAGCACATTGCCAGCTCAGTTACCTCATTTCCCCTTGTCCCTCCTCACAAGTCAGGCAGCCGCCATTTCAGGGGGGCACATGGCATGGCACCTAACTATGACACAGCACATTTTGGCACATAAACGGACTAACTACGCCACACACGGATTACTGCAGACACACTTGTGCAACCTATGTGGTACATGACCCTCTGCTCACCGTTCTCCTCCATAGGCCACAACCACTGGGGCAGATGATGAGATGGCGGCATCCTCCGGTGTACAGACCCCTGGTGGACCTGTCGACAATGGGAGACAGACACATCATAATCACCTACAGACTTGATCGTGCCACAATCAGCTTCTGGAGGTGAACTGATGATGTACTGGAGCGTAATCTGTATCTGACTGTGACGCGCGGGTTCTATCTTCCTCTCCGGGAGACACAGAGTAGAAGATTTTACCTTTATAAAGCACCTGTAAGCTATGCCCGCTGAGCCACGCCCCGTCCACCCTCGAAGTAGGTAAAGGAATTCCCGCCCTTACCAGGATGATGGACAGCTTTCCAAAACGACCCCACTGCGTTTACCGCCGATTCACGTGGTTCGTTGTTGATGCTCAGAAGCACGAGGACATCTCCACAAAGACGCACTAGTAACAATAACATTGCCAAAGGCACACAAGGTTGCTGGAGACGTTTACCCCATGGCCCATCACGTACCCCTAGTGTACAATATAAACGTAGCAGATGCCGCAGTTGAAGCTCAGCTTCTGGAAAGGACAAGCCACCCTAACTCTTGGGCTTGGCAAAGATAAAGCACGGCTGTGCGCTCAGAGATCCCATAGCAGAAAGATCTAGAATCCTTCCTGGAGGTGAACTGATGATGTACTGGAGCGTAATCTGTATCTGACTGTGACGCGCGGGTTCTATCTTCCTCTCCTGGAGACACAGAGTAGAAGGTTCTCCCTTTATAAAGCACCTGTAAGCTCCGCCCGCTGAGCCACACCCCGTCCACCCTCGAAGTAGGTAAAGGAATTCACGCCTTTTACCAGGATGATGGACAGCTTTCCAAAACGACCCCAATGCGTTTACCGCCGATTCCGGTGGTGCGTTGTTGATGCTCAGAAGCACGAGGACATCTCCACAAAGACGCACTAGTAACAATCGCATTGCCAAAGGAAAACAATGTTTCTGGAGACGTTTACCCCGTGGCCCATCACGTACCCTTAGTGTACAATATAAACGGGGCGTATAAAACATGCTAGGTAACGCTTACTGACATACTCGTAGAAAATACTCCGGTTGGGTAGGCCACGATGCTCATTTTACAGAAACTAAACCTCAAAGGAAGCACTTACACTCATAATCGTAGCAGGTGCCGCAGTCGAAGCTCAGCTTCTGGAAAGGACAAGCCACCCTAACTCTTGGGGTTGGCAAAGATAAAACACGGCTGTGCGCTCAGAGATCCCATAGCAGAAAAAGATCTAGAATCCTTCCTGGAGGTGAACTGATGATGTACTGGAGCGTAATCTGTATCTGACTGTGACGCGCGGGTCCTATCTTCCTCTCCGGGAGACACAGAGTAGAAGGTTCTCCCTTCATAAAGCACCTGTAAGCTCCGCCCGCTGAGCCACGCCCCGTCCACCCTCGAAGTAGGTAAAGGAATTCCCGCCTCTTACCAGGATGATGGACAGCTTTCCAAACGACCCCACTGCGTTTACCGCCGATTCCGGTGGTGCGTTGTTGATGATCAGAAGCACGAGGACATCTCCACAAAGACGTACTAGTAACAATCACATTGCCAAAGGCACACAAGGTTGCTGGAGATGTGTACCCCGTGGCCCATCACGTAACCTTAGTGTACAATATAAACGGGGCGTATAAAACATGCTAGGTAACGCTTACTGACATACTCGTAGAAAATACCCCGGTTGGGTAGGCCACGATGCTCATTTTACAGAAACTAAACCTCAAAGGAAGCACTTCCAAATATAAACGTAGCAGGTGCCGCAGTTGAAGCTCAGCTTCTGGAAAGGACAAGCCACCGTAACTCTTGGGCTTGGCAAAGATAAAGCAAGGCTGTGCGCTCAGAGATCCCATAGCAGAAAAAGATCTAGAATCCTTCCTGGAGGTGAACTGATGATGTACTGGAGCGTAGTCAGTATCTGACTGTGACGCGCGGGTTTCTATCTTCCTCTCCTGGAGACACAGAGTAGAAGGTTCTCCCTTTATAAAGCACCTGTAAGCTCCGCCCGATGAGCCACGCCTGTCCACCCTCGAAGTAGGTAAAGGAATTCCCGCCTTTTACCAGGATGATGGACAGCTTTCCAAAACGACCCCAATGCGTCTACCGCCGATTCCGGTGGTGCGTTGTTGATGCTCAGAAGCACGAGGACATCTCCACAAAGACGCACTAGTAACAATCGCATTGCCAAAGGAAAACAAGGTTTCTGGAGACGTTTACCCCGTGGCCCATCACATACCCTTAGTGTACAATATAAACGGGGCGTATAAAACATGCTAGGTAACGCTTACTGACATACTCGTAGAAAATACTCCGGTTGGGTAGGCCACGATGCTCATTTTACAGAAACTAAACCTCAAAGGAAGCACTTACAATTATAATCGTAGCAGGTGCCGCAGTTGAAGCTCAGCTTCTGGAGGTGAACTGATGATGTACTGGAGCATAATCTGTATCTGACTGTGACGCGCGGGTTCTATCTTCCTCTCCGGGAGACACAGAGTAGAAGGTTCTCCCTTCATAAAGCACCTGTAAGCTCCGCCCGCTGAGCCACGCCCCGTCCAACCTCGAAGTAGGTAAAGGAATTCCCGCCTCTTACCAGGATGATGGACAGCTTTCCAAAACAACCCCACTGCGTTTACCGCCGATTCACGTGGTGCGTTGTTGATACGCAGAAGCACGAGGACATCTCCACAAAGACGCACTAGTAACAATAACATTGCCAAAGGCACACAAGGTTGCTGGAGACGTTTACCCCATGGCCCATCACGTACCCCTAGTGTACAATATAAACGCAGCAGATACCGCAGTTGAAGCTCACCTTCTGGAAAGGACAAGCCACCCTAACTCTTGGGCTTGGCAAAGATAAAGCAAGGCTGTGCGCTCAGAGATCCCATAGCAGAAAAGATCTAGAATCCTTCCTGGAGGTGAACTGATGATGTACTGGAGCATAATCTGTATCGGACTGAGACGCGCGGGTTCTATCTTCCTCTGCTGGAGACACAGAGTAGAAGGTTCTCCCTTTATAAAGCACCTGTAAGCTCCGCCCGCTGAGCCACACCCCGTCCACCCTCGAAGTAGGTAAAGGAATTCCCGCCTTTTACCAGGATGATGGATGGATGACTAAGTATTTTTTACCCATGATTCTAATTATGTTTGTATGTGCATATGTGTGTGTAGTCATGTGTGTCTGTGTATAAATATATATATATATGTGTATGTATGTGTATATGTTGTTTCTGTGCCTGGCATGTTTGTGGATCATTGCATGGCTCCTGTTTTTTTTTTTTTTTTTGGGTTGTTATACTAGATATCTATGAATTTCTGCTCTCTTTTTATCACACTTATCTACTCATCACTCTTATGTCATGTCTCTATCAAACTATCCTCCATTCTCACTCGGACTCATCCCAAATCCCTTCGACCACTTTCATCTCCTAAATATCTCTGCCTAAGCTCTTCCCTCCACCTCCACATCTAACTCACCAAACCTCACTCTACCTCTGTGACCTCCCCCACAACCCTACTAAATTCTCCTGCATTCATCTCACCCTGCTACTATGCTCTCCCTAACCCTTCCACATCCTCTTTCCCCTCCGCCCCCCTTTTATTCATCTCAAGCCTTTGGATTGAGTAAATGAAGGATAAACTCCCAATTAACACTTCTGGATTTCTTTCCTCCTCCACCCCTCCATTACTCCAGTCAATCTAACTAACAAACTCTCATATCCGCAACTCAAATTAACTCATAATAATACTAAAACTGTACTCCTTATTAAATTATACTAATCCATCACTAATTCTTGTTGGGTACCGGAGTAGCGTGTTACTCATCGAAAATCGCTTCGACGCCTCGTCAGGGGTAGTAAGCGCTATATAAATACGATTACAATACAATACAATACAATACAATCCAAGACCTATGTGCACAACTGGAGCCAGACCTAATGTCATCTATCCGCCATCCCACATGAATCCCCCCTCTAAGGCAGGTCCTGTCAGTGCTCCATTTCCTGGCAAGTGGCTCCATTTCAAACAACAGAGGCCATGGCATCAGGGATGTCTCAGCCAATGTTTTCTAACGTGTTGTCTGCCCTGCTGAAACACATGTGCAGCCACATCATGTTTCCCCAGGTGGAGGATTTGCCCACAGTGAAGGCTGACTTTTATGCCCTGGGACATATCCCCAACATCATTGGTGCCATTGATGGTACACATGTGGCATTTGTCCCCAACCCCGCAGAAATGAACAAGTGTACAGAAATAGAAAAAGTTACCATTCAATGAATGTGCAGATGGTGTGTTTGGCGGACCAGTACATCTCTCATGTGAATGCCAAGTATCCTGGCTCTGTGCATGACGCCTACATTTTGAGGAATAGCAGTATCCCTTATATGATGGGCCAACTCCAGAGGCACCGGGTGTGCCTAATAGGTGAAGCCAAGGTCCCCACACAGTATGAGTAGGTGTCTGGGTATGGGTAGTCCCTAAGGGTTAGTGTATGTCTAACAGTTATCCCTCGACATTTGCAGGTGAGTCTGGTTACCCCAACCTCTCATGGCTACTGACCCCAGTAAGAAATGACAGGACAAGGGCAGAGGACCACTACAATGAGGCACATGGGCGAACTAGGTGTATTATTTAAAGGACCTTCGGCCTCCTGAAGGCCAGATTCAGGTGCTTCCATCTAACAGGTGGCTCCCTATACTACTCACCGAAGAAAGTGTGCCAGATAATCGTGGCATGCTGCATGTTGCACAAGCTGGCATCGCGACGCCAGGTGCCTTTTCTGTAGGAGGATGAGCATGGTGATGGACTTGTGGCAGCAGTGGAGCCTGTGGACAGTGAGGAAGAGGAGGCAGAGGAAGAAGATATTGACAACCGAACGAACATCATCATGCAGTACTTCCAGAAACACACAGGTAAGAGACTGTAACTCCTCCTCACATTTCTTAATACTGTAGGACATTGTATAAGTCAGCCTCTTAACCTCTGTCTATGGACACTGAGAGTTCACTTTGGATTTCCATTTTTCAGATCTGGGTACCTCATTCTTCCTTCTGCTATATGTACTGCTGAGCAACAGCTGTCAAACATTGATATGAGCAAATGAACATTTGCATTGCTATTTGTTGCTAATGTTGTAATAATACATTTGTGAAAGATCAGACTGACTACAGATTGGTTTGTGATTAAAGGGTGTTTATTTAGGGGCCAATGAGTATAGGGGTATGTGCAAGGGGCTGGGGTCATGGTGGAGGAAGGTCCATAGTAGAGTCCAGTCTCTTGGTGCATTGTCCAATGGGGCATAGGAAGGGGAGTAATGGCAGTTCAAGGTGGACAGGGTAACAGAGTGGGACAGAAGGGTGACAATCAGGAGGGCCCTATTTACTGGCGGGGGTCTTGGCTATGTTCTCTGTCTTCTGCCTGGATCGCAGGGACCGTTTGCGGGGTGGTTTTCCTTCTGCAGGGGGTGTGGTGCTGGTGGCCTGTTGTTCCTGTGGCGAGGCCTCCTTTCCACTAGCGCCGGCGGAGGTGGAGGGCTGTTCCTCGATTTGGCTAGGGTCAGGGGCCCTTTGTTGTGCCACTGCCTCCCTGATGGTCTTGCCTATGTCAGCCAGCATCCCTGTTATGGTGACCAGGATGGTGTATATGTTGGTGAGGTCCTCCCTGATCCCCATGTATTGTCCCTCCTGCAGCCGCTGGGTCTCCTGCAACTTGGCCAGTTACGTGCCCATGGTCTCCTGGGAAAGGTGGTCTGCTCCCATGATGTTTGAGAGTGCCTCGTGGAGGGTCGGTTCCCTGGGCCTGTCCTCCTCCTGTCGCACAGAAGTCCTCCCAGCTTCCCTGTTGTCCTGTGCCTCTGTCCCCTGAACCGTGTGCCCACTGCCACTAACCCCAGGTCCCTGATCTTCCTGGGTTAGTGGGTTTGCCTGGGGTCCCTATAGTGGTGGACACACTGCTGATTGATGTGTCCTGGGGACAGTGGCATGAGTCCACTGGGTGGGTGCTGTGGTGGTGTTTCCTGAGGGGGGAGGTTCTGTGGTGGCTTGGGACTGTGGCAGGGGAACCGACTGTCCAGAGGTCCCTGATGGGCCAGGCTGGTCATCTTGATCCAGGCGTGCAGAGATGCTGTCATCACTGTAGATCTCTTCTGTGAGGGGACTGGATATGACTGACACCTCCTGTCCGATGACATTGGGTAGGGGTCCTGTTGGGATGTAAATGCATTGTTATTGTATCTGTGTGTGCCATCTTGTGCATGAGTGTGTTTCCCTCTATAACTGTGCTTGCACTATCGCCTTGGCCCTTGTGTGAGTGGTGATTGTGTGGCCTGGGTGAGTCTCTCTATTGGACATGCTTTGGTGATGGGTGTCCATGCATGTCTGTGATGGGTGTCCATGCATTATTGTTGCATGCAGGGCTTGGTTGAGGGAGTGGTGGGTCGTGATGGTGGGGTGTGTGGGAGGTGATGGAGCCATGGGAGTGAGGGTGAGGGTGAGGGTGGTAGTATGTGATGGCATGCAGGTAGGGTGGGGGGGATATAGTAGTAAAGATTTGCTTTACCAGAGTCCAATCCTCCTGTTACTTCTGCAAGGCCCTCAGGATGCATGATCACCAAAGCTTGCTCCTCCCATGTTGTTAGTTGTGGGGGAGGAGGTAAGGGTCCACTGCCAGTCCTCTGTACGGCTACCTGGTGTCTTGATACCACGGAACGTACCTTCTCCCGTAGGTCGTTCCACCTCTTACTGATGTCATCCCTTGTTTTCGGATGCTGTCCCACTGCGTTGACCCTGTCCACAATTCTCCGCCACAGCTCCATCTTCCTTGCAATAGAGGTCTGCTGCACCTGTGATCCGAATAGCTGTGGCTCTACCCGGATGATTTCCTCCACCATGAGGTGTCTTTGAGGTGCCATGATGTGGTTTCAGTGATGTGTGAGGTGATGGTTGATGTGATGTGTGGAGTGAGGGGCGTGGGTGGTGTATGAGTGAGTTACTTTGCCCCGGTCGAGGTGTGACCAGATATCCCGAGTGGCACTTTTAGTTTCTATGCACTAGAAACATTTATTCTTTAAAAATTCATATCTACAGTTCCCCTTATCCGATTCTTTATGTTTTAGGTTCAAATTGAAAATAATAATACTTTCTATTTTTATAAATTGGTTTTGGAATTTTAAACTGTTTCCTGAGTTGTATTTTATTATTGTTTTGTGATATTTGAATGCTTTACACACTTTGTCGCCTAAGTTATGCCTTTTTGCCTGTTGCCAAGCTACCAAGGGTTGAGGTGGGGTTAATTTATTGAAACCTAACTAGAACTAGTGGGGGTTAGTGGCCTATTGCTAAGTGTAGGTACTTACTTGCCCTTACCAGTAATCCACTTTCCCGGAGGAATCATGAATATATATATAACTTTCATCTTAACTTTGTTTCTGGAAAGAAATGTTTTACTGTACTGTGGACCACATGTTGAAGTCCACTACACTGTGCTGGTAGTGCGGTGAACATCAATGAGTCATCATCTGCACTAAAACAGTTAACATCCACTGAATACATGCAGCCTGATGTCCTGTCGAACAAGAATTAAAGAATTTAAAACAAGCTTCAGGTTTATGATGGCCACATTGCACTAACTTAATTGTTCCATGTTTTTTTAGGGGACTTCTGCATTTTCAAAACAGCACCAGGATGGTAGGCTTCTGGGAGTTGGGAAGGCGAAAAGCACAGTGGTCACAGAAAGTTGCAGGTGCTGATAATGTCCATCCACAACCAAGAGAAAGTTTCAGTTGCCATACATGGTCTGTGGAGAAGAGGGCCAGAGAGAGAATACAAAATATTGATATGTACAAGGAAGGTAGAAGCAAAGATAGACAAATGAGGCTCTAGAATAGGAGACAAGGTTGAAGAAAAGAAAGGTGAGTAAATAGAAAAAGCAAGAGAAAGACTAAGAGAGACAGGAATGGGAAGACGTGAAACAGCAAACAGATAGGGGTAGTGAGGGAAAAGGCTTAGAGAGGCAGTGGGTACAGAGATTATGACATGGGGAGAGAATAGAGAAAGTAACAGAGAGTCTAAAGGAGAAAAATAAGAGACAGACACACGTGGAGAAAAGGTGATTGAATATTTTAGGTTGAGTATAGAGCTTATCATGTTTTGCCCAATATTCCTAGCCCAATGTAAATTCAATATAGTATTGTTCACTCTGTTTTACAAAAGGGATCTTGGAGTAAGATCTAAAAATCACCTTGCATAGTGGCCTTTAAGTCCTAATAAGGTCTAACCATTGTTACTTGTTCCACATTGCACTTTGCAAATTGTTTCACAATGGCACCCCTTTGCTGTTTGCTACTGTATGTTTTTGGTGAGAAATGTTAATGCCCTCTCTTTTAAGGTATAAAGCCATTTCTGAATTTTCATGTAGAGTCACTGGAAATTACAACCTACTTGCTGGTATGTCCATGTTCCATTAAGGAAGTGATTTGGCCTCCTAGTGCACATTTTATTTAAATATGGCAGTCTCTTAACTGTTTCATAGCGTGAAGATTTACTTTTGTCTGCATCTGTAGTAATGCCGAACAATCTCTCTGCAAGTATTTTCAATTTTTACTACACATGGCAGGCGTCAAACCTTTTATGGCCACCGCTCAGAAAAGTGCATGCTCATCCAAGCAATGTTAGCCTCCTCCAGGGTGCTACCTTGAGGATTCTATGCAAGGAGACTATTTCTTGTGAAAGAGTGGAAAATGCCCATAATTTTGGTACTGGAGGAGTCAGTAGCATCCAAATGGGAGGTACCAGGCAAGCAGCAACCAAGAGAGATTTTATCACAGAGCAGGATCCTAGATTCGAGCCACGAAACCACCACTCAGAGCTTTAGAGGCAGTGCTGTTACCTGCCCATCTACATCTCCTCTAACTGGAGAAGGAACTAGAGTCCTCAACCAGATCATAGTCTTAAAATTGATCCATTCCAGGCTCACACAACCAACTCTCCTTTACCATGACTACCTGTCTTGCTAGTTGGTGTGTTATGAAGGTCTCCTTTTGTGCCACACCTTTTGCTCAACCTGTCTGTAAATATGAAAGGTGTATGCAAATGTCAGAGCCTGCTTCGATTCCATGCAGTTTTGACTGGTGCTTTTGATAAAATTTAATTGAACTATCAATCTTTTGTCATAACAATATAGTGAAATTCATTGTGCGATCTTCCCAAATTCCTCTATGAAATGGCATCTAAATTCTTTATCATTTTCACAGCACTAAAAATATTTTAAAAACACAGCTCACCACTAATTTCTCCAAATGTTCTTGATGTAGCTCCAAACTCTTTGTTAAGTTATTTTAAATTAGTGGAGAATTAAATTAAAACCTAACTTATGAAACTGGTCAGAGTTAGGAAACACCACTCTTTATCCTGAAGCAGGATGTCCCAGGTAGGTCATCATTCAGGAAAAAAATGTTGAGTGTGGAGGCTGAACATTGACCACCTGAGGTAAGAAGTGTGAGAGGGAGAGCGCTGAGATGTTGCCAGCATACTTCAAAAAAACAAGAACTTCATAAGCTTTGCATTTCACAAAGTTTGAACAGTTTAGAAAATACCCAAAGCTGTGTCAGTCTACTTTACAACTTTACTCTTCTCTACTTTAAATCCCACATAATTGATACGATTTAATGTTGGATTTCAGAAAGTTGATTGAGTGTGCTTTAATATGTATGTTTAAGAAAAACATGTATTCCTTCACATAGAATCATAGAGTGTGCACCCTGAATATTGAAACCAGATTATTGACAGCACCGAATATTGAGGACAGAATATCAAGTCCAAAATATCAAGCGGTAAGTATAGATTTTCTATACCCTGCTGTACATGTATGTACCTACACGATATAGATATATAATATATATATATGGAAAAACAATGGTTACAGGGACGTTATAGTTAGATTGACTTTTTACCCATACATAACCATAGAAATTTAGCATTTATAGTTATATTTATAGGTATACTCATGTCAAAAAACTTTAATTTGTTGCCCAAAGTTACTTTCTGGCATGAGTTATAGTTTCTTCATATAAGTATAACTATAAGTATAACTATAACTGCTGAATATCTATGGTTTAGTCAACCTAACTATAATGTGCCTGTAACCGTAGTTTTTTTCAATGAATTTCTATGTTTTTTTCAGTGATTTTTTTATTTTTTTTTTAACACACACATTAATATTTGTGTCAAGTTGCAGCAAATCAATAAGGGCCTTGCTATTCCCCAGGATCAGAGGAGGATCTGAGGAGGTTCCTCGAATCCCCGAATTGGCTGAAAAAAAGGAAACATTTTTGCCCATGAGGGGTCCATAAGGGACCTCTCCATGTGTCCTATGGGGTGACGATACCTGTGTCTTGGCTTCTTATATGTTCTTCCCACTCCCCTGACAATGCGAGAAAGAAAATCGTGGCCGCAACTTTTCTGGCAGGTTGTGGTGAGCCAATCAGGGCCTTGCTTTTTCTCTGAATCCACGGAGGATCCGAGGATGATCCAAGCAGGATCTGCATCCCTATATTTACAAATTTGGTTTTCATTTAATAAGTAGAAAACTACTGAACGGATTTACACCAAATCACTAGTGGCAACCACCACAATGTAATATTTACATATACATATATACATATAAATATATTCAAATATAAAAGCCAAGTGAAACTCAGGACAACAAGAGTAGTGAATATAAGTGGCAAGTGTAATCCAAAACACAACGCATTTCGGCTGACCCAGTAGCCTTGATCACGTTTCACTTGGCTTTTATATTTGAATCGTAGTACTGGCTTACTCTGCCGGTTCACGCAGCACCCTTCTTGGGCCTCCAGAGCCCAGAAGGAGCGCTTTGTTTTTGTATATATATATATATATATATATATATATATATATATATATATATATATATATATATATATGGTTGGATTAACACATTGCAATGAAAATTACTATACGTTAAAAACACATAGAAATTCACTGAAAAAACAACAAACAAAGGTTACAGGGACGTTATAGTTAGGTTCTGAATTTACTCGTACAAAACAATGGAAATTCAGCAGTTATAGTTAGAGTTCTTTCAAGTAACTATAACTTGCACCCTCACCATGCACAGTTGTGTCATCTCATCAATAATTTTATTGTAAATGTTGCAGTGATAATACGAAAGTTGTGACAGAAGATTTAATCAATTACATAATATGTGGAATATTTAGCTGTGCATGGTGAAGGAGCGAGTTATAGTTACCATAAGGCAGGGGGCCACGTGCCCCCGCATTTATTATAATTAGAGCCCCAGGGAGGTGGTGGTCTCCGGGGCTGTGGGGGAGGCCGATGGGCCTCCCCTACACAGCTAAAAAAAATTGCTCTGAGAAGGAGGTGGTCCCCAGGGCTGTGGGGGGGACCTCTTTAACAAAATTGTTAATCGCCCCAGGACCTGGCCCACCGAGGGGCTTGTCAAAAACAAGTGCGAGAGTCCAAGCATGTTTTAAAAAAAAAAAAACTATTGTCATGAATTTGCGAATATTGCAAATTCACTGCACAAAAAATAACTTTAAAAAATGCATTTTGCTCTGGGGTGGTCCTTTGGGACCCCCCCACCCCGCCACCAGAGCTAAGGGGTCAGAGTGTCCCTATCCTGGCCCCTTTTCTAGTTTTGTAACTTTTTTAGTGGCTGAAGCTGAGTCCCAAAATGGCTGCCAATATGGCCGTGTATCGCCAAAGCCTCTTACCACCAACCACCACTCACTCCCCAAGCCTACTTTTAAAATTCAGACACACTTCTCCTGGGATTAGGGGTCGTAAATCCCCGGCCATATTTTATAATTGACAAGACATTGTTAATCATAATCAAAATTATACCCAGTAACCACAATCATATTCACAAAGTATTTTCGGAGTTTTCCAATGGATGCCTAGCCTTAACAGAGTACGCTAATACATCCACATTCCTGACACTAGCTAAAAAACTGTTCGTTCCTGGGCCAGATGCCAGCGACCTCTTGCAACCAGGCCCCTGTATGTCGTCCTTACTTCCCAGCCAGCACCCCTTGGAATGTCTAATTAGCTTGCCACCCAGTTCCCGAGCCCGCCCCTCCACAGACTACGAGTGATCATGTTCGACCAAGCAAGGACTGCCTGGGGGATTTTTTTGGCCAACCATCCAATTTCCGATAATTCCAGCTCAAACAGCCACCGGCGCCCTAGTGGAACCAGATCATTACCCCCAAAGTGCAGAACTATGATGTCCGGCGACGAGTAACCTGAGGGCAGCATTGAATCTAGAATTGTCCTTAATTGAGTGAGCCGAAGCCCGACTCGGCCAAAGCGAGAGTTACGGAAACCAGTCTTTGATGCGCGTGATGCAAAGGCACTCCTTATGTATAGTTCATCTGCTCGTCGACAATGAGAGTGTCCAATTACCCACACTTTGGTGACCCTAGCAACTCCTCCGTGCACCGAAACCTTCGGGACCCTCAACTACTTGTCACAGGCGTCTACAGAGAGTACAGAGAAAACAAGGAATCAAGGACATTAACTCATAGCACATGCAATCTCACATTTCGCTTGTAGCAATCCGAGGACCACCTCTGAATTCTCCTAACTGCTGCTCCAGGGAACCCCATTGCCACTGCCGCCATGGCTGCCTCTATCCTAAAGGAGTGAGTGCCAAAGTCAGAGGCGTCAAAACCCACTGCCGAAGAGAGTGCTTGAGCACCTGTGAGAATTGGTACCTTGTAAGTGGCGTGCCATCTGCATGCACCAAAACCGCACCTATATCCCCCGGTGTGCGCTGTGCTAGGAAGACCTCCAAGTTACATACAGGACAACATGCGCTACCCGGGGCTCTATGCAGTAGGATGTGGTCCCCTCTCCCATCTTGATCCATCTTTGAGTGGGGGATGTTGATCACCAAACACCCAGATCCCTCTGGCCAATGAATATCTGCCAACTGCATTCCCCCAGAGGTATTGCGCTTATTTCGCGCAACCAGCTCGCCCAATCTGAAAGACCCATAAAAGGCTAGGGTAAAGGCTGACTTAAATAAGGAGCCCTCCCAAGGAGAAGTACAAATACGATCTAAAATGACTAGCAAGCCCCCCAACTTTGCTGCTTTGCTGCATCTATGGGCTTCCTAGAGTCTGGCTTAGAGCCCTGAATGCTCTGCCAGCCCTTAAGGGCCATTTTAACCATAAATGATTCTGTACCATCGGGCACCTCCCACAGTTGCGTAAAGAAAGAAAAAGCAGAAGAGTGATGCCTGGCGCATACAACTGACTTCCCCTCTGCCCTCAAAAACTCTAAAAATGGCAAGACTGAAGATGAATCAAAACAAGCGGACGATACCAACCCACCCCGGGAATTAATATATGCTGAAAATGTTCCCTGATAAGCCTTCTGTGTTCTGGGTGCTAAGCTGGCTGCCACAGGGTCCAGTATTCCTTGGCACCAATCTGCAACAAATGCTCTGGAAAGGGTGTTAGAACTCCTCCACTCCCGGGAGGTGGGACCTGAAAACCTGCATCTTAAAATGGGACAGTGCATCAGCAGCATTATTCAAAACACCAGGAACGTGCTTAGCTCTGAAGGTCACATTCAACCTTAAACACAATAACACTATCTCTTTCAGCAGCCTTAGGATCATCTTACACCATGCTGCTTGCTGGTTAATGCACTCGACCACTGACTTGTTATCTGACCAGAAAATCACATACTGGTTCTGAAATCCCTCTGGCCAAATTGACAAAGCCACTAGAATTGGGAATAGTTCCAAAAAACAACGTTAGCTACCAGGCCCACCTGGACCCAGTGCAAGGGCCATCACTGAGTGCACCAGGCCTTCCCAAATATAGCCCCAAAGCCTTCGCTGCCTGCCATGTCTGTGAAAAGGCCCAATTCCTCATTGGATATAGGCAGACTCGGCCACACTACCGTCCCATTAAAGTAACATAGAAAGGTCTCCCAAATCCTCATATCCTGTTTGACTTTGTTGGAAAGCCTGGTGTGATTATGCTTGACCTTCAGCCCTGACATGGCCTGAGCAATAGACCGAGAAAAGGAGCGCCTCATGGGTATGATTCGCAGCGCGAAGTTGAGCTGCCCCACCAAGCACTGTAACTGATGAAGTGTAACTTTCTGCACCCTCAAACAAGACTGCAATGCATGCGAGAGAGACACCACCTTCTCCCAAGGTAATCTAGACACACCTGCCACTGAATCCAACTCTATCCTCAAGAATTCAATCGTAGAACAGGGCCCAACTGTCTTCCCTTCCGCTAGCGGAACCCTGAATTCCCTCATGAGTTTTTTAAAAACCTCCAACGCACCAGCACATTGATTAGATCCAGCGGGACCCAGGAAAAGGAAACAATCTAAGTAGTGCAGAACCCATCTGTGCTGTGTCCTGTCCCTAAGCACCCACTCCAGAAAGGTACTAAAATTCTTAAAATAGGAACATGACACAGAGCAGCCCTTAGGCAGACACCTATCAAAGTAATACCTTCCTTCCCACTGGAAACCCAATAGATGGAAGTCATAGGGATAAACTGTAATCTTCACACTTGTATAGCACACTACTCACCTGTTAGGGTCTCAAGGAACTCTATGCATACCACTGTGGAACCCCTCCTGGCTTTTCCCTGTGAGACGGCCACTCCTGGACAGCCCCTGGTTGAAGGCAGGAATCCAAGTGCTGTGAGGGCCACTGTGTCGATTAAGCAAGCTATTGCCCAGAGTGGGACCCATTAATTAGATTAGGCACCGAGGCGTGAATTATCTGGTCCAAGGGAATTGAGCCCAAGCCCAGCCGAGGTGGGAATTGAACCCTGGTCCCAGACCAGATCTCTGCATCAGGGGATGCTGCTCTAACCATTGTGCCACACTACTCCACTCCAGAGATGCACCGGCAACAACCGAAATGTGGATTCAATGTCAGATTTCGCCATCAAAGACCCACGCCCCAGCTCCTGCTCCATTTGAATTGCCTGATCCAGAGAAGCATCCCTAACAGAACACAATGCCCCATCAATGGCCTCGTTTACCGATTGCCCCTTTGGAGACGACAAATTGTGAATCAATCTGAACTCCCCAGGTTCTTTCTTGGAGACCACCCCTAAAGGAGAACAGACAAAACCCTGCATGCAAATTTCTTCAAAAGGTCCTGCAACCCGCCCCAATCCCAGTTCCTTTTGGATATGTGGCCCTGCCACCCTGGAGTTGGACCTCAGAGACAGTTGATTTGTGCAATGGGGTTAGCCCACGTAGTCTTGAGCTGGTATTCTTAAACCGTCTTCAAAGCTCAACTACAACACCTGCGCAGCGGACTCATTGGGGCAAACATTAAACCAAGGGACCATAGCCAATAGATTCCTGGGAGATGAAGCCTTAACAAAAAAGGAAACAGTTTGACCCTTTCCTAGCAAATCGTCAGTCTTGTTTTTTGGCACCCTTATCCCGTGATTTCTTGAAACAATTGAATTCAGGGTGGGAGGCCTGGCCACAAAAGGAACAGCAGTGTTTGACTGGGGAACCGTGAGCAAGTGCACCGGTCGAAGTCCCAGCAAGCCCCTCTCTTGGCTCCAACCCCGCGGTGCCTGAGCCCGTCCCTGTTTTCCCACAAAAGGGCTGGGGACCAGGGCCCTGAGTGCGATTCGTGTAATGCAACCAAGTGATTATGTGTATCTGATCCCATCCCAATTAAGGTTTATTTGTCTTGATTCTCCTGAATTCCTTATCATATTCTTTCCATGCGGTGCCTCCATACTCATGGTGCGCCCCAACGATCCTGTTCTGATAGCAGGCTAACTGGGCACCTAAGTCACTGAAACGTTCCGCTAAAATGGCCTGGTAAATGGAGAAGGCTCTCACCCATTTCGACAAAGACTTCTGAACCTTTCTCCTCTGAGGCCCATGCCCACACTCTCTGGAATGCGCACACTCTTTACAATGCTTCACTTCCTCCTTATCAGCTTTGTCGATAAGTAAATCAAAGATATCAATATAAGCCACCTTCCAGATCTTCTCCCTCACCTCTAGTGGTATATGTAGCCCCAACTGTTCATGCTCAGAGCGAATATCCCCCAAGTCCATAAGGGGAGAAGCGTGACCAGTACCTGAACTTGTGGTTCCCCGAGCAAGAGAAGACGTTGCTGTAGAGGTCACCACCACTGGGGCATTAACCGACTGCTGTGCGGACGCGCCTGATTCAGGAGTAACCGGTTGTACCATGGATGTGGAGCAGGAGTCACCTGGTCCCCACCTGCAGGGGTTAAGGACAAGGAGCTGACACCCTGTGCACCCCCCCCCCCACTACTGCTTGAACCTGGCCCTTTTTCCCAGGACCCCTGGCCACCTTTTGCGGTACCTAACTGGGAAACCAAACGTCGAGTCTGCTCTATAATGTCTCCCTCACTAGCATCCGACAATGGGCCCCCTACCACAGTGGTAGGCAGTATCCTCACTTCAGACAGCCATGGCAACACTGATGCCAAATGTCCCACAAGAGCCCTCTGACTGGTCTCCCCATCACTAGATGCACCTGTGCCCCTACCCGTGACTGTAGCCACCGGTCCAAGCACAACACTCATAGTCGTGGTT
This sequence comes from Pleurodeles waltl, assembly GCF_031143425.1. Lineage (NCBI taxonomy): Eukaryota > Metazoa > Chordata > Amphibia > Caudata > Salamandridae > Pleurodeles > Pleurodeles waltl. The sequence goes on along the minus strand of NC_090444.1, from coordinate 899,936,745 downwards.
TGAGCTGTCATCTGATCCATACCACCACTTCAGGGTTGCCCTGCACCCACATCCAGGGATGCACTAACCCCAGACTGCCTCAAAGTAGATCGACGCTGTCCATAACCTGCTCAGGGGTGGCCTCTGTTCACCTTTCACCAGCCTCTTTTCCTTTCCTCTGCCCGCGCACTCTCTTCGGAGCTGAGGGGGAACGCCTCCCTAGGTGGTACTCCAGCTCGCCGGTGCCTATCCGCCTGAACACATGCCCCCACCGGAAGAAGATGGCTGCGCCTTCAAGGATGCTAAGGCCTGGTCCATAGCTTCCATCCTAAACATTAAGACCTCTAGGAGCATCTCAGTGCGTGACCATTTTGCTGCCATGCCGCAAAACAACAAGCAGCAACTCTTCACCGAACCAGTTGAAGACTAAACAACACTAAACAGGCCGCTTTAAGACACTCTGTAAAAAAGAACAAAAAATGATTGCCCCTAAAAAAAACCTCAGGTTAAAAAACGCCTAACTTCAAAGCCCCCTGAAGCTAAACTCGAATTTGTGGGGCCCCCCCACCCTACCTAGCAAAAATCAGGGCCACCAGCACTCCCCACACAAAATTGGCCTGCAGGCCACTCACCCAGCAGCCCAGGAACCCCACAGAGGTCAACTCGGGTCAGGTGGGCTCAGCTCAAACCCTTACGGCTTCCTGTGAGGCGTGCTGGGTTGCCCGCGTTGATTCTGCCACTCTCCTTCAGCCACGTTTGTCCTGCCACACCTGTAAGAAAGAGAGACGCATGACAGACACGGAAAGAACAAAAGTGGGGGCCGGTGGGTCCCTGCTCCGGTCGGTGAACGCTAGCAAGAGACGCTCTCACCGACCGTGGCCACCTTTTCATGGCGGGCCCCGTGGCATCATTCTTGTGCGCGACCCCAGAAGCACGAACAGTGCCTCCGGGGCCACGGCATCACGACAGCCAATCGGCTGTAACTTTGTAACAGGGTGGGGGCCGGGGAGCCTGCCGCTCCAAGACCCCCCACCCCCACTCTCCCTGGCCTGGCGTCGTCGCCATCGCCATAAGCGGGGCCCCCTGATTGGGGTGGCCCCATGCATACTTCCTGGTTTGAAGTTTTGGCAGCCAATCAGAGCTGTGCATTTCCCTACACGACCTCATTGTTGTTCGCTAATACTTTGCGGCCAGAGATATACAAATTTGAATTTCCCTAAATTTCTCAAAAACTACTGAACAGATTTACTCCAAAAAACAAAAAATACAATCTGCAAAATGGCAGCTAGCTTTCTGCCAAATTTGGTATAATTCCGTCCAGTGATTCGGGCTGTAGACGTGTTGACAGGTCCTATGGAAATTAACATGGGAAACACAATGGGGCATATTTATACTCTGTTTGCGCTGGAATTGCGTCGGTTTTTTTTACGCAATTCCGACGCAAAACTAACTCCATATTTATACTTTGGCGTTAGACGCGTCTAGCGCCAAAGTTCATGGAGTTTGTGTCATTTTTTAGCATGGACACCTACTTTGCGTTAATGATATGCAAGGTAGGCGTTCCCGTCTAAAAAATTGACTCCGAGGCATGTGTGCCGTATTTACACTCTCGGGCAAAATTCACGCCCGGGAGTGGGCGGGTCAAAAAAAATGACGTACGGCCGCTTTTGCGCCGTTTTTTAGCGCCTGGACAAGGCAGGCGTTAAGGGACCTGTGGGCTCGGAAGGAGCCCAGAGGTGCCCTCCCATGCCCCCAGGGACACCCCCTGTCACCCTTGCCCACCCCAGGAGGATACCCAAGGCTGGAGGGACCCATCCCAGGGACATTAAGGTAAGTTCCGGTAAGTATTTTTTTTTAAAAAAATTGTGGCATAGGGGGGCCTGATTTGTGCCCCCCTACATGCCACTATGCCCAATGACCATGCCCAGAGGACAGAAGTCCCCTGGGCATGGCCATTGGGTTAGGGGGCATGACTCCTGTCTTTGCTAAGACAGGAGTCATTTCTATGGGGGTTGGGAGTCGAAGAAAATGGCGCAAATCGGGTTGAGGCGAAAAATTTGCCTCAGCCTGACTTGCCCCAATTTTCGGCACCCAAGCTCCATATCCCCCTACGCCGGCGCTGCCTGGTGTATGTCGTTTTTTTCCACGCACACCAGGCAGCGCCGGCGGCTAACGCTGGGTAACGTCATTGATTAAATACGGCGCCCGCATGGTGCTTCAGAATGGCGTTAGCCGGCGCTAATTTTTTTGACGCAAAACTGCGTTAGCGCAGTTTTGCGTCAAAAAGTATAAATATGGCCCAATGTTTTTTTAGCCCCCTTTTTCTCAGCCCTACCTCGATGGATCACCCCAAAACTTCGCATGCGCAACAAAAATCACCAGGGCACTTTTTTGGGAAAATTTTGTGAAGATTCGTCAAATGGTATCAAAGATATAGGCAAGTCAATAAACACTTTTTCTATGAAAAACATGGTCCTAACTATTACTACCTACTGGCGACCTCGGGTAAAAGCTATGTGCATGGAGGATCGATTTGCCGGCTGTAATTTTTCTATGCAATGTAGTGATCAATTTCTGTTCCTCAATTCTTAGTTGTACATCCAAAAACTCAATTTGTTTACTACTTATCTTGTGTGTGAATTCCAAGTTTAAATCATTGACATTTATCTCTTTCACAAACTCCTGTGCTGATTCTAAGTTTCCTTTTCAGATTATAAACAAATCGTCACCCTAGGTTCATGGTTTGGACATATACTGTATGGTGAATTGTATAGGGCGAGAAGATTGTCTAGCACAGAGAATGAATACATGAGAACTGAGGGATAAATATGGGAGAGATTCGCACAACAAGGGTATACAAAAGACTGTCTAAGGTCAGCTAAGGAATGAGCATGGAAAAAAAAGAGAGAAGAGGCTCTGTTTGCGGGAACCCTGAAAGACACAGAGAGGATCACAGTACAGGTTTATTACAACATACAACGCACAACAAGCACTACTCAGAAAAGCTATGAATAAACATTGGCGCTTAAAGTTGAGGTATAGTGATCTAATCCATAAACCTAGAAATTGCCCAGATGGAAATAAAAAGGAATAATTCAGGAGGACACAACTTATACTCGATATGGGGCCAGATGTATCATGAATTGGCCTTGCGAATCGCAAATAGCGATTTTTAAGAAATCGCTATTTCCGAGTCACAATAGGCCATGTATCATAATTGCGAATCGGAACTAGCAATTTCTTAAAATTTGCTATTTGTGGTTTGCGAGGCCCAAATACAGAATCGCAATTTTCATTTTCTCAATTTGCGATTCAGTAATTGAAAATCGCAAATTGCGAGAACGCACACCTGGAGGAGCATGATGACATCATAAGCAGGAAGTGAGTCATCCCAGGCAGTTTGCAGGTGACACACCCAAACCAGCACTCAGAGAGAGTCAGCCCAGCCACATTGAGCAAGTCTCTGAAGAAGGCAGCACAGCAGAACCAACATGGACACCTCTGCCCAGGGAAAGGAGAAGGGAGAAAGGAAGCGCAAACTGAAGTTTAGTGAGCAAGAGCTGGAGGTGCTCACAGAGGAGGTGGTCAGGAGCCATGACTGTTTGTTCGGCAAAAGCTCACTCCAGGTGCCTGAGAGTGAAAAACACAGACTCTGGGCAGATATCCAGACCAAATTCTGCGCTGTTGGAGTGGCGCAGCGCTCTGTTGAGGAAATCAAGAAGAGGTGATACGACCTGCGGTCCCGTGCAGAGGAGAGGGTGGCAAGATGACTGCAGGAGGCCAGGAGCACAGGAGGCAGAACACCCACAGAGACACCCTCCACCCCGATGGAAGACCTAGTGGAGTCCACACTCCTCCCAGAAGCAGTCAGTGGGGTCACTGACATTGAAACATCCGGCACACCAAGTACAAGTAAAGGTAAGTGCTATATTGAAATGTAACCCTATATGTGTATGCACAAAAGCCCCTTAGGAATTAGCAAGTAATTTAAAACATTGTGAGAAGTAGTCTATTCCACATCTTAGAAGCAGCACAACAATGCCTTATGGGAGTGGTAGTCCACAACCCAGAGCTGAAAGTAGCACATGCAATGTAATAGGCAGAGCAACACACAGAAGAACACAACACCCACAACATAGTGATGAAAAGTAACTGTACCTTTATTGCCATTGTGTGACCTTTATTGATACATACATAACTGACATGCTGCATATTATCTTTGCAGGTGGCCCAGACCCAGCAGCTACAGCATGTGCCATTGCAGGGGAGACAGACACTAATCCTGCTTCAGACTCCAATACCAGTGAGCCACAGAACATTGCGCCACTCCGACGCAGGCCTAGGGCACTGCCACTGCCAGAACTGAGTCAGGACTCAGATGAGCAGCAGGAAGACTCACAAACACCGTCCCCAAGTGGCAGATGCACTCGGATGCAGGAGCCCCATTCACAGCAGAGCACAGCACCCCGCAGGATACCTACATATGCAGGCGCACAGGCTTTTGAAGCAGGTGAGGGAACATCATTATTTGGTGGCCTGGAATTGGCTATCTTAAAGCAGCAGCGCCTGCAAAACAAAAAAATCACGGCGTTACAAAGGCAGATGCAGGCACATAATATAAACATGGGGGGGCTGCATCGCCAGCTGGAGTGTCTCAATGCCAACATCGAACAGCTGCATGAGGAACAGGTCCAAGCATCGCAGGATACGAGGGAGCTGACTACTGCAGTGAGAGAACTGTGTCAGGAGCTGCGCCACAACAGGCTAAGCCACCGCAGGCAGGAGCGACGCTTCATGGGTATGTTTGGCAGTTTCTGTCTCTCTGTCACTAGGCTGGTAAATTCTACAGCCCTAATTTCGCGTCGTGCTGTGGCCGCACAGGTTGAGGCAGCGCACAGCAGCAGGGATGTGACCCAAGGACTGGTACAGATCACGAATGTGATAGACAATATTATGGGTAACCGGTCAGCCACACCAAGTGAACTGGGACTGGGGGACACGGAGGACACATCGAGCCTCAGCAGCTTAGCTGTGCCCACAACGGACACCAGAGGTCGCAGTGCCAGGCACAGCACTGTCACAGAGGCAGACACTCGAGGTGCCAGTGAGGAAACTGCGCACTCGAGTGGCGTGCGTGGCCGGAGGAAGTGAGTGAAGTGGCCACAGGGGACTGTATATATTTCTGGCATGACGACACTATGAAGGAATAGTGCTTTTCTGTTAACTGCTTTTGTTTATTGTCACAATTACTTTTGTTGGTACTAGTGGAACTTATATTACCTGACATTAAGGTAATAAATTTACTCACTACAAGTACATTTGTCAGTGGATTTGTGTTGTTCATAATTACATCTGAAATGGTTGTGTGATGTCAGCACGCCTTTGCCTGCCCTCTGCTGCACTGGTCCTGTCTGCTGGCTGTAGGGGTGGTATAGGATCATCATCCTCATCTGATTCAGAATCAGATATTTCCACAGGTATGCCCCTGGTGGTAGCTATATTGTGCAAGATTGCACAAGTAGCCACTATTCCACATGTTGTCTCCGGGCTGTACTGTAGTGCACCTCCACTTTTGTGGAGGCACCGGAAGCGACTCTTCAGAAGCCCAAAGGTGCACTCCACCATGTTGCAGGTCGCCCTGTGTGCTGCATTGTATCTCCGTTCAGCAGGTGTAGTTGGATTTAGGTAGGGCGTCATCATGTAGGTGCGCACTGCGTAGGCACTGTCTCCTGCAATGAACAGAGGGTATAATGAGTAACTGAGCCATCTGACGTCGCACTGCCATCAATGCACCAGTGTACAGAGGGACAACACCTAGGAGATATCCTTCACCAAACTCCCCAGCTAGCAGTCTTGTGTGAATGCCGCTGTGGCGAAAGATGTATGAATCATGGGTGCTCCCTGGGTGTCTGGCCACGAGATCAGTTATGATATAGGAGGCATTGCATATCACCTGTATATTCATGGAATGTTGGTATTTACGGTTGTGGTACACATACTCTGTGGCTGATGGTGGACAGATTGATACATGTGTCCCATCTATGGCACCTAGGACATCTGGGAACTGTGCTATCTGGTAGAAATATATTTTTGTCTGCTGTATTTCCTGTGGGGTGTGGGGGAATCTGATGTACTGGTGTATGCTGCTCAGCATGGCATTGATAAATGCATTGAAAAATCTAGAGCGGGTACTCTGTGAGACCCCTCCAGCTGCTGCTATCACCCCTGATAGCTCCCTGAGGCGAGTAGGTGGAGGGAGCATAATACCTGCACATGGGTGGGGATGCTATGAGTCCTATGTGTTGTGCGCTGCAGTATGGGTTGTAGCTCAGCTATCAGGTCGAGTATCATGGCAGAGCTCAACCTGTACCTCTCAAATATTTCCTCCTCTGTCTGGTCAAAAAGTGTAATGCGCACTCTGAAAATGCGCTCCTGTCTCCTCCTTCCTCTCCTCAAACCTGCCAAGATCCTCATCCTTCTCGCCATGACGCAGAGTGCAGCCATTGTGGAAAAGGGTCTGAGGCATTCTGGGCCTCTTTATATAGGTTGCACCTGGTTACCACCTGCTTTCACTTAGTGGTATTTTGCATGTGCAAAATGCCGTTCTGCGAAAAATCGCAATTTGCGATTTTTTGATGCATCGATTTGCGACTTGGTTTTGCGAGTCGCATTTTGCGCCTCGCAATTTCCTACTCGGAATACCGAATCGCAAAATGCGACTCGCAAAACCAGGTCGCAACGCAAAAAATCGCAATTTTTGCGATTTCTTATTTTTGGTCTGCGAATGCCTTTCAAGCATCGCAGACCACGTTTTTGCATTCGCAAACGGACAAATTGTGCGATTCGCACCGTTTGCGAATGCAAAACCTTTTGATACATCTGGCCCATGGATAATAAGGAAACATTAGCCATGAGTGAGATGAGGAGTTATGTAGCTTTTTGTGAAAAGTATAATGAGAGTGAGGTGTGATAACATAAACTTAGCAAGCAATTGTAGTAGAGTGTTACAATGATTATGCCTTTTTGGAAATGACGTTAATAAGTGGGAAACGTACTCATCTGGACTCTCCTTTTTGAATTATGAAGAGTTTTAGAGTAATAGAATAGTCATAAAGCATTGCTTCCCATGATTTTAATTTTAAATATTTCTTGTTTTTTATTTGTAGTGTCTTAGAAGACAGCGGCCATCAGCAGATAGACAGCTGATTTGATAATAATAGGAAATTAATGGATTCACCCACTGGGGATTCAAGTCAGATGTTATTCAGGATGCATAAATTAATGGTTGGAGTAATCGAGCATCAAGAAGGCATTATAGATATAATGATATATGTATACATTTGTATGGGAAGAAAACATATGCTAACATACAGTAAATATCGATGTGGTAATGAATATATACAATTCTATATGTGTTTTGTTTGTGCATTAAAAAACACACCAAAATTATCTGTTTAAATAAAGAATTGCTTGATGTACCACATAGATGTATGGAATAGCAAAATAGCAACCGCTTTGGAAGTATGAACGGTACTCCGTTTTTAATGTTGTTGAATTGTTTGGGGAAATGACATGACAAAAATGGTGGCATGTTGCACAGTGGAGTTACGATACGCTAAACAGGCCTCTGTGAGCTAAAACGCATTTGTGCCTTTGATGCCAATGCTGGACGAATAAAATCTGAAAAACTGCTGCCGGAGCGCCGATCTTCTTTTGTAATAGAAGGAGAAAGTGAAATGTCATCTCGCTGGCGAGCGCGTTGTGGTACCGCTGACCGTTTGGAGCACACTGGCCATGACGCTTGTGGACTGCCATATATAAATAAATATATGTATATGTATTTATATATATATATATATATATATATATATATATATATATATATATATATATATAGATAGATAGATAGATAGATATATATATAGATAGATAGATATATATATATATACATATTTTACATATTTACAGTTAGGACCTAGTTTCCGTAGGAAGAGGGATTTTTTCAAACCATATACTTCTGTGGGTTCAGCTGCTGTCTTTAGAGTTGCGGGATGCTCCGTCAAGCGGGTGCCAAGAAAATGGGGTGTCCCAAAACACGTTTTCCCCATGCATTTTCCCGCAGGGATTTTGAACATGACTACAGCCCGAACCGCTACACAGAATTGCACCAAAGTTGGGAGAAAGCTCTTGGTCCAGAATGCGTGCTTTTTGTGATTTGGTTTAAATCCATTCAGTAGTTTTTGAGGTATTAGAGATTCAAATATATAGATACTCAGGGATGCAGATCCTCCGCGGATCCAGCTGTCTCCATGCTGATATCCGATTGGCTGCCAACACTTCAACAAAGAAGTGTTGGCAGGCATCTTGGGACTCGGCTTCAGCCAAGTCCCACGAAAAAATTTAAGAAAAAAGAAAAGGGGCAAGGGTAGGGTCACCCTGAGCAACTATCCTTAGTCTAGGGGTCATTTATGCGGTTGGGCCTGTGTGTCCCCCTGCATCCTCTGTGTCCGTTGCAGGCCACCAGCCCCAGGGACCACCACCTCCCAAGGGCTAAGTTAATCTGTGGAGGTTTCCCATTATGGAGCCAATAATGGCCCTGGGGACCACCACCCGCGAGGGCCGACCCCCGGTATAAAGTTTTTTGCTCTGACTTGGCAGGAGCTTTGACAGCTCCCATCTAGTCAAAGCAAGCGCTGTGCTTCTAGTTGGCGAGAGCTGTCAAAATGCTTTCGCCTGCTGGAAGCAGAGGCTTCATCTCATACCCAGTCTGCAGAGATTTGGGCAGGGAAAGAGATGAAAAATTGCTTTTGCAGACAGGGAGCTGCATGTTTAGCAGCTCCCTGTGGCAAAAGCAATGCTGCCTCTAGCAGGAGGCGGGGAGCCTGCTGGGACTACAGGACCTTTAGGGTCCCCCTGTGGTTCCAGTGCAGTCTGGGTGCACTAGGGAGCACCCTGGACAGATGACCGTGTCCCAAGAGATGGCGTCCCCAGGGCCAAGATCAGCACCTTTTACCTATTAAATGGAGGCTGGGTCCCGGGGGATTGCTACAAGAATGCAAATGTGCAAATCACCTGAAAGCTATACCCTCTTGACCCAGCACTGTCCACCTTAGTAGTATGCAAAGGTCTCCCTGCCTTTTACCAGTATGATGGGCAGCTTACCAAGTGGCCCGAGTGTGTTTCCTGCTGATTTTGGTGGTGTGTTCTTGATGCCGAGGTATATGAGGACTTCTCCACAAAACAAAGAAGCACTTATCTCAAATAGATAAGAGGAGCACCCTGGTTTGGTGGGGATTTACGTCTTTGTAGTCTTGTTGGCTCTCTATTGTAGGTTCCATGTTAACAAAGATTTCTGGAGAAAGATGCATGAGGAACAATCATATTATTAAAAGCACACAAGGTCTCCTGGAGCCATTTCCTTGTGGTCCGTTATGCAGCTACAGTGTAGAATGCACACTGACATTTACCAAGTAGCACTTACTAACTAACCAGTAGAAAGTACTTTAGTTAGGTAGACGTTTTGTGCAAAACTGTGGAATCTTGTTAGATAAACAGGCAGGTGCAGTTCTTTTGTGACTGAGTCACTCATGCAGCTACTGCCGCACCCACAAAGACACTCACAGACCCACTCAATGATCACAGACCCACTCAGAGACTCGTGCACTCACTCACAGACCCACTCAGAAACTCATGCACTCACAGATGCACTCAGAGACTCTGGCACTCACTCACAGACCAATTCAGAAACTCATAGTCTCACTTACACTCACTCAGATACTCATGCACCTACTCACCGATGTACTCAAAGACTCATGCACCCACTCACAGGCCCACTTAGAGACTCACATACCCACTCAGAGACTCACACACACACACACTCATTGTTCTTCTCAGACACTCACACCCCCACTTACAGACTCACTCAGACTCACACATTCACTCACAGACCCATTTAGACACTCATGCACCCACTCACAGACCCACTCAGACATTCACACATCCACTCACAGACCCATTCAGATTCACACACCCACTCACAGACCTACACAGACACTCACACATCCACTCACAGAGACACTCTCATACCCATTTTCACAGCCAGAGACTCCCTCTCACAACTTCTCTCACACCCAGACAGACACTCTCATTCCACAGAGACCCACTCACACCCACTCTCACACCAAGGCAAACACTCTCACTCCCACTCTCACACCCAGAGACACCCTCTCATACCTATTCTCAGACCCAGATAAACAGGCCCTGTGGCCAATACCCACCACATACGGTCAAAGGTCCTGCACCACACGGCATTTGGTGGTTATAGGGGGCTGGCCACAAACAGCCAAAGGCCATGCGCTGAGGTGGTTGGATAAATGTATAGTAATTAAAATTACTTTAAATTAAAAAGAACTTTTGAAATTTACTGAAAAAAACGAAGGTTAGAGGGACGTTATAGTTAGGAAATAGAATTTAAAAACATAAAAATTCACTGAAAAACCAAAGGTCATAGGGACGTTAGAGTTAAATTCTAAATTTACTTGTACAAAACTTTAGTGTTCAGCCGTGCGCAACACGAGGTTGGAGGCAGTGTTTTTTTTTCCACTTTTTCTCTGGATCTGCGGCTCCACCAGTGAATCCACGGGTCTGTTGATCCGTGGATCCACTGCTGGATCTGCAGATCCAGATATCGAACAAAATAAATAATAATTGGGCAATTTTTTGCTCGTGAGTGGCCCCTATGGGGTCAGAATACCTGTGTGTTTTTGCACTCTCCTTTTCCCACGCCACTCCCACTGATGTGACAAACAAAATGGCGGCTGCAACTTTTTTGTCAGGTTGCAACCAGCCAATCAGGGCCTTGCTTCTCACCAGATCCAGACCCAGATCCACGTCCCTATACTGTATATCTACATTTATTAAACTCTAACATCTCTGAATTGAATGAATGGATTTACACCAAATTACAAAAAGAGTGCTTTCTGGACCAAGAGCTAGCTTTCTACCAAATTGTGTTCATAAACTTAAAAAATCTCATTGACGTAGAATGGGGAAAAAGTGTTTTGGGAACCCCTCTTTTTCTCAGCTGCTGCTTGACAGATCACCCTCAAACTTTTAAGGCAGCAGCTGAACTGACCAAAGTATAAGTTTTGAAAATTTTGTGGATTCATCAAACGGCTGCAACGTTATTGTAAAAAAAAAAATGCTCCATCTATGGGAGAAAAGTCCTACGTGGCGACTGCCACTAGGTTCTATATATATATATATATATATATATACACACACACGCGCACACACACACACACATATATGTACATTATAACTATATATATTTATATATATATATATATATATATATATATATATATATATATATATATTACATAGTGGTGGTTGCCAAAGGTAGTTATAGTTAGGACCATGTTTCCATAAAAAAATAATTTTTGGGACTTTGGGCGCCGCCATGTAGAAAAATCTTCGAAACCTAGACATATCTGAAAACTGAACATCTGGGTGACTCTAGGGTGGTGTGCTTCACATGCACCCCACACCGTTTTCTTACTCACAAAGCCCTACAAACCTCCAACTTTGCTTGAAATCATACATTTTCCCTACAATTTTGTGATGGAACCTTCTGGAATCTGTAGGAATCCACAAAATTCCTACCACCTAGGTCACGCCAACTTCTGGCCCACTTGCCAAAATGTTTTTTTCAAAACTGCTCATTTGGACCCGCTTTGGTTCCCCCTCAATTTTGAAATTTTTTTTGGCTCTTCCCTGTCACAGGCACTTACACAAGTGAGGTATCATTTTTATCTGGAGACTGAGGGGAACGTTGGGTGGTATGACATTTGTGCTGGTGTGGTGATCCCACACAGAAATGTGGGAAAATGTCATTATTTAGCTAAATTTGAGGTTTGCTGATGAGTCTCGGTAAGAAAACTCTGGGGGATCCACGCAAGTCACACCTCCCTGGGCTCCCTCGGGTGTCTAGTTTTCAGAAATGTTTGGGTTTGGTAGGTTTCCACGTAGTGTTTTGGGGCATTTCCTTTCATGGGCACTAGGCCTACCCACACACAATTACCATTTTTATCAGGAGTCCTGGGGGAACGCTGGATAGAAGGAAGCTTGTAGTTCCCCTCAGATTCCAGAACCCTGCAGCACCGAAATGTGAGAAAAAAGTGGGGTTTGTTGTCAAATTTTGAGGTTTGCAAAGGATTCTGGGTAACAGAACCTGGTGTCTAACTTTTCAGAAATGCACAGATTTTGTAGGTTTCCCTAGGTGCTGGCTGAGCCAAAGGCCAAAATCCACAGCTAGCACTTTCCAAAAAAAAGGTCAGATTTCAATGTAAAAATGTGATGTATCCATGTTGCGTTTCCTGTCAAGGGCATTAGGCCTACCCATGCAAGTGAAGTACCACTTTTATCAGGAGACTTGGGGGAACACCGAATAGAAGAACAAGTGTTATTGCCCCTTGTCTTTCCCCACCATTTTTCCTTCCAAATGTAAGACATTGTGTAAAAAAGTCGTCTATTTCAGAAATTCCCTGTAATTCACATGCTAGTATGGAGACGCAAGAATTCAGAGATGTGCAAATAACTACTGCTTCTCAACACCTTATCTTGTGCTCATTTCGGAAATACAAAGGTTTCCTTCATACCTATTTTTCACTCTTTATATTTCACCAAATGAAGTGCTGTATACCTGGCAAACAATGAAACCCCATTGCAAGGTGTAGCTCCTTTATTGTCTCTGGATACCTAGAGTTCTTGATTAACCTACAAGCCCTATACATCCCCGCAATCAGAAGAGTCCAGCAGACATACCGGTATGTTACTTTAAAAAATCTGCCATACATGAAAAAAGTTATAGAAGAAAATGTGGACAGAAATGGGTCTTTTTTCACCTCAATTTCAATATTTCTTTATTGTAGCTGTTATTTTCTGTAGGAAAGCCTTGAAGGATCTACACAAATGACCCCTTGCTGAATTCAGAATTTTGTCTACTTTTCAGAAATGTTTAGCTGTCCAGGATCCAGCATTGGTTTTACACCCATTTCTGTCACTAACTGGAAGGAGGCTGAAAGCACAAAAATAGTAAAAATGGGGTATGTCTCAGTAAAATGCCAAAATTGTGTAGAAAAATGTGTGTTTTTTGATTCAAGTGTTCCTTCTCCTGAAAGCTGGGAAGATGGTGATTTTAGCCCTGCTAACCCCCAGTTGATTCCGTTTTCGGGTAAAAAAAAACCACAAGCTATCTTCTGCAGCCCTTTTTTCCTATTTTTTTTTAAATTACATTTTAGCTGTATTTTGGCTAATTTCTTGGTCTCCTCCAGGGGAACCCAAAAACTCTGGGTACTGCTAGAATCCCAAGGATGTTGGAAAAAAAGGATGCAAATTTGGATTGGGTAGCTTATGTGGACAAACAGTTATGAGGGCCTAAGCGCAAACTGCCCCAAATAGCGCAAAAAAGGCCTGCTACCTGAGGGGGAAATGGCCTGGCAGCGAATGGGGTTAAGATACATACCGAAAGGTGATATCACTCTTTTTAATTGACAAATATATTTTTCTTTTCAATTTGTCCAGAAACATCTCATTCCAAGAATACCATTCATCAAAGCCTAAAAACTGTCTCTCTCCCTCTCCCTCTCACTCTCTTTCTCTCTCTTTCAGTATCTTACTCCTACTCACACACACACTCAGACCCTTATGCACCCACTCACAGACCCACTCACATATTCACGCACCCACTCACAGACCCACTCAAACCCTTGTGCACCCACTCAGAGCCACACTCAGACCTTCACTCATGCACTCACAGACCCACTCAGACCCTCATACACCCACTCACAGACCCACTCACTCTCACATACCCACTGAAACCCTCACACATCCACTCACAGACCCACACAGACACTGATGCACTCACTCACAGACCCAGACAGACACTCTCACAGCCACTCTCACACCCAGATACCCCCTGTCACACATATTCTCACACCCAGAGATACTGGCCGCTGCCAACTCCAGCAGCGTTTGGCCAAATGCCGTGCACAGCATGGTGTTTGGTGGTTAGGGGAGTTGACTGCAGCATCTGGCCGCAGACCAGGCCCTGCAGCCAACCTCCGCTGTGAATGGCCTGCACCAAATGCTGCCGCATATGGTCAATGACTGTGCACATCAGTTGCTTAATTAACATATAGCAATCAAAAGTACTTTACATGAAAAACAAACATAGAAAGTCACTGAAAAAAACAAAGGTTATGGGGACATTATAGTAAGGAAATAGAATTTTTAAAAAATAGAAATTCACCTAAAAAAACAAAGCTTGCAGGGATATTATAGTTAGGCTCACATTTCAAACATACATAACCAGAGAAGTTCACTTGTTATAGTTAGAGTTATTTCAAGTAACTATAACTTGTGCCCTAAGGTAACTATAACTCGCGCACTCACCATGCGCTGATAATTACCCCACAAATTACGCCGCTCATAACACCTTTGATAACATCTTTGATAATATTAATGTAATATTGGCAGTAACATTTTTGAGAAAAACTGTGCATCTGAGGGCAAGAGTTATAGTTACCTTAGGGAATGAGTTGTAGTCACTTGAGATAACTCTCCCTATAACAGGTGAATTTCTATGGTTTTGTATGTTTAATATGTGAGTCTAACTATAACGCCTCTGTAACCTTTAGCTTTTTAAGTGAATTTATATGTTTTTTTAAAATTCTATTTCCTAACTATACTGTCCCTGTGACCTTTGTTTTTTCAGTGAATATATATATACATATATATTCACATATCTATCTCTTCAAGGAATATTTATGCAGAGCTAGGAATAGAAATCCATACTTCTCTATATTCACTTATCTTTCGATATTCTGCCCTCATTATTCCCAAAGGTCAATACTTAATAGTGAATCAGTAATTGGAAACCAGTGGACCTACAGACCACAGCTTTGCTGTTTGGTCCCAGCTGAGGGTCATGCCCCCGTTAAAAGCATACTTCTACCTTCGGAGCTGTAAGTGAAATAATGCAAAATGCAGAGTCAGCCGGCGCAAATCTCAAAGGGAGGAGAGGGGGAACTAAAATAATAATTAAGGAAAAAAAACTTACCAACTCCTGCCGTCACCACTGGCCACCTCGCTCCTCTTCTGGTGGTGTTGGTGTTCCAGTAGTCCCTGGGACACCAGCACAGGCTCCCCATGCAATCCTGGTGCAGCTCTCACGCTACACCTAGCATGAGAGCAGCATCAGGATTGATCTGAGTGGCTTGGTCTGCCGCTCAGACAGTGCATTGCAGTCTGTGCAGTTTCTCCAACCTGGCTGTGCAACACGGCTGGGTTGCAGAAAGCTAAGTGCGCATGACAGTTTTGCCAGCCTAAGATGGCAGGGAAAAAAATGGCATGCTCACTTAGTGCACTCAATCCACTCGTTCTCCGCCCCCCTCCCATGGCCCAGCCCCACCCCTCCCTGCTATAAAATTTGTCCTTTTTCACAAAAGACAAGACTGTCTGTGGTTTTTCCATCTCTCATAGTGGGCCTCAGGTGGAGCAGAGGGAATCACCTTCTCCACCGCTGGTGACTAGTAGATGGAAGGATGCATGGTGAGGCATGAGGAGTGAAAAGACAGCCTTGTGGCCGTTATGATGATGTAATCAAACTTGTTGAACAAAGGAGAACCATTTTACCCCTAAGTGGCTTACCCTGACACCCACCATGGCACAGATGCTCTGTACTTTGCCAGAGCAAGCTGGGCTGTAGAATTTTTGGCGTTATGTACATGTTGTCACTGGAGGCGGGGGGCAAGCAGTGGAATAGTTCAAAAGAAGAGATTTGGGTAAGAGGGAATTAAAAAATAGGTTTGTTGGGGGAGATATAGGAAAGGTAAGTTTTGTACTAGTCCTGGTCCGAGTGAGTCACAATATTTAAGTAAGAGGAAGTGAATTCAGGTAGTAATAGGAATATGGGGACTGTAATCCTGTAAAGTTGCTTGAACAGGTTGTAATGGCTTTGAAGAAGTGGATAAGAGCCCAACAGGTGAGAATATATTGCAGAGGGGCGGAGAGTTTAGAGTTTACTGTCAGTAAGTTGATTGGGTGAATTAATTTGTGTGGCTAACTCAAAGGATGAAAAATGGGAGCTCTATTTGCTCCAAACTAGTACACAAAAATCAAGTGTGTCTGTGGTTCTTCTGTTTGCATTTTCATGATTACAACCGTAACATAACTGTACCTCAGACTGCACAAACATCTGTGAACGCCCACACTTCTGGTGTACTGTAGGTGATCTGTGAATCTCATGTAGTTCTGACAACTATATTTTTGGTGATGACACCGCAAGCCCATTTGCTTAGGATAGCAGGACAGTGCCCTATATGCCACTGTTAATATTAATGGAAAGGTAGTGTATCTATTTGGAGAAAAGTACTAATTACTTTTTATCCTCCTCCTGTTATTTAAAAATGGAACATCCATACTTATGATAGAATCTAAGACTTTAAGGTGAATATGCAATATGGACCACTCCCTAAAAGGGTGAAAAGGTAATGGGAGTGCAAGCACATTCTCAAAATCAAGCACTGCCATTGCCTCTTGGATAGTTTGCATATGACTTGCACCTGCTCAAAGTGCTTGTAGGGCAGCATGAGATTAGGACAATAGCTAGGGGTTTCAGAATTGCAAATTGGTTTTGCCTGATCCACATCATATTCAATAAGATTCTGTGTGATATATTTCGCTGATCGTCTGCATGAAAATTGTACAAAAGGGTATGGCTAGTGGATAGAAATCAAGCAATGCACAGGCGGTTGACTAGTTGGGGCAGAGATTGTTTCACGGTCATTACACTCAAAAGTTTCACAATTCCCTAAATACATTTTCTGTTTAAACCAATCTCATGATGGTGTAAAGTGCATAAAAGAGTAAAATTGTGAGGAAAACAAAAATTACATGAACTAATCGAAGAAGTCCAACAATTACAAATAGATTTTGGTTGCATAATAAAAATGTGCCCTGGCCCACTGTAACTCAAATTTATCCTGTATGTTTACCCATGTCACACCAGCATGGAAAGGTGATTGTTTCTTTCTTAAAAAGCCAATTGATTGATTGATACAGAATCCCAAACGTCTGAGGCAAATGTCAACTTCATTGTAAATTCTAGCACACCAGCGGCTCTGTCCATTGAGCAGATTGCAGCTGCTATGAATGCGAATAAGGACATGCTTCCCCTTAAAACATAATTTCAGCACAATCATGGAGACAGAAGGGCTCATTATGAAGCCCCGTTTTGGGATGACCATCTATCCGGCCGTCCCTCCACGAGCCCCATTACGAGTTTCCCGCTGGGCTGGCAGACAAAAACAGTGTTTCCGCCTGCCAGGCCAGCGGGAAACTCACCACATCATTGACACCGCCTCATAATCGAGCCTGTGGTGTTGCGATGCGTGTAGTGCAACAGCACCTGTTGCGTTTTTCACTACCCGTAATTCAGGCAGTGAAAAGCACCACGGGCTGTCCATAGGGGACCCTGCACTGCCCAGGCCCCCAACAGCCCAATTCCGCCAGCCTTTGCATGGCAGATTCCGACCACCGAGACCGCCAGGCTGTCGACTGGCAGCAACCTGCCGGTGCCAGCGGTCAGACCGTGGCGGCTCCGCCGCAGTCATAATGTGGTGGTCAGACCGCCACTATGGTGGCGGTCTGACCGCCACCACGAGTGTGGCAGTCCTAAGACCTCCACACTCGTAATGAGGGCCAGAATGTTTTACCTCTAAGTGAGGATGCTGAATTTCAAAAATAGTGAAATGTATAGATGAACTGTCACTGAGGAAGGCGTTGTGCTTTGAGGATGGCAGATTGTCATACCTGTGAGTCTGAGAAAGCAAGTCATTGAAGGATATTGTGGCATTTTAGCCACCAAGAGGGACTTGAGAGGTTGAGTGTGGTTCCCTCCTTGGACGAGAAAGTTAAGAGAGAATTAAGGAAGTATCATTTATGCAAATGCCTGTCTCATAAGGTGACCCAGCGTCCACTAACCATGTCCGATCATTCTGCCCATGCGTGGGCAAGAGTTGTTGTAGGCTTCTTTTGGGCCCCTGACAAACAGGCATCATTTCATGGTGGTCATTGATGAGCATTACATTTTTCACTGATGGTGGACGTCATCAAGGACTCACAACAAAGTTATTGAGCATCTGAACAACATATTTAGAGTGTGGGGCATATAGGTCAACCCCTCACTCTCTCACTGGTGAGAGTCGTACCACCCTGATGTTCGGGAGAACCATGAGCACTAAATTACCCCAGTGGACCCATGAATGAACCCTAAATTATGATGAGCTTTGTGCTACTGACACTACTCAGAAATGTCAGATGAAGACATATGCTGATCACCGTCGAGCTCAGGAGATCGTGTTCAACAAGGGTGACTGGATTCTCATAAAAAAAATGGAAAGGAAAGACAGATCCTCCATTTAATGTTGAACCTTTAAAAAATGCGAAGTGGAAGGGACACGTGATAATGGCCCACCCTCCTGGCAAATCTATCACAGGGGATTTGTCCTATTTCAAATCTAGTCAATCATCAATTTTTGTAGCTTCAGAAGAGGCTGTTCCACCTGACAGCCCTGTTCAGACACTAAACCCTGTACCCTTAGGGTCCACTCCAGGGACAGCTCAACTACCTCATACAACATGGCGTGGCTGAACTGAGCGACCACAGTGAAGGCTGATTGAAAAAAATATAATGCTGCTATTTGTTCATGGCTTTTCGTTTAACAAGGGGAGATGTAGGGGGTCATTCTGTCCGCCGCCCGCCAAAGTTCCGCCGTCGAAATACCGCTGCGCGGTCAAAAGACCGCCGCGGTAATTGTGAGTTTCCCGCTGGGCAGGCGGGCGACTGCAAGAAGGCCGCCCACCCTCCCAGCGGGAAACCCCCTTCCACGAGGATGCCGGCTCCGAATGGAGCCGGCGGAGTGGAAAGGGTGCGACGGGTGCTATGCAGACACTGAAAATCTTGGTGGGGCCCTGTTAGGGGGCCCCTGCAGTGCCCATGCCTTTGGCATGGGCACTGCAGGGGCCCCCAGGGGCCCCACGACACCCGTTATCGCCAGCCAGGTTCTGGCGGTCAAAACCGCCAGAACCAGGTTGGCGGTAAGGGGGTCTGAATCCCCATGGCGGCGCTGCCTGCAGCGCCGCCATGGAGGATTCCTCAGGCCGGGGGAAAACCGGCGGGAAACCGCTGGTTTCCCTTTTCTGACCGCGGCTTTACCGCCGCGGTCAGAATTGGCCTGGATGCACCGCCAGCCTGTTGGCGGTGCATCCGCGGTCCCCGGCCCTGGCGGTCCATGACCGCCAGGGTCAGAATGACCCCCGTAGTGTCTCAGGACTATGGGTATTGGGTTGCAGCGGCCAGGGTCAGATTCAATGAAGGGATCACACAATCATTCTGGGAGGTGTTCAGGTATGGTCATTAACAGTTATGGGAGTCAGATTGTAGGCTGATGAATAATGACATTAACAACAAGCTCCGTGTGGGGGCTGTTCTTGTGCATGCTCCCTGGGTGGGGAGGATGCAACATATGCTAGTCATTTTCAAACCTAGTTGTGGTTGTTTCTTTTATAGGTTTACTCCTTTGTTGTGCCATGTTTTCCCACTGCCCAACAAAATGCCTTATCAAATACCAGATTTTTGTAATAGTCCCTCTGCTTTGCCATGAGATGATCAGTTCAAGGAACTGCATCCTCCCTTAATCTCAGTCACAGGTTATTATGTTGGATTTCATTTCTCTCCATCATTTTTGTTACTTAATAGGATATTCCTGACAAAGAACAGCCATATGCAAATCTGACGTGATCATGCTCAAGTTGTGCAGTCCATCCCAAACCTTTAGGCCAAGATGTCTACAGATAGTAACAGAAGCAACCCTAGACGGGGGCTTGTCTCATTGGGCCTCATCAGTGAAGTGCAGCTTGAGGCTTGTGGCTTGTTTCATAGTGAGTTTTGGCATGCCCATTCCACTTACAGCATCTCTCTTAGGCACACTTCTAGAAACACTGGCTGGAATAGGCGTTACAGAGGGCCAAGCAATCTTTCATAAACAGAAACCCAAAGCTGTCAGGTGCTACCTCTTTTTGCAATTTAAGATTTCTTTCTTCTTCATCCATTTCCTGGTATTGCATTTAAAAGGACTCCTGTGGCCCTTAGGATTGGTTTTATACAGCCACAATTGTGCACAAACCACATCATGACCTTGATAGTAGAGACATAAGGTGATAAAAGATATTTTCTCTTCGATTTGGTCACAGTGTTGTTTTTTGCTTGGTGCTGGGTATAAAGTAGGAAAACTACAGAGATACTCATCACTTTATAAGATAGCCAAATGCCCAACACTTTCTTAAAAAATATACATATTTGCAAAGCACAAAACAGTATCTGTGGAAATATATAAAAAATGTGTTCTCCGTATGTAAACCAGAGGATTTTGCTCTTGGCAGAAAATCCATTTGAGTATGTATGGCAGAATGGTGAAAATATATGTACACACATATGAAGGCGTTTAATTAAATAAAATGTTTTAATTATTGCATAGAGTAGATGTGAATGCCTTAACTAAAAAAGTAGCATTTAAATGCAGATTAAAACAGAAGGCTTCCATAGTGACATGTATTTAGCTAAAGTTACTGACTAATGCTTTTTTTGTTTCTCTTTTACACTAACTAAGGTCAGGAATTTCAAGTTATAAACTTGAATTGACGCAAATGTGAGTTGAGACACTAAGAATAGAGTGAAGAACTATTATGCTTCATCTTTCTCATTTGCATATTTTTCATAGAATATAATAATGTATTAAAATGTTTCTTTATAAGTTTTGTCAATAAAAGCATTTGGGAAAGGGAATGATTTAGTTGAGTAATGTACTGCTCTCAACCTGACCTGGTTTGTCTCATAGAAAAAAGCGCTGGGAAACTCAGCTGATTTTTATAGTTGTGTTACTATCTGTAGAACATTTGTATCTTATTTATAAGATGCTCCTTGTTTAGTTTGCTTAATAATGGGAAGGTGTCCTGTCCTCATGATGAAACTTCTGTGTGATTGGACGAGCCGATGAGGTGAGCAAACAAGTGTTGCATTTGTCGGTATGAAAAGTTAATAAACTGCATGTTTCTAGAGTAGAGAGAGATCCTGCTTAGACCCCATCCAAACTCTCTGCATTAACTTTGCTGATGCTTTGTCAGTTTCAGACTGAGAGATTCTTTATTTCTTTATCTGATTCTATGCTGCTCTGAAACTTCACTGAGTTTCGTGAACTGCTCTTTATGGGAAGTTTTCTGCTTATGATTTACAAAAAGATTAATGCTTTCACATCTGAACTAAGAGCTCCTTATGCATTCTGGTTTTCTTTGCTTACCCTCTCCTTAGCTTAGAGTGAGGATTTACTTATATGGAAAGCGCTTTATGCTTTGTTCTATATTGTATTGATATTTTCATTGACTAATTGATGAAATAAATACTAAAACATTTCAATAAGGCTTTAAAATTACATTAAAATCTCACTATTGACTCCCATACAATGAAATTGATATTTATGATGATAGATTGTTGATTTGCAGCTTCTGATTAATTCCACACTCCCATCAAAGGTCCATTCCTCTTGGGTCCAGTGGGTGAGTGCAGGAATTTCATGTTTCCAAATAGAGTGATTATTAATGATCGGAGTTCTCAATAGTCTGAGCCTATCTACAAAGTTGGTAGCAGATTGATTGTTCATGTGAGGGGAAAGAGGGGCCGCAAAAACTAAAAGTGCTCCGAGATAGATAAATGCCCATGGCCAATTGTCCAAAGCCCGAGTTTGAAGATTGAAGGGGTGCACTTTTCTGAAGTGGTTGCAGATTTGGAGGTGTGAGTGTCAATAGGGTTATGCACTGAAATGGATTGCTGATTACTGATTATTGTGACTTTGGGTAAGTATTGATATTAGCGTATGTGTGTTGAATCAATAATGGAAACTTATGAATTTCTGATGCTTAGACAATTTTTCTGAAGAAGACAAAGAGGTCAAAGGACAGAAAAGTAGTCCAAGATCCCAGGATAGATGGATACATTGATAAATAAATAATTGATTTATGATATTCTTGTCTGCTAATGATTTGTTTTGTAGGTCATGAGATATCGTTGACTACACTTTTAAGACAGTGACAGTAACAGATTGTTGTGGTTGTACTAATATTGGTCAATGCTAGTGGAACCTAATGCGCAAAGGTGACATTGCATTGATTAGGTGATTTCCCGCTGGTCGAGATTGCATCAATCTCTTTTTGATTTAAAAGACAGAAGGGGTAAAAACCTAAAAGTTCAGGTTGTTGAATTGTTCTTTTGTTTCTTTCTTTCTTATTTTTGTTTTGGGGTTTACACCATAAAACAACAGCAACAATATACTGTACACTATACAATAATTTACATAGCAGTGCAATATAGTACGCATGTAAGCTTCATGAGTTACAAGGTATCCCTAAATGCATGTCAGTATTAAACTCACATAT
This sequence comes from Pleurodeles waltl, assembly GCF_031143425.1. Classification (NCBI taxonomy): domain Eukaryota; kingdom Metazoa; phylum Chordata; class Amphibia; order Caudata; family Salamandridae; genus Pleurodeles; species Pleurodeles waltl. Next base: position 899,914,215 of record NC_090444.1, on the reverse strand, counting down.
CAGAAAGCTCAAACATGCTATGTGCATCTATTAAATAAGGCAACCTAAAACAATATTAAAATAATAACACATAATGAAACCCTCAGAATTCATTCAGATTTAGTTAGGCTCTAGTTATTTGAACCTGGACAGTACAAAAGTAGCTCTTTATACCATATTGAAAGAACAGTGTTGTCACTAAAATTTAACTTGCTCATAGAAAGATTAAAAGAGAATATTGTTTACAAAGGATACCCCAGACCTTTTCACTTAATCTAGATTGCATTTAAATATCTTCTCATGGAAAAAAACAATGTGTTGGTCAGTATTTGTCTGAAATATCCTAGCAGCAGCTTAGTAATATTTTACTCTGGGTTTGATACAGAGTGGTTTTATCCAAGTATTTCTAGCTTCTAGCTCTTTTATACAGGGGGCAGAAAAACAGTATATGGTTTACATCTTCTGGGATATCTCTGCATTAGAGCAAAAGACGGGAGCCTCTGAACATTTCTTTCTTTCGCTTCCTGTCTGGAGCATGCCCACTCTAAACTTGGTATATAATGTTCTAGCTACGGTAGGGATTATGTCATCCATATTATGTTCAAAAGCGGGGGTGCACTTGACTGATAAAAAGGCCGCTGTAAGGCTATCAGGTTGGCTATCCCTAAAAATCTGTTCTTCTTTATGGGGCCAGAATGCAGCCTTTGAGCTACTAGTTGTGGAGGACGGATCACTTCATAAGGAAGACAATCCTAAGACTTGAAAAATTGATTCCAGATATGTAAAACAAGGGGTGATATTTCCTTTTCTCATGCCTAAGATCTATATTAGAGCACTTTTATATGGTTCTAGCTCAGGAGTAGACCAAACTCTGGTCCAGAATAAAAGCGGTCATAGGGCTGCTACATTATTCATCTGTTTGTAAATTTGTTTAATAAAATAATGGAACTAAAGATGTTCTTTAGGGTAGGCTGAACAACAATCTAAAAAATGATTTTTCTGTAAATGCAAGATCTTTATTTTTAGTATTGCCCCAAGTTTCAGCACCATACAGAGTTCTCTGGACTTTGGCTCGATATATCTCTATTTCTGGCTAGATACATCTCAGCGTAGTTTTTGTTTATCTTTTTATAACTGCTGAGGCACTATGAGGCAGAACATTGTTATTTTTGTGCAGTTAAGAAGACCAAGGTAATGAGTTATCTAATCTTCTGAAAGCTAAGTAATCAAAACTGACAACCCTCTACGGTTTAGAGCACTTCATGCTAAAATTTACTCTACACGACCTATGACAGTTCAAAATCATGTATTTCGTTTTCATAGTGTTCACTTCTAGGCCCGTTTTATTTCAGTAATCCAAAAATGTGTCTTATAGGTTTTGTAAAGCCAGAGTGGTACATGAAATTTATATGACGTCATCAGCAAACTGAAGGACTGGATGAGGGCTGCCATTCAATTTTCAAAAGTTGTAGGTACAAACAGATAGGAAGTTGTTTACATCATTATTATGTAGAGAGAATGGGTTAGGGGCCAGGACACATCCCTGGCGGTCTCATCTCTCTATTTTAATGCATTCAATCAGTTCCCCAAATGGTCCCATCTCACTTGTGCATAGTTGGCATCATGCAATCTCATAATGGTGTTCTGGAACTTATAGTTCATTCCCATTTGTCCAAGTGTTTGCTCTAAATCAAAAGCCACCTAGAGGTGATCTTTAGTTAATTGTAGATATTTTCAGTGAATTAAAGTAAATGGTACTCATTTTCTGTCAAAAGCCTGCTTGAAGTGGGAAGATTATATTAGCATCATTTATCCAATCGTGTAATTTGGCAAGTACCTGGTGACAGAACACCTTCTGGACGTTATCTATCAGGCTTTTTGACCTATAGTTCCCAAGGTTGCTTTTGGCTCTCTTTTTATAGATACAGATAGCTTCCACTCCCCGCCAGGAGTCAGATATGCTACAACCTAAGGCTATCTTATTTGATAGTTTGTTAATATAAGGATTCCAGACTGATAGTTCAGATTGATAAACATTGCCAGGGATTTTATCCGGGCTGGGTGCTTTTCCTGATTCCATGCAATTAATAGCTCTATGAGTTTTGTGTAGAGAAAATGTTAGAGGCTACTCGACTGACCCTGATGTGTGGGAGCTCTTAGGACATATAACTGTTCCTGTGTTAGGAACTTTGGGGTCATGCCTTTCTGGATGACTTATGAGAGCTCTGCATAGATGCCCTTCACTGATGGGCATGAATTGAATGTCAAATAAGCTTAACCCACCAGAATGGTAATGAACTGTGATATGCCAAAAGATTTTGGAGTTCTAGACTTTGTTGCGTAGGCTACTTCAACCCAGTTGGCGTCTATACATTTCTGCTTGGTGGGTGTCACCATATCTTTATAGGTTACTTTCAAAGTATTGACTTTTTGTATCTTACCCTGCCTGAGGGCTGTAATTAATTCGGTCTTGGGCTCGCAACACTTGGCGTTAAACTAGGTGGAGGAATTCATTTGCAGTATGTTCCTGGGTCTAATGCCTACTGAGCAAAGTGTTTTCAGAACGCTAAATAAACTTTGGGGCAATTCCATAAATGAATCCTCGCTCTGGAGGTTGTCAACTAAGGGGCCAAAATGGTGGTTGAATGTTTTGTAAATTTTGGCCAGGTTGTCAGGTTTAGAGGCAACTTTTGACCATTTACTGTATCTTTTATCATTGCTTAGAGACAGTATGGACTCAGTTCTTCTAACGGTGTTACATTTTTTGTTGAACAGTGATGGTTTAATGCTTAAAATTAGAAAGTCGGGATCACAATCGTTCCTGGCCAGTACCCTGAAATCTGACATTGCATGCCAAATATCCGGGTCTAGTTGGATGTAATCTATTCTACTTTTACTCTTTCCCCTATTGAATGTAAACTCATAGTGACAGTCTGAGACTGATCTCCATTGCAAATGTGACAGCTGAATTTAAGCATTGAAGAAGTTAGCTGGAGTGTAGTGGTAGACCATGTTTTGAATGGGACTGCATCCAGCCACTGAAAACGTCTGGACTTATCTTCATAATCCATAATTGAGTCCATAAAAGGAATTGGTTGAAGTGTTGTATTTAGATCCCCAGCAATAATAATGGTGGCAATCAATGGCCTATTTGACAAATAATGGACCAATTTACTCAAGGTTCGGAGACTCTTTGTTCGGGCCCACGGAACAACTGTAGATATTATAAAATGTTACAACAACACCATTAGAACTGCTTATGGTCAGCCCTAATTTATCGACACAATCCAACTAGATTTCTTTGATTTTTTGAAATTATGTAAGGACCTTAACCATATTAGACCCTCCTACACCGGATAGGAGAACAACTCTTGAAGGTGAAGCTTCTGTCCTGTAGTTTGTATAGCCCAATAAACTGACAGGGGTTAAAGACTAAGGGATAGATTTACAAGGCCCTAGCGCCTCCTTGCACCACACTAGCATCATTTTTTTTTACGCTACTGTGGCTTAAGGAGGCAATTTTTGCTGCACCATATTTACAAAGCAGTGCAATGCATGCATTGCGCCACATTGTGACCCCTTGCTCCACATTATGCCTGTGTCAGGCATAATGTATGCAAGGGGGCATTCCACCATTAGGAGGGCCGCAAAAATGGCACAGTGAGATCTGCAAGATTTCACTGTGCCATTTTTGGTGTAATTTTTAACACCTGCTCAAACCAGGCACACACATTTTAATCAATGGGCCTCCTTGCACATAGCTGCACTAGCGTCAAAAATGTTGTCTCTAGTGCAGCAAAGCACCACAAAAGAGTAAAAATTGTTGACGCTATTGGCTAACGTGAGCCATGGTGTGCCATATTGTGTCGTTAGGTGGGGCAGGGGTGACATCAGAAAACTGACACATCAGCACTGATGCACCAGTTTCTTGTAATTATGTCCCCAAGTTTCCTGAAACAGAATAATAGCATATTGGTTTATAAAGATAAGCCAATCGGGGTCTAACATCTTGGCTCTCAGCCCTGTCACATTCCAAGATAGCAGCTGCAAGTCTGGTACATCATTAGTCACCTCATCTATAATGGTAGACGACTGCAACCGATTTGGGAGATGGCAGGGATAGTGTCCTCTTTAAAAAAGGAATGAATTGTTTTCTTTTAGAAGAGGCAGACAAAGACTGTTATTTTGTGTTGCATTGTTTGGTAGAATTGATGCTGTGCATGAATACAAAGAAATTGTAAAGGAGGGTGTGTCAAGGCAATGAGCAGGTTGTTGCATCACATCGTGCTGCACTGGTACTGGTCAGTAGGCCTGAAACGCCGCACTGAGATTGGCTAACCTGTGAGAAGAGCTGTATTGTGATTGGTTGCTTGCTGGACAGAGCCGTGTTTAGATTGGGAGATTGGCTTGCAGGAAATCTGATGTATATGAAACATAAACAAAACATTGAAGATTTGGATTTCATTTGTTTGCCTTTGTTAGTTTGAATTCAAAATCTTGAAATTTTTCGAAGCTATTAGAAATTTTATGAGAGGTGATGTGACTATTGCTGTTCGAGAGAGTGAAAAGACACCTCCTGAGTGTACTCCTGCTTACCATATGATGATTGAGGAAGGGTTACACATATGTGTAGGGCTTTGCCAAAGGTGCAAGGACAGTGTAAAAAGAGGGTCCATTAACCGTTCTTAGTTGGCGTACATTAAATTTGAGGATTATAGATAGATTATGTGAACCACTTTGTGAAATTAAGCCTCCTCCTAGAGCAACACAATTTGAAGCACTAAGGAGCTTATCTAGAAGCCACTGTGGCGCAGGGTGAGCAGTAAGATGAACAAGAAGGGCAATGAGAAATTACATTAATATAATTTGGGATGATCAACAAAAAGAGATGGAGAAACAATGTAGTAGAGGAAGCTAGATTATACCCTGCAATAAGAAAATGAGCAGTCTGAAAAACACAAAAAACCTAAAAGGAAAAATATTAAGGGAGAAAAGGAGACAAAAAATTAAACACAATCAGTTACTGATACTGATTCGGGAGATTACATTTTAGGTGAGTTATTGTCTGGACATCCACCACCTTATGTGGGTCCTGGAAGGAGTGCTGGTGTAACAAGAACTGATAGTGTGACAGCGGCTACAACCTCTATTGATCAACATGCATATCAAATTGGAAGACCAGTAACAATGGCCCAGCCCATTGTAGCACAACCAACTGTAGCTCAAGGAATTGTAGTTCAACGTATTATGGCACAGCCTGTTATGACACAACCTGCTGCTCAACCCCCTGTACCAAATATTGTGGCTGTTCAAGTTGAACCCATACAAGCAGTGATGCCTACAAATGTGACTGCCTGAATTGTGACTGTACCAGCAGCTGTTGTTAAGGGTATATTGCACAACCAGTAGAAGTGTGCAAATCTATTTTCCGAAATGCCATTGCTCAAGGAGCTGTTGAAGGACAACAGTGACAGGGTTTATCCTGAAGTCACAGAATTTACAGCTTGCTGTGTGGACACCACCACAGTCTGTTCCATCATTAATGGAAGGGATAATTGTCTTTGCAACACAGACAACCCAAGGTGAAACAGATTTAGCAGAGGGTGGGATATTACCAACTGAGGAAGTTACCAAGAAAATTACAAAGGTTAAGAGCACAGAAAGCCCGAGCACCAACACAGAGACCATTAAATGTCTTGAGATTGAAAACAGAATTGGAAGAAATCTTTAGAGGGTGTTTGGATTTGGATCATGTGAATTAGAATCATGAAAAATAATTGATTTCTTTGTGCAAAGAAATTACAAGATGAGCTGTTGCTGTGCATGACAAATTGACTGAATTAGCAAATAAATATGAAGTCAATATTTTAAAAAGCATCCCATTGCAGAAAAGTTTCAGGGTACATTTTGATTAATCAATTGAGGCAATGCATTCTTCAGGAATGAGATTGTACATTACTGAATTAGTAAAATGTCTCCATAGATGGAGCAATTTTAAGAAATTAGAAAGCAAATGGGTAAGGAAACAAGAAAAGAAAAAGAAACCAGAAGGGGTGATTGAGTTAAAAAGAAAGCCACCTTTAGAGACCCTAGATAATGGACAGACTTTGACTTTTCCATTGAGAAAAATACCAGATTTAGGGTATGTTCATGTTCCTTGGAGTAGGGGAGATCTTGTAGCATTTAGGAACACTTTTCCCAAATTGAGAGAAACGCCTATGCAGTGGTACATGCAGGTCAAAAGGCTTGTTAAGATCTCAAAAGGGGTGTTGATTGATTTGAATACATTCTTTAACATTGTAGTTCCAAATGATTTGTGGTCTGAATGTAAAATTGCTGTTCATTGGCCAGGCACAAAACAACTGAGGATACTCATACTGGTGCTCCATCACCTACTGTAATGGAGAAATGCATGAGGTGATTGCTTTCCTGAAGGGCTGAGTTCCTCCAAAAGATTTAGTTTACGTGAGATTGAACGGAATTCAACAGGAGGTGAAAGAATCTGTAGATGAGTATTACGTGAAGTTGTTAAAAGCATTTCAGGAGCAAATGGGTCAAAAACATTTTGAATTGAATGATAAGGGATTTTTCACTTCACAGTTTGTTCTTGGTATGAGACTTGAGATCAGTAAACATAAACAACAGAATGTGATCTGTTGGCAGACAAAGTTGTTGGATGACATTTTCAAATACGCCAAGCATGGTAGTGGTGAACAGGAAATAAAGCAGAAAAATCTTAAGGAGAAGTTTATGCTGGCACGAATTAAAATGGCTCAGAGAGGTTTTCAGAGTAGGTCGTTTGCAGGGAATGGTGATCAATGCAATGTGTCTGTTTTCAGAAAGATATGCAAGGTGTTTAGAGAGGCATTGGATTGATCCAGGTAAGAAAATGACTCCTTGTCACCTTTGTAGCATGACTGGCCATAGGAAATGTGAGTGTGGGCTTGATTCCAAAAGAATAAATAATAATCAATTGCAAAGAGGGAATCAGATGCAAATACAAAATGTGCCTGCTCAGCAAATGCAAGTGTCAATGCAAACTCAAGTTCCAATGTTACATGTCCCATACGTCCCTATGGTTCAACAGAATGTGGGTGACTTAATGTACAAGTTAAATTTTACAATCTAGTGTATTTCAAACAAGGTCAAATTTCACACTCATGATGAAGACGATGAGTTAAAATTGACCAAGCAAGGCGCTAGAGGGCTTTACCCAATGAGAACAGTAGAGGAACTGCCACCTGAATTAAAAGATGCTGTAAATCCGGAAATGTGCGAATTTCATAGGGAAAGATATTGGACTAATTAAAGATGCAGAAGCAGTCTGAATCACAGACAAGCCTAATGCAATTTTTCCAAGAACACAGTAATATCCCCAGAAATAAGAAGGAAGACAACACGAATAATTGAGGACATGTTTCAAAAAGGAATCTTAAGGGAAATTTCAGGAGTCCATGCAACTCACTGATTATGGGATTAAAAAAACAAATGGCAAGTTTAGAATTGTCTAAGATTTAGGAAAGGTGGACAATATTGTAGTCCCATGTCGTCCTGTGGTACCAAATCCAGACAACATTCTTTACAAATTCTGTGCACAGCAGAATGGTTCACTGTAGTGGATCTTTGTCAAGCTTTCTTCTCGATTCTTACATGAGGATAGCTAATTCCTATTCTCATTTGTGTTTCAAGAGAAGGTCTTAGCATGGTGTTGAGTCCCACAAGGGTATACTGAGAGTCCTTCAATCTTTAATCAGATCCTAAAGAATCTTGAGACATTCATCATGCCATGTAAATCACTCCTTGTGCAATATATTGATGACCTACTTGCAGCATCAAGCACAAAAGAAGCTTGCAAGCAAGGCACTATTGCTCTGTTGAATCATTTGGCTTTAAAATGGACATCATGTGTTCCAGAGCAAGTTGCAGTACTGTCAAAGAGAAATCCAGTATTTGGGACATAAAGTTGAAAAAGGAATGAGGAAAGTGTCACACAAAAGGGTCAAAGTCATTCTAAAAATGGGTCCTTCGAAAAGACAAAGTAAAGTCAGAATGTTTTGGGCGTGGTTGGCTACTGTAGACAGTGGATACCCAACTTTTCCTCAGTGGCTAAGCCTTTACTGAGGTTGACACAAAGACATGTGCTTGATTGTATTCGATGGGACAACTAATGCATGAAACCTTTCCTAGAGCTGAGAGAAAGTCTTGTCGTCCCCCAGCAATGGGAATGCCTGATTATACCAAGAGATGTATTTTGTTTTGCAGTTTGAGGGGGGTCCGTGCTCTTTCAGTGCTTCCCCAGAAGCAGGAAGATACTTAAGGGCCTGTAGCCTATTTTTCAGTTACCTTTGAATCTGTCACTGCAGGGCTACCTGGATGCCTACAGGCGGTGGCAGCAGTTAGTGCGAGCCTTGAAAGATGTGAAAACAGCATGAAGAGACATCCATTAACTGTTGTGGTCCCTCACTCGGTTGAGGTTTTGATTTCCAGAACCAAAACCCAATATATGACTAGCTCAAGGTTAACTAAATATGAGCAACATATTCTTGCCTCGAAGAATATCGAGCTAAGATGCTGCCAGATTTTGAATCCTATTACTTCACTCCCTTTGCCCAAGAGTGATGTGTCTGATAAATGTGAGGAAAACTCTTGATGTCTCAGAATTATGCACCAAGTCAAGACCTGGCATAAAAGATGAGACTTAAATAAGTACTGATAAAAGTCCTGTTTGTTGAAGGCTCATGCGTAATGACAAATGATGGTTCTCTCAGAGTACATTACACTGCACGATACAAGAAATTGTAGAAGCCTCATGGCTTTAAGAAGATTCCTTAGTGCACGCTGCAAAACTGATTTACCAGAGCTTGCAGCTTGTTACTCACTCTAGTCAGGGTAAGGGAGTTACACTCCTAAGACAACCCCTATTCACACCCTTTGTAGCTTGGCACAGGCAATCAGGCTTATCTCAAAGCCAATGTGTAAAGTAGCTGTACCAACACACACAGTAATACAGTGAAAACACTACAAAAGGGACACCACACCAGTGTAGAAAAATAGGTAATATTTATCTAAATCAAATAAAACAATACATGACAAAAATCCAACATACACAAGTGAAGATATTAATTTTCAAAGTAAAAAAAAGTCCTACTCCATAGAAAACAATGGAAATGTAGATTTTTTACAAAGTACCTGGTTTGCGTCAAAAATAAAGCTGCACAGATGCGTTGGAAAGTTAGCGATGCATTGATGCCTTACTCGCAAGTGAGGCAGTGCGATGTGCCATTTTTCTCCCTTGCAAGAGAGTGATGCGTTGATTTCCAGACAGGGCACCCCAGATCTGCGCAGGTTCATGATGACTTTGACGCCCAGCAACGATGCATGAGAAAATCCGGTCGCATGGTGTTAGAAAACCACATTGCGTGGGGTTTCTGTCATTATCAGCACCACAAGCGGGTGTTGGGTCATTTCTCCAGCCACAATGAGTTGATCTCCCTACTGCGATGCAGGTGGAGCATCGATTTTAGCCACGAAGCAGGTGGCGTGTCGTTTTTCAGCCCCATTGCAGGATGTGCGTCGAACATTTCCCTGCATGGTGTTCTGTGCATGGATTTCAGTCCTTGTTCTTCCAACCTCACCTCTCAAGGGCCCAGAGATTGAATAGGGCACCACGTGGAAGGGCAGAAGTCTCAGCAGAGAGTCCAGGTGCTGGCAGAGGAAGTCTCTGATGGCCCTAAGACTTCAAAACAGGAGGCAAGCTCAATCCAAGCCCTTGGATATTCTCCACAAGCAGGAATATACCACAAAGTCCAGTCTTTGTCCTCTTTCAGGCAGAAGCAGCAATGGCAGGCCAACACAGTAAAGCACAGTCACAGACAAAGGGGCAGAACTCCTCCTCCAGCTCTTCAGCTCTTCTCCTTGGCAGAGGTTCCTCTTGGTTCCAGAAGTAATCTAAACATCTGGGGTTTTGGGTCCACTACTTACACCCCTTGCTGCCTTTGAAATAGGCACACTTCAAAGGAAAGTCTCTGTTGTTTACAGGATACTGCCTTGGCCAGCCCTGGCACATACCGAGGGGTTGGAGACTGCATTGTGTGAGGGCAGGCACAGCCGTTTCAGGTGTGAGTGACCACTCCTCTCTCCACTCTAGCTCAGATGTCAAATCAGGACATGCAGGCTACATCCCAGCTCCCTTTGTATCCCTGTCTAGCGGGGATTCACAAACAGCCCAACTGTCAGTCTGACCCAGACAGGGAATTCACAAACAGGCAGAGTCACAGAATAGTTTAAGCTAGAAAATGCCTGCTTTCTAAAAGTGGAATTTTCAAACTGACAATTTAAAAAACAACTTTATCAAAAGATGTATTTTTAAATTGTGAGTTCAGAGACACCAAACTCTAAATTTACATCTGCTCCCAAAGGGGAACTGCACTTAAACGTTATTTAAAGGCAGCCCCCATGTTAACCTTTAAGAGAGATAGGCCTTGCCACAGTGAAAATTGAATTTGGCAGTATTTCGCTGTTAGGACATGTAAAACACATCAGTACATGGCCCACCATTAACATACACTGCACCCTGCCGATGGGGCTATCTAGGGCCTAACCTAGGCGTGCCTTACATGTATAAAAAGGGAAGGTTTCAGCCTGGCAAGTGTGTACACTTGCCAGGTCGAATTGGCAGTGCAAGACTGCACACAAAGACACTGCAGTGGCAGGTCTTAGACATGTTTACAGGGCTACTCATGTGGGTGGCACAACCAGTGCTGTAGGCCAAATCCTGTTTGATTTACAGGATCAGGGCATCTCTAGTGCACTTTACTAGGGACTTACTAGTAAATCAAATGTGCCAATCTTGGGAAAGCCAATTACACATACATTTTAAACAGGGAGCACTTGCAATTTAGCACTGGTCAGCAATGGTAATGTGCCCAGAGTACCAAAAACAGCAAAACATAGTCCACACACAGTCAAAATATGGGAAGCAGGGGTAAAAAGAAGAGGGGAGACCACACCAAGGATGTCAGGTCTAACACAGCTTAACAGCCAAAATGAGAATGATTAAACTTACTGATAGTCAGTATGGCTTTTGTGTGGTCCACAATTTCAGACAGTTATGGTCACAAAGGGGTTTCATGACATCTTCTGGCTCTCCAATTCAAAATGGTGAGCATGTGATAAGACTGCTAGAGGCTTTTCAACTCCCAACTAAAAGTGTTGTTGTAAAATGTGCAGCACACAGGAGCGACAATGGTTATGTTGCAGTTGGCAACAGATATGCAGATGAAGTGGTGCATGATTGTGTGATTGTGGCCTGAATGTTTAATGGAACATTCACAGATGAATCTCAAGAGGACACTGCCTTTTTAATGTTGATGTCTATAGCTGACACATGGGAAGAATTGAGAGTTACAGGAAAATGTCACAGTAGCAGATCAACAGGCTTTAATCATAGCAGGATTTGGAAAAGATGCTAATGATATTTGGGTTTCAGCAGATACAAGACCAGTGTTACCAGATTCTTTACTATCTCCTATGACACAGCCTTTTCATGGCCCTATACATTTAGGTAGGGATGCAGTGGTCAGGTCATTTTGACAAAATTAGTTTGATCCCAGATTTAGTGCTCATGCAGAAGAATTGTGCCATCATTGTGTAACAGTGGCGGCTGGCAGTTTTAGGAGGGAGGTGGGTGGGCGGGAAGCACACTCACACTTATTCTTTCACACACACATGCACACACGCACATCCATTAACAGCACTCATCAACATTCAAACATGCACGCACGCACCAAACATTCATTTAAAATGAGCACACACATACACACTTATCTTCAGCCTTCGAGGTCCCAGGAGGGTGCTGACCCCACCCCACTCTGTGACGAGGTGTCACTGATTGACACTTTCCCTGGGTGCTTCAGGGCTTAAACCTGAAGAGCCCAGGTAGAAGTCAATGGGTGAAGCTTCCCTCATCACCCGGGGAGGGCCTCGAGGCACCTTTGCTGAGCGGAAAAGGTCACACCCACAGGAGCTGTGACCTCCTCAGCCCCTCAAAGTCCAACACAGGCAGCCAGGAGTCTGCGCAAATCGTGCATGTCTGCTCCTGGCTGCCTGACCTGAACATGAAGAGTGTCTGTCAGGCTGACCTTTGTTCAGCCTGACCGGCACTCTTCAGGAGGGGCAAAAGGCGGGGGGGTGTGGTCCCTCCGCCCTAAAGGATGGGCAGTGCCTGTTGTGTGACATGCCAACAAATGAATGTAGGGAAATGACCACCAGTTATACCAAGTCATGTAGGGAGATCAGGTGGTCCCTTTACAGGACGCAGATGGACTTCATTGAGATGCCTGTTGGTAATGGGCTATGAAACATCCTGGTTATAGTGTGCATTTTCTCTTGATGAGTGGAAGCCTACCAAACAAGGAAGAATGACAGTCTCACCATAGCTAAACTGCTATTAAGGAAGATAGTATCAAGGCACGGAATAGTGGTTTCTCTGGAGTTAGATCGAGGAACTCACTTTAACAGTGAGATCATCAAGATGTTGTATGCAGTATTACAGTGGAGCAGAAGTTGCATTGTAGCTACCGTCCTGAGGCTGCTGGCATGCTTGAGCAATTTAAAAGCACTACCAAGTCTCAATTGGCACATATCTGTTCATCCACATCAATGAAATGGCCTGGTGTCTTACCTTTGGTGTTGATGAGTTTTTGAAGTACACCTGACAGGAAGGCAGGTTTATCATCCCACAAGATCCTCAAGGGAAGAGCCATGAGATTGCCTGCTGTACCTGCACCTGCACCTGCACTTGTTAACGTAACAGATAACATGGTACTCAATTGCTGCAAAGCATTGGCTGATGTGGTATGTTCTGTCTCTCAACAGATTGAAGCTGTCACTGCAAATATGCATCAAGAGCAGTACCACAAACTCAGCCCCAGTGATTGGGTGCTGATAAAGAAGCTTGTGAGAAAGTCCTGTCTGGAGCGAAAGTGGAAAGGCCGCTACTAGGTGATTTTATTCAGGAACACTGCTGTTATATGTGTTGGAGTGCCAAACTGGGTGCATGCATCGCATACCACAAAAACAAGGGATCTGTATGAAGAAAGAGTTACATGAGCCAGAACCATTGCAGAAGTAAAAGGAGCAAAACAGTAGGTGGCACAACAGCTAAGAGATGAAAGAGGAGAAGAATAGCAGACAGGAGAAGAGATCCAATTCTCAGATATCTCACAGTGTGGTATTGGAGCTCTTGCTACAGAAGGTGTGGAAGCAAGAACACAGACCAAGTTGACAGTTAAGACACCTTCTGAACAACAAGAAGATCCAGAAGAACAAACAATCAGTAAGTCAGGAACAAAATGTGATGCCTATAATGCTAACTGGCCAAGAGCTTACAGTCCAAAGCAGTTGAAGTCAAGTGCATCAGTTGGATCCTCACTCCTTTCGATTGAAGAAGAGACAGAGTCAAGCAAGATAGGTGAAGCCGAAGGAGATCAACAAACACTCCGAAGATCCAAAAGGACCAGAGTACTTTGTCAAAGATATTCAGAGTCCCTGACTGGACTTACTATGCTAGCCACGTGCTAAATATCCCAATGTCAGATCTGCTTGACTGGAGTAAAGAACTATGTGAACGACCTCGAAATACATTGAATTTGGTTTAGGAAAAGTTGCTGAAAGAGGATTCCTGAAAGAAACAAAAGTTGTTAAAAGCTCATTCAATGAACTGTGCTAGTAGACTCAAATGAACTGATAAATTGTCATCAAGAATTAAGAGGATTTACCTAGGTCCAAAGCTGCAGAGGAAGAGTAGGGATAACATTTTAGAAGAAGACAGAGTAGGGTTAAGGAAGGCTATACAAAGACTTACTGTAAAGAAAGCTGCAAGAAAACTGACTTGAACTTCAAGAAGAAAAGAAGAAAAATAAATGTCTGCTTGTGTAATAAATGATAGACACTAACTTTGCTGTTACACTCATTGTTTTGAAAGATCTCACTTTAGACAAACATGTGTGTTCGAACCAGAGCTATATGCGAAATCATTATAGGCATTACAATTTTACTAGTAGTTTTATTAGCCATCCCGATATTATTATTGATACACTTTACACCAAAGACAGAGAAATCTGTATTTTCATTCACGAACACAACATCTGTTCCTGAAATAGATGAGGAGGAGTTGAAAGCCTCATTTTTATATTACATTAAGGAAGATTACTTATCAAATGTTTATTCTATATTAGTTCAGGAGGTTACACAAGCTGTAAACGTTAAGGATTGTTATGTGTGTGTGTGTTTACCTTCATCGGCTGATGAGAAGGTGATATACTATCTCATTCCTCTTTCTTATGCTAGTTCATGCAGTATTTTTCAAAGCTTAGTTTATAGACAGATTTTTTGAGTATTACTATTATAACTGTTGTATGAGTCTTTCAAATCATGCCTTAAAAGGCCAACAAGAGAAAGAAATGGACACAGCTTGGTATCTTTTTAGACCTTTAGATAGACAGACGCACACACATTTTTATTTTATTTTTCTACTTCTTTTTCAACATATGAATGCCTACGTCTCACCGCACTTGGTAGAGTCAGGGGTTTGAAGAAGCTACCCGACCAGGCTTGGGTGCACTTGTGGCCCGGGTGGGCTTCTCCCCCGCACTGTGCTGGCTTGCGTATACTTGTCTTTCTTCGGCCCTCCTTATCCTGAGATAGTACCATAAAGTTGTCCATAATTAAGTGCAAGTTTGCCTTCTGGTCTCGTCCACCATTCACCACCTTTTACCTGCTTCTGTCTACACTAACTGTTGGAGCACAAAGTCCACAGTGAAACTACCAAGATAGACTGCTCTGACTTGCACTGCTTTGCAGTGTGCTGGGCAATTCCAACTCAGGAACATAGGAGTGGTGAAGACTTATAGCCGAATGATGGTTTAATGATGACAAACTGTCAGAAAATAACCAGGTGCCAATGACTTGGATATATTAGGGGAGAGTCTCCACTCTGTATTTGTATTTTTTTTTCTTTACATCCACTTTTATTCAAACAACTTTGTGTCACGTTATAAGGGAAGTTTTGTGGTGCTGGCGAGGGGAGCCGCACTTATCTGAACTTATCTGAGATAGCAAACAACAACAGCGAACAGCAACAGAGAAGCAATAAACCTGAGAAATTGAGAAGGCAGCACCATGTTTTCAGCTCAATAAGCAAAATGATATAGTAGAACAGTCCAATCCAAAATCTTAGAGGTAGCCATCTGGCTGACGTTTGTTGATGTCTGCTTCTTGAGAAAATTAAGGTCATAGTTTATAGGACTGGTGAGATAAACTTTGAACTCTTTCAAGTGACCAACCACAATGCGCTTAGGGAGGGCCCAGGGTGCAGGCTCTCAAACACCCAACAACGGCTTAGTAGGTAATTTTGACACCCTCTGCCTGTAAATAAGCAGCCTCCTTGTGAAATAAAAACATAGTCACTGTTCCATCGCATTCCAGCACCAAAGATCAATTGTAAAGTGGATACTGCCATAGGCGGGATACCGCAACCTTCAGACAACCAGCATGCAGCTTCAGTTTCAGCTCCATTTGTGACTGACCCAAATCCTTCAACATCAAATCCTTCTACTGGCAATACACTGCATGAAATCTCCATTACCACTATTACTGGACTAAATATGCTTGTTATGTGAAGTGAATATTGTAAATCCCTCAGCTTGCAATTACAAACGGAACTGCCAACTCAACCATTGGTTTTACCTGGGCCTTTCTTTTCATCAGTCCTTGATGTCTGATGCTCACAATTATGCCTGCTCACTGATGCACAGACCGTGTAAAGTCTAAAGCCTTAATAATCACTTCATCTTCCCTTCATGAGAGATCTTTATTTGACAAGTAAAGTACCTGGGCACATAAAACAGGGGCAGTTAGAGGAGGGACATCAGAGGCTTGCATGTGCATCCAATTTTGCTACAACTAAGCTGGAGTTCATACTGAATTTTGCTTCTAGGGGCAAACGTCGATGATTGGCTCCTCTTTCCTGTTCCCGTCGGTGGGCTTGCCAGGTAACACATTTGTATCAGCTTATGCTCCAGTCAGTGCATCCATTGTCTGCCTCTAGGAAGGTTATCTTTACACACATTAAGGTATACAATGTATCCCTAGCCACTACAGCATATTCTAGCAAGCAGTTCTCATGGGAAATAATTTCAGCTACTAGCATTTGGTCAATGCAATGGAAAATCACAATTTAATTCTCAAAGCAGCCAATTTAAAAATTGCCTAAGCAATACATCTTGTCATGAGGCCGTGCAAGTAGACACAAGACCTCGCTAACTTAAGGCCTATGATTAATAAAGCAAATACATAATACATGACCATTAATATTACATACTACTACATTAATCCAAACTTGAGCTCAACATTTTACATTAGTAAGCTGTTAATAAATACACTCCGTGAATATTGGTCATCACTAAAGTAGGTACATTTTCAGATGTGTGTATTATTTCTCTACGTTAACTCATTTTCTATGCAAATTCAATATTTATTAGTAAAAATTGAGCGACAGCAATCCCTCGTCTGATGACTAAATATGTCATCACATCTACATCTTCCCACACACATATGTCTGCTTCAGTTAAAATTTGTCATCTCTATCCTCCTTAATCTTTGTTCCCTCTTTGAATTTTGCCTAAACAAATTTTCCCTTTTCATGTCTTCCCTTCTCTGATCATTATTTGTTTTCTTTAGTTTAATCATGCAACACAATTTACATATTCCCCATGGTCCAATTATGCAAATCACAATAATCAATATCCCTTGTATTATTCTCAATATTATCCCCTTCCCAGTGTTGCTGAGCCAATTTCCCACTGAAGCAAAACCTTTGTCAACTTTCTCCTAAACACCTGGTTCTTTCAATTCTTTCAAATCAGCACTTTCATTAGTCAGATTAGTTAGTAAACTTCTAATTTCTTTAGTATTATCACAAATATATGAGCAGCAATGCTTCGAATTCAGCAATTTGCAAACTCCGCCATCCTTTGTTAAAAGAATGTTTCACGCAAGGCGGTTCTGAAGAGTCATAGATCTTACCGCAGCCATTTCTGTATCCATTAGGACCATGGCTCCTGAAAGATTAGTCAACATGTTATCCACAATAGTAGACAACTTTTGAATCTTTATAGAATTCAGAACAACTCCAAATATATCTCCCACTACAGAAGGAGACTCTCTCTTTTGTTTCATGTGATGTAATTCAGTCATTTTCTGTAATCTTTTCAAGTCCTCAAGTTGGAATGTCTTTGGGAAAACTATCCCCAAGTAACATGTGCCATACCATCCTTTTGGAAGACAGTAATAAGCATTTGGTCCACAGATGTAATATATACCAGAAACCGCTGGATCCTGTCCATTTCACATAAATATCCATTTACTCTGAAATAAAAACACATGTCTACATTCACTCGTTGCTACAAACAAAGTGTCAGTACTAGATTTAGGCCTATATACACAAAGCTTTCCTATGTATTGCACATCTAAAGCTAACCTCCCTGTGTTTTTATTTCAATATGAGCATAATCATTTCTAAATGTCCTTTTCTCTAAACCCTTTTCTAACTTCTGCCTTTAATGCCTTTCTCCTGTCCTCTATCTGATCTAAGAAGCTCTTTTCTAATGGTGTAAGCAAGCATATCAAGTTATTCTTGTGAGCATATGCCGTGCCAAAAGTTAATGTAGGCTCAAAGAATCCTCTCACTAATCCTATATTGTTCTGCTTAGCTACTCTACTCAGATACTTAATTATGGAGACAAATGAAAAAACACAACGCCGTGGTTAGAATAGAAATATTGAATGTACTCCTTGTTATAGAATCTTGTTAGTAACAGACTACAACTTATCCCATAAGTGAGGGGCAATATATGTTAGGTAACTCCTTCTTCGACTGATGAAGGAATCTGCGTGCATACATAACAATTTCTCGCACCAATTGTGTCAACATACAAATTCAATAAGCTATAGAAGACATTAGAAGAAAGTTCTCCTTGAGCATTGTCTACGTGCAGATACTTCTCATCTAATGTGAACTTCTCTATTTCTATCATCGCAGTAGTTGACTCTAAAGCTGAAGTATGGTTGGCTTTACTCTTGTCAAGAACATTATTTCCCACAATCAGTATCAGGCACAATAGCAAACAATTGCCAAACCAATACCCATGTATTTACAGCACCTATTCTTCCTACCCTGCTGGTTAAGGTTACTCATGATCTGTAAAGAATCCTAAAGTAGAAGAGAAAATTGAGTAACTATGCAGCAAAATGAAAAACAAAAATCTTCAATCTTCTTCCAGCGATTATTTACAGCTTTCAGTCTTACTTCCAGGACCCTTTATCAAAATCGGTAATGTTGTCAAAAATCGGATTAGCAGCTTGTAAAATCAGGTTATCTTGTCAAATCAGGTTTTCAAAAGTCTTTTCCAGTTACTTTTAACAGTCTCTTTTTTTTGTACCTTTCTCAATTTGTAGTTTCAACAGTTCAGTTCATAATTTTCCTTTAAGTGCCAAAATATTGACCTGGAATGTCTTGATCAAAACAAAGACAAAAATTATTTTTGCCATTCACTTGTTGTTGCATACGCCCATTCAGGACAAACGTACCTTTGACTTGCTATTCTCTTTCTTTTCAACTTTCGATCTCCGTTCAACTCTCCTTCACTCAGGTCTTCTTGTCATTTCTATTTCTTCCTCAATCGTTGTCACACCAATTGCTTCCTTTCTTTTTGCTTGTGACTCCGGCCCGGCCCCTTATCTACTTTCAGTGGACCCTTTGCCAATGCTCTTTTCAGTGTTGAACTTGAGACTTCTTCTTGCTCTGCAGGATTTTCTCTTGACAGACCTGCAACTGGTTCAGGATGAGTCAGACCACATTGGCTCCTCCCCCCCCAGGATCTGGCATTTGCCCTGTTTGTCTCTCAAAATCATCTACTTCTGGGAGAGCCCTCTTCTGGCTAGACTCTCCTGCTGCCTCAATTGAGATTTGCTCACTGTCACTGTCCTGTAGGCCTTCTCCTTCGTCTCTCACAGGAGTGGCTGAACCGTTCTCAATTTTCTCTGATCCAGTCTCAGTTCCTCTTTCTTCTCTTTCCAGCTCTAATGTTGGTCTGGTCGTTGATGGTACTCTCAACAACTCTTCTTCATTGTCCAGAGGACATGCCACTTTTCTCGTATGGCTCGCGTGTATCCAGTTTGGAACTCCAGGGCAATTCACACCTGTGGTAGTGATCAGAATTACCTGGAAAGGGCCTTTGCACCGAGGCTCCAAGTCTTCCTCACGTGTTTTTGGATCACAACCCAGTCACCAGCTCTCAGGTTGTGTCCTTGATCTTGAGATGGTTGCAGTGTGGTGGCTTCCACCTGATGAAAGAAAGAGCGAACCACATCAGCCAGACCCTGGCAGTAGTCCAACACCATTTCATCTGTTATGTTCACAAGAGCATTTGCAGGAACTGCTGGCAACCTCATTGCTCTGCCCATGAGGATCCCATGTGGTAACAATCCTGTCTTCCTGTCAGGTGTGTTTATCATTGTCATCAGAACTATTGTAAGTGCATCTGGCCATTTCAGATTTGTGGACACACACATTTTCGCCAATCTTGATGTCAAGGTACCATTCATCTGTTCCACAAGTCCTGATGCTTCAGGGCGGTAACTACTATGCAACTTCTGTTCACTGTTTAAGGCTGGACACAGTAATTTATCTAAAATTCTTTCATACACCTATTTTAAAACTAGAGGATCAGTGACCTCTTTGTTGGTCAGCTTCTGCAATGGCTTTGAAGTGACGGAAAAATTGGGAATCCATTGGCGACAAAAGCCTACCATCCCTAAAAACATCCTGACATCTCTCTGTGTGGCTGGGGGATTCATCTGCAATATGGCTGTGACACTTTCTCTGGATATTTTTCTTATTCCCTTCACAATCTGGTGACCCAAATACTTCACTTCTTTTTGACAGTATTGCAATTTAAGTGGAGACACCTTATGACCTTTCCTTCCCAAATGGTTCAGTAAGGCAAACGTGTCATGTATGCACCCTTCCTTCGTTTTGGATGCAATCAACAAATCATCAATGTACTGTACCAATGTCTATTAGAAAGGCATTTCAAATGACACCAGGTTGTTTTTCAATATCTGGTTGAATATGGAAGGTGATTCTGAAATCCCTTGAGGAATTCTACACCAATAGTAAACTTGATCTAAAAATTTGAAACAGAAGAGAAATTGACTATCCTCATGAGGAGGCACAGAAAAGAAGGCTTGTGATAAGTCTATGACAGTGAACCGTTCAGCATCACATGGAATCTGAAACAATATCACAGCTGGATTTGGTACCACGGGTCAACATTTTATCATAATGTCATTTATTTTTCTCAGATCCTGAACAATCCGAACTTTCCCACAGGGCTTTCACAGTCCCAATATCGCTGAATTACATGGGCTGCTCAACAAGTCTTTCAAGACTCCTTGGGCCATATTTATACTTTTTGAAGCAAAACTGCGCCGGCGCAGTTTTGCGTAAAAAATATTACCGCAGGATAATGCCATTTTGGTGTGCCGTGCGTGCGTCAAATTTATATTTTCACGCACGGCGGCGCAAACCACAGGCGGGAGTCATTATTTTTTACGCACACCGCAGCGTCAAGTCGTAAAGCAAAACGACGTTAACGTAGCGGAAATGACTGTGGGTCGATTTACGACCCCGCAAACCGGATATGCGCCGTTTTTTGACGCAATAGCGTCAAAAAACCCCGCGAACACTGCCATTTCACCAGAGGAGAGCCAAAATGGATCCCAGATGCCACTACAGACCCCAGGAAGATGACAACAGACCAGGAACCAGCCAGGAGGACCCACACAAGAACCAGGACACTTATAAGAAGAAAAGAAAGTGTCGCTTCAGTGCAGAGGAGCAGGAAATTCTGGTTAAAGAGGTGACAGAACACCAGCACCAACTGTTTGTCACCTCAAAGTTGCCAATCAGTAGGAGAGAGGCTATATGGCAACAAATTGTTGACAAGATTAACAGTGTGGTAGAAGTACGCAGAACTGTCATCGAATGCAAGAAACGCTGGCATGACTGCAAGCGCAGGACCAAGGAAAAGATGGCCAGGAACAGGAAGGCAGCATTGCAGACTGGAGGTGGGAGTCCAGCACATCAGGAGGCCCTGGACCACATGGAGGAGATGGTCGCAGCCATCATCCCTGAGGAGATCGTCACAGGGATTCAAGGACAGGACAGCGCAGACTACCAGGAGACAGAGCACATGCAGGGTAAGTTGCATGGGGAATTAAAATGCAATAATGTCATCTATAACCGGGGGGGGATACCGACTACAAAATGCATGGAAGTCATCATATACATGGAGTGGCATGGGTAAAGGGTGATGGCATTGGGGCATGGCCTGCACAAACAGAAGCTGGAGCACACCATTACACTACACCAACAACAGTCCCATGGGGGCATGCTGCCATGCCAACGATGGAGCAAAGGGAAATCCACGCCAGGAGGGAAGGCCACAACGTCAAACTGACATCCTGGCACACGTCAGCCACCATACCTCCTACAGTAACTAGGGCCCTATTGACAACCTCTAGCCATACCAACAACTGGAATGTAACTGAGACAACAGTTGCCACTACCACTTCCGCTCTGTGTGCAGCTCAAGTAGCCAATGGCAGTAACCTCCCCATGGATCAGACACACCTAAATTAGGGGGTTGAGGATGACAACTTCAACAATCCCCTGAAACAAGACAAAGGCCCCAGTACTGTCATATGTCAATGCCAATGTAAAAAACAATAGGAGCTACACAGCACTAAGGACATACCCATGCTGCATATGTCAGGATCCATCCTGTGCCTGGGTCACAATGTAACATCCCAAATGTCATACTGCTCAGACAACAGCATTGAGGGGGGGCCACATGTAACTGGTCACTGAAATACACCTGCACAGTCAGAGGAGGAAATAGGACACTGATACGACAATCAGGTCAATCCAATGTACCACACATTCCCCAACATCAGCAGTACACATTACCAATGCCAACATCCATATCGTGTCATAACAGTGCTATGCATAGGATATGCCACAAGTCAAATACATTTAAGTGGATGTTAAAGATCAGAGATTGGGGCAGGTCCAGATTTTTAAGTGTGCTGCCAGTGCCATCAGAGCACCCACAGCCAGTGAAAGGCCTCACCATGATAATGGATGTAGACGGAGGCTTGAGTAGGACAAGAAGGTGGCAATTCTCTATTTGGCCAAAACCAACACCTAGAAGAGATGATGCAGACAAGTCTAATAACTCAATAACATACATGTGACATGCAGGTGGGCCATAGGCCTGGGAGAATGCCCATCTGAAGGACTGGAGCAATGAACACGAAACAAGATCACAATGTGAATTCATCACAAGGCAGGCATGTCACATCACTCATGCCACAACACAAACACACTAATTGTACCCTGTTTCATTGCAGAGGAAGATGGATCTCCTGCGGATATGCCTGTCCCAGATTACCCTGATGACATGGATGACGAGCCGATAAACATTCCCTAGGAGACTATCCAAAAGGTCCTTGAAACCCTCCAGACCCCGCCTTCAGTCACAAGGAGGAGCACAGAACAAGCAGCCATCGAAGAGGATCCACCCACCACCCCAATTGTAAGACCTGCCAGCTCCAATGCAGCTGAGGACTCAGACGACACTGGCACCAGCTTTGAGAGAACTGTAGTTGGAGTACAGCGGGAGCTGGCCAAGGAGGTGCGGGTGGGGATGCAAACTATGGCAGCCATCCTTGAGGGGGTGCGTTTGTGCATGATGTCATCTGCAGATCAGGCAGCAGCTATGCAAGCCCTAACATCTATCTTGCAGGAACAGCAAAAAACCCAGAATGAAATCAGCACAGCTGTAATACAGTTGACCCAACACCTACAACAGCAATCCTGTCAACGCGTGCACAAATGCAACATTGAACCCCTCAGGGCCGACCTGGCTGCCTACCATCGTGATATGGCTGCCATTCTCAAAAACCAGCAGATCCTCCTTGCTGCAGTACTGACCTGAAGACCTTCACAGGTAGCAGCGACCGGGATGTCTGACTCCACGTCTTCTAACACTGAGGTGTGTGTTGCCCCTTCACAACCACCACCACCAAGAACAGAGGAGGCAACACACACATCAGAAGAAGAAGACATGGAACAGATCACATTCACAAGGAAAAGTACCCAGAAGCACTAGTCCCTGCCACATGGCCAACTATTACCAAGGTCCTGCGCTTTGTAACATGCCAGTCTTGCAACTACTCTACTTAATGACTGTTCTGCTTACCACTGTATATCTTGTCAGCCTGCCCAGTGATTGTCTCACTCCTACTCATTGGCAAATCCTCCCTCTGCACTGTCTGAAACATCAACTCCAGCATGTCAAAAGCATTTCCGTAACCCCTTGTGTACGATCACAATGTAAGATGTCACTATAATGGACTCACAATCATGGACAATGTACATATAGCACTACAGCACTTTTCAATAAATAGCACTTACACAACAAATCTGTCTCTGGGTAATGTGACATATCAACTGTGCAGTAGATAACTGAAATGTGCCTACTGTCAAATTAAGTAGCTTGTCAATACAACTGTCCTGATATAATGTAGTCAGATAAATCTGCACAGTGCCCATGATTGCATCATACTCTGCCCATCCTGAGGGACATATCTGATGAAGTGAGAAATCATACACCATCATGCTGTGTTGGACAGAAGAATGCTTCCTCAAGGGATATCTAAGTCATCAAATAGTGGCAGCAAAATGTTGTCACCATGCAATACTAACACATATAACAGTGCACACTAATCTAAGCAAACAGTACAAAAACTGCATAAATGAAGGTGTCTGAGTTTACATCCAAATAGGTAATCATGCTGAACTGTGTCACAAATGACGTATGAGAGTCATGAAGACAAGAATACAAGAGTGCCTACGTGAACTCATCTTATAAGGGTGTCCTTGATCATCACACTGCAGTCAGACCTAAAACTGTTCCCCCAATACCAAGTCTGGAAGCACTGTTTGTGACGTAGAAAACACACTTATCAACAGAAACAAATTGTCATCCATATTAACTGTGATTGGTGGTTGCAACGAAGGGTGGACACTTTGCAAGGTAGCTCTGGGGTAGCTGCCAATCGTACAGCTCAGTTGGGATTTGTTTGTAGCATAGGACACAAATGTAATAGTACAAAATTCATGGACACTGATTCCAGACCCAGGATCAAGTACCATTTAACACATACTGTTAAGGGTTAACCAAATATTTATTAAATGCTAATCACAGAAGAGGAAACTGAGGGAAAAATCTTACCTACCCTAATCTACCCTCACTACTCATTACCCACAACTGTCCCTAACTAACCTAAGCTACACTTACTTATCTCATGTAACGAAACGTTCTAAACATCCACCCCCCACCCCCCTTATGAGACGGGACACATGGAGGACAACACATACTAACCTAAACACATACTATACTATCCTAAACAAATATATATTTTTTGTATTTTTTTAAATTATTTTTTTATGCTCTTTTTTTTTTTAAACACACAAGAACCCCAACATAGCCCCCCACCCACCCACACACTTAATAAGTAAAAATAGAAAGAATCAGGACCCCCCACCCACTAACACTAACTAAACTAACAGCCTATACTAACCTAACACTAAGCCCCCTAAGCCCACTAACTATAAGAACAAGGAAAGAGGAGGGAGGGGAGGGAATCATGTCCATATAAAAAACAGTCTAGAGGTTGGCCCTGCGGAGGGTCCTCTTGATTGACTTCACACGCCGGTTGATGTGGCGAACATCCCAGCTCAGGTGGCTTAACTTGCGCAGCACACGGTCCATCTTCCGTTCCATGTTGTGGAAGGCTGCAGGGTCAACAGATGGAGCTGGGGCAGTCTGGGTACCGGTGGAGGAGGTCTGTGTGTGTGGAGCCAAGGCCAGTGGGCTGTCCTTCACCTGTACCAATGCTGGGGCCTGGAAGTCCAGCAGATGTAGGGATAACAGTCCCAGCTGTGGGTGGGGCCACCTGGCTTGACATGGTGGTTGTGCTGGTGGTGGCTGTGGTGGGCAAAGTAGGGCCACCCTGTGGGAAGGCCCTCCATGCCCCGGAGGCTATTTCATGGCGATATCGACGGGCCATCCTCCTGAACCCCGACTCCACCAGCAGGATGTGCTGGTATCTCATGGCCCGGTGCTGAAATTCCCGACCGGGTCTGGAGTCATGTTTGCAGCTGTGAAGACAAATGCAAATATTCTAAATTAGTAACTGCATTGTGTGATATGGCACAAGAAGTTAATCAGACAATACATCTACTGTACTTGTCACAGCTCATATCACAATACAGATCATTGAATGTCCCTGAGGAAGTACATGGCAGGCCAGCCTACAAAGGTCACATCACACATAGCACATCCATAACCTACAAGATGGGTAACAACTGGCTTTGACTTGCCATCTGAGTGCTGCCAGTTATCAGCTAACAATCATGCTGCATATCCTTCGCCAAGACCTGGGCTACAAATGTCAGTGTACGGAATGCAATACTAAAGCCAAATGGTCTGCAAATTGTAACTGGACTTGCCAGTATAGTACCAAGTGCCAAACCTGAGTGTGTATACTAGGTTCCTACCATACAGTCACTTATTCACATGTATGTGTAACATACTGGTAGCATCAGTACTAGGTACCCCATTCACAAACCCATGCCTGTGTTTGAGGGTGGGGGTGGATAAACAACTATCAATTTCCAACAACATGTACACCTAGGAGTGTATAGAAAACTCCACACGTGTTTGGCTCTATACACACACCACAGGTAAGGTCTATCAACAATGAGGAGTCAGCAAACCCTAGACCAATCATGGGGCCACACATGTCAGGAAATGCAGAAATTGGTACACAACATATACTTCCAAGGCCTTGTAAGGCCTGACTTACATCAGACACAAAGTTGCAAGAACACCCATGATCATGATTAGCATGCACACCTAGGCCATTGCACTCAAGTTCCACATACTTGTAGCACTACATGTGGAAGTACATGCTGCTAGGAGGTTCTACCTACAGTTTCATAGGTACCTTGGTAAATAGGGAAGCAGAAGTCTATTGGAAAGCAATTTGCTGTACCAATCTTGGAGAATGTGGGTCTGACAGGCTGACTAAATCGGAGCTGACTTCCAGTGTGACTCTTGTTGATGCAAGTGTCATCCACACGACTCACCCCAGTACTCACTGTGGGGCCTACAGGAATGGCCTACAATCCCTAGATAATACCATTGGATACGCATTGGCCAACTCAAAATATTTGAGAAACTGAAATCCCACTCATGGAACAAGAGAAATGATTGCCGAACGCATCACACCTTGCTATGTGTTCAACACATATGAGTCCATAACTAGCAAACACAACACATAACAGACATATCAACACTTACTGGAGTGGTCGGGGTCCTCAAATGTCGCCACCTCTCCCACAGTGTAGGGTGCCGGTCCACCTGTAAAGCATGGAAGGAAGAAATGTGCTCAAAATCTGTGCAGAGAGCAACAATTTCATAAACATATACAATGTGTAGGCTGAATAAGGAAATGGCAGCCATTCAGACATGATGATACTGCATCTGATATATCACGGCCAACTTGTACATAGCATGGGTCTCCTGTGACAGTTACACACATATCTGCACACATACATTGGACCTAACTATCATGTGGTGGCAAACATGGTGACCAGAAAAAAATATGGAGTGTAATCGTCTCATCATGTGCATCCAAGAGAGACATCCAAAGCCTGATTACTTGAGGACTGCATTACCAGTCAAACATGCCTTGTGGGCATGACACAATTATGACACAAGGTACAATGTACAGAGGGAGGGGCAGGGACTTTTGTAAGCCCTCCTGTTGTTACATTTTGCTCAATTGATGTGGCCCAGCTATGGTGATTTGCACCAACCATGGAGATGTGATCCCAACTCATTTTCTGCATCATGTAGTGATTCTAAAGTCAGTCTAGCTATAGCGTCAACAAAGTTAGTCAATATGTTGGTACATCTTTACTTCTCTGGCAAAAGTGCCCTATATAGACATGATTGGCTCCTATTTTGTTTGGTTGTCTGACACAAAGGCCGCACCAATTTACTTCATGGAAAAGTATCCTGTACGTTTGCTGAGCACGTGCTACCTGACAGCTAGCAATTGTGATCCTTACTATAGTGCATTGATTATCCCTGTATGTTTCCCCAGCATTACACACAGTCAGCAAGTTAGCTAGCAGACATAGTACAAATCATCTGATATCACTACAGAGCATTTAATCGTGCACTTTTACATGATTAGTACTCCCCAACAGGGCCACCAATCACGATTCCCAGGTGGTCCAAGAAATTCTGCTCCCTGGTGATGAGGTCAGACCACCGGTGCTTCAGCTGGTGGTCACTCCTCTGGCTGGCATACACATGCTGCAGGTGATGCAGCATCTTTCCCTACCGGATTCTGCGCCCCTCTGTGTGATACCCCTGTATCACTCTGCCCCCTGCCTCGATCATCAGTGGCAAGAAATGGCACACAAGCCAGATGAAGCCCCCCAACTCCTCTTCACCCATCCTGCCAAGACGTGGCCTACCAGACATATTAGGAATGTGAAAGGGAATAGGGGTAAAGAAATAGAAAGGGGGAAAGTAGGGGTACAAATACAGAAGAAAAGTCAACTTAACCACTAAAAGAGCCCAACTATCCCCAAACTACCACTACCCACAACAGACTCCCACAAACAACAAAAACACTAGGTACATGGACAAATGTACACAAAACACAGTAGGACAGTATACACCAACAATATTTATTTCACAAATTGACAATAGAGACAGCACACAGGACAAAAAAGGACAAAATCTTAGGACACCACTCTCTACACAGCCACACAGTCTAGAAGAATCATAGACTGCAAAGTGAAAGTGAAAGTACACCCACTGTACATGATCTGTAAACAGGATATCCTATTAAATCACTTCCTGTATTAAATGTCCGCCCTTTTTTTTAACGTTATGCGTCATTTTTTGTCCACCAATACTGTATTTGCGTCATTTCTTTTTACGCACAGGAGTGAAAATTCGCCCGCATCCAAATAATACTACATGGCCTGTACAAATATCTGGATGCGTCCTAATGTACACTCCTGTGCGCCCCAAAAAATGAAGCAAATACAGTACTGGTGGGCAAAAAATGACGCATAACGCTAGGAACGTCAAAATTTCAGTGCATGAACTGGTTTTGTGTTTTGTGTTTTGTGTGGTTTTTATGTTATGTTACATTTGGGACACATCAGAGATAGGCTGATTGGCCCACTATGGTGTTGATGGTGTATGTTCACATGTGTGACATCATATTGCAGCGGACCATGATCCACTACTCCCTTCACAGTATTTTAACGGTTGGCTTACGCAATAGATGGTCATAAGTGTGGCCTACAAATATGTGTTGCACAAATTGGGCATGTTTGGCATAAGGAGAGGATAGCAATGTGACGCATATATGTACAATACCTAAATGCCTTTGGCTCAAAGTGTGTGCTTTGGCAACTAATGTATTTGTTGACCAAGTGTGTGTGTATCACATGAAGCATTATTGCACATATGCTTGTATGAATGTGACGTCCATGTGTACAATCCTTAGATGCAAGTCATTGTGGAACTGAGAGAGGGCATGTGTTAGTCATACATGTAGCAACATCCGTAATGTGGACTTCCAAGATTTAGGGTAACGTAGACACCCCATGTGACAAAGCATGCACCAGATAGATGGCAGACGCTTGTTCATGTCAATGGTCCACATTTTCAACATCCTATGTCCTAGAGTTTTGGTAACAGCTTCCTAGGCACTAGTTGGTGAATCCCACAGTGAGTCATACACATGCATTGAGGAAGTGGGTACCATGTTGTTTGCCCAGACAGACAAAGGTGAATCACAAATGTATGATGACACCACAATTGAGGTCATAGAAGTGAGCCACAACTCTCAAGTGGCTGTGGTGGACCAGCAGACGAGGCAGCACATGTCCACATATTACCAGTGATCAATTGCACATAGGTGTCTTGTTCATGTGTGTGGTCCAATGATGATCCTGAATATTGTTTGGGGTGTAATTTGTCACAGTTCGGTCCAGGACTCATCATGAGTCAGTGGCAGCTATTCCTGTATCTACTGAGTATCCTTGGTTGATCGATGTGAGTAAAGTGGATGAGGACATGAGAACCTACATGGGGATGGTCCCACCCTGCCACTAAAGACGTGTAATGAGACAGTCACCAGGGCAACCTTGGTATGGTGAGTGAGATAATGTCTCAGGTGTCATATTCCGGCAGGTGTCATTACAACATTTGTACACAGGTTAGCCTCTGCAATTCCCACTGCATCTGGGAACATCATAGCCTCTGTGCTGATTATTCTCGCAGCTATTAACCACACACGGCCCATCAATATGTTGTGAGCACTGTGATTCTGTGTGTGAACTGTCAGGGTCTTGACATGTGTGGATTTTGCATGGACGTTATCAGAGGTTGCTGGTCCTGCTGAAGGCCCCGTACCCAATCCCTGCATACGGCCCTGGGACACTGTCACACTTTGTCGTTCATGCATAAATGAGACCCAGAAAAGGGATGGGCCATGAATTTTGCTTTTCACAGAGGATTTAACTCAAATGGTACAGTTAAGAGGCATATGATGCTATACAATTTATTTGGGTATGCATTGAAGAAGCCCATGCCCAATACCCCCTGATGAATGAGCGGTTTGCTAACACAAGTGTGGTAGATATGTAGACACAGGGATACTTTAGTGTGAGAATGCAGGGTGATTCAGGATCCAGCAATTTGGCAATTTACATAATCAGTGGTCTGACTCAGACTGTTTGGAGGATGAACTAGACAGTTGACATGTCAAACTGTGTATGTCCTGTGTTTTTGAAGGTGACAAATGAACCCAAGGGCTGTGTTACACGGCTTATTTAGTATCAATGCTTAACAGTGTATTTGACATAATGGCAACTCCTATGCTGTTCCAGGCATCAGCAGGGGCAGTGCTTGTTGAAATGGGTGGTGTGCTTGGAGGTGATCACAGGTGTGGGCTGCATCTGTTTCTCACAGGTCCTGTAGGTGAGGTTTGCATTCTAAGGGCCAACATACTTTTTCATACGGGAAGCAATCTACAGGTGCTAACAGGGCTTAGAAACTAGAAGCCAGTGTATAAAGTGACCTGACGTCCATGCAGTCAGATGTCCTATGACAATGGCATACCATAGGAAAGGGTGTAGCACACTGGATTGCTAATGACAAGCTGTGTGTGTAGAGGAGGGAATATCAGGGTACACATCTTAGTATTCCAGGGACCTCTTCAGACAGGTGGGTTGTGATCAGGTGCATGGGTGTGTCAGGAGTTATGAAATGGGCTGACATGTACATGGAATGTCATGTGCGCAATGCTTGTCGTAGGTGTGGCACTTGTGCTGTCTATGTACTGCTTAAATGGAACTCTAGTCACAGATAGTCCTTGCAAATATTAGATGCAGTTGGACTTACTGCTGTCAAGGGTCTGGTCAGACATTCCTGTTACTGATGCAAAAGCACATCAACTGCCTCATGTATAAGGCTTGTTTTCCCCTTATTGAGTGATGGTTTCTTAGTTGTGTGCCATATACTGCGTTGGACCTTGATTTCAACATGTATGTGTGAAATAGGTGTGGTCCTCTGCTATTGGCCTTCAAAGGAGAAATGTACATGATATATGTCATTTACAGTGTGTGTGTATGTGACCATTGTTACGCATCACATTAACTCTGGGATTTTCAGTGTCCTAATCAGTATATCAGCAATGCTCCATGAGGCAACACTCTTATTCTGATAAGTAGAGATGAAGGTGTGCAAAAATGATTAGCCAGACCATGATATGGTGATTATTATAGGTGTTTATTTAAATTAGTTCATTAAAGTGGTGATGGTGATTATATTTAAAAGAAATTGTTGACGATATGTTGCTGCCTGCGTATACCAGCTGCCGTGTTTTGTAGTTCCCCCTCATGTTGCACGCCAGCATCCTCCTCTTCCTCTTCTTCAGGCATGTGTGGCTCTGGTTCCAGGAGGGGAATGTTCCTTTTGATGCAAATGTTGTGCAATATTGCACATGTTAGGATGATCTTACAGACCATCTCCGGAGAATATAGGAGGCTACCACCAGTGATGTCGAGGCACCGGAACCTTGACTTAAGGATGCCGAAGGTCCTCTCGACTATGGTGCGTGTCCTCCTATGTGCGTCATTGTAGGCATGCTCTGCTGCAGTACTCGGGTTGCCAATAGGTGTCATTATCCATGGCTGGATGCCATACCCCTGATCAGCTGCAAGAGAAAATGAATGGGATCATGTTGATGTAGTTGGCCCTATTGAAATGACCTTTCATGGCAGTAGTTGTCTTGTGTTGACTGTGACTCTTTTGTGTTATAATGTCGCATCCTAGGCTTGTAGGATGTACCATCTGCATTGTGTTGTTTCCTTGGCTGAACGAATGTTTGTCTGCTGACCGTTTGTCAACAGTATGTTTTGGGATTTGCAGTACAGTTTGCCCTCCCTAGCATTGTGACTTGTCATACAGGTGTCCCTGTGTCTTCACTGGGGGTGAGATGATAGTTCCATTCACAGGTTAAAATTGACAGTGTTGTTCACACATTCATATCAATGTACCCTGGACATCCCATACCTTTAGACTTATGCAATGGATTAATGTAAACGTCATTGGGACACTTACATTTTGCAAGGTGACATTTAGGCAACCCACTCAACACGTTGTGATCATTGACCTCTTAACATTAGACTGTACACTCATTTCAGATGTGTGACAGAATCACTACAGACCTAAGAAACATGGCTAGCGATGTCACGACCTCAGTGTGTTCCTGTTCACATGTTGCTGTGGTGGTGTATGTGTTGTGTGTCCTAGAGGGTTGCTGTACAGTGTGTATATAAGTAGGTTTTTGTACTTACCAACAAGTAGTCCATTGCCATACCGTCCATCCTGGAAGTGTTCATTGATGGTGCAGTGACGGAAGATGAATGAGTCATGTACACTCCCAGGATATTTAGCCACGATGTTGGTGATCAATCCCTGGTGATCGACAATGGCCTGCACATTGATGGAATGTGTGTGCTTCCTGTTGCGGTAGAGGTGTTCAGTTGCAGCAGGTGGCACAAGGCGTACATGTGTGCTGTCGATTGCACCAAGGACATGTGGGAAGCCACTAATGAGGTAGAACCCCTGTTTTGTTTCCTGCTGCTTCTGCAGTGTGTTAGGGAAGCAGATGTGGCGGGGTGTAAGTCCAATGATGGCATCCAGTACTTTGGGCAAAAAGGCAGAGAATGATGGTTGTGAAATTCCGGCAACCAGGGCACCAGTTGTTTGAAAAGAGCCACTTGCCAGCATGTGAAGTACAGCAAGCAGCTTGGTTTCTGTTGGGATGGTGCGGGGTGTCAGCAAAGTGGGTGCCAACTGCGGTTCAATGTTTCGCAGCAGCTGCTGAATGGCCTGCCAGTTCAACCTGTACCTCTGGATGATGTTGTGTTCCCTGAGGCCATGAAGGGTTGTTCTGGGGCGGAATATTCTCTCCTGCCTTCTGCGCTGCCTTTGTGGTCCCTTCTGGTGTTGTTGTAGCTGCTGTTGTTGCTGCTGGGCTCTGCGTCTGCGTGCACGCTGGATAAGAATCACCTCCCTGTCTCCCTTTTGCTGCTCTGCTCTTGTTTCTGTGTGTTCTGATTAAATACAGGTGTGTTTGCCCCATTTTAATGCCTGACTGACCCAGGCGTTAATTTTTGACGCAAATCGGGCTGTATGTCATTTTCTGGCTCCGCCTCCCGGCCGTGCGTCATTTTTGCCCGAAAGCATAAATACGACGCACGGCCGTTTAAGTCATTTTTTGGACGGGAATGCCTACCTTGCATATCATTAACGCAACACGGGTCGCCGCATCCAAAAAATGACGCACACGGCGGAATTTTGTAGTCCGCGGGCTCGGCGTCAAAGTTTAAATAAGGGGGCAACGTTGGCGCTGAATGTGCGTCAAAATTTTTGCCGCACATTCGGCGCAGATGGAGTATAAATATGCCCCCTTGTTTTACAAATCACGCAATTCTGGGATCATCCTTCTCAATGATGTCCTGTGTCATGTGGTACTGGGGAACCTGAGGAAAAAGTGCATTCTGCTTTACCGGAACTTTAACTGGCTCAATTCTCTTTATCAGGCCAATGTCCTTCCCTGTCAAATCCCACACTCTCTCCTTAACTGTTCCTTGCAAATCAGAAAGAAGATCCTTTACTGAAAAAACTGGAAAGAAACTAATCAGGGGATATTCATCATTTATTGTGTCACGCTCTGTCTCTGGAGCTGGGTCATCCTCATCATCACTGTTTGTCTGCATCTCGATTCCATCATTTGAGCAAGTAATTGAACATCTTGTTTTACACAGCAAGTTTCTTCCCAATAGAGATACTGGACTTGAATCACAGACTATACATTTTTATAATCCTTTAAGTTGCCAATTTGAACCTGAACCGGTTCTGTGATTGGGTTGGTCAAATACTGATTCGCTACTCCTACAATCTGGATGGTTTTTCCTGAAAGTGGCAGGTTAGGGACTACTGCAGTTCGCACTTTAGAGCATGTAGTTCCTGTGTCAACCAAGAACCCTTCACATATGGACCTTTCTGATCAACCTCCAAGGAAGCTGCAAGCACACATTCCTCTTCATCCGAACCCTCGCTCACCCAATCATCGTTTATTTCATTCTCACTGGTAACGGGAATTGGTGTACTGTGTTATTACTCTGGTTAAACTTCTGACTTGTGACATGTTGAGGAAGCATCACCTGCTGCTGTTCCATTGGGGCTTGAGATATTTGTATTTGCTGTTTAGGTACCATTTGAACCTGCTGTTGCACTGGCTGCAACGGTGTCATCTGCACACGTGGCTTTTGCATCTGCTTCATGGGTTGAAAATTATGCATTTGATTCACATTGTTATGGAAATTTGGATTATGACCTCTCATTCTGGGTCCTCTCATATTTCCGGATGAATTGATGTCACTTGTTTGCTGAACAACACCTTCCTGTACCATCATCGGACACTCCCCCTTTCAATGTCCGACCGCTCCACAAGCGTGACAAGACAGCAATCTTTTCATTCCCTGTCCATCATTCTCAACCACTGCAGTACCCAAATCAGGACTACGGTTTCAATTTCCAATTCCTCCGCGACCTCTGCCTCTTGACTGATTTTGGAATACCACATTTCCCTGCTGTTGCTGCTGTTGGTGCTGTTGCTGCTGTTGCTGTAGTGGAAAATGATCCTGCATCCCTGTTTGTGCTGCTCTAATCTGCATCACCATCGCCTTTTCGTTCAACTTTCTCTGCTTCAACTCAATCTGGTCACTACAGTACTTTGCATACTTCAATACCTCATAAATTTGGCTTTGCTTGCCAGCAAATCAAATGACTCTTAATCAGATGGCTAATTTCAGGCATCAATCCTTCCACAAATCTGAACACAAAATGAATCATGTCTTTCTGCTGAATTGTTTCTGTACCACTGCAATGCTTAAATGCCTGCAACAATCTCTCATAATACGCATGTATCGACTCTTTCGCTTCTGGAGCTGTCCTGTCTATTCTCTGCAGTCAATGTTTTTGGGTGAAATTCTTGCTTTAAAAAATTCAGTCACTTTGTAGTAGTATTTCATTACCTTGGGAGATGGTGCCCCTGTAATTGGATCTCTCTCTGGTTCTTTTGTCGGTCAATCGATACTCCTCTTGCACTCCATCCATAAATCAGCTGGAACTACTATCTCTAATAGAGTGTTCAAGCCCTCCCATAGGGATTTTGCAAGTTTCAAAAACCTGTCTGTCTACTGGTACCATTCTAATGGTTTCTCTTTCAACCTGGGATAGTCATTTGTAAAGGATAGAATGTCACTTCTGCTCCAAGGGACATGAACAAAATTCCCTTCTGAAATCTCTCTCATGGGTAAAATTTTCACTGGATCCTCACCCTGCTGCACATTTGCAGTAAGATTTGCGGAATTCCTTTTTCTTTTATCTGTCTTCTTTACCCATCTGCCTTCCTACTTGTCTAATGCTCCCCATGTCTGTACACTTTGGAGTAACTCTATAAGGTGTGCCTTCATTCCTGCAGATCTCAGGTGTTCAAAATCTTTTGTGTCAAAATCTAACCCGTAACTCCTCATCAAATGTTTTGTTTTCTCTATTTCTATTCGTACTCCTCTGCCAAGTCTGCTATTTTTTGATGCACATTGCTCGCTTCCCTCATAATTTTTGGACACAGATATTTCAATTCTGCTTCCGTCTAGGATTTAAGTCTGTTCACACCCGTAGTTCCTTCAAAGAGCTTACCCGCTTCCATCCCTAGTCTTGTATAGTTCAAGTACTCCTCTCCCCTGGGACCAATCTGTGGGGTATTTAGCTTATCTGACCATTCAGTCAATTGTTGGGCAGTCAAGCCTTGCAGTGAAATGTTGTTGGGCTGAGCATTAGGCAATGGCTGTACAACTAGATTTGGGGACTACAGTGTCAGCTATTTCAGGCTATGACTGATGTTCGACCCTGTTACAGTGTCCGGAGGAAATCCAAATGGACTAAGGTCTAGCAATGATCTGGTTCCATCAAAGGGCTGTCCCACAGGAGAGACTATTTGAGTATTCTCACCAAGTCCTCCCCTAATTGAATTCTGACTCAGGACTCCCTGTCCACTTGTACTGTTATTCTCCTGTGCAAACAAAGGTACAATTGGGCCAATGGTGACAGGTACAGATCAGCGTCTGGGCTTGGTCTAATTTTCAGATTCTGTGGGTGCCAAATTCCCGTATTCTGGCTCATCAGTACAGACATATCTGCCTGTGTCCCTTTTGCAGGAGTACACTTTGGCCTTGCTTGTGAATGCACTTAAGTCAGTAAGAGTGGAGCTGGCTCTATTTGAACCAATGTCAGTTTTGGGAAAACCTGTCCTGTTGGCACTATTAGGTTTGTGGCAGTTTCCACAATAGGTACATCAGGGTAAATTCTCAGACATTTGGCTGTGGCATCTGATTTTGTGCTTCCGGTGTAGTAGGCAGATTCAGACTGCTCTGCATTGGGCTCTGTGTTATGCTAGGATTAATCTGCACTGGACTAGTCATCATGTTAACCGGTGTCAGTGCTGAAATGTTTACACTGGTGTCCGGACTGCTCTCTTGTGCTTCAAATGGTGGGGGGCGATTTCTCAATAATTGTAAGATGAACTCATCATCAACTGACTCTTCCTCAAGTGTTAAAGATCTCCTAGACTCCTTCAATCTCTGCTCCCTACTCTCGGAAGGACTTCTGTTTGTCTTTCTGCTGGCTCTCCTTCCTTCCCTCTCGCTATCCTGAGTAATTGCAGGAAACAATTTAATCCCCTGTAAAGTCTTGGTTCTCCAAAACCTGTGATCGAAGCCTCTGCTAGTACCTTCTCTTCGTTTCTCATCTTCCTCTCAAACTTCTGTTGCTGTTGCTGTTGCTGTCTGGCTACTAATTCTCAGATTGTTAATGCCTCAAACTGTGCTGGTCTTGGAGGAGGTTTCAAGTCATATAGCACCCTCCTCAAGTTCTCTAAGCTCCTCAAATTAAATGTTCCATGGGCAGGAAATGCCAAGCTCCCAAGTCTCTCAGTTACTTTGCACCATTGTTTTAGCCAAAGACATGGTGTAGCACCCTGTTCTTCGATCACAATGTAAGCTGGTGTACCTCCTGGTGGTGCAATATCCCCTATGCTCATTGTGATGTACGTATCTCCCCATAAGGCACTCTTTAAAGCTTTGAAAAATTTAATTTCTGCGACCATTCTAAATCAAATCAGGAAGTGACTTTCAATCCCAGAATCCTTTTCACCGACCTTCTCAACCAATTGCGCTTCACGGTTGTCCGCCAATCTGTGCCAATCTGTGTGCGACCCTTCTCACTAACCAACCTATCCCAGCGTGGTTCCAATGACGTCACACAGAGAAATGGCATACATCTAGATTCAGCAAATAGAAGACATCGACTGTTATTACTTGTAGCGAGCATTATCAGTGAGTACCCTAACTAACCTTCAGGTTAGAATAGCATGTTGAACTTCATGCAAAACAATTTAGTCAACACAAATTTTGGAAAACATCTAACTATTGCTTTATCAAAATTAGGGGTTGGTACCTAGGGACAAAAGCAAATAGACATAACAATCAATAAAATGTAATAACCAAACACTTAAAAGAAATGGTGTATCTCCTCTTGGTCTTGAAGAATGGGGCTAATGGCTTCTCTCCTCTCGGTGTAGTCTGGCTAAGTTAGATTCCCTAAAACTACGTCCCGCGCTACTATTTGTCAACAAATTGTACATTTACTTTTAGTCCAATGAAAGTAGAGCCCCAAATCTAAGAATTTACTAGTCCACTGTTCACGTCGATGATTGGCTCCTCTTCTCCTGTTCCCGTCCTTGGGCTTGTCAGGTAAAAAACCTGTATCAGCTTACCCTCCAGTCAGTGCATCCATTGTCTGCTCATAGGAATGTCGTCTTTACACACACTAAGGTATACAATATATCCCTAGCTACTACAACATATTCTAGCAAGCAAGTCTCATGGGAAAGAATTTCAGCATTTGGTCAATGCAGTGGAAAATCACAATTTAATTCTCTGAGCAGCCATTTTATAAATCGCCTAATCAATACATCTTGTCATGAGGCCGTGCAACTAGGCCCAAGACTTCGCTAACTTAAGGCCTATGATTAATAAAGCAAATACATAATAAATGACCATAATGACATACTACTACATTAATCCAAACATGAGCTCAACATTTTACATTAATAAGCTGTTAATAAGTACACTTCGTGAATATTGATGATCACTCAAGTAGGCACATTTTCAAATGCATGTATTATTTCTCTACATTAGCTCATTTTACATGCAAATTCAACACTAAGAATACATGAATATTTATTAGAATAAAATCAGCGTTAACAATGTCAACACACCATTTTATCAGGTCCTCGGTCTGGAGTTTGCGTCGGGTCACCGATTGGGCATTACTAATTTCTCAATAATATCCCAACGGCAGATATTGGTTGTGTACTGTCAAAGTTAGACCTTGACTTGGATTCACTTAGCCCTTGAAGCGGTAGTAATGTGGTCTGATTTGGGTCTGGTGTGGGGGAAGTTATTTCAATGTCCACCTTTGCTCTCCTTTGTACAAAGATGCTCGTGTTTTAAAGGATGTTGAAGGGAATGCTTTATCTCATATTGCTCACAACATTTAACATGTTAACATTGACACTTTTATATCCCAACTGGTTAAGGGTAATTGTACCCTGTTTGAGGTCTGGCTAGGTGCAGAGGCCGATGAAGCTAACATAAAGCAAGCCTTTATTGCTCTTTCAGAGGCAGTGGCAACGTCAGTATGTAGAGAAGCATGTGAGGGCCCTGGTTAGAAAAAGGGCTTGTTTGATGCAGCATAATCCAGGTCCCACAAAGAGGTGATGACCTCCCTTCAACAGCAGCCCAGGTCAGCCTTTGAGGTTTCATGTTGTAGAAAGACCTATAAAATTGCCAATATAGCAAGGAAAAATGCTCTTAGGTGAAAAGCCTGGGATGATCTACAGGAAGCCTTCTTCAAGAAGGATAAGAAGGGCTTCTGGAGAATTATTAACCAACCATTTCACAATCGTCTAGAACCTAGGATCAAATCTGCTATAAACTGGCCAGGAGTAGGCCACTTTCTTTGGGTAGATCTAATCTATTAGTGATGTTATAGGCTGTGAGAGTGGTCCTTCAATGCCAGCAAAGGAATGTCCCCTTGCAAAGTATTGCCCCTCGCTGGAAGAGGTGCTAGTGGCTATTAGGCCCAGTCCCAGTTGTAAGGCCCCTGGCCCACATGGGGTTCCCTTAGACCTCTTTAAGAGTAGCTTAGATTTGTGGGTTTCCTTGGTAACCAACGTCCTAAGACCTGCCAGCTCTTCCATTAAGATACCCATCCTGGGTCAGATCAGTAATCGTTCCGATTTTCAAAAAGGATAATTAAGAGGACCATAGCTGCTATCGCTCCATCTCTCTTCTGGACTCTACTGTGAAAGTACTGGGTCGTGTTTCACTCTCACACCTTGAGGCTTGGGTCAAGGAGAGTGATGTTCTATCAGACATCCAGTTTGGGTTTAAGAGAGGGATGGGGATGGAAGATCAGTGTCTCATTCTCTGCCTTTTTCTAGGTAAATACACTATTGCAAAGCATGGGGCTTCATGGGCCTCTATAGTGCCTTTGATTGTGTCCCACATTCTAAATTGTGGGGCATAATGGAAGACCTGGGCATTGACCGATCCACTATCAATACCATCAGAGAAATCTACTGTGACTTCAGCACTGATACAAGTTTCCATTGGGGGTTGATGCTCAGGGTGCATAGGGGTGTCAGGCAAGGGTGTGTCCTCGTGCCCTTCCTATTCTTCCTCTACATTAACTATCTGGAGAGGGAGCTTGTCTCTAGGTGCAGCGACATGGCCCAGATTGGGAAGCGTCCAATACCGGCTCTACTGTATGCCAATGACACTGTCATTTTGGGCTGCATACTCATCGCGTTGCGGCGACTCTTGGATGCCTTTGCATCCCTTGAGAGTATTGGAACTTTCTACTGTGGCTTCATATATGCAACTGAATCCATCTAGGGACATCCATCCATTTCTGCTGCATGACACACCTCACCATCAGCATTTAATTATTCTGAGGTTTCCGTTAAGTCTTTTCCATAGGTTAGTAACATTTCCTCGATGTAATGATTGGTCACAAGACTTATCACCCTGCCCATGTGACCAGAAATCTGCACAGAGCACTTTACATGTAATTTTTTTCTGTACTTTTTATTCCCACCATAGGTGTTCTGTTTTAAAGACCCTATTGATTAAGTACTCCTTGCACCATTGCGCAGAAACACTCCACTTTCTTCAATCTGGCTCAGAGGAGACTGTGACCACCGTATACACCTTCTTGAAGTTGGTTTTAAGGGTAAGGAAATTGCTTGGGTAGTTTTTGATGTAGCTGCACCCTTTCCGTATACCTTAATTTAACATGTCTTGTATGATGGTCAGATATCTTGATAGTATTGTGAAGCACTGTGCTAATAGTAAATTTAATACAAAGATGAAATATGATTTCGGCCATGATCATACTTATACTGTGAGATGTACAAATGATTTTTTATTATTCTCCTCTGAGCCATCCATCTTTTAAAGAAGTCAGTTGGCAGGCTTTTTAACCAAAGTTATTTTATGCATTGTATTCGGTGATAGTGTTTTATACGAACTTTGCATATTTATTCAAGGATTTTAAATGAAATAGTATCGTTTTATTATGCGCTACTGTATGCTATTGTGCTGTACTTTTGTGGTCTATTTTAATATGAGTTAATAAAGTTAGTTGAACTGGATTGCTTACGTGTGTTCAACATGGATGAGCAGTAAGGGGTTTGCATACAGGCGCATGCTAAGTATTCATTTACGTTTAGCCGATGAGATGGTTGCTCCTGCCTGGAAATTCTCAATTTTTACTTGAAATGTTTGACTAGCCTACGGTGAGCCAAACATATGTGACAATCTTATTTAAACCTGAATGTAAATTTGATTAAAGTCCCTTCTGCAATAATCATCTATTTTTTATTTCTTCCTTTCTTCAAACCTTAGTGTAAATTGTAGTATTTATTTGATAATTTTCTTAGGAATTATTTTTGTTGGCTGTTTTTATGTTGTTAAATTAAGTTGCACATTTAGGATAAAAATCCTCTATGTTGTAATATGCATACATTTATAACTAACTGCTTTTTTTCTTCCTGCTCACCAACGGCATTCTACTTATTTTGAAACCTTTGTTCCATAATTTAATGGTTAAATTCAGCCTAAGCAGCTTCCTGCACCAACTGCAGTGTACGTAGAATCTAACCCCTTCTTTACGTCTCTTGTACAGTCATGCAAAATTGTTCAGGCTTCCTGTAATTATCTGAGTTTGAAAGCAACTACAGTGCATCCCATAGTATCAAGCACAATATTACATTAAATCATGCTTTTTTATCAGTGAGAGCCTGCCAATCAAGACAATAGTGTTTCCTGCGAGATAATGAAAGAGCCACGGTATCTATGCTTTTTGTTCAGCTATAAATCCCAAACAGTCACCCTGAGATTGAACAGTAATAGTTAAGCAGATAGGGCCTTGTACATTTCCGTACAAGATGGATTGGCTTATAAAAATAGCTCTGGTGGACTCTTTAGTTAGTATGGAAGGTGGTGAGTGAAATGCTAATGGAGTCTTCTATCTCCACAATGTCTTGGTTCCCAGGATGGAGGCACCTGTGGAATTTGTTGAAACAAGTTTTTGGGCTTCATCCGATTAGACCGACAGTTTTCTCTGGCACCTCCTGCTACCAACTCGCAGGGTAGAAATTAGGAATTTTTACTAGTTAACAGATTTTTCTCGAGTTAAAATGCAACAGAACTTGCACAGCACCTTTACGACTATATTTTATTTATTTTCCGTACTCTAGTTGTTATCTCTGGACCGTGAATTATTTATTTATTTTTTAGGCTATTTTACATAGCATTGCTCGTCGCCTTTTGGTCATTTCAAAGCGCCTAATTCAATATGTCCGTAATCATGGTGACCCTAAAACAATATAGCAGAACTGGATGAAGACAAATAATCAACATAGCATAGATAAATATAAAATGACACAACATAACTTGCAGATCGCTGATTAACATTTATTTATTTATTAGTTGGAGATTTGTGAGAGGCTAAAGCATGTCACTGGTAGCCATCTCAGTATGTCGAGGCCATGACCATCTATGTACAGTCAGGTTCTTTTTTACATTGTACTCTTCATGTAGGTTTTTTCCTGAGTTCCTCGGGGCAGTAACCGTGAAGCTTTTTGCTTTGCTTTACTGAGGTTGCATTGGCAAGGCCCACTGACAATTATGTAGGGTTCCGCAAAAGTCATAGCTCTTAGTTGTCAGTCAGTCAGTCTTTGACATCATTCCACATACAAGATGCAAAGGCAATCTAAGTAACGGTGTGTGCGTCCCAAAGTGGTAAATTAGGGTATGGATAATAATCAGAATATCTAATCTGCTGGTAAAAGATGTGCAAAATGAAAAATATGCTTCAGGGACGGGTAGTGAGTTGAGAAGTAGAATGACACAAAGGCTGCTTCTTAAGCTGGAAAGTTCCAATGACTGGCAGTGAAAATGGACTGAAAGGAGAACTATTCCTCTGTACAAAGGTCAGCATGATCACCAATGGAGCATATTTCTCTGACGGAGTGGCGAAAAAGGAGTACGTTTTTAACAAAACTCAATATGTCTGAAATCAAATTAGCAAAGTGCAACATTATTTTTCTAAGATGGAAAGAACTTGGGGACAGTGAGTGATATTCATGGTGTTTCACCCAAATATCGACTCAAACAAATAATCTGACCATATTTTGGTCTATCATAAACTAAAACATATTGTCAACCAAAATATAGATGCTAAGTATATCCTTTTTAGCTGCTTTACTATTGCATCAAAGTTTAAAATATGATTTACTTTAATAATGTTTTTAATTATGGAGCTTCATTGTACTGTATTATTTTTCAATGCATGTTATCGTAAAATGATTATGATTGTAATGACGGACTATTTTTTAAATTATTAATGTAATGTACATTTTGGGTTCTTGGCATTATGGGGATTTGCTGGATAGTTGTCTCAGTTTCAGGTTAACTTATGTTAATTATTTTTATAATTATGTTCTAGCTTATGAAATTATGTATTTATTTGAATATTTAATTACTTTTTAAATTATGTATTAGATTTTTGGT
This sequence comes from Pleurodeles waltl, assembly GCF_031143425.1. Classification (NCBI taxonomy): domain Eukaryota; kingdom Metazoa; phylum Chordata; class Amphibia; order Caudata; family Salamandridae; genus Pleurodeles; species Pleurodeles waltl. Next base: position 899,871,176 of record NC_090444.1, on the reverse strand, counting down.
TGTTGGGTTTATTAGGGGATTGGGTGGGTAGAGTTGTTAAGTAATTATATATTATTTATTGATAGTTGAATAAATTGATAATTTTGTTATATTTTTAACTGTTCATTTTGTTTCATTGTTAACTAATTATTTGATCTATTATTACTTTTACCTACATTTTAAGAACTTGTTGTGGTGTTTATTGGGTTGTTTGGAAGATAGTGTTGTAACGTTTTCTACTAATTAAAGTTCACTGATTAAATTGTAAATGTTTTTAAACATTTAAATTATTTTTTATTTGTTTAAATACTGTAAAGTATGCTGAGTTATGTGTTGCATTTTAAGTTCAGTGTATTTTTTTTTGGGGGGGTTTTGGAGGGTAGTTTATTTTTAAATAAATTAAATAACTAATTGATTAATACATTCAATAAAATTAAAGTATGTGTTTGTGAAGTCACAGAATAGACATAATTAATTTTCAGTGACCAGGGTTTCTATGTGACTGAAGTGGGAGTCTGTCTGTCTGTTCTAATGCTCAAACTGACTGTTATAATGTTCCTCAGGACTGTTGTAATGCTCATACTGACAGTAGTAATTTGTGTGTTCTGTGCATAGCCAAATGTATATTTGATAGGGCATATAAGTTCTCTATGTGCCCTCTGTTGAGTGATTGTGTTTTCCCTGTGTAGCATTGATACAAGAACAGCTGACATCACACAGCAGCTTGTCCTTCCCGGAGTACCTTTGATAGCGCATCCCAACTTTGATAATCTACTTACAAGGGGACTCGTTTCAGGCCAATTAACCTTTTGACCCTGATTGGAGACTCCTCAGGACGAGATATCTATTTAACATCTCAGTTTGATAGATCAAGAACCAAATCGATATTCACAATAACTAATCAATCAAACTACTCAATAACATTTAATAAGAATGAAACACACCAGGACCTTTCAGCCATGAATAACCACACAAATCTAGTAAGATTTTTTGATATTTATTCCCTATTAGTTACAACCTACTAGCATAATCATTAGTCTCAATATCAATAAGCACATCAACAAAACTACAATACAGCAACTCGAATAAGACTTTATCAAAGCAAAGATCATGAACATTAGGACAAAGCACGACGTCAACATGAATCAACTTTAGCATGGTATCATTCGTACATTATTCAACAAAGCAAAGATTCAGTCATTTGTCTATTTGCACCCGATATTAGTGAACTCCTTAACTAACCTCTAATTAGCATCAGCATGTTGGGCTTCATGCAAAACAATTTAGCAACATGAATTTAGAAAACATCTAACTAGGGTCTCTGTCAAAAGAGCAGTTGGTACCTAGAAAGAAAAGGCAAACGGACAATTACAATATATATCATCAGATAGTTACCCATCCAAATGGGGCGGCATACAGTATCAGTCCTCGTCCTCAGGACATCAGTCGATTCACCATCAGCCAGGATAAGCAGGTAAGTCTCAGCAGGGTGTGGCAAAAGACTCATCCCTCATAAGGAGAAGAAGTGCATCTCAAGCAAAGGGCAAGGCGAGGATGGTATAAGAGTAAAAGACAAAGGGGGTCATTACGACCCTGGCGGAAGGCGGAGAATCGGCGGTAAGACCGCCAACAGGCTGGCGGTCTTTTTTTCCGTATTATGACCATGGCGGTTACCGCCATGGTCATCCGCCGGTTCTCCGTTCCGCCCGCCGGGCTGGAGACCTGGGTCTCCAGCCCGGCGTCCGTCACTATACTGCCGGCGGTATTTGGACCCGGCTTACTGCCGCGGTTTTCCAGCGGTCTGAACCGCCATGAAAACCATGGCGGTAAGCACTATCAGTGCCAGGGAATTCCTTCCCTGGCACTGATAGGGGTCTCCCCCACCCCCCACCCCGACTCCCTCCCCTACACCCCCCACCACCCCTGCCACCCCCCAAAGGTGGCAGGGCCCCCCTCCCCACCCCGACCCCCAACATCACTGCACCCACACCCACACGACACGCACGCAGGCACCACCTACATATTTACATACTTACACGCACACACGCCGACATACATGCCTACATCCACACACACAGTCATACACGCACACCCACATTCACACATACACGCATACATCCATACAGACATACCCGCAGGCATACACGCACTCACACACCCCCTCTACATACACAGACGCACCCCCCCATGCACCCACACAACACACAACACCCTACCACCTCCCTCCCCTCACGGACGATCGTCTTACCTGGTCCGACGATCCTCCGGGAGGGGACGGGAGCCATGGGGGCTGCTCCGCCGACACCACACCGCCAACAGAACACCGCCACAGTGACTCACAGGTCGTGATTCGCTGGGTGGTGTTCTGTTGGCGTGGCGGTGGAGGTGGAGCAACCTCCACTTCCCCGCCTCCTGCCAGTATGGCTGTTGGCGGCTCTCCGTCGGAACACGGACGGAGAGCAGCCAACGGTCATAATGCGCCGAGCGGAAGACCGCCACCACTGGCGGTCTTCAGCACGGCGGTACCTCGGCGGTCTTGCAAAAAGACCGCCGAGGTCGTAATGACCCCCAAAGTCTTTCAGAATGGCAAAGGATCGCAAGGTAATGGGTCGGTGGAATGTCCAGTAATGGCTGATTTCTCCTTGTGTCACATCGTTATATTAAAGTTGTTGAACAAGTCTCTAAATTCCCATTGGGCAATATTTGGTGCATCGTTATCTCTGTCCAATAATCCGTCGCACACCTTACTAGAATTTTCACCTACGACTGTTCTCATGCAGTTTATTGGCTCCTGTAATTGACGTCTTCAACGGGTAGAATGCCAGGTAAGAAAAGTTACACTTGCCGCTCCAGTCAGTGGTTCCATTGTCTTCTCCTAGTATAGGCGACCTTGCACCTGTTGCGAATTACACTGTTGCATTCGACAAGAACGTCTCCTTGAGCAAGTCGGGTCCCATGAGAAAGAATTTACTATGGTTACACACACATCTCTAGCTTCTGGAAAAGTACAGCGTTGGGTCCAACATTGCACGTTAGAAAAACACAGTTAATATGAGACCAGGCAGCTAGGCCCAGACCCTTGCTAACCAAGGCATAGGGAGTAATTTAGCAAAACCCTAATACATAACTCTTAGTGATAATACAAAATCATACATGGATGCATTATTAATTCATTTTAGTCAGTTTCATTAGTCATCGTATACATTGGTGGCCACTCCCCGTGGGCACATTTCAAACGCGTGCATTAGTATTTATGCGGTTTCATTAGACATTACATTGCAAGCTTTTCATGATTAATATTGATTATAAAAGTCACACTTCAACACCTTCACCTGGAGAGGGTTGGTAGAACCTGGGTGAGGTCCAGCTGTATCGAATGTTTAGAGAGAGGAGCATTTGGGTTCTCTGAGTCTGAGCACCCAGTGGTCAGTCTCCTAGTGAGTCCTCAACCCCTCTGAAAAGCTTCTTGTGGTCAGTATTCTTGTTAGCTTCTTTGAACAAAGAGTACCCTCAGCAACCCTGTGGATGGGTAAGTTACCCAAGATTGCTCTTAAACCAGATTGTTAGAGGGAGCCAGGAGCGATTGGATGGCAGCTTCCAGCATTAACACCAGTATCTACACTTCTAAGCCTGAGGGCTTTGACAACCAAAGAATAGAGATATTCTCTTATTTATGTCCAAGAGAGAGAAACTGCTGGGGTCCCCACTGGTTCCCATTCTTAGCCCCATGGTCTGTGTCATTGTCATGGATGCCACTAAGACAAAAATGAACAAATGCAGGTTTGAACTTCTGCACATATGAGTGATTCTGGCAGGGGGAGTATTTTGTGTTCTCCCTTCCCACAGAAAAACATTGGTTCCAAGGTCTCCTGTAAAAGAAAAACTCCCAAAACTCACAGTGTGTCAGGAACATTTTTCTTCTACTTTCCTAAACAATGTCCCTATTTGGTCTTGAAGATACTTTCTGCCACAAATGCTGCAGCCATGTGAGCAAGGGCATTAATGCAAAAAAAATGGACAAGTAACTCTGAATAGAGTAGGCTGACTGGCTACAGTGTGGTCAATGAAGCTTCCCAGCTGCATGGCGCTGTCCCACCAATCCCTAAATGTGCTCATACGTTGCTTTATTATCAACAAAAGCCATGTAGAGCCACCATATTATGTACTGTTTCACAGTGAGTGATGGCAATCAGTCAAGTCCCCCTGGCTGAGCTGTCAAGTCACATAAACCTCTCAAAACCCACACTCTTACTACCCAAGTGGGTCAGAGCTTCAGTGCCACACATCTGGATAGTAAGTGAAATACATATGCTACAATAGAAATACAATACAATTTTCCAAACTCAGGTACATTATTGTATGAATCCTCTTCTGAAAATTCATAATGTTCTACCTTCTCTTGTTCTGACTATAACGAATGGGAATGTAAAATGTCCCAGCTATCAAGAAGGAAAAGTTTTAACTCTATTAGGAACATACATCAAGGACTATGCATTTCTCGTTCAGTTTATTAGACTCATCTGCCAACAGAAATGAACAAGCATAACCATTTAAAAAAAGACTACCTATTAAATGAGCCTTTAAGTGTTCTACACAGGCCACCTTCCAATTCAGGCCGTCCTTTATTATCATCCAAAGCACTTACTCTTTAGCGCATGCGTTTAATTCTGCCCACCTCAACAGAATAAAAGGTTTTGCTTCTGCTCTGATTCTAGGAAAAAAAGACAAAGCGATGTGTACCTTGTATCATTTAACAGATACAGTATTTTCTCTGCAACTACCATCAAGCTAAAACAGTATGAATAACATTGTCAGAACAATCAAAGTAAGTTTCAATATACTTATTTTTACTGATGTTATTTTCCTGCTCAAGTAAAGCGATGGAAATTCTGAGCCAGAGGTATAATCGTGACCTCTTTATCCTTCTTAGAACTGAAAGTTTCCTTCATGATAGCTAGGAAGTTTTACATTCTATGTCAGGAAGTACGGCTTAGATTATGCAAGTTTAAAGCTGGCTGACCACAACTGATGCCATTACAGCCACTGGTTCAAAGTAAAATGTCTAGCATGTAGAGCCTGCAGACTAGTCTGCCTCCTTAAGGATATCTTCCAAGTGGTCCCCTAGAGAAAATACTTTTGAGGCCCTGGCGCCTCTGGTGGGGTGTGCCCCAAATATAGTTGTGTCAATGCCTGCTTCCTACAAAACCTATTTCACCATTCAAGTGATGGTTGCAGATGAAACTGGTGTAAATGGTTTCTTCAGTGCTATGAGGAACTGAGCTGTCCATGAAGGGCAAAGTTTCTCTATCTTGGCCCTAAGGCATCTAACCACACACAGTTTTATAAGAAAAAGCTGGGTAATGCACCACCACTGTACTGGATTTGGTTCTCCTGGAAATAGTGAAAGATATCCCTTCCAGGGTGAACATACAAAACATGATGTCCAATGTTCAAAGATCAGAAATTCTCTTACTTGAAATTAGACATAGTGAGATCTCCAACGTATCTCTTAATTCCTTTTGAGATAGCTATTTATTGTCTTGCCATGACTGTAACAGTCGAAGTACCACATCCCATAGTGTGAAATATCTAGGTTCCGAATGAGTAGACAATCTAATCCCTCTCAACAGTCTACAGACAAGAGGATGTTCTGCTGCCTGAATGTCCTGGAAAGGCATGTGGCCCCCGAAATGGCTGACCTTCAGGCATTGGTCATCTTGTAGGCTAAGCCTGCATCCACCAATTAGGATAAGAAATTAATTTTGTGTAAACTACATCTGCTCCCACTGGATCAAAACTCTGCTGAAAGCATCAGAGTGACCATCTGTGCCATGCTGAACTATAGTGCTTGACAGTAAAATCAGACTAGGCCCTTATGATGATGAGGGCAGCATCTGATGATAGGCCTGTGATTTCCCAGCATCCCCCAGTATTGTTTCATGCCATGAGAAGGAGAGTCTTGTCCTGAACCAGCTGACGTAATTTGCAGTGAGTGTCTGCCAGGCGGTTCGAAGTCTAGGAAGGAGGGATTGGATAATCCATGGAAAATTGCATTAGAACTGGATATCAAACTTGAAGTCTCCATGTTGGTGTCACTAGAATTGCCTCGGCCTTTTGTCGTCTGAACTGTGCCGTGAGTCTGACAATCAGGGGAAAGGTGTACTCTTGAATCAAACTCCAATCCTGCAGAACTGTGTGTCTGTCACCCCTGCAAGCTGGTCTAGGTGCAAACTGAAGAAGTGCAGTAGTTTGTCGTCTAGCTGCAAGGCAAAGAGATCTATCTTGCATCCACCCCATTTGAGCATTATCTTCAGGAGCAGGGTTGGGTCCAGCTTCCAAGCACTGGAGTCCCTGAGATGTCTGTAATGCCAGTCTGCTGTTTGGTTCAATTGTCCTGGTAGGTACATTGCCATCACCAGTATTTTGTGTTGGAGACAATGGTTCCAAAAGTCTATGGCAAAGTCCGCTGATGGCTTTGATTGTGTGTCACATAGGCAATTTAAGTACCAGACTGCTGATATCTTGTCCATCTTCTGAAGTATAGAGTACAAGACTTTGTTTGCTACCAAGCTCTTCACTGTGAAGGAGCCTACAAGGCGTTCCAAGCAGTTGATTTGCTTTTTGACCAGGGACTTCCTGTAGTAATATCCTCAAAGGGAGCTCTCCATCCCTGTTGACTTGCATCTAACTTGATGACACTATCTGGAGACGTGGCACATATGGTTCTGCCTATTCAGGTGTGCATGTGGTCGAGCCACCATTGGATCGCTGTATGTGCCTCCTTGGACAGGGTCAGTTCCTGAGCATACGTCAAGCCCCTCCTGAGATGCATCCACTTCAGGCTTTGAAGAGCTCTGTAGTCCAACGGATCCAATAAGATGGCTTGGATGGAAGTCGATAAAAGCCTTTCAAACCTGGCCCAAAGCCTTAGAAAGATCTTCTCTCTCTCTCCAACGTCTTGCATAACTCCATGCAGATGAGAAGCAACTTCTTCTGAGATAGTCTCAATGACTGGTTAATGGCGTTTATCTTGTCATGCCCTCCACATCTAAACCTGAACACACAAAAAATGGCTCTGGCAGACAGGAAAAATCAAAGGTTTGCATGCAGGCACATTCCCTTGATGAATGTGTGACTACAGGGTAGGGCGTCCCTGTTCAGAACAGCAAGGTTTCGAATCACCTTGAACCTAGGGTTAATTCTTATAGAAGAATTCCAGAAAGGTGAAAGCATTAGGCCTAATTTGATCGCATGGAATGGATCAGTAGTCAGGCAGGGATCCGAGTAGCCCTGATGAAGGCAGCAGACCCCTATGGGCACTGTAGAACGTCAAAGCACATTTGCATAACAATATGGGCTTATGGGGCATTATTTCTCACCCTCCACCCAAAATGTGATTTTAATTGTATCTGGGTATACCGCAAGATATTGTTGATTTGTATTTGCATCCCTGAAACTATTCACTATCTTATATATCTAATAACTCTCAGAAGTAGTTGAGTCTGCCACAGTGGTATTCACCTACCATGGTTTGGAAAATCACCATTGATGAAGCATGCCATGAGAAGTTGTGGGTGAGGTGATTTCTCCAAAATCTCTTTCAACTTAGGTGGAACACCCCCACCCCCATATCACATTTCAGTGACCAGGACATTCTTTGGGCTTGATCTAAGGAAACTTTGCACTCCTTAGCACCCCCCTAATGCCAACGTGTGTGTGCCATACCGAAGATACGGCGCACCATGGCGGTAGTTAGGGAACTAGCATCAAGGCCCATATTTATACTTTTTTAGGGCCACATTTGCGTCGTTTTTTGACGCAAAATCGACACAAACTTACAAAATACAATTGTATTTTGTACGTTTGCACCGTTTTTGCATCAAAAAATGACGCAAATGTGGCGCTAAAAAAGTATAAATATGGGCCCAACATTTTTTATGCTAATCCTGCAAAGCCCATTGAGGCTCATTTTAAACAATAGTGTGCCTCCTTTTAAGGCCTGCTCTGAGCAGGCGTTTAAAGTGCTGAAAAAAATAATGCACATAAATCTCTTTGATTTCTTTGTGCCATTTTTCAACCTCCCTAACAGGGGAACGCCCTCTTTACATACAGTACGCCGGTGCCGCATAATGTAGCGTAAAGGGTTACAAAGTGGTGCAACGCATGCATTGCGCCACTTTGTAAATTTGATGTAGCAATTTTGGCCTTGTTGGGCCACAGTAGTGTAAAAAAATGACATTAATGGCGCAGGGAGGTGCTAGGGGATCTTCAATCTGTCCCTTTGTGTTTTCCTCCTGATCCACTACCTGCATTGCCTCTTGCAAAAAGAAATGGGGCTCTGGGATGGGATATTTGACAAGGGATATTTTATTAGAAAAACCCCAATAGTTTGGAGTACCTGTTCCCAATTGGGATGAACCACTGTATCCTGCCCAAAAGGCTCCTTTGTTGCCACAGCACCTGCAGTTACCACTGGAGAGGAAGAAACACCCAAACATCCTTTGGTCCTGCTACTGCATGGAGCATCTCATCTGGAGTTTATAGGGGCTGAATTGTAGGCACAGCGGGATGAGCACCCCTTACCTCTTTTGGCCCCTCCAAAAGCCTTTTGGACAAATTCTCTGTGCATAGACTGCTGCACTTTATCGAGGGAGAAAAGGGTGGCCACACATTTTGTGAACTTTTTTACAAAGATCTCCAGAGAGAAATCCCTTTCTGCTACTGGTCCTGCTTATGTGATAGCTAGTTTGCCCAGCATGGGACACATTTTTAATCAGAAGGGATCGTCTATGTTTGGTAGATAATGCACAATTTGCATTTCTCAGAAAACAGAGTGCTTGTTGAGCCCACTCAGAGAGAATATTTGGATTACTCAGATTGCCAGTTTCATGGTTCTCTTCGGACAACTACAGTATCTTTCTGGGGGGATCCAAGGTATTAAGTCATTTGTCTTGACAGGAAAGGAGTGGTCTTGGGCCTTCTTTGGGTCCTTGATAAATTAAGTAATACATTGTAGAATTTTGTATTGTCGAGCTCAGGATTATAAGCCACCTTCCAAGTCAGTGAGGACCTCAGGCATTCTGCTCTCAGTCTTCCCCAGAACTCTTTGTCCATAGGTTTATGAATGCCGTTGCCCACATATTTCACTACCTACGCTGCCGGAACCACGTCCGTGGAACACAGGTGCTCCGTGTTGCCTGGATCTAACATGTCCAGAGGTCCTGTTGACTCCAGAGGTGTATCATCACACTTCTCATCCACCATGAGGTATTCAGAGCCATCTTCCAGCCCCCACAGTCTTCAGGGGCCTGGTTCATCACCAGAATCACAATCCAGATTATCTGAATCATCTGTGGTATCCATATCCGCTCCCAGTAGGGAGCAGGAATCATCATCAGAGGTATTCTCCGGGTGTGCATCTGCCTTGTGAGTACTAATGGCATCCATGCGCATTTTTAGGATGAGCAATCTTTTGAATGTAGCTCTTTCCTTGGTCATGAGTTTGTAATCATCTCTGCCCCTAAGGGCAGCCCGAGATTAACACTGTAACAAGGGCTTTCATTCCTTCATGCCAGGGGGGTAGAATGCTGCACTGGGTTGTCAGCTCAATGATCTGCCTACTCAGGGGCTCCAAGACTGAAGAGGGAGGTCTCTGTAGAGAGACATCTATAGCATCCATCAGCTCCTCGTGGATAGGAAGGAGTATCTGCTAGTGTTTGACTGACTCCACACAGTTGTTGTCTGCACTGGGCATTATTGTTCAGGTGCTAACAATTGATTATACTGTTCCAAAAGGTTTAAGGAGCCCTCCTGAATAAGAAAACAGTTTGCAGCTAGCAATGTTTGTTTACAGGGAAGTCTGCCTAATATCAGTGCTTATTTACATAGAAGGATGTCATGTGTGAAAGCACTCTAATTACAATTGGCTTGGGGAAAATAAGCTCTGCAGTCGAAACTGCTTATGCTGAAGCTGAAATTGACTAATGCAAAGCATATTCCCTGTGCTCTCATTGGAATCACCCTCTTCTCTTCACTACAGTGGAAAAAAAAGAAGACAATGAGCCACATGGAGATAACCTCGCTCCCTTTCAGTGTTGACAGATTTTGAGACCCACCCAAAGCCCAAATCTATTTGTGTACAATCACAAATTCAGCCCAAAGCAGAGCAGTATCAGCCCACAAACCAGCCCAAAAATGAAACTCTCAAATTATGCATAAATAGCTTTTTAAGCTTTTTGAAGGATAATTCTAAAGTCTGTTCAAAATACATCTATTTGGATGAGCTACAATGGACACCAATGGACTTCTGCAATTATGCCAAACTTCTATTAAAACACTCATTTAGGAAACCACTCTCCACTGGGGCTTTCTAATTGGCCTTTCTTTAACTTGTTGTAAAAACCACGAATAAATCAGGTTTGTTTTGATGAGCGTGGTTTAATCGACCCACTCAAGCGGTGCCGTCACCCTCGTTAACCGCTCCTCCCTTTCAAAAACTCCCCTTTCCGCTCGCACGAGCACGATCGGGACTCGAGTAAACGCTCGAGCTCCCTTAACGCGCCCACACAATAATATTACACATCCCCCTCCGTCATCACATTTCTTTCTTTAACAAGAATACTACAATAATAACCACACATTAAGAAAGAATTATAAAATGTTCAGTTTAAACAAGAAACATAACAATGAACCAATAGCTCGACATAAGCTAAGAGGAATACATTTCAAGCAAAGTTTCATTATTTTTGTTTAAAGAAAAACATAAGAATTAACCAATAACTAAAGAGGGAAATACATTTTAAGCAATATTAAAATCAAAAGTTTTCAATTCAGTTTTCCGCCATCTCTCACATAGTCATTCAGATAAGCAGGAGGTCTTCTCACTCTACCACTCCCCTTCTTGAATTCTGTCTTATTTTCTTCATTCTCCACACCAGTTTGTTCCTCCAAAACCTCAGCGCTATTCTCATTCTCATGTGAAGTGTCAGCATCCGGTCTCTCAACACCTACCTCAGATAGCATAAACCCGTCCATCCTCCATCTCCATTAGTAATGATTACGTTTCCTGCACTTCCACCCCCTTTCTCATATAAGGCCACTCTCCTTTTGTTCCATTTAGTGCCATTCGCCAAAACCACATTAAAATTTCCTACGTGTTTAACCTCAAAAGGACCGCAAAACTTTGTCCAACCTGCACCCACACGTCTATCCTTGACTTTCACCCAATCGCCAACTTGTATACCAGAGTAACCTCCTGTCTGTGGCATCTCCACTTGATTCCTTGGTTTGATTCGATCACCCTCCAACCAACCAGGCACTAACTTTGATCTAGCCTTACGCCCTCTCATGAACTCAAATGGTGTTCTACCCTTATCTCTCAGCTGCGTGGTGCGATGAGCCCATATCGCCTCTTGCACAACAGAACTAACATTTTGGTTCCCCTGCACAGCCAACTGAATTGTACCCTTGACCATATGATTCAGACGTTCCACAATACCATTGGCTTGGGGATTGTAAAGTGCAGTACGCCTATGGGTGATACCATGGGTTAACAGAAACTCCTTCATCTCCAGGGAGATCAACTGTGTACCATTGTCAGTAATGAGTGTATGGGGACACCCTTCTCTTTGGAACAGAACCTTTAATACCGAAATAGTACTTCTTGTCGACACTTCCCTCATAAACTCAACCTCCAACCAGGACTAAAGCAAATTTTTTATCGGGGCCCAAACCGGGCAGTGGCCCAACAAAGTCCATACAAATAGTGTGCCGTGCTTCACCTGGATCCTCAATATGTCCCATCCGAGATTTTTTTTCCAGCTTTAACCTTTTTTCACTTTCCTTACACTGAACACACTCTTCCACCCATTGAGCAGTTTGCAAATCGACCCCTGGCCACCAAAAGTTTTCCTTAACTCTTCTTTGAGTCAGTGTTTGTCCCAAATGCCCTTCCTGTGCCAAATGTATGATTTTTCTTCGTAACTTTTCCGGAGGTACAAATCTGTCACCCCTCATTATTACACCTCCGACCCCCAACGACAACTCATCCAGAACCTTGATGTAGGGCCTTACAGACACTGCCACAGCACTCTCTCTCCTTCCTCCCTCAACAATCATTTTACTCACGTACTGCAGTACTGAGTCATCCCTCAAACCTTGCAACCACTCTTCTTTGGAGAAAGCCGCCACTCCATGTTGTATCAAGTCCTCCACCAATGCCACCGCTCCTTCTTCTCCCTTCAACAATTGTGCCTCCCCATCAACCAACTTCCAATCCACAGCCATCCGTGAGAGAGCATCAGCTTGTATGTTCCTCCATCCCTGAATGTATTCCACGTTGTATACATACTCCTGCAAGCGAGCTGCCAATCTGGCCAACCTCGCAAAACCCTTACCCGCACCACCTGCTGATAAGACCTTGACTAAAGGTTTGTGATAAGTTCTTAACTTAAAAGAAATACCCCACAAGAATGTTCTAAAATACTCTACAGCCCATGCAGCTGCTAAAGCCTCCCGCTCAATCACCGAGTAGTTCCTCTCACTCTCAGTGAGAGAGCGCGAAGCAAAAGCTACCGTCCTCTCTTCACCGCGGTGAACTTGAGACAGAAAAGCACCTACACCAGACACACTAGCATCCACTGTCAGTATAGTGGGAGAAGAAGTTTCAAAGGGTACTAAAATCCTTGCAGCACACACCTCTTGCTTTATGTTATCGAAACATTCTTGCTGCACTTTTGACCACACAAAATTACAACCTTTGCGCAACAATATTCTCAACCCCTCTGTTTTGTCAGCGAAATTCTGAACTAAATTGGAGTAGTATTCAATGAGACCCATAAAGGACCTCAACTCATCTTTGTTCTTTGGTGAAGGAGAGAGTTTGATTGCCTCCAACAAATCTTTTTTTGGTTTAACTCCTTCGCCCGAAATGGCGTGTCCCAAATATTCAATCTCTTTGGTCAAGAAAACACACTTCTCTTTTCTTAACGTTAGTCCCACCTCCAAAAGTTTCTTTAATACTTTCCTCAAAATTTGGTTATGTTCCTCAATAGTTGACGCAAAAATTAAAATGTCATCCTGAAAGAATAAGACATTACTGAAACCCTCAAAAACATTTGTCATCATACGCTGAAAAACACTTGCAGCCAATGATAACCCAAAGGGCATTCTATCTAAACAGAAAGTACCATCCATGGTGATGAATGCTGTAACATCACATGAATTGTGGTGTAGTCGTATCTGGTGATAGGCACTTTTGAGGTCTAATTTGGAAAAAAAACCTCCTCCATTAAGCAACATAATGAGTTCATTGATGTTCGGTAGAGGGAAGTTGTCTGTCACTCTGTTTTGATTGACACTGCGGAGATCCACACAAAATCTCAATTGTCCATTTGATTTCCTCGTAATGACCACTGGAGAAGTCCATTCTGGAGATTCAACCGGTTCAATCACCCCCTCTTTCAACATATCCTTCAACATCTTGCTCACCTCTTCTCGAACAACAATAGGTACTTTCCTCACTTTGTGTTTCACGGCAACGGTTCCTTGCTTCATACGAATCTTATGGACATAGCCCTTTAACTCTCCCAACTCCTCTCGAAACACCTCCCCCACTTCCTCCAGGATCGCATTGACATCTCCGTCATCCACTACCAAGATTTGTTCTTTACCTCTGGGATTCACAATTATATTCAAGTCATATTGGTGCATCCAACCCAAAATTGGTGGCCCGGACTCTGCCACATATACTTTGCCGAAGGTTTCTCTTGATTTGAAGCCTATGGCAGTTGGAAAGAAGCCCAAGATCTCAATCTCCTCCCCTTGGTAGCCCCCAGGACAGATGTCTTTAGACTTCAATTCAAGCTGAGGCCAATTCTTCATGAAGATATCTTTGGGAATTATTGTGTACTTAGATCCAGTATCCACCATCAGCTCAACACTCACTTTTCAAACAGTGAACCATGCTTTGGGCCTACTTTCCCTCTTACCACAGTAACCTTTATCATCCTCGCCTAGGCTAAGAATGCGGTCCACCACCTCATCTCTCTCCTCACACACCGCCACCCCTTTTGACTTTGACCACTCAACACACATACGTGCATAATGACCTTTGGGCCCACACTTTCTACATTCCTTCCGCACTGCAAAACACCCCTTAAAATCACTACTGTGTAAACTACTACCACATCTGTTACACTTCTTCTTGTTCGCATTCATTTTCTGGGTTTTCAGAAGATCCTGTGTTTTCTTCTCTACCAAAGCCACACTGTTGCTTTTGTTTCCCACGTCTCCCACAACCTCCTGGAAGACTTGCTGCTCCCTACTCCCATTGCCATATCTTCCCATCTCTTTCATGCAAAGATCCGACTCTTCCATAACTTTCGACATGTCAACAGCACCTTTCAAACAAGGATTTTTAGCAGCCCACAGCCTTTCTTGAATCTTTCTGCTCTTACATTGAACCATTAATTGATCCCTAATCATCTCGTCGCACATCTCCCCAAAATGACATTTAACTGACAACTCCCTTAATCTGGATACAAATTCTTCAATAGACTACCCCACCCTCCGTGGTTGGGTATAAAACTTGTACCTTGCTAAGACCACATTGGTTTCTTTAGCAAACCTGTTGCTCAATCTTAATCTAGCTTCCCTAAACTCATCTGAAATACGTGCCCCATTGTCTGTAGCCACTGGCATAAATTTGAACAATCTCTGCGCTTCTGATCCTAGACAGTTCAATAAAATAGCTTTTTTACTTGCAGGAGAAAACTCTTCACTGTCTAACGCCAACAAATAGTTGTCAAACATGTCTATCCAGTCCTCCCACTGGATCGCTGGCGTACCTGGATGTATAAGAAAACAGGGTGGTGCAGTAATTGAGACGTTCTCCATTGCTCGCAAAAATAGGTGAGCCCATACTTAAAAAAAAAAAAAAAAAAAGGTTCAGAAGCAGTATACAAATCCCAGGCAAAGAAGATCTTTGCAATGCTGTGAAGTGTTTCACGCTTATCCACGTTGATGACTCCAACACATGAAGAATATCTATCGCTGCACACCGTTGAAATCAAGTCACATAAAAAAAATATACAGAAACGCTCACCGCCAACAATCACAGTTTCAGAGATGACTTCTTCCTTAATTTTCAGGAAACCAGCAGCTAATTGCAAGAACAAGCAACTTCTAGGGTGGCTTCCCCCTTAAATTCTTGCTAACTGGTAGCTTCACAATGACTTTTCCTTTAGCCGCACTCCCCTTTAGTTGTAAAAATGCAGGAGCTTAATGGGTGACTTCTCCTTTAAGATCACAGGCAGAAACTGGCAGTTTCAGGAGTGACTTAGCCTTTAAAACACTCCCCTTTAAAAATATGCACAGCAGCTCTCAAGATAAAGAACACGCCATGCCTCTTTCTCCTGAAAGGAGGCGTTGTTCCAGGAAGGCAAGACAGACAGCTTCCTTTGTCACTCTGATCTTCGGACATCAGCCTGCTGAAAAAAAAAACACCGCTCGGTAGGTCGATAAGTAGGGTCCAAAACTCGTCGCCAAAAGAATGTTGTAAAAACCAAGACTAAACCAGGTTTGT
The DNA here is from genome assembly GCF_031143425.1 of Pleurodeles waltl. NCBI lineage: Eukaryota > Metazoa > Chordata > Amphibia > Caudata > Salamandridae > Pleurodeles > Pleurodeles waltl. Next base: position 899,855,614 of record NC_090444.1, on the reverse strand, counting down.
TTTGATGAGCGTGGTTTAATCGACCCACTCAAGCGATGCCGTCACCCTCGTCAACCACTCCTCCCTTTCAAAAATTCCCCTTCCCGCTCGCACGAGCGCGTTCGGGACTCGCGTAAATGCTCGAGCTCCCTTAACGCGCCAACACAATAATATTACACAACAACAAACCCAAACTGGAGCCTGGTACAATCAACCTTCAACGGGAATATCAAAGCTATTTCAGCAATGTCACTCCAAAAAAAGAATAATGAACAGATTAACACCACACAATGATACATATATAATGAAATTACCCTTGTGTTAAAATAATCCCAGTATGATTTGTCTGACAAGGTTTGTATTATACCTAACTGTCCGAAGATATTAAAACAAAAAAGTATCTTTTACAAGGCATACATGGCAGTATGGGACAAAAATAAAAATAAATGTTGAGGCAGATAAGTAACAAGTGTGCTTAGATATGAAGTGAGCATGTGACAATACTTAAAAGACTAGAGGCAGTGTCCTGTTTGAGAGCTGTGATTGTTGCCACAGTAAGAGCAGAGGCCCACACCCTTTCAGTTAAAATGTCTGAAAAGACTGAAAAAGATACATTAACTTATTCTGACCAATTCCCTTCCCTGCCCTCCACTTCAAAGTCCTTCATCATGACAACATGCACTGGCACTAAATGTTATACAGGGTGTGTGTTATTGCCCATGTGCTGCAGCAACTAGGCTAATTCACACAGCCTTGGCATGAAGCAGATGTGTTTGCTTGGTGTTAGAAGACCCCTTTTCTCAAAACATACTGGAACAACTTCTCCTCAACATCTGAAAATTGACTCTCCCTCAACACTACTGACCCTGTCATCATTGCTCTTGTCCCATCCCAACCTATTCCACTTCATCTTTTTTTGGGCTGTATTGCTGTCACACACCCACTGACCTAAGAAATCTCAAGAGAATGTGCGTCTCCTTTATACCCATCGCCCACAATGGAATTTATGTGGTGTGGATCGTAAAACTGACTTTGAAAAGGATAGCAACATTCATGTTCTTAACTTCAGAGGCAAATGAGCAGGTCAATTTCTTAACAATATCTATAAAAACCCTAAGGTAATCCGTGGCAGCAAAGCAGTCCCTGTTTACATTTCACATGCTTAACCTTATCCATTTGAACAATTGCTTTTTCCAGATGTTATGTTTCTGTAGTTTTATTTTCATGCAACATATGACTACTATTTTAGTACATATTCAGAATTGAGTCCCATGAGTCGGTGTCTGGTAAGATCAGATTTTGGGTGGGTGTTCATGAAAGGCACAATTGTGAGCCCTGAGGCTGAAGGCGATACACGTTTCTCACAGTGCCTACTATGTGTCATTAAAGAGTTTATACGCAATGCACATGCAATCTTGGCCTCTCTGCAGAGTTCACAGATCGATAGTCACATATATTCCCATTACAAATGGAAGCAGTCCTACACGTGTGCAACAGAATACAGGATCATGACCAGTTTTGCATGACCATCTGGGTGAAGTGAGGGTAGGGCTGTGGGGTCCCTTTTATCCCCATACCTTTCTGAAATCTTTGATTTGCATACCTCACATCACCTCTATCCTCTCCAGCCCAAGTTTTCACATCATGTACAGTTTTCCTTTAATCGTTGCAGGAAATGAGGCGGATCTGGCTGCTATTTCTGGGCGGGGACAGCATCAGTGAAATACACTGAATTTCTCTTGGTGTAATTTGCTGACAGCAGAACACATTCAGCATCAGCCGCACAGTGTCTGTTTTATTTTAAGAGCAGCCACTTGTGGGGGGTTTCTTATTCTCACTTCCACCAGGGTCCCAAAACAATGGCTTCAAGTAATGGGCCATCATCCCTCCTTTTGTTGGAGTCATGGCCTGACTCAATGCTATTTGGAGCCTAACAGCTAAATATTTATGCAGTGGAGGAAAACACACTCTGCTTGTTGTCACTTCATAAATGCTTAACCAAAACTATGAGTTGGAGTGAGGTTTTGACTTTGTTCATCCCCGTTTGTAGGAGATATGCATGCACTGTAAGAATATCACATGTATGCTGGAATCAGTAATTATACTAATGCTATAAATACCACTTACTAATTTATTTTTTAGTGCTATTTATCCTAATATAGGTTGTCAGGGTGTGTTACTTCACACAAACATACTAAACAAAGACAATGAATCATACAAGTGTGAAAATCAGTGTACCAGGGATTTTTACATAATGCAATGAGTAACGTCATTTGTTAAGAGCAGTGCTTAATTTTTAAAAGAATGAGTGCCAGTGCTCAAAGCTCTGCTCCAGAGGCACTTTTAAAAATCGTCATCCTAAATACAGAGGCTGCATACTCTGGAATTCACCCCCGCTTCTAGACATTGCTGCCCCTTTATTTTATTCTTGACAGCCCCTGCTTTCTCCCTTTCTGGTTTGTGTGTTTTATCTCTCTTGCTCACAGTAAATATCTGATGAAATATAAGTGAAAGTCCCCAAAAATGTGTGCAGGTAGGCCCCACCGGCAACTACAGGGTGAAATTAAGCACTGGTTGAGAGAACTTGGTCAGGAGAAAAACAAAGAGGGGCTCCAAAATATAATGCAGTGGATGCCAGTGCTAATTAGACTTTATTTTTACCCAAAGGAACCATTTTTAACAACCTTAGAGTAATGAAAGCTTGAGGGAAACAAAAAGGTCTAAGGCTATTAGTTTCAGTTTGCATGCATCTCCTTAATGTCAGTTCATAGCGCACTGTGCTACATTAGAAGGATATTAACTTCAAATGGCTAAAGGATCTCTGTGACAAACGAAGTAAACCATTGAGTGATCTAAACACATCACAAATGTGGGATCTGCATGTTACAAGTAGAGTTGCCACCATGTCGGATTTTTACCAGCATGAGCAGTATGTTAAGGTCCCAGCCGGTAAAAAAATTAGCAAATTGTGAAAACACAATATTTTTCCTTTTCTAGAACTAGCTTAATCATGCCCGACCAATAGTGGATACAAATAGAGAAAAGACGTTGAAAACGAAAATGGCTTTTTCAGGGCATTTAATGTAAAATTATAATAATTATCATGTCTGTGACTTTACAGAACCTTTAAACTTGAAATTATGGCCAGATGTTTTCCCTAGAAAATGTGGTAAAACCTACAAGTGGTGCTTTCCAGCAGCCACACTAAACCACTGTACTACTTTATAACAAGGCAAAACTATGACTAGATAAAACATAGAGCTTTACAGAAAGCATGTTAATCACCAGCTTCCTTACCGCTGTTTATCTCCTTTCACAGTTACTGAACACTCAGGCTCAGTAGAGGAGCAGGCTGGTGGAGGGGCAGGGCTCACCAATAATCAGACAATGTTGACTCTGAACTTCGAGGCCTGCCCACACCAAGAGGCAATCAATAAAAAAGATAACAGTTCTTCTCCTGAAACCACATTAGTCAAGTCACCCAGTGTGCAGGACAAAATAAGAACCAGGGCCATCATAGATAGTGCTTTCATGCTTTGAATCATTGACAATCCTCCTATAAGAGCTTGAGCTCAGCTGAACCTGCATTCCTTTTGCCAAGTGTCAGTGGGCACCGCCAATTAAGGAAAGTTTGTCCACTAAGGGGTAAATATCACCATGTTTTCTGCAGCCCATCTGGGGTGTTTTTTCCTACACAAATGGGAAAAATATTGCCCATTTGTGTGGAAATCACCCAATCTGGCAACACTGCTCCCTTTTGGAGTTATAACTGTGTGCCTCCTGGTGGCGCTAAACACTACCGGTGTCTACCCTGTAGTGGCACCTAAACCACTCTGCACTTGTATTCTCCGACAGACGGGAGTATGACTAAGGATTCTTTGTCGTGGCCATTCTAGGGATTTGTTTATGCAGCGGCCTACCCCCAGGGACCACAAGGCTTCACCACACACTGTTATCATCGATTTGAGGTGAGAAATGCTCTGCTAAGGAGCACATTAGCTGCTGATAAAAAAAATCTGCAATAAAATAAGTGTATCAACTAACAATGACAGCAGTACAATAACATTAAACCACCACAATTAAATCATTCACTAAGGAAAGCACTTACCCAGTTGCTGACCAGCGAAGTAAGAGGAAGTGTTATCCTTGGTAGATAATTATGAAGGATTGCCTGTATTGTTATTAGTGGACTATGTTGAACGCTAAAAGACTCATGGGATATATAGGGGGTCATTTTCACCCCGGCGGTCGGCGATAATGTGGCGGTAGTACCACCAACAGGCTCGCAGTATTTACAGCCACATTATAAAGCCAACCCGCCAACGTACTACTCTGACTGCCATGGCGGTGGCAGTCGCCGGGTTGGAGATAACCATCTCCAGCCCGGCTGCCGCCATTGTGCTGCCTGCGGTATTATGACCCCGTCTACTGCCATGGTTTTCATGGCTTTTGTAATGCCACTAAAGCCATGGCGGTAGGCTATATCAGTGACAGGGAATTCCTTCCCTGTCATTGATAGGGGGCCACCCCCTACCTCTCCGAAGACCCCCCCACCCCAGCCCCTACCTCTCCAACCCCCCACACCCCTCTACATCCATGCCCCCTTCACACACACGCATACACACACTCATTCACACATACATACATGCATGCATACATCCAATCACACACATATTTGCACACACTTCCAAACATACACACAGACATGCATTCCGATTTCTCAACATACACGCACTCACACTTCCATACATTCACACACGCAATCAACACTCAACACACACCCACAATCATGTACACACATACATGCACACCCCCATACACACACAACACCACCCACCCCTCTTCCCTGTCGAAGACCTGACTTACCTGGATCCAGGGGCTCTTCCGGCCGGAGACAGGACGGGGCACTGCTACAGCCAGTAGTGCCCGCCAACAGAACACTGCCAGGCTGTATTATTTCTCATAATATGGGTGGCGGCGGTCTACTGGCGTGGCGCTGATGGTGGTAGCAGCGCCACCTTACTGCCATCCGCCAGTTTAGCCACAGCCGGATTTCCGCCCTTCTTGTGGCAGAAATCCGGCTGTAGTCATAATATGGCAGACAGCTGGTAGCCACAGCAACAGTCTTTTGGCGGGTGTCAGCGCGGCGGTAGGTGGTTTTCACCGCCAATGTTATAATGAGGGCCATAGTCTTTTGTTAAATGGTCATACTTGTTGTTTTCTGTTGGCTGTTCAGTCAAATAAACTGAAAGAGAAATGAAGAATCTGAGCCTCCCGTCTTGAAATAGAATTATGCCCATCTCTCAGGTGCTGCAATGGCACTCAGGGGAAAACAGAGCCCCAAGGGCAGCACTATCCTCAAAATTGTTTTTTACTTCCAATAGCTTGAAAGTATTCATTATGAAATATGATCGCAACATTTACTCAGATTTATGCAAAATTGTGGTCAAAATAAATGAATAAAATGATATTGTAAATGTTGTGTTCCATATTTGTGCTTATAATCGAACATTGTAAAGGTATGCCTGAGTTTATTGCCTACTGTTCTACCCTTTAACCAGCATAACATCAGTGGTGAGGATTCCTCTGCTGGGCTTCCTTCTGAAGCAAGGCAAAGGAAGGGTGGCATTAAGCATTGTTATAAAAGCCAAGCCAGGAAAAGAAGAGAATACAGCCGCTTGCCAACTCATGAGAAACTCTTGTGTTTTGGCATTCTCTTTTGAATACATGTTCTTGCCCTCCTGACATCAAAGCGTAATGCCAATTCATTGTTGTAGAATCATTTTAAACAATATCCATTCTAATTAGTGAAAGGAAAACAATGTGCAGTATGTTTCTTGACACAGAAATTTGGTGATACAGATTGGAATATCTCAACTAGCAAAGAATTCACATTTCGAAATGCATTTCCATGCCATCAGATTATTACACTGCCTAAAAACAAAAACATTTCATTTTTCATTTTGACTTCTTCAGATTTCAGTAGTCAAGGCTTTTTATTTCAAAAGTGTGTCTTTGATCAAGTTTACAAGGTTGCCTGATGTTGCCTCTGGTGTATTTATTTCACCATTCCATTCTGTCACTGGTAGTTCTGGTCAAAATATAAAATATGTTGGCATGAATTGCAAAAGTTTGTGAATTCCTACCTGCTTGTCCTTGGGAATCCCACAGGGGTCTCATGTTTCCCCTTTAAAGACAAATTTATAGTTCACTCCGCAACTCCAGGCATATTGAAATTCTACAGTAAAAATCCTACTTTGTGCTGACAGTTGTCTTCTAAATCAGGATCTGTCATGTCGATGAACTTTCTGTCGCTGACCTGCAACAGTGAAACAGTGAAAGGGAGAGAATTTACTTAAATCCTGAGATCTTTACCGCAAAGAGGGGGGTCTCCAGCCTCAGAATCAAATAGAATCTTCTGTGTGCCTGGTGAATAATGACATCCAGGCATTCTTTGCTGGAGGTAATTACATCCCAAAACTAGAGTTAGCTGGTCTACCAGTCATCCAATCTCTGTTATACAATATAATACAATGGTTCCTATACCCCGAATAATAAAGTGCTTGCCACAACGTAATACTGTCAAAATAATCAAGGGTAATTTTTAGTTGACTACATCATAGAAAGGTCTGGTCAATCCAAGATGAAATCTTTTCTCAATATAGAAAGACACTATGGAACATCTGCTTTCCTGTACCCATGTCTCATCTAAAGCCATCTTGAACAACAGGAATAAAATAGTTGGTGTATAGCTACCACTGCACTATAGAAAGGAGGTGATAGCAAAATATCTCAGATGTATACTCAGTTAATGAGATGGGTCTATAGTTACATGGCTGGCAGTGATCACCTTTTTTAAAAATTGGAATGAAAGTTGTTCCCTTCCAAGAACTGGAAACCTTCCATTTTGTTAATATAACTAAAATCAGGTATCTAACTTGCACAAGTCATTAGGAGCGCAATCAGGACCTGGGGACTGTAAGGTTTCTGATGAAATAATGGCAGTTCTTTACAAGCAATGAATGGTGGCATAGACTTATGTGATAGCGGGAACGTCACATAACATCTAGTCCACAAGATAAAGCTATTAGGGGTCCAGAAGTCGAATGTATGTGAGTGCAGTAGGGCATACAATGTATGAACGTATCAGGAAAGAATGAATAGCTTTTTATGCCACATGGAAACAAACACTAGAATTCTTGGCTATTGTAGTTTCATAGTCAAGTTTATATCCTCTCATGCTGTAGAAGCTGTTGTTTTCTTTTTTTAAGTATCAAGTTTTTATATTGAAGTTGCACTTGTGCCATTTCTCCTAAAAGACTATGAGAAGCAGTACATTAAGAAGAAAGAGTAATGTGAGTCTCTCATAGCAATAGCAAAAACCTTGTCAAACCCAGGATAAGTAGTATTCTTTGCTGCAACTACATTGTGACGTGATGTCAAAGCTGTAAAGCAACTTTTAAGTGTACATATCTCAGCCTGATAAGAATGCACTTTTCTCAGTGGTGACAGTTAAAACGCTAAGAAAGTCTAAGTCATGGGCAGAATACTTTTTGTTGACATAAAAGCATTGCAGTTCTGGTCTAAGGAAGACCACTTCAGAATAGGGATAGATTATCTTCACCTGTAATATTGTGGGCATTTTCTCCTAATAGTTGTGGATGATCCAAAACGGTTGAGAATGGTTTCTGGCTTCTTGAAAGCCACATGAGATTTCTAGAATTGCCTCCTTGCTTCAATACCTGAAGGTTTACTAAGAAGTGATAGCGTGTCAAAATCTTGATAAGTAAATTTACAAGGAGACACGCCTAGGTCGATGAACCTTTGGACCACGTTCGGGGACTTCCCAGTACGAGATATCTTTTGACATCACCAATCAATAGATTAATAGCCCAATCAATATTCACAGAAGCTAATCAACAAGTTAGTCAATAACGTTTAATAAGAATCAATCATAATTGAACATACCATGACCTTTCAGTCATGAATAACCACAACAAACTAGTCAAGTGTTAGGAGATTTATTTCCCTATTTGTTACAATCTAATATCATCTCTGTTAACCTCATTAGCAATCAATCTCATTAAGAACTCTTTTAATTAGCAATCAGAACGCAATTAATCAAAGCATAAAAAATATTTATTCAGTGATTAGGCACATCATTAATATGAAGCAACTTAGCAAAGTCTCAGTAGTACAAGATTCAACAAAGCAAGAACTCAGTCATTTGCCTATTTGCACCTCAACCTCAAATTAGCATTAGCACATTGGGCTTCATGCAAAACATTTAGCAAACACGAATTTAGTAAATGTCTAAACTAAGGCCTCTATCAAAATAGCAGTTGGTACCTAGAAAGAAAAGGCAAACAGACAATTACAATTCTGCATCAGATAGTTACCAATCCAACAGATCAGCAAACAGCTTCAGTCTTCGTCCTCAGGACATCAGTCGATTCGCCATCAGCAGAGATAGGACGGGCAGAGTCTCAATATAACATAGCTAAGGAATAGGATCTTCCCTCATATGGAGGAGAAGTAAGTAACTGTAATAAACGGGTAGAGGATAGTTTAAAGTATCAGGATAAAGCAAAAGGAAACGATCAAGTCTCAGTCTCTCTGCGTCTCAGCTCTTCTCAGCTCTCCTTGGGTCACTCCGTTAAATCAAAACTACCTAATTAGCCCATAATTCCTCATTGGATAATAATTGGTGCATCTTTATCTCTGTCCAATAATCCTTCACGCACTTTGCCAGAATTTTCCACAAACCACAGTTCTCATGTCGCTGATTGGTCCATGTTATTGGCGTCGTCATAGGTTGGAAAGTCAGGTAAGAAAAGTTACACTTTGCGCTCCAGTCAGTGTCCCCATTGTTTTCTCCTACTCTAGTCAGCCTTGCACCTGTTACGAATTACACTGTTGCATTCAGCAAGAATGTCTCCTTGAGCAAGTCGGTTCTCATGAGAAAGAATTTACTACGGCTACATACACACATCTGACTTCTGGAAAAGTACAGCTTCGTGTCCTTCAGGAAAACAGCACATTGCACGTTAGAAAAATACAGTTTAATATGAGACCTAGCAACTAGGCCCAGACCCTCGCTAAGCTAAGGCCTGTAAATTAATAGGCAAACTCTTAATATATATATATAACTCTAATTATGTTACGCTAGTACAAATTCAAAACATTAGTACTTAATTAATTCAGAATTTAACCAAGCTTTCGTTAGTTTTCGTATACATTGGTAGCCACTCCCTGTGGGCACATTTCAAATGCGTGCATTATTTCTAGGTTAACACATTTTCTATGCAACTTCATTACACAATATATTGCAAGCTTTTCATGTTGATATGGCTTTCGAAAAACACACTCCAACAATCCCTCCTCTGATGACTCTTGTCATCACATAAACCTTCCCCCGGAAATTTTACATATTAAAATTCTCTCAGCTCAATTTCTTCCCTTATTGGCTTCCCCTTTGATTTTGCCCTGTACAATTTTTCCCTTTGTTTTTCTTCCCTCCTCTTATTATTTTTCACCATCTTCAATTTTATTCTGTTGCTAATTTTACATGCCATCCATTACCCAAATAAACAAGCTATAACAATCAATATCCCCTGTCCAATTTTTGACAATATCCCATGCCAACTGTTACTAAGCCAATTTCCCACTGAAGCAAATCCCTTTCCAACCTTTTCCCAAACACCGGGTTCTTTAAACTCCTTCAAGTCTGTACTATCCCTAGTCAAGTTAGTGAGCATACTTCTAATCTCATTACTATTATCTGGTATATAGGCACAACAATGACGCTCATTAAGCATTCTACAGACTCCGCCATTTTTCGCTAAAAGAATGCCTAAAGCAAGCCTGTTTTGAAGAGTCATAGCCCTCTCCGCAGCAAGTTCAGTATCCATCAGGAGTATAGCCCCTGAAAAATTTGTCAGCATGTTATCCACAATAGTAGACAACTTTCGAATCTTTATGGAGTTCAAAATAACTCCCACTAAAGGAATTATCGCCCCAAATATGTCTCCTACTACACCAGCAGCAGTTTCTCTCTTCTGTCTAGTACAATGTAATTCAGACAATTTCAGAAACCTTTTCAAATCGTCAAGTTGATATATCTTTGGGAAAACTATCCCCAAATAACATGTCCCATACCAACCCTTTGGAAGACGGTAATAAGCATTAAGTCCACATATATAATAGATCCCTGGGATCGCAGGATCCTGTCCATTTAACATGGATGTCCATTTACTCTGAAACAAAAACACATGCTTACATTCACTCATTCCCACAAACACATTGTCACAATATGACTTTGGTCTAGATATGCAAAGCTTCCCTACGTGTAATGCATCTAAAGTTAGATTCCCTTGTTCCCTAATTGCACCATAACCTTCACTACTAGCAAAAGCCTGCTGCTGCAATCCTTTCTCTAATTTGCCCTTTAATGCCCTTCTCCTATCTTCTGTGTGATCTAAAAAGCTTTTCTCTACAGGTGTAAGCAAGCATGTCAAATTATTACGGTGTGCATAAGATGTACTATTTGTTAATGTCGACTCAAAGAATCCTTTAACTAACTTTATACTATAGTACCTAGCTACCCCACTTAAATCCTCTATTATAGGCACATATGAAAACACAAGGTCATAATTTGAGTAAAAGTACTGAATCTCTTCCTGATTATAGAATCTTGTTAGTAACAGACTACAACTTATCCCATAGATTAGTGGCAGACTATGGTAGGAAACCCCCTCTTGTACCGAGACAGGAATCTGTGTAAACACAAAGCATTCCTTCGCATCCATTGTGTCAACATACTCACTCAGCGAGCAATAGAAAACGTTACTGGAGAGTTCCTCTCTTGCGTTAGTTCCCTCTTGCAAATATTTCGTATCCAGCTCGAACCTTTCCCAAGATGTTAGTGCAGCGGTAGTCTCAGGAACTGTAGCATTGTTAGCCCCACTCTTATCCATTAGTGTCATACCCACAATCACAACCATAATGAATGTCACACACACAACACCTAAACCAACACCCAAATATTTACAACACCTACTCCCTCTATTATCCTGACTAGTGTTAGCCATAATCTGTAAAGAATCAGAAAGTGAAGGATGGTTAATTCAAACAACAACAGAGGATGGTTAGAAAATTTTCTTCGCTCTCTTTTTTTTCCGCAGCAAAAGTCAAACAAGCGATTATTTACAGCTTTCACTTTCACTCCCAGGATCCTTGTCAATTCAGGTTGGCAGCTTGTCAAAATCAGGTTTCAAAAGTCAATTCAGGTTTTCAAAGTCTCATCCAGTAAATTCTCAGTATCTTTTCTCAAACTTTTTCTCTTTACTTTATTTCGATCTACACCAATTCAGTCTCTTCAGCCAGATTACGGTGCCAAAGTATTGACCTGGAATCTCTTGATCAAAGCAAAACGACAAGAACTCTTGTTGCCATTCAGCTGTCGTTGCATATGCCCATTCAGGACCTGCGTACCTTCCGTTTGCTACTCTCTTCCTTTTCAACTTGCGATCACCTTGCAACTCTCCTTCACTTAGATCTTCTCTCCTAGTTGTATCAACTTCTTCCTCTATTGCATCTTCGACAACCACTTCTCCCCTTTTCACTTGCAATTCTGGCCACTTATCTCTTTTCAGTATCTCTCTGGCATTTGATCTTTCTTCCAGCAACCTTTCTCCCTCTCTTGGTTCTATGGTGTTTTCTCTTGATGGACCTGCAATTTGCTCAGGAGGAGTTTGGATTCTCTGACTCTCTTCCACCTCAACTACTTCGCCTTCTGGGTCTGTCAAATGCTCTAGCCCATTTCCATAATTGTCTGCTTCTGGGAGAACCTCCCTCTGATTAGGCTCTCCTGTTGCCTCAGTTGAGATAGGCTCACCGTCACCCCTCTGAATCTCTTCTCCTTCGTCTCTTACTGGAGTGGCCAAGCCGTCCTCAATGGGCTCTCCTTCTGTCTCAGTTCCCCTTCGATCACTCTCCGGCCCTGAGACTTACTTCTCTGTTGTTGGTACTTTCAACAACTCAACTTCCTCATCAGTTGGACATGTCACCTTCTTCGTGTGACTGGCGTGGATCCAGTTTGGAATTCCCGCACACTTCACAGCAGTAGTAGTCGTTAGTATCACTTGATATGGCCCCTTCCAATGTGTCTCCAAACACGTCTTTCTTACGTGCTTCTTGATGACAACCCAGTCACAAGCTTTCAGGTTGTGCCCTGGATCATTTATCGGTGGCAGGGTGGTAGCTTCCACCTGGTGAGAAAAAGAGTGGACCACATCAGCCAGACCCTTGCAGTAGTCCAACACCATATCATCCGTGATATTCACAAGAGCATTCACAGGCACTGCGGGTAATCTCATAGCTCGACCCATGAGAATCTCATGAGGGGACAATCCTGTCTTCTTGTTAGGTGTATTTCTCACTGACATTAACAGCAAAGGTAATGCATCGGGCCACTTCAAATTCGTGGCTGCACACATCTTTGCCATTCTCGAATTCAGGGTACCATTCATCTGCTCCACTAGTCCTGATGCTTCAGGGCGGTAACTACAGTGCAACTTCTGCTCAATGTTCAGTGCTGCACACAATAGCTTAACCACCTCGTTGTTGAAGTGACTTCCCCTATCTGATTCTAAAGAGATCGGAAACCCGAAATGTGGTATCAGTTCCCTAAGCAGCAGCTTTGCTACTGTGAGACTGTCATTCCTGAGTGTAGGGTACGCGTCAATCCAATGACTAAAGATACATACAATCACCAGCACATTTCTCAAACCTCCACACACGGGTATCTCAATAAAATCCAATTGCCTCCTGCTAAATGGACCTCCAGCTTCCCCAATGTGGCTCAAATTCACCACTGTCCCTTTCCCCGCATTCATCTGTTGACAGATGATACACCTATGGCAAATCACTTCTGCAGCCTGTCTGAACTTCGAGTTAAACCAGTCAACTTTGAACAACCTAATCATGGCATCTCTCCCAATATGTGCTTGACCATGGTAGAACCTTGCAAATTGTGACAAAAGACTGTTGGGCAAGATAATTTTCCCTTCATCTGAGACCCACAAGTCATCTGGCCTTTGTACGCACGCATTGCATCCTAACCCAAGAACGCTTCTCATCTTTGCTGGCACGTCCCTGCAACAATCTCAACTCTTCTAACGTATCAATCACCCTTAATGTGTAACCTGTGCATGTCTCATTTTCTGTTTCAGGCAACAATTCCCACTGATCTTTAAACGATATACAGTTCAATGTGCAAAACCTTGCGACTTGATCCGCATATTCATTTCCAATTGAGACAAAGTCCTGTGACTTCAGGTGAGCACTGCATTACACCACAGCAATTTCATGAGGTAACTGAATCGTGTGCAACAACTCCTTAATTTTTTCACCATTTTTCACTGGCGAACCAGAAGAGGTCAAGAAACCCCTCTGTGACCACAGTTGGCCAAAGTCATGGACAATTCCAAATCCGTACCGGCTATCAGTATAGATAGTCACTCTCAACCAGGCAGCGGCATGGCAAGCTCTAGTAAGAGCAACCAATTCAGCTACTTGAGAGGAATATACTGCTTGAAGCCAATACGTTTACAGGATACCAGAAATTGTACATACAGCATATCCAGCTCTCAGCACTCCTACTGAGTCTCTCAAACATGAGCCATCAACAAAGATAATTTGTTTATTTTCTTCCAATTGGGTAACTTTAATATCACGCATCGGTTTGGTGCACATTTCTGTTACCTCCAGACAATCATGTTCTACATCTTCAACATTTTCAACCTCTGTGTTTTTGCTTGGGAGCGAAGTTGCCGGGTTCAACACTGTACACCTTTTCAGTGTTACATTTGGTGACCCCAATATAACTGTTTCATATTTGGTCAGTCTTGCACTGGTCATGTGCTGTGTTTTAGTACGGGTCAGTAGGATTTCAACTGAGTCAGGGACCATGACGGTTATAGGGTGTCCCATCACTATACCTTCACACTGTGTGAGGCTTTGTCCAACTGCTGCTACTACACGCAGACAACCCGGTAAGACTGCTGCAACTGGGTCCAAAGTAGCTGAAAAATATACCACTGGTCGGTTTACACCTCCATGGACCTGTGTCAGGACAGACAAAGAACATGCATCACGTTCATGACAAAACAGAACAAGAGGCTTCGGGTAGTCAGGCATACCCAAAGCTGGAGCCCTGCACATGCTCTCCCTTAACTCAGTAAAATCCTTCATTTCCTTCTCTCCCAACACTATGACATTTGGCCCTTCTTTGACCATCAGTCTCACCAATGGCTTGGAGATGAATGAGAAATTCGGGATCCACTGACGACAGTAACCCACCATTCCTAAAAACATCCTAACATCTCTCCGTGTTGTTGGGGGATTCATCTGTAACAGGGCAGTTACTCTTTCCCTGGATAACTTCCTCGACCCTTTCTCAATCTGATGACCCAAGTACTTCACTGCTTTCTGGCAATATTGCAATTTCTTTGGGGACACCTTGTGTCCATTCTTTCCCAGGTGATTCAGTAAAGCAATCAAATCATACTTGCACTCATCCCTTGTCGTGGATGCGATCAACTAATCATCAATGTACTGCACTAGAGTCAATTGAAAAGGCAATTCCAATGACTCCAAATCCTTCCTCAATATTTGATTGAATATGGAAGGTGATTCCTAAAACCCTTGGGGAATTCGACGCCAACTGTAGATCTTGTCCAGGAATTTAAAATTGAAGAGAAATTGGCTGTCCTCATGAAGAGGCACAGAAAAGAACGCTTGGGACAAATCAATTACTGTGAACCATTCTGCACCACATGGAATCTGAAACATTATCACAGGTGGATTTGGCACCACTGGGCAGCATTTCACCACTATGTCATTGATCTTCCTCAAATCATAGACAATTCAAACCTTCCCACAAGGCTTTCTCAGTCCCATTATTTGTGAATTACATGGACTGCTCATCACTTTTTTCAAGACTCCCTGTTTTACAAAGTCTGCAATTAATTGCGCAACCTTTATAAGGACGTCTTGCGCCATATGGTACTGCGGTACCTGGGGAAACACGGCATTTGGCTTCACACTAACTCTAACTGGTTCTGCTCCTTTTATCAGTCTTACTTCTTTCCCTGTCAAGTCCCACACTTTCTCTTGGACTGTTCCCTGCAAGTCTGGCGGGAGATCATCCACCGTGAACATCAGGAAGAAGTTAATCAGTGGGTATTCCTCATCTGTGGTCTCAGTTTCAGGCTCTGACATCTGCTCCTCTCCTTCATCATCACTGTTTGTCTGGACCTCAATCCTTTCATTGGAACAGGTGATTGAACACCTTGTCTTGCACAGTAAATCTCTTTCCAGTGGGGACACAGGACTTGAATCGCAAACCACAAATCGGTGCAATCCCTAGAAAGTGCCAAGCTCAACCTGAACAGGATCTGTGATCGGGTTAGTCAGGAGTTGGTTTGCTAATCCCACCACCTTGACTGTCCATCCCAAAAGAGGCAGTTTCGGAACCTCTGCACTTCTGACTGTAGAGCGTGTAGCTCCTGTGTCAACCAAGAATGAAACCTTGTGACCCATTACCTTCCCCTGAACATAGGGCCCTTTCTGGTTTACCTCTAAGGACGCTGCAAGCCTACACTCCTCACTATCTGAACTCTCGTCTGACCATTCATTGTTTATTCCATTCTCACCACGCAATGGGTATTCTTGTACTGTGTTATTTTGACTCATCCTTTGACCTGTTGAGAAAGCATCACCTGTTGCTGTTCCATTGGCGCTAAAGGCACTTGCATTTGCTGTCTAGGTACCATGGGAACCTGCTGTTGCATTTGCTGTTACTGCATCAGCTGTATATGCGGCATCTGCACCTGCTGCATGGGTTGAAAACCCCGCATTTGATTCACATTATTCTGAAAATTTGGATTTGGACCTCTCAATCTCATTCCTCTCACATTTTGGAATGAACTGACATCATTGCTTTGTTGAACAGCACCCTCCTGCACCATCATCGGGCACTCACGTTCCCATTGCCCAACGACCCCGCAAGCATGACAAGGTAACATCTTCTTCATTCCCTGCACATCGTTTTGAACTACTACAGTGTTCAAATCTGGACTTCGATTCACAAAACCTCTGCGACCTCTGCCTCTCACTTGCGCTTGAAACATCCCGTTTCCTTGCAGCTGTTGCACCATCTGCTGTAAGCAACCTCCCTGCATCCCTGACTGTGCTGCCTTAATTTGCATCACCATCGCTTTCTCCTTCAACTTCCTCTGCTTTAACTCAATCTCGTCACTACAGTACTTTGCATACTGCAACACCTCATCAATTGGCTTTACTTGCCAGCAAATCAAATGATTCTTAATCATCTGGCTAATCTCAGGTCTCAATCCTTCAACAAACCTAAACACAAGGTGATTCATGTCCTTCGCCTCAACAACCTCTGTACCACTGTAGTGCTTGAACGCCTTCAGCAGCCTCTCATAATAGGCATGTATCGACTCCTTGGCTTCCTGAGCCATCCGATCAATCTTTTGCCAATCAATATTCTTCGGCGAAACTCTCGATTTCAGAAACTCAATCACCTTTTAGTAGTACTTCATAACCTCAGGAGAGGGTGCTCCTGTGATCCTGTCCCTTGCCGGTTCCTCGGTCGGCCAATCCACACCCCCCTTGCACTCAAGCCACAAGTCAGCTGGAACTATGATCTCAAAAAGAGTATTCAGGTCTTCCCAAAGGCATTTCGCAAGCTTCACAAACCTGTCTGTCTGCTGATACTACTCTATTGGCTTCTCCCTCAGCCTGGGAAAATCATTCGTAAATGACAGAATATCACCTCTAGTTCACGCCACATGGACAAGAACCCCTCCTGCAGTCTCTCTCATTGGTAACATCTTTACCATACCGGTATCCGGTAAGGTTTTCGCTGGCTGCCCTATGTAGTCACTTTTCCACTTGTCTCTTTTCTTCGCCCATCTGCCTTTCCACTTTTCTAAGGCTCCCCAAACCTGTGCACTCTGCAGTGTCTCTTTGAGGTGTGCCTTCATCCCAGTAGACCTCATGTGCTCAAAATCCTCCGGCTCAAAATCTAACCTGTAACTCCTCTTCAGATGTTTGGTATTGTCTAAATCGCTGCCATATTTATCTGCCAGGTTTGCCAACCTCTGGTGCACCCTGCTCACTTCTCTAGTTATCTTTGGACACAAGTATCTAAATTCTGCTTTCGTGTATGATTCTAATCTGTTCACTCCCATGGTCCCTTCAACAAGTTCATTTGCTTTCTTGCCCAACCTCACAAAATTCAGGTGTTCTTCTCCTTCCACTGTCCCTGCAGCTACAGAAGCAGTCTTTGGAGTATTAAGCTTGTCTAACCAATCGGTCTGCTCTTGTGCTGTTAAACCTTGTAATTAGATATTCCCAGCCTGCACTAAAGGTGTCTGCGGTATGTTCACACTCGAGATCTGCGGTGTCAGCAGTCTCAAACCTGATGGTCTCATGGCATCTGGAGGAGCCCCAATCGGACTGAAGTCTAACAAAGACCTAGATTCTTCAAATGTCGGTTCCACTGGAGTCATCCCTTGAGAGCTTCCTACAAACCCTCCTCTTGTCATCTCGTGAGTCATTACCCCTTGACCGCATACATTAGGCTTCGCCTGCACATGCAGTGGTATTGGTGGACCAACTGTAATAGGCAAAGATATGGCGGCTGGTGTCTTCCTGTTCCCCAAAACCTGTGGGGGACTAACTCCCATATTCTGGTTCATCACTGGTGCCATGTTTGACTACGGTCCCGTGACCGAAGTATAATTCGGAACCATTTGCTGCTGTCTCTGGGGCAGTAAAGGTGGAATGGGATCAGTCTGAATCAGCTTTGGTCTTCCATATGCTTGCTCTGTTGGCACCATCAGATTCGTTGTAGTCTCTAAGGTGGGGACATCAGGGTAAAGTCTCTGGACCTGTGGTGGCTGCAGCTGAGATTGCATACCGTGGGCAGTGGACACGCTAAAACTACTCTGCACCAGAACTTGTGTTGAGACAGGACTAACCTATATTGGACTTGTCACCTTCTCTTGGGACGAACCTGCAGGACATGTACTAGTACCCGGTCTATTGTCATCTATCGCATATGGTGGCGGTCGATCATTCAGTAACTGATTAAGGAACTCATCATCGTCTGAGTCATATACCTCTGACCAGGGCTTCCTAGCCTCTTTGTCTTTGGAAGGACTTTTGTCAGTCTTGCAAGTGGCCTTCCCCCCTTTGTCTTCACCTTCTTTAGCTATTGCTGGAAACAACCTTAATCCATCTATTGTTTCCCTTCTCCAAACTCTCTGTGCACTATCCCACCTAGCCTCCGCTAGTGTCTTTTCTGCTTTCCTCATTCTCCTCTCAAATTTCTGTTGCTGTTGTCGTATGGCCATCAGCTCCCAAATCGCTAATGCCTCAAACTGTGCTGGCCTCGGAGGTGGCTTTAGCTCATTTTGCACCCTCCGCAAATTTTCCAAAACCCTCAAATTGAACGTTCCGTGCCCCCGAAACGCCAAACACCCTTCTTTCTCTGTAGCTTTGCACCATTGCTTGAGCCAAAGACATGGCGCGACCCCCTTTTCCTCCATTACAGCATAAGCCGGTGTATCCTCTGGCAGTGGTACCACCCCTACACTTGCGGTAATATATGTGTCCCCCCTCAAAGCGCTCTTCAAAGCCTTGATAAATTTCATTTTTCGTCTTTTATTTTGTTCACAATCGAATCAGGAAGTAACTTTAATTCCCAGAAATCTCTTCACCTACCTTCTCAACCAATTGCCTCTCACGGACGGCTGCCAATCCGGGTGCGACCCTTCTCACTAACCAACCTATCCCAGCGCGGCTCCAATGACGTCACACTCACACACACTGCGGCTGACAAAGTCTTGCGGCTTCTTCTCCCACTCTCAAATTCACACAAAATTAATGCAATATATTGCGAGCACTACCCAAATAAAACTCAAAATTTGCCGGTTTACTACAGGAAGGGGTCACATAATCGCTTCAGAACTTTACAGAGATTTCGCTTAGCCTCGGCTGCTACTTTCTCCTTCTCAGATCCCGCACTCGCAAGCAAAATTTGACCCACAAATTTTACTCTCGACTTGTCAATGGATTATTGTTCTAGTGCACTTTCGAACTCACCAAATCTCCATTGAAGTTTTTTTTCATTCACTCACTGTTGACTAAAACTCGACTTGTGGATTTCACCATCGACCTCTTAACCCATGCAAATTACAACATAAACCAAGTGTCTCATACACTTATCAATATACTCCGGAGTCTTAGACCATGCAGGGTCCGTACATCATCAACAACCACGTGGACAATTTTTTAGCACAAACGGCACACTCACATGAAGTTCCCCGACTTCCCTACTCTCACTCTGCGGAGTACGCACACTCCTACTAAAACATCATCATCTGGCCTAAATACTCACAAACTTCACAATTTCACCTGCGATATGCATAAGCTGTGCAAACGCAAAACCTACATCATTCACACTATCACTAGAATGCCGAGAACATACTCAAACCCCCTTCAGCAAGCTCCGAGATTCCAGGAAAGTCATTTGGGACTTAGGGGCACATCATCTCTCCAATTTGCATAATGGAAAAAGAGTAATTTTCCCAAACCCAATTTTTCCGATACACCTTGCTTACTTCCAAACCACGCTCAACAATTTCTACCAGACTCTTTGAACCATCAACTCTATCAAACCGTAGGCCCTCGTCCTGGGTCCCCAAAGGGCCAAACCATCTGCACTGCTACCAAAAATTGATAGCGCGTCAAAACCTTGATAAGTAAACTTACAAGGAGACATGCCTAGGTCGATAAACCTTTGGACCACGTTCGGGGACTTCCCAGAACGAGGTATCTTTTGACATCACCAATCAATAGATTAATAGCCCAATCAATATTCACAGTAGCTAATCCACAAGTTAGTCAATAACGTTTAATAAGAATCAATAATAATTGAACATACCATGACCTTTCAGTCATGATTAACCACAACAAACTAGTTAAGTCTTAGGATATTTATTTCCCTATTTGTTACAATCTAATATCATCTCTGTTAATCTCATTAGCAATCAAACTCATTAAGAACTCTTTTAATTAGCAATCAGAACGCAATCAATCAAAGGATGGAGAATATTTATTCATTGATTAGGCACATCATTAATATGAAGCAACTTAGCAAAGTCTCAGTAGTACATGATTCAACAAAGCAAGAACTCCGTCATTTGTCTATTTTCACTGGATAATTTGTGAACGCCTTAACTAACCTCAAATTAGCATTAGCATGTTGGGCTTCATGTAAAACATTTAGCAAACACGAATTTAGAAAACATCTAATGCTGGACTCTTACAAAATAGCAGTGGGTACCTAGAAAGAAAAGGCAAACAGACAATTAAAATTCTGCATCAGATAGTTACCAATCCAACAGATCAGCAAACAGCTTCAGTCTTCGTCCTCAAGACATCAGTGGATTCGCCATCAGCAGAGATAGGACGGGGCAAAGTCTCAATATAAAATAGCTGAGGAATAGGATCTTCCCTCATATGGAGGAGAAGTAAGTAACAGTAAGAAACAGGTAGAGGATGGTTTAAAGTATCAGGACAAAGCAAAAGGAAACAATCAAGTCTCAGTCTCTCTGCGTCTCTGCTCTTCTCAGCTCTCCTTGGGTCACTCCGTTAAATCAAAACTACCTAATTAGCCCGTAATTACTCATTGGATAATAATTGGTGCATCTTTATCTCTGTCCAATAATCCTTCACGCACTTTGCCATATTTTTCCACAAACCACAGTTCTCATGTCGCTGATTGGTCCATGTTATTGACGTCGTCATCGGTTGGAATGTCAGGTAAGAAAAGTTACACTTTGCGCTCCAGTCAGTGTCCCCATTGTTTTCTCCTACTCTAGTCAGCCTTGCACCTGTAAAGAATTACACTGTTGCATTCAGCAAGAATGTCTCCTTGAGCAAGTCGGTTCTCATGAGAAAGAAATTACTACGGCTACATACACACATCTAACCTCTGCAAAAGTACAGCTTCGTGTCCTTAAGGACAACAGCACATTGCATGTTAGAAAAATACAGTTTAGTATGAGACCAAGCAACTAGGCCCAGACCCTAGCTAAGCTAAGGCCTGTAAATTAATAAGCAAACTCTTTTTTTTTTAAATATGTTTTTATTGTTATTGTTTCCAACACACATTCAATTAACTGCCTTTCCCTCAACTCCCTTCCCCCACCCTATACTTTATTTCAGCTCGGATTCTTATGCTCCTTCCTCCCAGGCATTGCCACTCTGAGTTAATCTGTTAGTTGTCTGGTATGATGCTAGTCTCTTTGCAGGTTAGTACCGTTGTTCTCAGCCACGTCCGATTCCTCCAATGATGTGTTTTGCTCCCGTGAGTCAATTATTGGTCTTTTAAGCGGTCTAGTAGACTATTCCATTGCTGCATCCCCTCTGCACTCCCCAATCCTTTTGCCATTTCTTGGCGTAACGCCTCCCCCTCTGCTTCAGCCCATTTAGCTAAGGTGTCCCTCCATCTAAGCACCCTTGGGCCCCTAGGGTCCTTCCAATGCATTGTGATTTCCCTTCGTGCTAAAGTCAATGCTATGTCTATGAACTTAGTTGTTACTTTCTTTGAGTGAGGTCTGGGAAAGCTTCCCAACAATGCTACTGCAGGGGTGGTCGCTAGTTTCCTGCCCGTAACCTTTTTGGTGTCCTGTAGTACCTCTTCCCAGTATTGTTTTAACTCTCCACAGTTCCATAGCATGTGTATTAGGCCTGGCCCTAGCTCTGCACATCTAGGACATGCGCTGTTCGTGCTGTTGTACATCGATGCTATTTTGGCAGGGCTAAGGTATGTATATGTTTATCAGTTTGAACCAGGCTTTTCTGGATACTTTGTAGACCTGGGCTGTGATGTTTCCCCATCGCATGTCATCTATGTTTTCCCCAATGTCAGCTTGCCATAAGGTTTTTAGAGTTTCGAGAGGGATTAGTGCGTCTGTTTGGAGTGTTTTGTAAATCGTTGATGCTACCTTTTTGTGTCCCCATATTGTACAGATGATGTGGCATCCAGCGTGTGGAGGTGGTTCCCTTAGTTCCTGCTTCCAATGTTGTTGTATTAAAGCTGTCAGGGATCTGTGCATGAGGAACATCCTGGGTGGTGTTCCATAATGTGCCATCATGTCTGTGTATGTCATGAGCTCTCCGTTAAGGAAGAGCTCTCCTATCATGGTGACACCATATGTCTCTAGTTTTTTAATCCCCATTATGGAGCTCCCTCCGGGGAGCAGGGTTAGGTACCTCAGGGGCATCTTCAGTGAGTATGGGGATTTAACTTGTGTGCGCTGTAGGCTACGCTTCCAGCATGTGTTTATGACCTGATGTTCAAGAGACTTCGTCTCCTTCTATCCCTCTTGAGCTAAAAGTATCCCTGCGAGAGTTGTTGCCATTTTCTCTCTCATGGGGCCTTCTGCCTCTGCAGTTGTTGCTACATGCCATTCTTTGGCCAGCCACTGGAGCTGGCCTGCCAGATAATATAATTCCACATCTGGAGCTGCCAGTCCACCTTCTACTGTGGGTCGTTGGAGTTTGTGCAGGGCTAGTCTGTGGCACCCCACCCCCAGACAAAGCTGGTAAGGCTGGAGTCAATTTCCCTGAAGGAGGATCGGGGTATCGGTACCGGCAGAGTTGAAAAGCTATATAGCAGTCTTGGCAGTGCCACCATTTTTATCAGGGCCACTCGGCCGGTTACTGATAGCGGCAGTGTCTTCCAGAATTTGGCAGTTGTGCTTAATTTCCGTATTGCATAGTTCACATTTCCCTCTCATAGGTCCCTTAGCTCATGGTAAATCTTGACACCCAAATATCGGAATGTTTTCGGGGACCATCCCAGGTTCTGGTTGGTTGTGATCCGGGGGTCCCCTTCTGCAGCAGGAAGAGGAGGGATTTCTGCCAGTTGATGCGGAGACCTGATACGTCCCAAAACCGATCCAGCAGGGCCATGACCCCGGGAAGATCCCTGTTTGGATCTCTCAGAAATAGTATTATATTGTCTGCA
The DNA here is from genome assembly GCF_031143425.1 of Pleurodeles waltl. Taxonomy (NCBI): domain Eukaryota; kingdom Metazoa; phylum Chordata; class Amphibia; order Caudata; family Salamandridae; genus Pleurodeles; species Pleurodeles waltl. The sequence goes on along the minus strand of NC_090444.1, from coordinate 899,832,504 downwards.
TACAGTGCGATCTGGGGCGTTCTATCCTCTATGGCTCTTCCTTCATAGTGTTCTTCTGTTCTGGCCATCAGTGCCAAGGGCTCTACCGCAATGGCGAACAGTAATGGTGATAACGAGCATCCTTGTCTGGTTCCCCTCCCTATTCTATAAGAGCTCGATATTGTTCGTCCGGTGCGGACTCGTGCCGTAGGGGAGGTATATAACAGCTTAGTCCACCTAAGGAACCCCGGACCTAGACCCATCCTCCTCATCACTGTCTGCAAGTAGTCCCATCTGAGGCTATCAAACGCTTTCTCAATATCTACTACTAATATTGCAGCTGTGAAGAGAATGCATTATTCCAATTAGTCTTCTGATATTAATGGCTGTGCTACGGTTAGGAATGAAGCCGGTTTGGTCGGGTGGATCAGTTTTTCCATGTGGGGCATCAACCTGGTGGCAAGGATACGACTCAATATCTTATAGTCCATGTTCAACATGGATAGGGGGTGGTATGATCGCACATCTGTAGACGGGCGATCCTGTTTTGGCAGCGGGACCACAATGGCTTCATTTGTGGAGCTAGGCAGATTACCATTCTCAAACGCCTCTCCATATATATCACTGATCCGTGGTGCCAGTAAATCCACGTACTCCTTAAAGAATTCTGCTGGTAGCCCGTCTGCTCCCGGTACTTTCCCTCTGGCCATTGCCTCCACCGCTGTGGTCACCTCCCGTGGAGTTATCGCCTCCCCCAGTTTTTGCTGGTCCTCCCCTCCCAGGGTTTGAAACCGAATGTTCCCTAGGCATCACAGCCGGACTAGCTCTAGGGGTACAGTAGGGGGGGGCATATAGTGCTGCGTAGTATTTGGCAAAACTGGCATTAATTCCCCCCTGGCTGTATAGTCTTCTACCCTCTGTGTCCTCTATTTCCATCACGAGTGACTGTTGTCTCGGTGGGGACATCAGCCAAGCCAGCAAGGCCCCCGTTTTGTCCCCTTCCGTGTGCTGTCTTCTGATATACTTCTTATAGTAGAATCGTCTAAGTTTTTCCAGGGTGCTTGCTATTTTGTTCTTAGTCTCGGATATGCTAGGGGCCAGGCCTGGGTTGTCCGGTCTGTTGCACTCCAGAGTTCTCAGTGTTGTCTCATATTTATTGAGTTCCCCTTCTATTGACCTCCTAACCCCCAGTGTTCCTGCCATGCATTGGCCCCTGATGGTCACCTTAAATGCCTCCCATTCCTGCGCTCGGGAGGGGGTAGAGTCTGTATTGTGCGTGAAAAACTCTTTAATTGCTTCTCGGATGGGTTGCCGATAGGCGCTATCTTCTAAAGACTCTACATTCAGTCGCCAATCTGGTATGGGGGCGGTCCCTCCGCCTGTCTAGGGTAAGCAATAACGGGTTGTGGTCAGATATTGTGCGGCATAAGTGTTCTGCACTGCGTACCGTGCAATTTCCATCCGTGGAGGTTAGGATTTCGTCCAGTCGGACGTGTAAGTCATGCATGGGTGAGTAGAAAGGTAGTCCCTCTCTAGCGGGTGGAGGTGCCCCCAAGAGTCGATCAGTCCCCAGTCCCTCTGCCAGTCAGTGAAGCTCTTGGCTGTACTGCGTGTAGGGGAGGACTCCAGGGGTGGGTGGGATCTATCTAGCGCTGTGTTCGATACACAATTAAAATCGCCCCCCACTACTGTTGACTGTGTTAGGTGGGGTCCCCAAGTACAGGACATTGCATGTAGGAAAGAGCTCTGGTCTTGGATTGGGGGCGTAAATTCCTGCTAGTGTGATGTCCCTTCCCCCAAGTCGGCCTTTCACCAGGACGTAGAGCCTGTCCCTGTTTATGAGTGTTTCAGTTTTTTGAAAGGGGATCCCTGGGCGTATCCACATCAGGACCCCTCTTGCGTACACTGAGTATTCTGTGGCATATATCTGACCTCTCCATCTCTTTGCCAGCGCTAACGCTTCTTTTCCTATGAGGTGGGTCTCTTGTAAAATTGCTATTTATACACCTTGTCATTGAAGCTGATTGTACACCCTGTAGCGCTTACCCGGACTGTTCAATCCTCTAATATTCCATGTGAGAAGTTTATAATCTAGCGGTCTATCCATGTTCAATCTTTATGTGTGAGTTTTTGGTGTGTTTACACCCATACCCCCATTTCATGTGTGACAATGCCAAGAAGCTTGGCCGATTGGTTCTACTACTTGAATCTATTTCCCTTATTTGAAACCCACTGTTTGCTAACTTAACGACTCTTCTATAAACCAAACTCCCTTTCCCCAGGACTGATGACGTAACTTTTCCCGTCCAAACTTTCCCCAACTTATTAACCATTGTGTGTGGGGGGGCTAAGCAAGAACAGTGTGCCTAGCCCATGGGCCCCGTATCAACGCATACTTGCTTCATTACGTGTTTTTCTCCCTAGTGCCCCGGCTATACTTGCTATAAGTGGGCTGTGACAGAGTCCCATGCAGTTGAGCGTGTGCTGCTGTGTCGTTGTCTACCGCTGTGCTCCCGGTCCATCATGCTCCACAAGTCCCTATTTCTGCTGTTCCTCTTTTGTTACATTCCATCAGTCCATGTCTTTCCGGCCATTCATTTAGGCACTAGTGGATCTTCACTGGTGTTTCCGATGATCTCGTCTGATGTCCCTGGGGTGAATCGTGGGAGGTCGTCGGCTGTGTCCTGTGATGAGCAGGAGAGTTCGTCGGGCCCCGAGTCCTGATCTGATAGGGATTCGGACCGGCGTGGGGAGGTGACGCCTCCTCGTCCCAGGGATGCCACAGCTTTAACAGCTTCTTGTTTTTTCCTCATTGTCTGATTAAGTGGCAGGGCCATGTCCGTAATGCGTTTCCCTTTCCGCCGGGATGGTTCTCTTCTTTTTTTATTCACTCCTTCTTTGTATTGTCTCTCTGTCGGTCCTAGTTCATCTAGCCATTCCTGCCCTTGCTGTGGTGCCATGAAAAAGAGTGTGTCATTGTTCGTAATGATCTTTAGTTTGGCCAGAAATAGCATGGCATACTGGATGCCTCATTCTCTAAGATGCCGCTTGACCTCCATGAAGGTGGCTCTTTGCTTCTGGGTGTCTTTGGTAAGGTACGGGAAGATCATTATTTGCTGTCCCTCCATGGTGATCTCTCCCTTTTTCTGTGCTTGCAATAGGATGAAGTCTCGGTCTTTAAAATGCAGAAGCTTTGCTACGATCGGACGCGGCCTTGCACCAGGAGGAGGAGGTCTCACAGGCACTCTATGGGCTCTTTCTATTGCAAAATATTGTGAGAGGCCCACTGGTGCTATTTCTTTGCGTATCCACTGCTCTAGGTAAGACACCATGTCCAGAGCTTCACGTTCCGATTTTTCGGGGATACCCACCAGGTGTAGATTGCTTCCTCGTGCTCTATTTTCGGCATCCGTGTCTCAAGTATTTGAACCCTGGACGTCAGAGAGGTTACGGTTTTAGCGAGTGTCTTGCATTCAGGGGTGAGTTGTTCTAGCGACTTTTCATTGGCCACTACTCTGTCGGTCAATCTTCTGTGATCATCTCTTAGGAGCGTCAGATCTGCAGACAGGGAGTCTATTTTAAGTTCCAGAGCTTCTCTGGATGCCTGGATTGCTTGCAGTAGGGTGTCAAGAGTGGTACCCCCGTTGGCCTCTCCAGGTGCTCCTTCTCTTTGTGAGCTGTTGTTCTCTCCTGGGCCTTCCTGTTTTTTGGACTTGCCCATTTTTAGTTGGTGCGCTGATTTTACAGGGCTGGGTGTGGTTCTCCCTCTGCGTTTGGTTGTTTCCTCGATTTTTCCTCTTCTCCCTCTCGTGTTGGGGGGTTCTCTGTGTTTACTTTCACCCTGTCCAGGCGAATTACTGTTGCTAAGATCCACCTTGCTTTGAGTCAGTGCGTGGTGTTTCTGGCGGTTTCCATATCTCGCCCCTGCTTCGTCATGTCGTCCGTTCAGGTATCCCCCCATCTTTACTTGCTGCAATGGGTCACCTATCGGTGGAGGGGGCCCAGGTCAAGACCTCCGGCCGCCTACTCCCAGTCTTTCGCCGGGTTCCTCGCCGGTCCGGCCGTTCTGGTTCATTCTCCCGCGGAGAGAGCAGCCTCAGCTCCCCGGGTTCTTGCCGAGTGCACTGCTGGGCCATCACGCTGTTCTCAGGACCGCCGGTCTAATGATTTTTTCCCGACCGGGGGCCCGCCAGCCTCCGCGCCCCTTTTCCCTTTAGTGGAGGGATCTAAATGGAGGTCTACGGGTCGTTTTGCGCCTCCGCCGGCTCCACCGTGGGTCGCGGCGTGGGTCCGGCCCTCTCTGCAGGCGCTCCCTTCCGCCTCTCCTTACCGCCCACTTGGCCAATTGTTTTGGGGCCGGTGCGGTCGCCAGTCAAGTTCTCCACGTCCCGGTCCCTCTTCACTGTGTCGTGGCCAGGCGGTCTCCTAGTTTTCCGCTCGCGCTTCAGGTTCTGTTGCCGCGTCTCGGCAGAGCCGCCATTTTGTCCTACTGCTCTGCTTCAGCGCCAGGGCCGTTGGACCGTCCAGAGCCAGCTAGATCTCTCTAGGCTTCCGTTTCTTGATGTGCCAGGGGTTCCATTATGTACCACAGGTCATTCCTGACGATCACCGGGGCCAGGGATTCAGGATAACTGTGCGAAGATCGGTGGCCGCTGGGAGCTCCCCTTTACGCGTGCTGCTCCATCGGCCTCAAGCCACGCCCCCTAATAAGCAAACTCTTAATATATATATATAACTCTAATTATGTAACACTAATACAAATTCAAAGCATTAGCACATAATTAATTCAGCATTTAACCAAGCTTTCATTAGTTTTCGTATGCATTCTAGCCACTCCCACATTTCAAACGCATGCATTATTTCTAGGTTAACACATTTTCTATGCAACTTCAGTACACAATATATTACAAGCTTTTCATGTTAATAGGGCTTTTGAAAAACACACTCCAACAAAAGTAATTTATGATATTATTGAGTATAGGTGTCTTTACGCGTGCTGCTCCATCGGCCTCAAGCCACACCCCCTAATAAGTAAACTCTTAATATATATATATATATAGCTCTAATTATGTTACACTAATACAAATTCAAAACATTAGCACATAATTAATTCAGAATTTAACCAAGCTTTCATTAGTTTTTGTATGCATTGGTAGCCACTCCCACATTTCAAACGTGTGCATTATTTCAAGGTTAACACATTTTCTATGCAACTTCAGTACACAATATATTGCAAGCTTTTCATGTAAATTTGGCTTTTGAAAAACACACTCCAACTGAAGTAATTTATGATATTATTGAGTATAGGTGCCTTTTAGTCGACATTTACCTAAATATCGTTCATGCATAGAACACAAACCTTCACTCAGGTAAAGGTTCACCTAAGCTAACCTTCCTTTACTCAGACTTGAAAATGGAATCAAGTCTCAAACCTTACATATTAAGCAGTTTGCTGTTCCATGAAAGTCTGTAAGGACTGCATTTGGGCTCCATGTATAATTGTTACTGCTTGTTACTGTAAATTCAGTTTAGGTTGCATTGACAGGCTGAACGCCTAATCAGGAACTACAAGCTGTAAACTTCCTGATAGACCATTTGATTGAATGTCATTTTAGTAAATAGTAAATAAAAGGTCGCCCAGAGTACTTTTAACTTGAGATTTTATGAGTATGTAAGAAAATTCTGTCTTTTTAAATCGATTTAAGTAATTTGAACTTTTAGATCTATATCTATCAAAATATTTCAAGCCCACCTTAAAATGCTAATGTCCTACCTTTGGATGCAAATGTTTGCAACACCAGACCATTCCTCTACTGCACAACATGCTAAAAAATCAGCTGAAACAGAAAGACACCTGGCATCAATGTAATCTGAAGGATGGATCAAAGAAAGCTCTTGAAGTGTACAAAGTTCAGGTATTATCAATACAGGAGCTTGGTGGAGTAAAAATATGATGGGTATTTAAATGCCCTATGTGCTTTAATGCTTTAATAGAATACGTACATCCCAACAGTTCAGTACTGATAGTGGCTGATTTCAATGCTACAAACCCCAGATTGAATATAATAATTTATGTATTAAAAACTCAGAAGAATTTTCCATGTTCCCACACACATTTTGAAGACAAGGAACAGTACAAAAAGAGCAAGTGACCTTGACTCAATATGTAATGAATGTACCCTAGTAGTAATCAATGGACTCAGGACCCCTTTTTAGTGGTAAATCCAGTTCCCTAATTGACTATGCTCTGATTTCTGAGATTTTTTTAAAATTATTTAAGGATTTCAGTATATTACAAAACTGTGGTACTGATCACAGATCTTCATTGATTACTTTGAGATACCAAGTTTCAAAACACAAAATATGGAAACCAGGAAAAATCTTTAACATGGTGAGTAAAAATAGAAAATGTTGGTTAACCCTCAATAGAAATGTTCGGAAAACATTAATTAACTTAGTGATATATTAGTAAACCTGTATCCAGCGCAAGTTTTGTCTGAGTATAATCTTCTTATAGAAACCATGATGAATCATTCTTTTCCAAGGAGAAAAGTAATACAAAGATAGGTCAGTGTAGGTAAAGATGTTACTCCTAGAATTAGGCTAAAAAGATGATTAAATAGAGAAATAAGAAAACCTCATAAAATAGACCTCACAGGGTGGGCTACATTCCTCAAAGATCTTCAAAAAGAACAAAGAGAAGAAATGTGAAAGATAACATATGGGGAAAAGGTGAGACTATCTGAAGAAGTGTTTAATTCATGAAAAAAGATAACTAACAGGGATTTTGGCAACTGAAATCGACAAACTATGGGAATCAGAAGAAGAACGAATGCCATTCAAATAAAGAAAAACAACTGGATTTATTATATTGCAAAGCTTTATAGCTTAATGAACATAGTTCAAAGTTACCAGTATCTGACTTGACAGTGGATAACAGACACCAAGGAATATAAATGTTGGGCATTATAGTGATCATAACCTATATATGAATAAATCTAACATTGATGCACAAACAGTCAAGGAAATTGAGGGATCATTTAAATCTTCAGGAGAACACAGTCCAGATGGTGACACCGTGATCATTGTGAAAGCAGAAACATGGTTAACTCTATTATGGAACCTTTTTCAGGCAATTATTAATACCAATTAAATCCCTCATAAAGTAGCATAAGAACCCCTATTTATGATAAAGGTGACTATAGTTGTACTGAACAATATAGGATAATTGCCTTAATAGATGTCTCTTGAAAAATCTTCTCTAGATACTTACTGATATAAATATGGGCCTGGGCAGGAAAAAGAAAATACTGGCAAATAATCAAAATGTATTCAGAGGTCAACATTAACAATTATAAATGAATGTGTGGCACACATGTTTCATGCACAGAAATACCATAAATAATGGATCTTCATTATACAGGCATTTATTGACTTGCCTGCTGCTTCTGACCTGGTGGATTGGAACATGGAAAGAAATTAATGAAAATGGATACTCCAGAAGACTTAGTGAAATTGCTAATGGTACATACAAGCTCTTAGACACTATTAGAACTGGGCAGAAACCACTCCTTGAGAAAATTTGATACACCAAATGGTCTTCACCAAGGATGTATCTTAGCCCATTGCAATTTTCTGTATATATCTTCGATACAAATAAAGCCATGCTGATGGTTCAGGTGCTTCTTCCTCAATTGCAAAATAAAAAAAATCAAAACATGGTTGGGACTAGTAAGTAGAAGCTACAAATACTATACAATTAAATTATTTGCCTTGTATTCCTAAATCTGAAAAATTCTCTTTTGAAGACCAGTTGATGATCTATATGGAAAATTCAAAGGAGACTCTATGGGTAAATTCCTTACAAAATATTGAAGTCCTACTTAACATGACTGAGATTAATTTTACTGATTGAGAAAATGCGAATGCCTAGAAGCAAATGAAAAAGTATGGTCAGACATTCTATTTTAGAGTATGATTGTGATCATTACTTTAATTGCAATTTATATGTCCACATCTGCCAGTCAGATATAATATGCACTCCTCATCTATGCTTCACAACCACTGCATCCGAAGAAATGTGTTTGCAAATATTTAAGTTGAGGGTGGGATAATTAGTGAATATTAAAAAGTACTTCCTTTTAAGACAGGAGGAATAAATCTACTTATGTATGTCCACTATGTAACACTAATGAATTCATTTTAAAGCACTTAATATATGTTGTACTGATTTTACGCATCAGCAGAAAATATTGTTGTACCTATTATGCAAAGTTTTAAAATATGACAAACTTCTGTTATGCTCATTGATGTTATGACACTATGTTATAAATTAGGAACATGTTTTATCATTTTAAAGAACTTTTTGAATCAGAGAACATTGTTCGGGGAACATTGAGAATACTGGTTTTAAATATCTAGTAATATTTACATTTATTTGTTTCAATGTTTAATGAAAAATGAAATATGTAGAATATGTGCCCACAAAGCAAGGCCAATTGGGCTAGATTGTTTGACAATATGCTTGCACTTATTGTTCGATCTTGTGATGAGTTTGAATCTTTTTTTGTTGGAATTGTAATTATTAATAACCTCACTCACACTCAAGTATGTTTTCTATGTTTCTTCTTGTGTGAAACACATAAGAATGTAAATAACTGAACTAAAACGGTAGATCTCTTAATGTGATGTAGGCCGATTACCAGATGGAATGCGTTATTGGTGGCATTTAATAATTAAGACCAAAGCTTTTTTGCAACAAGACCCTAGAGTGCTGACTTACGGGTTTTTTTGGAGTGCGACCAGATTGTGGTTAAGCTTTACGGGCAGCTGGCCCTTAGTGCCAGCAACACCCTTGTTCAGGAGCACTACTGCAAGCAGAGTTCACTGGAATCTTTGTTTGAATGCCGTAGAAGCCCTTGTTGGCATGACGAATACCTGGTGGTTTTGTGCCAGGAGTAGGGTGGTCGGAGGATGCACAGCGAGCTGGTTAACTCCAGCGGTTAAGAATTTTGTCAACACGGGAAAAAGGGTCACTCCCTAGCAGTGTAATTTTCTGTGACTCCCTAGCCACCTTCTTCTACCGCATGATTGCATACATCCATGACAGCTTCAATACCCAGACCCCCGTCAACCACCGACACCACAGACTCACTGCCCCCCAGACACACCAGCCTCCTACTCTCCTGGGCCCACATCAGCGACGATGACACCATCAAAATCATGAACATCATCTACTCCGGCTCACCATCCAACCTCTGCCCTCACCACGTCTTCAACAAAGTGAGCTCTGTTATCGCACCCCAACTCCGGAAGATCATCAACAGTTCCTTCGAGACCACCACCTTCCCGGAGAGATGGAAACACGCTGAGATCAACGCCCTCCTCAAGAAACCCAAGGCGGACCCAAAGGACCTCAAGAACTTCCAGCCTTCCTCCCTGCTGCCCTTCCCAGCAAAAGGCATTGAGAAAATTGTCAACAAACAACTGACCCGCTTCCTCGAGGAGAACGACACTCTGGACCCATCCCAATCCGGATTCTGCAGAAACCACAGAACCAAAACCGCCCTCTTCGCCGCCACTGACGACATCAGGACTATACTTGACAATGGCAAAGCCTCAATGATGCAGGGATTCGTGACAGAGCCCTGGACTGGATCACCTCCTTCCTCACAGGTTAAACCCAGAGAGTCCGCCTCCCTCCATTCTGCTCTGAAGCCACCAAAATCATCTGCGGCGTACCCCAGGAATCGTCCCTCAGATCGACCCTCTTTAATAGCTACGTGGCTCTGCTCGCAAACATCATCTGATCTCACAACCTCAACATCGTCTCATATGCCGATGACACCCAGCTGATCCTCTCCCTCACCGAGGAGCCCACCACCGCCAAAACCAAACTCCACGAAGGAATGAAGGCCATCGCCGAATAGATGAAGAACAGCTATCTGAAACTGAATTCTGACAAAGCTGAGGTCCTCATCCTCGGCTCCACCCTCTCTACCTGGGATGACTCCTGGTGGTCTGCCACACTGGGAACCACACTGCCACCCACCGACCATGCACACAACCTGGGGTTCATCCTGGACTCATCGCTATCAATGACCCAGCAAGTTAACACCGTCTCTTCCTCCTGCTTCAGCACCTTCTGCATGCTTCGGAAGATCTACAAATGGATCCCCACTGGAACCAGAAGGGTGGTCACCCAAGCCCTCGTAAGCAGCAGACTGGACTATGGCTACACCCTAGATGCAGGAACCACAGCCAAGCTCCAGAAAAGACTGCAACGCATACAGAACGCCTATGCACACCTCATCCTGCACATCCCCGCCACAGCTACATCACAGCCCACCTGAGAGACCTGTACTGGCTCCCCATCAACAAGAGAATCACATTCAAACTCCTCCACGCTCACAAGGCACTGCACAACACCAGAGCAGAATACCTCAACAGACAGCTCTCCTTCTACACTCCAACCTGACAGCTTTGCTCTGCTGACCTTGCCCTCGCCACTGTCCCACACATCCACAGAGCGAACGCCAGTGGCAGATCGTTCTCCCACCTCGCCGCCAAGGCGCGGAACACTCTTCCCACCCACCTGTGACAGACACAGGACCTACTTACCTCCAGACTTGGCTGTTCAAGAAGTAGCAGCCCCCCCTAGCGCCTTGAGACCCTCACGGGTGAGTAGTGCGCTTTACAAATGCCTTGATTGATTGATTGATTAATCTTCATGGAGTGTGGGTCTTTTTTTTAATAATACACGTGCATAAGAGGATCAAACAGGGTGATACAGCCACGTCTGATGATGCAGTCACTGAGACGGAGCAGAGAGCAAAAAGGTGTTTGAGGAAAATGCTGAAATTATGGAGCAATGAGCTGGGAATACTGAGAAGACTGCGAATCAAGGAGGTGATTTAATGACTAATTTGAGAAGTCTAGAGAAGTTATAATGCAATGAATTGACGAAGAAGGTTGGAGAGTAAATCTCTACAAAGATATGTGGAGGATATGTGGAGGTTGGCAGAATCCCCAGAGGGCTACTATTTTTTATAGTGCCGAGCTTTGAATATCCACATCCAGAAATGCTCAAGGAATGGACATAAAGCAATATGGAAGACTCTCTGTGTTTGTCAGATTTTAATCAAGTATGCTGAGTTAGACAGGCAAAGTATCATGGATAAAAAATAGACAAGATAAATGCAGAATTGATGCAAGAAGTGGATGAGGAAAAGGTGAATATGTTTATGGCAGAAATGACAGTAAGGTTAAATTAACATGAGGAAACCATAATTAATCGCAAATGCAGAAATTCAAATGTGACAAAAATTATTGAGAGAGAGAGCAAATTTTTACTTTTGCCAGTAGGTTTGTCACCATTAGGAGGCAAAACCTCTCTGAAAGTAGCAGACAAAGGAAAGAGCTGTGAAACAGCATTGCAAATGTGTTCAGAAGTAGAAACAGATATGAAGGATACTACCAGCAGTGAAAGGAGCAACTTGGGCACGTTCCATCAGTTGTTTATTAGCTATATTTTTTTACTGTTGGACAGGACTCAAAATTTGAGGCCCAGAATGCAAGCACAATCACAAAGAGGAGGAACAAAAAAGACTTAGTAGTATACAAAAATACTTATGTGCCAGAAGCAAAAGGAAAACTATAGAACAACCGGAAATCAGTGGTGACCACACAAAGATCATCTATCTATCTTATTTCAATTTAACTAAAGTTAAAGAACAAATTGTGGCATTTGTTTTGTCATTTTGTCCTGAAAGGCCTTTTAACAATGCACAAATATGAGTAGACATACAAATGTATTTGGAAACTCAAGTTCAATAAACATTATGCCACACAAGTAAGACAGAATGAACAACCCAAGGGCACAAGAGCAGAAGGTAAATATGAGAATCCGGAAAACCTGACATGACATTGGTGATGGAACTGAAGGAGCCAGACAATGGATGAACAGATCCAAGACACTTGTATCCCTTGGACCAATGAATCCAAGAGGAGGTAACCGAAGAAGAAATGATTTCAACAATGGATTTAAATGTGTCCGGGTAAGCAGCAACCCCTTTCAAACCTACTTCCACCTTGGTCCTTAATCTGCAAAGGGATGGTCTGGGCATATATGTAGAGTTGGTCACTCAAGAAATTAAGGGGCATTTTTATACTCTGTTTGCGCCGAATGTGGGTCAAAAATGTTGACGCACATTCTGCACAGACCGAGCACCATATTTAAACTTTGACGCCCGAGCCCGCGGACGTCAAAATTCCTCTGTGTGCGTCATTTTTTGGATGCGGGAAACTGCCTTGCCTTAATGACATGCAAGGTAGGCGTCAAAAAATGACTTTAAGGCCTGTGTGCCTTATTTATACTCCAGTGTCATTTTGACGCACAGGAGGGGACAGGCCTTAAAAAACGGTGCACAGCCTGATGTGCGCCGTTTTTCAGTGCCTGGGTCAGGGCAGGCTTTAAAGGACCTGTGGGCTCACTTCCATGGTCTCTGACCATGGACGGAGTCCGGAGGTGCCCTTCCCTGCCCCCAGGGACACCCCCTGCCACCCTCGCCCACCCCTGGAGGACACCCATGGATGGGGGGACCTATCCCAGGTAAGTACAGGTAAATTGAGGTCAGTATTATTTGTTATTTTTTTAAAGTGGCATAGGGGGGCCTAATTTGGCCCCCCCTACATGCCACTGTGCCCAATGACCATGCCCAGGGGACACAAGTCCCCTGGGCATGGCCACTGAGCAAGGGGGCATGACTTATGTCTTTGCTAAGACAGGAGTCATTTCAATGATGGTTGTGCGTCAAAAAATGACGCAAGTCTGGTTTGAGGCATGATTTGTGCCTCAAACCTGACTTGCACCATTTTTTGATGCACAAACCCCATTTTCCCCTACGCCGACGCTGCCTGGTTTGAGTCTTTTTTTTTTACTCAGACTAGTCTGCAGCGCTGGCTAACGTCATTCCTTAAATAAGGCACCCGCATGGCGCATAGGAATGGCGTTAGCCGGCGGTAAAAAGAAATACGTCAAAAAGTATAAATATGGGCCTACATATTTCAAAAGTAAACAAAGAACTAGACAAAGTAACTAAAGGAGGGCATATGACAATTTAATTAGGAAACTGAAGATAAATGAAAAGGTGGTAGAAAGGAGTAACTAGAAAGGTGGAAATATTGTGTTGTGGCCCTTGGAGTTGTATATTGAAGAAGGTCTAAAACAATTAAATGACAGTGATTGTTATAGGAGTGTTTCTAATCAAAGAGTCAAGGAGGTGAAATTACAATATCACAGTGAATAGAGAGAGTGGTGCAATGCAGGCTTGCTAACACAGGAACAATACCTGTTTTTGAGAAATGACAACAGAAATATGCTGATTATGTACCTAATTCCCAACGTACATAAAAACCTGACGAAGTCTCTGGGTCACCCAATCATATCGACTATTGGTAGGCTGTTTAAGAATACTTCAAAGTATGTCAACTATTTTCTGCAAGATCATGTAAAAAAAAAACTTTCCAATTTACCTACAAGGTACTGGGTATTTTTTAAAGAATGTTTTTTGATATTCTATGGAAGAGGGATTGTGTGCTGATATCCGTGGATGTAACTTCAATCACAGTGATGGTTTAAGAGCAATGCAAAGTTTTTAGGTGCTAGACCCTTGGTTTTGTTAAAGCATGCTGAGATGATAATGCGTATGGCTGGATGATGTTTAGAAAACAGCTATTTTCTCCTCAACAAGGAGGTATAGAAGCAATTCAGGGGTATGACGATGGGTGCCTGCTTCCCCCCTAGCAATGCAAATTTGCATATGGGCTGGTGGGAGGGACAGGTGCTCTAGACTCAATATAAAGATATTTAGAATGAGAAGGTAATTTTGTGGGTCAGATTTATAGATCACGTCTTTGTGATATGGAAGGGGTCAGAGGACAGTGCAAAGAAGCTTGTTACTAGTATCAACAACAATAACCTGAATCGTCATTGTACTAGCTCCATCAGTAGCAATGAAGCAATTTTCCTTGACCTGTTAATCTATGTAAAAAATCAGAGACGACAATTTTCAGGAAACCCACTGCAAGTAACAAAGTGTTGCATGCAACTAGTTTTCACCCAAAAAATCTAATAGCTAATATAAAATAAGATGAGGCATTATGGGCTTGCAGAAATTGCAGTGAACAGACAGAGTTTGATAAAGCCATTCAAGAGGTGGCATGGAGGTTCAAAGGAAGAGCGTATGCTGTAGAAGTAATCTTCAAACTAATTAGAGAATGGATATTAACTCAGGGAAACAGAAAAGGCAACAAAATCAAACACAACTCAGATTTATTACCACATATGATGTTGAGCAAAAGGCAAACAGGAAAATACTGAACAAATGCTGGTATTTTGTAAAAAATTATCCTGGTTATACACTGCCACAGGTTCTTCTACAGTGCAGCAGAAACTAGGGTGCACATTTAAAAGAGTGAGATCAGTATGGGACCAGTTGGTCAAGAGTGATCCAACAGCTGTGAATAAAAGCAGTTGCCTAAAGGTAGTCTAGGATTTCATAAGTATATTCAGTGTAAGGCGTGCAAATATGGGATGAACAAAACCCTTTACAGAGCACCACTAGAACATGTGATGCCGCGGAGACCATCGGTGTCCCCCTCGCGGGCCGCGGTCGCATCGGGGATCTGCATTTTGGGTGGCCAGTTCTGCCGCGGGCCGCTTTTTGGGCCCCAACCTGCTTTTTAGGTCATGGCATGGTCTGGAAGTCCTCTCTTGGGCTCTGGGTCACGCTGGGCTCATTCACGACCCCCATAGTTTTGCTAACCTACTTTCTGGATTTCGTTTTTCTTCTTTTCTTTTTCTTTTCCTTTTTTTTCCTTCCTTAGCCATATCTTCTTCTTGCCAGGAGTCTGTGTTTCCTTTCCTGCATGCATTGCTTACCACCTTTTCTACTATAGCTATTTTTCCATTCACCTGTATGAGGCTTTTTCCAGTCCAAGATGGTGTCTTTAGCTCTTCCTGCATGTCACTTCCTGTTTGTCAGTATACAAGCACAGAAGGTCTTCTGTTCCTTTGTGTTGCCAACACTTCCATCCTGATGGTGCTCCTCGCTACTGCTTCCTGTGACTTGAGCCTATCCTGTTTTTGTCTGCAGTTTTTTGTTGTTCCTGATCCGTTATTTTTTCTCAGTTTTTACTTTTGACTTTTTTCAGGAGTTCCTTTGATCTGAGTTTTTTTTTTCCAATACTGAGTTTTTTCCTCTGGGACTCCTCTTGAGGGTATGGCCTGCTACGGGTTATACTGTCAGCAGCACTGTGGCTACTGGAAAGAGTCGCCCCTGCTTTAGCCAGTCCAGAACAAGCGAGAAACCAGGTGCTTTGGTGGGGGGGGGACCTACTGTGACGCCGCAGAGACCAGCGGCGCCCCCCTCATAGGCCACGGTCAGATCGGCGACCCGCGTTTCAGACACAGGTTCTGCCACTGGCTGCTTTTTGGGCCGCAACCTAGTTTTTGCGCCGTGGCGTGGTCAGAAAGTCCTCTACTGGGCTCTGGGTCACACTGCGTTCATTCTCGTCCCTCATAGTTTTGCTAACCTGCTTTCTGGATTTCTTTTTTCTTCTTTTCTTTTTCTTTTCCTTTTTTCTCCTTCCTGGGCCATATCTTCTTCTTCCCAGGCCCATGCAAATAGTTATTGTCCGTAGACCATTATCTAAAGCAGAGCGAGAAAAGAGACGACGTAAGGTCTGTGTCTTTATTGTGGCAGTGCAGGTCATCTAATCCAAATGTGTCCTATTCGTTCTATCAGACCATCGGGAAATGCCAACTCCCGTCCCCTGTGAGAAGGAAGAGGACAGGAGGTGTTGAGACACCTTCTCTCTGCTCTTCAAAAGAAAATACCTCAGCTCTCTTTATATTATCAGTAATCGTACAGTGTCCTAATAACTAGGAGAAACAAGTATTCGCGTTATTGGATTGTGGAGCTAGTAGAATGTTTTTAGAGGAGAAATGGGCTAAAAACAAAGGAATACCTTGTGTCCCTAAAGAGATACCAGAACATGTCCAAACAGTGGATGTCTCTCCTCTAACCTCTGGACCAGTGGTTGATACCATTCCTACCCTTTGTTTGCAATTCGGAAGACATCAGGAGTACATTACTTTTGATTTGATATCTTCCCCTAACCATACGATGATTCTGGGTATTCCTTGGCTAACACGACATAATCCATATATTAATTGGGAGACACAGACTATATCGCTTTCATCCCAATTTTGTCATCCCATATTGCTGTTCGACAGACAGGTCCTCTAAAGGTTCCATCATAACCTCCAAAGAAGCAAGTTGTGCCATTAACATGATTCAAGGAGTACCCAGCTGCTATCAAGAATACTCTGACGTGTTCCAGAAACCTATAAAGTCCATTTTACCTCCTCATCGGGAATATGAATGTACCATTCCTATGGTACCTGGGGAAGTGGTTCCATTTGGAAGAATGTATTCATTATCTGAGCAAGAAAAGAAGGTGCTTAAGGAATACATCGATTAAAACATGCAGAGTGGATTGATTGCTCCCTCTTCGTCACCTGCTGGGGCGCCTCTTTTCTTCATACCAGAGAAGTCTAAAGAACTATGCCCCTGTCTTGACTTTCGAGAGTGGAATAAGATCACCATCAAGGAGAGGTATCTCCTACCCCTTATTAAGAATGTTTTAGAAGCAGTCCAAGGAGCCAAGATATTCACCAAGCTGGAATTGCGGGTGCCTATTATTTTTTATGAATTAAGGAATGTGACAAATGGAATACAGCCTCCTGTACTCCTCTGGGCCATTTTGAATAATGCGTTATGCCTTTTGGTATGACCAATGCACCTTCCATATTCCAAAGATTCAATGATTCGGTGTTGTTTAATCTTTTGAACCAAAGTGTTGTAGTATTCTAGATGACATGCTGGTATATTCCCGTTATCCTGAACAACATACGAAGCATGTTCTTCAGGTTTTAGAAAGACTCTGACAAAACAATCTGTACTGTAAGTCTGAAAAATGGGAGTTCAACAGGACCGACGTTCAATATCTTGGTTTCCGTATCAATCAAGTCGGCATCGCCGTGGACCCAGAAAAGGTAAAAGCCATTCTTGACTGGCCTTCTCCTGCTTCTATTAAGGACACTCAATGCTTTCTAGTGTTATCCAGTTTCTACAGACAATTTATAAAATACTTTGCTCAACAACAAAGTCATATAACCCAGACCATTAAAAAAGAAAACTTAAAAAAGGGTTTCACTTAGACAGAAGATGCAGAAGGGGCTTTTCAGACTCTTACATGTGCCTTTATACAAGCCCCGATATTACGTCATCCTGACACTACTAAAAAATTCATAGTGGTCATTGACGCATCGGATGGAGCATTGGAGCCGTGTTACTACAAAGACAAGATGAGAATGGCTTGGGACATCCTTTCTTTTATATATCCCATGTGCTGTTAGATGTGGAACACAACTATTCTGTGTTGGAAAGGGAATTGCTCACCTTAAAAGCCACCTGCAAAGAATGGAGGCATTTATTAATGGGTACTAAGGAGACATTTGAAGTCAGAACTGATCATTGCAATCTACAGTGCCTCCGCAACTTTAAATGTCGAAACAGTCATCAAGCCAGATGGGCATTCTTTTTCAGTCAATACGCTTTTGTAGTTACATACATACCTGGGTGCCAAAATGTTGTGGCTGATGCTTTATCCCACCGATATCTGGACAGCACGATTGCTTCTCCTCCACACGTCATAGAACCATGTCGAATCATTGGAGTCGTTCAGTCATTTCTTGACCGCGTGAAAACAGAATATCAGAATCTCTTGAAGAAGGGAATGCTTTAAGTCCTCCCTTACAAAAGAAGCAGGAATGCTACTATCATCAAGACACTTTGTTTCTGCCTACTAAGAAAGTGCAAACAGAAGCCTTGCAAGTGCGTCATGACTCTCATATTGCTGGACACTGTGGAATCAAGAACACACAGGAACTGCTTCTTCATTCCTTTTGGTGGCCGACTTTAAAGTCTGAATTTGAAACATATGTAAATGCTTGCAAATCTGTGCTCAAACTAAGATACCTTGAACTAAGCCAGGTTTATTGATGTCCTTGCCTGTGCCATCCGTTCCGTGGCATACGTTGTCCACAGATTTTATATGTTCTCTGCCATCTTCTGCAGGTCATCATGCCATAATGGTAACTGTTGACTCATTTACCAAAATGGCTCATTTTACAGCCTGAAAGAAATTACTCACCGCTAAGGAAATGAGTAAAAATTTTCTACAGGATATATTCCACCTGCATGACCTTCCTCAAATAATCATTTCCGATCGAGAACCCCAATATGTGTCCTGTTTTTGGAGAGCTTTTTGTAAGGTTTTACACATAGGTGTGGCTCTGTCATCTGGATTCCATCCTCAGACCAATGGTCCGACGGAACGCCTAAATCAAGGACTACAACAATATCTATGCTGTTTTTGTAATGCGACTTGAAGCAATTGGTCCTCGCATCTACCACTGGCTGAGTTTTCCTATAATAATACAGACCACAGTGCAACAAGGTCCACACCTGTTTTTAGTACTTATGGTTTCCATCCTATGGCTTTTCTTAATGTCACTCGTGAACACTCCACTGTTCCAGCAGCTGCCTCATTTGCTCGAAGTCTCCGCCATGTACTGGAAATGATACGTACCAATCTTTTAGCTACAAAATGTTATATGAAGAAAGTAGCTGATACTCGGTGTAGTCCTGCACCATCTTACCAGCATGGGAATAAAGTATGGCTTTTTTCTAAGTTTCTGCTCTTTCGCATGTCCCAGAATAAGTTCATGCCCCATTACTCTGGACCTTATAGAATTCTGCATTTGTTGAATCCAGTCTCTGTTCGACTTCGTCTACCACTTACTTGGAAAGATCAACCAGTTTTTCATGTGTCTGAACTGAAACCTTTTGTTCCTGATCCCTACCACAGACATGTCCATTATCCTCCTCCTCTTTTGGTTGATGCCCATCCTGAGCATGAGGTACAGGAGATTTGTGATTCCCGCATTTTTCAAAATCGTCTACAGTTCTTGGTTCACTGGAAAGGATATCCCATTAGTAATTGTTCCTGGGAGGATGCTTCCTCTGTCCATGCTCCCCACTTGGTCTGCACATTTTTTCATCATTTTCTGGACAAACTTGGGGCTTCCGGGGGGTACCTACTGTGACGCCGCAGAGAACAGAGGCATCCCCCTCGCGGGCCACGGTCAGATCAGCGGTCCGCGTCTCGGGCAGTGAAGAACCAGAACCTTATGGGCCTGGCGGCGCAGGGTACGCCTGAAATCTCCTTGGATTCACCTGCCTCAACTAACAGAGACACGGGACACTCTGTCAGGCGTAAAAGATCAGATTTTATTAGCTGCAGCTAGTACAGTTGTCCAAGAAGTACACAAGGTATGTTCTCAGGAGACTGCCACTTTACTTTGTGGCGCACAATCTTATATACCGTATAAAAACCATTTATTAACTACATACACTCCCAGAACACATAGAAAGGAGCCAGTAAGAATAATGTAAAGATAGAACAGAGCCAATAGAAATGTCGGAAAACAAGACAGCACCAATAGAAGGAATTGGAAAACAAAGTATCAAGTGACTTAAGGTTGCCTCCCCTCCAGCTGTGTTTGTCACCCCTCCCTTGAACTAATTCATTAACCGATCCACAACGAAGTTGCATGTGGTGCGATAAGTTTGTGTGCGTTTGGAGGACAGTTGTGAAATGAGAGAATACTAGCAAAGGACAGCGAAGGCCAGACGATAAGATAAGATCGGCGGAGAATAGTGTGAGCCTACAGATAGTTGAAACAAGGATTAGAAAACCAGACAGGGATTAGTGTACTCGGTCAGACCTTAATACCAGCCTTGTAAAGATAGAGGCAGAAGGCTGTTTTGAACACCATGTCGCAGAATAAGCAGAAAAGGCAGAATGGACTTCGTTCGCTGTGCTGCCTGAGTGAAGGCAACATAAAATGGCGGCGGGCCACAAAATGGCGGGTCGATACGATCGTATTAAAAAATCGAATTTCCTCAGACCCTCCTTTTGCCAGAACTCAGGCAAGATACACAAACTCATGTTAATCTGAGTCGATGTCTATGGCCATGAGGTCATCAAGCTGTTGCTGTACCATCATTTTGATATTCTCTGCTCTTTGTGACTTGGGTTTGGGAATACATGCAGTAGCACATAGGTTGCAGATGGCAGGACCGCAGTGCATACAAAGACAACCACAGAATATAAAAGCTAAAATTACTCCAAAGAATGTCAATACCTTCCAACCCCATTTGGACAGTAATCCCCAAAACCACTCTGAAAAGGACCAATCTCCTTCGTCCTGATGAATCGACTCGGAGATTATGTGTAACTTAGAGATAGCTTGGTATACTGTCGGAGCGTCATTAGGTATGAAAATACAGCAACTTGATCCGATCAATTTGCATACTCCACCACGGTCCGCAAGAACAAAGTCTAAGGCAACACGGTTCTGCAAGGTCATAAGACGATCAGCCTGTAGTTCAGCTGTAATGTTACTTAAAGCTCCTACAGTGATGTCTATGGTGGTTTCTACGACACGAACCAATTGCCTTATATTTCTGCTGTTGGCCATTGGACCCCAGAAGGGAAGAAATCCTTTGAGGAAATCTCCTCCCTCTTGTCCTGCTGTGTCTTTCGAATCCACAATCCCTCTGCCATATCTATTTTTATGATGGTTCGCAGGAGCGGTGTATGTAGGGGGAAGAAGAAAGGCTATATAACAAGTACCAGAGAAATCAGCTGGCAACCATGTATAAGCCCTATCGTGGCAAACGAAGTATGTACCTTGAGATGGTACTAACGGCAGTGAATTCAGGGCTGAATAAACATATGTATGGGAACATAAACTTTCTCTTTGTCCGGTGTTTGGAGTTCTACCATTTATTTGCAGACAGAAATTTCCTTGTTGGGGTATGACCCGTATCGGAGGAGATTTTCCTTGCTTAACCTTATCATTGAGGCTGGAAATGTAATTAGTTATGTTCCAATTGGTATATGCTTTTCTTTCATCTATGGAAGCTTCACTTTTTTCCATGATTTTAGCCATAGCTACCATTCCCTTTATCAATAAACTATGACTGAAATCTGAACCAACATTATGTGAACTGACAGGTTGTTTAATTTTACTTTGATATGCATTATTGAAAATGACAAAATAAGCCCAAGCGGAACCTTCATAGGAGAATGGAAGAACTAAATATGGCATTCCTTTTTCTACCGTATGTGGTATGAGTCCACACACCCAACAGTCAGTTGTATTGATCACTAACTGATGTTGATGTAACAACTGGACGAAGGAATTGTTAAAGTATTCAGTTCTTCTGATGAGTTCATGCTGGGGAAGAGTGTGAAATAGGTGCGGAGAGATAGTAGAAGAAGATGTAGAGGTAGGAGAAGAGACAACTTTTTGCTGCAGAGTAATAATGATCCAGTTTACAGATGCCAAAAGAATACACGACAATATAATGACGCATAGAGCAATACTACAACGACTACATATTTCTTTACAATTATTCTTTACATTTTTACTTTCTCTTTTATCTAATGTAGCCTCCATCTTTCTAAGTGGATGCTCACGGCAATCTTCCTCAATCACTGTAGTCACGATTATCTACCGTCCTATGACACTGTGAGGTCCTGCAGGCCTATTGCCACTTACTCAGGTCATAACTAAGACTCCTACCGTGACCCTGCAACCGGGATAGAGTACTACATAGGAGAGAAATTTACAAGTTCTTTGGTCTTGGTCTCAAATTATAGCGTTCCTGTCCAGAGGCAGTCTGGTTTTGAAACAATGTTCTTGGATTTGTCGTGTTCAAGCGACGATGCGATGGTATTGCTTCTTGAAGGATGTCGTCGTCCTCTTTCTCAGAAAGTGTTCCAATTAGACGCGCATCACTGAATGGTACAAATTGCGGAACTTTCTCACTTTCAGAGTCACTGATGCCTCTACGGACCCACTGATCGAAAGGCAAGGGCAAAGGCACTTTCTTGCAGTGCACGGCATGCACCCAGTTTTTCTTTCCTTCGACTTTAACTGCTGTTCTTGTGGTCAGAAGAACCAGGCGTGGCTCTCTCCATCTGGGCTCCAAATTTCTCTGTTGTTGGAAATTTTTCGTGCAGACCCAGTCACCTGGTCGGATGGAATGACCTGGGTCTGTGGAAGCCTCTGGTAGAGCACTCTGAACCTGTTGATGAAGAACACGCAATTTAGTTGTAAGGTCATGCAAGTAGTCAATCAACATCGGGTATGGCAAGTCTGAGTATTTCTTAGGGCGAGGAACTCCCCATACATTAGCTGGGCGACCAAATATCACTTCGTAAGGGCTAAGCCCCAAACGAGAGTGTACTGCTGTTCTGGTGGACAGAAGAGCCAATGGTAAAGCATCAGGCCAATTAAGTCCTGTGCTAGCTTGCACCTTAGCAATTTTAAGCTTCAAGGTTCCATTGTAGCATTCTACTAAACCAGCCGACTGTGGGTGATTCGCCGCGTGGAACTTCTGTTTTATGCCAAGACCTGCACAAACTTTTTGCATGACTTGACCCACAAATTCGCTCCCATTGTCACTCCAGACAATGCGCGGCAAACCAAACCTAGGGAAGAATTCTTTCAAAAGTATTTTGGCAGTTGATAAAGCAGTATTGTCCTTCAGAGGGTAGGCTTCTACCCATCTAGAAAAAGCACATACTACCACCAGAACATATTTGAGGTTGTTGCATCGTTCCATGTGAATATAATCGATCTGCAACACCTCAAATGGATATGTTGGAGGAGCAAAATGACCTGCTGGAGTTGGGGTTCCCTTTCCCGGATTGTACATCAAGCAAACAATACAATGTTTTACTACATTATTTGCACACTTTGGGATCCCCTCATTTTGCCACACTGGAGCCAGAAGTCTACATATTCCTTTTGCACTTAGGTGAGCTGGACCATGTGCCATAGTAACTACAGGTAGTACATAAGCATCTGGTAACAGCCAACGTTGATGTTCTGATAATTCAACCCAACATCCCATCTCATCTAACATTCCTGTACTTTCCTTCCACTTTCTCAACTCATTCTCCGTAGCCTCTCCTTGAATTGATTTCACACTCTCTACTGTATCTTCACACATTCCCTTTTCTCTTACGCAGTTTGCGGGACCTGCAACATACATTCGACTTGTGTCGTCTCTGGCTGTCTTTTTCGCTACCTCATCTGCAAATGCATTTCCTCGACCAACATCGTCCACAATCTTTTTGTGTGCACTACACTTCACGATCGCTATCTGAGTAGGCATTGTAAGTGACTCAAGAAGTTCAGTCACTAATTGACCATGTTGTATCTTAGTACCATGGGAAGTAAAGAATCCTCTTTCCTTCCATAAGCGCCCAAAGTTAAACGCTACACCAAAAGCGTATTGGCTATCAGTGTACACGTTTACTCTTTTTCCTTTGGATAACACACACGCTCTAGTTAAGGCTATCAATTCAGCTGCCTGAGCTGAATTATGTCTAATGCGTGCTGTCTCCACAATCGTATGCAAAGTAGTAATAGCGTAGGCTGAAACTGTATCTCCATTCGGGAGCTTGAAACAAGAACCATCTACCCATAGTGTTCCATCTGGATTCACTAATGGCGTGTCTTTTAGGTCAATTCTACACTTAGTCTCTTCTTCAGTACGGAGAAAACAATCATGCTGTTCAGAGACATCTCTCTCTTCTGGAAGAGGCAACAAAGTAGCTGGATTCAGGGTATTACATCGTTTGATGTGTATGTGACTAGCCAAAAGCGTCAGCTCATATCCGGACAACCGAGCACTCGTAAGATGCTGCGTTTTTGTCCTATTTAGTAAAGTATCCACTGCATGTGGCACCATAACAATGAGAGTATTATCTAGCACTACTCCAGCAGACTGTCGAATAGAAATTGCTGCTGCCGCTGTCGCCTTAAGACAACTAGGCAATGCTTTAGCTACTGGATCTAACGTAGCTGAGAAATATGCGCATGGTCGCTGTTGATCTCCAAAACGCTGCGTTAAGACTGACAATGCACAACCCTCTCTTTCGTGGACATAGAGCGTAAAGGGCTTACTGTAATCAGGAGTACCCAATACAGGAGCAGAACACAAAGCAATACGCAAATCAGTAAAACTCTTCTGACATTCGTCAGTCCACGGAAGAGGCTGAGGCGCATCTTTTAAAGTTAGCGCCAACAGCGGTTTAGCCAATAAAGAGAAACTCGGAATCCACTGTCTACAATAAGAAGTAATGCCCAAAAAGGCACGTACCTCTCTTTGTGTGGATGGCACTGACATTTGTGCAATTGCCTGAATTCGTTCGGGGGTCAATCGTCGTCCCTCCTTTGACAAGAGATGACCCAAATAAGTCACCTCGCGACAGACATATTGTAATTTAGAAGGAGAAACCTTGTGATTCAGATCAAACAAATGACGCAACAGTGCAACGGTCACGTTTTTGCAAATCTCCTCTGAATCAGCGGCAACTAATAAGTCATCCATGTACTGAATGAGAGCGGCACCGGACGGTAAGGAAAAGGCATCAAGATGACATTTTAGAGCTTGACTGTAAATAGAGGGACTTTCACAATAACCTTGAGGTGCGCATTTAAACCGGAAGCTTCGGCCTCCGAGGGAGAAACCAAAAATATCTCTACTCTCTTCGGCGATGGGAATACTAAAGAAAGCATTCTTTAGATCAATAACTGAAAACCAAGTCGCTGTAGAAGGTATCATCGTCAACAGAGCAGTGATATCTGGGACTACAGGAAACTGCGGTATGACAATCTTGTTTACCTCCCGAAGATCAATTACAAAACGATAAACAGGAGGCTGAGAAGGATCAGTGCGTTTAAGAACCGGAAGAACAGGACTGTTACATGTATTTCCTCTCGTTTCCTCAACCACACCCTTCTGAATCAAATCATGGACAATTTCCAGAAGTGCTTTCTCACCTTCAGTAGAGATTCTGTATTGCGGAATACGTGGCATTTCAGCATTGGGCTTGAGAGTAACAACATAAGGTGGGATCTCAAGACAACCAACGTCATTCGGACCCGTAGCCCAAAGCGTTTCGGGAAGAGAAAGCAATTCAGGTGGGAATTGATCTTTTGATAAGTACATTGGACTAGTCATTTTCTGTCCTAGAGTGAGGTATACACCAGAAGGTGAACAATATATCGTAGCATGCATTCTTTTTAATAGATCTAAACCCAACAGATTTTCACCACAACCATTCGTCAGAAGAAGCGGAGCTTCTAAATCATAAGGGCCTATTGAAACAGGCAAAGGGCAAGAAACTGGATTGCGAACAGGGGCGCCAGAAAATCCTACAGATACATTCGTTAAGCCAGACAAAGGTGCGCCAGGGAGTTTAGAATGAATGATAGAGCTGCTCATGGCACCAGTATCTAAAAGAAATGGCTCTGAAACACCCATTGTAGTGAC
This sequence comes from Pleurodeles waltl, assembly GCF_031143425.1. Classification (NCBI taxonomy): domain Eukaryota; kingdom Metazoa; phylum Chordata; class Amphibia; order Caudata; family Salamandridae; genus Pleurodeles; species Pleurodeles waltl. The sequence goes on along the minus strand of NC_090444.1, from coordinate 899,806,978 downwards.
ATTAACATAAGGTCCATTCTGATCCACTGGAATTGACGTAACCCCCTTACTTTGTCCATGGCTGTCCTATTCAAAATGAAGACTTTCATTCCCTCCTTCAATATACTGATCCTCACTGTAATACTGTGTAGACCTAACATTTTGCTGGTCAAAGTAATTTCCGGAATTTGGAGGAACAAAAGAACGCTGCTCTTGGGTTAACACACCTCGACCTCTACCTCTATTTGCTGACTGAGGACCACCACGACCTCGTGAAGCAGATGTTGCTCCATTACGCTGCAACAATGCCGGACAACTGTTCTTAAAATGACCTTCCTCCCTACAATAAGCACATTGATTGGGACCTAGCAAAGGTCTTGGAATGAATGGTTCAGGCTTTTGATACAACCTCTGAAACTGCGGAGGCTGTTGAAACTGAGGCTGAACATAACGAGGAGGATAAGCCTGTTGCAAGAGAACTTTAGTTTTTAATTCTTTCGTCTTTTTCTCTTGTTTTTCCCTTTCTTCTTTGTCTCTATTTTCATAATATTGTGCAGTAGCCAATATCTGGGCGGAAGAAGAAACTGCCCATGAACTCTCGGAGTCTTTTAGCTTGTGTGATAGTTCAGGAAGCAAGTTATATACGAACTTATCCACAAATAATCGCTGTCCCCCTTCTGTAGCCATATCTTGACCACTGTGATCAATGAATGTCTCCTCGAATCGGGTAAAGAAATCGGAAACACTTTCATCTTTCTTTTGTTTACATGCTGCTAGCTTATCCCAATTAACTCTCAAAGCAGGCATCATTGTTTTCATTAATGTAATAATCCTACCAGGGAGTTCTGAGATCAAAGCGTCGGGCTTTGCACCACCTACTTGACCTCTATCTGCGGCAATAATAGCGTTCCAATCGCCGCCTAATTCTTGAGCGTGATCCTCTCTACGAATTTTAGCCCATATTGTCTGTGGAACTACATTTCCCATCAACATGTCAATATCTGCTAGATTCATAGTACATGCATCAACTGTTTGCGACAACTCTTTATAGTAACCAGCAGGATTTTTGCGTGGATCTGGTAGTGACTGTTTAAGTGCTAAAACTTCAGACCTTTTCCAGGGGACATGTACCCATATGCGCTGAAAATGCGCAGGAATAGCTGGATTAGCACCTGCTGCTGCAACTTCTTCCTTCCATATTGGAGAAACCTCTCTCATGGGATAGTTTTTCAGTGCTGTCCTAACTGAAGGATCAGAATCAGGAAAAGTCTGTGAGAACAATAGGGATCTGAAAGAAATAAGTGTTCTGACAGCGTTTTCAACCTTAGGACCCACAATAAGTCCTTTGTCAAAGTCAGCCTGAACATCTAACAGATCCTGTGGGACCGAACCCAAATTCATATCCTCCCATTCTTTAGCGAGAGTATCGCACATAACTTTAAAAACATATCTCTGCGTAGGTGCATTCCATTGCAGAAAGGTGGACATAATATCAGACGTACTATATTGGGGACCCTTCTTGATCCATCTACAAGCAAGTGAGTCCAATTTTTCTCGCTCTTCGGAGTCTGGGAATTGACTACGAGACTGTCTTCGAGAAAAAGCTGGAGACACATTTAAAGCTTCAAAGAAAGGTGATAAGAGACCAGAGACAGTATCTGCAAATCGCTTACGCATAGATGGAGAATTTGACATAAGGATAGGGGACAAGGTATTAGGTGAATTAACTAAAGGAGCATTAGGAATTGCCAAAGGAGCAGAAGGCAAAGGAGTTAAAGGCAAAGCTGGCATAGGCAATACTTGAGGAGGCAAATGTGGAAAAGCTGGAGCAGGCGGAAGCACAACTGGCGGCTGAACAGGCTGTAACATCGGGGGTGCATTAGCACCTTGTACATAGGGCGGAGGCAATTTCAATAAGTGGGACATTAAGGGATCTTCCTCAAAATCTTTTCTCTTATCAAGGGAAGAGATAGGCAACGTCGGATAGCATTTATCTATTGCCATTCGATGCTGTCTGTCTGAAATTTCCATTGCATTATCTATTTCATCATCTTTGAATTGCTGAGCAGCCTGTATAATCGTCATTCCCTGTGTTTTCCTATCTCGTTTCGCTTGTTTAATTTCTCTCTGTTTGGCTTCCTTACGCCAAAGGCGAAAAGAGTCAAACATTGCCGGCCGGGCTTTTCTTTTAAATAACGTTGCTTCTAAATTATCTAGCACATCAGTTTCGAAACTACCATTTTCTGGCCATTTTAAAACACCATCTTTCTTTGTATATCGGGTCCATGTCTTATTAAAGGCAATAGGACCAACACCATGTTTAGAATAGAGCTCATATGTGGGAGTTCCAACCGAAGGAATCGGACAGGAGTCCTCAAGCTGGGAGTCCCTATTACAACCAAAGCAACAAAGTTTTCCAAACTTAGTCAGACCAGACATCTCACGATTTTTACTGGCTGTTCACAAACATCAAGGGGGTAAAACTTTCAGTTTACACAGCACAAATGCACTTACCCCTCGGCTTTGGCCACTGCAATGGCCAAATCTAAGGACCTAAGGACAAAACAAAGACCAAAATTTGTGGGCGCGACCCACCAAATACTTAACTAAGGATGTCTTCTTACACCAACAGAGGCCCGTCTATCGTCTCGCTTTACCATACATCATCAAAGAAAGGGCCAAGGCAGGGCGGCAGTCAGGGCAGCAGTCGTCAGTAGCCGTCAGGAAGGAGTAACCGCGCTGAAAAAGACCTTCGGACCACTTCGACATACAGGGGTCGCTTGACGTGGCTCGCGATTCCTCCAGAATTTTCTTGCGGGGTTCCTCACGACCTTCAGGCAGAACCGGTACCGCTGAAGCCGCCCCACGTTGGGCGCCAGTTGAAGAACCAGAACCTTATGGGCCTGGCGGCGCAGGGTACGCCTGAAATCTCCTTGGATTCACCTGCCTCAACTAACAGAGACACGGGACACTCTGTCAGGCGTAAAAGATCAGATTTTATTAGCTGCAGCTAGTACAGTTGTCCAAGAAGTACACAAGGTATGTTCTCAGGAGACTGCCACTTTACTTTGTGGCGCACAATCTTATATACCGTATAAAAACCATTTATTAACTACATACACTCCCAGAACACATAGAAAGGAGCCAGTAAGAATAATGTAAAGATAGAACAGAGCCAATAGAAATGTCGGAAAACAAGACAGCACCAATAGAAGGAATTGGAAAACAAAGTATCAAGTGACTTAAGGTTGCCTCCCCTCCAGCTGTGTTTGTCACCCCTCCCTTGAACTAATTCATTAACCGATCCACAACGAAGTTGCATGTGGTGCGATAAGTTTGTGTGCGTTTGGAGGACAGTTGTGAAATGAGAGAATACTAGCAAAGGACAGCGAAGGCCAGACGATAAGATAAGATCGGCGGAGAATAGTGTGAGCCTACAGATAGTTGAAACAAGGATTAGAAAACCAGACAGGGATTAGTGTACTCGGTCAGACCTTAATACCAGCCTTGTAAAGATAGAGGCAGAAGGCTGTTTTGAACACCATGTTGCAGAATAAGCAGAAAAGGCAGAATGGACTTCGTTCGCTGTGCTGCCTGAGTGAAGGCAACATAAAATGGCGGCGGGCCACAAAATGGCGGGTCGATACGATCGTATTAAAAAATCGAATTTCCTCAGCAGCCTGTTCTGCCATGGCCGCTTTTTGGGCTGCAACCTGTTTTTTGGCCCACAGCGTGGTCTGGAAGTCCTCTCTTGGGCTCTGGGTCACGCTGTGCTCATTCACGGCCCCCATAGTTTTGCTAACCTGCTTTCTGGGTTTCTTTTTTCTTCTTTTCTTTTCTTTTCCTTTTTTGTTCTTTCTTAGCCATATCTTCTTCTTCCCAGGAATCTGTGTTTCCTTCCCTGCATGCATTGCTTACCACCTTTTATATTATAGCTATTTTTCCATTCACCTGTTTGTGGCTTCTGTTCCTTGCATTGCAAACACTTCCGTCCTGGTGGTGCTCCTCACTCCTGCTTCCCATGACTTGAGCCTATCCTGTTTTTGCCTGCAGTTTTTTGTTGTTCCTGATCTGTTCTTTTTTCTCAGTTTTTTTCCTTTTGTCTCTTTTCAGGAGTTTCTGTGATCTGAGGCTTTTTTTCCAATATTGTTTTTTTTCCTCTGTGACCCTTTCTGGAGGTTACAACCTGCTAGGCTTTATACTGTCAGCAGCACCGTGGGTACTGGAATGGGTCACCTCTTACCTTACCCTGGGCCAATCCAGAACAAGCAAGAAACCATGTGGTGCTCCGAGACTGGCAGATTGCACCGGTAAGAAGCATGAAAATCGTGACTGAACAAACTCCACAAACCATCAGAAGGACATACACGTACAAAACGGAGTATGCAGTGTAGTTATTGGAATACCAATGTGGACTCCAATATGCAGGCAGCACGAAACATCAGGTGTACTAACGAGTATTACGACTAGTGAGAACAATAAAACATAAGAACAAAGCTTATCCAGTCGCACAACATTTTGCTTAAAGACATAAAAGTGACAGACAGTTAATATATCATGTAATTGGTGCAGTGCCAAGAACTATCAGAAATGGTAATAGAGAAAAAGATTTCAGGAAGCTGGAATCAACCTATATTCTCAGATTGGACAGTAGAAGTCCAGTGGGGCTCAACATGGACAAAGAACTCCACACACATTTAATATGAACCGTCAGTGCCCATTTGAATAGACGTTATGAATCAAATGATTTCCCATCTCTATGGCTGTTGTCAGGGAGATTCCCATAAAAGTATGTATCAGATCTCATTTTGTTCTTAAGTGCAAGGAACATGAGCGATAATACATGCGCAGTGTGCAATGGTTGAGATGAACTTAATATTTTTAGTGATAGAATTGCCACTAGATTGGTGCTTGCCCAAATGTGCTAGATTGACAACCTGCAAATGCACAAATGTGCAAGTATTGTCTTGCTATCCCATATTGATACAGTAAAATATGTGCTTATGCATATATTTGAAGTATATTAATAATGTTATTAAGTGGAATAGGTGCCCATGTATTAAGCCCACTCTGGCTTGATGGTTCAGGGAACGTTGAGAATACTGGTTTTATATTTGCAGTGATATTTACATTTAGTAGTTTCGATTTTTCATGAAAGCTGAATATGTTTATCTTAAAAATGAAATATGTAGAATATGTGGCCACACAGAAAGGCCAATCTTGCATTGAGTTTAAATCTGATTTTGTTGAAATTGAAATTGTCAAGAAACGTTTTCACACTAAGGTATGTTTTCTATATTTATTCTTATGTGAGAACATGTAAGTATGTAAATAACTAACCTAAAATGGCAGATCTCTTAATGTGATGAAGGCAGAGTATGACAGAAAAACGTTATAGGTTTCATTTAATATGTAAGACTGAAGTTTTTTTCAACAAGACCCTAGAGTGCTGGATTCAGTTCTGTTTTTTTTTTTTTTGAGTGCATCAGATTGTGTTTTTTTATATATATATATATATATATATATATATATATATATATATATATATATATATATATATTACCTTGTGGTTGTCGCCACTAGGTAGTTATAGTTAGGAAAATGAAAAAGTAAATAAATAAATAGCTCAAGTGTGAAGGTCGCAGACCTTCACCTGGGCCATTGAAGGTTCAAATCCATGTGTATCCCTGGTTGTTACCCTCCTTTATTTCATACTGAAAGGTGATCTTACACTTTTTAAGTGACAAATAGATTTTTATACTCAATTTTGCAGAAATATCGCATTCTAAATACATCATTCATCAAAGCCTAAAAAACTCTCAATCTATCCCTCTCACTGTTTCTCTTTCTATCTTTCAATCTCTTTCTCTCACTCACACACCCACTCAGACCTCTCCGCAGCTACTCACAGACCCACTCAGACCCTTGTGCACCCACTCACAGCCCCATTCAGACCTTCACACACCCACTCATAGACCTACTCACACACTCATGCACCCACTCACAAACCTACTCAGACACTCATGCACCCACTCACAGACCCAATGACACCCTTGTGCAGCAACTCACAGACCTGTGGAGACACTGATGCATGAACTTTCACACTCAAAGACACCCAGAGACTCTTACAGCCACTTCACACCCAGATACACTCTCTTACACCTATTCTCAAACCCAGAGAGATAGGCACGGCCAGCTCCCACCGTGCACAGCCAAATGGCTGTGTGCAGTGGAGGGTTGGGTGGTTGACCGCAGGCACTGGCTGCAGGCTGGGCCTTGCGGGCAACCCCTGCTATGCATGTGCGAAGGCTGTGGATGGTGCAAGGTCAGATGCTTAGAGGGGGTTGGCCTCAGGGCCTGGCCAACTTCCGCTGCGCATGACCAAAGGCCATGCACGGTGGTGGTTGGATTAAAATTTAGTAATGAAAATTACTATACGTTAAAAAAAAAACATACAAAGTCACAGAAAAAAACAAAGGTTACAGGGACATTGTATGCCAAGCTACTCTACGCCACTCAACTCTACGCTATACTACTATATGCCACTCCAGTGTATGCCACTCAACTATACACCATTTCATTCTACGCTAGTGCATTGAGTGCTTCTCCACTCTAAGCCACTCCAATATATGCCATTCCTTTCTACCTCACTTCAATTTACGCCACTCCAGTCTACTCCACTCTACTGTACACCAGCTCAATGTAAGCTATTCCACTCTATACAATTCCACTCTACGCTACTCCGCTGCACTCCACTCTACACTATTCCACTGTGCACTACTCCACTCTACGCCCCTTCATTGTATGCCATTACACTGTACGCAACTTCAATCCTCACCACTCTACTGGATGGTATTCCTTTCTACCCCAATCCACTGTTCGCCACTCCATTCTAAACTATTCCATTGAATGTCCCTCGCTGTCCACTACTCCACTGTATGTTATTACCCTCTTACCAAGTAAGCTGTATGCTACTCCCGTCTACAACACTCCACGGTATGCCACTCCAGTTTACATTACTCCAGTGTACACTATTCCCTTCTACACCGCTCCACGCCACATTATTCCATTGCATGCAATCCACTCTATGGCACTCCAGTGTATGATATTGCCGTATATGCCATTCTACTCTACATCACTCCAGTGACCTCTCCTCCACTCTATATAACTCCAGTCTACAAAAGTCAACTACACTCTGTGCCACTCTACTAAACTCTTCTGCACTCAATTTCCATACACTTCACTGTCTATATATGTGCTCAACTCTATGCCATGCACTCTACTGTACAACGCTTTACTCAACTCTATGACAGTTTACAACATTGTACAACACAGCATCCCGCTCTACTGTATGTAAAACCACTCCAATTTCTAATAGTTTACTCAACTTCACACTACGCCACTCCACTGTATGGTAATCCACTATATTCTACTCCACTCATTGCCACTTTAAAGAATACCACTCCACTTTACGCTATTCCATTCTATGCTACTCTACTCTTCTACACATTATCATAAGATAATCCACTGTATGCTATTCCACTTTCTGCTACTTCACTGTAGTGTAATCCACTTTATGTCACGACAGTGTACCCCACGCCACTCCACTCTATGACACTCGTCTCTACCCTATATAACTCCACTCTATAAAGTCTACCACACTTTATGGCACTCTATGACTCTATCCCTGTACACTCTACTGGCCAACTCTATACTCCACTATATACCCGTGCACTTCATTGTAGCACACTCTATTCTACCACAGGACAATATTCTAAACTCTACGACACAGACTTCCACTCCAATGTATGAAACTCCACTCCAATTTACAATAGTTAACTACCTGCACTCCACTTCATGCCATCTGACTCTGACATGCCAATACACTCTATTATACTTTAGTTCACACTGCGCTACACCACTCCACTCAACTCTATTCCACTGTACAAGAGATTACCTCATTACCTTATTCTTAACCACTGTACAACAATCCCCTCTGCACAGCTCCACTGTTTGACACACTACTGTACTCTATGCAACTCCACTCTACAACACATTACTACACTGTAATCACAGTCTTACACTTTACTCCAGTCTATACTGCTACATTACACTGTACCACATTGTATTATACTATATGACACTGTACAACAATTTACTCCATTGTATGAGCCTGATTTAGAGTTTGGCCAATGAGGTAACTCCATCACAATCGTGACTGATATCCCATATGCCATATTACGATGCCATTATATACTATGAGAATCATAATATGGTGGACTGGATATCCATCACGCTTGTGATGGAGTAACCCATTCATTAAACTATAAATAAATAAAGCCCTAAGTCGCTCTGCGATACTGTAGTCCACCAAACAACACTGTATACAACTCTTTGCATGCCACTGCATACCACTTTACTCCACTCTACCCTATGACACAGAACTCCACTCTGCTCCACTCTATGCCACGCCACTCACCTCCACACCACTCTATGACATTGTAATCTATAACACTGTACTCCAACCCACTCTGCAACATTCTGCAACACTGTAATATATTGTACAGCACTCAACTCTACACTATTCAACAATCCCCTCTACAAAGCGCTACATTTTGACACACTACTGTACTGCACACTACTCTACTAGAATGAATGCCAATCTACCCTACTGTTGTCCACAGCACTATCCAATACTGCACGCGATACCACTGTGTTATATTGTATGGCACTCAATGACATGCTACTCCACTCCTCTCTGTGATAATCCTCTCCACTATATGAAACAACACTCCACTTTATGACACTCTCCCCCACTGAATTCTACAACACTAGACTCATTGATACTCCAGTCTACGATACTCTACTTCACCCTACTCTACTCTAAAACACTCTCCTCTACTCTATGACAGTCTGGGACACTCTATTCTACAGTATGACATGCCAGTCCACTGTACAACTCTCCACTCCACTCTTCAATACTTGACTCCACTACAAGACACCTTGCCACTACACTACATAACACATTACTATACTGTAGAATATACTACTCCACTCTATTCTACTCAACAATACTCCACTCAATGACAATATACTTAATAACACTCTCCTCCACTGTACTGTTTGACATGCGAAATAACAATCCACTTCACAAAACTGTACGATGTGAAACACATTTTTAATACAAATTTTTTAAAAAATTGAAATTCAATGAAAAAACTAAAAGTTAAAACTTAGTTATAGTTAGGATTTATTTTCCCTATACACACCAAACTCAAACTACACAAACTTTAGAAATTCAAAAGTTATACTTATAACTTTAACTTACAATTTATCCACCACCTTCAAATTATTATATGAAGTGTACCCTTTTCAGCTCGCTAACTAGACAACATTAGGTATAACTCGCCACTCTACCATGCACTGTGTTCCTACAAATAATGACACTATATTGTACTATAGAACACTGCACTTGACAACACTGAGCTGTATGACACACTACTCTACTGAACTCCACTGTATTGCACTATACTCTACAACACTCTTCTCCACTCTGTGCCACTGTACGACACTCTACTTGATGACACTCCACTCCACCACCCTCCAATTCATGACACTCCAGTCGATGACATTCCACTGTCCAAAACTCTAATTTTTTACATGCCATTTGACTGTATAATAGGGTGCTTTAATATACAATACTCCACTCCACTATACAGCACACCACACCACTCTACTGCACAACACTTTACTCCACTGTACTACACTGTACGCTGTCACTCCACACTACTGAACTCACTTTATTACACCCTGCAGTACTCCATTCTATGACACTAGGCTCTGCAATACTCTCCTTCACTATACTGTATACATTCCACTTTACATCACTCCAATGAATGATATTCCACACAGCCATTTGAAACACATTTAAAAAAAAAATGAATACCATTAACATAAAATGAAAAAACAAAAACAAAGGTTAAGGGTAATTTATAGTTCAAAATATGTTATTTATTCTTTCTATACAAATCCAACTTAAAATCAACAAACATTGAAAACTGCAAAGTTATAATTATAACTTCAATTTATAATTTACGCCCCACCTTTGAAATTACTGTAAGCTGGGCACCTTCAAGGACAGTCTTATCACCAAACTCTCCACATTACATTAACTATAACTCACTCCTTTTTCATGCACTGGTTATACCCTTGCATAGTACATCACTTTTAGCATGTGAAATCATAGCACGCATAACAACATTTATAACATATCAAATGACATCATTTGTCACAAGACAGTGCATGGTAGAGTGATGAGTTATAGTTAGTGTTGCCTAGTTAGGGAGCAGAAAAAAATGTTTATGGAGGTGACCTACATATAATAATTTGAAAAATAAAGGTATAATTATAACTTTAGAATTTCTAAAGTTTGTGTAGTTTAAGTTTGGTTTGTATAGGGCAACTATGACTATACTTTAACCTTTGTTTTTTTTAATTGAATTATATCTATCTATCTATCTATCTATCTAGACATACATATGTAGATAGGTAGGTAGATAGATATAGAAACATTTAAAACCAAAACATTGTTTTAAGTGTACCCGTTATAGTTTACTGAGCTAACTCTAACTTGTGTTCCCACCATGCACTGCTGTTGACCTAACATTTTACATAACTCATGGCATCTCAAATGACATCATTCATTGATATTACTAATGATATCATTGACAACAACATTGTCATATACAGTATAGAGTTACTGAGTGTGTATGTGTAGGCCCATAGCAAGGAAATAGTGTAAGTCTTTAAGGCAAGAGTGATTGTGCATGTTGAAAGCTAAATGTGCACTATGTAAAAATCATTATAGATTAGGATGCATTACTCCATTTTAAAGAAGGTTAAAGGTTTACAGCACCTAATATGGTTGCAGAGGTATTGAAAGTAGACTGGAGCTTAAAGTCAGAACCTTTTTCAAAAAATCTGTGAAAAAGTCCAAAGGTTCTGTTTACAATAGATTGTCCGTTAGTGGATATCTGGGCAGTTGCCAGTGTTAGATAGTTGTAATACAATGATATGGATGAATCATATGCATCACAGATTGCTGAATAATATAGAATGTAGGAGTGTTCCACTTAGAGTGGTTTATCTCACACTGGTGTATGTATGGCTGTGAGTTTGCATGTCATTGTGACCATCTCAGGAATGTGTGGTGTATTTTACCAAACTTAGGAATGCTATCCATATGGCCTGACAGAAGGTGTCTTTTTAGTAGCAAATGCATACCTCTCAATCTTTTGACTTAAAAGTGAAGTTGTGTGAAGACTTTAAGAAGGTAACCCCACTGTCTGTAGGTGTGGAGTGTTGAAACACTTCAAGTCTACAAACCAAAATGTGCAATACATTGGGACTCCCGCTGGATGAACCCTTAAGCTACTTAAGCTTTTTAACCCCTTCCAGATCACCCCAACATCTTCTTTAAATATCTCTTTAACTGCCTATTTAAATGTGAATATCTCAAAAATGACTAAATGGATTTACACCAAATCACAAAAAGCATGCTTTCTGAGTAAAGTTCTAACTGGTTTGGTGTACTTCTATTCAGCTGTTTTTCTATATTGGAGAGCAATGTTTCCTATCAGAATTAACATGGAAATCAATGTTTTACAGTCCCACTCATACATTTTTCTTGGCCCCCCACTACACAGAGCAGAGCAAAACTTTCCGGGAGGAAGATAAGGTGGATAAACTTTTTGTTGGAAGGTTTTGTCAAACTGTGCCATAGATACTAGCAAAACAAAAAAGCTGTTCCGATAGAAAGTCCAATCTAGCCATAACTACACAGTGGCGACTTCCATATTAGATGTATGCTTTTTCTCTGCAAGTAACTTCCAGTCCTGAACATAATGCTGAGGAAATAAAATGTTTTAATTTTTTTATACTTCCCTCAGCATAAAATAAAAATAGATCTATTTAAAGTAAATGATTTAACTAATAGCAGCTTGAATGACTGAACATGTGATGTTCCCTCCAGGGAACTGTTCCTCAAGGTTTAACATTTCACTCTTACGTCTTTTTATGACTTCTTATTAGATCTGGCTTAAATGTATTTGACCAATAAAAAAGAACTTTCAGAGTACTACTGGGAGAGGGGCTTAGGTTTCTGCACATGCTGGTTCTCCTGAGTACAGGATGTAATTGGACCAAAGTTGTTAGCTTCCACTTAAATGGGTGCTTGTGTTGAACTTTTCTGCTTGTGGTAAAGCCTGTACTTAGTACAATAGAACTCAAGGAATGTGGTGGCAAGTCGGTGATCATGGTTACAGGCCTGATCTATTTTTTATGAAATGTTACCAAGAAGGAAGTAAGCCTGATATATTTATTGTGAAAAGTATATATTAGTGTCAATCCATTTAAGGGTGGATTGATATTTTTCAGTATTGAGTATTGAAGCCTACAGCTAGTCATTTTGTTACACAAAATCACAACATTTCACAGATACCCATAGTAGGCAAGGTTTTTGAGTTTTGGTGTTTGTTACCTCCTCTTACACATGCTGGGTATAGAAGATTGGCTCTGTGAGAATCCTTCTTAGACCCTCTTTGGAAAGATGATATTTTGCTGAGCCAACTGTCATTTTGCATACCTTTGTAATAATATGACTGTGTGCCTGATAGTTGCCTTTTGGGTAAGCCTCTTCTCACTACAGTAGGCCTGAGATGTTTATGGCGGCAAACTATAGGGCTAATTGCTCACTGGGAAAAGAAGAGCCAGATGCGATTTGTGTGGTCTTTTCATTATGAAAAGTTATGAAAAGCATTTGCTAAAGTCAATGGGCCTCTAACAGTGGATTACTTTAACACAATGTTACAGGCTGTAGACAGGTATTTTGTTACATGTAATCTCACAGATTACCATAGTAGGGAAGTGTTTTGGTGTTGATCACTTACTCTGACAAACCCTGGGAGTAGAAGCTGTTCACTGTAATGTTCTTGTTAGGCCCTATTGAGAGGGGTTGTGTAGTGTTTTCCAACTGTCATTTAGAACATATTTGTAATTTTATAATGGTATGCATGATGGTTGCCATCTTATGCCCTTCAGTAGACCTTTCATGGCATAGTGACAAGCCAATGGCAATGTTTCTCTAGGAAAAGATATGTCACATTCATTGGGTGTGATCTGTTTATAATTTAAAATTATGACAAAGCAAATAGGCCTGGTTAACTTAATGTAAAAATAATGGATTCTTTTTATTAGTCACTAGACGGTCTGTTGATTTGAAGAAATGTGGGCAGTTTCAGGGTATGTTGTAGATAGCTTTACTGAGTTCAACAAAATAGCCAAACAATCAAGAAAAGGTAGACCAATGGGAGGCCTCTGACTTTGGGAGCCTTATAAACTGAATTAAAACTCACAGCAAAAAAATATGGAGTGCAATGGCTCTAATATTCTACATGTGAGACTAACTGAAGTTGGTACAGAAATCAGAAGTATTTATATTCTCAATGTACATATCACTCAGCGATGGTCAACAGAGGTTCAGGGTACTTTGCATGGGCTGGAGAACTACGTGAAAACTCTTATAGATAACACAAACAGGTACTGGATCACAGAGATCACCGAAACGCGCGTTGGTAATTGAACTTGCGGCTGGCAAATATGGAGTATTAAGAATGGATGTCTGATTTATTGGACTTCTGGTTATTGGTTTTTCGGCCGGCCTAACGACCCTATGGGCTTTGATCAAGGCTGGTCAGGATAATGAAATATGTGGAATTTTTTTTGATAAATGATTAAAGAATTATGGGCCAGATGTAGCAAAGGGTTTTACCCATTCTGTGTCTATGGGAAAATGTGTTTGTACATATGGCCCTATGTTATGAGTTTTTGAGAAAAAGAACAAAGAATAAAAAAATATGAGATTTTGTTATATTTTGTTACAAATTTATATGAGATTTCGTTATATATTTGGTAATTAGGTTTTTGTAATTTTTGATTGTTTTTATTCGTTGCTCTATTGTGAGTATGTCTGAGTGAGAATGTGTGTCTATCATTATTTTTTTGTCTTTGTGTCTCTATGTTAGTGGTTAGTATTTGTTTGATATTTTCGAAAAACGTTTTTTCTTGATTGTACAATAATAATTAAATATATATTTTTTTCAGAAGGAGTTTAATTTTTCTGTTTGATGTTTGCATATAGAAATTTGTAGGAGAGAAGTGTGTTTGTATTAAAATTGATTTGATTCCCTAGTTTTCTCTCTTCATCAATCTAGGGACCCCTTTCTTGATCATTCTTTGAATATGAACAGTGGCGAGGTCAGGCTATGTGGAACATAGCAATGCTGACCATTATCCTGAAGTTAACCAGACCAATAACAGAAAATAAGCTCATTGGAAATGTGAAAAATAATGCAATGAAAATCCATTTGGTTAAGTCCATAATATCCAGACGAGTAATCTTCACGAACAGTTTCCCCAAAAATTGACACTCACATGAGCTGCTGTCTGGAAGGTTTCGGGGTGATCCATGAAGCTGGGGCAGAGATAAAGGGGTGTGAAATTTGGACCATTTCCAATTTTAATTCCCATAGGAAAAACTGAACAGATATAGCACCAAAACCATTGGACAGAATTACACCAAATTTGGCAAAAAGGTAGCTCTTCATCCATAAAGACCCCTTTTTGCTGTTTTCCGTAAATATGTTCAGTAGTTTTTGAGAAACTGAAGAAAATCCAAATTTGTATATCTAGGGACGCACAGGATTTGCGACCCCTTCTGATCTCGTGCTGAGATCTGATTGGCTGTCACCACCTCAAACCAGGAAGTGTTGGCAGCCATCTACGGACTTGACTTGTGCCGAGTCCCAGACAAAAATGTAAACAAAAAGAAAAGATGCGAAAAAACAGAAAAGGAGGAAGAAATATGCAATTCACACCGAGAGTTTAGGGTTCTAGTCCAGGTGTATCCCTGGTCACTTCACTCCTTTATTTTTTTTTTCAAGTGAAAATGTTTAAGGCTCATACTGAAAGGTGATCTTACTCTTTTTAATTGACAAATATATTTTTATTTTCAATTTGTATAGAAATATCTCATTCTAAATATATAATGAATAAAAGCCTAAAACACTTTCAATCTCTCTCCCTCTCACACTCTTTCTCTCTCTCTCTCTCTCTCTCTCTCTCTCTCTTTCCATCTCTTTCTCCCACTTACACACCCACTTATGCTTATGCAGCCCCTCTGACACCCTGACCTCTTAGCTCTGGTGCTGGGGGCCCACAGAGACCCACTAGAGCAAAAGAACATTTTTTTACATTTTGCACGATTTGAGGTGGATCTGAAAAACTTTGAAAAGAAAAGAAGCACAGGCTCCCACGCTTCATCTTATTCAGGCCTCTGAGTGGGCCAAGTCCTGGGGGCAAGGATTATGGAAGTGCCCCCACCCCCGCAGCCCCGTGGACTGCCACCTCCCCGGGGCTTATTTAAATTTAAATACAGTGGGCTTCCTGGCCCCCCATTAGCCCCAGGACTGCCACCTCCCTGGGGCATTGATTTGATTGTATGCGGATGGCAGTGTGGTCCTCCCTGCTGCCCTGGGGACCACCACCTCCCCGGGACATTGATTTGATTGTGAGTGGTGGGTCACACGGCCCCCCTGCAGCCCCGAGGACCACCACCTCCCCAAGGCAAACTGAAAGAAATAGAGAGGGGGTCTGCTCTGGACACCCTGAAAACCACTGCCGCAACTGGATTTTTTTTTGCTGGAGGGGCCACTAATGGCACTGGCGACCACCCCTAACAAGGGCCGCTCCTTCTGTGTTTTGGGATATCCACCCCCAGGACATAACTGTTTGATGGGGCTTGAAGGCAGCTTTTATAGCTGCAACCAAGTCACAGCAAACACAGTCTGCTTTCTGGCATTGGGACCTGTAAAACAGGTTCCGCTGCCAGAAAGCAGTTTTCATCAGCCTTCCCTTCATGCAGCTATGCCTTGAGGCTTCCCCTGCTGTCCCAGTTAGCCTGTAGAAGGCCCCAAAAAATAATAAAAAAATTAGCAGGGACTGCGGGGGAGCCTTAAGGCTTCCCCATGGTCCAGATAGACCATAAAGTTCAAAACAAAATTGGGGGAAAAAAATATGAATAGCTCAGGGGTGAAAGTCTCAGAACTTCACACTGAGAGATTAGGGTTCGAGTCCAGGTGTATCCCCGGTCATTTCCCTCCTTTATTTTTTTTTTCAGCTGCAAATGTTTAAGGCTCAAAAGTGAACTTCCTCTTTTTAATTGAAAAATACATGTCAATTTCGGCAGAAATATCTCATTCTAAATATATTATCAATCAAAGTCTAAAAAACTTTCAATCTCTCTGCCTCTCTCGCTTTCTCTCTCTCTCTCTTTCTGTCTCTTTCAGTCTCTTTCTCCCACACACACACCCACTTATGCTTCCGCAGGCACTCACAGACCCACGCAGACCATCATGCACCCACTCACAGATCCACTTAGACCCTCACGCACCCACTCACAGAGCCACTCAGATACTCACAAACCCACTCAGACTATTACACACCCACTTTCAGACCCACTGATATCCTCCTGAACCCACTTACAGACCTGTGCAGACACTGAAGCACACACTAAGACACTGATACATGCATTCTCACACCCAGACAGAGATTCTCACATCTACTCTCACCCCATGATACACCCTCTTACACCTACTCTCAGACCCAAAAAGATAGGCTGCGGCCAACTCCTGCCACGCATGGCCAAAGGGCCATGTGCAGTGTGGGGTTGGGAGGTTGGTGGGCGTTGGCTGCTGGGTCTGGCTGCAGGCCAGGCCTTGCCGGCAACCCCTGCCACGCACTGGTGAAGGCCATGCACGGTGCAAGGTTGGGTGCTTATAGGGGGTTTCCATCAAGGCCTGGCCAGAGGCCAGGCCCATGGCCAATCACCACCATGCACAGCCGGTTGTGCACAGCTGTGGTTGGATTAATGTAAAAAACATAGAAATTCACTGAAAAAAAACAAAGGTTACAGGGCCGCTGTAGTTAGGCTCACATTTTAAACATACAAAACCAAGAAATTCACCAGTTAGAGTTATCTCAACTAACTATAACTCATGCCCTCACGTAACTATAACTCGCGTCCTTGCAATGCACAGTTTTTTCATCAAAAATGTTACTGCAAATATTACAGTGATATTATCAATCATGTTATCAAAGATGTCATGAGTGCCATCATTTGTGGAATAATTAGCAGTGCATTGCGTGGGAGTGAAGTGTGGTTACCTTAGGGCATGAGATATAGTTACTTGAAATAACTCTAACTGTAACTGGTGAATTTCTATGGTTTTGTACGTTTAAATGAGAGCCTAACTATAATGTCCTTTGTTTTTTTTAAGTGAATAAATATATATACACACGCGCACACACACACAGACACACACACACACATATGTGGTATAGAGATGTGTTTATATATATGTATATATATATATATAAACACTTTAGGGCGGCGTACACTTCCTGCACCATATCGTCAGCTGTGCTCGTTACATGGCGCACACCACCGCGTCTCCAAATCACCACTTGCCTCCACCAATCCAGAAGGTACGGCACTCCTCGAGTGTATTAATTCAGAATTTATTTACATACAGGAACGTGTTTCGGCGTTGCTGCATTTATCAACCTGTGTATCGCCATTTTGGCGATCCTTATATATCACATGATCTCGTGAGAGATCGCTTGTGCTGAACCACCTGACAAGTGTATTTCTACATCTTTACAAAATGTTTTACAAATAATCATATCGCATGTCAACATTGTGCTCCCTTAACATACCAGAAGCATTATATGTACTTCACATAATCATCTAAATTGTCGCTCATCTCAGTCCGACGTACTACTTCAAATATCCACCTTAAAATATAATGATGTCAATGGATTGCTGATTGGCTTCTTTCCTACAGTGGAATATTGCCAGTTGATATATATATATATGTATAGGTATACATCTCTACTTATGTAGAAAATGAAAACTGATTGCAGTTTATAATGTTGAAAGATAGGTTTATTCTCTTTTTCTATTGCGCACAAAATCCTTCTCGAATGATGGATTGTTTTTTTTTTAAGTGTGTATAGAATACTAAGGCCCTCATTCTGACCCTGGCGGTCAAAGACCGCCAGGGCGGAGGACCGCGGGAGCACCGCCGACAGGCCGGCGGTGCTCCAATGGGGATTCCGACCGCGGCGGTAAAGCCGCGGTCGGACCGGCACCACTGGCGGGCTCCCGCCAGTGTACCGCCGCCCCATTGAATCCTCCACGGCGGCGCAGCTTGCTGCACCGCCGCGGGGATTCCGACCCCCCCTACCGCCATCCAGATCCCGGCGGTCCGACCGCCGGGATCCGGATGGCGGTAGGGGGGGTCGCGGGGCCCCTGGGGACCCCTGCAGTGCCCATGCCACTGGCATGGGCATTGCAGGGGCCCCCGTAAGAGGGCCCCTACATGTATTTCACTGTCTGCTGCGCAGACAGTGAAATACGCGACGGGTGCAACTGCACCCGTCGCACAGCTTCCACTCCGCCGGCTCGATTCCGAGCCGGCTTCATCGTGGAAGCCTCTTTCCCGCTGGGCTGGCGGGCGGTCTGAAGGCGACCGCCCGCCAGCCCAGCGGGAAAGTCAGAATTACCGCCGCGGTCTTTCGACCGCGGAACGGTAACCTGACGGCGGGACTTTGGCGGGCGGCCTCCGCCGCCCGCCAAGGTCAGAATGAGGGCCTATGTCCTCCTTGTTACTTTGTACAAAGAGTAAACTAATTAATCAAATGTAGGTAGTTAACTACTTTATTATAAGTTGTCTATTATATGAAGTTCATTATAGAAGGAACCAGTGATTAATTTTTACTTTCAGGGCACTTTCTGATATGTAGTATAACCACTAGTCAAGTATGGGAGTTGGACTTAGTTATGGCTGTTGGTATGGAGGATGTTTACGATTGTATTATAATTATTTGTTTAATATAATAATTTATTATGTAAATGTTAAATGATATGCAGTGATGATTTTCACGTGTAATTGTTATTTATTGTAAGGCTGTTTGCTGAAGGCAATACATAAATGTGCTTACTTTCCTACTTTCCATGTGTTAAAGGAAATAGACTTTTGAGAGGGCATTGTTATTGCACTATGCTACAGCATATATACAGGCATTTTGATATAAGGAATTGTGCTAACTGGTTCACTAGGAAAATTAATTTCAAAAGCTTTTATTGTGTTCTTTATAATGAACATTTATGACAAAGGCATTCGGCCTCACTTGTTCCTGTGCAACACAGATACAAAAGCCAATTAGCCTTTAAGGGTGGATTGTTGCACCATGTTAAAGCCTGCAGTTAGGTATTTAGTTACATGAACTCTCACTGTTTACCTTTGTAGGGAAGGATAGTATTGGTGTTGGCTACCCTTTTTGACAAATCCAAGGAATAGAAGATTTGGACTGTAATAATTATTGGTAGATACTCTCCAGAAGGCCTGAGAGGCTTAGATGTCTTCCAGGATATTGTAATAATAAAAAATGTAATAATACATACATGATTATATATAAACATACATCTAGGTAGGTACATAGAGGGTCTTTCTATCAGCCCTCTTCTGTAATTTGTTTGCCTGTCATTCAGGCCCTGTTTCTGCCCATGACAGGGCCCTGCAATGAGTAATGTTTCAGTCCAGATCTGTCATTGCCTCTCTAGCCCTGTAAAAGAGAGCATTTTTGGATCACATGTGCACATCCACCCTGATAAAGAGTGTGCTTCAATGTCAAGGTTTTTTAGCCATTCCTCTAAATTGAATTTTTTGCCTTTTAAAGCTCAACTTTGCTTCTCTTATTTTTATTTTTATTTTTCAAAGTGATTACTACGGCTCCCAAGGGAGAGCTAATGGGCTGCTTCCTTATTAGCTGCTCAATTCAGCTGCACTGTGCCGAACGTTGCGCTGTCTATAGTGTATCATTGTTTTACCATTCCAAAGTGGCCAACACGTTGGTACTAAAGGTGGTAGCTATGCTGGAACTTTAAAGCAAAAATCAACTTTGTGCAATAGAAACTGCAAGACAGACCCCTACTGCTATGTTTAGTTTTGTTATTGCAAGCATATGTCTGCCATGTTTAGATCGCAGCACCTTTTATTTACTGGTATTCTTTTACCTTGCATATGTTGTTTGACTGTGTTTTATTGTGATTGTGTTATAGGGAGAATGCAAGAATGAGTCAGTTGATGGATGAAAGGATGAATGAGGGCAAAGATGATAGCATGTATCATGGCTTATTGAGTAGGTAAAGCCATCAATGACACAAAAAGCACTTCAGTTCTTAAGCCAAACCTATTGTTGACAGTACTTGTTTAGGCAATTATTCTAGATCTCTTCAGCATCTCTGTTATTTTACGTGCTCAACCTTCATTTAATGACAGATCGTAACTTTCCTTAATCATGCCAATAATGATTGCACGTAACTTCCAATTTGGCACATGTTCTCTTTCTTCTGGCTAAGAAACTATTAAAATAGAGAGATCGCTCACAAGCCCAGTTCGAGCACAGCCACATATTCTTGCAACGGAGCTAGCTAGCTAGTCAGCGCAGTGGAGGGGCCCGCGGAGAGAGATACTCGCTCTAGTCTCTCCGTGGGTACTTTTGGGAGAGGGAAGTGACGACGAGGGACAGGATAGGCGGAAGGTAAGTGGGGGTGGGTTTTCAGGAAGGGAAATAAAGGGGGGTTTGGGGGGAGGGACCGGCCTCTTTCCGTGCCGCTCATCACACGGTCAGGTTTTTGGGCCGGTCCCTGGGAAAGTGGTGTTCAGTTTAGGCAAGTCGGGGGTTTCTAGGGCGCCTTGCCGCGAGGCAAGTTTTAATACGTAGGAGCTGCGGTCGGGCGTTTGTTTTGTCGCCTTTGCCGACCGGGTTTCTTTTCTTTTGTAGGGCACTCGAGGAATAGTCTGTGTCGGCGCCATGGCAACCAGCCATGACGATGAGGCAGTAAAGGCCGCGCTTTGCGTGTTAGGCGAAGCCGGGCGAGCTGACCTCCTCAGGCTTGGGGTTTTGGACCAGGCCTGGGTCGGCATGGTGCAGCCGACGTGCAGCGCATCAGGCCGGGTAGCGGCAGTTGTGGCCGCATGCTCTTCCCCTGAAAGGGCAAAAAAGCCCAAAACAGAGGCAGTGGGGCGGGCATGAGGTGCTGCCTCCCCCACCAGCCAAGTAGAGGAAGGAGAGGGCAAGTCTAATGATTTAGAGCACATTGGGGGGGTGGGGGAACACCAAGGGGGGGGCAGTGATGACATGGCCCCCATGGATTTGTACCTTCCCAAAGATGGGGCTAACATGGTAGGAACCCCTGTGCCACCAGTTAAAACGAAGGGCTAGGGCTCCAAGCAGGGTGGTGGCCCGGTGAAAGCCAGAGCAGGCACTGGGCAGTCCAAGAAGGCTGGGGGGGAGTGGAGCAGGGGCGGCCACAGCTGTTTTGTAATATGGTGGACCCGGTTTGACATGAGCGAGGCATGGCATTTGGAGTCCAGGATAAGGGAACAGCGCCGCATAGTGGCGGAAACGGAGGACAGGTGGGCCCAATTATGCATGGACCGGGAGGTTGCTGGGGCAAGTGGCAGGCAATTGAGGAGGCCGGTAAAGAGTGCAGGGAGCCCGGGGCCCATGCCACAGGCACCAGGCATGGGCAGTTGGGTTTGGGTACCACAAGTGGAGAGTGGGAGGGGCTAGGAGGCAGTTGCGGCCGGAGGTTTAGGCGGCGCGATGAGTGCCAGTGGCGAACACGGCCACAATTGGTGCAGAATGTCAATGCCAGTGTCTGAGATTGGCAGAAAGAAGGTGATGCCAACGGCCGCAACATGGCCTCTGCATGTTGGTCTGAAGCAATAGAGGGGTTTTCGGCGGCCTTCTCTACATCGCAGGATTGCGGGCTGTGCAGAGATGGTGTGCGCCATTAGGGGCAGGAGGAAGTTTTGTCGAATTATATGGTGATGAGTGGTGGTGTTGTCAGCAGCTTGGAGATGGGTGAGGAGGATGTTTTGGAGCTCGATTATGATGAAGACTTGGATGAATGGGAAGATGGGGAGATTCAGGAGGCAGAGGTGAGCAGCGTGAGAGGGAGGGAGAGAGGACACAGGAGCGGCGTAACCCCTCTTTCCGTTTCAATTTTGCAGGATCGGGTGATTGGTGGTGAACACCAAGAAGGGCGGCAAGTGCTGGCATGTGGTTGAGGGGCCCGGAAGATTTTACAGCCTTTGGGGGCACAAGGAAGAGGTAAGGGGCAATGGTGGTCGGTTTGGGGGGATGGCGTGGGTTTCGGCTGAGCCCCTACGCGTAAGGCCATAGGGGTGGGCGATTTTTCAATTTTTGACACACCGACAGCCAAAGTCTCTCAAGGTGGGGAGAGTGGGAAGGACCAGGAGGCAAATACCACAGCTGTGAGCAAAGGGGGGTCCAAGGTGACAGGTGAGGCGACAAGGTCAGAAGACAAAGAGGGGGGTGGACACAAGAGGCGGCTTCCATGTATGGGTTTGGCTATGCCTTTGGGTTCGCATGTTGCTGACAAAACGAAGGCGAGAATATGGAAGCATGAATATGTGGATGTGTTTAAACTCTTACACAGGGATATCCAAGCCAAGGAGGGCTCTATGGAAGAGGAGTGGGAGCTAGCACGGAAACCAAGGGTTCCAATTACAATGGACAACTGGACTTCGGCATTTTTTATCTTCGCAAGTATATACTGTGAGAAGTTCCCGGATAGGGCCATAGCACTTTTCAAATATATGGATATCATAAGGAAAGCGCAGATGCATTTCAGTGGCTTTGCTTGGTTGAGCTATGATGAGGAGTTCAGGGCTAGGGTGAGTGTCAATCCTGATAAGCCATGGGGGGATGTAGATCCAGAATTATGGATGCAGTGGATGGTGTTGTCGCAGTCCACTGCGTCTACAAATACCGCCAGCGGCCTGCCAGTGGTTTATAAGCCGTTTCAGTCCAATCCCGCCCAAGGATGGGCGGCCGTAGGTCAGCGATCCCCAATACCTACGACAGGAGCTTGCTGGAACTTTAACAAAGGTTTCTGTTCCAGACAACCATGCAAGTTTAAACATGATTGCTCCAAATGCGGGGGCCGTCACCCGGTTACACAATGTTTTTCGCTCTCCATCCCAGCAGAGAAATGGAGAGCGTCCAAAGGCAGAGCCATGCAGGGCAATCCTGCACCAAAGGGCTCCTACGCCAATTAAGTTGGATTTTCTCCTGCCCTGGCTCCATACAAATCCTGACAGGGCCACGGCTTGTAAGCTACCATGGGGTTTCCAGGAGGGTTTTCGTGTCAGCTATCAAGGTCCGCGTATGAGGCGGTGGGCAGGCAACTTGCGGTCTGCCAAAGAACTGCCACACGTTGTGAAAAGTAAATTGGATAAAGAGGTGTCATTGGGCAGAATTGCAGGGCCTTTCTATGACTGGCCAAGTCAAACTCTTATGATCTCCCCATTAGGAGTAGTTCCAAAGAAGGCGCCTGGTGAATTTCACCTGATCCACCATTTGTCATGGCCGGAGGGCACATCTGTCAATGATTTCATTGCACCAGAGGACACCAGGGTAGTTTATGCATCTGTGGATGATGCCATAAAACTGGTCAGAGGGTGTGGCAACGGAGCGGAGTTGGCGAAGTGCGACATCAAATCAACCTTCAGGCTACTGCCCATACATCCAGAAGACTTTGACAAGTTGGGGATGCAGTTTGATGGGGCCATTTATGTGGACAGGGTCCTCCCAATGGGTTGTGCCATATTTTGTGCCCTGTTTGAGGCATTTAGTACTTTCCTGCAATGGGTTTTTGTCAAAATGAGTGGGCATTGTGCGGTGACTCATTATCTGGACGATTTTCTGTTCGTAGGGACAGTTGCTTCTGGGGCTTGCGGAGGGCTTTGTTGGTCTTTCAGGAATTGTCACGACAAATGGGGGTGCATTTGGCTTCGGAAAAGACCGAAGGGCCACAGTCTGTTCTCACATTTTTGGGCATCAAGCTAGATTCCATTGCTTTGATAGCCAGACTACCAGCGCAAAAAGTCAAAGAAATGCTTGAATTTCTGGGTACTGTGAGGAACTCACGTAAAATCGAGCTGCGCACTGCACAGAAGCTGCTAGGTTACCTCAATTTCGCTTGCAGGGTAGACAGGGGCGGTAGGACTTTCTGTAGGAGGCTGGGTCTGGCTATGTCTGGAGGTGTACTGCCACATCACAGAATACGAGTGTCAGTGGGATTGAGAGAAGATGTGAGGGTGTGGGAAACCTTTTTGATGCATTTTAATAGGGTCTCCGTGTTTTTCTGTGAGGACGAGACAGTGTGGCAGGTACAAATATTTTCAGATGCAGCAGGAGCCAAGGGTTTTGGGATCTTCTGGGATGGCAGGTGGTGTGCCGAAAAATGGCCTACACAATGGATGCAGCAAGGGAGGAGTATTGCGTTCTTGGAATTGTTTCCCCTCCTGCTGGCAATGGCAGTATGGGGCAGGAACTAGCTAACAGAACGGTGCTTTTTCGAGTTGATAACATGACAGTAGTAGAATTAGTCAACAGACAGAGGGCAAGGGACCTTAGGGTTTCACGCTTGTTGCACCAGTTCATGCTGCAGTGTTTGTCTTTGAATGTAGTTTTTAAAGCTGCTCACATACCAGGGGTATACAATGAGATTGCGGATTCCCTGTCTTGTTCACAGTGGCAGCGTTTTCACAACTTGGCACCAGGAGCAGAGCGGAACAAGACTGCGGTCCAGGCAGACATTTGGGAGTGGGGGGCATGATGATCACAGGGCTGGTGGAGATGTCCTTAGCGGAATACACTCGGCGGAGTTACGTGCTGGCATGGTTGAAGTTTCAATCATTTGAGCTGTTTTCAGGAAATTTTTGGGTGCAGAATGCAAAAGAGTTAGAGCTGTGTGCATTGTGTTTTATGCTGTTCATGATACAGAAAGGTTTGTTGCCGGCTACCATTGGGGGTAAACTGGCGGTGTTTCCTTTTACGGGAAATAGTTTTTTGGTCAGGATCCAGCTAGAGATGACCTGTTGGGAAAAATGCTAAAAGGCTGGGGCTTGGTCAGATCAGTTGCAGGTAGGGCGGCTAGAGAGCCTATTGGTTTCGACCTGCTGCTGGAGTTGTTGCATGTGCTGCCAGTGTGTTGCACGGACGACTATGAGTTGGTGCTTTTTCGTTTATGCATGCTGTGGATGTTCTTTGGTGCTTTCCGTGTGTCGGAATTGTTGGGGGTCAGGAGAGAAGTAGGAGTGCAGATCAAGGAGGTTTGCTTGCATGGTGATCGGTTGGGGATTTGGCTCAGACGATCTAAGACTGACCAGCTAGGGAAAGGGAAATGGGTGTGGTTGGAGAAAGGGGGCAATGTTTTGGCTTGTCCGGTGCTTGAATGGATGAGTTTTCGAGGGATGAGGGTTTCCTCCAGAGAGTCAGGGGTGTTTGTACACAAGTCTTGGTCCAACCTTACAAGTTTTCAGTTTCTACAGGTTTTGAGGATGGCTTTGGGGCAGACAGGCCATTGAGCAATGGATTTTGGCACACATTTGTTCCGAATTGGAGCAGCTACTGCCACTGCACATTTGAGTTGGGACTCGGCAAAGATCAGGGCAATAGGCCGTTGGAAGTCAAGGTGCTGTGAGCGTTATGTGAGGCCCTGAGGTTTTGATTAGGGACATCTGCGTGTTTTTTGGTGGGGGGGGGCATTTTTGAAAACATTCTTTACAGATCTTTTTTATTTACAGGAGATGTGTCCGGTTCATCGAATGGCAAAATGGTTACATGGCTAGTAGACCATTCCTTTCTCTACTGGGCAGCAAAATTAGCATAGAAACAAATTTACGGTCGGGCCTTGGGACTTCCCAGTAACCAGCACGAAGTTTTGTGGTGGGGAAAAAGCGGCATGAGGTGGGGAAACCTGCTTCCTTTCTTTACATCTAGCTTGCCAATCTGTGGTTGTCCTGATTTGCTAATTATTCATTTGGGCGAACATTATCTGGTTAAACGGTCAGGACTCACACTACTGCAACACATGCAGAGAGACTTGGAACTCATCAAGCAGAGGTTGCATGGTACCTGTTTGGTATGGACGGAGTTTGTACCTCGTCGAGTGTGGAAAGGGGCAGTCAAGTATGGAGCCATGGAGCGGGCTTGCTGGAAGCTCAATAGAGGTATGAGGGTTTTTTGCTGGGCACAGGGGATATAAATCTTGAAACATGAGGACATAACAGAACAGGATGAGCCACTTTTCAGGGCTGATGGGGTACATTTGTCAACATTAGGGAACGCTTACTATTTGATGGATTTGAGGTTGCTGGTGGGGGATCTGTGGGGTGAAAGCATGTGGGTCAGAGAGCGGGACTAAGTCAGTTATGTTGCAGTAGTGTGTTTTTGTGTGGGGCAGCAAAACGCCAAATGGGTTTGTGCTGGTTGGCAGTAGATGGGGGAGGGTGGTGAATCAGATGCAGGCTTGGCTACCCTTCCAGGGAATAAACAAGCAGGTGAAGGCTCTGAGTAGGGGTACGCACGAACCAAGTGGGACATGAAAGAAAAAGGGGAGTGTGTAGGGGAATGGAGGCGAAATGCAGGTTTGGAGTGGAAGGATGAGCGAGGAAATGTTAAAGGGTGGGCGCTATTAAAGTTGGGGTTTTGAATTGAAAGTTAAGGTTATGCTATTGTTGCAATCCTGTCCTAAATAAATGACCTTTTACACTAAATGGTTGTCACTGAATTATGTCCCGATGGAGGGGCCCGCGAAGAGAGAGACTCGCTCTAGTCTCTCCACGGGTACTTTCGGGAGAGGGAAGAGACGACGCGGGACAGGATAGGCGGAAGGTAAGTGGGGGTGGGTTTTCATGGAGGAAAATAAAAGGAGGTGTGGGGGGAGGGGCCGGCCTCTTTCCGCGCCGCTCATCGCGCGGTTAGGTTTTTGGCCTCCCACCCACCCGGCAAAACGATGAAGGATGTGAGATGAGCTGAATTTTTGGGTAAGTGGAAAGCAGGGGTAGGATGGGCTGACCGTCAGTTAGGGCAGGTTGTGATGAAGGGCGAAGCAGTAGATGGGGGAGGGTGGTGAGTCAGATATGGGCTTGGCCACCCTTCCAGGGAATAAACAAGCAGGTGAAGGCTCTGAGTGGGGGTACGCACGAACCAAGTGGGGCATGAAAGGAAAAGGGGAGTGTGAAGGGGAAAGGAAGCGAAATGCGGGTTTGGAGTGGAAGGATGAGCAAGGAAATGTTAAAGGGTGGGCGTTATTAAAGTTGGGGTTTCGAATTGAAAGTTAAGGTTATGCTATTGTTGCAGTCCTGTCCTAAATAAATGACCTTTTGCACTAAATGGTTGTCACTGAATTATGTCCCAATTATTTGCATGAGGCCATTTTAAAAAAGCACCCTAGCCTACTGTAAAATTACTTCCCTTGCTTTATAAAGCCCCCCTGGGTTGGGGCCTAATCACAAGGGCCTTGTCTGTTTTGCACTCATAAGGAACACGAACAATTACGGCACTTGTAGAAACCTATCATCAAGTGAAAGTTCTGCAGCGTCTAAATTTGGCCTTTTAAAACAAAATGACTACTTAAAAAAGTGAACACTAATTATTGCCATTGGCTTCCCAAAAATACGCTTCTGCTTCACGCATTGTTTACAACCGAATGCTTTGGCCTTTTGAAATGTTTCATTTCATGGCGTCAAGTCATGCCCTGTCCTTCCTGTACGGCGGATTCTGTGGCTTTAACCCCTGACGTTCACAGCAAAAGCGGCCTTTTCCTATGTCTGCTCGGCTGCAAGTAGTTTTTGCCTTGTAAAGTGGGCGTGTAAGAGGAAGAATATACAACCAACAGGTACACAGAAAAGGGACCAATGGTTGAGAATGAATGTTTTTCTAGATTGTATATAAACAGATAGGCGGCAGCCACGGATTAATTTCTGCAGGTGATTGCAGGGGAAGGGCACTCATTTTTGGTGACAGAAGCTTAATTTATACTATTAGACTTTGATCCTTAACATGGGTGGGCGAGGCAGAAAAACGAGAAAATCGAGAAAGAGAAAGGAAAACGGTGACAAAGGGAGAAAGTATGGACAAAAAGGACAGAATAGAATAACATAAAGAGACAGAAGTGCTGGTGGTAAAGGAAATAGGCCTGAGCTGGAAATATGTAGGCAGCCCTGACATTCGGCAATCCAGTATTTTTGTATCTGCATTTCTTTTTTAAACATGTAAAACAACTAAAAAACAGTTGTCTTGTGAGTGATTCCCCAACCTGTCAGCCTGGGCTAACAGGCAAATAAACAGCTGTGCATATTTCCGGTAAGAGAGTTGAAAAGGATCACCTTTCTTAATGAAGCTGATGTGCACATATGTTTGTACTACTGAGCTAATGTTTTCAGACGAGTGTACACTAGTTCTTACATAAGAGTACTTATAGCGCTTACACATATCAGCCGTTGAACGAGGAGTGTACATTTATTGCTTACAGAAATACAGAAATATACTACCTGCAAGTTTTTTTTTTTTCAAAAGTCTAAATTATTTTAGATAAACTTCGATCAAAGGAGCAAAAAAGGTATGAATTAATACTTAACAAAATGTAAAAAAGCAAGAAGTATCATAAAATTGGTGCCCTAATTACAATAACTTATTGTAGAAGGGGACAAAGACCTTCAACTAGCCCCTGTGGAATTAATCCATATTTTGTTCATAAATATGCTACGAAATATTTCTGATAGAATCCTATGTTTCCAAATTACACTCTACCAAAACAGAATATAATTACGTTCCGACAAAAAGTTTTTTTTATTAACGAAATAGATATAGGTCCAAAAACGTTTATAAAGTGTTCCAAGAAAAGTACCCTAGGTTTGTATGTTGTGACTCAAACACAAAATTTCAACAGCTGCCCAAAGTTTCAATGGATGCTAATGCAGCAATGTGTTAACAGCAAAATATGATACGCATCTAATCAATAAAGCAACCCTCCTTGAACAACGTGGACGCTAGACTTACATGGTGCCGGTGTAGTAACTTTCGTTAAACTGTAGTGGACATGTTTCAGCCACATTTTTGTATTCATATAATATGGCATTACGATATTTACTTTCTTCACCAAAGGCCATCATGACAATTTAACATATGGCTGCTATTCACTTATTAAATATAGCATGTTTCAATCCCAATTTCTCCCTACATTATCTACTTTCTGCCAATTGATGCCTTCTGAAAGCTCTTTTGAGATAGTGGTAGCATAATTAAAGATAGGACTTAAGTGTGCAGTGTGAGGAAATGGATTTGTATTTCCTATTTACCCTTGAAAAAGCTCAAATAAATATAGCTGACACATCTAACAATTATGATAGTGTCAAGGAACTGTACCCCAACCCCAGGCTTTACCAGGCTACATTAGTTGTGCTGTCCCACTGAACTTGTAAGAAAAAGGTGGCTGGTGGATGTATAAGACCCCCTCAGAGAAAGTGTGACCTTCCAAAGATGAGTGAGCATTCATCAAAGGTTACTTTCATAGATCTCTCAAATTTTGCTGGCTGCTGGTGACAAGCACATCCACTCTAGGTATTTGTTTTCCATTGTTGTACATTTACTCCTGTAGGACTACAGAGCCCTGAAAAGCAAATAAAAAAACTAATCTTCATTAACTACTCATGCGTGACCTGGAAAACTTGGAAGCACAGTTGTTTGATTGCATCAACACTTCCTCCTGTCTCTTGGACGCTTGAGATCAATGTCTTGCACTCATCCTATTGTTGGCTGTCTTAGCAGTTCCAGAAAGATGACAGCGTTGAACCTAGTGGCGAGAAGCTCAGGAAACTGCACACGTGTAGCTAGATGTCTTTGTGTGTGCCACGAACAAGAAGCATAAGCATGTTCACAACATGCGTCCTACCTTCTGTGTGTGTCATGAACAAAATCCACATTGTGTGTATTACCAGCTGTGGTCCATGAAACATCACAAAAAGTGTGATGTCAAAAAAGAGTGAATGTCCATCAATATGGCAAAGACAAGTTATATGCTCATGCAGAATTGGAAACATTACATGAGTGGATAAGGTGTGCATGAATGTGGCGCACTGAGTGACCCTAACATGGGGGTTAGAGGCTTTCATTTACCATAACAGTGCATGGAAGAGTTTGTGGTCCAGGTTGGGTCAACTGAAAGCTTTGAAACTACCACTCCTCAAATCAATGATGTATAAAAGGAAAGTCCGTGACAGAAAATTCTATGCCTCCGTAAAATGAAAACCGATGGTAACATCCAGCTTCTGAATGGGATTCTCCTACATTTGGTAAGGTCACAGCGTGAGTGGTTGTAGTAAGTGGAAGGCTGCACAGTTACCTTGAATGAGCTGAGAAATAGACCAACGGCAATTTGACTAACATAGACAAAGCACCGAAACCTGATGACATATTTGGACTTTACTTTATTGCCTTATTCTGCTTTGAGTGGTGACAAAACAGATGTGCTGCTTATGTTTACTGTCGTGCTGCAAGTGCGCACATAGACCATTATGAAAATGTACCTTTCCAAGATCCTGGACCAAACCACTATGCGATACTAGCCACAATAAAAGGAAAGCTCAGAAAGGACTTGGTTACCTTTGTAACTACTGCAATTATAATTAGTCCATGGCATTTCAGTTTCTACATTTCTTTGATGATTTGTTCCTTTTTCCAGAATCAGTGACGGGTTGAGAGAACTGAAGATTAATTTAATGGTGACCCTCATGATAGGCGTCTTAGATGTGTCTTTAAGAAAGAGTTGTGTTATTTGTAATCATCACTTTAATTGTGCCCCTTTCTTACTATTCACTCTGACGAGCTGGTTCCATTTTACTGGCACTCTCAGTGATCAATGTCACATTGTTTTCATGTAGAAATGTGATACTGCTCTGAACTCCATAAAGACAAAGCTACGTTCTTTATGATGAATGCTAGATAAATGTGCTAACAAATCAAAGGCATTAGATAACGATGGGAGGCTAACTGTGTAATGGGCATCATTAAAGATAGAACAATGAGGGGCCTAAGGCAGTCTGTAATGCACTGATAAAAATAAGAACCTGGTTAACCATGACTGAAGCATGAAGAAGTCACCTTACAAGGAAACTTCACTGACAGCTGGTCAGCGTTTGCATCGCTCCCCATACACAGCACTACCTGTTGCTGCTGTCGTCCTGTGAGCCTGCTTGGCTCACTGTGTTTGAGACCCTTCACCCACAGGCTCCCGCCTGCATCTCATCCCTGGTAGCCAGTGGTGGCCTTTCTGTCTCTCTGTAAGCTTTGCACTTGTATAGCACACTTTTCACCCATTAGGGTCTCAAGGCCCTGTACGCATACCGCTGTGGAACCCATCCTGGCTCTTCCGTGTGAGGCACCCACTCCTGGACAGCCACCGGGTGAAGCCAGGCATCTGAGGGCTGTTGTGGAAACTATGCAAGCTATTGCCCAGAGTGGGACCCATTAATTAGATTAGGCATGGAGGCAAGAATTATCTGGTCCAAGGGAATTGAGGACAAGACCAGCGGAGGTGGGAATTGAACCCTGGTCCTGGGCCAGACCTCTGCATCAGGGTCTGCCGCTCTAGCCATTGTGCCACACTTCTCCACATTTACTGGAGATTTACTGGACTGGACATCTCTCTCTCTGCTACCTTTCTGTTTCCTTTTTCTGCCTTTTTGCTTTTTCACTTTCTTCTTCTTTTTTGCCTCCTTTCGATCGTTTTTCTTGCCCTTTTCCTGTGTTTCCCCTGCAACTGCTGCCCCTGCCCCCCACCACTCTCCTAGCACAGTGTTTCCTGCCCTCCCGCCTCCCAGCTGGGTGACCCCTCCAATTTCCCTCACCTTAATGGCGGCTGCTTGACAGTGAATGGTGACTTTACTGACCTCTGGTCAGCGTTTGCATTGCTCCCCAATGCAACACTAACTTTTGCTGCTGCTGCCCTGCGTCCTGCCTGGGAGCCTGCCTGGCTCACTGTGTTCGAGACCCTCCTCCACCCACTGGCACCTGCCTATGTCTCATCCCTGGTGGCCAGTGGTGGCCTTTCTTGCTCTGTCCCTGCTGCCTTTCTTTTCCCTTTATCTGCCTTTTTGCTTTTTCATTTTCTTTCAGTTTTCTGCCTCCTTTCTATTGTTTTTCTTGCCCTTTTTCTGCGTTTCCCCTGCCGCCCTTGCAGCCCCACCCCCACCTAGTGCTGTGTTTCACACCCTCCCACCTCCCAGCTGAGTGACCCCGCCCACCTCCCTTCCCTTTTTAATGGTGGCTGCTGCGCGGTGAAGGGATAAATTCACTGACCTCTGGTCAGCATTTGCATCGGACCCCGTGCAGCACAACCTGTTGCTGCTGCTGCCCTGCGTCCTGTGAGATTGCCTGGCTCACTGTGTGCAAGACCCCCCTCTACCTGCAGGCACCCACCTGCGCCTCATCCCTTGTGGCCAGTGGTGGCCTTTCTGTCTTTCTCTCTGCTGCCTTTATGCCTTTTGGTTCCCTTGTTCTGTATTTTTGCTTTTTCATTCCTCCTCTTTTTTGCCTCCTTCCTATCGTTTTTCTTGCCCTTTTTTCCTTCCCTGCTGCCCCTGCAGCCCTGCCCCACTCCGAGCTCTGTGTTTCCCGCCTTACCGCATCCCGGCTGAGAAACCCCTCCTACCTCCCTCCCCTTCCTAATGGCGGCTGCTGCGCGGTGAAGGGGTGACTACACTGACCTCTGGTCAGCATTGGCATCGCTCCCCCCACGCAGCACCACCTGTTGTTGCTGCTGCCCTGCACCCTGTGAGTCTGCCTGACTCACTGTGTTCGAGGCCCTCCTCTGCCCACCGGCACCCGCCTGCACCTCATCCCTGATAGCCAGTGGTGGCCTTTCTCTCTCTCTCTCTCTCTCTCTGCTTCCTTTCTGTTCCCTTTTTATGCCTTTTTGCTTTTTCACTTTCCTCCTCTTTCTTGCCTCATTTCTATTGTTTTTCTTGCCCTTTTTCTGCACTTCCCATACCAATGCTGCCCCTGCAGCCCGCCCCCCTCCTGGCACCGTGTTGGCCACCCTCCCACCTGAGCGACCCCTCCCACATCCCTCCCCTTCTCAATGGTGACTGCTGTGCAGCTGTGCAGCAGGCATGCTGCTGACACGCCAATGGCAAGCCTGTCTGTGCGTGTCCACACCTGGACCGCACCCAGCGTCACAGAACCTGGTTCCCACACCATTAATCAATACGACGCCAGCACTGTGGTCGCCCTCCACACTGGGGACTCTGCCACATGCCACTATGCCTCGCCGAAGGGCACTTTTGGCCCAGTCTCCTGCTGCAACTGCACCTTCACCTGCAATCGCACACCAAACCTTCTCTCCACTAGACCACCCGGACACCTCAGATGCATACTACTAAACATGTGCTCCCTCTTCAAACCAGCAAGAAGTATGGGATCTACTCAACTCCATCGCTCTCCGACATCACCTTCTTCATGGAGACCTGGATTACCACCACCTCAGCACTGGACATGGTCTCTGTCATCCTCATTGGAGACAAGCTCATACATAAAGACCAGCACCAACCGACCAGGAAAAGGTGTCACCATCGTCCACAAAAACTCACTCCGCCTATGACCAGCATTGATATTTAAACCCCCATTGCTTAACATCTGCACTTTCAGATTCAGTCAAATCTGAACACCACCTTCCATAGCAGCCTCATCTACAGACCCCACCCAGACCCTGCCCCATCTTCAGCGAAGCCCTGACCGACCTCAATGCTCCCCATGCCCTCTGCTCAACAGACTATGGGCCTGATTACAATTTTGGAGGAAGGTGTTAATCCGTCCCAAATGTGACGGATATACCACCAGCCGTATTACGAGTCCATTATATCCTATGGAACCCGTAATACGTCTGGTGGTATATCCGTCACATTTGGGATGGATTAACACCTCCTCCAAGGTTGTAATCAGGCCCTATATTCTCCTCGGTGACCTCAATTTTCACCTCGACAACCTCAGTGACCTGAACACCTCAACCCTCATGGCAAACCTTACCACCATCTGTCTCAAACAACTTGTCAACCTCCCCACACACTTAGCAGGACACACCCTCAACCCTATCTTCTCCACCGGAAACCACATCTCCTTCTCACACACCTCCGAACTTCACTGGACTGACCACCACTGCATTTATTTCACTTTCGCCAAGACCATTGAATGGCACTACACCCGCCCCTCCCCTGCAGAAACTGGACCAAGGTTACCAAAGCCCAGCTCACCATCTCTCTCCGCCACTCCCCACCACCAGACACCACGGATGCCAACTTCTCGGCCCACAACCTCAACCAATGGATCGCTAACTGCACCAACACTCTAGCCCCCAAAAGGAAACCCACCAGCAATCAACACCAGTGGAGACTCAGCTGGTTCTCCCCTTACCTCCAACAATCCAAGAGCACCTGCAGACAACTTGAGAGAAAGTGGAGAAGCAGTAGGAGCAAGACAGACTACAAAGCCTTCAAAGACTCTGTCACATCGCACCACCGGTTCATCAGATCAGCCAGAAAATCGGAATCTGCCATTCAGGAGCAACAACGCACCCAACAGCAAGGTACTCTTCACCATAGTCAAAGAATTTGCAAAACCTGGCACAGACACCACAGACATCCCTCTCCTAAGACCTTTGTGACAACCTCACCACTTTCTTCTACCAAATAATCCAGGACATCTACAAAGGATTCACAAGTAAAGACCCACCCCCGCACACCAGCACCACCACCGACTTCAACCCACCGCCGAACCTGGACCACTGGACCCTCCTCACCCCAGAAGTCACCCAGAAGCTCATGCATATCATCCATTCTGGGGCACCCTCGGACCCATGCCCCCACCACATCTTCAACCAAGCAGGAGCCACCATCGCACCCGAACTATGCCATACCATCAACCTCTCCATCGAGACTGCCACCTTCCCAATTCTGAATGAAAACATGCAGAAACAAACCCACTACTGAAGAAGCCCTCCACAGACCCAATGGAGCTGAAGAACTACAGACCGATCTCACTGCTCCCTTTTCCAGCCAAGGTAATTGAAAAAGCGATCAACACACAGGTCACTGAGTTCATTGAGACAAACCACTTCCTAGATACCTCCCAATCTGGATTCAGAAGCTACCACATCACTGAAACCACACTCCTAGCAGCCACGGATGACACCTGCACCTTATTTGACCACAGTGAAATAACTGCTCTCATCCTCCTCAACCTCTCTGCCACTTTCGGCACTGTCTCCCACACCACCTTATGCACCAGACTACACAATGCTGGCATCCGCGGGAAAGCCCTGGAGTAGATCTGCTCCTTCTTCACCAGCCAAACCCAGAAAGTCAGGCTCCCTCCTTTTACCTCGAAACCAATGGAAACCAGCTGCGGAGTGCTCACTGAGTCCCACCCTCTTTAGTGTCTACACGACCCAGCTCGCAAAGATCATCAGACAGCAAAGGCTCAACATCATTTCATATGCCGACGACACACAGCTAATTCTCTTCCTTACCGATGAACCATTGACAGCCAAAAGCAACTTTCACAATGGAATGAAAGCAGTTGTAGACTGGATGAAATACAGCTGCCTCAAGCTCAACTCGGACAAGATGGAGATCATCATCCTGGGCCCTATCCCCACCGCCTGGGACGACTCCTGGTGGCTGACCTCTGAAATGTCACATCTCCCACGCACGCAACCTCTGCATCATTCTCGACTCCTCACACTCAATGGTGTGCCAAATCAATGCCATTTCATCCTCATGCTTCCACACACTCCACCTGCTCTGGAAAAGTTTCAAGTGGATCCCCACTGATATGAGAACAATCACCCATGCACTCCTCAGCAGTAAACTCCACTATGGCAACCAGTCTATGCCGGTATCAACAAGAAACTCCAAGCAAGCCTCCAGAGAATACAGAATGCCGCGGTTGGACTCATCCTGGACTTCCCTCACCAGAGCCACATCTCTGCCCATCTGAGAGCCCTACACTGGCTCCCCACCAACAAACATCACTTTCGAAGTCCTGACATATGCTTCCAAGGCCCTTCACAACATTGAACCTGCCTACCTTAACCACCGCCTCTCCTTCTATCCACCCCCAAGGCAACTCTGCTCTGTTCAACTGGCCCTTGCCACCATCCCTATGATCTAGAAGAACACGGCTGTACGAAGATCCTTCTCCTACCTCACCACACAGACCTGGAACACGCTGCCACTTCACCTCAGGCAGTCACCCTTGCTGGCTTAGTTCAGGAAGGACCTCAAGACCTGGCTCTTCAACTGACCTGCATCCCCCTTCAATGCCTTGAGACAAGTTGCATTTTACAAATAATTGATTGATTGATTGATTGATTGATTGATAGAGATATTTATATTGCTCATATATACGGAACAAGCATTCCTGGAAAAGGGTAATCACTACAAGATAGAATGGAAACACAGTACTTAAATAAATTCATCTCGGTTCATGAACCCCTGAAAATGAAGCTGCATGTCTAATCAATAAGAACATAGGATTGCTTTAGATTTTGGCAGGATTACTGTCGTCCTGCTACCACGGCAGACCCAAGTACTCCATTAAGCTGAGGGAGTTCCGGCCACCATATTTAGATCTATGGTGGTTCAAGCTCCGTCCCTGTCGATGGAGTGCACTCCATCGTGTTAGCAGTATCCCGCTGTGGACTCCAATGCTTGGGTATAGAACGCCATCACCGTCAAAATGGTGTGATTGCGCTGACCATATTTAGATAACACAGTTGTGCTGGCGGTGCACCAAGACTGGGCCCATGGCGGCAGAAGTCAGTTGCAGGACCCATGCAGCATTGCACTATGACTGTGGCTATTGGATGGATGCTAGCAGCTCACACCTGATGTATATTGGATATTTGGGAACACCTGCAAAACATACTCCATTTCAGACCATGAGCCTTTTCCATTCCACTTTCGAACACCATTTTGATGCAGAATTTTCCACAAAGGACACAGGTTTTTCCCTGTTTTTATCTCCTTCTGTTTTTTAACTTACATTTAATTTCATTGATTTTTCACCAACTTTTGGGGCACTAGATTTTAGTTTTGGACACTCACTATGGCAGTGTGGAGGAATCCACATTTTACAGAGAGAGAATTTTCAGTCATGGTGGATGAAATAGTTAGAGTAGAGCTACAATTGTTTGGAGCACAAGCACAAAATAAAACCATATCTCAGAAAAGGCAAATGTTGACCAAAATAGTGGACAGAGTGAATGCTGTAGCTAACAGTCTGTGCACACAGGAGGAAATTAGGAAGAGGTGGAATAACCTGCAGGGGAGATTGCATTCCTTGACCTCCAAGTGTCACCTGGAGGCCCAGCGGACAGGGGATGGTTCTCCCAGCCCCACCTTACAACTATTCCCTGGGAGTAGAAGGTCTTGCAGATCATTCATCCCTAAGGCTTGGCAGGAATCCCTGGGGGGTGGAGACTGGTAGGTTGAATTTAGCAATCTCTCACTAATCACAAATGGAGTATTTTGCCCTTAAGTTAGTAGCATTGATTTTTTAAGGCCATTACCAAGAAATTAAAATCTAAATTTAAATATTAAAAATATCTTATATCATCCAAATTACTAACATCATGGTTGTATCTCTCTTTTTAACAATGCTCAACATCTTTTGTCAGATTGTGTGTTGTTCTCCATAGATCATCTCTTGCATTTGCCTAGTCCCTTTCTTTATCTCAATGTATGTTGTTGTACTTAAGATGACAGGTTCAAATTAGATCTATTTGCACATGTAGGAAACGTTTTTGTGAGTATTTTTTCACTCATTCACATGTGAACATATTGTAAATGTGTGCTAATTTTCACTGCGGCCATTTAAGTACATATGTGTAACTCACAGTATACCAAGTATTGTCATTGGTGTTAACAAATGACTAAAATTACCATGATGCCCTGGTTTTGTCCCTGGAAACAATAAAAATGCAATGTGATGTTGCTCAAACTCCCTATTCTTCCATATATGCACAAATATAAAAGTTGTATGTATGTGTCATTCACCATGTCATGCTATGTATGAAAAAGTCACTTGCTTTGTTGATCTGGCTTGTTACCACCTTCTTGTTCCTCTGTTGCTGCTTACATAATTCATAGCTTGTTGATTTAAATATTTCCAATCATGTTCTGTGGCATGCTGAATCTAAACAGCCAAAAAATCAAAAAGATGGTGAGGCAAAATCTACCACACTAGTGGATAAAATAGAAAAAAACAAGATATTAGTGGTGCATGAGTCTTGAAGACCACCCTTCCTAGTTGTCAAAAACCAGGATAAAGATCCATGGACGAAGCAATATTCTTATATGACCCAGCACTCACATAGGCTACATAACATAATGAAAGTCCAATACAATTCAATACAAATTATGGATGGCACAGGCTCCCAAGACTTCTTTCTTAATAAAACACTTTTGTTTATTCATACATAGTCCAATAAAACACCTTTTTCTTCAGTTCCTTGTAGCCAACGCATTTCGTCCCAACAGACTTCTTCAGGGCTACAACATACAATCTATGATATATAAGTATACATATATATGTACAAATTATGGATTGGCATGAATCATGCTTATTGACGGA
Organism: Pleurodeles waltl; assembly: GCF_031143425.1. Taxonomy (NCBI): domain Eukaryota; kingdom Metazoa; phylum Chordata; class Amphibia; order Caudata; family Salamandridae; genus Pleurodeles; species Pleurodeles waltl. The sequence continues at coordinate 899,768,311 of NC_090444.1, read as the reverse complement.
AAAGGAATACAAATAATTACGGGTTTGCCATCCTAGATTTCCATGCATATACATACTTCCTAAAATCTATAAACCGGGTACATTCTCCCCAGGGAGGCCTAATATTTCTAGTAATGGCTTCCCCACAGAACAGTGGCTAAATATATGGATTTTTTTTTACAGTCATTGGTTAAGAATGTACTGTTCTATTTAAGGGATAGCACGAATTTGCTTAACAAGCTGGAAGATTTTCAATGGGATAGCACTGATCTTTTTGTCACTATGGGTGTTGAGAGTCTGTATACGTGTATACAAATGGAGCGTGGACTTCAGGCACTTAGGTTTCATCTTTTCAAGTGAAATGCTTGTTATTTGGAACATGCACTTATGTTGCTTGAAATGGCTGAGATTATCTGAACTAAAATTGCCTTTCTCCACAATGGGACATGGTTTCTCCAGAAACGGGGGAAAGTGATGGGCTGCGATTTGCTCTGTCTCCTCTTCATGGGTCTGTTTGAGGTGGAAAGTGCCTGGATTCCCGAAGCACATGATTGGATAAACAATGTCATCTTCTATGGACACTTCATAGATTACGTTTTGATAATCTGGAACAGAACTGTGACTGAGCTTTTGGCATACCACACTTTTTTAAATAGAAATAGATTTAATGTGAAACTTACTTTCAAGTACGATAAGCAAAATATTGTTTTTTTTAGATCTATGCTTATATACACATGAAAATGCTATTCACACTGTCATATTAACAAAACCAACCACATGCAATAGTGTGTTTCATGCCACTAGTACCCACCCAAGAAACACCATAGAGGCCATACCGTATGGTGAAATGGTAAGGGCAAGACACAATTGCCGCCACAAATTCAACTTTGATAAGATAGTGTTGGGGATGCAGCAAGACTTCAAGGAGAGGTGTTATGATGCCAGGGTCATTGAAAAGGCCTAAGCAAGAGCTAAAAACTAGACAGAAAACTAATCTTGAGGGACAGTTGGAAACAAAAGAAGAGAGAGACCGATAGGAGTCAGGAGACAAATTCAATCACCAAATATAATGCTTATAGAAGTCACATTTTTAATGTGCTAAGAAAGTATTGGCACATCCTGGATTCCCGGAGGGGATTGTGCCAAAAAAAACAAGGGTTGTTTATCAAAGAGGCAATACACTTAGAAACATGCAGTGTCCTAGCTATGTCAAAAATAACTGTGATAAATTAGGTGCTTGTACATGGATTCCGGGTAAACCCAAGGGGTTTTAATCCTGTAGAGATTGCTCTGTGTGCCACATAGGGGTTATTAAAACCATCAAGTTCAGGTATAATACCCAGACAGAATACACAATTGGTTCTTTCATTAAATGTAATACTACTTTTGTGGTATATATGCTAGGGTGCTCCTGTGGAAAAAATGATGTGGGTAGTAGTGTGCGATGTTTGAAAATTAAGAGTACAGGAGCATGCCAGGGCAGTAAAACGTTGAGCTAAAGGTATACAGTGGCCACTCATATACATTCAGTTCACCATACAAATGTAAAAATTTGGATTCAGGGTGTGGAACATGTACAGTATAGTGAAAGAGGAGGAGACTGAGAGTTCATGCTTAGACAAGCTGAAGCAAGGTGGATATGTCGTATACGGACAGTAAACATGTGTCTCAATACTAATAGTGTGTGTCATCATTTTTCATAAATTGAAATATGCAGATTGTGGGGCCAGGCAGCCACTGTACAACAGGCATATTGGACTTACATATTTTATTGTTTGTATCCATATCATGAACTTATATCTGTTTTTTTCGTTGCTTTTGATGAGGCATTGACATTATTTGTGAAGTGCATCATTCAAGGATGCCCGTTGTACATATTCTTTATTTCTGATATGGGATGGACAGTATTTGTAAAGTGAGCTACTTAAGGATGGGTGCTGCATACATGCATTTTACCATCTGTTCCCTGGGTTAGTGTAACATAATGCAAGGCGTTGTATAAAAGTGGCAGTAAGCATACATGGAGTTGAGAAGAGAACTGCACTGCTTAAAGATGGCCATTGTATTTTTACAGTTTTTTTGAGAATATGTTTTGTGTGATCTTTTATAATAAAAATTGGATCACTGTATAAACATGATAACAGGAAAATGTGACATGGATAGTATCGATGAAGTGTGCTGCTTAAGGATGGCTGCTTTACATATAATCTTTGCCACATGCCCCTTGGGTTAGTTATATGATATTATTTAGGGTGTTGCATAAAAGCGGCAGAAGGTATGTATGGAGTTGAGGTGAGAATTGTACTGTTCAAAGATGGGCGCCGCATTTTTACACTTCTTTTTAGAATACGTTCTGCCGAATCTTCTATAACAAATATGTATCATCTTACAAATATGGTAACAGGAATATATATTTTACATATGAATAATTTTGTTGTACTGTTATGAACGTATATATACCTCATAACGGATGGTAGGGTGAATGGCTCTGTAAGGCTAGGATATCCTGTAGTCACTTCATCATTGCTGTTATATTAGTTGGGAGTTCACTGTAGTTTTGTTTTTTAGACACAGGTGAAAGTGATTGTAATTACGTTATAAAGATGAGTGTACAGACACATAGGTAATTTCAAAGTTTTTTTATTGGGAGTCGTGTGAGCTAATATACTCCAGATTCATCAGGTAAGATATGAGGACGAATTGGGCTATGTCGGAAGAAATAACATTTGTATTTTCACCCCAGGGATCTTCCTCCTTAGAGTATATGGGTTCATATGTACATAAGAACAAGGTCTGAGCGTGCCATGTCGGGGAGGCATTGAGTAATCTTATTTTTCGGTAAATTTGGTCTCTAGACCATTAGGGTATGTTCACACATAAGAAAAGTTGTGCACAGGTGGGGTCACTTTTCCTTTTCTCTTTTAAAGTTTAGGATATATGGGCTTGCACGCATATAGAAAAAGTTTTGTATGCATTGAGCTTTTGCTTTCCCTCCCTGATAAGCATTGAATTGTAAATCAAATTATGCCTGCACATGCTGAACGTTTTCTAGAGACCAACATTGGGTTTGATGAAAACATGTTGTTTTTAAGAATGATTACTAAGCCTTGAAATACCATATGTTACCTTTTTCAAACTTAGCGGTGACGTGTCCTTTTGAATTGCATGATGTAATCTAAGAGCAGTGTATTATATTTTGTTGATGAATGAAGGAACACTATTTTATTTGAAAAAAAATGTATGTGAATGCCTGATTTACATTTCATCTGTTTGTATGCTTCAACAATTGTTGATTTATTTTGAACTTCATTACAGTGGGTTGTTGCTTGGCGCACATGAGGACGAATTGGGCTATGTCGGAAGAAATAACATTTGTATTTTCACCCCAGGGATATTCCTCCTTAGAGTATATGGGTTTATGTGCACATAAGAACAAGGTCTGAGCGTGCCATGTTGGGGAGGCATTGAGTAATCTTATTTTTCGGTAAATTTGGTCTCTAGACCATAAGGGTCTGTTCACACATAAGAAAAGTTGTGCACAGGTCGGGTCACTTTTCCTTTTCTCTTTTAAAGTTTAGGATATATGGGCTTGCACGCATATAGAAAAAGTTTTGTATGCATTGAGCTTTTGCTTTCCCTCCCTGATAAGCATTGAATTGTAAATCGAATTATGCCTGCACATGCTGAACGTTTTCTAGAGACCAACATTGGGTTTGATGAAAACATATTGTTGTTTTTAAGATTGATTACTAAGCTTTGAAATACCATATGTTGCCTTTTTCAAACTTAGCAGTGACGTGTCCTTTTGAATTGCATGATGTAATCTAAGAGCAGTGTATTCAATATTGTAGATGAATGAAGGAACACTATTTTATTTGAAAAAACAAATTTATGTGAATGCCTGATTTACATTTCATCTGTTTGTATGCTTCAACAATTGTTGATTTATTTTGAACTTCATTACAGTGGGTTGTTGCTTGGCACATTTAAGAGCAAGGTGGATTTTTTGTCTTACTTTCCAGGTGTGCAGAAAGTGATTTATTTATCTTTACTGTCCTTTGACTTGTTGGCACCTTGTAGTTCAAAGGTTGGGGTGGAGAGCAATATGAGTCTGATTATAGAAATTATATGAATAGGGTATGTAGATTATTTACTTTTTTGTGATTTATCATTCTGTTTTTTAAACTTGTACCTGTAACCATTGGGGTGTGAGCTATTGTGTCTGCAGCTCTTCATTAATAAAAAAGGAGAGTTTCTACAATCAACCGTTTAAATCTGGGAATGTGTTTATGGAACCTAGAGGTATATATGATTTGTTTATGAGGTATAATTTAGTTTTGTTTGGCTTTTTTTTATAGAGATAGTGAAAAAATTAAATTTGATGCCATATATGCTAACTCCTATTGTAGGAATATGGGATAGTTGAAATCTGAATGAGCAGCACTCAATGTCTCTATAATTGTGTAATGTAAACTCTTCAAATTTACACAGGTGAAATTTCTGCTGTGTGCTGACTAGTTAGTTAAGGTATGAAAGATTAACTTATTTTGAGTCAGGTAGATTGATCTGTGAAAGAAAAAGAAATGCCTTTAATAGAGATTTTGGGTGGATCGCTTTAGGTCAACATTACTTATGATTAAAGCAAATGGGTTGGGCCCAACTGAGATGACTAAAAACATGTACAATAAGATGGTACATTCTTTACCTAGTTTAAAGGGGGATACCCCTGGTATATAATTTTGAAGGGTCAGCCTCCCAGATAGGTGTTGCCACAGTAAATGACATTTTAAAAATAATAAATATTTCATGGTGTTTCATAATAGGCAAAGTTTTTTTTCTGAAAATAAAAACTAGCAATAGGTTCTAAAAGATGCACAATTGCATTTATATGAACATGTACATGTTGTGAAGCTTTTGTGAATATGTCTTTGGTGTGAAGTTTTTCTGTTTTGTAGAGTTTTTGTGATATTTTAATATAATTTGTACATACATGTGTATATTTATGTATCATATATTGTATGTTGTAGCCCTGAAGACGTCAGTTGGGATGAAAAATGTTGGCTACAAGGAACTGAAGAAAAATATGTTTTATTGGAAGATAAATGAGTAAAAGAAAGCGTTTTAATAAGAAAGAAGTCTTGGGATTCTGTTTCATCTATAATTTGAGTTGAATTGCATTGGACTTTCGTTATGTTATGTAGTCTATGTAAGTGAGTGGTCATATAAGAATACTGAATATAAGTAGTATTGATCGATAATGTACTTTGCAGTGTTCATGTGATGACCAAGCCATTAATTCTAATGAGTTGTACTATAGATTGTTTTGAGACTGCTAGGCCTTGGAATGGGTTATCTCACAAATATCCTCTCTACTGTGTTGGGTTGCATGTCTGGTACATGTAATGTGCACTTTCAAGTTAATATATTACATTTCAGGACATCTCTCCATCATTGTTACTGAAGTTTGCACCTGTGTAAAGTAATCTGCATGTACAAATCACGCACAGGCCTAATCATTTAATTAACCATAATTTGTACTTTGAGGATGCTTAATTTGTAGCTGAAGACACATTTGAGATACAACCCAGACATTTAATTGAATGTTGTTTGTAATTCATATTAGGTCCAACACCCAGGGCCAGTGAAACACAGCCACTCCAGACCAGGATCAAGTCTTCAGAGAGGACAGCACTCCTGCAAGTCTAGAAGATGTGGACCTGCCTGGTCCATCTGGATGGACCAGACAGCACCAGTAAGTCTCACTCGGCTCACATCTACACCTCCCACCCCAGCTCCTACAATACCTCAGCCTCAGGATAACTCCAATTCCTGTGTCCAGAGGAACACAACAACCATCTTGTACCCCCCAGTCTTGGCTACTGTTCAGCAACCACCACCACCTCCAGTTCTGCTAGAACCCAGTAGGATGGGCCACACTTCCTCAAGGGCACAGGGTAGTGGGGGTAGGGGTTGTAGGAGGGAATATGTGGACCAGCGAAGTGAGACTACTGGGATAACTGTCACCCAGACCGTCATCAACTGATTCTTGGGAGCACTACAGCAATCCCAAGGCCTGATGGAACAGATCATAATAAAGCTCTGGGAAATGAAGCAGGTGCAGAGGAAGAACAATATAGAGATGCAGACTCACAACTCTAATTTCTGTTCCCTGACTGGGGTGGTGCATGATATATATCATGACATGTGCAGGGCTTTTACAGTTCAATCTAGCCATTTGTGTGGTCCTTCAACATCAGGACAAACTGTACCTGCCATGGACAGGAAGGCCCTGCCACAACAGGAAACTGTTCCACCCACCCCAGTCCCTGCCACTGTGGATCATCCCCCCCAACCCCTGCAGGAGGAGACATTCCTTCGGATAACCAGGTGAGGATGGCAAGACCTCCGCCACTTCCAAGAGACCCCTGAACCTAATTTCCTCCAGTGTGTGTCTACCATTCACTCTGTGTACTATTTCATTAACACATTTACCTTTATGAGGACGGTTGTATTTTGTACATTGGACTCCAAAGAATAATTGCTCACCAAGTATAGTTTCATCCACCATGAGGGACTTTATTTCATTTTTTCTTGTTCCTTTGTTTTCATGTTTCAAAGATATTGGAGTCATTTTTTATTATCAAAATAAATTCACATAAGACAAAGTTGAAGACTGGTGTAGTATTTATTGTGGTATTTTCTTTGGTATGTCTCCCTTACATCATTCTTTTCTAAATTTAACAATCAATAAGATACAACTAAAAATAAGAGAAAAAAATATGGTTAGGTGTTTCCCAATTAAAAGAGGTAAAGATGAAACCCAGAAATATCAATGTATTGGTGTCATACATTTGCAGGTAACAATTCCATGTTGTTGAAAAGTGGATTATTCGTAAGGGCAGGTAATTACCTACACTTAGCAATAGGCCACTAACCCCCACTAGGTCCAGTTATGTCTCAATAAATTAATCCCAGCTCAACCATTGGTAGCTTGGAAACAAGCAACAAGGCTTAACTTAGGAGACAGGTGTGTAAAGCATTCACTATCAACAAAACAGTAAATAAGTAAACCACAAAACAAAACAAGAATTTAACAGCAATTTAGAAAAAAAGATTAGATTTGTTTCTTTAAAATGACACCAAAATGACAAAAATTCAATGCAGGGAACCAGAGATATGATTTCTTTAAACATTAAAAATAATTCTAGCGCTTAGAAGCAAATAGCGCTCAAAGGGATAAAAAAAAGGTCAAACTGGACAGAGACAAAGGCCAGAGTTCAGGCCACCCATGGTGTAACACTGTTACACTTACTTTCAGAAGTGTTCCTTGAGACAGGAAAGTGGTCCACAGCAACAGCCAAGGGTTCAGAGGGCCCTGTTTGTCTTTTGGGGTCTAGGACTACAGCTCCCACAATGCACTTCTTCAACTTATGGAGCGGCTTGCAATAGTTGTTCCAAACGTCTCCAAACCTTTGGATATTTTTCCAGAGGATACTTGTTGGGTCCTTGAAGTGACCACAACTTGATCCAAGATTCCAGAAGTTCTGAGTTGCTCCTTGGGACTACAATTTTCAGAATGCACCTGGTCAGAATCCTAAAATGGCCACTGGACACTGGTCAGCTCGGCTCTTCTTGCAGGACTTGATGCAGGAGACTCTGGACAGCTCCTTTGTACATGTAGCTTACAAGGAGTCCCTTCTTGAAGCAGTTGATGACAGGCAAAGTTCTTTTAGTGGTGAACCCCAAGTGTTCAGCTGGTGCAGTCCTTCAAAGTGCAGTTTCCAGGTGTAGGCAAGGGGTCCAGCCGGCAGTCCATTCTTCTCCAATATCTTCTTCCAGCAGGGATCTGAGGTGTGGGTACAGCTCTGCCAGTTTTATCCTTGCTCCTTGGGTGGAAAGCAGAGGGGGAGCAGTTGTCCAGTCACAGGCAGGCCACCGCCCTCTTGATGACCACTTCCTGAGAAGTGTGGCAAAAATCAATCCCAAGGAACAATGGCCCATATTTATACTTTTTGACGCAAAACTGCGCTAATGTTAGTGCAGTTTTGCGTCCAAAAATGTAACGCCGGCTAACCCCATTCCAACGCGCCAGCCGGGCGTCATATTTATGGAATGACGCTAGCCGGCGCTGCTGCCTGGTGAGCGTAAAAAAAAATGACACGAACCGGGCAGCGCTGGCGTAGGGAATAATGGGGGTTGTGCGTCAAAAAATGGTGCAAGTCAGGTTAGAGTCCAAAATTTTGACGAAAACCTGACTCGCGTCATTTTATGACGCACAACCACCACGGAAATGACTCCTGTCTTAGCAAAGACAGGAGTCATGCCCCACTGCCCAATGGCCATGCCCAGGGGACTTCTGTCCCCTGGGCATGGCCATTGGGCACAGTGGCATGTAGGGGGGCCCAAGTTAGGCCCCCATATGCCACTTAAATTTTTTTTGAAAACTACTTACCTGTACTTACCTGAGATGGGTCCCCCCATCCATGGGTGTCCTCCAGGGGTGGGCGAGGGTGGCAGGGGGTGTCCCTGGGGGCATGGGAGGGCACCTCTGGGCTCCTACCGAGCCCACAGATCCCTTAACGCCTGCCCTGACCAGGCGTTAAAAAATGACGCAAATACGGCTGCGCGTCATTTTTTAAGGCCAGCCCCCTCCCGTGCGGCATTTTTGCACGGGAGTTTAAATAAGGCGCAAAGGCCTTAGAGTAATTTTTAGCAGGTTAGAGTCTAAGAATTTTGACGCTAGACGGGTCTAGCGTCAAAGTATAAATTTGGAGTTAGCTTTGCGTCGGATTTTCGTAAAAAAAACAATGCAAATCCGGCGCAAACAGAGTATAAATATGCCCCAATGTTCCTTAAAAATCTAAAATGGCAGAATCTGAATTTTACGTTAGGTCTGGCTGAGCCCACCCACTGGTGTGGCTAATTTTCCTAAACACGCCCCTTTTCTGCCCTCTTCTAATCTAATCAAGGGGGTACCTAGTTGTCTGAGTTTACAGGGAATTGGTGAGGTCTTGAGCTGCTCCAAATTCCCTAATCCTCCTTTGAAGACCAGTTTAGCTGCTCTTCCCCCATCCTGTTTCACCATCTACTGAGGCAGATCTCTTCGCACAGGCACTTCATTTGTCTTTGGCCCAGGCCACTTCACACCTCATCAAAGCAGCCTGGCCAGGCTGCCAGAGGCTGGCCAATCAGAGAAGTGCACTACAGAGATGAAGATGACATCTTTCAGGCAGAGTTCTAAAACTCTTCCCCTGAACTAGTTATATTAAATTCAACAATGACAAGTTGTTGGATTTATTATAACAATAAGTTTGATACCAAACTTGTAATATCTAGCTCCTTCTGAGACTTTATTATATAAATAAAGTCTCCCCATGATAGCCTATAAAGCCTATTCACTACGGTGAGGGGAAACACATTTGGCATTTCTCCATCACCAGGGCTTATAAAACATCTTTTATAAGGTCCCTACTTATAGTTACATAGCACCCCACCCAACGGGCACTGAGGGCACACCTTGGGGGTGACTTATATGTAAAAATTTGGTAGCTTAAGAATTTGAAAGTACTTTTTATTCCAAAGCCAAATTTGAAGGTAACTTTAATTTTAAAGCAGCCAGCAAGGCAGGCCTGCCTTTAAAAGGACACCGGGCACCTCAACAGTGCTCCTGTGGGTGCACTCCCTATGCTAGGGTCCCTAAACCTACATGCCCTACCAAATACTTGGGACTTATAGGTAGGTTGATACTGCCGATTATAATTAGCCTAATTTGCATACTGATTTTAATCAGAACACAGGCCCTCGGACTGTTTAGCAGTGCCCAGGGCACCACAAGAGTCAGGAAAACGCCAACAAAAAGTGAAAATGGGGGCAAAAAGTTAGGGATCCTCTGCAATCAGCCCAGTTTTCTCACAGATGTCAAAATCCTACATGAGCCTCACAAACCATGCATAACCCAAATAGTCTGTGCCATTTAGCATTTGATGCTCCAAGACATTGACACCATGGAAGAAGAGTAACTAATTCAAAGAAAGATATGAAATAGGCAAACTTTTATTGTTTCATTTCATCAACTGGAGCCAGACACCCTGCCTTACAAAAGGAATTTCACATCAAATACACCAATAGTCAAAAACATGGCAGTAATACATTTTGTGGACACAGGCTCATTTCAATACACTGTGGCATTATCTTGCGGTATGTCACAACCACATTTCAGTGGTGTGCTACAAAATGTTCCTTTTACAGTGATGAGACACATCAACAACTTCATAAACTTAACACAAAATGAATATTTAGCCAATTTAAAGGGAGATTAGTATGTATTGGCTTGACATATACATGTGGTTAGAGCAAGTTAAGCAGCACATATTGCCTCAGTGGCAAAATCCAACAGAAAACAGGTCTAATCAAACTCAAGAACTTCCATTCAATCACTGTGCAAGTTGTCTCTGTAGAAGGTCAGTACATCCAAAGTGCATGTCTGTGCCAGGATCAACCCGTGTTCCATTTGTTTTTTCCAACAGCAACATATCACTACAAATGTCACAACTTTGAAACATCCAAATGAAGGTGACATGATGAAGGATCCTCAAACAGAATAATAAGGGGAAACTAATGAAAATATACTCAAATGATAAGTTAGGAAAAGGCATATACTTAGCATGAGCAAAGATAAGCTAAGTTAATAAACACAGTATTCAATGTTTGGAAACATTGAACAACACACATCTTTACCGTGGAATTTCCTGAACTAACCATTACTACAAAATTACCATCACAGACTGATATTTTCACTATGTTACAAGTTGTCTTGACATTTGATGCTACAATATGTAAAGATAAACTTACACTCAGGTGAAGAAGTGGTTGATGACATCTTGACGTATGTCAATTCCTTCCTCTTCACCACTGTCATCTTCATTGTGCATTTCAACATCCTCACCCGGTGGCTCATCATGGTCTCTATCCTCTGCGAAGATTGGGATGTTCAGTCTCAGGGCTATGTTGTGCAACATGCAGCAAGCAACTGTGATTTGTCACACCTTATCGGCCGAATAGAGAAGGGCTCCACCTGTCTTGTCCCAACATCTAATTCTGGCCTTTAAGAGCCCAAAAGCCCACTCCGTTGGCCTCCCTGTTCTTCTACAGGCCTCATTGAAGAAGACTTCCCCTGGTGTTGTTGGATTCCTCAGCAGTGCTAACAACCATTATTGGTTAGGATACTCTGAGCCTCCTATATGGAAGTAAAAAATATATTGGGCAAAAACATCTCATCCCATTGTACATTCCTAAACTATGAATAAAGCAAATGATCCTCAAGTCATATTGCACTTACCAACATGCCAGCCACTTTCTGATCCAAGTTGTAACATTTGCAGGGATATGGTACTGTTCTGTTGTGCAAAGAAATCATGTGTTAACCCTAGGAAATGGGCACACACACTTGAATGTACAAATCAGGTAGGCAGAAAACTTGCACATTGATTGAATGAAAGTTGTTCCGATTGTGGTAGAACCCCTAGTGTGTGGTGCCATCAAGGCAATATCCGTGCCATCCAGCGGTGGCTCCTCTGCTATGGTGGAGAAGTGTCGCCCCCAGCAAGCAACAGCCTCTGCAAACCTTTAACAATATAACAATAAGAAACTGTGGAGCAGACTTACAAGCCCCTAGCGCCTCCTTGCGCCACATTAGCATAATTTATTTACTTTTTAAGGCTTTGTGCTACATCATGCCTGCGCCAGGCATAATGTATGCAAAGAGGGCGTGCACCAGTCAAGGAGGCCAAAAAAATGGCACAAAGAAATCTGAGAGATTTCTTTGTGTCATTTTTTTGGGCACTTTTAATGCCTGCTCAGAGTAGACGTTAAAAAGAGGCACACCATTGTTTGCAATGGGCCTCAATGGGCTTTGCAGGATAAGCTTCGAAATTTAGTACGCTAATCCTGCAAAGCTTTGAACTAGCATCAAAACGTTTGACTGTAGTTCCCTAACTACCACCATGGTGCGTTGTATCTTAGATACAGTGCACACATGGTGGCATTGAGGGGGGCTCAAGAAAAGAGGCGCTGCACTGGATGTACGGCCACTTTTCTTAAATTTGGCCCTGTGTTTATTTTTTATTTTTTGTTAAAGGAGTGGGGCCATGTGGAATGATAAGGACAAAGGGGGAGTGCAGAGCACTCCCCTTCATTGCGCATGTATGTTTAGCCGTCTCAGGCCAGCCACACACATGCTCACTCTGCTCTCTCCAACCTGGCAATGTGTTTCCGGGCTGGAGACAGTAGGTACAGGCTCTCAGTTTGCCTGGGAATGCCTAGCCAGGGTGCTCCATCTAATCCTAATGCTGCTTTCATGCAGTGTTAGGATTGGCCGCAGGGCAGGCTGGGAGCCTGTGCCTCCAGTGACCAGGAAAAAGGAGCGGTGAGGGAGGTGAGTTTTAAAGAAAAAAAATATTGAATGTTTATTTTGTTCAGTCCCCGCCCGTGACCCGCCCAGCCCCTTCACCGTGCAGCGAGCCACGACTGGTGCTATCTATTGCTTCAACAACATGTGGTATGCCACTCAAAGCTTAAAAATCTCCCTTCACATTGGCAAACTCAAGATGTTTGTGTAAACTGGATGAAGCTGTTGAAGTTTCTCATTGTTGAAGAAAGAACTTCCTATAGCACACTACTGAAAGTTGGTTGTGACAAGCCTTCAGATACTGCCGCAGTGTATTGGAAAGATCCTGTGGCCACAAAATGAAGAACTGCCATGACTTTCATTATTGGTTTTATTGCTGTTGTATTCCTATTGTGGGGCAGAAGATCAGGCTCCAGCTGTCGCGGTTCTCAGCGGTCTTACCCTCGCAGCGGAGAGGCGTAGGGGAACGGTCCTTGTTCCGACGGGTTCTGCTCTGGCCGAGGTAGGGGCGACCCCTTCCGGTAGCCACGGTGCTGTTTGGTATGAGCGAACCACTACAGTCCGTGCCCTCCAGAAGGAGTCCCAGAGGAAAAACCCCAGTAGGGTAAAAAACCTCCACAGGAACTCCCTGAAACGAAAGGAGGACACCAGGGTATTAGGACCGCAGTTCAGGAAGGCAGGAAAACAAAGCAAATCAGGAACAGACAGGATTCGCAGAAGGATATCAAATAGGAGCGTGACTATCACCAAGGAGTGTTGCAACGCAATGAACAGGCAGTTGGAATCCCCTTAAATACCCCTGGACAGGAAACAGGAAACAGGAAGTAGAACACCGCCATCTTGGATTGGGGAAAAGAAAACAGTAATGAATTAGGTATGTGTGTTAGACAATGCATGCTGGGTAGAGAGGAAGTGGTAAGCATGCTGGGAAGAGAAAAAAGGCAAGTATAAAGAACCCCCAGTGTAAGGGTTCGGTTTGTCCTAGGAACATCGGTAAGTGGTGGTGGGCAGGTGAATACATGCAAGAGAAATAAATGTTAAGCGCATAATGCGCTGTGTGCGGCCATGCCTGAAACCCCCTCGGGTTTTCAGGCTCTGCCGCGTCTGCCTTTAAGGCAGAACTTGAAAAAGGGGGAGCGGCGAGCGCCGTGACCCCCAGACCGGCTCCCTGGAGCCTTTATGGCCCTCGCCGGAGCCGCGGCGACCCCCGTGACCTGGGTGTCTGCCTCGGCGTCTACCGCGGCCCGGGCGTCGGCCGCGGCAAAATTAACGTGCCGCGCCGCGGCAACCTGAGCCCGCGGCCGCAGCGAGCGCTGCGGTGTAACAGTATGCCCCCTCCCCGAGGCCCCGGGTTTGTGAGGGAAGAGCCGAAAAAAGCGGCGGATTAAAAGAGGAGCATGGACTGAAGAGGCATCCTCCCAGGAACACTCACTCAAAGGGTACCCCTTCCAATGAATAAGGTATTGGAGGCGCCCATGGAAAAATCGAGAGTCACAGACCTCCTGCACTTCGTATTCAGGCACATTGTCAACCAACAAAGGAGGGGGACAGGGCAACTGCCTATGAAAGAGATCAGGACGGTAAGGTTTCAGTTGCGAGACATGGAATACTGGGTGGATCTTCCATGTCCGAGGTAGGCGAAGACGCATGGACACTGGGTTGATCTTCTTGAGAATGAGAAAGGGACCATAAAAGCGGGGCTTGAATTTGTTTTGGGTGAGTCGGAGAGGTAGGAATCTAGAGGAGAGCCAGACCTTATCATGGACTTGATATAGAGGAGCCGAACAGCGTCTCCTATCTGCTATTGTCTTCATGCGGGACTTGGTGGACACAAGGTTAGAATGGATAATTCGCTGTATACCCCGTAGCTGTCGAACGAAAGAGGAGATGGCGGGAAGGTTGGAGTTGTCTCTCAGGGGAGTTGGGAAGGCCCTGGGATGGAAACCATAGGAGCCATAGAAAGGAGAGACTTTAGAGGCACTGTGTAGAGAGTTATTATAGGAGAATTCGGCAAGCGGTAAGTAGGGAGCCCAATTACTTTGTGTAGCGTTACAGAAGCTACGTAAGTACTGCTCGAGACCCTGATTGAGTCGTTCTGTTTGTCCATTGGTTTGAGGGTGGAACCCGGATGACAAGGCCACCTGGATCCCCAAGATCTTGCAGAATTGGTTCCAGAAACGGGAGATATATTGGGGACCTCTGTCTGATATAATAACTTGGGGTAGCCCATGTAGCCTGAAAATTTCTTGAGTAAAGACCTGACTTAACTCCTTTGCCGTGGGTAACTTTCTCAAGGCCGTGAAGTGGGCCATCTTGGTGAAGGAGTCCACAGTTACCATTATGACGTGGTTTCCCATTGAGGAAGGTAAGGCGCACATAAAATCGGTGGATATGGTAAGCCATGGGCCTGGGGGAACAGGTAATGGGCGGAGTAAGCCCACAGGTCTGGTTCGGGGTGTCTTGGCTTGAGCACATGTAGGACAGGATAACACATATGCCTCAGTGTCAGCCTTGAGAGTTGGCCACCAGAAAGAGCGAAGCAAAAGATCTTGAGTCGCTTTCACTCCTCGATGACCCGCAATAGGAGAATCATGGCACATGTGTAAGGCTTCGATTTGCACTGTTTTAGTGGGTAAAAACAGGGCCTTATCATGATAATAGTAGTCATGATCTATGTGCAGCTGTGGACGTAACCTCTTTAGTTCTGTTTCGTGTAGACGGGCATATTCAGACTTAACTTGATCTAAAAAGGTCTGTGCTACCCCTATGATTTTATTGTTGTCGAATAAGTTTTGAACCGCGGAATCACCGCACCCAGGATAACGTCGGGACAGGGCATCCGCCAGGATGTTCTGAGAACCAGGGATGTAGGTGATATAGAAATCATACTGGCTGAAGAAGAAGGCCCATCGAGCTTGCCGGCTATTTTGGCACTGGAAATTTCTTAAACACTGTAGATTTCTATGATCGGTCCGGGATTCGAAGGGCTCCTTTGATCCCATCAAAAAGTGTCTCCATTCAGTGCACGCGACCTTTAAGGCGAGTAATTCGCGTTCTAGCACGGAATAGTTTCGCTCAGAATCAGATAGAATGTGGGATAGATAGAATACAGGGTGTTCTAGGTCATCATCGTCTTGTCTTTGTAACAAGGCAGCCCCAATGGCTCTTTCTGAGGCGTCTGTGACAACAATGAATTGTTTGCTAGTGTCTGGGTGTCGAAGAATAGGGGCTTGACTAAAGGCTTTCTTTAAGTCCTGAAAAGCTGACTCAGCGCCTGGTGTCCAACAAAAACCTTTCTTTAGGTGTTCCTTTTTGAGGGTTTGAGTAATGAAGCTGGTTCTCTGGGCAAAGTCTGCTATGAACTGCCGGTAGAAGTTGGCTAGTCCCAGAAAACATTGAGTCTCCTTGATGGAAGAAGGAGATGGCCAGTTCAATATAGCCTGTACTTTGACTGAGTCCATGGCAATTCCGGTTTGGTCTATACAGTATCCCAAATATTTCACTTCTATCTGATCAAATTCGCATTTTTCAGGCTTACAGAACAAATTATGTTGTCGGAGTCTTTCTAAGACTTGGCGGACGTGTTTGGAATGTTCCTCTGGATGAACCGAATAAATTAGGATATCGTCAAGATACACTACCACTGTTTGTTGCAAAAGATCAGAAAAGATAGAATCCATGAATCTTTGAAAGATGGACGGGGCATTAGTGAGTCCGAAGGGCATTACTCTATATTCGTAGTGACCAAAAGGTGTTCTAAAGGCGGTCTTCCACTCATCACCTTCTCTGACTCTTAGCAGATGATAGGCTCCTCGGAGATCCAGCTTAGTGAACCTCTTGGCTCCTCTGACTGCTTCTAAGATGTCTTTGATGAGGGGTAGCGGATACCGGTCTTTGATAGTGATCCTGTTTAACCCTCTGAAGTCGATACAGGGACGCATGTCTTTGGTTTTCTTTGGTACAAAGAAAAGAGGAGCCCCGGCGGGTGAAGAGGAGGGAGTTATTAACCCACTTTGTAGATTCTCATCTAGGTACTCCTTCAGAATTTGTTTCTCTAGTTCGGTGAGGGAGTACATCCGCCCAAAAGGAACTACAGTGTCTGGCTCTAAAGAAATGGCACAGTCGTATTCTCTGTGGGGTGGCAATTCAGGTCTTTCTGGCTTCTGGAATACATCGATATAGTCCTGATACTGTCTGGGAACTCCCTGTAGAACATTAATGGATCCTCCCACCTGGGCAGGTGCTGTTGAGAGACTTTTTGGGGACCAATAATCCCCGGCCGGATAGCAATGGTGTTGACAAAAATGGGAGGATAACGAAATGGTTTTTGTTTCCCAGTTGATGTAAGGATTGTGCCGTGTAAGCCATGGAATTCCCAGGATCATGACATGGTGTGGTGATGAGATTAAGTCAAACGAGAGAATTTCCTGATGTTTACCGAACTGTAAACAGAAAGTAGGGGTGGTGTATTGTACCGGTCCAGAGGCCAAGAGTGACCCATCAACAGTATGTACCTGTTCTGGTATTTCTTTGGGTATTTGTGTTATTTGTTGTTCTTTGGCCCAGGTTTCATCTAAATATAGGCCACTGGCTCCGCAATCCAATAAAGCCAAAGTTCTTGCTTCGCGGCCATCAGTTAAATGGAGGATAACTGGTAAGAGAAAAAGAGCAGTTCCTTCCTCCCTGGAAGAGCAAATAGAAGGTATATCACGATATCCCGTCCTCACCCTTCTTACTGGGGACGGGAGTTGGCGTTTCCCAAGGGCTTGGTTGGACGAATGGGGCAGGCGCGAATTAGGTGACCAGCTGCACCACAATATAGGCAAAGCCCCTTCCTTCGTCTATGTTCCCTTTCGCTGGCGGATAGAGGTCCGCGAGCTGTGTCAATCTGCATGGGCTCTTCCTCGGTATTCCCTTTGGATTCAGGGCGGGCTTCCTCGGAACGATGGGCGAAGGGACGAGATGGCACTGAGTGAAAAGGCAAACGACTCTTCTTTTTCTCCATTCGTCGTTCATTTAACCGATACTCTATAGTTAGTGCTTGGTCCATCAACCCTTTGAGGTTTTCTATCCTGGCAGAATGTACTAGTTCATCTTTGATGTCCTCTCTTAGACCTCTACGGAAGAGTGTCACCAAGGTACGTTCCACCCAGGTTGTTTCTGCAGCTAATTGTCTGAAACGGGTGATGTATTGTAATACATCCTGACTCCCTTGTTGGACTTCGCAAAGAGCCTCTTCTGCTGACGCCTCGAGTCCAGGGCGTTCAAACATCTGTTTAAAAGTAGTGATAAAGGTGGAATAATTAGATAGACAGGGATCGTTTCTGGTTACTAGAGGTGTGGCCCAGGCCAAGGCTGGTCCTGATAAGGCACTAATCAAATACCCCACCTTGGTCTTATCTTGTACAAATTGCGAGGGGCGAAAGGCAAAGTACACCGTTAAGGCATCCAGGAATTCTTTTAATGTGGTGGGATCCCCGGAAAATCGAGGTGTAGAGGCGGCTACTGCAGGGACATCTGTGGTCCTGGAGGCAAAGGTTTGTCGATAAACAGTATTCTCAGTACGTAATTGCTGGAGTTCTTGAGCCTGTTGTTGTATCGTCGCCAGCAGGTCCTGGTTAGTAGGTTCCGTGTTTACCACTGGGTTATCCATAGTTCCGGACTGCAACAGGAATTGTGGGCATTGCAATCTGTCGCGGTTCTCAACGGTCTTACCCTCGCAGCGGAGAGGCGTAGGGGAACGGTCCTTGTTCCGACGGGTTCTGCTCTGGCCGAGGTAGGGGCGACCCCTTCCGGTAGCCACGGTGCTGTTTGGTATGAGCGAACCACTACAGTCCGTGCCCTCCAGAAGGAGTCCCAGAGGAAAAACCCCAGTAGGGTAAAAAACCTCCACAGGAACTCCCTGAAACGAAAGGAGGACACCAGGGTATTAGGACCGCAGTTCAGGAAGGCAGGAAAACAAAGCAAATCAGGAACAGACAGGATTCGCAGAAGGATATCAAATAGGAGCGTGACTATCACCAAGGAGTGTTGCAACGCAATGAACAGGCAGTTGGAATCCCCTTAAATACCCCTGGACAGGAAACAGGAAACAGGAAGTAGAACACCGCCATCTTGGATTGGGGAAAAGAAAACAGTAATGAATTAGGTATGTGTGTTAGACAATGCATGCTGGGTAGAGAGGAAGTGGTAAGCATGCTGGGAAGAGAAAAAAGGCAAGTATAAAGAACCCCCAGTGTAAGGGTTCGGTTTGTCCTAGGAACATCGGTAAGTGGTGGTGGGCAGGTGAATACATGCAAGAGAAATAAATGTTAAGCGCATAATGCGCTGTGTGCGGCCATGCCTGAAACCCCCTCGGGGTTTCAGGCTCTGCCGCGTCTGCCTTTAAGGCAGAACTTGAAAAAGGGGGAGCGGCGAGCGCCGTGACCCCCAGACCGGCTCCCTGGAGCCTTTATGGCCCTCGCCGGAGCCGCGGCGACCCCCGCGACCTGGGTGTCTGCCTCGGCGTCTACCGCGGCCCGGGCGTCGGCCGCGGCAAAATTAACGTGCCGTGCCGCGGCAACCTGAGCCCGCGGCCGCAGCGAGCGCTGCGGTGTAACACCAGCTGCTGACATTAATCCAGAATAGTTTGCCTATTCAGTATGAATTTTTTTATGATGTCCCTCTCCTCCATGGTGGCATGGTCCAGAAAAGGTCGAAGACTTGAGGCTGTCTTCTTCTACCCCTCCCTGGGATCATATGTATGGATTTTAAAAAATCACTTGAAAGGGTGCTACAATACCAAGATAATCAACACACCTCTCATGTCTTTGTGAAATTATATGTTTTTTTGTGACACATATGTGCACATCATGTTTTGTTATGTTTCAACTTAGAATAACAATTATTTCAGATGTCTGATATTTTTTTTTTAAATTGCAAAGAATTCTTTTGAAGTGTATTATTTACACATTTTGTTTTTTATTTTTTTCTGTAAAAAATCTGTCACCAGAAGTATGAAATACACTGCGTCACTTTTGTGGTAGAACACAGTAATGCATTACATTATAATGTGTGAAATTTAAGTAAAAACAGTGTTGTATGTATTTTACATTGGTAAACAAACTAGCCACCATTTTGAGTGGTGGTGACACACTTAACATTTAAAAATACATTGGTTCATATCCTAAAATGGCAGCCGCCTGATGCTGCCATCAGGACACTGTCAATCTGCCGGCCATCGGCAGAAGTTTACCACATAGGATGTGTAACACTTCATGACAGACACAGCCATAGGCTGACGTGTGTGACGGCTATGCGCAAAAGTCAATGGCTGTGTCCGTCTCCTTCACAGATCGCGTACACTGTATACTTTTACATGGCATCTTGAATAAAGCTCAGTTGCCTCCTAAGACTGCAGCCAACAACACTTCCTCCACTTTTGCTACTGTGACTGACCTCCGGTAGCCAGGATACCAGGCAAAGCAAGTGACAGAGCCCCTAACTTCTCCCCTAAGGAGTTGGAACTCCTCACCACAGAGGTCTTGTCCCTGTACAGCCAGCTCTATGGCAACCCAGAAGAACAGGTACATGTTTGAATGGGAAATGTTTTTTCTGAGTAACTTGTTTCTTCTTCATACACAGGCTAATGTGACCCTTTTTGTTCATGATTGGAATGTTGTGATTGGAGTGAGGTGAACTGAATAATTTAGCAGGGCACATAACGATGTTTGGCAATGTTTGAAAAATCAACAAATTGAAATGAGAAGTCATCTGAATAAATGAGCTGACTTTTCACTTCATTGTAGTCACAATTCCAGATTTAATTTTCCAAACTGCATGCCTCTTCCTTCCAGTGGCTATAAAACACTGTACCAGTAGTATGAGTGAAAATACAGACAAATGTTGAAATGAGAGAAATATAAAGTGCAAGAAGAAACTTTCAAGTAATGGAGTTGTCTGATGTTTTTGTTTTGACTTAAACTAGATACCATTTTCTGAAAGATGGCTGACTGTATGTTTTAGCCAGGAAATGGTGCCACATATGGGGAAGGGTATATCCTGTGCTGCAAGCATAAATGACACAGGCTCTCAATCACCCATACAAGTATGTCCCATTACTACACACACTTGTTCATACATCACCTGAAACCATGCTCTTAGTGACATAGTAGGTGGTTCTTCTATACAGCCCTTAGTCATTGTACGTGTTGCAAGCCGTGGTATCTGTCTCTAAAAATGTTTTGCATTAAGCCAATGTAGCTGTGCATGGGGGTGTGTGCTATTATTGTACAAGTTGTTTAGCCTTTAGTAGCCGGTCAGGAGCGGCTTTCACTACAGGAAAGGTTTCAGACCCCTGGCCTGGATGATGTCTTTGGCCTGAATTAGCAAAATGAGGATGCTGCAACTGTTGAGGGTACCCAACAGGTCACTACAAATGTGTATTTTCTAGGAAAAATGTAATATTGCTAAATAATCTGTACTGGCTTGTTAGAAATACTTGTGAGAGATGTAACACAATTGTGTCATAGCAATACAAACAAAACCTCACAAAACTCATTTGTCTTTGTTTTTTTAAACATACAGGTAGGTCAATGACCATCTCAAAAAGGTGATATGGAAGGTCATCGTCAAGAAGGTGCGGACCCCGGGGGTCTATCTCTGGTGAAGCATCCATTGCCAAAAGAGGTGGGAGGACCAAAGACACTGGACCAGAAATCCATTAGAAGTCCAGCTCATCCTGTTTTCTCAACTTGGGAAGTACGTGCGCCACACCTTGATCCCCCTAATGGGCTGCACACTTGTGGTGGCCTATCCAGACCTTGATGGGCAGTGGAGTGCCCATCAAGGGCAGAAACAAAGGCAGTATTGAAGGGGCAAGTTCTAGTGTGAGTTCCCCATGTCAAATTACGTATTTGTTGCTTCAGTAAGTAATTTTGCCATCAACATTAAGGTTGCCATATGTCCAATGCAGACGAAGAGTTTGTGAATGTATACGTTTTGCCCAAAGTGTATGATGATGTGTTTTGTAGATTATATTTTGGTAAAATATACCACCTGATTTATGTTCACTACCAATGGACTGGTCAGAGCAGACAAATGCCTGCCTAAACAATGAATTTACATCAGGTACATTTGATAGCATAAGCAACAGTAGTACCAGACAGGCCACTGATGTTGATTGTGTGAGTTGTGATGCTTCTTCACTATTGTGAATGATGTTACATTATCCCTATTACAGGTGAGATAGCATAAAATGCTATTATGATACAGTGGATGTTCCAAATGTCACAGTTGGTATTATAGACAAACAAGAGTGACTATGTGAGTCAAAATGACTAGTAACATCAGGTTAAATGGCTACATTTTAGATTCCAAACACAACCCAGATGTGTTTTAAAACAAATGTACTAGTTCTTTCATGTTAAAAGTGACAGATATGCATGATGTCTTACTCCATCACAAATGTGCATGCAAGCCAGTCTATTTAGTGATGAATAATTATGATAGGCATACATTATTTGATACAAAACACACACAGAAATGTATACACATCAGTGACAGAGTACCACATACCATAAACCATTTTACAATGTCATTTGTTATGCCCAGATGATACATCAATGATGGTGAAGAATGGGATACTTAAAGGGAATTTGAAGATGGAAGGTTCCATCCCATATGTGTTGGAGTATCCCATCAGGTAAACGTAATATCAGATCCAAATCATGACTATTTTGTAAATGTATACATGCATCAAGGTATAATTTGCAACCTTGTAAAAACACTGTGCAAATGTGTTTTTGGTTTATATTCTTTTTGGTGACATAAGTTCACTATTCTAAACAAAAAAGCCCACCCATTTAGAGGTGATAAACAATTCTTACATCGAACTTCCAATGGATATGAGTGTCAAGGTCATACATGATAGGGGGCCTATCACGGGGAATGACAAAACTGTGATCAAATGGTTTCTGAAAATGTTCCCTACATGCATGAGGTGATGATAGTAAATAACCGAAGTTTTAATGCATTGAAGCAGGCGAAATCCGAATACTTGGAAAATGTATTTTGATCAACATTCATGATCAGTTCTATTTACACAGATCCATTGAAACTGTTGCATCTGCCATTTCATTATCATCTGGTGCAGGTGAAGGGGACATTGGCCATGTAGATGGGGATGCAGCTGGACACTGTGGTTCAGGTGCTGAGACCATTGACTCAGAGGGACCCAGTGGCGCAGAGGGTGAGGGGACTGGGACAGAGGCTACGAGCTCCTGTACATCATGTTTGGAGGCCTCCACAAAAGACCAGTCCCTAGTGGTGGCAAACCCTACTGCAACTTTATCACCTTCATCTTTGTCCATTACCTAGAGAACCATCTCCATCTAGAACCATCTCCCCCGAAGTTGGCCAAATCCATCCCCCAAAAATGGTGACATCTCCTTCGTTGCAGGCACCTCTTCCCCTTCCCCTGCCCCTGTCCCTCCCAGGCGTGCTGAGTGAGGAGGCTATTGACCTCTAAAAGAACATCGCTGCAGGCTGAACTCCACTACTGAAAGCCATCCAGGAACTTAGTAGCCAGATGCAACTAATGGTAGCTTATCTGGAAGGCATTTACAGTGCTGTGTGTGGCCTACAGAGGTCATTCCAGGGTCTAGCATCCTCACTGACCACAGGCTCCCAACAATCCCAACCTTGTGCCCCAAATCCCTATTCCGAGCCCTGTCCAGCGCACACTCACTCCTTTGCATGCACCCACTCCAATACAAACAAGCAGCACATCCACACAAACACAGCAGAAAACAGAGGCACACACACACACACAAACAACATCCAGACACCACACCCACCACCACCATTGCCACAAGCATACCCACAGACACCACACTCACCACCACACCCACATGCACAGCCACCACCATCAGCACAACCCCAGGCACCACACTCACATGCACCACCACCACCAGCATACCTGCAGATACCCCACTCTTTTAGTGTAGGTGTCCATTTCCATGAAGGCAGTTAGTACCAGATTGGTGAGTGCTACTGATATATCGTGGTGTATTTAAAGAAAAAAAAACTACCACATTACACACATATGCATTGCACATCTTTGTACTATTGCTCATAAGTATTTTTTAAACGTGCACGAATCCAGTGCTCATGTACTCCGACATTTCTGAGGATCACAGGTAAAACAGACACTTACCTTCAGTTCTGGGAAAAAGTGGGTTGATTATCGTCTTGATCCAGTGGCAGCAGCAAGGGTAGGACTTGTACGATCAGGTTCGTGGCGGCAGGAAAAGAGAAAATGCGAAAAGGGTATGTTTTGTGCTTATATACAGTTACGTCCACAAGAAAGCACATTGTGATTGTCCCGGCGGTAAAACTGTCTAGCGTCCCACCACCAGCTTCTTTTGCCTTGTGGCATTGACGTGGGTGTACATTCCTGGCTGAGATAGCAGTTCATCAACAGACTTTCATCTATGGACCCACCAACATCTAAATAGAGCGGGCGGACCATCAAGTTGTCGGGCGGGAAATCTGACTGAAAATTGATGATGAGACTGGTTCCGCCAAGATCTAAATCAGGCCCACAGCGTGGTCTCAGGCCTCCAAAGATGAAAAGTGCCTAATTAAAAAGGAAACAGTTAGGTAAGGTAACTTCCAAGGAGATTGGCAAGCTTGGACGCAGGATTAAGGAGTTGAACAGATAACAGCTTGCTAATAAACATCCAGATCAGGAATTAGTGGAAAGCAGGAATGCCCTTCCTCATTATTAGTTGAATAAGGCCTTCATGAGGTATGGCCTGGTATTATAACTGTTATGGTACCCCTGGCAGACTCCTCAGAATTACTGTCCTCAGGTGTCCCATTATTTCTGGATTTCAGGGGACAATCATGTATGATGATAATTGGGGGAAAATGTGCACTAATCAGAATTTCTGTGTCACTTAATGGATGTTTTTCCATAGTACTTTGCCCAAAGACCATGGCCCTCATTACGACTGTGGCAGTCTTTTTCGAAGACTGCTGCAGCCGTGGTCACCGGAAGACCGGCAGTGCTGGCAGTCTTCAGACCGCCGCATTATTACTACAGCCGGATATCCTCACTGCCGGTGGCCGGATATCCAGCAGCATTCATGACAGTGGGCGGAAACACTTAGGCGGTTCCACTCCCGACACTGCCACACCAGAAATTGAACGCCCATAGAATTATGACCTGTAATTCTGTGTGGTGATCTACTGGTGGTGTGGCGCTGCCGGCGGTGGTAGCGCCGAGTCCCATCCCCTCACAGAGGAGCACCTCGTCAGACGAAGTAAGTGTTGTCCACAAGGGGAGGGGGACAGGGGTGTGAATGGGGGAATGAGTAAGGGGGGTGTGAGTGAGTGCTCGTGTGCAGGTCCACGTAAGTTTGTATGTGTGTATATGTGTGTGTGCAGTGGAGTACAATTGGGGGTGAGGGGGTGATGGTTGTGTGACGATGAGTGAGGAGGTGGGGGTTGTTTATGTATGTATGTATGTATGTAGTTGAAGGGAGGGGGATGGAGAATGTATGCATGCTTGTGTGATGTGTATGGGTATTTATGCATGTCTATGGGGGTGAATGTTGTGAGTATGTGTTTGAGTGGGGGGTGTCGGTGTGTGATTGTGTCTGTGGGGGTGCATGCGTGCATGTGTGTAGTGGTGTTTGGAGGGGTATCCTAGTAACAGCAAAGCTAGTTCATCTGGATACCTTTCAGCCAGCATTTTCGTGCCGGTGAGGCTGCCAGGAAAATGCTTGTGGTGTCCCAAGTCGAAATAACCTCAGTGGTCATTCGACTCCCGCCAGGCTGGAGGTTGCACTAATCAGAATTTCCTTGTCACTTAATGTATGTTTTTCCATGGTACTTTGCCCTAACACTATGGCCCTCATTACGACTGTGGCAGTCTTTTCCGAAGACCGTTGCAGCCCCGGACGCCGGAAGGCCGGCAGTTCTGGCAGTCTTCAGACTGCCGCATTACATCTACAGACGGATATCCTCACTACCAGCGGCCAGATATCCAGCGGCATTCGTGATGGTGGGTGGCAACACTTAGGCGGTTCCACCCCCAGCACCGCCACACCAGAAATAGACCGCCCACAGAATAATGACCCGTAATTCTGTGTGGCGATCTACTGGTGGCGGGGCGCTGCCAGCGGTGGGAGCACTGGGTCCCATCCCCTCAAGAGAAGCACCTCATCAGACAAAGTAAGTTTCGTCCACAAGGGGAGGGGGTGGGGGAGTGAATGGGTGAATGAGTAAGGGGGAGGGGGTGTGAGTGAGTGCTTGTGTGCAGGTTCATGTATGTTTGTATGTGTGTATGGTGTGTGTGCAGTGAGGTACAATTGGGGTGAGGGGGTGGTGGTTGTATGATGATGAGTGAGGGGGTGGGGGTTGTTTATGTATGTATGTAGTTGAAGGGAGGGGGAGGGGGATGGAGAGTGTATGCATGCTTGTGTGATGTGTATGGGTATTTATGCGTATCTATGGGGGTGAATGTTGTGAGTATGTGTTTGAGTGGGGGTGTGTCTGTGTATGTGGGTGCATGTGTGAATGTGTGCAGAGGGGTTTGGAGGAGTATCCCGGCAACAGCAAAGCAAGTTCATCGGGATACCTTTCTGCCAGCATTTCCGTGCTGGTGAGACTGCCAGGAAAATGCTGGTGGTGTCCTGAGTCGAAATAACCTCGCTGGTCATTCGACTCCCACTGACTCCCACCGGACTGGAGGTCGAAGCCTCCAGCCCGGCGGGCCGCTTTAAAGTGGTGGGACGGGCGGGGAAGCGGTGGTTTGGCAGGTGGCCAAACCGCCGCAGTCGTAATATGGTGGTCTTCACCGCCGGTCCTGCGGCAGTGAGACCGCCACCGCAGCCCTGTCGGTCCATGGACCACCAGGGTCATAATGAGGGCCAATGTCTTTTTATAGCAGTGGAAATGTCTTGATGAAGTAGTCCCAACATACTCTTTTCCAGCATACGTTGTAATTCCGATGGGCCAATAATTCCTGTTACTGTCACAATTGTAATCACTGCTCCATTCTTAAGAAGAATCCATTTGTTCTGTGTTAGGCAACAGCACAGTGAGATAGGCACGCTTGAGAAGACAGTAGGCTTTGAATAAGAAAGCCATAATGTCAGAGACGATCATGTTTCAATAACCTGAGTGCAGACTGGTCGCAATTTTGGATTCGTTTAAGTTAGGCACACATTACCTACTAAACATTATGCTGGTCATTACAACCCTGGCGGACGGTGTTAAAGCGGCGGTAAGACCGCAAACAGGCGGGCGGAAAAAAAAAGGGAATTATGACCGTGGCGGAAACCGCCAACAAAGACAGCCACTTTAACACTACGACCGCCACGGCGGTACAGACAAACAGCGCGGCGGTCACCGCCAACAGACAGGCGGGAGACAAAGTACCGCCCACAGTATCACAACCTACCGATCCGCCATCTTTTCCGGGGCGGATTCACCGTGGATAAAAACAAGGCAGAAACAGCCATTTCAGTGGGAAAACGCTCACCTCTACACACTCCACGAGGAACGAGGACACCATGGAGCCGGAACTCCAAATACTCCCTGCGATAGTCTTCCTGCTCCTGTACGATCATCATCAACGCCGGCGACGAAGACAACGGTGAGTACTGCACCTACGACATAGGGAAAGGGGGAGGCAAAAGTCACGGACACACACATGCAACACCCCCACCCCGACCCTCACCCACTACAACACACACACCAATGCATATCCAAACATTACAGTAACAACCCCCAACCCCCCCCCGGAAGAATGCAAAGACAAAAAGAAATGAGTTCAACCATTGTAATATATCAAAATACAGTAACCAAATATATACAGATATATATACACATTCAACAAAATATACATCATGATTAGTAGTGCAGGTAATGCACCATTCAATATCCGTGGACCACTGGGCCCAAAATGCATGGGCGAGGCCCACACACGATACCTGAGTAAAACGGAGAGAACACTGCTGGGGCATCAGATAGAAATACAACAGGCACCTCAGGGGGAAGGGAAGGGGGAGCACCTCAGCCGGATGACAGCATCACGCCAGATCCACGCGGGGGCTCCATTCCCATTGATGTATCCTGGGGAGTGCAAAGCCACAGTCTCTCAAGTCTCTACAGTGGGTGGCTTGCCCACTGTTCAATCCTGGGGAGTGCAAAACCACAGTCTCTCAAGTCTCTACAGTGGGTGGGTTGCCCACTGTTCAATCCTGGGGAGTGCAAAGCCACAGTCTCTCAAGTCTCTACAGTGGGTAGGTTGCCCACTGTACCATCCTGGGGAGTGCAAAGCCACAGTCTCTCAAGTCTCTACAGTGGGTGGCTTGCCCACTGTTCAATCCTGGGGAGTGCAAAGCCACAGTCTCTCAAGTCTCTACAGTGGGTGGCTTGCCCACTGTTCAATCCTGGGGAGTGCAAAGCCACAGTCTCTCAAGTCTCTACAGTGGGTGGCTTGCCCCCTGTACCATCCTGGGGAGTGCAAAGCCACAGTCTCTCAAGTCTCTACAGTGGGTGGCTTGCCCACTGTTCAATCCTGGGGAGTGCAAAGCCATAGTCTCTCAAGTCTCTACAGTGGTTGGGTTGCCCACTGCTCAATCCTGGGGAGTGCAAAGCCACAGTCTCTCAAGTCTCTACAGTGGGTGGCTTGCCCACTGTACCATCCTGGGGAGTGCAAAGCCACAGTCTCTCAAGTCTCTACAGTGGGTGGGTTGCCCACTGTTCAATCCTGGGGAGTGCAAAGGCACAGTCTCTTAAGTCGATAACAGTCTCCACTGGTTCTGGAGGGGGACTGGTGCCCAGAGTGCTTCATCCTGTTAAGGACAGACGGAGTGGATGCTGTTCTCCACTGGTTCTGGAGGGGGACTGGTGCCCAGAGTGCATCACTCTCCCCGTGACGGTCCCAGTTCCGTCACTGCCCCTGCCGCACATGGGCTAGCGGTGCTTGAGTTGGCGGTGCTTGCCCTGTTCAGCGCTGCTTGCCATGGCGGTCTTTGCCCTGTTCAGCGGTGCTTGACTTTGCTGTCTCTGACCTGTTCAGCGGTGCATGCCATGGTGGTCTTTGCCCTGTTCAGCGGTGCTTGACTTTGCTTTCTCTGACCTGTTCAGCGGTGCATGCCATGGCGGTCTTTGCCCTGTTCAGCGGTGCTTGCCCTGTTCAGCGGTGCTTGACTTTGCTGTCTCTGACCTGTTCAGCGGTGCATGCCATGACAGTCTTTGCCCTGTTCAGCGGTGCTTGACTTTGCTGTCTCTGACCTGTTCAGTGGTGCATGCCATGGCGGTCTTTGCCCTGTTCAGCAGTGCTTGCCCTGTTCAGCGGTGCTTGACTTTGCTGTCTCTGACCTGTGCAGCTGTGTTTGCCATGGCGGTCCCTCATTGCCCAGCGGGGCTGTGGCTGCCGGGGCCCTCCTGGGCACTGACTCTGGCCTCCTGGCCAGTGACAATGGGACTGCCCTCCTGGGCACTGACTCTGGCAGTGGCCTCCTGGCCAGTGACGATGGAACTGCCTTCCTGGGCACTGACTCTGGCGGTGGCCTCCTGGCCAGTGACGATGGGGCTGGCGGTGGCGTCCTGGGCAGCGGGGATGATGGCGGGCTTCTCCGCCGTGCTGCTCTTCCCAGACTTTAGCGCTTTCTTCTGCCCCTTCTCCACCTTGGGAGGAGTCACAGCTGAGTGGACAGTCCCCCCGGGACCCTTGTGAGCGGCTTTGCCGGCTGGAGTCTTCCCCCTATCCCGTTGGGCACTGTCCAACTTCTGGTGCTTCACAGGGGGGGGACTGGCTGTGCTGTGGCTCCATGTCACACTGGCTGCCCTGGTGCCCGGTGCACTCCACATACCTCTAACAGGCACCACTGGTACCGGAGATTTTTTGGCTGAGGTGCTAGTACGGGACCTATGAATTGGAGGGGGGGGTGGTGGGAAAGAGGTCAAGGTTGCTCAGGAAAAGTTTCTTGCGAACACTGGGACGGGTAGCTGGAGGGGGTCTGGGAGTGGAGGAAGAGGAGGTGGTTTTAGGAGGTCTAACTTTTGTTGATTTGGGTGCAGGTGCATGTGCTGGAGGCTGTCGTGAGGTGGATGGATGTTGGGTGGGTGTGTGCCCGCGTTTGTGTACTTTGGGAGTTGGCGTCACAGACACAGTGGGAGAGGACACAGGGGACGTGTAAATGGTAGTGGGGGTGGTGAGTGCAGGTGAGCGGGGTGTGGTGGTGGGTGTGCCGGTGCGGGACCTAGTGGCTGCAATGGTAGTGCATGCAGGTGAGAGTGTAGACGACACTGGGAGGGAGGAGGGAGACGACGAAGAGGGGGACACAGTGGAGGCAGTGGATGTTGCTGTGTCTGTATGTGTGTGATGCTTGCGTGAGTGCCTGTGGGATGTGTGGTGCTTATGTTTGCCTGAGCTTCCCTTGTGTGTTGACGTGTGTGCAGGCTGGTCTGATGGCGTGCTTGGGATAGGCTGGGGTACAGGGGATTGGGTCTGGGTGGAGGAAGTTGGAGGGGGGAGGCTAACAGTGAGTGACCTGAGGTCAATGTTCTCCTCACTGAGGGCAGCAGAGGTGACAGGGGCAGGGGCTGAGGTGCCTGAGGCGAAGGTGATGCCCATCCTCCTGGGTGAGCGGGCACGGGGCGAAGGCTGAGGGGCTGCTGGGAGGGCGGTGCTGGTAGGGGGGGTGGCGGCTGTACCTGTAGA
Source organism: Pleurodeles waltl (assembly GCF_031143425.1). Classification (NCBI taxonomy): domain Eukaryota; kingdom Metazoa; phylum Chordata; class Amphibia; order Caudata; family Salamandridae; genus Pleurodeles; species Pleurodeles waltl. The sequence continues at coordinate 899,738,204 of NC_090444.1, read as the reverse complement.
AGTGGGGGGCACAGATTTTGCCGCGACCACAAGGGAGCTCCCATCGGAGGACGAGTCTGTGTCGCTGGTTGCTGATCCTGTCCTCGCCATGAAGCTCCTCTCGCCCTCCATCCCACTTGTGTATTCAGAGTCCGTGATGTGGCCCTCCTGGCCATGTGGGATGCAGCTCCCTCCTGCTCCGGTGCCACTGTACCTCCGCATGATGATGCTGGTGCACAAAAGAACAGGGAGGGCACAAAAAGGGGGGGGGACGACAGAAGAAAGACAGGTTGAGTGCATGGCTTACCGCTACCGTTGGAGGACAATACAGACACAGAAGCCCCCTGCACTACGCCACGCTGTTGGGCTCTTCTAATGCAGTTCCTGGGATATGGCCTACATGGCTATGGTGGACATCAGCACACATAGATGACACAGGGGCATGTATACCTGTACTTGTCACTCTACAGAGGTGGGGTGGAGTGCCATATGGCCTGCATTACGGAGGGGCCTAGCCTACGGAACTCGTCCTGGCCTAGGGAAACCCACAGCCCTCCTCCCCCACCCAGACACCTTCACTGTGCGCAAAGTCAGGTGAATGATGTTGTACTCACCCCCTTGTGTCTGCTGTGATGCCCTCAAGCGCCCATCCAACTCAGGGTAGGCCACCGCCAGGATCCGGAACATCAGGGGGGTCATGGTGCGATGGGCACCCCTCCCACGTTGGGAGGCCATCCCCAGCTGAGCCTCCGCCATCTTCTTGCTCCAGCGGCAAATGTCCTCCCATCTTTTACGGCAGTGGGTGCTCCGTCTCTGGTGGACCCCCAGGATCCGGGCGTCCTTGGCGATGGCACGCCAAATATCCTTCTTCTGGTGGGCGCTGACCTACATGACATGTACAGGGGAAGAAGATAAGTAATTACCAACTGCACCGTCGAAGTGAGTGGCCCACATCCCTACCCTTGCCATGTGGCACATGCATTCACAGTCCTTCATGCTCACAGAACTCTGCCCCCTTCCTTCTTACAACCAGCCCTCTCCACCCAGGCATAGCCCATACAACTTGCTCCCTGTGTACTCACCTGTTGGTCTGGAGGACCGTAGAGTAGCGTGTACTGGGGGAGGACACCGTCCACGAGCTTCTCCAACTCCTGTGCAGTGAAGGCAGGGGCCCTTTCCCCAGACGCACAAGCCATTGTCTCTTCCAGACCAAGGTCACAGCAGCACTTGCAGTATAGGTCCTCTCCTGTCGAAGATCAGGTATTGAGTGATTCAACAGATAGAAAATGGCGGTCACGTCCGCGGCGGTGCGTATCATCACCGCCGGCGCACTTCGTCATTGGCTCCTGGGACCCATAGGGTCCAATGTTAACCAATGCAGCATTGTGCAGCGGTCTTCGACTGCCTACCGCGGCGGTGTACAACGCCAGCGCAGTTACCTCACATCCCATTGTCCCAGTTTAGAGGTCAGGCAGCCACCATTTCAGGGGCCCACATGGCTTCATTTTCAACTGCGTCACACATACCTAGGCCTGGACTCAACACACATACAGACAAATTTTTGGATTATGTTTCGTGTTCTGTGTAGCTGTGGGTACATACCTCTGAGTTGCTTGACTCTGTGGTCGCTGTTGTCCTTCCTAGGCACCGTCAGCTGGGACATGTGAGGAGATGGCGGAATCCTCTAGTGTACCGACCGCTGGTGGACCTGTTGACAATGGAGAAGCGACATTTAATCATCACCTACAGGTTTGACCGTGCCACAATCCAGGAACTGTGTACCCAGTTGGAGCCTGACCTGATGTCAGCTATCCGCCATCCCACAGGGATCCCCCCTCAAGTGCAGGTGCTATCAGTGCTCCATTTCCTAGCAAGTGGGTCTTTTCAAACAACAGTGGCCATGGCATCAGGGATGTCCCAGCCTATGTTTTCCAACGTGTTGTCCAGAGTGTTGTCTGCCCTGCTGAAACACATGAGGAGCTACATCGTTTTCCCTCAGGTGGAGGATTTGGCTACTGTTAAAGGTGACTTCTATGCCCTTGGACATATCCCTAACATCATAGGTGCCATTGATGGGACACATGTGGCTTTGGTCCCCCCCCACAGGAGTGAACAGGTGTACAGGAACCGGAAGAGTTATCATTCGATGAATGTACAGATGGTATGTTTGGCAGACCAGTACATCTCCCAGGTAAATGCTATGTTCCCTGGCTCAGTGCATGATGTCTACATCCTGCGGAATAGCAGCATCCCTTCTGTGATGGGTCAACTCCAGAGGCACCGGGTGTGGCTATTAGGGGATTCTGGTTACCCCAACCTGTCATGGCTACTGACCCCAGTGAGGAATCCCAGGACCAGGGCAGAGGAACGCTACAATGAGGCACATGGGCGGACTATGAGGGTGATGGAACGCACCTTCGGCCTCCTGAAGGCCAGGTTCAGGTGCCTCCATATGACAGGTGGTTCCCTATTCTACTCACCAAGGAAGGTGTGCCAGATCATCATCGCCTGCTGTATGCTTCACAATCTTGCTTTGTGACGCCAGGTGCCTTTTCTGCAGGAGGATGGTCCATATGATGGTGTTGTAGCAGCTGTGGAGCCTGTGGACAGTGATGAGGAGGAAGCAGAGGAAGAAGACATTGACAACAGGGACTCAGTGATCCAGCAATATTTCCAGTGACACACAGGTGAGAACACTTTCTTGCCTACTACAAGTACTTTCACACTTCTACCTCTATCCTGTCTGTCAATTTCAAGCAGTATTTGGTAATTGAGTTGTACATTTCCATTACGGTTCCACAGGTGTGGTTACCAACGTGTGTCATTTGCTTGCATTCTTCATGGACTGGTGATGTGTGACATAGGTATGTTAACATTACATTTGAGAACGGATTTTGTCACTGTCATAGCTAATACACATTTTCAAAATCACAGACTGACTCCAGATTGTTTTGTGCTTCAAGGGTGTTTATTGAAGTGCTAAATATTGGAGGGGGTGGTAAAATGGTGAGGGGTGATGCTGGAGGAATGTCCATGGCAAAGTCCAGTCTATTAGTCTCACAGGTGCACTGCCCATATGGGTATAGGAAGTGGAGCTGGGGCAGTTCCAATATGGACAGGGTTCTAAAGTGGGACAGTGGGATGACAATCAGGGTGGTCTCATTTCTTGGCAGGGGTCTTGCCATCGTGCTCTGTCCTGTTCCTGGATCTCAGGGACCGCTTGCGGGGTGGTTCTCCACCTGCAGGGGGCTGGTGTGGTGGTCCTGTGGCGGGGCGTCTTGTCCACTAGCGCCGGCGGAGGTGGTGGGCAGTTCATTGTCCATGCTAGTGTCAGGGGCACCTTGGAGTGCCACGGTGTCCCTCATGGTGTTCAGTATGTCCTTCAGCACCCCTACGATGGTGCCCAGGGCGGAGCTGATGGTTCTGAGTTCCTCCCTGAACCCCAAATACTGTTCCTCCTGCATGCGCTGGTTCTCCTGAAACTTGGCCTGGACCGTAGCCATTGTCTCCTGGGAGTGGTGGTATGCTCCCATGATGGAGGAGAGGGCCTCGTGGGGAGTGGGTTCCCTTGACCTGTCCGCCCCCTGTCACACGGCAGCACTCCCAGTTCCCCTGTGTTCCTGTGCCTCCGTCGCCTGGACTGTGTGCCCAGTACCACTGCCCGCAGGTCCCTGTTGTTGTTGGGGTGGTGGGTTATCCTGGGTTCCCTGTAGTGGTGGACACACAGCTGATTGACGTGTCCTGGGGACGGAGGTATGGGCCCGCTGGGTGGGTGCTGTGCTGGTGTTTCCAGAGGGTGGAAGGTCTGTGTTGGGCTGTGCCTGTGCGAGGGGAACCGACTGTCCCGAGGCCCACGATGGTCCGGGCTGGTCATCTGGATCCAGTTGGCCAGAGCTGCTGTCATCACTGTGGGCCTCTTCTGTGGGTGGGGTGGAGATGTCTGGACCCTCCTGTCTGGTGACGTTGGGTAGTGGTCCTGCAGGGGTGTAAAAGCATGATTATTGCATGTGTGTGTGTCATGGTGTGCAATGGGTGGGTAAGCGTGTACCCCAGTGCTAGCATTCCTTTGTGGGGGCTTGTGTGATGATGGTTGGGGGGTGTTATGGGTATGTGCAGTGGGCATGCTTTAGTGAGGGGTGTCCATGCTTTGTTGTGTCATGCAGGGCTTGGTGTTGGGATGTGTGGTTTGTGTTATTAGTACATTAGTGAGGAGTTGGAGTGATAGGGGAGGGGGTGAGGGTGGGGGTCTGTGATAGCATGCAGGTAGGGTGGGGGATATGATAGTTAAGATTTGACTTACCAGAGTCCATTCCTCCACCGACTCCTCCGAGGCCCTCAGGATGCATAATGGTCAAGACCTGCTCCTCCCATGTTGTTAGTTGTGGGGGAGGAGGTGGGGGTCCGCCGCCAGTCTGCTGTACTGCGATGTTGTGTCTTGAGACCACGGAACGCACCTTCCCCCGTAGGTCGTTCCACCTCTTTCTGATGTCTTCCCGATTTCTTGGGTGCTGTCCCACTGCGTTGACCCTGTCCACTATTCTTCGCCATAGCTCCATCTTCCTAGCTATGGAGGTGTGCTGCACCTGTGATCCAAATAGCTGTGGCTCTACCCGTACGATTTCCTCCACCATGACCCTGAGCTCCTCCTCGGAGAACCTGGGGTGTCTTTGCCGTGCCATGGGGTGGTGTAGGTGATGTGTGGGGTGGTGTATGTGGTGATGAGTGTGGTGATGTGTAGTGGTGTGTGGTGTTTTGTGCGTGGATGTTGTGTGGGTGATGGTGTTGTGTGCCTCTGTGTGGTGGGGTTGTCTATGCTGTGCAGTCTCTCTGGCCTTCGTCAATAATTTTTGGTCGTAGGGGTTTGTGGGTGATGTGGGTGTGTGTTTTATATTGTGTTGGGTATGTGGGAGTGGTGTTTGTATTTGTGTCAGGTGTGTGTATTTGGAATTGTCCAATGTGGCGGTGTTTTGGAGATGTGTGTGTATTTTGAGCGCAGCGGTGTGTACCGCCAATGGAATACCGTGGATTCGTGGGTCGTGATAGCATGAGCGTATTTCTGTTGGCGTGACGGTGGAGGTTTTGTTTTCGCCAGTTTATCACTGACCTTTGGTGTGGCGGACTTGTGTGGGTGCCTGATTTTCGGCGGATTCCGAGATGTGGTTCATAATAGCTGTGGCGGATTTCCGCGGCCGCGGTGGTGTATTGGCGGTCTTCTGCACGGCGGTAAGCGGCTTTTACCGCCAATGTTGTAATGACCCCCTATATGTCAGAACTATAGCTATTTAAAATGATCAAGGTTCCATATTAAGGCACAACTGCATAATAAAATCCTAAAATCATAACAGGAAACATACCTGCAAGACAAAATCCCTAAACCGCATACCCTTCCATATAGTATCAAAACGGCAAAGGACTTCATGATGACCTTCAATGCCAACTGAACTACATCAACGTATCAAAGAAAGTGGCTAAAATGTAGTTTACATGTATGCGCAAAAACACAGTGCTTCTCAAAAAACTGAATCGAATACAAAATGCACACTGTACTGCACTATGGTAAAAAACAAACTTGCCCTCCAGGAACTGACCATAGACACATACACACAGCAGTACTTGGTCAGCATATGGGATCGGTGAGGACGGCAAGATGATATTTCCTCAAAACAAGACATTTAGCTACGCAAACACATACAAAACAGCACTAAATCCCCAACACAAGAGCACATCTGCCACTATGAATAGGAAAAAAACAATAGCACAGGGCACACACATGTTGGTGGTCTACGTAAGCATCATGTATATGCAGGCTGAAATGGGAGGAAACAGATAGCTATAGGTGAAAGGCACGAACTTTAAATGCTGCCCTTGAAGGAAGAAGTTGCTGCATCACTGGTACAATCTATCACTTTCTTGGTGACACAAATCATGTATATCATGACAGTCATATATTCCAGTCATCATACAGAATTCTAGCCTTCAAGGACTCATCCATGCTAACACCCACATTCCTCGACCATGGGGAGGAATGACAAGGACACCAAGGGCGTGGTCGCACTGTGATGCCAGCAGAACCTGCAAACTTTAACCAGTATCAAATAAATGTCTGCAGGCAATGTGTCTACTTGAGTACTGAAGACCACATTTCCACGCGATAAGGTTTGCTAACTAATTATTCAACAAGGAAAACAAGGAGGATACCAAATCCTGGATCACTAATAGCTCACAATCACACAGAGCTATTCCAGAACATCTACAACCCCTACAAGCTAGATAGAGAAACTGAAATGACTGCATCATTCAAACTGAGAAACCTGCAACTGATAACACCACACTGCTGCTTGGAAAACAGTCCATGCAGGATCATTCAACAACTACCAACCTGAAGGACCTCATGACAGAATGAAACCCAATAACTGTAAGATGGAAACAAGACAGTAACAGAGTAGGAGCTTCATTATGCAACTCCAACCAGTTGAACACTGCTGACATCCCCCATGCCCTCACTGCCTCTCTGAAACAATTGATATGGGTCTTGTGGGAAACAGAGAGCGGGGCAGATAAGAACTTACTTCCCATTGCATTTAGGAAGGCACCCACTGATCAACATTCAAATACCAGAGCTCCAGCATTGTCCGGAGGTGAGGTGAACGAACGAGCATCTGCTTCCCTTTCTAGTGTAGCAGGTGCCCCTCCATCCTCCACCATTGCTCCCCGGTTCACCTAGAGTTCTGTGGTAACTCCCACCATTGACTGGCACACAAGGGTGCAGTGGACACAGCCCCCCTGGCTCTATCCATGTCAGCTCATGCTCAGTATCAAGCCATTTGGGTGAGTAGGGGCGAGCAGAGTGCAGGCCTTGAGCAACATGTACAGAGAACAGCACATCACGAAGACTATAAGTCAAGATGGCCTCGAGCACCATACAAGGAAGCCATATCATTTTGTGGAAACAAGATGAGACATAGCCATGTTCAAGACCAGAAATCAGCCATCAACACCTTTCAGATGGTAGCCATATTCCCACTAAGAGGATATTAAAAGCTACACTGTTCTTGTTGTTTCTCTTCTCTTGATGTTCTCACCAGAATCACAGTACCATATGGTGCAATATTTGGTGTTGGACCATTTCCTTTTTTCTAAAGGAAGCTGAAATAACAATTGAAGGATCATACTGTGGTTTCAAAGTTAACCATCATTTCTGAAACCGTGCTCACATCATCTGAACTAGGTAGTCCTGTTTTGAATCTTTTTTCAGATATGCTTTATGTGAAATCTAATTTTTGAAGTAAAATGTATTCTTATTTACACTGCATTTGTAATCTGTTCTATTGTACAGCAGTCTGAGAACCATTGCCTGCAGACTCAGCTTGTCCTTGCCCCTTTCATCACCAATGAGGTGAATCCACCTCGCAGGACAGGAAAAGAACAAGAAGAATACTCTTGCCTCTCCTCTTAAGGCTATAGTCTATATAGACACTACTTACCCAGCATCCCTCCAGTTTTTTATTCAGTCCAGTGAATGTAAGAAAATGAAGAGAGAGTGGCAGGGCTTGAGCTGCTCAAGTTTGTGGATAAGCTATGACTCCAGCAGGGCAGGTGTAGAAGTCTTCCAAATGCATCTCTTTGTCTGCTGTGCCTAAAGAGAGATTGTGGATTGGGACAATTTTGTGCAGCTGTAGCTTCAGGATACAGCGGTGTTGGTAAAGCTACTTCCTGTTTTTTTCCTGAGCTTGTGTGTAACACTGGGGATTCAAGCAGGCCAGTCTGTTTCTCACGGCTTACAGGGAGGAGGAGAGTTAAATGGCCGGTGTGCTGGAAAAGTATTTGCACAGTGGTATTTGTTATGCTTGGGGCTTAAAGTGCTTTCTGGTGATATTTTTGGTCTGCATTCTTTTGGCACCATTGGGAAACATTCAAGGATGTCCAGCATGTCTTTTCTACTTCTTCCTCCTCTGACTTGCCTGCTTCCCCTCCTCCTTCAAAGAAACATTCTGAGAGTAAGGAGGGCAAATTAAAAACACTGACAAATAAGAGCTTATTGGAGTTACTTCCTTGAAAATGTTCTTTCAGGATCAGCAGGAGTCTCTGTTGTAGTGCAGTGTGAGTTATTAATTACAAAACCTTTTTGGCTTATGATGGGCTCCGTAGAACTGTGATGCAAGTGGTACGGCATGGTGAAGTAAATGCAGGTTTAGAATGTTGAATTTGTGGTTACACGCAGACAAATAAAGATGTGTAATACCTAGCTCTGCGTGAGGCATAATCATTGGCTGATACCCAGGCTGGGGAAGATGTTACAAATGGTGATGAGGATGGGATAAATAACCAGAAGATCAACAGTACTCTCCCGGAGAATTTGCAATGGTCCAAGCAAACTGCTCGTGCATGCCTCTGTCAAAGTGTGGAATCAATGTTTGCTATATCTCAAACATCCACTCAAGCCGGTGTGAAGCACTTTAAGGGAAAGCTTCATGAAGAAGTTACACATTGTTGGCCAAGAACCTACTGGCAATGCCATAAAGAAGGGTACTGCGCTACTACACAATATAAAGTTACATATCATACAGAGTGATAATGCTAAAGGTGGGCACAAACAGACACAGAAAAGAAGCCCTTCAAACTACCATAGTAAGACACATGTAGAATACACAAAAACACAAGCTGACAGAATAATTGAAAATAAAGCATACTGTTGTTGAACTTACAGAGCCTCAATAAGAAGAGCTCTACAACCTCAGAAGCAGGCATGGAGACCCACGAAGAAGCACAGGATTGTGCTTACTGAGCTGTCCAATATCTGAAGTGGCACACCACCAAAGCTGCCAGGTGGCAGCTCAAAATAATTGCAGAGGTCTCCAAAAAAGCGAAGGGCTCCAATGGATGCCAAGAAATAAGTCACAGTTCCACAGACTATCCAAGATGACCCAGAGGCTAGCACATCACAAGGTCTTAGAGATGGCACGGAGGAAGAGGAACCTAGTAGACAGTATTGGAGAGAACTCCATTTCAGTGTTTTCCAATCCCGTACACAGTTAACATGCCGCCACCTTCCTGAAGATACCACCATCATTCGATACTGCCAAAAAGCAGAATATTGGTAACAGGTTGATTGCTTTGATAGAGACTTTTGATGAGTTCATTGATGCACTAGAAGAAAAAGATAACAAGAAGATTATCCAATACCTTAGAATCTTGCTGGTGAAGGTGTAAAAGAAGTCATAAAGAAAATGATGCTAGCTGACGAAAATACATATCATCAAATCATAGAAACCTTGAATCTCAAGTTCAATCCAATGCCGAATGTAGATTATCAAAGGAACATTTTCAGTCAAGAACAACATAGAGTTGGTGAAACCATAGACAAATTTGTTGAGAGACTTGATACGTTCATCAAACACTGTAAGTTCAATTAAATTGATGACGAGGAAGCAATAAGTTATTGACAGATAACTGTTAGATTCATTCAGATGACGAATGCTGAGAGAAACTCTTGGTCTGGGGCAAATTCTCATGAATGCCAGAGCGGAACAGCGTGCCAATCAGCAAGCCGCTGACATGGAGGCCAGAGGTGACCAAAGTGAGACAGTCATGAATATGAAAAACAAGCAGAAGCACAAGGCTGAAGAAAAAAAAGTAATGTTTCCACAGAAAAAGAAGCTGCGTTTCAGGTGTGGATTTCATTTCCACACAAAGGAAAATATTCGTCCATTGGGCAGATATGCAAGGGCTGTGAGAAGGTGAACCATTGTGTAATGGTTTGCAAGGCAAAGGAAAAAGTATGTGCATCACGGCAAGAAGGCAAAATTGCTTCCCGAACATTCCAGAAGCGACATTTGATGCACTCCCCAAGCCTAAGCAACAGCACTAGTTGAGACAAATCTACATCAAACAAAGTCAATTGTAATTTAAATCATTGTCAAAAAGTTCTTCTGATGAAAAAAATGTGTGCATGTTGAACTGCCCGCAGGTGATAAAAATACTAGTCAAAGAAAAGTTAACATCAAAAAGTACCAAAGTCATTCAAACATTGTCCGAAAATTACATTGGCAGTAAATGGTTGTTCAATACCTTTTATTATCAACAGTGGTGGTTCAATAAACATTAAACCTGAAAAGAAATATAATGAACTATCTCCATTGCCATGATTGACGCCTTCAAAAAATAAAGTATATACATGGGATGCATCAACTCCATTGAAAAGTCAAAGTTCATATGTAACGACAATGAAACACAAGATGACAAAAGTGCAAGCGCCCATTCATGTGCTTCGGTGTGGTGTCAAGTGCCTGTTTACTCAGTTTCAGCACAGCAACTGATATGGGACTGATCTCTGTCAACTACAACATGGATGCTCATCACAAAATAGTAAGTCAGTTCCCTTTGTTGTTTCATGGGTTAGGAAAATGTAAGAAGTTGAAAGTACAATTACATATTAATGAGGATGTCTATCCTGTTGCTCAAAGACACAGACAAATGTATTTTCATTTACAAGAAGATGTTGAAAAGAAACTCAAATCATTACTTAAACATGAGCATTCTACTGGTCCAATGCCATGAGTTTCTCCCATAGTGGTAGTTCCCAAAAAGGACAGTGAAGGAGTTGTACACATCTGTCTAGATATGTGTCAAGCGAACAAGAGAAAGAGAACGACATCCAGGTCCTCACATCGCTGACATGAGAACACAATTGAATGATGCAAAGGTCTTCTCTCACCTTGATTTACATACAGGATATCATCAATTGGAACTTTAGGAGAATTGCAGGTTCATTACAACTTTTCTGCACACATTGGTGTATTTCGATATCAAAGACTATGGAGCATATTTAAGAAGATTGGCGCTGCACACAGTGCAGAGCCCCTTTTTTGCACCACTTAGTGCCCCTCTAACGCTACCATGTATGTGCCATATTTAAAATATGGTGCACCATGGCAGTAGTTAAGGAACTAGTATCAGAATTTTTGACGCTATGCAGGAGCTTTGCAGGATTAGCGTAAAAAATGTTTACACTAATCCTGCAAAGCTTATTGAGGCCCATTGTAATCAATAGTGTGCCTCCTTTTAACACCTGCTCTGATCAGGCATTAAAAGTAGTGAATAAAATGACGCAAAGAAATCTAAGAGATTTCTTTGCGCCATTTTTTCAGCCCCCCCTGACAGTGGAACGCCCCCTTTGCATACATTATGCCTGGTGTAGGCATAATGTAGCGCAAAACCTTAGAAAGTGATGCAATGCATGCATTGTGTCACTTTGTAAATTTGGCGACAGGATTTTGGCCTCGTTGGGCCGCATTAGCGTAAAAAAATGACACTAATGTGGCACAAGGAGGCGTTAGGGGCTCTTAAATATGCCCCTATTTTTCGGTGTCTCATCAGACTGCAGAGCTTTTTCAAGATGCCATTCGATGTATCATACAGCCTGTCATGAATGCTTTCAACTATAGTGATAACATATTTGTGTTTTCAGAGCTACACAGAAGGAGCACGATAAAGCTCTCAAGCAAGTGTGTCATGTTCTTGTTGATGCAGGTTTAACTTTGAATGCTAAGAAATGTGAATTACGTAAGTCAAAGCTAAAGTTCTTTGGCCATATTTTTTGTGATGGGGGTATGACACCCGATCCAGCTAAAGTGCAAATGTTGTCAACTGCCAGTACCCCACAAGATGTATCCATGTTATGTTCATTCCTTGGCATGGACAGTTACAGATCCAGATACATACAAGACTTTGCCACAGTGAATGCTCCATTGAGATACTTGATGAAAAAGCATGCTTCACTTCATTGGTCACATGAATGCAAGCACAGCTTTAAGAGAATCAGACACGCTATTGAGAACGCTACTTACATGGCATATTTTCATCTAAAGCTTGATACAGAAGTTGTTGTTGATTCTAGCCTACTCGGTTAGGTGCAATCCTTGCAAAGCACAGGGGACATCCAAATGCTTGAAGACATATTGTAGCAAATGCAAGTAAACCTTTGTCCCAAACTGAACGTGATTATTCACAACCTGAGAAAGAAGGCTGAGGAGTGGTGTGGCTTTCCATGTGTTCTTATACAGAAAGCCTTTCACACTTGTGACAGATCAAACCAAAGGCAAAGATGCCTCCTTGCATTGAACATTAGGGTCTACGATTACAAGAATGCAATCGTGCACCATCTAGGGAATGATCAAAACCCTGCTGACTACTTCTCTAGAGTGCCTATACAGTGTCATGGTACCCCTTCCTAGATGGCTGAAACCTACATAAATTTCATTGTGAAATCACACACACCAACTGCCATTTCGTTGGTGCACGTTATCACTGCCATAAATCACGACAGTGACATGTTAAAACTGAAAGACATTATTACACATCAGTCTTGGAACCAACACGCTCAACCTCTTGCCATTGACAGTGAGTACCAGAAGTTTAAAAATGTCAAAGATGAGCTGTCCATGTCTTAAGAAGGCATTATCTTGCAGGGTTTTAGAACTGTTATTCCAGAGAGTTTGCAACAACATATAATTGAAGTGGTCTATTAAGGACATTGTGGAGTCATCAAAAAACAAGCTCACCGAGTCTGGTTTTCTCATCTTGATGAGAAAGTTGAAAGAATTGAAGGCCTGTCATCTATGCCACTGCATGTCATCGAAAACAACATCTTCAGCATTAGAGCTACCACAGCATGTATGGAAAAGAATTGCTTTTGACTTGTCCTCTTGACAATGGACTTCACCTGATGGTAATTGTTGATGAATACTCCTGTATTCCATTAGAGAAGTTCTCTAATCTATCAATCAAGAGCACAACTGTTTGTCCACAGGCCAGTGGCATTGTCAAATTGTTCATGCTTACATTAAAGATAGGTGTTCAGCATGCTGTATTGGAAAAGCTCGAACACAGGTGAAAGCTCTGCAATTTTGATTTTCAAGATAGCCATGATGACCAAGTTACGTCAAAGGACCTCAGTGGACCAACAGAAAATCAAGTACTGAAGAAGAAATCCGTACTTACGACTTGGGTCATAAATGGAAATGAAATCCTATGCAGACAAACAACGACATGCAAAATACATTGCTTTCACTATAGGAGATTGAGTGCTTGTCCATCAGTCGACAAAACGTAAGTCTGGTGCTTCATTGGATGCTGAGCCATTCCATGTCATAACCAGCAATGGACACATGGTGACTGCCCAACGTCCTGGGAAGTCCATTAGTGACATTTCTCATATTTCTGATATATAGTTCACTACTCGTCAGACACTGATGTCAATGTAGAGACTGATTCTGAAAGGACAATTGAAACCCCCCCAACTGCTGTTGCTCCTGCATCGCCAGTGCAGATCATAGATACTTCTATTGTTGGTAGCCAGTTTCCGAAGACAAGATCAGGACGAGTAATGAAAGCACCACAAAGGCACATCTAAGAACTATGAAGGTGCATATATTTGTAGACAATTGTAATTTTGTATTTAACAGAGGGGGACAGGTAGTGTTGTGTGACTTATTAGTGACAGAACCCTTTTGGCTCCTGATGGACTCAGTCGAACTGTGATGTACGTGTTAGAACGTGGTGTAGTGAATGCAGGTTTAGAATGTTGAGTTTACAGTTACATGCAGGTGAATAAAGATCTGTAATACCCAGCTCCATGTGTGGTGTAGTCATGGGTGGGTACTCATGCTGGGAAAGATGCTACACCTGTCACCTTATTCTTCTGATTCAGGGATGGAGAGTCCAGTCTTCGGGGAACATAAAGGAACATATATATCGTAAGAGATATTGCCAGAGATGTTCTTTCATATTAAGTGTAATATGGGGTTTCAAGAGGCAGATATGCCAGAAACTTCATCTAGATCCCTGCTGAGCCAACTTCAGAGTTTTTCTCAATTGAATTTCCAGATGCATCCTTATATTGTTAGGTGCTTACGTGGTACTGGAAGGACCCTGATAAAATTATAGTGCCTTGTTTCGTGACCAAGTTATTTATTTCCATGGATTGTTTTGTGGCACGTCTAGTAATTAGAACTTCCTTGGTGGAGCAATCCGTTATCAAAGACAACAACAATAAAAAATTGATTCAGCACTGAAGAAGGTCTATTCCGGGGCTCATCATAACTCCTTGTGCTGGCATTCATCAGACATATATTTCACAAAATGTTGTGGAATTAGGACATTTTTTCGATCTCTACAAGAATCACCTGTTTGGTCCTCATTGTTAAAACAAATGGAGAGACCAGTGAAATACATGTCAGATATAGCTTTTGATGTTGCAAGAGCCACAGCCTTGTCTGGTGGAGCCTTCATTGCAGCTCGGCGGAATCTGGTCCTCAAGGAATGGTGCATAGGTTCAGTGAAGACGGCATCAGCACTGAGATTGTCTTTTCAGGATGCTCAGTTGTTTGAGGCAGAATTGGAGGAGAAACGTCATAAACTCTTCAAGGAGAAAAGCACTCATTCTTTAACCCCTTCACTGCCTGGCCTTTTCCCCCTCAGGTGGCAGGCCTTTTTTTGGCTATTTGGGGCAGTTCGCGCTTAGGCCCTCATAACGTTTTGTCCACATAAGCTACTCACGCCAAATTTGTGTCCTTTTTTTCCAACATCCTAGGGATTCTAGAGGTACCTGGAGTTTGTGGTTTCCCATGAAGGAGACCAAGAAATGTGCCAAAATACAGTGACATTTTTGTTGTTTTGTTTTTAAAAAGGGCTGCAGAAGAAGGCTTGTGTTTTTTTTCCTGAAAATGTCATCAACAAAGGGTTTGCGGTGCTAAAATGACCATCTTCCCAGCTTTCATGAACAGGCAGACTTGAATCAGAAAACCCTATCTTTCAACACAATTTTGGCATTTTACTGGGACATACCCCATTTTTACTATTTTTTGTGCTTTCAGCCTCCTTCCAGTTAGTGACAGAAATGGGTATGAAACCAATGCTGGATCCCAGGAAGCTAAACATTTTTGAAAAGTAAACAAAATTCTGAATTCAGCAAGGGGTAATTTGTGTAGATCCTACAAGGGTTTCATACAGAAAATAACAGCTGAAATGAAAAAATATTGAAATTGAGGTGAAAAAAAACCAGCCATTTTTCTCCACGTTTTACTCTGTAACTTTGTCCTGTGATGTCAGATTTTTTAAAGCAATATACCGTTACATCTGCTGGACTCTTCTGGTTGCAGGGATATATAGGGTTTGTAGGTTCATCAAGAACCCTAGGTATCCAGAGCCAAGATAGGGATTTCATTCTATACCGGGTGTACAGCAATTAATTTGCTGAAATATAAAGAATGAAAAATAGGTAACAAGAAAACCTTTGTATTTCCAAAATGACCACAAGGTAAGGTGTTGAGAAGCAGTGGTTCATTGCACATCTCTGAATTCCAGGGTGACCATACTAGCACGTGAATTACAGGGCATTTCTCAGATAGATGTCTTTTTTAAACACTGTCGTACATTTGGAAGGAAAACATGTAGAGAAAGACAAGGGGCAATAAAAATGGTTCTCACTTGCATGGGTAGGCCTATTGCTCGCGACAGGAAACGCAACATGGACACATCACATTTTTACATTGAAATCTGACGTGTTTTTTGCAAAGTGCCTAGCTGTAGATTTTGGCCTCTAGCTCAGCCGGCACCTAGGGAAACCTACCAAACCTGCGCATTTTTTAAAACTAGTCACCTATGGGAATCTAGGATGGGGTGACCTGTGGGGCTCTCAACGGGTTCTGTTACCCAGAATCCTTTACAAACCTCAAATTTTGGCCAAAAAAACACTTTTTCCTCATATTTCGGTGACAGAAAGGTCTGGAATCTGAGAGGAGCCACAAATTTCCTTTCCACCCAGCGTTCCCCCAAGTCTCTTGATAAAAATGGTACCTCACATGTGTGTGTAGGCCTAGCGCCCATGACAGGAAATGCCCCAAAACACAACGTGGACACATCACATTTTCCCAAAGAAAAAAGAGCTGTTTTTTGCAAATGCCTAGCTGTGGATTTTGGCCTCTATCTCAGCCGGCACCTAGGGAAACCTACCATACCGGTGCATTTTTTAAAACTAGACACCTAGAGGAGTCCAAGATGGGGTGACTTGTGAGGCTCACACTAGTTTCTGTTACCCAGAATCCTTTGCAAACCTCAACATTTGGCCAAACAAAAACACTTTTTCCTCACATTTCAGTGACAGAAAGTTCTGGAATCTAAGAGGAGACAAAAATGTCCTTCGACCCAGCATCCCCCCAAGTCTCCCGATAAAAATGGTACCTCACTTGTGTGGGTAGGCCTAGCGCCCGCCACAGAAAATGCCCCAAAACACAATGTAGACACATCACATTTTCCCCCCAAAAAACAGAGCTGTTTTTTGCAAAGTGCCTAGCTGTGGATTTTGGCCTCTAGCTCAGCCGGCACCTAGGGAAACCTAGCAAACCTGCGCATTTTTGAAAACTAGACACCTACGGGAATCCAAGATGGGGTGACTTGTGGGGCTTTCACCAGATTCTGTTAGCCAGAATCCTTTCCAAACCTCAATATTTGGCCAAAAAAACACTTTTTCCTCCCATTTCGGTGACAGTTCTGAAATCTGAGAGGAACCACAAATTTCCTCCCACCCAGTGCTTCCCCAAGTCTGCCGATAAAAAGGTACCTCACTTGTGTGGGTAGGCCTAGCGCCTGCGACAGGAAATGCCCCAAAACACAACGTGGACACATCACATTTTCCCAAAGAAAACAGACCTGTTTTTTGCAAAGTGCCTAGCTGTAGATTTTGGCCTTTAGCTCAGCCAGCACCTAGGGAAACCTACCAAACCTGCACATTTTTAAAAACTAGACATCTAGGGGAATTCAAGATGGGGTCACTTGTGGGGCTCTCACCAGGTTCTGTTACCCAGAATACCTTGCAAACCTCAAAATTTGGCCAAAAAAACACATTTTCCTCACATTTGGGTGACAGAAAGTTCTGGAATCTGAGGGGAGCCACAAATTTCCTTCTACCCTGCGTTCCCCCAAGTCTCCCAATAAAAATGGTACCTCACTTGCGCGGTAGGCCTAGCACCCGCGACAGGAAATGCCCCCTAAACACAACGTGGACACATCACATTTTCCCAAAGAAAACAGAGCTGTTTTTTGCAAAGTGCCTAGCTGTGGATTTTGGACTCTAGCTCAGCCAGCACCTAGGGAAACCTACCAAACCTGCGCATTTTTTAAAACTAGTCACCTACGGGAATCTAGGATGGGGTGACCTGTGGGGCTCTCAACAGGTTCTGTTACCCAGAATCCTTTGCAAACCTCAAATTTTGGCCAAAAAAACACTTTTTCCTCACATTTCGGTGACAGAAAAGTCTGGAATCTGAGAGGAGCCACAAATTTCCTTTCCACCCAGCATTCCCCCAAGTCTCCCGATAACAATGGTACCTCACTTGTGTGGGTAGGCCTAGTGCTTGCGACAGGAAATGCCCCAAAACACTATCTGGACACATCAAAATTATCAAATACAAAACTACCTGTTTTTGCGGAGGGGCTCCTGTGTTTTTGGTTCTGGGCTCAGCAGCCATCTAGGGAAACCTACCAAACCCAGACATTTCTGAAAAATAGACACCCGATGGAGTCCAGGGAGGTGTGACTTGCGTGGATCCCCAATGTTTTCTTACCCAGAATCTTCAGCAAACCTCAAATGTAGGCAAGAAATCACATTTTTCCACAATTTCTGAGTGGGATCACCACACCGGGACAAATTTCCTACCACCCAACGTTCCCCTCAGTCTCCCAGTAAAAATGATACCTCACTTGTGTAGGTGGGCCAAGTGCCTGTGACAGGGAAGAGCCAAAAACCTGTCAAAATTGAGGGGGAACCAAAGTGGGTCCAAAAGGACAGTTTAAAAAAAAAGAATTAGGCTGACAAGTGCAGCATAATTTTTATCGGTACAAATGAGACAATATTGGGTGGTAGGAATTTTGTGAATTGCAGGTTCCATCACATAAATGGGGAAAAATGTGTGATTTCCAGCAAAGTTGGAGGTTTGCAGGGCATTTTGGGAAAGAAAATGATGCGGGTGCATGTGAAGCACCCCACCCTGGAATCAACCAGATGTTTAGTTTTCAGATGTGTCTAGGTCTTGTGGATTTTTCTACATGGCAGCGTACCAAAGTCAAAAAAGTGCAGCCCTCACCATTCCAAGTGGGGCGATTTTGAGAGTTAGCAAGCTCTCATGGCCCAAATGTAAAACCAAAACCCAAAATAATCAAATGTCCTCTTGCTTGCCATGGGATAAGATGTTTTAGTGTGGGGGAGAGTTGAAAGACTGTTACCCCCTTCAGTTGGGGTGAGGGCATAACCAGGCACATACTGGTTGGTAGCCACCAGCCCACAATTTTTAGTTTTTTTAAATTCCCAGGCATCTAATAGACGTTCTGCCACCTCCCGGGATGTGGATCGGGGTAATTGCCCATTCTGCCCACTGGTGGGCAGAACAACTTTGGCCCCATTAATTTGGGGTGGGTGGTATGGCAATACCCCCACCCTTTAATTTTGAAAAAAAAAATATTCCCTTGTCTCTGTTGGGCTTTCTGCCCCCCTTGGGGGCAGATTGACCTTTCAAAAATAGGCCGATCTTGGGGGCAGATATGGCCAACGGTAATGTGCCCCCATGGGGAGTGACCCTTGACCAAGGGGCTGCTCCCCAAACAAAACACACATACACACACACCAATCCCTGGTGTCTAGTGGTTTCTGCCCCCCTCGGGGGCAGATTGACCTAACAAAAATTGGCCGATCTGCCCCCAAGGGGCAGAAATGGCCTAAATACAATTTGCCCTCCCTACATAAAAACATAAAGTAAAGAAAAAAATATATATATCCCTGGTGTCTAGAGGTTTCTGCCTCCCCCACCCCCTGGGAGCGGCAGTCGCCCAAGGGGCCTCTCCCCTTATGCGTAAGTATAAAAGCAATAACAATTCCCTGCTGTCTAGTGGTTTCTGCCACCCCTAGGGGCAGATTGGCATAATTACATTAGGCCGATCTGCCCCCAGGGAGGGCAGAAATAGCCTAAAAATAAGTTGGCCCCTCAGGGAGCGACCCTTGCCTAAGGGGTCACTCCCCACATATAAAAAAATAAAAATAAACAAAAAAAAATTATCCCTGGTGTCAAGGTGTTTTCTGCCCCTCCTGGGGACAGAAATGGCCTAAAGATAATTTGGCCCCCTGGGAAGCGGCCCTTGCCCAAGGGGCCGCTCCCCTTATGCGTAAGTATAAAAACAATAAAAAATCCCTGGTGCAGAAATGGCCTAAAAATAATTTGCCCCCCCCCCCCCGGGGAGCGACACTTGCCTAAGGGATCACTCCCAACATATAAAAAAAATAAACCAAAAAAAAATTTATCCCTGGTGTCTAGGGTCTTTATGCCCAGAAATGGCCCAAAAATAATTTGGCACCCTAGGGAGTGACCCTTGCCAAAGGGGCCGCTCCCTATATTAAAAATACATTTAAAAAAAATTCCCTGGTGTCTAGTGGGCATTTGTGCTGCCCGATCGAGATCGAGCAGCAGAAATGCTTCGAGAGGCATGAAAGGAAAGGAAGGTCTTTCCTTTTCCTTTCAATTCTTTCCCGCCCCAGCTCCCGGTTGGAAGAGAAATGCTGCTTCCAGCACGATCCGAGGTGAACTCTGATGAGGTCAGTGCGTGATTTTGCACGCTGACGTCATCAGACATCACTGGGGGGGTGGGGGAGCCAGGGGTAGAAGGGGAAGTGGTTCCCCTTCCATCCCGACTAGGGGGTGTGGGAGAGAGGCCTATGCTGAACTGACACATTTTAGAGGTTTACCCTTCCCTTTACCTTATACTTGCCCTTAAAATTACTAATACCTTTACTCTTACACTTACCCTCCTCTTACTATACATTCTTCCTTACCAAAATTCTTACCTCGCCTTGCGTACACATAGGCCCTCATTACAACTTTGACGGTCTTTTATAAAGACTGCCGAAGCCATGGGTGCCAAAAGACCGCCAGTGCTGGGGGTCTCAAGACTGCCCTATTACGACTGCTGTCAGATTTCTGCTGATTTCTGGTGGAAATCTGACAGCAGTCGGCCTGGCGTATGGCGGTGGAGAGGCAGTTTTACCGCTGGCACCCGCACACCAAAAGGAATCCGCCTGCAGTATTATGACCTGTAATACAGCGCAACGGTGTTCTGAAGGGGGTGCGATGCCGGTGGTGGAAGCGCCAGGACCGATCCTCTCCCGGATGACCTCCTCTTCGGAAAAGGTAAGTGATCATCCGACAGGGAAGGGGGGATGTCTGTGTGTGCATGTCTGTGTGTGTGAGCATGTCTATGAATGTATTGAATGCGGGGGAGGATGGGTATCTGTGTGTGTGGATGCATGAGTGCGAGTATGCGGATGGGGAGGGGTGGTGTATGTGTGCGTGTACGTGGAGGGGGATGGTGTATGCGTGTGTGTATGTGGAGGGGGTGGTGTATGCATGCGTGTATGTGGAGAGTGGTGTATGCGTCTGGGTATGTGAGTGAATGTGAATGTATGTGTGCGTGTGTGCGCATGAATGGGGGTGTTCGTGTGCGCTTGAGCAATTGTATGGGTGTGCTTGAGTGCGTGTTTGTGCATGAATGAATGTTTCTGTGTGCGTGTTTGAGTATGTGTGCTCGAGTAAATTGGGGTGTATGCAGCGCATGGGTGAGTGTTTTTAACAGTGTAGAAGTGTGTTGGTGCATGTGTGCAGGTCTTTGGACATGTGAGGGTGTGTCTCCAGGCGACAGGAATGAAGAGTTGTGTCACCGGATGCAGGACTGCCAGCATTTTTGTGGCGGCACGACCGCCACGAAAATGCTGGCAGTCTGCCGCCTCGTAATACCGCTAGCGGTATTATGGCTGCCACCGGGCCAGAGGTGCTCATCTCCAGCCCGGCGGACCACCCAAAAGTGGCAGTACAGGTGGCGTTTTGGCAATTTGGCTTAGGCCGTGGAACTCATAATATGGTGTCTTTACCACCGGCGGTAATACAGCCACCACTAGTCTGGCGGTCTTAAGATAGCCAGACTCATGGTGAGGGCCATAATGTTTTCTCTATCCCTTTACCTGGCCCTAACCCTGACCCATACCTTCAACTTTTCCCTCTTATTATCCTATTTGCCTTACTTTTGATTTTTCAGTTACACATTTTTCATTCATTACGTTTTTCTGTAAACAAAATGTATTGAAAGGCAGAATATTATAACCCAAGTACGAGAGACATGCTGAGACAAACACAATAATCAACAGTGATAATGGGAAGGCAAGCCACAGCCTACAAAATCGCAGCATTTGTTGCAAATGACTAAAAGGACAGTACAACAGATGGAGGACAGTACCCGCGATACAAGTCTCTGTACCTGCCACCAACAACTGACTGTCCTTAGGAAGGCAGGCAGAAAAGGCAAGTACTAAAGGCCATGATGTATGACTTCACCAAATGGGAAATATCCTTCATGGCCGTAACTGCTCCTGGTGTACCATTTTGAGCAGAGACTAGGGTGTCCTGCAGAAGTCCACCTGGGAAGGCACCTGCAGTACGTTCAGTGGCCAATGACAACACAGTCATAGGTTATTCATCTCAACATCGAAAAAATCATGACTGCAAACAATGCTTCCAGTCCCTTGACAGAATGTCAAGAAGTGCTTTACTGCACCTTCACGAAGGACCACATTAGAGTGGTCTCCAGAGTTGATGGAGATGAAGTAAGGAGGCACAGACAAAGGGAACAAAATATATTTTCATTTCCAAACCTAGAGAATGACCTGAAGATCATAGTGTATGCTTGAGAAGGAAGAGGAACATCAAAACAAGACAAGGTCATAGCATAACCCTTACCAGATACACTGGCATGGTTGTACTCACTCACAGTAGAAAGGATATTCTGAATGTTCAACATTGACATGCTGGATGATGTTAACTTGTGCAGAGCAGAAATAGTATGGGTGTTGGCACACTGTTACTGTTTAGTTGTGGTCAAATCCCCTACTCACTTTGAGGAAGGACCAAGACCCACAAATTCTGACCACAGAATTGCTGGAGGTGAAGATTATATTTATGTATAAAACTGCATTGTACACCATGCTGTTGTGCATGCCATGAACCATATCTGGCCCGCTAATGGCAGATTAAAAGCGTGCGACCAGGGGTGAAGCGAAGATGGAAATTCAGCTTCAGCTCAAAGCAAAAGCTCAGCACAGAAAGATAATTTTGCACCTCCAGCAACACTAAAAATGGCCAAGAAGCACTAAAAAGTATTCAACCAGTGGTGATAAAGAGAGAAGAAAGCCAAGATAATGATGACAATGTTTTACCGAAACTTGAGGTGAAAAAAGTAAGTGAAGTGGGGGATCCAAGATTGCAGCTGATGTCTTCCTCTGACAATCAAAAAGTTAGAGAATCTATATGGTTGCTGAAATAGTATCAGGCACTGGGCCCAGACGGGTTCATGGCTGCCTTGTAAAGTGCTTTGGAGGGCTTAATGATCACCTTTTTAACTGCTTTGAGGAAGAAATGTGGCTAACTCCCTCTATAAGCTGTGGATATCACCCTGATTCTGAAACAAGGGAAGGATGCTAAGCATTGCAAAAGGTAAGTAGGAAAAAGATTCTGTCAATATTAGTCGCACTTGATGAAGATCTTGACGGGTTAGCTGGTGTTTTTAGGTCGAAACCAATGAGACTGCACAGCTGTCTGGCTTGCTAAAGACATCTTGATGACATTCTGAAAGCCGACCTAGGAGTGCATTCCACCCATTGCTTACCACTGGCTTTGTGTTTTGGAACTCACATTTTCTGGATTTCTATTTGCTGGCTTTACTTTCTTAAGGCTGTCCAGCTTGCATTCATCCCTCCAGTTGCCCAAACCATGTTTAGTGTATTCATCCACAAAGTTACTTTATGTAAACAGGCCTTTAAATGCTGTTCTTATCTTGTCAAATTTGCTTTGCATTCAAAGACAGAGGACAAATGTCAAGCTCTCGCTTCCAAGGGAGCTTGGTGTTTACTTTTCTTTCACTGACTTCAAAGTGAGAGAATATATTTGACAATCCTGCTGAGTATCTATGTAAGAGAAGATTTTGTAGATTTCTTTTTCCTAACCCATCAAAAAATGAACTGTGCTGATGTTTCAGAATATATCAGAATTAGTACAAATGAAGCACATGTTTTGTAATTCTAAAGTGTGGTGGAAGCAAATATTTGAATATGATCAAAACACATCAATACACTAGGTGATGACATTTGCACACATTATCATTTGTATGCAGTAAAACCATATTTCTGTGAAAATGTAATGATCATTTCAATTGAAATGTGTTGTCTATAATAGTAGTGTGCTACCACACTATGTATGCTCCACACTACATCACTCTATTCCACTCTCCTCCCTTACATTATATGCCACTTCACTCTATGACAAGCCACTCCACTCTACACCTCTCAACTCTAAAGCATTCTACGACACACCATGCCACTCGACACCACATCACTCCAATCTATGCCACTCACTCCATGACACAACATGCCACTCCACTCTGCACCCCTCCACTCCACTTAGCCCACTCCAATCTATCCCATTCCACTCCACTCTAATCTACCCCCACTCCACTCCAAACTATCCCACTCCAATCTACCCCATATTTTGCCCACATCACTCCACCCCACCACAATCTGTCCCTCCCCACTCTAAACTACCCTACTTCACTCTACTCCACTCTGCCCAGTCTACCCAATCCACTCCACTATGATCCAATCTACTTCACTCCACTCCTCGCTCCAGTCTAAATGACTCCACTCCAATCTACCCCACTCATGCCAATCTACCTCATTCCATGTCATTCCAAATGCCTCCACTCCAATCTACCCCTCTCCACCCAAACCTACTGCACTCCACTCAAATCTACCCCACTCTGCTCCAATATATTGCAGTGTTCGCCACTCCAATCCACTCCAATCTACTCCATTCCAATCTTCCCCAATCCAACCCACTTCACACCAATCTAACCAACTCCACTCTAATCTACCTTAGTCCAACTTGACCCATTCCATTCCAATGTACCTCTTTCCACTCCAAACACCACTACCCACTCCAATCTACCTTAGTCCAATTTACCCCATTCCTTTCCAATGTACCTCTTTCCACTCCAAACACCACTACAATAAATCCAGCTCCTCCGCGTTCTAATCTACCACTCTCCACTCCAATCTATGCCACTCCACCACAATCCACCCCACTCCAATCTACTCCTATCTACCCCAGTCCAATCCAATTTAGCACCCTCCAATCCCCCAAATCTACCCAACTCCACTCCATTCTACCCCACTCCAACCTACCTCGCTCCTCTCAAATCTATCCCACTCCAATCTTACCCACTCCACCCCACTCCACTGCAATCTACCCTACTCCAATCTACCCCTACCCAGTCTATCCCTATCTACTCCACTCCAATCTAGTATACTCTTTTCCAATCTGCCCCACCCCACCCCAATCCACCCCACCTCACTGCAATCTAGGCACTCTCCCTCACCCCATTCCACTCTAATCTACCTCATTTCACTCCACTATACCTCACTCCAAACTACCCCATTCCAATAATTGCTCTTTAATCTACCCCACTTCAATATCCCCACGCCATGTCAATCTACTGTACCATAATCCACCCAATCTACCCACTTCACTGACCCTAATCTACCCACCACACTCCATTCCAATGTACCCCAATCTATCTCACTCTATTCCAGTCTTGAATCCACTGCAATCTATCCAACCTCACTCTAACCCTCTCCACTCCAATGTACCCCACTCCTCCACCCCAATCTACCATATTCTAATCTACCCATTCCAATCCACCCACTCTACCCCATCTACCACACTCCATTTCACTCTACACAAATACCCCATTCCACACTCCAATCTACCCTGCCCCACTCCATCCCATACTATTCTACTCCAATCTACCTCATCTAATCTGCCCCACTCAAATCTACTCCACTCTGATCTACTCCACTCTAACCCAATCTACCCCATTCCAATGTATCCCTCTCTATCTTAATCTATCACACACCATTCTATCTAACTACATTCTGATCTCTCCTCTCCAGTCCAATCAAACCCACCTCACGCCAATCTACCATACCACAATCCACTCAATATATCACACTCCAAATCCAATTCCAGCCTGCCCCATTCCACTCTACCTGACTCCACGATAATCTACCTCACCCCACTCCACTCTACCCCTCCACACCTATCTACCCCACTTCAGTCTATCCCATCCCACTTTCATCTACCCCAATCCACTGCACCTCACTATTCCTCAATCTAACCTACACCACTTTAATGTACCTCAATACATCCTACCCCACTGCACCCCAAGCCAATCTAATCTTCCCCATTTCAATCTACCCCACTCTGCTCCAGTCTACCCCAATCCAGTCCACTATGATCCAATCTACCCCACTCCACTTTAATCTCCCTCAGTCAAATCTACCCTACTCCAAGCCAATCTACACCACTCCACTCCATTCCAAAGTACTCTACTCCAATCTAACCCATTCCACACAGTCTAACCCAACCAACCCCACCCCACTTCACTGCACTCCACTCAAATCTACCCCCTCTGCTCCAGTCTAACCAAGTGTACCCCACTGCACTCTAATCCGCTCCAATCTACCTCACCCCAATTTACCCCAATCCACCACACTCATGTCTACCTCAAACCAACCCACTTCACTACAGTCTAACTGACTCCACTCCAGTCTACTGTACTCTACTTCAATCGACCCCATTTCAATTTACCCCACTCATTTAAATTGACCTAATTCCACTCCAAACTCCACTGCAATCTATCTAACTCCTCCAAATTCTAATTTACTCCTCTCCGTTCCAATATATGCCACTCCACCATAATCATCTCCACTGCACTCTATCACAATCCACCCTGCTCCAATTTACCAAATCTACCCCACTCCAATCTACCATAATCTACCCCACTCCACTCCACCAAAATCTACCCTAATCCAGTCTTGTCAGAGTCACCAGATCCTCGGGGTCTGTGCACGTTCCCAACACTTCCACCACAAGACAGCTCCAATACTCTGATTAGACTTATCACAGAGTCTAAGAGAGTCCAAGTGGGGAAAGGGGATTAGGAAGGGAACAGCTGGGAAGGAGACCTGTAGGAAGCAAGAGGTTAAAACACAACATCAAAAATACATCTTATGAAATCAGTACCATGCCACAACTCTGAGCTTTGTCATTTCTGAAAACATGAACAATCTTAGAATAGTTCTAAAATTTGACTAGACCTTAGATGACCGAATATCTTAGGAGGAAACAGGAAAAGGTAAATATAACTCTCAGATTCAAGTACTTTCTTTAGCATAAGTACCATGAAAACACTCTGAGTATTTTCTAAACAATCCCATGAATCTCCATTTAAGAACACATATCAGAAACACACAGCATTACATCTAGAACTCTGATCTTGTTGTGTTCTTCACAAAAACATTGGGAAAAAATAAATCGCGCACATTGCAGGTTTCTACATGTGTACTAAACACCATAAAAGATTGTGCACCATGAAATCACACAATGTAGATTCAAGGAAATAATCAGGTAACTTGTCAACTTGAATTGCTACCAAGGAAATGTCTCAGAATGGTAGCGCACAGTAATTTTCATTATTTATACACAAGGAAAAGAATCGCGCGTCTTGCCGATTCGAACAACACAGTGACACTGCCAAGAAATGATAGTGCGCAATGAATATTATGAATTATCCACAAAGAAAGAATCGCGCATCTTGCCGATTCAAAGGCCACCATGAAAATGTCAAGAAATGGTAGCGCACAATGAATAACATGAAAAACACTAAAGGAAAGAATCGCGCATCTTGCCGATTCGAATGCCACCATTAAAATGCCTCGAAAATGGTAGCGTACAATGAATTGCAACCCCCGATCGGAGAGGATCACTTTTGGCAGTCCATGATAACGAACCACTCTATTCAGTAAGATAGTTGCCAGTTCACTAGAGGTAGGTAATTTCTTGCAGGCAATGAAATGTCCATATTTTGTGAGACTATCTACTACCACCAGAATTACTGAATGTTGTTGAACCATTGGCAGACCTGTAAAAAAGTCTAAAGAGATGTGCTCCCATGGACGACTTGGGGTTGGGAGTGGGTGTAACAACCCTTTCGGTTTTGAATGACTTGTTATAATGCGAGCACAGACTTCGCAGTTGTTTACCATCGTTTTTGCATCCTTTGTTAAGGTAGGCCACCAAAAATAGCATTGGATTAGTTCAAGAGTTTTAGGAGTACCTGGGTGACCTGCCGTAGGTATAACATGCAACCAATGAAACACTATCTTGCAAAGTTTGGTTGTGGGCACGAACAAACAGGCATCATGAAAGGGTAATCCTTGTTTGATCGACCTTTTTTGATCTGCTTGGGCCCATGTCTGCCATTTTTCAACAGTGAACGAATTGCGGATGTCTTCAAAGAAATCTTCTGTTTTTATGATACATAGGACCTTGTCAGGAGCAATGATAGCTCTAGAGGGTTGAACTGCAGGCAATGTGGTAGACTCTTGGCGGGACAAGGCCTCAGCTTTGCGATTATCTTTACCAGTCCGGAAAGTTACCACAAAATCAAACTTGGCAAAAAACAGCATCCAATGTATTTGCTGAGGGGTAAAAAGTCTGGCAGAACTCATGAATTGAAGATTACGGTGATCAGTATACACTGTGACAGTATATTTGGCTCCCAACAAATGATGTCTCCATTCTTTAAAGGCATCATGAATTGCCAGAAGCTCTTTTTCAGCAATGACATAGTTCCGTTCAGCTTCGTTTAACTTCCGAGACATGTAAGCTACAGGATGAAGCTGTCCAGTGTCTTTGTTTCGTTGTGATAAAACGGCTCCTATCGCCACATCTGAAGCATCAGCTTCCACTATGAAAGGTTGATCTGCTTCTGGATGAGTCAAAACTGGGGCAGTGGAAAAAGCTTCTTTCAAAGTTGTAAAGGCTTGGTCGGCTTCTGGGGACAATACAAATTTCTCTTTCTTTCTTAATAACTTAGTGATTGGAGCCGCTGTCTGGGAGAAATGGTTGATGAACCTCCGGTAAAAATTTGCAAAGCCCAGGAAACATTGTACATCACAAACAGTCTTTGGGATGGGCCACTGAGATATGACTTTTACTTTCTTTTCTGCCATCACCATACCTTGAGGGGTAAGAATAACCCCTAAAAACTCAACTGTGGTGACATGAAACTCCCACTTGGTTAGCTTGCAATATAAATGGTGTTTACGAAGGGCTGCCAGAATTTTCTTGACATGTTGAACATGTTCATTTTCATTGTCTGAGTAGATCAAAATGTCATCTATGTAGACTACGGCAAAGATATCGAGGTACTCTCTAAGAACGTCATTTAAGAAAAAATGAACTGCTGCTGGAGCATTGCACAGACCAAAAGGCATGACGGTGTATTAAAAAAGGCCATATCTTGTTTTGAATGCCATTTTCCATTTGTCACCCTCTCTCATTCTGACCAAATGTTAAGCACCTCAAAGATCAAGCTTCGTGTAGATTTTTGCTTTCTTTACTTGTTCCAGTAAGACCGGAATTAGAGGCAAAGGATATTTGTTCTTGATGGTGATTTTGTTCAAACCCCTATAGTCGATACAAGTTCGAAGCTCTCCATTCGCTTTTAGAACAAAAACAAAGGAGAAGCTGTGGGAGACTTAGAGGGGCGGATGAAACCATTCTCTAAGAATTGATCCAGGTATTTTCGTAAATGTTGATTTTCATGTTCTGACAGGGCATACACACGGCAGTTGGGAAGTATCGCCCCTGGGACTAGATCAATTTGACAGTCATAAGATCTATGAGGAGGTAAGTTTTCTGCTTCCTTCTCATCAAATACATCTTCATAAGATGAGTACTGTTTGGGCAACTGAACTTCTTTCTCTGCGGCAGTAGCTAGGTAAGAATTGCGAACATCCGATTCTTGAGTTCTTTGGAGACATTGTTCTTTACATAGCACTGATGAGAACACGATCTTTCGTTCTGCCCAATTAATCTCTGGATTGTGATGAGTTAACCATGGCAAGCCAAGGATGATCCCATACTGGGGAGCATGGATCACGTCAAGGGTAAGTTTCTCTTTATGTTTCTTTCTTTGATTTTTACCTTCACAAATTACCGACAAGGGGATAGTCTGAAGAGTTACCGGACCTCCAGTCAAGAGTTTTCCATTAACTGCCTGGATGATCACTGGGGTCTTCTTTTTAATACATGGGATCCCTCATGTACGAACCAATTGGGCGTCAACAAAGTTCCCAGTAGCCCCAGAATCGACTAGATCCTTCTTGAAATAAGTATTTTTCTTGACCTGAACTCTTATTCCTAATTTAAGATGTCTGGATTGTAAAGGGACCACGGTGACACCCAAGAGCAACCCTTCTCTGCATCTTGGGTGTTTTAGTTTTCCGACTCGACTGATGCATTGGCTGCCACCTTCTGAACTGGACCTTGTTTGTTCTTTGGTTTGATTGAACAGTCTTTGACTAAATTACCTTTTCGTCCACAGTAGAGACATTGTCCATTTTTTCTGCGTAGGTCCTTTTCATCTTTGGTCAAAGGTCTCCTGAGAGTTCCCATCTCCATTGGTTCAGGCGTTCTTTCTTTCGAATTTCTTGAGTCTCTGTTCTCGTGAAAACGTCAAGAATATTTTTCAGTCTTTTTACGCGTTCCTCTTCGTTCAGTTAAACGATGGTCAAGCCTCAAAACAAGGTTTATTAACTCTTGACAGTCTGTGGGTTGCGGGTCGATTTGCACCAAGATATCTTTGAACTCCTCTTTGTGTCCCTTGTAAAACAAGGCCGCTTCTTTTTCCTCTGGCCAGGATGTCTCAGCGACCAGCCGATTAAAGTTGGCTAAATATGACACTAAGGGGGTCATTCTGACCTCGGCGGCAAAAGGCTCTTACCGCCGGTCAGAAGACCGCCATTCTACCGCCACGGCCGCAGTAAACCGCCACGGTCATTCTGACCCACAACTGCCAAACCGCCAAAAACCCGACATCCACAGAAGGCCGCCTCATCAGCGGTCAGCGATAAACTGGAGATGACCAAACCTCCACCGTCACGCCAACACAAACACGCCCATGCCATTACGACCCACGAATCCACGCGGCGGTCATTTAACCGCGGTATTCCATTGGCGTTACACACCGCCGCGGTCAAAATACACACCCAGCTCCAAAACACAGCCACATTGGACAATTTGAAATACACACACCTGATACACATACAAACACCACTCCCACACATCCAATCAACTATAAAACACACACCCACATCACCCACAAACCCCCACTACTAGAAATTCGGAGAGAAGGCGAGAGAGAGAGAGAGAGCACAGCTATCGAAAACCCCAACACACAGAGGAACACAACATCATCACCCACACTACATCCACGCACAAAACACCACACACCACCACACTCATCACCACAAACACCACCCCACACCACCCCATGGCACCCCAAAGATACCCCAGGTTCTCGGACCAAGAACTCAGGGTCATGGTGGAGGAAATAATTAGGGTAGAGCCCCAGCTATTCGGCACACAGGTGCAGCACACCACAATAGCCAGGAAGGCGGAGCTATGGGAAAGGATCGTCGACAGGGTCAACGCTGTGGGACAGCATCCCAGAAACCGGGAAGACATCCGAAAGCGCTGGAACGACCTATGGAGGAAGGTGCGGTCGATGGTGTCAAGACACAACATCACTGTGCAGAAGACTGGCGGCGGACCCCCACCCACTCCACCCGAATTCACAGCATGGGAGCAAGAGGTCTTGAACATCCTGCATCCTGAGGGCCTCGCTGGAGTAGGCGGAGGAATGGACTCTGGTAAGTCTAATCTCAACTACTTCACCCCCCCCAACCACCAGCATGCCAACCCACACCCCCACCCTCACCCCCAACCCCCAGCACACATCCTCCCTGCCAATGTCTCACCAGCACAACCCACCCAACACAACACCAATCCCTGAATGCCAACACAAACCATGGACACCCATCACCTAAGCATGACCACTGCACGTACCCATCCCCCCCCTCCACAAACCACCCTCACAACTCCTCCCACAAGGGAATGCCAGCACTGGGGGACAAGGGCACCCACAAATCGCACGCCATGGCACACACAGAAGCAATAACCATACTCTTTTACCCCTGCAGGGCCCGAACGCCAACACACCGGCCAGGAGGGTCCAGATTTGTCCATCCCGCCCCCAGAACAGGCCCCCAGTGATGACAGCAGCTCTGTCGACCTAGAACCTGATGACCAGCCCGGACCATCGGGGACCTCTGGACAGTCGGTTCCCCACACACAGACACAGGCCACAGCAGACCCAACCCTCTCTGGGAATACCAGCACAGCTCCCACCCAGCGGGCCCATGCCTCTGTCTCCAGGACGCGTCAATCAGCGGTGTGTCCGCCACTACAGGGCACCCAGGCTGACCCACCACCCCAACAACAACAGGGACCTGGGGGCAGTGGTAGTGGGCACACCGTCCAGGGGACAGAGGCCCGGGGAAACAGGGGAACTGGGAGGGCTGCTGTACGAGAGGGGGTGGACCGGCCCAGGGAACCCACTCTCCAAGAGGCCCTCACCACCATCATGGGAGCATACCACCACTCCCAGGAGACGATGGCGACGGTACTGGCCAGGTTCCAGGAGATCCAGGCACTGCAGGAGTAACGGTACATGGGGTTCAGAGACGAACTCAGGAACATCGGTTCCGCAATGGGGACCATCGTCCTGGCCCTCAACCAGATAGTCACCACATTGCGGGACCATGTGGCACCCCAAAGGGCCCCTGTCACTAGCCCGGACCACGAACAGCCTACCACCTCCGCCGGCGCTAGTGGACAGGAGGCCCCCACACAACGGCAGGCCACCAGAACCCCACCTCCTGCTGAAGATCAACCACCCCGCAAGCGGAACCTGAGATCACACAAGAAGACAGAGTAGGATGCCAAGACCCCCGCCAGCATAAGATACCCCCTGATGTCATCCCACTGTCCCACATTGTCACCCTGTCCAACCTTGAACTGCCCCTGCTCCATCCTTCCACAGGCATATGGACAATGCACCTGTGCGACTGAGAACTGGACTCTGCCATGGACATTACTCCACCCCCACCCATCACCGTTTTACTATCATGGACCTATATGCAGCACTTAAAATAAATCACCAATTGCACTTCAAAAATCAGGAGTCTGCTTGTATTCTTTACAAATGTATTACACATAACGGTGCAATAATGTTCAGTTACATTGTGATGGCAACATACCAATGTCAATAAGCATTAGTCCATGGGCAAACAAAGCAGAAGTCACGCTGTGGGTCATACAGCTCTGAAAAGGGAAGGGAAAGTCAAAAATCAGTTAAAAGGAACTGGGGGGAAACACAGAAAGTAGAGATGCAGGAGGCCAGAAGTAAATGTAAAATGGCGTGGGTGATTCTTACCTGTGTGCTACTGAAAATACTGTTGTATAACTGTGTCCCTGTTGTCCGTGTCGTCCCCGTCGTCTTCCTCCTCTTCACTCTCCACAGGCTCCACAGCTGCTACAACACCACCATCTGGACCATCCTCCTGCAGGAAAGGCACCTGGCGTCGCAAGGCAAGATTGTGAAGCATACAGCAGGCCACGATGATATGACACACCTTCTTTGATGAGTACATTAGGGATCCACCTGTCATATGCAGGCACCTAAACCTGGCCTTCAGGACCCCGAAGGTCCGTTCTATAATCCTCCTAGTTCGCCCATGTGCCTCATTGTACCGTTCCTCTGTCCTGGTCCGGGGATTCCTCACTGGGGTCAATAGCCAAGGCAGGTTGGGGTAACCAGAGACACCTATGAGCCACACACGGTGTCTCTGTAGCTGTTCCATCACATAAGGGATGCTGCTATTTCGCATGACATACGCGTCATGCACTGACCCAGGGAACTTGGCATTTAGATGGGAGATGTACTGGTCAGCCAAACAGACCACCTGGACATTCATCGAATGGTAATTTTTTCTATTTCTGTACACCTGCTCATTGTCTTTTGGGGGTACTAAAGCCACATGGGTCCCATCAATGGCAACAATAATGTTGGGGATATGTCCAAGGGCATAGAAATCCCCTTCACAGTGTCCAAATCACCCTCCTCAGGGAAAACAATGTATCTCCGCATGTATTTCATCAGGGCAGACAACACTCTGGACAAAACCTTAGAAAACATAGGCTGAGACATCCCTGATGACATGGCCACTGTTGTCTGAAAAGACCCACTTGCCAAAAAATGGAGTACTGACAGAAGCTGCACCAGAGGGGGAATTCCTGTGGGTTGGCGGATGGGGGACATCAGGTCTGGCTCCAGCTGGGCACACAGTTCATGTATAGTGGCTTGGTCAAGTCGGTATCGAAGTATAATATGTCGTTCTTCCATTGTCGACAGGTCCACCAGCGGTCGGTACACAGGAGGATTCATCCTTCTCCTCGCAAGTCCCAGCGGACGGTGCCTAGGAAGGACAACATGGAGCACAGAGTCAAGCAACCCACAGGTACGTTCACCCAGCTTGCACAGTACACGAATCGCTATGCATTGAAAGGCTTGTATGAGTGGCAATGCAAGGCCTAGGCCTGTGTGACGCAGTAGCAATTAAGCCATGTGGGCCCTTGTAATGGCGGCTGCCTGACCTGAGAAGTGGGACAGTGGGATGTGAGGTCAACGCGCTGGCGTGGCACACCGTGGCGGTAGGCGGTCGAAGACCGCAGTGCGAAGGCGCATTGGTTAACATTGCACCCTATGGGTCTCAGGAGCCAATGACGATGTGCGCCGGCGGTCGCGGTACGCACCGCGCCGGTACGCACCGCCGCGGGCGTGACCGCCATTTTCTATCTGCTTAATCACTCGAGACCTGATCATCCACAGGAGAGGACCTATACTGCAAGTGCTGCTGTGACCTCGGTCTGGAAGAGACAATGGCTGCTGCGACTGGGGAAAGGGCCCCTGCCTTCACTTCAGAAGAGTTGGAGAAACTTGTGGATGGGGTCCTGCCCCAGTATGCGCTACTCTACGGTCCTCCAGACCAACAGGTAAGTACACTGGTTGCACGTTGAATGGGCTATGCCTGGGTTGTGTATGGTGGATGTAAGATGGTGGGGTGGGGAGCAAATGAGGAGTGCAAGGCACGACAGATGAGAGCATGTGCCACATGGCAGGGTTGGGGAGGGGGGGGCAATCACATCTAACATGCAGAAAAATGTTGAAATTTCCTTTCCCACCCTGTACATGTCAAATAGGTCAGCGCCCATCAGAAAGTCGACATTTGGCGTGCCATCGCCAAGGAAGTCCGGGCCCTGGGAGTCCACAACAGACGGGGCACCCACTGCCGAAAGAGGTGGGAGGACATCCGCCGCGGGACCAGGAAGACCGCCGAGTCACTGCTGGGGATGGCCTCCCAACGTAGGAGGGGTGCCAGTCGTACCTTGACCCCCCTGATGTCCCGGATCCTGGCGGTGGCCTACCCCGATTTGGATGGGCGAGTGAGGACATCACAGCAGACACAAGGGGGTGAGTACCGGCACATTCTGCTATCTTTACGCGCAGTGGAGGTGCCTGGGTGGGGGAGGAGGGCTGTGGGTGACATTAGGCCAGGGCGCTTTCTGTAGTGTAGTCCCCTCCTTTAGGCATGGCCCTGTGCCCCCGCCCCCCACCTCTGTAGGATGCCAAGTACAGCAATCCATGGTCCAGCATCACCCATGTGTGCATTTGTTGTCCATAGACCTGTAGGCCTAGTCACAAGTACTGAGTAGTGTACCCCGATTGCGCGGCGTAGTGCTGAAGGCTCCTGTGTCTGTCCTCTCCGACAACGGTGTTGACAATGCATGCACTCAACCTGTCTTTATTTCTCCCCCCACCCTTTTTCTTTATCTTCTTGTGCATGTGTGCATTAGCATCATCAGGTGGAGGAGAATTGGCATCGGAGCACGAGGGAGCTGCAACTCACAAGGCCCTGGTGGGCCATGCTACAGACACCGAGGTCACCAGTGATACGGAGGGCGAGGGGAGCTCCACAACGGGGACCCGTGGTGACACCAGCGACACTGACACGTCCTCGGAAGGGAGCTCCCTAGCGGTGGTGGCAACATCCGTGCCCCCCGGCTCAACAGGTACAGCCGCCACCCAGCGCACCAGCTCCGCCCTCCCAGCAGCCCCTCAGCCTTCGCTCCGTGCCCGCTCGCCCAAGAAGGCGGGCATCTCCTTTGCCCCAGGCACCTCAGGCCCTGCCCCAGTTACCCCTGCTGCCCTCAGTGAGGAGGTCATTGACCTCCTACAGACCATCATTGTTGGGCAGTCTACCCTTTTGAATGCCATCCAGCAGGTAGAGAGGGAGGTGCATCGGAGCAATGCATACCTGGAGGGCATTCATTCGGGTCAGGCTGCCCATCAACGATCGTTCAATGCTCTGGCCTCAGCACTGACGGCAGCCATTGTCCCTGTTTCCAGCCTCCCTCTTCTAACTGCCTCCACCGTCTCCCAGTCTCCTGTTCCTCAGCCTATCCCATCCACACCATCAGACCAGCCTGCACACACCTCAACACCCAAGGGCAGCTCATCCAGACATAAGCACCACAGATCCCACAAGCATTCACCCAAGCAACATCCAGATGCAGCCATGGCAACAGTCACTACCACCTCTGTGTCCCCCTCCTCCTCGTCTCCCTCCCCCCTCCCTGTGACGTCTCCACTCACACCTGCATGCACACCACCATCAGCCAGTACTTCCATCACCACCACACCCTCCAGTACAGTCCGCACACGTGCAGTCACCACCCCCACTGCCATTTACACGTCCCCTGTGTCCTCTCCCACTGTGTCTGTCACCCCCTCTTCCAAAACACACAAACGCAGGCAGCCACCCACACAACAGCCAACCACCACACAACAGCCTACGTCACAAGCACCTGCACCCATAGACAGCACACCTGACTCTCCTACAACCACATCCTCTCCCTCCACTCCCATACCCACTGCACCTACCCTTCCCATTGCTCCTAAAAAACTTTTCTTCTCCAAACTTGACCTCTTTGCACCACCTGACCCACCCCCTCCATCTGGTAAGAGTCCGAAGAGCACCTCAGCCACCACCAGCCCTGCATCAAGTCTGACCATTGTGCACGGGTTTTGGAGTCCACCCTTTCCCAGCACAGATACATCGGCCAGCAGCAAGGGAACAGCCAGCCCCCCCCCTGGAAAGAGAACCCGTAAAACCAAGGCCCGCCGTGAGAAGGCTGACACGGCTGCCCCCAAGGAGCAAAGTCGTGGCCCGTCACCTGCCACAACATCAAGGGCAGGCAAGGGCCAGAGAGCCTCATCGAAGGAGGGCAAGGGCAGCAGGGCGGAGAAGTCAGCCAGCAGGGGCGCGGACCAGGAGGGCCCCACAAGCCCCATTCCGGGTGTGACGGAGGACACCCACGGGCCCAGGACTCCGTCGCAGGAGGGTCCAGCAACTGCATGGTCGGAGGGCGACTAGCAGGGAGTCCTGGCCAGGTCTGGCTCCCTTGATAGACAAGAAAGGCACCGCTGAACAGGGCCCGGCCGTGAAGAAAGGCACCGCTGAACAGGGCCCCGCCGTGAAGAAAGGCACCGCTGAACAGGGCCCCGCCGTGAAGACAGGCACCGCTGAACAGGGCCCCGCCGTAAAGAAAGGCACCGCTGAACAGGGCCCCGCAGTGAAGACAGGCACCGCTGAACAGGGCCCCGCCGAGAAGACAGGCACCGCTGAACAGGGCCCTGCCGTGAAGACAGGCACCGCTGAACAGGGCCCCGCCGTGAAGAAAGGCACCGCTGAACAGGGCCCCGCCGTGAAGAAAGGCACCGCTGAACAGGGCCCCGCCGTGAAGACAGGCACTGCTGAACAGGGCCCCGCCGTGAAGACAGGCACCGCTGAACAGGGGCCCGGAGTGAAGACAGGCACCACTGAACAGGGCCCCGCCGTGAAGACAGGCACCGCTGAACAGGGCCCCGCCGTCTCAAGCACCGCTCCGCTGGGCCCTTCCTGTCAAGCACCGCTCCGCTGGGCCCTTCCTGTCAAGCACCGCTCCGCTGGGCCCTTCCTGTCAAGCACCGCTCCGCTGGGCCCTTCCTGTCAAGCACCGCTCCGCTGGGCCCCGCCGTCTCAAGCACCGCTCCGCTGGGCCCTTCCTGCCAAGCACCGCTCCGCTGGGCCCTTCCTGTCAAGCACCGCTCCGCTGGGCCCTTCCTGTCAAGCACCGCTCCGCTGGGCCCTTCCTGTCAAGCTCCGCTGGGCCCTTCCTGTCAAGCTCCGCTGGGCCCTTCCTGTCAAGCACCGCTGGCCCATTGACAGTGCCGGTTCTGTGTCGAGCTAGTGTTCACGCTGCACTCTGGGCACCCTGCCTCCTCCATGACCAGTGGAGTCTGTAATCCACCTGATGGACTGTGGCTTTGCACTCCCCAGGATGGCACAGTGGGCATGGTGGCCCCTTCGTGGTTCTGGCGTCGTGGACTCCTGTGGCTGAGGTGCCCCCCCTTCCCTTCCCCCTGAGGTGCCTGTAGTTTTGTCATCTGATGCCCCAGCAGTGTTCTCTCCAACGGACTCAGGTCTCCTGTGTGGGCTTTGCCCATGTGTTTGGTAGACATTGGCCCACGGACTGTGGATATTTGACACACTGAGCAGGACTTATTGACCATGTACATAGCTTTCGCACTGTTCATGATTTTTGCTTTGATATTTCATAACGATAATTTTCCATGACTTCAATGAACCTAATTTATACATAAATTTAAATTAAAATTTTATGATGTCTTTGCATTTTTCAGAGGGGTTTGGGGGGGGCACTCAGTTGGTATGTTGATAGTTGGGGGGGGGGGGGGGCGTATGTGTGTGCCCGTAACCTTTCGTCCTCCCCCCTCCTCTGTGTCGTAGGTGCAGTACTCACCGTTGTCTTCTGCGCCGGAGTTCGTACTCGTGGTAGATGAGCAGGTAGACAAGAGCTGGTAGGATGTTTAATTCGGGTTCCATGCTGTCCTCCGTCCTCGTGGAGTGTGTAGAGGTGAGCGTTTTCCCGTTCGTAGTCTGTTTCCGCCGTGTTTTTATCGGCGGGGCTCCCGCCCCGGAAAAGGTGGCGGATTGGTGAGTTGTGATACTGTGGGTGGTACATTGTCTGCCGCCTGCCTGTTGGCGGTGACCGCCGCGCTGTTTGTCTGTCCCACCGTGGCGGTCGGAGTGTTAAAGTGGCGGCCTGTGTTGGCGGTTCCCGCCAGGGTCAGAATTCAATTTTTTGGACCACCTGCCTGTTGGCGGGTTGGCCGCCGCTTTATCACCGACCGCCAGGGTTGGAATGACCGCCTAAGTCCTGATTCCCCTGACGTAAGTCTAATAGTTCACGATCTGCTGACAGTGTTACAGTTCTAGGATCAAAAACTCGCTCAAATTCATGAACAAAATTTCTCCAGTTGTACAACAGGGGACTATCTTTGCACTCAAGAGGAATAGCCCAAGTAGCTGCATCTCCAGACAGATATGACAACAAGAAAGCTACTTAGAACTGGGCATCGGGAAAAGTATGTGGTCTTCATGGGAAGTGTAATTCCACTTGAACCAGGAAAGATTGCGCTTTCAAGGGATCACCTGAGAAGCGTTCTGGGGGAGCTAAAGGAATGGCTGAAGGAACATTGAGGTAAATGTTTGTCGGATTACCTCCAGAAGCCTGAGAAGTACCTGGCCAAGACACACCTGTGGGACTTTGCTCTTTCTTCTCTACCTTATCCTTTAACTGACTCACCCTCTCAGCTAGACTATTTGTCAAATCTTTTGATGATACAACTTCTGACTGGAGCTTAGTGATAGCCTTGACTAGCTCGTCCAGTGTGGCCATGCTGAGAACATACACAAACCAGGAGGGTAATAATTTGTGGGCCTCGAAAATGGTAGCGTACAATGAATATCAAAATTCACACAACAGGAAGGAATCGCGCGTGTTGCCGATTCGAATGCCACCATTAAACTGCCAAGAAATGGTAGCGTACAATGAATACCAAGAAATTTCACACCAGGATAGAATCGCGTAAGTTGCCGATTCGGATGTCACCATGAAACTGCCAAGAAAATGGTAGCGTACAGTGAATATCAAGAATTACACGCCAGGAAAGAATCGCGCGCGTTGCCGATTCGAATGCTACCCTGAAACTGTCAAGGAATGGTAGCGCACAATGAATAACATGAATTAATATCAAGAATAGAATCGCGCATCTTGCCGATTCGAATGCGTGCACACAAATGCCATGAAAATTCTAAAATGCACAATTACACGCACATGAGCAAAAGTTATTAACATCAAAATTGGGCCCAAGAATTAGAGCGTCATCGAATACGGGGTCGGGGGCCCAGCCCAACCTCCGTCTTACCGCCCTGACTAAGGATCACCACTGCAGAATAAAACACAGAGGCCAGGAAGGTCAAGGTAGGCCACCTGAGCAGGAGCTCAGGAAGTTGTTGCTGCTGCTCTGCACCGGGACCTCTGAATAGTGAGCACGTGGAGTTGGGCTGACTCCCTTTTATAGAGTTTTGGCCCAGCCCACAACCACACCCAGGCATGCGGCTGGGAAAGCTTCTAGAAGGCCCTGGTAAGAGGACCACTCCCTGACTCACTCTGAATGCCTGCAGCAATACATTGCAAATATACAGTGTTTATGAGCACCTTAAAAATGAAACTTTTGGATTGAATTCTGCAATGCAAAAGGTTAAACAATAGAATATTACCACAATGCATAAATTACATTATCTTGAGAGCATTTGGTTTTTGCATTCTAGACGCCTGTAGAGCGCGCACTGTCCTGGTGTTGACAAGTCTACCCCTCCGCAGTCTATAATTATCTACTCCATTTCAATCTACTCCACTCCACTCCAATATACCCCACTCTACCCAAATCTACCCCATGCTACCCCACCCCCACTGCAATCCATGCACTATACTCCACCCCATACCACAATAATCTACCCCACTCTGCTCCAATACCCCACACAAAACTACCCCACTCCACTCATCCCTCTTCAGTCTAACTCACTCCAATATCCCCCACTCTATTCCAACCTACTCTACCCTAATCCACCCAATCTACCCACTCCAGTGGACTCTAATCTACCCCACCACACTCCACTCCAATCTACCCCACTCTATCTCACTCCATTCCAATCTTGGCTCCACTCCAACCTATTCACCTCCACTCCACCCCACTCCAATCCACTCCACTCCTCTAACCCTATCTACAACACCCCATCCCACTGAAATCCACTCTGCCTCAAGCTAACCTACTTCTACCCTTTCCAATCCACCCTACTCCATTCCAATCTACCCAACCCTAACCCAATCTACCCCACCTTAATCAACCCCACACCACTCTATGCAACTCCGCTCGAATCTACCCACTCCAATCTACCCCACTCCAATCAACCCCAACTCACTCCAGTCTACCCTACCACAATCCACCCAATCTATCACACTCTAAATCCAACTCCAGTCTACCCCACTATACTCCAATCTACTCCTCTCCACTCCTATCTAAACCACAACACTCCAATTTGCCTCATTCCCATCAACCCCACTCCACTCCAGTCTACCCCAATCCACTGCACTTCACTCTTCTCCAATCTACCCCATGCCACTCCTATATGTTTCAATATATCCCACTCCACTCTACCTCAATCTACCCATGCCAATCTACCCTGCTCCAAGCTTCTCCACTCCAATCTATCCCACGCCAATCTACTCCACCCCAGCCAGTCTACTCCACTTCACCTCAATCTACCCTAATTCAATCTACCCCACTCCTCCTCTAATCTACCTCAAACTACTCTACTCCAATCTACTCCACTCCACTGCAGTCTACCACACTCTACCCCAATCTACGCCACTCCACTCCAATCTGCCCCACTCCACCCCAGTCTACTTCACTTCACACCAGTCTACCCCAATTTAATGTACCCCACTTCAATCTACCCCAATCTACTCCACACCAATCTACTCCACTCCAGTCTAACCCACTCTACCCTAATCTACCCCACTCCACCCCAATCTACCCCAATTCAATCCACTGATTCCAGTCTACCTTGCTTATATACCCAACTCCCCCACACCAATCTACCCCACTCCTATCTACCCACTCCAATCTACCCCAGTCCACCACACTCTATTCTAATAGCTAAAAACATTGCTAAGGCCAATAGCCCTCACATGGGCAAAAACTATTGGCTTTGCCAATGCTTGTTTGAAGTTGACAATATCCAGATTAGGTTTGGAAAAAGATTCGGCAGTTGAATCTTTGCTAATTGGAGACGCAAAGGTGTGAGTGGATAGGGTCAGGAGGGAGGAGACTAAGGTACAGAGAGGGACTCAGCAAGGTTGCTCATTTTCACCTCTGCTGTTCTCCCTATCTACTGCAACATATGCAGCTGAATTAGGACCCTGAGGTATGTACCATAACATTTGGGAGGGAATAACATTAGCTTGTTTGCAGACAGTGTGCCTCCAATGCTAACTTACCCCAACAGATCATTGGGGGACCGTAATCATCAACTAGAAAGTTTGGTAAAACAGTGGGGCTAGGAATCTACAAAAATATTTCTGAGATAGTAAACGTTCACCATCCTCAGGAAGAGAAGTTGCAAAAATACTTCCCATTCAGATGGGATGAGAAATCCACGTTATCTAGGCCACAATATTACTGCTTCAATAGCTGATATGGCGACTGCTAACCGACTGCTTGTGAAGAAAGGAAATACAATCGAATATGATAAAATAGAAGTCTTTGCTATTATCATGGTAGGTGGAAGTAGCCATCTTTAAAAGGCACATCCTGTCGCGCTTCCGCTACTTGTTTCAGGCCATGTCTACTCTCTACCTAGAGAGGAAAGAATAGCTTTCCAGAAAAAAGAAGACATATAGGCGGTCATTCCAACCCTGGCGGTCGGTGATAAAGCGGCGGCCAACCCGCCAACAGGCTGGCGGTCAAAAAAATGGAATTCTGACCCTGGCGGGAACCGCCAACACAGCCCGCCACTTTAACACTCCAACCGCCACGGCGGGACAGACAAACAGCGCGGCGGTCACCGCCAACAGTCAGGCGGCAGACAATGTACCGCCCACAGTATCACAACTCACCAATCCGCCACCTTTTCCGGGGCGGGAGCCCCGCCGATAAAAACACGGCGGAAACAGACTACGAACGGGAAAACGCTCACCTCTATACACTCCACGAGGACGGAGGACAGCATGGAACCCGAATTAAACATCCTACCAGCTCTTGTCTACCTGCTCATCTACCACAAGTACGAACTCCGGCGCAGAAGACAACGGTGAGTACTGCACCTACGACACAGGGGAGGGGGAGACGAAAGGTTACGGGCACACACATACACCCCCCCCCAACTATCAACATACCAATGCTGAGCAACAACTGAGTGACACCCCCCAAACCCCCTTGAAAAATGCAAAGACATAATAAAATGTTAATTTAAATTTATGTATAAATTAGGTTCATTGAAGTCATGGAAAATTATCGTTATGAAATATCAAAGCAAAAATCATGAACAGTGCGAAAGCTATGTACATAGTCAATAAGTCCTGCTCAGTGTGTCAAATATCCACAGCCCGTGGGCCAATGTCTACCAAACACATGGGCAAAGCCCACACAGGAGACCTGAGTCCGTTGGAGAGAACACTGCTGGGGCATCAGATGACAAAACTACAGGCACCTCAGGGGGAAGGGAAGGGGGGCACCTCAGCCACAGGAGTCCACAACGCCAAAACCACGAAGGGGCCACCATGCCCACTGTGCCATCCTGGGGAGTGCAAAGCCACAGTCCATCAGATGGATTACAGACTCCACTGGTCATGGAGGAGGCAGGGTGCCCAGAGTGCAGCGTGAACACTAGCTCGACACAGAACCGGTACTGTCAATGGGCCAGCGGAGCTTGACAGGAAGGGCCCAGCGGAGCGGTGCTTGAGACGGCGGGGCCCAGCGGAGCGGTGCTTGAGACGGCGGGTCCCAGCGGAGCGGTGCTTGACAGGAAGGGCCCAGCGGAGTGGTGCTGGACAGGAAGGGCCCAGCGGAGCGGTGCTTGAGTCGCAGGGGCCCAGCGGAGCGGTGCTTGAGACGGCGGGGCCCAGCGGAGCGGCGCTTAACAGGAAGGGCCCAGCGGAGCGGTGCTTGACAGGAAGGGCCCAGCGGAGCGGTGCTTGAGACGGCGTGTCCCAGCGGAGCGGTGCTTGACAGGAAGGGCCCAGCGGAGCGGTGCTTGACAGGAAGGGCCCAGTGGAGCGGTGCTTGACAGGAAGGGCACAGCGGAGCGGTGCTTGACAGGAAGGGCCCAGCGGAGCGGTGCTTGACAGGAAGGGCCCAGCGGAGCGGTGCTTGAGACGGCGGGGCCCTGTTCAGCCGTGCCTGTCTTCACGGCGGGGCCCTGTTCAGCTGTGCCTTTCTTCACGGCGGGGCCCTGTTCAGCGGGGCCTATCTTCACGGCGGGGCCCTGTTCAGCGGTGCCTTTCTTCACGGCGGGGCCCTGTTCAGTGGTGCCTTTCTTCACGGCGGGGCCCTGTTCAGCGGTGCCTGTCTTCACGGCGGGGCCCTGTTCAGCGGTGCCTTTCTTCACGGCGGGGCCCTGTTCAGCGGTGCCTTTCTTGTCTATCAAGGGAGCCAGACCTGGCCAGGACTCCCTGCTTAGTCGCCCTCCGACCGTGCAGTTGCTGGACCCTCCTGTGACGGAGTCCTGGGCCCGTGGGTGTCCTCCGTCACACCCGGGATGGGGCTTGTGGGGCCCTCCTGGTCCGCGCCCCTGCTGGCTGACTTCTCCGCCCTGCTGCCCTTGCCCTCCTTCGATGAGGCTCTCTGGCCCTTGCCTGCCCTTGATGTTGTGGCAGGTGACGGGCCACGACTTTGCTCCTTGGGGGCAGCCGTGTCAGCCTTCTCACGGCGGGCCTTGGTTTTACGGGTTCTCTTTCCAGGGGGGGGGGGCTGGCTGTCCCCTTGCTGCTGGCCGATGTATCTGTGCTGGGAAAGGGTGGACTCCACAACCCGTGCACAATCGTCAGACTTGATGCGGGGCTGGTGGTGGCTGAGGTGCTCTTCGGACTCTTACCAGATGGAGGGGGTGGGTCAGGTGGTGCAATGAGGTCAAGTTTGGAGAGGAAAAGTTTTTTAGGAGCAATTGGAAGGGTAGGTGCAGTGGGTATGTGAGTGGAGGGAGAGGATGTGGTTGTAGGAGAGTCAGGTGTGCTGTCTATGGGTGCAGGTGCTTGTGACGTAGGCTGTTGTGTGGTGGTTGGCTGTTGTGTGGGTGGCTGCCTGCGTTTGTGTGTTTTGGAAGAGGGGGTGACAGACACAGTGGGAGAGGACACAGGGGACGTGTAAATGGCAGTGGGGGTGGTGACTGCACGTGTGCGGACTGTACTGGAGGGTGTGGTGGTGATGGAAGTACTGGCTGATGGTGGTGTGCATGCAGGTGTGAGTGGAGACGTCACAGGGAGGGAGGAGGGAGACGAGGAGGAAGGGGACACAGAGGTGGTAGT
This sequence comes from Pleurodeles waltl, assembly GCF_031143425.1. Lineage (NCBI taxonomy): Eukaryota > Metazoa > Chordata > Amphibia > Caudata > Salamandridae > Pleurodeles > Pleurodeles waltl. Next base: position 899,693,568 of record NC_090444.1, on the reverse strand, counting down.
GACTGTTGCCATGTCTGCATCTGGATGTTGCTTGGGTGAATGCTTGTGGGATCTGTGGTGCTTATGTCTGGATGAGCTGCCCTTGGGTGTTGAGGTGTGTGCAGGCTGGTCTGATGGTGTGGATGGGATAGGCTGAGGAACAGGAGACTGGGAGACGGTGGAGGCAGTTAGAAGAGGGAGGCTGGAAACAGGGACAATGGCTGCCGTCAGTGCTGAGGCCAGAGCATTGAACGATCGTTGATGGGCAGCCTGACCCGAATGAATGCCCTCCAGGTATGCATTGCTCCGATGCACCTCCCTCTCTACCCGCTGGATGGCATTCAAAAGGGTAGACTGCCCAACAATGATGGTCTGTAGGAGGTCAATGACCTCCTCACTGAGGGCAGCAGGGGTAACTGGGGCAGGGCCTGAGGTGCCTGGGGCAAAGGAGATGCCCGCCTTCTTGGGGGAGCGGGCACGGAGCGAAGGCTGAGGGGCTGCTGGGAGGGCGGAGCTGGTGCGCTGGGTGGCGGCTGTACCTGTTGAGGCGGGGGGCACGGATGTTGCCGCCACCGCTAGGGAGCTCCCTTCCGAGGACGTGTCAGTGTCGCTGGTGTCACCACGGGTCCCCGTTGTGGAGCTCCCCTCGCCCTCCGTATCACTGGTGACCTCGGTGTCTGTAGCATGGCCCACCGGGGCCTTGTGAGTTGCAGCTCCCTCGTGCTCCGATGCCAATTCTCCTCCGCCTGATGATGCTAATGCACACATGCACAAGAAGATAAAGAAAAAGGGTGGGGGGAGAAATAAAGACAGGTTGAGTGCATGCATTGTCAACACCGTTGTCGGAGAAGACAGACACAGGAGCCTCCAGCACTACGCCGCGCAATCGGGGTACACTACTCAGTACTTGTGACTAGGCCTACAGGTCTATGGACAACAAATGCACACATGGGTGATGCTGGACCATGGATTGCTGTACTTGGCATCCTACAGAGGTGGGGGGCGGGGGCACAGGGCCATGCCTAAAGGAGGGGACTACACTACAGAAAGCGCCCTGGCCTAATGTCACCCACAGCCCTCCTCCCCCACCCAGACACCTCCACTGCGCGTAAAGATAGCAGAATGTGCTGGTACTCACCCCCTTGTGTCTGCTGTGATGTCCTCACGCGCCCATCCAAATCGGGGTAGGCCACCGCCAGGATCCGGGACATCAGGGGGGTCAAGGTACGACTGGCACCCCTCCTATGTTGGGAGGCCATCCCCAGCAGTGACTCGGCGGTCTTCCTGGTCCCGCGGCGGATGTCCTCCCACCTCTTTCGGCAGTGGGTGCCCCGTCTGTTGTGGACCCCCAGGGCCCGGACTTCCTTGGCGATGGCACGCCAAATGTCGACTTTCTGATGGGCGCTGACCTATTTGACATGTACAGGGTGGGAAAGGAAATTTCAACATTTTTCTGCATGTTAGATGTGATTGCCCCCCCTCCCCAACCCTGCCATTTGGCACATGCTCTCATCTGTCGTGCCTTGCACTCCTCATTCGCTCCCCACCCCACCATCTTACATCCACCATACACAACCCAGGCATAGCCCATTCACCGTGCACCCAGTGTACTTACCTGTTGGTCTGGAGGACCGTAGAGTAGCGCATACTGGGGCAGGACCCCATCCACAAGTTTCTCCAACTCTTCTGAAGTGAAGGCAGGGGCCCTTTCCCCAGTCGCAGCAGCCATTGTCTCTTCCAGACCGAGGTCACAGCAGCACTTGCAGTATAGGTCCTCTCCTGTGGATGATCAGGTCTCGAGTGATTAAGCAGATAGAAAATGGCGGTCACGCCCGCGGCGGTGCGTACCGCCGCGGTGCGTACCGCCGCGGTGCGTACCGCGACCGCCGGCGCACATCGTCATTGGCTCCTGAGACCCATAGGGTGCAATGTTAACCAATGCGGCTTCGCACTGCGGTCTTGGACCGCCTACCGCCACGGTGTGCCACGCCAGCGCGTTGACCTCACATCCCACTTCTCAGGTCAGGCAGCCGCCATTACAAGGGCCCACATGGCTTAATTACTACTGCGTCACACAGGCCTAGGCCTTGCATTGCCACTCATACAAGCCTTTCAATGCATAGCGATTCGTGTACTGTGCAAGCTGGGTGAACGTACCTGTGGGTTGCTTGACTCTGTACTCCATGTTGTCCTTCCTAGGCACCGTCCGCTGGGACTTGCGAGGAGAAGGATGAATCCTCCTGTGTACCGACCGCTGGTGGACCTGTCGACAATGGAAGAACGACATATTATACTTCGATACCGACTTGACCGAGCCACTATACATGAACTGTGTGCCCAGCTGGAGCCAGACCTGATGTCCCCCATCCGCCAACCCACAGGAATTCCCCCTCTGGTGCAGCTTCTGTCAGTACTCCATTTTTTGGCAAGTGGGTCTTTTCAGACAACAGTGGCCATGTCATCAGGGATGTCTCAGCCTATGTTTTCTAAGGTTTTGTCCAGAGTGTTGTCTGCCCTGATGAAATACATGCAGAGATACATTGTTTTCCCTGAGGAGGGTGATTTGGCCACTGTGAAGGGTGATTTCTATGCCCTTGGACAGATCCCCAACATCATTGGTGCCATTGATGTGACCCATGTGGCTTTAGTACCCCCAAAAGACAATGAGCAGGTGTACAGAAATAGAAATAATTACCATTCGATGAATGTCCAGGTGGTCTGTTTGGCTGACCAGTACATCTCCCATCTAAATGCCAAGTTCCCTGGGTCAGTGCATGACGCGTATGTCATGCGAAATAGCAGCATACCTTATGTGATGGAACAGCTACAGAGACACCGTGTGTGGCTAATAGGTGACTCTGGTTACCCCAACCTGCCTTGGCTATTGACCCCAGTGAGGAATCCCCGAACCAGGGCAGAGGAACGGTACAATGAGGCACATGGGCGAACTAGGAGGATTATAGAACGGACCTTCGAGGGTCCTGAAGGCCAGGTTTAGGTGCCTGCAAATGACAGGTGGATCCCTAATGTACTCACCAAAGAAGGTGTGTCATATCATCGTGGCCTGCTGTATGCTTCACAATCTTGCATTGCGACGCCAGGTGCCTTTCCTGCAGGAGGATGTTCCAGATGGTGGTGTTGTAGCAGCTGTGGAGCCTGTGGAGAGTGAAGAGGAGGAAGATGACGGGGACGACACGGACAACAGGGACACAGTTATAAAACAGTATTTTCAGTAGCACACAGGTAAGAATCACCCACGCCATTTTACATTTACTTCTGGCCTCCTGCATCTCTACTTTCTGTGTTTCCCCCCAGTTCCTTTTAACTGATTTTTGACTTTCCCTTCCCTTTTCAGAGCTGTATGACCCACAGCGTGACTTCTGCTTTGTTTGCCCATGGACTAATGCTTATTGACATTGGTATGTTGTCATCACAATGTAACTGAACATTATTGCACCGTTATGTGTAATACATTTGTTAAGAATACAAGCAGACTCCTGATTTTTGAAGTGCAATTGGTGATTTATTTTAAGTGCTGCATATAGGTCCATGATAGTAAAACAGTGATGGGTGGGGGTGGAGTAATGTCCATGGCAGAGTCCAGTTCTCAGTCTCACTGGTGCATAGTCCATATGCCTGTGGAAGGATGGAGCAGGGGCTGTTTAAGGTTTGACAGGGTGACAATGTGGGACAGTGGGATGACATCAGGGGCTATCTTATGCTGGCGGGGGTCTTGGCATCCTACTCTGTCTTCTTGTGTGATCTCAGGTTCCGCTTGCGGGGTGGTTGATCTTCAGCAGGAGGTGGGGTTCTGGTGGCCTGTCGTTGTGTGGGGGCCTCCTGTCCACTAGCGCCGGCGGAGGTGGTAGTCTGTTCGTGGTCCGGGCTAGTGACAGGGGCCTTTGGGGTGCCACATGGTCCCGCAATGTGGTGACTATCTGGTTCAGGGCCAGGACGATGGTCCCCATTGCGGAACCGATGTTCCTGAGTTCGTCTCTGAACCCCATGTACCGTTCCTCCTGCTGTGCCTGGATCTCCTGGAACCTGGCCAGTACCGTCGCCATCGTCTCCTGGGAGTGGTGGTATGCTCCCATGATGGTGGTGAGGGCCTCTTGGAGAGTGGGTTCCCTGGGCCGGTCCACCCCCTCTCGCACAGCAGCCCTCCCAGTTCCCCTGTTTCCCCGTGCCTCTGTCCCCTGGAAGGTGTGCCCACTACCACTGCCCCCAGGTCCCTGTTGTTGTTGGGGTGGTGGGTCAGCCTGGGTGCCCTCTAGTGGCGGACACACCGCTGATTGACGCGTCCTGGAGACAGAGGCATGGGCCCGCTGGGTGGGAGCTGTGCTGGTATTCCCAGAGGGGGATGGGTCTGCTGTGGCCTGTGTCTGTGTGTGGGGAACCGACTGTCCAGAGGTCCCCGATGGTCCGGGTTGGTCATCAGGTTCTAGGTCGACAGAGCTGCTGTCATCACTGGGGGCGGGATGGACAAATCTGGACCCTCCTGGCCGGTGTGTTGGCGTTCGGGCCCTGCAGGGGTAAAAGAGTATGGTTATTGCTTCTGTGTGTGCCATGGCGTGCGATTTGTGGGTGCCCTTGTCCCCCAGTGCTGGCATTCCCTTGTGGGAGGAGTTGTGAGGGTGGTTTGTGGGGGGGGGATGGGTATGTGCAGTGGTCATGCTTAGGTGATGGGTGTCCATGGTTTGTGTTGGCATTCAGGGATTGGTGTTGTGTTGGGTGGGTTGTGCTGGTGAGACATTGGCAGGGAGGATGTGTGCTGGGGGGTTGGGGGTGAGGGTGGGGGTGTGGGTTGGCATGCTGGTGGTTGGGGGGGTGAAGTAGTTGAGATTAGACTTACCAGAGTCCATTCCTCCGCCTACTCCAGCGAGGCCCTCAGGATGCAGGATGTTCAAGACCTCTTGCTCGCATGCTGTGAATTCGGGTGGAGTGGGTGGGGGTCCGCCGCCAGTCTTCTGCACAGCGATGTTGTGTCTTGACACCATCGACCGCACCTTCCCCCGTAGGTCGTTCCAGAGCTTTCGGATGTCTTCCCGGTTTCTGGGATGCTGTCCCACAGCGTTGACCCTGTCGACGATCCTTTGCCATAGCTCTGCCTTCCTGGCTATTGTGGTGTGCTGCACCTGTGTGCCGAAGAGCTGGGGCTCTACCCTAATTATTTCCTCCACCATGACCCCGAGAACCTGGGGTGTCTTTGGGGTGCCATGGGGTGGTGTGGATGAGGTGTGGGGTGGTGTTTGTGGTGATGTGAGTGGTGGTGTGTGGTGATGTGTGCGTGGATGTGGTGTGGGTGATGATGTTGGGTTCCTGTGTGTGTTGTGGTTTGCGTTCCCTGTGCTCTCTCTCTGTGTATTGCGCCTTGTCTCAGAATTTCGATTTGGGGGGGGTTTGTGGGTGATGTGGGTGTGTGTTTTATATGGTGATGGGTGTGTGGGAGTGGTGTGTGTCTCAGGTGTGTGTATTTTGAATTGTCCAATGTGGCTGTGTTTTGTATGGGTGTGTGTATTTTGAGCGCGGCGGTGTGTACCGCCAATGGAATACCGCGTTGAAAGACCGCCGCGTGGATTCGTGGGTCGTAATGGCATGGGCGTGTTTGTGTTGGCGTGACGGTGGAGGTTTGGTCATCTCCAGTTTATCGCTGACCGCTGATGAGGCGGCCTTCCGTGGATGTCGGGTTTTTGGCGGTTTGGCAGTTGTGGGTCAGAATGACTGTGGCGGTTTGCCGCGGCGGTAGAATGGCGGTCTTCTGACCGGCGGTAAGAGCCTTTTACCGCTGAGGTCAGAATGACCCCCATAATCTTTGGTTTTAGAAGGCAAGGGCATCCAGACAAATGAGTCAGTGCCAAGATTTGGGGCCTGCCCGTCCACGGCTTATGGAGATATTAGCATGCAGTTCTTCTGAGGTTCAGGAGCGGACCGCCCAAAAAAACAAACAGAACAAGTAGATATTCATCGATTGAGCATTGGTGAGGAGATCCCTCTAGGGCTTCTTGTGGCTATCCAAACAATCTAGACCAAAAAACTGGCATATATCTGAGCCGCCCTGTATATATTGAATTATGATTTTTTTCTACATTGACATTTCATTCAAGTAAGGCCAACCTTGAAAAACACATAGGCCCATATTTATACTTTTTGACGCTAAACTGCGCTAACGCAGTTTAGCGTCAAAAAGTTTTGCGCCGGCTAACGCCATTCTGAAGCGCCATGCGGGCGCCGTATTTATTGAATGGCGTTAGCCGGCGCAAGCAGACCGGCGCTGCCTGGTGTGCGCGAGAAAAACCACGTACACCAGGCAGCGCCGGCGTAGGGGGAAAATGGCGCATGGGCGTCTTAAAATGGGGCAAGTCAGGTTACGTCGAAAAAATCGTCGTAACCCGACTTGCGCCATTTATTTTCGACGCCCATCCCCCATCAACATGACTCCTATCATTGTAAAGATAGGAGTCATGCCCCCTTGCCCAATGGCCATGCCCAGGGGACTTCTGTCCCCTGGGCATGGTCATTGGGCATAGTGGCATGTAGGGGGGCACAAATCAGGCCCCCCTATGCCAAAAAAAATTATTAAAAAAAAATAAAAAAATACTTACCTGAATGTCCCTGGGGTGGGTCCCTCCAGCCTTGGGTGTCCTCCTGGGGTGGGCAAGGGTGGCAGGGGGGGTCCCTGGGGGCAGGGGAGGGCACTCTGGGCTCATTTTGAGCCCACTTGTCCCTTAACGCCATGCCTGACCCAGGCGTTAAAAAGCGGCGCAAATGCGCCGTTTTTAGCCACGCCCACTCCCGGGCGTCTCTTTTGCCCGGGAGTATAAATACCACGTAAAGGCCTGGGAGTCATTTTTTAGACGGGAACGCCTCCCTTGCATATCATTAACGCAAGGAAGGGGTTCACGCTAAAAAATGACGCACATTCCGGGAACTTTGGCGCTATTCGCCTCTAACGCCATAGTATAAATATGGCGTTAGTTGGCGTTAGTTTAGCGTCGAATTTGCGTCGAAAAAAACGACGCAAATTCGGCGCAAACGGAGTATAAATACGGCCCATAATGCTTGTATCAGGTTTGAAAAACGGTCTACTCACAATATCAAAATAAGATTAACTTTTGATACTATTCTGTAATTCAGGTGACCACTTGTGACATGGATGTAAATTATTTATTGGATAATATTTGTTGCGATTGGTTTTAGCGAAGATAATATTATTAAGCCTTAGGAATCAAATTCATATTATTGTAGTTTTATTTCACAGCCTTGACAAAGCTGTGTGCTCTGCAAAATACGTGTTGGCTGTTACTATGCTCGCGGTCATGGGAACACTGTAACTTGGCTATTATCATGAATTAATACTTGGATATTTTAGAGTTGGAAGAATAATGTTGTGATACTAAAACTCATGTGGAAAATCACTGAAGACGATCATCTGGACTCTTTTTGATCATGTACCTGTGAGAAACGCATGCAATGTTTGATCGATACCGAAAGTCAAAAAATGGAGTACGAAAACAATAAATCACTTCCATTTCCTTATATATTTCCTCATACATTTCGTCCTACAAGAGTCTGCCAGGAATGCACCCGGCATTATTGCAGCTAGAAGCAGTACAACAATACTGACCATGCCTACGAAAAAAACATTAATTCGTTGAATATGTACACAATGACTGTAAACTCTAATATTAAAATGACAATTGATTCAATCACATCACTTTCGTAGTAACCCTACCCTAACTCTTAGCCCAAATGTACCCTTAACCCTATTGTAAACTCTACGGCAATAAATACAGTTAGGATAAGCCCTGACCATACCCATCATCATAACACATTTTGCAAATACGTGTTTACAATTATTTAAGGTAACCCTTTCTATTTAATTTTATATGTACAATAACTTTTAAACTATCTAGTTACTTGCCCTGAAAGTTAAATTCCAGATGCAGTGGGAAAAACTATGGTATGTCCAAATAATGGCAAGTGATGTAATGTTTTAAGTCAAATTAATTGCAAGGACAAGTAATGCATTTGAAGAAACCAGGTGCACTTGCACGGTTGATACTTGCATTGAACTATGCATATGTCACTTTGAATTCTGTATTCTCCTCTTTTTAGAGCACACAATCCCTCAGTTTTCAAAGCCATTTTCACTACCCAGACACAGGAAAGACAACATTGGCTGGCTGAAAATGTAATTTGCCACTTGACTGGCCTTCTCAAGATTAGACACAGCTTCCTTTGTCTATGGTGTCTTCAGACCTCTGCAGCTGCTTGAGAGAAGCTTCATATGCACACAGAGCCCCCTGGACAAGGCCCTTACCCCTTATCTACTACTTGTGCCTCGTGCAGTCACAGGCAATTATACACTCCTCAAATGTTCCGGCTCTTGTACATCATACAGAAAAAGGTAGCTACCTATGTCCTTTCAAAGATGGAATGAGTAGACGCTAGGGACCATATGAGGTGCTGACTGCCTAAACAATAATTACCTTGTACAAGGTCTATCCTGACCTCCACAGGAGACAACAGGCAACTTAAGTGACCAATCCGAATATGGATCCTCTAGAGCAATCACTTCATCTGGCAACTGTTTACAATGGAAACAGGTGTATCATTTTCTTTCACTACACATACCTAGCACTACATAGCACAGAACATTCTTGGGAGCGTAAGACAACTACGGCAAAAACCCTGAAGACTGTTGAAGACCTTTTAGGGCTAAAATGAGAGAGAAACATGTAGGATACTTAAAGAGTCCTAAAGCACACTCTTGTTCTGAGGCTAGTGACAGGGAGATAAATGAACTGACTATTAAACCTACCATGAAACAATTTTAATCCATCTTTTCATCCTACTTCATCTATTCTCTATTGAATGACGACGTGGGGCACTACTTCTGAGAACTTCTTAAAGAAATGAATAAAACCCCACAAAAACGTATAATGGTTCAAGCTAATAAATTGCATCAACCTCCAAAGATCTCTTTTAGAGACAGCAATGGGGACATGCATCCTACAGTGAGGAGTGGAACCTGTGATGAAGCATGTCATTGCAAGTGGGTGAAAGTCTGTCCTTCTTTTACTTCAATTAATTAAGGTTCTGGTTGGCATGTAATTGCATGCAATATCCAGAGAGCACCTCTGTGCAGGTATGTTATATGTTTTGTCGAGGCCTGGGCCAACAAACTGAATTAAGGCCTTTCATAGGGCAATCTGTTTTTAAGTTTAAAAATCAAAAGGCCTACAGAGGACAAGAAAGGATTGCTGATCTAGCATCTGGGGCCATCCACTAATATTAGTCATGTTAAATGCCTTGTCTTTAATAAATAGCACAGCTTAAGTTCAAATCTATAAATTAATATGTTGCAATGTGTTGCAGCGCAAGCACAGGGCTAAAAGAATCACAGCCTAGAGAATAATGACGCTTCTGCTTTCCCTCCTTCTGATACACCTGCATCAGTCCATTGTGAAAGGGCGTCCCTTTAATACTGCAAAGGTGCATCATAAAAATGTAGTTGAAGCCGTAGGGAGAATATACTGAAACCCCTCAAACAATATTCTGCTTATTCCTCCTGAGTAGTAGAGTAAAGCCAATTCACCACTTAGGAAGACTCAGGATTCAGAAATAGCTGAAGAGACATAGGGTTTTAAGCAAGGGAGTAGCAACAAAATTAAAATACCCTCCACTGTGAACTAAGGCTGTTATGCACCAAGCAAGTGAAGCACGTCATCGCGACCCCCCCAGGAGTGCTCTCTTGTATCTTGCATCGAAGCATTTATCCATTCATCTTTTCTTCTTTACATCCACCCACTGATATCCACCATTTCACCTCCATCACTCAATATCTCACTATTGTTTTGTCCGCCCATCCGTCGCCCATCTATATCCATACCTATCCATCCGTTTCTAAATCTATCGATCCAACCATCTACCCATCCATCCATCCTCACTTTTACTCATCCATCCATCCTTTCGCTCATACAACTACACTTCCATCTGTCACTCATCCATCCATCTGTTCACTTTTTCACTCATCCCTCCATCCTCTACACCCGCCCATCCATCATCCACCCCTTCTTTCCCTTATCATCCATCCAACCACCCTTTAACTTCTATATTCAGCCACTCACCCCTTCACTCACCAATCCTTCCATCCATCCATCCATCCACCCACCCATTCTTTTTCTCATCAATCAATCCACCATTTCATTCATCCCTCCATCCAGTCACCCTTTCCCTCATCCATCCATCCACCCTCCCTTTCATTAATTAATTCATTCTTTTACTCCTCAATCCGTACATCCATTCTTTCATGCATTCATCCAACCTTCTAGCTATCCACTCATTAACTCACCTATTCATCCATTTATTCACTCACACATCCATCCTTTCACTCATCCATCCATCCATTTCCCCTTTTACTCATCCATTCTTTCACCCACTCACCCATCCATCTATCCTTTCTCTCATCATCCATCTACCCACCCTTTCAATTATCCATCCATCCATTTACCTTTTCACTCACCCATCCTTTCATCCATCCTTTCACTGATCCATCTACACATCCATCCCTTCACTCATCCACCAATCCACTGTTTTACTCATCCATCACTCCACACTTTCATTCCATCCCTCCTCCCTTTCACTCATCCAGCCACCCTTTTATTCAGCCATCCAACCTTTCATTCATCCATCCACTCATCCATCCATCTATCTGCCCTTTCACTTATCCATCCATCCTTACCCCCATCATCCATCCTCCCTTTCATTTATACATCCATTCACCCTTTCACTCATCCATCCATCCATTCTTTCACTCACTCACCCCCACTCCTTTCATGTTCATTATGAGCCCTTGTCTGCCAAGCTGCAGAGAGGATGCCCATCGACAACTCCACCCCTGCTGTAGCTTCTAAAGCAAGGGTTCACAATACCCCTGTTTAAACACTTCCATTGCACCCTCAGTTTGAGCACCCTAGTCCACCCAAAAGGGGGCCTGGCCCACTTTTCTCATGGTTCCTGCGATAGCATTTTTGGATTCCCTAATTCTGAATCACAAATAGGTCTCAACTTAACTCTATGGGATCAGTGAACTGGTGTAGTTCTAGAAAATGTAGCATAAATGTGCTTCTTCAGCATTAACAATTACTACTAGGTATATATCATCGTTTTACTGCATTTTCTCAACCATCTGTTGCATTCACATAAACAAAATCTTCGAGGTGCTGGTAAGCTATTTAGGGGTTTTTCTTTATTTCCTAATGTATTGTTCAGATGTCAGTCCAAATCTTCCTTTCATGTGTTTATATCACATGCACATTGTTGCATCTACAGTCTGAGTGCTTTACATAAGTACCAGTTACATTACATGAGAACACATTCATATATATATATTCACTGAAAAAAACAAATGTTACAGGGATGTTATAGTTGGGTTCTGAATTTACACACACAAAACAATAGAGCCAAAGAAATTCAGGTATTGTAGTTAGAGTTATTTCAAGTAACTATAACTTGTGCCCTAAGGTAACTATATAACTTGTGCCCCACCTTGTGCAGTTTTCCCATCAATAACTTTTTTGCAAATGTTTCAGTGTTTATATTAATAATGCCCTAGAAGATCGCATCAATGATGTAATATGTGTGATAATTAGCTGTGCTTGGCAATGGCACAGGTTATAGTTTCACTAGAGCACAAGTTATAGTTATCGAATTTCTATGATTTTTTAAATGCTAATTCCGAACTATAACTAGAACTATAACGTCCTGTAACCTTTGTTTTTTCTGTGAATTTCTCTGTGTGCCACACATGACCTTAGGACTTCTAGGTCATTTTGCGCATTTGCAAACTTGTAGTAGTTAAAAGTGAAACTGAGGTGCTCTGTTCTCAACAGGTGATAGCAAGAACAAAAACTACTGGTCACAGTATCTACAGAACATATTGAGCTTCGAAAGAGCAACAATGCATTCTCCTGCATCAGGGATTACAGCTAATGTTTCAAGGTGGAAGTGCAACTGCTTTGGCAAGAAGTTATGATGATTTGTACATTATGGAAGCAGAGCTTCAACTGGGGCACCTGCTTAGTTTATATGAGCAAGTGCTCCCCGTTGAGGTTTAAATTATGTAAAATTAGCATCTGTGCCAGAATGCAACCTGACCTACTTATTTGTCCAAGGTGAGGCCACAGTTTTCCACAAATGTCTACCCAACTGGAGTACGTTTTACTGCCTAAGTGCTTCCTTGTTGGGGAAATGTATAGTGCATATGCTACAACACAGCTGCATACAGGACCCCCCAAGGTAATGTCTTCACTGACCTTGTGTGTCTCTTTTGGCAATGGGGATTGCGGGTGTAGCCTCGAGGTTCCGTTGTCCCTGCTGGCTCCCCACATCCAGCAGAAGCCAACATTGCTCCAGCAGGCATGGAGAAGCTAACAATGTTGCTCCCTGCATGCTGGGGCAATCCTTTTATCTGTTTTCCTTCCTGCTTGATAGCGTTGTGGTCCCTGGGTGCTGAATATGGCCCGGGAGGGGGGCCATGCAGTTCCCCTTTCCACTTTATTTGGATTTGCTGCCCCAGGGAGGCGATGGTTCCCTGGCACCTCTAGGGCCAAAAAAGAGGGGTCTCAGCGATCTCCCCCTATTTAGTTGTGAAGCCCCAGGGATGTGGTGGTCCTAGGGGCTTCTCAGAGTCAAAGAAGCAGGTTCTGCATGGCCCACCTCCAATTTTGGAATAATGCCCCGAGGAGGTGGTGGTCCCCGGGGCACTAATGAGCATGAGGAAGGGAGTCCACGCAGCCACCCCCTCCAATATATAAATGATGCCCCAGGGAGGTGGTGATCCCCAGAGCTCTTAATAGCCTGTGGAGGAGGGCCATATGCACCCTCCTCCTAAGTTTTTATTATACAGCATGACCCGGGGACCTGGCCCACCCAGGGGCTAATCTTTAAACAAGCACTGGAGACCGCACTTTTAAAAAAAAACATTTCTGCTGAGATTTACGGATTCTGCACAACTTTGCAGCAAATTTCTAAAAACAAATGCTTTTTGCCTCTAGCGGGGCCCCCCGCGCATGGGGTATTCGTACCTTGTCCTCTTTTGCTTATATTTAACTTTATTTTTTAGGACTCGGCTGAATCCTAGTCCCAAAATGGCTGCCAAAACGTCCTGGTTGAAGCATTGGCAGCCAATCAGATATCAGCATGGGAACTGTTGGAACCGAGGAGGATCTGCATCCCTTGTTATCTATATTTCTTTTTCCTTTAATATTTCAAAAACTAGTGAACAGATTTCCTCCACATAGCAAAAAGCGCTCTTTCTGGACCAAGAGGTACCTTTCTGCCAAATTTGGTGTAACTCTGTTCAGTGGTTCGGACTGTAGTCATGTCTAAAATGCCTATGGGAATTAAAATGGGAAATGCACATTTTTTGACCCTCTCTTTTTCTCAGCCCCCACTTGACAGATCACCCCGAAACTTCCCATGTGCAACAAGAATAACTGGCGCACTGTTTTTGGAAATCTTTGTGACGATCCATCAAACAGCGCCAAAGATGTAGAAAGTCAAAAAACTCTTTTTCTATGGAAACATGGTCCACAAGTAGGAAATATGTACATATATTACTTACTGGTGGTCACCAGTAGGTAGTTATAGTCAAGACAATGTCTCCATAGAAAAAGTATTTTTTGGCTTGCCTATATCTTTGGCACTGTTTGGCGAATTTTCACAAACTTTTCCCCAAAAAATTTTGCGGTGATTTTTGTTGTGCACAGAAAGTTTCAGCGTGATCCATAATGCGGGGGCCAAGAAAAAGGGGGGGGTCAAAATAGTTGTGTTTCCCATGTTAATACCCATAGTACCTTTAGACACGTCTACAGCCTGAACCACTGGATGGAATTACACCAACTTTGGCAGAAATCTAGCTTTTGGTACACAGCCTGATTGTTTGCTTATTTGGTGTAAATCTGTTTAGTAGTTTGGAGATATTTAAAGGAAAATAAATTTGCATATTTCTGTCCGCAAATAATTCGTGAAATTCATGAATTTTCATGAATACGTGTGCAAAAAAGAAGTATTGCAATTGGCTGACAGAACCTGACTAGAAAGTTGTGACCGCCATTTTATTTCATGGAACACGGTCCCCCGGGATGAAAATTCAATTTAAAGTGGCATAAGGGGTCAGGGTGAAGGTACCCTGACCCCAGGGGTGCTATATAGGTGTGTTTTAGGGGAAAATTATAGGTCTAATTATTAATAATTTTGTGTCACGGCATGTGATATTTGTGAAAATTCATGAGTTTTAGTGAATTATTTGCAAAATATTTGTGATTATGGAAAAATGTGTAAGAAAAACCACAGACTCATTCATACACTAATTCATTCACTCATACATGCACTCAGAGGCTCAGGCGCCCACTCACACACCCACTCAGACATTCATGCACCCACTCAGACCCACTCATAGATTCACACGCCCGCTTTCAGGTACACTAAAACATCCACTGGCAGAGACAGGCCCTGTGGCCAACCTGCACTGCACACGGAGAAAGGCCATGCGTGGTATGGGGTTGGGTGGTTATAAGAGCTTGGCTGCAAGGCCTGGCTGCAAGGCCAGGCCTTGTGATTAACTGACGTTGCGCACGTAAATTAATTTACTTTAAAAAAAACATAGAAATCCCTTGAAAAAAACAATAGTTACAGGGATGTTATAATTGGGTTCTGAATTTACCCGTACAAAACCATAGAAATTCAATAGTTATAGTTCATTCAAGTAACTATAACTCACTCACTAAGGTAACTATAACTTGCGCCTTCACCATGCAAAGCTAACTACTCCACATATTATGACATTGATGAGATCTTGTATACCATTTTTTAAATCACTGCAACGTTTGCAATTATTGATAAGAAAACTGCATGGCAAAGGTGCAAGTTATAGTTACTTTAGCACGCGAGTTATAATTACGTGATAGAACTCTAGCCATAAGTGCTGAATTTCTACGGTTTTGTACAGTTAAATTCAGCATCTAACTATAACGTCCCTGTAACCTTTGTTTTTTAGTGAACAAAATAAATAAAATATATCTAGATATATATATACATATATATATTTCTATCTACATATATATATATATGGTTGTATGATGGAACCATGCATGCAGCAACCACGCATGCCTGAACAACGCAGTAGGAACAACAACCACGTTGTTTCCACGCATGCTTTTACAACGAGTTTTAGTTGTAAAGGCATGTGTGGAAACGGCATGCGTGGTTGTTGCATGCCACTCCTACCCTAAAAACAGCAGTACCCTGACCCCCACCCTTAAAACCTACCCTGATACCCCCCACCCACCCTGAGTCCTAAAACCTACCCCCACCCCAAAAATAAGACAACCCAACCCCTAAAAACAAAATGACCCGGACCCCCCAGCTCCACCCCTTAAAAACAAAAGTACCCTTACCCCACCTTTAAAAATGTCCTCTATAAACCCTCACCCACCATGAGCACTAAAACCGAACCCCATTCGCCCAAAAATAAAACCTTTCCAACCCCTAACAACAAAATTACCCTTACCCACCCCCCCTAAAAATCTGACCCCCCCGCCTGCCCGGAATACAAAATTACCCCAACTCTCCACCCCGCCTCTAAAAACCAGACCCCCTCACCCACCCTAAATACAAAATGACTCCAACCCCCACCCCTAAAAACCCACCCCTGCCCTTCATACAAAATTACCCCACACCCCCGCCTCTAAAAACCCGACCCCACCACCTGCCCTGAATCCAAAATTACCCCACCCCCCACCCCAGCCCCTAAAAACCCGACCCCCCACCTGCCCTGAATTCAAAATTACCCCATACCGCCCCTAAAACCCAGAAATACTAAATTACCCCGATCCCCACCCCTAAAAACCCGCCCCTGCCCTAAATACAAAATTACTCCACCCCTAAAAACCTGACCAACCACCCGCCCTAAATACAAAATTACCCCAGCCCCCCACCCTAAAAACCCACCCCCCAACCTGCCATAAAAACGTAATCACCCCAACACCCAAATACAAAATTACCCTGACCCCTCCACCCCACCCCTAAAAACCCAACTCCCCACCCGCCCTAAATACAAAATTACCCAGCCCCCACCCCTAAAAACCCAACCCCTCACCCCTAAATACAAAATTACCCCAACACCCCACCCCACTCCTAAAAACAAAATAACCTCGACCCCCCACCCCACCCTAAAAACCATACCACCGACACCCGTCAACTTAAAAAAATAAAATACCTTTATCACCTCAACTCCTTCACCCCGCCCCACCCCTACAAACTACCCCAACACTGCCATAGCCCCACTTATCTGACTGCGTCCTCTCCAGATGGATCTTCCTTTTTCTCTGCCTTAACCACGCATGTGTGTTGTTCAGCACATGCATGGTTAAGGCAGAGAAAAAGGCCTGCGTTGTTCAGGCAAGCGTTGTTTTGCTTGCGTGAACAACGCAGGCGTGGTTCTGGACGCGTTGTTCCAGATCTTTCCCTATATATATATATATATATATATATAAGGCACAAGAAGATTATGTCATCCGCTCAGAATCACTGGGTGTTGAGCCAACCTCAAGGCTAGAACCTGGTTTTCCAGTTTCAAGGACAGTACCACAAGTCCATGCAGGCTGTATTACCCCCCGAAAATCCTTGATACATTGGCGTAACAAAAGTCCCTCCAGGCCCTGCCATGCTAGGGCCCCCAGAGCTGCAGGGGTACCCCCTTAGCACAGTACCCTGGCCTGAAAGCTCCTAAATCCGCTGGGGGAGGAGGGGGCTCAATGTACTTTGCAGGGGGGCAAGTTTCGTTACGCCACTGCCTTGATTAACCATAATAATATAGAGAAGACTCGTCTGTTTACGCCCCTCGCTAATAGCTCCAATTACGTTTTTCGTCTATGTCGTTTGCTCATAAAAAGATGAGCGCGGAAGCATTCCATACTAAAAAATTAAACACACGCTGCCTTTCTAGGCGCTTAGTTGTATCACTTCCTGTCCTCAAAACTTTACGCCCTGCTCACAGACCCTAGTAAAATCCATGTACGGTATGCACTACCGTGGCCTCTAAAACAGGAACTGCTGTCAAGACATCCATTTTAGCGGTAATTACTGTCTTCTGCTCAGCGCCATGAAAACATGCTTCATCCTTCATTAATCTCCCCTTTTGTTTGCCCATGTGCTGATTGCCATCATGATTAAGGGTTTTTTAGCCCTCAGCCTATCAGTTTTGTAATTTATCAGTTCTCTCTAATTACAGCTCCCCGAGAAGAAGACGAAAGCGGAAATAAGGGCCGATCAGACAGTGTGGAGATGAAATATTCTGGAACCCTGCGATTTGTTTTCGTTTCTTGCCCTTGTTGTTTCCCGTGGTTCCTTCCCCATTCAACCCAACCCCAATTTGGATGCAGCCGCTTCCTTCCTTTATGACCACTGCAATGTCTGCTTTTATCCAAAACATACTCTGCTGCTGTTTTGTTTTCTAAACTCCTCGTAGTGTAGCAGCACATCAGCTTGTCGCTGCCGTTCCCTCGATTAAGAAAAGCAGAGTAATTTTCGGTGCAATAATGCTGTAAACTAATATTTTAGGAAAACTAGAGGGGTAATGCAAAATGCTGTAAAATGATGACAATATGAGACTAAAAGGAATACAACACGAATCTCAACAATATGTGTGTAATCTCTAACACGCACAAGGTCTCGTCTGCGGTTGTGGTGTGCAGCACAGGAATCAATAACCAAAGGAACAACGTGGAATTTATAGGCAAGAAAGATTGGCAGCTCATAAAAGGCTGATTTGAACTTCTTAACAAAGCAAACAAACGCGTTAATCTTTTGCAAAATTCAAAATTTTAAACTTCACATTTCCAACTCTCAATGCATGTATTTGTTATGTCATTTATTTTTTTAAGCTTGACCTGTATGGCTCTTTCGACATTCACCGCCAACATATTGCAGTCTACATTTACTTCAAAGGACCTTGGGACAGACTACTTTAGCCATTGGCTTAATTTTCTCCAGGACCTCGAGCCATTGGCATGTGACATTGTCGGTCAGCCTACAATATTTTAGTCTGACAGCTTTTCTAATGGTGGTTTAGTTGTATCCATCCTACACAATTCTATGCCTCAAGGACTATTTCACATCTGAACTCAGTCGGAAAGTATCTTGACAGCATTGTGGTTTTGAACACTGACAAACGCATGTTACAATGGATGCGAAAGAGAAGAAAGCCTGAAACATTTATGTTTTTTGATGATTGTTTCTGTTGCCCATTAATGCCATTTTTATTTTGTAGTGAGTGCACAAACCCGATCCTTATGCCACACAAACGTCAAACATTTTGGCTTTTCCAGTGATGTTTATCTAGGGATTGAGCATTCAATACCACTTCGATGCACATAGTGAAATGGGAACTAAAATAAATCCTGTTTTTTTTTCTCCATAATAGCCTCATGTTGTATGGAGCGAGTGTAGCAACTGACTCCATCCTTCTCTGGGCATGTGTGAGGGAGCAAATTATATACAAGTCTACAAGGAAACTGAGCGCATTCCTCACGTATGTTTTGCCAGGTGGTGTAACTGATAATTTCTCTGCTCATTCACTCATAAAAGCAAGCATCTTGTCCTCAGCAGGAGTGCATGGAATTCATGGAATTCGTTTTCGCCCAATTACATTAAATCTCTACGAAGTTATGGTAAATTACACGTAATTATGGGAAATGCATATACGTCATAATGTACAACAAATCAGTCTGAACTGCTTCCTTGCATCATTTTGCGGTAGGAAAAACAAAAGCACCAGGAACAACAGCTGCTCACTTTCCATTGTTCCCACTTCTTCATTGTAAATTGTTTACCTCAAATGGCAGGTTTGTGGGAAATTGTACTATGAATAGCACGTAATTTAACAAAGTGGCATAAAGGCATAATTTTGGTCTTTCATGGAGCAAGCGTAACACAAAATGACCAAAATTACACAAACTATGCTACCATAACTTAAATTTCACCACCCCTAGTCTTCAGCATATGCATGACTTTCCCTGGGTCCCAAATGTACAGCATCCATTTTAGGACATCCACATTCCTCACTCCTCATCCCTACTTCTCATCCATCATCCCTACTTCTCATCCATCATATATTATCCTTACTTCTCATCCATCATCCCTACTTCTCTTCCATCATCCCTACTTCCCATCCCTGCGTCTCATCCCTGCTTCTTATCCATCATCCCTACTCCTCATCCATCATCCCTGCTTCTCTTCCATCATCCCTACTTCTCTTCCATCATCCCTACTTCTCATCCATCATATATCATCCCTACTTCTCATCCATCATCCCTACTTCTCATCCATCATACATCATCCCTACTTCTCATCCATCACCCCTACTTCTCATCCATCATCCCTGCTTCTCTTCCATCATCCCTACTTCTCATCCATCATCCCTACTCCTCATCCCTCATCCCTACTTCTCATCCATCATACATCATCCTTACTTTTCATTTCTCATCCATCATCCCTACTTCTCATCCATCATACATCATCCCTAATTCTCATCCATCATCCTACTTGAAAAAAACACAAGTACGCTTGAAATGCATACAGCCATGGAGAAATTATGTACACAAGCACAGAACAAATGCTGTGCAGGCTAAACATGAAAATAAGCACAGCACAAGCATTGTGCTTGTTTATCTAATCTCCCCATAGCTGAAGGCATTTCAAGCTTATTTGTTAAAGGCAATATGTTAAAGGCAATCCGTGAGGCGTAACAAGCATAGCTTTCTAAACATAAAAACAAGCACAGCACAAGCACTGTGCTTGTTTAACTAAACCCCTGTTTCTGCACACATTTCAAGTGTGCTTGTTAAAGGCAATTTGTGAGGCGTAACAAGCACACTTGAAATGCATGCAGCCACAGGGAGCCAACACCATGCAGGGTAAACGTAAAAATAAGCACAGCGCAAGCGCTCTGCAGGGTAAACATTAAAAAAGTTCCACAAAAGCGGATGAAAACAGTACATGGGCCTCAGGACAGTGATAAGAGCAAACACAAGAGGAACAACAGGAAATAGTATGCTACAGCCAATAGAAATGGAGGAAAAGTAAATGGCAAGCACAGGAACCAATGAAAAGCAAGGGGGCGGGATGCAAGCCCCTTTTAAGATTTATATTGACTACAATAGAGTTCACAAGCACAGCGCAAGCACTGTGCAGGTGAAACCTAAAGGGTCTCTTTTCAAAGAATGGAGCTCTCTCCGGTCCACTGATAACCCACTTAGCATCCTCAAACAACCCTAGCTCCAGATTCAAAACCTCTATATATAGACCTGACACCATCTCAGGTCTATAAATAAAAATTCATTTTGAGAAAGAAAAAGAAGAGTTTGAATTATTGGACGATAAAGGTGCTGCGCATAGAGGATGCAATGTGGCAAGTTTTGGGTAACATGCATTAAGTACTATGAAGACCGTAAATGTTTTCATTGGTGATATAATAGAAGTAGATGTAGTATATTCATCTCTCTCAAGATTAGTGCCACGATAGAGTTGGGTGAATGAGCGTTTTGTAAATATCAGATAACATAACAGAAAAAGAGGTGTAAGGAAGTTTTAAAGCTGGTATTAAAGTCTACTTTGGTATTGCTGGGGTTTGTGCTAAAAATAAGAAAAAACTCAATACGGCATGAGGAATGGTGTGGGTCGAGTAACAGTTCAGGTTTAAGTCAACCAAGTGCATTGCCATGCCTCTGGAGATTAGAAAAAACAGAGGAAAGCATGAATAAGCAGGGGCAATGGTAAAATATTCTGAAAAAGGCACACCTGGAAAAATAAGTAGGAAACAGAAGGTTGTGGAAACACTGCGCGTCATGTTATGTCATTTTTTTGCTCTGCAGAACATCATTGCCCACATATGTCTTCTTGGCACTATGTAAACATACCTGATTATTTTGCATCCCTAGGAAACAAGTGTGCCTGTCTTCTTGAGCTCAATTAGAAATAGTTTCTGCATGAATAACCTCGGCACTGTGAAACAGCATCCTGTTCAACATTCAATTGCTCTTGCCTCGAATTTCAGTCTGCCTTTGTATGGAGAAAATCTAGAAAACATTCTGCCTTTAGAATAATAAATACAACAACCTAGATGAAAACTTCAGAAATACTACACAATATTGGCCAAAGGGAAGACACTCCAGGGTAGTTAATGACATGGCACATTGGTCAATGCATTGATAGATGAAACTGTGGGTCAGGGTAGGGCTCTATCCAACGCAGGTTGACCATTATTAGTTCCTGGTAACAAATAACCTGTCCATGGAAAGAGCCTCCCATAGACCATACATGATGGCCGACCTAGAAATACCAGTGAACAGTTTCCCAGAGTGCTTCTCAGTATATCGCAAAAATAAAAAATGGACAGATCGGAAATAAACTCAATTCATTTTTTTATGTATTTCAATAAATTATCATTATGTCTGGCTTACAGTAGTAGAGAGGGATACCTTCTGCCATCATGCAAAAACTGACAGTTCTCCTGCCCCCCCAGAAGAGATGTCACATCTGTTACATGGACTTCTGGGCCCCTGGGGGCACACCTCCACCAATGTTGGGCCACGTGTGTTGTGACATCACCCTGGTCATGTACTAGTCATGTGCTCATGGTCCTATAACCTGGTTAGGATGCTGTCATAACAGGCACAGTTAGTCTCTAACAAAACAAGCTAGGGCAGGTTCAGACAGTCGCAGTCATGAAATCTTGATGAGACAAATGGAGGGCTCTCCAACAAGAGGCTTAGGCAAATACACAGACAGAACCCTCTCCCCCCCACCAGACCCCCATTGTCTCCCTAAGCTCACCTGTCTTAAGTTGGACCATGCATATATATGACTTAAAAAAGGAATTTTTCTAGAAATGTCTAGACAAATTCATAATTGAATCAAGATTGCTATGAAATGCAATCCATACAGCTGGTGCTGCTCAACTCCCCAAAGTGCTTCCATCTCATAATTATTAAGCTCTACTAAGTATCAAATGTCGTCCCAAGGCTGCACACACACATAATCGGAAGCATCCAACTGCTATTAAATAGAATCCATATGAAGATGGCTGGTACTCCTCAACTCCCCAAAGTGGACCCATGCATAATTAAGGGAAACAGTGAGATTTAGTCTGTGGACTGAGAGCCCCAAACAAGATGGAGCAAAGCTTTGAGCTGAATTGGGGAAGCAACCGGGCAATAGCAATGATAGCAGATATCTTTTAAATTATTTTTTTCCATTCAATGTGTTGCATAGGGAAGACTAGTTTATATTATTCCTGGTCTGAAAAATGTCTGCTTCTTTAATGGTTTGAAAAAGCAATGTGTTAGTTTAACCTCATAGTGGCTTAGCTTAGCATGCTGCAGGTCACGTAGAAATCAAAAAATGTACAAATAAAATCTGTTGTTTAAACCAAGCATTTGCCATGGGGCTTAAGGTCAGCAACATGCTTTGAATGTGTTCTCAACAGCCCTGAGCAGCAGGACCAGGGCAGGAGGGACAGCGGTAGAGAAAGAAAACTGTATGTGATTAGTGCAAGAGCTAATTAGGAGTTGCACTCAATATCTTTATTCAGCTATAAGCCATTAAATATACTTTAATACAGTAGCAATAATAAAATATATACATAAATATCAATAAAAGCCTCCTACAAACAATACTACGATAAAATCATTAGACAATCAATTGATCGAATTGCACATTAAACATACATAATCCATTTGATTTCCATTCAATTCAACCTAATTCAACAGCCTCTTAGATCTAGATCTAGTATGCTAAGTTCATTACACAAAATGGTGCTTTAGGTCTAGTGACTGGGAGTTCAAATAGCATACTAAATAGAAGAAGAAAAACCACAGCACATCGCAGATTCGCAGTGATTTCAATTTATTCCTCTGTGGTGTCTTACATATGTACTGTGGCCTTTTCAAGGCGACAGCTTATACACCCTGTGGCTGGGTGCTAAGGGCCAGATGAAGCAAACATTTTGCATGGTGCAAACTGCGAATATCGCAGTTTGCGCCATGCAAAATGCCGTTTCCGATGCTCATTCACAATTTGCGAGTCGGTACCGATTGTGAATGCGACTTGCAAATAGGAAGGGGTGTTCCCTTCCTATTTGCGACTCGCTTCGCTATGCTAAATTGCTTTGTGACCGCGAATGCGGTCGCAAAGCAATTCGCAGTTACCACCAGTGTCACACTGGTGGTAACCCATTCGCAAAAGGGAAGGGGTCCCTTTGTGAATGTTGCCAAAAAGGTTTTTTCAGAGCAGGCTGTGGTCCAATGGACCACTGCCTACTCTGAAAAAACGAAACCAAATGGTTTTGTTATTTTTTTGTTTTGCAACTCATTTTCCTTTAAGGAAAACGGGCTGCAAAACAAAAAAAAACCTACTTTATTTAAAAAGCAGTCACAGACATGGAGGTCTGCTGACTTCATCAGGCCACCATCCCTGTGAGTGCAGGGACTCGCTATGGGGTCGCAAAATGTGACCCACCTCATTAATATTTATGAGGTGGGTCTTTGTGACCCCATAGCGATTCGCAGACGGTGTCTGAGACACCGTTCTGCATCCACATTTGCGATTCAGAAATTGCGAGTCGCACCGACTCGCAATTTCCGAATCGCAAATGAGGAAATTGCTACATCTGGCCCCAAACCACTTGAGCACTCCTTCCTTCAATACAGACTTTCTCGTCATGGACTTTGTACATAGATGTCAGCAGAAATTTTGGAAGTGCGCCCCACCTATACACAGCCACAATTTTTGATGTTATTAGCATACTAAATAGGATCTACAGTGGATGACGTTTGGCATGACTATAGCAGCCTTCGATAAATTTCATCCTAAAGTGCAAAATGCTAGCTCTGGATCAACAATTCAGATCTTTCCCCGCCCATGTTAACAATCACAATAGTTTGTCGATTTTTCTAAATCTGGTGTCAACATAAGTCCTTTGTATCACTTGTCCATCGGTGGAGCTAAAGCAATATACTATTAACAACGTCTTTTGAATGATATTTGATCAATTTATCAATTGAGCAGCAATGAGGCCTAACCCAAGATACAAAGAGACCAAACTGAATTATAAAGTGCAAGGTGCTAAAACCAAATCCAGTTAATTTTAAAGTTAAACTGAATAATCTCAGCTATTATTGTGCGGAGTTCTATGTCTTCAGTACATTTTATAGCAATAAAGGACTAGTCACAACTTTATGTTACAGTTAAAGTTGCGTAACCTGCAGTATTCTAAAAACTTAAGGCCGCTTTATCTCTAATGTATGCAGCTGCTAGTAAAAAGCGGCTTATTTCAAATACTATATAGTAGGTATTATCGGAACCTAGGATTCTTATCGCTAGATCCTACAGATTGATACAGATTGGAGAGATCCATTTCCTTCTAGGCTTCTCATAGGCTTTACAGAACTATAGCACATGCTCAATAGTCTCAATGCTCCTCAGATTACATAAACTGCAGATTGAATCATCTCTATTGTTCCTCAGCTGATCCCATTTTACAGTAAATGCCTTAGTTTGCAGGATGTCATACCGGTATTTCATATAGAGTATTTATGCACGCCTTGGTGGAATTACATCTGGCCACTCTTCAAAACTAGGATTTGGTTTGATATTTAAAAACTGAGTGGTTAATCTTCCCAAACCTAGGTTGCAAGAAAGATACTCCCAATACACTTGTTTCAGGAGTCCCTTTGAGTGCGCAGTAAGGCTATGAGGTTCCTCCCAGAGGGATTTAAACCCAAGTTTAAAGAACCAAGACCTCACATGCTGAAGCCAGGGGAAGGATACAGATCTATCTAGGTCGATTAGCTCGATTAGTGCTTCTCTGTAATAAACCAGATCTGGTGTTGTCCAGAGCCGACACCAATAGAGCAAAGGTCTTAAAATTGCCAAGTGGTCGATTTGCTTCATGTTCAGATCGGAAAACATTGGGATCAGGGGTGTTGAGGCAGATAACCCTCATAAAGTTGTTTTCTTATAACGAAAGTTGTTTCAAATTTGTTGATCCCCATAGATCTGCCCCATATAAAGCAGCAGCTTGTGCTTTGTATCTATAGACCTCGAGCACGAGGGATACTACCTTTACCCTCGACTTTCATTATTTGTTACTGATCGCTGTAGAATTATGCATGAGGGATGCTTTAGCTTTGTCCACATGGGGATCCCACGATAACTTGGAATCCAGCATTATCGCTAGGTATGAAAATGTTTTACTCATTCCAATGTTTGCAAATGTATCAAAATGTTCCTCTTAAGCAGTCTATGGGGTCTAACAATTAGGTGTTTCATTTTATTTACATTAATTCCTAGCCCCTTTGCCATGCAGTGCTCATTAAATTTCTCTAATAGGGACTGTAGCCCAATAGGAGTTTGGGACAATAAAATAGTATCATCTGCAAAGAGAAGTGCAGGGACAAAATCCCCACTTAATCTTGCAGAATTGTGGAGACATTGTTTAAGATAATTAATCACATTGTTATTGTAGAGAAAGAATAGGGAAGGTGCGAGCACGCACCCTTGTCTCACTGCCCTATTCATGGGGATAGGATCCGTTAGTTCCCTGTTCGGACCCCACCTAACCTTTGCGTAGTTGTTTTCATGTAGCCTAATTATCTGGGCTAAAAGACGTTCTGGGATACTTTGTTTCCTTAACAGGGCCCATAGGTTGCCCCCTCAGAACCAGATGAAATGCAGCGCATACGTCCACAAGTGCAATATAAAGGTGGCTTTTTTGCAATTTAGAGTATTTCCACATAATACATAGGAGCCTGAAGTCCTGGTCGATTGCACTGGTTCTCTGCCTAAATCCTGCTTGGCAAGATGTCAAAATGTTGCCCTCCTCCATCCAATCGGTAATTCTATTTAGCCACTGTTTTACATAGATTTTTTGTGATACATCAATCAGACTAATTGACCTATAGTTTCCAGGCTCTTGCCTAGATCTTTTTTTGTGGATCGTAATAATAATAATTGGCGCCCCTTTCCACGTCTCGGGGACAGGGCCTCCCCTTGCTATTGAATTGCTAATTAGGTTTATGAATGGGGCCCATATTTCAATACTATGTCTGAATAGATCCACTGTGATCTTATCTAGACCTGGGGCTTTACCTAATTTAATGGTTTGTATAGCCATCACTGTTTCATCTAGGCTAAAGCAAAAATTCTCTGGTGAAACTAGTGTTAATTGCTCCCCGGTAGGAGTGGGATGGCAAGGGTATTCCGTTGGATTAGAGTAAAGATCAGTGAAGTGGCTGACCAATGTACTGGGATCAATACAGTGCTCGGTGTTAGATATTCCCTCTTTACACCCATAAGCAACTATCCTCCAAAAGGTTACTGTATTTTTAAGCCTAGCTGCAGCAAGGAGGTCAACCCAATTTTGATCCTCCCAGTTTTTCTCTGCCTTGGCTAAGATTTTCCTGTAAGTAGCCCTTGTTTGTAGTATTCCTAGTGGGTTTTTCAATGTTAGGGCTTGAAATAATAGTTTTTTACCTTTTATACATTCAGCTTTATACCAGGGGTTGGACTGCCTAGGGAGGTTTCCTCCCTGATCTATCTTTTGTTGTGTTATTTTAGTAAAGTAAGGTCTCAAGGATATAGCGATTGGTGTATGGCAAGTATTGGTATTTCACTGGAACTTCTATGGACATATGGGTTCAACAAGTCAACAAATAGATTATATATATTCGCCATAACCTCCAAATTACTCAGTACTGAGGGCCATTTTACTGACCTACGATTATTACTGACAGAAGGTTTAAATTCTATCCTGTTCCTCCTAGACAACTTAAATCTGGGTGCCACCCCTTCTATTGTCTATTTTAAATGTTGTTATCCTATCCCATGAAGTTATACTATGCATAATATAATCGAGTCTTGAGCGTACCCTACCTCTTTGGAATGTATCCAAGTTGGAACCCTCCTGTACTATTCTACCATTGCATGCCCTTAATCCTTGTTTTACAGTGAAGTTCATAATTTGCAGAGCCGCAGACATGCAAGGTACTGTTTCTTCATAGTACAAGAGGAGAACACCTCTTGCATTAGCTTCCTCTTCTACTAATTGATCTAGTCCGGCTATGGGTTCATAGTTGCATTTGAAATCACCTCCTATTAATATTGTTTCACCTGCAGAGATATGCTCTCGCATTGCGTCTAAAATTTCTATTGCACATGACTCCTGATTTGTTCTCCTGGGTCTTATCTAAACATTAGAAAGATGGTATAAAATTTTATTTTTAACACTAATTGACACCCCCAGAATATCAGGGGAGGTTATATCATACACATTTATCTCAACATTTAGGGAAAATTTCACCCATAGGACCAATCCCCCAGATGATCTCCCACTTGATATCAGGCTGGCACTCACAAAGTAGGTTTTGTGACCCAAGTTATGCGGTGGTCCCATTAACCAAGTCTCCTGAAAAAGGCAGAGCTAAAATTGGTCAACATACTAGTGCCAATCTGGGTCAATTAACTTACTCCTTAAGCCCGCTAGATTCCATGATAGCGCGGAAACAATATCCCTAACTATTGGACACGCTGATTTTGTTGCCAGTCCCTGCAATACAACAGGACCATTGTAACCAGCTATTAGCCCCTCATCCCTCACCTGGCCTCAAATTCTGTTGATTGTTCTCACCTGGAATGTCATTTATTGTTGTAGATACAATTTGGCCCTGGCCTAATGGGCTCGGTTGGATCAGTCAGTCTATGGTCTCAAGTTCAGTATCTCCTTTGGTCATTACTGTCTGGTCCGATCCTCTTCGACTATCCCTCAAGATTGGAGAGTCTGG
Organism: Pleurodeles waltl; assembly: GCF_031143425.1. Classification (NCBI taxonomy): domain Eukaryota; kingdom Metazoa; phylum Chordata; class Amphibia; order Caudata; family Salamandridae; genus Pleurodeles; species Pleurodeles waltl. Next base: position 899,665,687 of record NC_090444.1, on the reverse strand, counting down.
GGGAAAAGGGTTATGCAATCTTAATCTCATATCAGCTTTTGTGGAGGTACAAGATCTCAACTAAATGGAAATTTGACCATCTATTAACCTCTTGTCCTTCACTGTTATTGCAATGGCGTCATATCTCCTATTACCTCCTGGCAACCTTTCTGCTTTTACAATATTGGAACGCATGAATGATAGGCATTGCCGCTTATGTCTAGTCCAGTGAGTGAGCTTATTTTTTAGGGAATCCTCATCTTCCCTACCTAGGTGATTCAATTTAGGCACATTAGTTAGATAAACTATGTATCCCTTGGAATTCCTCAAGTTACTCTCATAGTGTTGCATATTTATAGGGTTATTTGCCCTTCTATCGAAAGATGGGTCATATGATTTTACCGGACACCTTGCTTCTGTCTCAGGCAGCCAAGCCTCAGAACAGCCCTCCCAAGAGATTTCACAAACTTCCTTGTGAGATTTGCCTACCTGCATACAATACACTTCTGTGACCTGCTGTTGCAATCTTTATCCCATCCTCTGTGTCCGTGTTATGTATACATGGCATTAAACTGCTCTAGATTTTTATCAAACTGTGCTAGAGGGCATGGGGGAGTTTGGGACCTACCTAGTGAATGCAGGGGTCTAGGAACGTTTACTTTTATATGTGTCTCTCCATAGTTTGCCATTCCCTTTTTATCCTTTGCATTCTTCACCAAGTTTTCTACCGGCACCTTAATTCCTTAACGTCTCGTGTTAAGTTGCCAATAATCTTGTATAAATCTGCTTTGTCCCTCGTTTTATATTTCAAGCAGCTGTCCTGATCTTGATGTAGTGGTACTGTTTCTTCTCTAGCCTATTGTGTTACAGGGCCATGATGAGGATGGATATCTGTACAATTTTTTCCAGACGCGTTGTTTGGATCATCTTCCTCCAAAACAGCGTATCTATTGGAACAAATTAGGTCACTCTCTTGTGCTGCATCTTTTTCTTCAATACTTCGACTTTGTCTTGAGGGCTGGCATAGGGCCTGTACAGATTTATCTTTTTCTCCTCCTATTATAATAATATCGGGGCTTTGATTAGGTAGTTGTCGAACAACGTTCCCCCTCCCATAGGTGTCTTTTGCCCTTTGTGGCCCTGTCTTTTTTTAATAAAAGGACGTGATCTTTTTATTGGGTGCTTCCTGTAATTTGGACTTATCGCACAACAAGGATTCAACCTCTTCTATTAGATTGTTGATCTCTGAAATGGTATAGTTTTCCCCTGCATTCGTTATTTTTTTGAGAATCTTACACATGGAAGGCTCGACTGCTTTACGTTTTCTCATGCTGCGATTCTTTTAATTAGCTTTGACCCCAACCTATTCGGCCCCTGTTGTTATTACCTTTGGTCATGGAGAAATCTTCTCTTTATTTCCATTATTATCTTCCTCAGGAGCGGTAATTAGGATCACCTATTGGGACTTTGCACAATTACACAATCGATCTAATCTTCTGGGCATTGTATTGACTGTTTGCCATGACACAAATAAGCCCCTAAGTACCTTGTTTATACAAACGAAGACCACAACGACCGATGGGAGATGTTAAAGAGGGGGTCCCAGCTCAGCCTCCTCTGGGCTCTGATAGGCGTGGATGGGCCTACCTTTGGCCCGGGCTTTGCCCAGGTGAGGCCCATGCGTGTCCTGCACTGTGGGGATTCGTCAGCGCTTTTGACCACGATGAAGCACCTCCACCCTCTCAGAGGTGGAAGCAATACAGGAGGCAGGAGGAACAGCAGTGCACCCTGGGACAGGTAGTCCCACCAGGGAGGCAGAGTCGAATTAGGAGGCAGGCACGACAACCCTGGGACAGACAGTCCCATCAGGGTAAAGGAATCACCCCTCTAACTGGCCCCAAAGGATCAGGCACGTCCCGCGCTGTGAGTAAGAGTCAGCGCTTTTGAGCGCGATGAAGCCCCTCCTCCCTCTCACAGGTGCAAGCAATGCAGGAGGAACAGCAGTGTACCCTGGTACAGGTAGTCCCACCAGGGAAGCAGAGTCGAATTAGGAGGCAGGCACGACAACCCTGGGACAGACGCTCCCACCAGGGTAAAGGAATCACCCCTCAGACTGGCAACAAAGTAGTTATTTTTAATATGCTTTGAGCAGTGCTGTAACAGCTTTATGTAAAAGTGTAAAATTTTGACAAGGCAGCCCTTGAGGGCACGGTAGCTGAACCAAAAATCTGTGTTTTACAAAAATGTACAAATAAAATTTGTTGTTTAAACCATGAGTTTATTAGCAGTTAAAGGTCATCAACATGATTTGTATGTCTTTTCAAAAGCTAGGAGCAACAGGACCTAAAGGCAGGAGGGGCAGAGGTGTAGAATAAAAAACTGTATTGAGCTATTCTGTAATGTTGGAGTTAAGGATCTTGCGCAGCCCCTGTGCTTAAACACCAGAAGTGTTTAGTGCTGTTTTAAAGCCCCTGTCTTAATTAGCCCTTTGTGCTACAAAGTTCAATAAGAATGCTGGTTACAGCAACTTTACAAGATTTATTATATTCTGAAACTACAGGTCTAGGATATTTATTTTAAATGACTCAATCAACTATGACATATGCTGTTTTTTTAAAGCAATTCTGTCTGCTCTGAACACAGGATCTCCCAGAATTAACATGGAGCCATGAGGAAAATTTCTGCAAGGTGCAGATATTTAGAGCACCATAGTTCTGAGACCATTACTAACCTTATTGTCTCAACATCTTTTATTTTTTAATCTAATCTTATGTGTGTGTTTTTACAGGTTATAAGGCAGAAGTGCAGATAGCTATTGAAATGCTAAAACAAATCTTAGAGTCTAAAGATGCATCGGACAGCGTACAGCATAGGCCTTCTGTTACAGATAAATATGGGGTGGGCTTGTATAAATGATGTTCAAGATTACCCCGTGGCCCCTAGAAATGGGGACAGTTTTGTACATTTCAAAACCCCCAAGATTCCATCGTGCCCTCAGGGAGTGTGCTAAAGTGGTGCATTATATTAGAAATGTGACAGCGATTCATTTTTTATTCACAGCGCCCCTGGAAGCTCACAATTATGCTGACCTTCAAGCAAAAGTGTTGCCCGGAATCTCCACGAGTCCTGGAAAGGTTGCGACATCGTTCAAAAAAGTATGTCTTCAGGGCCTATAGACTTCCACAAAGGGGCACATCAGGTGTATTTTACAAAATGTAGCACCAAAAGAACCCTAATGTATTTTTGTCTTGAGCATTTGGGCTTTTTTTTTTCCTAATGTGTATTTTTTTTGTTTCCTTCGTAGAGCCAACACAAAAGACTGACGCCGGAGTACCACAAAAGGTTAAGCGCATGTCAACGTCGCTAAAGAACATTAAAAAGATCAGTCAAATGACCCAATGGCAGCAACCTGTGACAGATGCCCCGTGCATCATGACAAACAGCGTGCAGACTTTGCAAACCCAGGCCTTAGAGACACATTTTACTCTAACCCTTACACTGCTTTACCAGCAAAACCCACAACCAGTATAGTGAACACACATACAGGAAGGCCAGATTTGGCTATGGGTGTAGACCTCAAAGGGTGCACACTTCCAGCTGCAGGCATACAACAGCCAGGGTTGCGTAAAAACCAGGAGGTGAATCTCATACTAAACAAACCAAAATTGAATCAGCTTTCCCTAAAGAAGAAGAGACCTACGGTCCCGGAATTAAAAACCAACTGTTTAGATCTATCCTTAAAAAACTCAGATACAGTGCAGCCAGGTCCCCATAATCTTCATGCAGGTACATGTTCAACAGCTGTGAGGGTGGATGTCAATGTGCTCCCCCAAGTATCCCCAAAACCAACTTGAAAACAATCATTCCCAAATGGACACATCTTATGTAAGTGCACCATTTCTCAAGGGTCTGACAGGGGAGCCAGCGAGTTCTGAAACACCAGCCGGAGCCACAGCCATTCACTGTGTTCCTTCTAATATAGACCCTGAGGGGCAGCGGCCACCTTTTACCAGCCCCAACGTATCCTACTCCTCTACAGTGCAGAGCTATTATGACCAACATTTAAATTCCAGAGATCCTATGTCACTAGTTACACCTCCAGGTGCGTACGCTGCCACCAGCCCCGTGTCAAGTGTAAAACCTCCATAAAACTTCCCAGTAGAACAGGATGGAGCCAATGTCATATTCAGAGCTTTGAAACAGAGTAAAGTGGTGCAGCATCCTCAGGAGCAGCTGCCGGACACTCCGCTAGGTGTTCAGATTGGGAACGGTGTTAGTGGTGGTAGCCTAAGAGTGGTGCTCGGGGAGATTCAGGGTAATATGCGGCAAACCCCTACTGTCATAGATAGTGCCCCGTAATACCTGCTTTTTAGTCCAAAAAGCTGTACTAGTGTAATATGTGAAAGACATGCACCAGGTTGCCAGAAAACAAAAATCCAATCTGAACTCTAAGGCCATAAAATTGTAGAAGACAGAAGCCGAGAACTGACCCTTGAGGGATGTACAAAGGGAGATAACCCAGAGGGTACAAAGCTGTAGAAAAGAGGTGTTACAATCTTGCGAATCAGCTGTTGAAGACACAGAGATTATTCCATCTTGACAAGGTTTGCTGCACTCCCTAAAGAGCAGGGGTTCCAACTTTATTAATAACTTAGTCCAAAGTTCCAATTATAAAAAGAAGGTCCAAGACACCCTTACTAAAGCGCAATGGTTCTCACGAGTCTGCGCGGCCAAAAAGAAGTTAGAACCCCACAGACCAGGCCTAAAAGTTCCAAATACCATGACAGCACATCCTAAAATGGCACGGATTGGACCGCCAAACACAAATTTAGGAGAGAGTCAGAGGCGCTCCAGTCATTTCAAGTGTTCACGGGTCAAGGCTGAGAGACATGGATACACCGAACACAAAGATGGTCTTGAAGTAAAGGCTGAAGCTGGGGAATTGGGGAGGGCATCTTCAGCAAATTCTCCTGAGACCGTTAAAACCAGCTCCGGGGGGTTGCCTAAAAATGAGTGGGCCGGTAAGAAACAAAAGTGGGTTTATAGCACTAAGCAACACAGGTTTTTAATCAGTAAATTAAAGAACGCCAGAATTTGTGCTACAATGACCCTTAAAAATACACTGCCTCAGAATCAGAGTCAGCTCCCCTAAAATGATTCGCCGGCGAGCTCAACATCCAACACAAACCCCCAATATGAAGATTCAGAGATGGTGTTTTTAGAGAGTATCAGAAGGTACTGGCGAAATGTAGAGAAGAATTCTGGTTTGTTACCTTAGAATGCATAAACTCATCTGATCACGGGTTTTTAGCTATTCACCAGGCCATACAAATGCTCGTAGAGCAGTTGTTACACAACAAGGTGCTGAATGATTTCTTTCAGCTCCATTTCTAAGGGCAGGGTATTAATAGCCCCTTGTTCACCAGACAAATGCCCTGCGATGTGTTTGACACTGTGGACTTTTTAGAAAACCTCTCTACAGCAACTTGCCCATGAAATTGAGCAAGTTGCTAAAAGCCTTTGGTTTTGCAGGTTGTAAAGGTTACTTCCCCACTTTTTTAACAACGGAGTGAATCAGAAATATGAGGGTCCCATTCCTCCTCCCGACAGCTTCAGTGTTCAGTATATGATGCAGGAGGAGAAAGATAGTTTTCTACAGTGGCATGATGAAAACCGTGAAAAGAAGTTTCATTTTCAAACTGAGTTGAAAGCTTCCTGTCAAGCAGATGTAATGATCTTCAGAAAAGCTTGTAATCTCTTGAGAGACGTTGTTGCAGAGATGACAAAGCAAGAAAAGGTTATGGAACACAATACTGACAAGATGACAAAATCCACAGAGTACATCAACCCTTTTCAACATGTCACGCTGGCTTCCATGTATATGTCTATCTACAAGCACAAGTTTTTCCAACCTGAAAGCATAGCTCTAGTGCCGCCCAACCTCTATAATGGTAAACAGAAGCGTTATTCTACCCCCTCTATTCAATGGCTCAATTGTGTCTCTGACAAGGAAAACATTGTCATCCAACACACATTACAGGGTGGTGAATACAGTCTTGGCCCTTATTTCCTAGATAGGTACACTGTAATTAACACCGTGCCAATGACCATTGAATACAACAGTTGCTTTTGTCACATGTGTCCCCACTGCTACAAACCCCACGAGTTTAATAAGCTGTGTGGTTCCAAATTTGAACATTTACACAGGCATACTCTGTTAAAGGCGCAATATTTTTAAAAATGTGGTTTTGTTCTAAGATCCCTCTGGGAGCATGAGTGGCTAGATATGCTAACATCAGATGCAGAACTCTATTCCTTCATTAACTTATTTCTCAGAGACAAGCAGGAGGCATCAGTGTTTCCAGAATGGTGCATTAACGAGGCCTCAAAGCAAAAATACATTGATGATTACTATGCTCACAAGGGTATTTGCTTGAGACCCGAGTTCATCGAAGTCAACCCCACCAGACGACAGTTAGCCAAGCTGTGCCTCAATTCCTCATGGGGAAAACGTGCACAGTGTTACAAACATGTCAAACATGACCATCATTACAGACCTGACAAACTGTTTAAATATATTTTTGTGCTGTGTTTTGAGGTGTCCAGCTGTCGAGTTTATCGATGAGGAAACCGCAGCGCTGTGTTGGAAATACACAAAGAGTACCCCACGAGTTATAAAAACATCTTCATAGTCTGTTTCACAAGCACTCATGCTTGTTTAAAGCCTTACAATGTGATGGATAAACTTCAGGAACAGTGTCTGTATCACAATATTGACTCTGTTATTTTTGTTAGCAAACTAGGGGATGAAGATCCCCAACTCGGTGATTATCAAGGCAGCTTAACCAGCGAACTAGAAAAGAATGAGTACATAGTCCAGTTCACGTCATCCAAACTAAGACCTATTCTTACAGAACTTCTAACAATGCAGTATGCATGAAAGTCAAAAGTATCACCTTAAATGCGAACAACCATCAATTTTGACAGTCTAAAGGATCTGGTGAAAGTCTACTGTACCTCGAGCAACCATGAAAATGATAAAACAATCACTGTCAAGCAACCTAGCATAGTCCAGTTAAAAAAACTGTGGGAAATTGCAACCCAGCCATTACATAAAACCTTGCACCTAGTGTTTGATAAAAGGTTTTGACTGAAGACTATAAAACCTTACCATACGATTGTTGAAGGTGCATTAGAGTCTTGCAACTCAGACTCTGGACACCCTGTTGCAGCACCCTTTCTTCTGCGTTTTAGCAGGAGCTAAAAGCTATTTTATAAAAAAACTATTAGAAAATGCTCTCCCTGTTTTATCCTAAACACCTAACAATATTGTTTGGAATGTATTTGTGCTGGCAAGATCTTTCTACAGAGCTATCCCTATTGTTGCCACACATAAAATGTATAGAAAGCATACCAAATAATCTAAAAGAAGATGCATTGTTGCCTACATACCTTGTAAACATAATTATTGTAGATGACCTTATGAGCAAAGGTGGGGATAACCCTGAGATAGAGAAAGCTTTTACTCAATAAAACTCAATATACACACCATCGCAATCTAAGCATAGGTTACATAGTGCAGAACTTGTTTTATAAGGGTAAGAGCAGTCATTCTATAGCTCTCAAGGTCTCATACTTGGTTTTATTGAAATACCCTCAAGACAAACAACAGATATCCGTTATAGCTAAACAGATGTACCCTGGAAACACCCAATTTTTCTTGGAAGCCTTTAAAGCTACAGAGAAACCCCTCAATTATTTATTGGTAGACTTAAAACCCAATACTCTAGAAGACTACAGACTGTGTGCTGGTATTTCCCCCACCCCCCAATTTTCACTTACACACTTAAAATAAAGCCCAAAGCCTATAAAAAGAATTGTTAAAGAGACTCTCGCTCGTAACATTTACTCTCTAGACCTTAAAATACCCGGTATAGACCATGTCAGGACGTCTACACCATCTAGCCATCCAAAACATGCTAGTCACAGCTAGCCCTCAGCAAAGAGAGGCCATCCTGTGTGCGGCTTTAGGCAATTTAGTGGCTGCCTTTTCAGATATCGCCCTAAAAATTCTAAAAGGTAATGTCCCTATATCAGAGTGCCAATTTTGTGTTTTGATCAGGAAGCACCACCTTATCAAGAAGCTCAGTAATAAAAGGGTTTCTCCCATTTCTAAGAAGAAACTGGTAAAGCAGTTGGGAGATTTTATAGTTTCTTTGTTGGGCAAGGCTATGCTGCTCATTACCAGTGGGAACTAACGGATCATGCCCAAAAGATGAACTTGGTACCACAACAGCAGCTGGAACAATTGTGGATGCCTACGGGTGACACCTGGGATATCAGGAAAATGAGACACAGTGCCTGGATGATGAGTTTAAAGACATTTTGAAAAGTACTGATTTAAAACCTTACGACAAAGCACTCTTCAATTCTTTTAAAATATTACAGGCAGTTGAATGCTGAAAAAAACAGGTTGACTCTATTTGTCCCTGACTTTCGATAGCCTCCACAACCCTGTTCAAGGCCTCAAAAACCACCACCACCATCCTCAGATACCATTATTGAAGACCTTTTAAAAAATATAAGTCAAAGGTACAAAGGGGCCGTGCAAATGTTGTTAAGGAAAATGTAAACTTCTAAAGACCTGTCCTCATGGAATGAGAGAGGTGAATTCCTCTACAAAGATCAACCAGTTGTTGGATCCCACATGCCTGACTTATGCACCCCAAAACACTATTGCTCCAGAAAGCGCCTAAGGTTGTTTTTAATTACATCCCTAAGATGTCAGCATCCCCTTTCTTTCCCTGTCTATCCCCCTCTTGGAGCTCTGCGGCTCTGCCTCTAGAATCTAAAAAAAAAGGCATTTCCGAAATGAACATATAGTTAAATGTTTGATGTTTCTTCTGACTTTTGAACCTATGTATATGTGTGCCTGTGTTTGTGGGTATAGTTTTGCCATAGTTAACATTATGATATTTTTCTTCTTTTGTTTCTTTAGTAAGTTTATCACTGTGATGCTTGTACTACGAAATCTGAATGACGATGCTGAATACAGAGACTACAACCATGTTCACATTCCTAGCCAAGGCTGACTAAAACGTTTTTCTGCTTTTAGATTTCCATTTTTGATCAAGCTGTAGTGGTCGTCGCCTTCCATGTCAGGGGTAAGATTGAAAGCGAACAGCCCGTCCCTTATCCCGGTTATTGAAACCAAGCACAGATATTCCCTGATAAAATTAGCATATCCAAAGCTGGGTGTGTACAGTTTTGCAGGAATCACAGGCCCCTCGTGGAACAGCGGCAGGTAACTAATGTCCTAGTGTTTGAAATTTAAAGGGTTTGAGGTATAGAGGTCGCTAAAAGCTGTGTTGTCGACAAAACCTGTGATAAATTTTGGTAGTTGCCCAAAAAATAAATGTTGCTGCTGTGTTAATCTGGTACCGATTGGGATGCTAAATATCTTCAGAGCTACTCTCTCAACAGCGCACTTGGCATTCGATAGGTGTAAGGTTTCAGCGTGAGCCATTCTGACGTTTAGGGACACTTTCACTCTCTTTACATACAAACTAGTGGACAGTATGACCAGTTTATACTGTTCCACATCCCCGCTGATGAGACAGAACGAGTCCTTGTTGCAGTTAAGTTAGATCTTAGGATCGATACCATTGAGGAACAGTTTATCTTGGAAGAAAAGGTCTGAAAGTACATGCCCGAGGAGGTCAAGCTCTCTACTGCCGACTGCAAAGCATCCTCTTGTTACAAAACCTTGATTGTTACAGTCCAGCTCTTTGTCTTCAAAATGTGCATAAGTATCCTTGTAGAAGAGCCCTGCTGAAAACTGCATGTCCAGGGCATCACGGCTGTAATTTAGAATTCTCTCGATGTGGGCTCTGGTATATGTTATCACTTTGCTTGATGAGTCGATCACTGAGGGTAATGTCCACCAGATAAACATGGTCACTATGGGGTAAGCGATCGTCGTCACTTTAGTGGTGGCTGGTATGTTGACACCGTCCATTTTTTCAGTTTTACAAACAAGATGCAACAGAGTATTGTTGAGATCTAGAACATATCCTTGGACCCTGACACAAAAAACTGTATTGGTGCCAACAGTTTCAAAGCGATTAGAGGTGATACCTCTATGAAAAACTGTTTTGGATACTGGTCTGAGTGGGCTTAAGAGAAAACAAGTCTAATTCTGATTTGGAGCATTCTCCCGATGCGCAATATACAAAGTCCATCTTTCAGGTTGTTGCATTTTAAAAATATTTACGCTATTGGGTGTTGTTCTCTTGTTCTTCAAGGCTCTCTTCCACCTTACAATCTTCTTTTGTGAGTGCTTTTTGTTGAGTGCCTCCTTTGTTATAGGGAGCAGGCAGACCTACGTCTCGAAGATCTTTGCTTCCTTTTAATACATGTGCTTCGCCTGTACACGAGTCCCCCTCCTTCTTGGGGCTGTTTGTTCATGCATTCAGTGACAGCCAAAGCCACAGATCCCACCACATCCAATGTTTGAGGCCTCCACTTCAACGTGGGGTTTTGCAGTTTCATAGCCTCTTTACAAGAAAGGGATAGCTCTAAACAAACTATGGAAAAAGCCTCCAAAACCTGCCCCTGTACATAACATGGGTCCCTTGAAAGAATTGTGGCCCTCTATATCCAGCCTGGTGTCTGTAATAGTCCCTGTGCAGAGCAGGGTCACTGTATGTCTTCATGATCACCATGATGACTTCTTAATATTCACTGTTGCGTCATGATCTTAAATGAAGCTTAACAATAACTTTCCCGTATTTAAAGGACACCAGCTCAGATTGATCATTAAAGATCATAATTGACATAGTGTCAACATGTTTTTTTAGAAATTGCTACGTAGTCGGGTTTGATATATTGAATATTAATCACAGTGTTATTTCCCCCCTTCACCTGGACCCATCTTAACAATGATGCATACCTATCCCTGACCCTCTGTGGCTCTACAATGTCGCTATACACATAGAGTGTATAGAACCCCCCACTAATTTTGTGGCGCGCTCTACATGGCTTTTTATATGTTGTACTGTGCTTAAAACCTTTCTTAACTTACGCGCACAGCTAAACTCTGTATTGCAATTTGGAGCTTTAAGAAACACCTTCCTTCTAACATTGTCTAATATTAGCTGAATATTCAAATACGTTTCAATGCTGTCTATGGATTTGTTGATGGCTTCGACCACCACAGCGACGCTGGGGTAATAAACATGAGGAAAGCCAGCGTTGATGATCAAGAGGTTCTGAACACGCTTTATGTAAATTTGGCCTTGAGCATTGTAAATTTATTCCACGTTCTCAGGTATTGGATTTCAGTTAGGGCTACCTCCCAGTCCCCTTTTAGGTCCACAGGCTTAGCCAGTTTCACAGTATAATTAGAAGTTTGATTGTCGAGTATCATGTCCTTCGAGGCGTTGGATGGCAAGGTAATATAAAATGACGTTGTCACCAAATTGCTGCCTTCAGAGAGCCCCCCTGTATGCATACACCATGCAATGAGCTGTTCAGCACCCAACTCTTAAATTAATCAGGCCACCCCCTCCATTTGACAAAGGCCTGTCTGTTAGCCCCTCTACCTTTCTGTTTCAGAATCTTTTCAACCCTGTACACCCTGTGTGGATCAGCTGGTACCTTTTGTAACTCTTCGTTGTAAAAGACACCCAACTCTGCTTCTCAATTGTAGTCCTTTAACCTCTAAATATATATTCCTTCTTTAAGCTCCACACTCGCCACTATAAATATTTTGTTGCTAAAAGTCTGCATGTAGCCCTTCGTAAAAAGACCCCTTTCCACTTTGAAACCCTAACAAGATCACTTTCTTTTAAAAGAGGCTTCTTTACCCTGGCAGTGAAACATCTCCTGCACACCCTTCTCCATACCACTAAGGAATTATCAGTTGTTGCCTCTATGGCAGATATTTTGATGATTCTGTGATAACTGGTGTTATAAGCATCTATAAACGCCTGTAGAACATCCACATATAGGTAGGTGCTGCAGGCTGTGAAATATCTCCATATCTTAGATTTTAAAGTTATGTTAAAATGCTCTCATTTTCAACTAAAGCCCTTCTCAACAGAGCTTTGCGCTTCAGAAGCTTCTGACCCAACTTTTATCGTAATAAAGGTTCCTTAACCAGACCCCAACATGTTATCAGCCCCTGCATCCCATGAAATGAAAGACGATGATTTTGTGTAAGGGCATTTTATTAAAAATAGAGAATGTTAGCAACACATAAATAGGGTATACTTTACAGTTTCATGGGACATGTCTTGTCATTGTTTTTTTCACTACATATGCATAAAATGACATATGCTACATACATTACTAGGGGCCCAGCAGATACTATGCCTCAGCATCTCAACTTCTGATATTTTTACAGCTCTAGACAGGACTTCCCGCTCACCCCTCTTATAACTTTGTACACTCTGGTTACTGATGACATTTAGAGATCATACAATTCTCTGTTGTACAATTCAAAAACTTTGTATTTGAAATAATCTTCGGACAGAAGCTCTGAGGCAATATGTAAGCTGGTCATCAGTGACAGTATTAACTCCCTCATATGGCTTTTGTACGTGCTCCAGTAGCCATCCGTTGTAGGTAGTCATGCATTGCTGCACCAGTTGACTATGCACGTATGACTGTCACACTGCATCACCGTGGGTGGCTTACCAAGCTTCAAATAGAGCAGAGTTACAGTTTGTATTTCAGCTATTCTTTCTTTAAGCAACACATACCAATTTGGCATGCACATGTATCCAGGATGTAACTAAGAAGCATCTTGTGCACCGAAATTTTGATGCTTGGCCTAAAAGTGTGTAAGTATGTAACATTAAATAATACAATAATGACATGATACCAGGAGGCTCATCATTTTTAAAACAGTTTTTGAGGAACTAAAAAGCTGACTCATCTATTTTTAGAATAAATATCACACATACATCTTTCTATAGCCCTTTCTGACATCCTTCTAACAAAATATGTACACAAACGATGCATGCGTTTTGAGTATGGCTCACTCGAACATTGGATTTTTCTGAGCGTGGTCGACAAGAACTTAATAATATGAGTGTGGAGATTTTAATTTTCCTTAGACGAACAATACACCAGCCTTAACAGTTTAAATACGTTGTTCAGGACCAGCAAGCTACGTTTATGAGGGATTGTTATTGAAGTGTATGAGTCGTATAGACACTTGTGAACCTCCTGCTGTGGATCATTAATTTTATGGCCGTAACAGAGGTTATAATAGTCACATTTGGCAAATACGTTCACAATAATTGCAGCAAAACCTTTAACAGGCCATATAGCATTGTAGGGTACCCCTGGAGCTTCCTTTTCAAAAGCTGCAATATTATGGGTACAAACACATTTATTTAGCGACTCTTTGTTTTGGATTGTGGAACTTTCAGTCTGTTTTAAAAAGCATAAGCAGTAAAAATGTACGCCGTTAACCTTTGGTGATGTCCCCTGTACCACAGGTCATTTTGCTGATGATTTCTATGGTTCAAAAAAAAGGACAGGCTATTAGTTAAAAATAAAATATAGCAGTATATGGTATGAGTAAGTATCTATAACAAGTTTTAACTAACCTCATCATTTTCGTGGGACTAAGCGGTGGCTCTAAAACTTTGAGAGTTTTTGAAGTCCATCGAGGCATAACTGGCATCGGAGTTTTCACACGCCTTTTGCACAACGATAGACTTCGGAGCCGATTCCTCCAGAAACCCCATTTCTTCATGGACCGGTGAGTTAGGAGATGTTATAGATTTTTTACCATCTTCCATGACGATGAAGAAGTTTCCAGCAGTTGCTTCGTTACTCTCGGCTTTGCTGCAGCTGCGGGGGCCCTTAATAGGGGATATCAGTTGCGGCAAATCCTTAAGGCTAAGCGTTTCCATCTCCCGGCCGAGCTCCTTGTCAAAACCGGTGACGTCTTGACCACCCTCTTTAAGGTTGTCTAGTTGTATGCTCTGTGCCATTGCCACCGGTGTCAGGCTACGATAATATATATCAATAGTGTTCAAACTACCATCAGAGGATGTCTTTCTGATGAGGTGGCTGTGTCTCCTCATAATGACTGAGCAATCTCTTTCTGGAGGTTGGCTCCTGTGTTTGGAATAGGCTGTTTAGAAGAGCTCCTTATATGTACTGTAACCATTTTAAAAAAGGGGCATACTCTTCTACAACACATCATGGTCACCTGATCCCCAGGTGTTCTGGTTTGTTGAGGGCTTTAGCATAGCCCTAAACGCAGAACCATGAGCACGTGACTAGGGTGATGTCACGTGACCCAACAATGTCACGTTACTCCGCCCCCCGGAAGTGACGTCACTCTCAGGGGAGTGGCCCCAGGAGCCTGGAAGTCCCGATAACGGACGTGACGCCACTTCCAGGGGCTGGACAACTGTCATATGATGGCAGAAGGTATCCCTCCTTACTCCTTCTTACACTCAAATATCATGCACACAACATTCAGTTGTATATTTGAAATAAAGGTTATTTTCGCTGAAATGTGTTTTAAATCTTTGCTCGTTAATGACTAATAATAAAGTATGAAATAGTCACTTTCTCTGTAGAAGCTCTGAGGGTTCCTAAGTAAAACAAGCATTGGCAAAGCCAATAGGTCTCACTTATGAGAGTTACTGTCTTTGACAATGATTTCTAACCAGGCACTACAGCAGCGCAGCTCTTGTGGAGAATGACTAAAAATAATCATTAAAAAATGCATTGATATGACCAGTACTAACATACATTGTTTTCTTAAAAACAAATGGGGGAGGGGGTTGTGGGACAAGACAATAAAGATGTAGACATGATAAGAGAGAAGGATATAGTTTGTGGGGAAACGACCTGCAAGGGGAAAATGGGGAAGCACCATAGAGCATGGGAAGGAGGGGTTAGGAAAGCAAGCGGAAAATAAAAGGTGCAGGGAGTTGGTGGGATAGCAAGCTCTCAATGAAGGGCGGGCAGGGCTGAGGAAGCAAGCAAACAACTGAGGGTAGTCAGACGGGACTGGGAAAACAAAGTGACAATGGAGTGTTGTAGAAAGGTGACGAGGGAGGAAACTGACAAGAAAGGGTTGGTGGTAGATGGATGGGACAGTATGCTGACAACAGAGGGCAGACAGGTGGATGGGGACAAAAGCAAGCTGAAATCGGAGGGTAGGACAGGAAGGGCTGGGGCAGCAGGATGACAATGGAGGGCAGCAGGAGGTACTAGGAAAGCAAGCTGAGAAAAGAGGGTGGTTTGGGTTGGGAAAGCAACTGGGCAACGGAGGGCAGGTTGTAGGGCATGGGGGAGCACACGGCAACAACAGAGGGTGGGTTTGACATTATGATGAAACATACAGAGAGTTTAACAGAAAACTGTGCTTAATGAGACTGGCAGTGCAGCAGTGATGAGGTTAGATGTTTTGCTACTGCTGCTCTGTTTGCTCTGTCTGACAGATATTGGTCAGACAACAATCAGCAGCAGAACCTCAGTACTGCACACTACGCCAGTTTGCAATTTGTAGTATGTGCTAGTCTCTGCAACCTGAGAGGTCTAATATTTTTATTAACATTTTTGATGTACAGTTACTTGTTTTCATAACAATGCAAGCACAATATTACAACTTTAAACACCTGATACAATTAAAGTATTAGACGTTCTGTACTTATAGCTGACCTAGGAAGACAGTTTTCAGAAGATAGTTAAGTTTGTATATATTCTTCCCAACCTATGGAACAATAATAGATTTCAAAATAGTTAAGCCATAACGTTTTTAAAAATGTCAATTCTATCGCTACAGTCACTGTGGACTTCTGAAACTACAGTTTGGTAATGAGTATTGGGATTTCCAATATTATTTTGGTAGGCAGTGCTATTTTACTGCCCATCAACAGAATTGTAGATGTACCTTTGGCATGATCCTTTAGATTAAGGGTGTCTGCAATAGGTCCGGCAGTTGGTGTCAAGTTCCTTCTCATGGGGAGACAGACACCTTCCCTGTCTTGGTCTGCTTCTTGCATTGAGCTCTAGAAACTTATGGTTTATCAAGCTATGGTGAATTTCAGAAACTATCCTTGCATGTTCACCGAAATCAAGCATCGGTGGATAAAAGAATACCTCGCTTTCTTTTATTTCCTGACTGTTAATTTCGGTTCCCAGCTTTTAAAGGACCCCATAATGCAACGGTCGTGTTAAATTAATTATATGGACGCTGTTTACAGACACACGACGCAGTACAGGAAAGCAGCCCAGGAAATAGTCTAACACTTGTAAATTGTCTGTTACTTTTAACATTTTGGTGGCTTGAAGCTATGAGGATTTTGAGGCAGACTCACAAAGGTGATCTTTATGAAACAAAAACCCAAGTCCAAATGATGTTGCACAAATGGTCAAATAACAAAATAAAGACAAAGGTCGGCAAAACGCAACAAAAGTCCCCGAAATTATGGGGAATACCATGACTGTGCGTCATATCACAATAACAAATGTGCTCTAGAAAGTGAAAACGTGAACTCGCCCCTGTACAGAGAGACACCGTTCGTCTTTCACTGCAAGGAGGTGGGTCTGCTTTTGCAGAAGGGGCATGGACCTTTCAGAAGATGGTCAGTGTGTGACTGCACATGCCTGTGTGGGGCGTCTGAGAAGTGTGTGAGTTGCCAATGCTCTGTCCTAGGCGGCACTCTTGGGCAGGGCACAAACGGTGTGCTACTTCTGATGTGTCTCGCAGTCTGTGTGACTCACGATAGTCTGTTGGTTCCTGCTGCTGCGTTTGTAATAGCTCAACCCTTGATATCTTGGAACACAGTAATCAGGCTTAACACAGGAGACAGACCTGTAAAGCACTCAACAACACTAAAACAGTAAATAAGTAAGAAACAAGTCAAAATAAACATCCCACTCCAATTTATAAAATGGTGTTTAATTTTACCTTTAAACAGATACCAAAATCAATAATAGGGAACTGGAGATATGAATTTTAGAAGATTTTAAAAATAGGTAGTAAATCACTACAGTTCATTACAGTGGTCTGCAATTAGCCTAGAACAATAGGCTCATTATGACAAGGTTTGGGGATTGGGGTGACAGGAGCATCTCTTCCAGGCAAGGCTTCAATGGGGTTGGCTTGATCCTGGGGAAATACTTGGGTGTATCCTCTGGTTCTTTTGTGTCCTTGAGCTGTGCTGAGCAAGTCCTTTGGATGCCAGTTCTCTGTTACCAGTCACGGGTCCACAGCTTTGGGGAAGGGGCTTGGGGTCTAGGGCTCAGTCTCCCAGCATGCACCAGGGGAGTTCTAGGCAAGTCCAGTTGTGACTGGTCAACTGTTCAAACAACAGTTGCTGGTTCCATTGTGGTTTCTTCTGCTTTCTTTGGCTGACTCAGGGAAAAAAGAGTACGCTCTGACACCAACCATCGGTCTAGGGTCTGGTGGGCACCTCGAGGTGGATCATGATTCGATTTCAAAGCATGCACCAGCGAGGACAAGACCAATCAAGTGGCGGGAGCAGCAGGGCACTTTGCAGGCAATCCTTAGCTTTTTGTGGCCCTGTGGCTTAACAGGGGCCTAGCCAACTAGTCCTTGGAGACCACTCTTCAGTCCGGGGTACAAGTGGGAGGAGGTCTAGCCTTGGGGTTGCTTCTCACAGTTCAAACAGGAAGCACAGTCCCCCGTGGTAAAATCCATGGTGCAGCAGGTGTAGTCCTTCTTGGTGCAGCCTCTCTCTGTGCAGTCCAGGAGTCCAGCAGGCACAGCCCTTCTTCTGTTTTCTATTGGTCCAGCAGCATTTTGAGTTCTCTTGGCAGGTTTGCCAGTGTATTTATTTGTACAAGCTTGTAGTATAGGAGGACTCACTAGCCAATGAGCTACCACTCCCTTGGGCAATCCCATCCACCTTGTGACTACTTTTTGGGAAGTGTGGCATCCCTCTATCCCAGAATTCACTATTCTGATCACTACCAACATAGACAGACCCTTCCTGATCTGCGGTGAGCTCCCTAGCCAAGCTCAGAGGTGTTACTATCTGAGGACTACACTCCCCCTTCAAGATAACTCTTAATGTAATTAAAGTGCAGCAAGGCTGGTTGGCCAACAAAGGAAATTAGGCAGAAACAGGCTTAGGGGAAACTTGCCTTTTAAGTGTAATTTACCCACTGTCCCCTCCCCAGCCACGCTGCTACAAGAGATGGACTCTCCTCCCAGCAGATGGCTCTTTTGTTCTCCGTTCCCAAATACACTTCACTCCTAGTCACAGAGTAGGCCTGGCAGCTGTAAGCTTCTGGATACCTCAGAAAAGGCTACCACTGGGCGTTTAGGCATCTTAGGAAATTAAAGCTGCTAAAGCTACTTTTTTTTAAAACAATTATGTTAAATCCATCTTTGGAATTAAATTGGATTTAATGTAGCTATTAATTTAACACTTTGAAACACTCTTCTGGCTAGTTCCTTGGGAAGTTACACTTTATTAGAATGAATAAAAGCTACCCACTGTCATCCAATGGGGCTGCCAGCTTTCCAATAGGGAAAATCGATCTTGGAGATTTTCCACCACCAGAGCATGTAAAGCACAGTTTGTACATGCCCTGCTATGTAGAACCACACACCCTACCCTCTGGGCACATAGGGCACACTTCAGTGGTGATATTGGGTAATAAATAAGGAGGTTTCGGTGAGTCAAAAGGATTATGTTGACAGGCTGACTTTGACAGTGTTTCAACTGTTATGTTTTCATTTGCCATTGCAGTGGGGTACACTTAAGTGTACAAGACTTCACTAGTAGCACTCTAATTTACAGGCCCTTGGTACCCTGTGTACCAAATACTATGGACATACGGTAGGTTAACCTTTCCAATTAGGATTTCCAATTGAGATAGCTTTTTACTTGCAACTAGGCTGTAGAACAGGCCTTGCGCCAAATCATTAATTGCAATTTTAGTGGTGGCACAAATAGTGGTGCAGTTCAATAAAGGTATCTTTAACAGGCCCTAGGTACTCTGAGTACCTGTTTACTAGGGACTTACATGTATGCTAACCTTGCTGATAAGGTATTAGCCAATTTGTACCCAGAGATACACACTTTTAGGTGCCAGAGCACAAACACTGAGTGCTCTATGTCAGGATCCCAGTGTGCAACTAAAGACATCAAAAAGTAGGGGCAAAAATTGAGGGTTGACCTGCAAAAAGTCATGCTCCTTCCCAACCTCTAGCCCCCAGCTAACATGTTCAGGGCAACCACACTGTTGGTAGTTCTCCTGGGATGCTAGGCGGAAAGGATGAAGAGGTGAATGGGCATGCACAGGGCCTATTCATCCTCACATCTTTCTGCCAAGACCAATCCCAGTGGGCGTCGGTATGTCTCAACAGTTTTTGACTCAAATTCAGTTTGGACTTTGGCAGCACTGGGTCCCTGTCTATCTCTTCCCTAAATTTGTCTTAGAGGAAGAGTTACCCTGTCACACTTTGGAACCTCACTTGTGCTAGGGCTAACACTAATCTGCCTCCCAGCAGTAGAGTAGGCTCACTGTGACTAACAAGGTCACATGGCCTATTTTGCTTCCCAGGTCAGCCTTAGGTCCCAAGAGAGACTCACTGCTGGGCAAGGCAAACACCCTTCGGAGGCAACTGACAACTGCCAGTGTCAGAAACCAACCCCAAGCTCTCCACTGACAAATGGGTGGGCTGCCACTGGGCTCAAAGTAGGCCTCATTTCACGCCTATGGGCTGACATGGCATCACTCAACTTCATCTCAGGTTTCTCAGGCCTCTTAAGTGTTTCTAAATGGGTGGGTATCAACTCAAATTGCACACACTCTTCGTCTCTTCTATTCCACCTTCTGTCATGTCAAGAGGAGTGTCCTGAGGCTGAACAGCTGCCCGGCCCTCAAAAGGTTAACACTCACTTAAGGGATGTCTGGCCCAGGTCTCCTGTTGCAGTGACAGTGCAGGTGGCACCTCGGTATCAACAGTAGTCTTTCCAGTGCCAGCCTTTGGACTATCTCCTACCTGAGTAGGTTGCCCCTGGCTCTCTGGACTTCCCTTTGAGGGTGCCCTCTTGCTCCTACCTTTTATCCTTCCCCAGAGCCTCTGTACCTTGCCTTTAGGGACAGTACCCCTAGTATTTTCTGGGCTTGGGGCACCTAGCATGGCATGGCAGCTTCACCCCGCACTCTTTTACCCTCTGGGAATCATTTGAGGGTGACCACCACCTTCCTCAGAGTAAGGACCCGTTCCCATTCCGGGAATACTAAGGCCATAGGATAAGCAATGTCCTTCTTCTGGGCTGTTCTCACCCTAACAACTTCTCTCAGTAAATACTGATCTGGGGAGACTAGCCTCTCCACTACCATGGTCTGGTTCGCATCAGTATCCCTCAGAGCAATGGCAGGAACCCCTTTAACTATGACTTGGTGGAAGTGTCTACTACCACCCCCAGTGATCACCAGTTTACCATCTGGGACTGCCTCCCAACTGAAGGCTATTAGAACTTCCTCATCTGGAGACTCTCTAAGGCTAGGCAAGGTATCCCAGTGCTAGCCTTTTTCTTGGTGGAAGAACAACATGAGCTACTCATAAACCTGAGAAGGACACGCTACATGTAACAGAAATGCAACAAGTGGCCTACAAGGTGTCTTTCAAAATCCTTAAATAACTTAATAGGTAGTGAAAAATCCTATCTATTAGCAACTAAATTGTACAGGCAGTGAAGGCCCAACTGATTTGAGCCTATTCAGCCACAAAAAGTCGACTTATGGAAAAAAGAAATGAATTGATCAATGTGTACCTGGTCCAGAGGTACCAGGTGCAAGAGAGAAAATGAATCCCCACGTATTTCTTCTTTAAATAATTTTTTGTTGCTGAGTATGCTCAGTTGGTGAGCCTAATTACTGTTGAATTGACCCCTCTGGGTCTGTCACCTTACGACTGCCCTCTTCGTTGTTCTTTTTGTTTACAAAGTAAAGTGTAACTGACTTTCCATTCGAATCCTGGGGACTATGCTATTCTGAGTTTGCAAGTTATATATACCAATCTTTTCTCATTTTACAATTTACAGTCTTGCAACTCACAATTTATTGATAGATTTATACAATTCTTAGAGGATTTACTTTGTTCCTTCGATGGGGTGTACCTATATCTGAAAGTTGCATGTGTGGGGACACTGCATAGAGTTTTTTCACCCTACACCTAATCCAGCCGACATTGGCATTAATTCCTTTTGTGTAATTAATTTTGCAGGTTTTTGTCACCACTGAACATCTTGGTAACACTTTTTTAAATGTATTTGCTACCCCGTCTATTTTACATTAACGTTACGTTATTGCATTTCAACATAATCAATTTTACATTTTGTAGGATCTACTTTGGGTTCTGGGTATCCCTGCTTTGTCCTTATGACTGGAACCATACATAGGTTGAAACTTCAGCAAAGAGTAACAGAATAATTCTTCGGGATCATACTGAAACATATAACTAATTGTTAGTCAAGGGACATTTTTGAGATGCTTGGTTAATATTCATGCTTTATTGAGCCCATTTCAGTCTTTCATCATTTTGGTTTTGATCACGCTTTCAGGCTTTGTTTTGTGTTTTGATTTGAACCAGTTGCACAGTATGATCACTTTCTCACAGAGCGCTACATCATTGTTTTTGTGGACCTTATGCATGCAATTGATGACTACATGTAGTGCAACTATTTGTAGTATTTGAAATATATATATATATATATATACAGAGCAATTTGTTTTTCAGTCTGTACAATTTAGTTTCTACAGATATGATTTTTCCTCTTTCTGGTTACAGTCAAATCACTTGTAATCATGGGGTTTCTTTCCCCTGGGTTCCCACTACTCTGCCTGACAGGAGTGGGTTTGGCTTTTTCTCCTCTCCATGTCTTTGGGTCAATGGAGACGTTTCCTTTGGAGACTTTCTGCTCCCTTCTTTACCTTTCTTTAGGCCTAACAATCCCACCCCCCTTTTGGAATCAGCCCGCTAAGACTTCTTGGACACCTGAGTACAAATCCACCCATCAGCTACCATACCTAGCTCTCTGGGATTAGACAGCTTTCAATCCAATAGATGCTGGTGCAACTCCTCTGATGAACCCATCATGTGTCCACCTTGTTATCTCTAATCCAGGTTCCAAGTCACTTTACTGACAGTTCCACATAATCTTCCCAACACTTGGGTTGCCCCTGGCTCTCTATCTCTTTGTGGGTGGGCTTCAGATTCTGCCTACATTGCTCGGACGTGAGACCAAATCTTTCTAGCAGGGCCTCCTTCATGTGGGGGGTGGTAGTCTGCTACGTCCTCTTCTAAGGTTAACAGCCACCTCACTACTGGGAATAGGTCCCACAACAAGGATCCCCAGTGTTGTGGGCCTAACTTTCTCATCTTGCTAGCCCTCTCGTGTACAGCATACCATTTGTCCACGTCACCCCCCTCCACCAAACTTGGCACACTGCCTTTGGGCAAACAAGAGTTGTGTGACCCTCCCCCACTCCCCCCACAAACACAGACACTGTTCTTATCCTGACATCATTTCCTTTGGGCCTCAAACCCAATCTGACTCTGTTTTCCTCAAGGGCCGGTCTCCTATTTTTCAGTGCCAGTCTCTTTTTTTACCAGCTTCAGGGCTGCTATCCTAGCCTCGAGCTTGCTGTGTCTTGGATCTCCATACGACATGCTGGTGCTGGCTGAGATGACGTCACTACAAACCCTAGAGGGTGCCCTTAAAAGAGTGTTGGGGCAAATTGATCCCATCTTCTTCTTCATGGTTCTCCTGAGCCTCCTCTGGTTCAGAGGTGACCTGGTCTAACCATGCTTATGCCCAGGCCTTAATGGTCTTCTCTAGTACAGGCTTCTCTCCAGTGGAGGGGCCTGCAAACCTCATTCACTGCATAGAGCATTTAGCACTGATGTCTAGAGAGCAGACAAGCTTGCCAGGCAAAGCACCGTCTTTCCCTCTTTTATTAAGGCACCAAAATTGGAATCAAATATTTTAGAAATAATAAAAAATGACCCAATTAATGACTTAATCCAAATTAAATGTTGAACCAATTTTTGGTCTATGTCAATTTAAGCTATTTTTATTTTCAAACGTAATAGCTGTGTGTTGTCACTAAACACAAGTTCTGGATCCCACCACTAAGAAAAACATGTAAAAAATGGGTTATTAGTTAATAGGGTTGTGGGGTCATGAGACATGATGAGGTAATAATGCCACAATTTACTATGAGGTCCAGTTATGTCTTTGTGGATACTGTAGGATTGAAACTACCCTCCTGTGCGGGCATCACCTCACAAAGGCCATGTCTATAAAGCAGCTGGCACTGGAGATTTGAAATATGCTTTGTGTCTTTCATGTCTCCTCAAACAGGGCAGCTACATCTAGATTGATTCTTGACCCAGAATCTTAACTATACATTAAGCAAACATGATGAACGCATATAGTGAATAAAGCTCAAAAGTAGCTATCAACCAGGGGCTGCTCCTCCGTTAGGGCGGAGGAGCATCGCCCCCCACTAGCAGCGGCAGCTGCAAAACCCTTAACAGAAAATTATAATAAACTGTGTTTTTTATTGTTTTCTTGTAAAAGGGTTGGACCACATGGGTGATGAGGAGTGACAGGGAGTGCACAACACTCCCCCTCACTGCACATGTATGTTTGGCCAGCTGCCTCGGGCCAACCAAACACACATGCGCAGTAGGCTCTCTCCAGCCCGGCACTGTGTTGCTGGGCTGGAGAGAGCATTCACAGGCTCCCAGTCTGCCTGGGAGCACCCTGGCTGGGCGCCCCCAGCCAATCCTGATGCTGCTCTGAGCAGTGACAGGATTGGCTGCAGGGCAGGCTAGGAGCCTGTGCCTGCAGCAGAGAAGCGGTGTGGTGGTGTCAGCAGTGGCGGTGATGGAGGTAAGTGTGTTTTTTAAATATTACTTTAATGTTTAGTGCCCCCTCCCCCGCGCCGCCCAGCCCCTTTGTGCGCAACT
Source organism: Pleurodeles waltl (assembly GCF_031143425.1). Taxonomy (NCBI): domain Eukaryota; kingdom Metazoa; phylum Chordata; class Amphibia; order Caudata; family Salamandridae; genus Pleurodeles; species Pleurodeles waltl. The sequence continues at coordinate 899,641,710 of NC_090444.1, read as the reverse complement.
GTTATCAACATAGTTTGTTTGATTATATTTTGCTGTCTTACATTTACGTGTGCTTTCACTTCAGTTTAGTGTGTCAAGGGTGAAACAGTAAAGGAAGGACATTGTCTTCAAGCTCATTCTTTGAGGCCAGTGCAAAGTTTTGCAGGTTTAGTTCCACTTGATGCAAAAAATAATTACTGCAAAACATCTGGCCGCAAACATACCTGTACCTGAGAAGGGCCCGCCCCAAGCATCTTCTGAGCTGCGGGTGCCACATGGAGGTCTTCACTTTTCCCCTTTCAAGCATGTCTCCGGTCAGATAATTTTGGCAATGTTAGGCTTTAAAATAACAGCCTCGTTACACCATGCTCTGTAATCAGAGGGAAGTATGCCCCTGGCTTACCCCTTGCGTCCCCTGGCACTGTCTTTGCGACCCCTGGCCTCGGAGGTGACAAAGTCAGTGCCAGGAATACAAGGGCAGCTCCTCCTTATGGACGTCGGTTGCGGCTCCACTTTCCTCGCTGTCTGTCAACTTTTTATTACAGTAACTGTGAATAATGTTTGATCGTGCACTAATACTGTAAGAAAGAAAGGAATATAATTAGCTGGAATATGACCCTCCCTAGCAGTTAAGGTAAGTAAAGGATGATTTTAAATACACGTTGTGTGTGAGCTTGCACTTGAGTGTGTGTTTAAGTAAGAGCGCGTGTATGTGGGAATGTGTGTGACTATGTGTACGAGTAAGCATGCTTGCCTGAGTGAATGAAAGAAAAGGTTAAATGTTGTGTAATGTCACTTCCACTATCCCTGGCATTTTAGTGAATTGGCGTCCATGAGTATGCCCAGGAGGCATTTATCATTCATAGCTTGTATCTATCTCCCAGTTATTGCGAAACAAATTGTAGGCCCTAGAATGAGAGCTAACATTTGGGAGACGAACTTACCGAGTGAAACTCCGCACGAGGTACCAATTCCGGGGCCTTTTCGGTAAACATTCCCCTTTTACTCTCAACAACAATAAACCCTTGGATTTTACCTGATGTGTTCCACTGCAGAAAAAAAACTGTAATGGGTTAGGGTGGCCCGGGGACTCCTCTCCACCTGTCTCATAAAGGCGCCCTCAATTTGAAACCGGGCTAAATCCATACACCTCCTGTGCATGTGATGTAACAATGCACATCGCACGCTAACTCTGGGTCTCTTGGCGATGGGCATTAACCGGGTTAAAGGCCTACATAAGTACATGGCACATACAATAAGCTTAAGTTTCCCTTGCCCTCTCCTGAACATCTGTATTATATGTGCATGAATATTTCCACTCTGATGCTTTTTGTCATAGCTGTCTCTTTAAAACGACACTGGTATTTCCGCAATTTAATTAGACCAAGCACAATAAATATCGGCGCCCTCTGCTCCCACTGCCTAAGTTCCCACGACCGCTCTTATATTCTGTCAGCTGCATGTGAACGTAGGAGTTTCCGTAGCTGACGCAAGTTGGTACTGCCCCTCCATACATGGTACACGTAAAGCGCTTCCGTTTCTCATCGGTGGTAGTAAACGCTACACACACAGCGACAATACAACTACGGTGTTTGCTGACTGCGTCTCTATTGTTTGCCCTAACATTTCAATACAGATTTTGACCCAAGCCTCTCTACGTATTGCTAAAGCAGCTGGGTATCAACGAAATTTAAAGGAGAGATACAAATAAGAGCCTACATGGAAGACAGAAATGTGAGCAACGGGAATTTCAAATGGCGCAAACAGATGACACATTAGAAGACTTCATTAAAGAGGTAAAAACGTACTGGGTTTCAGAGAAAACGAAAGCAACGCAGGGGAGTAGCTATCGATGATGGAGGGGACAGTGGCACGAGGCACAGAGGTCTGAGAACCCCACTGAACCCTGATTATTGCTTTATTTCAGGACTTTAAGCGGAATGAAAAAAGCACGAGTGGTCCCTACAAGTGGGGTCTCTGAAAGGGGCGTGGCCTATATAATTGGGGGCATGGCTTAAACATTTAAGCTCAAATTTATGCAACGTGCCATCCCTACCCACACATTTTGCACAAAATGTAATCTGCAATTTATATGAGTGACCACTGTGTTGTGCGCTTTGCAGAGAGGCCAAGGAATGCATGACCAGGTGTTCTGACACCTTTTGCCCGTAACAGGCACTGATAGAAACTTGCACTGTCTTCAGCCACAACTCTATTGTGCCCCGTTCTAAGCATCTGGATGACAATTCAAATTAAGCACTAGACAAATGACGCCTGATAAAAAAACGTAACAGAACATCCTGTAAAAACAAACAAACAATGCAATGCTAGATTAAACCGGAACGACATGGATTGCCTTAACGTTTGTTATACAGTTTGCTCAGAAATCTATCAGTGTTTTTGCATGAAAAGTTAAGGACATGAATACGAAGCCCGAAAGGGACTCGTTTCCATGTCCGTTTTAAAAGTATGAGTCCTGTGGGTCCTCGCGCACTTAAAGCCCTACTGTATTTCATTTTCTCAACCCGCGTTCACAGGGCCCATTTTCCTTGCTTGCACAGGGCTTTTAGTCATGATGCAACATTGACTTACAAGTTGCAGTAATATCATTCAGAACACTTTGGGCCATATTTATACTCCGTTTGCGCCGAAATTGCGTCGTTTTTTTTGACGCAATTTCGACGCAAAACTAACGCCAACTAACGCCATATTTATACTATGGCGTTAGAGGCGAATAGCGCCAAAGTTCCCGGAATGTGCGTCATTTTTTAGCGTGAACCCCTTCCTTGCGTTAATGATATGCAAGGGAGGCGTTCCCGTCTAAAAAATGACTCCCAGGCCTTTACGTGGTATTTATACTCCCGGGCAAAAGAGACGCCCGGGAGTTGGCGTGGCTAAAAACGGCGCATTTGCGCCACTTTTTAACGCCTGCTCAGGGCAGGCGTTAAGGGGCCTGTGGGCTCAAAATGAGCCCACAGGTGCCCTCCCATGCCCCCAGGGACCCCCCCTGCCACCCTTGCCCACCCCAGGAGGACCCCCAAGGATGGAGGGACCCACCCCAGGGACATTCAGGTAAGTTCAGGTAAGTATAATTTTTTAATTTTTATATTTTTTTTTGGTGGCATAGGGGGGCCTTATTTGTGCCCCCCTACATGCCACTATGCCCAATGACCATGCCCAGGGGACAGAAGTCCCCTGGGCATGGCCATTGGGCAAGGGGGCATGACTCCTATCTTTACAATGATAGGAGTCATGTTGATGGGGGATGGGCGTCGTTAAAAAATGGCGCAAGTCGGGTTAAGACGATTTTTTCGACGTAACCTGACTTGCCCCATTTTAAGACGCCCATGCGCCATTTTCCCCCTACGCCGGCGCTGTCTGGTCTACGTGGTTTTTTCCCACGCAAACCAGGCAGCGCCGGTCTGATTGCGCCGTCTAACGCCATTCCATAAATACGGCGCCCGCTTGGCGCTTCAGAATGGCGTTAGACGGCGCAAAACTTTTTGACGCTAAACTGCGTTAGCGCAGTTTAGCGTCAAAAAGTATAAATATGGGCCTTTGTGCATGAGAAGAGCCTATGCTCCTAAATACTCCATTAAACTATGTTGTATTATTTTTATGTTGCCTAATCAGTTTAGAGCCTGCACAGTTAATGTGACTATAGTTACACTACCTGGCAATTCTAGACCATATTTAGAAGATGCAGAATGATATATACAAAATGCTGCAGAGTGGGAAGGGAAAATGTCAGATAAATTAGTTTCTGCTCATTTTTTAAGTCTGCTGCATTACTATAGGTGTCTAAATCAACCTTCCACTTACAGAGGGTCGTAGACATCAAGGAAAGGCATTTATAACCAACAAAGTACTAAATGTGCAATGGGATGAATAAGAAATATAATACTAAAGTAGCAAGGATAGGCCTGAAGGTTGTAGGGAATGGTGCTTCGTAAGACGACTTACCTCCTTGATCCCAATGAATAAAGAGGGCCATTGAATTTGTGCAGCAAAAGGGAACCAAATGATGTGGCAATGTTGATGAGATTATATGTAAAGAAAGGGCAAATTATAAAACAATGCGGAAGAATCCGTAGCAGCAGTGTTTTAATCTTTTGTCATGTTAACACACATTAGTATATATGGCAAAAACTTTCCTCGTTAGCAACAGCTTCTCACCAGAATTCGCCAACCAGTGACTGAAAGGCTACCAACTAACGTTTTAAAAATTTCTAACTCAGAATAAAAAAATATAAATATGTAACCTTTGGCTATTACATGGAAAATGCAGTAATTTCATACTTCTGTGCCAAAATGCTGCAGGTGCAGAACCTCATAATTTCAGTTGCTCCTGCTAATGAGGGCTCGCTGTCACTATTTTTCTGCAGTGTCTGTCGTTTTCAGAAATTTCCTTGAATTTTATGTTAGAAAAACTCAGGCTGACTTCGGCGAGGTGAACATTTTCTTAATCATCTTCCTAGGGTCTTAAAGGGATACTTGGGATAATAGTTGCAGAATTAGAAGCGGTGTTAATAAGCTGTTTTTAGTCTCCCAGGCTATCCATCAAGCCGGCCTCTGTGATTAGTTGACCTCCAAGGAAATTGAAGTGTCGTTTCTGCTGACTCTATCCTTCTCTGACAAGGTAACTAAAGAGCTGAAGCAAATAACTAGGCTAGCTTGACAGATGGAGACAAGTTATAAAGTTGTTTTTTAACAGCAGTGAAAACAAGAAAAAAAGCGTGACCTAAGCTAACTCCAAGTGGTCACCAGAGATCCACCATCACTTCCTGCACATCCAGGTGCATTTAATGCACACTACAGCCACCAGGAAGGGACTCTGACCTGGAAGCACAAGGCATACAAGAAAAGAAAACAATCAGAAGCAATGGGGTGGGACACAATTTGTTGAAACTAACGTACTCATTTGTTTTACTTTAACTTGAAGTACTACAAAGCAATAAAACAGTAATGGACATATTCACCCGATGCTTAACATTATTATTAACTTCTGAATCTTCCTGCTCACTGACCCGACAACTTCACACCTGGCCTGACCCAAAATACTGTTGCCAAATTGTTAACCACAATGCTTGCTTCTCACAAATTTCCTCTTTTCAGTCTCCTCTGGTGATTAATTTATTTAAACCGATTCCCGCCTGACGGAGTCGGCTGGGAAAAAACAGCCCCGACATCAGTCATCCAGATGGGTATAAGTGTCCCACATTTGCAAATCAGCCTGGTGTTGAAATTGTACATACCATTTGTAATGGTATTTTCCAAAGATTGGGAGGCAGCATGCATTTGATTTTGCTGCAGGCAATGCTTGTGGGAATGTCATGGAAATTAACAGTAAAAACCGTCTCACCTGGTCATAAAACAGGCCTACGCACGGCTAAAAAACAAAGGCCAGCCACAGAAGACATCAGCAGTTAGCCCCAGACAAAATTTCCGTGACATGGGTGCTACACTTGCTGAGCAAAATTCCATTATGCCACAACATTTAACTATGTGTCTTTCAAGGCAAAAATGTAGCGCAAGTGCAAAGACCAGAACGTGAATGACCAGAATGCAAGCAGCTACTATCGGCGGCACTTGTGTTTCTTTGTGTTATCTTTTTATCGTGTAATGCATACTCAGGTTTAAAACCAATTTCATGCTAAAATATAGCACAGAATTTTTTTTCATTTTTCACAGTCACATTTCATTTTGTGTATTTTTCCGAAATTTCACCTAATTCCGCAAAAGCAAATTAAAATTACACACATTTCACACACCCCTAGTTCAGATCTCCTTGTCTAAGTGTTGTCATTGTTGAACAAAATCATTTGTACAGATAACATAGTAGTACTCCCTGATACTTATATAATGAAAAACATTGCCCCAAAAACACCAGGGCCCATATTTATGAAATGTTTGTGCCGCCTTAGCATCATATTTTTTACGCTAAAGTGACACAAACCTAACTCCATATTTATATTTTGACGCTAGACCCATCTAGCATCAAAATATCAGAGTTAGCGCCATTTATAAGGAGCGCCAATCCACCTTGTGTCTCATTGCGACAGTGACATGCAAGGTAGGCATTCCCTTCCTAAAATGACGCTAGCCCCCTAGCACCATATTTAACTCCCTCAATCAATCAATCAATCAATCAGTGAATTTATAAAGCGCGCTATGTACCCAACAGGGTTTCGAGGCGCTGGGGAGGGGGGGGGTGCTGCTCGAAGAGCCATGTCTTGAGGAGTCTCCTGAAGGTGAGGAGGTCCTGGGTCTGGCGTAGTGAGGTGGGGAGAGAGTTCCAGGTCTTGGCGGCGAGGAAGGAGAAGGATCTGCCGCCAGAGGTCTTGCGCTGGATTCGGGGGACGATGGCGAGGGCGAGGTTGGCAGAGCGGAGTTGACGTGTGGGGACGTAGAAGTTGAGTCTGGTGTTCAGGTAGGTGAGTCCGGTGTTGTGTAGTGCCTTGTGTGCGTGGGTGAGGAGTGTGAAGGTGATCCTTTTTTCCACGGGGAGCCAGTGGAGGTCCTTCAGGTGGGGGGAGATGTGACATCGGCAGGGGATGTCGAGGATCAGGCATATGCTAAAACCCGGCACACCTAGAAAGGGGACCCAAAAAATGGCAGATTAGCATCAAAATTTAACACCTGGTCAGACCAGGCGTTAAAGTGCAGTTAGGCACATTTCCTTAGGGAAACACCATGGATTCCACCATGGTGTCCCTATTTTGGGCACATACATGCCCACCTCAACCCCCAGCATCACCCCCACCCACACCACAGGACCACTACAGGTGGAGAGAGCCCATCCCAGGTAAGTTAAGGTAAGCATATATGTTTTAATATTATGTGCCACTTGGGGACACGTACATGTGGCCCCCAGGGCTGGAGCTGGGTATGCTGGGGCTGTCCTGGGGACACTGGTCCCCAGTGGTGGGTCTTGGGGTTGTGGGGATGACCCCTGTCTATACTTATACAGGAGTAATTTTTAGGCTGCTTGTGCATGAAAAAATGGCATTAGGATGACTAGCGGCTGATATTTTGCCACTAATCTTCCAAACGCCATTTTTTCTACCGCCATCCAGCCCCAGCTTGCGTCATATTACATAACGCTGGTCATTACTTAGCACCATTGTGCATAATTTTATAAATATGGCGCACAGATGACTCTAAGGAATGGCGTTAGCTCGTGCTACCTTTTTTGGCGCACAACTGCGCTAGCGTGGTTGTGCGTCATTTTTCATAAATATGCCCCCAGGAGTCCAAAAGACAAGAGCAAATGTGTACCTGCAATGTGCTGTTTGCTTGCCAAAGATGTACAAAAGCATGTGTCTATGTAATTCACACAGAGAATCAGCTTTTCAGTGGGCCATGCACTCACCATATAATTTCAAATATTTTTTAATTAGAGAAGCTTACATGAGGAAAACATGCATGCATAGTAAGAAAAAACATATCCAGCAAAATATCATCTTTCATGGTATCATCGTAATTAAAAACAACAGGAGAAAAGAGAGGAGGCAGAGACATACATGGTGCTTGCCGCGTTAAGCTGAAAATTTGAACTGTAATGCCATATTTATTAGTTAATCATATCTCACCAAGCTCCACGGCATACTACTCATGCTAGGACCTAGTCTATCAAAACTGAAACATTGAAAATCCAATGTAAAGTGAAAAATCCAGCTCTTGCTTTCTCAAAATAAAGAAATAAAAACATTAGGAACGCCTTGCACCTAAGCCTAGGTGTAATTGGGGAGGATGGTAGCAGTGGGATTCATCTTTTCAGTGGTGCAAAATCCTAGAATGTGAAAATAAATTATCATTCGTAGCATGGTTGATGCATAACGTTTTCTTCTGGGATGATAACTGTTTGTAAATCCCATTGAAATTTCGGAAAGCATAGTACTCCCTTCCAATGAATCCCGGAGCAAGATGTGAGCACATGAAGGCGATTAGTCACTGGATGTACAGGTCAGTGGCATTCTTGATGATGCCGGGGCAGAACGATATTTGGATGTCCTGGTCAAGTCAATGTAGAAATCAAAAAGCAAATGATGCTAAAATCTGTTTTTGAAACAGCACAAACTACCTGCAGGACCAAATCAAATATCAATTTCAACGTTTGTATCCCCCAGTCAGCCTATTTAGTGGTCCATCCAGCAAGCCCACCCTCTAACCCCTAAATAACATATTTATAAATGAAAGCAGTGCTTGGGGTCATGTTTCCTAGAGAACAATAATTCATTTGTGGGCTGTAAGGGTCAAGATGCACCTCTAACTTTAGTGAATAATAATAGAATTCCCAACAAGAGACGATTTACTGCAGTGGATGCTTTCCCCTGGACTGTGTGTTTGATAAAGACATAAACCGAGAAGTTTAAACTTTTCAAAGGTGTAGGGCAGTGTGATATGTAGGAATTTTGATCTGGCAAGAAATACTGTATGGTGTGTGACATAAATCAATGAAGTCAGAGGACTTAATGTGCTTTGGGTGATGTACGGAGTAGAGGAATCTAAAAAAACAAAACAAGGGTTTATTGTAAGCTAACTATATTTTCGCAAAATTAGATGTCGAAGCAACAACATGAAGGAGCAACATGAATCTTCGGCCCAACGTGGCCCAACAATAGAACCAAATATTTGGAAGCGCTTGTCCACTTCTTGTCACTTGGAATTGAAGAAAATGCATATCTTTTCGTGGCTGCCTGTGCCTGCAACTAATAGAGAAAAACGTCAGCTGAATTTAGAACAAATAAGCAAGAGACACGCTTGGCGAGTGAACAAACAATATAGATATGGGAAAAGCACTCTGTATCTATTAATCCAAGAACTCTATAGCCAGAGCAAAGTACATGAAAAACACATAAGTAAATTAAAACTTAAAAAAAAAAAGTTTTTATGTGCAAGAGTCCAGTTTAAGAATCATAGATTCCATGCAAGAGTTCAATTTATAGGAACTTATGCAGAATTCTGTCTGATTCTCAAAATACTACCAACAACCATATAGATGTATTTAAGGCTTATTCTTTATTTCTGTCTTGTTAAACACGAAAAGGATATGTACAGAGCCAACGCCTTTCATTCCATAAAGAGCGGGACTTCTTCAGGGTTGAAAAAAAACATATAAAGGACTAAAATAATTATTATATATAGTACACACAGACAATACGCTTTCAACACAGGAAAAACACATTAACACATAAATAACAAAAATCTCTTCAATTTAGTATTTTAAACCTTTAAACAAGTTCAATCCTAAACAAATAAAATACACTGCACATATTATTTCAAAATATGAATCATAAGTATATGTCCAGATTTAACAGTTTTAATAATAGGCCAAATATATGACTCTGTAGTAAAAATAGATATCTCAAAACAAATAGTCATATCCTTATTATTTCCTCAACATGTTATTAAGCTGGCAAAACCCGTCCGTCTGTATTCGCATTATACATATTATTGCAAAGGTTTCACTCAATTGTCAGAAGTGTAGACACTCAAAAACAAATTGAAACACATATATATATCTCACCACACAAAGTGATCCTAAATTTGCTCATATGCAGTCCAAACACTTTTTTCCATCAATTTTGATAACAGTATGAGTCCCCTAAAGATATATACACATTGCTCTATTTAGACAACATGAGCTTATTTAGAAAACAGTGAATACATGAGCTCTAGCAAAGAACCAATCAAAAAATTACAAACAAAATTAAAACAGGTCACCATCAATAGATCATCTTCTACACATATTTGATGGTCATAGCTAGAGGTGGGCGGAGTTTGCAGAGTCACACTGTCCATAACTCCGCGAAGAGGTAAAAAACTCTGGCTCACTACGCAGAGTTCCACGGGCAGGCCAAGTTTCCCCATCATGCCTGTTGTGTTTTATATCAAATGCAACTCGGAGTAAGTTCCTGTGTTGAAAATCACATGAGAACAGCACGCGCGGTTCACATGGGTGCAGCCCTCTTGTTTTTTATTCTGTTTATATTGCTGGGCCTGTTTGTTTCATCCCTTTATGATCTTTTCAATCCTCAAACCTCCTAATTCATCTACCCCTCATTTTTATTTATTGTATTAGCATGTCTTTTTGTGTCTGTGTATTTTTACGTTTTCTTTCTTTTTTGGTGCTTTTTGAACTTTTGTTTACTTTCCCTTTACTTCCTTAGTTATTTCTACCTTTCTTCCTTCTCCTGTTTCTTTTTTCGCACACCACCCCATGCAATGGCAGAGCAGGGCAGCCCCAGTGAATGGGGGAGTGGCAGCTCCAGGCCCTCTCCTGAGCAGCCAGACGCAGCCATCTACCTTGTGGGCAGTGGCCCTGCCAAGGTGTGCAGCACTGGCCCATCTTTTGTGAGGTGGAGGTGGCAGCGCTGGTTTTCTACATGCTGTGCTACCTCCCCTCCCTGATGGCTGCAAGCAGGCCTGGCAGCAGTTGCCCCCTGTGGGAGCATCGGCTGCAATGGGGGAGGGTGCACAGGTGTGTTCAGCACCTCACCCAGGTCCAACACACCACTCAGCACCTGACGGTCCGCTGGGTGGATATCATTGACGGTGGGCAGGATTGGCTTGACCTGCTAGGCATAGGGATTCCAGGGTTCAGTGAGTATTAACTATATCACTGTATTTGTGTTCTACCATGCTAACTTTTTTTCCTGAATAGCATGCTGCTCACCATCAGAGGAAAGTTACATTCATTTACATTAAGAATATTATAATGTGATCCGGTTAGAGCTAGGCAGGTATTGGCACTACCTCATCGTACTCGTCAGCACCCACTTTTGCTGATTATTTAAGAAGCCATTGTAATGCAGACTTCTCTGTCCTCCTGTCACCATGTAATGAGTAATTTCAGTGAGTTAGCGTTCTCAGTGACTTTCTTTATGTAGCTGGTACCATCCCAAGCAATTTTACAGTGATGAGCATGACTAGTATGCATCTATGCATTGCAAAAAAGGGAGACTGAGTTGGTCCACAAAGGAAAAATGAGACTACAATCAAAGATCATTCTTTGCAATGCATTAGTTCCAAATGTAGTTTCTGTTAAGGAAATTTGAAACAGGAATTTTAGGATTAGTGTAGCCAACTCAACAATAGTCAATACTAGTACCATGTCAATCTGATTTAGATAAGTACAATGTTACTGCGTTTTCCTGTTTTAATACTTTTGTGGAGATTAACTGTACCACTAATCAATTTTTTTCTCTGTCATTTCTTACATCAGCACCTAAGGGCAAGAGGAGGGGCAGTGATGAGGCAGGTTCGGGAAGAGCTTGAGATGAGGTGCCGACCACCAGCGTCTCTGCTGAGGGCTCTGCCCATCCTAGTAAGTCCTATTATTTATTATGAATTTTTTTCTAACTTTTACATCTGTCCACAATTAAACTACTTTTAATTTTGTAATTTTTTATGCTGTCTTCTTTTTTTCCAACCCCCTTTCCAATTTCTGTTTAATTCCTGTTATCACAGCATTATCATTTTGTTCCTCAGTTCATGTTTTTTTTTTTGGTAGCTGACTTTTTTTCGGTCTGTAGTAGTCTATAGAATTCTGCTGCTTTGTGATAATATTTTCCTCCCCCTTATACATATTGTGGTACTGTAAGACTAAGAACAGATTTTTGGTACTCTACTGTCTGTTGTGAAGATTGAAGGCCAAAGTAAGCTAGTATTTTTATTAATATTCACCATGTATGTTTGTTGAAAAGGCTTTCTTTTTCTTGCTCATGCTCTAACAGTTAATGAGAGAGTGACCTTGGTCATAGACTACCCAAACTCCCACGTTTGTGCTGTGTAATTCTTTTATACAGTATACCAACAGTCCCCACGACAGTGCACCATGGCTGGAAAGTATGAGATCCCATTGCATTTGCCAACCAACAACATATGTCTTTAATTGACCATTATTATCCACCCGTTCATTTCGGTTCCAAGATTTGTACTCATCATCATCATAGGCTTTGTAGCTCTGCCTCTCCATTACGAAAAGTTTTTGGTTGGCTTGACTACTTGTCTTTTCTAACATTGTGAACCAACAAAATTCCCAGAGTGATATTTTTGATAGAAGCCACTGCAGTGGTAACTGAATTGTAGTGATGTACTTCAGTTGTATTTTTCTGATTACAAACATTAATGGGAGACGTATCTGGCATCTAAGAAAATTATTATGCTTCTTTCAAGCCACACAGAGTGTTGCCAGCTCAAGTTCAACTGCAGGAGAAGGAGCAGGGGGAGAAGGGGTGGCAGGGATGGGCGGTGGTAAGTTACATTGCTTGGTTATTGACAGCTACTATTATACTCACTAGCTACAAGGGCGTCATCATGACTCATGATCATGAACCCTCACTTTACCAGCTGCTGGGGTGGTTGAGTTATAGCCTCTTCTATTTGCAACTCAGCAAAAGCTCACACAATGTATGCTTAAAATGACGGAAACCATAAAGAACAGAAGGTTAAAAGAAAAGATGGGTGAAATGAGTGAAAGGAAAGGATGCATGGGTGGGTGAAAGGATGCTTGGGTGAGTATTGGGTAAATGGATGGATGGGTGAAAGGATGATTGAAATAAAGGGTGGATACTGAATGACTGAATAATGGATTGGAAAGTTTGGTGAAAGACTGGATGAGAGAAAATACAGCTTAAATCATAGTGGCTATGGGTGAATGTATTAGGAAGAATGAAAGGATATTTTAATAATTACTTGGATGAATAAACAAGGATGCTCTTTTGGAGAGGGGCATGCTGCTCACCTGCCTTTCTTACTTTGTTTTATGGTGTTTCATCAAAGCTATGGTTCAAAGTGGGGAGCATTTTAATTTGTGTTCTTCTAATCCCTTTACTCACTGAATTTGTTTAGCAAAGCAGATATATATCCCACCCATCATCATTCATCAACCCCCTCCCTGCCCATGGCATTTTGCCACCCATGACCGAAGAAGTACAGTATGGTTAATTTGTGACTGCAGTGCTGGATGTGCAATGTGAGTCTGCTTCAGTTAATACAGCATTTACAAAGTTTTCAATGCATTGCAAGCTGAACCCACAAGGTGTGTTTCCCTTTGCCCACTCAGTCCCCTGTCTTAGTACTTCACTCCTTTATTCTTTACTAAGTTCTTCCGCCCCAGCCTACCAAAAAAAATGAAAAATCCATTTTGGCATGTGCCACATTTTTATGGCCATGTGAAGTGTTTCCAAAATATACTTCATGGTTTCCCATAACAGATTTATTTTATGCCTGTTCAGATTTTTCCCTTTAGACTTTCATCTATTATAGTGACTGAAAAAGCCAAAGCTTAGGTGCATGATGAATCAATGATCATTGACACCCCTCTAGTCTATAGCAAAAGCTCTACCTATCTGCCTAAACCCTTTGACTTACACTGCAGTAGAGTATGTCAACTTTCCTTTCCGTACTGACCAGCAAATTAATTTGATGGAACTAATTTGTGGTGGTGGGTGAGGCCAGTGAGTAAAGAGGGACTAGTAAGTGCCTGATTTCATTTCAAGTTTAGTGTAAGGGATACACTGTGTTACGAAGGTGCCAAATACAACCTATAGAGCCCGTTCCTTTCCCTGTAGAGCAGAGCATCATTTTCCCCACCATATACTTATAGCAGACAGGATAATATATCTGCATTTTGTATGTGACTTGTGTGACGTACTATCTTATTTATTATTCATCTTCCTCTTTGGAGTCAGGGTAGAAACAAACGGAAAGGCATTTGGAGAGGAGAAGGGCTATTGGAATTAGAGATAGATAATTGTCAACTACAGCTGTCCCAGCTGCAGACAGTAGCAAGGTATCCGAAGCGCTGGATAACATGCCTCCATTAATTTGGCACAACAACTTGTGCTTTATATTGCATAATGCCTTTCTCATAAATGAGGGGTAATTTATTTTTATTTTTCCACTAAAAGTGCCTGTTTAGTTACTAGAAAGACCTTTAAAAGGAAAAAAATCAAATCACAGTTTTTTTAATCTGCTGTTAATCTGTTTTAAGTATTTTCTATCAGACAGACAGTGCTTTTATGGGAGGCATGTGTGGGTAAAGAAATAAAATTGGCCCTCTGACTCTCCTAATCATAATCACATCAAATTCTAGGGCACCAGCAATGTACTACTACTGTGTCACCCACTACTTACTTTGAAAGAACTGTTTTCTCAGAGAATTGTTTACGATTTGTCTTTTTTAGTTTTGCTTTTCTTGATATAGCTACTCTTGCTAGTCGGCCAGCACCACCCACAGGCATGAGATAGAGGCCTGTCTGTGGCAGCTGAGGCTGGAGAACATCCAGGCCAAATACTGGTGGCTGGTTGTCCTGGAAGACGAAGAGGCAGAAATAGCTGTCTCTGACCCAGGACCCACTTCATCAGCAGCACACCGGCCCCAGCATCCCAGCAATCACATCGCCAGCGCTGCCGCCAACTGTCAGGGCCCCTGACTACAACTGCTGCTACCCGCTCCTGCTCTGACAGGGCATTACTCCATCACATCCTGCAGGGATGGATCGTATGGAGAGCCAGCTCATCAGGAGCTCTTCTGAATTTTTTTTTTTTTTTTTTTTTGGTGGGAGGGACTTCTTGTGGTTGAGAGCATGGGAAAGGAGTCAGGACCGGGTTTCACTTTGGACTTTTGTTGAACTTTTTAGGGACGGGGCTATTTGTGTGGGGAGTGTGGTAGGTCTGTTGTGGGTTGAATAGGTGGGTTTTCGTTTTCGCTAATATTGAAAGGGGAAAATGTTTTTTTTTTTTTTTACTGTTGTAGCCTGTTTTTACATCTACTGAAAAAGTTTATGTCATTTTCTTACAGCCTTGCTCTACTGCCCTCTGTAACTATATTGAAGGCTAGGGAATGAATGCATTGCCTATTTTGTCTATAAAAACCTACATACTGACAAACATCTTTTTCAGTAGAAGTTAATTACTAACTAAACAAGTTCTCTTAGGTCTATTGTGGTTCTCTTACCTGAATAGATGAAGTGAGGGCTAATACCTCAGCCTTCTTACTCAAGGGTTTTCCCAAGGTGGCATCTTAATTTAAGAGGGTGGTAGTAGTAGTAGTAGTAACAGGCTAGTACGCTAACAGGTAAGACACAAGGTGCCACTTCTACCTATGCAAACTCCAACTGCAAGATTAATCAAAGGGTTATCCATCAATGTCAACTAGATTGAAAGAAGACAGAGAGTTAGTGGGTCATATCTTATATCATAACTTTATGAAGACTGAGACCAGACTACCACAATGACAGTATTTGACACAACAAAGAAGATCTGATATGATAATAAAAACTAGCAATATCAATTTCTTCTGAGCAACGGGGAGCTAGTATTTTAAAACTAAACTCAGGAAATGATATCCTTGAGTCAGGAGAAGTGGGCTCATAGTCAGGTGTGGTTGGACAAGGTGAAGCATTTATGCAACACACAACACAAGGGCTTAATGATGTTGATGGGGCAGCTGCGGAATATTGCTCAGGTAATATAAGGTCATGTTATGAGTTGGTGTCACTTTCACCACAGCCGCCCCAGCAAGTGTGTGCTCTATTTATGGTATAGAATTAAGTCACACCTCAATAAATCACTCAGCCCAGGGGAAAAGTGCTAAGGGCTTGATGTATGGATGGGAAAGGGGATTTGGGGAAAGGTGTGTCAAAGACAAACATTGCACAAAAGAAATTTTAACAATATTCAATGAGGCGCTGAGTAGCACACTATGATCAATTTGTTGTGGAAGGGAACAATGAAGGGATAAGTATGACACAGTTCAGTTAAATGCATTGCAAACAATCCTTCTGCCCCTGAAGACCCAAGATAGTATATCTCTAAATGTTATGTGTTCTAGGTTTGAAGAATATAAATTATGGAGGATTGAAGTTAACCCACCCAGTTCTAAATGGAAAATTATACTGTATTTCCAAAATGGGTGGTGCATCTCCATTCTTCTGGTAATGTCCATCACTCTTGGGTGCCTGACTGAACCCAGTCCAGTAGGTAAGCTGGAATGTTGAGCTTTCATCAAGTTGTGGTCAAGCAGGAGAGGGCTAGGAGAAGGCCTACGTGTTGAAAAACAGTAACTGTGTTACAGAGTAAAGGAGGACAAAAGGAAGCAAGGTTAACTTCATGAGGAGTCACAAGTGTACCAAGAAGTCTCGGAGGCTGATCAAGAACAGAAAGAGAAGTTTTACATTTGAGCCAACAATGCAGCAAATACACACTCAGCAGCATTACCCAAATCAATGCACCTCTCTGCAGCCCACAGAGTCTTCACCATCACCATGGTTTCTTTTTGAAGTCAATAACGTTCTCCTTCAGGCTGTTGAGGTAGACCTGAACTGAGTCCTTCAATTATCCTCCTCCTTCTCCTGATTCTGAGTAACTCCGTCCCAGTCCCAAATCAATTTAGATAGAACTGTGTAGTGCACTGATGGTGAAGAACAAACAGAGAAAGAGGATTGGAGTATTTTTTGTAGATTTGTGTTTGGTAACTAAAGTGACTGGTCTTGTCTCAGAGGAACTGAAAACAAGGAGTAGACCCTGCAGGTAAATTTTCTTAAGGTTGAGAGGCCAATCACTTTCAGGAAAAATGATCACCGATCAGCCCCCAAACATTGCAAATCATCAAAATCAAGTTTATAAATTTGTTGAACTCCCTCCCTCACTGTCAGCCACCACATACATCATCAATCATCACTCACAATCACTCAATCTATCACCACTCATTAGTGAAATAGTTAGTAGTTACCTCTTCCAATCCAAACACAGTGCTTTATTGATACAAAATATTGTTTCCTCTTTGATGATGGCAACACATTGGAATTTTGCATCTGTATTGGCAGTCTTTTACTCAATGATCTTCTGGTGCAGCCCTGCTAGATGATATAAAAAAGAATAGGCAATGGCATGTGAGGGATGCAGGCATTGTCTCCAATGTCCTGAAAGGAATGTGTGGGCTTCTTCACTGCACACAGGTCCGACATTTTTTTTTCAAAGAAAGAAAGAAGTTCAACGCAAAATACTTTAAAAGTTCTATGGTGGCACTGGCATACTCAGTCTGGGAAGTAGAGTTCATCCTTAAACTCAAGTGGTTCACCTAGAGGCTGGTGAGCAAACATACTTGATTCTGAACAATCATCCTCTTCCTGTGGTGTTTCGGGAACAGTGTAATCAGGTGGTGTTAGAAATGGGGTTTTTGGTTGGCAGTCAGGTTGCCCTCTGTCCAAGCAAGAACCCTCACTCTAGTCAGGGTAAGTCACACACAATCCAAAATCAGCCTGTGCTCACCCTCCGGTAGCTTGGCACGAGCAGTCAGGCTTAACTTAGAAGGCAATGTGTAAAGCATTTGTGCAATAAATCATACAACACCATAGCATAACACCACAAAAATACACCACACAGTGTTTAGAAAAATATATAATATTTATCTGGGTATCTTCAGGTCAAAACGATCAAAGTTGCAATACGAATTTGTAAAGATATCACTGAAAAATGATATAAAGTTTCTTAAGTCTTTAGAAAGTAAACAAAGTCTCTTTCAAACACAAAGTACCTGGTTTCTTGTGGAAAATCTCCTCAGAGGGCCACAGGAGAAGAGGTACGTGGAAAACTGGTGTGTGCGTTGATTTCTCCTCAGCACACACGGACTTGCGTTGTTATTTTCCACGCGGGGAGTCGTGCATTGTTTTCCGGTGCGCGGACAGTCTCTTACTGTGGTTTGCGGGGAGTACCAGATGTCCCGGGTCTGTGCGTGGATTTTCCTGCTTGTTTTCCGGCTGCGCGTCGTTCTGCGGGGCGGCGCGTCGAAGTTTCGATCTCACGGCAGGCGTCGCGTTGATTTCTCCTGCGGAGTCCGGCGGCGTTGTCCTTGCGAGGCCGTGCGTCAAAGTTTTGATCTCACGGCAGGCGTCGCGTCGATTTCTCCTGGGAAGTCGGGCGGCGTTGTCCTTGCGAGGCCGTGCGTAAAAGTTTCGATCTCACGGCAGGCGTCGCGTCGATTTCTCCCGGGAAGTCGGGCGGCGTTGTCCTTGCGAGGCTGTGCGTCAAAGTTTCGGTCGTCCCGAAGGCGTTGCGTCGATCAGCATCGGTGTGCGGCGTTTTTCTTGCCGTGGAACAAGCTGTGCGTCGAAAAGTTCGGCGCACGGAGCGTCCAAGAGGAAGAGAGAAGTCTTTTTGGTCCTGAGACTTCAGGGAACAGGAGGCAAGCTCTATCCAAGCCCTTGGAGAGCACTTTTACAGCCAGACAAGAGTTCAACAAGGCAGCAGGCCAACAGCAAGGCAGCAGTCCTTTGTAGAAAAGCAGACAGGTGAGTCCTTTGAGCAGCCAGGCAGTTCAGCAAGGCAGCAGGCCAACAGCAAGGCAGCAGTCCTTTGTAGAAAAGCAGTCAGGTGAGTCCTTTGAGCAGCCAGGCAGTTCTTCTTGGCAGGATGTAGTTTCTGGTTCAGGTTTCTTCTCCAGCAAGTGTCTGATGAGGTAGGGCAGAGGCCCTGTTTTATACTAAGTTGTGCCTTTGAAGTGGGGGTGACTTCAAAGAGTGTCTAAGAAATGCACCAAGCCCCCTTTCAGTTCAATCCTGTCTGCCAGAGTCCCAGTAGGGGGTGTGGCAGTACTTTGTGTGAGGGCAGGCCCTCCACCCTCCCAGCCCAGGAAGACCCATTCAAAATGCAGATGTATGCAAGTGAGGCTGAGTACCCTGTGTTTGGGGTGTGTCTGAGTGAATGCACAAGGAGCTGTCAACTAAACCTAGCCAGACGTGGATTGAAGGGCACAACAAGATTTTAGTGCAAAGAAATGCTCACTTTCTAAAAGTGGCATTTCTAGAATAGTAATATTAAATCCGACTTCACCAGTCAGCAGGATTTTATATTACCATTCTGGCCATACTAAATATGACCTTCCTGCTCCTTTCAGATCAGCAGCTGCCACTTCAACAATGTATGAGAGCAGCCCCAATGTTAGCCTATGAAGGGAGCAGGCCTCACAGTAGTGTAAAAACAAATTTAGGAGTTTTACACTACCAGGACCTATACCCACACAAGTACATGTCCTGCCTTTTACCCACACAGCACCCTGCTCTAGGGGTTACCTAGGGCACACATTAGGGGTGACTTATGTATAGAAAAAGGGGAGTTCTAGGCTTGGCAAGTACCTTTAAATGCCAAGTCGAAGTGGCAGTGAAACTGCACACACAGGCCTTGCAATGGCAGGCCTGAGACAAGGTTAAGGGGCTACTGAGGTGGGTGGCACAACCAGTGCTGCAGGTCCACTAGTAGCATTTAATCTACCTGCCCTAGGCACATGTAGTGCACTCTACCAGGGACTTACAAGTAAATTAAATAGTCAATCATGGATAAACCAATCAGTAGTACAATTTACACAGAGAGCATATGCACTTTAGCACTGGTTAGCAGTGGTAAAGTGCCCAGAGGTCAAAAGCCAACAACAACAGGTCAGAAAAAATAGGAGGAAGGAGGCAAAAAGTTTGGGGATGTCCCTGTCAAAAAGCCAGGTCCAACATGACCCCCTACCAGCCTAAAGCCAGGGGAGAACAATCACTATCCTGATGTACTTCCCTGTTTGAGGCGACAGAACAAGGACCCAGGCCCAAAACAGCAGGGGCATGCTCCAGTTCTTCGCCTTCCTGACTCCAATTGGATCCCTCTGTCCATACTCTCAGGGCCCACTAAGCCAACCCATGGGGAACCTTTCTTCTTACCTGCGGATCTCATCTGTGCAGCACCTAACCTTACTTTGCTCACAGATGTATCCCAGGAGCAGGATAGTACCACCATGACCAACACAGTGGTGTTGCCCACTCTACCCCCGGGGTGTGACACTTGTCCCCTCCCCAGGGATAACTCTGTCCACCCGGACAGCAAGCCACAGTGATTACTGACAGCTGCCAGGGATGAGAGCCAGGCCCCAGGCCTCTCAAAGCTCTCCAACCACTGTGGCTGTGGAGAGTGGGGGGCGGTAGCTAGCCCCAGGTGCTGGGCACCCTTTAACCACTCTCCCTTCCACCAGGTCAGGGATGACAGCCTGAACCTGTTCCTCCCCTCTGGGGCTCTGTACCCTCCCTCCTGGAGCGGTACCCCCAGAGTCCAACATGGTCAGGGTGCTTGCAGAAGTCGCCCTGTACCATTCCTCCACCAGTGCAGGGCTGTTAACCTGCAACTGGCCCTCCAACCTGGGGTCTGTACCTTCAGGTTGGACTAGGGCCCGGGGTGAGGCTTCCCTCCCCCTGCCCTCCCTTCTGGGGTCCAGCACCCTCCAACTAGGAGTGGCCTCCTCAGAAGACAACATGGTAGGGGCACTGTTATCAGTAGCCCCTCCCTCCAGGTCCGGGGGGACACCCTGAACCTGGTCTTCCAGCCCAGGGTCTGTACCCTCAGACTGGATCACTGCCTGGCAAACCAGGACTTTCTGGGAGGCACACCTACCCCCCACCAGGTCAGAGTTTAACCTCTGCCCCTGACCATTCAACTCAGAGTTACCACCCTGAAGTTGAACAATGGCCTGGCACGCCAGGACTTCCTGGAGGGCACAATGACCCTCCACCAGGTCAGAGTTTAACCTCTGAACCTGGTTCTCCAACCTAGGGTCACCACCCTGAGGTTGGGCAACTGCCTGGCACACCAGGACTTTCTGGGAGGCACACCTACCTCCCACCAGGTCAGAGGTTAACCTCTGAACCTGGTTCTCCAACCCAGGGTCACCACCCTGAGGTTGAACAATTGCCTGGCACGCCAGGACTTTCTGGGGGGCACACCTACCCCCCACCAGGCCAGAGTTTAACCTCTGAACCCGGTTATCCAACCCAGAGTCAGCACCCTGAGGTTGGACAACTGCCTGGTACACCAGGACTTTCTGGGGGGCACTAGTACCCCCCACCAGGTCAGAGTTTAACCTCTGAACCCGGTTATCCAACCCAGAGTCAACACCCTGAGGTTGAACCATTGCCTGGCAGGCCAGGACTTCCAGGGAGGCACACCTACCTCCCACCAGGTCAGAGTTTAACCTCTGAGCCTGGTTCCCCAACCCAGGGTCACCACCCTGAGGTTGGGCAATTGCCTGGCACGCCAGGACTTTCTGGGGGGCACACCTACCCCCCACCAGGTCAGAGTTTAACCTCTGAACCTGGTCATCCAACCCAGAGTCAACACCCTGAGGTTGAACAATTGCTTGGCACGCCAGGACTTTCTGGGGGGCACACCTACCCCCCACCAGGTCAGAGTTTAACCTCTGAACCCGGTTATCCAACCCAGAGTCAGCACCCTGAGGTTGGACAACTGCCTGGTACACCAGGACTTTCTGGGGGGCACACCTACCCCCCAACAGGTCAGAGTTTATCCCCTGAACCTGGTCATCCAACCCAGAGTCAACACCCTGAGGTTGGACAATTGCCTGGCACAGCAGGACTTCTTGGGAGGCACATCTACCTCCCACCAGGTCAGAGTTTAACCTCTGAACCTGGGTATCCAACCCAGAGTCACCACCCTGAGGTTGAATCTTTGCCTGGCATGCCAGGACTTCCTGGGGGGCACTCTCACCCCCCACAAGGGACACACCGTCCCCAAGGGCCACACAAGAGTCTGGTTGCCGCAGGTCTCCCGACCTCTGCCCATCCGGCAGAGTCTGGGTTTCCCCCAAACCAGAAACGGTTTCACCTGGGTCATTACTGGGGTGCTCTGCTCTCAGAGCTGTCCCCTGACTCTCAAGGTCCTCCACTGGGGTCTGCAACCCTCTCTCAACCCTATGTCTGGACTTCTGCACCCCCTCACTAGGAGGGGTACTGCCAGACACCAGAACTGTTGGGATGCTGGCTACAGTCACCCCCCCAAGTTCTTCTGACACTGCGGGGCTTCCCTCAAAAGGTGGCCCTACGGTACAGGCTAGGCTTCCCTCCTGGTGTTCCCTCATGGAACCCTCTAGGACCTGGGACCTACCTGGGACACTACAATCCTTTCCCACCTCACTCGGTTGGGAACCACCTAGACCACTCCCTTCAGGAGCACCCCCAAGTGCCTCTTCAGACTCTCTGGTACTCACCCAGAAGTCTGCCTCCATTGTAAGTTCCCTGGGGTCAGAGAACTCACACTCCACCTGGTGTTGGCGTAGCTCTGGAAAATAAGGACCAGACATATGCTCTCCAGCAATTACATCATTCTGCCCTTCACATGTATTAACCACAGTACCCTTCACCCAACCACCCAGTAACTCAACCTTGGAAAAGCACTCTACCTCACCCTCCTGAGACTGGTGTGACAGTATCTGTCTGTCCCTGACACTCACCATACTCTTCTGGGATGTCTCTACACTCTATATCCAGGACGTCCACCAGGGGGGAACCCTTTTCTCTGTCACTCTCTGCTAGAGTCAGTAAAGTGTCCCTCCCCCCAGTAGGAATATGACTCCCTGTGCCAGTTCCCCAATCCTTCTCAGGGACCCTGTGCATAACGGGAGCTACCTCATACCCTTGAACCGCCTGGGGTGTGTCAACTCCCTTCTTCAAGTTGGGCACCACATCTCTGGGCTTGTGCCCTTCTTCAGCAGTACTAGATGCAAGATTTTTGCTGCCACCATCTGAACTGGACTCAGCCCTTCCGGCCTCCAGTTTCAGCTCTTTACAGCTCAGCTCTTGAGCTGCAATCTTTTCTTCTTCCAGGGCTAAGAGTCTTTTTGCCTCAACCTCTGCAAGATACTCCTCTAATTGTTGCTCCTGTCGCCTTTGACTTCGGAGCCATTCATCTATCTCTGGGTCTCTTTCCTCATCTGAGTAGTCTTCCTCCTCATGTGAGCAGTCTTCCTCCTCATGTGCGTAGTCCTCCTCCTCATCTGAGGGGTACTTAGTCATTTGGGTTCTTGCTGCCTCTCTCTCTGCCCATCTTTCCTCCCCCCAGACTATGTAGTTATGTAGCATCTCCGCCTTAGTAGATCTCCTTGCTACAGTAGGCCCCATTTTCTGCAAAGCTTCCTTAGGTCAGCCTTAGTGAGGTGGTCAGTACGAACAAAGAATGAGTAGGTAAGCAATCCCATTCTGATAAGATCTTACCAGCAAAAAACAAAATCCAAAGTCCAAAATATCAATAGTATATCCAGGAGGACATCAGAGAATCAAAAGGCAAAAAAGATTAAAAATCAAGTTGACCTTCAACTGTGGGTAGGTAGTGAAATACTTAGCTACTGTATGTCACTGCACAAACACAAGTCCTATCCTCACCGCTGATCACCAATGTTAGAAATGGGGTTTTTGGTTGGCAGTCAGGTTGCCCTCTGTCCAAGCAAGAACCCTCACTCTAGTCAGGGTAAGTCACACACAATCCAAAATCAGCCTGTGCTCACCCTCCGGTAGCTTGGCACGAGCAGTCAGGCTTAACTTAGAAGGCAATGTGTAAAGCATTTGTGCAATAAATCATACAACACCATAGCATAACACCACAAAAATACACCACACAGTGTTTAGAAAAATATATAATATTTATCTGGGTATCTTCAGGTCAAAACGATCAAAGTTGCAATATGAATTTGTAAAGATATCACTGAAAAATTATATAAAGTGTCTTAAGTCTTTAGAAAGTAAACAAAGTCTCTTTCAAACACAAAGTACCTGGTTTCTGGTGGAAAATCTCCTCAGAGGGCCACAGGAGAAGAGGTACGTGGAAAACTGGTGTGTGCGTTGATTTCTCCTCAGCACACACGGACTTGCGTCGTTATTTTCCACGCGGGGAGTCGTGCGTCGTTTTCCGGCGCGCGGACAGTCTCTTACTGTGGTTTGCGGGGAGTACCAGATGTCCCGGGTCTGTGCGTGGATTTTCCTGCTTGTTTTCCGGCTGCGCGTCGTTCTGCGGGGTGGCGCGTCGAAGTTTCGATCTCACGGCAGACGTCGCGTCGATTTCTCCTGCGGAGTCCGGCGGCGTTGTCCTTGCGAGGCCGTGCGTCAAAGTTTTGATCTCACGGCAGGCGTCGCGTCGATTTCTCCTGGGAAGTCGGGCGACGTTGTCCTTGCGAGGCCGTGCGTCAAAGTTTCGATCTCACGGCAGGCGTCGCGTCGATTTCTCCCGGGAAGTCGGGCGGCGTTGTCCTTGCGAGGCTGTGCGTCAAAGTTTCGGTCGTCCCGAAGGCGTCGCGTCGATCAGCATCGGTGTGCGGCGTTTTTCTTGCCGCGGAACAAGCTGTGCGTCGAAAAGTTCGGCGCATGGAGCGTCCAAGAGGAAGAGAGAAGTCTTTTTGGTCCTGAGACTTCAGGGAACAGGAGGCAAGCTCTATCCAAGCCCTTGGAGAGCACTTTTACAGCCAGACAAGAGTTCAGCAAGGCAGCAGTCCTTTTTAGAAAAGCAGACAGGTGAGTCCTTTGAGCAGCCAGGCAGTTCAGCAAGGCAGCAGGCCAACAGCAAGGCAGCAGTCCTTTGTAGAAAAGCAGACAGGTGAGTCCTTTGAGCAGCCAGGCAGTTCTTCTTGGCAGGATGTAGTTTCTGGTTCAGGTTTCTTCTCCAGCAAGTGTCTGATGAGGTAGGGCAGAGGCCCTGTTTTATACTAAGTTGTGTCTTTGAAGTGGGGGTGACTTCAAAGAGTGTCTAAGAAATGCACCAAGCCCCCTTTCAGTTCAATCCTGTCTGCCAGAGTCCCAGTAGGGGTTGTGGCAGTCCTTTGTGTGAGGGTAGGCCCTCCACCCTCCCAGCCCAGGAAGACCCATTCAAAATGCAGATGTATGCAAGTGAGGCTGAGTACCCTGTGTTTGGGGTGTGTCTGAGTGAATGCACAAGGAGCTGTCAACTAAACCTAGCCAGACATGGATTGAAGGGCACAACAAGATTTTAGTGCAAAGAAATGCTCACTTTCTAAAAGTGGCATTTCTAGAATAGTAATATTAAATCCGACTTCACCAGTCAGCAGGATTTTATATTACCATTCTGGCCATACTAAATATGACCTTCCTGCTCCTTTCAGATCAGCAGCTGCCACTTCAACAATGTATGAGAGCAGCCCCAATGTTAGCCTATGAAGGGAGCAGGCCTCACAGTAGTGTAAAAACGAATTTAGGAGTTTTACACTACCAGGACCTATACCCACACAAGTACATGTCCTGCCTTTTACCCACACAGCACCCTGCTCTAGGGGTTACCTAGGGCACACATTAGGGGTGACTTATGTATAGAAAAAGGGGAGTTCTAGGCTTGGCAAGTACCTTTAAATGCCAAGTCGAAGTGGCAGTGAAACTGCACACACAGGCCTTGCAATGGCAGGCCTGAGACAAGGTTAAGGGGCTACTGAGGTGGGTGGCACAACCAGTGCTGCAGGTCCACTAGTAGCATTTAATCTACCTGCCCTAGGCACATGTAGTGCACTCTACCAGGGACTTACAAGTAAATTAAATAGTCAATCATGGATAAACCAATCAGTAGTACAATTTACACAGAGAGCATATGCACTTTAGCACTGGTTAGCAGTGGTAAAGTGCCCAGAGGTCAAAAGCCAACAACAACAGGTCAGAAAAAATAGGAGGAAGGAGGCAAAAAGTTTGGGGATGTCCCTGTCAAAAAGCCAGGTCCAACATGTGGTATAAAATGCTGGTTCATTTTAACCATGGTTAAACTCTCTACATTTTAGGGCTAGAGACTGGTCCTTCTCACTGCAACAATTGCACCAGCTCCATTGAACACATGTTCAGCAGACACTCTGGCTACAAGACAAGCCAGATACTTTGTTGTCAGCCTGCTGAACTCTGACAATTGGAGCATCTTCTCATACCAATACACCAGTGGGTTTTGATCCACAGACACCAATTTTGGGTCATCGTGATACTCTGGAAAATCCTCTGAAGTATCATTGGTGCTGCCACTTGCTCAAATTCTTTTTCCTTTGCCTTTGCACTGGACTTAAGGCCGGCCACATGAAGCCAAGCCAATGCAGAGGTTGCGTTAGTTCTTCTGATGCTGTTGTTGTCGGTTTTCTTGTTGCAGGTGTTGGCTCTTTCTGAGACAAGAGTGCCTTCTCTGAAAGTTGAAGATGGCACCCCAGATCTGCAGAGTGGTACTCTAAGTTAATGTATTTCATTTTATTTAATTCAGCAATATGTCTTGTTCCATCCATCCATTCCTCCATTCCTCAATTCACCCATCCCTCCACCAAAAGCACACAGCTGCGCTACAGCATTCTGTTCCTTTAGGTGTATAATAATTCTATTTCTTCCTGGACACCCTGGATGTGGTACACTGCAGACACATCAACAGCATCATTCATTTGTGTAATGATTATTCCATTTCCCCTGGACCACCTTGCCACCATGAGTTTTTTAAGGATTGTTCCATTAACCCATGTACCTCTCTCTGACTACCAAAGATGACTCTTTCAAATCAGGCATGTGGTGCTGCCTGATTTGAAATTCAATTTTATAGTGTGGTGGTGTGGTTTGACTTTACAATATTGATTCAATTTGTATTTATTACATAAGTAATCCACTACACTTATATTGCATTTGTTTGTACTATTTCAACCTGCAACAATGCCACATTTCACTAACTACATTTTTTTCTCGCTTGGTTGCTTTTAGGTGTGCAAGAGAAAATACATCAATTAACCCTCAGTACTGCCAAAGAGAAGGCATGTACAGTTTACAAAGACTTTTAAAAACTGGGTTTCCCCCAAAATGGGACATCTACCAGAGAGAGGCAAACCAAGGAGAAATAGGAGAAATATGTTTCTCCTCTTTACTTCCTCTTTACATTGTTTTAGTAAGGAAGGTATCCTTTTCTGCACAAAAACAATCCCACCCATAACACAGACATCATTGCACTATGGTGCAAGAATGCCTCCATTGGCGCTAGGTAGCAATCAGTGCAGCAGTGAAAAGAGAGAGCAGAAATGCTCTACATCTTTGTACATATCAAGCATTCTACTTTGCCTTTTCACGCACCTCAGCACAGCAAGATTTCTTGCTGTGTTGAGTTGCATGAAATAATAGTAAATGTTTTCCATATTATTTAAGGCCAGCAGTCAAAATGTACAGTATTATTTAACGACCACGTCAACTAGAATTTTTGCCACGATGAATTCCTGTACCTGAAATTGCCACTACCACTTAATAATCTAATGGTTGTAGAATCACTGGCAACTTCCCTTGTTTATTTTGTTGCCATGACCAGGACAACCAACACCAGGTCAAGTAGGGAAATAGATGCCATTTAAGGCACATAAACCTCAATTCCCCAGTCTCAACAGTGTTGTGTGGACTTGAACAACAAACACTCAGTGTGACTATGAAAAAACAGAAGGACGTCACTATGAGGCGGAAACAGGTGATTTGAGACAACTTATCATTTATATGACTAAATGTAAGTTGCACTCACAATATAATGTATTTGATATGTGAGCCAAAGCTGGATGTTATTTATCCTATTCACTTGATTAATATTAGCACCTGCTGCATATGTGAGAGGAGTAATGGTTGATCTTCTGTACAACTTTATCCTCCAAAATGTATCTTCCCTTATACACAAGTCATTTGTGATCAAATCGGTTCTTCTGATGTCACTATTTACCTTGCAATTCTTTTCATTTGCTTATGGTCATTGTACAATTCTGGGTGTCCATGCTTGATCCGCACTGCCTTATTGCCAGGCTACCATTTTTGATGGCCAATGGAAAAACGCAGAAAAACTGTACACCAGTAAAAATTGTGGAAAAATATCACACTTAAGTAGGTTTGCATTAAAGTACATTAATGCACATGCTATATTTTCCCTAGTGTATGTTTTCAATTAGATAGTGCTGGACTGTTTGAAATCTGAGCAGGGCAGATAATTGAGACCCTAGCCTAGGCAACTTTGAATAATTTAGCAGAAGAAATGTTGAAGAACTACACAAATGCTAGCAGCAGAAATCAGCTGTGTACCATTGAGGAAACAATGTTTGCAGAAGTGGGTGAGTGTGTTTTGCTTCAAATGTTTATCATCAACCATTAGTAAATGCCGGAAAGGGGTAATAAATTGGGCATGTTTGAGTAGTTTGTTTGAGTCAGTTATGTCAGTAACTAACTTTATGAAGAAAATTAAAATATTTAAGTTGAATATGTGAAACTGCTTTATAATGCAAGTTTTGTGAAATTTATTTTTGGTCATAATAGATGCATCAACCCGGCCAATGTCCGAGGCACCCATGTCACTCAACCTTTTCTGTTGTTGCCGCTTTCATTCTAAGCAAATTGCTTTACTTAATCCTAGAAACTTACACTAGACCCAGATGACCTTGCCAACTACTGGCCCATCACTCATTTACCTTTTAATCGGCAATACCATTAAAAAAAGCAGTCTGTTTTCAACTCCAAGATCATATAAATGCTAACCATCTACTGCATGATTGCCAGTATGGCTTAGGATCATGCTGCAGCAAAAAAGATTGCTAACTTAGCCATCATTGATGATGCACTTTTGACCACAGATAAAGATGACCATTTCTTCCTAATACTGCTGGACATCTCAGCTGCTTTCACCGCAATCCACCATCCCACTCTCATACGCACCTCAGAGTCTCGAATTGGATTCATCGGCAATGTACTTCACTGGTTCTCTGCCATCTTTCCAACTGACATTAATTTGTTCACATGGGCACCTCAAGATCAAAAAAATTCCAATAATCTGTGGAGTAGCCCAGGGTTTCATACTGTGTCCTGTCTTTTTCAGCCTTGACATGGAGACTTGTAGTGCTCTACTGACAGATAACAACATCAAGATTCAACAAAGTGCTGATGGTGCAGAGCTCCACTTGAAAATCTTCTCTGCTTCCGACATCAAATACCTTAAACACTGTTTGCACATCATCAAGAACTGGATGTCCAGCACCTAGTGACTTCATGTTTGTCATTGATCACAGACATCGCTCCAGTGCCTTCTAGTTAAGTATGCACAATAGAAATATCTTATACATACAAACATAACCCTCTTCCACTCTATCATAAATGTTATTGTAATGAAACCACGTCTTACATTTATTTGAGTAGCTAAGGTATAGCAATGACAAATATGTCAAGAGGACATAGCAAAATGCAAAATCAAGAGCACCTTCAATGGATACTTTCAATCCTTTCCTAACTAGCCGACAGCCGATGCACAAGGCAGGTCACCTACTGGACCCTATGTTTTCAGTGATTAACACATTTGAAGTTGAATTTCCCATCATGCTTATATGAAGCTATAATTTCTCATTCCCTCTTGTTGTTCTCCTATCTGTGCCTTGTAGGTCAATTCATCTAACTGACTATTGTCAACGAAAAACAGGGACTATTGACCTCCAGTCCTGACACAATTGCTCTCCATATATCTCACAGTTTCAATACCCAGTATAAACATCTCCCAAATCACAATCCTCACAATATCTTCTAGTGTTCTACTAACTCTTGAATTAATATTTTGGATACCACCTTTCCTTTAAAAAACATAAAACCAAGAGATCGAGGACACAAAACCCTTGCTTCTTCCCTAAATGTGAAAACTTGAAATTATGAGCTCGCCAGCTGGAACATGACCTTGCATTCTCAAATTAAAAGTCACGTACACAGAGTTTTATTAAATCCATAAAGAACAGTTAAAGGCTGTCAAAAACTCATATTTTTCTCTGATTGGATATTCAAAGCCCCTAATAAACTAAAGAAACTTTTTAGGATCATAAACAATGTGCATCCCCTGATACACTACAAAATCAGTTATTCCATCAGCCTAACTGTGCAGTGATGTGGCTCCATTTTTTTAAGTAAAAATCTGCACGGACATAGATGATAAGCATTTCCAGAAGCTATCTTTTTGGAACTCAACATTCACTGCCCCAGCTCAGCGACCTCTTTCATTCAGTTCTGTCCCATCTCAGCTGAGTCTCATACTGATCAATCAATCAATCAGTGGATTTGTAGTGTTATGTGTCACCTGTGAGGGTATCCAGGCGCTGGCAGGGTCCAGATGATTAGCCAAATAGCGAGGTCTTCAGATATTTTTGGAATTCTGTCACCAGCGATGGTGAGGTCCGTAGATAAAAGGGTATCTTATTCCATGTCTTCCCTTCTAGGTAGGAGGAGGAGTGACCTCCTCCTCTGCAACATGGGATGCCGGGGTTGAGAGTTAGAGAAAAGGAGGTTTCCATGGGCTGATGGAAGTTCAGGCGATGGTTCAAGAAGGTGGGTCCACCATTGAATGGATGCATGGTTCAGCAGCTTGAACAGGTATCTTTTCTGTACAGGGAGCCAGGGGACTTCCCCGAGGTAAGGGGTGATGTTGGTTCATCTAGGAGGATCCAGGATGAGTCTGGCTGTTCAGCGTTCTGTATGATCTGTAGTCATCAGAGGAGGTGAGCTGCGTTCCCTGCATAGAGAGCATTGCTGTAGTCCAGTTAGCTGGAGACTAGGACCTAGGTGACAATGTGTTTAGAGCCTTGGGGTAGCCATTTGAATACCTGAGTCGTCATGTTGTTCTGAGTGATGCCCAGTTTTCTAGTGTGGCTAGTGGGGGTAGGAGTAGGTCCGAGTTCTCTTGTGTTTCCAAAACTCAGTACCTCTGTTTTGTCTGTGTTGAGCTTCAGGTAATTGTCCTTTATCCAGTTGGCAACGTCTGTCATGCAGTTGTGGAAGTTGGTCTTGGTGTTGGTGGTGTCTTCGGAGAGCATAAGTTGTGTGTCGTCAGCATAGGATATGATGTTGATTCCATGGTTTTTGGCAATGATGGCCAGAGGTGTAATGTTGTTTGTTGCAGCTGAGGGGTTGGAGAATTCTTTGACAATGTTGTGTACTTTGTTGTTTTTGGAGCTTCATTTGATGCGTGAGGCTAAGGCCTTTTTCTTCAATTCTCTCAACTGTCTGTGGTACAGGTTGGGAGGGCTGTCATGAAAGGGGTATTGTTGGTCATGTCCTTGCTGGTACACCATCTTCGATCCACTTATTTACAGTGTTGTTTAGCAGTTCTGAGGTCTTCAGTGCACCAGCTAACTTGCTTGGTGGAACTTCTGTGGGTGCTGTTGCAGATAGGAGTGACGCTGTCAGTGTAGTTGGTGATCCAATTTTAGAATTGTCTGACATTCTAGTCTAGGTTGTTAGAGGAGATTGGGTGGGTGGTGTTGAGGGCGTTCATCTATGTGTCCTTTGACACTTTGCGTCAGCTGCAGTATAAGGCGTTGGGCAGACTGGGGGCAGAGGTCTGTGAGCTGGTGATGTTGAAATGGACGGTGGAGTGGCCAGTCTAGGTGAGTTCCATGGTGTGGCTGTACCTGATGGGGTCACTGGAGGTGAAGATGGGGTCTAACATGTAGTCTTCGGTATGCATGGGATCATGGACAAGTTAGATGAGTCTGATGTTGTTCATGCTGTTCTGGAAATTGGAGGTGCTGCTATTATTATGGTCGTTGAGTTGGAAGTTGAGGTCACCGATTAAAATTTAGTTGATGGAGTATATGGCAAGTGGGGGTGTGATGAATTTGGTGATGAATTTGTAGAAGGCTAGACTTGGCCCTGTCAGGCAATAGGTCAGGGTTGCCCTGATCGTGGTTTTCCTGTCTGTTTTGGAGTCAGAAGTTGAGGTGTTCCTTGGATGGGGTGATGTTGTCATTTGTGGTGGTGCATTGGATGGATTCCTTGTCTATGATGGTGATCCCTCTGCCAGGCTTGTTGATGTGGTCGGGGTGGGTGATGTGCATCCTTTAAGTATTGAGGTGTTGATGTCAGGCACAGAAGCGGGGTTGAGCCAGGTCTTAGTGAGGAAGAGGATATCAGGTATAAGGGTGGAAGGTCCCAAATCTGGGTAGTGTGTTTGCATACTAAACATGTTGAGAAGAGCGCCTGCGAGTTGGTGTTTTGTTCACATGGTGTCTTTGGGTCAGTGGGTTTGTGTGTATAATGCAGCAGGTGAAGTGGCAGTGGGCACCAATGAAAGGTCCTACTGTGGATCGTGGTTTGGTGTGGTGGCAGTGTTTGTGGAGGTATACGCGGTCAAGGATGTAGAGCTCGGTGATGCTGTATCTTTGAGGGGCAGAAGGGGCAGGGGTCATGGTGCTGGACATGGTTCAGAAGTGGATGGGAACAGATGGGCTTGTCTTTGGCATGCCACCAGTGCACCCACTGCACACGTCAACTGCACAGTCTTGTTGCACCCTGCATTAAGTAGATCATGTGGTTTGAATAACGTTTATTCCTCTGGGCCCTCAGACAACATCTGCTCAGTTAAATAGATAAATGATCTGATAGGATTATTTCCTGAAGACCCAGCCACCATTTTCAACAACTCTACTAGGTCTGGGTCTGGCATTATTCTGGCTCAATGAAAAACATCTGTTGTTAAACCTTTCTTGAAAAATCCCACCTTATGTCTGGAGAACATGTATATTTATGAGCCAATCTCGCTTTTCCCATTCCTGGGCAAAAACTGAAGATTAGCGTACAAATGAATTCAAGACTATGTTTAGAGCCACAACAGTCTGGACTGGACAATCTGCTTCAAAAAGTAAATGTTAATGGTGTCAGGGCACTGATTCTGCTCGATCTGTTAGTTGCCTTTGACACCATAGAACATGCCACTGTCATCTTCAGGCTGATTTAAGTGGGCAATTCAGGAATAGTCCTTGAATGAATTAGGTCCTTTCTAGAGAATTGACAGTGAATGGTGTCTCTCCAACACTACAGGGCAGAACCTAAGACCCCTCAGATACAGTGATACAGTGCGCCCCAGGTCTCCATCTTGTCACCCATTATGATATCTATCTATCTATCTATCTATCTATCTATCTATCTATCTATCTATCTATCTATCTATCTATCTGTATATATATATATATACTGTATATATATATTTATATATATATATTTATAGATATGTGGGTGTCATCAGCATAAATACAAAAGTGTGCCCTATGGCAGACTGACTGTATGTTGCTAGCTTGTGGATAACCTATAATTTTATAGAACTGAATCCCTCCAAAACAGAACTTCTCCTTCCTCCTCCTAAGTCTTCAATCTTTGATTCTCTACTCTGGAATGCCTCAATGAGTCCCTGTCTCTGCCCTGCAGCTTTTTCTGAAATTTGTGCATTTCCTAACTTATCTTTAAAGGCACAGGTGGGCAAGGTAGCTAAAACCAGCTTCCGGTATCCAAAAAACCTAAAGTTGCTACCCTGCATCAATACTCATCTGCATATGACAGAGCTCAATACATTCATTAAATTTTTGTTAGACTATGGTCACACTATGGAGTAAGTTTATTACAAGTTGTGCAATACTGTAATCAGAGGTGCTGTGTTGCTCAATGGGGAATATATAGTACTGAGTCATATCTACAAAGATTCAGCACTACTGTAGTTCATCCCCTGCACTGCAACTCATATAGGCTGCCTGGCGCACACCTTTGCACAGCAGTGGAATAGTCTTGCATATGTTCTATACTACTATGGTACCATGTCAGAAATACATACTGTGATTAGGCTAACTTTAAAACTTTTCCCACACTGTATGTGTGCTGTAAAGACCAATGTGGGAAAAGTTAGGAGAAAAGAAAACATTTCTCTTTGCTTCTGCCTCAAATTCGATGTATTTTTGGGCACAATGCCCGCTCCCCATTGTTAGTAGACAAAGCCTTGCATCAAAAACCATGTATGGTAGAAAAGAAGTACACAAGCCACCCCTGAACTCCACTTGACACATAGTACCACAAAGGAGTCAAAGCTCTGTTTGCATTGCTTTACAGGTTACTTTCCAGCACAAAATAGTTCTGAGCTGGAAAGAAAATAACTTATCACAATCTGGCGCCCATTTGAATGTTAATATCAATATACATACGTTTGTGGATATTCACAAACTTGCAAAGTAAACCATGCCTTGTTACTCTCATTCCCAGCCTTTGTAATGGACTTACCACTGAGGATTTCCCCACACTCATGGCAGACAAATCCGCAATACTAAATCTATTAACACTGACAATAATCCCTTTGTGAATTCCTAGAAGGGTCAAATGGAGGTCTTTTCGGCCATAAATATATATGTTTACAGATGGAAATACCTTTGTGAATAGGCTCAATGTTTGCAAGAGAACCTAATACCCATTTTGACAGTTCTCTTGATAATCAAATGTGTTTTGACTTATCACAGAAGTAGACACTCTTTTTTGTCACGATTTGAATAAAAGTTCTTAAGGGTGAATCCCAAATCTTTGTATTTTATCTCTAGATTCTACTCAGTTTTGGCCAACAGACACGCCACTGGTAAACTGCAACACACACAGAATAAAGGATAGTCCTTGTTATCTTGTGGGAAAGGCAAGTATAAACAGCCCCACTCCTTCCCCTGACGCTTTTTGCATGTGATAGAGACAGTTCTGAAATTTTATTTTAGTTCTTTTATTACATAACAATCAACAACAAAACAGATGAATCTGCAAGAGAACAAAACACAGCCACAGCAATTCAAGCATAAACGATCACCTTCTTACTCTACGAGGTTGCAAGAGAAGACCAAAGCTGTCTACCCATTGTACCTTCGAGGACTGGAGTCTTTTATTCAATATCTTCCAACAAGTCAGGGGACAGAAAAATTGAAGGAATGTATTTCACTCATTGATAACCCTCTGTGTTCATTAACAAACACTGTTATTTAAGTGCCTTTATTGTGCCTCCTCCCCTGATGCAACACCACTAACGGCCTCATTTAGGGCCAGATGTACGAAATCCATGAATTGCGACTCGCAAATTGCGAGTCAGAGAGACTCGCAATTTGCGAGTCGCAATTCAGGATGCAGAACGGTGTCTCAGACACCGCCTGCGACTCGCTATGGGGTCGCAAAGACCCACCTCATTTATTAATGAGGTGGGTCACTTTTTGCGACCCCATAGCGAGACCCTGCACTCACAGGGATGGTGGCCTGCTGAAGTCAGCAGACCTCCATGCCTGTGACTGCTTTTTAAATAAAGCAGTCTTTTTTTTTTCATTTTGCAGCCCGTTTTCCTTAAAGGACCATTTGGTTTCGTTTTTTCAGAGCAGGCAGTGGTCCATAGGACCACTGCCTGCTCTGAAAAAATATTTTTGTCGACCCCTTCCCTTTTGCGAATTAGTTACCACCAGTGTAACACTGGTGGTAACTGCGAGTTGCTTTGCGACCGCATTCGCGGTCACAAAGCAATTCTGAATTGCGATGCGAGTCGCAAATAGGAAGAGAACACCCCTTCCTATTTGCGAGTCGCATTCACAAATTGCGAGTCGGTACCGACTCGCAATTTGTGAATGAGCATCGCGTTAGGCCGTTTGCATGGCGCAAACTGCGATTTTCGCAGTTTGCACCATGCAAACGACTTCCTACATCTTGCCCTTAGTGTATGGCGGATAGGTAACTCTGTCACAATCATGACGTATATCCTGTAGCCGTATTACGATTGCCATAGTCTATAAAAGGATCATAATATGGGTGGCGTATGTGACAGAGTAACCCCCTCTACCAAACTCTAAATCAGGCCCTAAAGCTCTGATGACATGAAAATGATATGGTTTCAATCCACATGGTAAGCAAGGTAGGGGAATGCAGATATATCTATCTCATACCTCTATAGAACAGAAGTAGGCAAACTGCAGTGGGATGGTCTGAAAGAAAAGCACAATTCCATGACAGTGTGCGTGGGCCAGTATCAATGGCCCAGAGAATTCTAGGTAGACACTTCAAGCTGTGGACATTTTAGGCCTTTCTGGATCCAAAAGGGCTGTTGAAGCCTCCTGATTGCTCTTAATTTTGGGGTCCACAATAAGGTGTAATTGATAAAGGGCAAGTCTGGTGTCTCTACTCAACACAAAACTAGATGTATCTAGTGCACTAACAAGGCGACCACAAGTTACCTCAGAGTCAGGGATAGGGATTTAGCAATCAGCACCTTAATGAGGAGTAGCAAAAGGCAGTGGAATATGAAACATCAGAACTTCTTGTAGAATTTCCGACCTAAACAACTGCTGCCCTGCTTTATTCCCCTCAACGTGCCCTTCAAAGCCACTCAAATCGTGGTATCTATGATATGCCCTCCAGTCCAACGGACTCAAGTGAATCTAGGACAGTCAACATATATTCTACCAAATTACATTCATGACGGAGTTTTCCTCCCCATAGATAAAAGAGTTAAGATGCTAATTGTCACGGAATTCTCTATTAATGTGCACCTTATCAGACTCGACGTTACCATCTACAGCTATATTTGCAGAGTCACTCAGCAATTCGCAGCTTACTGTCTTTTGAGTGCAAGAAGCCCAGAACCACATGCCAGTGCCCACGCCCCACCTCCTTAAACACCAACGCTCTGAAATGACTCTCAAGGGGTTTGGTAACACTCACTTCAGTTTACAACTAATTACTCCAGGCTGTACTCCACTGCATTCCACTGACGTGACAGACCACATCCCCCATATTTAGAGTTCTTCGCCAGATCTCTGTCACTTCAGAGGGATGCACCAAAGATTTGCTCTGCACAGCAACATTTTTGTTTATCGAAAACAAAGTCCTAAAGTGGTAGTTTGTTTTTGAAAAGCAGAAAATGAATGGTCCTGACGCCCTGGGATTTTTTTTCCAGCACGTAAGGAACATTATTCATATTTCCTCCTCAGTAATGCCAGTGGTCTAATGTCCATTTATTAATGGCCCCGTGTCCGTCGAACACTTTCTGCCAATGGAGCCCGTGGAGGGTCCAATAAAAAGGAAACATGGGGGCCCCAGGACTCTAGTGAGACCAGCGGAACCATGAGATTGGTGAAGTACCCTGTCATCAAACTCAAATGAAAATAATATATACAACTCAGTAAAATATCAATGAACATTCGGTGTCATGCGTAATACAAATAGTTTTAAATATTGCAAAAGAGCATAACGCTCATTGCTGTCCTTGTCACTTTTCCAGTTAAACCGGTACCGTTGAAATATCAGAAAATAAAAGACCATTACAATGTATATTATTATGCAACAGAAGGTGCAATATCCCTTGTCAGGGCAGGTGCAAAACACATGAGAGCGTCTCTCAAAGATTTCGCAGTGTTTCTAATTGTATTTTAATGTTCTGCTGATGTTTTCTAGTGTGCTTATCTAACATACATTGACAGCAAATTAAAATGGAAGTCCAAAATTAAAATAAAAGTCCACCCAGCTGACAGCAAGTTTCTGATACTTGAAGTGACACCATTGAGTTTAATTGTTTTGTTACTCGTTGAACAACGCTATTTATCGCGAGTAATTGAAAGATGTGGGAAACGCTTAATATTTTGGGCGGTGCAAATGCTTCCATGCTCACACTTTTGTGAACCTTAGAGAATAAGCAGCGTCCATGTCAAACAATGCCAATTGTTGGACGAGTTGCCTTTTGAAACAATACGTTTGTAAATTTTGGCAATGACAATTCAGTGAATAAAACTTGATTGGGAGCCTAACCATCTCAGGGAGCAGTTGAAGAAAAAACAAGCATTGGCAAAGCTAATAAGTCTCACCTATGCAAGCTTAAGCCAGGTCGTAAACAAGCATGGATGCTGTTCAGCATGGTTGCAAGTTAGTGTCATAGAAGATGGTGTGGTGTAAAGTGGAGTGGCAAAAAGTCGAGCAGAGTGTGGTAGAGTGGAGACGAGCGTTGTGGAGTGGACTGTCATGTAGTGAAGTTTTGTGGGCTGGAGAGGTGTAGAGTGAAGTAGAGTGGCAAAGATTGGAGGGGTCTAGAGTAGCTTGTCACAGAGTGGAATGAAGTACAGTGGGATAGAGTAAGTGGCACAGGGTGTAATAGAGTGAAGTGGCATAGAGTGGTGTACAGTGGAATGGCGTAGAGTAAAGTAGAGTGTTGTAGAGTGGAATCTCATAGCAAGGAGTAGAGTGGAGTCATGTGGAATGGACTGAGGGGGCATGGACTGGTGTAGAGTGAATTGTGTAGAGATGAGTAGAGTAACATAGAG
The DNA here is from genome assembly GCF_031143425.1 of Pleurodeles waltl. Classification (NCBI taxonomy): domain Eukaryota; kingdom Metazoa; phylum Chordata; class Amphibia; order Caudata; family Salamandridae; genus Pleurodeles; species Pleurodeles waltl. The sequence continues at coordinate 899,603,819 of NC_090444.1, read as the reverse complement.
TGGAGTGGCATAGAGTGGAGTAGAGTATCGTAGAGTGGAGTGGCATAGATTGTCATAGAGTGGAGTGGCATAGCCTGGTGTCCAATGGAATGGCATTGAGTGGGCTAGTGGAGTGACATGTAAGAGAGTGTCCTAGAGTGGAGTGGCATAGAGTGTCATACAGTGGAGTGGCATACAGTGGGGTAGTGGAGTAGAGTAGAGGAGAAAGTTGTAGAGTGGAGTGGCATAGAGTGGTGTAGGCTGATGTAGAGTGGATTTGAGTGTCATAACGTGGAGGGGTGTAGAGTGGAGGGGCATGAAGTGGAGGGGAGTACAGTGTCATCAATGTGGAGTGGCATAGAGTGTCATAGAGTTGAGTGGCATAGAATGGTGCAGAGTGGAGTAATGGAGTACTGTGGAGTATGTTGTAGAGTGAAATAGCATAGAGTGGAGTAGAATGTTGTAGCGTGTAGTGGAGTGTTGTAGAGTGAAGTGTCCTCAACTGAAGTAGTGTTGGATGACCTCACCAACCACAACACCACCAATCTTCTAGCCAACTTTAACAACAATCGGACTCAAACAACTAGTCACCAGGTCCACTCACACTGCGGGACACACCCTGGACCACCTCTTCACAGCCAGCAACAAAATCAAGTTCATCCACACAACAGAGCTTACTTGGACCTACCACCACCTAGTACATTTCACCAAAGCAAGCAGACTGGAACTATCCACCACACCCCCACATCCCCCTTTCCGCAGATGGAGTACAGTCACAGAGGATCAATGGACCACCGCCCTACAGTCCAACAAGTCCAGCACACCTCTCTCAACCTTGAATGAGACACCAGCAACCTTTCTGAATGAATCATCAACAGCGCCAACAAAGTCGCCCCCGCAAGGAGCTCTGCCTCCAGAAGATCCAGCAAGCCCACCAGGTGGCTCACCCATGAACTATGCACACTCAAGAGAGAATGCAAAAGGCTGCAACGACATTAGCGTCGCACAAGGGACCTGGCAGACCCCACCACCTTCAACGATGCACTGATGCACTGATGTACCATCGCTGCCTCAGAGAACCAAAGAAGGTCGTCCTATTCAGCCGCATCAAGGAAAGCACCAACCATCAGAAATAACTCTTTAAGATCGTCAAAGAGTTCTCCTACCCAGCAGCCACCGAAAACGTGATTCAACCTTCTCAGACCCTCTGCATCTTGCCTACTGCTTCTATGACAAGATCACAGCCATCTACAGAAACTTTCCTCTGCAACCCACCAACATAGATCACCTTTTGACCCTGTTCGAGGCCCCCTCAGCCACCTCATCACAGACTGGATGACACTATCATACAGGAAACTCCTGCCCTCATGACCTCAACCCACTCTGGTGCACCCAATGACCCCTACCCACACTACATCTTCAACCTCGGTCAGAAGGAGATCAGCATCTTCCTCACTTACATCTGCAACACCTCCATGAAGATTGCCACCATCCCAGAAGCATGGAAACAAGCAGAGGTCAAATCACTACCAGAAGAAATTTTCAGCTGACCACAGCAGGCTAAAAAATTACCGCCCCAGCTCTATGCTCCCCTTCCCAGCCAAAGACCTGGAAAAAACCATCAACTCGCAACTCTCCAAAAACCATGAAAGACACAACCTGCTAGACACCTTCCAATGCAGTCAATGTCATTTGCAACATCATGCCTCAACCCCACCTTCTTCAATGTCTATGTGATGCCATTAGCCAAGCTCGTCAGCCCCCATGGACTCAAAATCATCTCCTACACTGACGACACACAACTAATACTCTCCCTCTTCGCCCCCAGAGACAATTTCAGCACCACCATGACACACGTCGCTGAATGGATGAGATTCAATTGCCTGAAGCTGAACACCGACAAAACGGAGGTCATCATCTTCAGAAGTAACCCCTATTCCTGGGATGACTCCTGGTGGCCATCAACACTTGGACAACCTCCAACCCCTACAAGCCAGGCACACAACCTTGGCATCATCATCAACAGCGAACTTATCTTCAAACAGCAGATATACACAATGGCCTCCTCCAGCTTTCATAACCTCCGCTTGCTACGTAAGATCTTCAAATGGATCCCCCTCAGAGCCAGGCCATCATCACCAGCAGACTGGACTACAGAAGCAACCTCTATGTCGGACTCCCCACCAAGCTCCTTTACCTCCTCCAGATAATTCAGAAAGCACCTGTAAGCCTTGTTCCAGACCTCCCCAGCATGGCCCACATCACCCCCACCTCAGAGAGCTACATTGGCTGTGGGTGCACAAGAGGTACAAATTCAAGGTCCTCACCATCGTCTACAAAGCCCTCTACAACATTGTACCCAAGCTTATGAACCACAGACTTTCCTTCCACCAGCCTACCACTGTGTTTCACTCTACAACCCTCACCCTTGTGCAGGTCCTGAGAATCTGATGCAGTCTCAGTGGAGGTTGCTCCTTCTCCTACCTCACCACTTAGTTCTGGAAAGACCCCCTCCCATCTGTGTACAATGCACACACCCCTTGACTTCAGGAAAAAGACATGGCTGTTTGAGGAGTAGCCAGCGGTGCACAATAAACCTCCCAGAGTGCCTGGATACCTCCCCGGGGGGATAAGCTGCACTTTACAAATCCATTGATTGGATGATTGAAGGGTCACAGAGGGGAAGGTAGTAGAGTGGAGAGATGTAGATTGGAACAAAGTGTTGTAGAGAGGTGTGGCATAAAGTGGAGTGGTGTGGCATAGAGTGGAGTGTTGTGGAGGGGTGTAAAGTGGAGTAAACTGTCATAGAGTGGAGTGGCATAGAGTAGAGTAAACTGGCATAAAGTGGAGTGGTGTAGAGTGGTATAGAGTGGAGTAAGGTGTCAGGGTGGAGTGGCATAGAGAAGAATGCTATACGGTAGAGAGGAGTGCAATACTGTAGAGTGAAGGGGTGTAGATTGGAGAGGTGAAGCATAGAGTGGAGTAGAGTGGAGTGGTGTAGCACAGAGTGGAGTAAAGTGTTATAGAGGAAGTGAAGTAGCGCAAAGTGACATAGAGAGAAGTAAAGTGGTACGTAATGTCTTAAAGTGGAGTGGCATAGAGTGTCTTAGAGTGGAGTGTCGCAGAGTGGAGTGGTGTAGAGTATTGTAGAGTGGAGTGGGGTAGAGTGGTGTGGCTTGTAGTTGAGTGGCATAGAGTGGAGTAGAGTGCCTTGGAGTGCTGCTTGTAGAGTGGAGTGTTGTAGAGTACAGGCTCAAAGAGTAAAGTGGTGTTGAGTGCCATAGAGTAGAGTGTCATAGAGTGGCATATAGTGGAGTGGTGTAGAGTAGAGTAGATTGTCATAGAGTGAAGTGGTGTAAAGTGGAGTATGCATGGTTGTTAGACCTGACATCCTTGGTGTGGTCTCCCCTGTCTTTTTTGTCTGTGCTTCCTATGTTTTGACTGCGCTGGTCCCTGTTTTAGCTGTTTTTGGTACTCTGGACACTTTGGCGGTCATTACAACCCTGGCGGTCGGTGTTAAAGCAGAGCTAAAACCGCCAACAGGCCGGCGGTTAAAAAAAAGGAATTACGACCGTGGCGGAAACCGCCAACATAGACAGCCACTTTAACACTCCAACTGCCACGGAGGTACAAACAAACACCTCGGCGGTAACCGCCAACAGACAGGCGGAAGACGATGTACCGCCCACACTATTACAACCCACCAATCCACCACCTTTTCTGGGGCGGATTCACCGCAAAGTGAAAACGCTCACCTCTACACAACCCACGAGGAATCAGGACGCCATGGAACCCGAGCTCCAGATTCTGCCAGCCTTTGTCTTCCTGCTCCTCTACCAGGAGGACGAATGCCGGCGGCAAAGACAACGGTGAGTACTGCACCTACGACACAGGGGAGGGGGGAGGGAAAAGCGAGTGCCACATACACGCAACACCCCCACCCTCACCTACTACAACACACACGCTAATACACATTGATACATAACAGTTACACCCCCCAACCCCACCTGGAAGAATGCAAGGACAAAAGGAAATGAGTCGAATTATTGTGATATATTCACTTACATACATCAAAAATATTTACAAATACATACATTTGTACTATATACAATTATATACACCAAGAACACAAGTCGAAGGGATTCCACCATCATAGTCCGTGGATCACTGGGCCCAAAAGGCATGGGCGAGGCTCACACTCAATACCGATCAAAACGGAGAGAACACTGCAGGGGCATCAGATAGAAATAAAACAGGCACCTCAGGGGGAAGGGAAGGGTGGGGCACCTCAGCCGGTTGAGTGCACAACGCCAGATCCACGAGGGGGCTCCATGCCCACTGTTCAATCCTGGGGAGTGCAAAGCCACAGTCTCTCAAGTCTCTACAGTGGGTGGGTTGCCCACTGTTCAATCCTGGAGAGCGCAAAGCCACAGACTCTCAAGTCTCTACAGTGGGTGGTTTGCCCACTGTTCAATCCTGGGGAGTGCAAAGCCACAGTCTCTCAAGTTTCTACAGTGGGTGGGTTGCTCACTGTTCATTCCTTGGGAGTGCAAAGCCACAGTCTCTCAAGTCTCTACAGTGGGTGGGTTGCCCACTGTTCAATCCTGGGGAGTGCAAAGCCACAGTCTCTCAAGTTTCTACAGTGGGTGGTTTGCCCACTGTTCAATCCTGGGGAGTGCAAAGCCACAGTCTCTCAAGTGGATAACAGTCACCACTGGTTTCTGGAGGGGGCCTTGTGCCCAGGGTGCTTCATCCTGCCCATGGCAGACTCAGTAGCTTCGGAATCATTTGCGCTGACTGGCCTGCGGGGCTGCTGGCGGCGGTGTCCTGGGCAGCGGTTCAGCTGGTGGCGGTCTTGTCCTGGCCTGCGGGGCTGCTGGCGGTGGTGTCCTGGGCAGCGGTTCAGCTGGTGGCGGTCTTGTCCTGGCCTGCGGGGCTGCTGGCGGTGGTGTCCTGGGCAGCGGATCAGCTGGTGGTGGTCCTGTCTGTGGCAGCGGGGCTTCTGCTGGCGGTCCTGTCTGTGGCAGCGGGGCTGCTGGCGGTCTCTTCCTGGGCAGCGGGGCTGCTGCTGGCGGTCCTGTCTGTGGCAGCGGGGTGCTGGCGGTCGCTTCCTGGGCAGCGGGGCTGCTGCTGGTGGTCCTGTCTGTGGCCTGAGGGGCTGCTGGCGGTCGCTTCCTGGGCAGCAGGGCTGCTGCTGGCGGGCCTGTCTGTGGCAGCGGGGCTTCTGGCGGTCGCTTCCTGGGCAGCGTGGCTGCTGCTGGCGGTCCTGTCTGTGGCAGCGGGGCTGCTGCTGGCGGTCGCTTCCTGGGCAGCGGGGATGCTGCTGGCGGTCCTGTCTGTGGCAGCAGGGCTGCTGGCGGTCGCTTCCTGGGTAGCGGGGCTGCTGCTGGTGGTCCTGTCTGTGGCAGCGGGGCTGCTGGCGGTCGCTTCCTGGGCAGTGTGGCTGCTGGCGGTCCTTTCTGTGGCAGCGGGCCTGCTGCTGGCGGTCATTTCCTGGGCAGCGGGGCTGCTGCTGGCGGTCCTGTCTGTGGCAGTGTGGCTGGTGGTGGTTGCTTCCTGGGCAGTGTGGCTTCTGGCGGTCGCTTCCTGGGCAGTGTGGCTGCTGGCGGTCACCTCCTGTGCAGTGTGGCTGGTGGCGGTCTTGTCCGCCGTGCTGATCTTCCCAGACTTGCCGGTTTTACTGTGCCCCTTTCCCACCTTGGATGGTGTTGCAGCTATCTCCATAATCTCAACTGTACCCCTGGGAGCGGCTTTGGTGGCTGGTTTCTTTCCCCTCTCCCGCTGGGCACTGTCCAACTTTTTATGCTTCAGAGGTGGGGGACTGTCCGTGCTCTGGCTCCTTGCCACACTGCCTGCCCTGCTGCCTGGTGCACTCCATAAGCCGGTGACTACTGGCACCACTGGTCCCGCCGATGTTGTGGCTGAGGTGCTAGGTTGGGACCTGGAGACTGAAGGGGTGGGGGAGGTGAGGGAAAGAGGTCAAGGCTGGCCAGGAAAAGTTTCTTAGGAACACTGGGACGGGTAGCTGGAGGGGGTTTGGGAGTGGAGGAAGAGGATGTGGTTGTGGGAGGTGTACGTTTGCTGACTTTGGGTGAAGGTGCATGGGCTGGAGGCTGTTGTGAGGTGGATGGCTGTTGGGTGGGTGGGTGGCTGCGTTTGTGTACCTTGGGAGATAGCCTCACAGACACACTGGGAGAGGACACAGGGGATGTGTGAATGGTAGTGGGGGTGGTGACTGCACGTGAGCGGGGTGTGGTGGTGAGTGTGCTGGTGATGGACGTAGTGGCTGAGGATGTAGTGCGTGCAGGTGTGAGTGGAGACGAGACAGGGAGGGAGAGGGAGACGAGGAGGAAGGGGACACAGTGGAGGCAGTGGATGTTGGTGTGTCTGCATGTGTGTGATGCTTGCGTGAGTGCCTGTGGGATGTGTGGTGCTTATGTTTGCCAGAGCTTCCCTTGTGTGTTTAGGTGTGTGCATGCTGGTCTGATGGTGTGCTTGGGATAGGCTGAGGTACAGGGGTGTGGGTCTGGGTGGAGGAAGTTGGAGGGGGGAGCCTAGAGACAGGGACAATGGCTGCCATCAGTGCTGAGGCCAGAGTCTGAAAAGCTCGCTGAAGGGCTGCCTGACCAGAGTGAATGCCCCTCCAGGAATGCATTGGTTTGTTGCAACTGCCTCTCTACACCCTGGATGGCATTCAAAATGGTAGACTGCTCAACAGTGAGGGACCTGAGGAGGTCAATGGCCTCCTCACTGAGGGCAGCAGGGGTGACAGGGGCAGGGGCTGAGGTGCCTGGGGCAAAGGTAATGCCCACCCTCCTGGGTGAGCGGGCACGGGGCAAAGGCTGAGGGGCTGCTGGGAGGGCGGTGCTGGTAGGGGGGTGGCAGCTGTACCTGTAGATCCGGGGGACACAGATGGGGCCGCCACCGCAAGGGAGCTCCCATCAGAGGAGGAGTCTGTCTCGCTGGTGTCAGCTCCTGTCCCCGCCGTGGAGCTCCCCTCGCCCTCCGTCCCACTGGTGAATTCGGAGTCCGTAGTCTCGCCCTCCAGGTCCATGTGGGATGCAGCTCCCTCCTGCTCCGGTGCCACTGCCCCTCTGCCTGATGATGCTAATGCACACAAGTACAGGGAGACCACAAAAAGGGGGAGGAAGACAGAAGAAAGACATGTTCAGTGCATGCAATACCGCTACCGTTGGCAGACACGACAGACACAGAAGCCCCCTGCACTACGCCACGCAATTGGGGTCCACTATTCAATCCCTGGGACATGGCTTACAAGGCTATGGCCGATTTCTGCACATATGGATGTCACAGGAGCCTGACTAGGTGTAGTTGGCACTGTACACAGGTGTGGTGGGGTGCAACAGGGCCTGCCTGGCCTAGGGGAACCCACAGCCCACCTCCCTCACCCAGACACCTAAAACGCGCGCTGAATCAGCAGAATGAGGGTGTACTCATCCCCTTGTGGCTGCTGTGATGCCCTCAAGCGCCCATCCAAGTCCAGATACGCCACCGCCAGGATCCTGAACATCACGGGGGTCATGGTGCGACGGGCACCCCTCCCACGTTGGGAGGCCATCCCCAGCTTGGCCTCCGACATCTTCTTGCTCCAGCGGCGAATGCCCTCCCATCTTTTCCGGCAGTGGGTGCTCCGTCTGTGGTAGACCCTCAGGGTCTGGACTTCCTTGGCGATGGCACGCCAGATGTCCTTCTTCTGGTGGGCGCTGACCTACAGGAATTGTACAGGGGAAAAAAGAAGTAATTAACAACTGCACCGTCACAGTCATTGGCCCGCATCCCTACCCTTGCCATGACGCACATGCACTCACCGTCGTTTCATGCACGCCTCATTCTCGCCCCCTCCCTATCTTTCATCCACCCCACTCCACACAATCATTGCCCATGCAGCATGCTCACAGTGTACTTAGCTGTTTGTCTGGACAACCGTAGAGTAGCGTGTACTGGGGGAGGGCCCCATCCACGGGTTTCTCCAACTCCTCCGTGCTGAAGGCAGGGGCCCTTTCCCCAGACACATGAGCCATTGTCTCTTCCAGTCTGAGGTCACAGCAGCACGTGCAGTGTAGGTCCTCTCCTGTCGAAGATCAGGTATCGAGTGATTTAACAGACAGAAAATGGCGGTCACGTCCACGGCGGTGCGTACTGTCACCGCCGGCGTACATCGTCATTGGCTCCTGGGACCCATAGGGTCCAATGCTAACCAATGCAGAATTGCGCCACGGTCTTCGACCGCCTACCGCGATGGTGTACAACTCCAGCGCAGTTACCTCATATCCCCTTGTCCCACCTTACAGGTCAGGCAGCCGCCATTTCAGGGGCCCACATGGCTTTATTTTTTACAGCATCACACATACTTAGGCCTTGCCTAACCACTCATACTGGCAAATTTCACTTTATGAATATTTTCAGAGTAAGCTATGTTTACGTATCTCAGAGTTGGTTGACTCTCTGCTCGCTGTTCTCCTCCATAGGCACCGTCCGCTGGGGCATGTGAGGAGATGGCGGCATCCTCCAGTGTACAGACCGCTGGTGGACCTATCGACAATTGAGGAAAGACATGTGATCATCACCTACAGGATCGATCGTGCCACAATGCAGGAACTGTGTGGCCAGTTGGAACCAGACCTGATGTCAGCTATCCGCCATCCCACAGGAATCCCCCGTCAAGTGCAGGTGCTGTCAGTACTCCATTTCCTAGCAAGTGGGTCATTTCAAACAACAGTGGCCATAGCATCAGGGATGTCCCAGCATATGTTTTCCAACGTGTTGTCCAGAGTGGTGTCTGCCCTGCTGAAACACATGCGGAGCTACATCGTTTTCCCTCAGGTGGAGGATTTGCCTACAGTGAAAGGTGACTTCTATGCCCTGGGACATATCCCCAACTTCATAGGTGCCATTGATGGTACACATGTGGCCTTGGTCCCCCCACGCAGGAGTGAACAGGTGTACAGAAACCGGAAGAGTTACCATTCGATGAATGTGCAGATGGTGTGTTTGGCAGACCAGTACATCTCCCATGTTAATGCAAAATTCCCTGGCTCAGTGCATGACGCTTACATCCTGCGGAATAGCAGCATCCCTTATGTGATGGGGCAGCTCCAGAGGCACCGGGTGTGGTTATTAGGTGAGCACCTGGACCCAAATCAGTGGGAATAGTTGTCTGGGTCTGTGGATGTCCCTATGAGTCAGTGTGTGTCTAACAGTTGTTCCTCGCCATTTGCATGTGACTCTGGTTACCCCAACCTGTCATGGCTACTGACCCCAGTGAGGAATCCCAGGACAAGGGCAGAGGAACGCTACAATGAGGCCCATGGGTGAACTAGGAGGATTATAGAGCGGACCTTCGGCCTCCTGAAGGCCAGGTTCCGGTGTCCCCATATGACAGGTGGTTCCCTATTCTACTTACCAAAGAAGGTGTGCCAGATCATTGTGGCCTGCTGTATGCTTCACAACTTGGCTTTGCGACGACAGGTGCCTTTTCTGCAGGAGGATGGTCCAGATGGAGGTGTTGTGGCAGCTGTGGAGCCTGTGGACAGTGAAGACGAGGAAGCAGAAGAAGAGGACATCGACAACAGGAACACAGTAATCCTGCAATACTTCCAGTGAGACACAGGTAAGAAGACAACACTGCCTGCTACATCTGATTTTAATCTACTACCTCTCTACTGTCTGTCATTTTCACCCAGCGTATGGTCACTGAGTTGTCACTTTCCCTTACGATTTCACAGATGTGGGTCCCACTGTGTGACATCTGCTTTGTTTCCTCATGGACTAGAGGTGTGTGACATAGCTATGTTGACATTACATTTGAAAGAGCATTTTGCCACTGTAATTGCTAATACACTATTTCAAAATCACAGACAGACTCCAGATTGTTTTTTGTTTTAAGGGTGTTTATTTAAGTGCTCAGTATTGGAGGGGGTTGTAAAATGGTGAGGGGTGATGGTGGAGGTCTGTCCATGGCAGAGTCCAGTCTATTAGTCTCACAGGTGCATTGTCCAAAGGGGCATAGGAATTGGAGCTGGGGCAGTTTAAGGATGGACAGGGTGACAAAGTGGGACAAAAGGATGACAATCAGGGTGGTCTAATTTCTTGGCGGGGGTCTTGGCATCATTCTCTGTCTTTGTCCTGGATCTCAGGGACCGTTTGCGGGGTGGCTCTCCCTCTGCAGGGGGTGGGGTGCTGGTGTGGTGGTCCTGTGGCGGTGCCTCCTGTCCACTAGCGCCGGCGGAGGTGGTGGGCAGTTCATCATCCAGGCTAGTGTCAGGGGCCCCTTGTTGTGCCACAGTGTCCCTCCTGGTGTTGACGAGTTCCTTCAGCACCCCTACAATGGTGGCCAGGGTGGAATTGATGGATTTGAGTTCCTCCCTGAAGCCCAAATACTGTTCCTCCTGCAGCAACTGGGTCTCCTGAAACTTGGCCAGTACCGTTAGCATCGTCTCCTGGGAATGGTGGTAGGCTCCCATGATGTTGAAGAGGGCCTTGTGAAGAGTGGGTTCCCTGGGCCTGTCCGCCCCCTGTCGCACAGCAGCCCTCCCAGTTCCCCTGTGTTCCTGGGCCTCTGTCCCCTGAACCGTGTGCCCACTGCCACTGCCCCCAGGTCCCTGTTGTTGTTGGGGTGGTGGGTCAGCCTGGGTTCCATGTAGTGGTGGACACACTGCTGATTGACGTGTCCTGGGGACGGAGATATGGGCCCGCTGGGTGGGTGCTGTGCTGGTGTTTCCAGAGGGGGCAAGCTCTGTAGTGGCCTGTGCCAGTGTGAGGGGAACCGACTGTCCCGAGGTCCCAGATGGGCCGGCCTGGTCATCTAGATCCAGTTGGACAGAGCTGCTGTCATCACTGTGGGCCTCCTCTGTGGGTGGAGTGGACATATCTGGACCCTCCTGTCCGGTGACGTTGGGTAGGGGTCCTGTAGGGGTGTAAAGACATGATTATTGCATCTGTATGTGCCATGGTGTGCAATGGGTGGGTGACCGTGTACCCCAGTGCTTGCATTCCTGTGTAGGACCTTGTGTGATGATGGTTTAGGGGGGTGTATGGGTATGTGCAGTGGCCATGCTTTGGTGATGGGTGTCTTTGCTTTGGTGTTGCATGCAGGGCTTGGTGTTGGGATGGGGGGTTTGTGATATTGGGATATGTGTGAGGAGTAGGAGTGATGCGGTGAGGGTGAGGTAGGGGAATGTGATGGCATGCATGTAGGGTGGGGGATGTAATAGTAAAGATTTGACTTACCAGAGTCCATTCCTCCAGCTACTCCTGTGAGGCCCTCAGGATGCAGAATAGCCAAGACCTGCTCCTCCCATGTTGTTAGTTGTGGGGGAGGATGTGGGGGTCCGCCGCCGGTCCTCTGTACCGTGATGTGGTGTCTTGAGACCACGGAACGCACCTTCCCATGTAGGTCGTTCCACCTCTTCCTGATTTCATCCCTATTTCTTGGGTGCTGTCCCACTGCGTTGACCGTGTCCACGATTCTTCGCCATAGCTCCATCTTCCTAGCTATGGAGGTGTGCTGCACCTGTGATCCGAATAGCTGTGGCTCCACCCGGATGATTCCCTCCACCATGACCCTGAGCTCCTCCTCAGAGAACCTGGGATGTCTTTGCCGTGCCATGGGGTGGTGTGGGTGATGTGTGGGGTGGTTTGTGTTGTGATGTGTGGGGTGATATTTAGTGGTGTGTTGTGTGAGGTGCGTGGATGTTATGTGGGTGATGGTGTTGAGTACCTGTGGATGCTCGTTTGTAGATGGTGGTGTCTCTCTGTGGCCTTCAGTCGCAATTGTTGTCATAAGGGTTTGTGGGTGATGTGGGTGGGTGTTTTATATTGTATTGGGTGTGTGGGAGTGGTGTGTGTATGTGTATCAGGTGTGTGTATTTTGAATTGTCCAATGTGGATGTGTTTTGTATATGTGTGTGTATTTTGAGCGCGGCGGTGTGTACTGCCAATGGAATACTGCGGTTGAAAGACCGCCGCGTGGATTCGTGGGTCGTGATAGTGTGGGCGTATTCCTGTTGGCGTGACGGTGGAGGATTTGTTATCGCCAGTTTATCACTGACCTTTGGTGTGGCGGACTTGTGTGGGTGTCTAGATTTTGTCGGATTCCGGTCTTTGGGTCATAATGACCGCAGCGGAATTCCGCGGCCGCAGCGGAATTCCGCGGCCGCGGCGGTGTGTTGCCGGTCATCTGCACAGCGGTAAGCCGCTTTTACCGCCAATGTTGTAATGACCCCCTTTACCACTGCTGACCAGTACTAAAGTGCAAGTGCACCCTGTGTAAATTGTATGTGTAAATGGCTTTTCCATGATAGACACATTTGATTTACTAGCAAGTTCCTAGTAAAGTGCACTAGAGGTGCCCAGGGCCTGTAAATCAAATGCTACTAGTGGGCCAGCAGCACTTGTTGTGCCATCCACATGAGTAGCCCTGTAAACATGTCTCAGACCTGCCACTATAGTGGCTGGGTGTGAGGTCTTGCACTGCCAAGTCTTGCCAGGCCCAAACCTTCCCTTTTTGTACATGTAAGGCACCCCTAAGGTAGGCCCTAGGAAGCCCCATGGGCAGGGTGCAGTGTATGTTAAATGTGGGACATGTATTATTGTGTTTAGTGAAATACTGCCAAATTTGGTTGTCACTGTTGCAAGGCCTATCTCTCTTATAGGTTAACATGGGGGCTGCCTTTAAATATCTTTTAAGTGCAGTTTCTCCTTGGAAGCGGATAGAAATATGCAGTTTGGGGTCTCAGAACTCATGATTTAAAAATGTATCTTTTGGTAAAGTTGGTTTTTAAATTGTCTGTTTGAAAATGCCACTTTTAGAAAGTGAGCATTTTTTTGCTTAAACCATTCTGTGACTCTGCCTGCTTGTGTATTCCCTGTCTGGGTTAGACTGACAGTTGGGATGTTTGTGAATCTCCTCTAGACAGTGACACAAAGGGAGCTGGGGTGTAGCCTGCATATCCTGATGAGCGATCTGGGCTAGGGTGGAGGCTGCAGTGGTCACTTACACCTAAATGGGCTGTGCCTCCTCTCACTCAATGCAGTCTCCAATCCCTCTGTGTGAGTCCAGAGCAAGGATTGGACAAGGCAGGATCCTGTAAACAACAGAGTCGTTTCTTTGAAGTTGGGATTTTCAAATGCAGAAAGGGGTATAAGTAGTGGACCCAAAACCCCAGATTTTTAGAATTACTTCTGGAACCAAGAGGAACCTCTGCCAAGGAGAATAGCTGAAGAGCTGAGGAGAAGTGATACCCCTGTTTGTGCTTTTTTGGGCTATCCTGCAGTTACTGCTCCTGCCTGACAAAGGGGACAAAGACTGGACTTTGTGGTAGATTCCTGCTTGTGGAAACTCTCCAATGGCTTGGACCGAGCTTGCCTCCTCTTTTGAAGTCTCAGGGCCATCAAAGACTTCCTCTGCCATCACCTGGACTCTCTGCTGAGACTCCTGCCCTGCCAAGTGGAGCCCTATCCAGTCCTTGGGCCCTTGAAATGTGAAGCTGGTAGAACAAGGACTGAAATCCATGCACATGGAACCGTGCGGAGATAATTTGATGCATCACCTGCAACACAGCTGTAAAAATGCAGCTGTAAAAACGATGCGCCACGCGCCTCGCAGCTCAAATCGATGCACCACCTTCATTGCAGCTGGGAAATCGACACATCACCTGCATCTCGGTTGGAGAAACAACGCAAACACTTGCTTGCAGCTGTTGAAAATGACATAAACCCCATGCAGCGCGTTTTTCCATCACCGAGCAGACGGATTTTTCATGCATCCACGCTGAGTGTCAAAGTAGTTGTGATCCTGTGTGGATCCGAGGTGCCCTCTCCGAAAATCAATGCATTGCTTTCTTGCGGGAGAGAAAAACAACGCATCTCCCACCTGACCGGAGAAGAAACGACGCAGGACCTCACTTGCAAGTAAGGAATCAATGCATCACTGACTTTGCTGACGCATGCTTACCCGTGCGGATTTATTTTTGACACAAACCAGGTACTTTTTGTAAAAACAGCATTTCCATTGTTTTCAATGGAGTGAGACTTTCTTTATTTTAAAAATTCATATCTTGACTTGTATATGTTGGATGTTTGTCATATTGGTCTTGTTTGATTTAGATAAATATTATCTATTATTCTAAACTGGTGTGGTGACCATTTTGAGGTGTTTTCACTGTATTACTGTGTGTGGATAGAAATACTTTACACATTGCCTTTGAGATAAGCCTGACTGCTTGTGCCCAGCTATCAAGAGAGTGAGCAGGGGTTGTCTTAGGAGTGTAACTCCCTTATCCTGACTAGAGTCAGGGTCCCTGCTTGGACAGAGTGCAAACTGACTGCCAACCAGAGACCCCATTTCTAACACTGGTGTGATAGAACACCGCCATTGCAGACAACACATTTTCAATTAAAACAACCATTATATTTGCACATACTGTTTTACTGATAAAACTATATACCACACAAATGGTAACATGTGGAAATGGCAGCACCTATTGTATTGATTTATTTTGATCATAGCAAAATATTTGTTTCGACCTCACTTCAGAATGAGAAAAAACATGTTTCATTTGTGCTTTGCTAATTCTGATATATTCTGAAATATTTGCAGAGTTCACTCATAGACATTTATATTTTGTTGTGTGCTAGAAAAAAAACTATCCGTTCCCACCTTCAGGTTCCAGCAAGATTGTCACAAAAGTCCTCTCACTTTGAGTTAGAGAAATAAAAGTAACCACCAAACTCCCTTGGAAGAGAGAGTCTGATATTTGACCTCTGTCTTTGAATGCACAGCAAATGTGACAAGATAAAAAAAATTTAAAGGCCTGTTTATGGAAAGCGAGCACTTGTGGACGAATATATCCGTGATGGTACACAGGCTGTGCTTCACAAGAGGGGCAAAAACAAATAAAGCCAGCAAACAGAATGAACGCAAATATCAATTATAAACCACAAACCAATGGTAAGTAATAGGTGGAATGCATTCTCAGGGAAACTTTCAAAATGCCCCCAAGAAGTCTTTTCACAACAAGACAGCTGCACTGTCTTGGAGGGTTTGACCTAAAAATGGGTAGCAGTCAACTTAAGAATATTTTTTGAGACTCAGTTGTTGGAAGTGACTTTTTAGGCACATTTCTATTTATGAAAGTCTCTTAATTTCAGCCTTATATAAAATTATAAGTTGTTTGCATTTTTCTAGCCATGCACCTTCTAAAAATGGCTTAACCGAAGTACTGTCCTTGTGTTAGCTCCTGGAACTAATACATTTGGAAAGCTGGAAATATGCCTTGCTGTTCATAGCAACATGGGAGTGGCTTAAGTACTACTCCTCTCTTTTTTATTGTCAAAACGAAAGAGAGGAGAACCAATAAATGAACTGCCACCCAAAAAACTGGTCCCTCACAAACTTAATAAAAAGACTCTCTTGAGAATTTTTAAGGTTAGATTTATTTTTCTTATCACTGACCAACTCTCCAGGTTTTCTTCTGTGCATGGGAGACTTTCACAACCAGTTCAATATCTCAAAGTCAACACAAATTGGTCTTGGCTTTACCTTTAATGTGATGGATGGAGTGATTGGCTATCTGTTGTACGTTTAGTGTTGCACAAGGCTTGTTCCCAGGGGGCAGTTTCTCACACTTCAACAAAATCCATCATGTCAATTTTGTGCTAGTCAACAGGACTATCTATAAAGTGAAGAACCATAGTATAAGATTTGAATTAACCCCTCCTTAAGTTAATCCCTTATAATTTTGTATTTATGGAAATAAAACTGAGTCCACATTGTCACCGATCCTACTGTTAATATCTATTAATGCAAACACTGGTTCCTGACCTAGGTGCTTGTTTGAGAGCGTAGGACATTCTGGGTGTTGAAGTCTTGCTTTGCTCATATAGAAGTAATTTGACAAAAATAACTGAAATCACTTATAGATGAATGAAAAGATCAGGGGACTGGAGACAACGTCCATAATGACCTGGAATCAGGTTGTCACCCTATAGAGTGACAAAGACTTTGATTCCAAAGAGCTGGCAGGCATCCTGATTTTAAAGAGAATGGAAAAATTATCTTTTATCAATGAAGCAGTCAGAGAAGAACTCATTTTGGACAAGAGAGTACCAGCAAATAGCCTAACATGTTATACAAAATGTACAGTACCTTCCAGCACTCCCTAAACACACATTTTGTGATAGAAAGAGTGGTCAAATATACACAGAAGGACATTTTTTATGTGCTTGAAGTTCAGCAACCCGTGTTGAAGACTGGAGACACTAAAATAGGTAGTTCCACCCCTCTCACATATTAGGTGAGAGTTCGGTATATATTGATCAACCAAAGAAAGGATGGAATTTGTATTTTATTTCTCAATAAAACGTGTGCCCTTGAACACATTTTAAAACGTTGTAGAGTACATTATTTTGTCCCATGCCCACTTGCCCTTACATCCAAAGACACCTGCATATGAAGGACAATTGCCTCAAGCCTAACTCGGACAAAACGGAAATCCTCCTCTTTGGACACAAGCACTCCCCATGGGATGACACCTGGTTGCCCGCTGCCCTCGGATCCCCTTTACCCCTGCTGACCACTCACAGAACCTCTGGTTTATTCTGGGCACCCACCTCACCATGAGAAAACAAGTCAACACTGTCTCCGTGGCATGTTTCAACACACTCTGCATGCTGTGCAAGATTTTCCACTGGATACCACTCTCCATCATCATTCCCGACCTCAGAGCCCTCCAATGGTCCCCCTGTACATCAAAGATGCCTCTTCAAACTCCTCCTGCACACGCATTAAGCCCTCCATAACATCGGACCTGCCTCAAGTTCCAACAGCCCACCAGAGACCTCCGCTCAGCCTCCCTCACCCATGTCCACCGCATCTGAGGCGAGCACCTCGGAGGACGCTCCTTCTGCCACCTCACAGCCAAATCCTGGTACAACCTTCCTCCCCTGCCTGCGGACCACCCAATTCCTGAAAGACTTTAGGCAGCAGCTCAAGATCTGACGTTTCGACCATCATCTCCTCCAGAGGGTCTGACCCCAAAGCACCAAATCAGCACCTGGAGACCCTTTGGGGTGACATGCCGCACTGTCCAGGAACCTTCTGATTGATTTGTTGATTGTTTGAATGGCCTGTAGCATGTGAGGGCTTGATGAACTCATCCTTCCGTTCATCCAGTCTTTGTCCCTTTGCTTCAAGTACAGTAGGGATTGGCTGGGACCAGTCTAGAAGTCTGGCTCTGTGCTGAGTTTTTGGGGTAACCAACTTCTGCTTTGCATGACCTTTTGCCATTCACAACAGGGGTGGATGAAGGGCCTCTCACGCAACTAGACACTACGTCTGAGCGCCCATAGGAGCTGTGCAAGACATAATAGGAGCAGCAGGATATGGATTCTGGTCCTGGAGCTGGACTCTGAGGCTATGCCCTGTAATCAGCTGCCCATGCATCCAAGCCCCTGGTACTAGCAGGTACACACCCCAATGCACAGCTGAGGTTAGTTAGAGAGCATGGCCTATTGCCATACCCTGAGCAAATGCACTGTGCAGCCCATCCTGCATACAGTCCTACTTAAATGCAGTGGGGTTCAGTCAGGGGTCTGACCTATCCAAGGTTTGTAATCTCATATGTCATAACTTCATTTATAATCCATGCCTTAGTATTAGATCTTTATAATGTTGATAGTAGGATAGGTATAGAGAATTAGGATTTAAAGAGGCAGAAAAACAATAAAGAACAAGGCATATTTTAAGCTCAGTATGCATCTTTAATAACAACATTGATGGTAGTTGTTTTATGTGTTCACCTTTTATTTTAAAGATGTTTTTTACAGAAGCTTGGTGGTAAAGCCAATGTTGCACAGGTGCCAAAGGTCTATCTAATGGTTCCAATTGTTGGTCAAGTTCAATATGTTGCAGTTCCAGTTATGGCACAGCCAATTCAGAGTTCAGGAATGAACCAGTTTGAGTCTACACTTAATGTCCAGACAACTGCACAAATTGTGAATCAGAGACAGACAATGCCCATGTACTCCCCAGTAACAACACCACAGAATGTTGCCACAAATCAGTTGAATGAGACTTTTGGTACAGTATTACCTGGCCAAGGTAAAAGATAAATGTTCCCACAAAGTCAAATGAATTTGTCAGGACTAGATACCTTGACAGTCCCTGTGACTATAGGTCCAATTGTCCTGTTGTATGCCCAGGGTAATAATAGGAGTGCTCCCCAGATTCCATATCTCGTATCAGCAATGAATTATCCTTTTGCAGAAATGGAGAGACTGAACACTACTGTGCCAGCCATGACTCAGATGAATTCTTCTGGTTCTAATCAGACATATGATCGAGTAGGCCCGTTGAATGATATTACATGTCACACATGTTCAGTAGGATCATGTGTGTTGGCTCAGGGGCAAGCCATGAGGGCTCCATTTAATATTCCACAGCTTACACCTCGAGATGGTAGTAACAATATTAGTTAACAAGAATTGGCAACTCAACAATTAAGTGAATGGTTAGATGGTTTAAATGGAGTATCAGTTTCAGGGAACACCTCAGAAGCAGAGAAAACATTGAACATGACTAGACTAAAATTAGAATTCAGTGAAAAGATTGAGGGAACACTTGAATTAGACAGATTGGTTTCTTACAATGAAAATTAATTATGCTTCATGTGCAAAGATATTACACTTCGAGCGGGACAGATCTATGGGAAATTAACTGATTTGGCAGAAGAGTATGAAGTTGTGATGAATAAATCAAAACAGTTAAAAATACGTCATAGGTTTGAATTTGATTATAGAGACATTGCGAACATGAGATTCACATCAGAGCATCCAGACCTGGGGAGCATTAGATAAATGGGAAGGAAGATGGGCAAAGAAAAGAGAACAGAAGAAAAATCAGACTGCATCTTCAAAGGGTGTACAGGAGGCTGAGGGAGCCGTAAAAATGATACCAATGAGGGAAAATCTGGGAGGGAATTTTGTGCATGTACCATGGAGCAGAAGTCACATTCTGTCATTTACTAATGATTACCAAAAGTTTAGGGAGAATCCTGTTAAATGGTATCAGCGAACGGAAAGGTTTGTTAAGCTTGCAAAGTGGTTGTGGGAAGATTTGAATACTTTATTTGAAATTGTGGTTTCAGCTGATTTGTGGGTCGAGTGCAAGCAGAGTGTTGATTGGCCAACACGTGA
Source organism: Pleurodeles waltl (assembly GCF_031143425.1). Classification (NCBI taxonomy): domain Eukaryota; kingdom Metazoa; phylum Chordata; class Amphibia; order Caudata; family Salamandridae; genus Pleurodeles; species Pleurodeles waltl. Next base: position 899,584,625 of record NC_090444.1, on the reverse strand, counting down.
ACCACCAAGGGATGCAGTAACAGGTGTGCCGTCTGAAGATGTGATGAAAAGCTACTGCAAGGTGATTGAAATTTTGAAAACTAAAGTTTCCCCCAAAGATGTTGATTGGCAGAGCATTGTCAGGAAAGCTCAGGAGACAACAGAGTCTGTTCATGCTTATTATGACAGACTGTTGCAAGCATTCAAACACTACAGTAGCACAGAGATTATTAAACCAAGAGATACAATTTATTTTGTGTTCAGATTTGTTCAGGGCTTGAAGCCTGAAGTTAGCAATATGATTTGAAATGATTTGATTTGCCGGCAGGGAAAAACATTTGTAGTGACAAAATTGAATTGAAGCAGAAGAGGTTAAGGGAAAAGGAGACGGTGATGCAAATTAAGTCCGGAGTAGGCATGCAGGGATTGCAGGGAATGGTGAACACAGGAGGAATGCAGGTGAGCATAAGAGCAGGGCAATATGGTGCCCAAAGTTAGAGGTAGATGTCATGGAATTTGAGTAGGTCCAAATGTTAAAGGGGCTGATGTTTAAAATATGAAGAAAATGCTTCCTTGTCATGCGTGTGGCAATGTCAGACATTGGAAACAGGAGTGTTCATATAATATTCTAAATAACTTTGTGCAAAGTGGTGGTGTTGCGCAGATGGTTGACAACAGTCAATTTAAAAATCAAAGATTCCAAAGGCCCTGAAATCAGAATACTAATGTTCCTACTGGAGCAGTACAAATGCAAGTTCCCCAACAATTAGTAAAATTCCACCATGAAATGAGTGAAGAATATTTGAGTGAGAGTTCAGAAGAGGAAGAATGTGTGCTGGCTGCCTCACTGGAAGGAGATCACTGTGGTCCTTATGTGAATGCAAGTGCTATGGGTCATGATGTTTCATTTCTGGTGGACAGTGAAGCAACTTGTTCCACCGTCAGATCTGAATGAGTCTCTCATGTGCCCCTTTCTGGCAGGACAGTTCAGGTGATAGGTGTAGCAAATCGACATTAAGTCAACCTATTGCTTAGTTTATTCCAGTCAAGATAGAAACCTTTGAGGATTTGCACCAATTCGTAGTCTGCGACTCAAGTCCTGTGAGTCTGTTAGGAAGAGATTTGCTATGCAAATTAAAATGCTCCATCACTAGTACTCTTGAAAGGGATAGCAATTCAACCAAATAGTGATGATGAAACTTCCAGTCAAATTGATGAGATGTACCCCCTAGTTTCATTATTTCCTGTCATGACAGTTAGAGACGTGCTTGATGAATTACAAGATACAGTAATGTTGAGAGTTTGGGATCTCTCTGGAAAATATATTGGACTCACACGAGATGTTGAGCCTGTCAAAGTAACAATAAAGCCAAATGCAGTCTTTCCTAGAACTACACAGTATAACATGACTCCAGAAGTAATTGAATGAATAACATTAATAATTGCTGACTTGACCGAGCAGGGAGTTCAAAAAGAAGTGATGAGTAGCCTGATGTAATTTCCAATTATGGGATTGCCGAAAGCCAAGTGGGAAATACTGCATAGTACAGGATTTGTGAAAGGTGAACAAAATTGTGGTATCCTGTTGTCCTGTGGTACCAAATGCAGCAGTAATCTTATTCCAGATTCCATGTGAAGCAGAATGGTTTTCTGTTATTGATTTATCACAGGCATTCTTTTCGGTGCCCCTGCACAAGAAAAATCAATTTATTTTCTCATTCAGATTCGGCAATCGTATGTATTCGTGCTGCTGTACTCCACCGGGGTTTTCAGAATCTCCGCCCATTTTAAATCAGATCTTGAAAAAGAATCTAGGCCCATATTTATACTTTTTGACGCTAAACTGCGCTAACGCAGTTTAGCGTCAAAAAATTTAGCGCCGTCTAACGCCATTCCGAAGCGCCATGCGGGCGCCGTATTTATGGAATGGCGTTAGCCGGCGCAAGCAGACCGGCGCTGCCTGGTGTGCGTGGAAAAAAACCACGTAGACCAGGCAGCGACGGCGTAGGGGGGAAAATGGCGCTAGGGCGTCTTAAAATGGCGCAAGTCGAGTTGACGCTAAAAAATCGTCTTAACCCGATTTGCGCCATTTTTTCGACGCCCAGGCGCCATTTAAATGACTCCTGTCTTAGTAAAGACAGGAGTCATGCCCCCTTGCCCAATGGCCATGCCCAGGGGACTTATGTCCCCTGGGCATGGTCATTGGGCATAGTGGCATGTAGGGGGGCACAAATAAGGCCCCCCTATGCCACCCAAAAAAAATTGAAAAATAAAAAAAATTATACTTACGTGAACTTACCTGAATGTCCCTGGGGTGGGTCCCTCCATCCTTGGGTGTCCTCCTGGGGTGGGCAGGGGTAGCAGGGGGGGTCCCTGGGGGCAGGGGAGGGCACCTGTGGGCTCATTTTGAGCCCACAGGCCCCTTAACGCCTACCCTGACCCACGCGTTAAAAAGTGGCGCAAATGCGGGGTTTTTTGACCCGCCACCTCCCGGGCGTGATTTTTGCCCGGGAGTATAAATACGACGCATTTGCGTCGCCGTCATTTTTTTAGACGGGAACGCCTTCCTTGCATCTCATTAACGCAAGGAAGGCGTTCACGCTAAAAAATGACGCTCTTTGCCCATACTTTGGCGCTAGACGCGTCTAACGCCAAAGTATAAATATGGCGTTAGTTTTGCGCCGAATTTGCGTCGAAAAAAACGACGCAAATTCAGCGCAAACGGAGTATAAATACGGGCCCTAGTCTTTGAACATGCCGTTTCAGTCATTGATGATTTGATGGTCACATCTAATACACCAGTAGCTTGCAGAAGAGATACCATAGTGTTGTTGAATCATTTGGGCAAGAATGGACATAAGGTTTTTCCTACAAAAGTACAGTATTGTCAGAAAGAAGTAAGATATTTGGGTCACCAAATTGAGAAAGGTGCAAGGAAAGTATCAAGAGAAAGAGTTGCAACTACTATGCAAATGAATCCCCCAGTCACAAAGAGAGATGTCAGAATGTTTTTGGGTATGGTGAGCTACTGTTGTGAATGGTTCCCAAATATTTCAGTAATTTCCAAACCACTGCAGAAGCGAACGCATTAAGAAGCTACAGATCCTGTTCCATTTGATGATGAATGCATGAAAGCTTTCACTGAGTTGAGAGAGAGTTTGTTAAGAGCTCCAGCCTTGGGCATGCCTGATTACATGAAACGTTTTTCACTGTTTTTTCATGAACTTGTCATGTGCACTTTCTTGTTTGAAACCGTCGCATGGAAGAATGAACAGGCCTGTGCCATATTCTTCCACCAAACTAGATCCTGTTCCTGCAGCTTTGCCCGGTTGTTTAAAAGCTGTGGCTTCCACTGGTGTAAGCATTGTGATGGGACACCCTTTAACTGTTTATGTCCCACATTTGGTTGAAGTCCTTTTCACCCGAACAAAAACCCAATATTTCACAACTGCCCATCTTACCCGTTATGAGTTATTAATCCTTGGTTCCTCAAATGTGACAATCAAGAGATGTATGACACTGTTTATGTTGATGAGTCAAAAGATGTTATTGAAATGGAACATGACTGCTGTGATGTCACTGAACTATGCACCAACCCGGACCTGATATTCAGGATAATTCTTTAGAGGAGAATGACAAGGTTGTTTTTGTTGATTGCTCCTGTTTAAGAGACAACAAAGGTACTCCAAAAGCTGGTTATGCAGTCAGCACCATCTCAGGAGTATGCTTTGATGGGCACAGATGGTGCCCATCTCTGCATAAGCCAGTCTACACCGGTTCAGGGATCCCCCAGCCCTGCTCTGGCGCCAAACTGGACAAAGGAAAGGGGAGTGACCACTCCCCTGACCTGCACCTCCCAGGGGAGGTGCCCAGAGCTCCTCCAGCGTGCCCCAGACCTCTGCCATCTTGGATTCAGAGGTGTGCTGGCACACTGGACTGCTCTGAGTGGCCAGGGCCAGCAGGTGACGTCAGAGACTCCTTCTGATAGGCTCTTACCTGTGTTACTAACCTATCCTCCTTCCTAGGTAGCCAAACATCCTTTTCTGGCTATTTAGGGTCTCTGCTTTGGGGAATTCTTCAGATACCGAATGCAAGAGCTCACCAGAGTTCCTCTGCATCTCTCTCTTCACCTTCTGCCAAAGGATCGACCGCTGACTGCTCAGGACGCCTGCAAAACCGCAACAAAGTAGCAAAGACGACTACTGCAACCTTGTATCGCTGATCCTGCCGCCTTCTCGACTGTTTCCTGGTGGTGCATGCTCTAGGGGTAGCCTACCTCCGTTCTGCACCAGGAGCTCTGGAGAAATCTCCCGTGGGTCGACGGAATCTTCCCCCTGCAACCGCAGGCAACAAAAGACTGCATCACAGGTCCTCTGGGTCCCCTCTCAGCACGACGAGCGTGGTCCCTGGAACTCAGCAACTCTGTCCAAGTGACTCCCACAGTCCAGTGACTCTTCAGTCGAAGTTTGGTGGAGGTAAGTCCTTGCCTCCCCACGCTAGACTGCATTGCTGGGTACTGCATGATTTGCAGCTGCTCCGGCTCCTGTGCACTCTTCCAGGATTTCCTTCGTGCACAGCCAAGCCTGGGTCCCCGACACTCTAACCTGCAGTGCACAACCTCCGGCGTCGTGGGACTCCCTTTTCTGACTTCGGGTGGACTCCGGTTCACTCCTCTTCTAAGTGCCTGTTCTGGTACTTCTGCGGGTGCTGCCTGCTTCTGTGAGGGCTCCCTGACTTGCTGGGCGCCCCCTCTGTCTCCTCATCCAAGTGGCGACATCCTGGTCCCTCCTGGGCCACAGCAGCATCCAAAATCCCTAACCACGACCCTTGCAGATAGCAAGGCTTGTTTGCGGTCTTTCTGCGTGGGAACACCTCTGCAAGCTTCTTCACGACGTGGGACATCCATCCTCCAAAGGGGAAGTTTCTAGCCCTCTTCGTTCTTGCAGAAACCACAGCTTCTACCATCCGGTGGCAGCTTCTTTGCACCCTCAGCTGGCATTTCCTGGGCATCTGCCCTCTCTCGACATTGTCGCGACTCTTGGACTTGGTCCTCTTGTTCCACAGGTACTCAGTTCCGGAAATCCACTTTGGTTGCATTGCTGGTGTTGGTCTTCCTTGCAGAATTCCCCTATCACGACTTCTGTGCTCTCTGGGGAATATAGGTGCACTTTACACCTACTTTTCAGGGTCTTGGGGTGGGCTATTTTTCTAACCCTCACTGTTTTCTTACAGTCCCAGCGACCCTCTACAAGCTCACATAGGTTTGGGGTCCATTCGTGGTTCGCATTCCACTTTTGGAGTATATGGTTTGTGTTGCCCCCAAACCTATGTGCTCCTATTGCAATCTATTGTAACTTTACACTGCTTGCATTACTTCCTTTTTGCTATTACTGCATATTTTTGGTATTGTGTACATATATCTTGTGTATATTTGGCATCCTCATACTGAGGGTACTCACTGAGATACTTTTGGCATATTGTCATAAAAATAAAGTACCTTTATTTTTAGTATATCTGTGTATTGTGTTTTCTTATGATATTGTGCACATGACACCAGTGGTATAGTAGGAGCTTTGCATGTCTCCTAGTTCAGCCTAAGCTGCTCTGCTATAGGTGCCTTCTATCAGCCTAAGCTGCTAGAAACACCTCTTCTACACTAATAAGGGATAACTGGACCTGGTACAGAGTGTAATTACCCCTTGGTACGCACTACAAGCCAGGCCAGCCTCCTACATTGGTTGTGCAGCAGTGGGATACGCACTTGTAACTACTTACCACTTTGTCATATTGTACTTTTCATAGGAGAAAAATATACAAAACAAGTTCAGTGTATGTACACCTAACCAAAAAGTTTTGCTTTTCTTCTCTTACACTATTTGCTAAGTGCTGAAAAGTACTTCACAACTTTCAAAAAGTTTGAAAAAGTTTTTTTTCCTGTTCTTTAAAAAGTCCTAAAACTTTTTCTATCCTTTATCTGTCTCTAAACCTTTTTCTATCATGTCTGGTGTAGGAATTCCTCTTAATTTGGTCAATACTACTTATGACCACCTTAACTTTAAGAGCCTAAGGAGTATCTGCATTGATAGAGGTTTAGTGGTAGGTAAGAACCCTTCTAGAGAGCTACTGTCTAATATGCTTATTGAGATTGATAAGGCCCAGGGTGGCACCTCATCTGAAAAGTTGATAGATAGCTCACACTCTGACTCAGGGGAGCCCCCAGTTGGAGTGTTGCAGGGTTCCCTTCTTAATTTGCCCCTTGGCAGACCACCTAGCAATGCTGGTAGTATTAGAAGCTCCCATCATAGTAGGGATGTTTTTATTCCTGGAGGCCAGGTTGCTAGGGTGCCAACTGTTAGGGACATTTCTCCCTCTGCTCATTCAAATCTTTCTTCTGTGTCAAAACATTCCCAACCCACCCACCCTGATGACAAGATGTTAGAAAGGGAACTCAATAAGTTGAGAGTGGAAGAGACCAGGCTGAAGCTTAAACAGCAACTGCGGGCTCTAGACAGGGAATCCCTAGACTTAGAAAAAGAGAGACAGAGGTTGGGGTTTGGACCCCATGGTGGCAGCAGCAGTATTCCAGATAGCAATCCTGTGAGAGAACATGATTCTAGGAATCTGCATAAGATAGTTCCCCCTTACAAGGAAGGGGGTGACATTAACAAGTGGTTTACTGCACTTGAGAGGGCCTCTATGGTACAGGGGGTCCCTCAAAGGCAGTGGGCTGCTATCCTATGGCTATCTTTCAGTGGAAAGGGTAGGGATAGGCTCCTTACTGTGAAGGAAAGTGATGCCAATAATTTTACAGTTTTGAAGAATGCACTCTTGGATGGATTTGGCTTAACCACTGAACAATACAGGATTAAGTTCAGAGAAACCAGAAAAGAGTCCTCACAAGACTGGGTAGACTTTGTTGACTATTCAGTGAAGGCCTTGGAGGGGTGGTTACATGGCAGTAAAGTTTCTGACTATGAAAGCCTGTACAATCTAATCCTGAGAGAGCATATTTTGAATAACTGTGTGTCTGATTTGTTACACCAATATCTAGTGGACTCAGATCTGACCTCTCCCCAAGAATTGGGAAAGAAGGCAGACAAATGGGTCAGAACAAGAGTGAACAGAAAAGTTCATACAGGGGGCGACAAAGATGGCAAGAAGAAGGATGGTAAGTCTTCAGACAAGGGGGTGGGACAAATCTAAAAATGAGTCTTCATCAGGCCCACAAAAACACTCTGGTGGGGGTGGTGGGTCCAAATTCTCTTCTAATCAAGTAAAAAAACCATGGTGCTAATTATGTAAAGTAAAAGGCCATTGGACAACTGATGCCAGTTGTCCAAAGAAAAGCACCAAGCCTCCCACTACCACAACCCCTACTGCAAAAACCTACTAATAGCCAATCCAAGGGAGTAGTTGGGCTCACTTTTGGTAATTTAGTTGGGGTTGGTCTTGTTAGGGAGACCACAGAGGCTGTGCTAGTCTCTGAAGGTGCCATTGATTTGGCCACCTTGGTTGCTTGTCCCCTTAATATGTCAGGGACTGCATAAAACAAGAAGTTCAGAAAATGCTTGAACTGGGAGTGGTTGAACATTCTGAAAGCCCATGGGCCTCTCCTGTGGTGCTTCTACCAAAGCCTCACTCCAAAAATGGAAAAAGGGAAATTAGGTTTTGTGTAGATTACAGAGGTCTCAACCAGGTAACAAAAACTGATGCTCACCCTATACCCAGGGCAGATGAGCTCATATATACACTGGCATCTGCCAAGTATCTAAGCACCTTTGATTTGACTGCAGGGTATTGGCAGATCAAGTTATCAGAGGAGGCTAAAGCAAAAACTGTATTTTCGACTATTGGAGGGCACTACCAATTCACAGTAATGCCCTTTGGTTTGAAAAATGCACCTGCCACTTTTCAGAGGTTGGTGAATACAGTCCTGCAAGGGTTGGAGGCTTTTAGTGCAGCATATCTGGACGATGTATCTGTCTTCAGCTCCACCTGGGATGATCACCTGGTCCACCTGTGGAAAGTTTTGGAGGCCCTGCAAAAGGCAGGCCTCACTATCAAGGCTTCAAAGTGCCAGATAGGGCAGGGGAAAGTGGTTTATCTGGGACACCTGGTAGGTGGAGAACAGATTGCACCACTTCAGGGGAAAATCCAAACTATTATAGATTGGGTTCCCCCTACAACACAGACCCAGGTGAGAGCCTTCCTAGGCCTCACTGGGTATTACAGGAGGTTCATTAAGAACTATGGCTCCATTGCAGCCCCACTTAAGGATCTCACTTCCAAGAAAATGCCTAAAAAGGTATTGTGGACAGCTAGCTGTCAGAAAGCTTTTGAGGAGCTGAAACAGGACATGTGCACTGCACCTGTCCTAAAAAGCCCATGTTACTCCAAGATATTCATTGTTCAAACTGATGCATCTGAATTAGGGGTAGGGGCAGTCTTATCACAACTCAATTCTGAGGGCCAGGATCAACCTGTTACTTTTATCAGCAGGAGGTTGACCCCTAGAGAAAAGCGTTGGTCTGCCATAGAGAGGGAGGCCTTTGCTGTGGTCTGGGCACTGAAGAAGTTGAGGCCATACCTGTTTGGCACTCACTTCATTGTTCAGACAGACCACAAATCTCTACTTTACCTAAAACAAATGAAAGGTGAAAACCCTAAATTGTTGAGGTGGTCCATATCTCTACAGGGAATGGACTATACAGTGGAACATAGACCTGGGAGTACCCACTCCAATGCAGATGGACTCTCCAGATATTTCCACTTAGACAATGAAGACTCATCAGGTCATGGCTAGTCTTATTGTCCTTCGTTTGGGGGAGGGGGTTGTGTAGGAAAGTACCATCTTGCCTGGCATGTTACCCCCATATTTCACTGTATATATGTTGTTTTAGTGTATGTGTCACTGGGACCCTGCCAGCCAGGGCCCCAGTGCTCATAAGTGTGCCCTGTATGTGTTCCCTGCGTGATGACTAACTGTCTCACTGAGGCTCTGCTAACCAGAACCTCAGTGGTTATGCTCTATCTGCTTTCTAAATTGTCACTAACAGGCTAGTGACCAATTTCACCAATTCACATTGGCATACTGGAACACCCTTATAATTCCCTAGTATATGGTACTGAGGTACCCAGGGTATTGGGGTTCCAGGAGATCCCTATGGGCTGCAGCATTTCTTTTGCCACCCATAGGGAGCTCTGACAATTCTTACACAAGCCTGCCACTGCAGCCTGAGTGAAATAACGTCCACGTTATTTCACAGCCATTTACCACTGCACTTAAGTAACTTATAAGTCACCTATATGTCTAACCTTCACCTGGTGAAGGTTGGGTGCAAAGTTACTTAGTGTGTGGGCACCCTGGCACTAGCCAAGGTGCCCCCACATCGTTCAGGGCAAATTCCCCGGACTTTGTGAGTGCGGGGACACCATTACACGCGTGCACTATACATAGGTCACTACCTATGTATAGCGTCACAATGGTAACTCCGAACATGGCCATGTAACATGTCTAAGATCATGGAATTGTCACCCCAATGCCATTCTGGTATTGGGGAGACAATTCCATGATCCCCCGGGTCTCTAGCACAGAACCCGGGTACTGCCAGACTGCCTTTTCCGGGGTTTCACTGCAGCTGCTGCCAACCCCTCAGACAGGTTTCTGCCCTCCTGGGGTCCAGCCAGGCCTGGCCCAGGAAGGCAGAACAAAGGACTTCCTCAGAGAGAGGGTGGTACACCCTCTCCCTTTGGAAATAGGTGTCAGGGCTGGGGAGGAGTAGCCTCCCCCAGCCTCTGGAAATGCTTTGATGGGCACAGATGGTGCCCATCTCTGCATAAGCGAGTCTACACCGGTTCAGGGATCCCCCAGCCCTGCTCTGGTGCGAAACTGGACAAAGGAAATAGGAGTGACCACTCCCCTGACCTGCACCTCCCAGGGGAGGTGCCCAGAGCTCCTCCAGCGTGCCCCAGACCTCTGCCATCTTGGATTCAGAGGTGTGCTGGCACACTGGACTGCTCTGAGTGGCCAGGGCCAGCAGGTGACGTCAGAGACTCCTTCTGATAGGCTCTTACCTGTGTTACTAGCCTATCCTCCTTCCTAGGTAGCCAAACCTCCTTTTCTGGCTATTTAGGGTCTCTGCTTTGGGGAATTCTTCAGATACCGAATGCAAGAGCTCACCAGAGTTCCTCTGCATCTCTCTCTTCACCTTTTGCCAAAGGATCGACCGCTGACTGCTCAGGACGCCTGCAAAACCGCAACATATTAGCAAAGACGACTACTGCTGATCCTGCCGCCTTCTCGACTGTTTCCTGGTGGTGCATGCTCTGGGGGTAGCCTGCCTCCTTTCTGCACCAGGAGCTCGAAGAAATCTCCCGTGGGTCGACGGAATCTTCCCCCTGCAACCGCAGGCAACAAAAGACTGCATCACCAGTCCTCTGGGTCCCCTCTCAGCATGACGAGCGTGGTCCCTGGAACTCAGCAACTCTGTCCAAGTGACTCCCACAGTCCAGTGACTCTTCAGTCCAAGTTTGGTGGAGGTAAGTCCTTGCCTCCCCACGCTAGACTGCATTGCTGGGTACCGCGTGATTTGCAGCTGCTCCGGCTCCTGTGCACTCTTCCAGGATTTCCTTCGTGCACAGCCAAGCCTGGGTCCCCGACACTCTAACCTGCAGTGCACAACCTTCTGAGTTGTCCTCCGGTGTCGTGGGACTCCCTTTTCTGACTTTGGGTGGACTCCTGTTCACTCCTCTTCTAAGTGCCTGTTCCGGTACTTCTGCGGGTGCTGCCTGCTTCTGTGAGGGCTCCCTGACTTGATGGGCGCCCCCTCTGTCTCCTCCTCCAAGTGGCGACATCCTGGTCCCTCCTGGGCCACAGCAGCATCCAAAAACCCTAACCACGACCCTTGCAGATAGCAAGGCTTGTTTGCGGTCTTTCTGCGTGGGAACACCTCTGCAAGCTTCTTCATGACGTGGGACATCTATCCTCAAAAGGGGAAGTTTCTAGCCCTCTTCGTTCTTGCAGAATCCACAGCTTCTACCATCCAGTGGCAGCTTCTTTGCACCCTCAGCTGGCATTTCCTGGGCATCTGCCCTCTCTCGACATTGTCGCGACTCTTGGACTTGGTCCCCTTGTTCCACAGGTACTCAGTTCCAGAAATCCACTTTGGTTGCATTGCTGGTGTTTGTCTTCCTTGCAGAATTCCCCTATCACGACTTCTGTGCTCTCTGGGGAATATAGGTGCACTTTACACTTACTTTTCAGGGTCTTGGGGTGGGCTATTTTTCTAACCCTCACTGTTTTCTTACAGTCCCAGCGACCCTCTACAAGCTCACATAGGTTTGGGGTCCATTCGTGGTTCGCATTCCACTTTTGGAGTATATGGTTTGTGTTGCCTCTATACCTATGTGCTCCTATTGCAATCTATTGTAACTTTACACTGCTTGCATTACTTCCTTTTGCTATTACTGCATATTTTTGGTATTGTGTACATATATCTCGTGTATATTTGGCATCCTCATACTGAGGGTACTCACTGAGATACTTTTGGCATATTGTCATAAAAATAAAGTACCTTTATTTTTTAGTATATCTGTGTATTGTGTTTTCTTATGATATTGTGCACATGACACCAGTGGTATAGTAGGAGCTTTGCATGTCTCCTAGTTCAGCCTAAGCTGCTCTGCTATAGCTACCTTCTATCAGCCTAAGCTGCTAGAAACAACTCTTCTACACTAATAAGGGATAACTGGACCTGGTACAGAGTGTAAGTACCCCTTGGTACCCACTACAAGTCAGGCCAGCCTCCTACAAGCAGAACCTGTGGAAAATGGTGAAAATGCAAGTGTTCTGAAAGCAGATAAAAGTGCAGGAGAGCACAGTCAAAACCACCTGCCAACACAGCAAACGTGAGTCCAGTTGCACCTGAAAAGAGAGCTGTAAAAGGAGATCAATGGCTTGCGTCTGCATCTGAACTGGTTGCTGTCAAATTCCAAACTATAATGGAAACAGATTAAAAGATAAATCAAAATAAAGATGACATTTGTGCTGGGAGGAGAACAAAAAGGAAAAGAGTGCAGAGCCACAAATACTTTTCACCTGAATGGGTCTTGCTGCAAATGAAAGGGAGAACAAATTTATGGCCTTTTGTTTTGACCGTGTTAGCGCTTCTGACCTTAATAAGTAAACTTACAACGGGACGCGAATAGGTCGATGAACCTTTGGACTCGCAATTAAGATGATCCCACCATAACTCCTGTGCATGCAAATCAATAATTAATACTCAACAATAATCAATGACACTAATAATCAATAGTCAGTAATTGTCACACACCATGACCTTTCAGTCATGAATAACCACACCTTTTAGTAACAGTTAGAATATATATTTCTTGAACTACAACACATTCTAAGGTTACAGTGCAAATTAATAACAAGAACAATTGCGCAAACGATATTACATACATTTAGGTTCAGCAGAGAAATTCATCAAACATTATTCACTATTGGCAGCCTTTCATTAGTGAGAATCCTTATGTAACATCAGATTAGCATCAGCATGTTGGGGGTTAGGCAAAACAATTTAGTAACACAAATTTGGAAAACAACTAACTATGGCTCTATTAAAACAGTGCAGTTGGTACCCAGAAAGAAAAAGAAAATAGGCATAATAAACACATGTGTACAATAATACTTCTCCTCAATTGGATCAGCAAGCTAAGATAGTCTTCGTCATCAGGACATCAGACGTTAAGCAAAGATTCAGGATTCAGCATCAAAGTTCAGAAACGCAAAGTCTTTAAGCACTAAAGTTAAGCATGTCTCTTGTCAAGATGGAAAATGGGTAAGAATGGGCTAAATGGCAAATTGCAAAATGGTTGTTTCTTCTCAGTGCAGTCCAATTAAGTTAAACTCCCTAAAACTACTTCCCAAATCCCTATTGGTCAAGGGATCGCATGTTCCCACTTTGTCCAATAAAACTAAAACTCTGTATCTATGAATTCTACCATGACTCCGTTCACATGTCGCTGATTTGCTTTTCCTGCAATGTTCTGATCATCTAGCTCGTCAGGTAACAATATTGTTGCAGCTTCTATTCTAGTTAGTGTCTCCATTGTTCTCCTCTTGAGAAAGTCTTACACACATTATATACGTATTGTTACATTTAGCAAGAACAGTATCTTCTAGCAGTCGGTTCTCACGATGAAAGATTCTCAGCTACAGGCACATGTACACAATACAATGGAAAATCACAGTTAACGCTCTAGGACAGCCATTTATTAAATCTTAAGAAATACAGCTTGACATGAGGCCGGGCAACTAAGCCAAGACCCTCGCTAAGTTAAGGCCTGCAATTAATAAAGCTAATACATAATGCATAACCCTTAATATGACATATTACTACATTAATCAAACATATGCTCAACATTTCATATTAATAACTATCAGTAAGTAAACTTCGTGAACATTGGCGGGCAGTCATCGTGAGCACATTTTCAAATATGTGCATTATTTTTCTACGTTATTATATTTTCTACACAAATCGCTTACTCAAAATACATGAACACTCATTAAGAACTTTTACTAAAACACCTGCACTAGCAGTCCATCCTCTGATGACTAAATGTGTCATCTCACTATCCCCCACACATTTTTGCATCAGCTAAAAGTCTGTCAATTCAATCCCTTCATACTTTTGTTCCCTTTTTGAATTTTCCCTAAACAATTTTTCCCTTTTCTTTTCTTACCTCCTCTGATTATTTTCTTACCTTTTCAATTTAATTATTTTGCAAATTTTACATAGTCTCCATTTTCTATTTAGGCAAACCACAATAATTAATATCCCCTGCAAGATTTCACATGGTTCTTTAAATTTTTTCAAATCAGCATTTTCATTAGTCAGATTAGTTATTAAGGCCCTCATTACAACCCAGGCGGTAAATCCCGCTTTCCGCCGTGCAGAAGACCGCCAACATACCGTTGCGGCAGCGGAATTCCGCTACAGGTATTACCACCCACAGCTCGGAATCCGCCACAATACAGACACCCACACAAGTCCACCACACCAAAGGTCAGTGATAAACTGGCGATAACAAAACCGACACCGTCACGCCTACAGGAATACGCCCACACTATCACGACCCACGAATCAACGCGGCGGTCTTTCAACCGCGGTAAACCATTGGCGGTACACACCGCCGCGCTCATAATACACACACATATACAAAACACAACCACATTGGACAATTCGAAATACACACACCTGATACACATACACACACCACACCCACACACTCACACCACTATAAAACACACACCCACATCACCCACAAACCCTTACTACCAGAATTTTGAAACCACGCCAGAGCGAGACACTACCAAAAACAACACCAGCATCCACAGAGACACAACACCATCACTTATACAACATCCACGCACCTCAAACAACACACACCAACACATCCCCTCACACATCACAACAGACTCCACCTCACACATCACCCACACCACTTCATGGCACCTCAACGACACCCCAGGTTCTCTGAGGAGGAGCTCAGGGTCATGGTGGAGAAAATCATCCAGGTAGAGCCACAGCTATTCGGGTCACAGGTGCAGCAGACATCCATTGCTAGGAAGATGGAGCTATGGCGCAGAAATGTCGACAGGGTAAACGCAGTGGGACAGCATCCAAGAACTAGGTATGACATCAGGAAGAGATGGAATGACCTACGGGGGAAGGTGCGTTCCGTGGTCTCCAGACACCAGATTGCTGTACAGAGGACTGGCAGTGGACCCCCACCTCCTCCCCTACAACTAACAACATGGGAGGAGCAAGTCTTGGCTATACTGCATCCTGAGAGCCTCGCAGGAGTAGCAGGAGGACTGGACTCTGGTAAGGCAAATCTACTACTATATCCCCCCCACCCTCCCTGCATGCCAACACATACTCCCACCCTTACCCTCATACCCATCACCCCAACAACCCACAGATACCCCACCAACACAACCCACACATCCCAAAACCAAGCCCTGCATGTAACACAAATGCATTGTCACCCATCACCCAAGCATGTCCAGTAGAGAGACTCACTCATGCCCCAAAATCACCAATCACACAAGGACCAAGACAATAATGCAAGCACTGGAGTACAGGGTCACTCACCCATTGCACACAATGGCACACACTGATACAATAACTATGCATTTACACCCCAAACCGGGCCCCTACCCAGCGTCACCGGACAGGAGGTGTCAGACATATCCAGTCCCCCCACAGAAGAGGCCCACAGTGATGACAGCAGCTCTGCACAACTGGATCAAGATGACCAGCCCGACCCATCTGGGACCTCAGGACAGTCGGTTCCCCTGTCACGGGCACAAACCACCACAGAGCCTCCCCCCTCAGGAAACACCAGCACAGCACCCACCCAGCGGGCCCATCCCTCTGTCCCCAGGACACGTCAATCAGCAGTGTGTCCACCACCACAGGGAACCCAGGCAAACCCACCAACCCAAGAAAATCAGGGACCTGGGGGCAGTGGCAGTGGGCACACGGTTCAGGGGACAAAGACACAGGATAACAGGGAAACTGGGAGGACTGCTGTGCGACAGAGGGAGGACAGGCCCAGGGAACCCACTCTCCATGAGGCACACTCCAACATCATGGGAGCTTACTATCATTCCCAGGAGACGATGGCAACGGTACTGGTCAAGTTTCAGGGGTCCCAGGGGCTGCAGGAGGAACACTACCTTGGGATCAGGGAGGACTTGAAGTCCATTAACAACACCCTGGTCACCATTGCAGGGGTGCTGGCAGACCTCACCAGCACCAGGAGGGACACAGTGGCACAACAAGGGGCCCCTGACACTAGCCTGGACGATGAACAGCCCTCCACCTCCACCGGCGCTAGCAGACAGGAGGCACCACCACTGGAACAACAGGACACCAGCACCCCACCCCCTGCAGATGGAGAACCACCCCGCAAACAGTTCCTGAGATCCAGGAACAAGACAGAGAACAATGCCAAGACCCCCACCAGGAAATGAGACCCCCCTGAATGTCACCATTCTGTCCCACTATGTCACCCTGTCCATCCTTCAATTTCCATTGCTCCACTTCCTATGCCCCTTTGGACAATGCACCTGTGAAACAAATAGACTGGACTCTGCCATGGACATTTCCCCACCATCCCCCCAGCCCATTTTACAACCCCCTCCACTTATTTGCACAGAAATAAACACAGTTCAATCACAAAACAATCTGGAGTCAGTCTGTGCTTTCACAAATGTCTAATTGCAACAACTATGGAATATAGCAATGTCAATTTACTTGTTCACATACCAATATAGCACAGCTGTAGGCCAGCAGTAAATATAGGACAGGGCACAAAGTGGGATCCAAATCTGTGAAATGGAAAGTCAAAGTGACAAGTCAGGGTCCATACACTAAATGAAAATTACAAACTTATGCTAGTTCCAACAATACAATGAGATGTGGGAAGCAGTGGCATCTTCTTACCTGTGTCTCACTGGAAGTATTGCCTGAAGATGATTTTTCAGTTGTCGATATCCTCTTCTTCACTGTCCACAGGCTCCACAGCTGCCACAAGACCACCATCTGGCCCATCCTCCTGCAGAAAAGGCACCTGGCGTTGCAAAGCCAGGCTGTGCAGCACACAGCAGGCCACGATTATCTGGCACACCTTCTTCGGTGAGTAGTAGAGGGTTCCACCTGTCAGATGGAGGCACCGGAATCTGGCCTTCAGGAGGCCGAAGGTGCGCTCGATCACCCTCCTAGTTGGCCCATGTCCCTCATTGTAGCGTTCCTTTGCCCTTGTCCTGGGATTCCTCACTGGGGTCAGTAGCCATGACAGGTTGGGGTAACCAGAGTCACCTGCAAATGTCGAGGGACAACTGTTAGACATACACTAACCCTTAGGGACAGCCCCATACCCAGACACCTATGTCAACTGTATTGGGACCTTGACCTCACCTATTAGCCACACACAGTGCCTCTGGTTTTGCTCCATCACATAAGGGATGCTGCTATTCCTCAAAATGTAAGCGTCATGCACAGAGCCAGGATACTTGGCATTGACATGGGAGATGTACTGGTCTGCCAAACACACCATCTGCACATTCATCGAATGGTAGCTCTTCCGGTTTCTGTACACCTGTTCATTCCTGCGGGGTGGACAAATGCCACATGTGTCCCATCAATGGCACCAATGATGTTGGGGATATGTCCCAGCGCATAGAAGTCACCTTTCACTGTGGGCAAATCCTCCACCTGAGGGGAAACGATGTAGCTGCGCATGTGTTTCAGCAGGGCAGATAACACTCAGGACAACACGTTTGAGAACATTGGCTGGGACATCACTGATGCAATGGCCACTGTTGTTTGAAAAGACCCACAGGCCAAGAAATGGATTACAGACAGGACCTGCACTAGAGGGGGGATTCCTGTGGGATGGCGGGTAGCTGACATCAGATCCGGCTCCAACTGGGCAGACAGTTCCTGGATTGTTGCACGATCAAGTCTGTATGTGACCAGGATGTGTCTCTCTTCCATTGTTGACAGGTCCACCAGGGGTCTGTACATCGGAGGATGCCGCCATCTCATCACCTGCCCCAGCCGACGTGTCCTATGGAGGAGAAAAGCGAGCAGAGAGTCATTCAACACTGAGGTATCACAATGTTGAATTTTCAGAAATGTAATAAATCCGCAATGTATCTGTCTATATTCCCGGCCTAGATAGGTGTGACGCAGTTAACATCCATCCCATGTGGCCTCCTGAAATGGCGGCTGCCTGACCTGCAAGGTGGGACAAGGGGATATGAGGTAACTGCGCTGGCGTTGCTCACCGTCGCGGTGGGCAGTCGAAGACCGCGGCGCAATTCAGTATTGGTTAACATTGGGCCCTACGAGTCCCAGGAGCCAATGACGATGTACGCCGGCGGTGACGGTTTGGACCGCCACGGACGTGACTGCCATTTTCTGTCTGTTCACTCACTTGATACCTAACCCTCAACAGGAGAGGACCTACACTGTAAGTGTTGCTGTGACCTCAGTCTGGAAGCGACGATGGCTCATGTGTCTGGGGAAAGGGCTCCTGCTTTCACTTCGGAGGAGTTGGAGAAACTAGTGGATGGGGTCCTCCCCACTACACGCAACTGTACGGTCCTCCAGACAAACAGGTGAGTACACTGTGAGCTTCCTGCATGGGCAATGCCTGTTTTGAGTGGTGTGGATGGAAGATACATGGGGTGGGGGCTGAGGCCTGCATGTGCGGATGGGGAGTGTATGTGCGTCAGGGCAAGGGTGGGAACTGGGGTACAATGAGTATGACGGTCCGGATGGGTAAGTAATTTCCATTTCCCCTGTACCATTCCTCTAGGTCAGCGCCCACCAGAAGAAGGGTATTTGGCGTTACATTGCGAAGGACGTCCGGACCCTGGGGGTCTACCACAGACGGAGCACCCACTGCCGTAAAAGATGGGAGGACCTGCACCGCTGGAGCAAGAAGATGGCGGAGGCCCAGCTGGGAATGGCCTTCCAACCTGGGAGGGGTGCCCGTTGCACCATAACCCCCGTGATGTTCCGGATCCTGGCGGTGGCGTATCCGGAGTTGGATGGGGGCATGAGGGCATCACAGCAGCCACAAGGGGGTGAGTACACTCTCATTCAGCTGACTGCGCGCACAATGAGGTGTCTGGGTGGGGGAGGTGGGCGGTGGGTTCCCCTAGGCCAGGGCGAAGTTTGTAGGCAAGGTCCCCTGTTAGGCAGGCTCAGTGGCACCCCAACCCCAACAGTGGTAAGAGCCATCTACATCTAGTCAGGCTCCCGTGACTTCCAGGTGTGCAGCAATTGGTGTTAGGGCTCGTAGCTCATGGTCAGGTGAAATTTCTAGGAACTGTTAGTGCATGGGGTAGTGCAGAGGACTGCTCCATGTGTGTTGTGTCCGCCAATGGTAGTGGTGCTGCATGCACTGAACATGTCTTTCTTCTGTCTTCCCCTCTCGTTTTGTGGTCTCCTTGTTCTTGTGTGCAATAGCATCATCTGGTGGAGGAGCATTGGCACTGGACCAGGAGGGAGCTGCAACCCACTTGGCCCTGGTGGGCAAAACAACTGAGTCTGAAGCCACCAGTGGGACGGAGGGCGAGGGGAGCTCCACGGCGGGGACAGGAGCAGACAGCAGTGACAGTGACTCCTCCTCTGATAGGAGCTCCCTTGCGGTGGCGGGCACCTCTGTGCCCACCGCATCAACAGGTACAGCCGCCACCCCCCCTACCAGCAATGCCCTCCCAGCAGCACCTCAGCATGTGTCCTGTGCCCACTCACCCAGGAGGGTGGGCATCTCCTTCGCCCCAGGCACCTCAGGCCCTGGGCCAGTCAGCCTTGCTGCCATCAGTGAGGAGGCTATTGACCTCCTGAGATCCGTCACTGTTGGGCAATCTACCATTGTAAATGCCATCCAGGGTGTTGAGAGGCATTTGCAACAAACAAATGCATACCTGGAGGGCATTCATTCTGGGCAGGCAGCCCAACAGAGAGCATTTCAGGCTCTGGCCTCAGCACTGATGGCAGCCATTGTCCCTGTGTCCAGCCTTCCCCCTCCAACTTCCTCCACCCAAACCCAATCCCCTGTACCTCAGCCTATCCCAAGCACACCATCAGACCAGCATGCACACTCATCAACACACAAGAGTGGCTCAGGCAAACATAAACACCACACATCCCACAGGCACTCACACAAGCACCATACCCATGCAGACACACCAACTTCCACAGCCTCCACTGTGTCCCCCTCCTCCACGTCCTCCTCCTCCCTCCCTGTCTCGTCTCCACTCACACCTGCATGCACCACATCCTCAGCCACTGCCTCCATCACCAGCACGCCCATCACCACACACCGCTCACATGCACTCACCACCCCCAGTACCATGCACACATCCCCAGTGTACTCTCCCAGTGTGTCTGTGAGCCCTCCTCCTAAAGTACACAAACGCAGGCACACACCTACCCAACAGCCATCCACCTCACAACAGCCTCTGGCCCATGCACCTTCACCCAAATTCAGCAGACGTACACCCCCTACAACCAAAACCTCTGCCTCCACTCCCAAACCCCTCCATCTTCCCGTCTCAGTGTGTCTAAGAAACTTTCTGGCTAACATTGAACTCTTACCTACACCTCCCCCCCATCCTTCCCCTAGGGCCAGGCTTTCCAGGTCCCAGCCCAGCACCTCAGCCACCAAATCCCCAGCCACAGTGGTGCCAGCAACTGCGGGGTCATGGAGTGCGCCACCCATCGGGGCTGCCAGTGTGCCACGTAGCAAGGGCAAGGACATTCCGCCACCTGCCAAGGTGAAAAAGGTGCCCACATGCCGTGGGGAGAAGCCTAAAGCACCAGCCACCAAGCACTAAAGGGGATAGTGGCAAGACAACTGCTGCACCATCAAAGCTAGGAAAGGGCCAAAAGCTGAAGAGCAGGTCAGGAGAAGGCATGGTGGCACCGACTGAGGGACCAGAGTTACACTTTCTGTCCACAACCACGCCAACCTGTACGGCGGCGAACACCGCTAGCTGCCCTGCCACCACAACCGCCACCACAACCGCCACCTGCACCGTCACCTGCACCGCCCCCGGCATGTCTATAGCCTCAGCAACAGTCCCCAGCCTCTTCCCCAGTGGGCAGCCGTCCGAGGCTGAAGGAAATGTCCTGCTGTGTCCCTCTGCAGGTGCTGACACAAGCACCGCCGAAAGCACCGTCGAGACAGACACCGCCACAAGCACAGCCACCTGCACCGCCCCCGGCACTTCCACAGCCTCAGCAACAGTCCGAAGCCTCTTCCCCAGTGGGCAGCCCTCCGAGGCTGCAGGAAACGTCCTGCTGTGTCCCTCTGCAGGTGCTGACCCACGCACCGCCGTCAGCACCGCCGCAAGCAACGCCTCAAGCACCGCCGCGACAGACCCCGCCGCAAGCACTGACCCCACGGCGTCCTCGGACATAGGCACCACCGCTGACATGGCTAACATCCCCAGTGGTCAGTTGTCTGAGGCTGGAGGAGAGTTCCTGGACCCTGGGCAGCTTCCATGAGGCATTTCTTCCATCACTGTTTACAGCTGCAGGTGGAAGGCGCAGCCGCAGCAGTGTGGGGTATGTCTCTGCCTCCATGGCGTATCATGCTACCTGAACCTCGCCAATCTTGTGGCACGCACACCCAGGTGAGGGAATTGTACCGGCCACACTGCACGTGGAGCACTCTAGGCACCAGGCCCCCTCCAGAACCAGTGGAGAGATACATCCACTACCTCTGTCCTTGGCAGGATGAAGCACTCTGGGCACCAGGCCCCCTCCAGAACCAGTGGAAAGATACATCCACTACCTCAGTCCTTGGCAGGATGAAGCACTCTGGGCACCAGGACCCCTCCAGAACCAGTGGAGAGATACATCCACTACCTCAGTCCTTGGCAGGATGAAGCACTCTGGGCACAAAGCCCCCTCCAGAACCAGTGGAGACTGGTAGCCACTTGTGAGACTGTGGCCTTGCACTCCCCAGGATAAAGCAGTGGGCAAACCACCCACTGGAGAGACTTGAGAGACTGTGGCTTTGCACTCCCCAGGATAAAGCAGTGGCCAAACCACCCACTAGAGAGACTTGAGAGACTGTGGCTTTGCACTCCCCAGGATAAAGCAGTGGGCAAGCCACCCACTGGAAAGACTTGAGAGACTGTGGCTTTGCACTCCCCAGGATAAAGCAGTGGGCAAACCACCCACTGGAAAGACTTGAGAGACTGTGGCTTTGCACTCCCCAGGATACATCAATGGGCATGGAGCCCCCTCAATCAGCAGTGGCGTCGTGTGTTCATCCGGCTGAGGTGCCCCCCCCCCCTTCCCCCTGAGGTGCCTGTATATTTTCGATCTGATACCCCAGCAATGTTCTCTCCGTTTCGAGTCAGGTATCATGTGTGGGCCTCGCCCATTTATTTTGGGCCCAGTGGTCCACGGACAATGATTAGTACACTACCCGGACTTGTGTAGTTGCTGTACATATTTGTATATACTGATTTTTGAAATTGCACTGATTTTTATTGATTACAATCATTACAATCATTTCATTTTGTCCTTGCGTTCTTCCAGTGGGTGAGGGGGTGTATATGTAATGTTGCTGCATGTATTTGTGTGTATGGTGTTGTGGGTGAGGGTGGGGGTATTGCGTGTTGCGTGTGTGTGTCACTCTCTTTTCCCTCCCACCCTCCCCTGTGTTGTAGGTGCAGTACTCACCGTGGTCGTCGACGGCGTCTTTGGTGCTCCTGATACAAGAGGAGGAAGAGAAGCATTGGTAACACCTGTAGTTCGGGCTCCATGGCGTCCTGGTTCCTCGTTGAGTGTCGAGATGTGAGTGTTTTCCCTTCTGTGTGCTGTTTCCGCCGTGCTTTTGATAGCGTTGGTTCCGCCCCGGAAAAAGGTGGCGGATAGGCCTCTTGTAATAGGGTGGGTGGTACTTTGTCTCCTGCCTGTCTGTTGGCGGTGACCACTGCATTGTTTGTTTCTTCTGCCGTGGCGGTCGGAGTGTTAAAGTGGCTGTCTATATTGGCGGTTTCTGCCACGGTTGTAATCCCATTTTTTTTTATGCCAGCCTGGTTGCGGTATTACTGCTGCTTTAACACCGACCGCCAGGGTTGTAATGAGGGCCTAATTCTTTAATTTATTTTCTATTATTAGGAATATACGAGCAACAATGATTACAACTAATAATTCTACAAACTCCGCCATCCTTTGCTAATAGAATGTCTAAAGCAAGATGATTCTGAAGAGTCATAGCTCTTTCAGCAGCTAATTCAGTATCTATCAGTAGTATGGCCCCTGAAAAATGTGTCAGAATGTTATCCACAATAGTAGACAACTTTCAAATCTTTATTGAATTCAAAATAACTCCCACTGAAGGAATCATTGCTCCAAATATATCTCCCACTATACCTCCTCTGTCTCATATGATGTTATTCAGTCACTTTCGAAAACTTCTTCAAATCATTAATTTGATATATCTTTTGGAAAACTATCCCCAAGTATCATGTCCCTTACCATCCCCTTGGAAGACGGTAAGAAGCATTAAGACAACAGATTTATTAAATCCCAGGAATAGCTAGGTCCTGTCTTTTCAACATAAATATCCATGTACTCAGAAACAAAAGCACATTTCTACATTTACTCGTTCCCACAAACAAAGTGTCAGTGCGTGATCTAGGCCTATATATGCAAACTTTACTTACGTGTTGCACATCTAGAGCTAACTTCCCCTTGCGTTTTAATTACACTATAAGCATAATCATTCCTGTAAGTCCTTTTCTCTAAGCCTTTTTCTAACTTCTCCTTCAACGCCTTTCTCCTGTCACCTGTGTGATCTAAGAAGCTTGCCTCTAAAAGTGTAAGCAAGCATGTTAAATTATTGCGGTGTGCATAAGCTGTGCCAAATGTCAATGTGGGTTCAAAGAAACCTCTAACTAATATGATGTCATTATCCTTAGCTACTCTACTCAAATATCTAATTATAGGGACAAACGAAAACACCACATTGTAATTTGAGTAAAAGTGCTTGATGGACTCTTGGTTATAAAATCCTGTTAGTAGCAGACAACAACTTATTCCGTATGTTAGTGGAGACTATGGTACGTAACTCCTTCCTCAACTGATGCAGGAATCTCCGTACACACAGAACAATTTCTCGCATCCATCGTCTCAACATACTCACTCAACAAGCGATAGAAGACATTAGAAAAAAGTTCTCCTTGCGCATTAGTACCCTCATGCAAATACTTCTCATCTAACCTAAACCTCTCTATTGCCGTTAGCACAGTAGCTGTCTCAAAAGCAGAAGTATGGTTGGCTTCATCCTTAGCAAGAACAGACATACCCACAATCAACACCACAAACAATATCCCTCACACAACCTCCAAACCAATAATCATACATTTACAGAGACTAGTATTTCTACCCTGCTGCCTGATGTTACTCATGATCTGTAAATAATCAGAAAGCAGAAGATTTTTTTTTAGAAAAACTGCAGCAAAAATAAAAAACAAACATTTCTTCTTTCAGCAGTTATTTACAGCTTTCAGTCTCACTTCTAGGATCCCTTGTCAAATTTGGTAAGCAGCTTGTCAAAATCAGGGTTTCAAAAGTCAAATCGGGCTATCAAAGTCCTTTCCAGTTCCTTTCAACAGTCTCTTTCTCAAAACAATTCTCAGATTACTTCTCAGATTGTTTCAACAGTTCAGTTCATCAGCTTCCTTCAAGTGCCAAAATATTGACTCATAAAATCTCTATCAAAACAAAAAGACAAAACTTCTTGCTGCCATTCACTTGCAGTTGCATATGCCCATTCAGGACCTGCGTATCTTCGACTTGTTATTCTCTTTCTTTTCAACTTTCGATCACCATTCAATTCTTCTTCACTTAGATCTTCTCTCCTTGTTGTATTCACTTCTTCCTCAATTGCTGTCTCAACAACCACTTCCTTTTCCTTTCCTTGCGACTCTGGCTACTTATCTCCTTTCAGTGGACGGACCTTTTGTCAGTGTTCTCTTCAGAGTCAAACTTGAAAATTCCCCTTGGTCTGCTGTGTTTTCTCTTGATGGACCTAAAACAGGTTCAGGAGGAGTCAGGTCACAGTGACTTTGATCCCCCTCAACTCCTTTCCTCTCTGGGTCTGGCAATTGCTCTGTTTGTCTCTCAAGATCATCTGCTTCTGGGAAAGCCCTCTTCTGACTAAGTTCCTCGCTGCCTCAATTGAGATAAGCTCTCCGTCACCCTCCTGGAGGTCTTCTCCTTCGTCTCCCAGAGGAGTGACTGAACCATCCTCAACGTGCCCAGATTTGGTCTCAGTTCATCTGTGTTCTCTTTCCGACACTGAGACTTGTTCTGCTGTTGTTGGTACTCTCAACAACGCTTCTTCATGATCCCGTCAACATGACACTTTCTTTGTGTGACTGGCATGGATCCAATTCGGAATTCCAGCGCACTTCACAGCTGTGGTAGTTGCCAGAACTACCTGGAAAGATCCTTTCCAACGAGGCTCCAAACATGTTTTCCTCACGTGTTTCCAGACCACAACCCAGTCTCCAGCTCTCAAGTTGTGCCTTGGGTCATGGATCGGTGGTAGTGTAGTAGCCTCCACCTGATGAGAGAAAGAGCAAACCACATCAGCCAGACCTGTGCAGTAGTCCAACACCATATCATCCGTAATGTTGACAAGTGCATTTGCAGGCGCCGCTGGCAACCTCATGGCTCCGCCCATGAGGATCTCATGCGGCGACAATCCTGTTTTCCTGTCAAGTGTGTTTCTCATTGTCATCAAAACTAAAAGCAATGCGTCAGGCCATTTCAAATTTGTGGACGCACACGTCTTTGAAACTCTTGACTTCAAGATACCATTCATCTGCTCCACTAATCCTTAAATCACCTTATAGTAATATTTCATTACCTCGGGAGATGGTGCACCTGTATACTTGTCTCTCTCTGGTTGGCTTGTTGGCCATTCTATACTCCTTTTACACTCTATCCACAGATCAGCTGGAACCACTATCTCTAGTAATGCGTTCAAGTCCTCCCACAGGTACTTCACAAGTTTCACAAACCTGTCTGTCTGCTGATACCGCTCTACTGACTTCTCTCTTAATTGTGCATAATCATTCGTAAATGATAGAATGTCACTTCTGCTCCAAGAGACATGAATAAAATTCCCTCCTGAAACCTCTCTCATCTGTAAAATCTTCATTGGATCTTTATCCTGCTGTACATTTGCAGTCATCTCCACAGAATCCCTTTTTCTCATGTCTCTTTTCTTTACCCATCTGCCTTCCCATTAGTCTAATGCTCCCCAAGTGTGGGCACTTTGAAGCAATTCCTTAAGGTGTGCCTTCATTCCGCCAGATCTAATATGTTCAAAATCTTTAGTCTCAAAATCTAATCTATAACTCCTTTTCAAATACTTTATTTTCTCTATTTCTATGCCGTTCCTCTCTGCCAGGTCTGCTAGCTTCTGATGCACATTGCTCACTTCCCTTATAATCTTTGGGCACAAATATCTCAACTCTGCTTCTGTGTAGGATTCTAACTTGTTCACGCCCATAGTTTCCTCAATGAATTCACACCACTTCCATGCTTAGCCTAGCATAATTCAAACACTCCTCTCCCTTATGATCACTTGGTGGGGTGTTCAGCTTGTCTAACCATTCAGTCAACTGCTGAGCTGTCAAACCTTACAACAAAATGTTACTTTTTTAAACTGGTGGCACCTACTGTGCAACTGAATTCGGGATCTGCGGTGTCAACAATTTCAAACTCTGGCTAACATTTGACCCTACCATACTATCTGGAAGTACCCCAAATGGACTGAGGTCTAACAATGATCTTGATCCATCAAAAGACTGTCCCACAGGTGTCACGACTTGAGTGCTTCTTACCGCTATAATCCGCCAGTCTCTAGGCACCACTTGGTTTCTTGCTTGTTTTGGATTGACCAAGGTAGGGGCGACCCTTTCCAGTAGCCACGGTTCTGCTGATAATAAAACACCAAGCAGGCCGTAACTTCCAGGAGTCACCAAGGAAAAAACCCAACATGGGAAAAACCTCAAAATCAGAGACTCCTGAAAAAAGAAGAACAAAAGCACAAAACAGAACTGAAACAAGCTGCAGGTGGAAAAAGAACAGGAGAACTCAAAAATCACAGGATACAAGAGTGAGGAGCACAACCACGAAGTGTTTGCAACGCAAGGAACAGAAGACCAACTGTGCTTATATAGTGGCAAACAGGAAGTGACCTGAAGGAAGTATTGAAGACACCATCTTTGATTTGGAAAGACCACATTCAGGTAAATGAAAAAATAGCCATTTTATAGAAAGGTAGTGAGAAAAGCATGTAGGGAAAGGAACACAGACTCTTGGGAAGAAGAAACATGGCTAAGGCAAGGAAGAGAAAAAAGGGAGAAAAAAGAAGAAAAGAAGAAAACAGCAAGAACAGGTAAGCAACTTCAGAGGGTAAAGAGCAAGGGCAGCGTAAACAGTGCCCAAAGGGAGACTACTCAAGCATTTTCCTTATGTCTTCCCCTCATTATATTCTGGGAATTGGCACCCTGTTCACCTACAGTAGATTTCTGTCGTGCAAATAGGGGTACAGCTGGACCAACGGTAATTGGTAGCGATATAGCATCTGGGGTTGGTCTGGCACTTACGCTATGTGTTAGAGTAACTCCCATGTTCTGATTCATCATTGAAGACATATCTGACTGTGTCCCTGTTACAGGAGTGAACCTCGGCATGACTTGTGGCTGTACCTAGGAAAGTGTAAGTGGAGTTGGCTTAGACTGAACCAACATCGGTCTCGGGTAAACCTGTTCCATAGGCACCATTAAATTCGAAGTTGTTTCCATAATGGCCACATCAGGGTAAATTCTCTGAACCTGTGGTGGTTGCACCTGGCTTTGTACTACAGTAGTAGTAAGTGCATTAAGACCACTCTGCATCACATTCTGTTTCAGGCTAGAATTAACTTGCATCAGACTCACTGTCCCATTAACCTGTGTCAGAGCTGTGGGATCAGCACTGGTACTCGGACCACTCTCATGTGCTGCATATGGTGGTGGGAGATTTCTCAATAACTGCAAAATAAACTCATCATCATCTGATTCTTTCTCCACTGTTGAAGGCTTTCTAGCCTCCCTACTTTCGGACAGATGTCTGTCAGTCTTTCTAGTAGCTTTCCTCCCTTCCTTCTCATTTTCCTGCGTAATTGCAGGAAACAACTTAATTCCATGCAATGTCTCAATCCTCCAAACTCTCTGAACACTGTCCCACCTAGCCTCTGCTAAAGTCTTTTCTGCCTTTGTCATCCTCCTCTCGAATTTCTATTGCTGTTGCTGTCTGGCTACTAGCTCCCAAATAGTTAAACCCTCAAACTGTGCTGGTCTCAGAAGGGGCTTCGATTCATATAGCACAATCCTTAGAAGCTCCAAAACACTCAAACTGAACATCCCATTTGTAGGAAATGCTAAGTTCCCATCCTTCTCTGTCACTTTGCACCATTGCTTTAGCCAAAGACATGGCGTGACACCCTTCTCTTCCATTACAATGTAAGCTGGTGTACCTTCTGGCAGTGTAGCCTTGCCTATACTTGTTGTAATATACGTATATCCACTCAAAGCACTTTTTAAAGCTTTGAAAAATGATTTTTTTTCGGCTTTAGTTATTCAAAATCATATCAGGAAGTGACTTTTAATCCCAGAATACCCTTCACCTACTTTCTCAACCAATTGCCTCTCACGGACGGCTGCCAATCCATGCGCGACCCTTCTCACTAACTGACCTATCTCAGCGCAGCTCCAATGATGTCACACTCACACGTACTGCGGCTGACAAAGTCTTACAGCTTGCCCTCCCAAACTTCGATTCACGCAAAACTAAGGCAAAATTGCAAGCACTAATCAAAACCCAAAAAACAAATCTGCTGGTTTACTACAGGAAAGGTATCACAATCACTTCAGAAACTTTATGGATTTTTCACTGATGGCTTTCACTCTAACAGCTTCTTTCTCAGTCTCCCAGATTCACAAGCAAAATTTGACCTGCAAATTTTACTCTCAACTGATCAGTGGGTCTGTCCTGTTGCACATAGGACTCGCTAGATCTCAGTCGAAATTTTCTTCACTCACTTTGACTCACACTCTAACTTTTTGACCACGCCCGATCAACCTATTAAACCAGACAGATTACAACATAAAACCAAGTGTCTCATACACTTTTCAATATACATTTTTTTAGCACAAAGCACCACACACATGTGAAGTTCGACAACTTCCCTACTCTCACACTGCAGAGTACGCATACTCCTTCTACAACTTCATTTGGAGTACGCAAACTCCCTAAACCCTCACAAACCTCACAGTTCACCTGCCATCTGCATGAGCTGTGCAAGGGCAACCTATTTCATTCACACGCCAGGAATTTCCTCAAACAACCATTAGCAAGATCCGAGATTCTGGGAAAATCCTTTCGGGACTGAAGGGAAAATTTTCTCTCCAATTAACATAATTAAAAAATAAAATCCAAATCTTAGTAACAATGAACTCTCGAAAGGCCAAATCATAAAGCTACCACCATCTCTGGGAACACCTACGACGGGCTCTTAAGGAGACAAAACATCTGTCTCTGCTATCTTCTCTGTACCGGATGCCTATGGTGAGCTTTTAAGGAGACAAACCATTACCTCTCTGCTCTTACTCTGTACCAGACGTCTATGGTTAACTCTTAAGGAGACAAACCATTACCTCTGCTACCATCACTGTTAGCGCCTCTAGCCTTAATAAGTAAACTTACAAGGTGGACACGAATAGGTTGATGAATCTTTGGACTCGCAATTAAGATGATCCCACCATAACTCCCGTACATGCAGATCAATAATCAATAATCAACAATAATCAATGACATTAGTAATCAATAGAGTCAGTAATTGTCACACACCATGACCGTTCAGTCATGAATAACCACACCTTTTAGTAACAATTAGAATATTTATTTCCCTATATTAACAATGCTAAAGTCATGTAAATTAATCTCAGAATTAAATGATACACATACAGAAACAACACTGGCTGCCCAAATCTGCGGAAGAACCGTAGTCTAATCAAAGCTTGAATTGACACATTCTAAGGTTACAGTGCAATTTAATAACAAGTACAATTGAGCAAACTATGTAACATACATGTAGATTCAGCAGAGAAATTCATCAAACATTATTCCCTATTGGCAGACTTTCATTAGTGAGAATCCTTATCTAACATCAGATTAGCATCAGCATGTTGGGCTTCATGCAAAACAATTCAGTAACACAAATTTGGAAAACAACTAACTATGGCTCTATCAAAACAGTGCGGTTGGTACCTAGAAAGAAAAAGCAAATAGGCATAACAAACACAGGTACAATAATACCTCTCCTCAATTGGATCGGCAAGCTAAGATAGTCTTCGTCATCAGGACATCAGTCGCTTAGCAAAGATTCAGGATTCAGCATCAAAGTTCAGAAACACAAAGGGGGTCATTCCGACCCTGGCGGTCGGTGTTAAAGCGGCGGCCAACCCGCCAACAAGCAGGCGGTAATAAAAATGGGATTCTGATCCTGGCGGGAACCGCCAACACAGGCCGCCACTTTAACACTCCGACCGCCACGGCGGGACAAACAAACAGCGCGGCGGTCACCGCCAACAGACAGGCGGCAGACAATGTACCGCCCACACTATCACGACCCACCAATCCGCCACCTTTTCCGGGGCGGGCGCCCCGCCGATAAAAACACGGCGGAAACAGACTATGAACAGGAAAACGCTCACCTATACACACTCCACGAGGAATCTGGACAGCATGGAACCCGAATTAAACATCCTACCAGCCATTGTCTTCCTGCTCCTCTACCAGGAGCACGAACGCCGGCGCAGAAGACAACAGTGAGTACTGCACCTACGACACAGGGGAGGGGGGAGGAGAAAAGGTTACGGGCACACACACACGCGACACACCCACCCCCACCCTCACCCCCCAATCCCTACACACCAATGTAGAGCAACAAGTCAGAGTGACACCCCCAAACCCCCCGGAATAATGCAAAGACAAAATAAAATGTTCATTAAAATTGAAGTATATTAAAGCATATTTGAACCTAAGTGAAATATGAAATTTATCAAATAAATATATTACAACATGAACAATATATACATAGTCCAAAAGTCTGGCACATATTGGCAACATTCCATTGTTCGTGGGCCAATGTGCATAAACACATGGGCAAAGCCCACACACGAGACCCGATTCCATTGGAGAGAACACTGCTGGGGCATCAGATAATAAAAACACAGGCACCTCAGGGGGAAGGGAAGGGGGGGCACCTCAGCCACATGAGTCCACGACACCAGATCCATGAGGGGCCTCCATGCCCACTGTACCATCCTGGGGAGTGCAAAGCCACAGTCTCTCAAGTCTCTACAGTGGGTGGATTGCCCATTGTACCATCCTGGGCAGTGCAAAGCCACAGTTTTCCAAGTCTCCACAGTGGGTGGATAGCCCACTGTACCATCCGGGGGAGTGCAAAGCCACAGTCCATCAGGTGTATTACAGACTCCACTGGTTATGGAGGAGGCATGTTGGCCAGAGTGCTTCGTGAAGCCCTGCCCGACACCGATCCGGCCCTGCCAATGGGCCAGCGGTGCGTGAGATGAAGGGCCCAGCGGAGCGGTGCAGAGACGGCGGTGCCCAGCGGAGCGGTGCTTGAGATGAAGGGCCCAGCGGAGCGGTGCTTGAGATGAAGGGCCCAGCGGAGCGGTGCAGAGACGGAGGTGCCCAGCGGAGCGGTGCTTGACATGAAGGGCCCAGCGGAGCGGTGCTTGAGATGAAGGGCCCAGCGGAGCGGTGCAGAGACGGCGGTGCCCAGCTGAGCAGTGCTTGACATGAAGGGCCCAGCGGAGCGGTGCTTGAGATGAAGGGCCCAGCGGAGCAGTGCAGAGACGGCGGTGCCCAGCGGAGCGGTGCTTGACATGAAGGGCCCAGCGGAGTGGTGCAGAGATGGCGGTGCCCAGCGGAGCGGTGCTTGACATGAAGGGCCCAGCGGAGCGGTGCTTGACATGAATGGCCCAGCGGAGCGGTTCTTGACATGACGTGCCCAGCGGAGCGGTGCTTGAGATGAAGGGCCCAGCGGAGCGGTGCTTGAGATGAAGGGCCCAGCGGAGCGGTGCTTGACATGAAGGGCCAAGCGGAGCGGTGCAGAGACGGCGGTGCCCAGCGGAGCGGTGCTTGAGATGAAGGGCCCAGCGGAGCGGTGCCTCTCACGGCGGGGCCCTGTTCAGCGGTGCTTGTCACGGCGGGGCCCTGTTCAGCGGTGCTTGTCTCGGCGGGGCCCTGTTCAGCGGTGCTCCTCACGGCGGGGCCCTGTTCAGCGGTGCCTCTCACCGCGGGGCCCTGTTCAGCGGTGCTTGTCTCGGTGGGGCCCTGTTCAGCGGTGCTTGTCTCGGCGGAGCCCTGTTCAGTGGTGCTCGTCACAGCGGGGCCCTGTTCAGCGGTGCCTGTCACGGCGGGGCCCTGTTCAGCGGTGCTTGTCTCGGCGGGGCCCTGTTCAGCGGTGCTCCTCACAGCGGGGCCCTGTTCAGCGGTGCTTGTCTCGGCAGGGCCCTGTTCAGCGGTGCCACTTACGGCGGGGCCCTGTTCAGCGGTGCCTCTCACCACGGGGCCCTGTTCAGTGGTGCTTGTCTCGGCGGGCCCTGTTCAGCGGTGCTCCTCACGGCGGGGCCCTGTTCAGCGGTGCTTGACATGAAGGGCCCAGCGGAGCGGTGCTTGACATGAAGGGCCCAGCGGAGCGGTGCTTGACATGACGTGCCCAGCGGAGCGGTGCTTGAGATGAAGGGCCCAGCGGAGCGGTGCTTGAGATGAAGGGCCCAGCGGAGCGGTGCTTGACATGAAGGGCCAAGCGGAGCGGTGCAGAGACGGCGGTGCCCAGCGGAGCGGTGCTTGAGATGAAGGGCCCAGCGGAGCGGTGCCTCTCACGGCGGGGCCCTGTTCAGCGGTGCTTGTCTCGGCGGGGCCCTGTTCAGCGGTGCTTGTCTCGGCGGGGCCCTGTTCAGCGGTGCCTCTCACGGCGGGGCCCTGTTCAGCGGTGCTTGTCTCGGCGGGGCCCTGTTCAGCGGTGCTTGTCTCGGCGGGGCCCTGTTCAGCGGTGCTCCTCACGGTGGGGCCATGTTCAGCGGTGCCTCTCACCGCGGGGCCCTGTTCAGCGGTGCTTGTCTCGGTGGGGCCCTGTTCAGCGGTGCTTGTCTCGGCGGGGCCCTGTTCAGTGGTGCTCGTCACAGCGGGGCCCTGTTCAGCGGTGCCTGTCACGGCGGGGCCCTGTTCAGCGGTGCTTGTCTCAGCGGGGCCCTGTTCAGCGGTGCTCCTCACAGCGGGGCCCTGTTCAGCGGTGCTTGTCTCGGCAGGGCCCTGTTCAGCGGTGCCACTTACGGCGGGGCCCTGTTCAGCGGTGCCTCTCACCGCGGGCCCTGTTCAGCGGTGCTTGTCTCGGCGGGGCCCTGTTCAGCGGTGCTTGTCTCGGCGGGGCCCTGTTCAGCGGTGCTCGTCACGGCGGGCCCTGTTCAGCAGTGCCTCTCACGGCGGGGCCCTGTTCAGCGGTGCTTGTCTCGGCGGGGCCCTGTTCAGCGGTGCTCCTCACGGCGGGGCCCTGTTCAGCGGTGCATGTCTTGTGTTCCTAGGGAACCAGATCTGGCCAATAATTCCCGCTCAGTCGCCATCCGACATTTGCTTGCGGGGCCCTCCTGTGCTGGAGTCCTGGGCCCGTGGGTGTCCTCCGTCACACCCCAAATGGGGCTAGTGGGACCCTCCTGGGCAGCTCGCCTGCTGCCGGACTTGTCTGCCCTGCTGCCCTTGCCCTCCTTGGCAGAAACTCTGGGGCCCTTGCCTCCCTTTGTGGATGGGCCAGGTGACGGTGCAAGGGTGGTGTCCTTGGGGGCAGCCGTCTCAGGCTTGTTGCGCCGGCCCTTCCCTTTTTTGTTTTTTTTGCCAGGTGGTGGGCTGGCTGTCCCCTTGCTGCTGGCCGATGTCCCTGCCCTAGGAGCTGGTGGACTCCAATAGCCCTGAACGATGGTCCTAGTAGGTGCAGGGCTTGTGGTGGCTGAGGTGCTGATTGGAGTCTTATGAGATGGAGGGGGTGGGTCAGTTGTTGGAAAGAGATCAAGGTTGGAAAGGAAAATCAATTTAGAAAGACACGGACGGGTAGTTGTAGTGGGTATGGGAGTGGAGGAAGAGGATGAGGTTGTAGGAGAGTGAAGTCTGGTGTCTTTGGGTGCAGGTGCTTGTGCTGGAGGCTGTCGTGAGGTGGATGGCTGTTGGGTGGGTGGCTGCCTGCGTTTGTGTGGTTTGGAAGAGGGGGTGACAGACACACTGGGAGAGGACACAGGGGACGTGTAAATGGCAGTGGGGGTGGTGACTGCACGTGAGCGGACTGTTCTGGTGGGTGTGGTGGTGATGGACATACTGGCTGATGGTGGTGTGCATGCAGGTGTGAGTGGAGACGTCACAGGGAGGGAGGAGGGAGACAAGGAGGAGCTGGTGCGCTGGGTGGCCGCTGTACCTGTTGTTGCGGTGGGCACGGATGTTGCCGCCACCACAAGGGAGCTCCCTTCCGAGGACGTGTCGGTGTCGCTGACGTCTCCACGGGTCCCCGTTGTGGAGCTCCACTCGCCCTCCGTCTCACTGGTGTACTCGGAGTCGGTTGCATGGCCCTCCGGGGCCATGTGAGATGCAGCTCCCTCGTGCGCCGATGCCACTTCTCCTCCGCCTGATGATGCTAATGCACACATGAACAGGAAAACCAAAAAAAAGGGGGGGGAGAAGAAAGAAAGACATGTTGAGTGCATGCATTGGCGGCACCGTTGGCGGAGAGGACAGACACAGAAGCCCCCTGCACTACGCCGCGCACTCGGGGTACACTACTCAATTATTGTGACTTGGCCTACAAGTCTATGGACGACAAATGCACACATAGGTGAGCCCGGACCATGGATAGCTGTACTTAGCACCCTACAGAGGTGGGGGGCGGGGGCACAGGGCCATGCCAAACGGAGGGGCCTAGCCTACAGAAACCGCCCTGGCCTAGAGATAGCCACAGCCCTCCTCCCCCACCCAGACACCTCCACTGTGCGCTAATATAGCAGAATGTGCTGATACTCACCCCCTTGTGTCTGCTGTGATGTCCTCACGCGCCCATCCAAATCGGGGTAGGCCACCGCCAGGATCCGGGACATCAGGGGGGTCAATTGCCGTGTGGCACCCCTCCTAGGTTGGGAGGCCATCCCCAGCAGAGCCTCGGCAGTCTTTCTGCTCCCGCGGCGGATGTCCTCCCACCTCTTGCTGCAGTGGGTGCCCCATCTGTTGTGGACCCCCAGGGCCCAGACGTCCTTGGCAATGGCACGCCAAATGTCGATCTTCTGATGGGCGCTGACCTATGTGACATGTACAGGGTGGAAAAATAAATATCATCACTTTTCTGCTTGGTCGATGTGAGTGGCCCCCCCTCCCCAACCTTGCTATGTGGCACATGCTCTCATCTGTCGTGCGTTGCACTCCTCATTCGCTCCCCTCCCCACCATCTTACATCCACCCCACTCAACACAGGCATAGCCCATACTACGTGCTCCCTGTGTAGTCACCTGGTCGTCTGGAGGACCGTAGAGTAGCGCATACTGGGGGAGGACCCCATCAACAAGTTTCTCCAATTCCTCAGAAGTGAAGGCAGGGGCCCTTTCCCCAGTCGCAGCAGCCATTGTATCTTCCAGACCGAGGTCACAGCAGCACTTGCAGTATAGGTCCTCTCCTGTGGATGATCATGTCTCGAGTGATTAAGCAGATAGAAAATGGCGGTCAGGCCCGCGGCGGTTCGTACCGCGGCGGTGTGTACCGCCGGCGCACATCGTCATTGGCTCCTGAGACCCATAGGGTTCAATGTTAACCAATGCTGCTTTGCGCCGCGGTCTTCGACCGCCTACCGCCACGGTGTGCCACGCCAGCGCATTGTCCTCACATCCCATTGTCACAGGTCAGGCAGCTGCCATTTCAAGGGCCCACATGGCTTAATTTCTACTGCGTCACACAGGCCTAGGCCTTGCATTGCCACTCATACAAGCCATTCAATGCATAGCGAATCGTGTACTGTGCAAGCAGTGGTTACGTACCTGTGGGTTGCTTGACTCTGTGCTCCATGTTGTCCTTCCTAGGGACCGTCCGCTGGCACTTGCGAGGAGATGGAGGAATCCTCCCGTGTACAGACCGCTGGTGGACCTGTCGACAATGGAAGAAAGACATGTCATACTGACATACAGACTTGACCGAGCCACTATACAGGAACTGTGTGCCCAGCTGGAGCCAGACCTGATGTCCCCCATTCGCCAACCCACAGGGATTCCCCCTCTGGTGCAGGTTCTGTCAGTACTCCATTTTTTGGCAAGTGGATCATTCCAAACAACAGTGGCCATATCATCTGGGATGTCTCAGCCTATGTTTTCTAAGGTTTTGTCCAGAGTGTTGTCTGCACTGATGAAATACATGCGGAGCTACATTGTTTTCCCTGAGGTGGGCGATTTGGCTACAGTGAAGGGTGATTTCTATGCCCTTGGACATATCCCCAACATCATTGGTGCCATTGATGGGACCCATGTGGCTTTGTTTCCCCCCAGTGGAAGTGAGCAGGTGTACAGGAACAGAAAAAGTTATCATTCGATGAATGTCCAGGTGGTCTGTTTGGCTGACCAGTACATCTCCCATGTAAATGCCAAGTTCCCTGGGTCAGTGCATGTCGCGTACATCATGCGAAATAGCAGCATCCCTTATGTGATGGAACAGCTACAGAGACACCGTGTGTGGCTAATAGGTGACTCTGGTTACCCCAACCTGTCGTGGCTACTTACCCCAGTGAGGAATCCCAGGACAAGGGCAGAGGAACGCTACAATGAGGCCCATGGGCGAACTAGGAGGATTATAGAAAGAACCTTCGGCCTCCTGAAGGCCAGGTTTAGGTGCCTGCATATGACAGGTGGATCCCTAATGTACTCACCAAAGAAGGTGTGCCATATCATCGTTGCCTGCTGTATGCTTCACAACCTGGCTTTGCGATGCCAGGTGCCTTTCCTGCAGGAGGATGGTCCAGATGGTGGTGTTGTAGCAGCTGTGGAGCCTGTGGAGAGTGAAGAGGAGGAAGACGACGGGGACGACACAGACAACAGGGACACAGTGATACAACAGTATTTTCAGTAGCACACAGGTACGAATCAATCACGCCATTTTACATTTACTTAAAGTCTCCTGCCTCTCTACTGTCTGAGTTCCCCCCCAGTTCCTGTTGTGACTTTCCCTTCCGTTTTCAGAGCTGTGGGCCCCACTGCGTGACCTCTGCTTTGTTTGCCCATGGACTACAGCTGTGTGACAGTGGTATGTTGTCATCACAATGTAACTGAACATTTTTGCACCGTTATGTCTAATACATTTGTTCAAAATACAAGCAGACTCCAGATTTTTTAAGTGCAATAAGTGATTTAATTAAAGTGCTACATTTAGGAACATGATTGTAAAACGGTGATGGGTGATGGTTGAGTAATGTCCATGGCAGAGTCCAGTTCTCAGTCCCACAGGTGCATTGTCCATATGACTGTGGAAGGATGGAGCAGGGGCAGTTCAAGGTTGGACAGGGTGACAATGTGGGACAGTGGGATGACATCAGGGGGTATTGTTTGCTGGCGGGGGTCTTGGCATCCTACTCTGTCTTCTTGTGAGATCTCAGGTTCCGCTTGCGGGGTGGTTCTTCTTGTGCAGGAGGTGGGGTTCTGGTGGCCTGTCGTTGTGTGGGGGCCTCCTGTCCACTAGCGCCGGCAGAGGTGGTAGGCTGTTCCTGGTCCAGGCTAGTGACAGGGGCCCTTTGTGGTGCCACATGGTCCCGCAATGTGGTGACTATCTGGTTAAGGGCCACGACGATGGTCCCCATTGCGGAACTAATGTTCCTCAGTTCCTCTCTGAACCCCATGAACTGTTCGTCCTGCAGTACCTGGATCTCCTGGAACCTGGCCAGTACCGTAGCCATCGTCTCCTGGGAGTGGTGGTATGCTCCCATGATGGAGGAGAGGGCCTCTTGGAGAGTCGGTTCCCTGGGCCTGTCTCCCCCCTGTCGCACAGCAGCCCTCCCAGTTCCCCTGTTTCCCTGGGCCTCTGTCCCCTGGACGGTGTGCCCACTACCACTGCCCCCAGGTCCCTGTTGTTGTTGGGGTGGTGGGTCAACCTGGGTGCCCTGTAGTGGTGGACACACCGCTGATTGACGTGTCCTGGAGACAGAGGCATGGGCCCGCTGGGTGGGAGCTGTGCTGGTGTTCCCAGAGGGGGTTAGGTCAGGTGTAGCCTGTGGCTGTCTGTGGGGAACCGACTGTCCCGAGGTCCCCGATGGGCCGGGCGGTCATCTGGGTCCAGGGAGACAGAGCTGCTCTCGTCACTGGGGGCCTCTTCTGGGGGTGGGATGGACATCTCTGGACCCTCCTGGGCGGTGTGGTGGCGTTCGGGTCCTGCAGGGGTATAAGAGTATGGTTATTGCTTCTGTGTGTGGCATTTCATGTAATGGGTGGGTGGCCGTGTACCCCAGTGCTGGCATTCCCTTGTGGGGGCTTTTGTGACGGTGACTTGTGGGGGTGATGGGTGTGTGCAGTGGGCATGCTTTGGGGATGGGTGTCCATGCTTTGGGGAGGCATGCAGGGCTAGGTATTGGGATGGGTGGGATGTGATGGTGAGGCATTTGCAAGGAGTTGGTGTGATGGGTGTGGGGGTGAGGGTGGGGGTATGATTTGGCATGCAGGTGGGGTGGGGGGAATGAAGTAGTGGAGATTTGCCTCACCAGAATCCATTCCTCCACCTACTCCTGCGAGGCCCTCAGGATGCAGGATGTGCAAGACTTCCTCCTCCCATGCTGTGAATTCTGGGGGAGTAGGTGGGGGTCCGCTGCCAGTCCGCTGTACCGCGATGTTGTGCCTTGATACCATGGAACGCACCTTCCCCCGTAGGTCGTTCCACCGCTTCCTGATGTCGTCCCGATTGCGTGGATGCTGTCCCACAGCGTTGACCCTGTCCACTATTCTGCTCCATAGCTCCATCTTCCTGGCAATGATGGTGTGCTGCACCTGTGCCCCGAAGAGCTGGGGCTCTACACGAACTATTTCCTCCACCATAACCCTGAGTTCTGCGTCAGAGAACCTGGGGTGTCTTTGGGGTGCCATGGGGTGGTGTGGATGAGGTGAGGGGTGGTGTATGTGTTATAGAGTGTGGTGAGTGTGGTGGTGTATGGTGTTTTGAGCGTGGAAATTGTGTGGGTGATGTTGTGATTTGCTTCTGTGTGATGGTCTACTTTATGCTGTGCTGTCTCTCTCTGTCCTTCAGTCACAATTGTGGTCGTAAGGGTTTGTGGGTGATGTGGGTGTGTGTTTTATATTTAATTGGGTGTGTGGGAGTGGTGTGTGTATGTGTCTCAGGTGTGTATATTTTGATTTGTCCAATGTGGTAGTGTTTTGTAAAGGAGTGTGTATTTTGAGCGCGGCGGTGTGTACCGCCAATGGAATACCGCGGTTGAAAGACCGCTGCGGAGATTTATGGGTCGGAATGGTATGGGCGTATTTCTGTTGGCGTGACGGTGGAGGTTTGGTCATCGCCAGTTTCCCGCTGACCTTTGGTGTGGCGGACTTTTGTTGGTGTCGGGTTTTTGGCGGTTTGCCAGTTGCGGGTCAGAATGACCGTGGCGGTTTACCGCAACCGCGGCGGTGTTATGGCGGTCTTCTGACCGGCGGTAAGCGCCTTTTACCGCTGAGGTCAGAATGACCCCCAAAGTGTTTAAGCACTTAAGTTAAGCACATCTCTTGTCAAGAAGGAAAATGGGCAAGAATGGGCTAAATAGCAAATGACAAAATGCTAGTTTCTTCTCAGTGCAGTCCCGTTAAGTTAAACTACCTAAAACTACTTCCCAAATCCCTATTGGTCAAGGGATCACATGTTCCCACTTTGTCGAAAAAAACTAAAACTCTAAATCTATTAATTCTACCATTGATCCCTTCACATGTTGCTGATTGTTTTTTCTTGCAATGTTCTCATCATCCGGCTAATCAGGTAACAATATTATTGCAGCTTCTATTCTGGTCAGTGTCTCCATTGTTCTCCTCCTGAGAAAGTCAGTCTTACACACATTACATACATTTTGTTACATTTAGCAAGAACAGCATCTTTTAACAGTTGATTCTCATGAGAAAAGATTCTCAGCTATGGGCACATTTACACAATACAATGAAAAATCATAGTTAACTCTCTAGGACAGCCATTTATTAAATGTTAAGAAATACAGCTTGACATGAAGCAGGGCAAGTAGGCCAAGACCCTTGCTAAGTTAAGGCCTACAATTTATAAAGCTAATACATAAGGCATAACTCTTAATATGACATATTACTACATTAATCAAATATGTGCTCAACATTTCATATTAATAACGATTAGTAAGTACACTTTGTGAATGTTGACAGCCACTCATCATGAGCACATTTTCAAATATGTGCATTATTTTTCTATGTTATTATGTTTTCTACACAAATCCATTACTCAGAATAAATGAACACTCATTAATAACTTTTATTAAAACACCTGCGCTAGCAATCATGAGAATTCAGTTAAACATTCTGGAACTTGAAATCACATTTGAACTGAGTTTCATAATAACCTTGCCAACTGACCCACAGATACATTACACACTAGAAGTGGTAATAAGTAATCATCAAACTAGAATATATCGAAAACGAACACCTGAACTATTTTGAAAACTTTTAGTTAAGACTTGCCAACCTTCCTAGAAGATCAAGAAAGCGCTTTTTTAGTGCTGTTTTGGATTAGATTTTGTTCGCTTTTGCTTTTGAATTCTTTTATTTTCCCTCTTTTATTCTACAGAAGCCATGAACTCAGGACAGGGCAAACACAGTAAATGTAAAGAAGTGTGCATTGGTTTAGCTATACTATGTATGACTGTGTGCATTTTATTGATTGCAGGAATGACTGTTTCAATGAAAGGAGATATGCAAAGCACATCATTTCCAGTGCAGAGAATAACACCATCTAGGTAGGATACGTTACATAAAGATGAGGGAATGCTTCAGTTAGATGACACAAAGCTACATGTGTACACAAGTTCCTTTGTCAGTACGAGAAGAGATCACATATCACAGCTTACCACTGACTTATGGCATTAGTTGCAGTTTATTGCCAACACTTTTGCACAATCAAGAGTAAATTCAGTATTTTCATTCAAACTATGATCTAGTTTTTTTCTTTTGTTCCAATTAACAAGCATTTGTACAGCATTGCAAAAGCTAAGAACATAGATATAGTAGATGGGTTCTTTGAACCCACACTAAAGTTTGGCACAGCATATGGCACAGCATATTCACATAGGAATTATCTATCATGTCTTCTCACACAAGAAGAAAAGGAGTTCATTAATTTATTTGATGACAGAAGAAAGGCAAAGAAAGAAAAGATAGACAAGGGCAAAGTTTTACATGATTACAAGAAGAAAGCTGCTTATTATACACCTAATACACAAGTGTCAGGAATCCCCAAGGTGCCTCCTGCGTTATCTGTCAGCATCCCCAGGGTTTAGGGTTAAATCATATCTCTGTTCTTGGTTAAACCTTCATGTTTCTAAATAAACATAGTGGGGGGTCGTTACAACATTGGCGGTAAAAGCCGCTTACCGCCGTGCAGAAGACCGCCAACACACCGCCGCGGCCGCGGAATTCCGCCACAGCTATTATGACCCACATCTCGAAATCCGACAAAATTCAGACACCCACACAATTCCGCCACACCAAAGGTCAGTGATAAACTGGCGAAAACAAAACCTCCACCGTCACGCCAACAGAAATACGCCCACCCTATCACGACCCACGAATCCACGCGGCGGTCTTTCAACCGCGGTATTCCATTGGCGGTACACACCGCCGCGCTCAAAATACACAAACACATACAAAACACCGCCACATTGGACAATTCAAAATACACACACCTGATACACATACACACACCACTCCCACACACCCAATACAATATAAAACACACACCCACATCACCCACAAACCCCTACTACCAAACATTCCGAAAGAAGGCCAGAGAGAGAGCACCAACAAGAACAACAGCATCCACAGGCACTCAACACCATCACCCACACAACTTCCACGTACAAAACACCACACCCCACTACATATCACCACACTTATCACCACACACACCACCCCACACATCACCCACACCACCCCATGGCACGGCAAAGACACCCCAGGTTCTCGGAGGAGGAGCTCAGGGGCATAGTGGAGGAAATCGTCCGGGTAGAGCCACAGCTATTTGGAGCACAGGTTCAGCACACCTCAATTGCAAGGAAGATGGAGCTATGGCGAAGAATAGTCGACAGGGTCAACGCAGTGGGACAACACCCAAGAAATCGGGACGACATCAGGAAGAGGTGGAACGACCTACGGGGGAAGGTTCGTTCCGTGGTCTCCAGACACCACCTGGCGGTACAGCGGACTGGCGGCGGACCCCCACCTCCTCACCCACAACTAACAAAATGGGAGGTGCAGGTCTTGGCGATTCTGCATCCTGAGTGCCTCGCAGGAGTCGGTGGAGGAATGGACTCTGGTAAGTCAAACCTTTAACTACCATATCCCCCACCCTACCTGCATGCTATCACAGACTCCCACCCTCGCCCCCTCCCCTATCACTCCAACTCCTCACTAATGTACTAATAACCCAAACCACACATCCCAACACCAAGCCCTGCATGCAACAACAAAGCATGGACACCCATCACTAAAGCATGCCCACTGCACATACCCATAACACCCCCCTCAACCATCATCACACAAGCCCCCACACAGGAATGCTAGCACCGGGGTACACGGTCACCCACCCATTGCACACCATGACACACACAGATGCAATAATCATGCTTTTACACCCCTGCAGGACCACTACCCAACGTCACCAGACAGGAGGGTCCAGACATCTCCACCCCACCCAAAGAAGAGGCCCACAGTGATGACAGCAGCTCTGTCCAACTGGATTCAGATGACCAGCCCGGACCATCGTGGGCCTCGGGACAGTCGGTTCCCCTCACACAGGCACAGCCCACCACAGACCTTCCACCCTCTGGTAACACCAGCACAGCACCCACCCAGCGGGCCCATACCTCCGTCCCTAGGACACGTCAATCAGCTGTGTGTCCACCACTACAGGGAACCCAGGATAACCCACCACCCCAACAACAACAGGGACCTGGGGGCAGTGGCAGTGGGCACACAGTCCAGGGGACAGAGGCCCAGGAACACAGGGGAACTGGGAGGGCTGCTGTGCGACAGGGGGCGGACAGGCCAAGGGAACCCACTCTCCAAGAGGCCCTCTCCTCCATCATGGGAGCCTACCACAACTCCCAGGAGACGATGGCAACGATCCTGGCCAAGTTTCAGGAGACCCAGCGCATGCAGGAGGAACAGTGTTTGGGGATCAGGGAGGAACTCAGAACCATCAGCTCCGCCCTGGGCACCATCGTAGGGGTGCTGAAGGAAATACTGAACACCAGGAGGGACACTGTGGCACTCCAAGGGGCCCCTGACACTAGCATGGACGATGAACTGCCCACCACCTCCACCGGCGCTAGTGGACAAGAGGCACCTCCACAGGGCCAGCACACCAGCACCCCACCCCCTGCAGACAGAGAACCACCCCGCAAGCGGTCCCTGAGATCCAGGAACAAGACAGAGCATGATGCCAAGCCCCCCGCCAAGAAATGAGACCACTCTGATTGTCAAACCACTGTCCCACTTTGCAACCCTGTCTATATTGGAACTGCCCCAGCTACACTTCCTATGCCCATATGGGCAAGTTACCTGTGAGACTAATAGACTGGACTCTGCCATGGACATTCCTCCACCATCCCCCCTCACCATTTTACAACCCCCTCCA
Organism: Pleurodeles waltl; assembly: GCF_031143425.1. NCBI lineage: Eukaryota > Metazoa > Chordata > Amphibia > Caudata > Salamandridae > Pleurodeles > Pleurodeles waltl. The sequence continues at coordinate 899,541,039 of NC_090444.1, read as the reverse complement.
ATATTGAGCACTTCAATAAACACCCTTGAAGCACAAAACAATCTGGAGTCAGTCTGTGATTTCAAAATGGTGTATTAGCAATTGCAGTGCCAAAATGCTTTTTCAAATGTAATGTCAACATACCTATGTCACACAGCTCAAGTCCATGAGGAATCTAAGCAGATGACAGAAGTTGGAAACCACACCTGTGAAACCGTAAGGGAAAATGACAACTCAGTGACCATACACTGGGTGAAATCGAAAGACAGGATAGAGGTAGAAGTGTTAAAGTACTTGTAGTAGGCAGGACTGTTTTCTCACCTGTATGTCACTGGAAATATTGCTGGATGACTGAGTCCCTGTTGTCAATGTCTTCTTCCTCTGCTTCCTCCTCATCACTGTCCACAGGCTCCACAGCTGCCACAACACCGCCATCTGGACCATCCTCCTGCAGAAAAGGCACCTGTCGTCGCAAAGCCAAGTTGTGAAGCATGCAGCAGGCCATGATGATCTGGCACACCTACTTTGGTGAGTAGAATAGGGATCCACCTGTCATATGGAGGCACCTGAACCTCGCCTTCAGTAGGCCGAAGGTGCGTTCGATCACCCTCCTAGTCCGCCCCTGGGCCTCATTGTAGCATTCCTCTGCCCTGGTCCTGGGATTCCTCATTGGGGTCAGTAGCCATGACAGGTTGGGGTAACCAGAGTCACCTAATAGCCACACCCGGTGCCTCTGGAGTTGACCCATCACATAAGGGATGCTGCTATTCCGCAGGATGTAGGTGTCATGCACTGAGCCAGGGAACATAGCATTTACCTGGGAGATGTACTTGCCTGCCAAACATACCATCTGTACATTCATGGAATGATAACTCTTCCGGTTCCTGTACACCTGTTCACTCTTGTGGGGGGGGACCAAAGCTACATGGGTCCCATCAATGGCACCTATGATGTTGGGGATATGTCCCATGGCATAGAAGTCACCTTTCACTGTAGGCAAGTCCTCCACCTAAGGGAAAACTATGTAGCTCCGCATGTGTTTCAGCAGGGCAGACAACACTCTGGACAACACGTTGGAAAACATAGCCTGTGACATCCCTGATGCCATGGCCACTGTTGTTTGAAATGACCCACTTGCAAGGAAATGGAGCACTGATAGCACCTGCACTTGAGGGGGGATTCCTGTGGGATGGCGGATTGCTGACATCAGGTCAGGCTCCAACTGTGTACACAGTTCCTGGATTGTGGCACGGTCAAACTTGTAATTGATGATCAAACTTCTTTCCTCCATTGTCAACAGGTCCACCAGCGGTCGGTACACCGGAGGATGCCGCCATCTCCTCACATGTCCCAGCGGACGGTGCCTATGAAGGACAACAGCGACCACATGTAGGAGGCTGGACTGGCTTGTAGTGAGTACCAAGGGGTACTTGCACCTTGCACCAGGCCCAGTTATCCCTTATTAGTGTATAGGGTGTCTAGCAGCTTAGGCTGATAGATAATGGTAGCTTAGCAGAGCAGCTTAGGCTGAACTAGGAGACGTGTGAAGCTACTACAGTACCACTTAGTGTCATATGCACAATATCATAAGAAAACACAATACACAGTTATACTAAAAATAAAGGTACTTTATTTTTATGACAATATGCCAAAGTATCTTAGAGTGTACCCTCAGTGAGAGGATAGGAAATATACACAAGATATATATACACAATAGCAAAAATATGCAGTATAGTCTTAGAAAACAGTGCAAACAATGTATAGTTACAATAGGATGCAATGGGGAAACATAGGGATAGGGGCAACACAAACCATATACTCCAAAAGTGGAATGCGAACCACGAATGGACCCCAAACCTATGTGACCTTGTAGAGGGTCGCTGGGACTATTAGAAAATAGTGAGAGTTAGAAAAATAACCCTCCCCAAGACCCTGAAAAGTGAGTGCAAAGTGCACTAAAGTTCCCCTAAGGACAAAGAAGTCGTGTTAGAGGAATAATGCAGGAAAGACACAAACCAGCAATGCAACAACTGTGGATTTCCAATCTAGGGTACCTGTGGAACAAGGGGACCAAGTCCAAAAGTCACAAGCAAGTCGGAGATGGGCAGATGCCCAGGAAATGCCAGCTGCGGGTGCAAAGAAGCTTCTACTGGACAGAAGAAGCTGAGGTTTCTGCAGGAACGAAAAGGGCTAGAGACTTCCCCTTTGGTGGACGGATTCCTCTTGCCGTGGAAAGTCGTGCAAAAGTATTTTCCCGCCAAAAGAACGCCAACAAGCCTTGCTAGCTGCAAATCGTGCAGTTAGCGTTTTTGGATGCTGCTGAGGCCCAGGAGGGACCAGGAGGTCGCAAATTGGACCAGCAGAGAGAGGGGACGTCGAGCAAGACAAGGAGCCCTCTCTGAAGCAGGTAGCACCCAGAGAAGTGCCTGAAACAGGCACTACAAGGATGTGTGAAACGGTGCTCGCCGAAGTTGCACAAAGGAGTCCCACGTCGCCAGAGACCAACTTAGAAAGTCGTGCAATGCAGGTTAGAGTGCCGTGGACCCAGGCTTGGCTGTGCACAAAGGATTTCCGCCGGAAGTGCACAGGGGCCGGAGTAGCTGCAAAGTCGCGGTTCCCAGCAATGCAGCCCAGCGAGGTGAGGCAAGGACTTACCTCCACCAAACTTGGACTGAAGAGTCACTGGACTGTGGGGGTCACTTGGACAGAGTTGCTGGATTCGAGGGACCTCGCTCGTCGTGCTGAGAGGAGACCCAAGGGACTGGTAATGCAGCTTTTTGGTGCCTGCGGTTGCAGGGGGAAGATTCCGTCGACCCACGGGAGATTTCTTCGGAGCTTCTGGTGCAGAGAGGAGGCAGACTACCCCCACAGCATGCACAAGCAGGAAAACAGTCGAGAAGGCGGCAGGATCAGCGTTACAGAGTTGCAGTAGTCGTCTTTGCTACTATGTTGCAGGTTTGCAGGCTTCCAGCGCGGTCAGCAGTCGATTCCTTATCAGAAGGTGAAGAGAGAGATGCAGAGGAACTCGGCTGAGCTCTTGCATTCGTTATCTAAAGTTTCCCCAGAGACAGAGACCCTAAATAGCCAGAAAAGAGGGTTTGGCTACCTAGGAGAGAGGATAGGCTAGCAACACCTGAAGGAGCCTATCACAAGGAGTCTCTGACGTCACCTGGTGGCACTGGCCACTCAGAGCAGTCCAGTGTGCCAGCAGCACCTCTGTTTCCAAGATGGCAGAGGTCTGGAGCACACTGGAGGAGCTCTGGACACCTCCCAGGGGAGGTGCAGGTCAGGGGAGTGGTCACTCCCCTTTCCTTTGTCCAGTTTCGCGCCAGAGCAGGGCTAAGGGGTCCCCTGAACCGGTGTAGACTGGCTTATGCAGAATTGGGCACATCTGTGCCCAACAAAGCATTTCCAGAGGCTGGGGGAGGCTACTCCTCCCCTGCCTTCACACCATTTTCCAAAGGGAGAGGGTGTCACACCCTCTCTCAGAGGAAGTTCTTTGTTCTGCCATCCTGGGCCAGGCCTGGCTGGACCCCAGGAGGGCAGATGCCTGTCTGAGGGGTTGGCAGCAGCAGCAGCTGCAGTGAAACCCCAGGAAGGGCAGTTTGGCAGAACCAGGGTCTGTGCTACAGACCACTAGGATCATGGGATTGTGCCAACTATGCCAGGATGGCATAGAGGGGGCAATTCCATGATCATAGACATGTTACATGGCCATATTCGGAGTTACCATTGTGAAGCTACATATAGGTAGTGACCTATATGTAGTGCACGCGTGTAATGGTGTCCCCGCACTCACAAAGTTCAGGGAATTGGCTCTGAACAATGTGGGGGCACCTTGGCTAGTGCCAGGGTGCCCTCACACTAAGTAACTTTGCACCTAACCTTTACCAGGTAAAGGTTAGACATATAGGTGACTTATAAGTTACTTAAGTGCAGTGTAAAATGGCTGTGAAATAACGTGGACGTTATTTCACTCAGGCTGCAGTGGCAGGCCTGTGTAAGAATTGTCAGAGCTCCCTATGGGTGGCAAAAGAAATGCTGCAGCCCATAGGGATCTCCTGGAACCCCAATACCCTGGGTACCTCAGTACCATATAGTAGGGAATTATAAGGGTGTTCCAGTAAGCCAATGTAAATTGGTAAAAATGGTCACTAGCCTGTTAGTGACAATTTGAATGAAATGAGAGAGCATAACCACTGAGGTTCTGGTTAGCAGAGCCTCAGTGAGACAGTTAGGCACCACACAGGGAACACATACATATAGGCCACAACCTTATGAGCACTGGGGTCCTGACTAGCAGGGTCCCAGTGACACATAACAAACATACTGAAAACATAGGGTTTTCACTATGAGCACTGGCCCTGGCTAGCAGGATTCCAGTGAGACAGTGAAAACACCCTGACATACACTCACAAACAGGCCAAAAGTGGGGGTAACAAGGCTAGAAAGAGGCTACTTTCTCACACAACCCCCCCCCCCCAAACGAAGGACAATAAGGCTAACCTTGGCCAGTTGAGACTTTATTGTCTAAGTGGTGATAAGTAGAGAGTAGCTCTGCAATAGACTGGTTACTCCCCTTATCATCCACTATATGGTTACTTCCCTGTGGGGATGTAAACCACCCTGTTTGAAGTTTTTTAGCTAAGCAACAATGTGAAGATGTATTTTCAGAGTTTCTATCAGTAAGTTTTAGTTTAGAGCAGTGGGAATTGTCCACTGAACCTATTTGTAGTGATGGAAATGCCAGACAGGGATGCTGTCTCAGAAAAGCCATAGCTGGGCAAAAACTTTGTCCATATGGCTGGAAGAGAGAACAGGGATGCTGTTTCTCTTGAGTTGGAGCAGGGCAGGGATGCTGTCCTATGAGCTCCACACTAGGGCAGGGATGCTGTCCTAAGTGTTGTGAGGCAGTGCAGGGTTTCTGCACTAAAGTTTCTCTGGGAGGGTTGGAGGGATGCTCCATGTTAACTAAAATGGTGCTCTTTTTCTCACCAATGTTAGTTATCCCACAGAGAGGTACTTCTACCTCAGGGAGTCCAGCTTTGCCAGCTGATGATTCCCTTGGAACAGGTGCCACCCCAGGAGAGGTTTCTCCCACCACAGGAATGCTATCCTGAATGGCAGGGTGGTTAGGGGATACTGTGATACCCTTTTTACCTGTTGATGGAGAGGGATCCTGAGTTTTCAGGCCTTCTCTCCTTTGCTTTTTTCATTTCAGTAGAAATGAGAGGGAACAATTCCTCAGGGATGCCCAGCATGGCTGCATGGGCATAAAACTCTACATCAGCCCAACCTGAGGCCTCTAGGTCATTACCTAAGAGACAGTCTACAGGTAAGCTAGGTGATACCACCACCTGCTTAGGGCCAGTAACTCCACCCCAACTAAACTGAATTATAGCTAAGGGAAGAAACTTAGTGGAGTTATGGACATCAATAATCTTATACTGTTGTCCAATGATGTGTTGATCAGGGTGCACTAGGTTTTCAGTCACCAAAGTGATACTGGCACCTGTGTCCCTGTAGGCCAAGGCCTCAACACCATTTATTGAAACTGTCTGCCTGTACTTATCCATTGTAAGGGGACAAGCAGCCAGTGTGGCAAGGCCAATGCCACTAGGTGTGACAGAAACTGTCTTGGGAGTGACTACCCCAGTTTCTACTATGGACCCAAAAGTGAACCCAACTACACCCTTAACTTGACTGTTGCCAGCAGTCCCACCACTAGTACCACTACTGCTAGGGGCACTAGAGCTTGATGTATTAGTGGTGGTAGGCTCAGGGGGTTTACCTGGACAGGACTTATCCCCTGGCCTATGGCCTCTGTTTTTACACACAACGCACCAAGGCTTTTTAATGTGTGTGGGTTGTGAAGAAGAGGAAGAATTAGTTTTATCCCCACCCTCTGAAGAGTGTTTAAGATTTGAAGTGGGATCTTTGGTTTTACCCTTATCCCCATGCTTATCTTGAGATTTTTCACCATCTTTCTTCTTATTGCCATCTTTGTCACCCCCTTTATGAACTTTTCTGTTCACCCTTGTTCTGACCCATTTGTCTGCCTTCTTTCCCAATTCTTGGGGAGAGGTCAGATCAGAGTCTACCAGGTACTGGTGCAACAAATCAGACACACAATTATTAAGAATATGCTCTCTCAGGATCAAGTTATACAGGCTGTCATAATCAGTAACTTTACTGCCATGTAACCACCCCTCCAAGGCCTTCACTGAATGGTCAATGAAATCAACCCAGTCTTGTGAAGACTCCTTTTTGGTCTCTCTGAACTTTATCCTGTACTGTTCAGTGGTTAAGCCATAACCATCCAGGAGTGCATTCTTAAGAACTTGGAAATTATTAGCATCATTTTCTTTCACAGTAAGGAGCCTATCCCTACCTTTTCCACTAAATGATAGCCATAGGATAGCAGCCCACTGCCTTTGAGGGACATCCTGTACAACACAGGCCCTCTCAAGTGCAGCAAACCACTTGTTAATGTCATCCCCCTCCTTATAAGGGGGAACTATCTTGTGCAGATTCCTGGAATCATGCTCTTTTGCAGGATGACTATGGGGAATACTGCTGCTGCCACCATGGGTTTCTAAACCCAGTTTCTGTCTCTCCTTCTAAAGTCTGTCTATCCAAATCCAGCTGTTGCTTCTTGAGCTACAGTCTGGTTTGTTCCACTCTCAATCTATTGAGCTCCCTTTCTAACAATCTGTCATCAGTGTGGGTGGGAGGGACATGCCTTGAAACAGAAGTATGGTGAGAATGGACAGAAGGAGACCTGTCCCTTACAGAAGCCACCCTAACAGCTTGGCTAACAGAAACATCACTACCAGTATGGTGAGAATAAATGCTTTTGCTATGATGTGAGACAACACTATTTATATGGTGTGGCTCATCATCATTACCAACTATGCTAGACTGTCTAGTAATGGGCAGGCTAGGAAGTTTCTTTCCTGAATCTTTTCCTGGGGGAGTCCCTGGATCAGATTGAGAACCATTAGCTACTTTTTCAACAGATGGGGCACTTATGGCCTTATCCTGTACTCTAAGCATGTTAATTAACAGTTCTAAGGAAGGATTCTTCCCTACACTCAAACCTCTCTCTATGCAGAGACTCCTTGCTCCTTTCCAGCTAAGGTGATCATATGCAAGTTTGGACAGATCAACATTTTGGCCTGTGCCAGACATTTTTAGAGAGAGTTAAAGTGATAGTAAAAGATAAAAAGTTTGTCAGAGCTTTTAGAAAGACAGAGAAAAAAACTTTTAAAACTTTTTAGAACTTTTTAGAAAGTTAGAAGTACTTTTCAGCACTTAGAAAAGAGTGAAAAGAGGAAATGCAAAACGTTTTGGCTATGTGTATATACACTGACTTTGTTTTGTATATTTTTCTCTTATGAAAAGTACAATGACAAGAGTGGTAAGTAGTCTCAAAGCACTTATCCCACCGCTGCACAACCAATGTAGGAGGCTGGACTGGCTTGTAGTGAGTACCAAGGGGTACTTGCACCTTGCACCAGGCCCAGTTATCCCTTATTAGTGTATAGGGTGTCTAGCAGCTTAGGCTGATAGATAATGGTAGCTTAGCAGAGCAGCTTAGGCTGAACTAGGAGACGTGTGAAGCTACTACAGTACCACTTAGTGTCATATGCACAATATCATAAGAAAACACAATACACAGTTATACTAAAAATAAAGGTACTTTATTTTTATGACAATATGCCAAAGTATCTTAGAGTGTACCCTCAGTGAGAGGATAGGAAATATACACAAGATATATATACACAATAGCAAAAATATGCAGTATAGTCTTAGAAAACAGTGCAAACAATGTATAGTTACAATAGGATGCAATGGGGAAACATAGGGATAGGGGCAACACAAACCATATACTCCAAAAGTGGAATGCGAACCACGAATGGACCCCAAACCTATGTGACCTTGTAGAGGGTCGCTGGGACTATTAGAAAATAGTGAGAGTTAGAAAAATAACCCTCCCCAAGACCCTGAAAAGTGAGTGCAAAGTGCACTAAAGTTCCCCTAAGGACAAAGAAGTCGTGTTAGAGGAATAATGCAGGAAAGACACAAACCAGCAATGCAACAACTGTGGATTTCCAATCTAGGGTACCTGTGGAACAAGGGGACCAAGTCCAAAAGTCACAAGCAAGTCGGAGATGGGCAGATGCCCAGGAAATGCCAGCTGCGGGTGCAAAGAAGCTTCTACTGGACAGAAGAAGCTGAGGTTTCTGCAGGAACGAAAAGGGCTAGAGACTTCCCCTTTGGTGGACGGATTCGTCTTGCCGTGGAAAGTCGTGCAAAAGTATTTTCCCGCCAAAAGAACGCCAACAAGCCTTGCTAGCTGCAAATCGTGCAGTTAGCGTTTTTGGATGCTGCTGAGGCCCAGGAGGGATCAGGAGGTCGCAAATTAGACCAGCAGAGAGAAGGGACGTCGAGCAAGACAAGGAGCCCTCTCTGAAGCAGGTAGCACCCAGAGAAGTGCCCGAAACAGGCACTACAAGGATGTGTGAAACGGTGCTCGCCGAAGTTGCACAAAGGAGTCCCACGTCGCCGGAGACCAACTTAGAAATTCGTGCAATGCAGGTTAGAGTGCCGTGGACCCAGGCTTGGCTGTGCACAAAGGATTTCCGCCGGAAGTGCACAGGGGCCGGAGTAGCTGCAAAGTCGCGGTTCCCAGCAATGCAGCCCAGCGAGGTGAGGCAAGGACTTACCTCCACCAAACTTGGACTGAAGAGTCACTGGACTGTGGGGGTCACTTGGACAGAGTTGCTGGATTCGAGGGACCTCGCTCATTGTGCTGAGAGGAGACCCAAGGGACCGGTAATGCAGCTTTTTGGTGCCTGCGGTTGCAGGGGGAAGATTCCGTCGACCCACGGGAGATTTCTTTGGAGCTTCTGGTGCAGAGAGGAGGCAGACTACCCCCACAGCATGCACAAGCAGGAAAACAGTCGAGAAGGCGGCAGGATCAGCGTTACAGAGTTGCAGTAGTCGTCTTTGCTACTATGTTGCAGGTTTGCAGGCTTCCAGCGCGGTCAGCAGTCGATTCCTTATCAGAAGGTGAAGAGAGAGATGCAGAGGAACTCGGATGAGCTCTTGCATTCGTTATCTAAAGTTTCCCCAGAGACAGAGACCCTAAATAGCCAGAAAAGAGGGTTTGGCTACCTAGGAGAGAGGATAGGCTAGCAACACCTGAAGGAGCCTATCACAAGGAGTCTCTGACGTCACCTGGTGGCACTGGCCACTCAGAGCAGTCCAGTGTGCCAGCAGCACCTCTGTTTCCAAGATGGCAGAGGTCTGGAGCACACTGGAGGAGCTCTGGACACCTCCCAGGGGAGGTGCAGGTCAGGGGAGTGGTCACTCCCCTTTCCTTTGTCCAGTTTCGCGCCAGAGCAGGGCTAAGGGGTCCCCTGAACCGGTGTAGACTGGCTTATGCAGAATTGGGCACATCTGTGCCCAACAAAGCATTTCCAGAGGCTGGGGGAGGCTACTCCTCCCCTGCCTTCACACCATTTTCCAAAGGGAGAGGGTGTCACACCCTCTCTCAGAGGAAGTTCTTTGTTCTGCCATCCTGGGCCAGGCCTGGCTGGACCCAAGGAGGGCAGATGCCTGTCTGAGGGGTTGGCAGCAGCAGCAGCTGCAGTGAAACCCCAGGAAGGGCAGTTTGGCAGTACCAGGGTCTGTGCTACAGACCACTGGGATCATGGGATTGTGCCAACTATGCCAGGATGGCATAGAGGGGGCAATTCCATGATCATAGACATGTTACATGGCCATATTCGGAGTTACCATTGTGAAGCTACATATAGGTAGTGACCTATATGTAGTGCACGCGTGTAATGGTGTCCCCGCACTCACAAAGTTCAGGGAATTGGCTCTGAACAATGTGGGGGCACCTTGGCTAGTGCCAGGGTGCCCTCACACTAAGTAACTTTGCACCTAACCTTTACCAGGTAAAGGTTAGACATATAGGTGACTTATAAGTTACTTAAGTGCAGTGTAAAATGGCTGTGAAATAACGTGGACGTTATTTCACTCAGGCTGCAGTGGCAGGCCTGTGTAAGAATTGTCAGAGCTCCCTATGGGTGGCAAAAGAAATGCTGCAGCCCATAGGGATCTCCTGGAACCCCAATACCCTGGGTACCTCAGTACCATATAGTAGGGAATTATAAGGGTGTTCCAGTAAGCCAATGTAAATTGGTAAAAATGGTCACTAGCCTGTTAGTGACAATTTGAATGAAATGAGAGAGCATAACCACTGAGGTTCTGGTTAGCAGAGCCTCAGTGAGACAGTTAGGCACCACACATGGAACACATACATATAGGCCACAACCTTATGAGCACTGGGGTCCTGACTAGCAGGGTCCCAGTGACACATAACAAACATACTGAAAACATAGGGTTTTCACTATGAGCACTGGCCCTGGCTAGCAGGATTCCAGTGAGACAGTGAAAACACCCTGACATACACTCACAAACAGGCCAAAAGTGGGGGTAACAAGGCTAGAAAGAGGCTACTTTCTCACACAACCCCCCCCCCCCCAAACGAAGGACAATAAGGCTAACCTTGGCCAGTTGAGACTTTATTGTCTAAGTGGTGATAAGTAGAGAGTAGCTCTGCAATAGACTGGTTACTCCCCTTATCATCCACTATATGGTTACTTCCCTGTGGGGATGTAAACCACCCTGTTTGAAGTTTTTTAGCTAAGCAACAATGTGAAGATGTATTTTCAGAGTTTCTATCAGTAAGTTTTAGTTTAGAGCAGTGGGAATTGTCCACTGAACCTATTTGTAGTGATGGAAATGCCAGACAGGGATGCTGTCTCAGAAAAGCCATAGCTGGGCAAAAACTTTGTCCATATGGCTGGAAGAGAGATCAGGGATGCTGTTTCTCTTGAGTTGGAGCAGGGCAGGGATGCTGTCCTATGAGCTCCACACTAGGGCAGGGATGCTGTCCTAAGTGTTGTGAGGCAGTGCAGGGTTTCTGCACTAAAGTTTCTCTGGGAGGGTTGGAGGGATGCTCCATGTTAACTAAAATGGTGCTCTTTTTCTCACCAATGTTAGTTATCCCACAGAGAGGTACTTCTACCTCAGGGAGTCCAGCTTTGCCAGCTGATGATTCCCTTGGAACAGGTGCCACCCCAGGAGAGGTTTCTCCCACCACAGGAATGCTATCCTGAATGGCAGGGTGGTTAGGGGATACTGTGATACCCTTTTTACCTGTTGATGGAGAGGGATCCTGAGTTTTCAGGCCTTCTCTCCTTTGCTTTTTTCATTTCAGTAGAAATGAGAGGGAACAATTCCTCAGGGATGCCCAGCATGGCTGCATGGGCATACAACTCTACATCAGCCCAACCTGAGGCCTCTAGGTCATTACCTAAGAGACAGTCTACAGGTAAGCTAGGTGATACCACCACCTGCTTAGGGCCAGTAACTCCACCCCAACTAAACTGAATTATAGCTAAGGGAAGAAACTTAGTGGAGTTATGGACATCAATAATCTTATACTGTTGTCCAATGATGTGTTGATCAGGGTGCACTAGGTTTTCAGTCACCAAAGTGATACTGGCACCTGTGTCCCTGTAGGCCAAGGCCTCAACACCATTTATTGAAACTGTCTGCCTGTACTTATCCATTGTAAGGGGACAAGCAGCCAGTGTGGCAAGGCCAATGCCACTAGGTGTGACAGAAACTGTCTTGGGAGTGACTACCCCAGTTTCTACTATGGACCCAAAAGTGAACCCAACTACACCCTTAACTTGACTGTTGCCAGCAGTCCCACCACTAGTACCACTACTGCTAGGGGCACTAGAGCTTGATGTATTAGTGGTGGTAGGCTCAGGGGGTTTACCTGGATAGGACTTATCCCCTGGCCTATGGCCTCTGTTTTTACACACAAAGCACCAAGGCTTTTTAATGTGTGTGGGTTGTGAAGAAGAGGAAGAATTAGTTTTATCCCCACCCTCTGAAGAGTGTTTAAGATTTGAAGTGGGATCTTTGGTTTTACCCTTATCCCCATGCTTATCTTGAGATTTTTCACCATCTTTCTTCTTATTGCCATCTTTGTCACCCCCTTTATGAACTTTTCTGTTTACCCTTGTTCTGACCCATTTGTCTGCCTTCTTTCCCAATTCTTGGGGAGAGGTCAGATCAGAGTCTACCAGGTACTGGTGCAACAAATCAGACACACAATTATTAAGAATATGCTCTCTCAGGATCAAGTTATACAGGCTGTCATAATCAGTAACTTTACTGCCATGTAACCACCCCTCCAAGGCCTTCACTGAATGGTCAATGAAATCAACCCAGTCTTGTGAAGACTCCTTTTTGGTCTCTCTGAACTTTATCCTGTACTGTTCAGTGGTTAAGCCATAACCATCCAGGAGTGCATTCTTAAGAACTTGGAAATTATTAGCATCATTTTCTTTCACAGTAAGGAGCCTATCCCTACCTTTTCCACTAAATGATAGCCATAGGATAGCAGCCCACTGCCTTTGAGGGACATCCTGTACAACACAGGCCCTCTCAAGTGCAGCAAACCACTTGTTAATGTCATCCCCCTCCTTATAAGGGGGAACTATCTTGTGCAGATTCCTGGAATCATGCTCTTTTGCAGGATGACTATGGGGAATACTGCTGCTGCCACCATGGGTTTCTAAACCCAGTTTCTGTCTCTCCTTCTCTACTTCTAAAGTCTGTCTATCCAAATCCAGCTGTTGCTTCTTGAGCTACAGTCTGGTTTGTTCCACTCTCAATCTATTGAGCTCCCTTTCTAACAATATGTCATCAGGGTGGGTGGGAGGGACATGCCTTGAAACAGAAGTATGGTGAGAATGGACAGAAGGAGACCTGTCCCTTACAGAAGCCACCCTAACAGCTTGGCTAACAGAAACATCACTACCAGTATGGTGAGAATAAATGCTTTTGCTATGATGTGAGACAACACTATTTATATGGTGTGGCTCATCATCATTACCAACTATGCTAGACTGTCTAGTAATGGGCAGGCTAGGAAGTTTCTTTCCTGAATCTTTTCCTGGGGGAGTCCCTGGATCAGATTGAGAACCATTAGCTACTTTTTCAACAGATGGGGCACTTATGGCCTTATCCTGTACTCTAAGCATGTTAATTAACAGTTCTAAGGAAGGATTCTTCCCTACACTCAAACCTCTCTCTATGCAGAGACTCCTTGCTCCTTTCCAGCTAAGGTGATCATATGCAAGTTTGGACAGATCAACATTTTGGCCTGTGCCAGACATTTTTAGAGAGAGTTAAAGTGATAGTAAAAGATAAAAAGTTTGTCAGAGCTTTTAGAAAGACAGAGAAAAAAACTTTTAAAACTTTTTAGAACTTTTTAGAAAGTTAGAAGTACTTTTCAGCACTTAGAAAAGAGTGAAAAGAGGAAATGCAAAACTTTTTGGCTATGTGTATATACACTGACTTTGTTTTGTATATTTTTCTCTTATGAAAAGTACAATGACAAGAGTGGTAAGTAGTCTCAAAGCACTTATCCCACCGCTGCACAACCAATGTAGGAGGCTGGACTGGCTTGTAGTGAGTACCAAGGGGTACTTGCACCTTGCACCAGGCCCAGTTATCCCTTATTAGTGTATAGGGTGTCTAGCAGCTTAGGCTGATAGATAATGGTAGCTTAGCAGAGCAGCTTAGGCTGAACTAGGAGACGTGTGAAGCTACTACAGTACCACTTAGTGTCATATGCACAATATCATAAGAAAACACAATACACAGTTATACTAAAAATAAAGGTACTTTATTTTTATGACAATATGCCAAAGTATCTTAGAGTGTACCCTCAGTGAGAGGATAGGAAATATACACAAGATATATATACACAATAGCAAAAATATGCAGTATAGTCTTAGAAAACAGTGCAAACAATGTATAGTTACAATAGGATGCAATGGGGAAACATAGGGATAGGGGCAACACAAACTATATACTCCAAAAGTGGAATGCGAACCACGAATGGACCCCAAACCTATGTGACCTTGTAGAGGGTCGCTGGGACTATTAGAAAATAGTGAGAGTTAGCAAAATAACCCTCCCCAAGACCCTGAAAAGTGAGTGCAAAGTGCACTAAAGTTCCCCTAAGGACAAAGAAGTCGTGTTAGAGGAATAATGCAGGAAAGACACAAACCAGCAATGCAACAACTGTGGATTTCCAATCTAGGGTACCTGTGGAACAAGGGGACCAAGTCCAAAAGTCACAAGCAAGTCGGAGATGGGCAGATGCCCAGGAAATGCCAGCTGCGGGTGCAAAGAAGCTTCTACTGGACAGAAGAAGCTGAGGTTTCTGCAGGAACGAAAAGGGCTAGAGACTTCCCCTTTGGTGGACGGATTCTCTCGCCGTGGAGAGTCGTGCAGAAGTGTTTTCTCGCCAAAAGAACGCCAACAAGCCTTGCTAGCTGCAAATCGTGCGGTTAGCGTTTTTGGACGCTGCTGAGGCCCAGGAGGGACCAGGAGGTCGTAAATTGGACCAGCAGAGAGAGGGGACGTCGAGTAAGACAAGGAGCCCTCTCTGAAGCAGGTAGCACCCGGAGAAGTGCCCAAAACAGGCACTACAAGGATGCGTGAAACGGTGCTCGCCGAAGTTGCACAAAGGAGTCCCACGTCGCCGGAGACCAACTTAGAAAGTCGTGCAATGCAGGTTAGAGTGCCGTGGACCCAGGCTTGGCTGTGCACAAAGGATTTCCGCCGGAAGTGCACAGGGGCCGGAGTAGCTGCAAAGTCGCGGTTCCCAGCAATGCAGCCCAGCGAGGTGAGGCAAGGACTTACCTCCACCAAACTTGGACTGAAGAGTCACTGGACTGTGCGGGTCACTTGGACAGAGTTGCTGGATTCGAGGGACCTCGCTCGTTGTGCTGAGAGGAGACCCAAGGGACCGGTAATGCAGCTTTTTGGTGCCTGCGGTTGCAGGGGGAAGATTCCGTCGACCCACAGGAGATTTCTTCGGAGCTTCTGGTGCAGAGAGGAGGCAGACTACCCCCACAGCATGCACAAGCAGGAAAACAGTCGAGAAGGCGGCAGGATCAGCGTTACAGAGTTGCAGTAGTCGTCTTTGCTACTATGTTGCAGGTTTGCAGGCTTCCAGCGCGGTCAGCAGTCGATTCCTTATCAGAAGGTGAAGAGAGAGATGCAGAGGAACTCGGATGAGCTCTTGCATTCGTTATCTAAAGTTTCCCCAGAGACAGAGACCCTAAATAGCCAGAAAAGAGGGTTTGGCTACCTAGGAGAGAGGATAGGCTAGCAACACCTGAAGGAGCCTATCACAAGGAGTCTCTGACGTCACCTGGTGGCACTGGCCACTCAGAGCAGTCCAGTGTGCCAGCAGCACCTCTGTTTCCAAGATGGCAGAGGTCTGGAGCACACTGGAGGAGCTCTGGACACCTCCCAGGGGAGGTGCAGGTCAGGGGAGTGGTCACTCCCCTTTCCTTTGTCCAGTTTCGCGCCAGAGCAGGGCTAAGGGGTCACCTGAACCGGTGTGGACTGGCTTATGCAGAATTGGGCACATCTGTGCCCAACAAAGCATTTCCAGAGGCTGGGGGAGGCTACTCCTCCCCTGCCTTCACACCATTTTCCAAAGGGAGAGGGTGTCACACCCTCTCTCAGTGGAAGTTCTTTGTTCTGCCATCCTGGGCCAGGTCTGGCTGGACCCCAGGAGGGCAGATGCTTGTCTGAGGGGTTGGCAGCAGCAGCAGCTGCAGTGAAACCCCAGGAAGGGCAGTTTGGCAGTACCAGGGTCTGTGCTACAGACCACTGGGATCATGGGATTGTGCCAACTATGCCAGGATGGCATAGAGGGGGCAATTCCATGATCATAGACATGTTACATGGCCATATTCGGAGTTACCATTGTGAAGCTACATATAGGTAGTGACCTATATGTAGTGCACGCGTGTAATGGTGTCCCCGCACTCACAAAGTTCAGGGAATTGGCTCTGAACAATGTTGGGGCACCTTGGCTAGTGCCAGGGTGCCCTCACACTAAGTAACTTTGCACCTAACCTTTACCAGGTAAAGGTTAGACATATAGGTGACTTATAAGTTACTTAAGTGCAGTGTAAAATGGCTGTGAAATAACGTGGACGTTATTTCACTCAGGCTGCAGTGGCAGGCCTGTGTAAGAATTGTCAGAGCTCCCTATGGGTGGCAAAAGAAATGCTGCAGCCCATAGGGATCTCCTGGAACCCCAATACCCTGGGTACCTCAGTACCATATACTAGGGAATTATAAGGGTGTTCCAGTAAGCCAATGTAAATTGGTAAAAATGGTCACTAGCCTGTTAGTGACAATTTGAATGAAATGAGAGAGCATAACCTCTGAGGTTCTGGTTAGCAGAGCCTCAGTGAGACAGTTAGGCACCACACAGGGAACACATACATATAGGCCACAACCTTATGAGCACTGGGGTCCTGACTAGCAGGGTCCCAGTGACACATAACAAACATACTGAAAACATAGGGTTTTCACTATGAGCACTGGCCCTGGCTAGCAGGATTCCAGTGAGACAGTGAAAACACCCTGACATACACTCACAAACAGGCCAAAAGTGGGGGTAACAAGGCTAGAAAGAGGCTACTTTCTCACACCACAGAGTCAAACAACTCAGAGGTATGTACCCACAGTCTACACACAACACCATTCATACACAAAATGTGGGCTGTATTTGTGTTGTGAGACAAGGCCTAGGTATGTGTGACGCAGTTGGTAATTAGGCCATGTGGGCCCCTGAAATGGCGGTTGCCTGACCTCTAAACTGGGACAATGGAATGTGAGGTAACTGCGCTGGCGTTGTACACTGTCGCAGTAGGCGGTCGAAGACCCCGGCGCAATGCTGCATTGGTTAACATTGGACCCTGTGGGTCCCAGGAGCCAATGATGATGTACGCCGGCGGTGATGGTACGCACTGCCGCAGACGTGACCGCTGCGGACGTGACCGCCATTTTCTGACTGTTGAATCACTCGATACCTGATCTTCAACAGGAGAGGACCTACACTGCAAGTGCTGCTGTGACCTCGGTCTGGAAGAGACAATGGCTCGTGCGTCTGGGGAAAGGGCCCCTGCCTTCACTGCAGAGGAGTTGGAGAAGCTCGTCGACGGGGTCCTCCCCCAATACACGCTACTCTACGGTCCTCCAGACCAACAGGTTAGTACACAGGGAGCATGTTGTATGGGCTATGCCTGTGTGGAGAGGGCTGGTTGTAAGAAGGAAGGGGGCACAGTTCTGCGTGCATGAAGGACTGTGAATGCATGTGCCACATGCAAGGGTAGGGATGTGGGCCACTCACTTTGATGGTGCAGTTGGCAATTACTTCTCTTCTTCCCCTGTACATGTCATGTAGGTCAGCGCCCACCAGAAGAAGGATATTTGGCGTGCCATCGCCAAGGACGTCCGGATCCTGGGGGTCCATCACAGATGGAGCACCCACTGTGGTAAAAGATGGGAGGACATTCGCCGCTGGAGCAAGAAGACGGCGGAGGCTCAGCTGGGGATGGCCTCCCAACGTGGGAGGGGTGCCCGTCGAACCACGACCCCCCTGATGTTCAGGATCCTGGCGGTGGCCTATCCTGAGTTGGATGGGCACTTGAGGGCACCACAGCAGACACAAGGGGGTGAGTACATTATCATTCAGCTGACTTTGTGCGCTGTGAAGGTGTCTGGGTGGGGGAGGAGGGCTGTGGGTTTCCCTAGGCCAGGGCGAGTTCCGTAGGCAAGGCCCCTCTGTAAGGCAGCCCATGTGGCACCCCACCCCACCTCTGTAGAGTGCCAAGTACAGATATTCATGCCCCTGTGTCATCTATGTGTGCAGATGTCGTTCATAGCCTTGTAGGCCATTTCCCAGGAATTGCATCTGTAGAGCCCAACAGCGCGACGTAGTGCAGGGGGCTGCTGTGTCTGTATTGTCCGCCAACGGTAGCGGTAAGCCATGCACTCAACCTGTCTTTCTTCTGTCCCCCCCTCCTTTTTGTGGTCTCCCTGTTCTTGTGTGCATTAGCATCATCAGGCGGAGGTACAGTGGCACCGGAGCACGAGGGAGCTGCATCCCACATGGCCATGGAGGGCCACACTACGGACTCAGAATACACCAGTGGGACGGAGGGCGAGGGGAGCACCACGGCGGTCACAGGATCTGCAACCAGTGACACAGACTCGTCCTCCGATGGGAGCTCCCTTGTGGTGGCGGCAACATCTGTGCCCCCCACTTCTACAGCTACAGCCGCCACCCCCCCTACCAGCACCACCCTCCCAGCAGCCCCTCAGCCTTCGCCCCGTGGCTGCTCACCCAGGAGGGTGGGCATCACCTTCGCCCCAGGCACCTCAGCCCCTGCCCCTGTCACCTCTGCTGCCCTCAGTGAGGAGGCCATTGACCTCCTCAGGTCCCTCACTGCCGGGCAGTCTACCACTTTGAATGCCATCCAGGGTGTAGAAAGGGAGTTGCAACACACAAATGCATTCCTGGAGGGCATTCATTCTGGTCAGGCTGCCCTTCATCGAACCGTTCAGACTCTGGCCTCAGCACTGATGGCAGCCATTGTCCCTGTGTCTAGCCTCCCCCCTCCAACTTCCTCCTCCCAGACCCAATCCCCTGTACCTCTGCCTATCCCAAGCACACCATCAGACCAGCCTGCACACACCTCAACACACAAGGGAAGCTCAGGCAAACATAAGCACCACACATCCCACAGGCACTCACGCAAGCATCACACACATACAGACACACCAGCATCCACTGCCTCCACTGTGTCCCCCTCCTCCTCGTCTCCCTCTTCCCTCCCAGTCTCGTCTACACTCTACCTGCATGCACTACCACTACAGTCACTACGTCCCGCACCAGCACACCCACCACCACACCCCGCTCACGTGCACTCACCACCCCCACTACCATTTACACGTCCCCTGTGTCCTCTCCCAGTGTGTCTGTGATGCCCCCTCCCAAGATACACAAACGCAGGCACACACCCAACCAACAGCCATCCAACTCACAACAGCCTCCAGCCCATGCACTTGCACCCAAATCCACAAAAGTTACACCTCCTACAACCACCACCTCTTCCTCCACTCCCAAACCCCCTCCAGCTACCCGTCCCAGTGTCTCCAAAAAACTTTTCCTGTCCACCCTTAACCTATTTCCCACCCCCCCGTCCAACTCATAGGTCCCGTACTAGCACCTCAGCCAAAAAATCTCCGGGACCAGTTGTGCCTGTTCTTACAGGTATGTGGAGTGCACCGGCCACCAGGCCAGCCAGTGTGGCACGGAGCCACAGCACAGCCAGTCCCCCCCGAGTGTCGACTCAGCTGTGACTCCTCCCAAGGTGGGGAAGGGGCTGAAGAAATCTCCAAAGTCTGGGAGGAGCAGCACGGCGGAGAAGACTGCCATCATCCCCGCTGCCCAGGAGGCCTCCGCCAGCCCCATCGTCACTGCCCAGGAAGCCACCGCCAGAGTCACTGCCCAGGAGGCCACCGCCAGAGTCACTGCCCAGGAGGCCACCGCCAGCCCCATCGTCACTGGCCAGGCGGCCACCGCCAGCCCCATCGTCACTGGCCAGTAGGCCACCTCCAGCCCCATCGTCACTGGCCAGGAAGCCACCGACAGAGTCACTGCCCAGGAGGCCACCGCCAGAGTCACTGCCCAGGAGGCCACCGCCAGAGTGACTGACCAGGAGGCCACCGCCAGCCCCATCGTCACTGCCCAGGAGGCCACCGCCAGCCACAGCCCAGCTGACCCATGAAGGACCGCCAGCCAAAGCCCTGCTGGGCAATGACGGACCGCCTTGGCAAGGACCGCTGAACAGGGCAAAGACCGCCATGGAAAGCACCGCTGAACAGGTCAGACACTAGCAACTCAAGCACCGCTGAACAGGCCAAGGACCGCTGAACAGGGCAAAGGCCGCCATGGAAAGCACCGCTGAACAGGTCAGACACTGGCAACTCAAGAACCGCTGAACAGGCCAAGGACCGCTGAACAGGGCAAAGACCGCTATGGAAAGCACCGCTGAACAGGTCAGACACTGGCAACTCAAGCACCACTGAACAGGACAAAGACCGCCATGGAAAGCACCGCTGAACAGGTCAGACACTGGCAACTCAAGCACCGCTGAACAGGTCAAGGACCGCTGAACAGGGCAAAGACCGCCATGGAAAGCACCGCTGAACAGGTCAGACACTGGCAACTCAAGCACAGCTGAACAGGCCAAGGACCGCTGAACAGGGCAAAGACCGCCATGGAAAGCACAGCTGAACAGATCAGACACTGGCAACTCAAGCACCGCTGAACAGACCAAGGGCCGCTGAGCAGGGCAAAGACCGCCATGGAAAGCACCGCTAGCCCATTTGCGGCACGGGCAGTGACGCAACAGGGACCGTCACGGGGTGAGTGCTGCACTATGGGCACAAGTCCCCCTCCAGAACCAGTGGAGACCTGCATCCACTCCGCCTGTCCTTGGCAGTATGAAGCACTCTGGGCACCAGTCCCCCTCCAGAACCAGTGGAGACATGCATCCACTTGCGAGACTGTGGCTTTGCACTCCCCAGGATGGAACAGTGGGCAAACCACCCACTGTAGAGACTTGAGAGACTGTGGCTTTGCACTCCCCAGGATGGTACAGTGGGCAAACCACCCACTGTAGAGACTTGAGAGACTGTGGCTTTGCACTCCCCAGGATGGTACAGTGGGCAAACCACCCACTGTAGAGACTTGAGAGACTGTGGCTTTGCACTCCCCAGGATGGTACATTGGGCAACCCACCCACTGTAGAGACTTGAGAGACTGTGGCTTTGCACTCCCCAGGATGGTACAGTGGGCAACCCACCCACTGTAGAGACTTGAGAGACTGTGGCTTTGCACTCCCCAGGATGGTACTGTGGGCAAACCACCCACTGTAGAGACTTGAGAGACTGTGGCTTTTCACTCCCCAGGATACATCAATGGGCATGGAGCCCCCCCTCTGGATCTGGCGTCATGCACTCATCCGGCTGAGGTGCGCCCCCTTCCCTTCCCCCTGAGGTGCCTGTTGTATTTCTATCTGATGCCCCTGCAGTGTTCTCTCCGTTTGGATCGGGTATCTTGTGTGGGCCTCGCCCATGCATTTTGGGCCCTGTGGTCCATGGACTATGAATGGTGCAAAACCCGCACTACGAATCGTGGTGTATATTTTGTTTATTGTGTATATATATATATGTATATATTTGCTTACTGTATTTTGATATATTACAATGGTTCCACTCATTTCCTTTTGTCTTTGCATTCTTCCGGGGGGTTGGGGGGTGTTACTGTAATGTATAGATAAGCATTGGTGTGTGTGTTGTAGTGGGTGAGGGTCGGGGTGGGGGTTGGGGTGTTGAGTGTGTGTGTGTCTGTGTTTCTGCCTCCCCCCTCCCCTATGTCGTAGGTGCCGTACTCACCGTGGTCTTCACCGCCGGCATTGATGCTCCTCGTAGAAGAGCAGGAAGACTAGTGCAGGAAGAATATGGAGTTCCGGCTCCATGGTGTCGTCGTTCCTCGTGGAGTGTGTAGAGGTGAGCGTTTTCCCTTTGAAATGGCTGTTTCCGCCATGTTTTTATCCGCGGTGAATCCGCCCCGGAAAAGGTGGCAGATTGGTAGGTTGTGATACTGTGGGCGGTACATTGTCTCCCGCCTGTCTGTTGGCGGTGACCGCCGCGCTGTTTGTTTGTACTTCCGTGGCGGTCAGAGTGTTAAAGTGGCTGTCTTTGTTGGCGGTTTCCACCACGGTCATAATTGCAAAGTTTTTAACGCCGGCCTGTTGGCGGTCTTACCGCCGCTTTAACACCGTCCGCCAGGGTTGTAATGACCCCCAATGTGCTGTGTTACACAATTGGTTTTTATCAATGCTTGTTTTACCAATGCTTGTTTGCTAATGTAAGCAGGTGTAGACTTTTTTTTAAACCAGATTTTATTGGTTTTATATAATTTCAATAGTGCTTATACATTTCTTATTTTCTGAGCGTTACAATGTTTACCATAGTGTATCTTAGTCACATATGTACATAATCTGGTTAATGGTGCTTATTTAGTATACAACATAAACTCTTGTATTAACAGAATCCAACAGCCCCCCCCAGTCCCTCCCTAACCCTTCCATCGAGAGCCTTGATTCAGCACTGATATTTCTTCTGCAGAGTAACTAGTCGCGTTTGATTGGCACTTAGGGGCCCTTGGCAGTAGTCTGGAGTGTTATGGATTTCTGCTCAGGGTCAGGAGTGTGTTTCGACCTATGACTAATTGTTGTATACTATTGTATTTTGTTGTTTATTACATGGTCCTAGGTATTGTATACTCGGTGGGTTCTGCTGTATGAACTCTGACCTGAGTGTATCCATTATTATTTCCCAGTCTTCGGATACTTCCGGGGGTCTGATCCCATTTTTGGCCTCCCTTTGAAGTAGCGTACCTTCTGCTGTTGCCCACTTAAGTAATTTGTTTTTCCCCGTCATTACTCTAGGGCCCTTGGGGCTTTTCCAATTGCTTGCTATTTCCCTCTTAGCTAGTGTTAAGGCCAGGTCTAGGAATCTATCTGAGGCTTTGTGTCTAGTTGAATGAGTAAAGGCGTGTAAGAGACAATTATCCACAGAACATGTCGTGGTCTTATTCAGTAGTTGGGACAGCTTTTGGCAAATCTCGGTCCAGTAGGATGACAGTATGGGGCACTCCCAAAACATGTGATTAAACTCTGCATCCACTAATCCGCATCTTGGGCAACTCTCAGTAGTTTTACTGAAGTATTTATTCATGCGGGCAGGTGTTAAATAAGCTTGATGTAGGATATAGAAATTAATAAGTTTAAATCTAGCATTCCGCGAAGCCTTGGGAAGGTTTCGCAGTATATGTCCCCATTCTACTTCTAGGATGTCACGATTAGAAGCTTTTTCCCATTGTTGTTTAAGGTAGGGTAATGGGTCTGTGATGTCTGCTCGTATTAAAGCATACAGCGTTGATATTGCCTTAGTTTTGTTATTTGGGGATGTCAGATATGTGCATATTGCCTGTGCCGAGGGTTCAACGCCCTTCATTCGCCAATGATTATATATGCTGGCTTTTATAGTCCCGTATGTTAAAAAATGTTTCACCAGAATGTCTTATTCCGCTCTGATGGCCTCAAATTACTTCAGGTTATTGTCCTTGAAAAGCAAGCCAACCGTAGTAATTCCGGCCTCCACCCAGTCTCCCAGTTCGAGTCCAGTCTTCCTCCGCGTTATTGCCTGCAAAGAACTAAGGGGGCGCTCCGCAGAATAGGGAGTCTTAGTCTTAATCTTACGTAGAAAGGTTTTCAAACACTTGGTTAGTATTTTTAGTTCTGGACTGTCTTGCTTCTCGTCTCTAGGGGATCCCAAGAGTATCTCAAATAGTCTGGTCCTCTGTGGGGTGGAATTTTTTGCATTTGTTGTTGTCAACAAACTGTTCGAGATCCAGAGTGCCAGCCACTGTAATTGTGCTGCAAGATAATAGGACTCGAAATCTGGTGTTGCCAAACCCCCATCTGTCGACTGTCTTTGAAGTTTCGTCAAAGCCACTCTTTTCCTGCCTCTACCCCATATAAATGAGCTTACTATTGTATTCAGTTTCCTAAAAAAGGACTTAGGAATCCAAATCGGGAGAGCTGGGAAATGATATAACAATCTCGGCAGTACACTAATTTTGAGAATCGCAATTCGCCCTGTCACTGATATTGGCAGTGTTTGCCAGAATGTCATGCAGGTCTGAATGGAACGGATGGCGCCGCCTAAATTTCCATCAAGGATATCCCTGGCGTCATGATAGACTTTCACTCCCAGGTATGGGAGCCCGTCAGGTATCCATCTTACCAGCCCCAGATTCAGGGGTGGTAGATGCTGTTTTATAAGAGGGAACAAGCCTGTTTTATCCCAATTTACTTTTAGGCCTGAGTGGCTTTCAAAGTTAGTTAGCATTAGTTGTGCTACAGGCAAATCCCTTTGGATGTTGTCCAAGAAAATTAGGAGGTCGTCTGCGTAAAGGGCTATATGATGTCTCTCGTTTCTGACAAGGATACCTGGTCCCCTCTGCCCTGCCCTGGCCACAGTGGTCAGCGGTTCCATCGTCAATGCGAACAGCAGGGGGGAAAGGGGGCAACCCTGTCTCGTCCCGTGTTCCACTTTGTATCTGTGCGATATTATGCGCCCGTGCGGACTCTAGCTGAGGGGGTAGTATATAGTAATTTTACCCATGAGATGTATCCAGGTCCTTTTCCGAGTTTGGACATGACTTTATAAAGGAAATCCCAGTCTAAGCTATCAAAGGACTTTTCGATATCAACTGCCAGGATACCCGGGGTCCCAGCGGTGGGAGCTATGTCCCTCATGGTGGCAATTAATCTACGAATATTCCCAGCTGTATTACGTCCTGGTATGAAACCTGCCTGGTCTGGATGTATTAAAGAGGGCATCAGTGGGAGAAGTCTGGATGTCAGGGTCTCGCTAAGGATTTTATAGTCGAGGTTCAACATAGAGAGGGGTCTATACGCTCCCACTCCTGTTGGATCTTCGCCGAGCTTAAGAAGGGGGATAATGATTGCTTCCCGAGAGGATTCAGGTAGAAGGCCTTGGTCTCTGGCGCATTTAAACATTTTTTCTAGTCTGGGAGAGAGGATTCCAGCAAAGATTTTGTAAAACTCAGCGGGGAGGCCATCAATTCCGGGTGATTTTTCCCCTGCCAGTCCCTTCATGGCTTCATTGATCTCTTCTAGTGTGACACTCTCCTCTAGTGTGTCTGTGGGTGTTGGTTCCCAGGGTTTCAGGCTTAGTGTTGTTAAGTAGGTTTCAGTTTGTTCTCTGTTTAAATTGAGTCTTTTTTTATAAAGTTTCTCATAAAATGACAAAAACTGGGCATTAATCTGTTCTGGTTCATGCAATTGGGTCACTGTCTCTGAAATCAGGTTCATTATGGGGGGATCTTTCAGATTGTGAGACCACCCAGGCAAGGAGTTTACCCGCTTTATCTCTCTCGCCATGGACCCTTGTGAGGTAGTTTTTATGGTCAACGCATCTAAGGCGTTCGACACAGTGTTCTACTTCAGACCTGAGTTCTTGTATTGGGGTTTGTAGATGTGGATTCCCAGGCCTATCTTTCTCAGCCTCTCTTAATTTAGTTTCGGCTCGCTCTGTATCCCCCAGTAGGGTTCTATGTATTCCTACTGTTTCGGCTATGCACCTCCCCCTTATTACTGCCTTAAAGGCATCCCATTCTATCAGTGCGTTAGATGCCGCAGTGTCATTTTCTTCTAAATATTGTAACACACATTGGCAGAGTTCGGCTCCAATAATTTGGGCCTTAGTCTCCACGTGGGTATACGGGGGCAGAGGAACCCCATTTCAGAGATAGCAGCAGGGGATTATGGTCCAATATTGTGTGAGACAAATACTCCATGTTTTATGTTAATGTGTGTATATCTGGTGAGCATAAAAAGGAGTCTAATCGTACATGCAGTTCATGGAGGCTAGAGAAAAAGGAGTAGTCCCTGACACTAGGGTGTAATTTACGCCAGGCATCTGTAAGGCCCCAGTTCGTTTGCCAGGTAGAGAACTGTCGCGCCGTTCTCAGTAGTGGGGAATGTGGCAGGGGAGGATGTGATCTGTCTGTCTGTGTTAAGGTCGCTTACACAATTAAAATCACCCCCCACTATCACTGGTGATTGTAATTATGACGCTAGCAAGCTGGATAACCGTGTGAAGAATTCACCTTGTTCTGTGTTGGGAGCATAAACATTGATCAGAGCCAGTTCTCTCCCCTCTAGTCTGCCCTTGATCACCACAAACCTCCCTTCGGGGTCTATGAGGTTATTCGTCATTTGGAAAGGGACCCCTGCCCGGAGACAGATCAGGGTGCCCCTCGAGTATGCCGAATAGGTGGTAAAGAATGCCTGACCCCTCCATCTTCTCTGCAGGGCCTTGCCCTCTGCTGATGTTAAGTGGGTTTCTTGTAGCATGGCTATTTGAATTCCCCTCCTTTTCAAGTATGATGATATCTTATATCTCTTGACCATTGAGTGCATACCTCTGATGTTCCACGTAAGGAACTTATATGGTTTTGGTGTTGTCATATTGGTGCATTTGTTTCCCTAATCAGGTAATGTCTCTGATGACCCAGCATCGTTGAATGCCTCATTGTGTCATCATAGTCCCTGTTCAGCTCTGCATTTTTTGTATGGGTTCTCGGTGTAGTATTTAACACCAGATAATTCCCCAACAAAATAATTACCCAACTCCCCATCCCCAGGACAAAAGCCAAAACCTCTCTCGCCCAAACTTGTGTAAAAACGTTAACCTGTCCAACAACGTGGGGGGTGCTCCGGGGTGGAATCTGAAGCTCAGCAAGGCGGCCCCTCCTCAACCCCCAGGAGGTAAGCATACTGGGATTTCACGTCTCCAAGATTACGTTCAGTACAGGTGTGAGATATCAGACGGATTACTCCGCAGCTCATCTATTTAGTGCGGTCCCAGGTGCGGTCGCTGTATTCTGTTTGCTGATGTTGTGTTAAAAAAATAACAATTCCATGTTTGTAGCTCCGGTTTTTACGTCAGATGATATTATCTGATGTTCCTGGGGTCACCTCCGGGCCCCTCCTGTCGGATGCAAGTGAGTGGTATGACTCTTGCTCTGATTCCGATTGATCCATGTCATTTTTGGATTTCTTAGGCGAGCCCTGTTCTGAGCAGCTGAGGGATGCAGCGGTCTCCACTGCTTTTTGACGATCATTTAGAATTTCTAGTGGGGGTGGACTGGTGCGTCTAAAAGATTTGCTGAGATTAGTCTTCCCTTTGCGGTTTAATTGGCGCTTTTCTGGGCTGTGACCTGTCTCTCCGGGTGGTTGTTTGTCAATCCAGCTCCATATCTCATCTGCTGTGTTGAAGAACAGTTTGCCTGCTGCAGTCATTATTCGTAGTTGGGCCAGGAATAGCCTCCAATATTGACCCCCCATATTGCGGAGTCTCTGGTTGCCCTCCCTAAAGGAGGCTCTCTGTCTCTGTACCTCTCGGGAGAAGTCGGGGAAAATTGAGATCACTTGGTTGTCGAGCGTGCAGTCTCCTTTTTTCCTGCTTTGGGTTAGTAGGTGGTCCCTGTCCCTGTAGTGTAGCAGTCTGGCTATTATTGGTCTGGCAGGGGCGCCCGGTGGGGGCGGACGCGCAGGGACCCTGTGGGCCCTCTCCACTGCGAAGAACTGGGAAAGGCCTTCATCCGCCACGTTTTCCTTCAGCCATTTTCAAGAAAGTCTACCATGTTGGCTCGCTCAGATCGTTCTGGTAGTCCTATGATTCTGATATTATTTCGCTGTGATCTATTTTCAGCGTCCTCAGCCCTTACGTCTAGTTCCCTAATCCGTTTCTCCATCTGACGTGATATTTTGGAATTGTCTTTTATCTTAGGCCTTAGTTCCTCCATCTGTTTTTCTGTGGTGCTCACCCTCTCTGCCAGGCGGCGGTGGTCGTCCCTTAGTACCGAAAAGTCAGACGCCAGGGAGTCTATTTTCTCTTCAAGAGCAATTCTGGAGGCAGTGATGGCTTGCATCACGTCTTGCAGGGTAGGTTCTCCTGACTCTCTTCCCTCTCTTGAAGGAGATTTCCTCATGTTCTCTTGTTCTGGTGGAGCCCTGGCTGGAAGATCTCTGGTGCTGTCGGTATCACGACGTCTGCCCGTTTTGCCCATTGTGGAAGATAGCAGGTGGGCTTGTTTTCAGCCATTTACCTTTGGGTGGTCGCAGGCTACGTTTGAGAGAAAGAGCAGTTTGTCACCGATGTTAATAATTATCAATTCACTTTTTGAATTTCTTTTGGCGTGGGAGGGCAATGGTTACTCCAATAAGGAGATTGAGTTTTGATCCTGTGTCAAGACGAAGATGCTATACCTTTTCATGAGCCAACAGCCGGTGTTTGTGAGTGTTTTTATGCCAGACTAAGGATCACTCTGGTGTTGTTCCATCGCCTTTGGGCCATAGGTTGGCTTCTTCGGTGGACGGGGCTGTCTATCCCTTCTGGGTAGCAGCTAGCATTCGGGCGCCAGGCGCTGCAGGCTCCAGAGCTTTTAGGCCCGAGGCTGTGCCTCCCAATGCTTCTCAGGTAAGGGCAGCCGGGCCGCAGGTGCTGGACTGTCAGTGCAGCCCCCTTAATGGGGCAGCGCAGGCATCTCTGGTGCTATATCCCCAGTCTCTGCTATATTACTGGGTTCCTGTCATCCCCCCTGATGTGTTGGTCGCAGGGCAGGGCCGCTCACCTCGATTTGGGCAGGTTTACCTCCTGACATTCCCTTCTTGATCACTACTATCTTCATAAGATCTGCCACCAAATTTCCGTCAGCCCCTGCTCAGGTCACCGGCCGTGGGTAAGATATTTCGTGAGGTGGGCAGGGGAGGGCCCCGCCCCCGATCCAGTGCGCCGCGGGGCCACGGAGCCCCCGCTAATCACCCCCCTCGTCGGGGCGTCTCTTTTGCTCCGATCCCTGGGGACCGTCACCAGCCGGGCCCAGGCCGACCACCTCTGGGCCCCCAGGGCGACCCCTAGCGTTTAGGCACTGGGCGCCGATGAACCCGGGGCCCCGCGGCACCAGGCCTCGACCCACCTTGTTTTCCAAGCAATGTTTGCTGGGCCTGCAGTTTTAGGGCTGCAGTATCCAACGCGGGCTGCCACCGGTCCCAGCCCCGGTCCACAAAATCGGGCGGAGCGTTCAGCGGTAACGATCCGGAGGGGCCCTTCACTTATTTGGCTGCTCCGCACGACTGAGTTGCGGAGTGCCCGACGGCCGCCATCTTGATGTTTCGGTTTCTCTCTGTCGTCTCCCGGAGCCAGCTCGTGCCGGAGCACAAAGTAGCCATTATCTGGGGTCAAGTTCCATTTGGCGATAACCAGGGGGGTCACCGCACCTCCTGCTTCAATGTTGGTGGTCTTGGAGCCATTCGGAGTTCTATAATCCCGAGGGTGAGGAGAGAAGGACGGGAGCCTCTGAAAGAAGCTGCGACCGCCAGAACGCCAGGCCACGCCCCCTGTAAGCAGGTGTAGACATGTACTTCTAATTGGGTGTGGTGTAGACATGTGCTTCTAATTGGGTGTGGTGACTCATCCACATGTGGAAACTCAACTGCTTTCCTGATTGGCTATAAATAGCAGAGTGAAGCATGCTTACCTGCTTGGCTTTGTTTTGCTTCCTGATCTCAGCATCTGATTTGGCAGTCCAGCCCCTGCTGTCATCCTCGTATTCAAAACTTTTGAGGCAATTCTTTTCTTCGTTCCTGTACCAGCTGACACAAGGCATTCCTCCAGCACTCTGGAAAAGACTGCACCTAAGTGACTAGTATTCTCCAGGGAGCTTGTTCTTTGAGCGCCACGCTTTCCTAGAACAGCTTGTGTATTTCAGACCTTGTATTTGTCAGAGTGCTTATTTTGAACAGATAAATTCGTTTCTGAACATTCTACATTATTATTGTAGTTACTTGCCTAAATGTTCTTCAGGAAATCTGCTTGAGCTCAAGTACTACAAAAAGTGACAGTGCAATTTTAAAAGAGCATTTACCTGACTTTTCTTTCTCTAATAGCATAACTCTTGGATTTAAATTGTGTCATTCATGCCTGTTTTTCAGGTTTGAGGAATTTGCTTTTGAAGGATTTTTCACACACACAGTGAAACCAAACCAAACTGTGCCACCCTAACTGTTTAAATCCAGAGTGGACATTTGTATTTCTTTGATTGTTTTTGTTCCTTTTAGTTTAACCCTATGCATGCAGGAAAGTTATATGTGATATAATTAATGCCCTTGTTTGCCTTTCTTGTGCATGATAAGTGCAACCACAGTTCTAATTGTAGTGTGCAACAGTGAATCTCTTTGAAGCCAGCCCTTGTGTCGCAGTACTTATTGTTATGGTACTCAGTTTGGGTTTTTGGTAATGCAGTGTTAGTAATTGTGCCAACAGTTATTATCCAAGAAAAGTGCTGGAGCACCCCGGTGTTCTTCTACCGCTCCCATGCCCATATCAGAAAGAGAGATTCAGTTTCAAGGAAGTTGAGTGCACTAACTCTACTATCACTCTGTCAACAACAACCTGCCCCCCGAAGATACAGGGTGCCTGGCTGAACCGGAAAGATGTGGCAGTGTTTTGTCTCTTTCTCTTCCACTCCCCCTTTCCTTTTGAGACACATGCCAGGGTTTCTGTGTCCATCAGGAAGTGCTGAGAGGTGTTCCAGGAGGTCGGGGGCATACCATCACCCCTGCAGACATCCTGCTATTCAGGTGAGTGGCCCCGTCTCAACAACAAGGACGTTTAGCTTTAGACTGGCAGGAAATAGAGAAGATTTGTATATATAGGCCACAATCGAAAACTGATAACAAGGTTGTAGGAATGAGTGAATGCAGACATGTGTTCTTGTTTAGAAATGTATGGGATTTTATGGTAAATGGACAACACCCCGCTGAGCCTGGTATATATTACATCTGTAGGAAGAATACTTACCGCAAGTTACCGAAAGGTTGGTATGGCACATGCTTTTTGGGAGTGGTTTTGCCAAAAATCTACTAAGTAGACAACATTGACGAGCCTGCAGGGAATGAGAGACCTAAAATGAGGGTTAAAAGAGGAGCAAGTGGTTCAGAGATTACAGGAAATATTTTTGGAGCATTTATTCCATCAGCAGGTGCGATTCTAAATAACATTAAGATACACAAGTTATGTGTATTAATTGTATTAATGTGAAATTAGGCTTTCTTAGCTAGACTAGCCCTGAAGAGTTATTTGTAGTAGTATTGAATATATTCCAACTTCTTTTGTTCCCTCTGACCTGAATTATTTCCAAGGGTGCTGACATATTGTTGAATGTCCTATTGCATTAAAGACCAAGAACATGTCTTGAGAAATAACAAAGTAACAGTATTTGTTCTAACTATCAAACAAGACAGGAAGCCTTGTTAACATCACATGAGATTTGTTCAGAAAGGATCCCGAAGTTACAATCAACTAGAAAATGTAATATTTTGCTGAAACTATGTGAATTCATCAAGATGACCATACACTTTCCCTGAAAAAAACTGGAATAGTTGCAAATTTGATGGTGTCAGCTGCTACCATTGGATGTGGGCTGTTGTGTGGAAGATGAGCCCTCCTGGAGGACCAATTGCAAACCCCTGGAGATTTCTAGTTATGGAGAGACTTTTAAAACTTTTAGTCAGTTGTCATTGTGCTAGCTTGCTGACGATCCTTGGTGTGCTGCTGCTGTCTTCTCCTTAAACCCTATAATCTTGAGATGTCCTATGAAGAATTGAAGTTATCTTTTCTAAATGTGCCACTTATTTATGCTATTCAGTACCGTGTTCTGCACTGACCGGATGCTGCTATCCTTTTATACTGTGCAATGGTGAACGCTCTATTTAATGAACCTTTCCTGTCTGCTGTCCCATGAGGAGAGGTATAACCCATAATGTGGTTTCTTATTTCTTTTTCAGCTTAGATAATTACACCAGTACACTATAAGCTTCACCTAAACATTTGCTCTAATGGGCATTTAATGTGTTTATACATAGTACCATCCATTTTTTACAGATTAACAGCCCACTGACTTGTCTTTGAAGTACATGCACCCTTATTCAAGAAGCCCCATGTAGTGGGTTTGGGGTCCGGGGTTGGATGAAAGTCAAATTGACTCAGGTAGGCACTGGCTGTTGTTACAATTTTCTTTTATTTGTGGTTTGTTTAAATGGCTTTTTCCAAGCAACTGTCTTTGAGAAAGTCTTTTATTCTTCTTCCCAATAGTTAATGGTAATTTTTCTCTCTTCTAGGGCGTTCCGGTGGATGGTTAGGATCCCGTCTGGCTCCTCGCCGGGTTGGAACAGAACTCTTTCTCGAAGGGAGGGCCGGTTTCCCCAAAAGAAAGAACAGGAAAGCAGGTAAGTATGTATGTTGGTTGGGGTGCAATTATAGGGTTAGTAGTGAGGTGAAAGGGCAGGGGGTGCTGGGCTGTGCGGGGACTCATTCTATAGTGGGATCACCGTTATCGAGTACTGAAACACTCTCTCTCTCTAGTACAGGAGGGTGGTTAACTTCACCAGCCCTCCTGTTTTGTGTGACATGGTTCCTTCCCCTCAATTCCCTCCTCCCAGCGCTTCTCCTGGTCTCTCACCATTGCTCCTACCCCACATCCACTAGGGCAGGACTTTTAGTCTAAGGTACGATCGTACCTGTGCAAGCCACGCCCCTCCAGGGACGTGGCGGCGTTGTTCGCTCTTCCTCAGCGTTTCTCCGCGGGTCTTCGGATCCACCACCGGCTCTCTCCTGACCTCAGAATTCCCGCAGTCATCAATCGAGTCCCCGTAGCCGAAGGGTTCGCGGGACTCGGATCCTCCTCCTGCTCCTGGCGTGGCGTTGCACTCTGTCTCCATCCGTGAGACTTTCTCCAAGCTGTCAGGACGCCACCACTCTCGTTCCTCCTCCCTATGTACTTCTGCGTTTGGGACCCGGATATCCGTGTCCGATTATTCTCCTCCTGCGGCTGTTCTCCCGGACGTACCCCCGCGGCACCATTTCATCGGCTCGGGCCTGACGTTCGTAACCGTGGCGATGGACGCCAGGTTACACCCCACTTCTGAAGATGGGCTTTTTGGTCAGGCCTTTAATTTAGAGTCCACAGGCTTCACGGTCAAGTTGACAGACAGCATGTATTTATTTATCTTCCTACATGAGTTCAATATAAATGCAGACTGTTAACACCAAGCTGATCTTGGGCAATCACCATACACTTGTTTTGAGATGTAAATAATGTGCATGGAAAAGTGAATAGAAAGCCCAACAGTTTTTGCCCCTCCTTTCACTTACCCCTTATGGATCTGCCCAAAACTAGGCCCAGGCTGAAAATGTCATTCCCCTTGTGGAATTTGTTGATTTTGTGCAAACCCTGTGTTACTCTTGTGATGAGGAGATCTTGCCAAAATCTGCCAGTCGCTATGTGGCTGAATTTTTTTGTCCCATGAGGCTCAATAAATACAAGCTGGCCAGCACAGGCAAGCACGAGTGAGATTTGGCATCCCCTAGTGTGATTTCCAGTCGCTACGAGGACTTCTGATGTA
This sequence comes from Pleurodeles waltl, assembly GCF_031143425.1. Lineage (NCBI taxonomy): Eukaryota > Metazoa > Chordata > Amphibia > Caudata > Salamandridae > Pleurodeles > Pleurodeles waltl. The sequence continues at coordinate 899,507,950 of NC_090444.1, read as the reverse complement.
AATTTTTAACATGAGCAGCTGCAAGCCATCATATTCAGAGGACTGCTTCTCAAGTAGATATTGTACTCAAGCTTTAGTATAATTAACTTGTATTTCTGTTTTACTCTTGCACACCCGGTGGTTCCTTTTGCTTTGATTTTTCAGCATGGAATGTACTACCAGCGCTAAATCACAGCAGGAAACGCACAAGACTCTTGCGGGATTGGAAAAACAAAAATAAAAAAACAAAATAGTGGCTGGGCCGCATTTATTTATTATAAGCCCCAGGGAACCTACCTTTGGGGACAAAAACATATTTTATGGGAAAGGGGCATGCAGCCCCTCCCTCCCCTAGCCATTAGTCACCTAAGGAAACCCACTCCTGGGGCTGATATTATTATTTATGGGGGTGCGGTGCACGGCTCCCCTTCCCATTCCTCAAAAAGGGTCAAGGGAGCCCAATCCCAAGGATTACATTAATTGCATGGAGGAGGGAGGGTCTCCCTGAACCTCTAAAGGGCCACGGGGAGCCCAGGGCTGCAAATTCAGAAAGTTGAGAGAAGGACCATGTGGACTCCTCCCTGAGCTATTAATGGACCCCAGGAACCCACCCCCGGGGTTAGCTCAACAACCTGGTGCCGGGGTGCCCACCCCTTCGACATAGCAGTTTCACTGGCAGCAGCGGCTTCTGCAGGAAAACCTGTCTGTGCTCTCTGTCAGCAGGAGCATTGTAAATTCTCCTGCCAAACAGGAGCAAACATCCGTTCCCAGGTGGCAGCAGCTCCAAAAATGCTCCTGTCTGCTGAGAGCAGACTTTAGATTTGTTTCCCTGGCTGCAGGGATGCAGGCAGGGAAACTAATCTAAATATTGCCCATGACCACGAAAGTAGAATTATCAGCTGCTTCCTGCGGACAGGAGCAATGCTGCTCCCGCTGAATGCGGGCAACTAACTGGGGCCCGGGCCTTAGTGCTCCTCCTGCAGCCCCCTAATGATACTATGGTTTGTGCCTTTGGTGGACACCAGAGCATCCATCCGTAGTGGGAATAGGGTCCTGTGGCTGAAATCAGCCTAAGGATGAGGACTGCGTACGTCCTCCCCCTTTAAAATGTGCCTGGGCCCCAGGAAATGGGGTTCTTGGGGTCAAAATCAGCCCGAGGTGAGAGCCTCCCCCCTTGACCATACGTCCGAGCCACGTGCCCACCTCCCGCTCCAAAAGGGTGACAGGTCCCGGGGAAACTTGGCCCAGGGAGGGGAGAGGTGTACCCCACTCCCCAAACAAATAGAGATGTCCCCGTGGCCAAAATCAGCTTGGGGTGAGGATCCCCTTTAAATAAGTGGCCCTGAGAGATATGGCCCCCAGGACTGATAATGGCTGGGGAAAGGGGCAGCACATCCCACTCCTCTTTAATAAAAAAAAAACAACAGCCCTGTGGGATGGGGTGCCAGGGCCAGGCCTTATGGCCAGCCCTCCACTGCGCACTGCGCACAGGGATTTTACATTTTAGGACCCCCCTTTTTTCCCAGCCCCCCCACTTGACGGATCACCCAAAACTTTCCAGCTAGGAGCTGAGGTGGATTAACTTTTTTTTTAGAAAGTTGTGTGAAGATTCATCAAACGGAGCCAAAATTACAGCAAACCAAAAAAAAAACTTTATATGTAAAAGCAGACATAACTATAACTGCCCGGTGACGAACACCACTAGGTAATATATATGTGGGTGTTTGTGTGTGTGTGTGTGTGTGTGTGTATATATATATATATATATATATATATATATATATATATATATATATATATATATATATATATACCACATGTGTATATATATATATATATATATATATATATATATATATATATATATATATATATACCACACACACAATGCTGGTTAACAGTCCATCCGGCATCTAAATATATCCCTTTATTCTCGAGGCAGTTATTTTAGAAACAGACTACCAACTATTTCCTCCAAATGAAACAGCTTCCCACTCCCATCGAAACAGGATCTTGAAAATATATTTAGAACTGTTCAGAGACCCGTGGATGTTCAAAGAACAAAACATACACAGACAGACAATATACGCGCGTTGTTAAGAACAGTTGACGACCCTTTTCCTAAAACCTTTGCTACGAGAAACTGTCACGTTTAGTTTCCCTTTTGAGGTAAGACCTGTTGTTCTGTAACGGAAAAACAAAACAAACACAGGATGATTTGAAGAACTGTTACGAGTGTGTGGCACGGAAAGAATACCATCATCCCTTAGGCAGACAATAATATGGCCCTCCCATGTCCATGTTGTGTACTAAATAAAACCATAAATGGGATGCAGTGGCCTCTCACCTCAGTGACGTCCTGGCTGTTTAATATGTAAACTATGAAGGTATTGCAAAAAACTTTGGCATAACAAAGTATCACTTGCTAAAATACTAAAGATTCCATGCACATTGTAGCCAAAAATAAGATTTAGAGTGATTCATCTTTTAGCAATGTTGCAGCGAGCCCTGATCCCTTATTTTATCACTATTCAAGCGAATAAAGCTCGAAAAAGGCAAAAAGAAGATGTAGTGCAACGTCACCTGATAGCATTATGACTCTCAGACTCAATAATTGCTCATTGTCACTTTCAGAGTGGTAAGGGCTATGTATCATGGTACTTCAGGTTCTCCTCAGATACATCGTCACTACTCCCTTACTTCTTTTCAGTCAATACTGTTTATTTCAGCAAGCTATTTTATTACTGTGGTGTTTTCGTATAGCACCAGCTGATGGCAGATAGTGGAAATTTAAATTTCCAGACATTTTCTTCCTTTCTCCCTCACAGATAGTCCCAAATGTTGGCATGTATGCACTGGGCTCTCACAACCATGTCTTTCACATCAGTGCAGCACTACTTTATGTGATGGTATGAATACTTACACTTTTAAGAGTTCTAAACAACAAGTAGATACCACCTTCAACCTTTGGCCTGAAGGCCTGCCAGACAAAGTGAATACATTTCTTAAGCTGGAGCAAAGCAAACTATTCAATATGATCTTCAGTTTGCCAAAATCGTCAAGGCAATCACAAATTTGACTAGAATTTGGGTGAACAGATTAGCAATTAGGTGCAGATGATGCATTGTTAAGATGTTAGTTCAGAACGAAAAGAGAGGATCAAAAATCTTTGAAGGTAATTCTTTGCCAAGAACTTGAAAACCCGTCTCTCCCAGAGGCATGACATCCTGGCATAATACAACATCAAGGATTGTAAAAGATTTAGGTATATTAAAATCATGGGAACAAACACTTTCATGTCCCAAATATAAATGCTTCTCGAAGAAACACATTCACTTACTATCTAAAGACAAAGGGCCTATTTACGAGTTTGGCAGTCTGGGGACTGCCATGGCATCGCTGTGTTGGCAGTCCGACTGCCGAATTGCGATGTTAGGAGTGTGCTGAATGATAAACTGTTGAAGTCCCACCGACAACAAGCCATCTGCTGACCGCCATGATGACGGCTGGGGAAAAGCAGCCGTCACAGGGCGGTATAGGCAAGGTCACCACCGTGCACATTACAATGTACAGTCCCACTGAGCCAACTGAGATGATAGAATCGAAGGAAACAGGATGCTAGCTCCCCCATTTCCTTCTTTTTCCTTCAGTCTCCAATGTAGGCCTCTTCGTCCAGACCCCCCCCTTTCGCTGCAGCATCTGCACCGCTGAAATAAAAGCAAAAAACTGATAAGTACATTTTGCATTTACCTGTCATTGACTGGACTGGGCAAATATGGCCCTGCCACCAGCAAATGGATTGGTATATGCACAACGCATATGTATACCTTTACGTCAAAATTTACACATCTGTATCGACACAAATGTAAAAATTTACCTTGTATTGCTGACCACATCCCCTGCCGGGCCACCGCCATGAAGCACACTGCCGTTGGGCCAGCGGTGACATTGTAATACGGCGTGGCCATCTTTTTAGGACCATCACCTTGGTGGTTAGGCGGTCCAACTGCCAAACTCGTAATGAGGCCCAAAGAAAAATATTTGCAACCATACCCATTCTAGTCTAGCTAAGGAGAACTTTGGAAAAAAACAAATTTTCACTTACCATGCAGACTTTAATGCGTGGGCATTCCAATATCTAAGACTACGTTTTGGACTGTTTGAAATTGGAGAAATAAATAATCATGGAAATAAAAAAAAGCAGGCTAGTTTGTAGGTTTGAGAGTGCAACAAAGAAGACCTATGTCATGGTATATGCAGTATCTTCCTTTTGGCAGCACTCAAAACAGGACTGACACTCACCAATAGCCTTCAGCTCTGCATTTTAAGTGAAACATGACTCAGTTGTCTTCCCAGTGCCTGTTGGTCAATGTAGTTCATCTAATGCAAAGTTGCAGTTCATCTAGTGAAGTAGCGCTTTATAACTATTCATTTCCTCTAATATTTCATTTTCTTAGCTTTATAACTATTCATTCAATCAAATCTTTCATTTTCTTAGCCCTAAACAGGTGTTCTCCCTTAATGAGCCCCTAGGGGGATCACAACAATTACTGAGTACCAAACATATTTGCAGCATAACCTTTAAAAATCAGCACTGCCTTAACTGTTAATCAAACAGCATGTTACCACAAGGATCAACAGCCTCTTTCACATAACCATTGACCTGGGAACCATTTTGTGCAATAGCAGAAACCTAAGTTTGGCAGCACTCAAAAGAGAACTAGCACTCACCAGTTACAGTGTTACACAGCGTGGGTTCCGTATCATGATGAGATGGCTTTCTTATCAATCTCAGTTCCCATCTGCACAATGGCCTGCTTTCATCCCTTCTCTATGTTTGCCCTGCCCCTTCAACACAGCTTGTTTACCCCATCTCATTATTGGATAGGGTGTATGCTTCCACAGCGGTCATCTTCGGACTCCTTTCTTTCGTTATTTAGTTTCACTTGTTTAGCACTCAATGAAAGTGGACGTCTTGACTGCTGCCCCTTTGTGGAGAGCACAAATACATGTTTCCCTTTAATTTTCTCCACCTAGCCCATCCTTTACTTCCCACCTTCTGTTCTAGTGAGCCTTCAAGGTTGCTCTTAGTGTCAGATGGTGGCCTTAGTTATGCTTGGATGTTGTCCCACTGCACTTAAAGGAACAGGGCAACCCAATAACCTCTTGCATGCATGGGTATCTAATAGAGTATCTAATAAAGTACAGGTAAGTGGCCAAAAAGGGTACCTTAACAATTACTTTTCAAATTTCTTAAATATAATTAATGCTCCAAACCGTGACATATAGGTTCAATCACACGGAGCCAATCAATAGAATTACACCAATCATCAGAATGTACTGGAACCTATCTGAAAATTAAACCGGTGAAAAGACAAGGCATAAATGATTCAAATATTTCGTGTACACACGCTTTTACAATATAAGTAGAAATTATAAGATAAACATGCAGTACATGATCAGTAAAAATACATTAAGCTGTACAAGATGAATTCAAAGTCCTATTTAAAATAAACATAAATCAATGTAAGACCAGCCCACTCTTATAAATGGACTCAGTCCAATATGTGAAGCGAATTATTAATGGATTTTAGATCCAAAAATTCCTTTACAAAGAAGTGGAAGCACCGTCGCCGTTTCAGTCTCCAGTGTCAGCAGTGAGCATGGCCATCCCGAGGATGTTTTAGTTACAAGAGAAATGTGTTGCTCCCTCTAATAGGAAATTACTACATAAAGGAATAGTAAACAACACAAATGATTCAAATTATTAAATTGTATGCCTGTATATTAACTAGTTGCCTATGAGACAGTAACAATAAAAAACACTCCCGTTACACTGCACACTAATAGTGATGTGTCAAAGCAGTGCACGAAAACAAGTGGAATAAAAGGTTAAAAAAAATTAAAACATAGGCATTTAAAAAGGTGAGCTGGATCAAGGGTAATATACAAAACGGGTTGGCAATTTTGAAAAAGTGACAGCCAAGCAGTCATAGAGAGGATATATCCATGTTCAAAACTAATACTTAGGGCCTGATTTAGGTTTTGGCAGAGGGAAATACAGTCACAAAAGTGAAGATATCCCGTCCACCCTATTATGATTCCATTATCTCCTATGGGGCTTGTAGTACGGTGGACGGGATATTCCCTCCACCAAGACCTAAATCAGGACCTTACATATGTACTTGTAAGCATATATGCACTTAACATGACTGTTTAGTTGCTTGTCCTCAAGCTGGGCTAAGAATAGAAAAATATGTGTCAGCAAAGATACAATGAAATATTACAACTGGAAAGGCAACAGGATTCCTTGCATGACTTGTCTCCACATTTTTTAAATTCTTGTTCTTTATTTGAATTAAAAGGTAAAACTATAAAACACAGCAGCAGAAGACAAACAATAAAAACATAAAAATAAATAATATTAAAATACAAACAATTCATTTAAAATAAAAAACATCATCCATGGTGTTCCGAATGGACACTGCAGCACTTAAAAAACAAGTCACAATGGCGATTACAAGTTTCCCTGACATCATTTGCAGACATGAAAGTGCTAGTCACGCTTGTTTAAATCCGCCCCCTTTAAGCAAGGGAACAAGAAAACGATACCTTGGGGCTCGGTAAAATTTACAAAACAACATGAAATGCAATTTATCCTGGGGAGAGTTGTTATCACAAACACACGGGCCCAGCAAATTAAAAGTCATGGCATCTTTCTGCTGAGGCTAGAATCAGATGCAACAAATTTAGCCTAAAAAATGTTGATAGACATCGGTCATGATTATTTTTCACCAGCGTTAGGTAGGACTCCATGACCCATATTGTAGTTATCAAAACGTACTTCCGGACAGAGAGTTTTGACAGTTCAGCTCTTCCCTGAGGAAAGTTGCTCAATCCCTGAATGTTCCTTTAACCTATTTCAAGTCACCTTTGCCAATGACCTCCAGATTGAAAAACACACCCTTTCTACCTAACTTTGTAAGGGTATCCCTTACATATCTTACCCACTGTATTTTTAAGGCTGGTCAAGCGACAAACAATCTCTCATGGTTAAACAATTTAGAGCCAACTCCTCCCTTAATCATATCCTAATCCAAGATTGCAGGCAGCACAATGCTGGACACTTCTAGCATCAAAATATTGGAGTGAACGTCATTTTTGGGATGCGTGAAACCACTTTGCGTTAATGAGATGCAAGGTAGGCGTTTCTGTCCAAAAAATGACTCTAAGTCCCTTGCGCCATATTTATCCACCCAGGCAAAAATGACACACGGGTGAGAAGCCGACCCAAAAAATTACATTAACTGTAATTTGCATCAAATTTTAACGCCTCGGTCAGACCAGGCATTAAAATGAAGCCCATTAAAGAAAACACACAGAAGCAACATTACCAACCCACATGTCAAGATGGAAGTGATACTGCTCCTGCTTGGGAGACGACACAGAGGAAAGCAACAACAACAGCAACTACCACCACCACAACGGGGCCCACAAAGGCAACGCAGAAGGCAGAAGAGGATATTCCGAAACAGGACAACCCTCCTTGGCCTCAGGGAATAAGTCATTATAAGGACCTACAGACTCAACTGGCAAGCCATACTACACCTACTGCACCACATTGAGCCACAGATCATAGCCAGCCTGCAGACCCCACATAATATACCACCTGTGACAAAGCTGCTAGCTGTCCTGCACATGCTGGCAAGTGGCTCAATTCAAACAACGGGTGCCCTGGCTGCTGGTGTGTCACAGCCTTCATTCTTGGTGTTCCTGCCAAAGGAATTATCTCTCTGAAACCCCCCCACATCAGGTTCCCCAACACCCTGCAAATGCAGCAGGAGATGAAACAGGGTTTCTACCAATTTGATGGCTTCCCGCATGTGCTCGGTGCAATTGACTGCACACAGGTCCGACGTGTTACACCTGCAGAAACAGAACATTTATGCTGGAATAGAAAACACACACATTCCATAAATGTGCAGACCATAGTGGATCACCGGGGACTATTCACAAACATTTTGGCCAAGTACCCTGGGAGTGTCCATGACGCCTACATATTCAGGCACGGCAGGATCAACCAACACTTACAGGATGGACAATATGGAAATGGCCTACTTGTGGGTAAGTCAACACACCTAGCAATTTACCCACAACACACCAAACCTTTAGGACTCACAAGACATACACCACTCCAAAAACACATGGCCAGGTTAACACAGATGTGCAGGTAACAACACATATGCACCATGCTGCAGTACAGCACAATCAGTGCACACCACAAACACTAACACCCACATGTACATAACACCCCCACAACTTGACAGGCACACCACGTGAAGGACAGGTGCAGATATGTACCCTTTGCTAACATGAGATGTACACAAACCACTATAAGTGCCCACAGGTTGCCTACTATGTATACTTTACACACACAGTACACCAGACAAAGAATAGCACAGCAATGTCAATGGCATACAACATGCTCATGTAATGTAAGTCACACATAGGCACAGATCCCTCAAAACATGCCATGCAAGTCTTTGCCAGAACAAACATCAAATGCCAGACAACTGGTGTCAGTACGAACTACATTTCATCAACACATACCTGACTTACCTGTAATGTTCATCTACATCTGCCTGATGCACTGGGTCACACACATAGGAATACAACATTAATGGCCATCACATACCATGTGCCAGATTTGTGAGAAGTGGCACCACACCTACTGCAGTGCCACCTCACATGCACCACATACTGACCCACAACACCATCATGTCTGTACCATAAACAATAAATGGACCACCATGGAGCACAGCCACTGTGAGACAGTGCAGATCATGGATGCCATAGTGGGACCCTGTCGGAGTATTTAGGACATCACCGACCTTACATGCACTGTGCTAATGGACACATTTGTTAAGTAGCTGAGCTCCATCCCATAGCCTGCACTGTGCACGTGTGGACAATATAAATGCTGATTCATGTATTGGAAGAAAGGAGAGACACTGGTAGTAATGCTGATCATCCTGAAACAATGAGATACACAACCTTGGACACTTGACACTGACTGCCAGGGTCATAATGACCCCCTTTATGCACTGTCTGACATCTTCCAGGGTAAAAACCAGGCTTAACTTCTCCCACACCTCCGGGTCCTCACCCCCCAATTCTATCTCATCTGAACAATTATAAATGTTCCCCGAAATGGGTCACTCATTCCTGGGCTGGTATATGATGGTATAAACTCAAGACATTCTACTGGGCAAAACAAGGCTGACTAATAATATTCCAGAAAGCAGCAATATTTTTGACTAAACTGAAGTGTTCCAACTCCAACAAAGTCATTTCCCTTAAAGTCTCACCTACGCATAATGAATCAGTAGGAAGCACAAAAAAACAGAGTGTCAAAGTGTCCCAGTAACTGGCGATACTCACTCTGCTGTTCTAGAGTCAGAGAAGGGGAGAGGACTACGCCTTTTACTGACCCATCATGCTCCTTGGCAGACAGGAGGTCAGGGAGAGGTTCACTCTCAACCAGAGTTGTATTTCTGGTCGTACCAGTGTTTCATGTCCTCCTGGCTTGCCTCTAGGTTCTCTTGTGCGAGCTTCCTGAAGCGTACAGTCTGGTTTCTGAAGGCCAGCATGTAGCTAAATACATCCTAAGGTGGCTTTCTAGGAGCTTGCTCCCAGCCCTCTTTCACCAGACTCAGAAGTCCTCTGATCAAGTGCCATACAACAGCTCAAAGGGGCTAAAGCCAACCCCCTTCTGTGGTACTTACCGCTAGGCAAAGAGAAGGCATGGTAAGAGGACATCCCACTTAAGCCTCATGGAGTCTGACAGACTCCCAATCATGCCTTTCAGGGTTCATTGAATCTCTCAACCAACCCGTTACTTTTCAGGTGGTAAGTAGTGGTGAATTTGTAGTTCACTCCACATGCCTTCCACATGGCCTTTATGTACATGTACATAAAGTTGATACCCCTGTCAGATACCACATCCTTGGGGAAACCCACTCAGATAAAGATCCACATCAGCGCCCAGGCCACAACCGGTGCCATCACTGTCCTCAGAAATATAGCTTCTGGGTACCGGGTGGCATGTCCACCGAGACCAGGGTGAACCTGTTGCCTAGGGCTGTCTTGGGGTCCAGAGACCCCACCATGTCTATGCTCACCCGCTCAAAAGGGGTGCTCATGATGGGAAAGGGTTGGAGGAGGTCTTTACATTTCCCTCCACTTTTGCCACTTGCTTGGCAAGTCTGACAGGATCTACAGAATGCATCTGAATGCTTTCTCATTTGGGGCCAATAGAAGTAGGTGACAAACCTGTCAAAGTTGTTGCCCTGCCCCAAATGTCCTGCCAGAGGCACATCATGAGCCAAACCCAGAAGGAAGGCTCTGAAGCGCTGGGGTACCACCAGTACATGGGCAGACCCAGGCTCAGCAGCCTTAGGCTTGCTATACAGGAGATCATCCTCCCAGTATATCAGGTGATCCTTTGGCTCGGCCTGCTGCCTAAGACCCACAAGAGTACGGCACACCTTCTGCTCTGCACAGAACTCCTCCATGGTGGGACCCCCCTCTTGCTGCCAATGGGTCAGCTCAGGTAGGTCTCCCAGTTCGGCCACTTGTTCCCCTGTAGGTGCCGAGGCATCCCCCTCGAGGTCAGCTTCCTCCCGGACTGTGGGAACTTCTGGGGCATGTTTCCAGGGCCCCTTGCCCTTTGTAGTGGCAGTCCCCTGGGCCACTGTTTCAGGCTCCACGTCTGTCTGATCAACTTGTCTGGCTGCCTAGGCCGAGTGGTCACGCATGCCCTCTCTGGCCACCCCAACATCCCCAAGTGCGACCTGAGCTCCACCTTCTTCCAGGCAGAAGTCTCCAGGTCGTTGTCCAGCAGACAGTCAACTGGCATGGTGCGACTCACAGCTACCCTCAAGGAGCCTGAGACCTCCCCACTCAAAGGGAACATGCACCACCTTACATTGGCACTACGAGTTGTCCCCTAACAGCTACTTGCTGGAATACACCAGGGACTATTTGCTCTTCAGACACCAGGTGACACCGGACCGTGGTCACACTGGCTCAAGTATCTCTGAGATCCTCTACCCTCTGCCTATTGATGGTCACCCACTGCCTGTATTTCTTAGTGTTATGAGGCATTAGGTTTCTCTGAACCATCTCACCGCTCCCTAGTGAGACAAGGATCATCTCTGTGGGATGCCCACACCCACCTGGGACCACCTCCTCCTCAAGCGCTACACTGGCCAACCTCTTGGCCTGCACACCGCTGGGTGGCGGTATCAACTTGGTGCACTTATGATCTTCCTTTTTGTGACCCTCCTGGTCACATGCAAAGCACTCACGGTGCCCTGCCTCTACAGGCTTTCCTGAAGAGGCCCATAGTTTCTTATCTCCTGGGGTGTGAGATTTCTTACCCGGGATACTAGATTGGGGCCCTTTGGAAGACTACTTTTGTTTACCCTTGCCCCCCCCCCACTCTGCTGTTGGGAACCCTGCCCACCTTTGGCAGAATCTTCCCCATATACCTTTTTGTGGACTCTGGTACTCACCCAGCAGTCCACCTCCATAGCAAGCTTCCTGGGGTCAGTCAGCTTAATATCAGTCAAGTGCTGGTGCAGCTCTGCAAAACACAGACTAGACAAGTGCTCCAATGCAATTAAATTGTACAGCCCCTGAAAATCTGTCACATTACTGCCCTTCTCTCAACCATCCAGTGCTCTGCAAAAGGAATCTACACATTCTAACCATGTCTGGGAATCAGCCTAAACTGATCCCTGTACTTGTCAGGAGTGAAACCATACCTATTAAGCAGGGCCTCCTTCATGTCGGCGTAGATGAGGTTGCACCCCTTACCCAAAGCTAGCAAAGTGTCCCTCCCCTCCTCTGTGAAGTAGTTCCATAAACCTGTTCCCCAATTCTTCTCAGGGACCCCATTCATGTGGATGGGTGTCTCATATCCCTGAAATCACCTCTGTATATTGTATCCCTTCTTGTACTCTCTTCCTACGTTCTTAGGAATGTGCACAATTCTGTCTGACTGCACTGAGGTATTGCTGCCACCATCTTGGCTGGTCCTGCTCCTCACATCCAGCTCATTTACTTTTAGCTCATGCTCCAAGAGCATTTTCTTCACCTCCATTTTTAATCTCTTGAACTCAATCTGGTGCCTCCTGGCTTCTCTCCTGTCCTCCAGCGCCTCTGGAGTCAGGCTCTTGGAACCACCATTGCTGCTTGACCCAGGGGGGACCTCCACCCTCAGCAGCTCCTGCACCCTCAGCACATCTTCTCCTGGATTTGGGTCCACAGACTCCCTCATTGGATCCATGGACTGCCCACTCGCAGTTCTGGCTGCTGACCATGCCCTTGGCTCCTTTTGTAGCTCCTCCTTTTTGGTGAGGCCTCTGACCTGGACTTTGAGGTTTTTCAAACTGCCTTCAGTTCCTTCATGGTATAGGTTTCCAACCTATCCTCCTCAATGATCAAATCCTGGGATGCAGCTTACGATGCTCTTGACTGAGACATGATGTTGCTGGAGTTCACTTGAACTCAAGGTCAAAAATAGGTCACAGAAAAAAACATAAGAAAAATCAAAAACAAAAATTTGTGTGTGGCACGTAGTGGTCTGCGATATAGTTGTAGTGTACACCAATCGATGTAGGTCAAGTGCAAATGCAAGTCCTATCCTCACCGCTCACAACCAGTGTTAGAAATGGGGTCTCTAGTTGGCAGTCGGTTTGCACCCTGTCCCAGTAGGGGCCCTCACTCCACTCAGGATAAGGGAGAAATCATCTCAGATAACCCCTGCTCACCCCCTTGGTAGCTTGGCACGAGCAGTTAGGTTTATCTCAGAAGCAATGTGTAAAGCATTTGCATATAATGCACAGTAATCAATGAAAACACTACAAAAGGACACCACACCAGTTTTAGAAAAATAGCCAACATTTATCTACATAAAACAAGACCAATTATGATAAAAATCCACCATACAGTAATAAATATATGAATTCTGCAAGATTTACTCAAAAATACAGTTCCTTGAAGTCGATAGCTCCAACTGGGGCTATCACGGCGTCGTGATCAACAAAACCAACAGTTCAGGCCAGCCACAGTGTTGCGGGCCAGCTACAGTGTCGGGAAGACCCACAAACAGTACCTTTGGAATTGCAGGGCATCGTGATCCTTGGGGTGAGCTCCGGGAATGGCGTCGCTGGGATCACGGTGTCAGTTCTGGAGTCGGTGCAGGGGTTGTCGGGCACTTGAAATCACACGCGTTGCAGATGGAACTCTGGGCTGAAGCGCTGTTGTCGGTAGGCCCAAGCCAGCGGGGTGGGATGTGACGGTGCTTCGTTACCCTCATGAGTGGTGTCCACAGGCCACGGTGCAGGCAGGGATGGCTGGGGACGACACTGGAGTCGATTATGCTGGCGTTGGTGGACCAAGGCTGCGGTGCAGGAAGGGACGGTGCTTTGTGTACTTCACGAGCAGTGTCTACAGGCCAGGGTGCAGGCAGCGGCACCGATGTCAGCAGGAGCGGCATCGTCTGGAAGGCCCAAGCTGTGGTGTGAGCAGGCGATGCCGGAGTGAGGGGCCCACAGGTTGCAGTGCGAGCAGCGGCTCTGAAGGTGTCCGATTATGGCATTGGTGAGGCCAAGGTCGCGGTGTGAAGCGGGGCAATGCGGCTCCATGTGGCGTCGGAAGGTCACGGGGCAGGCCAGTAGCTTCATTGGCAGTGTCGCAGTGGTTTCTCCTCATGAACACCACAAAACACAGAGTTCCCAGTGCTGCAGGTCAAGGAAGTTGAAGTCTTTTGTGTCCCTGAGACTTTCAACAGGAGGCAAGCTCCACTTCAGGCCCTTGGATAACTTTCTCAAGCATGACACATTGCAAAGTTTACTCTTTCCTCTCTTGTCAGGCAGAAGCAGCAACTGCAGGCCAGTCCAGCAAAGCAACATAGCAAAGAGGCAGTGCTCCTCCTCCAGCTTCTTCAGCTCTTCTCCTGGGCTGAGGATCCTCTTGATTCCAGAAAGATTCTAAAAGTCAGGGGGTTTGGGTCTACTACTTATACCCCTTTCTGCCTTTGAAGCTGGCAAACTTCAAAGCAAAGTCTTACGTGATTGCAAGATCCTTCCTAGTCCAGGCCGGCCCCAGACGCAATAGGGGGCTGGAGACTGGATTGTTTGTGGGCAGGCACAGCCCTTTCAGGTGAGAGTGACCACTCCTACCCTCCCTCTCATCAGGATATGCAGGCTACACCCCAGCTCCCTTTGTGTCACTGTCTAGAGGTGAGGTGTAAACAGCCCAACTTTTAAACTGACCCAGACAGGGTATCCGCAAACAGGCAGAGTCACAGAGTGGTTTAAGCAAGAAAATGCCTACTTTCTAAAAGTGTCATTTTCTAACTCACAATCCAAAAACGAACTTCACTAAAAGATGTATTTTTAAATTGTGAGTTCAGAGACCCTAAACTCCATGTTTCTATCTGCCCTCAAAGGCAATCTGCACTTTAAGGTTGTTTAAAGGCAGCCCCCCATGTTAACCTGTGAGGGAGATAGGCCTTGCAACAGTGAAAGCCGAATTTGGCAGTATTTCACTGTTAGGACAGGTAAAACACACCAGTACATGTCATACCTTTTAAATACACTGCTCCCTGCTCATGGGGCTACATAGGGCCTACCTCAGGGGTGCCTTAACTGTAGTAAAAGGGAGGGTTTAGGCCTGGCAAGTGGGTACACTTGCCAAGTCGAATTGGCAGTTTAAAACTGCACACGCAGACACTGCAGTGGCAGGTTGGAGCCGTGTTGACAAGGCTACTAATGTGTGGCACAACCAGTCCTACAGGCCCACTGGTAGCATTTGATTTACAGGCCCTGGACACATCTAGTTCACTTTATTAGGGACTTACCAGTAAATCAAATATGCCAATCATGGATAAACCAATCACCAATACAATTTACATAGGGGGCTTTTGCCTTTCAGCACTGATCAGAAGTGGTAAAGTGCACAAAGACAATAAACCAGCAAAAACAGAGTCCAGTATACCATAAAACCGGAGGTCAGTAGGCAAAAAGACAGGGGAGACACGCCAAAAAGCTGCCGGGCCTAACAGTGGCTGGTGTGAGTGTTATGGGTGGTTGATGGATTCTGCATGAGGAGTGGGTACAGGCTGTGAGAGATAATAAGGTGTTGCAGGAAAACATAAGATAAGTTTTTGGAGGATGGCCTAAAAAAGGTGAAGGGTTAGATCGTGGCAAGAACTATTGTCATATTGGTGACGGCTTTTCAGTGACTGATGAGGTGTTGTGGAGACGTGAACATGTTAGTGGAACCTGAACTTTGTAGACAATATATTCGAAATTTAGCACATGAATGTCATGTGGGTATGAGTGAGACCAAGCGTAAACCAAGGGCTGAATACTGGTAGCCCGGTATGGATTATAAATAAAGAGTGGTATTAGAAACTGTATGTCTTGCACATGAAGTGACAAGTCACAAAGGATGGTGAAATATCCCCCAGTTTCTGCTGAAAGATGGTCCCTCAATGGAAGAAAATTGGGTTGGATGTTTTGGGATCTTACCATGTTTTGAGTTCTGGTTCTGTTTATGCTATAATGGCAATTGATGTTAATTCTAGATGGCCTGAGATTAAAATAACAAGTCAGGTCACCAATCAAGAAATGATCAGTTTCCTTAAGTAATTTGAAATAGGGAGGGTGTTCCCAAGTTAATAGTGATGGACAATGGTGCACAGTTTGTATCGCACAGCCTTAGGGGTTTTGTTTCAAGAAAAGGGGAATGTAGCACATTTGTTCTTCTGTCTCTTACCCTCAGCAAAATGGTTCGGAAGCTGTAAACAAATTGGTAAGGGTGTATTGCACAACCCCCAATAGTGCCACTGGTAAGACACCATTTAAGTTGATGAGAGGTAGGAAACCGAAGATGTTATTATCAAAAGGAGTGAAAAGGCAAAATTTGGATGTGTGCGATGGAGGTGGTGGTGTGAAAAATGCTGGTGCCACAGGCATAGCGGTTGATGATTGGGTGCGAGTGTGCAGTGGACATAAAGGGAGGAATGAGTTATAGAAGTTCTCTGATTCCTTGCAGATAAAAAAAGTTAATCCATACATGGTGTGGCTGAGTGATTAAAGTGTGTGGAATCTAAAGAAGGTTGTCAAGATAGCAGAATGTCTCATCTATGAACTGACCCAGAATGTGAGAAGTTTGCAGGGGGTCTCCTCTCTGTCCCACGTGATCGAACCGAGGAAGGTCTCGAAAAGCACTCAATAGGTCAAAGATTATGTGATGAACAGGCATGTGCATTCCTGTTGAAATGTCCTCAAATGTTAATGTTAAATTTCTGTTCTATATATGTGTAGAGAAGTTGTGCTCAGTTTTTACAGTTCAATTGCTTGCTAAGGAGGGATATGTGTTGCATCCTGCATGCTGTAGAATGCAGAGATGTCAGGTAACCATGTCATGAAATGTTGGTGGGCCCAGGGGTCACTGCTGGGAAGTGGCGGATTGCTGTTACTGCTCTCTCTCGATGTATTTATCAATAAATCTACAATCAAATATGTAACCTTATCAGTATCTTATTGAGGAAGAGAGTACCTTACACATGCCATACTGTTCTTGTGTTTGTTGATACACTTGTTGATCACAATTTATCACAAGAGTGTATCACCTAAAAAGATAGCACCAAGCATGTTTGTTTTGCATCAGTATTCACTGCGCCGCTATGTGTCTTGAAAGTGTTTTTAATAAATATCTTGGAATACATTATATTCACCATTTGCTTCTTGCATCAAAAGTATTGTTACAAGAGACTATTGTGTTTTTGTTATAGTGCCAGATGGTAAAGCCAATGGCAGTGACTAGCATCGGGGGCTGCTCCGTAATGGCTGAAAGCCAGCTGATGAAAACTAAAATGATAATAAAACTATTTTATTATTATTTCATTTTTCACTGGCAGCCAATGCGAATCTAGGGTGGGTCGTGGCCGGGCTTTCCTCTTGGACAGCAGCAGGGAGGAGGACTGGTGGACACTCATGCGCATGTTATTTTGACCAGCTGTCTTAGGCTGGCCAAGCAGACATTCACACTTATATTTCTTCAACTCAGCTTTGTTGTACAATCGGGTGGAGAAAAGGCACAGGCTCCCTGTCCCTGAGAGAGCAACAAACCAGCCTGCTGAGGCCAATCCCAATGATGCTCTCAATGCAGGTAATAGCACAAGAGCAGAGTCTGGATTGGGTGGGGACTCTGGGAGCCTCTGCTATGTGGCCCTTGGACTGACGGGAGCAGAGAAGCACTGAGGCAGCAGCAGTCCTTTTTTATTATTATACCAACATCATTTTTTTATTTGCAGTAGCACAACCGGTGGCCAGCCATGTTAAACGTATATAAAACAATTTAAAACATACAAAATATAATTTTTATACTTTCCTGATGGCCACCATGTCACATAACACAACATTCATTGCCTCATCACATTACATTCTGCAAGTCATCTAGAAAGCACTGAAAACATTGTTTTCTATACTTTCAAAATGACTACGTTGTGGTCTGAAATTATGTTACAACACAACATGAAGACGCAATATATGTTGTGTCATGTAATGTTGAGGCCATCTTGAAAGTATCAAAAACATTGTTTCCAATAGTATAGAATTGTCCACTGTTTTGTGCAATGTAACATCACAAAGCCACACACATTACTTCACGCAACATGGTGGCTATCTTGAAAGTGTAGAACACAATGTTTTCAATACTTTTTCATTGATTTCCATACTTTTAAATGGGAGGCCGCCCCTATTGATGTTGCCAGTGCTGGCTTATTTTAAAAGCCTATGGCACTGGCAAAGCCAATGGCGCCTCCTGCACAACATTGCAAACAAAGGTTCAGATTTGCAAGTGCTTGTTTTTTGGTGTGGTCAACATAATGAGGATTTAACTAACTGAAACATGTAAAGAGATGTGTTATTGTGGAAATGTCACATATATAGATGTGTATAGAATATGTGTCTTGAGCTTTAATAGACTGTGTTTCATATGAAATATAATGGACAATAGAATTTTCCATAGCAGTTCACATAAAGCACCACGGTAGCAAAAGGCTGCACCTCACTAAGAAGACTTCGTAGTAACTTGTCAGAACATGCTTTCGCTTTGCAAAATAATGCTACAATGAAAACAGGATTGTCTAATTGAAAATATTTTGATAGTAAAGCTGTTTTCACTTGTAATGCCTGTGTTCCAGAATTATATAAATAAGTGAAATGTAAGAGTTACAGAATTCAAGAAAACTGGCAAACCCAATAGGTCACACCTTTGATAAAGGCCCAGAGTCTGGATTTGCCACTGCTTATATACTTTGGCATAAGGTGAACCCAAATTGGTCACTAGTGTGTGACGACACATATAAATGTGGATGCATGATCGGCATTCTGTTATGTGTTTTCTACATAGAAAATCCATTCCAATAGAGCTGCAAAGTGTATGCATACAAGCCTATGCATCATGACACAAGGGAGTCTATTTTGGCAGTTTTAATTTGCAGCTCCAATATGGCCGATGAACACTTTTCAATGGTAAGCAGACAATAGGATGAGAGTGGTCTAATAGCACTTTGCGGCTGCCTAGCCGTTGGCTATAAAAGAAAAAGAAGAAAAAAGGGAAGAAAGGCAGCGGGAGGAGAGAGCAGAGTGGGAGCGCACCAAGGAGCTACAAAACGATAAGTAAGCAGCATGGCAACAACATGCGGCTGCTGGGCCCTAACGTAAGCTACATCAGGATCAAATCCCCTTTACAGTACAGGAGGCACTTCACTCACAGGAATGAAGTGCACAATTGTATTTAAAAAATGAAAAAATATTTATAAGTAGTGAAAGGGTACAACTCATCCAAATAAAACACTTTAACATAGATATACTCTATGGGAGGGGCAATATGAAATTGACAAGAAATCTAACCAGTGATAAGCAATGGGATGACCAAAAATTGCACTGCATTGTGTGTGTTGGCAAGAACAGAAATGCTCCATGTTTACAAAGATATTGAGCTGCCTAGTGCGATCACGGACACCCTTGCAATATAGCGTCACAAGGATTGCTTTTGTGTAGGATGGGATACCTTCCTGCACAAAAACAATTCCATGTGTCCACAAATTGTAGATTGTGTGATGAAATGAAAAGTACAGTGCGGGGGGTAAATTGACAGCTGATGCTTCGCTCATAGCTCATGTATTAAAAAGAGCCAGCTAATGACACTTGGACACCATGAATATAGGATACAAGATGGGCTTTAATACCAAAATCCAGAAATCTTATTTAATGTGACATGTACACGTTTACTAATATATGCTTACTGAAGCCTTGAAGCCATCCATTGAATCATCTCCACACAGGATCAGACTGGCCCATAGGAGAATGTGGCAGTGCCCAAAGGAGTAGTCTGGCAGATCAGATGTGGGCCGTTTTTTTTTTTTTTTTTGTGAGCCTGTTTTATAGTCTGGTGGACTAGGTTTAATGCTTGAGTTCTCTGATATTACCACAAACATTTGCTTTACACCTATACAGCATGTCTTTGTAAGTTTTAAACTTCCATGATCTGCAAACAGAGACCACTTTCTTAGCTATCTGATTTGCTAACGGGCATTTTTAATTTGTTGCCCAGGCCTATTTTTTTACCCCATCCAGCTGTGTCTGCACACTTGAAAAATGACGGTGACCATTCCAAGGTTACACTAGGGACAAGCTGAATAAAGACAGTATCACACCATCTGCCTGCCAGCATCTCACAACCTGCAGGCCCAGAACCCCTTTGTTTGCATGGCTGACATGGCCTTGTCACTGCTGGCCAGAGTATCTTGACAAAGGTTTAAGTATATTATCCTCAATCTCAAGTGTGGATACATAGGCACAACACTCTTCTTTGGTGTGACTAAGTCCCATATTTATACTTTTTTTGCACCGCATTTGCGTCACTTTTTGACGTAAAATTGGCGCAACCTTACAAAATATAATTGTATTTTGTATGTTTACGCCGCTTTTGATTCAAAAGTGACGGAGATGCGGCACAAAAAAAGTATAAATATGGGCCTAAGTGTTTCACCTTAACTTACTTACCTTGAAAGGAGGCTGCAACACAAATGAGCTGATCTGAGTGGATGAAGTGGAGGATTATGGAATGGGAGATGCGGAACCTATCTATCATCTACTGTTCTACCTTACCGCCCTCCGGGCCTTCGTAGTTGATTCTTCCCCTCCATTAGCTGACATTCTGTCCCCACAATATTCTAACTTCTTAGTTGTAGGGTACTTTAATTTACATTTTGACAACAGCGCTTGCTCGGTCACTGCAGTGTTGATTGCAGATTTGGAAAAATTAGAGCTCCTCCAATTAGTCTCTCTCCCAACCCTTGGAATGGGGCATATTCTCAATCCCATCTCTTCCAACCAGGCCTATTTAGAGATCAGTTCCCTCTTCCGCTTGCCTGGTCTGACCATTTTGCCATTCCATTCTCAGTTTCTTGGGCAACAACAGTTTCCAGTCACTTTCCAGTCTACATAGTAGGGTTCGCCAGTGGGCCAAAGTGACCCCATCAAGCTTCACCCAAGCACTGGCCTCTAGTCAACCCACTCTGGATAGTTGTGTCGACAAAGCTAACCTTCAACTGGAAAACTGGGTTATTGAAGCCTTAGATCAAATAGTCCCTTCGAAGACATAATCCATCTGCTGAGTGGTTCAACAATGAACTTCTAGTGCTTAAAAAGAAATGCATGTAGCTTGAGCCCCTTTGGCGCAGAGCCTACAATTCTGACTGTAAAGCTAACTACCTGACGGCTCTTAAATTGTGTCAGGGTCATATTAAACAAATTAGCCATAACTACTCCTCAAATAAAATTTCATCTGCTCAGAACTCTTTGCGAGAAGTATTTGCCATTGTTAAGTCACTTTCCTCACTGTCCCGAGTATCAGCTACCACTCTGCCATCAGAGGATGGCTCCAACGATATGGTCCAGGTTTTCTTTGTAAAAGTGGCAAACTTGTATGCGTCCTTTTCTCTGAAGTCCAGATTTGCTCTTTGTCTAAACAACTGATTTGAGCTTTCAGAGGACAGCTCCAGGTTTCTGCATTTTAAGCTGATCAAACCTGAGGAACTGCCCCCACCTCTTGCGTCTGTCAAGTCAGGTTTCCCGCTTGACCCAGTATCCCCCTCCATTTTGGAAAGGGGCTTTGAAGTGATCCTCCCCATGCTTTGTGAGCTAGTAAATGTCTCTCTGGCTGTGGGCCACGTTTCCCAGAGTTAGAAGCATGCTATGGCAGTCCCTCTTCCTAAATGGCCTTTGCTGGACCCAACCAAACCTAATAACTTTAAGCCCATCTCGATGCTGCCTTTTTCTGCTAAGATCATGGAGAAGTATGCCAACTGGCAGCAATCCACTTTCATTGAGGCCAACGAACTACTTCACAGGATGCATTTGGGCTTTCCTCCAGCCTACAGCACAGTGTCTGCATTGCTAATAGCCATAGAATTTATCCATCACATTTTGGACGCCAGCGACACTGCAGCACTGTTAATGCTGAACCTCAGTTCTGAGTTTGACACTGTGTCCCACAACATCCTGATCAAGTGCCTGTGGAAATGCGGTGTCGGTCATAAAACCTTGTTATTGGTTGCCTCCTTTCTGTAGGCGTGCACCTTTCAGGTGTTTCAAAAACCCTAGCACTCTAATGTACTTCCTTTCCAGCATGAAGTGCTGCAGGGCTTCTGCCTGAATCCAACTCTATTTAACATATACATTTGTCCCCTGGCTGAGGTTATTGAGTGCCATGGATTCACAATGATCATATACGCTGATGACACTAAGCTCATCATTACCCTCTCACAGAACTCCGTCCACACGGCTTCCTCACTAAGTTTTTGCCTAGTGGAGGTCCCTTTGTGAATGGATCTAAACTGCCTGAAGTTGAATGCAGGAAAGACTGAGGTTTTGAACCTGGGTAATCAACCTATCATCTGGTCGACCACTTGGTGCCCTAAAACTCTTGATCCCATACCTTGCCCCAAACCCAGGGTTAAAAACCTGGGTATTTGGTTTGATGAGATTCTGTCCTTTGACTGCCAGATTACTGCTCTTGAAGGGAATGTTTTAGGATTTTAAAGAGTCTCCCAAAAAAATCTGCTTCCTGCTAGAAAAAGGAAAAGAAAAGTGGGCAAGGACTTAATCATGTCCAAATTGGACTATTGTAACATGTTGTCTCTAGGTGTGTCACAGACCCTTCTGAAAAGACTCATTCAAGTGCAGAATGTGGTGGCCTTCCCTGCTGAATCTCCCAAAACGCACCCCCATGAGGGCCACGGTCTCCAAGCTGCACTTGCTTTCATTGAAGCAGAGACTTTCTTACAAAACCTTGTGCTATTGCTACAAGTTCTTTGCGAATAAGGGCTCACCACGCTTGCATTATTTTATTAGACCTCACATTCCACTTAGGAGCCTCAGATCTTCTGGTGCCATTCTGGGCAGCGTCCCTAAAATTTAGAGGGCATTCATTGGTGGTAGATCCTTCAGCTATCTAGCGCCTAAACTCTGGAATACTCTCCCTCTCTCAGTCTGTCAGGCCCCCTTGGAATCCGTTTCTCCAGAAAAATTGAAAAACCTGGTTGTTCAGGCTGAGCTGATTCAGTGGGAACTGACGAATATGCGACCTGTGTGAGCTGGACCTTTATCACTGCGTCACTTCGTTTTGCTATGAACTTTATAAATCACACTATTATTATTATTATTATTACTATTATCTGATGAGGTGCCAAAGTGCACTGGAAGACGGGGAGCAAACTGCACCATATGTTGTACTTGGCTGGAATGTGGGCTTACGTGGAAAATGTTGTGAGGTCATAACATGAGAGTTGGCATATGTGGTGCTGATTTTCCTTTAATATATAGTTAGTATGCCAAACATCCATGGCCCTTGGATTAGTCTGTTCCCCAAACATCCATAATTTCATATCTTTCAAATAATTTTAATCATGAATTTTTTATTTTTTTTTTGCTGGGGGGAATTCTATTATTTTGCTGCATATTCAGTGAAGAGTTCCCAGCAATTTGCGCTTTCTCATAAAATGGGTGATCTGCAGTGGTGCCATTTTAGAATGAAACTCTCCTCAAAGCGTCTTTCAAGTTTTACTTGAAAAAAGGATAGCTCATTTCCATTCTTAATCCAAGTGAAACTTAGATGACTCTGTGGTCAATGAAAAGTGCCTTGAATTCAGATCATCTGGTCATGGAAAGCCAGTGGAGAGTTTCGAGGGCTGTTGGGGAAGGGTCCCAAAAGCAAAAACGTAAGAGTTGTCTAGCTGCTGCATTTTGCTTTCTCTCCCACTTTATGAATAGTAAGCAAGAGTAGGCCCCCTGGATACTGTTGCTTATTTGCAGTCATGTGAAGAAAGAGCAATAGTTATCATGGCCTGTAGTTACCATTTTGAAAGCAGAGACAGCAAATAATTAAAGCTGAGATTACAAGATATATTAATTTTAATACCATCAGTAATGGCTTGAAAACATTGTCATTCAAATATTGAAAAAAATAATCTAGAATAAAACATGATTACACTTGCAACAGTTGTCATGTTATCAATACAAAAAGATGTCCATGTGTCAAATGCCATGTGGCCAAGCAGGTCATAAAGCAAAACTAAGATGGAACAAGCACAACTCAAATGCACAGAACAATTCACACCACAAAACAACTTATGCATCACTAAATTCTCCTTCCCTAACAACTATGCCTCCTTCATTGATGGCATACCTCCCAAAGACTACAAATTGGAGTGAAAATGGACAATGAAGTAATACTAAACATCCTACTACCTAACTTATAAATACAAAAGGGGCAGAGTCATGCCACAGAACAAGGTGGCCTACTCTCCTTGAGTCTCCGGATGGCTGCAGCGAATATATGGCCTGAACTCCCTCATCCCACCACTCCCGATAGTGCTAACTAGTAGGAGTCTGCCCTACAGACATTGGGGCACGTCGTGAGACTGTCCCCCAGCCCCAACATTTCCTCTACTTGGAGGTTTGGAGGTGACTGTAGGAGGTGCCAGAGTGCACTCTTGCCCTTCCCCCACCCCCTCCTCCTTGAGGCAACAAGACAGCAGTAACAGGACCACAATGATCCACAGCCATGCCACACAAATATTCCTCTATGCCCTCTATTAGTACATGACCTGAATTCCCCTAGCTGGTGGCTATAATCTCTTGGCCCTCACCTTTTCAGCCTGGACCAGTCACCCAGTGCCAATTCCTGACAGGAGTCGATAGTATGTGACAAGGGGCCAGAAGCCTGAGGGCCATAATAAAAAGTTGAGCTATGTATGGTGAAGCCTGATGCACCTTTGTGAAATAATGACACAACTTTTCAGGGAACTTTATTCTTGGGTCAACGGCACACATTAGTGGGTGTTTGGTAACACTGGAGACCCGCACCCTCACGTGGCCTGCAGTGGATGCCTCTCCGGAAGCTGTTTGACATTGTCTCTCTTCTCTTGAGTTGGGCCCAAGGGCAGCCAGCATACACCGTCCTTCTGGCCATTGGACTTAATCCCACCCTGCCTGGGGCCTCTCCCTCCAAGCCTCCCATCTGGGACATTAAATGGACCAGGATCCTTGACCACTGCCTTCAGTGAGACTACTACATCGCCTGAACTAGTAGTAATTTCTTATTGCCCCTACTGCCTCGCTAGAGGTTTTCTTGATCAAGCGATGGGTTGCCTCTCCTCCCGTAGCCTGCTCTCTATTGCCTTGATTCATGAACTCCTTCTCTGCCTATGCTCCCATCTCAGATGGCGATACCTGCTCCAGATAAACTTTGTGAACTTTCTGAGCATTGCACCTATGACAGCGAGTTCTTCACCTCTAATGGGTACTGTGTGACTTCTTGCTGTTGCCCCAAATGCTGTTTGATTCAACCTAATTCTGGGGGACCCCACTAATCAGAGTTTCCTCGCCTGAGTCGATTTTGTGGTGGCATCTTTTGTTGAGCAACAACTCCAGATGGATTGTTTGCACTTTTTTTTACCTGGTGGCCCCTCCTCACTCACTGCTTCATTCAGGCGCTAAGGCATCAGGCAAATCCTCTTATAAGTTTCTTTTCATGGAGGGAGTGGTAAGACGACCCCCACTTCCACCACACAGGGTGTTTCTTTGGACACCATCACAAGGAACTCACCTCCATAGGGGCCCACCTGTGTGCCAAGGACTCAAAGATTACGTTACTTGCCCAAAACTTGAAAACTGCTAAGGTGGACATGGGATCTTTCCATGCAAGAGTGGATGCTACGGACCAGCATCTGACTGCTGAGGAGCAAATGGAGATAGTGGATCGGGACCTTCACTATATCAAACAGAAGATGGTTGACCTGGAAGATCCTCCGCCACAAGACCACATTCGATCTTATGGCGCACCAGAGAAAATAGAAAAAAAATGATGTCAATTCATTCTCCACATCACTGGTCTATCTTTCACCCCTACCTTGAAATTCAAAGAGCACATAGAATATGGGCTTGACTACCTCATAATGCCTCTGCTGAAGCTAATAGCCTCATCTTTAAACTGTCTGTTTCCTATATCATGTACATATCCGTCAAATCATTTTGGAGGGAAGGAAACATGGCCTGTAAGAGGATGATGGTTGTAGGATTCAACTCACTGTGGATTTTTCTTCAGACACCAATGCAAAGAGGAAGGCATTCTTAGCTCTATGCCCACTACTGAGAAAGTGGAACATTAAATATGGGCTTCTTGAACCCGCCACTATGTGGATCAGGATGGATGACCGATCTAGATACTTCATCAACCCTACGGATTTGGCTCACTTTATGGGCACCCTGACCAAAACAGACATAGACACCACACCTCTCCAGTGTCAACTGGACACTAGGCCCCACCTTGCCAGTAAGGACCAGACCCGAATAGATCAACAACTAAATCGACCATCCTGTAATCAGTCTGAGAGGGACAGAGTGCTCACATCGGTGAAGGAAATCAAGCAAATCTGAGAGGCAAATCATACTCAGCATTGAAACTTGACACTTAAACATCAAACAATTGTGCCTGAACTGTGCCCCTGGCTTCCCTGGACAGATAAACATTGAGACAATATGTGACTCTCTCCCCAATCCTTATTGTCATACTCCTCTTCATTAGTGTATGCCTACAATGTTACTATGTCCTTTGGCTGGATCGATCATAAGCATTCTATCTGTTTATTATTCTTTGCTGGTTACAATTGTTCTTCCCCTTTAGGGTTTACATGCTAGTCACAGGGATTGTTGCCCTACTGCTTCTCTCTACAGTGCATATTCTATTACTCTCATATTCCTTACTTCATCTGCTGTCCCATCATTTCCTGGGCTTTGATGAGGGATGCCTTGTTTGTGTCTCTGTGCCCCAAGCAGTGATGTTCTCCAGCTTAGTACACCCTATAACAGTTTTTTCTTAACTGGCCCCATTCTCTGGATCACCTAAAAGCAGATTTAAGACCCCCTAGCGCCTCGTTGTGCCACATTAGTGTAATTTGTTTTACACTATTGTGGGCCACTGAGGCCAAAATCGACACGCCAAATTTACAAAGTGGCACAATGCATGCATTGCCCCACTTTGTAACCTTTTGCGCTACATTATGCCTGTATCAGGCATAATGTATGCAAAGGGGTGACCCCCGGTCCAGGCATACTACTAACAATCAAATGCCCCAAAGGTAATAGAATGAATGCTGGCAAATAATGCAACCATTGGCAATTGCTCTGGGTAGCATTCCAACCCAACGTTTTTCAACCACTGTGCCACTCTAGACAGAGGCCTCCATAATGCAAATCAGTACTGACCTTGCTGCTCATAGAAACAATCCATCCCAAGCCTTGGTCATCTTTCATCTTTATCCTGCGACTCACTAATGTTTTAGTTGGGATTTGTGAGATTCATGCCACCTGCCCAAATCTCACGGATTAAGCTACACCCCTGGTCGGATGACACCTCACAATCTCCCCATCTTCTCTTCTCCTGTCCGGTGATTTGACTGTGCAGCTTCTTCCTGTCCTTTAACATGGCCTTTTAGCCATTCACTATTGTTACACTGAATGTTAATGAACTGACATCTTATATTAACTGTAAAAAAGATCTTATCTTAAAAAAACGGACATAGCCCTAATACAGAAGACACTCCTTTTGGCTAAGAAGGCAGAGAAACTTAAGAGGGACTGGGTGGGGCAATTTCTATGTAGTGCCAGGCTCCCAACACTCCCTTGATGCCACATCCTGCTTCAAGAAATGCGGAGTGGCTATCCTAATTCAGAAATCCTTCCCTTGAAGTGCTCAAATCCTGGACAGTACGTGGTTGCTAATCTTGGGATGGGTACTAAAGTGTTTAGTGTGGGCTCTATTTATGCCCCTAACTGACCTAAGCCAGCCTTTTTCTCTTGCCTTAAAAGGCCCATTACAGAGCTCCATACTTCTAACATATTCATAGGGTGCTACTGGAATCTGGCACCAGACGCCATTCTGGACCAAACACATCCCATCAATGTACATAACAGACACTGGTCTCTTCTATGTGATATTTGTGAGGACCAAGGCCTGTTGGACATTTGGCATCTCCTTAACCCATCAGAGAAGGAATGTTGGTTCCTCTCTATGTTACATGGCACTCAGTCCTGCTTGGACTACTTCCTAACCTTCCATCTGGTATAGCCAACAGTCCTGGATTACACCATTCGTGCATGTTCTCTGATAGAAGCCCCCTCCGGTCTGCTTGGAAATTGACTGTAACCTCCAGAAACTGATTCACAACCCCCCCCCCCCTCCTCTTTTCTAAGTAAAAAGGCTACATACATCTTGCAGAGTGTGTTTAGGAGACTGTTTAATCTGTTTCTGTGATTTAAATTGTGTTTAGAAACTGTCTGCTTCCCCTGTTTTTTGCCTTAAAAAAGCCACATTTCAGAGTGCGCGACAAGCAGTATTTCAGTGTTTGTTTTAAACAATCTCTCCCTTACCTGGAAAGTAGACTCTGCTAGCTGGGAAGTGTGGATTCAGCCTGTCTGTATCCAAGGAGATTCTGAATAGAGCAGAAGCTGCCTCCTCCCTGCCCACAGGGACTGGACTTCAGTTAACTTGCCCCTTATATAAGTTCCTATTGGTTGTTGCATATGTTGTTGTGATAGGTTGATGGGGACTGGTCTTTCTATAGGTTTAGGGACTAGGGCTGGGGTTGTGATTGGTAGATAGGGCTGAGATTCTGATTGGTTGGTGGTTCTAGGGCTGGGGTTGTGATTGGTGGATAGGGCTGGGATTCTGATTGGTTTGCTTGTTCTAGGGCTGGGTTGTGATTGGTGGATAGGGCTGGGATTCTGATTGGTTGCTGGTTCTAGGGCTGGGGTTGTGATTAGTGGACAAGGCTGGGATTCTGATTGGTTCCTTGTTCTAGGGCTGGGGTTGTGATTGGTTGTCAGGTTTAAGGGGTATGAGTGGTGATTAGGGCTGGGTCTCCCATTGGTTGTTAGAATCAGGGTTACAAATCTGATTGGTTAGGGTTAGGACTAGGTTTCTGTTGGCCAGTACAGCGATTTAAGTCTAGGACTCAGGGAGTCTCAGCCCGGGCGTCGAGGTTAAGGGCGGAGAGGACAAGGGCAGTTGCCTGTTTGGGTCTGGTAGGGACTGGTAGGGCCTAGGGCCAGAAATGCTGCCCAATACTCAATTGACCAGAAATGATTTTACTCCCTACACATCCATCAACATGCAAACACATTATCTGCAAAGACATCCAACTCATGCATCACAAACTGACTGCAGGCAGATTGCAATGTCGCAACATCCAACACAATACCCCTTATACAACACATTTACACATATCCTCCACAACTACAACAGTCAAACACCTGCATTCTCACAGCAAACATTACTCTGTCCACTCCCACTAACACAACCTACCATCACCCACACAACACAAAACCACACTATACATTACTTTCAGCCTTCCGGGTACATACTCCTTGTTCATACAAACTAACAACACTATCATCTGTTTGCTCCACACAGACCACCTTTCATCATAACAATGCCAAAACCCAGCCTTTCAACACACCAACTACACACACCCTTGCCCTCTCTTCACCAATTACACACAACCATACAATCCCCACATTCCACTCCACCACATATATTACCTCTTCCAGTCATCACAACTAACACAAACTTCCCAGGAACACATCCATTCCCTCTTACACACCTCATACATTCATCTCCAAAACACATCAACACCCCCTGTGATACTCTAATTCCACTCACCAGCACTAACTCACGTACAAATCCCTCACCGAAAACAACTACATCAATATCCTCTCTCACTATTCCACAAAAACAATACAGACCACACACATCAGCACATCAAATCAACACAAACTTTCATTATACTTATCGTCACACCCACTCCCACCCTCAGGACTACACAAAGAATACAAGTCCCGTCCTATCTTTACCACCATATTCTTACTCTTCACAAACACCTACCACAAGCACCCCAACCCAGCAACTTTCATTCACTCGCCTCTCCTCCATTGCACAATTTAGAGCCTTACATCATGATCCACATGCTCCTCCACCACCCCTAACCCATACTCCATCCACACTAAACAGACACAAACAAAATAAACAACATGCCACTCTTAACAACTTTGCATCCCCTTGTCTATTACATAATAACGCTACCCTACAAAAAACAGTACACTCTTCATGTCTCTCTCAGCCACCAAGTCCACCACCCACACACACAGACCCAACAAAATGCCTCCTAAACCTGCCAGAAGAGGAACACTATATTGAAAAACAAGACTATTGTGACCCTCACACAGTTATCACAACTAACAACACACCTGCTTCAAGCTCAAATTATACTACTTACCCTTCTCCTAAAAAAAACAACACTGCCACTAACATACTTCTTCTAAACTGCCAGCTCATAAATGCTTGATCACTCTCAAAAAACAAGCACCACATCTACGACCTGCTCACAGAGACACAACCTGACTTACTATTCACAACAGAATCATGGTTGGGAGATGACATGGCCCCAGTGTTGCACGAAGCCCTTCCTCTAGGCTATCAAACCATCATACAAAACCGTATAGTCACCAGAGGATGTGGACTTGCTATTATATTCAAACAGGCAATAAATCTCAGTAAAACAGACAACATTTCCATACAAGGTTGTGAAGCCCTCCTCACCAGATGCTAACCTACTCCAACTTCTTCCTGTAACTTTCTCCTCCTTTACAGACCTCCACCTAACAACTCAACATTTCCAGATGCTTTTCTAAATACAGTCTCAAACATTATTACGTTATACTCCAACCTATGCATTCTTGGGGACCTAAACATTTGGTTTGACAAACCCAATGTGCCCCATCCAAAAGCTATCACCACTGGCCTAGTCGCATTGAAACTACATCAGATTGTACACAATCCCACACACATCGCTGGACACATCCTAGATGTAATTTTTGCTAAGCCTGAACTAGTTACCGTTCATAGCATCATGCCAACCACATGATCATACCACCATTTGGTAACTTTCCGACATAAAACCCCACAAATCAACACACCCCACAACTACTTACATACATGCACCTATCGACCTTGGAGCAAACTCAATTTTGATGACTTAGAAACCCAACTAACAGCCAACACAGATCCAGATACAATTAATTCTGTTCCAAAACTTTACGAATGGCTACAGGAAGCTTTTGAGATCCTAATACCACTCAGAAAAACGAAACACAACAAAAGAAAAACAATACCTTGGAGAAACACAGAACCTATAAAGATAAAGCAACAAATCAGAAAGTTGCAGCAGACCTGGCTCAAAACAAACAACAGTCAAGAAAAACTGCAGCTACATAAACTTAATATACAAATCATCAGTCAAAAAAGCTTTAAAAAAAGGTACTACTCAGACAGAATTCAAAAGGCTAAATCTACAACCAATTAATTTTATTAAATTCTCAATTAATTTTGAAAACCTACATGCATGGAAGGAAGTCATCCCACTACTCAAGATTTCACAAACTGGCAACTCATTACACAACCAAGGCAGACACATTGGACTCCTATTTAAAACAGAAGAAAATTCAAAAGCACCAACCCCTTTCCTAAAATACAATCTAAGAATAAACCAACCCAGCTGCTACAGTCCTTCAAACAAATATCCCAAAGTGAATTTATGGATTTGGTCAAAGCAAGCAGACCTTCCGGTTGCCCTTCTGACCCTTGTCCACCACAAATCTTAAAGAACATTCTTTTATCTATTTCTGCTGCCACACCTGTAAGAAGAATCATCAACAACTCTTTAACTACAGGAACATTTCCTGTAGACCTGAAAAAGGCATACATTTGACCGTTATTAAAGAAAACAAACCTAGACCCACAGGACTCCAACAACTACAGACCAATCACAAATGGACCTTTCCTGGGCAAACTGATAGAAAGAGCAGCATTCACCCAGATGTCACAATTCATTTAAGACAATTCTATACTTTCAGACTTCCAAACTGGATTCCGCCCAGGAAGAGGCACTGAATCAGCACTCATAGCAATCTGGGATGATCTTAAAAGCACAGTCGACCGCAATGGAGTTGCTACACTACTTCGCTTGGACCTCTCAGCTGCCTTTGAGACTCCATGAAGCCGACATAGAAGGGACTGCTCTCGACTGGATTACATCCTATCTTCAAAAAAGATCTAATATCATCTATCCTCCCCCCTTCTCGTCCAAACCCTACCTCACAAAAGCAGGGGCCCCTCAAGGATCAAACATCTCACCTTTGCTTTTCAACAACTACATGATACCATTACCAGAACTGATCAATGATTTTAATCTCACATGGTACAACTATGCAGATGACACACACATACTACTTAAATTAGAATGCCCCAAAAACATTGAAAACTCAGAAATCTTCAGTTGCCTCAGAGCCGTTGATCAGTGGATGACCTGGAGCCATCTCAAACTAAATGCCTCCAAAACAGAAATACTCATATGTGGTGACTGGAAAAGTTATGACCCACTGTGCGCCTGGCCTGACGATCTCGGACCACCTCCTCAATTATCTAAGGAAGTTAAAAACCTTGGAATCGCCATGGACTCCAAGTTAACTATGAATGCCCAAGTGGGCAAATTAACATGAACAAGCTTCATCACCTTGAAGACTTTATGACGCATCTTCCCCCACCTCGGATTTCTACACAAGGTGCAAGCTACTATCTTGCTTGCACTATCCAAACTGGATTATGCCAATGGCCTCTACCATGGATCATCTCTATCTAATATGAAAAAACTACAACGTATTCAGAACACCACAGCCAGGCTACTATTAAATATAAAGCCACAAGCCCACATCTCCCCTGCCTTGAGAGCACTCACTGGTTACCCGTTGCCAGAATATGCACTTTCAAGCTGCTTTGCATCACTCAAAAAGCTATGCATGAAACAGGACCGCTTTTTATCAGAAACAAAATAACGAAATAGATTCAACAAAGAAACCTCCGCTCAAGATTGGCACCCCGACTTAGAGCACCACCATACAAGAAAAAGACTATAGGTGGCACATCCTTCTCCGTTCAAGCAGCCAAACTATGGAATTCATTACCCCCAACTTTAAGAGCCACAGATAACTATCATGTGTGTGTGTGTGTGTATGTTACTCTATGCTTAACATGTTCATAGGTCATTGCATAACTCCTAGATAAGTTGTTATATTTGATGTTTATGAATCCCTGCTCTCATCTTATATCACACTTATCTACCCATCACCATTTGTCATGTCTCTATCAATCTGTCCTCTATTCCCACTCTGACTCATCCCAAATCCATTCTAGTACTTTCATCTCCTAAATAACTCTGCCTAAGCTCTTCCCTCTGCTTCCACATCTAACTCACCAAATCTCACTTTACTACCATGATCTCCCAAACAACCCTACTATATTCTCCCTCATTTATCTCACCCTGATACTATGATCTCCCTAAAGCCTTCCACAGACTCTTCCCTCCTCCATCCTCCCTTTACTCATCCCAAGCCTAAATCCTATTACCATAAACTCCCAATTAACACTTCTGGATTCTTTCCTCCTCCACCCCTCCATTACTCTACTCAATCTAACTAACAAACTCTCATATCCACAACTCAAATTAACTCATAATAATACTAAAACTGTACTCATATTTCCCTATACTAATCCACCACTAATTCTTGTTGGGTTCCGGAGTAGCGTGCTACTTGCCGAAAAGCGCTTTGACGCCTCGTCAGGGGTAGTAACCACTATATAAATACTATTACATCACATTACATTCTCTGCATGTTTTAAACTGCCCAAGAAAATGCCTGCCTAAAGACCCACATGACTCTTTACCTTTTCAAAAACAAGAGATCCTTTCAAAATCCCAAGTCCTATGGGCGGCAGCCAAGGCCACCCACCGGCATCAACTAGTGAGAGATGTGGCATTGGCGAACAAACATAGAGCACAATGGAAGGTGGCCCTGGAGCACGGTATTAAAGTCTGCACTCAGGAATACACAAAGAGGCCATCCCTAGAGACCAGACACACACCAGAGAAAGCCAAAATAAACCTTATCCCCCTCTACAAGTCACAGGTTGAATTTATGCTCTACAAGTTAAAAGCCTGACAGTATGAGCAGAGGGAAAAGGTGGAGAGACTTCCAGCTGCCCAACTTAGATAACAGGAGGTCGCTGTGGCTATCCTGGCCATTAGAGATTCTTGAAGAGTATTGCTGACACCTTCAGGGCATACAACACTAAGTTTTACAGCTCCAACATAGAAGGAGGTGAGAGCCAAGTGTTTTTGACAAATTGGCTCTAACCTGCGTGCAAAATGAAAAGTAGAGCACTCGTAGAGGGGGAGATCTCCAAGAAGGAAATCGTACAGGCCATTTCTTATTTGCTGTATGATAAGGCCCCGGGGGAAGATGGATTCCTGGGACATTTTTAATGGCTTAATGAGGAGATGTGGATCACCTTCATGCTGCCTTTCAAGAGGTGAAACTTACGGGATCCTTTTTGCACCTGTCCAACAAAGCCTACATTACTGTCCTTACAGAACCTACTACAGACCCTCTTGTTATGCAGCAGCTACTGCCCGATATCTCTCCGGAATACAAACAACAAGATACTAGCCATCATTTTGGCTGCTCACCTCAAGCATGTTATCCTGACCCTGATCCACCAAACGCAGGTGGAATTTATTCTGGGATGGTTGTCTAGTAATCACCTTTGCTCCCTTACCCATCTTCTATGTATAATGAAGAACTCATAGGAGGCCAAACTAGCCCTCTCCCTCAAATGATGAAAAGGCATTCAACTGCATCGAATGGTGCTATACGTTCCATATCTTAGAGTAGTTGGGAGTAGAAAAATACTTAATTGTGAAAGATCATTGGTTATACAGCATGCGCACTGCACAGGTTATATTTGGTGGCTTTCTAAATAATCCCTTCCCAGTATGCAAGAGTACTCGGCTGGGTTGTCTCCTCTCACCACTGTTGCTACTCCTGGCACTGGATACTTGGTCTGCCACCATCTGTTAGTCCCCACAAATAGTAGGTATCCCACCCGAACGAGCTTCATAACTATTTTTGTAGGGGGATAATACATTGCTCACACTTACTGCACACAACAGTTGCCTACCAGCCCTGCTTCCCCTTATCACAGACTTATCCTGACCCTGATACACCAAACGCAGGTGGAATTTATTCTGGGACGATCATCTAGTAATCACATTTGCTCCCTTACCCACCTCCTATGTATAACAAAGAACTCACAGGAGGCCAAGCTAGCCCTCTCCCTCAAATGACGAAGGGGCATTCAACTGCATCGAATGGTGCTATATGTTCCATATCTTAAAGTGTTTGGGACTAGGAGAAGACTTAATAGCGAAAGACCATTGGATATACACCATGCCCACTGCACAGGTTACATATGCTGGCTTTCTAAATAATCCCTTCCCAGTATGCAGGAGTACTTGGCTGGGCTGTCTCCTCTAACCCCTACTGCTCCTCCTGGCAATAGATCCTTGGTCTGCCGCCATTTGTTAGTCCCCAGGAATTGTAGGTATCCCACCCTGAATGAGCTGTCAAAACTATTTTTGTATGGGGATGATATATTGCTCACAATCACTGCACGCAACAGTTCCCTACCAGCTCTGCTTTCCCTTATCACATACTTCTCTGCCATTTCAGGCTATACAATCAATTGGGACAAGAGTCAGGCTTTCCCTTTGAAGTATGTCATAACCAGGGCAGCCATCGCTGACCAACCATTTTGATGGAATCAACAACGGCTTAAGTATCTGGATATTCCTGTCAGCAGAGGCCTAGAACAGATGGTTTCTGACAACTTAGACCTACTCATTGCTAAACCTAATATAGACTGCTCAAAATATGACAACCGTAACCTATCAATATGGGGCAAATACATGGTACTTGCACAACGCTTTACCTTCTGCTGAGCCTGTTCCTCATCCTAGTCAGGACCCCTGTCTTTCACTCTATTTATAGAGGCAATCTGTTTGAGCAATGTGAGTCCATGCCCGGAAGTCTCTAAATTGATTGCCTATTGGAATAGTGGAGGACTAGAGCTGCCCTACATTGAACACTACTACACAGCTTTATGCTTTGCTCATTGTCTACTATGTGCTTTAAGAGGACCTACCTCTCCTTCTGGGTTCAATAGGAACATGATGTAGCTCTCAGCAACCCCAGCCTAAGCCTCCTTTGTCAGTGTAAATCCCCCTTCTTGTCGATGTCTAACCACATTACCCAGGGCATGGTGAGAATTTGGAAATAGGCTCAGAAGCTTCTGAAGGATGATGCCTATCTTCACCTCCATGCCACCATATGAAGCAATGCTGCCATTCAGGTGAACTCAAGGCCCATACTTTGGGCAAAATGAAAGGCTGCCAGGATCATGACCTTAGACAATCTTCTAACATGTTGAGAGATGAAAACCTTTGATACCCTTCAGGAGGAATTTGCCTAACCCAGTCTCAAATGTGGAGATATATGTAATTGAGGCATTGTTTGCACAGTGCCCTTGGTGCCCGAGTGTGGGACCTCCTAGCATCTCCTGTTATACAGTATTTAAAGCTTTGGTGATTCTGCAAAGGAATCATGCCTGGTTTTAGCAACCTAATAGCCCAATAATAACATTTGCAAACCCTACTGGCCTTTCTGCATGCTAAATGGAAAAGGAGACTGCCAGTGGATGATGAGGAGCGGAATTGGGCAGAGCTGATGGAAGAGTTGGACAGGAGGACTTGTTAATCCAAGATGTAATTCTGTCTCTTTAAGATGATCCAGGACATGTACTTGGCCCTGCAGAAGCTGGCGGCAACAGGTCTTATGCGTCACTGACAATGTTGCTGCTGCTGCGATCAGCCCAATTGCCACATGACACATATCCTTTATGATTGTCCAGATACATCCTTTTTATGATCACAAATAGGACCCATCCTCAACCATACCCCTGAGCTTCCCCTCTCAATACCACAAACACTAGTCATGCTACATGATTCAGGCTACATCCATGGACTCATGGGTCCTGAGCATAGATTGCTGGCAACTACTCTTACCACGGCCAAACAACTTACAACTATGGGGACCGCCACAATTGTCTACCTGTGATGAGTGGCTGACTGAAATGTACAAGGTGGCGTCAAATGAACAAATCATGAACTGCCTTTAGGATCATATGAACTCTTTAATAGCACATGGTCTTCTTTCCTCAGATGGACGAAGCCCCCTCCTTTATGACCTTTGTGTTTTGGCCTGCGCACCTTCTCCCCTCTTCTCATCATAGTTATTCACGCTTCCCCCATGGCACCCATATGCTTCACCCCTCTCTTACCCCCAGATCTTTTCATTTTCTCACCCTTGCTGTACTTCATGCTTTCTGCCATCACTTGCATTATATGGTATGGACAATGCTGTCCTGTATGCATACAGGGTTGAGATATATGTCTAGTATTTCAATGCCTCTCCTCATGGATAGTTATATTTATGGCCTATATTTCAAATCGTTGTGTGGCAATGTTTTTGGTCTGATATCTACAGGTATGATTCCTGAGCATTTGCTAATATTATCCATTATCAGGTGTCAGAAATGTTTTATTACTGTACTGCTGGCTCTGCTTGATAATAATCATTGTTTTTTAAGTGGACAGACCCTTATCAAATGAAACCTTCTATCCAACTCGATCCATGCATTTCTTTTGACATACAGACCCCAGAAATTTACAGAAAAGATTTTGAGCTAATGGCACCTATAACGCTGGGCCCCCAAAACCTAATCCTGCTAGGAGACTAAACATTTGATTTCACTGAACAAGCAAACCTGTCTCATCGATTAAGCCTATATCCAACCCAGAGACTAAATCCAAAAATAGTATCCATTTTGCAGGACACATTCGCAATTCCATCCTCAGCTCTGAATGCTTCATTAAAGACAACCTTTCCCTGGGTCTCTCATTACGTGCATTGAGTAACCACTTTGCTATTTAATTTGCTTTTCTCGACAAACAGAAACAAGTCCAATAAATTGACGCAAACCCTTGCCAAGTCCATGGAAGTTAATCAACCAAGAAAAACTTCCTGACACGCAGAATGCATCCCGGAAATGTACTTCTAAAATACTCAGCATGAACTATAAAACCCACTGAATTCTTCAACACCGCTACCATCACCAGCTGTGGTATCAGGGAAGACAAACAAATAATTGATTTAAGAGAGACCTGTGAAAATGAAAGTAACAAAAACTGGCCCCTTGAATGAGAGTGGAGGAACGTAAATAAACTTATAAACAAGTTAGAATGCATGCTGAAACTTAGAATCTACCACATCAGTGTCTCAATAGCCAAAACAATTACACCCTCATGAGATAAAGAATGATAGATGTTGAAGCAAAGAACTCCTAAAATGTATCTCTAAAATGAAAAACTCAGTTGTCTCCTCAACACAAATACAACCTTCTCAAACATTTTGTAACAATCTTGTAAACCACTTCTCTTCTAAAATCTCAAACATAACAAAATATCAAACCTAAAATATACTCCAATCCTCACCACTAGCCCACTGTAGAAATTTCCCCTGTTCACCTCCCAAACCTCCTGTTTATACTGTAGACCAATTGCTCCCAATCTCACCTCATGAACTGTTTTAAGAATAGAAGTCCAATTTAAAGTAGACTGATTTGATTAGCCAAGAGCAACAACCCCTGACATGTCCTACCTTCTCAGCAGCTGCCTGCTCTCTGCTCCTGAGATTCCACAATCTAGAATCTAGAAGGGAAAGCATCCAGTTGCTAAGATACAACACATCTCCCTTCTTTACAGCAAAATAACTATAATACATTACAAGATTATGTAGAACAATAGAATTTTAAATTATTCTAAAATGACCTCTACATGTACATACATAGGCGGTCATTATGAACACGGCGGTAAACTCCGCCCACCGCCGTGGCGGCGGTGAACAGAAGCCCGCCGTTGGCGGTGAATAGAAACCCGCCATATGATGAACCAAAATCCAAACCCCGCCAAATATCACCAGACCACCAGTCACCGCCATGACCTTGTCGGTGGAAATGCTGGGCCTCCCCACCCCGCCACCGCAAGCACACCCACATCCTGCCCTCCAAATAATGATGCCCAAATCACCTTGGCGGACAGTGGAGTCTGGACGACCATTGGCGGTGCCAACCGCCACGGGTGGCAAGTGGACTTAACAGCAAGAAGTGCACACACTGGATAAGCTTGAAAGCCACACACCTGACACACATCCATAACCCCATAAAAAACTAATAGACACACTCCACAATCCTTAGCAACGAAACCAGGCCAAAGAAGACGGAGAGCACCAGAAGCAGACACTGAACGCCACATTACACAAGACGCACACCGACCCACAGAAGAGCACCCTCACTGCGTACCCAGCCCCGACACCATTCACCACACTCACCATGTCACCCCCCAAACCTCCACGCTTCACAGAAAGGGAGCTAATGACCATGGTGGACGAGATCCTGAAGGTGGAGCTACAAATATTCTGGGCCCAGGTGCAGCACACACCCATCGCAAGGAAGATGAAGCTATGGCAGATCATTGTCAACAGGGTCAATGCAGTGGGACACCATCCACGCACCAGGGACGACATCTGCAAGAGATGGAATGACCTGCAGGGGAAGGTCAGGGCCACGGCATCAAGACACCACATTGCAGTCCAGAAGACTAGGGGAGGACCGCCACCAACACCACCCGAATACACCGACTGGGAGGAAAAGGTACTGGCCATCTCGCAAGCTGAGGAACTCAAAGGACTCACTTGAGGAATGGATTTGGGTAAGTCTTCTACATTTACCCCATATACATCATACGTGTAATGCATGCACTACCCCACCCCACTCACACCCACCAGGACCAATACCCCACCCAGGCAACAGCCACTGAATCCACCCCCCCTGCATGATCACAAACCCACTAACAGGCCCACATCCCTCTCCCTGTGCAAAGCCACCTACCCCTGCAAGGATTCAAAATGGAACTACACCCCCCCATGCAACCCCACACCGTAAGCAAAATGCAGTGTAAACCTCACAAAGGCACCCTGGATGGCCACTAAAAGTTACACCAGCACAAAATAGCCCAGTCCTGTGCACCCTAACCATTCATGCATTTGTAACAGACATGTCTATGTCCCCCAACAGGCACCACCACCCATGCCACCCTCACGGACGGGACAAGGAGTGCCAGTGCCCCCCATGGAGACAGAGGCACCTCACAGGACACTGGTGAAGGATCCCTGGACAGTGATGAGCAGCCAGCCCCCTCACAATGTCCTGGACTGTCACCATGCAGCAGCCCTACCCAGGATACCACTGACACCCCTACCACCCAGTCAAGAACAGCAGCCCAGGGCAAGCGTCCCCACACCAGTGTATCCAGGCCACAGACTGGTGGAACACAGGTACAGAGTCCACAGGCTCTCACTCCCAACATGCAAGAAGGCGAGGGCCCCAGTACAAGTGGTACTGCCAGACCTGTGCAGGGGACACAGACATAGGGTGCTAGGGCAAGTGCTAGGGCCTCAGTGGGCCAGGGAGGAGGCCACAGGATGGATGCAGCAGCCCAGGATGTGATATCTGAGGTGTTGGGGGCCTACCAGCATACCCATGACAGGTTGGTACAGATAGTCTCCTCCCTGAAGCACAGTCAGAGGATGCAGCAGGAACTCCACCAACAGGCCATGGAGCAGTGGAAACAGCACAACCCCACAATGGCCAGCATAGCAGGAACACTGCTGCAGCTGGTACAAACCCAGTCTGAGACCCACACAGGACAGGAGGCCCCCACTACAGCACTGGACACAGACCTGACAAATACACCATCATCAGAAACATCACAGGAAATACCCTCAGAGGAAACCCAAGGGCCAACCATGTCATCCCCTCAAGGTCAACAGCAGACGCTCAAACGTACCCTCAGGCCAAGATATGGCACTGGAACCACAGCAAAGAACAAGGCCCCCTTCAAGAAGTAATCCAACAGCAATCTGCACAGCAACCATCCCACTCAATCAACCACCACACAGTGCTAAGAAGCAATATGAACTAATGTACGAATTGATGGACCCATCAAACCTACCAACAAGGCTGCTACCATGTTGGCATTGAGGACAACCACCCATGACCACTTGCCATCACTGTAAATTGCACTATTCACTCCCTGCCACCAATAAAACACATATCACACCTGTAACACTGTCCCCTGTCAGAAAATGTGAACAAAGTGAAGTATGGATGCAACTGGCTGATAACCACTTTATTGTCAATTAGTTGCATGAAAAGACTCCTGTGTGCCTAAATGTGGCCCCAAAGTAATTGCATTAAATTGTATTCTCTACCATGCAGACCTGGACCCAGTTTCACATATAAGAATCAAACCCCCCCATATATGACAAACCACACTGACAGTATATGTCACAAACCCCAATGTCAGCTCTTTGTCCCACATAGTTTCTGGAAGTAGAGTTGTATCAGTTGGGTCCTGGAATTGACATTCTCCCCTTCCTCATCATCACCATCACTCTCCTCACCTCTCTGAGGTAGCTGGTCAGGACATACAGCACCCTCCACCTCCAAGAGGGGGATAGAATTTCTCACTGCCACGTTGTGCAGCATGCAGCAGGCCACCATTATTCTGCACACCTTTTCAGGCCCAAAGACCAGGGAACTCCCAGAGATATGTTGACAATGAAATCTAGCCTTCAGGAGGCCTCTTGTTCGCTATATCACTCTCCTAGTACGTCCATGGGCCTCATTGTAATTCCCCTCTCTGCATCCGTCCCAGGATTCCTCACTGGTGTCAGGAGCCAAAAGCAAGTTTGGATAGCCAGAATCACCTAGAAAAAGGTGCAATACAGAGTAGTCATGTCAAGCCTCTTAGTCAGACAGCCTGGCTGTCTGCTGCGTGTCAGTTAGTGACAGAAACACTTACCTATGATCCACCCTCTGTCCTCTTGGAGTTGTTCCATCTTCTGTGGCACACTACTGTTCCTCAGCACAAAGGAATGATGGGCTGAAACTGGGAACATTGCATTCACATGTGAGATGTACTGGTCTGCAGTACATACCAATTGGATGTTCATGGAATGAAAGTTATTTCTGTTTCTGTATACCTGTTCACTGACTCTTGGGGGTATGATCGGTATGTGGGTGCCATCGATGGCACCTATCACATGGGGTATGTTGGCAAAGGCATAGAATTCCGACTTGAAGGCAGGGAGGTCAGTACTTTGGGGAAATCTCACATAGGACTGCAGGTGTTGTATAAATGCATTTAGAAACCTTGTCAGTACCATGCTGAACATTGGCTGTGAAATTCCAGCACCCATGCCCACTGTCACTTGAAATGAGCCCGTGGCCAGGAAATGGAGTACGGAGAGCACCTGCACTTCAGTAGGGATGGCATGCTGATTACGATTCCCTAGAGTTAGTGCAGGCTCCAGTAAACTTCCAGAATTGTTGCACGGGTGAGTCTGTAATTGATTATGATCTGATGCTTCACCATGGTCCTCATATCCACAAGTGGTCTGTACACCGATGGTGCCCTTCCTGGCCACAAGGGTCGGTACCTACGAGGGATATCAAACAAGTGTGAGGAACACACATACATAGGCACACATTGTCATCAATTGTGCACTGCATACTTGATTGTAGTGACTCAA
Organism: Pleurodeles waltl; assembly: GCF_031143425.1. Taxonomy (NCBI): domain Eukaryota; kingdom Metazoa; phylum Chordata; class Amphibia; order Caudata; family Salamandridae; genus Pleurodeles; species Pleurodeles waltl. The sequence continues at coordinate 899,465,603 of NC_090444.1, read as the reverse complement.
CAGTAACATTTTCTTGATAGATCTACATCTACACCTCAATGAGGGAACAGTGTTTTTCATGTGTGTTATTTTTTTAAATGGTCACATGCATAAGTGCCTCATGTGGAAAATAGGGCCTGCATTGTGCACAATTATTTTTTATAGATGCGTAGTTAATGGCAAAATGTCTGCCACCTGTAATCCAGGCCTGTCGTTGTGGAAGTGACCTCATACCGCTAGCGGTTGACGTAACAGCGTAAGGCGGTGTTTACCGCTGTTCGCACCATCATTGGTTAACATGGATGCCATTGGGGAATCCTGGAATATCATGATCGCCACCGGCGGTGACGGTGCACACCGCTGCGGTACTTACGTGAATTCGTCATCTATACTTCACTTGACTCCCTGATCTCGTGCGAACAGGTACTCCACTGCGTGTATTACTGTGTCCTGCCTCTGGTCATGGATGTGGCTCGTGTTGCAGGAGAAAGGGCCCCGGCCTTCACCCAGGAGGAACTGAAGAGGCTAGTGGACGGGGTCCTGCACCTGTACGCCAAGCTCTACGGGCGGCCAGAGGTACAGGTGAGTCGGGGTTTGGGGTGCACTGTTTGGGTGTAATGGATGGTGTTGTAAGGACATATGTGTGCACCTCTGAGCCTGCATGGGCCATGGTGCATGGCATGCTGCGTGCGTATGTCCTGTAAGTCTGACAGTACTGTCCGTCCCATAGTGGACGAATAGCCAGCTGTAACTATCTTGCAAGTGCCGGACCTCTGTGTTCCATTTCTGTGTCACCCTTTTAGGTCAGTGCCCACCAAAAGAGGGCACTTTGTCATGCCATCGCCAAGGATGTGCGGACCCTGGGGGTCTACAACCAGTGGAGCACCCACTGCAGGAAGAGGTGTGAGGACCTGCGGTGCTGGGTGCGTAAAATCTGTGAGGCTCAGCTGGGGAAGTCTTCCCAACGTGGAAGGGGTGCCCGTGAGGTACTGACCCCCCTCATGCAACACATCCTGGCAGTGGCGTACCCAGGCCTGGATGGGCGCTTGAAGGCTGCACAGCAGTCACAAGGGGGTGAGTACTCATGTCACAATCTTAAGCCTGGATGAGTGTCTGTGTGTGCATTAGGGTTCATGCTGCTTAGAGTCATGGACTCTGATTGTTGTCCATCTACATGATGGTCCCCGTAGAGTGTAGGGGTGTCTTGGTCAGGTCTCCCACATGTCGGATCGTTAGGTAGTTTAGGGGATAGGTGTAGAGCAGGGTTCTGGTTAGTAGTCAGGAGCATGGCCATGGGCACAGTGAACGGTGCTGCCTGTTGGGGGTGTCTTCTGGGTGGTTGTATGTCTGGCCACTATGTACCTCCATTCAGCTATTTACAAGTGTCTCTCCTGTTTTGTCTCCCCATCCCTGTTCTCTTGTGTTGTTTTTGTACATCAGCAACATCTGACGAGGGAGCTGAGGCACGGCAAGTGGGGAAGCAGCGGCCCACGGATCCTCGGAGGCAGAGTCATCCGACGCCAAGGTGACCAGTGGGTAGGAGGGCGGGGGGAGTACCACAGGGGAGGCAACTACCACTGGAGGTAGTGGCTCCGATTCCTCCTCCGATGGGGGCTCCCCGGCGGTGGCGGACCCTAGTGGCCACACCACCACAGTGACTTCTTCTGCCATGAACCTCCTCCCCTGCCCCAGTCAGCCCTGCTGCCCTCACAGAGGAGAACCATCTCTGTAGGGCAGACAACCATCGTCAATGCCATTGAGGGGCTAGCATCAGAGGTGCAGCAGACCAATGCCTATCTGGATGGCATTCACCGTGCTGCGTCTGCCCTACAGAGATCTTTTCAGGCTCTGGCCTCCTCTTGGACGGCGGCCAGTTTCCCTGGCCATTCCATCCTCCCTCCAACCTCCTCTACCCCTTCCAGCACCCCACTCCCTTCACCCGTCCAAAGCACACAATATGACACGCAGTCAAGCACCTCAACACACAAGAAGCACATTTCTAAACACAAGTACCACACCTCCCACCACAAGTATTCACACAGCCAATACACATGCACACACAACAACATCCACTTCCCCAGTGTGCCCACCTCTTCCGCCTCCCTGTCTGTCCCCTCTACATGCACGCCCTCATGCACTGCACCTTCAATCACTGTTGCTGCTCCTCTTACTGCACTCACCACAATAGCAGACATCCATACATGCACCCCAGACATCACACCTGCACTCACCACAACTACTGTAGTTGACACATGCAGCACACTCACCAGACTTGCAGACACCCACACAACATACATCCACACTGGCAGCCTGTCTTCTCCCACTGCGCCCACCCCCCCTCCACCAAAAATACACAAAAGCACCAAGACACCCACCCATCACACATCCACCACACCTCAGCATACTGTCCAGTCACCTGCAACCACTACACGCACCCCTACACCACATACGTCCACACCCTCTGCCTCCACTCCCATGCCCTCATCCAGGTCCACCCCAATTGCTCCAAAGAAACTTTTCCTCTCCCGTGCTGACCTCTTCCAACCCACTGGCCCACCCCGTCTTGTCCCTAAGCGTGCGCATCTCCTTGTCCTTTCCACTCCTTCCACTTCACAGCCCGCCCCTGTCCACCCTTTACATTCCCATGCCCCTTCTCCAGAGAGGAAGAAGCCCCATGCAGAGCCAAGTCCATCTGGCTCCACCCGCTCGAAAAAAAAAACCACCTTCAAAGGACAAACCCACACCCCCTCCACCTTCCAAGCGCAAGTCCAAACGCCCTACCCCATTTCCGTGAGGTGCCTGGATGCCCCTTTGTTGTCCCATTAGGTGGAGTACCGTGCACTTTTGGGAGTCAGGTTGGGGTAGTTGTGGCCCATGGGACTTCTTGCGCCACTGACTGCCCATTGGCCTTGTTGGAAATAGTTGGCTCTGTGAGCTGTAATAAATATTTTTGTGTGGCTTGTGTTTTGGCGGCACACTGTTGAACCATGGTCTTTCGTTTCATTGTTTGTGGGTGTGGGACATTTGTATGTACTATGGTCAAGTTGGATTTGCCTTGTGTCGGGTAAGTACCTCTTGCTGTGGGGTGTATGGGTTGTGCTGCTGGGAAGGATTGGGAGGGCATTGCTGGGTGGGTGGAGTGGGTGGGTATGTAACTGTGCCCTTTCCTCCCCTGTTTCATAGGTTGCGGTACTTACCGTCGTCCTCTTCATCGGCGCTCTCGGTCGTGGAGGTATATGGCAAGGAGCAGGGCTGGCATGATCTGCAGCTCTCTATCCATGTCTGCTTAGGTGCGTTGTGTGGGCCACCGGTGAGTGTTTCGTTGGATTTGGTTAATTTCCGCCTAGACTTGCATGGCGGTGGTTCCCGCCCCAGAACTGGTGGTGGACTAGTGGTTCATAATTTGATGGGCGGGTTGGGCCTTTCCATCGGCCTGTGGGGGACTCTGCCGTCGTCATCGGCACTCCTCTACTGGCGGTGGGTGGTTTTCTGGATGCCTGTTTTTCGATTGGTTCATTATTTGGCAGTCTGGACTGCTCTTCTGTTGGTCGTTTTTACCGCCACCACCGGTGGCGTGGCAGGGACCGCCGTGTTCACAATGAGGGCCATAGTCATTATTTCAGGCAGGTTGCTTCTATTTGATTCCACTTCTCGTGTTTTGCACACTTTTTGGCTTCAGTTTAACTTTTTCGTCGGATACAATTTTATCCTCATCACATTCCTTGTACTTCTTACATTACACACAGTGATTTTCCTGATGTTCCATCTTTTGTTATCATCCAACCATACACTATTTCCAATCACCTTCCTCACTTCCTTTGGTTTAGACCACCCAATCTCCCACCTTGAACTTAATAATCATGTGTTTCAACTTGTCATTATGTCTGCATGCATATTTATCTTGATAAACATTTATCCTTTGTTTTAAATCATGTACCTTGGGTTTCTTGTCGACTGACCTGCTTATCCATGCAGGAGTCACCTTGGTACAAGCATGTCTTCCTTTCATCAAGCAAAGAGGAGTTTCTCCTGTGGCTGAATGTGGCGTATTACAATAATTCCACAGCATATCCTTGATGGCCCATTTGCAGTCTTCACCATGCTCAGCATTCAACTGTACACACTCTTTTATGACATGATTAAATCTCTCAACAAGACCATTTTCCCTTGGGTGGTATATAGCAGTTCTATATTGTGATATTCCAACCCATCTCAAATACTGCCCCTGCCACAAATTGTGGACCTTTGTCTGTTAAAATGTGCTCTCTCTTCTGAATACAAAAGTACTCAACACTAGATGACGTAATGTCCTTCACAAAAGCCACTTCAGGCCATTTAGAGAAATAATCCAGCAAAACCAAAACATACTTCCCTTCTATCCCCTTGCTGTTGAACGGACCACATATGTCCATGGCCACTTTCTGCCATAGCTTCTCTGGTAATTTGGTGGGTGAGATGGAGGATTCCTATGACTTGTGAGAATTATCACTACACATACATGCCTCACAATTCTGCACAAATCTTTCTATTTCTCTGTCCATTCCCGGCCACCAAAAATCAACACAGGCCCTTCTTTTCATACTTGACATGCTGCCATGTCCTCCATACAATAAACTTAGCATTCTCATTCTCAAACCTGCAGGCACTATCAATCTTCCATTTCTCCTTAGCATGTCATCCATAGAGGACAGTTCTGACCATATCATCCTGTAGTCTCCATAATTCTTCATTGCACTTCTAGACTAATACGTAGCATTGGTTAGACCCATCATTAATTGCCTTAATTCCTCATCTTCCTCAGTCGTCAGATTCCATTCCTCTTCTGTCACGGCTCCCTTACATGACTCATTCACACTCACCACTAACCATTCTTTTTCATTGTCTTCCTTCCCTTCTTTTCCATCCAATTGTAGTGGTAATCGAGATAAAAAAATCAGCATTCTTGTTCATGTTGCCTGGTGTGTATCATAGTCTAAAATTATATTCCTGAACCAGTAAATCCATTTCACAACTCTAGGAGTAGCCCTACCAGCATCCTTGGTTGTGAAAATTTCTATTATCAAGCGCAATTCAAAAGCAGTCCCCCACACACACGTCTTGAAATGGTTAACATCCCACCAGCTTCAATCAATCAATCAGTCAGTGCTTGTAAAGCACAGCTACTCATCCTTTAGGGTCTCAAGGCACCAGCATCCTAATGCATCCTTTACAATTACAGAGTATGTTGTCTCAACCCCATTAAGTATTCGGGATGCAAATGCTACTGCATGTTCATGGCCATTTTTCCCTTGCATTAACTCTGCACCTAGAACGTAAGCACTCGCCTCCACCGCAATAATGATTTTGTCCTGGGGGTCAAAAGGTCTCAAAACTACTGCCCAACAATTTCACTTTTGATTCTCTCAAATGCTAGCTGACACTCATTTGTCCCTTCAAACTTCACCCCCCTCTTCATTAATTCCCTTAAAACATGTACCCTATCAGCGAAATTCTGCACAAACTTTGAATAATATTCGGAAAAAACGAGAAATGAATGAAGTTGTTCCTTGTCATTAGGTGCAGGTGCGCATTCTATTGCATCAAGTAACTTCATCTTGGGTTTTACTCCATTTTCAGACAATGTGTGCCCCAGATAGTCAATTTGTGAAATGCCAAATTAGCATTTTTCCTCATTCACTGTTAAGCCTGCCTTTTGCAATTTAGCCAAAACTTCATTTAAGACAACACTGTGACTATTCAAATCTTTACCCCACACTAAGATATCATCCTGAAATACATACACATTAGTAATTCCTCTTAACACGCTTCCCATAAGCCTTTGGAAAACTGTAGAAGCCGCCGCTAAACCAAAAGGTATGCGTACAAAGCAGAATGCCCCTTCCGGTGTTATGAAGGAAGTAAGATGTTTTGATTCCGGGTGTAATAGGATTTGATGGTACGTGCTGGATACATCTATGCTGGAGAAATGTTTTGCGTCCTTAATTGTGGAAATCATTTAGTTTATGTGTGGTAGGGGATGGCGATCAACCCAAATACTGTGGTTAAGGTACCTTAAATCCACACACATGCGTAACTTCTCATTAGCTTTACATGCTAAAACTATAGGACTAGGCCATTCCGAAGACTCTATAGGCTCAATTACACCTGCCACACACAGGGGATTTAATTTGTCCTTAAGTTGTGCCCTTAGAGCTAAAGGAACATTCCTAACCTTGTGTACTTCTGGTATGCTTCCAGATTTTAATATGATCCGATGCTCAAACTTCTCCAAACATCCTAGCCAATTGGTGAATAGATTTGGGTATTTCACCTTCCAATCCCTTTCGTTTGTATTCTCTTTCAATAGTACGTGCTCTGGGTGATTAGGATCAAGTACAATTCCCAACATTTTTTGTTCTCTCCAACCTAATAAAGCTCTTCCTTCTCTTACTATGGACACTTTACCTACTGCACACCTGTTTTTGTATGACACATCACTAGTGAAATAGCCCAATAATGCTAGTTTTACTCCCCAATAGCCTTCAGGTTTTATGTCAGGTGGTGATAATTGGCACATCCCCATATTTTCCAACATGTCTTTATTAATAAAAGTGTAAGGCGAACATTAATGTGCCCAAAGAGTTATATCATGTTTGTTAATTTTCAAACTGCATTTGGGAGGTCGATATCCTTATTTTATCTCACTTACTCGTTTTTCACAAATCACTAGTACATCAATCTCTTTTCCTTCATTTTCAGAATGACTATCACTACCCTCATTGACCACATTCACTTCTTGTTTGTTTACATTTCAACTTCCTGATTTACATACGCGTGAAAAGTGTCCCATTCTTTTTCACTTGAAACACTGAGCCTTTGTAGCCGGACATATTTCCGAACAGCAGCATGCCTGAAAGTGCCACATCTGTAACATATACGGTTTTCTTTCGGTACAGATATTTTGCCAGGACCATACACTGCTTTCTTCCCTTCACGCACTACGGTCACTTTGTCCTGCACTTCCTTCATCCCTTCCTCCTTACATTGTCCCTTCACATACCTGGATGTGTTCTCTATACGTCTTGCTATGTTAATAGCTTTTTGTAAAGACGGGTCCCTTAGCTATAATAATCTCTCCTGTGTTTTAATATTGCTAGTCCTATTTAAGAACTGATCTCTTACAATTTCTTCTTGTAATTCTTTGAACCTACATGTCGAAGCCAATGTTCTCAGCACAGATACATATTGTTCAACACCTTATCGTAGCAATTGTGACCTAGAAAAGAACTTATGCCTCTTTCCCACAATACTATTTTTTTCCATAGTTGTCTTCTAACACTTTCATGGCACTTACATACTCAGCACTGACTAATTTTTCCGATTCCGACACTTCTTCACCCTCCTCATCATGATTTGGTGCTGTTGCTCGTGTAGACTTAAGCAATGTTTTTAGTACTTTTCTCCCTTCAATGCCTAGACTGTGTTTTAATAAAGCTAAGTTGTGAGATGCTACTAAAGTCTCCCCACCACTGGCCTCCAAATATGTCTCAAATGATTCACGCCAATCTTCCCAAATCATGGCAGGGCACCCAGGATTCTGTAAAAATTTTGGGGGTGTAATCACTTGAGATATATCCATGGTATTCATAAGAAATTTATGGCACAAATACCATTATATTTAGCTGCATACTAATTCCACAACAACATTCTATGAATAATGTACTGCGATTTTCACTGACATTATGTGAATAAACAAAGTCAATGAAACAAACTAAAACAAAGTAGTCACAGTTTTCTTTCTCTGTTCTTCTTACTAAAACAAATAAAGTAGTCACCGTCGTATTTTCCTCAAATGTACACTCACCATGTATCAGCCAACAGTCTGTAATAAAATTTTATAGGTACAAAATCTACTTTAATCAGCTATAATTTCTCTATACCGCAATAATTGCTTGCTATGAATCCACACAGATAGTCACTGTTCAAAGGCTTGCTTGGATCTCCACCCAAGCGTAGATACTGCACTCTCCCGTTGTCAAGTTGCTAGGCTACTTGCTCAGTATTTCCTGATTCCCCAAGCTGTTGCCGCGTCACGTCTCCATCTAATTGCCATGCCCTGCTTAATCTCCAATAAAGCAAGCTAACGTCACACGCCGACGAGCGTTATGACATAAATGCAATGGGTCCAAACAGACAGATGAAACTCTCACATCGGTTGTTGCAGCTCGGAAAACATTGAACGTGAGTAAACTGTCACACATAAAGCAGCGTTTTTCTAATTAGATAACTTGACTTGACAACCAACACAAATGACAGTGTTATACTAAATGTCTCTAGTACTGCTGTAACTAAATATAGTACTGCCTATAATTTGCACAAAGTGATGTTACGGAAGTCACACGCTCTGCAATCTACTTTGTCTCTTGTGATTATGTATACCTCCTTCACACCGCACATGCACACTATAGTGTAATTCCTAAGTCTTTTAACTCCATGAAATAACTCATGTGTCGCTGCAGGTATTATCCAGCCTTATCAATCAATGCTTATGGGTCCGTTGCGAGGAAAAAGAGTTGCTCATGGACCATTTCTATTGCAAATCCACTTGTACATTAATACTGGTCGGATGCAGGTTTTGGTTTCTTCTTAGGCTTTAGTATCCCAGCCTCATCGCCATTTTTAAGAACAGGAGTCCAATTTATTCAAGTAAACTGATTTTATTAGCCAAAAGCAACAACCCCTGACATGTCCTACCTTCTCAGCAACTGCCTGCTCTCTGCTCCTGAGATTCCACAATCTAGAATCCAGTAGGGAAAGCATCCAGTTGCTAAGATGCAATGGACTGCAGTTATAAAAAGACACAAAGTAAAATTGCACGAGAATCAACAGACACATGCCCTTCTGACATCTTCAGAGAGAACATGAGCATCCTCAGGACATCCATATTACAGAAAGGGCGAAATGTCCATGTCTGCGCCACAGTGCACCTTTAAAGCAGGTGCGCTGAGTGCAAACAGGGAGAGTCCCCCCCATCAGGAAGAATGTGCTGCCCTCGGGCAGCCACCAATTTGCGCTGTCCCCCGGGCATACAGAACCCCTGTTTGAAAGCTGCTCATTGTTTCTCTGTGCAGGCGGGGCTGCTTGCACTTTTATAAGGGATTAGAGATTCTCTTGCAGGCGGGTGCAGTGAGTGAATGCACCCACCTACAAGGGGATTTCTGGGGGTTCCATGGGACCCCCTTTTACCCCTTTAGAGGGCTGCTTTTAGAAGGTGAATTGAAAGTGTGCTACCTTTATGTGGGTGAACTTTAAATGAGCTTTTTAAAGGCATTTTTGCCCCTGAGCCCACGTCAGTAATCCGTTGCGGGTGCAGAGGCAAAGAGATTGCCTCATTTGTATTGGGCCACGCCCCCATGCCAATGAGAGAAAGCCTTCTACTGATAGCACTGGCGCTATATGTGCGCCAGCACTACTTATATTACAGAAGGGGCCGCTCAACTATTCGCGGCCCCTTCTGTAGTACCAAAGTGCCTGGGATGGGGCATACAAAGCAGGCCCGTTGCACCCCTTGGATACTTGTGTAGCACAGGCCCAGCTGCTTACCTTGACATCTTCAGTGCCTAAATGGTACACAGAATGATGCCCCCAGGATAAAAATAGGAACATGCCTGTTGGAAGTGGCCATTTTTGCAGGGTTATTCCAAAAACGTTTGCCTTCTTCCTCCTATTTTTTCAGGTCTGTTTTTGCTGGTTTATTGTCTCTGTGCACTTTACCACTGCTAATCAGTGCTAAAGTGCAAGTGCTCCCTAGGTAAATTGTACTGTTGATTGGTTTATCTGTAATTGGCATATTTGATTTATTGGTAAGTCCCTGGTAAAGTACACCCAAGGTGCCAAGGGCCTATAAATCAAATGCTACTGGTGGGCCTGCAGCCCTAATTGTGCCACCCACATAAGTAGCCCTGTAAACGTGGCTCAGACCTGCTACCACAGTGTCTGTGTGTGCAGTTTTAAACTGCCAATTTGACCTGGCAAGTGCACCCACTTGCCAGGCCCAAACCTTCCCTATTGGTACATGTAAGGCACTCCTATGGTAGGCCGTAGGTAGCCCTATGGGCAGGGTGCATGCATTTAAAGGGTAGGACATGTACTGGTGTGTTATACATGTCCGAACATACTGCCAAACTCTGGTTTCACTATTGCAAGGCCTAACTCCCTCATAGGTTAACATGGGGGCTGCCTATAAATAACTTTAAAGTGCAGATTCCCTTTGAGGGCAGAGAGAAATATGGAGTTTGGGGCTCTGAACTCACAATTGAAAAATACATCTTTTAGTGAAGTTGGTTTTTAGCTTGTGAGTTTGAAAATGCCACTTTTAGAAAGTAGGCACTTTCTTGCTTAAACCATTCTGTGGCTCTGGCTGTTTGTGGATTCCCCGTCTGGGTTAGTTTGACAGTTAGGCTGTTGTGAATTCCCTCTTGACAGTGACACAAAGGGGTCTAGGATGTAGCCGGCATATCTTGATGGGCCTTCCGAGCTAGAGTGGAGGAAGGAGTGGTCACTTACACCTGAAAGGACTGTGCCTGCCCACACACAATGCAGTTGCCAACCCCCTGGTGTGCGTCTGGGGCCTGGAATGGACAAGGAAGGATCTTGCAAACACTTGAGACTTTGCTTTGAAGTTTGCCAACTTCAAAGGCAGAACGGGGTATAAGAAGAAATCCCAAAACCCCAGACTTTTAGAATCTTTCTGGAATCAAGAGGAACCTCTGCCCAGGAGAAGAGGTGGAAGAGGAGTACTGTCCCTTTGCTGTGTTGCCTGCCAGACTGGCCTGCAGTTTCTGCTTTTGCCTGATAAGAGTGCAAAGGGTGAACTTTGCTGTGTGTCCTGCTTGAGAGAGTTTTCCAAGGGCTTGGAGTAGAGCTTGCCTCCTGTTGGAAGTCTCAGGGACACCAAAGACTTCAGTTTCCTCGACCTGCAGCACTGGGAACTGTGTGTTTTGCGCTGTTCAAGAGGAGAAACCACCGCAACACCTCCAACGATGCCGCTGGCCTGCGATGTGACCTGCCAACGCTGCACGGAGTAGCATTGCCCCACTTCGCACTGCGACCCTGGTCTCACCGACGCCATCATTGGACCACTTCACCGAGCTGCTGCTTGTACCGCAACCTGTGGGTCTCGTACTCCGGCATCGCCTGCTCACACCCCAGACTGGGCATCCCTGACGCTGCTGCTCCTGCTGACACCGGTGCCTGCATCGTCTCCTCTGGACACCGCTCGTGAGGTACACGAAGCGCCGTTCTGCACCTCAGCCCCAATCCACCGACGCCAGCATCATCGGCTCCAGTGCCATCACCAGGCATCCTGCCTGCACCGTGGCCTGGTGACACCTCTCGTGAGGGTCATGAAGCACCGTCCCGTCCGGCACCGCTGGCTTGGGACGACCGACGACAGTGCTTCAGCAATGATGATGTAGTTGCCTGCACCGTAACCTGGTGACACCGCATGTTGCACCGCCCCATTTCACACTGCAGCCCTGGTCTCACTGACGCCGCTGGATGCCGTCACCGAGCCGCTACCTGCACCGTGACCTGTGGGCACCGCACGTAGCATCGTCCTCCTTCGCACTGCTGCCCCGATGCCATCCACGCCAGCGCTCCTGACTTCATTAGCCCGAAGTTCGATCCCCAAGGCATGTAACTTCAAGGGCCCGACGAATCCCGCACCAACTCCGGAACCGACACCACGACTTCAGCGACGCCGCTCTTCGGAGCTCACCGCGAGGATCACGACACCCTGCAATTCCGAAGGTACTGTTTGTGGGTCTTTCTACCCCATAGCTGGCCCATGATGCCGCGGCTAGCCTGAACTGTTGTTTTATTGATCACAACGCCATGATAGACCCAGGTGGAGCTATCTATTCCAAGGAACTTTGTTTTAGAGTAATTCTTGCAGAATTCATATGTTTATAACTGTATAGTGGATTTGTATTGTAATTGGTCTTGTTTTATATAGATAAATATTGTCTATTTTTCTAAAACTGGTGTGGTGTCCTTTTGTTGTGTCTTCATTTATTATTGTGTGTTATTTGCAAATACTTTACACATTGCTTCTGAGAAAAGCCTGGCTGCTCATGCCAAGCTACAAAGGGGGTGAGCAGGGGTTATATGAGTGGCTATCTCCCTTATCCTGACTAGAGTGAGGATCCCTACTTGGACAGGGTTCAAACGGACTGCCAACTAAAGACCCCATTAGTAAAACAGTGCTAAAATGATTTTTATAAATCCCAATGACCCCAATGGAGGATCTCAAAGTTACCATTTACCACAAAATTTCAGGAGCATGTATCTTAAAATCCACAACTTCCTAGAATCAAACAAATGACTAGATGATGTGCTAGACTGTTCAAACACTCCAGAAGCACAGAATCAGCCCTAGCTCCAGTATGAATTAAACTAAAAATGCATACAGATAAGAACTGTAGCATCCTCATACCATTAGATCTTTTAGAGGCCATTGACACCGTCAAACATAACATTCTAATTAAAGATTCCAAGAGGGAGGGATCATAAGCCTGGCATTAAATGTTTCCAGTTCAAGAGTACACAGTTTATCTCTTTTTTTGTAAATCTCTTTATTGTTTTTTCTTGAGAATAAGCACATCATTTGCAGCAATAAACTGAAATACAGTGACATAGTTCAGAATACTACGAGATTGTGATACATGAGCCAGGTTATAATACACTCATAAAGCAGTTACATTGCAGGAGAAGCGATTGGTGCACTCATCTCAGCACAGTGCAGGTTTAGGTGATGACAGTTCAATTGGCAGATATTGTCCAAAGATGTCACTGTATATTGTGAGGTACATCAAGCAGAGTATGGTCAGTTAAGAACGTACGTCCAACTCAAACCAGAAACAAACAAACATGCCACGTTCAGCAAACCACACCCTCCTCTCACTCACATATGTTACGTAGTACCAGTGGCTCAAGTGTTCCCAGACGTGAGTGTGGGACATCTGGGGTTTACGCTCTCAATAGGAAAATGATGTGCTGCTGGCTAGTGTGTGTGGATAGGGGGGTAGGTCTAGCAAAAAGGGTGCTTCTGGTGCATTGGGAGTTCAGGGTGCGATGACGATGACCCCTCTGATAAACTCATTCCCGTTAGGATGGGTCCACAGTGTCATTAGGGTGTTCCTGGAAGTCTGACTTGATAGCATCCCAGCCGGTCGCCATCAGATATTTATGTTGGCCTAGGTTGACCTCCATGCACAGAGCTGCACTCTCCTCCCTAGCCTACACCACCAAGAAGGATATCCAAGCAGCAAGGGTTGGGGGTCATGTGCTTTCCATCATTTAGTGATAAATCATTTGGCAGTCACTAGGTCTGGATCTAAGAAGTGTGACAAGGTTCTATTACGCTTGGTCCTGTGATAAATTCCCAAAATGCACACCTCCCATGCTTGGCCTATGGTGCATTCTGTGCAAGTTGAGAAGCAGAATATTATGTCCTGCCAATAGTTTGGAAGGAAGGGCAGGACCATAGCATCTGAAGCAGGTCAGCAATGAACAAGGAGCAGCGTGGGGAAGCTGCGTCAGTGCGGCTAAAATTGCGATTAATGTTATGTGGATTCAAGTGAGCCTGATGTATTATGTAACACTGGTTAAACCTAAATCATGCATTGCGGGGGATATGCACGCAACCCTCCAGCAGAGCTGCCCATTCCTTATCTGTGCAGGGTTCGGAGAGGCTTTTCTTCCACTGGCGGTGAAGTGAGGTGAGTGAAGCCACGCCATGCACACGAAGGGAGAAGGAAAACCAGTGGATCAGGCATCTACCCAGGCCAATAACATGGAGATATTGCAGGGTAAGGTGTATCTGTTTTTCTTGTGTCAGGTCTCCCTAGGCGATGCGTAGTATCATGATTAGGGAGTTATGTAATAAGAAGTGGCCTGGAGGCAAGACCTCCTCTGCAACCAGGGTGTCAAATGAGCAAAAAGTCCCGTCCTGATAAGGGTGACCTATGGTGTGTATTCTCAGTGAAGGCCAGCCTGGCAGATTTGTCAGAGAGTTACACCCATGCCCTGAGGTGTGCCATGCAGGGGGATCGCTAGAGCACAGGGGGTACAATAGCGTATTAGGAAAAGACAATGGCAGAAGCATCTGTTAGCTACCTGTGAGAGGATTGGGTCAGGGACGGGGGGTTTGGAACAAGGGTGGAACTTATGGAGAATGCTGATATGGGTCCAGGAAGGTGACTTTGTGGTGGTGTTGAACAACTGTAGCCCGCTAATCATTTGGCCATCCACTGAAGCTGGGATGCAAGATAATAATGTTCAAAATTAGAAAACACTAAACTGCCCTGCTCCGTCAGTAGGTAAAGTTTGGAAAGAGCTATTCTGTAGCGGGATTTGTTCCAGATGAAATCCCTAAGGAGGCGCTCAAGGGAAGGATGGGAAAACGTACTTGAGGAGGTTCGTGAAATAGCACAATTTTAAGAAGAGCAATGCACCCTGCTACAGATAGGGACAGTGGTTGCCAAAAGGACATCTGGGACCTGAGAGATGTGACAGCATGAGTGAGGTTGCCATCAAAAAGATCTGGGGGTCAATGGTACACTCAGATCCCTTATACGTGGTGGGTAGCAAAGGCACCTGAGCACCGCTGAGGATGAGGCCCAGGTTGGGCATTGTGGCCTGAAAGTGAAACAGGACGGTTTTGGACCAGTTTACCGAAAGGCCAGACAAGGCAGTGAAGTGATTGAGCACCGGGGCAATTGAGGACGGGGAAGATCTCGAACATAGAGGTTAAGGTCGTCTGCATAAAGCGAGACTATATGGGTGCCATCTCCGAAGGGAATTCCCCAATCGTGACCCTGATCCCAAAGAGTTAGAGCCAGTGGTTCTATTGCCAAAGCAAATAACTGCGGGGATAGCAAGCAGCCGTGGCAGGTACCTCCGTGGATTGGTATAGGTGTTAGCGCGTCTGACCTTAATAAGTAAACTTACAAGGGGACGCGAATAGGTCGATGAACCTTTTGACTCGTTTAAGATCTTCTCGCCATAGCTCCAATACATGAACAATAATCAATAATCAACATACAACAATCAATAATCATTTGTCAAAATCAATAATCAATGGAGTCAGTAATTGTCACACACCATGACTTTCCAGCCATGAATAACAACACCTTTAGTATAAGTTTAGTACTTTTATTTTCCTTATATTAACAATGCTAAAGCCATGTATATTAATCTCAAAATCAAATGAAACACATATCAAAACAATTCTGGTTGACCAAAGCAATGGAAGAAACGCAATATAATCAAAGCTTGAATCATAACACATTCTAAGGCAATGGTGCAAATCAAACGCAGTGTCAGCTGCAACAAGGATATGTGATACATAGAATTCAGATAGATAATTAATCAAAACATTAGTCCCTGTAATTCGTCAGTCGTCAAGTGAATACCCTCATCTAACCCAGATTAACAGCAGCATGTTGGGCTTCATGCAAAACAATTTAGAACACAAACTTAGAAAAAAAACATTTAGCTATGGAATCTATAAAAACAGCGCCCTTGGTACCTAGAAAGAAAAGGCATAAAAATGCAATTCAGTCACATTGTCATATCGACCTATTCACGGTATGGGTCAGCAAGTATAATCAGTCTTCGTCCTCAGGTCATCAATCGATCAGCAAAGCATCAGGCTCTCAGTCAGAGCGTATGAGCCCAATGACAGAATCTCGAATCTCTTCTAAAGTCTCTTCTTCTCTCAATATCTGCATAAGTCTAATCTCAATAATGGTCTGAAGTCTCTTCTCTCTGCCATGTTGTTATATCAAAGTCACCTAAACTATCCCCTAATCCCCCATTGGTCAGTCTATCCTACATTTATACACTACCCAATAATATTTCTATACCAAATCTATGAATTCTAATATTTCGCTCTTCACACGAAGTTGATTGGTCCACATTACAACGTCCCCATCATCTGTCTCGTCAGTCATCATTGTTCGCGTCCTGGGAAAGTACATCTCACACATATTACACACAAGCCATTACATTATTAGGGACATCATCTCCTGTCTGCCGGTTCCAACAGAAAGCTTTGGTTAAGCACTTTAACAAGACAATGGACTTTTCACAGTTTAGTTCAGTCTGCCAGCATTTTATTAAACGCTAAGAAATACAGCTTCTGCATGAGGCCTGGTAAAACTAGGCCGAGGCACTCGCTAAGTTAAGGCCTATAATTAATAAGCTAGAGCATATTTCAAAACCCTAAATATGACATATTACTACATTAATCTAACAGATTTGCAATGTCCATGAGTATTAATCATTAATTTGTACATTTCGTGAACGCTGGTGGCTATTCTTCACATTTTCAATTGCGTGCATTATTTTTCTATGTTATTTCATTTTCTACATAATTCAATTATTTAAAATACATAAACACTCAGTAATAATTTCTAGTTAAGACACCTGCTTCAGCATAGGGTCTGATATAAAGGAGCCTGTTTTGACTTTGGCTACCGGTGGTGTATATAATAGGTGAACTAGTCATAGGAAACGGGGTGAAGTAAGGTCGCAAATTGGAGTGGGCACTGTGGAGAGTCAAAGGCCTTTTGTAAGCCCAGTATTAGACATTCTGCTTTTTGGCCAGAGGGCCGGAGCAAAGTTCATAACGCAGAAGATGGATTGGAGGTTCAGGGAAGAGTTGCGAGCTGGCACAAACCTGTTCTGGTTGGGGTGGATTAGGGTGGGGATCAGAGGTGCTAGGCGATCTGTGTGGACTTTAGCCAGTATTTTATAGTCAGTGTTCAAGAAGGCAAGTGGTCTGTAGGAGCCCAATTCCACAGGTTACCTACCAGGTTTAGGGAGGGAAATAAGTAGCGCCTCTTCAAGAGAGGTGGGAAGGGAGGCTGATTGTGAGGCCTTCTCTTATAATTCCTGTAGCCGAGGTGCCAGGAGAGAGGTATAAGCCTTGTAAAGGTTGGTGGGTAGGCTGTCAGGACCTGGAGTCTTGTGGGTAGCTAATGCCCTGAATTTTGAGTAAGGTTAGGGGGTCCTCAAGTTACGGACGTTGGTCAGGGGCATGTGTGAAAAAAAGGAGGTGATTTTGTGTGGGGCTGCACATGAGCTGGAGCCATACTGGGCAGTGTAATGTGGCACCAGTTTGTCATGCATATTATGCTGGGTATATTTCAAAATCCATGTACTGGAGTGCACTGCGATGATGGGCTGTTGTGGCTGTTCCTGGCGTGTCAGCCATGCCAAGAGCCAGAATAGTCTGAAGTGCTATGTGACCTGGCTGAGTGTGCCACGTAATTAAGGCATGGCAGCCACTCAATCAACAATGTGTGTTCATGTTTTGCCTTGCGAAGGAGATGGGAATATGAAGGATCATGCACATACCGGGTTTCACGTTCCAGAATCTGATGTTCAATGCGTGACATGCCTTAACCAGCAGCTCATGAATGAACCAATGAACCCCCAGACAATGGCCTCTCTTGGTGACTTTGAAAGTGTCCCATTCTATCCTTTTAGTTGTAGCTGTGCCAATGTTATATTTGAAAGAATCCCCTATGGCAATGCTGAGAGAAAAGCAAAAGGGGGCCCTCTAATGCCGCAGTCTGCAGACGACTTGTGGGTGTGGGAGGGGGACTCGCCTCTGAAGCCAGTTGCAGATACTGGAGGTTATGATCAGAATGAGTGTAGCGTAGATAGTCTGTGGAGATTATTTATGGTAGGAGTTCCGGAGTGGTGACTAACCGGTTATTCATAAATTGAGACAATGAGGTGTGGAATAAAACGGATACACCTTGGTACTCAAGTTACAGTGACGCCAGATATCAGACAGGGTCCAATGTTATAACCAGTTGTGTAGGGCCTGTGCGTTAGTTGAGGTACTGGGTTTTTCAGAACCGGTACTGATCCGGTAACCCAGTGGTGCCAGGGTACACCCAAAGACCTCGGGTACTTTCCTGATTCAGACCACAGAAACTCAGAGTCTTCTAGGTGAAGTCAAAGATCGAATTTATTGGCTGCAACCAAGTGACAAGCGTCCTAGAAGTACAACAGCACGGTTTGTATGTTCTCAGGAGACTGTGTTTCAATGCAAAGTCAGGTTTCCTTATATACAGTTTTTTAAGCTTCAGGCAAACATTCTTGACATTTTGGTTGGTCATTCACATGTTTTCACTACAAAGGAAAAAACAATGTCATGATGAAACCTCATATTTCATGTCATCCAACCCATAATAAATTACCCGGCAAGGCCTAGTATTTTACATCAGATAAGTGTGGACCCCCAATAAAAACGGGCACCTCCCCCTCGTAAAGTAAGAAGAAGAAAAGAGCAGGTGCAGGTGTGAGCAAGATTAGGCAGGGTGTGTGAGCGATAATAAGGGTTTTATGGCATGGTGTGCCTTGATGCTATTTGATTCGGCCACTGGGAGAGGGACTGACCAAACAGGTTTGGCCTGAGGCAATGGTTCCAGCTTGCCCAGGTCAGAGAAAAGTCAATCAAGGTGTACGTGTCCTTGGAATCAAATCTGACTGTATTATAAGCCTACGTGAGGGCAACTTTTAAAAATGGCTGCCGTGTATAAAATGGGAGCCACGAGTGCAGGACGAAAATGGCGATTTTGAGGTGAAAACGCTGCTGGAATTGAGCGAAAATGCTCATGCTTAGTGTACTAGTCATTATCGGTCTTTTGATACTAAAATCGTACTGCTGTGGCAAAGTAAATTACATGGGTCAAGAATTTTTAGAACCACAAACCCTCCTTTTGCCCTTACATAGGCAATAAACCTATTCTCATGCTAATCTGAGTCCAGGTCTATGTTTCTAAAGTTGTTGAGATGTTGCTGTAACATCATCCTAGTATTTAGCTCGTCTCTTGGTGCAGGTTTCCTTATGCATGATGTAACACAGAGGCCACATATGGCAGGACAAACTAAGGAATACCTCTTTCTGCAGTAGGTGGCATAAGATCACACACCCAACAATTAGTGATGTTCACTACTAACTAGTGTTGATGCAGTAGCTGTACAAAAGAATTGCTTACGAATTCTGATCTTCTAACCTGCTCATGTTCAGGAAAAGGGTGAAAAGAGTGCAAAGAAACAATAGTAGGAAAAGACATAGGTTGGGAAGTGGGTGCAGAAGTCAATTGAGTAGAGAAAAACAATCCCACCCATAAATGACAACGTCATGTTTAAAAGACACTAGAAAACACGTTATTAAGAACATATAGACAACGGGAGAAAGTAGTGATCACTATTACAAATGAAATAATAATTTTTCACAACCCTAACCAAAAAGCAAATCCTAAAATTATCTAGTAACATTTTAGGGCTCCTCTGCATTTCAGTAATTTTGGTATGTTCAGGTGGAACAGTGGTGACTCTCATCAATGCTCTAAGGTGAAAAGGGGGTACTCTTTCCACAGAAAATGGACTTTATTCTGCTTTTACTAAACAGAATAGTACTTTAAAACAATGCCAGCAAAACAATCAGTCTCCTAACACCTAGTCTATACAATCACACGGAAACCTCTTGTGAAACCAACAATGCCCAGAGTCCGTTCAAAAAGCCTCTCTGGCAGGCTTCTATTGTCCATCAAATTTTCTTTTGTTGTTTTCTTTCGCATGGGCCTCTCAATTCAGGCCTCTTTGTGAGAAAAGTACTGCTTAGTTGGAGTGCCCTCCTGGCAAACACCCACAGCTCACTCGAAAGTCTCAATGTCTTAAAGCAATGCACCAGTGTCTCTCCTCTGTGGCAGACACTACAAACAATGTGCTCTTCATTGATCAAGGGCACAAATCATCTCGTGCAGACCCAAGCACCATTAATTGGGAAATAGCTCAAGCTCAGCAGCACTTTCAGACTCCAACACTCATTATTTAGTGTCAGAGGACGCTCAAGCTGCTCTTTCATGGGCACCACAATATAGTGCCTTTTTCCAAACTTGAAATCTCCGGTGCACTGACCTTCTTCCGTTGGAGCAAAGAAAAGGGGGGGTGTGGCCAAAACTCAGGCCAAGGGGCTCAAGGGATTGCACACTGTCAGAGGTTACCAGCACATGACAGGTAGAGAAATGAAACCTCAAAACAGCTCTGCCATCAACAACAGGAATCCTTCTCTTTAGCTCTTTTACACTGAAACTTTGGTTTTGTGATGTCCAACGCCGTCTGATGGAGCAAGTACGATACCATGCGCTGGCGATCGCTGTCCAGCTTTGCTACTTTCTGAGTGCTGAGACTGTAGGGCCAAAACGTCCGTCTTTCATCTGTAGCTGTCACTGATGGGAATTAGGCTTAAATCAATGTCCTGCAGGTTATTATGACTTGATACCCGCAGAATCTAGTGACGTAGGAAATGTGCCACAGTTGTTAGTTCCCTTCAATTTAGTACAAAAACAGTTCATGGTTTTTAACAAGGGGACTGCAAGCAGGTGGTCTGCAATCTTCAAAGGAGTAGCCATACACCATGGGCATAAAATACAAAGACAAAGGCAGAAGGGCAAAACAGGGTCTCTAGCATCTTTAATTGGGTTCTCTCCATTATTCTCTGCCATCTATAGCTACATGAGAATTCTATCTGAATGGATTTCCTCACACAGTGGCATTGTCTAATGGGGTAAACACATATTTTCCTCAATGATTAAGTCTAGGTGTTCCTCCTTATCTTAGAACATCTCAATAGAGAAATCACATGATACCGATTATCAGGGACATGTAGAAACCTTTCTTTAAAAACTGTGCATCAGGTGCACTATGCAATACACAGGCTAATAGTCAAATGTGCAAACAAAAAGACAAGAACTAGAGGGTCCTGATATTTGCATGATTAGGACACATCTGATCCCACCAAAAATTAAAGTAGCAGGAACAGAAGGAAACCGAAAACCAAATTAAAATAGACATTGAAAATTCGTCATGTTCAAAAAGGTAAACATAAGATATCTCCTATTGAGATGGAAAACTTGTCTTACTATAATATTGAGTCAGTTAACCAGTCTATCGCTACTCTGACAGTCAGGCTGGAAAACATTGAAGCAGGCCTAAGACAAATTCTTGAAAACCAGTCTGGTCATACCAAAGGGAATTATACATAACATGGGGGTCCCTGGTACATCACTGGAGTCTGGAAATGTGAACCTGAACAATACATCAATAATAATAAAAGGTCTGACTGGTGAAAGGAATTTGAAAAAGAGAAATGGGACTAGGACATAGCTAAAATCTCAAACTAAGCATGATGCGACATTGGTCAGGGGAAGTAACAAAAGAAAAAAATCTATAGGAAGAACAAAAAAATTATTTGGGTGATAGTCAGGCATGTGACACAACACCGAGAGTACGGGTGATACACAAAGGCCAAAGTTACACAAATTTTAACACTACCGTTGGTGACTACACCATATACGGTAATCCTAGCTAATGTTTCAGTTCCTTCTTCAGGAAAAAATGAAAACCTGGTTTTCTTTTAAGGAACAAAAGCCATATGCTACTTAGGAAACAGAACATCATTAACTAATGTAATATAGAAATTAGGCCACCTTGAGTCACAGATCTATAATTTCATCCTTAGGTCCAATCAAGGCTACATAAATGTAGGGCTGCCTGTTCCTTTAAGGGAAGGGGCAGTAACGTGACTAACTGCAGGTGACACACTTTGATCCTGTATATCTCTTTTTATTTTCCTTCAATACCATTATAGCCAAATAGACATGCACTGGTGAAGTGTTGTCTCTTATGTTCACAGCATGAAATATCATTATCTGTGGAATTTAGTAACCAGAACAAGTTCAACCAACTGTTGCGTAGCGATGGGCATCGTCATGACCATCCCCTCACAACACAGGGGAGCTTGTAATAGTATCAAAAGCAGCAACAAACATGCAAAAAAAACAAATAAAAAATAATAAAAACGCACAAAACGTCAAGCTATCAGATATACTTGCTGTGTATCAAACACAAAAAGCATAGACAAAACAATAGCATGTGTGAATAAGCGGTGACACACAACACCATGTCATGTACTTTATGCACTGTAAACCTGCAGCCCAAAACCCAATATTTGGGCCTGTTTAATTTGTCAGGTTTAAAATCCTTACCCTCCTTTTGACAGTAGATCACCAGGCAATGGAAATCTGCTGTCAAATATAACTTTACTGTTTCTCTTCTAACATACAAGACCAGCAAGAACAATTCATGATAGGACCAAATACACGAAAATAAATTTCCATTACTTAACTGTTACCCTCTTGTCAGTTACTTCGCAAGATCAAGCCACCTTAGTTTTACCTTTCTAAAAGTAAAAATTGTTACACTGACACTCCATATTAATTCGGCACTTACAATTTCCACTGTGAAAAAATAAGTCTTAATTGGTAAATCGTTCTCATTAAGGCATGTAGCCTTAAAATTTTTAGAAAAGGGCTGCATCTTATTTTCTGTCTAAGACTTAATGCAACACTTCGTTTTCTGTCAAATAAAAGCAACTAGCAGGCATCATTTTATTTTTTTAGAGCGGAGACACAAATTTATCAGTTCTGCAGAGCATTTAACATGATGTTGGGACTTTCGAAGAAACCCCTTTTTTTTTATATTTTCCCTTTGGAATTAAGTTCTTTAATTGTATTGATGTTCTTCTGGAGAAACCAGAAATCCCACTTTTAGAGGCTTGTAGGGTCATTCTGCATTTCACAGAGACAAGGCCCTAATTTAAAAGGTCACAAGTGTGAACATGACAGCCTCCTCCATTGTTTATGGGAAAACTAAAGATAGCATCTCAGCAGCATGACTTGAGCCAGCCTCTGTAGCTCTCCTAGCTTCTGCCACTCTGAATCTGTCAAAGACAGTAGGCCTTCCTGTTTTCCTTCTAACCTGCAATAATTCACTCTATTTTTAAAAAAAATAATTTTCCTTTTTAGGCGCTAAAAAAAAATATTTCTATTTCCAGATTATTAAACTACATTTACTGTGAATAATTCACAAACCTTAATAACACACATACCAGTTGTTAGAATAAATGCTTTTTGCAATCCCATGCAATGGTACATATTTCATCAACCTCGAATGAATGAACGTCTCAGTAGGCCCAGCTGAAGTTAGAACCTTCAACCTTGATATTAAAACAAGCCTTTGTACTGGCACATTGACTCATTGAATCATAAGAAGGCACAACCTGCAAATATATATCAAACCTAAATGTATGCATTTACTGAAGCCTGAGACACTTTAAAAAGTACTCTGAATGAAAGAAAATGCAGTTTAAACAGTGCTTTTGCCCAAAATCGACTTTGATATTTTAGGCATTAAAAATCAATATCCTACAATTTTCTTGCATAATATGCATTACCAGAATGTCTATTACACAATCCATCAGTCAGCCATTGAAAATATTAACTTATACTTTATAGAAATGAGCTTGTTTGCTCCTGCGCCAAGGGAAAATTGCACATACAAATGTCATTTTAGCGGTGCAACATAACTTAAATTAAATTTTAATGCTAGGAGGTCATAGTATAGGTATTAAGCTTTATAAATATTAAAAAACGATTTTGAAAAGCACTTATTTTTAAAATAATTTTTCCATAATTAATAATTTTCTTTTTTTTAAAAAAAAACCCAATTATTCTTTTTTTTTGTGATAATTCCACATATAAAAGCAAGCTGCATCCCTTGCCTATTATTTGGGATACATTAACTCACAAGCCTAAGCGCATAAGCCTAACTTGAAATGCGTCACATTTTTGCGCCACTTTCATTTAAAAGGAAGGTTATGCAAAATTCCACCCGTGTTTAACTGGGAAAGGGCTGGCTGAATTGAACATTCCTATCAAATATACTGCAGCTGAAAAGTTTGCCTGTGAACATCTAATACAATGTATCTAAGAAAAATGCTGTAAATTTATTTATTTTTTTGCAAAAATAGATAATTTCATTTTTTTTTTTTGGGGCCCTATTTATATCTATTGAATGTGTTTTCTAATTTATTAAGCATTTAACGGCAGTTTTGTATATGTGCACAATTGCTCATTCTATAAATTAAAGAGCAACATATAGCTATGTTAGCACATCACATGGTTCATTTCTGGATTTTTTCTCTAAGTTTCTACTTAATATTAATTAACCAACATTTTACTTAACAAACTGTAAACATCAAGAAGACCCACAAACACACATTGAGCTCATTTCAGATATAAACAGAAAACACTCAGGATACACAATACAGCGCGCTTTAGCCATTTTTCATAAATAGCGCCGTCGCAATTTACTTACAGAACCGTTTGCAGATCCTAGTTGTAAGTCATATTTACAAGAGAAAAGAAAACTTTTCTCAATAGTGTTCCAAAAAACTGCAAAAACAGCCTCACAGACATTTATTTCCAAGAATAGCGGACCCATACTTTATTAAACGTGATGGGGCCCACTCCGTGCTTCACATATAGTTCATAGGTTGGAGTTCCAATCGGAGGAACCGGACATGAGTCCTCCAACCGGGAGTCCCTTTTACAACCAAGACAAAACAAATTTCCAAGTCTGCTAAGACCAGGCATCTTCGCTCACTAGTCTAGCTTCAAACTTCAAAGGATTATCGTTTACAATAGTCTCGTGAATACACGAGTCCTTCGGCTTTGGTACTTGCAAGTTCCAAATCAAAGTGATCCCGAAGGGATACCAAACCAAATGTCCAACTAAGGACCAAACCAAGTGTCCAACTAAGGACTGGGAGACGCTCCACTTATACTTAACTGAAAATATCGATGACGTCACCAGAAGACTCGTCTTATCGTTTCGCTCTACCAAACATCAAGGGTCCAAATCAGGGCGATAGCCAGGGCAGCAGTCCTTCGTAGCCATCGGGAACCTCGCAGCAAAGACTTTCGGACCACGTCGACATGCAGGGGTCGATGAAGTGGCGGCCTTCCTCTAGAATTTTCACACGAAGCCCCCCACGGACCTCAGGCTTGGACCGGTACCGCTGGTATCGCCCCACGTTGGGCGCCAACTGAGGTACTGGGTTTTTCAGAACCGGTACTGATCCGGTAACCCAGTGGTGCCAGGGTACACCCAAAGACCTCGGGTACTTTCCTGATTCAGACCACAGAAACTCAGAGTCTTCTAGGTGAAGTCAAAGATCGAATTTATTGGCTGCAACCAAGTGACAAGCGTCCTAGAAGTACAACAGCACGGTTTGTATGTTCTCAGGAGACTGTGTTTCAATGCAAAGTCAGGTTTCCTTATATACAGTTTTTTAAGCTTCAGGCAAACATTCTTGACATTTTGGTTGGTCATTCACATGTTTTCACTACAAAGGAAAAAACAGTGTCATGATGAAACCTCATATTTCATGTCATCCAACCCATAATAAATTACCCGGCAAGGCCTAGTATTTTACATCAGATAAGTGTGGACCCCCAATAAAAACGGGCACCTCCCCCTCGTAAAGTAAGAAGAAGAAAAGAGCAGGTGCAGGTGTGAGCAAGATTAGGCAGGGTGTGTGAGCGATAATAAGGGTTTTATGGCATGGTGTGCCTTGATGCTATCTGATTCGGCCACTGGGAGAGGGGCTGACCAAACAGGTTTGGCCTGAGGCAATGGTTCCAGCTTGCCCAGGTCAGAGAAAAGTCAATCAAGGTGTACGTGTCCTTGGAATCAAATCTGACTGTATTATAAGCCTATGTGAGGGCAACTTTTAAAAATGGCTGCCGTGTATAAAATGGGAGCCACGAGTGCAGGACGAAAATGGCGATTTCGAGGTGAAAACGCTGCTGGAATTGAGCGAAAATGCTCATGCTTAGTGTACTAGTCATTATCGGTCTTTTGATACTAAAATCGTACTGCTGTGGCAAAGTAAATTACATGGGTCCAGAATTTTTAGAACCACATAGTGGTGACAGCGGTATGGAGCAGTGAGGGAAAGAAGGGTCAAGGGTGGTGTCTAATATGCCCCCAAAAAGCCATGGAAGGTTGTTCCATTGGGAAAGGACCCCAGTTAGGTTATGTAGTAATCGAGCCTGCTCTGAATTTGAGGCGTATATATTTCCCAGAGGAAAGTGGCGGCAATCTAAGCGGCCCTTTAGGATCATGTAGCGCCCATCAGGGTGAACTATCACTTCTTCTGTTGCAAAGAGGACCCCAGGGCATATCCAAATAATGTGCTCCTTGGACAGGAGAAATAACCAGTGGCATGGATCAGACATGCCAGCGGCACTGTAGCTTGGTTGCTGCTGCATGTGCTAGGTGTATTTCCTGTAGCATTGCGATATGTGTGGTTGGAAGCTTAAGATAAGCATATACATCGGAGCATCCGGAGACGAGTGCATGCCTCGTATGTCCCACTTGAATAACCTTAGTATGTGAGGCCGTACTGGTGGGGTACAAGGAGGGATGGAGTCATCACCTGGGGGTTACTTGCGAATACAGTGCAGGCATAAATGTGGTAAAGGAGAGGAGGCTGAGTGTTTTAGTGCATAATATTAAAACTGAACTTAATAACCAAAATAAACTGTTAATGCTATTAGAGCAGATATCCAACATGGGTCTGCTCAAATGTAACAACAAGTGCGAATAATGTAAGTGGCAAGGGAGGCTGGGGAAGAGGGGTTTAGGTGAGAGGAGTGTGAGGCAATCTGTCCATGAGATACCCCATGATACGGATAAGTGTGTAGTCACCAGGTATGTGGTGGCAGGGGAGGTATCAATAAGGGGGAATGTGTTAAAGAAAGTACTGTTGCAGAACTGGTGGAATGGTGGTGCAATGGAAACATGCAACAGGAAAAATTGTGTCTGTGTTACAGAGTGTGTAAGAGAGCATGAGGCCAGTATCCATGACCATAGAAAGGTCAAATAACTAATATTGGATTATTGGTGGCAGACCAATAAACAAAACAATATAAATATCTATTCATATGATATCATAGGACATTTGGGAGGTGACCACAGGTGGAGACTCATTGTGTGGTGTACCTGGCCCCCTGAGAGGAACAATGAAACTCCCCCTTTGGGAGCCATCATCACTGGATGATTAAGCTGATTCATCTTTTAGGTCCGAATTAGGAGGGGTCATCCAGATATTTGTGGCTCTCTGCAAGGTGCAATGTGGTTACAATATGATTAGTTCCAAGTCGGGAGCAGCTCTGTTCATAGGTGTGAGTTTCCCCCACTGTTGTTGTTTCCACTGCCGGCATCCAGAGTCTTCCTGTCACTGTGGTGTGCCCAACTGAGGCGTACTGAGGACAAGAGGACAGATGATTCCAGCCAGTCCCAAGTGTCTTCCTAAGAGTTGAAGAAGTGAGTTGAGCCTTGCACCACCACCCTGAGTCGGGCAGGGAACAAGAGGCAGTAGCAAAGATCCAGGCCTTGAAGGCTGCGTTTAACCCCTGAAACAAATTCCACTGTCACAGCACAGCCATGATATAGTCAGAGAAGAGCATGATTTGGGTATTGTCCATTGTGACTTCTTAGAGTTTGCAGGTTTCATGCAAAATAGAGTCCCTGTTGCAGTAATGAAGACTGCGGAACAGTAATGGTCTGGGGCTAGAGTCGGGGGGACCTTCACATTGGAACACAGTGTTCCCGCTCTAGTGTGAAGAACTGTGAGAATGCTGATATTGGAAGAAGACTATGCAACCATTCCTCGATATAAGTCATCACATCCGTGCCCTCAACCCCTTCCAGAAGGCAAATTATGCAAATGTTATTCCATCTGGATAGACCCTCTGTGTCCTCAGCACGGGCCTCCAGTATGGCCACACGGTTTGCAAGTGTCTTCAGTGAAGAATCCATGTCACTCGAATGTGGCTGTAAGTCAGTGATGACCTGTTCAGCAATGTGGACTTCATCTGCTAGTTTGCAGTGGTTAGCCTGCAGCAGAGTAAGGTTGGTCTCTCTTTGGTCAATCCTGATTTCTAGAGAAGTCCTGGTGTCATCTAAGGAGGCAGCAATTTTCTCGATTGCTTCCAGCATCATGTCCAGTTTATCCCCGACCGTCGAGGATTGGCCTGGTAGCTTAGGGATAGCAGGAGTTTGGTGGGCCCGCAGGAAGCAGACAAGGAATGTGGAGGGCATTTGGGGTGCCCGACCAAAGGCGTCCCATTCTTGTTTATGTGAGTGTAGTAAAGGCCCAAAATACTTTCCAGTGGTACCAATGGGTCTGCTTGCTGAAGTCCACCAATGCAAAGGGTGAGGAGTGTCGCAGTACGGGCAGCCCTGTGCTATGTTGGCCAGGGCATGTCTCCTTGGCATACAGAGACAGATGGAAGGATTGTGGGGACCCCATTGTGACAATCGAGGGCCCACTTGCAGGCGCTTATATGACCCTGGAGGGGACTCACAGCACGAGCAGCCCTATACAGCAGGTGAAGGCAGGTGTCCTCTGCAGTGTTGTTAATGAAGCCAATGCTAGACGCACTGCCAAAATGGATGAGATCTGGTGTAGGGAAGACATCTAGAGAGTAGTTGTCACTGGCAGGTCGAAGTGTTTAGGGGGTGTCAAGAAGAGGAGGGTGCCACCAGGGAAACTGATGTGAGGTGACCCAGGAAGCAGCTATTACTGTGGTGGCGAGGACGTGGCACACATTGCTGAAGATATGGGGGCGAGTCATGTGGGCCCCACCACGCAGCACTTTGGAGGCAACTGTGTTGAGATTACAGCACAACGCTTCAACATATGTCAGTTGGGGGAGGCCAATATCAAATGTTCAGCATCATTCCAAATTTCTTCATAGTCCCCACGGCTGTTGGAAAGGCCTCAGGCACCGGTGATATCTAATGTGGCATGGGAGGGTGGTGGCAGAGTGGTTCACTGGAGCTCATGGTGTACAGGGTGGACCCCCGAGTGCGGGTCCTGCCGGTGCCATAGAATTGCATCAGTGTGGACATGAAAAAACAGCACACCACAACAACAAAGTGAAATTAAAGCCAACATCTATATACCTGCCTAATGAAGCACAGCATATAATACCTCATTCAATTTCATCAATACATACATACTGCCTAAGCAGCAAAGAGCATAATTTATGTATTAAAGTTTAGGCTACTAATTTACCTAATACATTGGGAAGTGAGTACATATATTCTAGTGAGGAAATCTTTCAATTATTGGGAAAATAGCTGCAATTTATTGATATTTTCTTAATGCATTAACAATTATAATGCACAGTTATGATGTACTGGTATTTTTATGTGCCAGTTTCATTGATTCTTACCTTGATAATACCACTGTTTTATATCCTAATCACTTTTACTGTGCAGTTTCTGTAACTGACTGAAATTTTAGTTTGTGAGTAAAGTACCAGTTTCAGCAGCCTGCATGTTGTTTCTAAGTAACCTAAAAATAAACTTGTTTTCCCACAACCCTACTATGATACTCGCTAATACAATTCTATACACTAAGGCACAAAAATGCAGAGTTGCACTGAAGTACTCTGGGTGTTATGGAGGAGGATTGCCATTAGAAATCTGCCTGGAATGATGGCCACACCTTGCAAACCTCCTTCCTTGGGGAGCCTTCAGTTAAGCGAAGGGCAATCAGGTGCTTTCCGATTTCCTACTCAGTTCTTGTTAGACGTGTTATTGTTAGTGTTGTCCTTGCCTACCCCATCTAAGTTCTGAAGAACCATGAGTGCAGGGCATGTCAGTTTCGTAAAAGAATACTATTGCAACTGGTGGACTTGCAATTGCAGAATATCTACTGACTTTTATCGTGCACTCAACAGGAAACATTAGACTTAACACCAAGCATGAGTACATATAGTTAGAGATCAGCAGACCCTGAACATAATTCCCATCCCCTTTCACATAAAGTGGAGCGTCATGGAATCACAGAACATGTGGGTGTGCTGGGTCTTACTGCTAGCATAGTCTGCATTGCAGAACTCTGTGAAGAGCATTTGAAGATCCTTAAGGAATGGTAGTGTCTTTTTTGCCTTTTTGATAGAATATTTGTGGATGCAACTACGGCAGTGATCTTACATTACAAGAGCAACCCAAATGTTCATGTGAACCTGGATGTAAATACTAAAGCTACATACATATGTACACATGAAACTCATTCAGTCTAATAGATATGGCAGTAGAGGCATGTTTTGCAATTTTGGTGGTTGGATTTCGTCCATCCTCATTGAGCTGATAGGTGTTCAGTCTGTGGATAGTGCATATGGATATCTTAAGGTGTTCAAGTTTGTCAAAGCCATGGGAAAACCAGATGTAAAGTTGTTCATTTTCTGGAATTTGAATGGGGATAGATGGTGGTGAGATGGGAGTGGAGAGAGTTTGCTCCCCTAACTGTTTATAAACATGTTTGTCACTGCTGCTGTGGCAGTTGTTCTTGAAAGGAGATTTAAGGAGGAGGTTTTGTTTGCTCCAGAGAATGGGATGGTGTTATTGGGATGAGTCATGGTGGAACGATTATTGCATCCAAGGTGCTTTGAGCTGAGTGTGAAGAAATGGAGACAAGCTAAGGTAGATTAATGCCTTCTATAGTTTGCAAATTGGATCTCGGTTCTGAGATGTAGAGCGGTTAAATCAGATGTTAAGTTTATATAGCATTTTTATATAGCATGTACTGGTTGTTCTGGTTTTCTGAGGCTCAAAACAATATTTTTTTATTTCCTAATAAACAAAGTCTTGTAATTGTCATTGTCTTGAGGGCAATCAGGACTCTGTGCATGAAACAGAGCCTCTAGAAATGGATGAGGTACATGCTGCTTCATGGAAAGGCAACTTACCTCTCTGCACACTGACTGTCTACCTGCATTTTCCTTTTTTCTGTGTCACAATGAGTGTTCCATGAGGGTCTCACAGGTGTTAACACATCACAGTCAGATACAACTGTAAGCAAGCACAGAATGCCATTCGGGACATACCATTATTGCTAGAGCTACTCTCTAGAGCTTCCCTTCCAAATTACGGCTCTCCCCATAATCTGTTAAATGGATTCCCCACAGATCCAGGATTCAGTATTTCATGCTTTCATCAGGGGCATAGCTTCAGGAGCGGTGTTTGGAGTGTGAAAACCCCATATGAATTCATTTTTGGCTTGGTAGTTGGGTCTGGAGGTCCTGAGCCAGATCTACTGTCTGTGTAAGTTTTTGTTGTTGTCCTCATTTCACAAAGAGTTTTTATCTTATTCATTTTTGTAATCAGTACTTAAATTTATATAGTGACCAGGGGCGGTGGAGCTATCAGCCATGAAGAAAGAACTTCTTTGTCAAGCTCTTGTGTTCCTGTGGGCCTTCTGTCCCTATATGCTGCCCAGCAACTCTCATTGTAAGGCTATGACAGCCTGGACTATACAGGGGCACACAGAGAAACCCAGAGGCCACCTGTGACTCATGTCACTGATCCTGTTCTCCATGGAGGTGCCTCCATTGCAGACTCTTGTGGCTCGCCAAGATGGCAGTTGCACCAACTCTACAGTCGTACTCAGCCTCTGGGATTACAGAGTTGGCCCAGATGGGCCCCTGGCTGTGGTGTAAACTGCGGGGAGTGCCCCTAACTCCCAGTGTGCTGGACTTTGTGGGCTTGAACCCTCCTACCTTCTCCTGTGAGGGGTATGAGGTGGCTGAGGAGGAGACACCTGACGTGGCCCGGTAAAAGTCCCAAGCCCAGCTATATTCAACTGTTCCTACCATGGCACCTGACATCACTGTTCTACGGCAGAACCTTCACACATTATCAGGGGTGTTTAAGTGTTTGTGGAACCACCTCACTCTCTCTCTCCAGTGCTGGTCTGCTATGATTTCTTCTCTTGTGGTGCGGCAATCCGAGGACCCAAATATACTACTGTAGTGAGTGGAAGGTGACGCTGGAGCGGTCGCTTTGCCCCTCCAGGACTGTATTATTTACCATCCTAGCCCTTACAGGAGCATCCCAGGGGTACCTCTCCTTGCCTTGCCTCGGGATGCCGGCTTTTCTGCTGGATTTGGGCCCCTGCCAGCCCCAACAGTGGACCTGGAGGAGTTTGACCGTGGATGGTGGCCTCCCTCTTTATTACTGGATCACACAGGACTCCCCCTTAGGAACCTTGACATGCTGATAGTAGTGCCTCAGGCAGCAGCCCTTAGGGAGTGCCAGGGCTTCTACTCGCTGCCTCCTGTGACACTAAAGCTTGGCATGTTACAGCTTATACAAGAAGAGAAATGATCTCACAGATCATTTGTTTGCATGTAAAGGCTGTAATATTACCTTGGCAGCAGAAGGGGGCTCCACTTGATCTACTGTGCATGTGCCAGGCTGGGGCTGTTGCAGCCCGGCCTCACACCTACACAATACATATGAGAGATGCTGCGCTAAGCTAGCATCATGCAGTGCAACATGTCAGACAGTGGAGCTTCAGTGCTTGTAAAAAAACATGCCCTTTTGCCCAATCATAAGCTGAAAGAGAGAAACAATATTGATACCAGTACCTTCAGCCCTACTGAGTCTTCTGATTGGGTGGAAGCTCATAATATGAGTTGACTACTTCCTGGTCAGCTTTCCAGAGCCCTGGGCTGCCTGCTTGCCTTTAGGGTTCTCTTCAGACATTCCTACTTGGATTTTTGCCTAATGCAGGGTACGGAAGCTTGAACACTTGGGATTATGATAGAATGCTTGGACCTCGCTGCCTTTACAACATAGGGTGGATGCATGGGCCTCAAAAGGACCATCTTGTGCCCTCTTTGACAGGGGGAGATTCCCCTGACACCCTTCCCCTGATGAGGCCTCTGGATTGGATTTTACAACCTCTGAAAAACTTGCCATGATCCTGGCTGAAATTAGATCCATGAGGGAGGCCTTGGAACACAAATTGAATCTTGTGTGGTGGATTTTGGACTGTTAAGAGAAAATCACCGGCAGATGGATAAAAGGGCTCATAATCATAAAACTGCTATTTCAGAGCCATACACTGTCACAAAGGAAGAGGGCTCATTACTCAGCATGTTGACCGAGCGAGTCAAGATTCTGAAACATAGAATGGAAGACTAGAAGGGGTGAATCAGATGCAACAAAGGTAAGGCCTCTTCTGTGATTACCTTTCTCGAGTAGTGGCAGCAGGGGGTGGTAGCACCAGAGGACTTTACTATTTTTTTTCCCCTTGAGATGGCGCACAGGGTACCAGCTCATCCCCCAGCACCTAGGGCCCCACCGTATCTGGTGCCTCTTGCACTTCCAAGACCATGACTCTATCCTGCAACAGGCTTATTTTTAAGCCCGTTAACTATAGACAATTTAACGGTATCCATTTTTCCTGACTACACGGCTGCTGTCCAGAAAACTATAGCCTCTTTCACTGCTGTGAAGAATTGCCTATGTGACCTGTCCATTACCTATGTACATCTTTTCCCTCCCAGGCTATGATTACAATCCGAGGCAGGTATTGTTTCTTGATAATGAATAATAAATCCAAGGCACACGTACAAAATACAATAATGTCAGTGTCACTCTTTCATAAATTATTCAGTTCCATCTTGTTTTCTTTCATGCTTGAGGACCTCTCCTATGACATGCAATCACAATTCCAATTGATCACAATTTCAGCCTCCGTTCCAGCCACAGATGTTTTGTCAAGCGAAAGTCTTCGTTACGACTTTGTCAGGGCTATTCAAATATCTCCAAACTTCTTGATCAAAATTCTTAGCAGACCGAATCTAGTGTACAAACATTACTATTGGGGTCCCAGTGATTACCCAAGCATCCGAGTAATGTAATTCTCATGAGGTCACCCTGTGAGTGTGTACGCTACTGAATTGTGTACGCTTCTGAATTGTTTTCTGATAATCCTACTGAGGCCTAGGACTGGATTGATACCAATGATTCTCAGGGTCCGCCTGAGCAGCCATGGCCCCCTCTTGTCCATGTGAGGGGTAACCGGTCATGTTCATGAAGGAGGAAGGGACCTCGCCCTATGCATCAACAAGCCAGAGATGGCAGGGCTCAGGCTCTGGCTGTCTCATTAGGTTCTGCTGGTATTCTGGGAGGGGGTGATGTGTCATCAGGTGAGGTCTTTGAATAGGACGACTGATAGTCTCGGACTCCAGCGCTCTGCTCTCTAAGGTCATACTCAGAATGATGGATGACAATTTATGATGTTAGGAGGGGTGGTTTAATAGTGGAGTATTTGCTTGATTTTGTGTACTAGGCCCGAAGGGACTGGGACTCACTCCCCTTGTTAATCGCGTATTTCTCCCTTTCACTAATCTTCATAGATGGGTCTTTTTCTCCTTTCTTTGGAGAATGCACACGTTATGCCTAAGTGTGGTTTGGACTGAGCCCTTTTGCATGCCTGTACTTGGGGACTGGGTTCTGCCGGGGTGTGTTATTGCTGGTTTCCCACCACTATGGGTTGTTCTATTAGTTAGCCACTGCATGACTTCTCACTTTTATTAGCAGCCTATATTACCAGGAGTGCTATTTGGTGGTAAATGGCTTTAATCACATTGGTTTTTACTCCATATTCCATGCCAACTGTTACACCTCTTTTTATATGGTTACGTGGGACGTGTGGTGCCATAATTATCCTAAGAGGAGATAAAGGGTGCAATCCTTTCTTAAGATACATAAGACTCAATTAGTCTTCTTCTAGAAAACACATATGACAAAAACAGTCAGACTGGCCCTGAAAAGACGTATGTAGTGGAAATTCTATAGCACCACTCACTCTATGTTTGCAAGAGGAGTCTTCATTTGGATATTACTGGGGGCACCGTACTAACCCTATACTGAAGTTCTAGACCTTGAGGGTCATTACATAGTACTTGGGGGCAAGTTAAATAGTATGAATATAGCCCTTATTAACATTTATGCCCTGAACATTTACCACCTGACTTTCCTTGCCTCATTGGCTCCACGCATCACTGCTGTCCTATACTACCCAATACTTTTGAGTGCAGACTTCCATTGAGTTTTCAATGTCTCATTAGATTGATCAGATCCCCTCCTTCCTTCCTCCCAGATATACAAAACTGCCAGTTCTTTCTGCTGCTGAACTGTGGAATCGGGTCTTATTGACTCTTGGAGAACTCCTAATCCTACCATTTTACTTACTCCTAACTTTCTGGCATGTATGCACTGTCTGTT
Organism: Pleurodeles waltl; assembly: GCF_031143425.1. Taxonomy (NCBI): domain Eukaryota; kingdom Metazoa; phylum Chordata; class Amphibia; order Caudata; family Salamandridae; genus Pleurodeles; species Pleurodeles waltl. Next base: position 899,430,560 of record NC_090444.1, on the reverse strand, counting down.
CAACTTGACACTTTCCTCTGCACCGCATAATGACATGACCAAGAATACCTGGCAAAAGCTTTCTTGGATCGTAATCTCATACTACTGACACTTATATGGGGCAGTACAAGATGAAGCAACCCTACCTGGAAACTATGTACCGCGGCCCTTGAAAACCTACTCTTTAAAATGACCCTAGAAGACACGATCTGAACTTAACCACTGACAATGAGGGCACTGCCTCCTCCCCTTTGGTTGGGTGGGAAGCATTTAAAGCAGTGGTAAGCTGTCACTGTATTGCCAAAATGAATGTGGGTCACGCACAGCTACATGCTAATATTAAGCACCAATCAGCACTCCTATTCCGTCTAGAGCTGCCTGAGACTGGAGCACCTGCTTCCCCAGACCACCTTAGGGCCAAGAGGGAAAACCTCCTTGCGCTGCTAGAGAGGCTTAAAATATGTGACTACTGGGCACTATAGTCATACACAAAGACTGTACCAGTTCTACCCTGGGCCTTTGGGTCCTTGTACAGGAGGTGTGTCCAACCTAGGAAGCAGTAGCATAATGAGACTTGGGGGGGCTCACTTGCACATGATGGAAAGTGCCCCCCCAGGACTCATGCAGGAGCTCTCAGGCCAGAGTACTGTGCTGAGGGGACCCCCTGGTGCTAGATCCCCCCGCATTGCAGGGGTTATGGGGGCCTTTGTTACACCCCTGCTAAGAAGTCACTGCTCAATCACATGTCGGCCATTGTTAAATAAAGAACTCTCATCGCCAGGAGTCAAAGGCCTTCTCTCTGTCTATAGAAATCTTGAGGGCCTTTCAATAATTCATAAGTGGTGTACAGAGCACTGCACCAGCTGACGAATATTAAGGATCATGCAAAGTTTGGGCATAAAACCCGTCTGGTCCAGGAAAATAAGGCACCAATAAGACCTGTAATTGTTGCCTCCCAAGGAAGTCTCCACTACTACAGGCATCGGATGTATTACAGAGACTATCACATATCCATTAAAGGCTAGAGGGCCGACCCCGCCCCCACTGTATATAGATGCAAATGTTGTATGCCAGGAAGACTCAGTTTGGATGTAAGCTGCTGTCTATTCTAGACAGTCACATCTATTAGGGTTGGCCAGCCAGGCAAAGAGTCTTTAGATTTGCCACACTTGTTTTGCGCCATTAGTTTTGATACTTGGGAACTCGTGTGTAACAACACGTAAATAGCCCTAATTGAGGGCAATTTTCGGTGCAATTCTGGCTTTGATTGCCATTATCGGTGATGCTGATGGTTGCATTATCAAAGATGGCTGTTCTACTGCAGCTCTTGCATTTTTTCTCAGCCCTCCCGATCCGACTTTCAAATCATTTGTCTGTGAAGTGGACAGTTCCCTAATACATCTCCTATGGGGGACTGAACAACACAGGATTGCGCTGCCTACACTACAGTTCTCCACTGACGAGGAGGGGCTTGCAGTCCTAGATCTGGAAGTTTATTATCTCACTGTCCGACTGAAATGTGCGGCCTACAGTTTGGGCTGGGCTGTTCCCATGTCTACAGGCTTGGAGGCACAAGCTTCATAAATGGGCTGAGCGTGAGGGGGCATTATTAACATTAGAGGTGCAAAGAGTGCAGCATAGTCCAGACTGTGCACAGGCATGGGATTTGAACCTGCAGGACTGCCCGGCATTGATGTCCACAGACAGTTGTTTCTCCCCTGTTAAGGATTCCATAAGTGAGTGATGTATCCTTATAGTATACCCTTCAGCACTAATCGGTAGGGGAGTGGGTTATGGGGTGGGTTTGGGTGCTTTCCCTACACCCTGGTACCCAGTAGGCACTTTTCACTGACTAGTTTGTGCTCTCCAGTGGCTCTCTGCGTGCTGTTTTTCTTCCTTATTTTTCCCCTTTCCCCATGTTACCTCTGTATATGGCTGACCACTGCACTTCTCTAACACCAGTTCATTATTTTGCTTATATCTCCCTTTGAGCAGTACTGATTGTTCACAGGTTTATGTTATATTCTGTACTCACTTTTGTTTCAAAGCCAACACTGAGCCACAAATGGATCACTGACTGTACATAATTCATAGTGGGTTTATCCTTGTCTGGATATGCTCCGAATCATCGGAAGTGTGTCTTGTCTTTGTAAAACTCAAATAAATATGTTTCAAAATTGTGCATACAAAGTGTCAGGTTTACCAATAAAGTAGCAAATCTGCATGGTTCCAAATGTACTACTTTTTAGAATTTACAAATATTGTCAGTAATTGAGTAATGAGTTGTACCACACATGCACTTCGCACACACAAAAGCTGTAGGTCTCAAATGCTTAATAATGGTATAGATAAAATTACGTTACTCGTGTGATTCAGCGTCGTTCAACATCCATAATTGTTCAGTGAATCCATTCCACAACAGACACCGCCTGACATGCACTTAGGTTTTTTTCTTATATACAAGGGCTTCTATTACCTTTTATTGATGTTTGTAACTTTGCCACATTCCCCAAGGTGACAACGTTTTTGCAAAAAGTAACTGGTGAGAAATTTCCCACAAAACATTAGGTTTTGTTTGGAAAAAAAGCTTCGTACCATAGTATTTGAAGCAGAGATCGTTCCTCTGTGGAAAACTTTAAAATAAGATTATCTGTTACTGGCTTCCAAATCAAATTGTAAAAAAAAAAAAAACGCGCATTTTCAAAGTGTGAAACCGTTTTTCAAATACTACCGAATCTGCTCTGCATGAGAAATTCCTCTGCAGGTGGATTTCACGTGTGTGTGGCAAATTGTTTCACCCATCAGTGCTAAATTGTAAACGTGCACATCCGCTTGTGAACAATGCCACCACAACCGTTAGAAGAAGGCCAAGCTATTCAGCTGCCATGCTTCCTCGTAGTCTTAACTGACCACCCTCGACCTCTCATGAGGTAATTGGCTTTTGAGAAATGTCTCTCCATGCGATCTTTTTTATTTCGATCTCTCGCCTCATCTTTCACCCTATCTCTGTATCGTTCTATCCTCCATCTCTTTCTCAATGTGTTTATTTCTTGCTCGCTTTCGCAGGCTCTCGCTCTCGTCCACTCTGTCTGTCGTACAGGAGCTCAGGCTAACTTTCTATTTTTTAATCTCTCTTTCCCTCGCGTTTCTCTTGAAAGCTGACATTATTTATTTTTCTCTCTAGCCCTCGCTCTCTCTATCCTGGTCTATCTTTCCTTACTGATTTTTTTATTTCACTTCTACCGATTCGCTCTTTCCACAGTCGCGTCAACTGAAACGTATGAAATAATTAGCACAGAAATCATATAGAATGCCTTTGTGAGCTTTCTGACAGCTTTTGGCAGCCGTACGCACACCCACACCAGCTTTATGGCGCCTGTTGGGCAGAATATTCTCCCAGTTATGCCACACGAGCAACTGAACCCCCTCCCCACACTGCCTCACGTCCTACCTCCCACAGCCTGATTCCCCCAACCCCTGCACATCTGAAACAAATTACTTACAACTCCAATATTTTTCCCTTTGAAGCTGATTTTTCTTAAAACATCAGTACCACAACGTGTCATTTATCATAAGTCATAATTTAGAAGTCTAAATAACAAAAAATGCTCTGCGCTTTTCTGTTTTGCCTGATGCTGTTAATACAGAAATGTTTTTTTTTCACAATACCAAGTAGATCTTTGCTCTTTCTATTGTCCTTAATGGTCCAGACCTTCGAAACCGGTCCCCTGCAAGACCACTGGCAGGTACAGACCTAATACCTTCGCAATTGGTTTCAGGCTGTGAAAAAACAGGTCTTTAGGGAAACTTCGAGAGCTGTGTTTATTCGGGAATTACTTCCAGATTCCTATTAAGGATTAAAGTGTCTCAGCTCCACCACTACAGAGAAGCCGAATGCTTGTTTCCGCCAAGCGACATCATTTGACTGTATTCGGGTAGGTTTCAACTAATTCACAGAGTAAACGGGTAGGTAAGCAATTTACCATGTGTGTGGCAGAGGGCATGTGAGTGAGTGAGTTAGTGAGGAAGTGAGTGTGTTAATGGCTGAGTGGGCAAGTGACGATGGAACTATGAGTGGGTGAATTAGTGGTTGAATGAGCAGGTAAACAATTGAGTGAAGGAGCGTGAGTGAGGACATTTTACACTTAATGGTTAAATTTAATGAGTAATTAACAACTAAAAAAAATGCAGTGAGTGGAGTATTTTAATGAATCACTGGTAGTTAATAGGGCCGCATTCTTGTTCTGCACCACCTACCTCCTGAAGAAACTCCAGACGATTCAGAATGCACTGCCATACTCATCCACAAACACCCCAAACAGACTCACATCAACCCCCGCCTCAAGGAACTTCTACTGCCTCCCCATCCAGAAAAGATGCCACTTCAAGATGGTGACACACACCTACAAGACCCCCCAAGGCCAAGGATCAGCATATATCAATCACCACCTGAACTTCGACCAACCAGACTGTGATCTGCCTCCCTTGCCAACACAAACACTCCCATCACCCACCAACGCTACAGTGGAGGATGATCCTTCTCCTACCTTTCCGCCAAGTTCTGGAACAACCTTCCCCTTCACCTCCATACAGCATCCTCACTGTGGAATTTTTTTTAAAAACCACTCAAGACATGATTTTTCGACTGAACCCAGCACCTAGATACCCTCTTGGGTGATCAGTCATGCTCTACAAATCTGAGATGATTGATTGAGTTCTTCATTTTGTGCCCATTACGCCTATCAACCCTGGACTACATTAACAACAAAGGCATTTGAGATCCTTCTACAAGCTAAAAAGGGAAAGAGAATTCTATAAAACATGGCAGCCATTCTCCCAGTAAGGTATAATTAACGGCATGAGTGTCAACAAGTCCAGAGGGACAGAGTCCAATTGAAGTATGCCACAGAGCTTTTGTAAAGTTGCATGAGTACATTAACTTCTGACTAGTGTCATGAATTAATGCAACATTCAGCCTTTATTGGTTATACATAACTTATGTGTGGAAAACGCTAAGGATAGGACATCCCTGGGACACAGTGAACATAAGCACTAAAACTGCTGACTTTTTTAATCACTTTTGATAACGGCTATTCTTTCCTTCACTACACAATCTGATACCATTCTCTAATCTTGTTAACTCTGCCCATTCCCTGGAGAACTACAGTGCCCTTTATTAAGAGGACTGGTTTCCTGATTGATAGGACCTTGGATCGTTTCAAGAATCTGCTGAATTTCTTGAACTCTCTGCTTATATATTCCAATTTTAAGCCTCAATAATGTATGCGTTATTTGCCACCAGGGTTGATATTATGTTCATAAACTAGCAATCTAAATCTGCAGCTCACACTTTCTCTTGAAATGCAGTTATCTTTAGTTTTCCACAGATTTGGATATTTTCTAATTTTCCAGAGATTTGTGAAATTTTGGGAATTATTTCCAGATGTTCTATCCCTACTTGATTTACCAGATAAACTGAGAGCTTGTAAAAGTGTCAGTAAAGGAGGAAGTTACTCAAAGGGAATGTGCAGATACAGACAGCTGTATGCAATTTTTGTGATCACTATGTACTACTATCCCCTACAAAAATATTGAGAGCCCTGGGGGATGGGGTCGCTGGGGTGGAAATGGATACAAGGACGGGGGCTGCGTACCCCCCTCCTCGGTTGGCTGCATGTGGGAGGTTGGCAATAGGGCCTGCAGCCGACCGCTCAGTACAAAGTCGAAGGCTATCCGAGACACATGGTTGGGTCCCTGCTGGGGATTGGCCTGGCAGCAAGCCCTGCAGCCAACCTTCCACCATGCATGGCCGAAGGCTGTCCATGGTGGCTGTTGGATTAATGTTAGGTAATAAAATATTACTTAACGTTAAAAAAAACTTAGAAATTCACTGCAAAAACAAAGGTTACAGGAACATTATAGTTAGGAAATAGAATTAAAAAAATCTTATAAATTCACACAAAAAACGAAGGTTACAGGGATGTTGTAATTAAGTTAAGATATTACAAGCACAAAAGCCACAGAATTACAGCAGTCATGGTTATACTTAACTCGAGAAACTATAACTTGTGCCCTAAGGTCACGCACTTACCATGCACTGCTAATTACCCCACATATGACATCACTGATAACATCTCCTATCACATAATTAATGACATCACTGCAACTTTTATTGATGAGAAAACTGTGTATAGCAGAGGCGCAAGTTATAGTTATATATATATATATATATATATATATATATATATATATATATATATATATATGTAGAATACAAAGAATTTTCACAGCATTCCACAAGTCCAATTATTTCTCCTTTATTTCATTAGTATAGCCACCAACGCGTTTCAGCTCGCCTGGAGTCATGATCAAGACTCCAGGCGAGCTGAAACGCGTTGGTGTCTATGCTAATGAAATAAAGGAGAAATAATTGGACTTGTGGAGGGCTGCGAAAATTCTCTGTTTTCTATATATTAACGTGGCTGGTCCCCATCGTCACAAGCACCGGAAGATGAGTGTGTCACTCGAACAACAGACTACCTTAGTTTTGAGATATGTATATAAATATATATATATATATATATATAAAAATATATATATATATATATATATATATATATAATAATATACTATTGAGATTTGCCCATTCAGCATGTATTTTAGGAAGATACCTTACACATTCTCCATGTGAGGATAATTAAATGGATACTCATATTTTGTCAGCACCTCATGAGACTACAAGGAATAAAGCACTTCTTACGATGATCTTGACAGCATAAACAGTTGGGGGGTCATGTGTACTGTGCTCACAGACATTTAGACAATGAACTTGATTTATTTGTTGATACCGTTATTGATTGCTTTAATACCTACAGAGGTGTAAATGCCCTTATTCGAAAGAGATTGGACTTATAGACACAATTATGAATTAAGTGGTCTTAGTTATGTGACGAAATTAGATAGCAATGATTTATGAGCGATTATTTAACCTAGAGTCTAAATTTTGTGTTTATATTTTTGGTGTCTATACATGTTCAAAGATGGCCGCTGCCTAGGGATAGCAATTGGTGTGCATCATTTATGTTTATTATCTTGCAGCATTACGCAATGAACTGTGGTGGAAAGAGCTAAAGGATGGCAATTGGCGGCCGATCTTGACACTAAGGAAGGGGCGTAGCCAAAACGCGTTTGTCACGTTTTATTGTTGTAGCTGGGCATGAATATTAAGGACTTTAGCCCGTGTGAGTGAGAATTTTTGGAGTAAAGTGATGGTTTAATGTGGGTCTGTCCTTACATAATGCTGCACCTGCTTGGAAGAGGAGCTGCAGCTTGATGGAGTGAGTTTAAAATGCATATACATATATATATATATATATATATGTATACATATATACAGTGCTTACTTTGTGCTTATTGTTTCCGACACTTATTTTTGAGGGCCGGCGCTTATTCTTCTGCCTCAAGCATTTACAGCGAGCAAAAGACACATATGGGAAAGAAGGAGGAAGAGTAAAACGAAAAGGCGTCACAAAGGTAGAAAGCAGAAAGCTGCAAGAGTGAGCTGAAGGGGCAGGGTGTGGCTTTAAATGAATTGAAGAGGCCTGAGATGGCTTCAGGATTACGCCGCCTCAGTATTCTATGCTCAGGCATTTAAATGCAGCAGCTGCGTATTTAAGAGAAGGACTTTGGGCACCGGCATGTATTAATTTACAAATTAAGCAATGTAAATATGTATATATAGATATATATTTTTATGTTTAGATAGATAGATAGATAGATAGATAGATAGATAGATAGATAGATAGATAGATAGATAGATAGATAGATAGATAGATAGATTTATTTGTCCATTTTGGGTCCTAAGTCCTGCCTGGGTACTAGCTCTGTGTTAGATGCATTGAGCATATTCATATGTCTGTTGCTTAGCAAATTTAGAACTCTTGAAACATCGAGAGAGTTGTTCAAGTAAAGTTCTTTATTAAGTATTTCTCTTTAAATGGTGTCCAAATTGTCTGGGGACTCGGATGACTTCTTAATGTTCTTTTTCTCTCTTTTCTTTTCTTAAGGTTACCTTGGTACTTGTTGCTGTCTGGTAGCCTCAGGCCATAACATACACAGGTAAGTGTTTTGTTTTCTTGTATGGACTTATCTTTCTGTCCTTTATAATCTGGCCTCAGGATTACTACATTTATGTCTAGCTGTCTGTTTGGAACTGTATGTCTTGTCTTGCCTTCTTATTTTTTCTTATCTTTCTGCTTTTTTTTTAGACTCTTTGGTGGGAGGGGTATTGCTCTTTTATCAACAGTCTCCAGCTTCTACTCTAGTAAGTTTGCTTTAACTAAGGGTGTTCAAATAAACACATATCACCTGTCAGATTTCCTTATCTTATACTAATTTGAAATAAAAATAAAGGGTGTGTTCTAAATAAAACAAACAACAGAAAGAACCACTCTTTGTAAACAGGTAGCACAGTAAGACTCTCTTTCTCACCCTTTTTATGTTCTCCACCTGCCTCCCTTCCAACCCCTAAACAGTTCTCACACCTGGGTAAATCACACTCCTCCTGGAGAGAGGTGGGATGATACGGCTTTCCAGATGGCCCCGCGGCTTTCCTGCAAATGTACGCAGGATGCGCTCTTCGCCTCTCCTGTTGTGGAGCTCACCTCTGGTTCTCCACACTGGCAGCATTCTTCACTGGTGATGTGGCTGTCTTCCTCCTTTGTGCTATAGGCATTCCGGCTTCTGTAGAGGCTGTGCTGTTGGTGTGGAATCATTCCTCTTCTCCACTGCAGTCCTTTCTCCCGCTTAAGCTTTCGGATTCCCTCCTCTGCCATCTGCCTTGCCATAAATTTAGCCGGCTCCTCCCGTTTCCTGTCTCGGGTCTTGAACTACTAGACTGCTCTCATCTTGACAGTCATATAAAAAGTACTCCATCTCCTCTGGTCTCTCCTCAATAGCCGTCTCCTAGAAAAAGAAATGTGTGTTTTCTTTTTCTATATAGAAAAAGGTATTGAGAGCATCCCAGCCATGTCCATAAGATATATCATCCCCGGCCTCTCCCTCATCCTGTTTACGTACACCCCTCCAGTGCTTTCCTGATCGGGGAAAACAGGAAAACAGGAGAGGAGATTAGCATTACTCTTGTCTTTACCTTTTCGATGACATGCCTCAAATTGAAAAGGCTGAAGAGAAAGAAACCACCTCATAATGTAGGGATTATGGGCCAGATGTAGGTAGGAAAAATTTAGCGAGTCGGAAATTGCGAGTCGTTGCGACTCGCAATTTCCGACTCGCTAAATGGTATCCAAGTAGAAAAAGCGACTTCATTTTGCGACTTGCAAATGAAGTCGCACCGCAGATTGCGAGTCCGCTGTTTGCGAGGTCGCTTTTTTCGACCGCGCTAAAAACGAACACGCAATTTGCGAGTGGGTGTCGCAAATTGCGACTGTGCTCGAAATTGAATGCAGGTGCAGCAGAACACTCTGGAAAACGCTTCCTGGCTCTTGATGATGACATCACAGCCAGGAAGTTTACAAATGCACCTGGGAGGAGGGAGGACCACACCCATTTTCAACTGCTACACTGCAAACAGAGAGAACAGCAGCTACCATGGCTGAGACACCAAGGAAGTGCAAATTGAAATTTGCAGAGAAAGAGCTGGAGGTGCTGACAGAGGAGTGCTGCCAGCACCATGAACAACTTTTTGGGAGGGCAGCCCTCAGTGTGCCAGAGATGGAGAAGAGAAGAATCTGGACAGAAATCCAAGACAAGGTGAACTCCCTGGGTGTCAGCCACTGGAGCATAGAAGAGTTAAAGAAACAGTGGTATGACCTGAGCTCCCGGACCAAGGAGAGGGTGGAAGAGCTGCTCCGGGAGATGAGGGGCACTGAAGGGGGACCGTCCACAGTACCACCACCCACACCCCTGGAGGAAAGAGTTGAGGAGACCTTGGAGCCAGAGGCAGTGTGCGGGATGGGAGAGCTGGATACTTCAGAGCCAGGACCATCAACCGGTGAGTACCATGAGACATGCATGTACACCCAAATATGCCATACCCCCACCCACCTTGTACACAGTAGCATGCACAACCAAAATTGCTCCATTTCAGAGTAGCAACAACCAGAATGGTGCATTATGGGCAATGTAGTCAAGTAGGCAGCTGAGGCAACAGTTTATTAGGAAGCATATAACAGATGGTAGATACTGACAGTGTGTTCCCTATGTCCCACTGGTCTCCCACACGACACCACCGCCAGCCAAAGCATCCAGGAGCCACAGGTCAGCCACCAGCCTGCAGAGGAGTCAGGACCAGCCACCACAGAGACCTGCACCATCTACACACAGTCCCCTCATGATGTACCAGTTGCCATACTGGTAAGTGAGCCAGCACCTGGTCCCAGCCACAGTGCCACTGTAGATGACACGGAGCCTCCACTGCATCGCAGGCGACGTGTAAATATACCACCAGAGCCGCAGGCTGAGTCAGGGGGCGCCTCCATGTCGCCCGCCGAGGCCGCACTCCTACGGGGTCAGCGCCTGCAAACATGGGAAATAAGGAGAATATCAGTGGCAATGCGGCGCATGGAGCAAAACCAAAACAGTGGTATGCAGCTGGTACACACAGAGCTGCAACAACTCAACACACATGTCGGCGACCTTGCACTCTCAATGAGACAACTGGTGGCAGAACTCATAACTGAGAGAGAGGGTGCAAGGCGTCGTGACAGGCAGCTACTGAACCGGCTGGACCGCATGTCTGCCTCCATCGTCAGGCTGGCAGTGAACACTACTGGCCTTTCAAGGCGCACGGTCAGCCTCCAAGTAGACATGGGCCACTTTGCCAGTGATGTGGCACGTGGACTGGGACGTCTCAGCCATGCCGTAGATATCATGGAGACACAGCAGGTGGCTAGGGGCGCGGCTGACACGCCGCAGGACAGCGAGGAGAGCTCCACCATCAGCAGTGTCTCAGCCAGTGACACCAGGGTGTTGCGCAGTTAAAGTGCAAGGCAGGGCACTGCTGACACACCAGGCACCAGCCATGCTGGCCGAGGCCGGCGTAGAATATGAGCTCCACACTGTCCTGGGGTAGAGGCACATGAGTTCAATGTGTCCTCATGCCAGGTGGACTTTTACAGCCCCTGAACTGTTGTTAATGTATATAGTTTTGTTTGGTGCACATAATTAAATGACTTGTTAGTTACACCTCACACCTGGACTCTGTGTGTGACATTAGTGAGTGTGGTGACAGTTAGCACGTACCTTCCAAAAATTGGTTTGCAATGTGGTCCCGTCTCAGTCTGCCTTGATTTGCAATGCTTCCATCCCCATGATGGCGATGTGGTAGCTCTTGCTCTTCATCTTCCGAATCAGGGTCTTCTGGGGTGAGAGGTAGCCCACGTCTGGTTGCAATGTTGTGCAGGATAGCGCATGCGCCAACTATCTTGAATGCTGTTACTGGGTTATACTGGAGGGCACCTCCACTTCTGTGGAGGCATCGGAATCTTGACTTCAGCAGTCCAAAGGTCCTCTCTATGATATTTCGGGTCCTCCTATGGGCATTGTTGTATCGCCTCTCTGTCTCATTGCTGGGTGTTAAGTACGGGGTGAGTATCCATGGTCGTAGTGCATATGCACTGTCACCTGTTTGGCACAAAATGTACAATGTTAGCTGGGCATAGATGGGTTCCACATTGACCTGTGTGTATGTCTGCAAGATGTATTCAGCTATACCTAGGAGATATCCGTCTCCAAACTCCCCACGTTCTAGGTGTTAGTGTATCCCACTGTGCCTGAAAATGTATGAGTCATGTGTACTCCCTGGAAATTTGGCAACCATGTCAGTGATAACATAATGGGCGTCACATACCACCTGAATGTTCAGTGAGTGGGTACACTTCCTGTTGCGGAACAGATATTCGAGATTTGCAGGAGGGCAGATCTGTACAAGTATCCCGTCCACACACCCTATGACATGGGGGAAGTTGGCAATCCTGTAGAATTCCAACTTGGTGCTGTTGATTTCTGCCTCATCCCTGGGTAGGTATATGTATCTGGACATGTGTGTGAGTAAGGCATCTAGGAATGCTCTAAAGAACCGTGATAGTGCACTTTGGGATACCCCACCTGCCACAGCAATGACCCCCTGATAGCCACCCGAGGCCAAGAGGTGCAGTGAGCATAGCACTTGCACATGCGTAGGGATGGCTCAGCTGCGCACAGTCTGGCGTTGAAGCTGCGGATTGAGTAAATCTATTAAATCTAGTATTGCTGCACTGCTGAGTCTATATTTATCATATATCTCCTCCTCTGTTTGTTGGAAAAATGTCTGCCTGGTTCTGTATATCTTCTCCTGTCTCTGGCTCCTCCTCCTCCTCTGCTGTGCGGCATGGGCTCTCCTCCTCATTCCTATCACATATATCTCCGCCATCTTGAGTAACCCAGATGCCTTCTGGGTCTCCTTTTATACTCTGGTTCTGGTTACCACCTGCTCTGAGTTAGTGGTAAATTGGAAGTGCAAAACTGGCTTTTTGCAACTGGTCGCAATTTGCGAGTGGCTATTGCATTTGGTTTGCGACTTGCAAATTGCGACTTCCTATTTGCGAGTCGCAAAATGGGGTCGCTATTTTTGCGAGTCGGTAATGGTTCGCGTCGCATTTTGCGAGTCGGAAATGGGATTTTTGCATCCCATTTCCACTTTTGCGGGGTCGCAAATTGCGATTCGGGCAATTTGCGACTCGCAAATGTTTGCTACATCTGGCCCTATTACCCTTGTTCCTGGAAATCCATGTGAGAGGAGCATGATTTATGTAAATAATAAAGGGGTGGCCTTCAAGATATCTAATTTTTTCTATAGCCCACTTAATAGCAAGGCATGCTTTTTTAATAGAGGGGTATGCTCGCTCATATGGAAATAACTTTCGCTGACAAAGAGGACAGGACATTCCTCACCCTTCTAACTGGTTTGAGAAAACACAGTTCCAATGCCAACATCTGAAGCACCTGTTTGCAAAATAATAGGTTTCTTATAATTAGGGGAGATTAGCATGAGGTGGGTGGTAATCATTGTTTTAATAAGGAGACGGCCTCTAACACATTAGAGGTAGGATTCTGAAAATCTCAGTTTCTGGATTTTTTCTTAAGGAGATCAGTCAAGGGGCCTGCTATCTGGGAGAAGTGAGGGATGAATTTTCTGTAATACCCCACAACTCCTAGGAAAGCCCTGATCTCCTTTTTATTTTTAGGAAACAGACTATGGGTGATTACTTTAACCTTTTCACTTTGGGGCTCAATCAAGTCTGTTTCCTAGCATACACCAAAGATACTTGACCGTGCTAAAAGCAACTTTAGATTTTTTTTTTTTTTGCATTGATATGTCGGTTGGCTTGGATTCATTCAGTTAAGACCTTTTTACAGATGTAGTAAATTAATTTTTCCAGGTTTTACTAAATATTACCATATCATCTAAATACGCGACTGTGTATTGTTGATGGCTCTCTTTACTCTTTCTAAAGTTGCCAGAGCTCCAGATAACCCAAATGGAAGCACAGTGAAATGGTATTGACCATCAGGGGTAGAGAATGCTGTTTTTCTCGGTCATCCCACTTGAGTAGTACCTGCTAATAGCCTGTAGTGAGGTCAAAAGTGGTGATATATTTAGCACCCTCAACTTCTCAATCAGCTCATCAATTCTAGTTAAGGGATATCCATCTAGTTTGGAGGTGTTGCTTACTGGTCGAAAGCTTATACAAAATGGAATACTCCCATATGGTTTAGGTCCCCAAAAAAATGGGAGAACACCAATTACTAGTAGAAGGTTCGATAACCCCTAGCCGTAACATTCAATCTGTTTCCTTCTTCTATCTAATAGCCTGTTGTCTGGCAGCCGGCACATGGTAAACTTTTTTCCTTACTTTGATTCTTTCTATAGTAGGGATAGAATGAGCTACTAAGTGTGTTTTACCGGTGATATCTAAAAAAATGGAGGGAAACTGTTACAAAGTATGAAGTAGTTCTTCTTTCTGCTCACTGGATAGGTTGTCATTAAGAGGAAGATCTTTTAGGTGGTCTGGGTATTAACAACAATGGTGAATTACATGTACCTGTTTAGGGGCAGGTCCTAGCCATTTGTTTAGGAGGTTGACATAAGAAATGTGTTCTACATTTTGAGCTAAGCATAAATTATATATTACTCTACCTATTTGTTGTATTATCTGTAAACGACCCTGACACTCAGCTCTCATTTCTTTGTCAGAGGTGGGGAGTAAAACCAATGCCCAGTCTCCTACTTGATATTTGCTCCATTTCTTTCCCTTGTCATATACATATTTCTGTTCTTTCTGACTTCTCTCTAAATTAGTATGAACAAGGGTTTTGAGTTTTTCCTAGCCTGAAGCATAATTGATTAGTATATTTTAACAGACTTCCTGCCTCCTCATTATTGTCTTTTTTCCCCAAACTTCTTTGGTGATATTCAGTAGGTTACAAGGTTTCCGTCTGAAAAGTAACTCAAAAGAGGAATACCCCAGACTGCTTTGTACTGTCCTCTTACTACGAACAAGGTTAAGGGAAGTAACAAATACCAATTACGCCCCACTCCTGTCAGCATCATCTTAAGTGCAAGCTTTAGAGACCAACTGTACAGCTCAACCAATCCATCCATCTGGGGATGGTAAACTAATGTTTTAAGATGCATAATATTGATCTGTTTGCAAACTTGTTTCATTAGTTTGGAAACAGAGTACCCTGATCAGTTAAGATCTCCTTGGGGAATCCCATTCGAGAGCACATTTTGATTAAATGGTGTGCTATAGTTTTAGTGTGGGTCAGTCTTCGAGGTTTCGCCACGGGATAGCGAGTAGCAGAGTCGATTAGTTCCAAAACATATTGAAAGCCACTGGATGACTTGGGTAAAGGGCTGATCAGATACAGTCCCACTGTCTCACTCGGGGTCCCTCTGATGGTTAAGTGTTGTAAGGGAACTGCCGGTGGTCTTTATGGGTTTCTCTTTTGACATATCTCACACTCTTAACAATACTTTTTTACTTGGGCCTATTCCTGGCCACTAGAAATGCTGTAGTATAGCCAGGGCCACTGGAATTAGAAATATCAGCAGTAAAATAAGATGAAGGGAAAGGCAAAAGTGTGAAGGAGGCAGGTAAACAAAGAAGTGTAAAGTAAGGAGGAAGATATAATGACTCAATATGGGTGAGGTTTTCAAACAATGACTCTAAATTCACTCCCATTGTTGCTGGAAACAGTGGTTGAAATTCTGTGATCAAAAGATTTGCAACCAAAGAGTTATGAACATTGTTTCTCTTCCCAGCCCACCTGAAAGTCATCTTCCAAGAAAAAACATTATTCTTTGATACTTCTGAGGCAGTGTGGGGCTGGATAGAGGGAAGCCCCAACCTATGTCCAAAGGAAGGGGGACTGGAGAAGGTAGGGGAGGGGTGTGTGCTGTGGATCATTCAGGCAAATGGCGCACAGCCCTTAAAAACACCCATGGCACAGGGAGCAGAGAGCATGATCCCTTGGGTCCAAGCGATCCCTCAGACAACATGATGCTGCCAAACTGATGGAGACGCAGTCAACATACACTGCACCCACTGATGTCCCTTCAGATCCCTAGACCTCAATTAGAGCCATACAGACAAACATATAGACGGGCACCAGACAAAAAGCTATCATGGTGCTCGGTGACCACACTTTGCATCTAATGCTACCCCCACATGGCTCCTTTATCTTTTCTTTACTTCAGAAGTTTTATAATGGTTTAGTTGAGGGGCTAGGCTTCTCGGGACGTTGGGGAGAAGGTTTGCTCAAGAGGGGAGATTCACATCTTAGGTAACCCAGTTGGATCCAGCTTTTAGTGGCACAATGACAGTTACTTCTAATTTGCAAAGTATGGGGTGGATGTGTAGGGGAGGGGGAGGTTTATTATTTTGTTTCAGATTTGATACCACAGAGAAACGCCTGACACTTGTGATGTTCCCAATATGACTACTGACTACACAGCACCACATCAAGCAGACCAGAATGCATGTGCAGGAAAGGTGAGCAAAAACCTCTGGGAGGATTCTCTGTCCTTTCATGGAATATAAATGGCTTGCTCAACAAAAGAAAGTGCAGAGCCATGTTCAAACACCACTACAGCTCAGACATCCTCCTGCTCCAGGAGACCCACCTCCTGGGCAATAATTGCCTTGCCTGGCCGCTAAGGTTTCTCACATATCTACCACTAGGGGTTCTATCATGGATCAAGGGGAGTGGCCATTCTAGTCTGCAAACACATCCCACTGACAGTGTCCAAGACGTGTCATGACTGGCTGGGCAGCTATGTGGCTGTGAAAGGCATATTGTGGGGTTTCCCAATTTCCATTGTTAGCATATATGCCCCCCTACCCTTGACTGCCGACTTCCTGGGTGGGCTGAGTGCTCTCCTTAGGGAGATGCCCAAGGCTCCGTGGTGCAATGGGGGGACTTTAATGGAATCTGCAATCCTGGCTTGGACCACTGTAGCATGTCCTCTGCTATTGGTGGGGGCCCACTCTACTATCTGCATTCCTATACAACTTATCCCTGGTGGATGAATGGAGGGCTCATTACCTGACAGAGAGAGGCTATATTTTTTACTCTGGAGCCACAGGATCTTCCTCCTGCCTAGACTACTTCCTAATGCCACCTCGAGAGGGACATTGAGTCCTGGGCGTTCACCTACTGGAAAAGGGCCTTTCTAACCACCCTCCTTTGGCTTTGGATGGGGTTTGGGGACCCCCTCGAGTCGCAGTGGGATGGCAACGAAGTTGATGGTTCCTGCAACGTGACGAATTTTAGTGAACTTGTATACACATGTGTCAGAGAATCTCAAAAGAAAATCACGGATCAGTTTACTTTCCTGGCGTCATGTGGTAGGCCCAAAAAGCCACTCCACATGGTGAAAAAAACAGTTTTTGCAAAGACCAAAGCCCTTACATCCGTCAAAGGGTGGAGGACCTTGAAGCAAAGGCGCTCGACCTTGAACTAAGTTACTATGATACTATAGATAATGAATTCCTCCGGGACTACCTCCATGCACAGATAGTGCTCAAACAAGGGCTAAGGGAGCTCTATGTGGGCAAAGTGTTGGGCCCCAATAGATTCCTGGATACGTTTTAGTGTCTGCTCTGGCCCCATACCACCCCTTGCTACTGCATACTTTCAATGAGGCCCTGGAGTGGGAAGATCTGCCCCAATATCTATGGGCAGCCGAGATCTTCGTTATTCCAAAACCAGGCCTCCAAGGCACCAAATGTGAAGAATACTGGCCAATAGCCCTACTGAACTCAGGGGTGAAAATCTGGGCCAAAATGCTGGCCACTTGGCTCCCTAGAGTGATCTCCCACCTGGTTCACCCAGACCAATCCAGGTTTATGCCCCACTGAGCCACTAGGCGCAATATCCAGAGGGTCTACAATGCAAAACAGTAGAACGAAAGGCTGCTGTGTCAGCAGATGCTGCTCATGGTTAACTTACAAAAAGCATTAGACTCATCAACTGGGACTACTTGTTCGAGCTTCTGGATCGATACGGCTTTGGCCCATACTTTGTTAGTTATGTACACCTGTGCTACACCAATTGTACGGCAAAGATACAAGTGGGGGAGCAGTGTCCGACTGGTATAACATACAGAGTGGCACTCGTCAGGGCTGCCCCCTCTTTTCCTTGCTGTTAGCATTAGCCATTGAACCATTGGCAGCTTGGGTGCGTATTTTCAGTGGTACACAGAGGTGAGTGACAGTATATCCCTCTACTTGGGTGACGTCCTGATGTTTTTGAATAACCCATAGGAATCGGGCCCATACCCTTCAAGTCCTTCAAATCTTTGGGGCTCTTTCTGGCCTCTGCATGAATGAGGCTAAATTGTCCATCAATCCCATTGCCCCGTGTCCACCGTCTATGCCCTATGACCTAAGATGAGGGTGATCCTGATGGGCTTTAAATACTTAGGGGTACTCATTACCTGCAACAGTAGCCGAGTATAAGAGTCCAACTAGCAATCGCAAATTGATGGTCTAGCCAAAGACACAAGATTCTAGTCAACTCTCCCATTATCCCTGCTAGGGTTCTCAGACATCTTCAAGATGGTATCCCTGCTGTGGCTTCTGTGCCAGCTATAGAATTATCTATAGCCAATCAGCTGTACTTTCTTCACCATAATTAACACCTTGCTACAAACTCTACTGTGGGGTGAGGGGGTTCCCATGAATTTCCCTGGGGAAGTGTTGTTGCCCCACACATGACAGTAGGATTGCTACCAAGCCGCCCACCTTCTCATTTTGAACGACTGGCAGTTCAAGGGCTTGGACGATCCCGCATAGGCAATTAAGGGGTGGATCATGGGCCCTCGAACCTCCTGCATTTACTCTGCTGGGCACACGTCCAGGCCTTCTGCCCACCGCATCAAGGTTTGTGCTGATGATATGGGCAGATGCGCTCAAATCAATGGGATAAGGCAGTAAACACACTCTGGATACCCCACTATGGTGGGTAAATCATCTCCCAAAGGTTGCAGCTCTTTGCGGCTTCTTGGCCCAGGACACCATAGGCATCTCTGTGCTCAGAGACGTTATGTGTGATGGGTGGTTGAAGTCCTTACAGGACTTACAATTAGAATATGACCTCTATCGCTCCAAATTCTTCTGAAACCTACAGCTCCGACATAGTCTCATGCCCTATATATAGTCAGTGCAGAATATCCCTGACTATTCCCCACTTGAGACCAAACTCCTCCTGACTAACACCAGAAACAACAAACTTTCAGACATATACCGTATGCTCCTCTGCAATTTGCCGGATGTTTTGGCAGGAGTGAAAGAAGGGTGGTAATGAGAACTGGGCCACCTAGATGATGAGGACTGGATCTAGGCGGTCGCCGCCCCAAGGAAGGTGGTGATCGTGACTCAGTTTCACCTGATCCAACTCAAATTTTTGCACCGCATATACCTCACTGAGCCCGGTTGCTCAAGATAGGACTGATACATTTGAGCAAGTATTTACGATAACACCACCCGGATGGAGACTTAATGTATACTTTTTGGCATTGCCTTACTCTTTCCTCCTCCTGGGACCAGGTATCCTGGAGGGGATCCTGGGCTTGAAAATTCCTAGGGACCCAAGCTAGCCATATTACATGTCACAGAGGGCATCAAGAGGAATAGATAAGAAAGGGCACTGCTGTGTTTAGGTTTCGTTGGTGGTAAACGCGACATAGCACAGGTATGGAAAACAGCAACGGCCCCATCTGTAGCTAAATGGGCTAAGGGTGTGGATCACTGCATGGGTCTAGAACGTTTGGGGGTGCCCCCAAAAACACCACCATAAAATTTGGAAGGGCTGGGCCCAACCTACGGGTATTACGCTAGAACCGTGCTCGCCGCAACCCTGGTCCACAAGCAGAGAAATACACTCCATATGCTGTTATAATTCTCCTGTATATTTTGTCATTGCGTAGCAATATATACTCCAAGATGTGTAGTTATAATCCTGTACTTTCTGCTTTGCATACTGTACCCAATGTGGAACGGTTTGTTTAAAACTAACATAAAAAAATCTTTACGAAAAACAGAGTTATGAACGTTGTGTAAGCAACTAAGAGTTAGCTTCAGGCTCTCTCCCCCAGAGCTCTATAGGTAATTTGCCATTGCTCAATTGGCACTGATTTCTTCAAAATATATTAGAACTACTCTCCTGCTCATGAGGAATGAAACTATACAGACAATCTTCACTAGGAAAAGATTTGCAAGGCCAGATTCGACTTTCGATAGGGATCTGCTAGCCTTCTAATGATCCTTCTAAATTGGCAAAATGGAAAAAACCTGGACCGACCCTGAACCAAAGGCTCTTGTTATTTATGGTCACTTATAATGGCAATAAATGCCAGGGGCACTTGGTTGTCCCGTCATCCACGCATGCAGGTGGGCCGAATAATGGTTGCTTAATGACGGGGCGGAGACAGATTACTGCGTACTCGCAGGCCTAAGACTCCGGCAAAGATTCATGGTAGGAATACTAAGGAGTAATGAGAAGGGAGACTGTAAATTTCATGTGACATGTTATAATAACCGTCAGTAGCACCGCGGGTGACAGAACCGCAGTAGAATTGATTATATCTTCCACCGGGCCGTTTAAAAAAAAAAAAAAAAAAAAACGACAATTAAATACTTCAGTTTAGGATTAAGTTTCACACCCACATTAACAAAGGTAAAACAGAAGATATGCTGTTTTGTTTCTGATGTATTTCTATCTACTCTGCCTCTATTTTTCTTGTTGGAAGGGAGGTAGCAAAGGGGTGCAGTGCGTGTGACCGTTTCCTCTAGTGGCACTTCCTGTGTTAGTCTCCAGCCGTGAGAAACCGCAACTCATGCAGGCAATTCACAATGGGAAAGTGCGGCCAATGTGTTTTCTTTTTTATGCCATTTTCCATCTCCTACAGGTTTAATATGTTTATTTATTTGTTCAGTGGAATTTAAAGTGCAGTGCAGAGGGGAAGGAAACAAAATTGTAGATGTATGCTCGATCCTTGTCTGAAGCGCGCAGCTACATACTGGATCTCCGATTTTTCTCATGCCCATTTTTTTGCCCTTGGTGGTCGAAAATCAGGGTTCGAAGTACATTAAAGAAAGTATGTGAAGTCTGATACTGAGTGCAATGGGAGCCTTTTTAGTAAGTTTTGGTTTAGTGTCACTGTATTTATTTTGTTGGTCTTTCACCTTCAGGAAGCTGGGGATAATATAACACACACCTTAACTGAAAAATAAATGCAAGTTTAACTAATCAGAGGGAAATGCATTAATTTACATTATGAAATCTCAATTGGTTAGTGTGAAAACTGTAGATGTCTGCGTGCGTAACCAGAGAGCCATGAAATTAAAACCTGGTTGGTGCATTGCAGAAGAGTTAGGTGCATTTTTAGTGTTACAAGGTCCACGCCTGTGACAGAAAGCATTGTGAATATGTAAGTCATTATTTTAAACTTGCATTTCACACAGTATGATAGGCTACCTAAAGTACCCAAACCGATGTAGGCTCAAGATAAAAAAAAAAGTGCTTTCAAAATTGAAACTTTAGTAATATGCAGGGTAACATTTTTATAACTGTCCATTGAAAGCATGTACTCCAAAGTTCATTTAGTAACACTCTTACAATGCCTGTCAAAAAGAATAAATCATTGTCATCATGGAGTTTTATGTGATGTTATCTTTACATTTGCATATCAAACAATTGCACACATCTACTTTTCTTCCAGGCAAATTAATTTTTTTAATTGTGGTGTTTTATAAAGCATTGATTTTCACCTCATGATAACTTAAAGCCCTCACTGTATGTAAATAAGGTACGACAAATATATATAGAACAGTAATAAGAATAACAAGGCAATCAGAATACATTTGGGTGGGATGGGAAAACTTGGTACATTCTGCGGTCACTTACCTTTAGAATTTTTTAGGCAAAGACTTTCTTAAAACTTAGAGTTTTCAAAAGATTTTTGAGCCAGAAGTTGTTGGGTTCATTCTGGGTTTGGGGCTTCAAGGCATTCCACAATTTTTGACTCAACAATACCAAAGAACACCCTCTGTGATTTTGATGGTTGAAGAGCTATAAAACAATAGGATATGATGATGTGGATCATAAGTTCCTAAGCGGGGTGTAGTGCGAGAGAAGTTTTTGAAGTATGCCTGCCTTTGTTCCAGTAAGCGCTATTAGATAGTGCAAAGTGCCTTGCAAGCAATGCTGCAGCAAACAATAAAATGATGGAAAGAAGGCTTGAACTAATCTCAGCCACTGCCGATGGCTTGGGTCGCATAACTGTCCTTCATTGTTTGTTCACCATGCCACTGCTAGCCGGTCTGGTCCTTAGTAAGTAAACTTACAAGGGGACGCGTATAGGTCGATGAACTTTTTGGATCTCATGGAATATTCTAGTCATGTAGTGACTCTCAGAATCAATAATAAGCATAAACAACTATTAACTTTTATTAATCAACATCTATAATCATCTATTCATAAATAACTACAACTTAGTAAAGAGTTAAACAGTTTTTATTTCCCTGTTGATTACGATACTAAATCATCTGTTAGATCAAACCATATTCAATCAGCTCAATTATTAATTTATTAATGGAACATCAAAACATAGCTTGAAAAAAACATATGCGAGAATGCACCTACATACGCCAAAAGAATACCAGCATTAATAGCAGAGTTCAGCAGATAGCTCGTCAGTCATCTGTCACTGTCGTCACCCTAAAAAGCCTACCTAACCAAGATTAGCATTAGCATGTGGGACTTCATGCAAAGCAATTAAGAGAAAACATACATTTGGAAAAACATCTTTCTAAGTGAAAATTCTATAATCAGCGCAATTGGTACCTAGAAGAAAAGGCACAATTAGTCAGTCACATTTTCATAGCTACCTATCCACAGAATGGATCAGCAACAAAGTCAATCTTTGTCTTCAGGTGATCAATTGGTCAGCTACACATCAGGTTCTCAGAGTATGAGCACAATGACAGACTCTCGAACAGCGTCTCCTGACGTCATCAATTCACCCTTCGCATCTGCCTAAATTCTCCTGCATCTGCAATTTTCCCCCCTTGTCATGACTTTTTATTAGGGTCTCCCAGTCCATCCCCCTAATTCCCAATTGGTCAGTCAGTCAGCAGATATGACTTTACCCTATAGTATTTGTTTACCAAAGCTACCAATTTTAATATCAGTCCTTTCACAAGATGCGGATTGGTCCGCTATACGATGTCCTCATCATCCGGCTCTTCAGGTATCGAAATTGTTGCATGTTCCTCTTCAGTCAGTGCCTCCATTGTTCAAGTCCTGGGAAAGTACATTTAGCCTACTCTACACATAATTGTATCAAATTGTCTTCATCATCTCCTGTTTGCGTGTACATTGCAGAAAATGCTATCTGAGCAACTTTAATATTGGGTGGATCAAGGACGGGTCATAGGTCCAGCTTCTTGCAACGCAGTTAATATTTCAGCTCTCTGTGTGCGAGGCCTAGGGAGACTAGGCCATAATTTCAGCTAAGTTAACACTACAAGTTAAGGTAAAACATAGGTTATACATTTCAACATGACATATTACTACATTATTCTTATACATTTTCATTATTTCAGGCAGTTACAGTTATATTAGTACAGTCTCGTATAAGTGGCTGACATGCCCGGAGGGCAATCTATGAAACACGCACATTATTTTTTTTACGATGAATTTCTCTATAAACTTTTCATTATTCAAAACACTTAAACATGATTAATAATTTTCTAATTAGCATATCTGCTTTAACACTACTCTAGACAGAGACCAGCCATTTGCAAATCATTCTTGGTCCTACTCCAATAGAACCTATCTAGCTCAAATAGCCAGGCCAGGTTCCTCTAGGTAGGAACACAAGCACCTGTTAGCACGTCTGACCTTAATAAGTAAACTTACAAGGGGACGCGAACAGGCCGTTGAACGTTTGAACTCGCAATTAAGATGATCCCACCATAGCTCCAGTACATGCAGATCAATAACCAATAATCAATAAACAATATCAATAATCAAAAATAATCAATGACATTAATAATCAATTGGAGTCAGAAATTGTCACACACCATAACCTTTCAGTCATGAACAACCACACCTTTTAGTAAAAGTTAGAATATTTATTTCCCTTTGTTAACAATGCTAACGTCATGTAAATTAATCTCAAAATCAAATGATGCAAATACAGAAACAACACTGGCTGTCCAAAGCGACGGAAGAAACGTAATCTTATCAAAGCTTGAACTATTACACATTCTAAGGTTATGGTGAAAATTAATAACAAGAACAATTACACAAACGAGATCACAGACATTTTGATTCAGCAGAGAAATTCATCGAGCATCATTCCCTATTTGCAGACTTTCATTAGTGAGAATCCTTATCTAACATCAGATTAGCAACAGCATGTTGGGCCTCATGCAAAACAATTAAGTAACACAAATTTGGAAAACAACTAACTATGGCTCTATCAAAACAATGTGGCTGGTACCTAGAAAGAAAAAGCAAATAGGCGTAACGTACATATGGGTACATTAATACCTCCCCTCAGTTGGATCGGCAATTTAAGATAGTCTTCGACATCAGGACATCAGTTCAGTCAGCAAGGCATCAGGATTCAGCATCAAAGTTTAGAATACGCAAAATCTTTAAGCATGAGAGTTAAGCACGTCTCTTGTCAAGACGCACAAGAAAATATTGATCTTTTGGCCAGCAAGAGAATGGGCAATGGGGCTGTCTTCTCTCGATGCAGTCTTGTTAATTTAAATTCATTAAAACTATTTCCCAAATCCTTCTTGGTCAAGGGATCGCATGTTCATACTTTGTTCAATACAACTAAAACTCAAAATCTATGAATTCTACCATTACTCCGTTCACATGTCGCTGATTGTTTTTTCCTGCAATGTCCTCATCTTCTGGCGTGTCAGGTAACAATATTGTTGCAGCTTCTCCAATCCGTGTCTCCATTGTCATTGCCATTGTCCTTTTGAGAAAATCAGTCTCACACACATTACACACATATTGGTGGTCATTACAACATTGGCGGTAAAAGCCGCTTACCGCCGTGCAGAAGACCTCCAACACACCGCCGCGGCCGCGGAATTCCGCCACAACTATTATGACCCACATCTCGGAATCCGCCAAAATTGAGACACCCACACAAGTCTGCCACACCAAAGGTCAGTGATAAACTGGCGAAAACAAAACTGACACCGTCACGCCAACAGAAATACGCCCACACTATCACGACACACGAATCCACGCGGTGGTCTTTCAATCGCGGTATTCCATTGGCGGTACACACCGCCGCGCTCAAAATACACACACTCTTACAAAACACAGCCACATTGGACAAATCGAAATGCACACACCTGATACACATACACACACCACTCCCACACATCCAATACAATATAAAACACACACCCACATCACCCACAATCCCCTACGACCACTATTACAGAGAGAAGGCCAGAGAGAGACACCACCATCCACAAACTAGCATCCACAGGTACTCAACACCATCACCCACACAACTTCCACGCACAAAACACCACACACCACTACATATCACCACACTTATCACCACACACTCCACCCCACACATCACCTACACCACCCCATGGCACGGCAAAGACACCCCAGGTTCTCGGAGAAGGAGCTCAGGGTCATGGTGGAGGAAATCGTCCGGGTAGAGCCACAGCTATTTGAAGCACAGGTGCAGCACACCTCAATTGCAAGGAAGATGGAGCTATGGCGAAGAATAGTCGACAGGGTGAACGCAGTGGGACAACACCCAAGAAATCAGGACGACATCAGTAAGAGGTGGAACGACCTACGGGGGAAGGTGCGTTCCATGGTCTCAAGACACCACCAGGCGGTTCAGCGGACTGGCGGCGGACCTCCACCTCCTCCCCCACAACTAACAACATGGGAGGAGCAGGTCTTGGAGATTCTGCATCCTGAGGGCCTCACAGGAGTCGGTGGAGGAATGGACTCTGGTAAGACAAATCTTAACTATTACATCCCCCACCCTACCTGCATGCCAGCACATACCCCCACCCTCACCATCAGTCTCATCACACCAACTCCTCACAAATGTACCAATATCACAAACCACCCATCCCAACACCAAGCCCTGCATGCAAAAACAAAGCATGGACACCCATCACTAAAGCATGCCCACTGCACATACCCATACAACCCCCTAAACCATCATCACACAGGCCCCCACACAGGAATGCCAGCACTGGGGTACACGGTCACCCACCCATTGCACACCATGACACACACAGATGCAATAATCATGCTTTTCCACCCCTGCAGGACCACTACCCAACGTCACCAGACAGGAGGGTCCAGACATCTCCACCCCACCCACAGAAGAGGCCCACAGTGATGACAGCAGCTCTGTCCTCCTGGATCTAGATGACCAGCCCGGACCATCGTGGGCCTCGGGACAGTCGGTTCCCCTCACACAGGCACAGGCCACCACAGACCTTCCACCCTCTGGTAACACCAGCACAGCACCCACCCAGCGGGCCCATACCTCCGTCCACCACTACAGGGAACTCAGGATAACCCACCACCCCAACAACAACAGGGGCCTGGGGGCAGTGGTAGTGGGCACACGGGCCAGGGGACGGAGGCACAGAAACACAGGGGAACTGGGAGGGCTGCTGTGCGTCAGGGGGCGGACAGGCCCGGGGAACCCACTCTCCACGAGGCCCTCTCCTCCATCATGGGAGCATACCACCACTCCCAGGAGACGATGGCAACGGTCCTGGCCAAGTTTCAGGAGACCCAGCGCATGCAGGAGGAACAGTATTTGGGGTTCAGGGAGGAACTCAGAACCATCAGCTCTGCCCTGGGCACCATCGTAGGGGTGCTGAAGGAAATACTCAACACCAGGAGGGACACTGTGGCACTCCAAGGGGCACCTGACACTAGCATGGACGATGAACTGCCCACCACCTCCGCCGGTGCTAGTGAACAGGAGGCACCGCCACAGGACCACCACACCAGCACCCCACCCCCTGCAGAGGGAGAACCACCCCGCAAGCGGTCCCTGAGATCCAGGAACAAGACAGAGCACGATGCCAAGACCCCCGCCAAGAAATGAGACCACCCTGATTGTCCCACCTTGTCACCCTGTCCATATTGGAACTGCCCCAGCTCCACTTCCTATGCCCATATGGGCAATGCACCTATGAGACAAATAGACTGGACTCTGCCATGGACATTCCTCCGCCATCACCCCTCACCATTTTACTACCCCCTCCAATATTGAGCACTTAAATAAACACACTTAAAGCACAAAACAATCTGGAGTTTGTCTGTGATTTCGAAATAGTGTATTTGCAATTACAGTGACAAAATTTCCAGGAAATAGTAATGTCAACATACCGTTGTCACACAGCTCTAGTCCATGAGGAATCTAAGCAGATGACACACGTTGGGACCCCACCTGTGAAACCGTAAGGGAAAGTGACAGCTCAGTGACCATACACTGGGTGAAATCGACAGACAGGAGAGAGGTAGAAGTGTAAAAGTACTTGTAGTAGGCAGGAATGTATTCTCACCTGTGTCTCACTGGAAATGTTGCTGGATGACTGAGTCCCTGTTGTCAATGTCTTCTTCCTCTGATTCCTCCTCATCACTGTCCACAGGCTCCACAGCTGCCTCAACACCGCCATCTGGACCATCCTCCTGCAGAAAAGGCACCTGGCGTCGCAAAGCCAAGTTATGAAGCATACAGCAGGCTACGATGATCTGGCACACCTTCTTTGGTAAGTAGAATAGGGATCCATCTGTCATATGGAGGCACCTAAACCTGGCCTTCAGGAGGCCGAAGGTGCGTTCGATCACCCTCCTAGTTCGCCCATGGGCCTCATTGTAGCGTTCCTCTGCCCTGGTCCTGGGATTCCTCACTGGGGTCAGTAGCCATGACAGGTTGGGGTAACCAGAGTCACCTAATAGCCACACCCGGTGCCTCTGTAGTTGACCCATCACATAAGGGATGCTGCTATTCCACATTATGTAGGCGTCATGCACTGAGCCAGGGAACATGGCATTCACCTGGGTGTTGTACTGGTCTGCCAAACACACCAGTTCACTCCTGTGGGGGGGACCAAAGCCACATGGGTCCCATCAATGGCACCTATGATGTTGGGGATATGTCCAAGGGCATAGAAATCACCTTTCACTGTAGGCATGTCACAGCGGACGGTGCCTATGAAGGACAACAGCGAGCAGAGTCAAACAACTCAGAGGTATGTACCCACAGTCTAGACCGAACACGATTCATACACAAAATCTGGCCTGTATGTGTGTTGAGAGTAGGCCTAGGTATGTGTGACGCAGTTGGTAACTAGGCCATGTGGGCCCCTGAAATGGCGGCTGCCTGACCTCTAAAGCGGGACAATGGGATGTGAGGTAACAGCGCTGGCGTTGTACACCGTCGCGGTAGGCGGTCGAAGACCGCGGCGCAATGCTGCATTGGTTAACATTGGACCCTATGGGTCCCAGGAGCCAATGAAGATGTACGCCGGCGGTGATGGTACGCACCGCCGCGGACGTGACCGCCGCGGACGTGACCGCCATTTTCTAGCTGTTGAATCACTCGATACCTGATCTTCGACAGGAGAGGACCTACACTGCAAGTGCTGCTGTGACCTCGGTCTGGAAGAGACAATGGCTCGTGCGTCTGGGGAAAGGGCCCCTGCCTTCACTGCGGAGGAGTTGGAGAAGCTCGTCGACGGGGTTCTCCCCCAGTACACGCTACTCTACGGTCCTCCAGACCAACAGGTAAGTACACAGGGAGCATGGTGTATGGGCCATGCGTGTGTGTAGAGGGCTGGTTGTAAGAAGGAAGGGGGCAGAGTTCTGCATGCATGAAAGACGGTGGGTGCATGTGCCACATGGCAAGGGTAGGGATGGGGGCCACTTACTTTGACGGTGCAGTTGGTAATGACTTCTCTTCTTCCCCTGTACATTTCATGTAGGTCAGCGCACACCAGAAGAAGGATATTTGGCGTGCCATCGCCAAGGATGTCCGGACCCTGGGGGTCCACCACAGACGGAGCACCCACTGCCGGAAGAGATGGGAGGACATTCGCAGCTGGAGCAAGAAGACGGCGGAGGCTCAGCTAGGGATGGCCTCCCAACGTGGGAGGGGTGCCCGTCGAACCATGACCCCCCTGATGTTCCGGATCATGACGGTGGCCTACCCGCAGTTGGATGGGCGCTTGAGGGCATCACAGCAGACACAAGGGGGTGAGTACACTCTCATTCTGCTGACTTTGCGCGCAGTGGAGGTGTCTGAGTGGGGGAGGAGGGCTGTGGGTTTCCCTAGGCCAGGGTGACTACCGTAGGCTAGGCCCCTTCGTAAGGCTTGGCCCTGTGGCCCCCCACCCCACCTCTTTAGAGTGCCAAGTACAGGTATTCATGCCCCTGTGTCAGCTATGTGTGCAGATGTCGTCCATAGCCTTGTAGGCCATTACCAAGGAATTGCACTGTAGAGTCCAACAGCGCAATGTCGTGCAGGGGGCTGCTGTGTCTGTCTTGTCCGCCAACGGTAGCGGTAATGCATGCACTCAACATGTCTTTCTTCTGTTTCCCCCCCCCCTATTTTTTGCGGTCTCCCTGTTCTTGTGTGCATTAGCATCATCAGGCGGAGGTGCAGTGGCTCCGGAGCACGAGGGAGCTGCATCCCACATGGGCATGGAGGCCCATACTATGGACTCAGAATACACCAGTGGGACGGAGGGCGAGGGGAGCACCACGGCGTTCACAGGATCTGCAACCAGCGACACAGACTCGTCCTCCGATGGGAGCTCCCTTGTGGTGGCGGCAACATCTGGGCCCCCCACTTCAACAGGTACAGCCGCCACCCCCCCTACCAGCACCGCCCTCCCAGCAGCCCTTCAGCCTTCACCTGTGCCCTCTCACCCAGGAGGGTAGGCATCACCTTCGCCCCAGGCACCTCAGCCCCTGACCCTGTCACCTCTGCTGCCCTCAGTGAGGAGGCCATTGACCTCCTCAGGTCACTCACTATTGGGCAGTCTACCATTTTGAATGCCATCCAGGGTGTAGAAAGGGAGTTGCAACACACAAATGCATTCCTGGAGGGCATTCATTCTGGCAAGGCTGCCCTTCATCAAACCGTTCAGATTCTGGCCTCAGCACTGATGGCAGCCATTGTCCCTCTGTCTAGCCTCCCCCCTCCAACTTCCTCCACCCAGACCCAATCCCCTGTACCTCTGCCTATCCCAAGCACACCATCAGACCAGCCTGCACACACCTCAACACACAAGTGAAGCTCAGGCAAACATAAGCACCACACATCCCACAGGCACTCACGCAAGCATCACACACATACAGACTCACCAACATCCACTGCCTCCACTGTGTCCCCCTCCTCGTCGTCTCCCTCCTCCCTCACAGTCTCGTCTACACTCACACCTGCATGCACTACCTCTACAGCCACTACGTCCCGCACCAGCACACCCAGCAGCACACCCCGCTCACGTGCAGTCACCACCCCCACTACCATACACACGTCCCCTGTGTCCTCTCCCAGTGTGTCTGTGACGCCCCCTCCCAAGATACACCAACGCAGGCACACACCCACCCAACATACACCCACCTCACGACAGCCTCCAGCGCATGCACCTTCACCCAAAGCCACAAAAGTTACACCTCCTACAACCACCTCCTCTTCCTCCACTCCCAAACCCCCTCCAGCTACCCTTCCCAGTGTCTCCAAACAACTTTTCCTGTCCACCCTTAACCTATTTCCCACCACCCCCCGTCCAACTCATAGGTCCCGTACTAGCACCTCAACCACAAAATTACCGAGACCAGTGGTGCCTGTTGTCACAGGTATGTGGATTGCACCGGCCACCAGGCCAGCCAGTGTATCACGGAGCCAGAGCACAGCCAGTCCCCCCAGTGAAGCACCAGAAGTTGGCCAGTGCCCGGCGGGAGAGGGGGAAGACTCCAGCCACTCAAGCCGATCACAGGGGTCCCGGGGGAGTGTGGACTCTGCTGTGACTCCTCCCAAGGTGGGGAAGGGGCAGAAGAAACCCGCAAAGTCTGGGAGGAGCAGCACGGCGGAGAAGACCACCATCATCCCCGCTGGGCAGGAGGGCCCTGCCAGCCCCATCGTCGCTGCCCAGGAGGGCCCCGCCAGCCACAGCCCAGCTGCCCAGGAGGGCCCCGCCAGCCACAGCCCAGCTGGCCAGGAGGGGCACGCCAGCCACAGCCCAGCTGCCCAGGAGGGCCCCGCCAGCCACAGCCCAGCTGCCCAGGAGGGCCCCGCCGGCCACAGCCCAGCTGCCCGGGAGGGCCCCGCCAGCCACAGCCCAGCTGGGCAATGCAGGACCGCCAGCCCCAGCCCAGCTAGGCATTGAAGGACCGCCAAGGCAAGCACCGCTGAACAGGGCCAGGACCGCCAAGGCAAGCACCGCTGAACATGGCAAGCACCGCTGAACAGGGCAAGGACTTCCAAGGCAAGCACCACTGAAAAGGGCAAGGACCGCAAAGGCAAGCACCGCTGAACATGGCAAGCACCGCTGAACAGGGCAAGGACCGCCAATGCGCAAGCACCGCTGAACAGGGCAAGCACCGCCAACTCAAGCGCCGCTAGCCCATGAGCGGCAGGGGCAGTGATGCAACAGGGACCGTCACGGGGTGAGTGCTGCACTCTGGGCACCAGTCCCCCTCCAGAACCAGTGGAGACCTGCATCCACTCCGTCTGTCCTGCACAGGATGAAGCCCTCTGGGCACCAGTCATCCTCCAGAGCCAGTGGAGACCTGCATCCACTCCATCTGTCCTGCACAGGATGAAGCACTCTGGGCACCAGTCTCCCTCCAGAACCAGTGGAGACTGTTATCCACTTGAGAGACTGTGGCTTTGCACTCCCCAGGAGGGTACAGTGGGCAACCGACCCACTGGAGAGACTTGAGAGACTGTGGCTTTGCACTCCCCAGGATGGTACAGTGGGCAAACCACCCACTGTGGAGACTTGAGAGACTGTGGCTTTGCACTCCCCATGATAAAGCAGTGGGCAACCCACCCACTGTAGAGACCTGAGAGACTGTGGCTTTGCACTCCCCAGGATGGTACAGTGGGCAACCCACCCACTGGAGAGACTTGAGAGACTGTGGCTTTGCACTCCCCAGGATGGTACAGTGGGCAACCCACCCACTGTAGAGACTTGAGAGACTGTGGCTTTGAACTCCCCAGGATAAAGCAGTGGGCAAACCACCCACTGGAGAGACTTGAGAGACTGTGGCTTTGCACTCCCCAAGATGGTACAGTAGGCAAACCACCCACTGTAGAGACTTGAGAGACTGTGGCTTTGCACTCCCCATGATAAAGCAGTGGGCAACCCACCCACTGTAGAGACTTGAGAGACTGTGGCTTTGCATTCCCCAGGATACATCAATGGGCATGGAACCCCCTCGTGGATCTGGCGCCGTGCACTCATCCGGCTGAGGTGCCCCCCCTTCCCTTCCCCCTGAGGTGCCTGTTGTATTTCTATCTGATGCCCCTGCAGTGTTCTCTCCGTCATGTTCGGGTACTTGTGTGGGCCTCGCCCATGCATTTTGGGCCCAGTGGTCCACGGACTATGAATAGTGCAATACCTGGACTACTATTTGTGGTGTATATTTTGTTAATAGTGTATATATGTATATATTTACTTACTCTATTTGGATATATTACAATGGTTCCACTCATTTCCTTTTGTCTTTGCATTCTTCCGGGGGGGTTAGGGGGTGTTACTGTAATATTTGGATATGCATTGGTGTGTGTGTTGTAGTGGGTGAGGGTGGGGGTGGGGGTGTTGCGTGTGTGTGTCCCTGTATTTTGCCTCCCCCCTCCCCTGTGTCGTAGGTGCAGTACTCACCGTGGTCTTCGCCGCCGGCGTTAGTGCTCCTGGTACAGGAGCAGGAAGACTAGTGCAGGAAGAATATGGAGTTCCTGCTCCATGGTGTCGTTGTTCCTCGTGGAGTGTGTAGAGGTGAGCGTTTTCACTTTGAAATGGCTGTTTCTGCCGTGTTTTTATCCGCGGTGAATCCGCCCTGGAAAAGGTGGCGGATTGGCCTGTCATAATAGTGTGGGCGGTACATTGTCTCCCGCCTGTCCGTTTGCGGTGACCGCCGCGCTGTTTGTACCGCCGTGGCGGTCTGAGTGTTAAAGTGGCTGTCTTTGTTGGCGGTTTCCGCCACAGTCGTAATTCCAAAATTTTTACCGCCGGCCTGTTGGCGGTTTTACCGCCGCTTTAACACCGTCCGCCAGGGTTGTAATGACCACCATTGTTACATATCGCAAGAACAGCATCTTTTAGCAGTTGGCTCTCATGAGAAAACTTTCCAGCTACGAGCACATTTACACAATACAATGGAAAATCACAATTTAACTCTCTAGGACAGCCATTTATTAAATATTAAGAAATACAGCTTGACATGAGGTCTGGCAGCTAGGCCAAGACCCTCGCTAAGTTAAGGCCTACAATTAATAAAGCTAATACATAATGCATAACCCTTCATATGACATATTACTACATTTTTCAAACATATGCTCAACAGTTCATATTAATGACTACTAGTAAGTACACTTCGTCCACTCATCGTGATCACATTTTCAAATGCGTGCATTATTTTTCTATGTTACTATATTTTCTATGCAAATCCATTACTCAGAATACATGAACACCTGTTAATATTTTTTTTTATTAAACCACTTGCACTAGCACACCCACAGACCAGTTTTGGGCAATTGGCTGGCAGACAGTGAAACATTTTTAAAGCTGTATTAACCTTCTCAGATCTCAGTGAGGTTGGCACAAGTTTGGTGACTTAGCGATAAAGCGTTTGAATTTTTTATAGGTTCTTTGGCAGGCATGTGTAACTCACATTTCAGTAAGGTGGCGGATTGGCCTGTCATAATAGTGTGGGCGGTACATTGTCTCCCGCCTGTCCGTTGACCCACTCCCCCACCCCTCATTTACCTTATTTTTATGAGTGTGTCTTTGTGTATTTTATGCTTTTTTAACTTTTCTGTATCTTTTGTCCTTTTTTGCCTTTCTACTTCCTTAGATCTTCCTTTCTGCTTCTCTGTTCTCTTCCTTCCTTCCTACTTCCTATTCCTAACCAGCACCATATTGGAGAAGCGGTAACAGACAGGAAGTGGCGGCATCAGTGCAGCTGCTTAAATCCACACATCAGGGCACAAGTCCTACAAAAAGAAGGGGGGGAACTAACCAAGTTAGGCAGTATACAAGTGACATCATGCTGCATGTCATCACAGTGTGACATCACAGCATCACAGGAAGTGACATCACAACCCATGACCTCACAGGAACTGACATCACAAGAAGAGATATCACAACATAACACTTCACATACATTTTGCAGTTCTCTCATAGGCACACTTGAGTTAATTATGATATTTAACATATGAGATTTTGTGTCTGGGTTGTGAAAAATAAGTGACAACCCTGACACAAAGGTGGGCCTCAATTTATATATTTATTATTAAAAACTCTCCCACAAAGAAGTTGGCAACAAGGAATAATATCTGTTCTGCAAAATTGGATGCAAAATCTATCATTTTAAAATATCTCATGGGGCTAAGGCACCAGCTGCGCAGAACTTTGTGTGCCAAGCAAATCCCAGGTAACAATAATAATAGTAAGATAACTTTGGAGGGTAACCCATTTGCTGGAGAGACCTGTGTTTTCTCTTGTCGCAGTTTTAAATCAAAGTAGTGTAGAGGGTTAATGTGTCTCCTGCAAAGCACATCATGCAGATGACAGATTTTTATTTTATGGCGCTAGGTAAGTGAGTTACTGCTTTTAACACAGAGATCTTTTTGTTATTTGCAGCTCATAAATTGTAAGCCTTCTAATATAGCAAAGTGAGCTATTAAGTGCATGTGACTCCTACACCTTGTAACCCTCACTGTTTTATGTAACGCATTTTGTACATTGATTCACACATTTATAGGTTTTATTGTCAATGTATTTTATGTATGTGTGATGTAAAGTGCTTTGACACCCTGCTTTGGGATAAGTAGCGCTGTAAAAAAATAAACAAAATAGCGGTACTTAAATTGTTAATTGTGTAAGGACTGGAATAGTCCAACACATCTGACATTCTTACAGTGCACGCTTATCTCATATAGAGAATTGAACAACCTAAAAATCATGCCCCTCAAGTATTTGTGAAGTTATAACAGCAAGCTGTGTACCTTTGTTTCCCTCCCCATGCATTTGCAACTAGGTGGACAGCTCAGATAGCTCCTAGTGGAAGGCCTAATGGCCCCTAAAATTGGGTTTTGTTACGGGCTCAGCTGCAGTCTTAAATTTGAAAGCTCCTCGCCGCCTGCATGTTGCTGCTTGAAACAAAAGCAGACAATGTGCAGATGCTGCTGAATGTGTCTCGTTGTCGGAAAATTGCACCAGGATAAGTTCAGCATATTTCAGTGGGGCCCACTTCTTTGAGGGTGGATGGCGTCTGCCCTGTGAAATTAGTGGGTGGATGTTGTGTACCCGCGTGTACCCGTGACTTGTGCTCTGCACACACCTTACATTTGTCAGAACTGCCAAGGGGGCAGTCCCTCTTTTTTTTCTGAGGCAGAGGTGGCCCCACTTGTCTTTATGTGCAATGCCACCTCCCCTCCATGATGTCAGCAGGCTGCAGGACTGGAAGGTGGTATGCCCTGCAGGTGCATCAGCTGCTGTGTGTCGAGAGCACATCAGTGCATGCGCCGGAGCACTGGGATCCAGTGCACCAATCAGCAGCTGACTCACCTCTGGGCTGACAATTGGATAGGGAAGAGGACTTGCTCAGTCTGCTGGGGGTCAAGGTTGCTGGGCTTGGTTAGTGATTTTTTTAGCTCTACAATACTACTAATATTTGTTTTTGAAAAAACATCCTGCTCACACTCAGTTTCGCTATGAATATTATGTGATCCAGCTTGAGCTAGCCAGGTACTCTGTGCTACCTAATCATACTTGTTGGAGCCCATTTGGGGTGATTATTTAAGAAGTCATGCAGACTCCTCTGTCCTGTCACTAAGATAATAATAATAGGAACATCAGTGAGTTAGTGTTCTCTGTGCCTTGCTTTATGTAGATCATACCGTCCCAATCTCCCAGTGATGGTTAGTATGCCTCTGTGCATCGAAAAGTTAGCCCATCAAAGATGGTTGAGAACCAAAGATCATTCATTGCAATGTCCAGTAGTTCAACATGTATTTTGTTACTTCAAGTGGTGGGAAGGGAATTGGACAGAATGAATAGGCAGTGCAATGGTCAAAAAGGTAGGAACTTTGATAACCTAAATCCTGGTGAAAGGATTGCTCTTAAAAACTACAGAAGGATGACAGTTTAATCATAAGAGAGACTGATAAAGGTGGAAATATTGTGAAAATGAACCACTCAGATTATGATCAAGAAATTCTAGACCAATTGAATGATACAATTTATGAGAGGCTAGATGTGAACTCTATTTTCGGTTTGACCAAATTAATTAAAACATGAATTAATTACATCAAGGTAATGAACACCATTCATTCCGGCTCTCCATCTGACCCCTGCCCGCACTACATCTACAACAAAGCAAGCTCCATCCTCACCTCCCAACTCCTTCTGATCATCAATCGCTCCTTCAAGACCGCCACCTTCCCGGAAGACTGGAAGCACGCCGAGATCAACGCCTTACTCAAGAAACCGCAGACGGACCCCAAGGACCTCAAAAACTACCAGCCCATCTCCCTGCTCTGGTTCCTGGCAAAGTTACTTGAGAAGATTGTCAACAGGCAACCATCCCACCACCTGGAGGAAAACAACACTCTGGACCCATCTCAATCCGGCTTTTGTAGTAATCACAGTACCAAGACCGCCCTCATCGCTGCAACCAACGACATCCAGACCCTCCTGGACAAAGGGAAACAGCAGCCCACATCCTCCTGGACCTCTCGGTCGCCTTTGACACCGTCTGCCAACATACCCTGCGCACACGCCTCCACGACGCAGGGATCCGCAACATGGCCTTGGACTAGATCACCTCCTTCCTCACCGACAGAAGACAGAGAATCCGCTTCCCACCATTTCTATCTGAAGCCACCAAGACCATCTGCGGCATACCACAGGGTTCCTCCCTCAGCCTGACACTTTTCAACGTCTACATGGCACCGCTCGCCAAAATCGTCCGATCACACAAACTCAACATCATCTCTTATACCGACGACTCCCAGCTGATCCTCTCCCTCACCAAGGACCCCGCAACGACCAAAACCAACTTCCACGAGGGA
Source organism: Pleurodeles waltl (assembly GCF_031143425.1). Taxonomy (NCBI): domain Eukaryota; kingdom Metazoa; phylum Chordata; class Amphibia; order Caudata; family Salamandridae; genus Pleurodeles; species Pleurodeles waltl. The sequence goes on along the minus strand of NC_090444.1, from coordinate 899,393,674 downwards.
ATGAAGGCCGTAGCCAACTGGATGAAGAACAGTTGACTAAAACGTAACTCAGATAAGACGGACGTCCTCATCTTCGGCCCCATCCCCTCTGCTTGGGACACCTCTTGGTGGTCGCCCTCACTGGGAGCCGCACCAGCACCCACCACCCACGCCCGCAACCTGGGTTTCATCCTTCACTCATCGCTCTCCATGACCCAGCAAGTTAATGCTGTTTTGTCCTCCTGTTTCAACACCCTTCGCATGCTCAGCAAAATCTACAGGTGGATCCCCACCAAAACCAGAAGGACGGATGCTCAGGCCCTCGTCAGCAGCAGACTGGACTACGGCAATGTCCTGTACGCGGGAACCACTGCAGCTCTCCAGAAAAGACTGCAATGGATACTTAACGCCTCCGCACGCCTCCTCCTCAACATCCCCCGCCATAGCCACATCACAGCCCATCTAAGAAACCTACACTGGCTTCCCGTCAACAAAAGGATCACATTCAAACTCCTAACCCACGCCCACAAAGCACTCCACAATGCAAGACCAGCATACCTCAACAATCGTCTCACCTTCTATACCCCGAACCGTCAACTCCGCTCCGCCGATCATACCCTCGCCGCCGTCCCTCGCATCCACAGGACAACATCCGGTGGCAGATCCTTCTCCTACCTCACAGCCAAGACCTGGAACTCACTCCCCATCCACCTACGGCAGACCAAGGACCTACTGACCTTCAAGAGACTCCTCAAGACCTGGCTGTTCGAGCAGTAGCAGCTCCCCCCACCCTCTCAGAAGCGCCTTGAGACCGTCACGGGTGAGTAGCATGCTCTACAAATGTTATGATTGATTGATTGGTACTGAGTAAAATAAAGTGGCATGAGAAATGTTTATTAAGTGATAACAAATACATGTACTTGCGAGTTGATTGACCCTAGACACCCTTGTCTTTATATTCTTCCTAAGGGGGCCAAAGAATCACCCTTTTCCTCCATGGTGGCCCATTATCTCGGGGATTGGTAGGCCTACTGAAAAACGGTGAGAATTTGTAGATTATTTTTCCAATCATATCTATTTCCCACATTCCTGATACCACAAGTATATTGAATATATTTTCAGATGTGACTTGGAAACCAGGCATGATGATGCTGACATTGGATGTAGTGTTGCTATACAAAAGTATGCAGCATGACAAGGGTTTAACAGCTCTCAAACATATGCTCAACGCGAGGCCTATCATCTCACCTGAACATAATGAGATGTTAGTATCAATGACAGAAATTATTCTTCAGAATAATGTGTTTCTATTCAACAATACATGGTATAAATAACTGCAAGAGACCGCAATAGGTTCCAGATTTGCCCCATCTCACGCGAACCTCTTTATGGGGTGGTTTAAAAAAGGGACACATATGGGGTTCAGGGGGCATGGAATGGTGTGGGTACATACTATACTGAGGTTGCTTCATTGATGATTGTTTTATGATTTGGACTGGATCTCTTGAACAACTGGAATCATTCTGTGCATACAGTATATGAACACCAATAACTGTAACACACAGTTTACTTACCAATATAGTGATGAGATAATAGTTTTTCTTGGTGAGGAATTATATGTTATTTCATAAGCCAACATCACACAATAGGTTGCTTAATAAGTCAACATCATGTAACTCGATCCAGCATGCATCTAGCTCGCACCCTAAATGCCAGATAAATGGCGTTCTATTTGGAAAGATGACGCAGGTGAGGCATAGTTGTAGTGAAGAATATAAATTTTGTAGGTGTCATAGAAATGCATTTTTTTTCAGAGAGGATATAACACACATATTGAAGAGGGTCAGGGGCAGGATTGTACAGATCAAGAGGTCTGACACCCTAGCTATAGGAAAACGTGATAAAGCACCAACAGAGAAAGTCTGATTGATCACAGAATACAACTCGGCTATATGCAATAAATGGTAGATTTGCATGTCGATGTTAAAAAAAACTATATGAGCAAGTTTGAAGATTGTGTGGTGTGCGGGGAGGTTATGAATAATCTTTGTAGCAGGTTCAAACTTGAGTCTGTGGTCTAGAACAGAACTTTTATAATGTTTTTAACATAGGTGTTAAAAATACAGAATAAGGCAACTCTGCTCTAGTTATTGATATGGGTAGAGTATGGCGCTACATCTAAAATGATTGTGGGTTTATTTTACATTTGTTACATTTGGTGGTAACACAATGAGTCACCTGATGGTTTGGCACAGGATTGGCATTTGAGGTGGGTGTTTGGACACTTAAATGTACACTCTGTGATAACACATATTTCACATGCCACTAAAGGCACAGACTGGGTGCACTAAATACATTTATGAAAATTGTGTTTTCACAGATCGATCTATTGACAAGTAGATGTACACTTTGTATATAATTATATAAACCACTTTGAAATTTCTGTGGTGAGTGGAGAGGTCATAAATAGTTTTGTAACAGGTTTAAATTTGAGTTTGTGGTGAATAAGAGCACTGTTCTAATGTCTTTAAATACACCAAATAAGGAGACTCTCTGCCCTGATTATTGACTCAGGTAGATTACAGTTCCACACTGGAACTGATAATGAGTTCCTTTTGCATCTGTTATATTTGGTGGTGACACAGTGAGTCAAATGGTGGTGATGAGGCACAGGATTGATGTTTGAGATGGGTGTTTTGACACTTAAAGATAAACATTGTGACAACTCACGGTTAAGAAACCCATGTATTGCCTATTGGGTTGTGATGTTGGGGACTATAGGGACTGATTCAAATATTAAAATGTGGTGGAGGGCCAATTGTTATGTCACACAGGAGCTTTTGTTGTTGTGAGTTCCCACCTGAGGATGCACTTACAGTGTGGCATGACACACATGTATATGGCACAGGGTAATTTTGTTAATCTAAGAAAGATTTCCTATGTATGAAAAGAGTCAATTAAGTTTATTTCTACCCCTGGCGAAGTCGTGAGGGTTATACGCCCAAGAAGACAAAACACATGTTGGCAGATGGAGAAGAATCCTAATAAGGAATGGACCTGGGAACCTGAAAGGACATTTAGTGTTTTGAAACAAAAAAACTCTTGGGCTGATTTAACAGCACCACTTTCCTTGCACCCATCAGAGCCCCCTACCACCACAATAGGTGCATCATTTTTAAAATATGCACCATGGTGCAGGGTGGGGGGCAGAAGTGCCAGAATTCCTGACGCTATTGATGTACTCTGCAGGAGTAGCGCCAACATTCTGCAGAGTACATAGGGGCCCATTGTATTCAATGGCATGCCCCCTTTTAATGTCTGCTCTGAGCAGGTGTTAAAAGTGCAAGGAAATATCTTAGATTTCTTTGCACCGTTTTTCACCCCCCCCCCCCAAAAGGGGAACGCCCCCTTTGCATACATCATGCCTGGTGCAGGAATAATGTAGCGCAAAGGGTTACAAAGTGGCACAATGCATGCATTGTGCCACTTTGTAAAAATGGTGCTGCATGTTTGCCCATCTAACACTTCATTAGCATCAAAATAATGACACTAATGTGTCATTAGTATGACGCTAGGGGTTCTTAAATCTGCCCCTCTGTTTTTGGACTGTTAGTGTGTGCTTAGGCATTGAGGTTTGGTAGGTTTGTAGAGAGTGTAGAGTGGACACCCTCCCTCTGAGCACAGTGATAAATAATAGAGTGTAAAAAAGTGTGAAATATATGTGTGTGTCAATTCTTCAATCTTCAGCCCCTAGCTAATCCCAAATGTATTTTAGGTTTAGGAAATTAGTAATAGGGTTTAGGTTTAGGAAATTAGGAATAGATCAACTCAATCCTAGTACTAATGAGGATCTGATTTAGAAAAGTATAATGCTATTGTGATTGCCTGTCAAAATGGTTTTTGAGAGATTAACTGCACCACAAATTTATTTTTTTATCTTCTTTATTTCTTACATCAGCACCCAAAGACAATAGGGCATCGTCTAAAGCTGGTGTAGGTGAAGGAGCTGTTACCACTAGTGCCATGGCTGGTGGAACTACCAACCCATGCATGTATTTGGAGCAGGCTTTCTTTTCCTCGCTTATGTTCAAACAGTTAAAACAAGAGAGTGGTCATGGTCATGGTGGACCCCCCCAATGTTGTGTTATCATTCATTTATACAGTATACCAGTGATATTCATAACAGTGCAGCCTGGCAGGAAAGTATGATGCCCCATTTTATTTGCCAGCAAAGACCATATCTCCTTCATTGACCAATTTATTCCACCCCTTCATTGTGCTTCAATGACAAAATGTGCCAGCGAAGCCTATATGTCCTCCATTGACCAATTTATTCCACCCCTTCATTGTGCTTCAATGACTCAAAGTCATTATAGCTCTGCCCCTCCATTACAAAACGTTTTTGGTTGGCTTGATTACCTGGCTCTTCTAACATTGTCAACCAACAAAATGCCAAAAGTGATACTTTTGATTGAAGATACTGCTAACTGAACTGTAGTGAGGTGTTGTGACTGTATTTTATTAAAACAAAAAATGAGGGGATCCGTATCTGGCATCTAAAATGTAAAATGTTTTTTCTAACCGCACACCACAGACCACCAGTGCTGGGGCCAATGCAGCGCCAGTGCTCCAGGGGCTGCAGAGGAGGTGGTTAGAGGGGGAGTTCCAGCAGTGGCAGGAACAGTTAGTGGTAACTCACATTACTTGCCTATTGACAAACTAAGTATACTTACTGTATTTGTTAAGAAAGGTAGATATTTCACCCATCATCATTCATCACCTACACGCCCATGGCATTTTGCCACCCATGACTTAACTACAGCAAGGTTCATTTTGGCACTGCAGTGTTAGCTGTGCAATGTCCGCCTGCTTCAGTTAATGTATCATTTATGAAGTTTTCAATACAGTGCAAACCAAAACAAGGTGTGTTTTCCAGTACCCACTCAGTCACCTCCTAGTACTTCACTCCTTCATTCTTTAGAAAGTTCGGTTGCAGCCTACCAAAGAAATTGAAAAATTAATTCTTGGAATATCCCACATTTTGCTGGCCAAGTCATCTATATACACTTATATTTCATGGCTTCTATAACAGATTTACACCTGTTCAAATGTTTCCCTTTCGAGATTCGTCAACTACAGTGACTGACAAGCCAAAGCTTAGCACATGATGATCAATGATACCCCACTATTCTATTTGAAAACCTCTACCTATCTCACCTAATCCCTCAGACCTACCCTGCAGTAGAGTAAGTTAAGTTTTCTTACTCCCCAGTGAAGATATTTGTTGAATACATGGGTAGTGGAGGGTGAGGCCATAGATGAAAGTGAGACCAAGTGCCTGATTTTGAGTTTGGTGGATGGGATAGCCTGTGGCAAATGTAGCAAATAAAAAATAAAATGTATATCCAGTTCCTTTCTCTGTATTGCAGTGCCTTGCTTTCCTCAATGTCTACATGCGGCAGACAGGATATCAGCATTTTATATGTGAAATTTGTGACATAGTGTTATTATTATTCATCTGTTTCCGTGGAGTCAGGGTATAATTGAAAGGCAGTCGTAGAAGATCAGGCATAGTGGAAGTAAAGTAAAATAATTGTCCATTACAGTGCCCCAGCTGCAGACTGCAAAAGGAAGAAAAGTACTCGATGTGTTAGCATGCCTCCATTACTTTAGTACAACAAAACTACCTGTGCTGCATAGTGCATGATGCTGTACTCATTAGTGAGAGGTGGTAGTTTATTTTTCTTTTTACACTCAAAGTATCTGTTTAGTTTTTTTCTTTTTTTTTTTTAACAAGGAAATCCTTTAAAACCCCAAACTAATCGGGTGCTATTCTCGATTAATTCCTTGCAGTCAGTGCTTTAATGTGAGGTATGTGTGACTCAAACTAGGCCCTGTGACTAATTATATCAAACTTTCCAGTGGCCCAAGAAGACCAGCAACACACTGCTAACGTGTCACTATATAAACAAGTGTTTGCAAAGAACATTGTTTACAATTTGTCTTTTTTATTTTTTTATTTCCTGATATAACTTCTCCTGCTGGTCCACCACCACGCCATCTCGGCAGGATGTAACAGTTCAGCTCTGGTGGAAAGGAAAGCCTCCAGCCAGTCACCAGCACCTCTATCCCAACCACAACATCACTAGCTCCACCGGCAGCTGGGATCCACCAAATCACCAGTGGTGCCCCTCTACTACCTAGAAAGCTTCCAGTGCAGATGGTGCTGCTTCCTCAGGAGGTGGGAAGTCTTCTGACCCAGATAGCCAATATCCTTGGAAGCCCTTTGTTGATGTTTTTACTTTGGTATCAGTCACTTTTCTTGTGGGAGTAGAGGGTGGGAATTGGGAAGGGAGCATTACTTTGCAATGGACTTTTTTTTGTACATTTTGGACATTGGTTGGGAATGGGGTGATTTGTTTGAGGGGAGAGGTAGGCCTGTTGTGGGTAGAGAATTAAAAGGGAAAAACTATTCTGTTACTTTATGCCTAAAATAGTTTTTTACTTTTACTTTGCACCACTGCCTTTCAGTGCAGCTTGTGTTTTTAATCTGGTTGTCAAGTTGTATACCAGTTAGTTGTACCCCTGTCCTACTACCCTATGTAACTATACAGCCAACTATGGGGGTATGCTGCCATTGCCAATATTGCCTACAACAACCTAGATAAACATCATCTTAGTCTACAGTAGAATTTAGTTACTAACTAAACTAGTTCACTTCACTCCATGGTTCTCTTGCCTGAATAGATGAAGTGATGGCTGATACCTCTCTCAACCTTCCAAAACCTTACAGCACGGTTTCACAAGGCACCTTCTTAATGGTGGTGGATTAGTAGCCGGCTAGAACCCTAACACGGAAGGCATCACAAGCGAGGTCCCATTCAAGTCCTACCTTGGTGAACTCCACTGTAGGATTAATCAAAAGGATTATCCATCACAGGCAACTAGATTGAAAGAAAACACAGAGTTAGTTGGTTATTTTTATGTCAAAACTTTACAACGACTGAGATCAGACTACCACCATGACACAAAGGACTGATACTTTTACATAAACTAGCAATAGTAACTCCTTCTGAGCAATGGGGGGCTAGCATTTAATCTAAATATACAAAATCCTCAAGTCAGGAGAAGTGGAGTTAGGCATAGACAAGGTTAAGCATTTACCCAACACAAGGCCTGAATGATGATGTTTGACGAATTATGTTATATACCTAAATTATGGATTCCTTTTATGTGTGGGTGGGTGGGTGGGTAAGTGGGGCTGGTGTGGGCTATTGCTCAGGTAATAGAAAATCCCACAGTGAGTTGGTGTCACTTTCACCACATGCGCCCCACCAAGTGTGTGACCCATTTATCGTGTAAATTCATAAGTTGGGAATGGTGTTACAAAGACAAACAATGCACAACAAGATTTGTCAGGGTGATGAGCAGCACATCATCATCATCAAATCTGTTGTGGAAGGAAATGAAGTAATGAGTTATAAAAAATGTATAGCAAACACTCCTTCAGTCCCAGAGACTCAAGTTATTATATATCTAAATGCTGTGTCATCTAGGTTTGAAAAATACAAATCTACGGAGGAGTGAACCCACTTAGTTCTGCAGATTATGATTGTTAAAAAGAAGCACGATACTGTAGAAATCCCAAATTGGGTGGTGCATCTGCGTTCTTCTTGTAATGTCTGTCTTCTTGGGTGCCTGGCTGAACTGGTCCTATAAGGTAAGAAGGGGTGTGATAGAGCTTAAAACGTTCGAGCAGGAGACAAGAAGGCCTGTAGATTGTTTCACATAAACAACATTGTAGAGTCAAGGAGAAAGACAGAAGGTAAGCTTCATGAAGAGTGTACCGAGACTCAGAGCAAGAGCATAGGCTGATGCAGTCATTCATTATGACTCATGTGATTAACTGAGAAGTGACAGCAATTTTACAACCAATCCCAGACAAGAAGCTGCATGTACAGGGCTGATCAATCTCATAACTTTCATCATAACATTTACCAGAGTGTGTGCATCACGTGATGATGTGACATCACATGTCTGTCTCCAGTTACATCATCCCCTGACCACAACCACATAATAGAGGAGTTTCACATTAGAGTCAGCACACACACTCAACATAATTTTCCAAATCAACACAACTGTCTCCAGTCTGCAGAGCTGATTCGGCCTCTTTGAGTCATCATTGTGTGGGTTTCCCTTTATGTTGATAACTTCCTCCTTCTGACTGTTGAGGTAGCCCACAGTGAGTCCATCCTTACTCTGAGTAACGATTCAGCCCAACTCCGTCCCGACCGAGCTGAGATTGAGAGAGATAGACCTGTAATGAAAAAGGATTTGAGTATTTTGTGTAGATTTATCCCTGGTAACTAAACTGACTGGTCTGGTCTCTGAAGAACCAGAAACAAAGTACAGCAAGGAGTGGACCCTGCAGGTAAATCTCACTCAGTGTGAAAGGCCCAATCACCTTCAAGAAAAATCACCCATCAGGCCCAAACATTGCAAATCATCGAAATCAAGTTTACAAATTAGTTGAACAACCTCCCTCACTGAATGCCATTACATTAATCATCACTCAAAATCACTCAGTAATGCGTAATTCATTGCTGCAATAGTTAACTGTTCCAATCCAAGCATAGTGGTGCAAAATTGTATCTCTTCTCCTCTTTTGATGTAGGCAACACTTTAGCAGCTTTATAAATCAAATGACCTTTAACAGGGCTGTCAAGCTCGGAGATGAACAAAGAAGAATAAGAATGGGACAGAGGCAGGCATTGTCTCCAATGTCCTTGAGAGGAATGGGGAGGCTTCTTCACTACATACCGGTCCATCCCCCATCTAGCCATACATGTGCCTAAAATTGTCGGGCTCCAAAAGTCAGACACAAACAAAATATATAATGTTTCTCTAGCTGTATCCATTTTATTTGGCCAGGCAGTTCAATGATAAATAATTAAAATGTTCTATGGGGGCCTACTCCGTCAGAGAAGGAGAGTTTGTCCTCAAACTCAGAAGGTTCACCCAGAATTTGGTCAGCTAACACACTTAAATCTGACCAATCACCCTCATCCTCCTCCTTCTCCAGTGGTAGTTCAGGAACAGTGTAATTGTGTGGTATGAAGTGTTGGTTCATTTTGAGCATTATCAACCTTTCCACGTTTTCAGGTGAGAGGCTGGTCCTTCTCTCTGTGAAAACTGCAGAGCTGCACTGAACACAAGCTCAGTGCACACCCTGACTACCGGTCAAGTCAGATACTTTATTGCCAACCTGCTGTGCTCTGGCACCTTCCCATACCAATAGACCAACGGGTCTTGATCCACATAGACCTCTTTTGGGTCATCTGCATAGTACTGGAACATTCTCTGAATAATCATCGGTGCTGCCATTTTCTCCAGCTCTTTTGCCTTTGCCTGTGCACTGGACTTATACCCTGCTACTTGAAACCAAGCCAATGCAGAGGTTGGATCTGATTCATCTGTTCCTGTTGTTGTTGCCAGTTTTTTTGTTGCTGGTGTTGTCTGCTGTGAGACAACAGCAATGCCCTCTCTGAAATTTGAAGACTGCATCCAGAATGTCTGCCTGGGGCTCTAATTTCCAGCCACTCTTCTTCCAGATCTCTTGCTTGCTCAACAATCCACTTCTTGTATTGTGAAACGTGCCTTTCTGAAAAAGGAATGAAAGTAGCCAGTATATTTTTTGTACTGTGGATCAAGTATTGAGGCACAGATGTATTCTTTGGATGACACAATGGCCCACATTACAACATTGGCAGTAAATGCCGCTTGCCGCCGTGCAGAAGACCGCCAACACACCGCTGTGGTGGCGGAATTCTGCTAGAGCTATCATGACCCACAGCTTGAAATCCGCCATAATCCAGACACCCACACAAGTCCGCCACACCAAAGGTCAGTGATAAACTGGCGAAAGCAAAACCTCCACCGTCACGCCAACAGAAATATGCCCACACTATCACGACCCACGAATCCACGCGGCGGTCTTTCAACCGTGGTATTCCATTGGCGGTACACACCGCGGCGCTCAAAATACACACAAATTCACAAAACACAACCACATTGTACAAATAGAAATACACACACCTGATACACATACACAAACCACTCCCACACACCCAATCCAATATAAAACACACACCCACATCACCCACAAACCCTTATTACCAAACATTCCGAAAGAAGGCCAGAGAGAGACACCACCAGAAGCAACACTAGCATCCACAGACACACAACATCATCACTCACACAACATCCACGCACCTCAAACAACACACAACAACACATCCCTCACACATCACAAAACACACCACCTCACACATCACCCACACCGCATCATGGCACCACAACAACACCCCAGGTTCTCTGAGGAGGAGCTCAGGGTCTGGTGGAGGAAATCGCCCGGGTAGAGCCAGAGTTATTCGGATCACAGATGCAGCACACCTCCATTGCTAGGATGATGGAGCTATGGTGCAGAATCGTCGACAGGGTCAACGCAGTGGGACAGCATCCAAGAACACAGGATGACATCAGGAAGAGGTGGAATGACCTACGGGGGAAGGTGCGTTCCGTGGTCTCAAGACACCAGATTGCAGTACAGAGGACTGGCGGTGGACCCCGACAACTAACAACATGGGAGGAGCAAGTCTTGTCAATACTGCATCCTGAGGGCGTCGCAGGAGTAGCAGGAGGAATGGACTCCGGTAAGTCAACTCTTAACTATTATATCACCCACCCTACCTGCATGCCATCACATACCCCCACCCTCACCCTCACCCCCATCACTCCAACACCTCACATATGTCCCACTATCACCACCCACCCATCCCAACACCAAGCCCTGCATGCAACACCAAAGCAGGGACACCCATCACCAAAGCATGTCCACTACAGATACCCACACAGACCCCAAACCAAATATCACACAAGGACCTAGACAAGAATGCAAGCACTGGAGTACAGGGTCACTCACCCATTGCACACGATGGCACACACAGATGCAATAATCATGCCTTTACACCCCTGCAGGACCCCTACCCAACGTCACCGGACAGGAGGTTCCAGACATATCCAGTCCCCCCACAGAGGAGGCCCACAGTGAGGACAGCATCTCTGCATGCTTGGATCAAGATGACTAGCCCGGCCCATCTGGGACCTCGGGACAGTCAGTTCACCTGACACTGGCACAAGCCACCACAGAGCCTCCCCCGTCAGGAAACACCAGCACAGCACCCACCCAGCGGGCCCATCCCTCTGTCCCCAGGACACGTCAAGCAGCAGTGTGTCCACCACTACAGGGAACCCAGGCAAACCCACCACCCCAAGAAAATCAGGGACCTGAGGGCAGTGGCAGTGGGCACACGGTTCAGGGGACAAAGGAACAGGAAAACAGGGGAACTGGGAGGACAGCTGTGTGACAGGGGGAGGACAGGCCCAGGGAACCCACTCTCCACGAGGCCCTCTCCAACATCATGGAAGCGTACCATCATTCCCAGGAGACGATGGCAACGGTACTGGCCAACTTTCAGAAGATCCACGGCTGCAGGAGGAACATTATCTGGAGATCAGGGAGGAACTGAAGTCCATTACCATCACCCTGGTCACCATTGTAGGGGTGCTGAAGGACCTTGTCAACACCAGGAGGGACTCTGTGGCACAACAAGGGGCCCCTGACACTAGCCTGGATGATGAACAGCCCTCCACCTCCGCCGGTGCTACTGGACAGGAGGCACCGCCACAGGACCACGACTCCAGCACCACACCCCCTGCAGATGGAGAGCCACCCCGCAAACAGTCCCTGAGATCCAGGAACAAGACAGAGAACATTGCCAAGACCCCTGCCAGGAAATGAGACCCCCCTGAATGTCACCCTTCTGTCCCACTTTGTCACCCTGTCCATCCTTCAACTGCCCTTGCTCCACTTCCTCTGCCCCTTTGAACAATGCACCTGTGTAACAAATAGACTGGACTCTGTCATGGACCTTCCTCCACCATCACCCCTGCCCATGTCAACACCACGAGGGACTCTGTGGCACAACGAGGGGCCCCTGACACTAGCCTGGATGATGAACAGCCCTCCACCTCCGCCGGTGCTAGTGGACAGGAGGCACCGCCACAGGACCACGACACCAGCACCACACCCCCTGCAGATGGAGAGCCACCCCGCAAATGGTCCCTGAGATCCAGGAACAAGACAGAGAACATTGCCAAGACCCCTGCCAGGAAATGAGACCCCCCTGAATGTCACCCTTCTGTCCCACTTTGTCACCCTGTCCATCCTTCAACTGCCCTTGCTCCACTTCCTCTGCCCCTTTGAACAATGCACCTGTGTAACAAATAGACTGGACTCTGCCATGGACCTTCCTCCACCATCACCCCTGCCCATTTTACAACCCTCTCCACTTATTTGCACAGAAATAAACACACATCAATCACAAAACAATCTGGAGTCAGTCTGTGCTTTCACTAATGTGTTATTGCAATAACTATGGAATATAGCACTGTCAATTTAATTGTCCACATACCGATGAAACACAGCTTTAGGTCTGGAGGAAATATAGCAGAGGGCACAAAGTGGGACCCACATCTGTTAAATGGAAAGTCAAAGTGACAAGTCAGGATCCATACACTGGGTGAAAATGACAGACTTCTGATAGCTCAAACAATAGTATGAGATGTGTGAGGCAGTGACATCTTCTTACCTGTGTCTCACTGGAAGTATTGCTGGATAACGTTGTTTCTATTGTCGATATCCTCTTCTTCTGCCTCCCCTTCTTCACTGTCCACAGGCTCCACAGCTACCACAAGACCTCCAGCTGGACCATCCTCCTGCAGAAAAGGCACCTGTTGTCGCAAAGCCAGGATGTGCAGCAGACAGCAGGCCATGATGATCTGGCACACCTTCTTTGGTGAGTAGTAGAGAGAACCACCTGTCATATGGAGGCATCGGAACCTGGCCTTCAGGAGGCCAAAAGGTCAGTTCGATCACCCTCCTAGTTCGCCCATGTGCCTCATTGTAGCGTTCCTCTGACCTTGCCCTGGGATTTCTCACTGGGGTCAGTAGCCATGACATGTTGGGGTACCCAGAGTCACCTGCAAATTTCGAGGGACAACTATTAGACACACTAACCCGTAGGGACAACCCCAGACCCAGACGCCCATTCACACTGTATAGGGTCCTTGTCCTCACCTATTAGCCACACACAGTGCTTCTGGAGTTGCCCCATCACATAAGGGATGCTGCTATTCCTCAGAATGTAAGCGTCATGCACTGAGCCAGGAAATTTGGCATTCACATAGGAGATGTACTGGTCGGCCAAACACACCATCTGCACATTCATCGAATGATAGCTTTTCCGGTTTCTGTACGCCTGTTCACTCCTGCGTGGGGGTACCAAGGCCACATGTGTACCATCAATGGCACCTATGATGTTGGGGATCTGTCCCAGGGCATAGAAGTCACCTTTCACTGTAGGCAAATCCTCCACCTGAGGGAAAACGATGGAGCTGCGCATGTGTTTCAGCGGGGCAGACAACACTCTGGACAGCATGTTAGAGAACATTGGCTGGGACATCCCTGATGCAATAGCCACTGTTGTTTGAAAAGACCCACTTGCCAGGAAATGGAGTACTGACAGGACCTGCACTAGCGGGGGTATCCCTGTGGGATGGTGGATAGCTGACATCAGGTTTGGCTCCAACTGGGCACACAGTTCATGGATTGTTGCACGATCAAGTCTGTCGTTGACTATTATATGTCTCTTTTCCATTGTTGACTGGTCCACCAGCGGTCTGTACACCGGAGGATGCCGCCATCTCATCACCTGCCCCAGCGGACGTGCCCTATGGAGGAGAACAGCGAGCAGAGAGTCAGCCTACACTGAGGTATCACAAAGTGTAATTTGCACACATTTATTAATATGCAATGTGCCTGTTACTGTGTGTATGCAAGGCCTAGATAGGTGTGACGCAGTTATTATTAATGCCATGTGGCCCCCTGAAATGGCGTGTGCCTGACCTGTAAGGTGGGACAAGGGGATATGAGGTAGCTGCGCTGGCGTTCTACACCGTTGCTGTAGGCGGTCGAAGACCGTAGCACAATCCTGCATTGGTTAACATTGGACCCTATGGGTCCCAGGAGCCAATGACGATGTACGCCGGCAGTGACAGTATGCACCACCGCGGACGTGACCGCCATTTTCTGTCTGTTCACTCACTTGATACCTGACATTCAACAGGAGAGGACCTACACTGCAAGTGCTGCTCAGTCTGGAAGTGACGATGGCTCATGTGTCTGGGGAAAGGGCCCCTGCCTTCACTTTGGAGGAGTTGGAGAAATTAGTGGATGGGCTCCTCCCCCAGTACATACAACTGTACGGTCCTCCAGACAAACAGGTGAGTACACTGTGAGCATGCTGCATGGGCAATGCCTGTTTGGAATGGTGTGGATGGAAGATACATGGGGGGGGGACTGAGGCCTGCATGAGCGGACGGTGAGTGTCTGTGCGTCAGGGCAAGGGTGGGAACGCGGGCCAATGAGTATGATGGTCCAGACGGGTAAAGATCTTCCTTTTCCCCTGTACTATTCCTCTAGGTCAGCACCCACCAGAAGAAGGATATTTGGCGTGCCATCGCCAAGGACGTCCAGACCCTGGGAGTCCACCACAGACGGAGCACCCACTGCCATAAAAGATGGGAGGACATTCGCCGGTGGAGCAAGAAGACGGGGGAGGCCCAGCTGGGGATGGCCTCCCAACATGGGAGGGGTGCCTGTCGCACCATCACCCCCCTGATGTTCTGGATCCTACCAGTGGCGTATCTGGAGTTGGATGGGCGCTTGAGGGCATCACAGCAGCCACAAGGGGGTGAGTACAGTCACATTCATATGACTCTCACAAGGTGTCTGGGTGGGGGAGGTGGGCAGTGGGTTCCCCGAGGCCAGGGCGAGCTTGGTAGGCAAGGTCCCTTGAGAGGCAGGTTCAGTGGAACCCCAACCCCACTAGTGGTTAGTGCCATCTACACCTAGTCAGGCTCCTGTGACTTCCATGTGTGCAGCAATCGGGCTTAGGGCTTGTACCCCATGGGCATGTGAATAATCTAGGAACAATAAGTGCATGGTGTAGTGCAGAGGGCTGCTGTGTCTGTAGTGTCCGTCAACGGTAGTGGTGTTGCATGCACTGAACATGTATTTCTTCTGTTTTTCCCCCACCCTTTTTGTGGTCTCCCTGTTCTTGTGTGCAATAGCATCATCAGGCAGAGGAGCAGTGGCACCGGAGCAGGAGGGAGCTGCATCCCACTTGGCCCTGGAGCGTGAAACAATGGAGTCAGAAGCCAACAGTGGGACGGAGGGCGAGGGGAGCTCCACGGCGGGGACACGAGGTGACAGCGAGCCCCGCATCAACAGGTACAGCCGCTACCCCCCTACCAGCACCGCTCTCGCAGCAGCCCCTCAGCGTGTGTTCCGTGCCCGTTTACCCAGGAGGGTGGGCATCTCCTTTGCCCCAGGCACCTCAGGCCCTGCTCCCTGTCAGCCCTGCTGCCCTCAGTGAGGAGGCTATTGACCTCCTGAGATCCCTCACTGTTGGGCAGTCTACCATTCTGAATGCCATCCAGAGTGTTGAGAGGCATTTGCAACAAACAAATGCATACCTGGAGGGCATTCATTCTGGGCAGGCAGCCCAACAGAGAGCATTTCAGTCTCTGGCCTCAGCACTGATGGCAGCCATTGTCCCTGTGTCCAGCCTCCCCCCTCCAACTTCCTCCACCCAGACCCAATCCCCTGTACCTCAGCCTATCCCAAACACACCATCAGACCAGCATGCACACACCTCAACACACAATAAAGTGGCTTAGGCAAACATAAGCACCACACATCCCACAGGCACTCACACAAGCATCATACCCATGCAGACATACCAACATCCACTGCCTCCACTGTGTCCCCCTCCTCCACGTCCTCCTCCTCCCTCCCAGTCTCATCTCCACTCACACCTGCATGCACTACATCTTCAAACACTACCTCCATCACCAGCACGCCCATCACCACACACCGCTCACGTGCACTCACCACCCCCACTACCATTCACACATCCCCTGTGTCCTCTCCCAGTGTGTCAGTGAGCCCTCCTCCCAAAGTACACAAACGCAGGCATACACCCACCCAACAGCCCTCCACCTCACAACAGCCTCTAGCCCATGCACCTTCACCCAAATTCAGCAGACGTACACCTCCTACAACCACTACCTCTACCTCCACTCCCAAACCCCCTCCATCTACCTGTCCCAGTGTGTCTAAAAAACTTTTCCTGGCTAATATTGACCTCTTCCCTACACCTCCCCCCCCCACGTCCGTCCCCTAGGGCCAGGCTTTCCGGGTCCCAATCCAGCACCTCAGCCACCACATCCCCAGGCACAGTGGTGCCAGCAACTGTGGGCTATTGGAGTGCGCCAACCATCAGGGCTGCCAGTGTGCCATGGAGTGAGGGCAAGGACATTCCGCCACCTGCCAAGCTAAAAACGTTGCCCACATCCCAGAGGGAGAAGCAGAAAACGCCTGCCACCAAGGGGTCAGGGAAAACGAAAGGGGATAGTGGCAAGACAGCTGCGCCATCATCAAAGGTGGGGAAGGGCCAGAAACTGAAGGGCAGGTCAGGAGAGGGCATGGTGGCACCGACTTAGGGACCACTGTCACAACTTCTTTCCACATCGACGCCAACCTGTACGGCGGAGAAGACCGGCACCTGCACCGACACCTGCACCGCTGCTAGCACTGCTGCCACAGAGCCCGCCGCCAGCACCGCTGCCACAGAGCCCGCCGCCAGCACCGCCGCCACAGAACCCGCCGCCAGCACTGCTGCCACAGAGCCCGCCGAAAGCACCGCCGTGACTGACACCGCCGCAAGCACTTCCACGACTGACACCGCCACAAGCACCTCCAGCGGCCCTGTGACATCCCTAACCAGTGGCACCACCGCAGACATGGCTGCCATCCCCAGTGGTCAGTCGTCCGAGGCTGGTGGTAAGCTCCAGGAGCCTGGGCAGCTTCCATGAAGCATCACTTTCAGTGGAGAAAGGCATCCACTACCTCAGTCCTTGGCAGGATGAACCACTCTCGGCACAAAGCCCCTCCAGAACCAGTGGAGTATCACATCCACTACCTGAGTCCTTTGCAGGATGAAGCACTCTGGGCACAAAGCCCCCTCCAGAACCAGTGGAGAGATACATCCACTACCTAAGTCCTTGGCGGGATGAAGCATTCTGGGCACAAAGCCCCCTCCAGAACCAGTGGAGTATCACATCCACTACCCCAGTCCTTGGCAGGATGAAGCACTCTGGGCACAAAGCCCCCTCCAGAACCAGTGGAGAGATACATCCACTACCTCAGTCCTTGGCAGGATGAAGCACTCTGGGCACAAAGCCCCCTCCAGAACCAGTGGAGTATCACATCCACTACCTCAGTCCTTCGCAGGATGAAGCACTCTGGGCACAAAGCCCCCTCCAGAACCAGTGGAGAGATACATCCACTACCTCAGTCCTTGGCAGGATGAAGCACTCTGGCCACAAAGCCCCCTCCAGAACCAGTGGAGTATCACATCCACTACCTCAGTCTTTGGCAGGATGAAGCACTCTGGGCACAAAGCCCCCTCCAGAACCAGTTGAGTATCACATCCACTACCTCAGTCGTCCTTGGCAGTATGAAGCACTCAGGGCACAAAGCCCCCTCCAGAACCAGTGGAGAGATACATCCACTACCTAAGTCCTAGGCAGGATGAAGCACTCTGGGCACAAAGCCCCTTCCAGAACCAGTGGAGTATCACATCCACTACCTCAGTCCTTTGCAGGATGAAGCACACTGGGCACAAAGCCCCCTCCAGTACCAGTGGAGAGATACATCCACTACCTCAGTCCCTGGCAGGATGAAGCACTCTGGGCACAAAGCCCCCTCTAGAACCAGTGGAGAGATACATCCACTACCTCAGTCCTTGGCAGGAGGAAGCACTCTGGGCACAAAGCCCCCTCCAGAACCAGTGGAGTATCTCATCCACTACCTCGGTCCTTGGCAGGATGAAGCACTCTGGGCACAAAGCCCCCTCCAGAGCCAGTGGAGAGATACATCCACTACCTCAGTCCTTGGCAGGATGAAGCACTCTGGGCACAAAGCCCCCTCCAGAACCAGTGGAGGATTACATCAACTACCTCAGTCCTTGGCAGGATGAAGCACTCTGGGCACAAAGCCCGCTCCAGAACCAGTGGAGAAATACATCCACTACCTCAGCCCTTGGCAAGATGAAGCACTCTGGGCACAAAGCCCCCTCCACAACCAGTGGAGCGATACATCCACTACCTCAGTCCTTGGCAAGATGAAGCACTCTGGGCACAAAGCCCCCCCCCCCCAGAACCAGTGGAGTATCACATCCACTACCTCAGTCCTTGGCAGGATGAAGCACTCTGGGCACAATGCCCCCTCCAGAACCAGTGGAGTATCACATCCACTACCTCCTCCAGAACCAGTGGAGTATCACATCCACTACCTAAGTCCTTGGCAGGATGAAGCACTGTGGACACAAAGCCCCCTCCAGAAGCATTAGAGTATCACATCCACTACCTCAGTCCTTGGCAGGATGAAGCACTCTTGGCACAAAGCCCCCTCCAGAACCAGTGGAGAGATACATCCACTACCTCACTCCTTGGCAGGATGAAGCACTCTGGGCACAAAGCCCCCTCCAGAACCAGTGGAGAGATACATCCACTACCTCAGTCCTTGGCAGGATGAAGCACTCTGGGCACAACGCCCCCTCTAGAACCAGTGGAGTATCACATCCACTACCTCAGTCCTTGGCAGGATGAAGCACTCTGGGCACAAAGCCCCCTCCAGAACCAGTGGAGTATCACATCCACTACCTCAGTCATTGGCAGGATGAAGCGCTCTGGGCACAAAGCCCCCTCCAGAACCAGTGAAGAGATACATCCACTACCTCTGTCCTTGGCAGGATGAAGCACTCTGGGCACAAAGCCCCCTCCAGGACCAGTGGAGAGATACACCCACTGCCTCAGTCCTTGGCAAGATGAAGCGCTCTGGGCACAAAGCCCCCTCCAGAACCAGTGGAGTATCACATCCACTACCTCAGTCCTTGGCAGGATGAAGCGCTCTGGGCACAAAGCCCCCTCCAGAACCAGTGAAGAGATACATCCACTACCTCTGTCCTTGGCAGGATGAAGCACTCTGGGCACAAAGCCCCCTCCAGGACCAGTGGAGAGATACATCCACTACCTCAGTCCTTGGCAGGATGAAGCAGTCTGGGCACAAAGCCCCCTACAGAACCAGTGGACTATCTCATGCACTACCTCAGTCCTTGGCAGGACGAAGCACTCTGGGCACAAAGCCCCCTCCAGAACCAGTGGAGTATCACATCCACTACCTCAGTCTTTGTCAGGATGAAGCACTCTCGGCACAAAGCCCCCTCTAGAACCAGTGGAGAGATACATCCACTACCTCAGCCCTTGGCAGGATGAAGCACTCTGGGCACAAAGCCCCCCCCCCAGAACCAGTGGAGTATCACATCCACTACCTCAGTCCTTGGCAGGATGAAGCACTCCGGGCACAAAGTCCCCTCCAGAACCAGTGGAGAGATACATACACTACCTCAGTCCTTGGCAGGATGAAGCACTCTGGGCACAAAGCACCCTCCAGAACCAGTGGAGAGATACATCCACTACCTCAGTCCTTGGCAGGATGAAGCACTCTGGGCACAAAGCCCCCTCCAGAACCAGTGGACTATCACATCCACTACCTCGGTTCTTGGCAGGATGAAGCACTCCGGGCACAAAGCCCCCTCCAGAACCAGTGGAGAGATACATCCACTACCTCAGTCCTTGGCAGGGTGAAGCACTCTGGGCACAAACCCCCCTCCAGAACCAGTGGAGTATCACATCCACCACCTCAGTCCTTAGCAGGATGAAGCACTCTGGGCACAAAGCCCCCTCCAGAACCAGTGAAGAGATACATCCACTGCCTCAGTCCTTGGCAGGATGAAGCACTCTGGGCACAAAACCCCCTCCAGAACCAGTGGAGTATCACATCCACTACCTCAGTCCTTGGCAGGATGAAGCACTCCGGGCACAAAGCCCACTCCAGAACCAGTGGAGAGATACATACACTACCTCAGTCCTTGGCAGGATGAAGCACACTGGGCACAAAGCACCCTCCAGAACCAGTGGAGAGATACATCCACTACCTCAGTCCTTGGCAGGATGTAGCACTCTGGGCACAAAGCCCCCTCCAGAACCAGTGGACTATCACATCCACTACCTCGGTCCTTGGCAGGATGAAGCACTCGGGGCACAAAGCCCCTTCCAGAACCAGTCGAGAGATACATCTACTACCTCAGTCCTAGGCAGGGTGAAGCACTCTGGGCACAAAGCTACCTCCAGAACCAGTGGGGAGACACATCCACTACCTCAGTCCTTGGCAGGATGAAGCACTCTGGGCACAAAGCACCCTCCAGAACCAGTGGAGTATCACTTCCACTACCTCAGTCCTTGGCAGGATGAAGCACTCTGGGCACAAAGCCCCCTCCAGAACCAGTGGAGAGATACATCCACTGCCTCAGTCCTTGGCAGGAGGAAGCACTCTGGGATCAAAGCCCCCTCCAGAACAAGTGGAGGGATACATCCACTACCTTAGTCCTTGGCGGGATGAAGTACTCTGGGAACAAAGCCCCCTCCAGAACCAGTGTAGTATCACATCCACTACCTCTGTCCTTGGCAGGATGAAGCACTCTGGGCACAAAGCCCCCTCCAGAACCAGTGGACAGGTACATCCACTACCTCAGTCCTTGGCAGGATGAAGCACTCTGGGCACAAAGCCCCCTCCAGAACCAGTGGAGTATCACATCCACTACCTCAGTCCTTGGCAGGATGAAGCACTCTGGGCACAAAGCCCTCTCCAGAACCAGTGGAGAGATACATCCACTACCTCAGTCCTTGGCAGGATGAAGCACTCTGAGCACAAACCCCCCTCCAGAACCAGTGGAGTATCACATCCACCACCTCAGTCCTTGGCAGGATGAAGCATTCTGGGCACAAAGCCCCCTCCAGGACCAGTGGAGAGATGCACCCACTACCTCAGTCCTTGGCAGGATGAAGCACTCTGGGCACAAAGCCCCCTCCAGAACCAGTGGGGTATCACATTGACTACCTCAGTCCTTGGCAGAATGAAGCACTCTGGGCACAAAGCCCCCTCCAGAAGCAGTGTAATATCACACCCACTACCTCAGTCCTTGGCAGGATGAAGCACTCTGGGCACAAAGCCCCATCCAGAACCAGTGGAGAGATAGATCCACTACCTCACTCCTTGGCAGGATGAAGTACTCTGGGCACAAAGCCCCCTACAGAACCAGTGGAGAGATATATCCACTACCTCAGTCCTTGGCAGGATGAAGTACTCTGGGCACAAAGCCCCCTCCAGAACCAGTGGAGTATCACATTCACTACCTCAGTCCTTGGCAGGATGAAGCACTCTGGGCACAAAGCCCCCTCCACAACCAGTGGAGAGATACATCCACTGCCTCAGTCCTTGGCAGGATGAAGCGCTCTGGGCACAAACCCCCTCCAGAACCAGTGGAGTATCACATCCACTACCTCAGTCCTTGGCAGGATGAAGCACTCTGGGCACAAAGCCCCCTCCAGAACCAGTGTAATATCACACCCACTACCTCAGTCCTTGGCAGGATGAAGCACTCTGGGCACAAAGCCCCATCCAGAACCAGTGGAGAGATAGATCCACTACCTCACTCCTTGGCAGGATGAAGTACTCTGGGCACAAAGCCCCCTACAGAACCAGTGGAGAGATATATCCACTACCTCAGTCCTTGGCAGGATGAAGTACTCTGGGCACAAAGCCCCCTCCAGAACCAGTGGAGTATCACATTCACTACCTCAGTCCTTGGCAGGATGAAGCACTCTGGGCACAAAGCCCCCTCCACAACCAGTGGAGAGATACATCCACTGCCTCAGTCCTTGGCAGGATGAAGCGCTCTGGGCACAAACCCCCTCCAGAACCAGTGGAGTATCACATCCACTACCTCAGTCCTTGGCAGGATGAAGCACTCTGGGCACAAAGCCCCTTCCAGAACCAGTGAAGAGATACATCCACTACCTCTGTCCTTGGCAGGATGAAGCACTCTGGGCACAAAGCCCCCTCCAGGACCAGTGGAGAGATACATCCACTACCTCAGTCCTTCGCAGGATGAAGCCCTCTGGGCACAAAGCCCCCTCCAGAACCAGTGGAGTATCACATTCACTACCTCAGTCCTTGGCAGGATGAAGCACTCTGGGCACAAAGCCCCCTCCACAACCAGTGGAGAGATACATCCACTGCCTCAGTCCTTGGCAGGATGAAGCGCTCTGGGCACAAACCCCCTCCAGAACCAGTGGAGTATCACATCCACTACCTCAGTCCTTGGCAGGATGAAGCACTCTGGGCACAAAGCCCCTTCCAGAACCAGTGAAGAGATACATCCACTACCTCTGTCCTTGGCAGGATGAAGCACTCTGGGCACAAAGCCCCCTCCAGGACCAGTGGAGAGATACATCCACTACCTCAGTCCTTCGCAGGATGAAGCCCTCTGGGCACAAAGCCCCCTCCAGCACCAGTGGACTATCACATGCACTACCTCAGTCCTTGGCAGGACGAAGCACTCTGGGCACAAAGCCCCCTCCAGAACCAGTGGAGTATCACATCCACTACCTCAGTCTTTGGCAGGATGAAGCACTCTCGGCACAAAGCCCCCTCCAGAATCAGTGGAGAGATACATCCACTGCCTCAGTCCTTGGCAGGATGAAGCACTCTGTGCACAAAATCCCCTCCAGAACCAGTGGAGTATCATATCCACTACCTCAGTCCTTGGCAGGATGAAGCACTCTGGGCACAAAGCCCCCTCCAGAACCAGTGGAGAGATACATCCACTACCTTAGTCCTTGGCAGGATGAAGCACTCTGGGCACAAAGCCCCCTCCAGAACCAGTGGACTATCACATCCACTACCTCAGTCCTTGGCAGGATGAAGAACTCTCTGCACAAAGCCCCCTCCAGAACCAGTGAAGAGATACATCCACTACCTCAGTCCTTGGCAGGATGAAGCACTCTGGGCACAAAGCACCCTCCAGAACCAGTGGAGAGATACATCCACTACCTCAGTCCTTGGCAGGATGAAGCACTCTGGGCACAAAGCCCCCCCCAGAACCAGTGGAGTATCACATCCACTACCTCAGTCTTTGGCAGGATGAGGCACTCTCTGCACAAAGCCCCCTCCAGAACCAGTGGAGAGATACATCCACTACCTCAGTCCTTGGCAGGATGAAGCACTCTTGGCACAAAGCCCCCTCCAGAACCAGTAGAGTATCACATCAACTACCTCAGTCCTTGGCAGGATGAAGCACTCTGGGCACAAAGCCCCCTCCAGAACCAGTGAAGAGATACATCACTACCTCTGTCCTTGGCAGGATGAAGCACTCTGGGCACAAAGCCCCCTCCAGGACCAGTGGAGAGATACATCCACTACCTCAGTCCTTCGCAGGATGAAGCACTCTGGGCACAAAGCCCCCTCCAGCACCAGTGGACTATCACATGCACTACCTCAGTCCTTGGCAGGACGAAGCACTCTGGGCACAAAGCCCCCTCCAGAACCAGTGGAGTATCACATCCACTACCTCAGTCTTTGGCAGGATGAAGCACTCCCAGCACAAAGCCCCCTCCAGAACCAGTGGAGAGATACATCCACTGCCTCAGTCCTTGGCAGGATGAAGCACTCTGGGCACAAAACCCCCTCCAGAACCAGTGGAGTATCACATCCACTACCTCAGTCCTTGGCAGGATGAAGCACTCCGGGCACAAAGCCCCCTCCAGAACCAGTGGAGAGATACATACACTACCTCAGTCCTTGGCAGGATGAAGCACTCTGGGCACAAAGCACCCTCCAGAACCAGTGGAGAGATACATCCACTACCTCAGTCCTTGGTAGGATGAAGCACTCTGGGCACAAAGCCCCCTCCAGAACCAGTGGACTATCACATCCACTACCTCAGTCCTTGGCAGGATAAAGCACTCTGGGCACAATGCCCCCCCCAGAACCAGTGGAGTATCACCTCCACTACCTCACTCTTTGGCAGGATGAAGCACTCTCTGCACAAAGACCCCTCCAGAACCAGTGAAGAGATACATCCACTACCTCAGTCCTTGGCAGGATGAAGCACTCTGGGCACAAAGCACCCTCCAGAACCAGTGGAGAGATACATCCACTACCTCTGTCCTTGGCAGGATGAAGCACTCTGGGCACAAAGCCCCCTCCAGAACCAGTGGACTATCACATCCACTACCTCAGACCTTGGCAGGATGAAGCACTCTGAGCACAAAGCCCCCCACAGACCCAGTGGAGTATCACATCCACTACCTCAGTCTTTGGCAGGATGAAGCACTCTCTGCACAAAGCCCCCTCCAGAACCAGTGGAGAGATACATCCACTACCTCAGTCCTTGGCAGGATGAAGCACTCTGGGCACAAAGCACCCTCCAGAACCAGTGGAGAGATACATCCACTACCTCTGTCCTTGGCAGGATGAAGCACTCTGGGCACAAAACCCCCTCCAGAACCAGTGGAGTATCACATCCACTACCTCAGTCCTTGGCAGGATGAAGCACTCCGGGCACAAAGCCCCCTCCAGAACCAGTGGAGAGATACATACACTACCTCAGTCCTTGGCAGGATGAAGCACTCTGGGCACAAAGCACCCTCCAGAACCAGTGGAGAGATACATCCACTACCTCAGTCCTTGGTAGGATGAAGCACTCTGGGCACAAAGCCCCCTCCAGAACCAGTGGACTATCACATCCACTACCTCAGTCCTTGGCAGGATAAAGCACTCTGGGCACAATGCCCCCCCCAGAACCAGTGGAGTATCACCTCCACTACCTCACTCTTTGGCAGGATGAAGCACTCTCTGCACAAAGACCCCTCCAGAACCAGTGAAGAGATACATCCACTACCTCAGTCCTTGGCAGGATGAAGCACTCTGGGCACAAAGCACCCTCCAGAACCAGTGGAGAGATACATCCACTACCTCTGTCCTTGGCAGGATGAAGCACTCTGGGCACAAAGCCCCCTCCAGAACCAGTGGACTATCACATCCACTACCTCAGTCCTTGGCAGGATGAAGCACTCTGAGCACAAAGCCCCCCACAGACCCAGTGGAGTATCACATCCACTACCTCAGTCTTTGGCAGGATGAAGCACTCTCTGCACAAAGCCCCCTCCAGAACCAGTGGAGAGATACATCCACTACCTCAGTCCTTGGCAGGATGAACCACTCTCGGCACAAAGCCCCTCCAGAACCAGTGGAGTATCACATCCACTACCTCAGTCCTTTGCAGGATGAAGCACTCTGGGCACAAAGCCCCCTCCAGAACCAGTTGAGAGATACATCCACTACCTAAGTCCTTGGCGGGATGAAGCATTCTGGGCACAAAGCCCCCTCCAGAACCAGTGGAGTATCACATCCACTACCCCAGTCCTTGGCAGGATGAAGCACTCTGGGCACAAAGCCCCCTCCAGAACCAGTGGAGAGATACATCCACTACCTCAGTCCTTGGCAGGATGAAGCACTCTGGGCACAAAGCCCCCTCCAGAACCAGTGGAGTATCACATCCACTACCTCAGTCCTTGGCAGGATGAAGCACTCTGGGCACAAAGCCCCCTCCAGAACCAGTGGAGAGATACATCCACTACCTCAGTCCTTGGCAGGATGAAGCACTCTGGCCACAAAGCCCCCTCCAGAACCAGTGGAGTATCACATCCACTACCTCAGTCTTTGGCAGGATGAAGCACTCTGGGCACAAAGCCCCCTCCAGAACCAGTTGAGTATCACATCCACTACCTCAGTTGTCCTTGGCAGTATGAAGCACTCAGGGCACAAAGCCCCCTCCAGAACCAGTGGAGAGATACATCCACTACCTAAGTCCTAGGCAGGATGAAGCACTCTGGGCACAAAGCCCCTTCCAGAACCAGTGGAGTATCACATCCACTACCTCAGTCCTTTGCAGGATGAAGCACACTGGGCACAAAGCCCCCTCCAGAACCAGTGGAGAGATACATCTACTACCTCAGTCCCTGGCAGGATGAAGCACTCTGGGCACAAAGCCCCCTCTAGAACCAGTGGAGAGATACATCCACTACCTCAGTCCTTGGCAGGAGGAAGCACTCTGGGCACAAAGCCCCCTCCAGAACCAGTGGAGTATCTCATCCACTACCTCGGTCCTTGGCAGGATGAAGCACTCTGGGCACAAAGCCCCCTCCAGAGACAGTGGAGAGATACATCCACTACCTCAGTCCTTGGCAGGATGAAGCACTCTGGGCACAAAGCCCCCTCCAGAACCAGTGGAGGATTACATCCACTACCTCAGTCCTTGGCAGGATGAAGCACTCTGGGCACAAAGCCCGCTCCAGAACCAGTGGAGAAATACATCCACTACCTCAGCCCTTGGCAAGATGAAGCACTCTGGGCACAAAGCCCCCTCCACAACCAGTGGAGCAATACATCCACTACCTCAGTCCTTGGCAAGATGAAGCACTCTGGGCACAAAGCCCCCCCCCCCCCCAGAACCAGTGGAGTATCACATCCACTACCTCAGTCCTTGGCAGGATGAAGCACTCTGGGCACAATGCCCCCTCCAGAACCAGTGGAGTATCACATCCACTACCTCCTCCAGAACCAGTGGAGTATCACATCCACTACCTAAGTCCTTGGCAGGATGAAGCACTGTGGACACAAAGCCCCCTCCAGAAGCATTAGAGTATCACATCCACTACCTCAGTCCTTGGCAGGATGAAGCACTCTTGGCTCAAAGCCCCCTCCAGAACCAGTGGAGAGATACATCCACTACCTCACTCCTTGGCAGGATGAAGCACTCTGGGCACAAAGCCCCCTCCAGAACCAGTGGAGAGATACATCCACTACCTCAGTCCTTGGCAGGATGAAGCACTCTGGGCACAACGCCCCCTCTAGAACCAGTGGAGTATCACATCCACTACCTCAGTCCTTGGCAGGATGAAGCACTCTGGGCACAAAGCCCCCTCCAGAACCAGTGGAGTATCACATCCACCACCTCAGTCATTGGCAGGATGAAGCGCTCTAGGCACAAAGCCCCCTCCAGAACCAGTGAAGAGATACATCCACTACCTCTGTCCTTGGCAGGATGAAGCACTCTGGGCACAAAGCCCCCTCCAGGACCAGTGGAGAGATACACCCACTGCCTCAGTCCTTGGCAAGATGAAGCGCTCTGGGCACAAAGCTCCCTCCAGAACCAGTGGAGAATCACATCCACTACCTCAGTCCTTGGCAGGATGAAGCGCTCTGGGCACAAAGCCCCCTCCAGAACCAGTGAAGAGATGCATCCACTACCTCTGTCCTTGGCAGGATGAAGCACTCTGGGCACAAAGCCCCCTCCAGGACCAGTGGAGAGATACATCCACTACCTCAGTCCTTGGCAGGATGAAGCACTCTGGGCACAAAGCCCCCTACAGAACCAGTGGACTATCTCATGCACTACCTCAGTCCTTGGCAGGACGAAGCACTCTGGGCACAAAGCCCCCTCCAGAACCAGTGGAGTATCACATCCACTACCTCAGTCTTTGTCAGGGTGAAGCACTCTCGGCACAAAGCCCCCTCTAGAACCAGTGGAGAGATACATCCACTACCTCAGTCCTTGGCAGGATGAACCACTCTCGGCACAAAGCCCCTCCAGAACCAGTGGAGTATCACATCCACTACCTCAGTCCTTTGCAGGATGAAGCACTCTGGGCACAAAGCCCCCTCCAGAACCAGTGGAGAGATACATCCACTACCTAAGTCCTTGGCGGGATGAAGCATTCTGGGCACAAAGCCCCCTCCAGAACCAGTGGAGTATCACATCCACTACCCCAGTCCTTGGCAGGATGAAGCACTCTGGGCACAAAGCCCCCTCCAGAACCAGTGGAGAGATACATCCACTACCTCAGTCCTTGGCAGGATGAAGCACTCTGGGCACAAAGCCCCCTCCAGAACCAGTGGAGTATCACATCCACTACCTCAGTCCTTGGCAGGATGAAGCACTCTGGGCACAAAGCCCCCTCCAGAACCAGTGGAGAGATACATCCACTACCTCAGTCCTTGGCAGGATGAAGCACTCTGGCCACAAAGCCCCCTCCAGAACCAGTGGAGTATCACATCCACTACCTCAGTCTTTGGCAGGATGAAGCACTCTGGGCACAAAGCCCCCTCCAGAACCAGTTGAGTATCACATCCACTACCTCAGTCGTCCTTGGCAGTATGAAGCACTCAGGGCACAAAGCCCCCTCCAGAACCAGTGGAGAGATACATCCACTACCTAAGTCCTAGGCAGGATGAAGCACTCTGGGCACAAAGCCCCTTCCAGAACCAGTGGAGTATCACATCCACTACCTCAGTCCTTTGCAGAATGAAGCACACTGGGCACAAAGCCCCCTCCAGAACCAGTGGAGAGATACATCCACTACCTCAGTCCCTGGCAGGATGAAGCACTCTGGGCACAAAGCCCCCTCTAGAACCAGTGGAGAGATACATCCACTACCTCAGTCCTTGGCAGGAGGAAGCACTCTGGGCACAAAGCCCCCTCCAGAACCAGTGGAGTATCTCATCCACTACCTCGGTCCTTGGCAGGATGAAGCACTCTGGGCACAAAGCCCCCTCCAGAGACAGTGGAGAGATACATCCACTACCTCAGTCCTTGGCAGGATGAAGCACTCTGGGCACAAAGCCCCCTCCAGAACCAGTGGAGGATTACATCCACTACCTCAGTCCTTGGCAGGATGAAGCACTCTGGGCACAAAGCCCGCTCCAGAACCAGTGGAGAAATACATCCACTACCTCAGCCCTTGGCAAGATGAAGCACTCTGGGCACAAAGCCCCCTCCACAACCAGTGGAGCGATACATCCACTACCTCAGTCCTTGGCAAGATGAAGCACTCTGGGCACAAAGCCCCCCCCCCAGAACCAGTGGAGTATCACATCCACTACCTCAGTCCTTGGCAGGATGAAGCACTCTGGGCACAATGCCCCCTCCAGAACCAGTGGAGTATCACATCCACTACCTCCTCCAGAACCAGTGGAGTATCACATCCACTACCTAAGTCCTTGGCAGGATGAAGCACTGTGGACACAAAGCCTCCTCCAGAAGCATTAGAGTATCACATCCACTACCTCAGTCCTTGGCAGGATGAAGCACTCTTGGCACAAAGCCCCCTCCAGAACCAGTGGAGAGATACATCCACTACCTCACTCCTTGGCAGGATGAAGCACTCTGGGCACAAAGCCCCCTCCAGAACCAGTGGAGAGATACATCCACTACCTCAGTCCTTGGCAGGATGAAGCACTCTGGGCACAACGCCCCCTCTAGAACCAGTGGAGTATCACATCCACTACCTCAGTCCTTGGCAGGATGAAGCACTCTGGGCACAAAGCCCCCTCCAGAACCAGTGGAGTATCACATCCACTACCTCAGTCATTGGCAGGATGAAGCGCTCTGGGCACAAAGCCCCCTCCAGAACCAGTGAAGAGATACATCCACTACCTCTGTCCTTGGCAGGATGAAGCACTCTGGGCACAAAGCCCCCTCCAGGACCAGTGGAGAGATACACCCACTGCCTCAGTCCTTGGCAAGATGAAGCGCTCTGGGCACAAAGCCCCCTCCAGAACCAGTGGAGAATCACATCCACTACCTCAGTCCTTGGCAGGATGAAGCGCTCTGGGCACAAAGCCCCCTCCAGAACCAGTGAAGAGATACATCCACTACCTCTGTCCTTGGCAGGATGAAGCACTCTGGGCACAAAGCCCCCTACAGAACCAGTGGACTATCTCATGCACTACCTCAGTCCTTAGCAGGATGAAGCACTCTGGGCACAAAGCCCCCTCCAGAACCAGTGGAGAGATACATCCACTACCTAAGTCCTTGGCGGGATGAAGCATTCTGGGCACAAAGCCCCCTCCAGAACCAGTGGAGTATCACATCCACTACCCCAGTCCTTGGCAGGATGAAGCACTCTGGGCACAAAGCCCCCTCCAGAACCAGTGGAGAGATACATCCACTACCTCAGTCCTTGGCAGGATGAAGCACTCTGGGCACAAAGCCCCCTCCAGAACCAGTGGAGTATCACATCCACTACCTCAGTCCTTGGCAGGATGAAGCACTCTGGGCACAAAGCCCCCTCCAGAACCAGTGGAGAGATACATCCACTACCTCAGTCCTTGGCAGGATGAACCACTCTCGGCACAAAGCCCCTCCAGAACCAGTGGAGTATCACATCCACTACCTCAGTCCTTTGCAGGATGAAGCACTCTGGGCACAAAGCCCCCTCCAGAACCAGTGGAGAGATACATCCACTACCTAAGTCCTTGGCGGGATGAAGCATTCTGGGCACAAAGCCCCCTCCAGAACCAGTGGAGTATCACATCCACTACCCCAGTCCTTGGCAGGATGAAGCACTCTGGGCACAAAGCCCCCTCCAGAACCAGTGGAGAGATACATCCACTACCTCAGTCCTTGGCAGGATGAAGCACTCTGGGCACAAAGCCCCCTCCAGAACCAGTGGAGTATCACATCCACTACCTCAGTCCTTGGCAGGATGAAGCACTCTGGGCACAAAGCCCTCTCCAGAACCAGTGGAGAGATACATCCACTACCTCAGTCCTTGGCAGGATGAAGCACTCTGGCCACAAAGCCCCCTCCAGAACCAGTGGAGTATCACATCCACTACCTCAGTCTTTGGCAGGATGAAGCACTCTGGGCACAAAGCCCCCTCCAGAACCAGTTGAGTATCACATCCACTACCTCAGTCGTCCTTGGCAGTATGAAGCACTCAGGGCACAAAGCCCCCTCCAGAACCAGTGGAGAGATACATCCACTACCTAAGTCCTAGGCAGGATGAAGCACTCTGGGCACAAAGCCCCTTCCAGACCCAGTGGAGTATCACATCCACTACCTCAGTCCTTTGCTGGATGAAGCACACTGGGCACAAAGCCCCCTCCAGAACCAGTGGAGAGATACATCCACTACCTCAGTCCCTGGCAGGATGAAGCACTCTGGGCACAAAGCCCCCTCTAGAACCAGTGGAGAGATACATCCACTACCTCAGTCCTTGGCAGGAGGAAGCACTCTGGGCACAAAGCCCCCTCCAGAACCAGTGGAGTATCTCATCCACTACCTCGGTCCTTGGCAGGATGAAGCACTCTGGGCACAAAGCCCCCTCCAGAGACAGTGGAGAGATACATCCACTACCTCAGTCCTTGGCAGGATGAAGCACTCTGGGCACAAAGCCCCCTCCAGAACCAGTGGAGGATTACATCCACTACCTCAGTCCTTGGCAGGATGAAGCACTCTGGGCACAAAGCCCGCTCCAGAACCAGTGGAGAAATACATCCACTACCTCAGCCCTTGGCAAGATGAAGCACTCTGGGCACAAAGCCCCCTCCACAACCAGTGGAGCGTTACATCCACTACCTCAGTCCTTGGCAAGATGAAGCACTCTGGGCACAAAGCCCCCCCCCCCAGAACCAGTGGAGTATCACATCCACTACCTCAGTCCTTGGCAGGATGAAGCACTCTGGGCACAATGCCCCCTCCAGAACCAGTGGAGTATCACATCCACTACCTCCTCCAGAACCAGTGGAGTATCACATCCACTACCTAAGTCCTTGGCAGGATGAAGCACTGTGGACACAAAGCCCCCTCCAGAAGCATTAGAGTATCACATCCACTACCTCAGTCCTTGGCAGGATGAAGCACTCTTGGCACAAAGCCCCCTCCAGAACCAGTGGAGAGATACATCCACTACCTCACTCCTTGGCAGGATGAAGCACTCTGGGCACAAAGCCCCCTCCAGAACCAGTGGAGAGATACATCCACTACCTCAGTCCTTGGCAGGATGAAGCACTCTGGGCACAACGCCCCCTCTAGAACCAGTGGAGAATCACATCCACTACCTCAGTCCTTGGCAGGATGAAGCACTCTGGGCACAAAGCCCCCTCCAGAACCAGTGGAGTATCACATCCACTACCTCAGTCATTGGCAGGATGAAGCGCTCTGGGCACAAAGCCCCCTCCAGAACCAGTGAAGAGATACATCCACTACCTCTGTCCTTGGCAGGATGAAGCACTCTGGGCACAAAGCCCCCTCCAGGACCAGTGGAGAGATACACCCACTGCCTCAGTCCTTGGCAAGATGAAGCGCTCTGGGCACAAAGCCCCCTCCAGAACCAGTGGAGAATCACATCCACTACCTCAGTCCTTGGCAGGATGAAGCGCTCTGGGCACAAAGCCCCCTCCAGAACCAGTGAAGAGATACATCCACTACCTCTGTCCTTGGCAGGATGAAGCACTCTGGGCACAAAGCCCCCTCCAGGACCAGTGGAGAGATACATCCACTACCTCAGTCCTTGGCAGGATGAAGCACTCTGGGCACAAAGCCCCGTACAGAACCAGTGGACTATCTCATGCACTACCTCAGTCCTTGGCAGGACGAAGCACTCTGGGCACAAAGCCCCCTCCAGAACCAGTGGAGTATCACATCCACTACCTCAGTCTTTGTCAGGATGAAGCACTCTCGGCACAAAGCCCCCTCTAGAACCAGTGGAGAGATACATCCACTACCTCAGTCCTTGGCAGGATGAAGCACTCTGGGCACAAAGCCCCCCCCCAGAACCAGTGGAGTATCACATCCACTACCTCAGTCCTTGGCAGGATGAAGCACTCCGGGCACAAAGTCCCCTCCAGAACCAGTGGAGAGATACATACACTACCTCAGTCCTTGGCAGGATGAAGCACTCTGGGCACAAAGCACCCTCCAGAACCAGTGGAGAGATACATCCACTACCTCAGTCCTTGGCAGGATGAAGCACTCTGGGCACAAAGCCCCCTCCAGAACCAGTGGACTATCACATCCACTACCTCGGTTCTTGGCAGGATGAAGCACTCCGGGCACAAAGCCCCCTCCAGAACCAGTGGAGAGATACATCCACTACCTCAGTCCTTGGCAGGGTGAAGCACTCTGGGCACAAACCCCCCTCCAGAACCAGTGGAGTATCACATCCACCACCTCAGTCCTTAGCAGGATGAAGCACTCTGGGCACAAAGCCCCCTCCAGAACCAGTGAAGAGATACATCCACTGCCTCAGTCCTTGGCAGGATGAAGCACTCTGGGCACAAAACCCCCTCCAGAACCAGTGGAGTATCACATCCACTACCTCAGTCCTTGGCAGGATGAAGCACTCCGGGCACAAAGCCCACTCCAGAACCAGTGGAGAGATACATACACTACCTCAGTCCTTGGCAGGATGAAGCACACTGGGCACAAAGCACCCTCCAGAACCAGTGGAGAGATACATCCACTACCTCAGTCCTTGGCAGGATGTAGCACTCTGGGCACAAAGCCCCCTCCAGAACCATTGGACTATCACATCCACTACCTCGGTCCTTGGCAGGATGAAGCACTCCGGGCACAAAGCCCCTTCCAGAACCAGTCGAGAGATACATCCACTACCTCAGTCCTTGGCAGGGTGAAGCACTCTGGGCACAAAGCTACCTCCAGAACCAGTGGGGAGACACATCCACTACCTCAGTCCTTGGCAGGATGAAGCACTCTGGGCACAAAGCCCCCTCCAGAACCAGTGGAGTATCACTTCCACTACCTCAGTCCTTGGCAGGATGAAGCACTCTGGGCACAAAGCCCCCTCCAGAACCAGTGGAGAGATACATCCACTTCCTCAGTCCTTGGCAGGAGGAAGCACTCTGGGCTCAAAGCCCCCTCCAGAACTAGTGGAGGGATACATCCACTACCTTAGTCCTTGGCGGGATGAAGTACTCTGGGAACAAAGCCCCCTCCAGAACCAGTGTAGTATCACATCCACTACCTCTGTCCTTGGCAGGATGAAGCACTCTGGGCACAAAGCCCCCTCCAGAACCAGTGGACAGGTACATCCACTACCTCAGTCCTTGGCAGGATGAAGCACTCTGGGCACAAAGCCCCCTCCAGAACCAGTGGAGTATCACATCCACTACCTCAGTCCTTGGCAGGATGAAGCACTCTGGGCACAAAGCCCTCTCCAGAACCAGTGGAGAGATACATCCACTACCTCAGTCCTTGGCAGGATGAAGCACTCTGAGCACAAACTCCCCTCCAGAACCAGTGGAGTATCACATCCACCACCTCAGTCCTTGGCAGGATGAAGCACTCTGGGCACAAAGCCCCCTCCAGAACCAGTGGGGTATCACATTCACTACCTCAGTCCTTGGCAGAATGAAGCACTCTGGGCACAAAGCCCCCTCCAGAACCAGTGTAATATCACACCCACTACCTCAGTCCTTGGCAGGATGAAGCACTCTGGGCACAAAGCCCCATCCAGAACCAGTGGAGAGATAGATCCACTACCTCACTCCTTGGCAGGATGAAGTACTCTGGGCACAAAGCCCCCTACAGAACCAGTGGAGAGATATATCCACTACCTCAGTCCTTGGCAGAATGAAGTACTCTGGGCACAAAGCCCCCTCCAGAACCAGTGGAGTATCACATTCACTACCTCAGTCCTTGGCAGGATGAAGCACTCTGGGCACAAAGCCCCCTCCACAACCAGTGGAGAGATACATCCACTGCCTCAGTCCTTGGCAGGATGAAGCGCTCTGGGCACAAACCCCCTCCAGAACCAGTGGAGTATCACATCCACTACCTCAGTCCTTGGCAGGATGAAGCACTCTGGGCACAAAGCCCCTTCCAGAACCAGTGAAGAGATACATCCACTACCTCTGTCCTTGGCAGGATGAAGCACTCTGGGCACAAAGCCCCCTCCAGGACCAGTGGAGAGATACATCCACTACCTCAGTCCTTCGCAGGATGAAGCACTCTGGGCACAAAGCCCCCTCCAGCACCAGTGGACTATCACATGCACTACCTCAGTCCTTGGCAGGACGAGGCACTCTGGGCACAAAGCCCCCTCCAGAACCAGTGGAGTATCACATCCACTACCTCATTCTTTGGCAGGATGAAGCACTCTCGGCACAAAGCCCCCTCCAGAACCAGTGGAGAGATACATCCACTGCCTCAGTCCTTGGCAGGATGAAGCACTCTGTGCACAAAATCCCCTCCAGAACCAGTGGAGTATCATATCCACTACCTCAGTCCTTGGCAGGATGAAGCACTCTGGGCACAAAGCCCCCTCCAGAACCAGTGGAGAGATACATCCACTACCTTAGTCCTTGGCAGGATGAAGCACTCTGGGCACAAAGCCCCCTCCAGAACCAGTGGACTATCACATCCACTACCTCAGTCCTTGGCAGGATGAAGAACTCTCTGCACAAAGCCCCCTCCAGAACCAGTGAAGAGATACATCCACTACCTCAGTCCTTGGCAGGATGAAGCACTCTGGGCACAAAGCACCCTCCAGAACCAGTGGAGAGATACATCCACTACCTCAGTCCTTGGCAGGATGAAGCACTCTGGGCACAAAGCCCCCCCCAGAACCAGTGGAGTATCACATCCACTACCTTAGTCTTTGGCAGGATGAAGCACTCTCTGCACAAAGCCCCCTCCAGAACCAGTGGAGAGATACATCCACTACCTCAGTCCTTGGCAGGATGAAGCACTCTGGGCACAAAGCCCCCTCCAGAACCAGTAGAGTATCACATCAACTACCTCAGTCCTTGGCAGGATGAAGCACTCTGGGCACAAAGCCCCCTCCAGAACCAGTGAAGAGATACATCCACTACCTCTGTCCTTGGCAGGATGAAGCACTCTGGGCACAAAGCCCCCTCCAGGACCAGTGGAGAGATACATCCACTACCTCAGTCCTTCGCAGGATGAAGCACTCTGGGCACAAAGCCCCCTCCAGCACCAGTGGACTATAACATGCACTACCTCAGTCCTTGGCAGGACGAAGCACTCTGGGCACAAAGCCCCCTCCAGAACCAGTGGAGAGATACATCCACTGCCTCAGTCCTTGGCAGGATGAAGCACTCTGGGCACAAAACCCCCTCCAGAACCAGTGGAGTATCACATCCACTACCTCAGTCCTTGGCAGGATGAAGCACTCCGGGCACAAAGCCCCCTCCAGAACCAGTGGAGAGATACATACACTACCTCAGTCCTTGGCAGGATGAAGCACTCTGGGCACAAAGCACCCTCCAGAACCAGTGGAGAGATACATCCACTACCTCAGTCCTTGGTAGGATGAAGCACTCTGGGCACAAAGCCCCCTCCAGAACCAGTGGACTATCACATCCACTACCTCATTCCCTGGCAGGATAAAGCACTCTGGGCACAATGCCCCCCCCAGAACCAGTGGAGTATCACCTCCACTACCTCACTCTTTGGCAGGATGAAGCACTCTCTGCACAAAGACCCCTCCAGAACCAGTGAAGAGATACATCCACTACCTCAGTCCTTGGCAGGATGAAGCACTCTGGGCACAAAGCACCCTCCAGAACCAGTGGAGAGATACATCCACTACCTCAGTCCTTGGCAGGATGAAGCACTCTGGGCACAAAGCCCCCTCCAGAACCAGTGGACTATCACATCCACTACCTCAGTCCTTGGCAGGATGAAGCACTCTGAGCACAAAGCCCCCCCCAGACCCAGTGGAGTATCACATCCACTACCTCAGTCTTTGGCAGGATGAAGCACTCTCTGCACAAAGCCCCCTCCAGAACCAGTGGAGAGATACATCCACTACCTCAGTCCTTGGCAGGATGAAGCACTCTGGGCACAAAGCCCCCTCCAGAACCAGTACAGTATCACATCCACTACCTCAGTCCTTGGCAGGATGAAGCACTCCGGGCACAAAGCCCCCTCCAGAATCAGTGGAGTATCTCATCCACTACCTCAGTCCTTGGCAGGATGAAGCACTCTGGGCACAAAGCCACCTCCAGAACCAGTGGGGAGACACATCCACTACCTAAGTCCTTGGCAGGATGAAGCACTCTGGGCACAAAGCCCCCTCCAGAACCAGTGGAGTATCACATCCACTACCTCAGTCCTTGGCAGGATGAAGCACTCTGGGCACAAAGCCCCCTCCAGAACCAGTGGAGAGATACATCCACTGCCTCACTCCTTGGCAGTATGAAGCACTCTGGGCTCAAAGCCTCCTCCGGCACCAGTGGACTATCACATGCACTACCTCAGTCCTTGGCAGGACGAAGCACTCTGGGCACAAAGCCCCCTCCAGAACCAGTGGAGTATCACATCCACTACCTCAGTCTTTGGCAGGATGAAGCACTCTCTGCACAAAGCCCCCTCCAGAACCAGTAGAGAGATACATCCACTACCTCAGTCCTTGGCAGGATGAAGCACTCTGGGCACAAAGCCCCCTCCAGAACCAGTACAGTATCACATCCACTACCTCAGTCCTTGGCAGGATGAAGCACTCCGGGCACAAATCCCCCTCCAGAATCAGTGGAGTATCTCATCCACTACCTCAGTCCTTGGCAGGATGAAGCACTCTGGGCACAAAGCCACCTCCAGAACCAGTGGGGAGACACATCCACTACCTCAGTCCTTGGCAGGATGAAGCACTCTGGGCACAAAGCCCCCTCCAGAACCAGTGAAGTATCACATCCACTACCTCAGTCCTTGGCAGGATGAAGCACTCTGGGCACAAAGCCCCCTCCAGAACCAGTGGAGAGATACATCCACTGCCTCACTCCTTGGCAGGATGAAGCACTCTGGGCTCAAAGCCTCCTCCGGCACCAGTGGACTATCACATGCACTACCTCAGTCCTTGGCAGGACGAAGCACTCTGGGCACAAAGCCCCCTCCAGCACCAGTGGACTATCACATGCACTACCTCAGTCCTTGGCAGGACGAAGCACTCTGGGCACAAAGCCCCCTCCAGAACCAGTGGAGTATCACATTCACTACCTCAGTCTTTGGCAGGATGAAGCACTCCCAGCACAAAGCCCCCTCCAGAACCAGTGGAGAGATACATCCACTGCCTCAGTCCTTGGCAGGATGAAGCACTCTGGGCACAAAACCCCCTCCAGAACCAGTGGAGTATCACATCCACTACCTCAGTCCTTGGCAGGATGAAGCACTCCGGGCACAAAGCCCCCTCCAGAACCAGTGGAGAGATACATACACTACCTCAGTCCTTGGCAGGATGAAGCACTCAGGGCACAAAGCCCCCTCCAGAACCAGTGGAGAGATACATCCACTACCTCAGTCCTTGGTAGGATGAAGCACTCTGGGCACAAAGCCCCCTCCAGAACCAGTGGACTATCACATCCACTACCTCAGTCCTTGGCAGGATAAAGCACTCTGGGCACAATGCCCCCCCCCAGAACCAGTGGAGTATCACCTCCACTACCTCACTCTTTGGCAGGATGAAGCACTCTCTGCACAATGACCCCTCCAGAACCAGTGAAGAGATACATCCACTACCTCAGTCCTTGGCAGGATGAAGCACTCTGGGCACAAAGCACCCTCCAGAACCAGTGGAGAGATACATCCACTACCTCAGTCCTTGGCAGGATGAAGCACTCTGGGCACAAAGCCCCCTCCAGAACCAGTGGACTATCACATCCACTACCTCAGTCTTTGGCAGGATGAAGCACTCTCTGCACAAAGCCCCCTTCAGAACCAGTGGAGAGATACATCCACTACCTCAGTCCTTGGCAGGATGAAGCACTCTGGGCACAAAGCCCCCTCCAGAACCAGTACAGTATCACATCCACTACCTCAGTCCTTGGCAGGATGAAGCACTCCGGGCACAAAGCCCCCTCCAGAATCAGTGGAGTATCTCATCCACTACCTCAGTCCTTGGCAGGATGAAGCACTCTGGGCACAAAGCCACCTCCAGAACCAGTGGGGAGACACATCCACTACCTCAGTCCTTGGCAGGATGAAGCACTCTGGGCACAAAGCCCCCTCCAGAACCAGTGGAGTATCACATCCACTACCTCAGTCCTTGGCAGGATGAAGCACTCGGGGCACAAAGCCCCCTCCAGAACCAGTGGAGAGATACATCCACTGCCTCACTCCTTGGCAGGATGAAGCACTCTGGGCTCAAAGCCTCCTCCGGCACCAGTGGACTATCACATGCACTACCTCAGTCCTTGGCAGGACGAAGCACTCTGGGCACAAAGCCCCCTCCAGAACCAGTGGAGTATCACATCCACTACCTCTGTCCTTGGCAGGATGAAGCACTCTGGGCACAAAGCCCCCTCCAGAACCAGTGGACAGGTACATCCACTACCTCAGTCCTTGGCAGGACGAAGCACTCTGGGCACAAAGCCCCCTCCAGAACCAGTGGAGTATCACATCCACTACCTCAGTCCTTGGCAGGACGAAGCACTCTGGGCACAAAGCCCTCTCCAGAACCAGTGGAGAGATCCATCCACTACCTCAGTCCTTGGCAGGATGAAGCACTCTGGGCAGAAGGTCCCCTCCAGAACCAGTGGACTATCACATCCACTACCTCAGTCCTTGGCAGGATGAAGCACTCTGGGCACAAAGCCCCCCCCCAGAACCAGTGGAGTATCACCTCCACTACCTCAGTCTTTGGCAGGATGAAACACTCTCTGCACAAAGCCCCCTCCAGAACCAGTGGAGCGATACATTCACTACCTCAGTCCTTGGCAGGATGAAGCACTCTGGGCACAAAGCCCCCTCCTGAACCAGTAGAGTATCACATCCACTACCTCAGTCCTTGTCCGGATGAAGCACTCCGGGCACAAAGCCCCCTCCAGAACCAGTGCAGAGATACATCCACTACCTCAGTCCTTGGCAGGATGAAGCACTCTGGGCACAAAGCCACCTCCAGAACCAGTGGGGAGACACATCCACTGCCTCAGTCCTTGGCAGGATGAAGCACTCTGGGCACAAAACCCCCTCTAGAACCAGTGGAGTATCACATCCACTATCTCAGTCCTTGGCAGGATGAAGCACTCCGGGCACAAAGCCCCCCCAGAACCAGTGGAGAGATACATACACTACCTCAGTCCTTGGCAGGATGAAGCACTCTGGGCACAAAGCACCCTCCAGAACCAGTGGAGAGATACATCCACTACCTCAGTCCTTGGCAGGATGAAGCACTCTGGGCACAAAGCCCCCTCCAGAACCAGTGGACTATCACATCCACTACCTCAGTCCTTGGCAGGATGAAGCACTCTGGGCACAATGTCCCTCCCCCCCCAGAACCAGTGGAGTATCACCTCCACTACCTCACTCTTTGGCAGGATGAAGCACTCTCTGCACAATGCCCCCTCCAGAACCAGTGAAGAGATACATCCACTACCTCAGTCCTTGGCAGGATGAAGCACTCTGGGCACAAAGCACCCTCCAGAACCAGTGGAGCGATACATCCACTACCTCAGTCCTTGGCAGGATGAAGCACTCTGGGCACAAAGCCCCCTCCAGAACCAGTGGACTATCACATCCACTACCTCAGTCCTTGGCAGGATGAAGCACTCTGAGCACAAAGCCCCCCCCAGAACCAGTGGAGTATCACATCCACTACCTCAGTCTTTGGCAGGATGAAGCACTCTCTGCACAAAGCCCCCTCCAGAACCAGTGGAGAGATACATCCACTACCTCAGTCCTTGGCAGGATGAAGCACTCTGGGCACAAAGCCCCCTCCAGAACCAGTAGAGTATCACATCCACTACCTCAGTCCTTGGCAGGATGAAGCACTCTGGGCACAAAGCCCCCTCCAGAACCAGTGGAGTATCACATCCACTACCTCAGTCCTTGGCAGGATGAAGCACTCTGGGCACAAAGCCCCCTCCAGAACCAGTGGAGAGATACATCCACTGCCTCACTCCTTGGCAGGATGAAGCACTCTGGGCTCAAAGCCTCCTCTAGAACCAGTGGAGAGATACATCCACTACCTTAGTCCTTGGCGGGATGAAGCACTCTGGGCACAAAGCCCCCTCCAGAACCAGTGTAGTATCACATCCACTACCTCTGTCCTTGGCAGGATGAAGCACTCTGGGCACAAAGCCCCCTCCAGGACCAGTGGAGAGATACATCCACTACCTCAGTCCTTCGCAGGATGAAGCACTCTGGGCACAAAGCCCCCTCCGGCACCAGTGGACTATCACATGCACTACCTCAGTTCTTGGCAGGACGAAGCACTCTGGGCACAAAGCCCCCCCCAGAACCAGTGGAGTATCACCTCCACTACCTCAGTCTTTGGCAGGATGAAGCACTCTCTGCACAAAGCCCCCTCCAGAACCAGTGGAGAGATACATCCACTACCTCAGTCCTTGGCAGGATGAAGCACTCTGGGCACAATGCCCCCTCCAGAACCAGTAGAGTGTCACATCCACTACCTCTGTCCTTGGCAGGATGAAGCACTCTGGGCACAAAGCCCCCTCCAGAACCAGTGGACAGGTACATCCACTACCTCAGTCCTTGGCAGGACGAAGCACTCTGTGCACAAAGCCCCCTCCAGAACCAGTGGAGTATCACATCCACTACCTCTGTCCTTGGCAGGATGAAGCACTCTGGACACAAAGCCCCCTCCAGAACCAGTGGACAGGTACATCCACTACCTTAGTCCTTGGCAGGATGAAGCACTCTGGGCACAAAGCCCCCTCCAGAACCAGTGGAGTATCACATCCACTACCTCAGTCCTTGGCAGGATGAAGCACTCGGGGCACAAAGCCCTCTCCAGAACCAGTGGAGAGATACATCCACTACCTCAGTCCTTGGCAGGATGAAGCACTCTGGGCACAAAGTCCCCTCCAGAACCAGTGGACTATCACATCCACTACCTCAGTCCTTGGCAGGATGAAGCACTCTGGGCACAAAGCCCCCCCCAGAACCAGTGGAGTATCACCTCCACTACCTCAGTCTTTGGCAGGATGAAGCACTCTCTGCACAAAGCCCCCTCCAGAACCAGTGGAGAGATACATCCACTACCTCAGTCCTTGGCAGG
This sequence comes from Pleurodeles waltl, assembly GCF_031143425.1. Lineage (NCBI taxonomy): Eukaryota > Metazoa > Chordata > Amphibia > Caudata > Salamandridae > Pleurodeles > Pleurodeles waltl. The sequence continues at coordinate 899,351,704 of NC_090444.1, read as the reverse complement.
ATGAAGCACTCTGGGCACAATGCCCCCTCCAGAACCAGTAGAGTATCACATCCACTACCTCAGTCCTTGGCCGGATGAAGCACTCCGGGCACAAAGCCCCCTCCAGAACCAGTGGAGAGATACATCCACTACCTCAGTCCTTGGCAGGATGAAGCACTCTGGGCACAAAGCCACCTCCAGAAACAGTGGGGAGGCACATCCACTACCTCAGTCCTTGGCAGGATGAAGCACTCTGGGCACAAAGCCCCCTCCAGAACCAGTGGAGTATGACATCCACTACCTCAGTCCTTGGCAGGATGAAGCACTCTGGGCACAAAGCCCCCTCCAGAACCAGTGGAGAGATACATCCACTGCCTCAGTCCTTGGCAGGATGAAGCACTCTGGGCTCAAAGCCTCCTCCAGAACCAGTGGAGAGATACATCCACTACCTTAGTCCTTGGCGGGATGAAGCACTCTGGTCACAATGTCCCCTCCAGAACAAGTGTAGTATCACATCCGCTACCTCTGTCCTTAGCAGGATCAAGCGCTCTGGGCACAAAGCCCCCTCCAGAACCAGTGGACAGGTACATCCACTACCTCAGTCCTTGGCAGGATGAAGCACTCTGGGCACAAAGCCCCCTCCAGAAACAGTGGAGTATCACATCCACTACCTCAGTCCTTGGCAGGATGAAGCACTCTGGGCACAAAGCCCTCTCCAGAACCAGTGGAGTATCACATCCACTACCTCAGTCCTTGGCAGGATGAAGCACTCTGGGCACAAAGCCCCCTCCAGGACCAGTGGAGAGATGCACCCACTACCTCATTCCTTGGCAGGATGAAGCACTCTAGGCACAAAGCCCCCTCCAGAACCAGTGGAGTATCACATTGACTACCTCATTCCTTGGCAGAATGAAGCACTCTGGGCACAAAGCCCCCTCCAGAACCAGTGGAATATCAAATCCACTACCTCAGTCCTTGGCAGGATGAAGCACTCTGGGCACAAAGCCCCCTCCAGAACCAGTGGAGAGATACATCCACTACCTCAGTCCTTGGCAGGATGAAGCACTCTGGGCACAAAGCCCCCTCCAGAACCAGTGGAGTATCACATCCACTACCTCAGTCCTTGGCAGGATGAAGCACTCTGAGCACAAAGCCCCCTCCAGAACCAGTGGAGTATCACATCCACTACCTCAGTCCTTGGCAGGATGAAGCACTCTGGGCACAAAGCCCCCTCCAGAACCGGTGATGAGATACATCCACTACCTCTGTCCTTGGCAGGATGAAGCACTCTGGGCACAAAGTCCCCTCCAGAACCAGTGGACTATCACATCCACTACCTCAGTCCTTGGCAGGATGAAGCACTCTGGGCACAAAGCCCCCTCCAGAACCAGTGGACTATCACATGCACTACCTCAGTCCTTGGCAGGACGAGGCACTCTGGGCACAAAGCCCCCTCCAGAACCAGTGGAGTATCACATCCACTACCTCAGTCTTTGGCAGGATGAAGCACTCTCGGCACAAAGCCCCCTCCAGAACCAGTGGAGAGATACATCCACTGCCTCAGTCCTTGGAAGGATGAAGCACTCTGAGCACAAAGCCCCCTCCAGAATCAGAGGAGTATCACATCCACTACCTCAGTCCTTGGCAGGATGAAGTACTCCGGGCACAAAGCCCCCTCCAGAACCAGTGAAGAGATACATACACTACCTCAGTCCTTGGCAGGATGAAGCACTCTGGGCACAAAGCACCCTCCAGAACCAGTGGAGAGATACATCCACTACCTTAGTCCTTGGCAGGATGAAGCACTCTGGGCACAAAGCCCCCTCCAGAACCAGTGGAGTATCACATCCACTACCTCAGTCCTTGGCAGGATGAAGCACTCTGGGCACAAAGCATCCTCCAGAACCAGTGGAGAGATACATCCACTACCTCAGTCCTTGGCAGGATGAAGCACTCTGGGCACAAAGCCCCCTCCAGAACCAGTGGACTATCACATCCACTACCTCAGTCTTTGGCAGGATGAAGCACTCTCTGCACAAAGCCCCCTCCAGAACCAGTGGAGAGATACATCCACTACCTCAGTCCTTGGCAGGATGAAGCACTCTGGGCACAAAGCCCCCTCCAGAACCAGTAGAGGTTCACATCCACTACCTCAGTCCTTGGCAGGATGAAGCACTCCGTGCACAAAGTCCCCTCCAGAACCAGTGGAGAGATACATCCACTACCTCAGTCCTTGGCAGGATGAAGCACTCTGGGCACAAAGCCACCTCCAGAACCAGTGGGGAGACACATCCACTACCTCAGTCCTTGGCAGGATGAAGCACTCTGGGCACAAAGCCCCCTCCAGAACCAGTGGAGTATCACATCCAGTACCTCAGTCCTTGGCAGGATGAAGCACTCTGGGCACAAAGCCCCCTCCAGAACCAGTGGAGAGATACATCCACTGCCTCAGTCCTTGGCAGGATGAAGCACTCTGGGCACAAAGCCCCCTCCAGAACCGGTGATGAGATACATCCACTACCTCTGTCCTTGGCAGGATGAAGCACTCTGGGCACAAAGTCCCCTCCAGAACCAGTGGACTATCACATCCACTACCTCAGTCCTTGGCAGGATGAAGCACTCTGGGCACAAAGCCCCCTCCAGAACCAGTGGACTATCACATGCACTACCTCAGTCCTTGGCAGGACGAGGCACTCTGGGCACAAAGCCCCCTCCAGAACCAGTGGAGTATCACATCCACTACCTCAGTCTTTGGCAGGATGAAGCACTCTCGGCACAAAGCCCCCTCCAGAACCAGTGGAGAGATACATCCACTGCCTCAGTCCTTGGAAGGATGAAGCACTCTGAGCACAAAGCCCCCTCCAGAATCAGAGGAGTATCACATCCACTACCTCAGTCCTTGGCAGGATGAAGTACTCCGGGCACAAAGCCCCCTCCAGAACCAGTGAAGAGATACATACACTACCTCAGTCCTTGGCAGGATGAAGCACTCTGGGCACAAAGCACCCTCCAGAACCAGTGGAGAGATACATCCACTACCTTAGTCCTTGGCAGGATGAAGCACTCTGGGCACAAAGCCCCCTCCAGAACCAGTGGAGTATCACATCCACTACCTCAGTCCTTGGCAGGATGAAGCACTCTGGGCACAAAGCATCCTCCAGAACCAGTGGAGAGATACATCCACTACCTCAGTCCTTGGCAGGATGAAGCACTCTGGGCACAAAGCCCCCTCCAGAACCAGTGGACTATCACATCCACTACCTCAGTCTTTGGCAGGATGAAGCACTCTCTGCACAAAGCCCCCTCCAGAACCAGTGGAGAGATACATCCACTACCTCAGTCCTTGGCAGGATGAAGCACTCTGGGCACAAAGCCCCCTCCAGAACCAGTAGAGGTTCACATCCACTACCTCAGTCCTTGGCAGGATGAAGCACTCCGTGCACAAAGTCCCCTCCAGAACCAGTGGAGAGATACATCCACTACCTCAGTCCTTGGCAGGATGAAGCACTCTGGGCACAAAGCCACCTCCAGAACCAGTGGGGAGACACATCCACTACCTCAGTCCTTGGCAGGATGAAGCACTCTGGGCACAAAGCCCCCTCCAGAACCAGTGGAGTATCACATCCAGTACCTCAGTCCTTGGCAGGATGAAGCACTCTGGGCACAAAGCCCCCTCCAGAACCAGTGGAGAGATACATCCACTGCCTCAGTCCTTGGCAGGATGAAGCACTCTGGGCTCAAAGCCCCCTCCAGAACCAGTGGAGAGATACATCCACTACCTTAGTCCTTGGCGGGATGAAGCACTCTGGGCACAAATCCCCCTCCAGTACCAGTGTAGTAGCACATCCACTACCTCTGTCCTTGGCAGGATGAAGCACTCTAGGCACAAAGCCCCCTCCAGAACCAGTGGACAGGTACATCCACTACCTCAGTCCTTGGCAGGATGAAGCACTCTGGGCACAAAGCCCCCTCCAGAACCAGTGGAGTATCACATCCACTACCTCAGTCCTTGGCAGGATGAAGCACTCTGGGCACAAAGCCCTCTCCAGAACCAGTGGAGAGATACATCCACTACCTCAGTCCTTGGCAGGATGAAGCACTCTGAGCACAAACCCCTCTCCAGAACCAGTGGAGTATCACATCCACTACCTCAGTCCTTGGCAGGATGAAGCACTCTGGGCACAAAGCCCCCTCCAGGACCAGTGGAGAGATGCACCCACTACCTCAGTCCTTGGGAGGATGAAGCACTCTGGGCACAAAGCCCCCTCCAGAACCAGTGGAGTATCACATTGACTACCTCAGTCCTTGGCAGAATGAAGCACTCTGGGCACAAAGCCCCCTCCAGAACCAGTGGAATATCACATCCACTACCTCAGTCCTTGGCAGGATGAAGCACTCTGGGCACATAGCCCCCTCGAGAACCATTGGAGACTGTTATCCACTTGAGAGACTGTAGCTTTGCACTCCCCATGATGAAGCAGTGGGCAACCCACCCACTGAAAAGACTTGTGAGACTGTGGCTTTGCACTCCCCAGGATGAAGCAGTGGGCAACCCACCCACTGAAAAGACTTGTGAGACCGTGGCTTTGCACTCCCCAGGATGAAGCAGTGGGCAACCCACCCACTGAAAAGACTGGGGAGACCGTGGCTTTGCACTCCCCAGGATGGAGCAGTGGGCAACCCACCCACTGAAAAGACTTGTGAGACCGTGGCTTTGCACTCCCCAGGATGAAGCAGTGGGCAACCCACCCACTGAAAAGACTTGTGAGACTGTGGCTTTGCACTCCCCAGGATAAAGCAGTGGGCAACCCACCCACTGAAAAGACTTGTGAGACTGTGGCTTTGCAATCCCCAGGATAAAGCAGTGGGCAACCCACCCACTGAAAAGACTTGTGAGACTGTAGCTTTGCACTCCCCAGAATACATCAATGGGCATGGAGCCCCCTCGTGGAGCAGTGGCGTTGTGCGTTCATCAGGCTGAGATGCCCCCCTCCCCCTCCCCTGAGGTGCCTGTTTCATTTCGATCTGATGCCCCTGCAGTGTTCTCTCCGTTTCCACTCAGGTATCTAGTGTGGGCCTCGCCCATGCATTTTGGGCCCAGTGGTCCACGGACAATGATTGGTACACTACCCGGACTTGTGTAGTTGGTGTACATAATTGTATATACTGGATTTGGAGTTTTGACTACTGGATTTTTATTGATTACAATAGTTCAAATCATTTCCTTTTGTTCTTATGTTATTCAAAGGGGGGGGCAGTGGTGGGTGAATGTAATGTTGCAGCATGCATTTGTGTTTATGGTGTTGTGGGTGAGGGTGGGGGTGGGGGTGTTGCGCGTGTGTGCCACTCTCTTTTCCCTCCCTCTCCCCTGTGTTGTAGGTGCAGTACTCACCGTGGTCGTCGCCGCCGTCGTTGGAGCTCCTGATAGAGGAGCAGGAAGACCATCGCCGGCAGGATCTGCATTTCTGCCTCCATGGCGTCCTGGTTCCTTGGGGGGTATGGAGAGGTGGGTGATTTTCCCTTCTGTGTACTGTTTCCGCCATGTTTTTATTCGCATTGGTTCCGCCCCGGAAAAGGTGGTGGATTGCCGGGTTGTGATAGGGTGGGCGGTACATTTTCTTCCGCCTGTCTGTTGGCGGTTACCGCCGCGCTGTTTGTTTGTACCACCGCGGCGGTTGGAGTGTTAAAGTGGCTGTCTATGTTGGCGGTTTCCGCCGTGTTCGTGATTTCATTTTTTGCCGCCGGCCTGTTGGCGGTATTACCGTCGCTTTAACACCGACCGCCCGGGTTGTAATGAGGGCCACTGTTTCTTTGCAGCCTTATATTAAGAGACAAGTTAAGGATTAGGTTCTCAGCCAAGCCTTGCACTTCTTTATTGCCGTTCACACCTGCAAACCTTTGCGACACCTAATTAACTGGTGCATTAGCAGATGCAACAACAGGATAGCTTGGCTCATTGTACTGTCCCCCTTGCTGACTTCCCATGTGAAAACCTCAAAAGGAAGTAGCATCTGTGTCAGACATTTGACTAGGCCCCATTGTCCACCTGTATGGTCATGATTTTCCCAATTGCATCCCCTTCTCTTTGAATGGCATACTCATTAACGTTGCAACAAGTAGGTTGAGGGCCAATGTGTTGGCACCTTCTGTCTGAGGGCTTTAACTGGTACTTTATTAGCATGCTGAATAATCCTAAACTATTGTGGGCTTTAAAAGAACAGCAGAAATGACTACAGATTATTTTGAAGGTAGTCAGTATGTTGCTGACCATGTCCTCTTTTTTTAGAAAGTCATGCACAATCAGGTTGATGCAATGGCCCTGAAATATCCACCATCTGCAATGACCTCAACTATATTACTGCCATTGTCCATGGCAACAAATCCAATTCTGAGTCCTCTGTGTCGAAGTCATTCAAACACCTTGCTGTTAAAGTCTTCCAAGATGTTTGCAGTTCTATGGGATTTCTCCACGGCGAACATGGCTACTGTTGCATGCCACTGAACGCCCTTAACATTTTCTTCAGAGCTGAGACCTGTAGGTAGCTGTTGTCCATCTCCCAAAAAGAGGTCCAGTGTGTAGTGATACATATTTAATCATTTACTTGGCAACTGATCCACATGTCGGTCATCTGGTGGATAGTGAGAACAGCACTCTGCTGCAAAGCTTGTCCAACCATTTGCAGTACATCATGCTCGAGCGCTGGAGCAGCAACTCTGGCAAAATAGGTCTGACTCAGAACCTTCCATTTTGGGCAGATGGCTGCCACAAAATCCCACTCCTTCCACAAAAGAAAAAGGGAGGAGGTCCAGTGCTAACGTTTTAGCCAGCTTCCCATTGTACAAACATGCCATTTGGTGGTTGTGTTCGTTGGATCCCTCCTACCTAAACATTCCCATAACAGTAGCTTAGATTTTTTTTTTCTTTCTGGTGCCACGGACACAGATGACTTTCGGGGAGAACAAGGAGATGGTAGGCCCAAAGTGCGACTTGGGGCAGTCACTGTGTGCTGCTGTGGTGTTTCGATCTGACTTCTGTGTCAATTTGGGGTTGCTGAGGCCAGTGATACTGGCACACTGCTGGGTTGGGACTGCTTTACATAAAGATGTCACCCTCTTCTTCATCACCTTCAGCTCCCACTGTAATCAGAGTTGATTCCCTTCTCTCATCACCACCACCTGCTGCAGTTTTTTAAGGTGCCCTTTCCACTGGATTGTGTGATGTTTTTTCCTATGGTACAAAAGTGTGAACCAGGCTTACCTCGATTAAAACGTGCATTGCAAATGGAGCATATTGCAAATGGAGCATTTTGCCAATGACCAAAGAACTGGATGTAGGTGGGTGTGCTGACGGTTGCCTATCTGTAGTGTGTACTTTGACTGAGGTAGTGATGGATGCAGGTCTCAGCGGAAGCCTTACAAATATGGAGGCTGGTGGTAGTGATGGTAGTGGAGATACACAGTGCCACTTCCCTCAGAGTAGGTTGACTAGGAGGGGTAATGTTGGTGTCCTCTGAGCCAGCTTCTATGACAAGGACTGGCTCATTCTCCATTGTTCTTCCGTAATTGTAAGGCATTCAGAAACTTTCCTTTTCCCATGTTCAGATGATCAGAAGAGGGGCTTGGAGAAGATGGTGGAGTACCTTTCCTTTTTCTTGCAGGAGATATAGTTGCCAATGGTCAAGAACAGGTACATCTTGCTCAGCAGAAAGTGCAACCTCCTGTTCTGCTCCTACTTCAGGAAGATCTACTATCGCTAACTGTGGCACCTTGTCCACTTTGCTCAGTTTCCAGCGATGATTGGGCACTAGTTTGTGGCTGAGACAACTCCAATTCAGACTTATTGCTCGTCGCCATGATTGCAGTGGCTGCCTTGCTGAAAGAAATGGCTTTTGGCTTAGGACGAGGTAGTGCCTTTGATGCAGGAGTTCAGCTGCCAGCTTGCTGGCTGGAGGACAGAGCAGCAGGCACAGATTTCCTGAAAAAGGTTTGGGAAGGAGCGCTATTGATCAGAAAACTGTTTTTCTTCTCCTCCCATCTGGCCATTGTCTATGCAGCACCTTTCTTTAGGGCCATCTTCAACCTCTATCAGCTGGTAGTGATACTTAGCTGTACAAAAGAAAGAAACTTGAGGGCTCACATGTTGTAGTCCTAACACATTGTGCAGGCCTTCTGTCTGGCAGTCCTCAGTGTGTGATGTGTTTTGTGCACCTAAAAGCCAAGAAGCAAGAGGAACATTTAGTGAAAAGTTGAAGTTTTGCAGTTTTAATTGTTCATAGTGCACAGACAATATAATTTAGTGTAGTTAGTGTATCTATTCCAAAGTCAAGCCACATCACCATAACATTTTCTATCACGTTAACAACATACAGATGTAACGGTTTGCTTTAGGTGCATATAAGGGGAGACAGCTGTGGCAGGCACGGGATACAGGGGAAAATGGAATATTCCTGTGTTGAAGTCTCAAAGACGCTGTCAAACGAGGTAGGAGCAAATTCACGTTTATTTCATGGAAAGTAAGGAGCCACCTCGATAACGTGCTGCCGGCACCTCTCCAACCGCCGTTCTCTTCCCCAGAACACATTCCACATTCCACCCTCGAGGCCCACACTCCATATGTCACCCCACGAGCCCTGCATTCCATATTCCACATACAACGTACCATCTCTCTCCTTTTTTTTTTTTTACATCTTATGAATAAAAACAAAACAAAAAAAAAACAGTGAACAACATCAGAGAAAGAAATACTATTTTGAAAGACAAAATATCCCACAAGATCCGCAAGAAACAAACTTAATAAGAACTCAGAAGAAGGAAAAGGAAGTCTTAAAACTGAAAGAAATTACTGATCGGGTCTTAGTTTCCATGGTAAAAATCTTTCACGGGAAGATCTGCGTGGAAATCCTTCAGTACAGTCTAAGGAAGACTTTTGTGTATTAGACTATGCGAATCTTGAACACATATTATATTGCTTCCACCATAACCCCTTTCACCTTCCTTGCTGCTGTCACTCTCATCACTAGCACTCGACGCAGGACACTCGGATAACTTCACCACCTTGGATACGTTCCACCAGCGACCATCATGAACCATAACTGCACTCCCACAAACTTTTCTCACCCTAACAGGTTTTCCAAAATTACCATCACCTTTTTTAACAAACATACTTTTTTTTATTCGCACCAAAATCTCCAGGGCAAACCATGCAAAACTTGGTGGCTTTGATCGTATCGTACCTTCCTTTCATGCGTTCTTGTCCTGACCTCACCTTTTCCCACTCAACTACACTCTTCCTTCCACACAGTCCTTTACTTTTCAAGGAACTCGCTAACCATGATGGGAACAAAACAGTGGTTGGTTTACGACCTCTTAATGCTTCAAAAGGTGACACATTGGTTAACGAATGGGGTGTGGAACGATAAACCCACAACATGGTGCTCAAGGATGTTGTAATTATTGTGTATAGCCCATTTTATACAATCCCCAACCACTCTATTCATTCTTTCGACCAAGCCATTAGTCTGGGGGTGATGTAAAGAACTTCTCAAATGCCTAATATCAGATTGTTTCAAGAAGTCCTCCATTTCTGAATTGACAAACTGTACCCCATTGTCCGAAATAATGGTTTCCGGAAAGCCCTCTCGCATAAAGACTTCTTTAAGGGAGTTAACAGCATTGGTCGCTGATGGAACAGTGCAAAAACGAACCTCAGGCCATCTACTGTGATAATCCACAAGAAAAAATGCATATCGTAAATTGTGAGGGAGAAAATTAAACGGCCCAATCATGTCTATCCCCACCTTAGACCACGGTCTTACAGGAACCTCAATAGAATGCAAAGGTGGAGTACGTACTTTCAACCCCTTCTCCGCAGAATTGCAAACAACACACCCTTTCACCACAACATCAACCTCTTTATCCATAGATGGCCACCAATAATTCTCCCTTAACCTCCTTTTGGTCATAGTCGCCCCAAAATGTCCTTCATGTGCCAAATTTATCAGACCAGCACGTATATCATGCGGAGGGATACACCTCTCACCCCTCAATAGTATCTGATCTTCTATTGAAATTTCATTCGCAACTTTACAAAATGGTTGTAACGGTAAGGGAACATTCTTTTCTTTCGGCCACCCATTGGTCACAAATTCTCTAACCTGGGCCAAAATCGGATCCTTTAAAAAGGCCACCTCCCAATCAGTTTTGCTATAGGCCTTGGATACAGGAAGATCCACACTGGCAATCCTCCCTATCATCCTCAGAGTCAAAATCATCCAGCCCTTCCATAGGTAATCTAGAAAGGAAATACGCTCTCACATTGAGTTTCCCCGGCAAAAACTTAACCTCCACGTCGTACTGCAACAATTTAGTAGTGAGACGGGCAATACGCGGGGTAGTGTAGTTGGTTTTATCCCCACTGAGAATGTAGAGTAGCGGTTTATGATCCGTCACAATGACAAACCTTCTGCCCCACACATAACTTCTAAACTTTTCGCTTGTCCAGACACAAGCCAACAACTCTTTCTCTATTACTGAGTAATTCAGTTCAGCTTCTCTCAATACTCTAGAAGCATAACTGATTGTGGCTTCACCTTGTTCAGTGTCCTGGACTAGAACAGCACCCAATCCATACTTGCTTGCATCCACCATTATCTTACACGTTAATGATGGATCGTATGGACGTAGTGCTTTGGCCATTTCAGATTTTACCAACTCAAACGTGTCTTGACAATCCTTGTCCCACGTGAATTCAACACTCTTCTTCAACATATTAGACAAACATTTCATCTTGGAGGCGTAATTAGGAATAAACCTGGAATAAAATTCACATAATCCTACAAAAGAGCACAGCTCATCCTTATTCTTTGGGGGAAGACAATTACGAACAGCATCCACCAACCCAGGTCTCGGTTTGACACCCTCCGACGAAACGACGTACCCCAAAAACTCAATCTCTTTTTTCCAAAATTCATACTTGTCATCTTTAACAACCACCCCATTCTCCTCAAAAATCTGTAAAACTAGCTTAAGCACCGTGTCGTGTTCTGGTAACTGTTTGGCAAAAATCAGTACATCATCCTGGAACACCAGGACACCTTCAACATCTTTCAGCAGTTGTGACATGATGCGTTGGAAAACTGAAGCAGCTGAAGCAAGACCGAAAGGCATCCTACGAAATTGGAAAGTTCCAAAAGGTGTGTTGAAAGCCGTATAATGTCTAGAGTCTTCTTCAAGGACAACCTGGTGATATGCCGAAGCCAAGTCAATTTTTGAAAACCACACCGCACCACTAAGTTTCTCTAGCAAATCATTAATCCTGGGTAACGGAAAGGAGTCAACCCAAATCTCTTCGTTAAGACTCCTTAAGTCAACACATAAGCGCATCTCGCCACTGCGTTTGCAAGCGACAACAATTGGGGACAACCATAAGCTAGACTCAACCGGCTCAATTACCCCTGACAATTGTCATTTTTCCATCTCCAACTTAAGGTCCTCCCTCAAGCTGAACGGGATCGCTCTTAATTTGTGCTTAATGGGTATGGCGCCTTTTTTAATTTTGACACTATGTTTAAATCCTTTGAAACATCCAAATTTTTTCTCAAATACACTAGGGAACATCATATGGAGAGTTGACAAATTCATGCCACTATGGTCTTTAACTACCATTACTTGCTCAGTGGTACCAGGTCTCAGTACCATACCAAAGAGGCCTTGATGGAACCAAGCTAATATATTGAGACCCTTGACAGCAACATACACCTTTCCACAGATCTTGCGCCCCTTAAATTCCAACACATCTTCGATGAAACCCTCCAGCTCTATCCTCCTTCCTTCATAGGAAACCAGAGCTCTGTCAGGTGGAAACAATTTGCTAGCACCCCACGTTCTCTTAAACAAGTCTAAAGTTATGATTGTAATGCGTGCACCGGAATCCACAAGTAGATGGAGTATTTTGCCCCCCACCCAAATATCCACATACGGGTCCACACACTCCTCAGGATTTCCCGATAGTGCTTGCTCATCTGTGACCACCACAATCATGTCACGGAATTCATTCTCCAAACATTGATTAGACACCTCACTGGCTTCAGACACACTGCTGATCTTGACATTCTTGTTCTGAGGATTCTGACACACCCTAGCAAAGTGGCCTGTCCGGCCGCATTTGTGACACACCACATTCTTAGCAGGACAACCCTTAGAGTCTTTTGCATGTGGGAAATTTCCACATCTGAAACAAATATTACTCCATTTGAAAAATTGATTATTGCTGGGCTTAAGTTCTTTGCGTGTAGAGACAACGTTGACACTAGCTTTCTCTTCTTCCTTGTGTTGAGACGAAAGTTCTTTAAGAGAAGCTTGAGCCAGCTCAATGCTCTTGGCCTGCTTAATCACATCATCAAGCGAAGGATTACCCATCGTAAGTAGTCTTTGTTGGATGTGTTTGTCACAACAATTCCCTATGAGCTGGTCCCTGGCCAGCTGATCACGGAATGCGGCAAATTGACATTGTGCACACAATTTACAAAGAGCACTGACAAACTCATCAATCGATTCACTTTGTAGCTGGACCCTCTTGAAAAATGTGTGGCGTAATACAACAAGGCTTGGCTGTTTGTCAAATCTCAGGATGAGTTTTTTTTACTGTTTCCTGATATTCGCCCAATTCTTCGCCTTCTACCGCCTCGACATCAGGAAGGTGTTTCAAAGTCTCTCAGCCTTCAAATCCCAGTGAATGTAATAATAGAAACTTTTTCCTTTCAGGTCTGCATCGTGATGCTCCGATAGCCCCTAAATAAGTTTCAAACACATCAAACCACTGAGGCCAAGACACAGGTGGTTCCCCAGGTGTTTCTAGAAATGGTGGAGGAGCAGAGACAGATTGCATAGTGTTCCCTTAAATTTGTCCAAAAGAAGAAAAAAAAAAAAAAAAAGAGGATTGGGTGCTAATGATGCAGACGGAGGCTTCTTTCTTTATCCTGGAATAGACAAAGCCAGACTTGTTGTAACAGTAGTCCAACCAAAATTTGTAACTTCCTTTGTTATCCTGGAATAGACAAAGCCAGACTTGTTGTAACAGTAGTCCAACCAAAATGTGTAAATAATAATGAATTCCCTTTTTTTTTTACTCGAAACTTACAAAAAAAAAAATGGTTAGTCAATGTACTAAAACCAAAACTTGAAGAAACATGTAATACAAGTGCAGACGTCAACACGTAGGCACTGAAAGGTGTGTTTCACCGTAGTAGTCTCTTTTCCTTATCCAGGTTGCGATGGTATGTGCCGGTTGCTAGGGTAGTTGCCGTGAAGAGCGAGGACAGAGAGAGAGTGTGCGTGTGCACACCCTGTTCGCGCTTGTCACGTGACTCTAAGCAGCTCCAGTGCGGATCACGCGAAGGGTGGGAGCCATGCACAGACTGTCCTCGGAGGAGGCCGCACGAAAAGATTTCCTCCCGGAGGGCACACATGCACAAATGCGGTAGCGGAACAGGTCTCACCTTTAGGGGAGATGAAATGTCCAACAACAGTACCGCGGCCGTCTCCGGAAAGTGTACAGTCGTTGTGCGTAGGTTCTGAGGTAGCTCCAGGAAGACCCCTCGTTGCCAGAATTATGTTGAGGTCTCAAAGACGCTGTCAAATGAGGTAGGAGCAAAATCACGTTTATTTCATGGAAAGTAAGGAGCCACCTCGATAACGCGCTGCCGGCACCTCTCCAACCGCCATTCCACATGTCACCCCACGAGCCCGGTATTCCATATTCCACATACAACATCCTGCTTATGGCAGGCATGGCGTCTAGGGGGACAGGACATAATCCTTAAAAAATAAATGCTGGCGTGTGCCTATTGCAGGTGGGGTAGTCCAGGGGAAAATTGAATAATCCTTAAAAAATTAGTGCTGGTGTGTGTGGCTGTGTTCATATGACAAGCAGAGGGTCCAGGGAACAATGAGTAAAAAAAAATAATTCTGGCGTGTGGCAGCCACCTACGGCAGGCAGGTGTGGATGGATGGAAAATGTAAGAAAAAAGTTTTAAAATCTTTAAAAAATGTATTTCGAAACATGTAAAAAGTTAAAAAGATAAACAAAAAATACACAACGAAAGAAAAATAATTTCTGCTGTACTAGGGGACTATGAGGAACCCTTTGGGATTTGGGATGCAAAGATGTGCAGGTGAAAAATGGAAAAAAGGTGCATATAATCTTAACATTGTTCATACATATACTATAATGATCCTCAAGCATATTGTACTGATATCAGAGAAAAGCAAAAAAAAAAGAACAAAAGAACAAAACAAAAAGGTATAGCCCTCTCCTATCAATCTGTCTAAGAAACGGCTGCAAAAACTGGGAATAAATTATTTACACATTGGCTGGCTGCACAAAATGGCCGCTGGCCACATAGTCAACTGACATAAACAAGTAAAAATGCATGGCCCCAAAAAAGAACACATGCAGGCCTAAGGCAAAAGCACACTGACTTCCTACACAAAATGGCCACTGGCCACATGATTAAATAACAAGCAAGGAGGCATGGACAACAAAGAAGAACATTTATAGGCTTACGGCAAAAGCACACTGGCTCGCTGCACAAAATGGCAACCGGCCACATGGTTAAACAACATCAACAACATCAAGCAAGGAGGCATTGGAAAACAAGAACACATACAGGCCTATAACAAAAGCACACTGACTGCCTTTTTCAAATGGCTGCTGGGCACATGGTCAAACAATAACAAGCAAGAAAGGCATGGATAACAAAGAATACATGCAGGCCTATGGAAAAAGCATGCTGGCTGGCTGCACAAAATGATCACTGGACACATGGTCAAACAACAAGCAAGGAGGCTTAGGCATCAAAGAAGAACACAGGCAGCCTGTAGCAAAAGCATACTAACTTGCTTCACAAAATGGCCGCCAGCCACATTGTCAAATAGCAACAGCAAGCAGGGAGGCATTGGAGAACAGAAAACGCGTTCAAACCTGGGGCACAAGCGCACTTATTGGCTAGACAAAATGACCACCGGCCACATGGTCAAACAGCAAGCAATGACTCAGGTATGGACAATAAAGGAGACATACAGGCCTATGCAAAAAACACACTGGCTGCCTGCACAAAATGGGAAACGGCCACATGGCCCAACAACAACAGCAAGTAAGAGGCAGTGGAGAACAAAGAACACATGCAGACCTATAGCAAAAGTGCACTGACTGTCTGACTGCCTGCACATGGTCAAAATACAACAAGCAAGGAGTCCTGGACACCAAAGAACACATGCAGGTCTATGGCAAAAGCATACTGGCTGGAAAAACAAAATGGCCACAGGCCTCATGGTCAAACAACAAGCAAGGAGGCATGGATAGCAAAGAACTCATGCAGGCCTATGGACACTCACATCACAAAATGGCCCCCGGGCCATATGGCATACAGCACAAAGACAAATAGTGGCCTACAGCAAACACACACTCACACATTGGCCAGACAAAGGAGGCATGATAACAATGAAGAAAACACCACAATTCATTTGTCAATTGTACAATTACACACATTCTCCCAAGGTATCAAATATCACTCCAACAAAATACACTTTTTTCAGACAAAAACATGAAATAAAAAAAATACATTTTAAATTCATTCCGATGCCATCCCTGGCTTAATTATGTTTTAAAACAACATATACTACAGAAACAGTTGTTTTATGTACCCATGACTAGATGACCACTAGACAGATTAGTACACATAGGGCCTCATTATGACCCTGGCGGGCGGCGGAGGCCGCCCGCCAGGATCCCGCCCTCCAAATTACCGCGCCGCGGTCAAAAGACCGCGGCGGGTATTACGAGTTTTCCCCTGGGCTGGCGGGCGGTTCCAGTTAAACCGCCCGCCAGCCCAGGGGAAAACGACCTTCCCACGAGGATGCCGGCTCGTAATCGAGCCGGCGGAGTGGGAAGGTGCGACGGGTGCTACTGCACCCGTCGCGTATTTCACTGTCTGCAAGGCAGACAGTGAAATACATTTTGGGGCCCTCTTACGGGGGCCCCTGCCGTGCCCATGCCATTGGCATGGGCATGGCAGGGGCCCCCAGGGGCCCCGCGACCCCCCCTACCGCCATCCTGTTCATGGCGGCTTTCCCGCCATGAACTGGATGGCGGTAGGGGGGGTCAGAATCCTCATGGCTGCGGAGCGCGCTCCGCAGCCATGGAGGATTCCAATGAGCAGCGGAAAGTCAGCGGGAGACCGCTGACTTTCCGCTTCTGACCGCGGCTGAACCGCCGCGGTCAGAATGCTCATTGGAGCACCGCCAGCCTGTCGGCGGTGCTCCCGTGGTCGGTGGCCCTGGCGGCCACCGGCCGCCAGGGTCAGAATGACCCTCATAGTAGCTTAAATCAATAAAAGATTAAAAAAATTAAATACAAAATAATAACTAGGTCCATACTGAAACTCCAGGCCACCCACCACAACCACAATCAATTTTAAAAATCAAATAAATACTGGTGCATGCCCTCTATCAAACAGAAAAATGCCCTTATACAAACATTTTTCAATTTACTTGTGATGTCACAAAACCAAAGTTCTTAAAATCCAATGATAGAGATTCAGCAGCAATTTCAGACAGAGAGAGAGTGATCCTTCCACCTCGAAATCCAAGGAAGAGGAAGTTGGAGTATTTAGAGCAATTCCTTCCTGTTGAAAAAAATGTAAAACAGAAAAAATACTTTTCAAATTAAAATACAACCTGAACAGTCTGTTGGAGTAGAACATTCACTCAAAAACATCTTTTCAAGTAGATTTAGCTGCTTCTCGAGTAGAAAATCAGCTTGAAAAAGCAGTCATGGCCTTTCTCACTCTCCAGCACAATACAAATGGTGCCAGAAGGCTTTGTGACAACTGAAAGCCACATTAATGGCAGCAAATCTTGCTTTTGCTCATTAGTGGCTGGCAAATCTTGTCACTCTCACAAGCACACACCCAAAGCAAGTGTTGTGCACGCAAACAGAAAAAAAAATTCGCCATATGCTGGATGCTGGAAATTAATGAGAACTCCGTGTTACACGCATGGCGTGGAGTTCCTGAATTTCACCAACTCCACAAGGAGAATTACATTTCAGCTCAGACCTACCTAAGAGAGGTACTGAAATCGAGGCTTACAGACTTCCATCTCTAAATTTCATCACAGATCCCTGCAGACCACGGAGAGACCAGGAAAAACAAATCACTGTCTCCCATAACTGTGCAGACCCATGATAATGAGTGCACTTTACCACAAAAGCCTTTGCCACACATATTTTACAACACATGTCTTTACCACACCAGTACATAGACTATCTTTAAAAATCTTTACAATGAAAAACTTTACCACATATGATTTTACCACAAACATCTTTAAAACTTTATTTAAAACACCAAAAAAACTTTTCTTAAGAATTAAAATATGTTTAATACATACAAACTAACATAAATTAATATAAGTATTTTTTCAAAGTGAACACTATAATAAGGTAAAAAAGGTAAAAATGATTTATCAAAATAAATATGCTTTTTGTCATACATGTATTTATTTAAAACAATCAATCAGTGCACATGTTTTACTTTAAATTGTGGCTAGAACTAAAACACTATAAAAAGCATCATTCACCATTTTGTATACACTGACATACTGACCTTGTGATAAAATGCTTTTCTAAAAGCAGCGGCGACAGCAAATAAGATTACTATCTATCAAACTAAGTTTATCAGAACTAGAAGTCGTGCATTTTCACTAAAACATTAAATTAAATATTGTTATTAATACACATGTATATTTTTTACCTGAAACGATATAGTTGAATACATACCACAAACAAGAATGTTAAGATACTGACAAATTGTGAATTTATCCTGAAAATATAGTCACAATCCAATTAATTTAAAAAAATAATCTTAGTTGCAATTTCTTTCTACCTGATAAATGTGTTACCAAACACTAACATCAATTATGTGAGGAATTTGAATTTTGTAAACATAAAAATACCATACCTATGCTTAAATTAAGCCATCTTTAACAATAGTATATTGATCGGTAACTGAATAAGACTGAATAAGACAAAAATTTGTGAAAATGCATTTCTTAAAATAAATAAACCTATAACATTGTCTTTCTTTCAACAGGTAATAGTGTTAATTTATAATCCGCAGTGAATGTAAAGAAAAAGAATGAACAAAACATGTACTGCATTTATCAAGATTGATTAAAAATATTCCTTTTGTTCTATCCTTCCAGGCCTCTAACTGATATAAAAAAAGAAAACGTTTGAAAGAGAAATTGTTGTGCATTCTCTACAAGACAAATGCATTTATCAAAACACAAAACCAAAGGTTTTTCTTTGACCATTAGCACAATAAAAATACATTTATCTCAATAAACAGACCTTTATCATTGTCTACACAGGTAGTACATTATCATCTTTGTATCATCTTTGTTTCAGCACTAAATATAAAATAAATAAAAACGTTCCCTTCAGGAAAAACATGCCATAAATCAAGTTAGAATAAACTAAAAACGTATTATTTTCTTCTAGGCCTCTACCTGGCAAAATAAATCAAAAATTTGAAGAAAGTAAATAATGTGCTGCCTATAGAAACAGTCATCAAATAACAAAACACAAACCCCTAAATATCAAAGTCATTATTTCTTCCAAGCCATTAATCATAGGGTCAAAGGGAACAGGAGATGTAAGACCACCGTAAAGGAAAGAGAGGTTGAAAATTGCCCGACCCAGCAAGCCACTTAAGCTGAATATATCCTAAAAACCGACTCCCTCTCACTGTTCCTTTTTTTGAGTATCTCATAGAAGCATAAACATAGAGTCATCATGTGATGGTAATCATAAAGGTAATCCTGAAAGTAATTCTAAAGGAAGTTTTCTCACCTCAGAACAGCTGAATGTATCAGTGTCCCAGGGGAGTAACAAGACCTACGCAGCAGCAGTGACTAATAGATTTGCCCAATTAGAGCATGTAGATGAAACAGGTGGGTTAGACTCCAGCACTTTGAGTCTTTTGTAAGCGGAAGTTGAGGCACAGGAATTGACTCAGGAGTTTTCCACACCACTAGCTGAGTCCAGTAGTGATTTCCCAGTCTTGTCAAGTCTGGTCAGTCAAGTGAAGTCAGTCAAGTCTGGTCAGTCTGGTCAAGCATCCCAACTTATAAAGTATAGAAGCAAGTCTGAGAAGGTTTCATTAGATCTTGTTAAGGAGGACAGAAGTAGGTTTGATACTTCGGGGGCAACCTAGAGAGAGATTCAGGATCCCTTTCAAAAGCAGATGAGCTGACTTTAAGAACTGTGGTATTAGAGGATGCTATGGCAGTGCTGACAGTGAATGTGAGAAAACATTCTCAGGAGCTGTAGGAGTTAAAAATGTAGAATTAAATAACACAAACAACTCTGGAGTGGATAGAAAGTCAAGCAAGACGTCACAATGATAAGACTATAATTGTCTCTGAAGAGCCTGAAGGATCAGACATTAAAGCATTTATTATCAAGCTGATCAAGGAGTGGTTATCAAGCTGATCAAGGAGAGGTTATTATCAAGCTGATCAAGAGAACTTGGAGGCGGAAATCCAAATGGTACACAGGGACCGACACAGAATTAGGCAGAAAAGCACAAAACCTAGGAAAATTCTGGTGAACTTTCACTCTTTTCAGGTAAAGGAGGCAACCATATCTAAAACCTTGAAAGCAAACTTCTGCTCATTTGAGGGAGTTCCATGTTGTATAGGTGTTAGAAGCCACTCACCTGCACTCCAAGTGGTTACGATGGAGTGACGATAATCCCAAAATCCCAATGAGAACTGACAGGTCAGAAATGTAGGACCCACTGCAACCCGAGGAGTTTCCTATGGAAAGGGGGGTTGGGATGAGAGCAAAAGAGAGAAATACCAGGACTTCTGCCTATGCACATTTTTCTATTCCTGGCACTGCTAGGCTCAAGGATATCTGGATTCTGGTTCTGGATTCAGGATACTGGCAATCAAGATTATTCAGATAGAAGGGTCTGGACTTAGATTTCCCTGTAATGAAACCACATTTTAAAACAGGAAAAACTAAACAGATCTTTGGCATTAACTAACGTTGAATCAACATACCAATAATTCACACTAGAAACACTCCCCGTGTGATTCAAGATTTATCCAGAAATTATCATGAACTGGAAGTATCATGTACAAGGATTTCACTGAGAGAAAATAACTGAGTTAATCACAACAAAACTACTTCAAAATCTTCAGTAGCTCACTAGTCTCAAGAGTTCAAGATTCATATGCAAATATGCAATTGCCCTTAAACTATAGTTTGCAATTGTCCCAAAAGTCTTTAGAACACCAACATAAGATTCTGATCAGAAAACACAGATTGAAAACCAACTATGAGCCATTGATCCAGGAAGGCGCAGCTATTACAAGAAATACAACTTTTCTCAAATGTCTTTTTAGTCACCAGATTTATCTGCATATTGTTGCTGGCTTTAGATAAGTTTGATTAATCAGTGCTGATCAAGGTCCCAAATTAAACAGAAAAACTTGTGTTACCTTATTTGTGATGACTTGTGTCTTTTTGCCAGCCCAAGAAAGCACGATGCGAGAGATGCATTGGCAGTTGCCCACCTTTTACAGGTACTGTGGTAACTGCGGAAAAGATAGGAAATACTAGGTCAGAATTGAGGAAGCAAGTCTCTGCGAGGAGAAGCCTGTCACTTTAAAGGTTTGGATGCCGCTGCAAAGAGAGGTCTGCAACTGTGAAGGGAAGGCTGCCAAAGATTGGAGACAGGTAAGCGTTGCTTCCAAGTTAAATGAGGTTAAGCAGGGTTTAGTCTGAAATGCCAGCTTTTATAACCGGACCGAACCAGGTGTAAGGAAACATATGGGGAAAGCAGGGAAACTCGTTAGTCATTATTGTAATTACACATGTTTCTCAATTGTCTTTTTTCCACAGGGAGAATCAATTAAGAACTTGTTAGTCATTATTGTAATTGTATATTTTTTCTATACTGCTTTGTTTCCATTAGGAGGATCAATTTAAGAACCAGACAGTTGACATATGCTTCCTGGATTACCTGGGTGAGGCCCAGGTGTTCAGAACTTATCTTGACACCAAGCATTGGTCTAGATCTGCTTTAAACATTGCCATTATGTTAATAATTGCATTGACAAGTTACACAAGGTTTCAAAGGCAGAACATGATTCAAATTGGTACTGTGTTTGAAAAGAAAATAAGATGTGAGTTTAAGGGGTAGTAAACAACAAAAGAGATAATAGGTATAGATAGGATTAGGTAATGGAGTTGAGAGAAGAAGGAGGAAGTGGGGGGACAGATGAAACAAGTATGTTGTACTGGTCCAGGGTTTCAACTTTGAGAGAAGGTCATGCAAACATGTATGTTCGAGTGGGAGGCTGACTCAAACTGTACACCCAAATGGCTGTTTTTGCCAAAGCAATCTGGAGGGTTTCTCAGGGATGTGGTAAGGGACCCTGTTGGATAGGTGAGCAGTGTGCACCGGGTGGAGATCATGGGAAAAAAAAAAATAGTCCTAATCAATAGAGGAGGTTATAGACTGTTCAATGTTATCATGAAGGGGGTGAGACACAGAGTGGCAGAACTAGTCAGGCATGGAAGAAATAGGGGATAAAAATAGTCATAGGCAATGTATTAGTATAAAGTCCTGTAATGTAAATGATCTCTGAGTTAGAAGATGGCAAATAGCGATCTGCAGGGGATAAGAGAACTTAGAGTGCATGCAGTGGTGTTGCAGGATTCTCACTTGCCAGGTCCTGAAAGGATGGAACCAGTGTCACATCAGAGGTGGTTTCAGGGGGGGGGGGTTTACCACTCAGGCATATGAAACAAAGGGGGTGGCTATTTTAGTGTCCACTAACCCAGAGTTAGAAGTGATACAATCAGAGGAGGGCGAAAAAGAAAAATGGGTAATAGTGGAGTTGATTTGTGGCTGGCTCAAATTTGCTTGCATTGGGTACTATGGCCCGAATCTTGAAGACCCGGGACCTCTAAAAAGTTTATTCAGGAAGTTACTGGAACGCAAAAGCACTATCATGTGGGGATGTGATTTCAACATTTTGATAGATGGTAAGGTGGATAGATCTAACCTGTGGAGCCATGTTTGTTCCCCTAAAATGGCAAGTAGTTTGAAGTTTATGCTAAAAGATTTAGGACTGAGATATGTCTAGAGGGATAAAATGGGTGGTCAAAGGGCATATTCGTTTTACATTTCAAAATATGGACATAGTTCAAGATTGAATTATTGGCTCATAGATTATAGGTATATGGAGAAAGTGAGCCAGACTAAGTACATTCTTAGATCATAAAATTGTTTGGTTGGAAGTGGAACGAGACAATTATAAGGTTGGTGATTAAGTGAGGTGTTGGATGCTAGAAAGAAGGTTCCTTATATAGCCTTAGCTCTTACAAACCTTGCTGGCACACACAAAATACTATTATGAAATCAATAGGCATAGCTGTAGGGCAAGGATGGTGTAGTATGCTTACAAGGCTTATATTAGGGGTGAGATTATCAAATGAGTGAAGGAATAGAGAAGGGAAGAAAGAAAGCTAGTAATTGTCCTACAAGAAGAGATTCAACGATTTGATAGTTTGATTCGTGATCCAGTTGTTAGCAGTCAGCACAAATCCCTGGAGAAGGAATTAGCAATGCGTAAACAAGAATATAGAGATTGTGTGAGGAAGGAACAGCAAGACAGTTGGGAAGCAGGGAAGATAAGACATTTTATTGATGGGGAGGAGATTGGTAAATTGCTAGCATGGCGTGCAAGAACACTGACTACCCGTAATGTTGTCAAAAGTATTTCAGTGAATGTTAGGGAACAAGAAGAGGAGGAGCAAGAACTAAAACAACTGGAGGAAATTTGAGATACTTTTCAGAAATGTTTTCAGGATCTATAAAAGATGATTTGCACTTTAACCCACAATGTATCATAGAGTGGCTTTGAATTTGCACATTTGCCATGCCTCTCAAAAAAATCCAGAGCAGGGTTAGTGCAAGAAATAACTGAGGAAGAGGTCAGGGAAGCCATTAAGAGTATCAATTGTGGGAAGGCAGCAGGGCCAGACAGGATACCAGGTGAACCTTATTGATGGTCTATTTACTAATTTGGTGGTCATGACTCCACTAAGTCGGCGGTGGCAGTCTGACCGACACGGTCCTGGTGGTCCTGTCATCCATATTATGAGGTTGGCGGGACGCAGTACTGTAACCATCGGCGAGACCACCAGCACTGCCAGCCCAGCGGTGACCTCCATGTTGGCGGTCAGTAGAAAGGTGCCAACATAGAGCAGCACAGCCAATCCGACAGCCGTGCACATTACGAGGTGCATGACCCCCATTGCCGACTGTGGTGGGAATCGAAGGAAATGGGGGGCTAGCTCCCTCATTTCCTTCTCTTTCCAGCAATCTCTGTACGGCCCTCTCCCTGCCCCCCCCACAGATGCCTACTCAGGAAACATCCCCTACCACAGGTACCTGTGGCATTGTACCCCCATTGATTGGACTCAGCATAAATTCCAGCAATCAGGTGGTACATGCACAGATGTTTTATTTCACATGCATCCATGCACATGTGCACATTTTGTACAAAATTAACACATTTGCATAGACACATGTGGAAAAAACACCCTGCATACTTACCTGCAGACACCACCATTCGCCACCCGTAGCAAGACTGCAGACAACACAGTGGTTTACTTGTAATACAGCTGTGGGAGACCGTCTGCTCAGATGTACATTTGGGCCTACCAGCATGGCTGTCTCGGACCTCTACCTGCCAAACTCATAATGAACCCATAATTCATAACCTAAGAGATTAGCCCAATTTAACAACACTCTTTAATGGTATACTACTCTCTGGATAAAATCTACCTCAGTCATGGTATTAGAAATTCATTTCAGTAATTCTGAAGCCAAATAAAAACCCAAGAAAATGCAAACCATTTCACCCCATCTCATCACTGAATACAAACTATAAGATCCAGGCAGAGATACTTGCAAATAGGCTTGGTCAGGTGGCTAACAAACGTATCTACCAGGACCAGCAAGGCTTTATGAAAGGGGGGCATATGCACAATTTCACCCACTTGTTAATAGGTACTATTGATGTGGCTAATTCTAACAACATCCCCTTTGTAGTACTGACTTTTTATGCAGATAAAGCATTTGATCGGGTTCACTGGGCTAGCCTGTGGCTCTGTCTAGAGAGGTTTATCATTCCTAAATTATATATAGATGATTTGAGGGGACTATATTCAAAGACCTCAGCCAGGGTATTGATTTATGGGGTTTTGACAGACAGTTTTTCTGTAACTAGAGGCATCCGGTAGGGGTGCCCCTTGTCGCCCTTATTCTTTAACCCATATATTGAACTCTTAGCCCAGAAGGTTAGGGAGAATTTTATCACCTTTAAAATACAGGGATACACTAAGAAGATTTGTCTCTATGTCAATTATTTAATATGCTACACATCTGAGCTCAGTCTTGTCCTGCCTAGGATTGAGAAACTGGCAAATGAGTTTGGGGCAATTTCAGCATATCTTAACAACCAAGATAAAACTGAGATAATGGGATGGAACTTAGAAATGCAAAGTAGCCTAGTAAAAAACAAAAGTCTGACATCTGGTCAACTTAGTCAAAGTTTTAGTAGAAATTATTAAAACTTTTAAAAGATGGCTGAACGTATCCCTTATGATATATGATTTAATTTGGGACAATTTCAGGATATCTTATCAATCAATATAAAACTGAGATAATGGGGTGGAACTCAGAAATGAAAAGTGCCTAATGAAAAAGAAAGTGTGATATATAGGTATCCTGGTGAGCCACAAGCTAGATGCTATGACAGAGGTTAACTTAGTTAAATATGTCAAAGAAGTTAAAAGATGTCAGAACTTGCCCCTTATGATATATGACTGAGTTAAATTTATCTAAATGAATATGCTCACTAAGCGTACATGTCTGTTTAATTCTATTCCACTAATATTCCCAAAGGGATCAACACAAAAGATTCAGGGGAGCATTATTAGTCTTATCTTGGGGTCACGAGTAGCCAGGATATCATGGAGAAAGTTCAGAGAAAGGCTTCAGAAGGGATGTCCACATCTTCCAGATATTAAATATTATTCAACAGCATTCTTGTTTAGGTGTTTTAGGGTACTTTTAATTCTGTTGGTAGACACAGGCTCTAATTACACAGATGGGATGTTTCAGGCTATGGTGGGATTTTGAAAGGATGAAGTGGGTACGCGTACAGGTTTGGGGATCCCAAATATTCCTAAATGGTCAGGTTGAAGACTCTAGCATCAGCTATACGTTTGTGGATGAGGCTCCAGAAAATATGGTTAATCCCATATTTGTCTCCTTAGGACACAGTTTGGGGTTCTCCCGGAACCCCAGAGTGTTTACAATACCTTAAAAATCCTGGTCCGAATTGAGCACTAATTCAGGAGGGAGCCTGTCCATATTCAAATATTTGCAATTAGTCTCATGGGCAGAGGTGCACAAAAATGAACTGCAGTGCCCAGGAGACATAGAAGTGGCCCTACACCTTTATGGGATCCAAAAAAAAAGTTGAAAGTGGCATGGACTGATGTGTCAAGTGGAAGAACTGCAGCTACCACAACCTTACATAATCTGAGACAAATATTTACTGAGCAGCCAGTTGGAAACACTATGACAAGTACATTTTTTCACTTTATAAAATGTGTTTGGGTCTACTGCCTTGAAAATAATAATTTGTTTATGTTAAAAAGGGCTTACTGGACTCCATTAAAACTCTAGAAAATCTGTTGCAAGAACTGTAACATGATTAGGGCAGAGGATCTCCATGTTTGTTGAACGTTTGGGATTGACAGCATTTTGGGGAAAAGTAAGGGGCATATTTAAGAGGCCCTAGCCCCTCCTTGAGGAACATTTGCATCATTTCTTTTTTATGCAAACGAGGCCAAAAATGCAGCCCTATATTGACAAAGTGGTGCAATGCATGCACTGAGCCACTTTGGACCCTTTGCGCTACATTATGCCTGTGCAAGGCATAATGTATGCAAAGGGGGCATACCCCTGTTAGTGGAGAAAAAAAAGGCACAAGGAAATCTGATAGAATTCCTTGCGCCATTTTTTTTGGCACTTTTAACCCCTGCTCAAAGCAGGCATTACAAGGAGGCTTCCATTGCTTACAATGGGCCTCTGGGTGCTTTGCCAGACTAGCGTCAACATTTTAGACACTAATCCTGCAAAGCGCCGAACTATCATCAAAACTTTTGACGCTAGTCCCGTAACTACCGCCATGGTGCATCTTATTTTAAATAGGGCGACAGGGGGACTCTAAGGGGCGCATTAACAGTGGCGCTGCACCTTTCATAAATCTGCCCCTGCGTTTGTTTATATCTGAAATTATCAACAAAGAAATTAAAGTGAGTGCCTATTTGGCTCTATTTGTGATAGCCCAAGAGTTAGAGGAAGAGCTTAACATATGGAAGAAAAAGAATCTAATTTTCTATTTAATAGTATTAGTGAGGCATGCTATCTGACAAAGATGGATTGATCCTGATCCCCCTCCCCAAACTATAGGACCCGCTGGCTCAAGTAGAGAAAGTTATGGTTACCGTAGTGGCTGAATTGTTACAAGCTAGGCACAAAGAAGTCCTATGATTAAGAACACCACTTGTTCGGACCAGAGGAGCACCCAAAGACACTTTACGATAAGGAATGGCCCCCTCACTTTTGTGCCTCGGTAGGTGTGGAAGTTTTTGCATGACTATCATTGATGAGTGGCTCAAGTAGGCTCAGTAATGAGGACTTAACAAAAACAACACAGAATTCTTTCCTGTCCCAACATTACCATTTCTCAACATCTATCAAAAAAATAACAAAATCGTTCTATTGCTTAGCAGATTTCTAAAGGCATTAACATTTCTTTCTTACTCGACATTAAAAAGACATTAACAACATTTTGGCCCTAATTACAACCCTGGCAGTCGCTGTTAAAACGGCGGTAATACCGCCAACAGGCCGGCAGAAACAAAAATGTAATCACGACCATGGCGGAAACCGCCCACACAGACAGCCACTTTAACACTCCGATAGCCACGGCGGAAGAAACAAATACCGCGGCGGTAACCGCAAACAGACAGGCGGAGGACAAAGTACTTCCCACTGTATTTCAACACGCCTATCTGCCACCTTTTCCGGGGCGAAACCAACGCTATCAAAAGCACGGCGGAAACAGTACACAGAAGGGAAACCACTCACCTCTCAACACCCAACGAGGAACCAGGACGCCATGGAGCCAGAACTACAGGTGTTACCAATGCTGCTCTTCCTCCTGCTCTATCAGGAGCAGGACAGATGCCGTTGACGACCACTGTGAGAACTGCACCTACAACACAGGGGAGGGGAGGAGGGAAAAGAGAGTGACACACACACGCAACACGCAATACCCCCACCCCCACCCTCACCCACAACAACATACACACAAATACATGCAGCAACATTACATATATACCCCATCACCCCCTTGAAGAACGCAAGGACAAAAGGAAATGATTGTAACGATTGTAATCATGAAAAATCTGATAGTCAAAAATCAAAACTCAGTATATACAAATATGTACACCAACTACACAAGTCCGGATAGTGTACCAATCATTGTCCGTGGACCACTGGGCCCAAAATGCATGGGCGAAGCCCACACAAGATACCTGACTGGAAACAGAGAGAACACTGCTGGGGCATCAGATCGAAAATATACAGGCACCCCAGGTGGAGGGGGTAGGGCGGGCACCTCAGCCAGATGAACGCACAACGCCACTGCTGTACGAGGGGGCTCCATGCCCATTGCTGTCTCCTGGGGACTGCAAAGCCACAGTCTCTCAAGTCTCTACAGTAGGTGGTTTGCCCACTGCTTTATCCTGGGGAGTGCAAAGCCACAGTCTCTCAAGTCTCTCTAGTGGGTGGTTTGCCCATTGCTTTATCCTGGGGAGTGCAAAGCCACAGTCTCTCAAGTCTCTCCAGTGGGTGGTTTGCCCACTGCTTTATCCTGGGGAGTGCAAAGCCACAGTCTCTCAAGTCTCTCAAGTGGGTGGTTTGCCCACTGCTTTATCCTGGGGAGTGCAACGCCACAGTCTCTCAAGTGCATGTATCTCTCCACTGGTTCTGGAGGGGGCCTGGTGCCCAGAGTGCTTCATCCGCCAAGGACTGAGGTAGTGGATGTATCTCTCCACTGGTTCTGGAGGGGGCCTGGTGCCCAGAGTGCTTCATCCTGCCAAGGACTGAGGTAGTGGATGTATCTCTCCACTGGTTCAGGAGGGGGCCTGGTGCCCAGAGTGCTTCATCCTGCCAAGGACTGAAGTAGTGGATGTATCCCTCCACTGGTTCTGGAGGGAGCAAGGTGCCCAGAGTGCTTCATCCTGCCAAGGCCTGAGGTAGTGGATGTATCCCTCCACTGGTTCTGGAGGGGGCCTGGTGCCCAGAGTGCTTCCTCCTGCCAAGGACTGAGGTAGTGATTGCATCTCTCCACTGGTTCTGGAGGGTGCCTGGTGCCCAGAGTGCTTCATGCTGCCAAGGACTTTTGGTAGTGGATGTATCTCTCCACTGGTTCTGGAGGGGGCATGGTGCCCAGAGTGCAGCCTGCCAAGGACTGAGGTAGTGGATGTATCTCTCCACTGGTTCTGGAGGGGGCATGGTGCCCAGAGGACTCCATGTGTAATGTGGCTGGTACAATTCCCTCACCTGGGTATGTGTGCCACCAGATTGCCGAGGTACAGGTAGCAAGATGCGCCATGGAGGCAGCGACATACCCCACACTGCTGCGGCTTCGCATTCTACCTGCAGGTGTAAACAGTGATGGAAGTCATGCCTGATGGAAGCTGGCCAGGGTCCAAGAAGTCTCCTCCAGCCTCGGACGACTGACCACTGGGGATGGCAGCCATGAGAGCGGTGGTGCTACTGTCCGAGCACGTCACGGGGCTGGTGGCG
This sequence comes from Pleurodeles waltl, assembly GCF_031143425.1. Taxonomy (NCBI): domain Eukaryota; kingdom Metazoa; phylum Chordata; class Amphibia; order Caudata; family Salamandridae; genus Pleurodeles; species Pleurodeles waltl. The sequence goes on along the minus strand of NC_090444.1, from coordinate 899,322,695 downwards.
GTGCTTGCGGCGGTGTCTGTGGCGGCGGTGTTGGCGGTGGTGCATGGGTCAGCACCTGCTGAGGGACACAGCAGGACGTCTCCTGCAGCCTCGGATGGCTTCCCACTGGGGAAGATGCTGGGGACTGTCGCTGAGGCTGTAGACGTGCCGGTGGCTGTGCAGTTGGCTGTGCAGGTGGCGGTGCAGGTGGCGGTGCAGGTGGCGGGCAGGTTGCGGTTCTGGTGGTGGGGCAGCTTGCGGTGTTCGCCGCCATACAGGTTGGTGTGGTCGTGGACAGAAGGTGTGACACTGGTCCCTCAGTCGGTGCCACCGTGCCCTCTCCTGACCTGCTCTTGTGCTTTTGTCCCTTCCCCACCTTTGATGGTTCTGCAGTTGTCTTGCCACTATCCCCTTTTGTTTTTGCTGAGCCCTTGGTGGCTGGTAGGTGCAGCTTCTCCCTCCGGGATCTGGGCACCTTTTTCACCTTGGCAGGTGGCGGAATGTCCTTGCCCCCGCTACGTGGCACACTGGCAGCCCTGATGGTTGGCGCACTCGATGACCCTGCAGTTGCTGGCACCACTGTGCCTGGGGATTTGGTGGCTGAGGTGCTGGGATGGGACCTGGAAAGCCTGGCCCAAGGGGAAGGACGGGGGAAGGAGGTGTAGGGAAGAAGTCAATGTTAGCCAGGAAGAGTTTTTTAGACACACTGGGACGGGAAGATGGAGGGGGTTTGGGAGTAAAGGAAGAGGTAGTGGTTGTAGGAGATGTACGTCTGCTGAATTTGGGTGAAGGTGCATGGGCCGCAGGCTGTTGTGAGGTGGATGGCTGTTGGGTGGGTGTGTGCCTGCGTTTGTGTACTTTGGGAGGAGGGCTCACAGACACACTGGGAGAGGTCACTGGGGATGTGTGAATGGTAGTGGGGGTGGTGATTGCATGTGAGCGGTGTGTGGTGATGGGCGTGCTGGTGATGGAGGTAGTGGCTGAGGATGAAGTGCATGCAGGTGTGAGTGGAGACGAGACATAGAGGGAAGAAGAGGACGTGGAGGAGGGAGACACAGTGGAGGCAGTGGATGTTGTTGTGTCTGCATGGGGATGGTGCTTGTGTGAGTGCCTGTGGGATGTGTGGTGCTTATGTTTCCCGGAGCCACTTTTGTATGTTGATGTGTGTGCACGCTGGTCTGATGGTGTGCTTGGGATAGGCTGAGGTACAGGGGATTGGGCCTTGGTGGAGGAAGTTGGAGGGGGGAGGCTGGACACAGGGACAATGGCTGCCATCAGTGCTGAGGCCAGAGCCTGAAAAGCTCTCTGTTGGGCCGCCTGCCCAGAATGAATGCCCTCCAGGTATGCATTTGTTTGTTGCAAATGCCTCTCAACACCCTGGATGGCATTCAAAATGGTAGATTGCCCAACAGTGAGGGATCTCAGGAGGTCAATAGCCTCCTCACTGAGGGCAGCAGGGCTGACTGGGGCAGGGCCTGAGGTGCCTGGGGCAAAGGAGATGCCCACCCTCCTGGATGAGCGGGCACAGGACACACGCTGAGGGGCTGCTGGGAGGGCGGTGCTGGTAAGGGGGCTGGCGGCTGTACCTGTTGATGCAGTGAGCACAGAGGTGCCTGCCACCGCAAGGGAGCTCCCATCAGAGAAGGAGTCGCTGTCACTGGTGTATGCTCCGGTCCCCGCCATGGAGCTCCCCTCACTCTCCATCCCACTGGTGGCTTCAGACTCCGTTGCTTCACCCTCCAGGGCCAAGTGGGTTGCAGCTCCCTCCTGCTCCGGTGCCACTGCTCCTCTGCATGATGATGCTATTGCACACAAGAACAGGGAGACCACAAAAAGGGTGGGGGGAAACAGAAGAAAAACATGTTCAGTGCATGCAACACCACTACCGTTGGCGGACACAACACTCAGGGAGAAGCCCTCAGCACTACGCCATGCACTAACAGTTCCTAGAAAATTCACCTGACCATGGGGTACGAGGCCTAAGCCCAATTGCTGCACACCTGGAAGTTACAGGAGCCTGACTAGGTGTAGATGGCTCTCACCACTAGTGGGGTTGGAGTGCCATATAGCCTGCCTCACAAGGGACCTTGCCTACCAAGTTCGCCCTGGCCTAGGGAAACACACTGCCCACCTCCCCCACCCAGACACCTCGTAATGCACGCAGAGTCAGCTGAATGAGAGTGTACTCACCCCCTTGTGGCTGCTGGGATGTCCTCAAGCGCCCATCCAACTCCGGATAGGCCGCCGCCAGGATCCGGGACATCAGGGGGTCATGGTGCGACGGGCACCCCTTCCACGTTGGGAGGCCATCCCCAGCTGGGCCTCCGCCATCTTCTTGCTCCAGCGGCACAGGTCCTCCCTTCTTTTACGGCAGTGGGTGCTCCATCTTTGGTAGACCTCCAGGGTCCGGACGTCCTTGGCGATGGCATGCCAAATACCCTTCTTCTGGTGGGCTCTGACCTAAAGGAATGGTACAGGGGGAAAGGAAATTACTCACCCGTCCGGATCGTCATACTGATTGCCCAACAGTTCCCACCCATGCCCTGACGTACATACACTCACCCTCCGCACATGCAGCCCTCAGCCACCCCCCCCATGTATCTTCCATCCACACCACTCAAAGCAGGCATTGCCCATGCAGCATGCTCACAGTGTATTCACCTGTTTGTCTGGAGGACCGTACAGTTGCGTGTACGGGGGGAGGACCCCATCCACTACATGTAGTTTCTCCAACTCCTCCGAAGTGAAGGCAGGGGCCCTTTCCCCAAACACTGTAGCCATTGTCGCTTCCAGACACAGGTCACAGCAGCACTTGCAGTGTAGGTCCTCACCTGTTGAAGGGCAGGTATCAAGTGAGTAAACAGACAGAATTATGGTGGTCATGTCCGCAACGGTGCGTACCGTCACCGCCGGCGTACATCGTCATTGGCTCCTGGGACCCATAGGGCCCAATGTTAACCAATGCAGAATTCGACCGCCCACCGCAACGGTGTACAACGCCAGCGCAGTTACCTTATATCCCCTTGTCCCAACTTACAGGTCAGGCAGCCGCCATTTCAGGGGGCCACATGGGCGGGATGAAAACTGTGTCACACCTATCTAGGCCGGGAATACAGACAGATACCAGCACATTGCGGATTACTAATGTTGAAAACTGCGTCACACCCATCTAGGCCGGGAATACAGACAGATACCAGCACATTGCGGATTACTAACGTTTCTGCAAATAACACATTGTGATACCTCAGTGTTAGATGAATCTCTGCTCGCTGTTCTCCTCATAGGGCACGTCTGCTGGGGCAGGTGATGAGATGGCGGCATCCTCCGTTGTACAGACCCCTGGTGGACCTGTCGACAATGGAAGAGAGACACATCATAATCACATACAGACTTGATCGTGCAACAATCCATGAACTGTGTGCCCAGTTGGAGCCAGACCTGATGTCAGCTATCCGCCATCCCACAGGGATACCCTCTCTGGTGCAGGCCCTATCAGTACTCCATTTCCTGGCCAGTGGGTCTGTTCAAACAACAGTGGCCATGGCACCAGGGATGTCCCAGCCAATGTTCTCTAATGTGTTGTCCAGAGTGTTGTCTGCCCTGCTGAAACACATGCGCAGCCACATCGTTTTCCCTCAGGTGGAGAATTTGCCCACAGTGAAAGGTGACTTTTATGCCCTGGGACATATCCCCAACATCATTAGTGCCATTGATGGTACACATGTGGCACTTGTCCCCCCGCAGTAATAAACAGGTGTACAGAAACCGGAAAAGCTACCTTTCGACGACTGTGCAGATGATGTGTTTGGCAGACCAGTACATCTCCCATGTGAATGCCAAGTATCCTGTCTCTGTGCATGACGCTTACATTTTGAGGAATAGCAGCATCCCTTATGTGATGGCGCAACTCCTGAGGCACCGTGTGTGGCTAATAGGTGAGGCCAAGGTCCCAATACAGTTGACATAGGTGGCTGGGTATGGGGTTGTCCCTAAGGGTTAGTGTGTGTCTAAAAGTTATCCCTCGACATTTGCAGGTGACTCTGGTTACCCCAACCTCTCATGGCTACTGACCCCAGTGAGGAATGCCAGGACAAGGGCAGAGGAACGTTACAATGAGGCACATGGGCAAACAAGGGGGATAATAGATCTGACAGTTGGTTCCCTATACTACTCACCGAAGAAGGTGTGCCACATAATCATGGCCTGCTGTATGCTGCACAACCTGGCTTTGAGACGACAGGTGCCTTTTCTGCAGGAGGATGGGCCAGATGGTGGTCTTGTGGCAGCTGTGGAGCCTGTGGACAGTGAAGAAGAGGAGGCAGAAGAAGTGGATATCGACAACCGAAACAACATCATCTTGCAATACTGACAGTGAGACACAGGTAAGAAGATGTCACTGCTTCCCACATCTCATACTATTGTTGGAGCTAGCATAAGTCTGTCATTTTCACTCAGTGTATGGACACTGACTTGTCACTTTCACTTTCCATTTCACAGATCTGGGTCCCACTTTGTGCCCTCTGCTATGTTTACTCCTGGCCTACAGCTGTGCTACATTGGTATGTGAACAAGTAAATTCAGATTGTTTTGTGATTGAAGTGTGTTTCTTCCTGTGCAAATAAGTGGAGGGGTTTGTAAAATGGGCTGGGGTGATGGTGGAGGTATGTCCATGGCAGAATCCTGTCTATTTGTTTCACAGGTGCATTGTCCAAAGGGGCATAGGAAGTGGAGCAATGGCAGTTTAAGGATGGACAGGGTGACATAGTGGGACAAAAGGGTGACATTCAGGGGGGGTCTTATTTCCTGGCGGGGTCTTGGCAATGTTATCTGTCTTTTTCCTGGATCTCAGGGACCGTTTGCGGGATGGTTCTCCATCTGCAGGGGGTGGGGTGCTGGTGGCCTGTTGGTCCTGTGGCAGTGCCTTCCGTCCACTAGCGCCGGCGGAGGTGAAGGGCTGTTCATCGTCCAGGCTACTGTCAGGAGCTCGTTGGTGTGCCACAGTGTCCCTCCTGGTGTTGAGAAGGTCTGCCAGCACCCCTGCAATGGTGACCCGGGTGGTGTTGATGGACTTCAAGTCCTCCCTAATCCCCAGGTAGTGTTCCTCCTGCAGCCACTGGGTCTCCTGAAACTTGGCCAGTACCGTACCCATGGTCTCCTGGGAATGGTGATAAGCTCCCATGATGTTGGAGAGTGCCTTGTTGAGAGTGGGTTCCCTGGGCCTGTCCTCCCCCTGTCGCACAGCAGTCCTTCCAGCTTCCCTGTTATCCTGTGTCTCTGTCCCCTGAACCGTGTGCCCACTGCCACTGCACCCAGGTCCCTGATCGTCCTGTGTTAGAGGGTTTGCCTGGGTTCCCTGTAGTGGTAGACACACTGCTGATGGACATGTCCTGGGAACAGAGGGATGGGCCCGCTGGGTGGGTGTTGTGGTGGTGTTTCCTGAGGGGGGAGGTTCAGTGGTGGTTTGTGACTGTGTCAGGGGAACCGACTGTCCCGAGGTCCCTGATGGGCCGGGCCGGTCATCTTGATCCAGGCGTGCAGAGCTGCTGTCATCACTGTGGGTCTCTTCTGTGGGGGGACTGGATATGTCTGGCACCCCCTGTCCGGTGACGTTGGGTATGGGTCCTGTTGGGGTGTAAATGCATAGTTATTGTATCTGTGCTTGCCATCTTGTGCAATGGGTGAGTGACCCTCTACTCCTGTGCTTGCATTATTGGCTTGGTCCTTGTGTAATTGGTGATTTTGGGGCACGAGTGAGTCTCTGTACTGGACCTGCTTTGGTGATGGGTGTCCATGCATTGGTGTTACATGCAGGGCTTTGTTTTGGGATGTGTGGGTTGTGTTAGTGGGGTATCTGTGGGTTGTTGGGGTGATGGGTATGAAGGTAAGGGTGGCGGTATGTGATCGCATGAAGGTGGGGTGTGGGGGATAAAGTAGTAAAGATATGTCTTACCAGAGTCCAGTCCTCCTGCTACTCCTGCGAGGCCCTCAGGATGCAGTATTGCCAAGACTTGCTCCTCCCATGTTGCTAGTTGTGGGGGAGGAGGTGGGGGTCCACCGCAAGTCCTCTGTACAGCAATCTGGTGTCTTGAAACCACGGAACGCACCTTCCCCCCTAGGTCGTTCCACCTCTTCCTGATGTCATCCCGTGTTCTTGGATGCTGTCCCACTGTGTTAACCCTGTCGACAATGCTGTGCCATAGCTCCATCTTCCTTGCAATGGAGGTGTGCTGCACCTGTGATCCGAATAGCTGTGGCTCTACCCCGATGATTTCCTCCACCATGACCCTGAGCTCCTCCTCAGAGAACCTGGGGTGTCTTTGAGGTGCCATGATGTGGTGTGGGTAATGTGTGAGGTGCTGTCTGTTGTGATGTGTGAGGGGATGTGTTGGTGTGTGTTGTTTGAGGTGCGTGGATGTTGTGTAAGTGATGGTGTTGTGTGTCTGTGGATGCTGGTGTTGTTTTAGGTAGTCTCTCTGGCCTTCTTTCAAATTTTTGGTTGTAAGGGTTTGTGGGTGATGTGGGTGTGTGCTTTATATTGGATTCGGTGTGTGGGTGTGGTGTGTATAGTGTATCAGGTGTGTGTTTTTCGAATTGTCCAATGTGGTTGTGTTTTGTAAGTGTGTGTGTATTTTGAGCGCAGTGGTGTGTACCGCCAATGGATTACTGCGGTTGAAAGACCGCCGCGTGGATTCGTGGGTCGTGATAGTGTGGGCGTATTCCTGTTGGCGTGACGGTGTCGGTTTTGGTATCGCCAGTTTATCACTGACCTTTGGTGTGGCGGACTTGTGTGGGTGTCTGTATGATGGCAGATTCCGAGCTGTGGGTCGTAATACCTGTAGCGGAATTCTGCTGCCGCAGCGGTATGTTGACGGTCTTCTGCACGGCGGAAAGCGAGATTTACCACCAGGGTTGTAATGAGGGCCTTTGTGTTTTTCAACAGATTAAAATTGAACATACAAAAACAGATCAAGAACACTAGCAAACAAGCTTTATTTCTTTACATTTTTTCATTTCATTTTATTTTTCAGAAAAAACAACTCTAAAAAACCCATGATTAAACCTCCAATGAACTCTGTGGCTCATTATTATGCACGCTAGACCAAAACACCCCCATGCAGGTGTTAGCAGTATGTTCACAATACCAAATTACAGAAGAATGGTTCAAGCTCAAAAACAGGCGAGCAATGCACAACTAACGTCCCAAACATTTAGTGATATTAATATTCCCCCTGAGCTAACAGAGTCCTTTAACCACAAACAAACATTTCCTTCTGTATAACAAGGAAAATCCTCAAAAATGTATGCAAATGTTTCTTATCATACATAAAACTGCAATCCTAGAGAATAGTGGAATCTGGGTGATGGCTGGAAATTTAAGTCAACACCCCATCCAAGTAAGATCTATCTTTCTATGTGCTGAGTCTCCACCCAGAGTGTGGAGACTCTGCAGTCATGAAGATAATACTCATAAAATACCTTTGTGAATATTATAAAAAATAAACGTGCACAAAAGTGTAAGTTTACCTTTGTGAGTCGGCCCTATATTTGTTAATTTGCCTGACGATGGGCACTACTTAAAATATGTTGCTTACACAACACGTATTAGGGACCTATTATGATGGTAACCCCTGTTTTGTGGCACTGTCCCATTGCAAACTATGATGCATTTCTTGTTTCTGTGCCTTCCACAATAAAATTAGAAAATAACATTTCGTTATGGTCGTAAAAAAAACTCATATCAATGTTGGACTCTCCGTTTAAATACTTTGTAATGTCTCTAAAATCTCAGTCACTGGTGTTCCCTCTTGCTTCAAGATAAATTTAACAGTTAATAGAACATAATAGTGGCATGGTGGTCAATAACGCCTGTATAGGCCTTCTACTCCAGCATTCCACAGTATATATTTCGGTTTCTCTATTTTTAGTTTAGAACCTTTTACCCTCAGTGAATTTAAGAATTGAATAGCCTTTTAGTTCTTCTGCCTTGGGCTATGCTGGCTGTTGAAGGCCCTCTCCATCAATATATGCCTGTGGATTCAGGGCCTTTAACAACAGGTACAGTCCTCAGCGGTGTGCTCTTAACTACAATATACATATGTTTTGCAATGTTAGAATATTTTAGCAACTAGTCATTGTTTTCCTTGGGCTAATAAGTGTTGTCTGGCCAACTCTGACCAAGTCCTCTGGGGGAAGGGCTTGCTTGTTCTCCTGTATTAACTTTTGGCACAATTTAGAAACTATATTAATATAAAAAAGGTTATAACAACTGCCTTAAAGCTCAGGACATCGAACCTGCTCAGATCTTCACAGGAATATTACAGAAATCATATTCTACTGCAAAAATACAGAGCAGTTTAATTTGCATCGTTTGTGATACTTTTGTAATATAGAATTGTTTGAATATGTTTTGTTATAATTCATGTTCTAAAAATAATTTTGCATCACGGCAAAGGTGGAGGAAATTGTGAAATCAAACCTAACACTTGAATTGCTCAAAAAACATGTAACAAAAAAATATTGTCCTGAGAACCCTGCTGCTTAAAAAGAACTGACAAAGCTTATAGTTTTCGCTTATGCAATAGCTATGATTGCAGTTCAGCATGGCTAAAGTAAGTGGGTAAATGATAGTGGGGTGGAGTGCGGTAAAGTGGAGTAAAGTGTTATGGAGAAGCATAGAATGTTGTAGAGTAGAGTTGAGTGGAATGGAGTGGAGTGAAGTGGATTGTTATGCAGTGGTCTAGCATGTTGTGGAGTGTTGTGGAGGGAGTAGAATGTTGAAGAGTGGAGGAGTGTAGAGTGGAGTAGAGTTGAGTGGAGTAGAGTGTCATAGAGTGGAGTGACACAGTGCCATGAAGAAGTGTGGAGCAAAGTGGAGTGGCATAGAGGGTTTGCATTGTGTAGTAGAGAGTTATAGGATAGAGTGATGTAGAGCAGAGTAGATTGTTGTGGAATGATGTAGTGTAGGAGAGTGGAATGGCATAGAGTGGAGTAGAGTGTTGTAGAATGGAGTGGCAGAGGGGAGCAGTGGCGTAGAGTGAAGCAGTGGAGTAAAGTGGAATTGTGTGTCATAGAATAGAGTGGAGTAAAGTGGCATAGAGTAGCGTAGATGGAGTAGCGTAGAGTGTCATATAGTACAGTGTTTTAGAGCAGCATAAAGTGGTGTGTCCTAAAATGGCATAGAGTGACATAGAGTAGAGTGAGAAGTAGTAGAGTGGTGTGGAGTGGCATAGAAGGTTGTGGAATTGTGTAGAGTGTTGTAGAGTGGCATGGAGTGTCATGGGGTGTCAGAGACTGGCATAGAGTACCATGGAGTGTTGTAGAGTAGAGTGGATTGGTGCAGAGTAGAGTGGCATACAGTGTAGTGACATATAGTGCATTGGTGTAGAGTGCAGTAGAGTGATGCAGAGGAGAATGCAGTGGTGTAGAGCGCATTGGTCAAAGTACAGTGGCACAGAGTACTGCATTGCAGATTAGAGTACAGTGGCATAGAGTGGAGTGCTGTAGAGTGGAGTGGTGTGGTGCAAGGTAGACTGCAGAGGTGTAGAATAGAGTGGCAGAGAGTGGAGTGGTGCAGGGTAGAGTGGTGTAGAGTAGACTGGCATAAAGTGGAGCAGTGCATAGTAGAAGGATTTAGAGTGTAGTGGCATAGAGTCCAGGGGCAGACAGTGCACTGACATAGAGTGCAGTGGTGCAGAATACAGTGGTGCAAAGCAGATTGCAGAGACATAGAGTGGAGTGCCAAAGTGCAGTGACATAGAGTACAGTGGTGCATTGTACAGTGGTGCAGTGGTGAATAATAGAGTGGAGAAGAGTGCACTGGCATAGAAAAGAGAGGTGCAGAGTAGAGTAGAGCAGTGTAGAGTGACGTGGCATAGAGTGCAGTGTCAGAGTGCAGTGATGCACAGTAGTGTACAGTGGCATAGACAGGGTAGGGTGAATTGGTGTAGAGTGCAGTAGAGTGGCATAGAGTAGAGTGGTACATAGTAGAGTAGAGCAGCACAGAGTAGAGTGGCACGAAGTAGAATGGCTCAGAGTGCAATTTTGCAGTGTAGGGTATTGTATTAGTGTAGCGTGGAGTGGTGTAGAGTTCATTAGTGTAGAGTGCAGTGGGGTAGAGTGGTGCAGAGTGAAGTGACATAGAGTAAAGTGGCATAGAGTGTAATAGTGTAGAGTAGAGTGATGTAGAGTGTCAGAGGCATAGAGAAGAGCATTGCAGAGTGGAGTTTAGACGTAGGCAATATAGTGGAGCAGAGTACATTGGTGCAGAGTGAAGTGTCATAGAGTATATTGGTTTTGAGTAAAGTGACATAACCTGCAGTGGCATAGAGTGCAGCAGAATAGAATAGAGGGGTGTAGACTGCAGTGGGGTAGAGTGGAGGGTTGCAGGGTAGATTGCAGTGGCATAGAGTGGAGTGGCATAGACTGGAATGTGCTGAGTGGAAGAGAATGGCATAGATTGCAGTGGCACAGAGGAGATTGCACCACGTTCTTTGGGACCATCGGGGGGAGAGGGTGTAGGCAACTAGGAATGCTTGGTTTTTCATTTCCTAATTTGTGATTTCCTAATAGCTATTGTAACTCGGTAGGACTAGCTAGTAGCGAATTGCTATTTTCTTACATACCTATTTGCATTTCATAAATAGTGATTTCTTAAGATTCACTATTTAGGAAATGAAAAATTTAACTTTTAGACATCTGGCCCCAAGAACCCTGGAAGAAGGAGTCTGACATGTGACTGCTGTCTTTGAATGCACAGCAAATGTGCAAAGGTAAGAACAAGATTTGAAGGCCTATTTACAGAAATTCAGTACTAGTGGAAGAATACAGTAAAGAGGGCTTGGGCAAGGGAGGTGATGAACTCAACCTGAACAGCCTAAAACAAATAAAGCCAGCAAATAGAAAGCAACCAAATGTGAGTTACAAACCACAAAGCCAATAATAAGCAACTTTTTGAATGTTCCCACAACATCTTTAGCAAACCAGATAGCTGTGTTGTCTGAGAGGTGTCATACTCAAAAAGAGCAAACTGATTTTTGCTGCATTTTAGCTTATGTTTTTTACTTAAGTGATAAAAATTGGAACACGTTGATTTTGCCTCAAACATAGTATTATCTTTGATGATCTAAAAGTTGACAACACTTATATTCTCCATTTTGTATTATGTAAACACACAAAAAAAATGGAAACTCAGTCTTCTACTGGTGCTGTTACTATTTGCCTCATTCCCTGTTATTCAAGCAGCAAAAATAGTGCAAATGGATTTATCCTGTTTTTTTGCACCAATTCAAAGTTTCTGTCATGGGTTTCCAGGCACAGAAGTGGGCTTGCTTCTCCTAACAGCGCCCAGGTGAAAAGCAAGTACTGCACTTATTTCACAATTTACTAAATCTCTTCCTTGAACAGCAGGACATCAACAGTACTAGGTCAGGAATATGTCTCTTACATTCTGCTACCATGTTTTTCCATTTAATTTCTTTCTTAACATTTTCTCCAACAAACAGTGCCAAATATAACTTAGGCAAAAAGTATACTATGTGGCATTTCTGTACATCATTAGGTAGCCAACTACAATAGTAAAAAGGGAGAGTGGCTTGACCGCTGATCATGGCTGCTGCAATCTAAAACAGCTTTGTGCAGTTACCTGAAAACTGATCACATCCAACCGTTACAAAGAAGAAGCGGTTACACCATTCAGAGGATTTAAGTACCCTTGTCATCCATAGTGTTGCAGGAGAGCCTCGCACCTGTGAGCGCCCAGGAAGCAAAGAGATGACAGGCAGAGGCAACCAGACAAGGCTGCGCGGCATCAAGGGCTGCCTGCAGTGAAGAGAGTGGCAGCCCCGTTAGTGCAGTGAGGTGACAGGAGATTGGGGCCCAGTAGAGAGAGTTCCCTGGCCCACAGTAGTCAGTGGGGGGCGTGTGCTGCCCAGCAGTTAATGGCACTGAGAGAGAGCCAGCAAGTCACCCGCAGACCTTGAGATGCAGCTGAGGGCCCAGGGCTGAAGGGGGCAGGAAGAGGGAGTTGCGCTGTGTGGGATGGCTCCCTGAAACAACATCTCTGTGGCAGCATAGGAACTGCTCCCAAACTAGGCGGTAAGGAGACAATACAATGCAGGACAAATGAAAGTGTGTTGCAGGTCGGGCAACAAAGATGTTGCAGGCTGGATGCGATCTCTGGGCACGCCGAGAGCACTCATAAGCATCAGAGAGCCCACCATACTGAAGAAGTGCACAAGTAGCAGTGAAGGAAAGTTTCCAAAGCTTTTGAAGTCTGCTTTGCCCCAGAAGGAGAAGGACAAGACACTACAGTGGGGCCAAAGTTTGACTATTGGGCCCCAAGAGCTCATAAATTTGGTGCTAGTGAAGGAAAGGGCCCTATCTGAAATAGTGCCTGGTTACTTCAGCATTACTGACCTTAGCTGGGGTGGTCAGAGTAGACAGCTGGGTACATCTTACCATGCGCCACACCATGGGGAATGGAGATGGGCCCTGGCCCCTTAGGGGCACACTGGCTGCGGCCACATAGCGAGGAATAGTTCCAGACAAAATTGTACAGTGATCTTAGTGGTGGGGTGATTGCTCCTAGTCAATGTCAGAACACGGGACCTAGACCCCATTAGGGGGCAACACAGAGAATGGGTGTGCCTGTTGCAGAGATGGCTGAGCCAGTGCCATTTGTGACAGGGCATGGCCTCCCTTCATTTTGGCATATTCCTGTTCAACACAGCGTCCACTTCACGGTTAGCAGCCCTGACACATTGCTGTGGTGTCTGAGCCAAGTTTCTGATTGCTCATGCCGCCCCACTGGAGTGGGGGCCAGTCGGGTCAGTGGGGGTGCCACATACACATAGTGGTAAATTCTGCACCCTGATCCAACTGAACAATATGGCTAAAGACAAGGTGCCCCCTAGTTCTAAGCAAAGCACCCTTCAAAAATATACCCAGCCAGCTGTGCCATCCATACCGCCAGGGGCAGGCAATCAAGATTATTCGATACTGGGTAACGCTGCCCTATTGACTGCCACCACAGGATGCTCTCAATGCCAAAATAGGAGCAGTCGGCTCAGAGTTTAAATTTCTCCACCAAGACTTACGAAGTGCAGTAGAACAGATCACTGAGATGGAGGCTACGGATTTAGTCGCCTCCCTGCAGCAAACGGTGACAAAGCTTACCTCTGTGACCAAGGACTTGGCAGCACGGGTTGGGTAAAAGACGTGGAGGGGAGGGCACGCGTCAAGAGTTTACACTTCATTGGATTTCCAAAAGGATGCGAGGACTCATCAGTAGAATGGGTTTTTAGATCAATGGCTTTGTGGGTTGCTGCCCCCGATGCCCTCTCCTCATGCTATTTAACCAAGCAGGTCCATCGAGTACTGATGCATCGCCCTCCCCCGATTGCCTGGTCCAGACCGATCACTGCAAAGCTTTTGAACTATATGTGCAGAGATTCTGTCCTTCAATATGCCCAGGTTCATGAGAAAATCTTATATCAATCACATACCATCAAGATAATCCCGGACTACACCAAGCTGGTACCGCAAAATTGCCAGTCCTTTCAGGCCACTAGACAATGCCTTTGAAAACGAAATATCCGATACATGCTCCTGTACCCAGAAAAACGTAAAGTGATATATCAATCGCAGATGCATTTCTTTGATTCCTCAAAGGAGGTGTTTTAGTGGACAAACACAAGAATCCATGCTGAACCTCACACACCTTCATGTCTGCACTCAGACTCTTCTCAAGGTGACAAACAGAGCAAAACTATGAAAGTTCCGGCTAATTGCCGTTACAGAAACCCACTCATCCTAGAGGAGCTCCACATGAACAGCTGATGCTCAGGTGAGTGAAAAGGATCTTCGACCTTTCAGTTATCTGTGGTAGGCTCTCCAGAGTGACGATGTTGAAGATGGGATCCTACCTGGAGCCCACTCAGAACATGAAATTGTACGTTTTGTAGATGGTCGAGTGGTAATAGCAAGTAGCCTCTTGTTCCCCTAGATAGGTAAATGAATCTGGGTCTGGCAATCCATTGGAGCAGGCTGGAATGGGCTCCTGGTTGGGGCTCCATGACGGTCTGTCACAAGTATAGGGAGGTGGGGTGATTGGGGTTTGTTGCAAAGGTTGTTGTTGTTCCATCAGAATATAATGTTCATTGCTTTTTATCTGATTGTATGTATTTTATTCTGCCAACCCATTGCTTGCTCCTACAAATTCCCAGCAGAGAGACACTATGTCAAGATCCTGACATGAGTGCTCCATTGCAGCCAAGTTTCGATGATCGTCTTACGATAGTGTTGTGGAATATAAACGGTCCACTTGACAAAGTAAAAAGAGGGATGGTCCTGAAGCAGTCCAGACAGGTGGTAGCAGATGTACTACTCCTGTAGGAGACCTACAGCATCGGGAACAAGGTTCCCTGCTCAGTTAGATGGGGAAACACATAGGTTTATCATTTGGCCTTTCTAGGAGTTCCAGGGGCATAGGTATACTGATGAGATAGACAGTTCCCTTCCAACACATTAAGATGTGTTCAGATAGACATGGAAGATATACCACCATTATAAGTAGACTTTATGGAGAATCTATTACATGGTTAAGTGTGTATGCTTACCCCACCCTCCTCCCCCCTTGGGCCACTCCTTTATTGAATTAATGACAGGCTATGGGGGGAATTACCACATGGACTCGTAGTGTTGGGGGTGACTGGAACTCAGTGGAGACTCCTGCCGTATATAGATGGCACCCAAAGGGACCTTTCTCAGAAATGGGGACAACCCATTTATCCTTCCTTATTTCAGCACTAGAGCTTGTAGATGTATGGATGTTGTGTATAACAACTGGGGGTACACATTCTTCTTGGTTGTCCATGGCTCATACTCCTTACTAGACTACTTTCTGGTTCTGGATACATATATGTATGGAGAGGCTGATATTACAATACTGCCCAGGGGACTGTCAGATGACTTCCCGGTGGGTGGATCAAGGGCGTAACCCATTTCACTGGTGCTTATTACCATGGCACCTTCAAAGGCCTGGCTACCGTAAACAGATGGAGTGCTCCACAGATACTTATTATGCACATAATATAGACACAGTGTCATCTCATCAGGTGTTATGGGAGGCATTGAAACTCACACTTCGGGGAGCAGGTATAAGCTACTGTGCAGAGGAGTGCAAACTGAAGACATGGGATCTGTTGGTCATTGGGGCAAAAACTGCAGAATCAGAAGTGCAGGGTCGTCATCAAATTGGCCAACGTACGCATAGACAGCTCGGCCTGGTGCAGCAACAGTACCACCAGACCCTGATGGGTGAAGCGCGCATGGCCTGGTAGGCCTCCCAAAGTGGTATCTATCAGTGAGGGGACAAGTCGAGCCAAATGCTCCACAGACTTTGTCAGGGTATCCACAGGTTGCCTCCATTCCCCCTGATTATGAATGAATCCAATATACTATTTACAGACCCCAGAGTCATAGTACATCATTTTGCCTCTCAATTTCAGAAGGTATAAGCCAGGAGGGAGGTGATATCTGGGGTGCAAATAGAGGAGTTTGTGTGGGCACTTCCACTTCAAACCCTATCAGTAACGGCTTGTGACTCAATGAATGTGGCATTCATGGGGGAGAAACTTTCCTTGGCTATGGCAGCTATGAACAATGGGAATGCTTCTGGACCCAACAACTTTCTATGAGGTTTAGATGCCCAACTCTGAGATCCCCTTCTGGGAGCAGCCTTATCTGCAGCGGACATGGCCATCATGCCAACAGATTGTCACCAAGCAGAGATAGTGGTTTTCGCTAAGCCAGGCCTAAGCCCTGGCAAATAGGCTCATTAAAAACAATTCCAGTTTTGGTCCACACTTATCAATCAGGGTTCATGCCCCACCAGGTGACCCGTCATAATATTCGTCGAGTATATAATTCACTGGCACTGGTGGATAGGCTAAATGAACCAGCAGCACTCCTACTAGCCAATATCGATAAAGCAATTGACTCTGTGAGCTGGGAGTATCAGTTTCCCCTCCTCCAATGCCTCAGCTTTGGTCCTAGGTTCATTTTGTAAATCAGTTTATTATAAACTGACTTGACGGCATCAGTGAGGGTGTCAGGGATAAAGTCAGTCACATTCCAGATACAGCAAGGGACACTACCGGGCTGCCCCCTGTCCCCACTACTGTTTGCTCTGGCCATAGAGCCACTGCCCGTGTAGGTTAGTATGGAAGCTCAGGTGTGGGGCTTTGAGTGGTGGGGAGTGACTGTCTGACAGGATAGCACTCTACACGGATGATGTCCTCTTCTTTCGTACAAACCCAGATGTAACGAGACCCAGGATATTTCAGATCATGCATATATTTGGGGAAATGTCAGGCTTATACATGATGACGTTAAAATATACAGTATTTTCAGTGGGTACCAGCCCCTCTGAGACTTGGGTGGGTGACCAGATTGCAAATTGCCAAAGACAGGTTTAAATACTTGGGAGTCTTTCTGACTCCAGACGAGAAGGTGGCTTGTAGGACCAGTTGCTGTTACTGTATGTTTAGCAATTGATTTTGAGATTAACCTATGTGATATTAGCATTGTTAATATGGGGAAATAAACATTCGAACTTTTACATAAAGGTGTGGTTATTAATGACTGCAAGGTCATGGTGCGTGACAATTACTGACTCTTATTGATTACTAATGTTATTGATTGCTATTGGTTAATGATCTGCATGTACGGGATATATGGTTGGAAACCCTCGAAGCGAGTCAAAAGGTTCAGCAACCTATTTGCATCTCTCTTATAAGTTTACTTATTAAGGTCTGACGCACATGGTAGTAGAGATTGATGGTTAGTCTCCTTAAGAGTCCATCATAGATGCCCGGTATAGGTTAGTTTCCTTAAGAGCCCATCATAAGGTCCAGAGAGAGGTAGCAGAGTATTTGGTCCCGGAGATTGTAAGCAAGAAATAACAGGTGTCCACAGAGATGGTAGTGGGGTAAGGATTAGTGAGGATGTTCTCGGCGTTCTAGTGATGGTGTGAATAGAGTAGGTTTTGCGCTTGCACAGCTTATGCAAATCGCAGATGAATTGTGATGTTTGTGAGGGTTGAGGGAGTTTGCGTACTCCACATGAATGTGTAGAAGGAGTGTGGGTACTCCAAAGTATGAGAGTAGAGAAGCTGTCAAACTTCACATGTGTGTGGCGCTTTGTGCTCAAACATTGTCCACGTGGTTGTTGATATACGGACCCTACGTGGTCTAAGATTACAGAGTATATTGAAAAGAGTATGAGACACTTGATTTTTGTTGTAATTTGTCTGGTTTAATAGGTCGATCGGGCGTGGTCAACAAGTCACAGTCTGAGTCAAAGTGAGTGAAAGAAAAATTTCAACTGAGATCTGGCGATTCCTATGTGCACCAAGACAGACCTACTGATCAGTTGAGAGTAAAATTTGCAGGTCAAATTTTGCTTGCGAATCAGGGAAGCTGAGAAAGAAGGAGTGGCTGCTAGAGCGAAATCCGTCAGTGAAAAATCCGTAAAGTTTCTGAAGCGATTGTGTTATCTTACCTGTAGTAAACGGACAAATTGGGTTTTGATTTTGTTTAGTTCTTGTAATAATTTTACATTAGTTTTGTGTGAACCTAAATTTGGGAGGACAAGCCGCAAGACTTTGTCAGCCGCAGTACGTGTGAGTGTGACGTAATTGGAGCCGCGCTGGGATAGGTTGGTTAGTGAGAAGGGTCACGTACGGATTGGCAGCCGTCTGTGAAGTGCAATTGGTTGAGAAGGTGGGTGAAGAGAATTCTGGGATTAAAAGTCACTTCCTGATTTGATTTTGAATAACATAAAGTAAAAAAAAATGAGATTTTTCAAGTCTTTAAAGAGTGCTTTAAGGGGAGATACGTACATTACAACGAGTATAGGGGACATTGCACCGCCAGAAGGTACACCAGCTTATATTTTAATCTAAGAAAAGGGCGTTGCACCATGTCTTTGGCTGAAGCAGTGGTGCAAAGTGACAGAGAAATATGGAAGTTTAGAGTTTCCTGCAAACTGAACATTTAATTTGAGGAGCCTAGAGAATCTGAGGAGGATGCTGCATGATCTGGAGCCCCCTCCGAGACCAGCACAGTTTGAGGCATTGGCAATCTAGGAGTTAGTAGTCAGACAGCAACACCAACAGCAATTTGGGAGGAGAATGAAAAAGGGAGAAAAGACACCAGCAGAGGCTAGGTGAGACAGTCATCAGAGGTTTTGGAGAACTGAGACCTTACAGGGAATTAAGTTGTTTCCGGCGATTACACAAGATAGCGCGAGAGAAGGAAGGAAAGTTACTAGAACAACAAATAGAAGCCCTTCCTAGAGTAGGGAGGGGAGACCAAAGGAGTCTAGAGGATCATTGACATTGGAGGAAGAGTCAGACAATGATGAGTTTATTTTGCAGTTATTGAGAAATCGTCCACCACCATAAGCAGTATACAAGAGTGGTCCGAGCACTAGTGTAAATTCTTCAGCTCCGACACAGGCTAATAGGACCACGAGTCTGGCGCAGGTTAATCCTAGCCCGATGCAGAGTCCGATGCAGAGCAGTCTTAATGCACCTACTACTCCAGTAGTAGAAACTCAGGTGCCTCAGTCGAATGTCCAGAGAATTTACCCTGATGTGCCCAATGCGGAAACTGCCGTAAACCTAATAGTGCCAATGGGGCAGGCTTTCCCGAGACCGATGTTGGTTCAGACAGAGCCAACTCCACTTTTACTGCCTCAAGTGCAGTCACAAACAATGCTGAAGTACGCTCCGATAACAAGAACACAGTCATATATGTCTGCACTGATGAACCAGAACGCAGGAGTTACTCTCCCACAGAACTTGAATGTTGGACTGTGAGAAAGTAGCCTCTTTCTAGCCTTGTTACCCCCACTTTTGGCCTGTTTGTTAGTGGATATCAGGGTGTTTTCACTGTCTCACTGGGATCCTGCTAGCCAGGGCCCAGTGCTCATAGTGAAAACCCTATGTTTTCAGTATGTTTGTTATGTGTCACTGGGACCCTGCTAGCCAGGACCCCAGTGCTCATAAGTTTGTGACCTATATGTATGTGTTCCCTGTGTGATGCCTAACTGTCTCACTGAGGCTCTGCTAACCAGAACCTCAGTGGTTATGCTCTCTCTGTACAAATTGTCACTAACAGGCTAGTGACCAATTTCACCAATTTACATTGGCATACTGGAACACCCTTATAATTCCCTAGTATATTGTACTGAGGTACCCAGGGTATTGGGGTTCCAGGAGATCCCTATGGGCTGCAGCATTTCTTTTGCCACCCATAGGGAGCTCTGACAATTCTTACACAGGCCTGCCACTGCAGCCTGAGTGAAATAACGTCCACGTTATTTCACAGCCATTTACCACTGCACTTAAGTAACTTATAAGTCACCTATATGTCTAACCTTTACCTGGTAAAGGTTGGGTGCTAAGTTACTTAGTGTGTGGGCACCCTGGCACTAGCCAAGGTGCTCCCACATTGTTCAGGGCAAATTCCCCGGACTTTGTGAGTGCGGGGACACCATTACACGTGTGCACTACACATAGGTCACTACCTATGTGTAGCTTCACAATGGTAACTCCGAACATGGCCATGTAACATGTCTAAGATCATGGAATTGCCCCCCCAATGCCATCCTGGTATTGGGGAGACAATCCCATGATTCACCGGGTCTCTAGCACAGACCCGGGTACTGCCAAACTGCCTTTTCAGGGGTTTCACTGCAGCTGCTGCTGCTGCCAACCCCTCAGACAGGTTTCTGCCCTCCTGGGGTCCAGCCAGGCTTGGCCCAGGAAGGCAGAACAAAGGACTTCCTCAGGGAGAGGGTGTTACACCTTCTCCCTTTGGAAAAAGGTGTTAAGGCAGGGGAGGAGTAGCCTCCCCCAGCCTCTGGAAATGCTTTCATAGGCACAGATGGTGCCCATTTCTGCCTAAGCCAGTCTACACCGGTTCAGCGATCCCCCAGCCCTGCTCTGGCGCGAAACTGGACAAAGGAAAGGGGAGTGACCACTCCCCTGACCTGCACCTCCCCTGGGAGGTGCCCAGAGCTCCTCCAGTGTGCTCCAGACCTCTGCCATCTTGGAAACAGAGGTGCTGCTGGCACACTGGACTGCTCTGAGTGGCCAGGGCCAGCAGGTGACGTCAGAGACTCCTTCTGATAGGCTCCTCCAGGTGTTGCTAGCCTATCCTCTCTCCTAAGTAGCCAAACCTCCTTTTCTGGCTATTTAGGGTCTCTGCTTTGGGGAATTCTTTAGATAACGAATGCAAGAGCTCATCAGAGTTCCTCTGCATCTCTCTCTTCACCTTCTGCCAAGAAATCGACTGCTGACCGCGCTGGAAGCCTGCAAAACTGCAACAAAGTAGCAAAGACGACTACTGCGACCTTCTAACGCTGATCCTGCTGCCTTCTCGACTGTTTTCCTGGTGGTGCACGCTGTGGGGGTAGTCTGCCTCCTCTCTGCACTAGAAGCTCCGAAGAAATCTCCCGTGGGTCGATGGAATCTTCCCCCTGCAACCGCAGGCACCAAAGAACTGCTTCACCGGTCCTCTGGGTCTCCTCTCAGCACGACGAGCGAGGTCCCTTGAACTCAGCAACTCTGTCCAAGTGACTCCCACAGTCCAGTGACTCTTCAGTCCAAGTTTGGTGGAGGTAAGTCCTTGCCTCCCCACGCTAGACTGCATTGCTGGGAACCATGTGTTTTGCAGCTGCTCCGGCTCCTGTGCACTCTTCCAGGATTTCCTTTGTGCACAGCCAAGCCTGGGTCCCCGGCACTCTAACCTGTAGTGCACGACCTCCTGAGTTGTCCTCCGGCGTCGTGGGACCCTCTTTCGTGACTTCGGGTGAGCTCCGGTTCACTCCACTTTGTAGTGCCTGTTCTGGCCCTTCTGCTGGTGCTGCTTGCTTCTGAGTGGGCTCCATGTCTTGCTTGACGCCTCCTCTGTCTCCTCACGCAATTGGCAACATCCTGGTCCCTCCTGGGCCACAGCAGCATCCAAAAACCCTAACCACAACCCTTGCAGGTAGCAAGGCTTGTTTGTTGGCTTCTGCACGAAAACACCTCTGCACGACTCTTCACGACGTGGGACATCCATCCTCCAAAGGGGAAGATTCTAGCCCTTGTCGTTCTTGCAGAATCCACAGCTTCTACCATCCGGTGGCAGCTTCTTTGCACCCACTGCTGGCATTTCCTGGGCATTTGCCCACTCCCGACTTGACCGTGACTCTTGGACTTGGTCCCCTTGTTCCACAGGTACTCTCGTCAGGAAATCCATTGTTGTTGCATTGCTGGTGTTGGTCTTTCTTGCAGAATTCCCCTATCACGACTTCTGTGCTCTTTGGGGAACTTAGGTGCACTTTGCACCCACTTTTCAGGGTCTTGGGGTGGGCTATTTTTCTAACCCTCACTGTTTTCTTACAGTCCCAGAGACCCTCTACAAGGTCACAAAGGTTTGGGGTCCATTTGTGGTTCGCATTCCACTTTTAGAGTATATGGTTTGTGTTGCCCCTATCCCTATGTGCCCCCATTGCATTCTATTGTGACTATACATTGTTTGCATTGTTTTCTATTGCTATTACTGCATATTTTGGTATTGTGTACATATATCTTGTGTATATTTGCTATCCTCATACTGAGGGTACTCACTGAGATACTTTGGCATATTGTCATAAAAATAAAGTACCTTTATTTTTAGTATAACTGTGTATTGTGTTTTCTTATGATATTGTGCATATGACACTAGTGGTACTGTAGGAGCTTCACTCGTCTCCTAGTTCAGCCTAAGCTGCTCTGCTAAGCTACCTTTTCTATCAGCCTAAGCTGCTAGACACCCCTCTACACTAATAAGGGATACCTGGGCCTGGTGCAAGGTGTAAGTACCCCTTGGTACTCACTACAAGCCAGTCCAGCCTCCTACATTGGTTGTGCAGCGGTGGGATAAGTACTTGCAACTACTTACCACTTTGTCATATTGTACTTTTCATAAGAGAAAAATATACAAAACAAGTTCAGTGTATGTACACCTAACCAAAAAGTTTTGCTTTTCTTCTCTTACTCTTTTTCTAAGTGCTGAAAAGTACCTCTAAAACTTTCAAAAAGTTCTTAAAAAGTTTTACAAGTTTTTTTCTGTCCTTTAAAAAGTTCTGAAAACTTTTTCTTTCTTTTTCTGGCCCTTAAACCTTTTCTATCGTGTCTGGTACAGGCCAAACTCTTGATCTGGCCAGCATAGCTTATGACAACCTTAGCTGGAAGGAAGCAAGGAGTCTCTGCATAGATAGAGGTTTAGGGGTAGGGAAGAATCCCTCTAGAGAACTATTAGTTAACATGCTCGTTGAACAAGATAAGACCTTTGTTGGCACTTCTGGTGAGAAATTAGCTGATGGTTCCAACTCTGATTCTGGGGCACCCCTAGTAAGAGAGTTAGAAGGAAACTTTCCCAACCTGCCCCTTAGCAGGCCACCTAGCATAGCTGGTACTAATGTGACTTCTCATCACAGTAAGAGTGTTACCTCTCATCATAGTAGGAGTGTGACTTCTGTAGGCCAGAATGTTAGAGTGCCATCTGTTAGGGACAGGTCTCCCTCTGTTCATTCACACCATTCTTCTGTGTCAAGGCATGCCCAACCCACCCTCCCTGAAGACAGAATGTTAGAAAGGGAACTCAATAGATTGAGAATGGAAGAGTCCAGGCTGAAGCTTAAAAAGCAACAGCTGGATCTAGACAGGGAAGCATTTGACCTAGAAAAAGAAAGACAGAGGTTGGGGTTTGGACCCCATGGTGGCAGCAGCAGTATTCCAAATAGTCATCCTGCAAAAGAGCATGATTCTAGGAATCTGCACAAGATAGTTCCCCCTTACAAGGAGGGGGATGACATTAACAAGTGGTTTGCTGCACTTGAGAGGGCCTGTGTTGTACAGGAGGTCCCTCAAAGGCAGTGGGCTGCTATCCTATGGCTATCTTTCAGTGGAAAGGGTAGGGATGGGCTCCTTACTGTAAAGGAAAGTGATGCCAATAATTTTACAGTTCCTAAGAATGCACTCCTAGATGGTTATGGCTTAACCACTGAACAGTACAGGATCAAGTTCAGAGAAACCAAAAAGGAGTCTTCACAAGACTGGGTAGACTTTGTTGACCATTCAGTGAAGGCCTTGGAGGGGTGGTTACATGGCAGTAAAGTTTCTGACTATGAAAGCCTGTATAACTTAATCCTGAAAGAGCATATTCTTAATAATTGTGTGTCTGATTTGTTGCACCAGTATCTAGTGGACTCAGATCTGACCTCTCCCCAAGAATTGGGGAAGAAGGCAGACAAATGGGTCAGAACAAGAGTGAACAGAAAAGGTCATACAGGTGGTGACAAGGATGGCAAGAAGAAAGATGGTGAGAAATCTCAGGATAAGCATGGGGACAAGGGTAAAACCAAAGATCCTTCTTCAAATCCTAAACACTCTTCAGGGGGTGGGGATAAAACAAATTCTTCCTCTTCTTCTCAACCCACACACATTAAAAAGCCTTGGTGCTTTGTGTGTAAAAACAGAGGCCATAGGCCAGGGGATAAGTCCTGTCCAGGTAAACCCCCTGAGCCTACCACCACTAATACATCAAGCTCTAGTGCCCCTAGCAGTAGTGGTACTAGTGGTGGGACTGCTGGCAACAGTCAAGTTAAGGGTGTAGTTGGGTTTACTTATGGGTCCATCATAGAAACTGGGGTAGTCAGTCCCAAGACAGTTTCTGTCACACCTAGTGGCATTGGCCTTGCCACACTGGCTGCTTGTCCCCTTACAATGGATAAGTACAGGCAGACAGTTACAATAAATGGTGTTGAGGCCTTGGCCTACAGGCACACAGGTGCCAGTATCACTTTGGTGACTGAAAACCTAGTGCCTCCTGAACAACACATCATTGGACAACAGTATAAGATTATTGATGTCCATAACTCCACTAAGTTTCTTCCCTTAGCTATAATTCAGTTTAGTTGGGGTGGAGTTACTGGCCCTAAGCAGGTGGTAGTATCACCTAGCTTACCTGTAGAATGTCTCTTAGGTAATGACCTAGAGGCCTCAGGTTGGGCTGATGTAGAGTTTTATACCCATGCAGCCATGCTGGGTATCCCTGAGGAATTGATCCCTCTCATTTCTACAAAAATGAAAAAGCAAAGGAGATAAGGCCTAAAAACTCAGGATCCCTCTCCAACAACAGGTAAAAAGGGTATCACAGTATCCCCTAACCACCCTGCCATTCAGGATACCATTGCTGTGGTGGGAGAAACCTCTCCTAGGTTGGCACCTGTTCCAAAGGAATCATCAGCTGGCATAGCTGTACTCCCTGAGGTGGAAGTACCTCTCTGTGGGATAACTCATAATGGTGAGAAAAAGAACACCATTTTAGTTAACATGGAGCATCCCTCTAACCCTCCCAGAGAAACTTTAGTGCAGAAACCCTGCACTGCCTCACAACACTTAGGACAGCATCCCTGCCCTAGAGTGGAGCTCATAGGACAGCATCCCTGCCCTGCTCCAACTAAAGAGAAACAGCATCCCTGTTCCCTCTTCCAGCCATATGGACAACATTTTTGCCCAGCTATGGCTTTACTGAGACAGCATCCCTGTCTGGCATTTTCATCACTACAAATAGGTTCAGTGGACAATTCCCACTGCTCTAAACTAAAACTTACTGATAGAAACTCTGAAAATATATCTTCACATTGTTGCTTAGCTAAAAAACTTCAAACAGGGTGGTTTACATCCCCACAGGGAAGTAACCATATAGTGGATGATAAAGGGAGTAACCAGTCAATTGCAGAGCTACTCTCTACTTATCACCACTTAGACAATAAAGTCTCAACTGGCCAAGGTTAGCCTTATTGTCCTTCGTTTGGGGGGGGGGGGGTTGTGTGAGAAAGTAGCCTCTTTCTAGGCTTGTTACCCCCACTTTTGGCCTGTTTGTGAGTGTATGTCAGGGTGTTTTCACTGTCTCACTGGGATCCTGCTAGCCAGGGCCCAGTGCTCATAGTGAAAACCCTATGTTTTCAGTATGTTTGTTATGTGTCACTGGGACCCTGCTAGCCAGGACCCCAGTGCTCATAAAGTTTGTGACCTATATGTATGTGTTCCCTGTGTGATGCCTAACTGTCTCACTGAGGCTCTGCTAACCAGAACCTCAGTGGTTATGCTCTCTCTGTACAAATTGTCACTAACAGGCTAGTGACCAATTTCACCAATTTACATTGGCATACTGGAACACCCTTATAATTCCCTAGTATATGGTACTGAGGTACCCAGGGTATTGGGATTCCAGGAGATCCCTATGGGCTGCAGCATTTCTTTTTCCACCCATAGGGAGCTCTGACAATTCTTACACAGGCCTGCCACTGCAGCCTGAGTGAAATAACGTCCACGTTATTTCACAGCCATTTATCACTGCACTTAAGTAACTTATAAGTCACCTATATGTCTAACCTTTACCTGGTAAAGGTTGGGTGCTAAGTTACTTAGTGTGTGGGCACCCTGGCACTATCCAAGGTGCTCCCACATTGTTCAGGGCAAATTCCCCGGACTTTGTGAGTGCGGGGACACCATTACACGCGTGCACTACACATAGGTCACTACCTATGTGTAGCTTCACAATGGTAACTCCAAACATGGCCATGTAACATGTCTAAGATCATGGAATTGCCCCCACGATGCCATCCTGGTATTGGGGAGACAATCCCATGATTCCCCGGGTCTCTAGCACAGACCCGGGTACTGCCAAACTGCCTTTTCAGGGGTTTCACTGCAGCTGCTGCTGCTGCCAACCCCTCAGACAGGTTTCTGCCCTCCTGGGGTCCAGCCAGGCTTGGCCCAGGAAGGCAGAACAAAGGACTTCCTCAGAGAGAGGGTGTTACACCCTCTCCCTTTGGAAAAAGGTGTTAAGGCAGGGGAGGAGTAGCCTCCCCCAGCCTCTGGAAATGCTTTCATGGGCACAGATGGTGCCCATTTCTGCATAAGCCAGTCTACACCAGTTCAGGGATCCCCCAGCCCTGCTCTGGCGCGAAACCGGACAAAGGAAAGGGGAGTGACCACTCCCCTGACCTGCACCTCCCCTGGGAGGTGCCCAGAGCTCCTCCAGTGTGCTCCAGGCCTCTGCCATCTTGGAAACAGAGGTGCTGCTGGCACACTGGACTGCTCTGAGTGGCCAGGGCCAGCAGGTGACATCAGAGACTCCTTCTGATAGGCTCCTCCAGGTGTTACTAGCCTATCCTCTCTCCTAAGTAGCCAAACCTCCTTTTCTGGCTATTTAGCGTCTCTGCTTTGGGGAATTCTTTAGATAACGAATGCAAGAGCTCATCAGAGTTCCTCTGCATCTCTCTCTTCACCTTCTGCCAAGGAATCGACTGCTGACAGCGCTGGAAGCCTGCAAAACTGCAACAAAGTAGCAAAGACGACTACTGCGACCTTGTAACGCTGATCCTGCCGCCTTCTTGACTGTTTTCCTGGTGGTGCATGCTGTGGGGGTAGTCTGCCTCCTCTCTGCACTAGAAGCTCCAAAGAAATCTCCCGTGGGTCGACGGAATCTTCCCCCTGCAACCGCAGGCACCAAAGAACTGCTTCACTGGTCCTCTGGGTCTCCTCTCAGCATGATGAGCGAGGTCCCTTGAACTCAGCAACTCTGTCCAAGTGACTCCCACAGTCTAGTGACTCTTCAGTCCAAGTTTGGTGGAGGTAAGTCCTTGCCTCCCCACGCTAGACTGCATTGCTGGGAACCGCGTGTTTTGCAGCTGCTCCGGCTCCTGTGCACTCTTCCAGGATTTCCTTTGTGCACAGCCAAGCCTGGGTCCCCGGCACTCTAACCTGCAGTGCACGACCTCCTGAGTTGTCCTCTGGCGTCGTGGGACCCTCTTTCGTGACTTCAGGTGAGCTCCGGTTCACTCCACTTCGTAGTGCCTGTTCCAGCACTTCTGCAGGTGCTGCTTGCTTCTGAGTGGGCTCCTTGTCTTGCTAGACGTCTCCTCTGTCTCTTCACGCAATTGGCAACATCCTGGTCCCTCCTGGGCCACAGCAGCATCCAAAAACCCTAACCACGACCCTTGCAGCTAGCGAGGCTTGTTTGCGGTCTTTCTGCACGAAAACACCTCTGCACGACTCTTCACGACGTGGGACATCCATCCTCCAAAGGGGAAGTTTCTAGCCCTTGTCGTTCTTGCAGAATCCACAGCTTCTACCATCCGGTGGCAGCTTCTTTGCACCCACAGCTGGCATTTCCTGGGCATCTGCCCACTCCCGACTTGATCGTGACTCTTGGACTTGGTCCCCTTGTTCCACAGGTACTATCGTCAGGAAATCCATCGTTGTTGCATTGCTGGTGTTGGTCTTTCTTGCAGAATTCCCCTATCACGACTTCTGTGCTCTTTGAGGAACTTAGGTGCACTTTGCACCCACTTTTCAGGGTCTTGGGGTGGGCTATTTTTCTAACCCTCACTGTTTTCTTACAGTCCCAGCGACCCTCTACAAGGTCATATAGGTTTGGGGTCCATTCGTGGTTCGCATTCCACTTTTAGAGTATATGGTTTGTATTTGCCCCTATCCCTATGTGCCCCCATTGCATTCTATTGTGACTATACATTGTTTGCATTGTTTTCTATTGCTATTACTGCATATTTTGGTATTGTGTACATATATCTTGTGTATATTTGCTATCCTCATACTGAGGGTACTCACTGAGATACTTTGGCATATTGTCATAAAAATAAAGTACCTTTATTTTAAGTATAACTGTGTATTGTGTTTTCTTATGATATTGTGCATATGACAATAGTGGTACTGTAGGAGCTTCACTTGTCTCCTAGTTCAGCCTAAGCTGCTCTGCTAAGCTACCTTTTCTATCAGCCTAAGCTGCTAGACACCCCTCTACACTAATAAGGGATACCTGGGCCTGGTGCAAGGTGTAAGTACCCCTTGGTACTCACTACAAGCCAGTCCAGCCTCCTACATAGACCAAGCCAAGAAGCTGTATCTGTACCTGTTACCATAGGGATGAGATCATTGCTAGACCTTTCGGACTTTCTCCAGATACCGTCATAGGGTCGAATGTTAGTCACAGCCTGAAATTATTGACACCGCAGACTCCAAATATAGTTGTACAACAAGTGCCATCTGTCCAAGCCAGCAACATTTTGTTGCAGGGTTTGACTGCCAAGCAATTGACTGGATGGTTAGATAAGCTGAATACACCACAGAGTGCTCCTAGGGGTTGGAGTACTTGAACTATGCAAGACTAGGAATAGAAGCAGGTGAGCTCATTGAAGGAGCTATTGGTGTGAACAGATTAGAGTCCTACACAGAAGCAGAGTTGAGATATCTGTGCCCGAACATTACGAGTGAAGTAAGCAATGTGCACCAGACGCTAGCAGACCTGGCAGAGAAGAACGGCATAGAAATAGAAAAAAGAAAACATTTGAAAAGAAGTTATGGGTTAGATTTTGACGCAAAGACTTTGAACACATGAGATCTGCAGGGATGAAGGCACACCTTAGGAAGTTATTCCAAAATGTCCAAACATGGGGAGCATTAGACAAATCGGAAGGCAGATGGGTAAACAGAATAGATAAGAGAAAAAGAGATTCTATGGAACTGACTGCAAATGAAATGTGCAGCAGAGTAAGGATCCAATGAAACTTTTACCAGTGAGAGAGATTCCAGGAGGGAATTTTGTTCATGTCCCTTGGAGCAGAAGTAACATTCTGTCCTTTACAAATGATTATCCTAGTTTGAGAAAGAAGCCAGTAGAATGGTACCAGCAGACAGACAGGTTTGTGAAACTTGCAAAGTGCCTATGGGAAGACTTGAACACTCTTTTAGAGATAGTAATTCCAGCTGATTTGTTGATGGAGTGTAAGAGGAGTATAGATTGGCCGACAAAAGAACCAGAGAGAGATCAGGTTACGTGTGCGCCCTCTCCTGAATTAATGAAATATTATTACAAAGTGATTGAATTTTTGAAAACAAGAATTTCGCCCAAAGACATTGACTGGCAGAGAATAGACAGGGCAGCTCAAGAAGCAAATGAGTCAATACATACGTTTTAACAAAGATTGTTGCAGGCGTTCAAGCATGACAGTGGTACAGAAACAATTGAGCCGAAAGACATGATTCATTTTGTGTTCAGATTTGTGGAAGGATTGAGACCTGAAATTAGCCAAATGATTAAGAGTCATTTGATGTGCTGGCAAGCAAAGCCGATTGATGAGGTGTTGCAGTGTGCAAAGTACTGTAGTGATGAGGTTGAACTGAAGCAGAGAAAACTGAAAGAAAAGGTGATGGTGATGCAGATTAAAGCGACACAAACAGAGATGCAGGGAAATTTCTCACAGCAGCAGCAGGGAAATATGGTCTTTCAGAATCAGATGAGAGGTAGAGGTCACAGAGGAAATGGAAATTGTAGTCCCAATTTGAATACAGTAGTGGTTCAGAATGATGTACAGAGAATGAAGAGAGTGTTGCCTTGTAACGCTTGAGGAGCGGTCGGGCATTGGAAGAGGGAGTGTCTGATGATGGTGCAGGAAAGTGTTGTTCATAAAACTAATTACATCAACTTGTTTCAAAACATGAAAGGACCGAGAATGAGAGGTCATAATCCAAACTTCCAAAATAATGTGAATCAAATGCAGAATTCTCAACCCATGCAACAGGTGCAAATGCCACATGTACAAATGGCACAGTTGCAGCCAATGCAACAGCAGGTTCCCATGGTACCTAGACAGCAAGTCCAAATACCTCAAGCCCCAATTGAACAGCAGCAGGTGATGCTTCCTCAACAGGTCACAGGTCAGAGGTCTAACCAAAGCAATAACACAGTACACCAATTCCCGTTACACAGTGAGACTGGAATAAACAATGATTGGGTGAGTGAGAGTTCGGATGAATGTGTGCTTGCAGCTTCTTTAGAAGTAGATCAGAAAGGTCCCTATGTGAAGGGAAAAGTCATGGGTCACAGAGTTTCATTCTTGGTTGAGACGGGAGCTACACGCTCTACATTAAGATCTGCAGAAATTCCAAACTTGCCCCTTTCAGGAAAAACAGTCCAGATTGTAGGAGTGGCAAATCAGTATTTGACCAACCAAATTACAGAGCCAGTTCAGTTTAAGATTGGCAACTTTAAAGGATTGCACAAATTTGAAGTCTGTATTTTAAGTCGGGTATCCCTACTGGGAAGAAGCTTGCTGTGTAAAACGAGGTGCTTGATTACTTGTTCAAATGATGGAATCGAGATACAGACGAATAGTGATGCTGAGGATGACCCAGCTCCAGAGACTGAGTAGGAGACAATAAATGAGGAGTACCCCCTGATTAATTTCTTTCCAGTATTCACAGTGAAGGAGCTTCCTCCTGATTTACAGGGAACAGTTAAAGAGAAAGTGTGGGGTCTGACAGGGAAAGAAATAGGTCTGATAAAAGGAGTTGAGCCCATTAAGGTGCCTGTAAAGCTGAATGCAATTTTGCCCCAGATTCCCCAGAATCACATGCCACAGGATATCCTTATAAAGGTTGCTCAAATAATTGCGGAGTTTGTAAAAGGAGATGCAGATGAGATGCAAAGTAGGCGTTCCTGTGCAAAAAATGACTCTAAGGCCCTAGCACCTTTTTTTATCCTCCCATGCAAAAATCATGCACGGGGGAAGGAGGGGTCAAAAAATGGTGCAAAGCCCACAGGTGCCCTCCCCAGGCCCCACGGACACCCCCACCCACATCAGAGGGACAGCAGAGGATTGGGGACCCCATTCCAGTCAAGTATGGGTAAGTACAGGTGAGTATTCTTTTTAAGTGCCATTGGATTCCCTAAAATGGCCCCCCCTACATGGCACTGGGTGCAGTGGCCATGCCCAGGGGACCCTGGTCCCCTGGGCTGGCCATTGTGGTGGTGGGCATGACTCCTGTCTTTTGTAAGACAGGAGTGACATGGTATGGATGGTTTTGTGTCAGAAAATGACTCTAGGTAGGTAGAGTCTTTTATTTGTTTTTACTCTAACCTGCCTAACGTCATTTTTTGGTGCAAAACCCCCTTCTTCCATACCTCCGGCCCCACCCGACTAACGTCATTTCTTTTTAAGCTAGCCTACCCTTTGCACAGGCTTGCACCTTTCCATAAATATGGTACCCGGCTGGTGCACAGAAATGGTGGAAGCCGGTGTTAAACTGTTTGGTGCAAAACTGCGTTAGTGCAGTTTGCACCAAAAAGTATAAATCAGGGCTCTGGTTCCTTCAATTCTTTCAAATCAGCACTTTCATGAGTCAGATTAGTAAGTATGCTTCAAATTTCTTTACTATTATCAGGACTAAATTAAGAGCAATGCATAGAATTAGGCATTTTGCAATCTCCACCATCCTTTGCTAAAAGAATGTCTAATGCAAAGCGGTTCTGAAGAGACATAGCTCATTCAGCAGCTAATTCAGTATCTATCAGGAGTATGGCTCCTGAAAAATGTGTCAGCATGTTATTCACAATAGTAGACAATTTTCGAATCTTTATAGAATTCAGAACAACTCCTACCAAAGGACTCATTGCTTCAAATATATCTCCTACTATACCAGAAGGAGACTCTCTCCTTTGTCTTATATGATGTAGCTCAGTCCCTTTAGGAAATTTCTTTAAGCTGTCAAGTTGGAATATCATTGGGAAAACTATCCCCAAGTAACATGTGCCATAACATCCCCTCGGAAGACGGTAATAAGCATTAGGCCAACAGATGTAATATATGCCACGAATCGCTGGGTCCTGTCCATTCAACATAAATGTCCATTAACTCTGAAACAAAAACACATGTCTACCTTCAGTCGTTCCCACAGACAAAGTGTCAGTGCGATATTTAGGTCTATACACACACAAAGCTTCTCTACGTGTTGTGCATCTGAAGCTAATTTCCCTTGTGTTTTCATTGCACTATAAGCATAATCATTTCTAAAATTCCTTTTCTCTAAACCCTTTTCTAATTTCTCCTTTAACGCCTTTCTCCTGTCATCTGTGTGATCTAAGAAGCTCTTTTCTAAGGTGTAAGCAAGCATATCTGGTTATTTCTGTGCGCATAAGCTGTGCCAAAGCTTAATAGAGGTTCAAATAAACCTCTAACTACTACTATGTCGTTATCCTTAGCTATTCTACTCAGATACCTAATTATAAAGACAAATGAAAACATCACATTGTGGCTGGAGTAGAAATACAGGATGTACTCCTGGTTATAGAATCTTGTTAGTAACAGACTACAACTTAACCCATACGCAAAAGGCAACCTATGATAGGTAACTCCTTCTTCGACTGATGAAGGAATCTGTGTACACACAAAACAATTCTTCACATCCATTGTCTCAACATACTCACTCAATAAGCGATAGAAGACATTAAAAAAAGTTCCCCTTGGGCATTATCTACATGAAGATACTACTCATCTAACCTAAACTTCTCTTTTGCTGTTAATACAGTAGTTGTCTCTGAAGCTGAAGTATGATTGGCTTCCTTCTTGTCAAGAACAGTCATACCCACAATCAATATCACACACAAAATTGCCAAACCAATACTCATGTATTTACAGCACCTGTTTTTCCTGACTAATGTTACCCATGATCTGCAAAGAATCAGAAAGTAGAAGAGAACATTTAGAAAAATGCAGCAAAAATCAAAAACAAAAATCTTCTATAAGCAGTTATTTACTGCTCGCAGTCTCACTTCCAGGATCCTTTTTCTCAAAAATCAATAAGCTTGACAAAAATCAGTTTAGAAGCTTGTCAAATCAGGATATCTTGTCAAAACCAGGTTATCAAAGTCTTTTCAGGCTACATTCAACAGTCTCAACTACCAAAACTTTGACCTGGAATGTCTCAGTCAAAACAAAAAGACAAAAATTATCTTTGCCATTCACTTGTAGTTGTATACACCCATTCAGGACCTGTGTACCTTAGACTTGCTATTCTCTTTCTTTTTAACTTTCGATCTCCATTCAATTCTCCTTCACTCAGATCTTCTCTCCTTGTCATATCTACTTCTTCATCGATTGTTGTCACAACAACTACATCCTTTCTCTTTGCTTGTGACTCCGGCCACTTATCTCCTTTCAGTGGACCCCTTGTCAATGTTCTTTTCAGTTTTGAACCTTTAACTTCTTCTTTCTCTGCAGGATTTTCTCTTGGCGTACCTGCAACTGGTTCAGGAGGAGTCAGATCACATAGGTTTGATCTGCCTCAACTTCTTCCTGGTCTGGCGATTGCGCTGTTTGTATCTCAAATTTGTCTACTTCTAGGAAAGCCCTCCTCTGACTGGTCTCTCCTGCTGCCTCAAATGAGATTGGCTCACTGTCACCCTCCTGGAGGTCTTCTCCTTTGTCTGTCTCAGGAGTGACTGGACCGTCCTCAATGGGCTCAGATCCAGCCTCAATTCCTCTTTCTTCTCTTTCTGACTCTGAGGCTTGTTTGGTCATTGTTGGCACTCTCAACAACTCTTCTTCATCATCTAAAGGACATGCCACTTTTTTCGTGTGGCTGGCATGGATCCAGTTCGGAACGCCAGCACACTTCACAGCAATGGTAGTGGCCAGAACTATCTGGAACGTGCCTTTCCAGCGAGGCTCCAGAAACGTTTTCCTCACGTGTTTCCAGACCACAACCCAGTCTCCGGCTCTCATGTTGTGTCCTGGGTCATGGATCGGTTACAGTGTGGTGGCTTCCATCTGCTGAGAGAAAGAGGGAACCAAATCATCCGGACCTTTGCATTAGTCCAACACCATATCATCTGTAATGCTCACAAGCGTATTCACAGGCACCGCTGGCAACCTCATTGCTCGGCCCATGAGGATTTTGTGAGGCAACAATCCTTTCTTCCTGTCAGGTGTGTTTCTCATTGTCATCAGAACTAACAGCAGGGCATCAGGCCATTTCAGGTTTGTGAACGCACACATCTTTGCCATTCTTGATTTCAAAGTACCATTCATCTGTTCCACTAGTCCTGATGCTTCAGGGCAATAACTACAATGCAACTTCTGCTCAAAGTTCAATGCTGCACACAGTAATTTAATTACTTCATTGTTGAGGTGACTTCCCCTATTTGATTCTAAAGAGATCGGAAACCCAAAACGTGGTATCAGTTCCTCAAGCAGTAATTTCGCTACTGTGAGGCTGTCATTTCTTCGTGTAGGGTATGCTTCAATCCAATGACTAAAAGTGAAGACAATCACCAACACAAATCTCAAACCTCCACACATGGGCATCTCAGTAAAATCCATTTACATTCTGCTGAATTGACCTCCTGCTATTCCAATGTTCCTCAAGCTAACCACTGTCCCTTTTCCCACGTTCACTGGCTGACAAATGACGCAACGATGGCAAACTACTTCAGCAACTTGTCTACATTTTGGATTGAACCAATTATGCTTGAACAAATGAATCATGGCATCCCTCCCAACATGTGCTTGCCCATGATAATACCTAGCCATTTGTGACAACAGACTCTTGGCAAAAAACTACTTGACCCTGTCTAAAACCCACAGTTCATCCTGTCTCTGTACATATTTCATTTTGCTCCAAGATCGTTTTAACCTCCCTGTCAACTTTATTCTGCAATGTTTTCAATTCTTCCAATGTATCTATTACATGTAATGCAAAACTTGTACATGTTTAATCTTCTGCAGATAACAATTCCCACTTATCTTTGAAAGATATACATTTCAATGCGCAAAACTTTGTAAATTGATTCGTAATATCCATTTCCGATTTACACAAAACCTTGCGATTCAGATGTGCACTGCATTTCACCACGGCAATCTTTTCAGGCATTTGGGTAGCATGCAGCAGTTCTTAAATTCTCTCACCATTTCTCAGTGGTGGACCAGAAGAGGTCATCAAACCTCTTTGTGATCACAGTTGGCCAAAATCATGGACTCGCCCAAATCCATATTGACTATCTGTTTTGATGGTGGCTTTAAGCTGGGCAGAAACATGGCACGCTCTAGTAAGGGCTACTAGTTTTGCTACTTGTGCAGAATACACTCCTCGAAGCCAAGACGCTTCCAAGATACCGGTAATTGTGCATACAGCATATCCTGCTCTCAGTGTCCCTGTATTATGTCTTAGACAACAACCACCAACAAAGATAATTTTGGCATTTTCCTCTAATTGGTTGTCTCTAATATCAGGTCTCGGTTTTGTGCACAGATCAGTTACTTCAAGACAATCATGCTCAATGTCTTCCAACTTTTCAATTTCAACATTTTCACTTGGAAGTAAGGTTGCCGGGTTCAGCACTGTACATCTTTTCAGTGACACATTCGGTGATCATAAAAAATACTTGTCTCATAGCTAGTCAATCTTGCAGCTGTCAGGTATTGGGTTTTCGTCTTTGCAAGTAGGGTTTCAATAGAATGAGGGACCATGATAGTTAATGGGTGTCCCATCACAATACCTTCACACAGTGTGAGGCTCTGTCCAACCGCTGCAACTGCATGCAGACAGGCTGCTATAACTGATCCAACTAGGTCCAAAGTAGCTGAAAAATATGCTACTGGGCGGTTTACACCTCCATGGACCTGTGTCAAGACAGACAAAGAACATGTATCACGCTCATGACAAAACAATGTGAAAGACTTTGTGTAATAAGGTATGCCCAAAGCAAGAGCTTTGGACAGAGTCTCTTTCAACTCAGAAAACGCGTACATGCAAGCCTGGTCTAACACTATGGGATCGGGGACCTCCTTGTGGGTCAGCTTTTGCAAGGGCTTGAAAATGACTGAAAAACTGGGAATCCATTGGTGGCAGTAATCTACCATCCCTAGAAACATCCTGACATCTGTTTGTTCGGGGGACTCAACTGCAGTATGGCTGTGACCCTTTCTCTGGATATTTTCCTTGACCCCTTTTCAATCTGGTGACCCAAGTATTTCACTTCTTTCTGACAGTATCGCAATGTAAGTGGAGACAATTTATGACCATTCTTTTCTTAATGGTTCACCAAGGCAATCGTGTCATACTTGCACTCATCCCTCATTTTGGACGCAATCAATAAGTCATCAATGTACTCTACCAAGGTCGATTGGAAAGACAATTCCGACGACTCCAAGTTCTTTTTCAAGATCTGGTTGAATATGGAAGGTGACTCTGAAAACCATTGAGGAATTAAACACCAACAGTAAACTCAGTCTAAAAATTTGAAACAAAAGAGAAATTGCCTATTCTCTTGAAGAGGCACAGAAATGAAGGCTTCTGAGAAGTCAATGGCAGTGAACCATTCGGCAGCACATGGAATCTGAAACATTATCACAGCTGGATTTGGTACCACGAGGCAACATTTGATCACAATGTCATTTATTTTTCTCAAATCCTGGACAATTTGAATGTTCCCACAGGGCTTTTTCAATCCCAACATCGGTGAATTACATGGGCTGCTCAACACTTCTTTAAAATTCCTTCCTAATTAACGACTCACAAACCCGTTTTGCGATTCGGTAACCAGGTTACCGAATCGCAAAAGGGGTTTTGTGCATTGCCAAGTGCAGTTTGCACGTCGCAAACAGCGAAATTCACTGTTTGCGACGTGCAAACTGTGTACTACATCTGGCCCTTTGTCATCAGAGGAGGGATTGTTAACGCTGAGTTTTTAATGAAATTATTAATGAATATTCATGTATTTTGAGTGTTGAATTTGTGTAGAAAATGAAACAACGTAGGGATAAATAATGCACACATATGAAGGTGCGACTACCTAAGTGGCCAACAATGTTCACGAAGTATACTTATGAAAGGCCTGTTAATATGAAATGATGAGCTTATGTTTGTTTAATGTAGTAATATGTCATATTAAGGGATATGTATTCTGTATTAGCTTTATTAGTTGTGGGCCTGAACTTAGCGAGGTCTTGGTCTAGTTGCACGGCTCAGGTCAAGCTGAATTTCTTAGGCGTTTAATAAAATGTCTGCTTAGAGAATTAAATTGTGATTTTCCAATGTACTGTCCATTTGCTCATAGCTGAAATCTTTTCTCATGAGAACTGCTTGCTTGAAGATGTTGTACTAGCCAATGCAACAATGTTTAATGTAATGTGTGTGAGACTAACTTTCCCAGGAGAAGACAAAGACCATACTGACTGGAGTATAAGCTGCAACAATATTGTTACCTGAAGAGCCGAATGACGGGAGTGGGACAAGAGACGCTAATTGTTGACATGTAAACCATGTCCTAGTAGAAATGTAGATTTGAAGTTTCAGTTTTATTGGACAAAGTGTGAACATGCGATCCCCTGACCATTTATGATGTGGGAAGTAGTTTTAGGAAATCTAACTTAGCCGGACTGCACAGAGATGAGAGAGCCCATTTTGCCCATTTGCCGTCTTGAGAAGAGACGTGCTTAACTTTATTGCTTAAAAGACTGCCTTTTCTGAACTTTGATGGTGAATTCTGATGCCTTGCTGACCACACTGAAGCCCTGATGATGAAGACTGTCACAGCTTGCTGATACAAACAGAGTATCGGTATATTGACTATGATGTTGTTTGCTTTGTCTATTTGCTTTTGTTATTAGGTACCAACCGCAATTTTGATAGAGCCATAGTTGGATGTATTTCCAAATTTATGTTGACTAAATTGTTTTACAAGAAGCCCAAACATGCTATTCTCATCTGGTGTTAGTTAGGATTCTCAATGATGAAGTTCGCTATATGAAATAATAAAGGCCCTCATTACAACCCTGGCGGTCGGTGATAAAGCGGCGGTAATACCGCTAACAGGCCGGCGGTCAAAAAAATGGAATCACAGCCATGGCGGAAACCGCCAACACTGACAGCCACTTTATGTTACACCGCGGCGCTCGCCGCGGCCGCGGGCTCAGGTTGCCGCGGCGCGGCACGTTAATCTCGCCGCGGCCGACGCCCGGGCCGAGGCAGACACCCAGGTCGCGGGGGTCGCCGCGGCTCCGGCGAGAGCCATGAAGGCTCCAGGGAGCCGGTCTGGGGGTCACAGCGCTCGCCGCTCCCCTTTTTTTAAGTTTTGCCTTAAAGGCAGACGCGGCAGAGCCTGAAACCCCGAGGGGGTTTCAGGCATGGCCGCACACAGCGCATTATGCGCTTAACATTTATTCTTCTTGCATGTATTCACCTGCCCACCACCACTTACCGATGTTCCTAGGACAAACCGAACCCTTACACTGGGGGTTCTTTATACTTGCCTTTTTCTCTTCCCAGCATGCTTACCACTTCCTCTCTACCCAGCATGCATTGTTTAACACACATACCTAATTCATTACTGTTTTCTTTTCCCCAATCCAAGATGGCGGTGTTCTACTTCCTGTTTCCTGTTTCCTGTCCAGGGGTATTTAAGGGGATTCCAACTGCCTGTTCATTGCTTTGCAACACTCCTTGGTGATAGTCACGCTCCTATTTGATATCCTTCTGCGAATCCTGTCTGTTCCTGATTTGCCTTGTTTTTCTGCCTTCCTGAACTGCGGTCCTAATACCCTGGTGTCCTCCTTTTCGTTTCAGGGAGTTCCTGTGGAGGTTTTTTACCCTACTGGGGTTTTTCCTCTGGGACTCCTTCTGGAGGGCACGGACTGTAGTGGTTCGCTCCTACCAAACAGCACCGTGGCTACCGGAAGGGGTCGCCCCTACCTCGGCCAGAGCAGAACCCGTCGGAACAAGGACCGTTCCCCTACGCCTCTCCGCTGCGAGGGTAAGACCGTTGAGAACCGCGACAGATTGCAACACCCACAATTCCAGTTGCAGTCCGGAACTATGGATAACCCAGTGGTAAACACGGAACCTACTAACCAGGACCTACTGGCGACAATACAACAACAGGCTCAAGAACTCCAGCAATTACGTTCTGAGAATACAGTTTATCGACAAGCCTTTGCCTCCAGGACCACAGATGTCCCTGCAGTAGCCGCCTCTACACCTCGATTTTCCGGGGATCCCACCACATTAAAAGAATTCCTGGATGCCTTAACGGTGTACTTTGCCTTTCGCCCCTCGCAATTTGTACAAGATAAGACCAAGGTGGGGTATTTGATTAGTGCCTTATCAGGACCAGCCTTGGCCTGGGCCACACCTCTAGTAACCAGAAACGATCCCTGTCTATCTAATTATTCCACCTTTATCACTACTTTTAAACAGATGTTTGAACGCCCTGGACTCGAGGCGTCAGCAGAAGAGGCTCTTTGCGAAGTACAACAAGGGAGTCGGGATGTATTACAATACATCACCCGTTTCAGACAATTAGCTGCAGAAACAACCTGGGTGGAACGTACCTTGGTGACACTCTTCCGTAGAGGTCTAAGAGAGGACATCAAAGATGAACTAGTACATTCTGCCAGGATAGAAAACCTCAAAGGGTTGATGGACCAAGCACTAACTATAGAGTATCGGTTAAATGAACGACGAATGGAGAAAAAGAAGAGTCGTTTGCCTTTTCACTCAGTACCATCTCGTCCCTTCGCCCATCGTTCCGAGGAAGCCCGCCCTGAATCCAAAGGGAATACCGAGGAAGAGCCCATGCAGATTGACACAGCTCGCGGACCTCTATCCGCCAGCGAAAGGGAACATAGACGAAGGAAGGGGCTTTGCCTATATTGTGGTGCAGCTGGTCACCTAATTCGCGCCTGCCCCATTCGTCCAACCAAGCCCTTGGGAAACGCCAACTCCCGTCCCCAGTAAGAAGGGTGAGGACGGGATATCGTGATATACCTTCTATTTGCTCTTCCAGGGAGGAAGGAACTGCTCTTTTTCTCTTACCAGTTACCCTCCATTTAACTGATGGCCGTGAAGCAAGAACTTTGGCTTTATTGGATTGCGGAGCCAGTGGCCTATATTTAGATGAAACCTGGGCCAAAGAACAACAAATAACACAAATACCCAAAGAAATACCAGAACAGGTACATACTGTTGATGGGTCACTCTTGGCCTCTGGACCTGTACAATACACCACCCCTACTTTCTGTTTACAGTTCGGTAAACATCAGGAAATTCTCTCGTTTGACTTAATCTCATCACCACACCATGTCATGATCCTGGGAATTGCATGGCTTACACGGCACAATCCTTACATCAACTGGGAAACAAAAACCATTTCGTTATCCTCCCATTTTTGTCAACACCATTGCTATCCGGCCGGGGATTATTGGTCCCCAAAAAGTCTCTCAACAGCACCTGCCCAGGTGGGAGGATCCATTAATGTTCTACAGGGAGTTCCCAGACAGTATCAGGACTATATCGATGTATTCCAGAAGCCAGAAAGACCTGAATTGCCACCCCACAGAGAATACGACTGTGCCATTTCTTTAGAGCCAGACACTGTAGTTCCTTTTGGGCGGATGTACTCCCTCACCGAACCAGAGAGACAAATTCTGAAGGAGTACCTAGATGAGAATCTACAAAGTGGGTTAATAACTCCCTCCTCTTCACCCGCCGGGGCTCCTCTTTTCTTTGTACCAAAGAAAACCAAAGACCTGCGTCCCTGTATCGACTTCAGAGGGTTAAACAGGATCACTATCAAAGACCGGTATCCGCTACCCCTCATCAAAGACATCTTAGAAGCAGTCAGAGGAGCCAAGAGGTTCACTAAGCTGGATCTCCGAGGAGCCTATCATCTGCTAAGAATCAGAGAAGGTGATGAGTGGAAGACCGCCTTTAGAACACCTTTTGGTCACTACGAATATAGAGTAATGCCCTTCGGACTCACTAATGCCCCGTCCATCTTTCAAAGATTCATGGATTCTATCTTTTCTGATCTTTTGCAACAAACAGTGGTAGTGTATCTTGACGATATCCTAATTTATTCGGTTCATCCAGAGGAACATTCCAAACACGTCCGCCAAGTCTTAGAAAGACTCTGACAACATCATTTGTTCTGTAAGCCTGAAAAATGCGAATTTGATCAGATAGAAGTGAAATATTTGGGATACTGTATAGATCAAACCGGAATTGCCATGGACTCAGACAAAGTACAGGCTATATTGAACTGGCCATCTCCTTCTTCCATCAAGGAGACTCAATGTTTTCTGGGACTAGCCAACTTCTACCGGCAGTTCATAGCAGACTTTGCCCAGAGAACCAGCTTCATTACTCAAACCCTCAAAAAGGAACACCTAAAGAAAGGTTTTTGTTGGACACCAGGCGCTGAGTCAGCTTTTCAGGACTTAAAGAAAGCCTTTAGTCAAGCCCCTATTCTTCGACACCCAGACACTAGCAAACAATTCATTGTTGTCACAGACGCCTCAGAAAGAGCCATTGGGGCTGCCTTGTTACAAAGACAAGACGATGATGACCTAGAACACCCTGTATTCTATCTATCACACATTCTATCTGATTCTGAGCGAAACTATTCCGTGCTAGAACGAGAATTACTCGCCTTAAAGGTCGCGTGCACTGAATGGAGACACTTTTTGATGGGATCAAAGGAGCCCTTCGAAGCCCGGACCGATCATAGAAATCTACAGTGTTTAAGAAATTTCCAGTGCCAAAATAGCCGGCAAGCTCGATGGGCCTTCTTCTTCAGCCAGTATGATTTCTATATCACCTACATCCCTGGTTCTCAGAACATCCTGGCGGATGCCCTGTCCCGACGTTATCCTGGGTGCGGTGATTCCGCGGTTCAAAACTTATTCGACAACAATAAAATCATAGGGGTAGCACAGACCTTTTTAGATCAAGTTAAGTCTGAATATGCCCGTCTACACGAAACAGAACTAAAGAGGTTACGTCCACAGCTGCACATAGATCATGACTACTATTATCATGATAAGGCCCTGTTTTTACCCACTAAAACAGTGCAAATCGAAGCCTTACACATGTGCCATGATTCTCCTATTGCGGGTCATCGAGGAGTGAAAGCGACTCAAGATCTTTTGCTCCGCTCTTTCTGGTGGCCAACTCTCAAGGCTGACACTGAGGCATATGTGTTATCCTGTCCTACATGTGCTCAAGCCAAGACACCCCGAACCAGACCTGTGGGCTTACTCCGCCCATTACCTGTTCCCCCAGGCCCATGGCTTACCATATCCACCGATTTTATGTGCGCCTTACCTTCCTCAATGGGAAACCACGTCATAATGGTAACTGTGGACTCCTTCACCAAGATGGCCCACTTCACGGCCTTGAGAAAGTTACCCACGGCAAAGGAGTTAAGTCAGGTCTTTACTCAAGAAATTTTCAGGCTACATGGGCTACCCCAAGTTATTATATCAGACAGAGGTCCCCAATATATCTCCCGTTTCTGGAACCAATTCTGCAAGATCTTGGGGATCCAGGTGGCCTTGTCATCCGGGTTCCA
Source organism: Pleurodeles waltl (assembly GCF_031143425.1). NCBI lineage: Eukaryota > Metazoa > Chordata > Amphibia > Caudata > Salamandridae > Pleurodeles > Pleurodeles waltl. Next base: position 899,280,408 of record NC_090444.1, on the reverse strand, counting down.
CCCTCAAACCAATGGACAAACAGAACGACTCAATCAGGGTCTCGAGCAGTACTTACGTAGCTTCTGTAACGCTACACAAAGTAATTGGGCTCCCTACTTACCGCTTGCAGAATTTTCCTATAATAACTCTCTACACAGTGCCTCTAAAGTCTCTCCTTTCTATGGCTCCTATGGTTTCCATCCCAGGGCCTTCCCAACTCCCCTGAGAGACAACTCCAACCTTCCCGCCATCTCCTCTTTCGTTCGACAGCTACGGGGTATACAGCGAATTATCCATTCTAACCTTGTGTCCACCAAGTCCCGCATGAAGACAATAGCAGATAGGAGACGCTGTGCGGCTCCTCTATATCAAGTCCGTGATAAAGTCTGGCTCTCCTCTAGATTCCTACCTCTCCGACTCACCCAAAACAAATTCAAACCCCGCTTTTATGGTCCCTTTCTCATTCTCAAGAAGATCAACCCAGTATCCATGCGTCTTCGCCTACCTCGGACATGGAAGATCCACCCAGTATTCCATGTCTCGCAACTGAAACCTTACCGTCCTGATCTCTTTCATAGGCAGTTGCCCTGTCCCCCTCCTTTGTTGGTTGACAATGTGCCTGAATACGAAGTGCAGGAGGTCTGTGACTCTCGATTTTTCCATGGGCGCCTCCAATACCTTATTCATTGGAAGGGATACCCTTTGAGTGAGTGTTCCTGGGAGGATGCCTCTTCAGTCCATGCTCCTCTTTTAATCCGCCGCTTTTTTCGGCTCTTCCCTCACAAACCCGGGGCCTCGGGGAGGGGGCATACTGTTACACCGCGGCGCTCGGCGCGGCCGCGGGCTCAGGTTGCCGCGGCGCGGCACGTTAATCTCGCCGCGGCCGACGCCCGGGCCGAGGCAGACACCCAGGTCGCGGGGGTCGCCGCGGCTCCGGCGAGAGCCATGAAGGCTCCAGGGAGCCGGTCTGGGGGTCACGGCGCTCGCCGCTCCCCTTTTTTTAAGTTCTGCCTTAAAGGCAGACGCGGCAGAGCCTGAAACCCCAAGGGGGTTTCAGGCATGGCCGCACACAGCGCATTATGCGCTTAACATTTATTCTTCTTGCATGTATTCACCTGCCCACCACCACTTACCGATGTTCCTAGGACAAACCGAACCCTTACACTGGGGGTTCTTTATACTTGCCTTTTTCTCTTCCCAGCATGCTTACCACTTCCTCTCTACCCAGCATGCATTGTTTAACACACATACCTAATTCATTACTGTTTTCTTTTCCCCAATCCAAGATGGCGGTGTTCTACTTCCTGTTTCCTGTTTCCTGTCCAGAGGTATTTAAGGGGATTCCAACTGCCTGTTCATTGCGTTGCAACACTCCTTGGTGATAGTCACGCTCCTATTTGATATCCTTCTGCGAATCCTGTCTGTTCCTGATTTGCCTTGTTTTTCTGCCTTCCTGAACTGCGGTCCTAATACCCTGGTGTCCTCCTTTTCGTTTCAGGGAGTTCCTGTGGAGGTTTTTTACCCTACTGGGGTTTTTCCTCTGGGACTCCTTCTGGAGGGCACGGACTGTAGTGGTTCGCTCATACCAAACAGCACCGTGGCTACCGGAAGGGGTCGCCCCTACCTCGGCCAGAGCAGAACCCGTCGGAACAAGGACCGTTCCCCTACGCCTCTCCGCTGCGAGGGTAAGACCGTTGAGAACCGTGACACTTTAACACTGCGACCGCAGTGGACACTACCAACAGACAGGTGGAACACAATGTACCGCCCACACTATTACAAGGCACCAATCCAACAGCTTTTCCGGGGTGGTACCATGAGCGCAACTGATGGCACACCGCAGAGACCTGGGGGTAAAGGAGTGGATCACTGCAGTTGGCGTAGTCTCTGCTCATTTCCAGACCTCGTTTACAGTTGATGAAGTTGATGAAGGCTCTTGTCATCCTCTGACCTGCTCCTTCTCATCAAACGCTTGGCTATGATCTCTTCTAGGCAGCTACCTTCTCCAGATGGCACCTTTATTAATTTTCCTTTAAGGAGCAAGGGTGGACTTCTTTCTTGAGGTGGATCCAAGTAGAACCTGAGGCAGGTAGGCAGGTAGGAATCAGGACTTCAGGTTCAATTCCCAAACAGCTCTGGAGCTTGAAAAACATCTCCAACAGGATGGCACACTAGTTAGTGAGAAATCCCTACAGCCCTAACAAATGATTCTACTCAATGCTTATCCGAGGCTGACAAGTGTGGATGTGAATTCAGAGGCCCTCTCTGTTTTGGGTTATCGCTGCTCTAGGCAGAGCTTTGCACTAAGCACAATCAGCAGGAAAAGCGGTGGGAGATGGAGGTACCCTAAGAGGAGGTAAAAGATGAAGGTACAAATAAGGAGAGGCATTCTCTTTGGGGTCGAAATGGAGGGTGAAAGGAAAGGGGGAGTCTCGAGTAAAGATGAAGAGGGCATGTGGCATAGTAATGGTGTCAGGGGCCCTGGTGTAAGGAAGGAAAATGGTTGACTGGAATTTCAGTAGGAAAATCGAGCAGTAAATAGAGTTGAGTTAGTCTGTAGGTCTCTGGGCCTCGGTGTCCCTGCACTTGTTGCTCCATTGATAACAAGGCCTCAAGAGAGAAAGGGAATGGGCAGAAAAAGACAAGTGAAAGGAATACAACAGACAAAGGGAAGGAAGAGAAGGGGTCGCAAAGAAATAAAAGGAAGAAGGCAAAGCAAGAACGAGAAAATGAAAACACAACTTAGAGAAGAAATAGAGCAAACGTGTGAGACAAAAGAAAAAAGGGAAGGAAGTTAGAGAACAAAAGATAAAGAGGAAAAAATAATGAAAGAAGTGTGAAACGAAAGAGAAAAATGAACATTAGAGAAAAAAAGAGAGATGGTGAGAGAAACAAGCAGGGAAAGACACAGGGCATGTATGTACTGACACATTTCCTACAGACAGAGAATGAGAAAACCACTTTGACACTTCAGATCCCGCCAAGTAACTTGTGGCTTCCACATACAGATGGGAAAAAGCAGAATTTATAGTAAAACGTGCATTGACAGATAAAGATGAGAAAAACACCAGAGAAACGAAGGAAAAAAGATCTAAAAAAAAAGAGAAATGGTGCAAACTGAGTCAAAGGAAAGAGCAAATAAAAAGGGCAAAGGAAGAATGAAGGGAAGAGGAAAACAATAGTGAAAGAATGAACACCTGATGGAGAACAAGGAGAGGAACGAAACAAGGAAAGAAATAAACAAGTTTTTTTTCAAGTTTGAAAGAGGAGGTAGGAAGAGTGAAATAAATAAAGGGAGAAGAGTAGAAATAAGCAGTTAAAAGAAGGAGCGAAATTGTGAACAGCTGAAAAGAGAAAAGTGTGGGAGAAAGAAAACATTGAGAGTAAACAGAGTAAAGGAAAGAACGGAGAGAGATAGGTGAAACAGACCCTCCCAAATAAAGATGGCTGCTAAAAATAGATTTCATTGGCTCCCCAAAGTCCTCAAACAGAAGTCAGAGTGTGGAACAGAAGGGGCACTGCAGAACAGGAGGAGGTGCATAAGCAGAGTTGTATGTGAACCCCAATACAACAACATTGGGACGCTTCAGATCAGGATTGGGGGTAGAGATAGAGCTGTATCCTGGTCCAGTGCTGGACTCACAGAAAGGCAGCAAGGGAGGAATTAGAAACGGAGCGCCATGTAGTTCCTGGTATTGGAATAATAGGGTGCTGCAGGTTAGGGTTGAGGTGCGCTGACAGAGTTTATATGGGCTGCAGTACTGGAATAGTAACGTGCACACAAAGTCAGAATTTAGGTATGTTAATCGAGCAATGTGTGGAACCTAGATTTTGGCCTTCCAGTGTTGCCTAGTGTTAACCTCGAGGTGCCCTGGTGAAGCTGCGAATGGAGCCCAGCATGGGAGTAGCTTTGCCTCTGAACCACAGAAGCGAAAGGTGTATGTGTGAGCCTTAGTACTGAGATGAAATATGCACTGAATGTTAAAATTGATGGATTCTGGTGGAGCTGTGGTGGTTCCCATTAGATGTTAGACTTGAGGTACACTGGCTGAGCTGTGTTTTGCTCTTTTGGGTCTAATATTGGCTTGGCAGTGGGACCGAATATTAGAACTGAACTGCTGTAACGGAACTGTATGTGAGCGGGCTCCCAGTATAGGAAAGGAGGTGACCTCACCGGGGTGGAACTGAGGTGCACTGATGGAGCTGTGCCAGAGGTCCCCATCCAGGAACAGCAGTTTACACTGACTGAAAGAACTGAGGTGCTCTGGCAGACAGCATGTGTGGGGTTCTGGCACGGGCACAGCTGAGGGGCTTGGAGTGTGTGAAGTGAGGTGCACTGAGGGAGCTGCGCCTGAGGTCCCAGTACTGGAACTATAGTGTGTAAGAACTGAGGTGCTCTGGCAGAGAGCGTGTGTGGGGTTCTGGCACATGTACCGCTGAGGGGCTTGGAGTGTGTGAACTGAGGTGTACTGATGGAGCTGCTCCTGAGGTCCCAGTATTGGAACAGCAGTGTGTACTGACTGTAAGAACTGAGGTGCTCTGGCAGACAGCATGAGTGGGGTTCTGGCACACCCACAACTGAGGGATTGGAGTGTGTTAACTGAGGTGCACTGATGGAGCTGCGCCTGAGGTCTCAGTACTGAAACAGCAGTGGGAACTGACTTTAAGAACTGAGGTTCTCTGGCAGACAGCATGTGTGGGGTTCTGACACTGGCATGGTGGTGGACTTAGAGTATGTGAACTGAGGTGCAATGATAAAGCTGCGCTCAACGTCCCAGTACTCCCCTGCCATGGCCATTGGGGAGGTGGGCATTACTCCTATCTTAACTAAGATAGGAGTCATGTCCATGGGGTTTTAACCCCTTTGCTGCCAGGCCTTTTCCCCCTCCTGTGCCAGGCCTTTTTTTGCCTATTTGGGGCAGTTCACGCTTAGGCCCTCATAACTTTTTGTCCACATAAGCTAGCCAAGCCAAATTTGCGTCCTTTTTTTCCAACATCCTAGGGATTCTAGAGGTACCCAGACTTTGTGGGTTCCCCTGAAGGAGGCCAAGAAATTAGCCAAAATACAGTGAAACTTTTGTTTTTTTCAAATAAATGGGAAAAAGTGGCTGCAGAAGAAGGCTTGTGGTTTTTCCCCTGAAAATGGCATCAACAAAGGGTTTGCAGTGCTAAACTCACCAGCTTCCCAGCTTTCAGGAACAGGCAGACTTGAATCAGAAAACCCAATTTTTCAACACAAATTTGGCATTTTACTGGGACATACCCCATTTTTAAAAAAAAAATTTGCTTTCAGCCTCCTTCCAGTCAGTGACAGAAATGGGCATGAAACCAATGCTGGATCCCAGACACCTAAACATTTCTGACAAGTAGACAAAATTCTGAATTCAGCAAGGGGTCATTTGTGTGCATCCTACAAGGGTTTCCTACAGAAAATAACAACTGAAAAAGAAAAATATTGAAATTGAGGTAAAAAAACATCAATTTTTCTCTACGTTTTACTCTGTAACTTTTTCCTGCAATGTCAGATGTTCGAAAGCAATATACCGTTACGTCTGCTGGACTCCTCTTGTTGTGGGGATATATAGGGCTTGTAGGTTCATCAAGAACCCTAGGTACCCAGAGCCAATAAATGAGCTGCACCCTGCAGTGCATTTTCATTCTATACCGGGTATACAGCAATTAATTTGCTGAAATATAAAGAGTAAAAAATAGCTATCAAGAAAACCTTTGTATTTCCAAAAACGGCACAAGATAAGGTGTGGAGGAGCAGTGGTTATTTGCACATCTCTGAATTCCGGGGTGACCATACTAGCATGTGAATTACAGGGCATTTCTCAAATAGATGTCTTTTTTACACACTCTCCTATATTTGGAAGGAAACAATGTAGAGAAAGACAAGGGGCAATAACATTTGTGTTGCTAATCTATGTTCCCCCAAGTCTCCCGATAAAAATGATACCTCACTTGTGTGGGTAGGCCTAGCGCCCGCGACAGGAAACGCCCCAAAACGCAACGTGGACACATCCCATTTTATTGAAAGAAAGCAGAGGTGTTTTTTGCAAAGTGCCTACCTGTAGATTTTGGCCTCTAGCTCAGCCGGCACCTAGGGAAACCTACCAAACCTGTGCATTTTTGAAAACTAGAGACCTAGGGGAATCCAGGATGGGGTGACTTGTGGGGCTCTGACCAGGTTCTGTTACCCAGAATCCTTTGCAAACCTCAAAATTTGGCTAAAAAAATACATGTTCCTCACATTTCTGTGACAGAAAGTTCTGGAATCTGAGAGGAGGCAAAAATGTCCTTCCACCCAGCGTTCCCCCAAGTCTCCCGATAAAAATGATACCTCACTTGTGTGGGTAGGCCTAGCACCCGCGACAGGAAATGCCCCAAAACGCAACGTGGACACATCCCATTTTTTGAAAGAAAACAGAGGTGTTTGTTGCAAAGTGCCTACCTGTAGATTTTGGCCTCTATCTCAGCCGGCACCTAGGGAAACCTACCAAACCTGTGCATTTTTGAAAACTAGAGACCTAGGGGAATCCAAGATAGGGTGACTTGTGGGGCTCTGACCAGGTTCTGTTACCCAGAATCCTTTCCAAACCTCAAAATGTGGCTAAAAAAACACATGTTCCTCACATTTCTGTGGCAGAAAGTTCTGGAATCTGAGAGGAGGCACAAATTTCCTTCCACCCAGCGTTCCCCCAAGTCTCCTGATAAAAATGATACCTCACTTGTGTGGGTAGGACTAGCGCCCACGAAAGGAAATGGCCCAAAACACAACGTGGACACATCACATTTTTTCATAGAAAACAGTGCCTACCTGTGGATTTTGGCCTGTAGCTCAGCCGGCACCTGGGGAAACCTAGCAAACCAGTGCATTTTTGAAAACTAGAAACCCAGGGGAATCCAAGATGGGGTGACTTGCGGGGCTCTGACCAGGTTATGTTACTCAGAATCCTTTGCAAACATCAAAATATGGCCCAAAAAACACTTTTTCCTCTCATTTCGGTGACAGAAAGTTCTGGAATCTGAGAGAAGCCACAAATTTCCTTCCACCCAGCGTTCCCCTAAGTCTCTCGATAAAAATGGTACCTCACTTCTGTGGGTAGGCCTAGCGCCCACGAAAGGAAATGGCCCAAAACACAACGTGGACACAACATATTTTTTCACAGAAAACAGAGGTGTTTTTTGCAAAGTGCCTACCTGTGGATTTTGGCCTCTAGCTCAGCCGGCCCCAGGGGGGGCAGAAATGGCCCAAAATAAATTTGACCCCCACCCCCCCCTAAACCCCCGCTGCCCGGGAGCGACCCTTGCCTACGGGGTCGCTCCCCCTGCGTGACATTGGCGCCAAAAAAAAAAACTCCGGTGCCTAGTGGTTTCTGCCCCCTTGGGGGCAGATTGACCTAAAATTGGCCAATCTGCCCCCAAAGGGGGCAGAAATGGTCTAAATACAATTTGCCCCCCAGGGCAGCGACCCTTGCCTAATGGGTCGCTCCCCATCTCTAAAAAAACAAACAAACAAAAAAACAAAAACAAAATTTTGCCCTGGCGCCTAGAGGTTTCTGACCCCCCTGGGGGCAGATCGGCCTAATAATAGGCCGATCTGCTGGCCTAAAATAAATTTGCCCCCCCAACCCACACCCCCCCCACGGGAGCGACCCTTGCCTACGGGGTCGCTCCCCCTGCGTGACATTGGCGCCAAAAAAAAAGAAAATCTCCGGTGCCTAGTGGTTTCTGCCCCCTTGGGGGCAGATTGACCTAAAATCGGCCAATCTGCCCCCAAGGGGGGCAGAAATGGTCTAAATACAATTTGCCCCCCAGGGCAGCGACCCTTGCCTAATGGGTCGCTCCCCATCGCACTCGCATCGGATAGGCGTTATGTACAGATCGTGCTGATATGGCATGTTAAGAGGAGAAGCTTGTTAGTGAAGTTGACTTTAGCGGTCCACGGCTTGACACTCGACGTAAGACCACTGATCTAGATATTGTATCATCGATGACGGTTGGCCAATTAGAATTTTTGGTGACTGGTCTAAACGAAAGCCCTGAAGAAGTCGTTCGGGAAACCAAAGAAGTTTTCCCTTGACGAAACACGTGTTGGCTGAAATGTTGGGCTGAAATGTTGGCTGAAATGTTGTCATCAGACTGCAGCGATTATATCAAAATTTTCAAAGGCTGAGATGTTATTATTAGCCTACAGGGTCTACTTTAAAATCCAATTGCAGCACTACGGAAGAGGATTTCCAATTGATTGTACTTTTTGATACTTGTTTAATTTGATTTGGTTATAATTACGTAATGAGGCCACATTTGTATCATTACGGTTCACTATCTGTCTAACATGACAAATACAACCTCAATTAAATTTTTTGTGTTCTCTTTAACAGCGATTTACAAATACATATTCTTTTCTGTGATGAGGGGTTGGGTGTTTCCCTTGTGTTGGCACCTTCCGTTGCAGAATATTAACTTGCTTGATACAGGATCCCGAGCGCCCTTTTTAACCCTAAGTCAACACCCCTTTCTTGTGCCCTGGCGCCTAGAGGTTTCTGACCCCCCTGGGGACAGAAATGGCCTAAAATAAATTTGCCCTACCAAACCCCAACCCCCCCCCCCCGGGAGCGACCCTTACCTACGGGGTCGCTCCCCCTGCGTGACATTGGCGCCAAAAAACAAATCCCCGGTGCCTAGTGGTTTCTTGACCTAAAATCGGCCAATCTGCCCCCAAGGGGGGCAGAAATGGTCTAAATACAATTTGCCCCCCAGGGCAGCGACCCTTGCCTAATGGGTCGCTCCCCATCTCTAAAAAAACAAACAAACAACAAAAAAAAACACAAAAAAAAAATGCCCTGGCGCCTAGAGGTTTCTGCCCCCAGGGGGGCAGAAATGGCCTAAAATAAATTTGACCCCCAACACCCCTCCCCTCCCCCCAGGAGCGACCCTTGCCTACGGGGTCGCTCCCCCTGCGTGACATTGGCACCAAAAATAAAATCCCCGCCGCCTAGTGGATTGGCATAGCAAAAAACGGCCGATTTGCCCCCAAAGGGGGCAGAAATGGCCTAAATACAATTTTCCCCTCCAGGGGAGCGACCCTTGTCCAAGGGGTCGCTCCCCATCTGTAAAACAAAAAAAAACAAAAAAAATCCCAGGTGCCTAATGGTTTCTGCCCCCCTAGGGGGCAGATCGGCCTAATCAAAATAGGCTGATCTACCCCCCAGGGGGGCAGAAATGGCCTAAAATAATTCCCCCCCCTAAGGGAGCGACCCTTGCCTATGGGGTCGCTCCCCTTTCGTGAAATTCACGAAAACAAAAAAAACTCCCTGGTGTCTAGTGGTGTCTGCCCCCCTTGGGGGCAGATTGGCCTCATCAAAATAGGCCAATCTGCCCCCAAGGGGGGCAGAAATGGCCTAAATATAATTTGCCCCCTAGGGGAGCGACCCTTGCCTAAGGGGTCGCTCCCCACCTAAAAAAAGAAGAAAAAAAAAAAAAAGAAAAGATCCCTGGTGCCCTAGAGGTTTCTGACCCCCCCTGGGGGCAGAAAAGGCCTTCCCCAAAAAATGCCCCCCCTGGGAGCTACCCTTGCCCAAGGGGTCGCTCCCTTATGTCTATTTCAAACACACACAAAAAAATCCCTGGTGTCTAGTGGGGTTTCAAAAGCCGGATTGCAAGCAATCTGGCTTTTGAAACCCTGGAAGAGACTTCAAAGGGAAAGAAATACATTTCCTTCCCTTTGAAGCCTCTCCGGGCCTCCCCCATGTGACTGAAAGAGAAATGCTGAGCATTTCTCTTTCAATCGCATGGGGGAGACCCTGTGACTAATCAGCACGCGCTCGCGCACTGACGTCACAGGGGGGGTCGTGGGGGTCGGGGGTGGAAGGGGAAGGGCTTGGGGAGGGGAGGGGGGGCGCGCTAGCGCTCCCCCAAGTTCCTGTGCCATGGACGAGGTGACCTCGTCCAAGGCACACGGGAACTGTAGCCTTGGACGAGGTCACCTCGTCCAAGGCACAGAAGCGGTTAATGTCAGAAAATGATGCTAGTCTGGTTAGGTGCATTTTTTATGCCTCTGCCCGTACTGACATCATCCTTTGACCCTAAACCCTGTTCCCCCTACGCCTCCCCCACCCGGCTAGCGTACTTTTTTATGACGCTAGCCGGGCCTTCCCGCCGGTTACCATCATACCATAAATATGACGCCTGGCTGGTGTCTTGGGATGGCGCTAGGCAGCGGTATACTTTTTCACGCAAAACTGCATTAGCGCAGTTTTGCTGAAAGAGTATAAATCAGGACCCAAATGCGACCAAGATAACAGCCTGATTTATAGCCTTGTTTACAGCTAACCTCAGAGCAAGAATGTTCTTCAAATGAAAAGGGGAGCTTCCCTGGACAGGAGCAGAAAGCAAAGTAAAAAAGAAGTCTACTACAGACCAGATGAACAGGACAAAACGTAATCATACAACAGTTGGTCTATGCTCCTATACAGAAGAAGGAGGGTCAATGAGGCATGACTGACCACTAGTAAGCAAAGACTTTTAAATGACACTGAAATGAGCAAATGAAATAGTTGCAAGCTCACAGAAGAAGTATACTTAAAAGTATATAAGAAACCCTTTACTACTACGGTAATATGTGAGATTCCGTGTAACATAACACCTTTCTACTATGGTGTAATAAGAGTCAACCCCCCAAAGGCTTATTGGCTTTAATGTATACTTTTCACAACAATAAGCTGGACCTACTACCTCTCGTTTCCATAAATATGATTAGATAAATCGACTCTGGCATAATTTTTAACAGTGAACCAATCAGGCATATAGGCCCTCTTTACGACCCTGGCGGTGGGTGATAAAGTGGCGGTAATACCACCAACAGGCTGGCGGTAACTACCGCCAAATTATGACCATAGCGGTGATATTTCCGAAAGACAGCCAATGTACCACACCGACCGCCAGGTTGGAAAGAACAGTCACCACGGCGGTACCCGCCTACAGCCAGACGGAAGACAAAGTTCCGCCCACCCTATTATGATGCTACAATCCACCACCTTTACATGGGATGTACCAACGCCATCAAAAGCCTGGCGGAAACAGAGCACAAAAGTCAAAGGACTCATCATTGGAGACACAGGGAAGAACCATGCCGCCATCGAACCAGAACTGTATGTTCTACTGATGATCTTCTACTTCATGCTCAACCAGGAACACCAACGCCGGCGAAGACGATGACGGTGAGTACAGCCACCTAGTACACAAGGGAGGGGGGGAGGAAAACAAGAGTGACACACACATGCACAACACACACCCCACACACTCCATACACACAACCAGCTGCACAAGATAATCAATTTGTCCACGATAATCGGCAAAAATAATGCAAGGACAACAGGAATTGACTACAGTGATTGTAATATGATCAACATAAAAAATAATTAGTCGATGTGGTAATGCAACAGATATGTACAAAAAAGGGACACTGCCCAGTCCATAGTTCACAGGGGCCACATGGCCACAGGGCAAAGTCTGAGGCCCCATTCGATTCCTGCACCAATATGGAGAGAACACTGCAGGGGCATCAGTTGGCAAATAGGCAGGCACCACAGGGGGAGGGGGGCACCTCAGCCAGATGCAGAAACAAGACCACTGGTTCTGGAGGGGCAACATGCCCATTGCTGGGTCCTGGGGAGTGCAAGGCCACAGTCTCTCAAGTGTGTGACTTGCCCACTGGTTCGGGAGGGGGCAACATGGCCATTGCTTGGTCCTAGGGAGTACAAGGCCACAGTCTCTCAAGTGGGTGACTTGCCCATTGGTTCTGGAGGGGGCAACATGCCCATTGCTTGGTCCGGGTGAGTGCAAGGCCACAGTCTCTTGAATGGGTGACTTGCCCACTGGTTCTGGAGGGCGCAACATGCCCATTGATTGGTCCTGGGGGGTGCAAGGCCACAGTCTCTCTAGTGGGTGACTTGCCCACTGGTTCTGGAGGGGGCAACATGCCCATTGCTTGGTCCTGGGAAGTGCAAGGCCACAGTCTCTCAAGTGGGTGAATACCCACTGGTTCTTGTGGGGGCAGGCCTCACAGCAGCCCCTAGAGGCTGGACTATGTAGCGTCTGCCGGCGGTGACGCCTGCACTGTGGTGGTGTTTGTGGGAGGCTCCTGCTCAGCCCCTGCACCCTCCAGTGGCTGCACTGTGGTGGTGGTTGTGGGAGGCTCCTGCTCAGCCCCTGCACCCTCCGATGGCTGCACAACCACAGCTGAGGGCTCTGTGACAGCTGCTGGAGCAGGCTCCTTCCCCCTCTTTGTGGCTGGTGCACGCTCCTTACCCTTCAGTATTTGTGGACCACAAGGAGGTGCTGTTAAAACTGGGCCCGAGGACTGTTTGGCTGAGGTGCTTGGCTGGGTCCTTGATACCCTGGCCATATGTGCAGGATGGGGGTAGGGGTAGGGAACAGTTCAATCTGGGAAAGGAACAGCTTTATAGGGTCATTGGGGCAAGAAGAGGGAGGAGTAATCGGAGTGGAGAATGAGGGAGTGGTTGTTGGAGGTGTTTGTCTGCTGGATTTGGGTGCAGGTGCATGGGTTGTATGGTGTTGTGAGGTGGATGGCTGTTAGGTTTCTGAGTGCTTGAGTTTGTGTACTTTAGGAGGGGGTGGGACAGACACGGTGGGCCAGGACACAGGGGACGTGTGCATGGATGTGGTGGAGGTGTCTGCCAGTGAGGTGTGTGTTCTTATTGGTATGGTGATGAAGCAGGCAGTGGATGATGATGTAGTGCAGGCAGGTGTGTGTGGACGTAACTGGGTGGGAGGTGGAGCAGGAGGAGGAGGAGGGGAGATAGTGGAAATAATGGATGTTGTTGTGTCTGCAACTGGATTGTGTTTGTGTGAGTGCCTGTGGGATGAAGTGTGGTGCTTGTGTTTGCCTGTGACACTCTTGGGTGTTGTCTTGTGTGCATGCTCACCTGCCTGTGTGCTTGGGATGGGTTGGGATTGAGGAGAATGGGACTGGGAAGTGGAAGTTGGAGGGGGGACGGTTGAAACGGGAACAATGGCTGCCATTAGAGAGGAGGCCAGAGCATGGGCGCTCTCTGTTTGGCCGATAATCCACAGTGAATGACCTCCAGGAATGCATTAGATTGCTGCATCTGGGCTGCCAGCCCCTGGATGGCATTCACAATGGTTGACTGCTCTACAGAGATGGATCTCGGGAGGTCAATAGCCTCCTCACTCAGGGCTGCAGGGCTCACTGGGGCAGGGCCTCAGGTGCCTGGGACGAAGGAGATGCCCACCCTCCTGGGTTAGCGGGCATGGGCAACTCGCTGAGGGGCTGCTGGGAGGGTGGTGCTGGTACAGGGGTGGCAGCTGTACCTGTAGCTAGGGTGGTCACAGAGGTGTCCGCCACCACCAGGGAGCTCCCATCAGAGGAGGCATCTGAGTCTGTGTTGTCCCCTCCAGTCTCTGCCGTGGTGCTCCCCTCACCCTCCGTCCCACTGGTGCCCTCAGCGTTGGTGGACTCTGCCTCCAGGGACCTGTGGGATGCATCGCCCTCTGTCGCTGGTGCCTCTGCTCCTCCGCCAGATGATGCTAATGCACATAGGGACAGGATGACAAAACAAGAAAGGGGGGAGAGAGACAAAGGATACACTGGGTCAATGACTGCACCAACACCACAGTTGGCGTACACAGCACCCTCACACATAGGGTGCAGGCCTACGCACTATGCATTGCACTACCAGTGATATTGCTAGCCACCAAGGCATGAGGAGGAGCACACACCGCCAAATGCAGCACACCTGGGACCCACGCAGACCTGACCAGTAGTGGATGCTAACAAGCTAGTAAGGCAGTATTTCCCCTTAGGACCCTTAGCCACTAGAGGACCTACGTTGCAATGTCTGGCCTCGCCTAGTGGCACCCACTGGCACACAACCACCACCCAGATACCAACCTACCAGCTGTAAGTTGTAATGATAGCCACTGTACTCATCCCCTTGTGGCTGCTGTGATGCCCTCAAGTCCCCCTCCAGCTCTGGATAGGCCACCGCCAGTATGCGGGCAATCAGGGGGGTCAGGGTCCAACGGGTACCCCTTCCTCATTGGGAGATCATCCCCAGCTGGGCCTCCGTGGTCTTCCGTGCCCAGCGTCTCATGTCCTCCCACCATTTCCGACAGTGGATGCTCCGTCTGCCCAATGACCCCCAGTGTCCACACCTCCTTGGCGATGGCACGCCATTTACCCTTCTTTTGATGGGCGCTGACCTGCAGAGGCAATACAAGCAGGAGAACACTATTAGACAAACAGACCAGCCAGTAACACGAATGACCCACCATACCCGTTTACATCACCACTCGAACACACATAGCCCAGCACACAACGTGTACACTGCAAAGAGGACATCCACCCCCCCTTACACAATGCCTTCACACACAACTCCATGCATTCGTGCCACATGCATCGTGCCCACAGTGTATTCACCAGTTAGTCTGGAGGCCCATACAGCAGTCCGTACTGAGGTAGGACCCCATCCACCAATCTCTCCAACTCCTCAGAAGTGAAGGCTGGGGCCCTTTCCCCAGTCACACAGGCCATGGCAGATTCCAGACACAGCACATGCAGTGTAGGTCCTCTCCTATGGAAGGTCAGGAAAGAAGTGAGCAATATGATAGAAAATGGCGGTCACATCTGTGGCGGTGCATACCGTCACCGCCTGCGTCCATCACCATTGGCCACTGTACCCCACAGGACCCAATTATAACCAATGAGGAGTTGCACAGCGGTTCCCGACCGCCTACCGCCACGGCGCACAACGTCAGCTGCATCACCTCACTTCCACCTGTCCCTCCACACAGGACAAGCGGACGCCATTTGGGGGGGGGGGAACAGGCCTATTGAATAATGCTGCGTCACAGGATAAGCAGGCACATTCTTGACATGTTTACAGATTGCGGACTACTGTTGTGTCTCCATTGTTGAGTTTGTGACAGCCTCCTCACTCTTTTGTCCCTTACCGCTGCGGATGAATAGGAGATGAAGACATATCCCTGTGTACAGACCCCTGGTGGACTTGGCTACACTGGAGGACAGGCACATTATCCTCACCTATAGACTGGACAGGGCCACAATCACAGAGCTATGTGCCCATACCTGATATCTGCTATCCGTCAGCCCACTGGGATTCCCCCCACTTGTGCAAATGCTATCAGTTCTCAATTGCCTGGCAACTGGTTCTTTCCAAGTGACTGAAGGCTTGGCAGCAGAAAGGTCAAAGGCATTGTTCTCAATAGTGCTGACAAGAGTGTTGTCTGCCCTGATCAAACACATGTGCAGCTACATCGTTTTCCCCCAGGTTGAGGATTTGGCCACTGTGAAGGCCGGGTTTTACGCAAAGGGAGATATCCCGAATATAATAGGTGCGATTGACGGAACACATATTGCATTTGTGCCCCCCCGCCAGAATGAACAGGTGTTCAGGAATCGTAAGAGTTTCCACTCTATGCACGTGCAGATGGTGTGCTTGGCGGACCAATACATCTCCCACGTCAATGCTAATTATCCAGTTGCGGTGCATGATGCCTTTGTCCTGAGGAATAGCAGCATCCCAAATGTGATGTCCCAACTACAGAGGCACAGGGTGTGGCTAAAAGGTGAACCTTGGTTCCCACCCAGTATATATTGTGTATGCCTACGGTGTTGGCCATATAGGATAGTGTGTGGCCAAATGCTGTCCCTCAATATTTGCAGTTGACTCTGGTTACCCAAACCTATCAACCTATCATGGCTGCTGACCACTGTGAGGAATGCCAGGACAAGGGCAGAAGAACATTATAATAAGTCACATGGGTGTACCAGATGGATCATTGAAAGGATCTTCGGCCTCCTGAAGGCCAGGTTCAGGTGCCTCCATCTGACAGGTGGATCCCTGTGGTACTCACCCAAGAAGGTCTGCTAGATAGTCATGGCATGCTGCATGTTGCACAACCTGGCCCTCAGACGCCATGTACCTTTTCTGCAGGAGGTGGAGACTGGAGACGCCCGTGTGTCAGCAGTGGACCATGTGGACAGTGAGGATGAGGAGGCAGAGGATGAGGATGTGGACAACAGAACATCAGTGATCCGTCAGTACTTCCAATGACACACAGGTGAGGAAGTGCAACTTTACATTTCAATTACTTTGGTTGCATTCTGTGTGGCATTGGCATGCTGGTATTTCCCACTTCTATGCCCACTTACTGATGCCTCTGGCTATTAATTTTGCAGATGATGGTGATTTGACAAATACTCCTGGTGTGATCACAACAGCTAACAACAGGTCATTGATTCTATGCTCATTCTATGTACAGTTCATTTGCAATGGTTGTAGCTGTTTCAATCAATACATATTTGAAATACATGACATACTCGACATTGATTTATATCAAATGGTGTTTATTGTACAACTAATATATAGAAGGGGAAGTGCAATAGGATGGGGTGATGATGGAGGAAAGTCCAGGGTATTGTTCCAGTCTGTCCATAGCACAGGTGCATTGTCCAAGGGGACATAGGAAGCGGAGCAATGGCAGTTCAAGGTGGACAGGGTGACTGAGTGAGACACAAGGGGGACAATCAGGAGAGTCTAATTTCCTGGCGGGGGCTTGGCAAGTGTCTCTGGCTTCTGTCTGGATCGCAGGGAACATTTGCGGAGTGGTTCACCTTCTGCGGGGGGTTTCTGGTGGTCTGTGGTGGGGCCTCCTGGCCACTATCGGTATCGGAAGTGGAAGGTTGTTCAGATGACTGACTAGTGGCAGGGGCAAGCTGGTGTGACACTGCCTCCCTCATAATGTTGGCCATATCTGTTAGCAACCCTGCTGTGGAGATCAGGGTGTTGTTGATGGCGTGCAAGTCATCCCTGATCCCCTGATACTGTCCCTCTTGCAGCCTGTTCTCCTGCATGTTGTCTAGTATCTGGCCCATCATGTCCTGGGAATGTTGATAGTCTCCCAGGATCTCAGAGAGCGTCTCCTGGAGAGACTGGATAATGCTGGCACCTCCTCTCCAGTGACATTGGCAGGGGTACCTGTGGGAATGTAAATGATGTATTATGGTTCATGTGTACGACATATTGTAAATCCCTGGTTTCTCCACTATGGTTGGTGTTGCCCTGCCAGCTTTTACCTTTGTATGTTGGTGTATAGTGGGATTGTTAGTTACCCTATGCTGTGCATGCTTTAGTGATGAGTATCCATGCAGGGCTGTGAGGGGTGTCCATGCATTGGTACAGCATGCAGGGCTTGGAACTGGTATTAATGAGATGTGATGGTGGAGTGTATGGGATGGAGTGGAGTGATGGGAGTGAGGGAGAGGGTATGAGATGGCGGTTGAAAGTTGACTTACCAGAGTCCAGTCCTCATCCGATTCTGGGCAGGCCCTCAGGATGCAGTATTGCCAAGACTTGCTCCTCCCATGCTGTGAGTTGTGGGGGATGAGGTGGGGCTTCACCGCCAGTCCTCTTTATAGCGAGCTGGTGTCTTGCTGCAATGAAAAGTACCTTCCCCCGTAGGTCATTCCACCTCTTCCTGATGTCGTCCATTGTTCTTGGGTGCTATCCCACGGCATTGATCCTGTCCACAATTCTCTACCATAGCTCCATCTTCCTGGCTATTGATATTTGCTGCAACTGTGCTCCAAATAGCTGTGGCTCTACCCTGACGATTTCCTCCACCATGATCCTTAACTCCTCCTCAGTGAAATGGGGGTGCCTTTGTGGTGCCATGGGTGTTATGTGATGTGTATTGTGAGAGTGTGTTGGATGATGTGGTTGGGGTGTATGAAGTGGGGTGTGTGAGGGATGTATGTGTGCATGTGGTGTGTGTGTCTAGTTGTCGCAGTGGTCTTGGTGTCAGTCTGGTGGCGCTTACTGGTATTCTTAAAGGGCTGTGGGTACTGTGGTGTGTGTTTTATAGTGGTGCAGGTGTTGTGTGTGTATAGGTGTCAGGTGTGTGTTGTTTGACTTGTCCAATGTGGTGTTGTTTTGTTTGTGGGTGTCCATTGTGAGTGCGATGGTATGTACCGCCAATGGTTTACTGACATTGAATGTCCGTCGTGGTGATTCTTGGGTCATAATGTGATGGGCGTTGTTCTGTTGGCGTAACGGTGTGGGTTTTGATACCACCACTTTATCACTGACCTTTGGTCTGGCAGATTTGTGTATGTGGCTGTATTCTGTCAGATTGGTATGTGTGTGGTATAATATGGTGAATGGATAGCCGTCACCGCCGGGATAAGTTGGTGGCCGTCAGCATGGCGGTAAGCGGGATTTACCACCAGGGTCGTAATGAAGGCCATAGGGGGTCATTTCAACCTCGGCGGTCTTTTCACAAGACCGCCGAGGGGCCGCCGTGCTGAAGACCGCCAGTGGTGGTGGTTTTCCGCTCGGCGTATTATGACTGCTGGCAGCCCTCCGTCCTTTTCCGGACGGAGAGCCGCCAGCAGCCATACTGGCGGTCGGCGGGGAAGTGGAGGTTGCTGCACCTCCACCGCCCCGTCAACAGAACACCGCCCACCGAATCACGTTCTGTGATTCGGTGTGGCGGTGTTCTGTTGACGGGGTGCTGGCGGCGGAGCAGCCCCCATGGATCCCGTCCCCTCCTGGAGGATCAATGGACCAGGTAAGTTGATCGTCCGTTAGGGGAGGGGGGTGGGGGGGTGTTGTGTGTTGTGTGCGTGTATGGGGGTGTGCGTGTGAGTGTGTTGAGGGGGTGTGTGAGTGCGTGTATGAATGCAGGAGGTGTTGTGTGGCTGAATGTGTGCGCGTGTCTGCCTGTTTGTATGTCTGTGAGTATGTGTGCGTGTATGACTGTGTGTGTGTATGTTGGTATGTATGTTGGCATGTGTGCGGGTATGAGTATCGGGTGTGTCTGTATGCGTGTAGGGTGGGGGGGTGTTGAAATGTTGGGGGGGTGCGTGTTGGGGTGCGTGTATGTATTTTGGGGGTGGGGAGGGGTGCGTGTATGAATGTTGGGAGTGGGGAGGGGTGCGTGTATGAATGTTGGGGGTGGGGAGGAGTGCGTGTATGTATGTTGGGGGTGGGGAGGGGGGTCCTGCCACCTTTGGGGGGGTTTCAGGGGGGTGGGGGGTGTGGGGGGGACTCGGCGGTGGGGGTGGGTGGTGGGGGAGACCCCTATCAGTGCCAGGGAAGGAATTCCCTGGCATTGATAGTGCTTACCGCCATGGATTACATGGCGGTTCCCAACCCCATGAAATCCATGGCGGTAAGCCGGGTCGTGATACCGCCGGCGGTCTTGTGACGGCCGCCGGGCTGGAGACCCAAGTCTCCAGCCTGGCGGTCGGATCGGGGAAGTGGCTGATGACCATGGCGGTAACCGCCATGGTCATAATTCCAATTTTTTTACCACCGGCCTGTTGGCAGTAAGACCGCCACTTCTCCGCCAACCGCCAGGGTCGTAATGAGGGTCATAGGGGGTCATTTCAACCTCGGCGGTCTTTTCACAAGACCGCCGAGGGACCGTCGTGCTGAAGACCGCCAGTGGTGGCGGTTTTCCGCTCAGCGTATTATGACTGCTGGCAGCCCTCTGTCCTTTTCCGGACGGAGAGCCGTCAGCAGCCATACTGGCGGTCGGCGGGGAAGTGGAGGTTGCTCCACCTCCACCGCCCCGTCAACAGAACACCGCCCACCGAATCACGTTCTGTGATTCGGTGTGGCGGTGTTCTGTTGACGGGGTGCTGGCGGCAGAGCAGCCCCCATGGATCCCATCCCCTCCCGGAGGATCAACAGACCAGGTAAGTTGATCGTCCGTTAGGGGAGGGCGGTGTTGTGTGCATGCATGGGGGTGTGCGTGTGAGTGTGTTGAGAGGGTGTGTGAGTGCGTGTATGAATGCGGGGATTGTTGTGTGGCTGAATGTGTGCGCGTGTCTGCCTGTTTGTATGTCTGTGTGCGTGTATGACTGTGTGTGTGTATGTTGGTATGTATGTTGGCATGTGTGTGGGTATGAGTATTGGGTGTGTCTGTATGCGTGTAGGGTGGGGGGTGTTGAAATGTTGGGGGGTGTGCGTGTTGGGGTGCTTGTATGTATTTTGGGGGTGGGGAGTGGTGCGTGTATGAATGTTGGGGGTGGGGAGGGGTGCGTGTATGAATGTTGGGGTGGGGAGGGGTGCGTGTATGAATGTTGGGGGTGGGGAGCAATGCGTGTGTGTATGTTGGGGGTGGGGGTGGGGAGGGGGGTTCTGACACCTTTGTGGGGTGTCAGGGGGGTGGGGAGTGCGAGGGGTGACTCGGCGGTGGGGGTGGGGAGTGGGAGACCCCTATCAGTGCCAGGGAAGGAATTCCCTGGCATTGATAGTGCTTACCGCCATGGATTACATGGCGGTTCCCAACCCCATGAAATCCATGGCGGTAAACTGGGTCATGATACCGGCGGCGGTCTTGTGACGGCCGCCGGGCTGGAGACCCAAGTCTCCAGCCCGGTGGTCGTTACCGCCCTGGCGGTCGGATCGGGGAAGTGGCGGATGACCATGGCGGTAACCGCCATGGTCATAATTCCAATTTTTTTACCGCCGGCCTGTTGCCGGTAAGACCGCCACTTCTCCGCCAACCGCCAGGGTCGTAATGAGGGCCATAGTCTTTATCATTGGCCTGTCACCATAACCAACTCAAATCTACTGCAGTCAGCATAAGCTTTACCACAAGGTGACCATCATATAAACAGTCATAAAATGTGAACAAAATTAGTGTTGATAAAACTACATATAAACTCTCCTAACAGGGCCTAACAAAGATTATCACTGTGCAAATATTTTACCCCGGGGATTTCCAGAGGAGGTAACCAATACCAAAGCTCTTGCCCTACCACCACAATCCTGCAGATTCCAGGTAACAATATACTTGTATGTAGGGGGGAACAAAACTAAAATCCTTGTCCTCTATGGCAGTCTTTGGGTTTCCATGTACAGATTTTAATATGGTTTAAAAACAATCCATCCATGAAGGCCTATAGATTATAACATTTACATTTCACAATAAAGAAAAAAAGTCATGCCTGCGCCCTTTATCATAATGATTCATAATAACCAAATCATACCTATGCCCTTGACCTATGACACAAATGACTTGTCACCATAACTAATTCTGTCCTGCTGCATTAAGCATAGCGTCCAACAAGACACAAAGGGGGTCATTACAACCCTGGCGATCCTTCACCACCAGCAGGCTGGCGGTGAAATCCCTGGTATTACGACCCGCGGTCGCACCGCCGGGACGGGTGGTTTCCCGCCACTTTAGTCCCGGCGGGAGTAATCCTTTGCTGGGAAGGATTTCCATAATGTTCTGCCTGTGCAGAGGAGCTTGTGCCCCAAACTGTTTTTCTTTTGTAAGGTGAAAAGATTAAATGCAGCACTCGTCCAGAATACAAATTCATGGATTACAGCATTTGTTCATTTTCTTCCTGAGGAATTTAGGACCTTTGTTGTGTACTACATTGTACATACATAATAGACAATAAAAAATAAACATATTCCAGTGACAATAACCAGTGGAGAGGCTTAATAGTAGGGGAGGTCTGCATTTGTGTCTTTACATATAACAGTAATCTGGTAGCTGAGCTCTGAATTTTCTGCAATCATCCGGTGGTTGAGAGAGGAATCCTATGATTCATACTATTTGTGGAATCAATTTTTGAGAGGATAAATGATATTGCTGCTCAAACGTTTTGTGGAAATACAAGGTGGGGATAATGCAATGGAGTGTCTTCATAGTGTAGAAGACCATCTAGGTTAGTTTTTCCACTTGGGCATTCATTGTGCGTGAGGAGTCAATGACAATTCCAAGGTTTTCTACTGCTTTTGATATTTTTGGCAGTAACCCTAGTTTGCCTGGCTGCACTGTTATCCTATCATACTTTTTTCAATCCCACAAGTGAGTATTTAAGTATTTTGATGCATTTAGTTAAAGGTGGATCAATATTATACATTGACCCATGAGACTGTTTTTGAGTTTCAGTTTGATATATCTGTTGGGTTTTCCAGCTGGAGCAATATTTGTGTGTCATCTGCATAGTTGTAGCAGATAAGATCAAAGCTGTTGAATAACTCTGGTAATGGCTTTGTATATGTTAAAATGGAGAGGTGATAGTTTGATGTAAACCCTCCTTTCTTTGCATTTTTGATGTCTGATTTATAGATTTTGTTATGCCTGTATAGATGCAGTTTATCAAGCAGGTTCTTTGATTCTAGCAAAGTACAGTGAAGTGTTGAGATCTGTCCTATCTATTTTAGGTAGGTCTTCATTCATTCTTTTTGTTTCTGGTGTGCTTTGATTTTTGTAGCGGGACAGGTTTGCCGAAGACTGTGGTTATCCCATAATATGACTTTTCCAGGTGTGGGTAGATAATTTCGAAGTTGCCCGTTTTCATCTTATTCCTGAGTCTTTAGCTTGGTGTTGAATGGAATGAGTTAGTTGAGCATCCTGAAGGGATCTTCCTTGAGAAAGAGATGAGTTGATGAAAGGTCCTCAGAGCTGAGAGTTGCCATGGATTGTTATAATTTCTTGGTTGCAGAATTTGGTGAATAATGTATGGCTTTGATGTTGTTTGGCCTGGTGACAATCTGGATTTGGTTGTGAGTCTCTAGGGATGATAATATGAAACTTGTTTGATGCATTTGAGTTGGGCTAAACAGATGCTAAGGTTGCAGAGGGTGCATGTTGAATCGGCAATGAACAAATTTGACATTATATCTACGAAGATGTCCATCAACGCTCCATTACTGGGCGAAGGTCTGTTTAGTAAGAGGAAATGGGTGCATGCAGAACCGCGATTGCATCTAATTAGAAGAACTTTGAAAACTTGTGTTATAGTAATGTCCAACTTTGTGCTGCTATGTTTCCTTAAAAATAGTTGTCAATCCTCTTTCTTTCCCTCTTGATAATGAGTAAATTCCACTGTAATTTCTTCATAAACTACTAAGGCCATATCCTTTCCTAGCAATGTTTTTTCTGATGAAAAGTGGGTTTGCTGTAGAGCCAGACCTATTGATGTTCACAATGAAACAAATGTAGCTTTTTAACTAAGTATGTCTGAAAATCGGTTGCTGCTGTATTTCTCTTCGTGCTAGCATAAAGAAGCTTAAAATCGATAAGAACGATTTATCTTAAAGAACGTTCTGGACATTGAATGCGTTCCTGAGCAGCATGAGGCGAAGGCATGGCGGACCGAAGCACAGCTGCCTGATGTTACCGATTCTAGTCAACAAACGGTCAGTGTAATCTGTCTGCCTTTGTTCCGTTCACTTAGTGGTGAGTTCTCATTAGCCCCCCACTGCTGGTCAACCTATCAGCAGGTCTGAACTCCAACTGCTTGACCTCTGACCTCCATTCATTCTTCCACAAATTAATTTCCTAAATTGACAAATTAAAGTGTACAGTATGCCTGATGTTACAAAATCACAATGGCTTCTGACAAATATCAGCAATTAAAAAGTAAAATGAAAAAATAATGAAAAGGATACATTATTTGACAACTAGTTGAAAAATAATCGTGGATAATATTTATGCATCCTAATTTGGGGAGCTTATTCGATGATAGTTTTTTTTAAGTTCAGCAAATGAAGTAAAAAATAGAGACAGCACAAGGTCTGAAGATTGGGCACTCTCTGCATATGATGAAGTTTGGAGCCATGCTGCCTTTGAAGAATATGGGATACCTCCTGTATAGAAGCAGGTGCATTGCGGGTATTTTTCTTGAAGTTGTCTTATCCGAGGTATAATTCAAAAACTAACTCTGCTGGCGATGGAGTGAAATATAGTAAATTTACAATAGTGAATTTTAAACTAGTGACTGCTCTGTGCACACCATACTCGCATCGTGGTTAAGGAAAAGGAAGAATTAATATCAAAGGCTCATGCACCAACAGGTGCTCTACAATATTGACGTTTGTGGTCGTGTTTAGGCAATAAAGGTCTGCATAATAATTTAACTATCACCAAATGACCATCAAAGACAGCCATGTAGGCATTTCTGCAAAACGTTTGTGATCCCCTAAGTATCTGTTCGCCCTCCTCTTCTTCATTCTCCCCTCTGCATACTTCTGTTCTGCTTGGAAAACTGCATCTCTGTTGTCACAAAGTTTCAGTGTGTTTCTTATGGATTGGCTAACTCTTTGCTCTGGTTGGAAGCTGCATATGTAAAAACATTTTATAAACACCTGTTTCAAGGTATATTCATTATTTCCGCATGAAACAATAGATTATTACAAAAAAAAAAACAACTGCAGCATCTTTGAGATCTGAACCCAACCCCCACAAGCCACTTTTACGATCCAGCTGACTTGCCATGAGACTTACTCAGGAGATCATTTAGGGTTTAGGGTTTGGTAGCATTGAGGCACCCGATCACTGTGACACTAGACCATCATTAGTTTTTCCGGCCTGGGTCATTTATGGCACCATGGGTAGAAAAAAAAAAAAATGTCCTGCATGCTCAGCTAAAAAAACTCCTTGCAAGTGAGGATCATTGCTGTTTTAATTTCTGAAAACAACTCCTGCTTTTGGAGTTTGTTATTAAGAAACAAAAATCTTTGCCCAGCAGGCACATCAAATATGGTGCTTGCTTCGGAAAGTTCAATGCCTACAGCTCTCCTCTCTACTGAAACATAGAGATGACCACCTGCCTGGCAAGGATCTCTAAATACAAAAACTGGTACTAGAATGCTTGTTTCCCGTCCAGGGAGGAACTGGCTTGGCAGTTCGGGCTGGACCGTTCCCAGGCGGAACAGGGTAAAGACTGATTTGCATATGGCTAGGTCCAAACTGGGGTGGCATGGTGAGCAAAAGAACGATGGATTAAACCAAGATCTGTGACTGGGGGTGAGTGTTTGCATTGTTCAGCACTCTGTCCATCATCCTTTTCTGTTGCTAAAGTTCCCTAAGTGGGAAGGGTATGCCCAGACGTAGGTCCCGTGCTCACTGTGCCAATGGATTCAAGCTAGCCTAGCTGATGAAGGGTGATACCCTGAAACTGGTATTGTGCTGCTTGTATTTGGTCCAGAGAGGACCTGGCTGGGCAGTTCGGGCTGATTGTTCCCAGGTGGAACAGGCTCAAGTCTGATTTGTATATGGCTGGGTCCAAACTGGGGAGGCATAGTGAGCAAAAGAATGAATGATTATAACCAGATCTGTGATTGGGGGTGAGTGTTTGCATTGTTCAGCAC
Organism: Pleurodeles waltl; assembly: GCF_031143425.1. Classification (NCBI taxonomy): domain Eukaryota; kingdom Metazoa; phylum Chordata; class Amphibia; order Caudata; family Salamandridae; genus Pleurodeles; species Pleurodeles waltl. The sequence continues at coordinate 899,255,235 of NC_090444.1, read as the reverse complement.
TCCGTCCATCATTCTTTTGTGTTGCTAAAGTTGCCCTAAGTGGGAAGGGTATGCCCAGACGTCGGTCCAGTGCTCACTGCGCCACTGGATTAAAGCAAGCCTGGCGGATGAAGGGTGATACCATGAAACTGGTACTAGGATGCGTGTTTCCGGTCCAGGAATGACCTGGCTTGGCACTTCAGGCTGAACTGTTCCCAGGCGGAACAGGGTCAAGACAGATTTGCATATGGCTGGGTCCAAACTGGGGTGGCATGGTGAGCAAACGAACGAAGGCTTAAACCCCGATCTGTGACTAGGGGTGAGTGTTTGCATTGTTCAGCACTCTGTCCATTATCCTTTTGTGTTGCTAAAGTTGCCCTAAGTGGGAAGGGTATGCCCAGACGTGGGTGTCGTGCTCACTGTACCACTGAGCCTGGCTGATGAAGGGTGATACCCTGAAATTGGTACTAGGATGCTTGTTTCCAGTACAGAGAAGACCTGGCTTGGCAGTTCGGGATGGACTGTTCCCAGGCGGAACAGGGTCAAGACTGATTTGCATATGGCTGGGTCCAAACTTGGGTGGCATGGTGAGCAAAAGAACGATGGATTAAACCCAGATCTGTGACTGGGGGTGAGTGTTTGCATTGTTCAGCACTCTGTCCATCATCCTTTGTGTTGCTAAAGTTGCCCCAAGTGGGAAGGGTATGCCCAGATGTGGGTCCCATGCTCACTGTGCCACTGGATTCAAGCTCACCTGGCTAATGAAGGGTGACACCCTGAAACTGGTACTAGGATGCTTGTTTCGAGTCCGGGGAGGACTCGGCTTGGCAGTTCGGGCTGGACTGTTCCCAGGCAGAAAAGGGTCAAGACAAATTTGCATGTGGCTGAGTCCAAACTAGGGTGGCATGGTGAGACAAAGAACGATGGATTAAACCCAGATCTGTGACTGGGGGTGAGTGTTTGCGTTGTTCAGCACTCCATCCATCATCTTTTTGTGTTGCTAAAGTTGCCCCAAATGGGAAGGGTATGCCCAGACGTGGGTCCCGTGCTCACTGTGCCACTGGATTCAAGCTAGCCCGGCTGATGAAGGGTGATACCCTGAAACTGGTACAAGGGTACTTGTTACCGGTCCAGGGAGGAAGTGGCTTGGCAGTTCGGGCTGGACTGTTCCCAGGCGGAACAGGGTCAAGACAGATTTGGATATGGCTGGGTCCAAACTGGGGTGGCATGGTGAGCAAAATAATGAATGATTAAACTCAGATCTGTGATTGGGGGTGAGTGTTTGCATTGTTCAGCACTCCGTCCATCATTCTTTTGTGCTGCTAAAGTTGCCCTAAGTGGGAAGGTTATGCCCAGATGTCGTTCCAGGGCTCACTGTGCCACTGGATTCAAGCTAGCCTGGCTGATGAAGGGTGATACCCTGAAACTGGTACAAGGATGCGCTTTTCCAGTCCAGGGAGGACCTGGCTTGGCAGTTCGGGCTGGACTGTTCCCAGGCGGAACAGGGTCAAGACAGATTTGCATATGGCTGGGTCCAAACTGGGGTGGCATGGTGAGCAAAAGAACAATGGATTAAACAGATCTGTGACTGGGGGTGAGTGTTTGCATTGTTCAGCACTCCGTCCATCATCTTTTTGTGTTGCTAAAGTTGTCCTAAGTGGGAAGGGTATGCCCAGACGTCGGTCCAGTGCTCACTGTGCCACTGGATTCAAGCTAGCCTGGGTGATGAAGGGTGATCCCCTGAAACTGGCACTCGGATGCTAGTTTCTGGTCCAGGAAGGACCTGGCCTGGCAGATCAGGTTGTACTGTTCCCAGGCAGAACAGGCTCAAGACTGATTTTCATATGGCTTGGTCCAAACTGGGGTGGCATGGTGAGCAAAAGAACAATGGATTATCCCAGATCTGTGACTGGGGGTGAGTGTTTGCATTGTTCAGCACTCCGTCCATCATCCTTGTATGTTGCTAAAGTTGCCCTAAGTGTGAACATTATGCCCAGACGTGGGTCCCGTGCTCACTGTGCCACTGGATTCAAGCTATCCTGGTTGAAGAAGGGTGATGCCCTGAAACTGGTACAAGGATGCTTGTTTCCGGTCCAGGGAGGACCTGGCTTGGCATTTCAGGCTGGACTGTTCCTAGGCGGAACAACGTCAAGATTTATTTGCACATGGCTGGGTCCAAACTGGGGTGGCATTGTGAACAAAAGAACGATGGATTAAACCCAGATCTGTGACTGGGGGTGAGTGTTTGCATTTTTCAGCACTCCATCCATCATCCTTTTGTGTTTCTAAAGTTCCCCTAATTGGAAGGGTATTGCCAGAAGTGGGTCCCGTGCTCTACTGTGCCACAGGATTCAAGCTAGCCTGGCTGATGAAAGGTGATACAGTGAAACTGGTTCTAGAATGCTTGTTTCCGGTCCAGGAAGGACCTGGCTTGGCAGTTCAGACTAGACTGTTCCCAGGTGGAACAGGGTCAAAACTGATTTGCATATGGCTGGGTCCAAACTGGGATGGCATGATAAGCAAAAGAATGATGGATTAAACTCAGATCTGTGACTGTCGTGAGTGTTTGCATTGTTCAGCACTCCGTCCATTATCCTTTTGTGTTGCTAAAGTTGTCCTAAGTGGGAAGGGTATGCCCAACGTGGGTCCCGTGCTCACTGTGCCACTGGATTCAACCTAGCCAGGCTGATGAAGGGAGCAATCCAAATCCTGAAACTCGTACTAGGATGCTTGTTTCCGGACCAGATACGACCTGGCTTGGCAATTCGGGCTGGACTGTTCCCTGGCAGAACAGGATCAAGACTGATTTGTATATGGCTGGGCCCAAACTTTGGTGTCATGGTGAGCAAAAGAATGATGGATTTAACCCAGATCTGTGACTGGGGGTGAGTATTTGCATTGTTCAGCATTCCGTCCATCATTCTTTTGCGTTGTTAAAGTTGTCCTAAGTGGGAAGGGTGTGTCCAGACTTGGGTTGTGTGCTCACTGTGCCACTGGATTTAAGCTAGCCTGGCTGATGAAGGGTGCTATCCTGAAACTGGTATTAGGATACTTGTTTCCAGTCCAGGGAGGACTTGGCTTGGCAGTTCAGGCTGGACTGTTCCCTGGCAGAACAGGATCAAGACTGATTTGTATATGGCTGGGCCCAAACTTGGGTGTCATGGTGAGCAAAAGAATGATGGATTAAACCCAGATCTGTGACTGGGGGTGAGTGTTTGCATTGTTCAGCACTCCGTCCATCATCCTTTTGTGTTGCTAAAGTTGCCCTAAGTGGGAAGGGTATGCGCAGACGTGGGTCCCGAGCTCACTGTGCCACTGGATTCAAGCTAGCCTGGCTGAAGAAGGGTGATACCCTGAAACATTTACTAGGATGCTTGTTTCCGGTCCAGGGAGGACCTGGCTTGGCATTTCAGGCTGGACTGTTCCTAGGCGAAACAGGGTCAAGACTGATTTGAATATGGGTAGGTCCAAACTGGGGTGGCATAGTGAGCGAAAGAACGATGGATTAAACCCAGATCTGTGACTGGGGGTGAGTGTTTGCATTGTTCAGCACTCCGTCCATCATCCTTTTGTGTTGCTAAAGTTGCCCCAAGTGGGAAGGGTATGCCCAGATGTGGGTCCTGTGCTCACTGTGCCACTGGATTCAAGCTAAGCTAACTGATGAAGGGTGATACCCTGAAATTGGTACTAGGATGCTTGTTTCCAGTACAGAGAAGATCTGGCTTGGCAGTTTGGGCTGGGCTGTTTCCAGGCAGAATAGGGTCAAGACTGATTTGCATATGGCTGGGTCCAAACTGGGGTGGCAATGTGAGCAAAAGAATGATGGATTAAACCCAGATCTGTGACTGGGGGAGAGTGTTTGCATTGTTCAGCACTCCGTCCATCATCCTTTTGTGTTGCTAAAGTTGCCCTAAGTGGGAAGGGTATGCGCAGACGTGGGTCCCGTGGTCACTGTGCCACTGGATTCAAGCTAGCCTGGCTGATGAAGGGTGATATCCTGAAACTGGTACTAGGGTGCTTGTTTCCTCTCCTGGGAGGACCTGGCTTGGCATTTCAGGCTGGACTTCTCCTAGGTGGAACAGGGTCAAGACTGATTTTCATATGGCTGGGTCCAAACTGGGGTGGCATAGTGAGCGAAAGAACGATGGATTAAACCCAGATCTGTGACTGGGGGTGAGTGTTTACATTGTTCAGCACTCCGTCCATCATCCTTTTGTGTTGCTAAAGTTGCCCCAAGTGGGAAGGGTATGCCCAGATGTGGGTCCTGTGCTCACTGTGCCACTGGATTCAAGCTAAGCAAACTGATGAAGGGTGATACCCTGAAATTGGTACTAGGATGCTTGTTTCCAGTACAGAGAAGATCTGGCTTGGCAGTTTGGGCTGGGCTGTTTCCAGGCAGAATAGGGTCAAGACTGATTTGCATATGGCTGGGTCCAAACTGGGGTGGCAATGTGAGCAAAAGAATGATGGATTAAACCCAGATCTGTGACTGGGGGAGAGTGTTTGCATTGTTCAGCACTCCGTCCATCATCCTTTTGTGTTGCTAAAGTTGCCCTAAGTGGGAAGGGTATGCGCAGACGTGGGTCCCGTGGTCACTGTGCCACTGGATTCAAGCTAGCCTGGCTGATGAAGGGTGATATCCTGAAACTTGTACTAGGATGCTTGTTTCCTGTCCTGGGAGGACCTGGCTTGGCATTTCGGGCTGGACTGTTCCCAGGTGGAACAGGGTCAAGATTGATTTGCATATGGCTGGATTGAAACTTTGTTGGCATGGTGAGCAAACGAATGATGGATTAAACCCAGATCTGTGACTGGGGGTGAGTGTTTGCATTGTTCAGCACTCCTTCCATCATCCTTTTGTGTTGCTAAAGTTGCCCTAATTGGGAAGGGTATGCCCAGACGTGGGTCCAGTGCTCACTGTGCTAGTGGGTTCAAGCTAGCCTGGCTGATGAAGGGGGATACCCTGAAACTGGTGCTAGAATGCTTGTTTCCCATTCCAGGAGGACCTGGCTTGGCAGTTCGGGTTGGACTTTTCCCAGGCGGAACAGGATCAAGACTGATTTTCAAATGGCTGGGTCCAAACTGGGGTGGCATGGTGAGCAAAAGAACGATGGATTATCCCAGGTCTGTGACTGGGGGTGAGTGTTTGCATTGTTCAGCACTCCGTCCATCATCCTTTTGTGTTGCTAAAGTTGCCCTAAGTGTGAACATTATGCCCCGACGTGGGTCCCGTGCTCACTGTGCCACTGGATTCAAGCTAGCCTGGCTGAAGAAGGGTGATACCCTGAAACCGGTATTAGGATGCCTGTTTCCGGTCCAGGGAGGACCTGGCTTGGCATTTCAGGCTGGACTGTTTCTAGGCGGAACAGGGTCAAGACTGATTTGAATATGGCTAGGTCCAAACTAGGGTGGCATAGTGAGCAAAAGAACGATGGATTAAACCCAGATCTGTGACTGGGGGTGAGTGTTTGCATTGTTCAAGACTCCGTCCATCATCCTTTTGTGTTGCTAAAGTTGCCCCAAGTGGGAAGGGTAGGCCCAGATGTGGGTCCTGTGCTCACTGTGCCACTGGATTCAAGCTAGGGTAACTGATGAAGGGTGATACCCTGAAATTGGTACTAGGATGCTTGTTTCCAGTACAGAGAAGATCTGGCTTGGCAGTTTGGGCTGGACTGTTTCCAGGCAGAATAGGGTCAAGACTGATTTGCATATGGCTGGGTCCAAACTGGGGTGGCAATGTGAGCAAAAGAATGATGGATTAAACCCAGATCTGTGACTGGGGGAGAGTGTTTGCATTGTTCAGCACTCCGTCCATCATCCTTTTGTGTTGCTAAAGTTGCCCTAAGTGGGAAGGGTATGCGCAGACGTGGGCCCCGTGGTCACTGTGCCACTGGATTCAAGCTAGCCTGGCTGATGAAGGGTGATATCCTGAAACTGGTACTAGGATGCTTGTTTCCTGTCCTGGGAGGACCTGGCTTGGCATTTCGGGCTGGACTGTTCCCAGGTGGAACAGGGTCAAGATTGATTTGCATATGGCTGGATTGAAACTTTGATGGCATGGTGAGCAAAAGAATGATGGATTAAACCCAGATCTGTGACTGGGGGTGGGTGTTTGCATTGTTCAGCACTCCTTCCATCATCCTTTTGTGTTGCTAAAGTTGCCCTAATTGGGAAGGGTATGCCCAGACGTGGGTCCAGTGCTCACTGTGCTAGTGGGTTCAAGCTAGCCTGGCTGATGAAGGGGGATACCCTGAAACTGGTGCTAGAATGCTTGTTTCCCATTCCAGGAGGACCTGGCTTGGCAGTTCGGGTTGGACTGTTCCCAGGCGGAACAGGATCAAGACTGATTTTCAAATGGCTGGGTCCAAACTGGGGTGGCATGGTGAGCAAAAGAACGATGGATTATCCCAGGTCTGTGACTGGGGGTGAGTGTTTGCATTGTTCAGCACTCCGTCCATCATCCTTTTGTGTTGCTAAAGTTGCCCTAAGTGTGAACATTATGCCCCGACGTGGGTCCCGTGCTCACTGTGCCACTGGATTCAAGCTAGCCTGGCTGAAGAAGGGTGATACCCTGAAACCGGTACTAGGATGCCTGTTTCCGGTCCAGGGAGGACCTGGCTTGGCATTTCAGGCTGGACTGTTCCTTTTTTTTTTTTTTTTTTTTTTTTTTATTGGTGGAAGAAAACATATTACATAAACATCTTTAAATCATTATAAACTGAAAACTTACAGTAAGATAATCTATGGGGGTAAAGAGAAAAGATAAACGAAAAAGGGGGATAAAAGATAAGGTACAGAATAATAAAAAAAAAAAAAAAAAAAGGGGAAAAAACCATCACCAAATTAAATCATTCATATCAAATACAGAGCCTAACCACCCCACAAATACTAACTTGGGAATGGTACCCCTTAATTCGAAGATGGGTGACCCCAGCCGGTATGGGCCTGTACCCAGGCCTGAAACAGACCCCATATTGTCTTCCCCTTCCTCCTGGCCTGTCTCCCCTTCCGTTCATACAATGATTTTTCCAAGTAGTAAGAGGAAAGCAACCTAGCCAACCATTGTTGCCAGGACGGGGGTCGTGGATCCAGCCATGCCGATGCTATACAAATTCGAGCCACCGCCATGGCTATGAATATAAATGCCCTACAAGGTCCAGCGATTTCGCCATCTGTCCCAAAGACCATAATTTCAGGTGTAAGGTCTATATCATAGCCCACTACTTCCTTCAAAACAGATTGGATCCCTTCCCTTAAAGCTTTTAATTCCCCACAGGTAGCCATCATATGGATAATATCTGTTCCGTACATCCCACATCTCGGACAGCTTGTTCCTGTCGTACATCCCCATTTGACAAGATGGGCTGGTGAATAATACAGATCAAATATAGTCTTATAATGCTGCGCTTGTAGGGAAGATGATAATAAAGTAGTGCATCCCAACTCCAATGAACTCAGGAAATTGCTACTACCCTCTGCCATTTTCTTACTCCACCTCTCCTTATGTTTTTCTAAATCGTCAGCTTGTTCTACTAAAAAGATAGGGTAGGTTGACCTAATGGCTAAGCTGGGTTTTGCCAACATGTCGTCCAGCAATTGGATACTTTTGAATCCCTGAGCCCCCCCTGTTTTTTTCCCTAAAAAATCCCTTATCTGTAAGTATTTGAAAAAATCCCTTTTCTGTAGCCCATACTGTTCCTGTAGGTCTCGAAATGTCTTGACCCCCGAGTTATCAAACAAATTTCCTAACCGAGTTACACCTAATGTACACCACTTCGCCATATATTTATCGTGAAATATTTCTGGGAGTAATGGATTCTCCTTGATCATAGTATAATAATTATATCTACCTAGTCCTTTTTTTTTACACCAAAATCGCCACCACTTGTGAGCGGCTTCTAACACTTTATACCTAGTTTTTTTGTAATATCCAGGCTCATGGTATGTTACTAGACACCCATTGGCAGCTTCTCCTATCTGCAGCTCATATATGTTGGGGCTGTCAACAATTGTAGTACCTTCCATATCAAATCCGAATAGTGGACGCATGTATTGAAAGGCTGCTGCCAATTGATACAATTTTATATTCGGTAAGGACCATCCACCCCTTTCCCGTGGAAGAGACATATATTTACTCGCTCTCCTGCACTTTCCATATGCCCATATAAACCTCATGATCATTCTGTCAATCTCTTTAAATTTTAGATTGGAGAAATACAATGGGATAGTGCGAAATAAATACAACAGCTTCGGAAGGAAAATCATCTTTATCATATTGCATCGTCCTACAATAGTTAAATGTAGATTATCCCATCTACGTGCATCTTCTCTAAATTTAGCAAGTATAGGATCTATATTTAAATTTACTACTTTATCTATATTCGGTGTGATATTAATACCTAGGTATACTGCATGATCCACCCTCCGTGTATCTTTAATATTTGTATATTGATTAGCCAACAGTTGTGTCTTGGCTCCATTTAACGAATATCCAGAAAACCGACCACATTTTTTCGCCACCACTTCTATTTCTTTTAGTGCTGAATCAGGGGATGGGGTTAGTATGGCTATATCATCTGCGTATGCTAGAACTTTGGTATCCCATCCCTGCCTGTGAATTGGTGGTATCTTATTATTCGCTTCCAATTGTCTCAGCAAAGGGTCTATATACAGAGCAAAGAGAAGAGGAGAGCAGGGGCACCCCTGCCTGGTTCCTCTCCTAATCAATATAGTCTCAGATTGTCCTCCCATTAGTTGTATTTTCGCCGCTGGGGATCTGTATAAGGCCCTAATTGCTGTAATGAATTGCCTCCCTAGCCCAAGCTGTTCCATTACAAACCACAAGTACTTCCACTTTACCCGATCAAAAGCTTTCTCTGCATCCAGAAAGATAGCCGCCATAGGCTCTTTAACAGCTTCCGTGGAGTCAAAGAGTGCTAAGACTCTCTGAATATGATTAGTTGTGTCTCTCCCTGGAATAAACCCGTGCTGCCATGGAGAAACCAGCTTTTTGATCACCAATGACAATCGGGCGGCCAAGATCTTTGAATATATCTTGGCATCACTATTTATTAATGTGATCGGGCGATATGAGGCAGGATTTAATGGGGATTTGCCCTTCTTCTGGAATATGACTATGTTAGCTAGGTCCCAAGACGGGGGGATTTTCCCTCCTTTTTGTACCTGAACATACAGCTCCAACATTACCGGAAGCAAAGGTGACTTAAAAACTTTATAAAATTCTAAGGGGATAGCATCAGGGCCAGTAGCCTTCCCTGTGAGCAGATTGTTGATTGCCATTTCTATTGCTGTAATGTCTATCTGTTCTCCAAGGAATAGCTGGTCGCTCTTATCTAGTTTTCCTGTCGTGATAGGATACAAAAACTCTAAGGCTTCTTCATCCGAATAAGCCACTGTATCATCATATAGTTCCTGATAATACCCATGAAACACCTTTCTTATTTTATCCACCTCTGATATTAGCTGTCCTTGTCGATCTATGATCTCCCTGATTACCCCAGCTGCTGTTTTCTGTACTGCCCGAGCCGCTAATAGCCGCCCGGCTTTTTCCCCAAACTCAAGCCTTTGTGCCCGCTGCGCTAAATATTTCTCCGCTATTTTTTGAGCTGTAGTCTCATTTGCTGCTGCTTTGATTATGGCAACCTCTTCCTGTACTTTCGTTATATCTGCTCCAGCTTCTATAGCCATGGCTAGCTGTCTCTCTGCACACTGCAACTTTAATTGAAACTCTATTATTCTCCCTTGAACCTCCTTTTGCCTATTAATACTAAAGCTTAATGTTTCTCCACGTATACCAGCTTTCAGAGTATCCCAAACCATTTCTACTGAAGCGGATCCCCTATTGAACCCCAAAAATTCGGTTATCCATTTGGTCATATGTTCACGGTATTCTGGATTTTTTAAAAGACCCCTTTCAAAGGTCCATCTACTACTCTTTAATTCTAGCCCCTCCAACTCCAAATCTAGCACTATAGGGTTATGATCTGAAACCATCCGGGGATATAATTCGATCCTAGCCTGCTTTAAGAAAACCGGGGAGATTAAAAAATAGTCAAGACGTGCTAATTTCTTATGCGGAGCCGAGTAATAGGTATAACCGGGATCAGGTTTGCTCAGCTTCACCCAAGCATCCACTAGCCCTAATTCTTGTTGCAGAGCACCCATGGCCTTATACACCCGAGGTTTGCGCCCTTGATACTTTTTAGTTGCGAGTGCTAACACATCCTGTAATCCCTCCCACGAGCCATTAAAGTTAAAATCACCACATATGATATAGGGAGGTACCCATCCTGTGAGCTCAATGGCTAAGGTATCAATTACTATCGGATCGTCCGTGACCGCCCCATATATGGAACATAAAGTGAAGCTGCTATGGCCATATCTACATTCTAAGATTGCCCATCTTCCACCAGCATCAGCCTTTTGCCGAGTAAATTGTAATTTGTTGGTCCGGTCTAAAATCGCCACTCCTTTAGTTTTAGCTTCTTGTTTGGACCAAACAATTGCCTTTAGGCCCAGTGAGCCAAAAATCCCGGAGTTTTTATATTCTATGTGCGTTTCTTGCAGGCAGTAAATATCTGCCTTAAAGGTTTTCAATTCTTCAGCAACTCTCCTTCTTTTATGAGGATCGTTCAGACCACATATATTAATTGATGCAATTCTGAATCTAGCCATACCCCCTTTTTTTTTTTATACTTTCGGATCTCTTTTTTTTGGGGTCACTCAAATTTCCATATCTAGCTACACCATCCCTTAGGTTTCCTTTCCTTCCTTTTCCATTTCTTTCCCCGATATCTCTCGTCTCCATTAACTGTTCCCTTTCCACATTTTTCCCCAGTTTTACCATTATGGATCCTCCCTCCACCCTTCTTACTTTCCCTTTCCCCATCCCCTTCCCTTTCCCCTCTCCTTTGCCCTCCCCCCAGGCCAGTCGCCCCCTACCCCACCCCTGCCACCCCCCCCCACTGACACTGGCCCCCCATTCTGTAGAGCAATCAGACCCCTGATGGCCTGAATGTTGATGTCGTGCGTATGTCAGCCTGTCCCAGCCCACCGGTACCCCAAGCGCCTATGTCTTCCCTATTTCCCTCCCCCTTTATACTCTATACACTTACCCCCGTCAGATATTCTTTTGCTTTGATTTATGACGTAAAAACTCTTATTTTCCCACTCATTATGGTTTTTAGCCTAGCGGGGGCCAGCAGATAGGCCTCACCTCCTTTCTCAAAAAATGGCTTGATAAGCTGCCGCAGCCGCCATCTCCGCTCAACTGTAGCATGGCAGAAGTCTGGGCGGGTAAAAAATGTAACCCCATTATAAGTACGCGGATTTCTGGGAGGGGTTTTATCAGCAATTTCTTGACGTACCAGATAGCTCCCTAGATATACCAGGACCGCTCTTGGGTATTTAGCGTCTGCCCGTTGACTACCCTCCCGTGTATTTAGCGGGAACCTGTGAGCCCTCTGTACCTCATTGTCCCAGTCCCGATTCCCTAATTCTGGAAAAGACCCGCGCAGAAGAGTAACCATGTATGTCTGCATATTGTCCCCTTCTAGTCCTTCTGGTATACCCAGAAAGCGAAGATTGTTCCTTCTTTGTCTGGTTGCCAAATCTTCTAGCTTCCACATCACATCCGTTAGCTGTCCATCTCGGGTGGCATTCTGTTCTTTAAGAGTGTCCATATCATCCTCGACTGCCACTATCCGATCTTCCATGGAGCATAGCTTCGCTTCGATTTCCTTGCAAGATTTAGCTACCTTGCGGACTGATCCTTGCAGTCTCTTTGTGGCAACCCTTGCCCGATGGCTATCGATCCGCGTCTCCGTTTGAAGCTCTTTGATTGAGCTATAAATTGACTGCAGGATCCCCACATCGGTGCCAATTTCATAGTTTCTACCAGTGGCACCTATCTCTCCGGCTGCAGGTCCCGGATCGCTTCCATTTTTATCTTTAGCGGAGCTTTGGTTGCCACCTGTAGAAGTGTCAGCCAAGTTAATCCCTGTATAGTCCCACCTTAAGGACCTACCATTCCTAGATGCCATACTTTCAGAGCCCTCTTGTAAACCAGAGCGTGATTTAACAGATTTCCTTTGGCGAGCCTTACGTACTGTGCACTCCCCACTTGCAGATTTGTTGCCTGTTTCAGATATCTCGCTCTCGTCAGTTTCACTAAAACTACAATCAGCGCTACCAAGGTCGGACTCCTCTGTCAAGGAATAAAACTTATCACTACTTTCTCTGCCCCAATCGTTTAGTTGGAGATTTTTCCCCCCCCCCATAATTTGGTCCCTCATTTTAGGACTGCCGGGAGGATTGGCAGGTTCATTCCCCTCTGCTGTGTGTCCTAATAGGCCGCCAGGTTTCCCCTTATTTTGGAGGTCCGCCTGTTCACATTGCTCCACCTGTTGGGTTTGTGACTGCCCATTTTCGCAAAGACTGAGCACTTTTATAGTTGCTTCCCGACTGATATCTTGATTTTCTGACATGTTTGCTGTAGGATTATCACCGTAGTCTGGGTTTCTAGTACTTGAGTCTAATGAAGAGGATCCTTTTACTAGACAGTCAGTTTCAGAGAAAGAGGTTTCCATAACAACAGAGGTTCTTTGCATCCCTCCAGCCAGAAAGGCAGTTATAGTAGATTGATTTTTACCTTTCACTTTGTCCTCCAGCAGGGGGGTAGTACTATCACTTGCCTTAGTACTCATCTTTGCGTCTATCATCTGTCCTAGGATAGAGGCATTCTCCCCAGCCGCTTTTCCGGTTGTAGACGCTAGACGTTTATTAGAGCCCAGTGGTTCTCCTTTTCCTCTGCCAGAGCGCACAGTCTTGACACCTTCGTTTTTATCTCCCAGATGCCGATTAGCTTTAGGTGCAATATTTATTATAATGGCCTGAGATAATGATCTAATGGCTCTCGTTATGCCCACTGCTGCCACAAATACCTCTATTATTGTTTGCTTAATCACGCTCCTTAATGACCGTGCAGGAGTAGGCATATGCCATAGTGCATTTCTGTATGTGGCTACGAGCATTTGACGCTTCCTAGGATACTACACCTTCCTTCCTAGGAAGCTAGAATCTTTTTCTACCCCCGGTTCCGAATTGTTTCTCCTCTCTCTTCCTACCGCACCTTCTATTTTTATGTTAACAAAAATGACAGCCCAAACTCATGTAAGATGCGCGGAGAATTATCAGGAAATATTGATATCCTAAGGGGAATCCTCTTTATGATTACATCCGTTTTGCGCAGTTTTTACTGCGGAACATAGTGTGTAGAGCGTCAATCCATGCGGCTGTAGCTAGCTAGCTTTATAGTTACTGCGGCTTAACGCGGACTTCTAAGGTATCCAGACGTAGTACAAAAGTCATGTATAGACACACTGCAAAAAACGGTCTGTGCTTTCCCCCATTAGCAGTAAGCAAGTCATATCATGTTGCTACTTCACTTTAGTCATTATTGGTCCTGGCCGGCTATAGAGTTCAATGATACTCGCCCTTCATCTGGATTAAACCACTTCAAATAATGCGGCCACCATCTGCTAAACGCCTCTGCTGCTACTGTCAATCTCGCCTTTTCAAAAAGCCATTAAGACCCTCTTTTCATTTCGAGGGGTTTTAATCTGGATATGATGCCTGCATTTTAGCCCCAGGTCCCTCAACTTCTTAATTCCCGGATAAGAAGTCAGAGTAAATCTTATTTCGTTGCTTCCTATACAGCCACAAGGGCTACAGTTCGCTAAATCAGGATAGCGTCCTTGTGCCAAGCAAACAAAGTTTTTCTTTTTTTTTCCTTTGCAGTTATTAATAGTTGATTATGAAGCCTCCTCCTCCCCCTTACCCCAAAGTTACCACTCTTTTGCTGCGAGGGGGAGGGGGTCCTTGTTGTGGTTGGGCCGCTGTCCTCCAGCCGCGGTGGCTGCCGTGCCTCGCGATCCCGCAAAATCCGCTTCTGAATCCCAAAGCCTAGTGAGGCAGCTGCCGGCCGTGCGGGAAAGGGCGGTAGCGGCTCAATACGAGCGCGGCCAAGAGCGGCCGGTGCAACGGCCGGTGCTGTGACCGTGCGGCGTCTCCGCGGTCAATTTCCTCTTCGCGCTGACTGCCGTCGTCGTGGCGCTTGGTTTCCGGTGGGTGTGGCTAATGGGCCTCACTACGCCGACACCATATTGCCCCAGGCTGGACTGTTCCTAGGCGGAACAGGGTCAAGACTGATTTGAATATGGCTAGGTCCAAACTAGGGTGGCATAGTGAGCAAAAGAACGATGGATTAAACCCAGATCTGTGACTGGGGGTGAGTGTTTGCATTGTTCAACACTCCGTCCATCATCCTTTTGTGTTGCTAAAGTTGCCCCAAGTGGGAAGGGTAGGCCCAGATGTGGGTCCTGTGCTCACTGTGCCACTGGATTCAAGCTAGGGTAACTGATGAAGGGTGATACCCTGAAATTGGTACTAGGATGCTTGTTTCCAGTACAGAGAAGATCTGGCTTGGCAGTTTGGGCTGGACTGTTTCCAGGCAGAATAGGGTCAAGACTGATTTGCATATGGCTGGGTCCAAATGGGGGTGGCAATGTGAGCAAAAGAATGATGGATTAAACCCAGATCTGTGACTGGGGGTGAGTGTTTGCATTGTTCAGCGCTCCGTCCATCATTCTTTTGTGTTGCTAAAGTTGCCCTAAGTGGGAAGGGTATGCGCAGACGTGGGCCCCGTGGTCACTGTGCCACTGGATTCAAGCTAGCCTGGCTGATGAAGGGTGATATGCTGAAACTGGTATTAGGATGCTTGTTTCCTGTCCTGGGAGGACCTGGCTCGGCATTTCGGGCTGGACTGTTCCCAGGTGGAACAGGGTCAAGACTGATTTGAATATGGCAGGATTGAAACTTTGGTGGCATGGTGAGCAAAAGAATGATGGATTAAACCCAGATCTGTGACTGGGGGTGAGTGTTTGCATTGTTCAGCACTCCTTCCATCATCCTTTTGTGTTGCTAAAGTTGCCCTAATTGGGAAGGGTATGCCCAGACGTAGGTCCCGTGCTCACTGTGCCAGTGGATTCAAGCTCTCCTGGCTGATGAAGGGGGATACCCTGAAACTGGTACTAGAATGCTTGTTTCCCATTCCAGGATGACCTGGCTTAGCAGTTCGGGTTGGACTGTTCCCAGGCGGAACAGGGTCAAGACTGATTTTCAAATGGCTGGGTCCAAACTGGGGTGGCATGGTGAGCAAAAGAACGATGGATTATCCCAGGTCTGTGAATGGGGTGAGTGTTTGCATTGTTCAGCACTCCGTCCATCATCCTTTTGTGTTGCTAAAGTTGCCTTAAGTGTGAACATTATGCCCAGACGTGGGTCCCATGCTCACTGTGTCACTGGATTCAAGCTAGCCTGGCTGAAGAAGGGTGATACCCTGAAACTGGTACTAGGATGCTTGTTTCCGGCCCAGGGAGGACCTGGTTTGGCATTTCAGGCTGGACTGTTCCTAGGCGGAACAGGGTCAAGACTGATTTGAATATGGCTAGGTCCAAACTGGGGTAGCATAGTGAGCAAAAGAACGATGGATTATCCCCCAGCTGTGACTGGCGGTGAGTGTTTGCATTGTTCAGCACTCCGTCCATCATCCTATTGTGTTGCTAAAGTTGCCCCAAGTGGGAAGGGTATGCCCAGATGTTGGTCCCGTGCTCACTATGCCACTGAATTCAAGCTAAGCTAACTGATGAAGGGTGATACCCTGAAATTGGTACTAGGATGCTTGTTTCCAGTACAGAGAAGATCTGGCTTGGCAGTTTGGGCTGGACTGTTTCCAGGCAGAATAGGGTCAAGATTGATTTGCATATGGCTGGATCCAAACTGGGGTGGCATGGTGAGCAAAAGAACAATGGATTAAACAGATCTGTGACTGGGGGTGAGTGTTTGCATTGTTCAGCACTCTGTCCGTTATCCTTTTGTGTTGCTAAAGTTGCCCTAAGTGGGAAGGGTTTGCTCAGACGTGGTTCCCGTGCTCACTGTGCCACTGGATTCAAGCTAGCCTGGCTGATGAAGGGTGATGCTCTGAAATTGGTACTCAGATGATTGTTTCCTGTATAGAGAAGACCTGGCTTGGCAGCTCGGGCTGGACTGTTCCCAGGCAGAATATGGTCAAGACTGAGTTGCATATGGCTGGGTTCAAACTTGGGTGGCATGGTGAGCAAAAGAAGAAAGGATTTAACGCAGATCTGTGACTGGAGATGAGTGTTGCATTATGCAGCACTCCGTCCATCATCCTTTTGTGTTGCTAAGGTTGCCCTAAGTGGGAAGGGTATGCCCAGACGTGGGTCCCGTGCTCACTGTGCCACTGGATTCAAGCTAGCCTGGCTGATGAAGGGTGATACTCTGAAACTGGTACTAGGATGCTTGTTTCTGGTCCAGGGAGGACCTGGCTTGGCAGTTCAGGTTGGACTGTTCCCAGGCGGAACAGAGTCAAGACTGATTTGCATATGTTTGGGTCCAAACTGGGGTGGCATGGTGAGCAAAAGAACAATGGATTAAACCCAGATCTGTGACTGGGGGTGAGTGTTTGCATTGTTCAGCACTCTGTCCATCATCCTTTTGGGTTGCTAAAGTTGCCGCAAGTGGGACGGGTATGCCCAGATGTGAGTCCCGTGCTCACTATGCTACTGGATTCAAGCTCACCTGGCTAATGAAGGGTGATACCCTGAAACTGGTACTAGGATGCTTGTTTCCGGTAGAGGGAGGACCTGGCTTGGCAGTTCAGGTTGGACTGTTCCCAGGCGGAACAGGGTCAAGACTGATTTGCATATGGCTGGGTCCAAACTGGGGTGGCTTGGTGAGCAAAAGAACGATAGATTAAGCCCAGATCTGTGACTGGGAGTGAGTGTTTGCATTGTTCAGCACTCCGTCCATCATCCTTTTGTGTTGCCAAAGGTTCCCTAAGTGGGAAGGGTATGCCCAGACATGTGTTCCATGCTCACTGTGCCACTGGATTCAAGCTAGCTTCGCTGATGAAGGGTGATAACCTGAAACTGGTACTAGGATGCTTGTTTCCTGTCCGGGGAGGACTTGGCTTGGCAGTTCGGGCTGGACTGTTCCCAGGCAGAACAGGGTCAAGACTGATTTGAATATGGCTAGGTCAAAACTGGGATGGCATGGTGAGCAAAAGAACGATGGATTAAACCCAGATCTGTGACTGGGGGTGAGTGTTTGCATTGTTCAGCACTCCGTCCATCATCCTTTTGTGTTGCTAAAGTTGCCTCAAGTGGGAAAGGTATGCCCAGACATGGGTCCCGTGCTCACTGTGCCACTGGATTCAAGCTAAGCTAACTGATGAAGGGTGATACCCTGAAATTGGTACTAGGATGCTTGTTTCCGGCCCAGGGAGGACCTGGTTTGGCATTTCAGGCTGGACTGTTCCTAGCGGAACACGGTCAAGACTGATTTGAATATGGCTAGGTCCAAACTGGGGTAGCATAGTGAGCAAAAGAACGATGGATTATCCCACATCTGTGACTGCGGTGAGTGTTTGCATTGTTCAGCACTCCGTCCATCATCCTATTGTGTTGCTAAAGTTGCCCCAAGTGGGAAGGGTATGCCCAGATGTTGGTCCCGTGCTCACTATGCCACTGGATTCAAGCTAAGCTAACTGATGAAGGGTGATACCCTGAAATTGGTACTAGGATGCTTGTTTCCATTACAGAGAAGATCTGGCTTGGCAGTTTGGGCTGGACTGTTTCCAGGCAGAATAGGGTCAAGACTGATTTGCATATGGCTGGGTCCAAACTGGGGTGGCATGGTGAGCAAAAGAACGATGGATTAAACAGATCTGTGACTGGGGGTGAGTGTTTGCATTGTTCAGCACTCTGTCCGTTATCCTTTTGTGTTGCTAAAGTTGCCCTAAGTGGGAAGGGTTTGCTCAGACGTGGTTCCCGTGCTCACTGTGCCACTGGATTCAAGCTAGCCTGGCTGATGAAGGTTGATGCTCTGAAATTGGTACTCAGATGATTGTTTCCAGTATAGAGAAGACCTGGCTTGGCAGCTCGGGCTGGACTGTTCCCAGGCAGAATATGGTCAAGACTGAGTTGCATATGGCTGGGTCCAAACTTGGGTGGCATGGTGAGCAAAAGAACAAAGGATTTAATGCAGATCTGTGACTGGAGATGAGTGCTGCATTATTCAGCACTCCGTCCATCATCCTTTTGTGTTGCTAAGGTTGCCCTAAGTGGGAAGGGTATGCCCAGACGTCGGTCCCGTGCTCACTGTGCCACTGGATTCAAGCTAGCCTGGCTGATGAAGGGTGATACTCTGAAAATGGTACTAGGATGCTTGTTTCTGGTCCAGGGAGGACCTGGCTTGGCAGTTCAGGTTGGACTGTTCCCAAGTGGAACAGGGTCAAGACTGATTTGCATATGTCTGGGTCCAAACTGGGGTGGCATGGTGAGCAAAAGAACAATGGATTAAACCCAGATCTGTGACTGGGGGTGAGTGTTTGCATTGTTCAGCACTCTGTCCATCATCCTTTTGGGTTGCTAAAGTTGCCCCAAGTGGGACGGGTATGCCCAGATGTGAGTCCCGTGCTCACTATGCTACTGGATTCAAGCTCACCTGGCTAATGAAGGGTGATACCCTGAAACTTGTACTAGGATGCTTGTTTCCGGTAGAGGGAGGACCTGGCTTGGCAGTTCAGGTTGGACTGTTCCCAGGCGGAACAGGGTCAAGACTGATTTGCATATGGCTGGGTCCAAACTGGGGTGGCTTGTTGAGCAAAAGAACGAAAGATTAAGCCCAGATCTGTGACTGGGAGTGAGTGTTTGCATTGTTTAGCACTCCGTCCATCATCCTTTTGTGTTGCTAAAGTTTCCCTAAGTGGGAAGGGTATGCCCAGACGTGGGTCCCATGCTCACTGTGCCACTGGATTCAAGCTAGCTTTGCTGATGAAGGGTGATAACCTGAAACTGGTACTAGGATGCTTGTTTCCAGTCCGGGGAGGACTTGGCTAGGCAGTTCGGGCTGGACTGTTCCCAGGCAGAACAGGGTCAAGACAGATTTGCATATGGCTGGGTCCAAACTGGGGTGGCATGATGAGAAAAAGAACGACGGATTAAACCCAGATCTGTGACTTGGGGTGAGTGTTTGCATTGTTCAGCACTCCGTCCATCATCCTTTTGTGTTACTAAAGTTGCCCTAAGTGGGAAGGGTATGGCCAGACGTGGGTCCCGTGCTCACTGTGCCACTGGATTCAAACTAGCCTGGCTGATGAAGGGTGATATCCTGAAACTGGTACTAGGATGCTTGTTTCCTGTTCAGGAAGGACCTGGCTTGGTATTTCGGGCTGGACTGTTCCCAGGTGGAACAGGGTCAAGACTGATTTGCATATGGTTGGATTGAAACTTTGGTGGCATGGTGAGCTAAAGAATGATGGATTAAACCCAGATCTGTGACTGGGGGTGAGTGTTTGCATTGTTCAGCACTTCGCCCATCATCCTTTTGTGTTGCTAAAGTTGTCCTAAGTGTGAACATTATGCCCAGACGTGGGTCCCGTGCTCACTGTGCCACTGGATTCAAGCTAGCCTGGCTGAAGAAGGGTGATACCCTGAAACTGGTACTAAGATGGTTGTTTCCGGTCCAGGGATGACCTGGCTTGGCATTTCAGGCTGGACTGTTCCTAGGCGGAACAGGGTCAAGACTGATTTGAATATGGCTAGGTCAAAACTGGGATGGCATGGTGAGCAAAAGAACGATGGATTAAACCCAGATCTGTGACTGGGGTTGAGTGTTTGCATTGTTCAGCACTCCGTCCATCATCCTTTTGTGTTGTTAAAGTTGCCCCAAGTGGGAAGGGTATGCCCAGACGTGTGTCCCGTGCTCACTGTGCCACTGGATTCAAGCTAGCCTGGCTGATGAAAGTTGATACCCTGAAATTGGTACTAGGATGCTTGTTTCCAGTACAGAGAAAACCTGGCTTGGCAGTTTGGGCTGGACTGTTCCCAGGCAGAATAGGGTCAAGACTGATTTGCATATGCTGGGTCCAAACTGGTGTGGCATGGTGAGCAAAAGAACGATGGATTAAACACATCTGTGATGAAGGTGAGTGGTAACATTGTTCAGCACTCCGTCCATTATCCTTTTGTGTTGCTAAAGTTGCCCTAAGTGGGAAGGGTATGCCCAGACGTGGGTCCCGTGCTCATTGTGCCACTGGATTCAAGCTAGCCTGGCTGATGAAGGGTGATGCCCTGAAATTGGTACTAGATTGCTTGTTTCCAGTATAGAGAAGACCTGGCTTGGCAGTTCAGGCTGGACTGTTCCCAGGCAGAATAGGGTCAAGACTGAGTTGCATATGGCTGGGTCCAAACTGGGGTGGCATGGTGAGCAAAGGAACAAAGGGTTAAACCCAGATCTGTGACTGGGGGTGAGTGTTGCATTATTCAGCACTCCGTCCATCATCCTTTTGTGTTGCTAAGGTTGCCCTAAGTGGGAAGGGTATGCCCAGACGTGGGTCCCGTGCTCACTATGCCACTGTATTCTAGCTAGCCTGGCTGATGAAGGGTGATACTCTGAAACTGGTACTAGGATGCTTGTTTCTGGTCCAGGGAGGACCTGGCTTGGCAGTTCGGGCTGGACTGTTCCCAGATGCAACAGGGTCAAGAATGATTTGCATATGTCTGGGTCCAAACTGGGGTGGCATGGTGAGCAAAAGAACAATGGATTAAACCCAGATCTATGAATGGGGGTGAGTGTTTGCATTGTTCAGCATTCTGTCCATCATCCTTTTGGGTTGCTAAAGTTGCCCCAAGTGGGAAGGGTATGCCCAGATGTGAGTCCCGTGCTCACTGTGCCACTGGATTCAAGCTCACCCTGCTAATGAAGGGTGACACCTGGAAACTGGCACTAGAATGCTTGTTTTCCGGTACAGGGAGTACCTGGCTTGGCAGATCGGGCTGGACTGTTCCCAGGAGGAACAGGGTAAAGACTGATTTGCATATGGCTGGGTCCAAACTGGGGTGGCTTGGTGAGCAAAAGAACAATAGATTAAACCCAGATCTGTGACTGGGGGTGAGTGTTTGCATTGTACAGCACTCCGTCCATCATCCTTTTGTGTTGCTAAGGTTGCCCTAAGTGGGAAGGGTATGCCCAGACGTGGGTCCCGTGCTCACTATGCCACTGTATTCAAGCTAGCCTGGCTGATGAAGGGTGATACTCTGAAACTGGTACTAGAATGCTTGTTTCTGGTCCAGGGAGGACCTGGCTTGGCAGTTCGGGCTGGACTGTTCCCAGGCGCAACAGGGTCAAGAATGATTTGCATATGTCTGGGTCCAAACTGGGGTGGCATGGTGGGCAAAAGAACAATGGATTAAACCCAGATCTATGAATGGGGGTGAGTGTTTGCATTGTTCAGCACTCTGTCCATCATCCTTTTGTGTTTGCTAAAGTCTCCCTCAGTGGGAAGGGTATGCCCAGAAGTGGGTCCCGTGCTCACTGTGCCACTGGATTCATGCTAGCCTGGCTGATGAAGGGTGATACCCTGAAAGTGGTACTATGATGCTTGTTTCCAGCCTAGGGAGGACCTGGCTTGGTAGTTCAGGCTGGACTGTTCTCAGGCAGAACAGGGTCAAAACTGATTTGCATATGGTTGGGTCCAAACTAGGGTGGCATGGTGAGCAAAAAAACGATGGATTAAACCCAGATCTGTGACTGAAGGTGAGTGTTTGCATTGTTCCGCACTCCGTCCATCATCCTTTTGTGTTGTTAAAGTTACCCTAAGTGGGAAGGGAATTCCCAGACGTGGGTCCCGTGCTCACTGTGCCACTGGATTCAAGCTAGCCTCGCTGATGAAGGGTGATAACCTGAAACTGGTACTAGGATGCTTGTTTCCAGTCCGGGGAGAAATTGGCTTGGCAGTTCAGGCTGGACTGTTCCCAGGCAGAACGGGGTCAAGACAGATTTGCACATGGCTGGGTCTAAACTGGGGTGGCATTGTGAGAAAAAGAACGATGGATTAAACCCAGATCTGTGATTGGGGGTGAGTGTTTGCATTGTTCAGCACTCCGTCCATCATTCTTTTGTTTTGCTAAAGTTGCCCTAAGTGGGAAGGGTATGCCCAGACGTCGTTCCAGGGCTCACTGTGCCACTGGATTTAAGCTAGCCTGGCTGATGAAGGGTGATACCCTGAAACTGGTACTAGGATGTGCTTTTCCGGTCCAGGAAGGACCTGGCTTGGCAGTTCCGGCTGGACTGTTCCCAGGCGGAACAGGGTCAAGACAGATTTGCATATGGCTGGGTCCAAACTGGGGTGGCATGGTGAGCAAAAGAACGATGGATTAAACAGATCTTTGACTGGGGGTGAGTGTTTGCATTGTTCAGCACTCCGTCCATTATCCTTTTGTGTTGCTAAAGTTGCCCTAGGTGGGAATGGTATGCCCAGACGTGGGTCCTGTGCTCACTGTGCCACTGTATTCAAGCTAGCCTGGCTAATGGAGGGTGATACCCTGAAATTGGTACTAGGATGCTTGTTTACGGACCAGGGAGGACTTGGCTTGG
Organism: Pleurodeles waltl; assembly: GCF_031143425.1. Lineage (NCBI taxonomy): Eukaryota > Metazoa > Chordata > Amphibia > Caudata > Salamandridae > Pleurodeles > Pleurodeles waltl. The sequence continues at coordinate 899,232,717 of NC_090444.1, read as the reverse complement.
CAGTTCAGGCTGTACTGTTCCTAGGCGGAACAGGGTCAAGACTGATATGCATATGGCTGGGTCCAAACTGGGGTGGCATTGTGAAAAAAAGAACGATGGATTAAACCCAGATCTGTGACTGGGGGTGAGTGTTTGCATTTTTCAGCACTCCGTCCATCATCCTTTTGTGTTTCTAAAGTTCCCCTAATGGGAAGGGTATTGCCAGAAGTGGGTCCCGTGCTCTACTGTGCCACAGGATTCAAGCTAGCCTGGCTGATGAAAGGTGATACAGTGAAACTGGTTCTAGAATGCTTGTTTCCGATCCAGGAAGGACCTGGCTTGGCAGTTCAGACTGGACTGTTCCCAGGTGGAACAGGGTCAAAACTGATTTGTATATTGCTGGGTCCAACCTGGGATGGCATGGTAAGCAAAAGAATGATGGATTAAACTCAGATCTGTGACTGTTGTGAGTGTTTGCATTGTTCAGCACTCCGTCCATCATCCTTTTGTGTTGCTAAAGTTGCCCTAAATGTGAACATTATGCCCAGACGTGGGTCCCGTGCTCACTGTGCCACTGGATTCAAGCTAGCCTGGGTGAAGAAGGGTGAGACCCTGAAAAGGGTACTAAGATGTGCTTTTCCGGTCCAGGGAGGACCTGGCTTGGCAGTTCCGGCTGGACTGTTCCCAGTCGGAACATGTCAAGACAGATTTGCATATGGCTGGGTCCAAACTGGGGTGGCATGGTGAGCAAAAGAACGATGGATTAAACCCAGATCTGTGACTGGGGGTGAGTGTTTGCATTGTTCAGCACTCCATCCATCATCCTTTTGTGTTGCTAAAGTACCCCTAAGTGGGAAGAGTATTGTCAGACGTGGGTCCCGTGCTCACTGTGGCACTGGATTCAATCTATCCTGGCTGATGAAGGGTGATACTGTGAAACTGGTACTAGAATGCTTGTTTCCGGTCCAGGAAGGATTTGGCTTGGCCTTTCAGGCTGGACTGTTCCTAGGCGGAATAGGGTCAAGACAGATTTGTATATGGCTGGGTCCAAACTTGGTTGGCATGGTGAGCAAAAGAACGAATCATTAAACCGAGATCTGTGATTGGGGGTGAGTGTTTGCATTGTTCAGCACTCCGTCCATCATCCTTTTGTGTTGCTAAAGGTGCCCTAAGTGTGAACATTATGCCCAGACGTGGGTCCCATGCTCACTGTGCCACTGGATTCAAGCTAGCCTGGGTGAAGAAGGGTGATACCCTGAAACTGGTACTAGAATGCTTGTTTCCGGTCCAGGGAGGACCTGGCTTGGCAGTTCGGGTTGGACTGTTCCCAGGCGGAACAGGGTCAAGACTGATTTTCATATGGCTGGGTCCAAATTGGGATGGCATGGTGAGAAAAAGAATGATGGATTATTCCAGATCTGTGACTGGGGGTGAGTGTTTGCATTGTTCAGCACTCCGTCCATCATCCTTTTGTGTTGCTAAAGGTGCCCTAAGTGTGAACATTATGCCCAGACGTGGGTCCCATGCTCACTGTGCCACTGGATTCAAGCTAGCCTGGGTGAAGAAGGGTGATACCCTGAAACTGGTACTAGAATGCTTGTTTCCGGTCCAGGAAGGACCTGGCTTGGCCATTCAGGCTTGACTGTTCCCAGGCGGAATAGGGTCAAGACAGCTTTGCATATGGCTGGGTCCAACCTGGGGTGGCATGGTGAGCAAAAGAACAATGGATTAAACCGAGATCTGTGACTGGGGGTGAGTGTTTGCATTGTTCAGCACTCCATCCATCATCCTTTTGTGTTGCTAAAGTTCCCCTAAGTGGGAAGGGTATTGACAGACGTTGGTCCCGTGCTCACTGTGCCACAGGATTTAAGCTAGCCTGGCTGATGAAGGTTGATATCGTGAAACTGGTACAAGAATGCTTGTTTCCGGTCCAGGAAGGACCTGGCTTGCCAGATCAGACTAGACTGTTTCCAGGCAGAACAGGGTCAAGACTGATTTGCATATGGCTGGGTCCAAACTAGGATGGCATGGTAAGCAAAAGAATGATGGATTAAACCCAGATCTGTGACTGGGGTGAGTGTTTGCATTGTTCAGCACTCCGTCCATCATCCTTTTGTGTTGCTAATGTTGTCCTAAGTGGGAAGGATATGCCCAGACGTATGTCCCGTGCTCACTGTGCCACTGGATTCAAGCTAGCCTGGCTGATGATGGGTGCTATCCTGAAACTGGTACTAGGATGCTTGTTTCCGGTTCAGATACGACCAGGCTTGGCATTTCGGGCTGGTCTGTTCCCAGGTGGAATAGGGTGAAGACTGATTTGCATATGGCTGGGTCCAAACTGGGACGGCATGGTGAGCAAAAAACGATGGATTAAACCCAGATCTGTGACTGGGGGTGAGTGTTTGCTTTGTTCAGCACTCCGTCCATCATCTTTTTTTGTTGCTAAAGTTGCCCTAAGTGGGAAGGGTATGCCCAGACGTGGGTCTCGTGCTCACTGTGCCACTGGATTCAAGCTAGTCTGGCTGAAGAAGGGTGATACCCTGAAACTGGTACCAGGATGCTTGTTTCCGGACCAGGGAGGACCTGGCTTGGCAGTTTAGGCTCCACTGATCCTAGGCGGAACAGGGTCAAGACTGATTTGCATATGGCTGAGTCCAAATAGGGGTGGCATTGTGAGAAAAGGAACGATGGATTAAACCCAGATCTGTGACTGGGGGTGAGTGTTTGCATTGTTCAGCACTCCGTCCATCATCCTTTTGTGTTGCTTATGTACTCCTAAGTGGGAAGAGTATTGCCAGACGTGGGTCCCGTGCTCACTGTGCCACTGGATTCAACCTAGCCTGGCTGATGAAGGGTGAGACCGTGAAACTGATACTAGAATGCTTGTTTCCGATCCAGGAAGGGCCTGGCTTGGCCGTCCAGGCTCGACTGTTCCCAGGCGGAATAGGGTCAAGACAGATTTGCATATGGCTGGGTCCAAACTGGGGTGGCATGGTAAGCAAAATAACAAGTGTTTAAACCCAGATCTGTGATTGGGGGTGAGTCTTTGTATTGTTCATCACTCCGTCCATCATCCTTTTGTGTTGCTAAAGTTTCCCTAAGTGTGAACAATATGCCCAGACGTGGGTCCCGTGCTCACTGTGCCACTGGATTCAAGCTAGCCTGGCTGAAGAAGGGTGATACCGTGAAACTGGTACTAGAATGCTTGTTTCCGGTCCAGGGGGGACCTGGCTTGGCATTTCAGGTTGGACTGTTCCTAGGCGGAACAGGGTCAAGACTGATTTGCATATGGCTGAGTCCAAATTGGGGTGGCATTGTGAGCAAAGGAACGATGGATTAAACCCAGATCTGTGACTGGAGGTGAGTGTTTGCATTGTTCCGCACTCCGTCCATCATCCTTTTGTGTTGCTAAAGTTACCCTAAGTGGGAAGGGAATTCCCAGACGTGGGTCCCGTGCTCACTGGGCCACTGGATTCAAGCTAGCCTTGCTGATGAAGGGTGATAACCTGAAACAGGTACTAGGATGCTTGTTTCCAGTCCGGGGAGGACTTGGCTTGGCAGTTCATGCTGGACTGTTCCCAGGCAGAACGGGGTCAAGACAGATTTGCACATGGCTGGGTCCAAACTGGGGTGGCATGGTGAGAAAAAGAACGATGGATTAAACCCAGATCTGTGATTGGGGGTGAGTGTTTGCATTGTTCAGCACTCCGTCCATCATTCTTTTGTTTTGCTAAAGTTGCCCTAAGTGGGAAGGGTATGCCCAGACGTCGTTCCAGGGCTCACTGTGCCACTGGATTTAAGCTAGCCTGGCTGATGAAGGGTGATACCCTGAAACTGGTACTAGGATGTGCTTTTCCGGTCCAGGAAGGACCTGGCTTGGCAGTTCCGGCTGGACTGTTCCCAGGCGGAACAGGGTCAAGACAGATTTGCATATGGCTGGGTCCAAACTGGGGTGGCATGGTGAGCAAAAGAACGATGGATTAAACAGATCTGTGACTGGGGGTGAGTGTTTGCATTGTTCAGCACTCCGTCCATTATCCTTTTGTGTTGCTAAAGTTGCCCTAAGTGGGAAGGGTATGCCCAGACGTGGGTCCCGTGCTCACTGTGCCACTGTATTCAAGCTAGCCTCGCTAATGAAGGGTGATACCCTGAAATTGGTACTAGGATGCTTGTTTCCGGACAAGGGAGGACTTGGCTTGGCAGTTCAGGCTGTACTGTTCCTAGGCGGAACAGGGTCAATACTGATGTGCATATGGCTGGTTCCAAACTGGGGTGGCATGGTGAGCAAAAGAACGAATGATTAAACCGAGATCTGTGATTGGGGATTAGTGTTTGCATTGTTCAGTACTCCGTCCATCATTCTTTTGTGTTGCCAAAGTTGCCCTAAGTGGGAAGGGTATGCCCAGACGTCGGTCCCGTGCTCACTGTGCCACTGGATTCAAGATAGCCTGGCTGATGAAGGGTGATACCCTGAAACTGGTATTAGGATGCGTGTTTCCGGTCCAGGGAGGACCTGGCTTGGCAGTTCGGTTTGGACTGTTCCCAGGCGGAACAGGGTCAAGACTGATTTTCATATGGCTGGGTCCAAATTGGGGTGGCATGGTGAGCAAAGGAATGATGGATTATCCCAGATCTGTGACTGGGGGTGAGTGTTTGCATTGTTCAGTACTCCGTCCATCATCCTTTTGTGTTGCTAAAGTTGCCCTAAGTGCGAACATTATGCCCAGACGTGGGTCCCGTGCTCACTGTGCCACTGGATTCAAGCTAGCCTGGGTGAAGAAGGGTGATACCCTGAAAAGGGTACTAAGATGTGCTTTTCCGGTCCAGGGAGGACCTGGCTTGGCAGTTCCGGCTGGACTGTTCCCAGTCGGAACAGGGTCAAGACAGATTTACATATGGCTGGGTCCAAACTGGGGTGGCATGGTGAGCAAAAGAACGATGGATTAAACCCAGATCTGTGACTGGGGGTGAATGTTTGCATTGTTCAGCACTCCATCCATCATCCTTTTGTGTTGCTAAAGTACCCCTAAGTGGGAAGAGTATTGCCAGACGTGCGTCCCGTGCTCACTGTGCCACTGTATTCAAGCTAGCCTCGCTAATGAAGGGTGATACCCTGAAATTGGTACTAGGATGCTTGTTTCCGGACAAGGGAGGACTTGGCTTGGCAGTTCAGGCTGTACTGTTCCTAGGCGGAACAGGGTCAATACTGATGTGCATATGGCTGGTTCCAAACTGGGGTGGCATGGTGAGCAAAAGAACGAATGATTAAACCGAGATCTGTGATTGGGGATTAGTGTTTGCATTGTTCAGTACTCCGTCCATCATTCTTTTGTGTTGCCAAAGTTGCCCTAAGTGGGAAGGGTATGCCCAGACGTCGGTCCCGTGCTCACTGTGCCACTGGATTCAAGATAGCCTGGCTGATGAAGGGTGATACCCTGAAACTGGTATTAGGATGCGTGTTTCCGGTCCAGGGAGGACCTGGCTTGGCAGTTCGGTTTGGACTGTTCCCAGGCGGAACAGGGTCAAGACTGATTTTCATATGGCTGGGTCCAAATTGGGGTGGCATGGTGAGCAAAGGAATGATGGATTATCCCAGATCTGTGACTGGGGGTGAGTGTTTGCATTGTTCAGCACTCCGTCCATCATCCTTTTGTGTTGCTAAAGTTGCCCTAAGTGCGAACATTATGCCCAGACGTGGGTCCCGTGCTCACTGTGCCACTGGATTCAAGCTAGCCTGGGTGAAGAAGGGTGATACCCTGAAAAGGGTACTAAGATGTGCTTTTCCGGTCCAGGGAGGACCTGGCTTGGCAGTTCCGGCTGGACTGTTCCCAGTCGGAACAGGGTCAAGACAGATTTACATATGGCTGGGTCCAAACTGGGGTGGCATGGTGAGCAAAAGAACGATGGATTAAACCCAGATCTGTGACTGGGGGTGAATGTTTGCATTGTTCAGCACTCCATCCATCATCCTTTTGTGTTGCTAAAGTACCCCTAAGTGGGAAGAGTATTGCCAGACGTGCGTCCCGTGCTCACTGTGCCACTGTATTCAAGCTAGCCTCGCTAATGAAGGGTGATACCCTGAAATTGGTACTAGGATGCTTGTTTCCGGACAAGGGAGGACTTGGCTTGGCAGTTCAGGCTGTACTGTTCCTAGGCGGAACAGGGTCAATACTGATGTGCATATGGCTGGTTCCAAACTGGGGTGGCATGGTGAGCAAAAGAACGAATGATTAAACCGAGATCTGTGATTGGGGATTAGTGTTTGCATTGTTCAGTACTCCGTCCATCATTCTTTTGTGTTGCCAAAGTTGCCCTAAGTGGGAAGGGTATGCCCAGACGTCGGTCCCGTGCTCACTGTGCCACTGGATTCAAGATAGCCTGGCTGATGAAGGGTGATACCCTGAAACTGGTATTAGGATGCGTGTTTCCGGTCCAGGGAGGACCTTGCTTGGCAGTTCGGTTTGGACTGTTCCCAGGCGGAACAGGGTCAAGACTGATTTTCATATGGCTGGGTCCAAATTGGGGTGGCATGGTGAGCAAAGGAATGATGGATTATCCCAGATCTGTGACTGGGGGTGAGTGTTTGCATTGTTCAGCACTCCGTCCATCATCCTTTTGTGTTGCTAAAGTTGCCCTAAGTGCGAACATTATGCCCAGACGTGGGTCCCGTGCTCACTGTGCCACTGGATTCAAGCTAGCCTGGGTGAAGAAGGGTGATACCCTGAAAAGGGTACTAAGATGTGCTTTTCCGGTCCAGGGAGGACCTGGCTTGGCAGTTCCGGCTGGACTGTTCCCAGTCGGAACAGGGTCAAGACAGATTTACATATGGCTGGGTCCAAACTGGGGTGGCATGGTGAGCAAAAGAACGATGGATTAAACCCAGATCTGTGACTGGGGGTGAATGTTTGCATTGTTCAGCACTCCATCCATCATCCTTTTGTGTTGCTAAAGTACCCCTAAGTGGGAAGAGTATTGCCAGACGTGCGTCCCGTGCTCACTGTGCCACTGGATTCAATCTATCCTGGCTGATGAAGGGTGATACCGTGAAACTGGTACTAGAATGCTTGTTTCCGGTCCAGGAAGGATTTGGCTTGGCCTTTCAGGCTGGACTGTTCCCAGGCGAAATAGGGTCAAGACAGATTTGCATATGGCTGGGTCCAAACTGGGGTGGCATGGTGAGCAAAAGAACGAATGATTAAACCGAGATCTGTGATTGGGGGGGAGTGTTTGCATTGTTCAGTACTCTGTCCATCATTCTTTTGTGTTGCCAAAGTTGCCCTAAGTGGGAAGGGTATGCCCACACGTCGGTCCAGTGCTCACTGTGCCACTGGATTCAAGCTAGCCTGGCTGATGAAGGGTGATACCCTGAAACTGGTACTAGGATGCGTGTTTCCGGTCCAGGGAGGACCTGGCTTGGCAGTTCGGGTTGGACTGTTCCCAGGCGGAACAGGGTCAAGACTGATTTTCATATGGCTGGGTCCAAATTGGGGTGGCATGGTGAGCAAACGAACGAATGATTAAACCGAGATCTGTGATTGGGGGTGAGTGTTTGCATTGTTCAGCACTCCATCCATCATCCTTTTGTGTTGCTAAAGTTGCCCTAAGTGTGAACATTATGCCCAGACGTGGGTCCCATGCTCACTGTGCCACTGGATTCAAGCTAGTCTGGGTGAAGAAGGGTGATACCTTGAAACTGGTACTAGAATGCTTGTTTCCGGTCCAGGAAGGACCTGGCTTGGCCATTCAGGATTGACTGTTCCCAGGCGGAATAGGGTCAAGACAGCTTTGCATATGGCTGGGTCCAACCTGGGGTGGCATGGTGAGCAAAAGAACGATGGATTAAACCGAGATCTGTGACTGGGGATGAGTATTTGCATTGTTCAGCACTCCGTCCATCATCCTTTTGTGTTGCTAAAGTTCCCCTAAGTGGGAAGGGTATTGCCAGACGTTGGTCCCGTGCTCACTGTGCCACAGGATTCAAGCTAGCCTGGCTGATGAAGGTTGATATCGTGAAACTGGTACAAGAATGCTTGTTTCCGGTCCAGGAAGGACCTGGCTTGCCAGATCAGACTAGACTGTTTCCAGGTGGAACAGGGTCAAGACTGATTTGCATATGGCTGGGTCCAACCTAGGATGGCATGGTAAGCAAAAGAATGATGGATTAAACCCAGATCTGTGACTGGGGTGAGTGTTTGCATTGTTCACCACTCCGTTCATCATCCTTTTGTGTTGCTAATGTTGTCCTAAGTGGGAAGGGTATGCCCAGACGTGGGTCCCGTGCTCACTGTGCCACTGGATTCAAGCTAGCCTGGCTGATGATGGGTGCTATCCTGAAACTGGTACTAGGATGCTTGTTTCCGGTTCAGATACGACCAGGCTTGGCATTTCGGGCTGGTCTGTTCCCAGGTGGAATAGGGTGAAGACTGATTTGCATATGGATGGGTCCAAACTGGGATGGCATGGTGAGCAAAAGAACGATGGATTAAACCGAGATCTGTGACTGGGGGTGAGTGTTTGCTTTGTTCAGCACTCCGTCCATCATCTTTTTTTGTTGCTAAAGTTGCCCTAAGTGGGAAGGGTATGCCCAGACGTGGGTCCCGTGCTCACTGTGCCACTGGATTCAAGCTATCCAGGCTGATGAAGAGTAATACCCTGAAACTGGTACTCGGATGCTTGTTTCTGGGCCAGGGAGGACCTGGCTTGGCAGTTCAGGTTGGAATTTTCCCAGGCGGAACAGGGTCGAGACTGATTTTCATGTGGCTAGGTCCAAACTGGGGTGGCATGGTGAGCAATAGAATGCTGGATTATCCCAGATCTGTGACTGTGGGTGAGTGTTTGCATTGTTCAGCACATCATCTATCATCCTTTTGTTTTGCTAAAGTTGCCCTAAGTGTGAAGGTTATTCCCAGACGTGGCTCCCGAGCTCACTGTGCCACTGGATTCAAGCTAGTCTGGCTGAAGAAGGGTGATACCCTGAAACTGGTACCAGTATGCTTGTTTCCGGACCAGGGAGGACCTGGCTTGGCAGTTTAGGCTCCACTGTTCCTAGGCGGAACAGGGTCAAGACTGATTTGCATATGGCTGAGTCCAAATTGGGGTGGCATTGTGAGCAAAGGAACAATGGATTAAACCCAGATCTGTGACTGGGGGTGAGGGTTTGCATTGTTCAGCACTCCGTCCATCATCCTTTTGTGTTGCTAAAGTACCCCTAAGTGGGAAGGGTATTGCCAGACGTGGGTCCCGTGCTCACTGTGCCACTGGATTCAAGCTAGCCTCGCTGATGAAGGGTGAGACCGTGAAACTGATACTAGAATGCTTGTTTCCGATCCAGGAAGGGCCTGGCTTGGCTGTCCAGGCTGGACTGTTCCCAGGCGGAACAGGGTCAAGACTGATTTGCATATATGCTGGTTCCAAACTGGAGTGGCATGGTGAGCAAAAGAACAATGGATTAAACCCAGATCTGTGACTGGGGGTGAGTGTTTGCATTGTTCAGCACTCCGTCCATCATCCTTTTGTGTTGCTAAAGTTGTCCTAAGTGTGAACATTATGCCCAGACGTGGGTCCCGTGCTCACTGTGCCACTGGATTCAACCTATCCTGCCTGATGAAGGGTGATACCGTGAAACTGGTACTAGAATGCTTGTTTCCTCTCCAGGAAGAACCTGGCTTGGCCGTTCAGGCTGGACTGTTCCCAGGCGAAATAGGGTCAAGACAGATTTGCACATGGCTGTGTCCAAACTGGGGTGGCATAGTGAGCAAAAGAACAAATGTTTAAACCGAGATCTGTGATTGGGGGTGAGTGTTTGCATTGTTCAGTACTCCGTCCATCATTCTTTTGTGTTGCCAAAGTTGCCCTAAGTGGGACGGGTATGCCCAGATGTCGGTCCAGTGCTCACTGTGCCACTGGATTCAAGCTAGCCTGGCTGATGAAGGGTGATACCGTGAAACTGGTACTAGGATGCATGCTTCCGGTCCAGGGAGGACCTGGCTTGGCAGTTCGGGTTGGACTGTTCCCAGGCGGAACTGGTTCAAGACTGATTTTCATATGGCTTGGTCCAAATTGGGGTGGCATGGTGAGCAAAAGAATGATGGATTATCCCAGATCTGTGACTGGGGGTGAGTATTTGCATTGTTCAGCACTCCGTACATCATTCTTTTGTGTTGCTAAAGTTGCCCTAAGTGTGAACATTATGCCGAGACGTGGGTCCCGTGCTCACTGTGCCACTGGATTCAAACTAGCCTGGCTGAAGAAGGGTGATACCCTGAAACTGGTACTAGAATGCTTGTTTCCGGTCCAGGAAGGACCTGGCTTGGCCATTCAGGCTGGACTGTTCCCAGGCGGAATAGGGTCAAGACAGCTTTGCATATGGCTGGGTCCCGTGCTCACTGTGCCACTGGATTCAACCTATCCTGGCTGATGAAGGGTGATACCGTGAAACTGGTACTAGAATGCTTGTTTCCTCTCCAGGAAGGACCTGGCTGGGCTGTTCAGGCTGGACTGTTCCCAGGCGGAATAGGGTCAAGACAGATTTGCATATGGCTGGGTCCAAATTGGGGTGGCATGGTGAGCAAAAGAACAAATGTTTAAACCGAGATCTGTGATTGGGGGTGAGTGTTTGCATTGTTCAGTACTCCGTCCATCATTCTTTTGTGTTGCCAAAGTTGCCCTAAGTGGGAAGGGTATGCCCAGACGTCGGTCCAGTGCTCACTGTGCTACTGGATTCAAGCTAGCCTGGCTGATGAAGGGTGATACCGTGAAACTGGTACTAGGATGCGTGTTTCCAGTCCAGAGAGAACCTGGCTTGGCAGTTCGGGTTGGACTGTTCCCAGGCGGAACAGGGTCAAGACTGATTTTCATATGGCTTGGTCCAAATTGGGGTGGCATGGTGAGCAAAAGAATGATGGATTATCCCAGATCTGTGACTGGGGGTGAGTGTTTGCATTGTTCAGCACTCCGTCCATCATCCTTTTGTGTTGCTAAAGTTCCCCTAAGTGGGAAGGGTATTGCCAGACATTGGTCCCGTGCTCACTGTGCCGCAGGATTCAAGCTAGCCTGGCTGATGAAGGTTGATACTGTGAAACTGGTACTAGAATGCTTGTTTCCGATCCAGGAAGGACCTGGCTTGCCAGATCAGACTAGACTGTTTCCGGTCGGAACAGGGTCAAGACTGATTTGCATATGGCTGGGTCCAAACTAGGATGGCATGGTAAGTAAAAGATTGATGGATTAAACCCAGATCTGTGACTGGGGTGAGTGTTTGCATTGCTCAGCACTCCGTCCATCATCCTTTTGTGTTGCTAATGTTGTCCTACGTGGGAACGGTATGCCCAGACGTTGGTCCCGTGCTCACTGTGCCACTGGATTCAAGCTAGCCTGGCTGATGATGGGTGATATCCTGAAACTGGTACTAGGATGCTTGTTTCCGGTTCAGATACGACCTGGCTTGGCATTTTGGGCTGGACTGTTCCCAGGCTGAACAGGGCGAAGACTGATTTGCATATGGCTGGGCCCAAACTTGGGTGTCATGGTGAGCAAAAGAATGATGGATTAAACAGATCTGTAACTGGGGGTGAGTGTTTTCATTGTTTAGGACTCCGTCCATTATCCTTTTGTGTTGCTAAAGTTGCTCTAATTGGGAAGGGTATGCCCAGACGTTGGTCCCGTGCTCACTGTGCCACTGGATTCAAGCTAGCATGGCTAATGAAAGGTGATACTCTGAAATTGGTACTAGGATGCTTGTTTCCGGTCCAGGGAAGACCTGGCTTGGCAGTTCGGGCTGGACTGTTCCCAGGTGGAATAGGGTGAAGACTGATTTGCATATTGCTGGGTCCAAACTGGGGTGGCATGGTGAGCAAAAGAACGATGGATTAAACCCAGATCTGTGACTGGGGGTGAGTGTTTGCTTTGTTCAGCACTCCGTCCATCATCTTTTTTTGTTGCTAAAGTTGCCCTAAGTGGGAAGGGTATGCCCAGACGTGGGTCCCGTGCTCACTGTGCCACTGGATTCAAGCTAGCCTGGCTGATGAAGGGTAATACCATGAAACTGGTACTCAGATGCTTGTTTCTGGTCCAGGGAGGACCTGGCTTGGCAGTTCAGGTTGGAATGTTCACAGGCGGAACAGGGTCGAGACTGATTTTCATGTGGCTAGGTCCAAACTCGGGTGGCATGGTGAGCAAAAGAATGCTGGATTATACCAGATCTGTGACTGTGGGTGAGTGTTTGCATTGTTCAGCACATCATCCATCATCCTTTTGTTTTGCTAAAGTTGCCCTAAGTATGAAGGTTATGCCCAGACGTGGCTCCCGAGCTCACTGTGCCACTGGATTCAAGCTAGTCTGGCTGATGAAGGGTGATACCCTGAAACTGGTACTAGGATGCTTTTTCCGGACCAGGGAGGCCCTGGCTTGGCAGTTTAGGCTGTACTGTTCCTAGGCGGAACAGGGTCAAGACTGATTTGCATATGGTTGAGTACAAACTGGGGTGGCATGGTGAGCAATGGAACGATGGATTAAACCCAGATCTGTGACTGGGGGTGAGTGTTTGCATTGTTCAGCACTCCGTCCATTATCCTTTTGTATTGCTAAAGTTTCCCTAAGTGGGAAGGGTATGCCCAGACGTGGGTCCTGTGCTCACTGTGCCACTGTATTCAAGCTAGCCTGGCTAATGAAGGGTGATACCCTGAAATTGGTACTAGGATGCTTGTTTCCGGACCAGGGAGGACTTGGCTTGGCTTTTTAGGCTGTACTGTTCCTAGGCGGAACAGGGTCAAGACTGATTTGCATATGGCTGGTTCCAAACTGGGGTGGCATGGTGAGCAAAAGAATGATGGATTGAACCCAGATCTGTGACTGGGGGTGAGTGTTTGCATTGTTCAGCACTCCATCCATCATCCTTTTGTGTTGCTAAAGTACCCCTAAGTGGGAAGGGTATTGCCAGACGTGGGTCCCGTGCTCACAGTGCCACTGGATTCAACCTATCCTGGCTGATGAAGGGTGATACCGTGAAACTGGTACTAGAATGCTTGTTTCCAGTCCAGGAAGGACCTGGCTTGCCAGATCAGACTAGACTGTTTCCAGACGGAACAGGGTCAAGACTGATTTGCATATGGCTGGGTCCAAACTAGGATGGCATGGTAAGCAAAAGAATGATGGATTAAACCCAGATCTGTGACTGGGGTGAGTGTTTGCATTGTTCAGCACTCCGTCCATCATCCTTTTGTGTTGCTAATGTTGTCCTAAGTGGGAAGGGTATGCCCAAACGTGGGTCCCGTGCTCACTGTGCCACTGGATTCAAGCTAGCCTGGCTGATGATGGGTGCCATCCCAAAACTGGTACTAGGATACTTGTTTCCGGTTCTGGCATGGTGAGCAAAGGAACGATGGATTAAACCCAGGTCTGTGACTGGGGGTGAGTGTTTGCATTGTTCAGCACTCCGTCCATCATCCTTTTGTGTTGCTAATGTTGCCCTAAGTTGGAAGGGTATTGCCAGACGTGGGTCCCGTGCTCACTGTGCCAATGGATTCAAGCTAGCCTGGCTGATGAAGGGTGCTATCCTGAAACTCGTACTAGGATGCTTGTTTCCGGTCCAGATTCTACCTGGTCTGGCATTTCGGGCTGGATTGCTCCCAGGCGGAACAGGGGCAAGACTGATTTGCATATGGCTGGGCCCAAACTTGGGTGTCATGGTGAGCAAAAGAATTATGGATTAAACCCAGATCTATGACTGTGGCTGAGTGTTTATGTTGTTTAGCACTCCGTCCATCATCCTTTTATGTTGCTAAAGTTGCCCTAAGTGGGAAGGGTATGCCCAGACGTGGGTCCTGTGCTCACTGTGCCACTGGATTCAAGCTAGCCTGACTGATGAAGGGTGATACCGTGAAACTGGTACTAGAATGCTTGTTTCCGGTCCAGGGAGGACTTGGCTTGGCAGTTCGGGCTGGACTGTTCCCAGGCAGAACAGGGTCAAGACTGATTTGCATATGGCTGGATTGAAACTTTGGTGGCATGGTGAGCAAAAGAATTATGGATTAAACCCCGATCTGTGACTGGGGTGAGCGTTTGCATTGTTCAGCACTCCGTCCATCATCATTTTGTGTTCCTAAAGTTGCCCTAAGATGGAAGGGTATGCCCAGACGTGGGTCCCGTGCTCACTGTGCCACTGGATTCAAGCTAGCCTGGCTGATCTAGGGTGATACCCTGAAACTGGTACTAGAATGCTTGTTTCCCATTCAGGGAGGACCTGCTTTGGCAGTTTGGGCTGGACTGTTCCCAGGCGCAACAGGGTCAAGACTGATTTGCATATGGCTGGGTACAAACTGGGGTGGCATGGTGAGCAAAAGAACGAATGATTAAACCCAGAATTGTGACTGGGGGTGAGTGTTTGCATTGTTCAGCACTCCGTCCATCATCCTTTTGTGTTGCTAAAGGATCTCTAAATACAGGAGCTGGAGGGAACCTGTGAAGCTCCAAATAAGCCCCTTCGTGACCTGTGACCTGGTGGCAGGTAAACTAATCAATGTGAATACTGTATGCAAGTTGTATGCGCCACCTGTGTTTTAGGTGAGAAGGAGTCTTTTTAGCTAGTGTTTATGGAGTGTGTGGAATTGCTTTGTGCTATTGACTGTTTTGAGAGGCCTAGCTCTTCTTAGGAACATTTAGCTACATTTACAGAGCACTTCGGCCCATATTTATACTTTTTGACGCAAAACTGCGCTAACGCAGTTTTGTGTCAAAAAAATTAGCGCCGGCTAACGCCATTCTGAAGCGCCATGCGGGCGCCGTATTTATTGAATGACGTCAGCCGGCGTTAGCCGCCGGCGCTGTCTGGTGTGCGTTAAAAAAAACGACCTACACCAGGCAGCGCCGGCGTAGGGCAAAATGGAGCTTGGGCGTCAAGAAATGGGGCAAGTCAGGTTGAGGCAATTTTTGCGCCTCAACCCGATTTGCGCCATTTTTTTTTCACTCCCAACCCCCATAGAAATTACTCCTGTCTTAGCAAAGACAGGAGTCATGCCCCCTTGCCCAATGGCCATGCCCAGGGGAATTCTGTCTCCTGGGCATGGTCATTGGGCATAGTGGCATGTAGGGGGGCACAAATCAGGCCCCCCTATGCCACACAAAAATAAAAAATAAAATACTTACCTGAACTTACCTTAATGTCCCTGGGATGGGTCCCTCCAGCCTTGGGTGTACTCCTGGGGTGCACAAGGGTGGCAGGGGGTGTCCCTGGGGGCATGGGAGGGCACCTCTGGGCTCCTTCCGAGCCCACAGGTCCCTTAACGCCTGCCCTGACCAGGCGCTAAAAAACAGCACAAAAGCGTCTGGACGTCATTTTTTTTGACCCGCCCACTCCCGGGCGTGAATTTTGCCCGGGAGTGTAAATACGGCGCACATGCCTCGGAGTCAATTTTTTAGACGGGAACGCCTACCTTGCATATCATTAACGCAAAGTAGGTGTCCACGCAAAAAAATGACGCAAACTCCATGGACTTTGGCGCTAGACGCGTCTAACGCCAAAGTATAAATATGGAGTTAGTTTTGCGTCGGAATTGCGTTAAAAAAAACGACGCAATTCCGGCGCAAACAGAGTATAAATATGCCCCAAGTTCATGGTGCAAGTAGCACCATCCTAGTTAGGTGGGTCGCTGCTGCAAATGTTTGCTTCCTAGGACATGTATATGACGCATGACAGACCAAGGAAGGAAAATGTGCAAATATTTCTGATGTGCCTAATGACATTTTGTTCTTTTGCACTGTAAAACAAAAATGCCCTGCTTTTGAGGTGTATTGCTGGAAAGCAAAAGAGAATGTTGAGCCAGTGGAATAAACATGGAGACCCGCTTAGCAGTCTCCAATGATAACATGGGATCTCTAGATATGACTGGCGCTCCTCCACGAGACAGAGGCTGAACTCTCCATCAACCTAGCAGACTGGCCACCTATGCTTCAATGAGCCCCTGTGTCTCTTCCCCATTCGCTGCATTCTGGGTGTATTGTCTGCCATAGCTGCATGCTCTTCTTGTGTACAGTTCAGGACATCTGAGACCACCGATTGCAATAGTCTCCTGTGGGCAAGTGCATTTTTTGTTGTGAATATAGTTTACCAAATTTTTCACTCTTCAGCATAGGGTTTTTCTTGGGGCTAGGCATAAAATGTTTATCTTATTGTCTAGTGCCTGGTTATGCTGCAGCCAATTGCTGAATTATCTACTAATCTAACAAAAGGTTTTTCCAGCTTTTGAGGATGTTTGCCCATTACATCAGGTACATTTTGATAATTGATAGTAGTATTAGAGGCTGCCATCTGTACCATGTAGGGGACATTTTGGCACAGAAGTTTGTTTAAGGTGACCAATGGTTCTGGGTGCAGTCCAGTAATAGCCATGATAAAAGTGGCTCTTAGGGTATGGGGACCAGGACTGCTAGTGCGGGACCATCATTGTAGGAAAGTACCATCTTGCCTGGCATGTTACCCCCATATTTCACTGTGTATATGTTGTTTTAGTCTATGTGTCACTGGGACCCTGCTAGGCAGGGCCCCAGTGCTCATAAGTATGTGCCCTGTATGTGTTCCCTGTGTGATGCCTAACTGTCTCACTGAGGCTCTGCTAACCAGAACCTCAGTGGTTATGCTCTCTCTGCTTTCCAAATTTGTCACTAACAGGCTAGTGACTACATTTACCAATTCACTTTGGCATACTGGTACACCCATTTAATTCCCTAGTATATGGTACTGAGGTACCCAGGGTATTGGGGTTCCAGGAGATCCCTATGTGCTGCAGCATTTCTTTTGCCACCCATAGGGAGCTCTGACAATTCTTACACGGGCCTGCCAGTGCAGCCTGAGTGAAATAACGTCCATGTTATTTCACAGCCATTTACCACTGCACTTAAGTAACTTATAAGTCACCTATATGTCTAACCTTCACCTGGTGAAGGTTGGGTGCAAAGTTACTTAGTGTGTGGGCACCCTGGCACTAGCCAAGGTGCCCCCACATCGTTCAGGGCAAATTCCCCGGACTTTGTGAGTGCGGGGACACCATTACACGCGTGCACTGTACATAGGTCACTACCTATGTACAGCGTCACAATGGTAACTCCGAACATGGCCATGTAACATGTCTAAGATCATGGAATTGTCACCCCAATGCCATTCTGGCATTGGGGGGACAATTCCATGATCCCCTGGGTCTCTAGCACAGAACCTGGGTACTGCCAAACTGCCTTTCTGGGGTCTCCACTGCAGCTGCTGCCAACCCCTCAGACAGGTTTCTGCCCTCCTGGGGTCCAGGCAGCCCTGGCCCAGGAAGGCAGAACAAAGGACTTCCTCTGAGAGAGGGTGTAACACCCTCTCCCTTTGGAAATAGGTGTGAGGGCTGGGGAGGAGTAGCCTCCCCCAGCCTCTGGAAATGCTTTGATGGGCACAGATGCTGCCCATCTCTGCATAAGCCAGTCTACACCGGTTCAGGGATCCCCCAGCCCTGCTCTGGCACGAAACTGGACAAAGGAAAGGGGAGTGACCACTCCCCTGACCTTCACCTCCCAGGGGAGGTGCCCAGAGCTCCTCCAGTGTGTCCCAGACCTCTGCCATCTTGGAAACAGAGGTGTTTGTGGCACACTGGACTGCTCTGAGTGGCCAGTGCCAGCAGGCGACGTCAGAGGCTCCTTCTGATAGGCTCTTACCTCTCTTGGTAGCCAATCCTCCTTCCCACGTAGCCAAACCTCCTTTTCTGGCTATTTAGGGTCTCTGCTTTGGGGATCTCACCAGATAACGAATGCAAGAACTCATCAGAGTTCCTCTGCATCTCCCTCTTCACCTTCTGCCAAAGGATCGACCGCTGACTGCTCAGGACGCCTGTAAAACCGCAACAAAGTAGCAAGATGACTACTAGCAACCTTGTATCGCTTCCTCCTGCTGGCTTTCTCGACTGTTTCCAGGTGGTGCATGCTCTGGGGGTAGCCTGCCTCCTCTCTGCACCAGGAGCTCTGAAGAATTCTCCAGTGGGTCGACGGAATCTTCCCCCTGCAATCGCAGGCAACAAATGACTGCATCACCGGTCCTCTGGGTTCCCTCTCAGCACAACGAGCGTGGTCCCTGGAACTCAGCAACTCTGTCCAAGTGACTCCCACAGTCCAGTGACTCTTCAGTCCAATTTGGTGGAGGTAAGTCCTTGCCTCCCCACGCTAGACTGCATTGCTGGGTAACGCATGATTTGCAGCTGCTCCGGCTCCTGTGCACTCTTCCAGGATTTCCTTCATGCACAGCCAAGCCTGGGTACCCTACACTCTAACCTGCAGTGCACAACCTTCTGAGTTGTCATCCAGCGTCGTGGGACTCCATTTTGTGACTTCGCATGGACTCCGGTTCACTCTTCTTCTAAGTGCCTGTTCAGGTACTTCTGCAGGTGCTGCCTGCTTTTGTGGGGGCTCCCTGACTTGCTGGGCGCCCCCTCTGTCCCCTCATCCAAGTGGCGACATCCTGGTCCCTCCTGGGCCACAGCAGCATCCAAAAACCCTAACCTGAATTTAGTTACAATCTTGTAAACATTATGCTCGCCAGCACAGCTAACCAGGCTTTTGGAGAAGTTACACCTTGATTCTCCAGCTTCTATTATAATTAATTCCAATATTGAGATGTAAAGGATACCCAGTGTTGCCCTTTGTGAAAACATATTTAAATCTGTTTATATGTTGTTCATATGACTCTATAAAGAGAAATTATAACAACTTTATATGTAATAAAAAATGTATCTACCATTAGCCAAATATGAATGTTGTCTTCTTTTTGTTAGAAGCTTGCCATGCATTGTATTAATCACAACACTTTCATAGCTTTAGTAGGCCCAGAAGACATAGGGGGTCATTCCGACCCCGGCGGGCGGCGGGCGCCGCCCGCCGGGCGGAGACCGCCAAAAGACCGTACCGCGGTCAAATGACCGCAGCGGTCATTTTGACTTTCCCGCTGGGCAGGCGGGCGACCTCCAAAAGGCCGCCCTCCCGCCCAGCGGGAAAGCCCCAGCAACGATGAAGCCGGCTCCGAATGGAGTTGCTGGTGTGCGACGGGTGCAGTGGCACCCGTCGCGATTTTCAGTGTCTGCTTTGCAGACACTGAAAATCATAATGGGGCCCTGTTAGGGGGCCCCTGCAGTGCCCATGCCAGTGGCATGGGCACTGCAGGGGCCCCCAGGGGCCCCACGACACCCGTTCCCGCCAGCCTCTTCGGGAAGGGGGTCAGAATCCCCTTGGCGGCGCTGCTTGCAGCGCCACCGTGGAGGATTCCCTGGGGCAGGGGAAAACCGGCGGGAAACCGCCGGTTTCCCTTTTCTGACCGCGGCTTTACCGCCGTGGTCAGAATTGCCCCTGAAGCACCGCCAGCCTGTTGGCGGTGCTTCCTCCGTCCCCGGCCCTGGCGGTCCATGACCGCCAGGGTCGGAATGACCCCCATAATGCTCTAAGTTGTACATTTCACATTTCCCATAGCATAACCTTTTTAAAACATTTCTACAACTAATGTAACTCCATACATATGTTTTTTTTTTTACAAAGTAACCACACAACTATTACCGTAACTCGCATGTTTACTATGCACTAATTATACCCGCTCCTATTACATCAGTTGTACCATGTGAAAACATACAGTTTAAAAGAACAGTTATAATAGTTGAAATGCTATCATACACAGTGCATGGTACAGTCACGAGATATAATTATAGTTGTGTGAATGCTGAGTAAAATAAAGCATGGATGGAGTTTTGTTACTTATAATAATGTTAAGGACTTGTATCAATTTTAAATGGGTGCTATAACCAAAACTGATATGTTTCAATTGTTTGTGTAGTTTAACTTTTTGTTTTTTATTGAAATAAAAAAACTTTTATTTTTGCAACTATTACTAAGCTACAACCGTTCTTTTTTTCTATAGAATTTAATTGTTTATGTTTATGTGAAAAACAAAAAGAATACATTGAAAAAAATGATAATGAAATAATGAATGACATAGTAGAGCAACACTTTAATAGGTATCTATCTATATATATATATTTATATATATATATATATATATACATATATATCTATCTAGATATATATAGTTATATTAAGGTGTCCATAATTAATAATTTCCTTTATTCCAATTTACATACTAAATGATAATAATTTTCTGCAGTCAGCAAAAACAGGAAATTTACAACCCTTACTTAGCATTTTGACTGAGTACTTTTAAGGGGAAGGTAATATTGTGTTGTGTGGTTCTATATTCTCACTACCATCGTTTTCACAATGGCTGACCAACATCATCCTGTTGAACTAAAGAACAGGAGGAGGAACAGGAAGAGGAGGAAGTCCTGTAACAGGAGGAGCAAATGGGTGGCAGGAAAAGGAGGCTTAGAAAATCGGTGGTCTGGTATTTTTTCTCCCTGTCACAAGGGGAGAAGAGAGTTAACGCTCCACAGGTAACACGCAATCTGTGCCTGAAAGTCATTTCCAATGGTACACAGCATCAATATTCCTTTGTGACATCCTGGATGAGGAAACATCTAAAGTCCATCCACTTCCAAAGAGTGTCACGGGCTGAAAGGAAGTAGGAGCAGGATTTGGACAATCAACGGCCTTAAAGTCAGACTTTGGAAGTCCTTCCAATTATGCAGCATCCACGGTATCTGCTCCACCAGCTACTCCATCAGTTGGTACCTCTGTACCTCCTGCATGTACTGCTGTGCAGATGCTGAGGAAGCCACTGGACACAGTGGAAAAGTAAGACAGGGCAGTCATTTATTGCTGACTGTGCCAGACAATGCTAGTTGCCCAAGAGAGTGATGCCAACATTGTTTGCCATTTAGTTATCGCTCAACACTGTCCTTTCCAACATCCCTAGTTTTTTCCCCTTCCTTCCTTTCCATCCTGCATCCTCTCCACCTTGTTTTATTTTTGTTTTTTTTCATTGACCTGTCAGGACAAAAAATAAAAACTTGCAGGAAAAAGTTCAACATAAAAAACAGTTATTTTCAGAATTAGCTAAATATTTAAAATAATAAAGAGCTTGTGTTAATAGTAATCAATATAATTCCAAAGTATATAGTAAGCACAGGTAGGTGTAAGGTAAGTTACAAATGTGTGTTTGAGTAGCATGGTGTGGTGTACAGTAGACTACAGGGGTATATTGATAATTGGTTTTCATTTGAGTGATGTTTGTGTGTCACTTACTGAAGTGTTACTCAGGCCCTCATTATGACATTGATGACCCCACCAAGGGACTGTCAATGCCACAAGGAGGGTGCCACCGCCATGCCGGCGGCATCCCCCAGTCGTACAATTTTCCAGCTGGGCTCCAGCTGGGCTCACCGGCAGTTACATTGTATTACAACTTACCCACTGGGCTGACCGGCAGGAACAGTGCTAAGGTATTGGCCTTGTCTCGCTTAAGGGATCTGAGGTCAATAGGCAAGGCAGACAGTGCTCATTCCAAGGGTGCCTGACAAGAAAGCCCCTGCACTGTCCATGCCATGGGCGTGGGCAGTGCCGAAGCCCCCATGGCCCCCGGCACTGTCTTTACGCTGGTAGAAAGCTGAGTTTTATTCAGCACAGCGGTACTGAGTTCAGTGCCGCCGTGGCTGACCACAACTCAGACCGCCGTCTAACCGTCGTGAACCACGTTCCTGGTGGTGATGGCAGTCTTTAGGAGGTTCCACGGTTCCACTTACCAGGGTTTTAATGTGGTGATGAAACAGCCAAGTGTAAAGTGGTCCCACCGCCACTGCAAGTGTAGCGGTCTGAAGCCCGCCCCACTCATAATGAGGCCCTTAGTTTCCTTTACAATAATATCAATAAGTGTAATAGAGGACGCCATGTCTGTGAGAGTACACTGATGAATGTCAAAGTCTCATGTTGATTTTTTCAACTCAGCTGACAACACACACATGCAATGGCAAAAATGTTTACATTTATAACACAGTGCTATGATATGTGCAATGAAGTGATATGTGACAACATTTTATAAACAGATGTACACGTCAATCCACATTTGCCTTTCATTTATATGTGTCTCTCAGACAGAGGTAACATTATTTTTACACCAGTATGTCATCTTTTAGAACCTTCATGGGTCAAGATGATCGTCCTGCCGTAGTCATCATGAAACACTGAGGAAAAACAAATCAATTGGATTGTGAAAAAACCCATAGATGCTGTGCATGTCAGGCTGTTTCCATATTTATGAAAGTAATTTCATGTATGCTCTGATGACCTGGGTGCACTATATGATAGGCCTAGGTAGCCTTTTCGTGGAGTACACTCACTGACACCCCTTTGGGAAAGAACAGTCTTGTTTACTTAACCTCTAGCTCAACCCTGGTAAGTTGTGGCTTCGAGCAGTAAGGCTCAGCAAAGGAACTTATTGTAAAGCATTTAACAGCACCATATAGCAGAACAAGAAAATCACACCCCAATAAAGAGACACAACAACAATTTATAAAAATAGAGCTTATTTTCATGAATTTTTAGAGTCCTTGATCATCAAAATGTTTGAACTTTAAAATACCTTAAAAATGTAACCGCAAGCAAGAAATGGTAAAAATGACGTTTGAAAACTTGAAAAGTTTGAAAAAGTTAGTTGGAGTATTACGGATTAGTTTGAGTGACCAAATCCAACAGAGCCAATGTCTATGGTGCCAGAAAGGATACTTTGCACAGTTATATGGCTGCCAGAGTGATTTTTAGGCAAGTTCCAACTTTAACATCCGACCACCAAAGAGTGGTCCTGGTGCTGACAGATAAAGGCAAAGATGCATCAAGGGTGCTCCTGTTGTGGTATGGTCGATGGGGGTGTCTCTGTGGTGGTTCTTTGATCCAGGGGTGATGTGGGGTCAACCTGTTCACATGGATCAAAGTCCCTCAAAGTTTTCTTTGTTGTACTGGTTGCATAGCTGAAGCTGTGCCACTGGCGACGATACATGGTGGTTGGTAGCAAAACTTTTGGTGGGGGCTTGTGCTCTTGTAATCTAACACATTCAGTCACTGTCAGCTCTCCTGGGCTCAGCAGAATGTGGTGCAGACTTTTACTATCTCATATTTCTTTGACGGTGCACCCTGCAACTTATAGAAGGGAAACTTCCATGAGGGCTACCACTTTATTGAGTTGGGCTTTTTACGTTCTGGTGTCCCTGTAGCGAGTTCCAGGGGACCAGCTACCTCATCATTGGAGTCACTGGAGTTGGTAAAGTGGTGAGTTTTCCCATTATCAAGAACCACAGGCAGGATCTCAGCTGCCTAGCCCAAACAGTGTGGCAGGTGCAGTTCTGTTGGGGGTGCAGCCTCTCTTTGCACCATCGAAGACCAGCAAGACAAGCCTTCTTTGGTCCTTCTTCTTTTCCAAATGTGAACTGAGTGTAAGGGTGCCCGGGGTGCCTATTTTATCCCAGAAATATAAGCTGAGGGGACCATGCAGTCACTAGCCAATAGCTACTAGGGTCCCTTCTAGCTAGTGTCAAAGTTCATGTGATGTGTGGCACCTGGCTGTCCCAGAGAGTCCCATTCCTGCCCTTTCCAAGATGGTAAAAACCTCCTGTGGTTGTGAGGAGCAAGGCAGCCCACCTTTGGGGTGTGGCTACCAGTGGGCTACCCCTCCATGGGAAAACCGGTTCTAACACTGGTTTCCCTCTTTTGGCCCTGTCTCCTAGATGTCTGCAGGTAAACAGGCATTCTGATCAGGCATGTTGTGGTCAGCAGCCCTTCAAAGGTGGCTTCACCTTTGAAGCTCATCTTTTGGGCCAACACCCTTTGATGCCTTCCTTGGGGAGGAGGTCACAGCTCGTTCTCGGGCTGATGCTTTTGTTCCCTGTCCTGAGAATTGTTCCCACGTCTCCTCAGGCAGTCAGAAACACGTCTAAGTATGAATGGCCTGTGTGAGGCCACTGTATTAGCTGGAGTGCAGGGTAGCAACTTTCTAAAAGGTGCTTAAAATTATCAGGGGCATTAAATCCGATCTGACCTAACCTTTCCCAGCAAAACTACACTCTGGGAGTGTTCCTATAAAGACATATTGGCCCTCATTACAACATTGGCGGGCGGCAACCGCCGCCCGCCAAGTTGTGTCCGCCAGGCGGCCGCCAATGTGGCCGCACTTCTGTGGAGGCCATTTGGAGATCCCCGCCGGCCCAGCGGGGATGTCGGCCGCAACACGGGAGCCGGCTCCAAATGGAGCCGGCGGTGTTGCAGCGGTGCGACGGGTGCAGTTGCACCCGAAGGCTGTCGGGAGGGGGACTCGTAATCCCCTGGGCAGCGCTGCCCTGGGGGATTACAACCGCTGGGACAAAAGTGGCGGGAAACCGCCGGTCCCAGCGGTGCGACCGCGGTCGTAATGCCTGAGTTTGTACCGCCAGCCTGTTGGCAGTACAAACTCCAGAACAGCCCCAGCGGACTTTGACCGCCAGGGTTGTAATGAGGGCCATTATGTAGACATATGTCTAATTTAAGAGCGTATTGCTCCCTGCCATAGGATTTGGTAGGCCGGCTTTAGGAGAGTCTGATATATACTCTTGAGGTAAATGGTACCTTTGCCATTAGTGTTAGCAGTGTGGCACACCACTCTTTTAGTTTGCAGTGGCAGGCTGAGGTGTATTTAACATTTTGTATGATGTGCAGGAGAGGATGCCACAACCAGTGCTGCAGCGCTGTGTGGACACTTTGCTTTACATGCCCTGGGTACTTGGGTACCATAAACTAGAGACTTATAAGGAAAATAGTGCTTGCCAATTGAGGACAACCAATTAAACATACTTTTATATAGAATTAAAACAGTGGCACTGAGGTCTGGTTAGCAGGCCTCAGTGCACTCAGAAAGTAAAAAAACACCAGCATCAGTCTCAAGAAGTGGGGCGGATCATGTAAAACGATGCATTTCCAAACATATGCGAAACCAAAAAGCACAGTAATATTTACAGTAGATTCCTACAAATGTTATCAGCCAAATCAAGCCACATATTGACATAGCTATTGAAATTTAAAACTCCTACTCTAAAATGTCCCTATAGGTTAGATGAAATGGTAATGGTTTGACTTGGAATTTGCAAAATTAACAGGCCACTGTCTTGTGTGTTTTTTTGGCAGTCTGTACTTGAAAGTAAGTGTGTTATCACATTCTCCAGCCTGTGTTGTTTTTCAAGTAGATGCTAGAGTGCCCTTATGCTGAAGTCTGTCCATAGTGGAAAATGATAGCAGTACAAGTCCACCCTGAAATAGAAATTTGGCCAGCCATAAAATTAGAAATACAATTACTGTGATTTCTGTTATTCACTGTGAAACTTTGAATCATACAAAGTAGATATTTTGTTACCTTTATTTGTTTATTGGTTTCCATTATCATGTGACAATAAATGTCCATGTACTACTTTTGAAACTTTGCATGTGCATTATGGCATGTCTTCCATTTTTCATTTGGAGCTTAAATATTCAAATCCAGACTGGTATCATCCAGATGGTGCGCAACCATGATTTTCTTTTCAACATAAAATATTGGCTTGCTGAGCAAATGTAACTGTTTACTTTTCTATAAGCAAAAAGCTTATGTCAGCGCCACGCTTTATTATATGTAAATGCTTATTTCTATTTTTTACATTTTATTGTGCATTTTTTAAGTATCGCTGTACTTCCTATGTGCTTCTGCTGTAGTACAACTGTACTCCGTATTATTCTTTGAAAGGGTATAAATGTTTAAAACTACGTTACCCTACCACCACAAAGTTATCTAAAGTTCCTTCAGCCCTTCTATTCTACATAACATCAGCAAACATTTGTGTTTCTGAGTATGTTTTTTTTAAACAAAGTGGCTGCCTTTCCATTGTCGAAGCTATGACATTAGCCAATCATATTTTATGCGTTATTATTTCACAATCACAAAATAAGTTCACTTGAAATAATAAAAGGAATCATCTAGACACTCTAATGTGGATTTATGCCAAATTTAATTAAAATCCATTCAGTGTTTTTATTACATATGGCAATAAAATATATTTTTTGTTACAAAAACCATAACAAGCAAGGCTTGTTTGCAGTCCTTCTGCACGAAAACACTTCTGCACGACTCTTCATGACGTGGGACATCCATCCTCCAAAGGGGAAGTTTCTAGCCCTTGTCGTTCCTGCAGAATCCTCAGCTTCTACCATCCGGTGGCAGCTTCTTTGCACCCACAGCTGGCATTTCCTGGGCATCTGCCCACTCCCGACTTGATCGTGACTCTTGGACTTGGTCCCCTTGTTCCACAGGTACTCTTGTCAGGAAATCCAACGTTGTTGCATTGCTGGTGTTGTTGTTTCTGGCAGAATTCCCCTATCACGACTTCTGTGCTCTTTGGGGAACTTAGGTGCACTTTGCACCCACTTTTCAGGGTCTTGGGGTGGGCTATTTTTTCTAACCCTCACTGTTTTCTTACAGTCCCAGCGACCCTCTACGAGGTCACATAGGTTTGGGGTCCATTCGTGGTTCGCATTCCGCTTCTAGAGTATATGGTTTGTGTTGCCTCTATCCCTATGTGCTCCCATTGCATTCTATTGTGACTATACATTGTTTGCACTGTTTTCTATTGCTATTACTGCATATTTTGGTATTGTGTACATATATCTTGTGTATATGTGCTATCCTCATACTGAGGGTACTCACTGAGATACTTTTGGCATATTGTCATAAAAATAAAGTACCTTTATTTTTAGTATATCTGTGTATTGTGTTTTCTTATGATATTGTGCATATGATACTAGTAGTACTGTAGGAGCTTCACTCGTCTCCTAGTTCAGCCTAAGCTGCTCTGCTAAGCTACCTTTTCTATCAGCCTAAGCTACTAGACACCCCTCTACACTAATAAGGGATACCTGGGCCTGGTGCAAGGTGTAAGTACCCCTTGGTACTCACTACAAGCCAGTCCAGCCTCCTACATTGGTTGTGCAGCGGTGGGATAAGTACTTTGCAACTACTTACCACTTTTGTCATTGTACTTTTCATAAGAGAGAAATATACAAAACAAGTTCAGTGTATGTACACCTAACCAAAATGTTTTGCTTTTCTTCTCTCACTTCTTTTATAAGTGCTGAAAAGTACCTCTGAACTTTCAAAAAGTTCTTAAAAAGTTAAAAAAGTTTTTTTTCTGTTCTTTAAAAAGTTCTGAAACTTTTTCTTTCTTTTTCTGTCCCTTAAACCTTTTCTATCATGTCTGGTACAGGCCAAACTCTTGATCTGTCCAGCATAGCTTATGACAACCTTAGCTGGAAGGAAGCAAGGAGTCTCTGTGTTGATAGAGGTTTAGGGGTAGGGAAGAATCCCTCAAGACAACTGTTGGTTAATATGCTCATTGAACAAGATAAGACCTTAGTTGGCACTTCTGTTGAGAAATTAGCTGATGGTTCCCACTCTGATTCTGGGGCACCCCTAGCAAAAGATTTGGGAGGGAATGTTTCCAACCTGCCCCTTAGCAGGCCACCTAGCATAGCTGGTACTAATTTGAATTCACATCACAGTAATAGTGTTGTTTCTCATCACAGTAGAAGTGTTACTTCTGTAGGCCAGAATGTTAGTGTGCCATCTGTTAGGGCCAGGTCTCCCTCTGTTCATTCTCACCATTCTTCTGTTTCAAGGCATGCCCAACCCACCCACCCTGATGACTGTGTTAGAAAGGGAGCGCAATAGATTGAGAGTGGAACAATCCAGGCTGAAGCTCAAGAAGCAACAGCTGGATTTAGATAGACAGTCCTTAGAGATAGAAAGAGAACGACAGAAATTGGGTTTTGAAACCATGGTGGCAGCAGCAGTATTCCAAATTGTCATCCTGCAAAACAGAATGATTCTGGGAATCTGCACAAGATAGTTCCCCCTTACAAGGAGGGGGATGACATTAACAAGTGGTTTGCTGCACTTGAGAGGGCCTGTGTTGTACAGGAGGTCACTCAAAGGCAGTGGGCTGCTATCCTATGGCTATCTTTCAGTGGAAAGGGTAGGGATAGGCTCCTTACTGTAAAGGAAAGTGATGCCAATAATTTCACAGTTCTTAAGAATGCACTCCTAGATGGTTATGGCTTAACCACTGAACAGTACAGGATGAAGTTCAGAGAAACCAAAAAGGAGTCTTCACAAGACTGGGTAGACGTTGTTGACCATTCAGTGAAGGCCTTGGAGGGGTGGTTACATGGCAGTAAAGTTTCTGACTATGAAAGCCTGTATAACTTAATCCTGAGAGAGCATATTCTTAATAATTGTGTGTCTGATTTGTTACACCAGTACCTGGTAGACTCTGATCTGACCTCTCCCCAAGAATTGGGAAAGAAGGCAGACAAATGGGTCAGAACAAGGGTGAACAGAAAAGTTCATACAGGGGGTGACAAAGATGGCAAGAAGAAGGATGGTAAGTCTTCTGACAAGGGTGGGGACAAATCTACAAATGAGTCTTCATCAGGCCCACAAGAACACTCTGGTGGGGGTGGTGGGCCCAAATCCTCTTCAAATCAAAACAAAGAAAAGAAACCTTGGTGCTATTTATGTAAAATAAAAGGCCATTGGACAACAGATCCCAGCTGTCCAAAGAAAAGCACCAAGCCTCCTACCACTACAACCCTTGCTGCTACACCTAGTGCCCCTATTAATAGCAGTGGTGGTGGGAGCAAACCTACTAATAGCCAATCCAAGGGAGTAGCTGGGCTCACTTTTGGTAATTTAGTTGGGGTTGGTCTTGTTAGGGAGACCACAGAGGCTGTGTTAGTCTCTGAGGGGGCTATTGATTTAGCCACCTTGGTTGCTTGTCCCCTTAACATGGATAAGTACAAGCAACTACCCCTAATAAATGGTGTTGAGGTTCAGGCCTACAGGGACACAGGTGCCAGTGTTACCATGGTAATAGAGAAACTGGTCCACCCTGAACAACACCTACTTGGTCACCAGTACCAAGTAACCGATGCTCATAACAACACACTTAGCCACCCCATGGCTGTTGTAAATCTCAACTGGGGGGGGGGTTACTGGTCCAAAGAAAGTTGTGGTTGCCTCAGATTTACCTGTAGACTGTCTACTAGGGAATGATTTAGAGACATCAGCTTGGTCAGATGTGGAGTTGGAGGCTCATGCAGCAATGCTGGGCATTCCAGGGCATATTTTTGCTTTAACAAGGGCTCAGGCCAAAAAGCAAAAAGGACAGGGTAACTTGGATCCTGGAAGAATGGACCAAGTGCTCCCTAAAGCTAGGGTTAGTAAAGGTAAAACACTACCTACTATCCCTCCCTCTACAGTGGATTCAACTTCTGAGGAAGAAGAATTTCCACCCTGTGCAGAACCTACATCAGAGGAGCTGGAAGCAGACACTGCTGAGCTTTTGGGTGAAGGGGGGCCTGCCAGGGAGGAGCTGAGTGTGGCACAGCATACCTGTCCCACACTAGAGGGTCTAAGGCAGCAAGCTGTCAAACAAGCAAATGGGGATGTCAGTGACTCTCACAGAGTTTACTGGGAGGACAACCTTTTGTATACTGAAGCAAGGGATCCAAAACCTGGAGCTGCCAGGAGATTGGTGATTCCTCAGGAATACAGAAAGTTCCTCCTAACTCTAGCCCACGACATTCCCTTAGCTGGACATTTGGGGCAAACGAAAACTTGGGACAGGCTTGTCCCCTTGTTTCATTGGCCTAGAATGTCAGAGGACACAAAGGAATTTTGTAAGTCCTGTGAAACCTGTCAAGCCAGTGGCAAAACAGGTGCACTCCAAAGGCACCCCTTATTCCACTGCCTGTGGTTGGGGTTCCCTTTGAAAGGGTAGGAGTTGACATAGTTGGCCCCCTTGACCCTCCTACTGCTTCAGGCAATAGGTTTATCTTGGTGGTAGTGGACCATGCCACCAGATATCCTGAAGCAATTCCTCTAAGGACCACTACAGCTCCTGCAGTGGCAAAGGCCCTCCTGGGAATCTTTTCCGGGGTGGGCTTCCCAAAAGAGGTGGTATCAGACAGGGGAAGCAATCTCATGTCTGCTTACTTAAAGGCCATGTGGAAGGAATGTGGTGTGACATACAAGTTCACCACACCCTATCATCCACAAACAAATGGACTGGTGGAGAGATGTAACAAAACTCTCAAAGGTATGATAATGGGACTCCCTGAAAAACTCCGCAGGAGATGGGATATCCTGTTACCTTGCCTCCTTTTTGCTTACAGGGAGGTACCCCAAAAAGGAGTGGGCTTCAGCCCCTTTGAACTCCTATTTGGACACCCTGTAAGAGGTCCCCTAACACTTGTTAAGGAGGGTTGGGAACAACCTTTAAAAGCTCCAAAGACATAGTGGACTATGTACTTGGCCTAAGTTCTAGGATGGCTGAGTACATGAAAAAGGCCAGTAAAAACCTTCAGGCCAGCCAAGAGCTCCAAAAGCAATGGCATGACCAGAAGGCTGTTTCGGTTCAGTACCAACCAGGGCAGAAAGTGTGGGTCTTGGAGCCTGTGGCCCCAAGAGCACTCCAAGACAAATGGAGTGGACCCCACATAATTGTTGAAAAGAAGGGAGAAGTCACCTACTTAGTTGGCTTAAGCACTGCCAGGAGTCCCCTTAGGGTGCTCCATGTCAATCGCCTGAAACCCTACTATGACAGGGCTGATCTCACCCTGCTCATGGCAACAGATGAGGGACAGGAAGAAGAGAGTGACCCTCTCCCTGATCTCTTCTCTTCCACAGAACAAGATGCTCTAGTGGAAGGTGTAGCTTTGGCAGATTGTCTTACTGCTGAGCAGAAAGACCACTGCATAAATCTCCTGGGTCAGTTTTCTGAACTCTTCTCTACTGTGCCAGGCACCACTTCTTGGTGTGAGCACACTATAGATACTGGAGACAGCTTGCCTGTCAAAAGTAAAATCTATAGGCAGCCTGACCATGTCAGAGACTGCATACAGCAAGAAGTGCAGAAAATGCTTGAACTGGGAGAGGTTGAGCACTCTGAAAGTCCATGGGCCTCTCCTGTGGTACTTGTACCAAAACCTCATTCCAAGGATGGAAAGAAGGAAATGTGGTTTTGTGTAGACTATAGAGGTCTCAACCAGGTAACCAAAACTGATGCTCACACTATAACCAGGGCAGATGAGCTAATAGATACACTGGCATCTGCCAAGTATCTAAGCACCTTTGATTTGACTGCAGGGTATTGGCAGATCAAGTTATCAGAGGATGCAAAAGCAAAAAAAGCATTTTCAACCATTGGAGGCCATTACCAATTCACAGTAATGCCTTTTGGATTGAAAAATGCACCTGCCACTTTTCAAAGGTTGGTAAACACAGTCCTGCAAGGGCTGGAAGCTTTTAGTGCAGCATATCTAGATGATATAGCTGTCTTTAGCTCCAGCTGGGATGATCACCTGGTCCACCTATGGAAAGTTTTGGAGGCCCTGCAGAAGGCAGGCCTCACTATCAAGGCTTCAAAGTGCCAGATAGGGCAGGGGAAAGTGGTTTATCTGGGACACCTGGTAGGTGGAGAACAGATTGCACCACTTCAGGGGAAAATCCAAACTCTTATAGATTGGGTTCCCCCCACAACTCAGACCCAGGTGAGAGCCTTCTTAGGCCTCACTGGGTATTAGAGGAGGTTCATAAAGAACTATGGCTCCATTGCAGCCCCTCTTAATGACCTCACATCTAAGAAAATGCCTAAAAAGGTATTGTGGACAGCTAGCTGTCAGAAAGCTTTTGAGGAGCTGAAGCAGGCCATGTGCTCTGCACCTGTCCTGAAAAGCCCCTGTTACTCCCAAAAATTCATTGTCCAAACTGATGCATCTGAATTAGGGGTAGGGGCAGTCTTATCACAACTTAATTCTAAGGGCCAGGATCAACCTGTTGCTTTTATCAGCAGGGGGTTGACCCCTAGAGAAAAGCGTTGGTCTGCCATAGAGAGGGAGGCCTTTGCTGTGGTCTGGGCACTGAAGAAGTTGAGGCCATACCTGTTTGGCACTCACTTCATTGTTCAGACAGACCACACACCTCTACTTTGGCTAAAACAAATGAAAGGTGAAAACCCTAAATTGTTGAGGTGGTCCATATCCCTACAGGGAATGGATTATACAGTGGAACATAGACCTGGGAGTACCCACTCCAATGCAGATGGACTCTCCAGATATTTCCACTTAGACAATGAAGACTCATCAGGTCGTGGCTAGTCTTATTGTCCTTCGTTTGGGGGGGGGGGTTGTGTAGGAAAGTTCCATCTTGCCTGGCATGTGTCCCCCATATTTCACTGTATATATGTTGTTTTAGTTGTATGTGTCACTGGGACCCTGCCAGCCAGGGCCCCAGTGCTCATAAGTGTGCACTGTATGTGTTACCTGTGTTATGACTAACTGTCTCACTGAGGCTCTGCTAATCAGAACCTCAGTGGTTATGCTCTCTCATTTCTTTCAAAATTGTCACTAACAGGCTAGTGACCAATTTTACCAATTTACATTGGCATACTGGAACACCCTTATAATTCCCTAGTATATGGTACTGAGGTACCCAGGGTATTTGGGTTCCAGGAGATCCCTATGGGCTGCAGCATTTATTTTGCCACCCATAGGGAGCTCTGACAATTCTTACACAGGCCTGCCACTGCAGCCTGAGTGAAATAACGTCCATGTTATTTCACAGCCATTTTACACTGCACTTAAGTAACTTATAAGTCACCTATATGTCCAACCTTTACCTGGTAAAGGTTGGGTGCTAAGTTACTTAGTGTGTGGGCACCCTGGCACTAGCCAAGGTGCCCCCACATTGTTCAGGGCCAATTCCCCAGACTTTGTGAGTGCGGGGACACCATTACACGCGTGCACTATACATAGGTCACTACCTATGTATAGCTTCACAATGGTAACTCCGAACATGGCCATGTAACATGTCTAAGATCATGGAATTGCCCCCCCCAATGCCATCCTGGTATTGGGGAGACAATCCCATGATTCCCCGGGTCTCTAGCACAGACCCGGGTACTGCCAAACTGCCTTTCCCGGGGTTTCACTGCAGCTGCTGCTGCTGCCAACCCCTCAGACAGGTTTCTGCCCTCCTGGGGTCCAGCCAGGCTTGGCCCAGGAAGGCAGAACAAAGGACTTCCTCAGAGAGAGGGTATTACACCCTCTCCCTTTGGAATAAGGTGTCAGGGCTGGGGAGGAGTAGCCTCCCCCAGCCTCTGGAAATGCTTTGATGAGCACAGATGGTGCCCATCTCTGCATAAGCCAGTCTACACCGGTTCAGGGATCCCTCAACCCTGCTCTGCCGTGAAACTGGACAAAGGAAAGGGGAGTGACCACTCCCCTGACCTCCCCTGGGAGGTGCCCAGAGCTCCTCCAGTGTGCTCCAGACCTCTGCCATCTTGGAAACAGAGGTGCTGCTGGCACACTGGACTGCTCTGAGTGGCCAGGGCCAGCAGGTGACGTCAGAGACTCCTTCTGATAGGCTCCTCCAGGTGTTGCTAGCCTATCCTCTCTCCTAGGTAGCCAAACCTCCTTTTCTGGCTATTTAGGGTCTCTGCTTTGGGGAATTCCTGAGATAACGAATGCAAGAGCTCATCAGAGTTCCTCTGCATCCCTCTCTTCACCTTCTGCCAAGGAATCGACTGCTGACCGCGCTGGAAGCCTGCAAAACTGCAACAAAGTAGCAAAGATGACTACTGCGACCTTGTAACGCTGATCCTGCCACCTTCTCGACTGTTTTCCTGGTGGTGCATGCTGTGGGGGTAGTCTGCCTCCTCTCTGCACTAGAAGCTCCGAAGAAATCTCCCGTGGGTCGACGGAATCTTCCCCCTGCAACCGCAGGCACCAAAGAACTGCATCACCGGTCCTCTGGGTCTCCTCTCAGCACGACGAGCGAGGTCCCTTGAACTCAGCAACTCTGTCCAAGTGACTCCCACAGTACAGTGACTCTTCAGTCCAAGTTTGGTGGAGTTAAGTCCTTGCCTCCCCACGCCAGACTGCATTGCTGGGAACCGCGTGTTTTGCAGCTACTCCGGCTCCTGTGCACTAACTGAGGATTTCCTTTGTGCACAGCCAAGCCTGGGTCCCCGGCACTCTAACCTGAATTGCACGACCTCCTGAGTTGTCCTACGGCTTTGTGGGACCCTCTTGTGCAACTTCGGGTGAGCTCCAGTTCACTCCACTTTGTAGTGCCTGTTCCGGCACTTTTGCGGGTGCTGCTTGCTTCTGAGTGGGCTCCTTCTCTTGCTGGGCGCCCCTTCTGTCTCCTCTCGCAATTGGCGACATCCTGGTCCCTCCTGGGCTACAGCAGCATCCAAAAACCCTAACCGTGACCCTTGCAGCTAGCAAGTCTTGTTTGCGGTCCTTCTGCACGAAAACACTTCTGCACGACTCTTCACGACGTGGGACATCCATCCTCCAAAGGGGAAGTTTCTAGCCCTTGTCGTTCCTGCAGAATCCTCAGCTTCTACCATCCAGTGGCAGCTTCTTTGCACCCACAGCTGGCATTTCCTGGGCATCTGCCCACTCCCAACTTGATCGTGACTCTTGGACTTGGTCCCCTTGTTCCACAGGTACTCTCGTCAGGAAATCCATCGTTGTTGCATTGCTGGTGTTGTTGTTTGTGGCAGAATTCCCCTATCACGACTTCTGTGCTCTTTGGGGAATTTAGGTGCACTTTGCACCCACTTTTCAGGGTCTTGGGGTGGGCTATTTTTTCTAACCCTCACTGTTTTCTTACAGTCCGAGCGACCCTCTACGAGGTCACATAGGTTTGGGGTCATTCGTGGTTCGCATTCCACTTCTAGAGTATATGGTTTGTGTTGCCCCTATCCCTATGTGCTCCCATTGCATTCTATTGTGACTATACATTGTTTGCACTGTTTTCTATTGCTATTACTGCATATTTTGGTATTGTGTACATATATCTTGTGTATATTTGCTATCCTCATACTGAGGGTACTCACTGAGATACTTTTGGCATATTCTTATAAAAATAAAGTACCTTTATTTTTAGTATATCTGTGTATTGTGTTTTCTTATGATATTGTGCATATGACACTAGTGGTACTGTAGGAGCTTCACTCGTCTCCTAGTTCAGCCTAAGCTGCTCTGCTAAGCTACCTTTTCTATCAGCCTAAGCTGCTAGACACCCCTCTACACTAATAAGGGATACCTGGGCCTGGTGCAAGGTGTAGGTACCCCTTGGTACTCACTACAAGCCAGTCCAGCCTCCTACAGTCTTTTGCCAACATTGCCGTGATTGCGGGCACCGAAAGACTACCAGTGTTGGCAGTATCCTGTCCGCCATATTAAGAGTCCACAATGAAGACTGCCAAAAAACAGAAACAAATCTGACACTGCCAGGACACTGGTGGGCGGGAAAGATGCGGTTCCACCACCAGCCAAGCGACGCCGAACATGACCCACAAATCAGCACAGCGGTCATTGCATGGTCGAAAACCATTCACGGTGGAAAACCATTCACGCCATGGTCAAAAACTCACCTCCACCAGAACACAGCACCACATTGGACAATACGAATACCCCACACCTGAGACACATACAAACACACCACACACAACTGCTCACTCCACTATATAACACACCCTCACACACTCCACAATGCTTTGCAACCACAACTACCAAACACAGACAGCGAGGAGCACACCAAAGGAGGACACTGCACGTCGATACCAAAGGCACCAACACACTTCTCACGCATCACACACCACACAACTGCACCAGCAATACAATACATACATTGCCACCACACTCAAACACCAGATACCATCAGCACACACAACCAAACACCCTCCACCCCACCAGCCACCCTACACCGCACCCTTGCACACAACACACACTACCACTCACAACCACCACATCCTGCCCAAATCACCCACGCTTCACAGACGAAGAGCTGAGGGTCAAGGTTGATGAAATCATCAGGGTAGAGCCACAACTGTTTGGAGTAGAGGTACAGCAGACATCCATAGCCAGGAAAATACAGTTATGGCAGTGAATCGTCTACAGGGTCAACTCAGTGGGCAGCCATCCACGCACAAGGGAGGACATCAGGAAGAGGTGGAATGACCTACGGGGGAAGGTGTGTTCCATGGCCTCATGACACCAAATAGCTGTACAGAAGACTGGTGGTGGGCCCCACCTCCTCCCCAAGAGTTTGCAACTTGGGAGGAGTAGGTCTTGGCAATACTGCATCCAGAGGGCCTGCATGTAATACCCGGAGGGCTGGAGTCTGGTAGGTCACTAACACTCCCCGCGCACCAAGTATAACTCCCCAGCATGCTTTCTCACCAATCTATTACTTCCCAAGTCACCCTATCTACCACTCCACCTCACACCAAATCATCTCACACCCCTCACCTGTATGCCACACCACCACCCAGCCACAATGCCCACACAGTACCTCCCAAGTGCATGGATAGCACTGCCAAATACAATCACTACACGTCCCGCAATGCACCAGCCCATCTACAAATAAACCTGTTATGTCCACTGCACAGTGCAGCACCTGCATGTATAACTATTGTACCTGCCATATCAACTGGATGCTTCAACAGAGGGTGGGCACATGACAATGGTAGAAATGCAATCCCCATTCCTCAAAGCCCAATGGAACAAGGGACTTACCCCACAATCCAACATCCACAAACAATGCCTGTGGTGCTGCATCAGTCATAGTCATAACTGGGAATCAAGTCAAGCCACTGTACGCATCAGACAAAGAGACAATCAATCACACCTCCACCAGGTAACACTTTTCCGCTTCATCCAGGTACCACTGCCACCATGGAGATGGTGCCAGAGAATGCCAGCACTCCCCAGGATGAAGGCCCCAGTGATGACTGCAGCTCAGGATGTCTGGACATTGACAATCTACCTGGCCCATCGGGGACACCTGGTCAGTCCACCACCCCCAGTCTCACTCTGCCCACATCCAACCTCTCCACCCTGTGGCAATAACAGTGAAACCAACCCCTCATCCCCAAACCTGTGTCACAAGGACTGGTCAATCAGTAGTTGTGCCCCACAGTACAGGGACCAGAGTTGGCCCCTCACACCCAAGACAGTGAATGTCCTGGTGAACCCCGGAGTGGGCACATCATGCCAGTGGCACAGGTACAGGGTGGCAGGAGGCATGAGAGGGCATCTGTGGGCCAGAGGACTGGGCAGTCAAAGGAGCAAACTGACCAGAAAAGCCATCTCCCAAGTCCTGGGAGCATGCAAGCAATTCCAGGACAAGATGAGCCAAATACTCGCCATCCTGAGGGAAAACCAAAGGCTGCAGAGGGAACTTCACCAGGAGGCCATGCAGCAGTGGCAGGCACTCAGTGCCTCCATGGCCGCTATTGGAGGGGTGCTCAGGGACCTCCCCAATATCCTGCGTCCCACCTCCACCTAGAATCAGGCCCCTACCACTGGCAGCCCCTTATCTTAGTCATGCACATCAGCGGCAGCCAGTGGACTGACGGCCCTCCCAGTGCAGCCACAGACCACTGACACCCCTCCCCCTGTAGCTGAGGAACCCCCAGCAAACATGTTCATCCATCCAGGCATCCGGCTAAAGCAGATGCAAAGACCAAACCCACTGCCTGGAAGTAAGCCTCTCCTAAACATCCCCCTTTTGTGCCACTGACACATCCTATTGACTGTTCTATGACATTACTCCATTTTACCTATGGCCCTTGGACACTGGACCTGTACTACCTGCAGCAACGCCATCCACTCCAATGGTTTCATCCACCATGACCGTACTCATCAACTAATGGACAAAATATGCACAATAAACACTGCAGATCCCAGCAAATGCATTTGTGTATTAATAATTTGATGTACAAATGTGTGTTCAGCAAAATGTCATGTGTGGTAATACCCCGCAGACAATAGCCAGTGCAAAATACTGTAGAGGGAGGCATCCTCTGCAGTATCAGAGCACAACAGAGATGTCACAATAGTCAGTTGAACGAGAGACAGTAGTCCAGACACACACCAGTGTAGATGAAGTAATCAAATCTGAAAAATGCACAACACAGGAACACAAATCAGGAAGTGAGACATGGTAGCACTCTAAGAACAAATGCAGTCCAAAATTGTGTTGGCCATTGTGGATTGGCAAGGCAACAGGGCACAACTGATTACACCTCTACATCAACAAATACAATAAATAGCTGTGGCTGACAGCTGTAATGGGCTCAACTCAACAACTTCAACTGTTAGCAAAGGCAGGCAACTTGATATGAATAGGTCAGGCGACTGCTAGGAGAGTAACGGATACACTGCACACAGTCCATAGCTGGACTCACATCTGGACATGAGATGACAGGGAAAAAATCACACTATAGGACAGTCCTCAGAAGATGTTTGCCTAGCATCCTGCATAGGGAACATATGGCAGAATTGAGAACAATTACACAGCTCCTGACATACAATCAAACAGCTATCACCACCCACACAGAGGAATGGGTAAATGGAACATCTGCACTGATGTAAATGGCCAGGACTGGCTTAGTAATTTCTCCAAGTAAAAGTATATCGCCTGCTCCAACAACACAACATACTGTATGGCACTGGAAGTACTGATTGATTAGCTCCATCCTAGAGTGTGCTGCACCATCCTCATCTGCCTCCTTGTAGGAAAGTACCATCTTGCCTGGCATGTTACCCCCATTCTTCACTGTATATATGTTGTTTTAGTTGTATGTGTCACTGGGACCCTGGTAACCCAGGCCCCAGTGCTCATAAGTGTGCCTGAATGTGTTACCTGTGTAGTGACTAACTGTCTCACTGAGGCTCTGCTAATCAGAACCTCAGTGGTTATGCTCTCTCATTGCTTTCTAAATTGTCACTGACAGGCTAGTGACTATTTTTACCAATTTACATTGGCTTACTGGAACACCCTTATAATTCCCTAGTATATGGTACTGAGGTACCCAGGGTATTGGGGTTCCAGGAGATCCCTATGGGCTGCAGCATTTCTTTTGCCACCCATAGGGAGCTCTGACAATTCTTACACAGGCCTGCCACTGCAGCCTGAGTGAAATAACGTCCACGTTATTTCACAGCCATTTTACACTGCACTTAAGTAACTTATAAGTCACCTATATGTCTAACCTTTACCTGGTAAAGGTTAGGTGCAAAGTTACTTAGTGTGAGGGCACCCTGGCACTAGCCAAGGTGCCCCCACATTGTTCAGAGCCAATTCACTGAACTTTGTGAGTGCGGGGACACCATTACACGCGTGCACTACATATAGGTCACTACCTATATGTGGCTTCACCATGGTAACTCCGAATATGGCCATGTAACATGTCTATGATCATGTAATTGCCCCCTCTATGCCATCCTGGCATTGTTGGTACAATTCCATGATCCCAGTGGTCTGTAGCACAGACCCTGGTACTGCCAGACTGCCCTTCCTGGGGTTTCTCTGCAGCTGCTGCTGCTGCCAACCCCTCAGACAGGCAGCTGCCCTCCTGGGGTCCAGCCAGGCCTGGCCCAGGATGGCAGAACAAAGAACTTCCTCTGAGAGAGGGTGTGACACCCTCTCCCTTTGGGAAATGGTGTGAAGGCAGGGGAGGAGTAGCCTCCCCCAGCCTCTGGAAATGCTTTGTTGGGCACAGATGTGCCCAATTCTGCATAAGCCAGTCTACACCGGTTCAGGGACCCCTTAGCCCCTGCTCTGGCGCGAAACTGGACAAAGGAAAGGGGAGTGACCACTCCCCTGACCTGCACCTCCCCTGGGAGGTGTCCAGAGCTCCTCCAGTGTGCTCCAGACCTCTGCCATCTTGGAAACAGAGGTGCTGCTGGCACACTGGACTGCTCTGAGTGGCCAGTGCCACCAGGTGACGTCAGAGACTCCTGCTGATAGGCTCCTTCAGGTGTTAGGAGCCTTTCCTCTCTCCTAGGTAGCCAAACCCTCTTTTCTGGCTATTTAGGGTCTCTGTCTCTGGGGAAACTTTAGATAACGAATGCATGAGCTCAGCCGAGTTCCTCTGCATCTCCCTCTTCACCTTCTGATAAGGAATCGACCGCTGACCGCGCTGGAAGCCTGCAAACCTGCAACATAGTAGCAAAGACGACTACTGCAACTCTGTAACGCTGATCCTGCCGCCTTCTCGACTGTTTTCCTGCTTGTGCATGCTGTGGGGGTAGTCTGCCTCCTCTCTGCACCAGAAGCTCCGAAGAAATCTCCCGTGGGTCGACGGAATCTTCCCCCTGCAACCGCAGGCACCAAAAAGCTGCATTACCGGTCCCTTGGGTCTCCTCTCAGCACGACGAGCGAGGTCCCTCGAATCCAGCGACACCGTCCAAGTGACCCCCACAGTCCAGTGACTCTTCAGCCCAAGTTTGGTGGAGGTAAGTCCTTGCCTCACCTCGCTGGGCTGCATTGCTGGGAACCACGACTTTGCAAGCTACTCCGGCCCCTGTGCACTTCCGGCGGAAATCCTTTGTGCACAGCCAAGCCTGGGTCCACGGCACTCTAACCTGCATTGCACGACTTTCTAAGTTGGTCTCCGGCGACGTGGGACTCCTTCGTGCAACTTCGGCAAGCACCGTTTCACGCATCCTCGTAGTGCCTGTTTCTGGCACTTCTCCGGGTGCTACCTGCTTCAGTGAGGGCTCTTTGTCTTGCTCGATGTCCCCTCTCTCTGCAGGTCCAATTTGCGACCTCCTGGTCCCTCCTGGGCCCCAGCAGCGTCCAAAAACGCCAAACGCACGATTTGCGTGTAGCAAGGCTTGTTGGCGTCTATCCGGCGGGAAAACCCTTCTGCACGACTCTCCAAGGCGTGGGGGATCTATCCTCCAAAGGGGAAGTCTCTAGCCCTTGTCGTTCCTGCAGTATTCACAGTTCTTCAGCCTAGTAAGAGCTTCTTTGCACCAACCGCTGGCATTTCTTGGGCATCTGCCCATCTCCGAGTTGCTTGTGACTTTTGGACTTGGTCCCCTTGTTCCACAGGTACCCTCAGTCAGGAATCCATCGTTGTTGCATTGCTGATTTGTGTTTTCCTTGCATTTTCCCTCTAACACGACTATTTTGTCCTTAGGGGAACTTTAGTGCACTTTGCACTCACTTTTCAGGGTCTTGGGGAGGGTTATTTTTCTAACTCTCACTATTTTCTAATAGTCCCAGCGACCCTCTACAAGGTCACATAGGTTTGGGGTCCATTCGTGGTTCGCATTCCACTTTTGGAGTATATGGTTTGTGTTGCCCCTATCCCTATGTTTCCCCATTGCATCCTATTGTAACTATACATTGTTTGCACTGTTTTCTAAGACTATACTGCATATTTTTGCTATTGTGTATATATATCTTGTGTATATTTCCTATCCTCTCACTGAGGGTACACT
Source organism: Pleurodeles waltl (assembly GCF_031143425.1). Lineage (NCBI taxonomy): Eukaryota > Metazoa > Chordata > Amphibia > Caudata > Salamandridae > Pleurodeles > Pleurodeles waltl. The sequence continues at coordinate 899,191,428 of NC_090444.1, read as the reverse complement.
CTAAGATACTTTGGCATATTGTCATAAAAATAAAGTACCTTTATTTTTAGTATAACTGTGTATTGTGTTTTCTTATGATATTGTGCATATGACACTAAGTGGTACTGTAGTAGCTTCACACGTCTCCTAGTTCAGCCTAAGCTGCTCTGCTAAGCTACCATTATCTATCAGCCTAAGCTGCTAGACACCCTATACACTAATAAGGGATAACTGGGCCTGGTGCAAGGTGCAAGTACCCCTTGGTACTCACTACAAGCCAGTCCAGCCTCCTACACTCCTCATCACTTTCCATATCACCATCACCACCAGCACCCACTTCCTCATCCTACAGAAATGGAATGTGACGTTGTAGGGCCAGATTGTGGAGCATGCAGCAGGAAACTATGATCTGGCACACCTTTTGGGGCCTGTAGAGGAGGGCACCTCTATAGACATGGAGACACTGGAATCGAGTCTTAAGAAGGCCAAAAGTCCTTTCAATCACACCGCTCGTCCTGTTATGGGCCTCATTGTAACGTGGCTCGGTATCCGTGGCAGGGAACCTTACTGATGTTACCAGATAGGGCAGGTTAGGATAGCCGGAGTCACCTGTACGAATAAAGGCAGGGCATGTTACAAACCAGGGACAGCCACAGTGAAAAATATGCTGACAGATGCTTCAACAGAGATACACATCCATATTGATACCTACCTATGAGCCAAGCCATTGCTGTTCCTCATTAGGTAGGCGTCATGCACAGATCCTGTGAATTTGGCACATACTTGGGAAATGTACTGGTCTGCCAAACACACCACCTGCACGTTAATAGAGTGAAAGTTTTTCAGGTTTCTATATACTTGTCCGTTTACAGAGGGAGGAACCAAAGCAATATGGATGCCATCAATTGCGCTCATGAAGTGAGGAATGTGTCCAAGGTCATAGAAGTCTGCCTTTACAGTGGCCTAATCCGCAGTATGGGGAAACCTGATGTAGCTGTCCATGTGTTTTATGAAAGCAGACAGTACATCCTACGAAACGAAACTGAACGTGGGCTGTGACATCCCTGCAGCCAAGCCCACTGTGACCTGAAAGGACCAGTGTTGCTAGGAAGTGTAGTACCGTCAAGACTTGTAATGTGTGAGGGAAGGCATAGGGATTGCAGATGGCAGGCAGTAGATCTGGCTCCAACTGGGTACAGAGCTCCATTATGGTGACACAATGCAGGCTTTAGGTATAGACGATGTGTCTCACTTCCAAGGTAGCGAGGTTGACCAGCGGACGGTGCAGTTCTCATTCTCCTCATTGCATGGTATCTAGGATGGAGAGCAGAGGATGTAGTTTGTGATTAGCACTCCATACATGTTAGATGTACAAAATGTTGTGCCACATACCAAACTATGCATACATGCCTGCACATGTGGCACACACTACATTGTGTATGCAGGAGGGCCATTTCTGCCATGTGTGCTGGCCATTGTTGGCCCTGTACGTTGTTTGTGCCACACAACACATGTGATGTCCCATGTTGTCTGCACATATGGGTCGCGCATGGGACATGTATGTAGATTTTACAGTGATCTATGGGGCTACACCTCCTACGAGGCAGCTAGTAGGTGTACATGCAGTTCATGTGACCTCCACTCATATTACAGCACTGTGCGCAGAATGTGACATGTATATATTGATACATGATGGTACAACATGGGCCTGCGCAGCATTCTGGGCATATTAGTACCATGGTGCAATTATTTTTCAACAACAAGCCATTTATTGTACAGAACATGGCAGGCCTCTGTCCTGCAGCACTGGACAGATGGAAGTGATGCAAGTCCGATGGCGTATGCCTTCATAGTGCTAGGTGGGCGCAGCCATCGTGCAACATCTCATTGGTTCACATTGCTGCCTATGGGGGACTGGGGCCAATGATGATCACCATCAGCGGTGACGGTAATGTACAATGCAGCAGTGACTGACATTTTCTACCTCTTAGCTCACTTGACTCCTGACACTCCTGCAGGCAACACCTCCACTACGTGAGCTGCTGCGTACTATCTCGGGGAGCCATCATGCCACGTCCTGTAGGTGATAGGGCCCTGGCTTTCACCCAAGAAGAACTGGAGAAGCAGGTCGATAGGGTCCTACCCCTCTATGGACAGCTGTATGGGGCCCTAGAGGAGCAGGTGAGTCCCATGACATCGTCGTGTGTGGTAGGGGGTTGTGTCATTGTGAATGGGGTAAGCATACCTGCCACGGAGTACATGCATGCTGGGGGCATGGATATTAAGAGTGTGACTCATTACGATGGATGTGGATGGTGATGTGATGTGTCTAATGTGTGTAGGCCAATGCTGTCTACTTTGTGTCAGTCCTAATCACTTTCTCCTCTGTCTGTGTCATCCATCCAGGTCAGCGCCCATCAAAAGAAAGGGATTTGGCGTGCCATGGCCAAGCAAGTACAGACCCTGTGGGTCAATAGCTGGCAGATCCCATATTGTCGGAAGCTGTGAGAGGACCTGAGACGCTGGGCCTGGAAGACCGCGGAGGCCCAGCTGTTGATGTTCTCCCAAGGAGGGAGGGGTGCCCGTCAGACCCAGGCCCCGCTAATGGCCCGCATTTTGGCAGTGATCTATCTTGAGGTGACAGGGCGGTTGAGGCCGCACAGCAGCCACAAGGGGGTGAGTACTGACTGTGACCTGGCCCTTGTCAGACCTTGTGTGGGATTTGGTGGGCTACTACTTAATTACTGTGATTGTGGACAATTGTATACGCACAACGACAATGAGTATCAGTGATCCAGCCAGGGTAAATATGATTGATGTATGACAAGACAATGCTGTCACTAGATTGAAATGTCACATTTTCAAAGGTTTGGGGGATTTTGTCAACCTAAGCATTGTGTCTGTCCAACCATCGGCATCTGTGTATGAGAGGAGTAAGTGCAATCTCATCTGTGTGAGTCTCCTACGTGATCAGATAATGTGGGTCTGGCTTAACGGTACCAGCACAAGAAGACCCTTAATGGGACAGGAGTATTAGTCTGATAGGTGACCATGTAAACATATGTCACCTTCAGAGTGTAGCCATGTGTAGGAACACTGCAATGGGATACTGATACATGATATTACATGAGGGCAGTTTGTACAGCAATTGCTGCTATTGTAGATATCATTGTGTGGACATGGGCTTACAACTATGTGCTGGTACTTGATGTGATAAGTTCCCTGGTGGATCCCTGAAATACCAACATTGTGTGTTCATGTATTTCTTTAGATATTCCAGTCAATTCCTCTGCTGCAATGGTAAGTCACTGCCTTCTTCATATCCATATCTGTACTTGTCTGCACATCTGATGTTTACTGTCCAATACAGCTTTCAATGGCCAATAGGTATCATCATACTTGGACTGTAATTGCAATGGCATGGCCGGCCATGAGTTGTTAAATGAGATTTGCACATGTTCATATCTGTTAATGGAAGTACAGTGTTGACCCTTTTCCACTGTTTCTTCTCTCTCCCTCTCTCACTTTCTCTCAATTTATGTGCATCAGCATCATCTGGCAAAGGAGAAGGGGCACAGGTGAGTGGGGAAGCAGCAGTCCACGGGACCCAGGAGGCTGAATGCAGTGAGGCAGAGGGTCCCAGTGGGACGGCGGGCGAGGGGAGTGCCACGGGGGAGACCAGGTCGTCTAAATCATCCTCGAAATCCTCCTCCAGTGGATACTCCCTGGCGGTGGCTGACCCATCTGGGACCATCCCAGCACCATCAATGTCCACCCCCCCATACAAGCATTGCCCTCCTTGTAGCTCCCCTCCCAGTTTCCCGTGTTCGCTCACCCATGAGGGTGGGAGTCTTCACCGCAGGCACCTCTACCCCAGCCCCGGTCAACCCTGCTGCCCTCAGTGAGGAGGCTATTTACCTCATGAGGTCCATCCCTGTGGGTCAGATCACCATTGTGAATGCCATCCAGGGACTGGCAGCTCAAGTGCAACAGAGCAGTGCGTTCCTGGAAGGCATTCACTGTGCCATGTCTGCCCTGCAGAGATCCTTTCAGACTCTGGCCTCCTCCTTAACGGCAGCCTGTGTTCCTTTGTCTACTGTCCCCCTCAACCTACCTCTTCCCAATCCCTATCCCCTCTCCTCACACCCATCTAGAGCACACTTTCACATAGTCATGCATCCACCACAACAGATATGGTTTCACATGAAAAACACAAGCACCACTGGACCCACCACCAGCATGCACACAGGCAACACCCACATGCAGACACAACAACAACCACTGCCTGCACAGACACCCCACCACTCCATCACAGACACTTCATCACTCACACCTGCTGGCACAACATCAACACTCCCTGATCCAGCCACTACTCCCATTTTACCCAAAGGCACCACAATAGCTGACCCGCAAACATCCACCCCAGTCACCATATCCGCACTCACCACAACCACTGACACCCCACATGCAGCACATCCACCATTCTTGCAGCCATCACCTCAACACACACTCACCCATCCATCATGGCAATTCCCAGGACTTCCTCCTTACCCTGTCCCAAGACATCTAATCTCCCGCACTCACCACCTGTTGGACTTTTGCTTATGCAGGGTCATCCCGAATCTTTTTGCCTCCTGCCTCCTATTTTTTCTGACCTGTCGCTGTTGGCTTTCGAACTCTGAGCACTTTACCACTGCTAACCAGTGCTAAAGTGCATATGCTCTCCGTGTAAATTGTATGTAATTGGTTTATCCATGATTGGCCTATTTGATTTACTAGTAAGTCCCTAGTAAGGTGCACTAGAGGTGCTAGGGCCTGTAAATCAAATTCTACTAGTGGGCCTGCAGCACTGGTTGTGCCACCCACATAAGTAGCTCTGTAATCATGTCCCAGACCTGCCACTGCAGTGTCTGTGTGTGTATTTTTATACTGTAAATTCGACTTGGCAAGTGTACCCACTTGCCAGGCCTAAACCTTCCCTTTTCTTACATGTAAGGCACCCCTAAGGTAGGCCCTAGGAAGCCCCAAGGGCAGGGTGCAGTGTATGGATAAGGTAGGACATATAGTAATGTGGTTTATATGTCCTGACAGTGAAATACTGCCAACTTGGTTTTTCACTGTTGCAAGGCCTGTCTCTCTCATAGGATAATATGGGGGCTACCTTTAAATATGATTAAAGTGTAGATTCCCCTAGAGAGTAGATGGACATGTGGAGTTTGGGGTCCCTGAACTCACAATTTAAAAATACATCTTTTAGTAAAGTTGATTTTAAGATTGTGCGTTTGAAAATGCCACTTTTAGAAAGTGAGCATTTCCTTGCTTATACCATTCTGTGACTCTGCCTTGTTTGTGGATTCCTGTCTGGGTCAGTTTGACAGTTGGGTTGTTTTTCACCTCACACTAGACAGTGACACAAAGGGAGCTGGGGTGTAACCTGCATTTCCTGATTAGCCGTCTCTGCTAGGAGGGAGGGGTGGAGTGGTCACTCTCATCTGAAAGGACTGTGCCTGCCTCTGACAATGCAGACTCCAACCCCCTGTTGTGTCTGAGGCCTTGCCTGGGCAAGGCAGGATTTCACAAGTAGGTGTGAGTCCCCTTTGAAGAAAGGTGACTTCAAAGACTAAAATGGGTATAAGAAGGGCACCCAAATCTACAGACTTTAGAAACACTTCTGGAACCAAGAGGAACCTCTGCCTGGAGAAGAGCTGATAGCTGAGGAAGGTGTGCTGCCCTGCCTGTGACTGTGCTTTGTGGAGCTTTCCTGCACTGCTGCTTCTGCCAGAGTAAGAGGGCAAAGACTGGACTTTGTGTGCCTTCCATCTTGTGACGAAATCTCCAAGGGCTTGAGTTAGAGCTTGCCTCCTGTTGTTTGAAGTCTCAGGGACTGCAAAGACTTCTCTCTGCCAGCACCTGGAGTCTCTGGAGGGACTCCTGCTCTGACAAGTGGTGCCCTATCCAGTCCCTGGGCCCTTGAAAGGAAAGCTAGTGGAAATCCAAGGAAATCGACTTCGGACGACTCCGGACCGACGCCGCTGCTGAATCCAGTGACGCCGCCTGCACCCGACGCCGTAACCTTCGGTGGAACGCGATGCTCTTCGCAGGCCCGACGCCGCTGCAGCCCCGACGCCGCTGCAGCGCCGCTGAAGTCCGCGACTCCGTGGAAGTCGCCGCACCACGTCGTGACCGACGCCGCTCGAAGTGCGCAGATTCAACATTTCGCACAGACGCCGCGATCCCCGACTTCGCGCATCGGCTTGTTTTCACTCTTCACCAAAGGTACTGTACTTGGGGGTCTACACGACTCCGTGTCCGGCGCCGCTGGTGTTGGCTTGTTGGGAACGACTCCGTCACAACGCCGTGTTAACATCTCATCGAAGCATTTTTGTTTCTAAGCGCTATTTTTTTAGTTTAATCTTTAAAAATTCATAACTTGACTTGTGTATGTTGGATTTTTGTCGTTTTGGTCTTATTTTGTTTAGATAAATATTTCCTATTTTTCTAAACTGGTGTTGTGTCATTTTGTAGTGCTTTCATTAAGTTACTGTGTGTGTTGGTACAAATACTTTACACCTAGCACTCTGAAGTTAAGCCTACTGCTCTGCCAAGCTACCACGGGGGTAAGCAGGGGTTAGCTGAGGGTGATTCTCTTTTACCCTGACTAGAGTGAGGGTCCTTGCTTGAACAGGGGGTAACCTGACTGTCAACCAAAAACCCCATTTCTAACATTGGTGATCAGCGGTTGGGATTTGTACTTGGATTTGTACTTGACATACAGTGATTAAGTGTACACTACTGTTTTGATCTCAGACCACTACGTGACCACATACAACGTGTTTGGTGATCTTTCATTTTTCTCTTTGGGACTCCTTTTTTTGTTCTACTTCCATGATTTTGCTAATCCCTTGACTGATTCTTTTTACTTCATTGGGAACTTGTTTTCTGCCGTTGGAACTTTGCACTTGTTGCCATCATGTCTCAATCTGGAGATGCAACAGCTGGAGCTGTGTTTGAATTAGGAAAACTGAAGAGGTACTCAGTTGCTCAATTGAAACAGTTCTGTGAAGATCTTGCCTGTCACGTTAAGAGCTCTGCCAGGAAGAGGGAGCTGCAAGAGGCATTGAGGGCCTGGGTGACAGCCAAGGAAGCTGGGGGGCACACAGAAGATATGGATAGGAAAGTGCAGAGTCTACACCGTGGTGTATTAGAGGTACCTGTTACATCTGGGGGGAGGTTCTCCAGGAGTGGTAGCGGTAGGTCCTTTAAGGGTCTGACTCCTAAAGATGTGCAGGACAGACAGGCAGAAAGGGCTCGCCGGTTGGAGGCAGAAAAGTTGAGGATGCAAAGGGAGTACGACGAGTGGGAAAGGGACTTCGAGATAGAAACTATGATTTTGGCTTATAAGCTAAAACTGGAAAAGCTGGCAGTCAGGTGGGCTGAGTCCAGCTGGAATGGTGGCAGCAACAATTTTATATCCAGTGCTGCTGAAGAAGTGCACATGCCCAGAGATGTGGTGCCTTACTTGAAGGAGGGAGTTAACACACGCCAGGGGGTTCAGGGGTATGAGGTAGCTCCAGTGATGCACAGGGTCCCTGAGGTGGATTGGGAAACTGGCATGGGGAGTCATATTCCTACTGGTGGGAGGGACACTCTACTGACTCTAGGTGAGAGTGACAGGGAGATGTCCTGGTTATGGAGTGTGAAGACATCCCAGAAGAGTGTTGGTTGAGTGTCATGGACAGTCAGGTACTGTCTCACCAGTCTCAGGAGGGTGATGTGGGGTACTTTTTCAAAGCAGAGTCACTGGATGGTTGGGTGAAGGGTACTTTGGTTAATTCATGTAAGGGGCTGAGTAATGTAATTGCTGGAGAGCATATGTCTAGTCCTTATTTTCCAGAGCTACGCCAACACCAGGTGGAGTGTGAGTTCTCTGACCCCAGGGAGCTTACAATGGAGGCAGACCTCTTGGTGAGTACCGGAGAGTCTGAAGAGGCATTTGGGGGGGCTCCTGAGAGGAGTGGTCTAGGTATTTCCTAACCAGGTGAGGTAGGGAAGGATTGTAGTGTCCCAGGTAGGTCCCAGTGTAGTGGGATGGGTGAGGGACCCCATGTCCAGTCTCTGAGGAGAGGGAATGGGGATGGGCTGAGGTCCAAGGTGCCCGAGATCCGGTCCCAGGTCCTGGAGGGTTCCATGAGGGAACACCAGGAGGGGAGCCTAGCCTGTACCATAGGGCCATCTGTTGAGGGAGATCCCACAGTGTCAGGAGAACTTGGGGGGGCGGCTGTAGCCAGCGTCCCACCAGTTCTGGTGTCTGGCAGTACCACTCCTAGTGAGGGGGTGCAGAAGTCCAGACAGAGGGTTGAGAGGGGGTTGCGGACCCCAGTGGAGAACCTGGAGGGTCAGGGGTCAGCTCTGAGAGCAGAGCCCCCCAGGAATGACCTTGGTGAGACCATTTCTGGGTTGGGGGGAATCCAGACTGTCAGATGAGCAGAGGTCAGGAGACCTGCGCCAGCCAGACTCTTGTGTGGCCCTTGGGGACAGTGTGTCCCTTGAGGGGGGTAAGTGTGCCCCCCTGGAAGTCCTGGTGTGCCAGGCAAGGGTTTGACCGCAGGGTGGTGACTCTGGGTTGAATGATCAGGTTCAGGAGGTAAACTCTGACCTGATGGGGGTTAAGTGTGCTCCCAAGGAAGTCCTGGTGCGCCAGGCAGTGGTTCAACCGCAGGGTGGTGACTCTGGGTTGGATGACCAGGTTCAGAGGGTAAACTCTGACATGGTGGGGGGTAGGTATGCCCCCCAGGAATTCCTGGGTTGCCAGGCAGTGGTCCATTCTGTGGGTACAGACCCTGGACTGGAGGATCAGGTGCAGGGGATAAAGCCTGATCTGAAGGGGTGGGCGGTTTGCCCAATCACCCCCCCTGGTGTGATTTCAAGGGGTACTCTCCCTGAGGGGTGGGTGCAGAACCCTGAGAGTAGGGGAAGGGGAGAGAAAGACTCACCCCTGACCCCAGTGCAATCTAAGGGTACAGACCCTGGATTGGAAGGCCAGGTTGAGGGTGTCCCCCCCTGACCTGGAGGAAGGGGCTACTGCTAACAGTGCCCCTACCATGTTGTCTTCTGGGGGGGCCACTCCTAGTTGGGGGGTGCAGGACCACAGAAGAGAGGGCAGGGGGAGGGAAGCCTCACCCCTGTCCCTGGTCCAACCTGAAGGTACAGACCCCAGGTTGGAGGACCAGTTGCAGGTTAACATCCCTGCACTGGTGGAAGAATTGTGCAGGACTGCTTCTACAAGCACCCTGACAATTTTGGACTCTGGGGGTGCCGCTCCTGCAGGGAGGGTACAGAGCCCCAGAGGGGAGGACCAGGGTCAGGTTATCTTCTCTGACCTGGTGGAAGGGAGAGTGGTCAAATGGTGTCAGGCAACTGGGGCTACCGCCCCCCACTCTCCACAGTCACAGTGGGTGGAGAGGCTTGAGGTCAGGCTCTCATCCCTGACAGTCATCAGGGGTCACTGTGGCTTGCTGTCCTGGTGGACAGAGTTGCCCCTGGGGGTGGGACGAGAGTCACACCCCAGGGGTCGAGTGGGCAACACCACTGTGTTGGCCCTGGTGGTACTATCTGCCCATTGCAATACATCTGTGAGAAAAGTTAAGTTAGGCGCTGCACAGGTGGTGTCTGCAGATGTGGAGAAGGGTCACCCATGGGTTAGCTTAGTGGGCCCTGAGAGTATGGACAGAGGGATCCAACTGGAGTCAGGAAGGCGTAGAACTGGAACATGCCCCTGCTGTTGTGGGCCTCGGTCCTTGTTCTATCGCCCCAATCAGGGAAGTACATCAAGGTATTGATTGTTCTCCCCTGGCTTTAGGCTGGTAGGGGGTTGTGTTGGACTTTTGTCGTTTTGGTCTTGTTTTGTTTAGATAAATATTTCCTATTTTTCTAAACTGGTGTTGTGTCATTTTGTAGTGCTTTTATTAAGTTACTGTCTGTGTTGGTACAAATACTTTACACCTAGAACTCTGAAGTTAAGCCTACTGCTCTGCCAAGCTACCAAGGGGGTAAGCAGGGGTTAGCTGAGGGTGATTCTCTTTTACCCTGACTAGAGTGAGGGTCCTTGCTTGAACAGGGGGTAACCTGACTGTCAACCAAAGACCCCATTTCTAACACCACCCAACAGACACCCAGCACACACAAGCATTCCACTCATGCACCTGCACCCATGACACACACAAAGACACATCTAACAACCACTCCCACTTCCTCCACTCCCAAAAACGTTTCCCATGACGGCCCTTGTGTCCTTAAGAAATGTTTCCTTTATGAGTTTACCCATCTCCCTGACCCTCTCCCACTCTGTCAGTCCCCGAAGCACCCTGTATCCCTGCCGAGTTCCAGCCCTTCTACCTCCACCTCCTCCCATGCTCTCCCTGGTATTGCCCATGCTCCTCCCCCTGCCAAGAGGTCCACCCCCAAACCTAAAGTCCCCCCTCCCAAATCCAAACCTAAAGACCCTCCACCGAATCCCAAACCAAAGCACCCCCACCCAAGGGTAAACCCAAGGACCCCCCTCCCAAGCCCAAACCCTCCCTTGACCACCACTGCATCACCCCTGAGGTGCCTGCCTGCCCCTTGATGCCCCGAACTATGTGGAGGTGTATTCGCGGTCAGGAGTCAAGTTGGGGCACTGACACGTCCCATTTGTGCCATGGCACGCTGACAAATATACTGGCCAATGGCCTTTTGACTGTATATAGATATTTATTCTCAATTTTCAGTTTCAATACATCAAGCCCAACCTACCATTGGTGTTGATGATGACTTACTTTTCCTGCCTTTCATTCAACATGTCTGGTTTGTGTATGTGGGCTTTGGTCTGTGGCTGTGTGGATGTTGCGTGTGTTGGTAGTGCTGACTGTTGTGCCTGGAATGCATGTGTGTGTGTGTGTGTGTGGGCCTGCCACTGCTACAGCTGCTACTGATGTGTTTTGTGTGTGATATGATCGTGTGGTTCCATTCATGTTTGTAGCTGAGTTGACCATTGTAGATGGTGTGATGTGTTGTGGTGTGTGTTTCATTGTGTTGTTGTTTTGTGTGCAACTGTGTATGTGGTGATGCCTATGTCATCTGCGTTGTGTGTTGTGTGGGTGTGATTTGGCATTTGGTACATTGTGTGGGTGTGTGCTCTTGTTGATTGGTTGGTTGTGTGTCTTTGCATGTTTTTATCGGTATGTGTTGTCATGTGCACACGGGCTGTGCAATGTGTTGGCAGCCGTTTGTGTAGCTGCAGTTGTGATGTTGTGTGACTCGGTGGTGTTGCGTATATGCGTGTTGGCTTGTGGCGGTGATGTGTGTGTGCGGGGTGGTGTGTGTTTGGCACAATTGATTGCTCATGTGTGTGTTTTCTGTGTGAGTGTATCTGTGTAGGTGTGTGTGTGTGTGTGTTGGTATGGGTGTATGGTTGCGCATGTGTGTGTCCGTTGCAAGCCATCCCAGATGTGTGTGTTGTGTGTGTGTTCTAATACCTTTGCCTCCAATGTGTGCAAGGTGTGTCCACTAACAATTGTTGTCCTCTTAGTCATCCTCGTCGCTGATTCCGAAAACACAGGGCGAGTAGGAGCATTGGGAAGATTTCAAGTTCTGGTTTCATGGCAACTCCGGATGCGTCTGTGTTCCGAAAGGTGAGTGGCTCTTTTATATGTTTAGTTTCCGCAAGGTCTTTGGCAAAAATCCTGGTGGTGTGCAACCTCATTATACACTCGGTGGGAACATCATCCCTGCCGGCCTGGAGATGTCTACCGTCGTCCACACTGACAGTACTGGCGGTGGGTTGGCTGTGTTCAGCTGAGTATACTGCCATGGTCATAATATGGTGGTCTTCTCCACCGGCCCGGCTGCGGTGCGAACGCCATTGCCACCATGCCGCTCCTCGCACCGCCAAACCCATAATAAAGGCCTTATTCTCTAGATGTGAACACACAAACTACTCACCTAGTTTTATGTATCTTTGTCCCATCAAGCATGTAATGATAAACAAAACTCAGACAAATCAGTTAAATGAATAAAAAATTAAATACAGGAAAAGAGAGAAAAACAATAATCTACTGCCGTTAACCTATGTCTCCAGGTGTCACCACGGATACTCTAACCCCTATACCGTATTCAGATATACTTCAGATAAACATCTAGTGCTAGTCCAGTATCTCATGTCCATACATGTCAAGCTGCTATCTTATAATTAGACTCTAACCAATCAATCAAATAAAGATGTATGGAACTCTCTGTCCATGTTTAAACCAGAATCCACAGACCTCAATCTCTCGATCCACCTAGTCTTACATCTCATTGACATCAAAACTCTATCACCTCCGCCTCTATCACTATACACCTGTGAAATTCCTACAAGTCCAATGTTTGAATTGCATGACTCTCATAATAAATGGGCATGCCTTGTCCCTGTTGAACATGGCTCGTAAGTTTTCTTTCCAATTTGATTTTATTGTTCTTTTCATAGAACCAACATATATTTTATGGCATACACCAAATATAGTCTAGTCACAGTAATTCGAATTGCAATTCACAAAAGACAAAATTGCATATGAGTTCTTAGTAGTCCTATCAAAGAGTTTAACAAATTGGTCCTTACAGGGCCCACATTTATAAAAGCCCTTTGGAAGATTGGGCAGCCAGGTTTATCTGGCTGTTATTTCTTGTAGCAGATAGTGTCGCTTGGACTTAATGAGTTTTATAGGGTGCTTGTTTGCCTAAATATAATTTGTGGTCTATCTACTAGCAGTTTAGTTAAATCAACATCAGGTTTCAAAAGATTCCTCTGTTCATCAGAATATTCATTCATTTTCTACTCTTTGTTATACATCTTATGCATTGGTCCTGGTTAGTATCTGATTTATTTTTTGTCCATTAAGAGAGTCAATGTGTCAATACTATCTGCCTTAGTTTTAGCCATTAATAGAGTAGCCTCGGTATAGCCTCTCTCCATGAATATCAGCATTTTTCTTGTGCTTTCTGCAACATAGACTTCATTCTGACTACAGTTTCTCTTGATTCTTCATAGTTCTTCATGAGGAATGTTCATAGCCCGTTGGTTTGGGTGGCATGACTTAGCATGAAGAATGGTATTGCACGCTTGTAATCGATCTTGTGCAACATTTAGTTCAATATCAAGAAACACAACATTAGTAGTACTGTATTCTAGTGTAAGCTCTATATTACATTCATTTCTATTAAAGAAACTGTGATAATTAACCAGTTCTTCAGCAGTTCCATTTCAAATTTCAAAAATAACAACAATATATCTTTCCCACTGAACAATCTTATTATTCGAACAGTACAAGTCATCGTTCCAAGCATATGTTTTTTCAAAGAAACCCATAAAGAGATTAGAGTACAATAGGGCCACACCCGACGCCCATCACCGTACTCTTCTGGTGATACATACAGTCCTGAAAAAGGAAATAAAATGTTCTTCAGCACAAACTCTTTCAGATCCTTAAACACTTGAGTATGTTTCCAAAAACTTACCGATCTAGTGAATGAAAAGCTCTCCAAAGCCTTAAGTCCTCGCCAACGGTTAATTGTAGTGTAAAAACTCTGGCTATCCATAGTAACTAATAGATGACTCGGATCACATGGGATAGCATAAACCTTATCCAACACCTCCTTTGTATTTTAAATCAAGAATGGTAAGGGTTAGACAAATTGTGATAAATGAATATCTAGATATTCCAACAAACTTTCAGTACACAATTGTATTCCAGAAATAATTGGTCTACAGGGATGAATATTAAGATCTTTTTGTATTTTTGTATGAAAAAATAATAATGCCCCTTGAGGTCTTAAGACATAAATATTTATCTTCCTTTTCATCTAGTAACTCCTTGTCATAATATCCTTATCCAATAATGTATAAGCACATTCCTGACTTTTCTTTTTGCCCACTATCTCATAGTCCAAATCACTATTCAACCATCTCAATGCCTCTTGTTCATAATCAACAAAGTTCTTTAGAACCACGTTGTCCCCTTTATCTGCCTTTCTGATAATCACACTATCAGCTTTCAAAAGTAATAATGCCTGTAATTCAAATCTATTCACATTTTTACGACACTTAGACTATTTCACATTCTCAGTGTGACATGATACAGCTTCTTGAAACACAATCATAACAGTGTTAAATTTTAAAATCGGGGTAAAAGTAGATTTCCTTTCAGTCTGGACTTCAAAGGAACTTCATTTTGAGACTCCAAGTCACAAGTTATATCCTCTATTTCCAAATATCACCCTCCTCTAGGCTGTCCTTCAATTATATGTCCAAAAAATATTTGATTTTTATACTAGAGATGCTCCATTTACTTTTCACCATATGGGTCATAGGAATGAAATTGGAAAAAATTAAGCTTTACTTGGTGGACAAACTGTAACAAATCAATTATAATACCAAAGTTATCCCAATGTTGACTTGAACAGACAGAAAGTCATTTTTCGAATACAGAAATCACATCTTCTCTTCGATTTCTCGATTATGAATTATCTATGATTTGACTCTCAGATTTTTGTTGACTGACCTGGTTTGTGATCTCATTTTCACTCTTTCTTCCCTTACTTCCCATTTATGTTTGTTTTTACCATCCCTTTTTATTGTATTTTTCCAAACTCCTCTCCCTTTTCCCAATCCTGGCTAACTCTAAAACAATCATTCTCATTTGGTTTAGTTCTGTTAAAAAATATGACATAGGTCTCATTGTAACATCTCCTCCATCACCACTGACATCTGTTTCAGAACCCCTCAACTCGGATTCACTTACCGAGCTGATACTAGTTGCAGGTCTTGGTTTTCATTCCATTATACAATTACATTTGTGAGCATATGAATGTTCCACCATGCCTATCGCCTTGCTCATCTGTTTTAAATTTTAATGCATTTCTAATTTTCAATTCATCCTGATATTTAGACAATACATCCTGCAAAATGTTGTAATTCTTTTTGGTACCCGCAGCCAAATTTAAACCCATGGTTTGTTATTTATCTTTAAACATTTCTTTTTGAATTTCTATCATTCTGTCCTCTGCTTGCTCAATCAATTGTTTCATCAAACTCATAGATTATTCTCTTAAATACTTTTCACGTTTCTCTGCATGGGCAGTATTCAACTGTTCAACTGCTGGAAAAATATTGACACATTATCCATGAGGGATTCTAGCTGCATCCAAATATTTATGTTAAGTTGTGGCATCACACCATTTTAAAGAGGCTTTCTTCATTAAACTTTCCAATTTCAAAAATAATTCCCTCAAACCTCTCAGTTTCTTCATGCCCACCTCACCTGCTCCTAAGGTCTACCCCTAAACATTTCCCTAGCTAAGTCTTCTTGTTAACCTATAAACTATGACATGCTTAAAAATTTCACAAAAGGGATTACCAATATTAAAATCTCAATATCGATAAATATGCTGTGTCAGTCCCTAATTGTAAAAACAATGAACAAACAATGAAACTGGGCAAGTAATAGGGCTAATCTGTCTAGTGTAACAGTACACACCAAGTTGATAGCTGTCCACTATCAACAGAAGTATAAACATTAAAAATTCCTTAACCTCTTAAGTGCGGGCGTCGGCCACTGGCTGACGCCCACACACCCTCCCTGGTGCGGGTCACGACCAGTGGCCGACACCAGGAAGGGCATTAATAAATCCTCGGGTGCGTCGCACCCGAGGATTTATTTATTTCCCCCCCCCCCCCCGGGAGACACGGAAGCTACTGTGTCTCCCCCCGCCCCCCACCCCCCACCCGCCCCTTTGTGACGTCAGCGCGCCGCGAGGCGCGCTGACGTTGCAAAGGTGTTTTCCCCATGAAAGCAGGAAGCAGCCTTGCGGCCGCTTCCTGCTTTCATGGGGAAAACGGCCTTTTACACGTTCGGGAAGGCCTCGTAAGAAAGGGGAGAGTCTCCCCTTTCTTACGAGGCCTTCCTGAAAGTGTTTCCTGGCCCCCGATCGCAGCTGTGCTGCGATCGGGGGCCAGGAAACACTTTCAGGTTTCCTGGCTCCCCCGATCGCAGCACAGCTGCGATCGGGGGGGTCAGGAAACATTTTGAAAAGGCCTCGTAAGAAAGGGGAGAGTCTCCCCTTTCTTATGAGGCCTTCTGAAACGGTTTCCTGGCCCCCGATCGCAGCACAGCTGCGATCGGGGGCCAGGAAACCCCACTAGACACCAGGGATTTCACTTTTGGGGGGCGCCCCCCCCGGAAAACGGGCCACCCCCCCCCGGCATAATTTTCTTTAAAAAAAAAAAAGGTAGGTGCGATTGCGCCCCCCCCCCAGGGGATTTTTTTTTTTCAAAAAAAAAAAAAAAATGAAATGACAGGGGGTCGCACGTGGGCAGGGTGACCCCCTGTGGGGGCAATTTTTTTTTTAGATGTTGTAGGGTTTCCCTGGGGGCCATTTTGGCCCCCAAGGAAACCATACAACAACTAAAAAAAAATATATGTATATATCTATATATATATATCTATGTAGATAGATATATCTAGGTACATGGATATATCTATAGATATATCTATGTAGATATATATTTATATATATATATATATATATAGGTAGATCTGTATCAAAGAGATTTATAAAGCGTGCTACTCACCTGTGAGGGTCTCAAGGCGCTGGGGGGGGACGGGGGGGAGGGAAACGGGCTAGGAGGTTCACTGTTCAAAAAGCCAGGTTTTGAGGCCCTTCCTGAAAAGAAGTAGGTTTTGGGTCTTGCGAATGTGGGTTGTGAGTGCGTTCCATGTTTTGGGTGCAATGTAGGAGAAGGATCTGCCCCCGGTGGTGGTGTGTTTGATGCGGGGGTCAGAGGCGAGAGAGAGGTCAGCTGAACGGACGTTTCGTGTGGGGGAGTGGAAGGTGACTCGTTGAGGTAGGCAGGGCCTGTGTTGTGGAGTGATTTGTGTGTGAGGATGAGGATCTTGAAGGTGATCCTTTTGTCAATGGGGAGCCAGTGGAGGGATTTGAGGTGTGGAGAGATGTGTTCGTGTCGGTGGAGGTCGAGGATGAGTCGTGCTGCTGAGTTCTGGATGCGTGTAGTTTGCACTTGAGTTTTAGAGTGGTGCCGGCGTAGAGGGCGTTTCTGTAATCAAGCCTGCTGTTGATGAGTGCGTGAGTGACAGTTTTTCTGGTCTCTGTGGGGATCCATTTGAATGTTTTTCAGTATACGGAGTTTGTTGAAGCATGAGGAGGTAAGAGCGTTGATTTGTTGGGTCATAGAGAGGGAGGAGTCTAGGATGATGCTGAGGTTGCGTGCGTAGTTGGCGGGGGTGGGTGCAGGGCCTAGCGTGGTGGGCCACCATGGGGGGTCCCAGGTTTTTTTGGTGAGGGCCAAAGAGGATTATTTCGGTTTTGCTTGAGTTGAGTTTCAGGTGGTTGGCTGTCATATATACATCACTTTTGTCAATATGTGTGTGGTTTCCCTGGGGGGAAAAGGGTCCGACTTGTCTAGTGGCAGTTTTAGTGCCATAAAGAAGCGCAGAAGGTTTATATGCCTACTGCAAAGAGCACATCTGTATTTTATGTAAATAGCTGAGTACATTAGTAAAGTCTATGGAGAGATGAAGGGCACTTTTGCTGGGTGGTAATGAGGGAATCCGAGGAGGAGGGAGTGGGAGCACCAATAATGATTGTTGGACTGGGCGCAGGAGGTGCTAAAGACTGTGACGAATGGTATGTGACAAGGTGTTTTTTGAGTGTCTTGAAAGTACGTGCTGATTGAGGGAAGAAGCGCAGGTAAGGTGGCCTCTACTGTTGCACGTATCTCACACACACCATCGATTTTGTGACTGTCTACGTAGGCTAGTGTTTTAGAGCAACAGTTTAGCCAATAGCAGAGATGGTATCTTGATGGATGACTGCTGCCTGCACTCGGGTTATAGAGGACCGCTCTGACATAGGATCAGAGACTGAGACATCAGATACTGAGACAGCATCTGAGGGATAGGACAATGGCGCAGACTCTGGGAGTGATTTTTCAGTCAGAGGAGTCCCATTCGAAAACTCCTCTTCCAGTACATTATGAGGGAGGTGATGAGGACAGTCCTACTGTCCCTTCGCAAGCTGTTCGTGCAACTGGGTAATAGTGGGTTAGGCCAACCCAGAGAGCAGGTGAATGCGGCGGCAAGCAGAGAGAGAGTGCTCTCTTGGGAGCTCACCAATTTAGTTCAGCCCCAAATTCCACCACCCAAATCATATTGTGGAGACATCAAAATTGTCTATGGCAAAACAAACTGGTTTTGTAAGGCAGGCACCTGTGTTTTTGGTCCTGGATTAGGCGGCCATATAGAGAAACACACTAAACCCAAACATTTCTGGAAACTAGACATCCGGGGGAGTCCACAGAGGTGTGACTTGTGTGGATTCCCCAAAGTTTTCTTACCCAGAATACCCTGCAAAGCTGCAATGTTGAAAAAAAACTCTATTTTTCTCGCATTTCTGTCACACAAACTACAGGAATATGCTGGGATCCACAACATTCCTACCACCCAGTGACTCCTCACCTGTCCTGATAAAAACACTACCCCACTTGAGTGCCTACACCGAGTGCCTGTGTCAGGAATGGATCACCCCAGGGTCAACAGCTGCCTCACGTAAGGACCAACATTGACCGTTGTGTGATCTATTCCTGTCGCAGGCACCAGGCCTAACCACACAAGTGAGGTATCATATTTATCGGGAGACTTGGGGGAACGCTGGGTGGAATTTGTGGCTCCCCTCAGATTCCAGAACTTTCTGTCACCGAAATGTGTGGAAAAGTGGTATTTTAGCCACATTTTGAGGTTTGCAAAGGATTCTGGGTAACAGAACCTGGTCCGAGCCCCACAAGTCACCTCATCTTGGATTCCCCTGGGTTTCTAGTTTTCAAAAATGTGCTGGTTTGCTAGGTTTCCCCAGGTGCCGGCTGAGCTAGAGGCCAAAATCCACAGGTAGGCACTGTTTTCTATGAAAAAATGTGATGTCCACGTTCTGTTTTGGGGCATTTCCTGTCGCGGGCGCTAGGCCTACCCACACAAGTGAGGTATCATTTTTATCGGGAGACTTAGGGGAACGCCGGGTGGAAGGAAATTTGTGGCTCCTCTCAGATTCCAGAACTTTCTGTCACCGAAATGTGAGGAAAACTTGTTTTTTGGGCCACTTTTTGAGGTTTGCAAAGGATTCTGGGTAACAGAACCTGGTCCGAGCCCCGCAAGTCACCCCTCCTTGGATTCCCCTAGGTCTCTAGTTTTCAGAAATGCACAGGTTTGGTAGGTTTCCCTATGTGCCGGCTGAGCTAGAGGCCAAAATCTACAGGTAGGCACTTCTCAGAAAACACCTCTGTTTTCTTCCAAAAATTTGGATGTGTCCACGTTGCGCTTTGGGGCGTTTCCTGTCGCGGGCGCTAGGCCTACCCACACAAGTGAGGTATCATTTTTATCGGGAGACTTGGGGGAACGCCGGGTGGAAGAAAATTTGTGGCTCCTCTCAGATTCCAGAACTTTCTGTCACCGAAATGTGAGGAAAACTTGTTTTTTTAGCCACTTTTTGAGGTTTGCAAAGGATTCTGGGTAACAGAACCTGGTCCGAGCCCCGCGAGTCACCCCTCCTTGGATTGCCCTAGGTCTCTAGTTTTTAGAAATGCACAGGTTTGGTAGGTTTCCCTAGGTGCCGGCTGAGCTAGAGGCCAAAATCTACAGGTAGGCACTTCTCAAAAAACACCTCTGTTTTCTTCCAAAAATTTGGATGTGTCCACGTTGCGCTTTGGGGCGTTTCCTGTCGCGGGCGCTAGGCCTACCCACACAAGTGAGGTATCATTTTTATCGGGAGACTTGGGGGAACGCCAGGTGGAAGGAAATTTGTGGCTCCTCTCAGATTCCAGAACTTTCTGTCACCGAAATGTGAGGAAAACTTGTTTTTTTAGCCACTTTTTGAGGTTTGCAAAGGATTCTGGGTAACAGAACCTGGTCCGAGCCCCGCAAGTCACCCCTCCTTGGATTCCCCTAGGTCTCTAGTTTTCAGAAATGCACAGGTTTGGTAGGTTTTCCTATGTGCCGGCTGAGCTAGAGGCCAAAATCTACAGGTAGGCACTTTGGAAAAAACAGCTGTGTTTTCTATAAAAAAAATAGGATGTGTCCATGTTGTGTTTTGGGGCATTTCCTGTCGCGGGCACTAGGCCTACCCACACAAGTGAGGTATCATTTTTATCGGGAGACTTGGGGGAACACAGAATAGCAAAACAAGTGTTATTGCCCCTTATCTTTCTCTACATTGTTTCCTTCCAAATATAAGAGAGTGTGTAAAAAAGACGTATATTTGAGAAATGCCCTGCAATTCACATGCTAGTATGGGCACCTCGGAATTCAGCGATGTGCAAATAACCACTGCTCCTCAAAACCTTATCTTGATCCCATTTTGGAAATGCAAAGGTTTTCTTGATACCTCTTTTTCACTCTTCATATTTCAGCAAATGAATTGCTGTATACCCAGTATAGAATGAAAACCAACTGCAGGGTGCAGCTCATTTATTGGCTCTGGGTACCTAGGGTTCTTGATGAACCTACAAGCCCTTTATATCCCGCAACCAGAAGAGTCCAGCAGACAAAACGGTATATTGCTTTCAGAAATCTGACATTGCAGGGAAAAGTTACAGAGTAAAACATAAAGAAAAATGGCTGTTGTTTTCAGCTCAATTTCAATATTTTTTTATTTCAGCTGTTATTTTCTGTAGGAAAACCTTGTAGGATCTACACAACTGACCCCTTGCTGAATTCAGAATTTTGTCTAGTTTTCAGAAATGTTTAGCATTCCGGGATCCAGCATTGGTTTCACACCCATTCCTGTCACTAACTGGAAGGAGGCTGAAAGCACCAAATATAGTAGAAATGGGGTATGTCCCAGTAAAATGCCAAATTTGTGTTGAAAAATTTGGTTTTCTGATTCAAGTCTGCCCGTTCCTGAAAGGTGGGAAGATAGTGATTTCAGCACCAGAAACCCTTTGTTGATGGCATTTTCAGGGAAAAAACCACAAGCCTTCTTCGGCAGCCCTTTTTTCCCATTTTTTGGGAAAAAACTAAATTTTCACTGTATTTTGGCTATTTTCTTGGTCTCCTCCAGGGGAAACCACCAACTCTGGGTACCATTAGAATCCCTAGGATGTTGGAAAAAAAGGACGCAAATTTGGCATGGTTAGCTTATGTGGACAAAAAGTTATGAAGCCCTAAGCGCGAACTACCCCAAATAGCCAAAAAAGGGCTCAGCACTGGGGGGGGAAAGGCCCAGCAGCTAAGGGGTTAATAGAGGAGGCACCCTAAACAAATTCTTCAAAGTCATGTTTTTTGAATACGACCCCTCAGATTTAATAATCATATACATAAATAGTATGGATAATATGTGTGAATCATTATGTTTTCACCAGAAAATAATACATTCAATTTGTTCAGAGCATAAGTGGTTGCTGATGTTATGTAGTATAGGAAGGATGAAGGCACTTAGATAGCTTAGTAGTAGTAGTTGAGAATTGTACTTTTAAATATGTATACCTTTAAAACAAAGTATACTGCAAAAGTATCTAGGAAGTATAACAGCACTTACAAACTGTAAAGCAAAAAAGCAACAAAAATGAACATATACTACAGGTTAGCTCTGAAAGGAGCCTTTTGTTTATAGAAAATGAAACCGTTAACTATGTCCAATAAACCTATTTTCTATGTTAAAAAGAAACACATTTTTACCACAGCTGGGAAAATGAACACCATTTGAATGATACAGGACTGGATTAAAATATTTAATCTCCAAATGAAAAATGGAAGACATGCCATGATCTCTAAGGAATGCTGACACAGTCTTGTCACCATGTCTGCAACCTTTTTTCAAACTTTGCAGTTAAAGTTGACCATGTCCTCTTTTGTCTCTGTCTAATGTGGCGAAAATAAAATGTGTCTGAGAAAACAATCAACTTATCAATTTCAAGTCTAACCGAAGTTACAAAGTTACGTGGCACAGTGGATATCATAAAGTGTTAATGGTCATGTACACCAGCAGAGGAAAGTGGGGGGAGTAACTAATTACATCTCTAACTTATTTTACCAATCCATGTAATTTCTACTTCTTTCAAACCCACATTATATTCTAAAGATGCTTTTTTAGCATGCCCACTGACCCCTAGACTTAGACTGCACATGTAAAGTTTCAGAAGTAGTTCGTAGGCAAGTGACAAGACTCCCACGTGACATGATAACGGGGACTTTTAAACTAATTCATAAGAAGTACAATACACAAATAAAGCATGATGTGATTAGTTGCGCATATAAAGCGAACTAGAAGCACACCCTAATTGTACTAAGCAAATATTACTCGTCATATCACAATGAAACAAATGAAAAGTATCTAACAGAATGAATAAGCAAACTTAAATCTTATTGATTTATAACATTGACTGGGCTAAAAACATAATCCAATACCACTAAATGACTCCTGCAATCATAGCTGCTGTCTGAGTGTTGGAAACCAAGAGAGCTTTGTTTGATCTTCAAATAAATACAACTATTACACATAATACCTACACATTTCTACATGCAACAGGTAAATATTACTATGTCATACTAATACAAAAAATAAGTACAGCTATCTGCTGTGAAAACAGGGTAATGTTGGAAGTGACTGTTTAGTGAAACTATTAGTTGTCATGTCTTTTAACCACCAGATGTGCTGACGGTTTACACAATACATACAAAACATGATCGCGAGAAACAACAAATGAAGTTGTACAGCAGGGAGATAAGACAAAAACAAAAATCTGAGATAGATAAGAGGAAAACGTCCACTGAAAAACAACACTACTGGTGACCATATTACAAATGTAAATACTCTTTATAGAGACCCTAGGATGAATAGTACAAATACTAATACTAAATAATTCCCAAAGAGAACAAAATTACCATGTACCCATTACAACAACAAAAATGCTGACTAGTCCCAAAAGTTGTACAATGTGACAAGAAGGAACAAAGGTAGGATCATTACTGTAAAACACTATAAAATATGTGCTCTCACAAATGTACTACAAACACATCTTTCCATAAGGAAAAAGACAGAAAAACTCATAAAGAAACATTAAGTTCACCATATTATTGAAAAACACGTAATTAAGATAAAAGCAGGACCATTTAATTTCAACCTATAAATTCCATAAACTACATAAGAAAAAATAACAAGACTAAACTTATGCAGCATTTCCAAGGGAAATTGGAGACATAGTTCTAGTAGTGAACCATACTTTCATGAAGAGTCTTCCCATCAACACACTAATGGTGTACTTTCTGTCACATATGAAGTACATTAATATGAAGTGTTGCATGGAAGTGTAGTCGAAAAAGAATAAAAGTTGTGAAACAACAAACTATGGCCCACATTATGACATTGGCTTTAAGTACCGCTTTCTGCCATGCTGACTGCCGCCAACATACCACTGCCACAGCGGATTAGCGCTACCCTTATTATGACACACACATAGCAATCTGTCACTATACAGCCACACACACAAGGCCGCCAGCCCAAAGGTCAGTGATAAACTGGAGGTAGCAAAACCCACACCGTTGCGCCAACAGAACTACGCCCACAGCATTATGACCCACAAATCAACGGGGTGGACATTAAATGGTGCTAAACCATTGGCGATACATACCGCAGCGCTCAAAATACACCCACACATACAAAACAACACTACCTTGGACAATTTTGAATAACACACACCTGACACCCATACACACACTACACCCACACCACTATAAAACACACACCCACATTACCCACAACCCTTTACGACTAAAAACAATTGCCACAAGAGAGATAGCAAGACCACAGAAAAGACCACAGCCACACACCACCATCACCTATACACCATCCATGCACCTTACATCACACACCCCAACACATCACCCCACACACCCACACCACTCACACTACACCCATGGCACCACAACGACACCCCAGATTCTCAGAGGAGGAGCTAAGGGTCATGGTGGAGGATATCAACCGGGTAGAGCCACAGCTATTTGGATCACAGGTGCAGCAGATATCCATTGCAAGGAAGGTGGAGCTATGGCAGAGAATCGTGGACAGGGTCAATGCCATGGGACAGCACGCCAGAACAAGGGATGACATCAGGAAGAGGTGGAACGACCTATGGGGGAATGTGCGCTCCACAGCAGCAAGACACCAACTAGCTGTACAGAGGACTGGCGGTTGACCCCCACCTCCTCCCCCACAACTAACAACATGGGAGGAGCAAGTCTTGGCAATCATGCATCCTGAGGGCCTGGCAGGAGTAGGAGGAGGACTGGACTCTGGTAAGTCAAATATCTATTACTATCATCCCCCCTCCCTGCATGCCATCACAACCCCCCACCCTTACCCTCACTCTCATCACTCCACCACCTCACACACACACCCCACCATCACAACCGCCCCTTCCAATACCAAGCCCTGCATGTAACACCAATGCATGGACCCCCATCACAGACTTGCATGGACACCCGTAGCTAAAGCATGCACACTGGAGAGAATCACCTAGCCCACCAAATAACTACTCAGACAAGGTAAAGCTGCCAGGGCAATAACAACCATAGAGGGCAACACACCCATGAACACACAGAACCAATAACACTGCATTTACATCCCCACAGGTCCCCCACCCAACGTCACCGGAGAGGAGGTGCCAGCAACATCCAGTCTCCCCCCAGAAGAGGCACACAGTGATGACAGCAGGTCTGGACGCCTGGATCTGGATGACCAACCTGGCCCATCAGGGACCTCCAGACAGTCGGCTACCCAGGCACAGTCTCACACCACCACAGTGCCTCCCCCCTCAGGAAACACCACCACGGTACCCACCCAGCGGGCCCATACCTCTGTCCCCAGGACACGTCAAACAGCAGTGTGTCCACCACCACAGGGACCCCAGGCCAACCCGCAAACGCAGGACGATCAGGGACCTGGGGTCAGTGGCAGTGGACACACGGTTTAGGAGACAGAGGCACAGGACAGCAGGGAAGCTGGATGGACTGCTGTGCGACAGGGGGAGGACAGGCCCAGGGAACCGACTCTCCAGGAGGCACTCACCAAGTTCCTGGGAGCATACCACCATTCCCAGGAGACAGTAGGCCAGATACTGGACAAGTTGCAGGAGACCCAGCAGTTGCAGGAGGGACAGTACCTGGCGATCAGGTAGGACTTGAAGGACATCAACACCACCCTGGTCACCATTGCAGAGGTGTTGGCAGACATGGCCAACACCATGAGGGAGGCAGTGGCAGACCAGCGGGCCCCTGACACTAGCCAAACCGATGAACAGCCTTCCACCTCCGCTGCCGCTGCCGCTAGTGGACAGGAGGTCCCGCCACAGGACCAACAGGCCACCAGCACCCCTTCCCCTGCAGAAGGAAAACCACCCCGCAAACTGTCCCTGCGATCCAGGTAGAAGCCAGAGACTATTGCCAAGACCACTGCCAGGAAATAAGACTCTCCTGATTGTCACCCTTGTGTCCCACCCTGTCACCTTGTCCTCCTTGAACTGCTATTGCCCCACTTCCTATGCCCCCTTGGACAATGCCCCTGTATCCACATAGACTGGCCTCTATCCTGGACATTCCTCCACTATCACCCCAGCCCATTGCACATCCCCTCTACTTATTGGCACTTAAATAAACACTATTTGAATAAATACAAGTATGGTGTCTGTCAAATGATTGAACTATGTGTTCGTTTAATAAGCTTTAAACACTGCAATGCAGCTGTTCAGTAATGTATACATAGGAATGACCTGTAGTTGGCTGCAGTCAACACACCAGGAGCGATAGTGGGGCACAAATATCTAAAAATAGATATGCCAAAGGGTACAGTAAGTGGCCATAGAAGTGGGAAAATCAGCCTGTCAGTGACAAGGTCAAACACAAAACTGTCAATGAAAAGTGAAGTTACAGTGTCTTACCTGTGTGCCATTGGAAGTATTGTTGTATTATTGCACTTCTGTTGTCCTCATCCTCATCCTCTGCCTCCTCATCTTCACTGTCCACAGGGTCCACTGCTGCCACACGGCCATCTCCAGCCTCATCCTCCTGCAGAAAAGGCACCTGGCGACTTAAGGCAAGGTTGTGCAACATACAGCATGCCACGATGATCTGGCAAACCTTCTTGGGTGAGTAGAACAGGGATACACCTGTTAGATGGAGGGAACAAAACCTGGCCTTCAGGAGGCCGAATGTCCTCACTATGATTCTTCTTGTTTGCCCATGTGCCTCATTGTAACATTCCTCTGCCCTTGTCCTGTCATTCCTCACAGGGGTCAGTAGCCATGAGAGTTTGGGGTAACCAGAGTCACCTGCAAATATTGAGGACAACTGTTAGACACACACTAACCCTTATGGCCCACATCATAACCATACACCAACACCTACTGGGTGGGAACCAGGGCTCACCTATTAGCGAACCCGGTGCCTCTGGAGTTGAGCCATCACATATGGTATGCTGCTATTCCTTAGGATAAAGGCATCATGCACAGACCCAGGATACTTTGCATTGACATGGGAGATGTACTGGTCCGCAAGGCACACTATCTGCACATTCATGGAGTGAAAGCTCTTTCGATTTCTGAACACCTGTTAATTTCTCTGAGGGAGGACAAATGCAATATGTGTATCATCAATAGCCCCAATAATGTTGGGGATATGTCCCATTGTATAGAAATCAGCTGGCCAAATCCTCCACCTGGGGTAAAACGATGTAGCTGTGCATGTGTTTAATCAGGGCAGACAACACTCTGGTCAGCACTACTGAGAATATTGTCTGAGACATACCTGCTGCCAAACCCGCTGTCACTTGGAAGGAGCCAGTTGCCAGGAAATGGAGCACAGATAGGACTTGCACAAGAGGGGTGGATCCCGGTGGGCTGACGGATAGCAGATATCAGGTAAGGCTCCAATTAGGCACACAGCTCTGTGATTGTGGCCCTGTCCAGTCTATAGGTGAGGATAATGAGCCAGTCCTTCAGTGGGAGGACCTGATATGCTGGGCACGGAAGACGGCGGAGGCCCAGCTGGGGATGGCCTCCTAACGAGGAAGGGGTGCACGTCGAACCCTGACCCCCCTGATGGCCCGCATACTGGTAGTGCCCTATCCAGAGCTGGATGGGCGCTTAGGGGCATCACAGATGCCACAAGGGGGTGCGTACAGTGCCCCAATATACTACTACTGTGTGGTGGGGTGGCATCCAGGTGGGGGATGTGGGCCTGTGGGTGCCCCTATGCCAGGCCAAACATTGCAGGGTAGGTCCCATGTTGGGCAGGGTTTGATGTAAACCTCCTCCAACCAAGGTAGTAGGCATCCACTACTGGGCAGGGGTCTGTGAGTCTCAGGTATGCTGCAATTGGCATTAGGTATCCCTGTCCATGGCCTGGTGACTAGCATTGTGACTGTTAATGCATTGCCTAGTACATAGGGCTGTTCCCTGTGTGTGTGTGTCATGTACGCCAACGGTGGTGTTGTTGCCGCCATTGACCAAGGGTATCCTTTGTCTCTCCCCCCCTTTTTTGTTTGGTTACTCTGTCCTTATGTGCATTAGCATTATCTGGCGGAGGAGCAGAGGCACTGGCAATGGGGAGAGCTGCATCCCACAGGGCCCAGGAGGCCGAATCCACCGACGGTGAGGGCACCAGTGGGACGGAGGGCGAGGGACCACCAATGCGGAGACTGGAGGGGACAGTTCTGACAGTGATAACTCCTCCGATGGAAGCTCCCTGGTGGTAGCGGACACCTCTGTGTCCACCCCAACTACAGGTACAGCCGCCACCCCCGTACCAGCACCGCCCTCCCAGCAGCCCCTCAGCGTGTTTCCTGTGCTCGCTCATCCAGGAAGGTGGGCATCTCCTTCGCCCCAGGCACCTCAGGCCCTGCCCCAGTTAGCCCTGCTTCCCTGAGTGAGGAGGCTATTGCCCTCCTGCGATCCATCTCTGTTGGGCAGTCAACCATTGTGAATGCCATCCAGGGGCTGGAAGCACATTTGCAACAAACAATTGCATTCCTGGAGGGCATTCACTCTGGCATGGAGGCCCAACAGAGATCAAGCCAGGCTCTGGCCTCCTCCCTGATGGCAGCCATTGTCCCTATTTTTAGCCTCCCCCCTCCAACTTCCTCTTCCCAATCTCATTCACCTCAACCCCAACCTATCCTAAGCACACAGGCAGACTAGAATGCACACAAGACAACACACAGGAGTGGTTCAGGCAAAAACAAGCACCACACATCATCCCACAGGCACTCACATGAACACCATTAAGATGCAGACATACCAACATCCACTGCCTCCACTTTGTCCCTCTCCTCCTCCTCATCCACTTCTCTCCCAGTTGTGTCTACATTCACACCTGCATGCACTACATCCTCATCCACTCCCACCATCAGCATCACACCTATCACTACACGCCCCTCACTGACAGTCACCACCCCCACATCCATGCACACATCCCCTGTGTCCTCTCCCACTGTGTTTGTGCCCCCTCTTCCCAAAGAACACAAACGCAAGCACTCAGACACCCAACAGCCATCCACCTCACAACAGCATCCATCTCATGCACTTGCATCCAAACACAGCAGACAGACACCTTATCCAACCACTTCCTCTTCCTCCACTCCCAAACCTTCACCCTCTTCCCGCCACAATGTCCCTAAGAAGCTTTCCCTCTCCACTGTTGAACTCTTCCCTACCACCTCCCCATCCTTCATGTCGGGCCAGGGTGGTCAGAACCCAGGCGAGCACCTCAGCCACCCAGTCCACAGCCACAGTAGTGTTGACAGCTACTGCAGGTGGGAGAGGATCCCAGGCACCAGGCAGCAACACTGAAAGGGTGCCTGCACCAACTGCAACAGGGAAGGGCAAGGAGGCACCACCAGCAGCGTCTAGGAAGGACAAGGAGGCACCACCAGCTGCGACAGGGAAGGGCAAGAAGAAATCCCCGGCTGCTGATAGTAAGGGCAAGGGGCCTGCACCAGCAGGCAGGTAGGACAGGAGGCCTGGTGCTGGGACTCATTCGGAGTCCCCACCACCAACCATGGTGGTTCAGCCGTCCGAGGCTGCAAGGGAAGGACTAGAGCCTCCCCCCACCACTGCCAGCACCGCCGCCAGCACCACCACCAGCAGCACTGCCAGCACCGCCACCAGCACCACTGCCAACAGCACCAGCCCCAGTTGGCAGCCGTCCGAGGCTGCAGGGGATGGGCTTGAGCCTTCCCCACCACTGCCAGCACTGCCACCAGCGACACTGCCAGCACTGCCACCAGCACCACTGCCAGCAGCAGCAGCCTCAGTTGTGAGGCGTCTGAGGCTGCAGGGGATGGGCTGGAGCCTCCCCCCACCACTGCCAGCACCTCCACCAGCACCGCCGCCAGCAGCAGCAGCCCCAGTGGGCAGCCGTCTGAGGCTGCAGGGGAAGGGCTGGAGCCTCCCCTCACCACTGCCAGCCCCGACACCAGCACCACTGCCACCAGCAGCAGCCCCAGTGGGCAGCAGTCCCCCCACCACTCCCAGCACCGCCATCTGCACCACTGCCAGCAGCAGCAGCCCCAGTGTGCAGCTGTCCGAGGCTACAGGGGATCGGCTGGAGCCTCCCCTCACCACTGCCAGCCCCGACACCAGCACCGCCACTGCCACCACTGAGCAGCCGTCACCGCCGGCGGACAGTGTGTAGTCCTGCCTCCATGGGCTGTTGTGCGTCCTGGCCCCGGCAAATCCTGTCGGTCTGACACCCAGGTGAGGGACAGTGACCTTGCACTCCCCAAGATCTGCATCACAGGGCACAATGTCCCCTCCAGAACCAGTGGAAGAAGCCATCCACTCATCCCATCCTTCCCAGGATGAAGCACACTGGACACAATGACCCCTCCAGAACCAGTGGAAGAAGCCATCCACTCATCCCATCCTTCCAAGGATGAAGCACACTGGGCACAATGCCCCCTCCAGAACCAGTGGAGAAGCCATCCACTCACCAGGATGAAGCACACTGGGCAGAATGCCCCCTCAGAACAAGTGGAGAAGCCATTCACTAGAGAGAATGTGGCCTTGCACTCCCCAGGACCAAGCAGTGGGCAAATGACCCACTTGAGAGACTGTGGCCTTGCACTCCCCAGGATAGCGCACAGGGCATGTTTCCCCCTCCAGAGCAAGTGGGCAAATCACCCACTTGAGAGACTGTGGCCTTGCACTCCCCAGGACAGTGCACAGGGCATGCTGCCCCCTCCAGGACCAGTGGTATTGTACCATCTTCCGGCTGAGGTGCCCCCCCATTCCCCGTCCCCCTGAGGTGCCTGTGTATTTTCGACCTGATGGCCCTGCAGTGTTCTCTCTGTGTTGTTGCAGGAGTGTGGTGGGGCCTTGGCCTATGTGTTGTGGCCCTGTGGCCCATGGACATTGAGGACTGGGGAGTGTCCCTAAATTTGTAAATATGGATATACATTTTTATTTTGATGCATTTATTCATGTTATTTTATCGTATTACACTCACTTTCTTTAAATCCTTTTGTCCTTGCATTATTCCTGGGGGTTGCAGGAGAAATATGTAATGTTACTGCATCTGGTTGTGTGTATGGTGTTGGGGGTGGGGGTGTTGCGTATTGCATGTGTGTGTTACTCTCTTTTTCCTCCCCCCACCCTTGTGTGCGAGGCAGCAGTACTCACTGTGGTCATCTTCGCCGGCATTGATGATCATAATGCAGCAGAAGGTGGGCAAGCATCGGAAAAATGTGCAACTCGGGCTCCATGGCGTTGTGGTTGCTCCCTGAGTCTCCACAGGTGAGTCCTTTGACTTCTGTGCAGTGTTTCCACCATGCTTTTGATGTCATTGGAACCGCCCCGGAAAAGGTGGCGGATAGGCCGGTCATAATATTGTGGGGCATACATTGTCTTCCGCCTGGCTGTTGGCGGTTACTGCCGTGGTGCTTGTTGATTCTGCCGTGGGGGTCGGTGTGTTAAAGTGGCTGTCTGTCTGAGCAGTTTCCGCCGTGGTCATAATTCCATTTTGGAAACCGCCGGCCTGTTGGCGGTATTACCGTCGCTTTATCACCGATGCCAGGGTTGTAATGAGGGCCTATATGTACAGATGATTTACAAGACTGAAAAAACACCTGTAAATGAATGGAATTGCAATTCCATTTGCAAAATTCAAGACCCTTCCATACTGAAGATAAGGAATTTTCTTGTTACATTAAAAAAAAATCCTTACAACGTTAAATCACTACAGACCTTATACCTCTGCCCAGTTCAGACCATTACTGACCTACATTCTTTGGTTGTCCTAAAAATCACATGTATGACTCCATTTTCCATCACATCACGAGGGTATCCACACATCAGTTATCCATGAGTAAACATCTCTGCACATCACACTTTGTCAAAGTGCCATTCTTGTAATTACAACATCTCAATAGTGCTCTTTTCCACTCATATCCAGCACAAGTAAACAGTATTACAGAATACAAACAATGTAAATACTTTGGTGCCGTATCTGACACCAATAGACATTGTCTTCACTCAGAAGACACAAAATAATAAATGAATGAACTTGGACATTTACCAAATAGACATTATTCAATTTCAAGAAACAATTTCTGAAATATTGAATTAGATTTGCATTTGCTGCCGAAGAACGTATTGTAAAAAGCAAGTTAAAATGACAGGACTCGTTGCTTGAGGCTGAAGCTGAAAACAAAATTGCAAGGAGAAATGTAATTGTTTTTCTACTTGTAGAAGAATTAAATGATGTTTGTGACTATCAGCTAATCTGCAATTACTGCCTTTGAAAACTAGACCATAACTTAATACCTCCATGTGGGACTCATAACAATTTGGAAATGCATATAATTCTGTCGGAGCTACTGAAAGTATTTTAATACAAACTGTACATCCTTTTCAAATCATTGTCAGAATGCAATTAAAATCTGGAAAATTGCAGCCACAAGAATTAGTAATCAAACTGAAAGGAAAATGTGTTTTCCTTCTATTAGATTTCAGTAAAACCATAAGCACTGGTTAAGATATAAGATACAATGCAAATTAGAGGAACCTTTACAGGTTTTAGTCAACGAAGCACCTACAGAAGACAAAACCGTTTGTCAAGAATTATTAAGCATTAAGAAAGTTCAAAAAGCCATGTCTTACCTTGGGAAAAACAACATATACTATAAGGATCTGAACATTGAAAAATTTGTCTCATTCACTTAGTTATCATTTGGAGAAGAAATGCTGCTGGACAATTGCAAAAGATCAATCAGGGACAAGCTGAAGAAATCTACAAACATTACAGTATACACTCACTACACTTAAGAGATATGATGGGTGATGCTTTAGAACTGTATCATATGAGGGAAGCTAGAGGAGAACCAATTAGTGTCTGGGAAAAAACTCTGGAAGAAAGATGTCCTCCACAATTATTCCCCACTGGTAAAGGTGGACATTATGAAGATTGTCCTGTACAATTTTATGCATTGCAGATCTGAGCAACAAGTTTATATTTAGAGTACCCAGGTTTTGTTAAGACATTCCTTATTTTTTCACACTATTGTACGAAAATGAGCTTTCATTAACTTTTTGATGCTGTTGCTCACGTGATGTGGAATAGTACTGACTTCACCAATTTACCATCACAGAATTTTGTTCAAAAGGTGCACAGCGAAAATGAAAACGTAGAACATATTTTGATCAACAATATTGCATGGGACAAATCAATATTGGTTTCAAAGTCATGGAAAATCAATATTTATGCTCAGAAGTATAGGACCACTAATTGGTTTACTTTAAACTGTGCAGATTACCTATGGCATGACAAATCAATATCATTGCTAATCAAATGCTAATATTGCAGTCATTAACTGCAAAACACCAGCTGAATTATGTTCTTTTGATCCTGCTAATGTTTGTAGATACTTCAACAACAAATCTTAAACCATGCTTCAATACAAAACCAACAATAAGAAAAATATTGTTGGAGAGGTAATTGATTTTTTTTAATAGGTAAGAGTTTCAAGCAAGAGGAGCACCACACATGCTTCTCTGGGATAAAGATTCACCTAAGTTGTGATGTGACTCAGATTAATCAGTTCTACATTTACTGGAAATTATGTCACTTGCGACATTCCAAAAAAGAACAAAAAAAAAAATATCTGAGTAGGTTAAACTCTTAAAATCACATCACTGTGGTAAATACTTATTAAAAAAAGGACCAGCAATTCCAAACAGCTCTCTAAATGTTGCTTTGGATTTCAGAAACCAAATTTACAGAAAGGAAGATTGAACAATTTAATGTTATCTGTAAAATATACAATTATTGGCAAACCACCCAAAAATACTTACAATATTAAAAGAACACAAGCATGATAATGGATCAACTAGAACCCTCGAATAATACATTTGGGAGATGCTAAAATGGATATATAATTTGTCACAGATACCTCTACAGCACTTGTACATTATGCTACTTCCTATGTTACAAAGGCTGAAAAACTGAAATGAAGGAAGTATGCAAAGAAATATCTGCAGAGCAATCTTTAAGCAAAAGATTATACTGATTTAGCCTTCAAATGGTATTTTACCCAATAGCTCTGAAGCATTTGACTATTTGAGTTTTTTAAGCTTATACTGTAATCAACAGGAATTCTGTGGCTTAGCTTATGATTGTCACCCTCACAAGGAAGAGCTCTAGAATGCCCATCTGAAATTTAGGCCCGTATTTATACTTTTTAAGCGCTGCATTTGCGCCATTTTTTGACGCAAAAACGGTGCAAAGTTACAAAATACAATTGTATTTTGTAAGTTTGCACCGCTTTTGCGTCAAAAAATGGCGCAAATGCAGCGCTAAAAAAGTATAAATACGGGCCTAAATTTCAGATGGGCATTCTAGAGCTCTTCCATTTTTTTCAAAATGTTTTTGTTAGCTGGATCAAAATGTGCAAGAAATGAAAGCCCGTATTTATACTTTTTTAGCGCTGCATTTGCGCCATTTTTTGACGCAAAAGCAGTGCAAAGTTACAAAATACAATTGTATTTTGTAACTTTGCACCGTTTTTGCGTCAAAAAATGGCGCAAATGCGGCGCTAAAAAAGTATAAATACGGGCTTTAATTTCTTGCACATTTTGATCCAGCTAACAAAAACATTTTGAAAACCAATGTGTTGGACACATACTACCACAGAGAGGTCCTTTGTTCGAAAACCTATTGCTCTATGAAGTTGCTAAGTACCACACATATTGAAATAATGTAGCAGAAGATATCAATGCTGGAATATTTGAGCTCAAGGCACAAATGGATGTCTAATACATCATTCAAAACCTGCTCTAATTGATCATCTCAAACTCTGTTGTGACACATGAGAAACAAATTCTACTATTTAGCACTTCTACGGCTTTTTAAACCATGGTGGAAAGAAGATGTTATAAAACCCTTAGAATCCTACGAAAAGGAATTTAATTTATATAACAATAAGACTGCAGTACCTCAAATTCAGGTCTATTTAGGAATGTTTGAATAAGAAATAGCTGGACAGAATAACATTAATGCCAAAATACAACACAATACTGCAACAACTACTAACACCTCTATTTCTAAGGCAGCTGACCCACTTAGACAACCATTATAAGTTAAAAAGAAGGTGAAGATCTTGGGTTCCGTTGTATTACAATTAAATTCTGAATAACTACGAATATACAATGACATTAAGCACTCTTGGACTTGGATATGAAAATGGATTAAGTCAATGTAGTACTATTTAACCTACATTACAATATGTCAGCAGCCAAGCAGGAACTGGAAAAAGCTTTCTTTTCAAAGTAATGAGTGTGTATGTGCATAAAGGTGCAACTTCAACTTTATCATTTGTAGCTAGTACTCCTACTGGATTAGCAGCACACAATATAAAAGAGATTACAATACATCATCTACTGTTGCTGCCTTTGGAGCATGATAACAAATTAAAATGCTTGAAATTAAATATTGATACATGTCAAAACTTTGGGGGAGTTCTAACAAAACTAGAAATTTTTAACATAGATGAAGTCAGCATGGTTTCCAAATTAATGTTGGGTTTCGCTCATTTGCGGATGCAAGAAGTACTGAGACTATTTTATGATATCCTGTTTGGAAGGACACATGCAATTGTTTTTGGGGACTTATCACAACTGAGACCTGTAAAAAGTAAACAGATTTCCCCCCCCCCAAAATTGTGTGAGGATCCCAGGAGCAAACTTGGAATTTATTGGGCAGTAAAGGGAACATCAGCATTTGATTGACTTTTACATACAGAGAACTAACACAGACTATGGGGCAAGTTAATGATGAAGCATATGCTAAAATATTATAAGACCCTTGCCTAGGCATTCTCACTAAAGAAGCAAAGATTATTCTAAAGCAACAAAGTATACGTACATTGTTTCATAACTATCATACTTCTGTTAGAGTAATGGGTAATCTTTTTTTACAATCACAACCAGTAGTTTGTTTAGTACCAACTCTTGAAGAATGTGCTCAAATCAAATGAAATGCTATGTCTAAAAAACAAGGAATTGTACATCTCCATTGTAAAGATAAAGTAGAGAGCTGCAGAGTGATCATAGCTTTTAGCAAACGTTAAGGTACAAAATATAGAAAAATCTGTGATCTGTACAGCAGGTCTGTAGAAAGATTTACATCCCTGTGTAAAATGTTGTGTTATTTTACACCACAATTTACATGTAGAAGAAGGACTTGTAAATGGAGCTATAGGATTTTGAGTTGACTTTTTGGTATCTGCAAATAATTAAGACATTTATTTTATTATGATCAAATTGACCATATTAAAAAGAAGAAAAGAATTGTGCTGTACAGCAAGTCTTACTAAAGATTTATATATTTGAAGACAGTAGTTTCCTGTATATTTGGTTTATGAGGTTACTATACACATATCACAAGGACTAAGCTTACACTGTGCAATAATTAACATTTACTCTACTGTATTCAAAGAAGTAACGACATGCATTGCTCCGTCTCATATTAAATAAATACCAGGACTATATCTTATCAATTTGTATGACAAGGATTAATGCTAACAGTAGTTGTGTCAGTGAATGCAAGTGTTTGTGAAACACATACCCTCTCATACACTCACATTTTGAGTAAGCCTAAAATTTATTTCAAAAGAAAAACTATATGTGACAAAAGTTATGAAGAAGATTTGGAACAACCTAAAACAAAAAAATCATAAAACAAAACACACAAAAAATACAGGATTTCAGTATATAAATCAAAAAGGCATAAATTGCTGTAGCACTGTGATTTGTACTTTTACACTTAGAGTAAGTCCAAGAAGTAATACCACAAGAAGTAGATCAACCTTTTTTCAAATCCTTCATAATTCTTCATGACAAAATTATGTCAGACAACCACATATGCCGCTCTACAAGTGGCATTAGAGATACTGTTGATATGAGTAGAGGTGCCTTTCAATTTTCTATCAATGAACAGCAAGATGCTCAGGAATTCTGTCTGGGTGTTCCACAAATATTAGCTAATGAGACTCAGCCAAATTGACAACTCTTTGGTGAAAACTACTCCTGGAAATATCAATACTTCCAATGTTTACATTCAAGCTCCACTGTTACCAATTTTGAAGATTTGTGTATATGTCAATCCCAGATTGCAAATCAATTTCATGTAAGGCTGTTCAATTAAACTTCTATCCAAACTGTAAATCACAACTTATGGCAATACTTTGTTTAAGAATGGTAATGAAATATCTAATTTTAATGATTCAAAGATGGACTGTGAATAACAGAAAAATCAGTACCTTTTTTTCTACTATTTCTTCTGGACAAATTTCCATTTCAGGGAACACTTTTACTTGTACTGCCATATGTTTCTATAATGGACAGACTGCAGCATTGGAACACTATACCATCTGCAGACTGGAGAGAATGACAGAATGTGATGGTAACACACTTACTTTTAAGCACAGGATGCCCAAAGATTTACAAGACAGTTAACTGTTGATTGTGCATCCTTAATTTTGAGCTATAACATTACTTAATATACAATTAGGCTTTAAAGAAATTTTAGAGTATGAGTTATATAATTCAGTAGATATGTCTTTATGTGGCCTCACATGGTTGATGACATTTAAAGAAATCTATTATAAGTATTATTGCGTGTTTGCTTTCGCATTTATGAAGTGACTTTCATAGATATGGAAACCGTTGGACATGCACAGCATCTATGGGTTTTTTTCACAATCCAATTGATTAGTTTTTCCTTGTGTTTCATGATGACTACGAAAAGATGATCATCTGGATCTTTGAAGGTTCTAAATAATGACAAACGTGTTTAAAATAATGTTACTTACATCTATGAAACACTTAAAAATGAAAATCAGATGTGGATTGAAATCTATTTCAGTTTTTAAAATTTCTTTACATTTCACTATAGTACTGTTATAAAGGTAAACATTTTTCTATTTCACATGTGTGTTTACTGTGAGCCATGTTAAAAAAACAACACAAGACTTTAACATTCACCAGTGTACTCTCACAGAGTAAATGACACTACACTAAAACAACAGTTCACTCAACAAAGCACGAACATCACTCAACTGAAAACCAATCATAAATATAACACTGTAGACTACTGTATACCACACCATGCAACCCAAACACATCTGTGTAACTCACCTTACACTTATTATATCATTTCAAATTATATTTGGCAGTTATCTTTAAAATGTATGGTTAATATCACCACAAGCTCCTAATATTAGAAATACATTGGTAGTTCTGAAAAGAACGATTTTTTTCTTCTTTTTTTAAAATATGTAACTTTTTTTCAAATTTTTTATTTGTTTTCCTGACAGGTCAACGGGACCAACAAAAAAAAAGTAAAAATACAAGAATGTGGAGAGAAAACACAACGGAAAAGTAAGGAGGAAAAAAATAAGGATGTTTCTAAGGACATTGGTGAGTGATAACTAACTAACGAACAATGTTGGCTACCCTCTCGGCAGCAACTATCACTGTCTGGCACAGTAGGCAGTAAGTGGCTGTACTGCCATACTATTCCACAATGTCCCATTGTTGCCTCAGCATCTGCACAGGTACGGCAGTACCAGGAGGAGGTACAAAGATTCCAACCAATGGCACAGCTGGTGGTGCAGGTGCAGTGGAGGCTGCAGAGGTGGAAGGTCTTCCAGAGACTGACTCTGTGGCTGCTGAGAATGTGGCTGTGGCCACCTCCTTCAACTCCAGCTCTCCATCAAACTGCATTTAGAAAGTGCAACACTGTCACCCCTAGGGGCATCTGGGTCTCTGTCAAAGAGCCAGGTCTTGAGTCTCTTTCAGAAGTCTGCCAGTGAGGGGGTTGTACGGAGCTGGAGGGGAAGTTCGTTCCGGGTCATGGCAGAGATGCAGGCAAAAGATCAGCCACAGCTACAGCTGAGACAGATGCGGGGGGAGTGTGCGAGGGTGAGTGAAGTGTCTGGAGGGTTGGTAGAAGTTCAGTCGATGGTTGATGTCGGCAGGTCCTAGGTTGTGTAATGTTTTGTCAGGGTGTATAAGGATCTTGAACTGGCATCGCTTCTGGATGAGGAGCCAGTGGAGGTCTCTCATGTGGGGGTGATGTATGTTTATTTGAGGAGGTCCAGGATGAGGCTGGCTGTAGTGTTCTTTAAGGTCTGGAGACTTCTGAGGAGCTGGGTGGAGATTCTGGCATAGAGGGCGTTACCATAGTTGAGGTGGCTAGTGATGAGGGCTTGAGTGACGGTTTTTCTGGTGTTGGTTGGGTTCCATTTGAAGATTCTGTGAGGCATGCGAAGTGTGTGGAAGCAGGAGAAGGCGACTGCATTGACTAGTCGTTTCATGGTCAAATGGCTGTTGAGGATGATGCCAAGGTTGTGTGCATAGTTGGTACGTGTGGGTGAAGGTCTGAGTTTTGCATGCCACCAGCTGTGGTCCCAGGTGGAGGTGTTC
Organism: Pleurodeles waltl; assembly: GCF_031143425.1. Classification (NCBI taxonomy): domain Eukaryota; kingdom Metazoa; phylum Chordata; class Amphibia; order Caudata; family Salamandridae; genus Pleurodeles; species Pleurodeles waltl. Next base: position 899,152,403 of record NC_090444.1, on the reverse strand, counting down.
TTCCAGAACATCATTAACTTGGTTTTGTCGGAATTGAGTTGGAGGCTGTTGTCTCTCATCCATTTAGCCACATTGGTCATGGTGTTGCGGAAGTTGGATTTGGTGTTAGAGGGTCCTTGGTGTGGGAGAGGATTAGTTGAGTGTCGTCTGCGTAGGAGATTATGTTGAGTCAGTGGGATCTGAGGATGTCTGCAAGGGGTGTCATGTATATGTTGAGGAGGATGGAGCTGTGGGGTGCGGAGGCGAAGAGAGGCAGTCGGATGCTCTGCGTGCATCCTGCCTCCTCCAGGCTTTGATAGGTGCAGGTGGGCCCACAGTTGGCCAAGGCTTCACCCGAGAGCTGCCCAGGTGTGTTCCCTGATGTGGGAGGTGGTTCAAGCCTTTAAAGGTGCCTAGGCAGGAAAACAAGCTCCAATCTCTCTGGAATGTGTTGGCTGGCGGGATGGATCTGGTGGATCTGGGCAAGTCCTCCTTTCCACCTGTGCCAGTCTTCAGGAGTGGATAGACATTAGATGGTTCTTCATCCCGAAGGTTCTAAAAGAATATTGCAATTGTGTACCAGGTGAAATGACTTTCTATCACAGGTTGCATGTTACTAGTGGACCATTAACTTTCTTCTCCCATGGTGGCAGGAAGAAAAATTATCGTACCACGATCCTCTGAGCCTCCTTCCCCAGTCGTCCTCTTACTCCTCCTGTAACAGAACATCCTCCTCTTACTGTTCTTCCCCTGTTCCTAATGGTGGACAGAATGACGTTGCTCAGCCATTGTGAAGAAGAAATACAGTAGGCAATGAGGATACGGGACCACACAACTCAACACCACCTTCCCCTTAAAGACACTCAGTCGAAGTGCTGAGTAAGGGGGTTAGCTTCCTGTTTCCTATGTTTGAATCTGAATTTCCTTCTAATGCTCTCTCAGACTTGCCCATTGACGAAGACTGTATTTCCATGCAATGAGCAACCCATCACATTACAAATGCTATATCCATTTCTGTAGGACCTATTACTGATGAACATTCATTTCTATTTAGTCCAATTTTACATAATAGACAGAGATATCCTCTATAAACGTAATTGTATTGTGTTCTGTCCCCCAGATGGAGTGTTGTTTTAAATATACCTCAAAGATGATAAGGTACTGGCATCATTATGCAAAAGTTTGAACTGCTCTGAGGAGGTGGGCCTTGTTATCTTGTCCCCTAATTGAACTGATTCGCTTTCAGAGATACCATCAACTTTATGGTCTACAGGGTCCAACAATGTGGATTAATCTTGTCAATGGAACCTGTATATTTTAAAGTTGACCATCAGAAATAGATAGCTTGAAAAATCCAATATCCACTAAAACCTAAGGCAGGAAGGTGTCCACCCTATAATATCAAATTTAATCAAGGAATGTGTTCTAGTACCTATTGTTAGTAGATGTAATACATCTATTCTTCTGATATGCCTGGCAGGTAAGGTCAATGTGTTCATGTTCCTTTAGAACCTTCTGGCTGCTAAAAATGTTGTTAAAAATGTAGTTATCCCAAGTTTGTCACAGTTTCTAACCAATCAAATTCTTTTTTAAATTCCAAAAGTACCACAGTACTATTCCATTAGGTATCTAGAGGACTAGTGATTAAGGGGTACTGGTGAAGTATAAAAAAATAATACTGACTTCTAATTTCGGCAAACACATATTATAAAAACAGTACAACAACAAAAGATGCGTGTTTTACAAAGTTCATACATGCTTTAGTGAAAAATATTAAAGTGAAAGCTAATTTTTCTACGGGCAACCAATATATAGCCACACCTAACCACAACCATGAGCACAAATGTGTGGTTTGAAGTTCAAATAAGTGCCTATCACCATAGACCTATACTACTACATCACAGCACAAACCATACATATTTTGCTGACTGCTGGAATTTATTCTAATTTACACTGTAATTTAGAATAAGATACATTATTAACTAAGGATACCTTAATATAGATATGTACGTATGCCCATACATTACAGTGTTGTGTTACAATGTCATTCATTATGTTCTTTAAACACTTTTGGGGCATATTAATAGTCCTCCAGCGTCACCTTGCATCACATTATCGTCATTATTTATGATGTTAATGTGGCCCAACAAAGTGTTGTATTTACAGAGTGGCGCAAAGCATGTGCCACTCTGTAACCCTTTGCGCTACATTATCCCTGAGCCAGGCAAAATGTATGCAAGAGGGGCGTTCCCTCGTTAGGGGGGCCGAACAAAATGGCACAAGGAAATCTATAAGATTTCCTTGCACCATTTGTTACGGCACTTTTAACGCCTTTTAACGCCTTCTCAGAACAGGCTTTAAAAGGGGGCTTCCATTATTTAGAATGGGTCCCTATGTACTCTGCAGAAGTAGCAACAACATCATGGCGCTACTCCTGCAGAGTACATCAATAGCATCAGATTGAATTATGCTTTTGCCCCCTACCCTTCGATATGGTGTGCTGTATTTTAAATAAATAAACACTCAGTGCAGCATCACTTTCCATAAATCTGCCCCATATGTTTTTATGTTTTACACATAAAAAACAATGACATTGAATTAAAAAAACAAAGGCTACAGCTCAATCATAGGTAGAAAAAATATGTGTTTTGTATTTGAACAAAAAGTTAAACTATATAAACAATTGAAGTTTGTCAGTTATAGTTATGGCAGTCATTAAAAACTGATACAACTCCTTAACAGTATTAGAACTAATACAACTCCCTACACAGTATTTTTTCTCAGTAACCACATAACTATAACGGATGTGGTCTTGATTACAACAAGACTGTGAAGGTTGAAACGCGTTATTGTTGGTTTGTTTGGGATCGTTTCATGTATTAAATGAAGATTTGCGCAATCCTGTGAGTGCCGCGTCTGACATAATATGTCAAACTGGTGTGAAGATATATATATATATATATATATATATATATATATATATATATATACACACATATACACAGATATATATATATATATATATTACAAATGTACACGCAATCTTCATGATTGCACGTTGTAGGTGACCTCATTACTTTCATCTGTTTCCTGTTGTGTACCCCCCTAAAAATTACTGATAGAGAATTCACTATCTTGCTAACTTAATGAGCATAAACAAACAATTCTTCAACATTTGAGAATACCCAGCTCAGTTTTGAGAGCAATTGAAGAGTGTGTTCGTGTACAGACCCAACTGGGCTGATGTGACTCTGTTCCTGAAATTGATGGTGCCAAGTGAAGTGAAAGAGAGATTTGTGAAGAAAGCTCCATGGAAGAGTGGATCCTTGAAATAATGAGAAGTTGAATGAAGCAAGAAATGTGTTGAATGTGATATCGTAGCTATGCCCAGTAAAAACTGACTGGCCTAAAATTTCCAATCGCTAGGAGAATAAGGGTGATGCTCCTGACAATTATTTGGGCAGAGATAAGGAGGTGTTTAAAAGGTACTCAGGTAGGGCCTGTCAAAAGTAGGTGGCTCAGGGAGCTGTGGACATTGCTTTTGAGAAGGGATTGTTATCAAATGTTAAACATCAATTAACTACTATATGTATTGGATGGCAGCCTAACAATTTAGAAGAGTTAGAGATTATTATGAACCACTGTGTCATGTCATTAGAGAAAACGAAAGAGAATACTAAATCGAAATTGATGTCATGGAAACTGCAAAATATGCAGCAAGTGATTAAAGAAGCAGGACAGAGATCGCCACGAAGGTAAGGAGGCCGAGGAGGTCAAGATGGTGGGAGAAATGAAAGGGGAAATGGAGGAGGCAAGGAGAGGCCTCAGCGTCAGGAGGTTCTTGTTTTACACATAGTCAGCTGGAGCACTAGAAGCAAGCTTGTCTTAATACCTCATCTGATGCGCCAGTGCTTTTGAATCAACCTGCACACCGCCAAATCTTTCAGAACCCCTACCACAAATTCTAGGACAGTCAAAGAGGTACAGACTGTGAAATGAATACCTTAATTCCTGTAGATCAAAAGTGCCCTTATGTAGACTTTGTCATTAGTGGTATAAATGCCACTTGCCTTGTTGATACAAGTGTAAATTGCTCAGCCCTTAAAACTTCTGAATTCCCTTCTAACGCTCTCTCATACCTGTCCATTGACGAAGACTATATTTCCATGCAACAAGCAACCCATCACATTAGAAACGCCATATCCATTTCTGTAGGACCTATTAATGATAAACATTCATTCCTATTTAGTCTCATTTTACATAATAGGCTGAGATATCCTATATAAATGTAATTGTATTGTGTTCTGTCCCTCGGATGAAGTGTTGTTTAAGTATACCTCAAAGATAAGATGATAAGGTACTGGCATCATTATGCAAAAGTTTGAACTGCTCTGAGGAAGTGGGCCTTGTAATCCTGTCCCCTAATTTAACTTTCAGAGATACCATCCACTTTATGGTCTACAGAGTCCAACAATATGGATTAATCTCGTCAATGGAACCTGTATAGTTGAAAGTTGACCATCAGAAATAGATAGCTTGAAAAATCCAATACCCACTAAAACCTAAGGTAGAGGAAGGTGTCCACCCTATAATATCAAATTTAATCAAGGAATGTGTTCTAGTACCTATTGTTAGAAGATGTAATAAATCTATTCTTCTGATATGCCAGGCAGGTAAGGTCAATGTGTACAGGTTCCTTTAGAAGCTTCTGGCTGCTAAAAATGTTGTTAAAAATGTAGTTATCCCAACTTTCCCTGTAGCCCCCAACCCTGCTACCATTCTTTCCTGTGATACTGACAGTGCCACAGTGGATCAGTGTAGCTGATTTTTGTTCTGCAGTTTTTTGCCATTCTCATACATGAGAAAAGTCAGGCCCAGATTTATGGCAAAGTGCTGCAGCATGGTGCTGCCCCAAAAATAACAGTGCTGTGCTGTGCCTCTTTTGAACTACAGGGATGTGCCGTATTTACAGCAATATGCGCACCCCTATGTTTCCCCCTGTCCTGGTGCTGAATTAAGCTGCCTGTGCTAATGCAGCCATCCTTGCACCATAGTACAAAGGTGTCTGCTTTGAGGGTATAGATTGTTTATGTGCAGGAAGGAATTCCTTCCCCGGCACCGAAAGGGGTCCCCCCCACCCCCCTCCCCCACCCGAGTCCTACCCCCACCCCAACATCGACACCCCACCACACGCACACAGAAACTACCACCACACATACCCACACACATACTAACAAACATTCCAACAGACACACACAGTCATACACGCACACATACATACAGACATACACGCACACATACTCACAGGCATACAAACAGACAGACACGCACACATTTCCAAACACACAACACACCCCCTGCATGCATACACGCACTCACACACCCCCTCTACACACTCACACTCACACCCCCATGCACACACACAACACACAACAACCCCACCCTCTTCCCCTAACGGACGATCACCTTACCTGTTCCGGTGATCCTCCGGGAAGGAATGGGATCCATGGGGGCTGCTCCGCCGCCAGCACCCCGTCACCAGAACACCGCCACGCCGAACCATGGGACGGTGGGTGGTATTCTGATGACGTGGCGGTGGAGGTGGAGCAGACTCCACTTCCCCGCCAACCGCCAGTATGGCTGCTGGCGGCTCTCTGTCCGAAAAAGGACAGAGGGCTGCCAGGAGTCATAATACGCTGCACAGAAAACTGCCTGCACTGGCGGTCTTCAGCACTGCGAAATGAGGGCCGTAGCCTTAAGTTACGTCTGAATGCTTTTGTGTCAGGCTACCAGAAGGTTAAGCACAGGTCAATTTAGTTACTGTTTGTGGTACACCCTGATAAGGATTGTGGCTGTTGTTTGAATAGGGATTCACACCCCTCAGCCAACAACCCAATGTCTCAAAGTATGATTGTTTTTTTTTCGATGGGAAAAGTAAACACCTCATTGAATTTAGCAAAATGATGCCTGTCTAGAAAAGGTCTTGCTCTCCCTGATATCAATTTGTATTACCACACAACCTTTGTTAATACATTTCTGGTGCATTTGTTCTACATGTGTGATAATTCAACTTTCAAAGTCACAGAGCAGGAAGGAAAGCTTCATTTGCTATAACTGTTTAAGTCACATAAGCCCCGATTCCGAGTTTGTCAGAATGAAGGTGCTAGTTATAGCACCTGATCCTGTGATAGATTTTTTACCCCAGATGAACATCTTGCTTACGCAAAGTAGCATAATGTTGTAGGTGTAATTTTCACAATGCAAATTCCTGAGATTATGTCAAATTATGCTTAAAATTGCATCTGAGTCTGAATATGAGGTTCTAGATCTTCCAGTTCCTTGGATGGATAAACTGTCATGAGACATCTCCAAGACCTTTGGATGCAGTATTTGTGAAAAAAGTAGCTGTTTCCTATTTCCCTCTATTCCTTCTACATTTTGATCCACCTGATGGAGGAACTCTAGCCTGTTCATAAAAAAGGGGTGTATTCTTTGCTATCAATCTTCATGAACTGGTAACGAGTTAAAGTCAGCAAACAAAGTTAACTTCTCCTAAAAGAGAAAAGCAATTCTTTGAGGGTCTAGTCCTGGTCCAAAGAGAGGTCCATCAAATCTCTTTTTTGCGTTGTTTCTTGATTTTGTCTTTTTGATAACTGTTTGTTCTTGTACCTTTTTCTCTCATGAGCGGAGTACCTCAGTACCAAACTTAAGTGGGTAGGAGAAAGTGGGAATGAGTGCCACTGAGGCCAGAAGATGTGTTCCCATAGCCACACCCATTGGTCTTCATTCATATTTCATAAATTTTATGGATACATCAGGTTGTGAACTATCTGCGTTCTGTGCTGGATTGCTGATTTGGTGCACCCTTTAAGTACAGTAAGGTCATCATTCCCTAATCTCTTTTATTTTAGTGGTGGTAAGTTTCCCCTAAGTTCCCAACAACATAATGGACATACTTGTGTCCTAAATATCTCTGTTTTCTTCAGGTGTCATATTAGATATCTCCCCTGCCTTGTCCGAGGGGAATGTTGTGCCCACATTGCCCAACAACTGAGCAAATTGTATTAGTCCCAGACTTGACCGGAGATAGGAGTGCTGTTTTCATAGACCCTAATCCAAGTAGTGTTGGATTTTATTAGTCTCGTCCAAGGGAGGTTTTGTCAACCCAAGGGCAGGAGCAATTAGATAGCCTTCTCTCTCAAAGGGTGGATGGTAGCTTGTTAGCCTCCAGTTTTTCCCAAGTGTGGGAGAGTTGTTCAAAGATTGCATTTGTAGCTCCTTTCCTTGGCCACATGTGGGATAATATTTTTCCCCCTACCTTGCTCAAATGATGAGGAGAATTCCCTACCACCTTGTTTAAGGATAAGGAGAGATTTTGGTAGTGCCACCATCACTGCCCGAACATGGAGGTATTTGGTACCCCCATTGCTTTTTGGAGGGCAGGCTATATGGTAGTCCCCTGTGTTGCATATGGCGGGGCATACGTTAGCCCATAGCCTTGGCCAAGGAATGATACACATTTGTTAGCCCCCTGCTCTTTACTCAAGGGCACGGTGTACTATATGCCTACTTCATCTTTCCCAATGGTATAAATTATTTGGTGGCTTCACCAAATTGCCCAAGAATGGGATGGGTCATTGGTGGCCTCTCTCTTGACCCATGCCATTTTCTCCCCTGTCTTGCTCAAGAATAGGTGGGTATTGTACCTTCATGAGAATAGAATTCAGTGGCAGCATACAGCTGCTCCAGTACAATGTTTACATGCCATCTATGATGGACATTTTTTTACCACAAAAAACATACAAAAAAGGAGGCTCAGCCTGCGGGAAGCTGCCGCAGTGCCTTTTCACCACTGTGATTTAGAGCTCTTGGACAGGTAGCAGGTATCCTGGTCTTCAATCTCCTTCATTGTTTTGAGGCTGAATGAGTCTGAGTCAGTGCTAATCCACCCCACAGAAGGGCAGGATGTTAGGTGTTTCATGCCCCTTGCCTTGATTACATGCCCAGGATCATAACTGGTAGACCCCTGGATTTTGTCTGTAAGACAGACTTTACTAGACACCATCCCGAACAATGAGGGCGTAACAGGCCTCTGAAAGCAAACAGACACCTGTGCTCTCTGGTAAAAGTCATCAAGTTAGCAAGGCAACTGTCTCTGTCCTCCTTTGCAGTCATTCTTTGGAACATGAAGGGGGGCTCAGACAGCCAAACAGATACCCTGTACCCTTTTTCAAATAGAAATATGTTGGGATCCCCTTGCCTTTGGACATGGGAGGATGAAAAAGGGACGAGAATTTCCCCAAGTTTCTTACTCCCTGTGGGGTGTGTCATGAAATCCCTTCCAGCACTGCGGTAGAACTGAAAGAGAAAAACGTAAATTCCCTCATGCCCTTATTCCCTTCTCCAAGCAAGACAATGTGGTGCTCAAAACATTGTTCCTGCCTTGACACAAGAATGGAAAGATAATGCACCACTGGCACAACTGTTAGCTAGTCCAGTGACTCTCACGATTTCCTCGTCTCCCTTAGGGAAAGCAGGGTCACCAAATACACTCACCTGGCCCCCAGGCAAGGGGAGAAGTAAAGAAATTCAACCACTCTCACACATGGTCTATCTAACTTTGCAGAACGCAGTATTGGTTTTCCAGATGCTGCTTCCCAGCCAATCCTGAAAGTTATTCAGCTGGAATCCCTCTGAAGGATGCCAGTGAAGCGTTCTCTGGGTAGAGTTCTGCGCAATTCTAATTCTGATAGTGTACTTAGTCATAGTTTGAAAATTCCTACCTAATTATCAGCATTTGTTTTCCTATTTTACAGAGACGTGAAAAGTAGTTCAAAACGAATGTGTTACCTCCTTTCTACTATTATCCTGTTCTAAGATATGTATGTAAAAATTACATTTGATGCAAATTCTATTCTTGTTTTTATTAGTGCAAATTCAATTATTAAAAGTTTATGAAAATCCTGATATAATATTGCCAGGCCTTCAGGGCATAATTGCTTAGCACAGTTATGATGTATGCAAAGCATGTCATTTCGCCACACCAAATCTGGAGCCGAGAACATGGCAGTGGAAAGCAGATTAAAATTTACATTTCACTTGTTTGTTTTTGAGTTTGATATCAATGATGTAAATTTGTTGTGACTAGCAAAGAAAAATATTTAACTGGTAAACAGTAACAACTCATGCTGCCCTCAAATGAAGATAGTAACAGTAACAAGCACACACAATGCAGTTATCTTGCCCAGAGGTGCTTGAGAACCCGCTCAATCTTTGTATCAGTTGACAGTTGGGCAGTTACACAATGAGTGATGGGAATTTAAGGAGTCACTCGCCAATACCGAATTTTGATTCGGTTGATAGGCGTCATAGCTGGTCCTTTTGTGAATTCTAACTGCTTCCATTTTGCCAACACTTGTGCAATGAAAAAGAAAACGATTTCCAATTCTTCTAGTAGAGGTAACTGACGGTTAGTTTCTGTACCTGCTCGAGAGTGTTACGGTGCCAAGGTCTCTCCATATCCTGCTAAAGGCGTGTGTGACTTTGAGGCAAAATGGGTATGCTCTCCCCTCTTCACTATTAACATTTAGGACAATATCAACGAATATGACATCATCTTTATTATTAATGAACTCAATTAAATGGATAATGTGCGTGCAGGTGCAAACCCCTCTCAACGCAATGAGTTTGAGGTTCTGAAAGTGAGAGTGTAAATCAAAGAAACAAATGATCAGCATAATGTCGTACTCCAGTTCTAAAGTAGCAAATGGATAACTTTTCCATTTATTGATTTGAGTGGTAAATTGGCACTGTCATACAAGAAGCAAAAAAACAGTTTTACACAATTCTTTTTGCCTTACGTGTTTTAATTTCAGTACTGTTGACACACTACTTTTACAATTTTGGTAGAATCTCTGAGCACTTTGTTTGTTATAATGTTTCTAATACTTGGGCCCACAATATGAATGGCCAGGAGTGGAATCCCTAGGGCATACCGATGTCAGCTGTTCTGAGTATTGGACCGGGTAATCCAGAGCATGGAATCACCAGACCTGGATGCAATGCTGCAGAGAATGTAGGACCTGCTGCAGAAAGTCCCAGCTGCGCTACTCCTGACCAGAGGTGCTGAAAATCCTCCTCCCTAGTCTGCTGTGCCCTCCCCACCCCGTCCCACCATTCGAACTATGGGCCAATAGAACGCTTCTAGTTCCATTTTCCAACTGGTGGATGATGAAGATTTTGGTTTGTTATTTTCACATTGAATGGGTATATACACAAGGATTGGGACCCGCTATTCCTGTCTCCACATTTTTGTTCTTCATTTTGTTGGAAATGACTCATAATCCCCAGATTTATGTTGAGATACTGGTTGAAATCAGAGATTCTGACTCTGTATTCCAGCTGCAAAATCCGGTGAGCTCAAAATGAAGTTGTAAGTTAAAACAAGAGACAAGAAAACAATAACATGGGCCTCGCTTCACCACCTTTCCTATCTTTTCTATTGGGAGAACCTCAGAAATGGAAATAAGGGGAAATGGAGGATTTCAGGGAGGAGTAAGGAGGAGTTTATGGAAGGTAATGGAGGGGGTTAGGGAGGAACATGCACCACCCATAAAAGAGTAAACCTATTGCTCTTCATAAACTGCATTTCTAAATTTACCACAGCCAAAAATGACCCAAAACAGTAGTAAATGTACTCCCTCTCTGGGCTGGAATAAGGCCAGCATTACATAAGGCTATTCACAGGTACTGGAAGGCCCTTCCTTGTAAAATAATGAACGTAGGGACTTAAAATAAAGCCCTTTAGGAAATAATGTTACATTAAATTAAATTATCTAAAATAGTTATAAATATAGACAAGACAAAGTAAAAAATACCTTTATTCAAGTGTAAATGCAGCCATAAAAGTGCATATATCTGATAAAAACTCAAGTTAAAAAATCTGAGAAAAAAACAATAACATAAAATCAAAAACAATACAAAAATCATAAGGTTAAAATTTCATGTACAACAATCAAATCAGGAAGATGGTTATTATAAATCACTCAATGTGCATAGTTGTACGGTAAACCGGGCAGGTAGTCTCAGAAAAGTTCCTACATAAAAACAACATTCAGTATCTTCCAATTGTTGGAGGAAGGCATGGCCGGTCTACATTGCCTAAAATTCCCTGACTTAATAAATGGGATTAAAAATAGCTTTGTGTATTTTACATAAACTTTGCAAAAGAAAAAATGTGTAAAACTGTTCGGGAGGATCTTCCATCGCAGGAACATGGGCACACACTAAAAAAAAATCTGATAGCCCATGGGAAATCGAAGTAAATAGATAACAGTATCAACCCTAAGGCTGACTAAAGGAGATCTGTCCCAATGTCCTCAGGTGTCAAGCAAATATTGTACTGAAGCAGTTACAGTGCTCAAATGTAAATTAGCTGAGAATAGGGTTTTTTGCAATCTGTTGTAAGCCTTTGTGAGCAAGCATAGGTTAGTAGCAGTACTTTCACAGTCTTTTTTCCTATCCTCCCTCTAGAACAGGGCTCAGTGAAAATATTATACAGTCCTTTATAACAAAAGTTTTTTTTTTACATATGGTACCCATGGGATATTAAAGGCCCTTGTCACATGCTAGACAATCTTTAATAGTAGCTTTATTCAGAGCCATCTCCTCAGTTTGCCATACAGACAGCCAGAAAATTAGTGGGGGCTAGATCTAATATGATCCTCTATAAAACTCATTCCTAATTCCTCATGACAATTACAATGGGAAGTGGATAGAGGGACAGACAAGACCTTTCTACTAAATCAGTTTTCCTCCACCTGGATAGCTGAACAGTTAGTGATGCCCCAGATCTCAGCTCCATACAATGCCACAGGCACACTCTGAGGGACAGATTTAAGAGCCCCTTTTTTACGCTAATGTGGCCCAACGAGGCCAAAATTGCCACACCAAATTTACTTTATGACACTTTGTAACCCTTTGTGCTACATTATTCCTGTGCCAAGGATAATGTATGCAAAGGGGGCATTCCCCCATTAGGGGGGTTGAAAGAATGGCACAAAGAAATCTAATGGATTTCTTTGCATAAATTTGTTCGGCACTTTTAACACCTGCTCAGAGCAGGCATTAACAAAAGGCACACCATTGTTTACAATGGACCTCAATGGGCTTTGCAGGATTAGTGTCAACATTTTTTTACATTAATCCAGCAAAGCTCTGAACTAGCATTGAAAATTCTGATGCTAGTTACCTGACTACTGCCATGGTGTGCCATTTCTTAGATACAGTGCACACATGGTGGAGATAGGGGATGCTAAGGGGTGCAAGAAAGGTGGGTGCAGTGCCACTTTTCATAAATCTGGCCCTGAGTTTTATAAATCTGCAAAACTAGAGAAAGTGCACACCCCCAGGAGACTGCAGAAGATTAAAAAGAGAGCCAACTGCTCAGGATAGCTTTAACTTTCGGTGTGTAAAGTTAGGTACCCAAGAATCTGAGGAGTAAAACGTAATCCCAAGATATGTAAAAGTGTTAGCATTATCTAAGTGTTTGGTGCCGACTGCAAGATTAGAAGCTCTGATTTATTTTGGGCGCCAGCCATAATGTACAATTTTGAAGAAATTGTGGGTAGATCAATGCAATAAATTGGGTGAAAGAAATCACTAGCAAATGCAAGACATTTGGGGGCATATTTATACTCTGTTTGCGCCGGAATTGCGTCGTTTTTTTTGATGCAATTCCGACGCAAAACTAACTCCATATTTATACTTTGGCGTTAGACACGTCTAGCGCCAAAGTCCATGGAGTTTGCGTCATTTTTTAGCGTGGACACCTACTTTGCGTTAATGGGATGCAAGGTAGGCGTTCCCATCTAAAAAATTGACTCCGAGGCATGTGCGTCGTATTTACACTCCCGGGCAAAATTCACACCCGGGAGTGGGCGGGTCAAAAAAAATGACGTACGGCCGCTTTTGCGCCGTTTTTTAGCGCCTGGAAAAGGCAGGCGTTAAGGGACCTGTGGGCACTGAAGGAGCCCAGAGGTGCCCTCCCATGCCCCCAGGGACACCCCCTGTCACTCTTGCCCACCCCAGGAGGACACCCAAGGCTGGAGGGACCCATCCCAGGGACATTAAGGTAAGTTCAGGTAAGTCATTTTTTTATTTATTTTTTTGTGGCATAGGGGGGCCTGATTTGTGCCCCCCTACATGCCACTATGCCCAATGACAATGACCATGCCCAGGGGACAGAAGTTCCCTGGGCATGGCCATTGGGCAAGGGGGCATGACTCCTGTCTTTGCTAAGACAGGAGTCATTTCTATGGGGGTTGGGAGTGAAAAAAAATGACGCAAATCGGGTTGAGGCAAAAAATTTGCCTCAACCTGACTTGCCCCATTTTTTGACGCCCAAGCCCCATATCCCCCTACGCCGGCGCTGCCTGGTGTACGTCGTTTTTTTTCACGCACACCAGGCAGCGCCGGCGGCTAACGCCGGCTAACGTCATTGAATAAATACGACGTCCGCATGGGGCTTCAGAATGGCGTTAGCCGGCGCTAATTTTTTTGACGCAAAACTGCGTTAGCGCAGTTTTGCATCAAAAAGTATAAATATGGCCCACGGAGTGCCAGCCAGCAACACTTCATCATCAGCATTGCAGTAAGGGGAGAGATATGCTCCATTGACCTTGGGGACAACAAGGGTATTAGTGGATAAATAAAGGCTTGGCTTATTAATATAAAGTATGAAAAGTAAAGGTGCCAAGACGCATTCCTGCTTTACACCTCAAAAGATTTCAGTCTCACTAGAGAGGTCACCATTTGCCCCATATCGTATTCTAGCTTTCATATTCCTATTTTCAGTTGCTAGAAAGTGCACAAGTGCCTCAACTAATCCTGTGCTCAGAAGGAGCCTCCTTAGCTATTTACACAATCAAACGTCATGAACAGATCTGTAAAATCAAGACACATTGGGCATTGGTTAGCGATTGTGTACTTGCAAAAAATAACATTCAAATTTAGGCATTACTCTATTGTTCCCACACAGTTCCGAAAGCCATATTGGCAAATATATAAGATGGCTTTTTCGAAGGTGCATTCCTTAATTCTATCATAAATAATTGTTCCTAATCTTTATTTTCATTAAGGTGTCAATAAGTGAGACATGGTGGTAGCAGCTAGGGTCACCTTATCACCGATTACCTTTTTTGAATATAGGAACAATAACCAATGATGACCATAAACTCAGTGGAGAGGATCGTACAAGGTTGTTAAAAACATTGGTCAGTAATGGTTCCTACAGATGAATACTACACTTTACGAATTCTACAGGACCTCCATTTGGCCATGGTGCCATCTCCCTGACCCTCTGCTGGATAGACTTAACTGCTTTGTATAGTGGTAACAATAAACCCTGATGTTTGCTGCAGGTAAAAGGGGGCTTATTGTTAGGAGTTTTGACAGAATATATCTTCAAGAAGTGAACCACCCATGCTGTCATAGACATGTGACAACTAATCGAGATCACAATACGATTTAAGGTTCGAATAGAAGTTACTGCAGTCCAGAAAGACTTAGGGCCTCATTACTAGGCTGGCAGTCACAAGACCGTCAGCCTCACGGTAGCAGTCGGACCACCGTGGCTGTTGTGGTCTGATCGCCACATTCCGTGTTTGGCAGACGAACCCACTAATAGACCATGGACTCCACCAGGATCCATGATCCTGATGGGGTGATGGTGGTCCTGGTTGTAATCAGCCAGGACGGCGCAGAATTCAGTGCCACTCTGCTGATAACATCCTTGTTCTCCGCCAGCCTTTTCATGTTGCATTTTCCCCACCATGAAAAGGCTGGCATAGAACAGGTGCAGGGGACTTGTGAACCAATCAACAGTTGCGTAGGGAGCTTAGTCCTCACCCCTGGGGAGACGTTAGTTTTTGGAGCTGCTTCAGGTTTACGATTTCTTGTAAATCTGGGGAAGTGTCAAAAAGCAATGGGTGTTGCATGGGTACTCTAAATGCGTTGGGCTGCCCATATTTACAAGGCCGTCTAAGCCACGAAAAGTGCATTAACGCTGTCTTATAAATATGGAGCATGGCACAGCGCCACTGGACCATCGCTAAAAGTGATGTTCCAGTGGTGCATGGACCTCGTAAATTAGGCCCTAAGTTTTAATATAAGTGAGTCTCTGAACTCAAACAAAATCAGAAACTTCACATTTGGGATATTTACAGAGTAACTACAATTAACAGTATGTTGGAGAGAGCAGTAGCGGTAATAACGCAGGAAATTGCTTTGACAGAACACTGACTGTTCATTGAGAAGAGGCCAGCATGTGGTAATACACCATATGGAGATAGAGTTAATAGTGTTGTGTTGGACATTAGGGGGTACAGCAGTCAATCATTTACTGCAGCACTTACAGTAGAACTATTGATAATATTGATATCCCTCTGGTAGGCACATCGGTAATCTTGTCACCCCAAGAACCAGAAGTTAAGCACAAAATGAAAAGTTTGCTGATCACTCAGTCATAATTGAAAAAGGCAGGTGCACCTCCTGACTTGAATTTATCCCCCATTGAGGAATACTGCACCCAAATATCTGATATTCTGCGGGAACAACTGTGCCCCCTCTTTACACGCCTGGGCAGCATTGAGATACAGTTGACCAGTCTTTAAGCGACTGGCACAGACGTGTGTGTCCAAATTCAGATCCCAGCCTTTGCTCTTGATGTGGTTCACATTCAGTAAAAAATCTTTAAGAGAGCTTGACAGTTAAATGCTGAGGAAAACAAAATCAGTCAAGAAAATATCCTGAGTGAGACCTTCATGAGCCAAGGCCCTACATCACCTGCAGTCTCCACTCGTTCCAGTCCAAATGTTCATTGAATTGCAAATTCGAAGGACAATCGATCACGGGTGACCCCAGCACCAGTGAATGATTTGAGTTACGCTGCCTAAGAAAATTATTTGAAACTTACCTCCAACATTATGTCCCTCTGTGGTGGTGTTAGCAGGTGTACTGCATTTAAAGCACAGTCAACCTCACTTTTGGGAACAACTTTGAGATGTATTAATTCACTGGTTTTGCAGGCATAAGCATTTTAATGTGATGGAGTGTAATACGATTCTAATGGTTCACTGAGTGGGTTGGGTGGGACCCTCAAACAAAAGTATTGATTGAGTTAAAAATATTAATACATTTAATTTAATCTTAAAATACTTTTAAAAATAAAAGATATTGTTAAATGTATTTTATTTTAATACAATTTTTCATTAAAAACATTATACCATTATTTTTATCAAACTATACCTAAAACAACTTTAATTGCTTTACTATTAATGCATAATAAATATTATTGTTACTCTAAATGGATTTTTTTATTTCAACTTCAGAACAATAATTTTAGTGCATTTTAATATATTCAAAGTCATTAAATTCTAAATATTAATGATGTTAGTCACTTCAATTCAATAATCTGCTATTGCCATAAAGGAGCACATCATCAATTTAAAAAACTATCAATTAAGTTATTAATGCTGTAACTTTTTTGTTTTGTTCTACATTTAAAATAAATACAAAATAATACATTCATATTTAACATAAAAATATGTTTACTGATTTGTTTTCAAGTTTAATAAACTCTTTTACTTTCCCCTATATTTCGCAAAAGTGAGACTTTGACCGCCGGGATCCATCCAATTATATAATTACTTGACACATAAGTGAAAATGTATGTTAATTTGCTTTTGAAAGATCTTATATCATTGGCAGATGAGAGATAGCTTGTTCCTGGGTAGCAGACAAGATTCCAAGACAATAATGGGACCACTGAAAATAGAATAACACTCTCGACATGAGTAAACAAGTTTGGGTTGCCTTCCACTCTGAGGTCCTGATTTACAACTCGGTGGAGAGGTTACTCCATTGCAATTGTGACAGATATCCTGTCCGCTGCAATCTAAGTACCATTGTTTTCTATGGAATTTGGATTGCGGCGGGCGGGATATCCGTCACCATTCTGCATCATAGACTTCAAAATGGCCTTGAGAGCATAGACCAAAACAAGTTTCGGAGTAAACCTTCTTTGAGAAGCATTGATTAGATGCTCCTAAAAGCCATACAGGCTCTTTATACAGACACCTGGATTCAGGCCAAACTTGGTGATAACTTCTCATTGACAAAGAAAATTTCCACTAATACATGTCTTAAGGAGCGATGTGTCCAGGCCCCCAATCTATTCAATTTATATGTTTCAGATATTACCATAGCATTAATTATCTCAAGAGCATGATCTCCCAAAAGTTGGGGAGATATCACTACAAATATAGATGACAAGGTCCTAGTTGACGCCACCAGCATGTGTGTGAAGCAATCCCTTAGAGGACTAGAAAGGTACTGTATTCATTATTGTTTGGGAGTGAATAATGAAAAAATTATGAGCTCTTATTTGGCTGAAGGAATCCAAGGAAGATTCAATAGCTACTAAGGGCCTGATTACGACCATGGCGGAGGGGATTACTCCATCACCAACACGGATATTCCATCTGCCAAATTACAAGTTCCACAAAATATAATGGAACTTGTAATACGGCGGGCAGGATCTCTGTCACATTTGTGATGGAGTAATCCCCTCCCCCAAGGTCATAATAATGTAATACATAACAGTTGGAATATATGGTGATTTGCGAAGGTTTTTTATTAACTATGTAATAAAGATTTTTGATTTTAATTTTCCTTTAATTTTGAAATAAATATTTTATAATGTAACATAATAAATTAATGAACAATGTTTAAGAGTTATCAACAGACAAAAATCCAATCTACAGTAGAAAAGTACATTTTTTATTATGTATTAATTATTATTGAAGGTCATCATTAGAATGAACTAAAAGTAATTAAATTATATTTTAATAGCATTTAATGTCACATTAATTTTAAATTCAAAAACGTTAATAAAATGTTAAAAGAAAATATAAAATATGTTTTATTTTACATAATTGTTAAAACATTACATTCGATTTACTTTATTTTTTAGCTATTTTAAATAATTTAATATAATTTAAAATCACTTCCTTTAGGATTTTATTTTAAACCCTAATCTCCATCATATTTTTATAGTAGTAACTTCCCGCTTGTAAATTTGCATCCAGAGACACAGTAGTAAAATTACTCAAAAGAGTAGAAGTAAAGGTACTTGGAGTAAATCTACATATGTAGATTTACCTTTGTGAACAGACTCCACATAGTTTGCATTTGAGAGCCTTTGCAATGTATATCTGTTTTTCAAGCAAAGGGCAGAGTAGGCACCAACAGAGACAGATGAATAAGTCTAATAGTCCACTAGTGACGCTGTGCAAGAAGTAGTGTCCTCTCTGTGGTAGGTTTAGGTGTGCTCTTTAATGTAACATATTTAATTTACTTTCCCAGTGGAATGTTGTCTCTTTCTTTGTATTGATTAATATTCTGGAGCGTCATAGAGCGCTTCTTTATTTTTCTCACCTGAATTTAAGAGTTGCTTACCAAAGTTGGCCCTGAAAGTGGGTAGAATCTATATTTGTGTAGTGGAATAGTGCTTAGATGGTAAGATAATATGATGTGTAATTGAACTGAGTTCTGATTTGCTAAACCTATATTTATTTTGCTCTCACCATGATGATTTTCAGAAATGAATGGTTTCCTATACACGAAAACTGTACATAAACCTTCAAATTTGTGTGTGAGTAAGATGACTTTCCTGATTATCTTGGGTGATACTTGGAATGCTGCTCAATTTCTAATTGATTTTGATCCTTACTCTGTATTGGTCAATTTCTGTAGTGCCTTCATTGCTATATCTTTGTGCATTCACAATTACAATTTCTCTATTGCATCTTTTTTAATGTTTGTGATAAATCTTTAACATTTCTATCTGTGCCCTAGAAATTGAGTTTTAACTCTGTTTCTGATTCATCAATCCTGGTCATGCTAATGAGGTATTTGTTGAGGTGTAGAATTCAGGGGGTTTGTTGTGCCTACAAATTGTTGGGAACAAAGGAAGGTTGCAAGATAAGCACACCTGCTTACTGCTTTAGGGGTCTCCTTTGAACACTGTACCTATTTTTTGTGGATTTTCCACTGTGGACTTTTCCGGTGGATTATTTGCAGAGCTCCTGCTGTGCAGTGCTGTTCCTGAGCAAAGAAGATTTTCAGTATAAATTGGGTAATTTATTCTTGCAATTGCGTGCGTTCTGATGTGTTACTTGAAGTATTGTGATTTGTGTTGTGTGATGGATTGTTATGCTGCATCTAAGTTTTTTGATTTTTCAGTGTTAAAGATTGGTTGCTTTGGTGGTTTAATCCTGTTACATTGATGTATTTGTCTTATCTGTGATTTGAGTCCAAGACGTTTTGGTTTTATTATTGATTGAGTGACTAAAATTCTGAGGTCTCAAGATATTGTTGTTGAACTTGCCTGCACAAATGTAGTGTTTTTTGGGAGGCACCCCATTCACACAGATAAAGATCAAAGAGTTTCCAGGGTTTATGTGTCTAATTAGGTTGGTGTTTTTTTCTATTTGGTGCACAGAGGTAAGTACAGTAGAAGGAGGTGGTGGTTTGCTGCTGGAAGGGAGTCTTCTTTGGTGTGAATTGAGTTTGAAAGGTGCCGTGGAAGTACTGGTCTTTGTTCCTATTGATTTTGTGAGAGATTTGTTTCAAGTTTACTGATTCGCTCCTAATTAAGTTGAGCAGACAAGATTGATGGTGTTAATTTGTGTGTGTTCACATTTTTTTTTCCATTCACAGAAAAACCTATCCTGCAATTTGTTAATCGGCTGATGAGTCAGGCTGGGACTGGTAAAATGTCAGGCTTGGATTGTGGTGACTAGTAACAAGGATACGCTATCATCGGTTGATTTCTGTGATTGCTTGACCTTTGTCATAACCACGTTGGGATTGGATGTTGTCCGCTTGCTAGTTTTATGTTTTTTTTGGGTTATTTTGAGTGAGAGTAATTGGTGCTGTGTTTGAAAAGCCACTAGCGTACCTGCTATACAGGGACAGAAGAAACCTGCAGAAAGTTTGTCTGCATGTGAAATGATGATGATGAATATTGGGCTTTATACATGTATGTGGATTTGCGATCGGCGTGAATACACCTCTGGTGACAACGACTTGAAGTTTAACTTAGGAAGTAACTTTAACCCTAGAAAGCTAGATTTCGTAAGGCATACAACAAATGAGGGAAGCCATTATCTAGAGCTACACAGTTTGAGGCACTGAATAAATGACATTGGGTGGCCACAGAGGAGCACTGAAAGAGAATGAAGGAGCAGGTTAAATGTCCATTTAGATAGAGGTTAGAAAGCAATGGGACAATCAGGAGACATGCTAGAGAGATGATATGGTAGAAGGAGTGGTAGTGTGTCCTGTGATATTCAAGAAAGCAGTATGCAGAAAGGGACATGTAGAAGCAGAGCCAAGAACAGGATTCAGATGAGGATTATAACTTTGTAAATAATCCTTTAAATTTTAGACCTCCTCCATATATTGGCAGAATGTGGAGACAGGTGCAGGTCTCCATGATATCTGATATCTGACAGCAGTGCAGTGGGAGATGGTATGAGTGTACAGGTACAGGGATTCACAACCCTTGTAGTTGTGGTTGTTTGAGCAAGTGCTCCACATGAGGATTCATCAATAACTTTGTCAAGCAGTAGCAGAGATACTACAGGTATCTCAACCACAGTTTATAATGATATGTCTGCTACTATACCTGCCCCCCTGCTAAGCCTCTGAAAGAGAGTGAAATTAACATTGGCCATTAAAGATTGAATTTGGATACATTTTACAGGGAGCAGTTGATTTAAACAGACTGATGTCTTATAATGTGGATGAAATGAGATATTTGATCAGAGAAGCAGCTAGGTCTGCAAATGAAGCACATGGTAAACATTTGGAATTAGCTGAGGAATACAAGGTAGATGTTAGCAGAATGAGTAATGTACAGATAAATTATAAAATGGACTGTATTAGAGAGGAAAGAAAATAATTAGGTTTGGTGACCTTACAAACTCACATTTATGATCTAGTTGAGAAAATAAAAGACTGGACAGAGTTGAAGAAGTGCAAAGAAAAGGGGAAAATGAAAATCACTACTAAAAAAAAAGATGTAAGTGCAGAAACAAAAGTGAAGGTGATTGTTAGCTATTCAGAACCAGAGACAGCGTAAGAATTCCCTCTTTGCCATACACACACCGACCCGCACACTCATGGCACTGGCACTGTCCAACACAAACATTCACAACACCACCAGGTGACACAACAACGCCACAACTGTAACTACACAAAGGCTAGGCCAAGCAATTTCACTGCACACCTCCATATGACAACACATACTTACAACAACACGTAACAACACCACAGAACCAATCAACACAATCACGCTGCCATACAACAAAGCATATGTCACACACAACGTATGTAAAATAGCCATCACCACACACATGTCCTCACACACAACAACCACACAAGGGCACACAACTAAACCATTACACATCCCTACACAAACAATACATAAATCACAAACATACATGCATGTAACAAACACAAACATATCCTACATACAAAACACAGCAATGACAGCGGGACAAATGGCATCGCCACACACACAACATGCAAGCCAGGCACAACAGCTAGCACAACCCTCACACACACAAATGTCACACACAAACAAACCAAAGCCCACAAACACCAAACAGCCATGTAGAAAGGTCCAAAGTTCTAAGTTTCAAACGCACTAATGGCACCTCACTGTGCCCCTAGTTGACTCGTGACTGAAACGTGACCTTCACAGAGCAGAGGTATCAGGGGGGCATGCAGGCACCTCAGGGATGATGGGAGGTGAAGTGGGAGGGTTTGGGCTTGGGAGGGGAGGTCCTTGGCCTTGGGCATGGGAGGGGCAGACGTCTTGGCAGGGGGAGGGGCCTGGGCACTGCCAGGGGGCCAGGGGAGGACTTTAAGGTGGAAGGGCTACACTTGGGAAGGGACATAGAGCGCTTGGGGGTTTTACAGGGTGGGAGAGGGGTAGGAAACAGGGAAAACTCATTGAGGACATGTTTCTTAGACACAATGGAATTGTCTTGGCAAAAGGGTGGTTTGGGAGTGGAGGGAGAGGGAGTGGCTTTGAGATGTGTCTTGCTGGATGTCTTGAGTGCAGGTGGGTGTGTTGAATGCTTGTGGGTGGTGGATGTCTGTTGGGTGGGTGAGTGCGGGCATTTAGGTGTCTTGGGAGGAGGTGGAGAGGGATGCCATGGTGGATGGGTGACTATCTGTTGGGGTGGTGTCTGCAGGTATGGTACATGTGTTGCATGGGGGAGTCAGTGGTTGTGGTGGCTGCGGATGTGGTGACTGGGGTGAATTTCTGTGGGTCTGATATTGTGCTGGCTGTGGGTAAGCTAGGTCTGGTGGCTGGATCCGTGAATTATGGTGTGGTGGCTGCAGGTGTGTCTTGTGTAGTGTCTGTGAAGGAGGGGGGGGTGGGGGAGTCAGTACAGGGAGTGGATGTTGTTGCGTCTGCAGGTGAGTGTTGCTTGTGTGCATGCCTGTGGTGGGTCTTGTAGTGCTTGTGTTTCTCTGAGCTACCCTTGTCTGTTGAGGTGGATGCACGCTTGTGTATACATGTGCTTTGGATGGGTATGGGGAGAGGGGTTTGGGATAGGGTAGAGGTAGTTGGAGGGGGGACAGAAGACAAAGGGACACTGGCTGCTGTCAGAATGGAGGCCAGAGCCTGAAAGGATCTCTGTAGGCCAGCCATGGCACCATGAATGCCCTCAAGGAATGCATTGCTCTGTTGGAGCTGCCAGTCCCTGGATGGCTTTCACAATGGTCGACTGACCCACAAAGATGGACCTCAGGACGTCAATAGCCTCCTCACTGAGGGCAGCAGGGCTGACTGGGGCAGGGGCAGAGGTGCCTCCTGGGTGAGCAGGCACGGGCAACTGGGTGGGAAGCAACTTGGAGGGTGGTGGTAGTAAGGGGGTGGCAGGCAAAGATAGTGCTGGGGTGGTCCCAGATGGTCCATCACTGTCAGGGAGTATCCACTGGAGGAGGATTCTGAAGAAGAGGTGGTAGATCTGGTCTCCCATTGGCACTCCCCTTGCCTCCGTCCCACGGGGTCTCCCTTTCTTGCTGTTGCCAGCTTCCTGGGTCCCATGAACTGCTGCTTCCCCACTCGCCTGTGCCCCTTTGCCTTCGCCAGATGATGCTGATGCACACAAAGAGAAAGAGAGGGAGGGATGGGGAGAGAGAGACAGATGGGGGAAAAGGGTCAACACATACCTCCCATAGACATGGCAAAACATGTTTATTTGTGACAATACATATCATAGCTAGGCAATCGCAATTGCCATTTCACTTCATCTATATTATGTTTTTACATGTCACTTCTTCCCACACCTCTATGCCATTCCTCACACCTAAATCAATACCTAAGAAGGACAGCACTACTAGAGTCAACCCCATGATGCCACCCAAAGCCCTTTTAGCTGGCACAGCATGGCCTGGATGCACTATCAATAGAATGCCTGGATACACATCTTAGCTCTCCATACCCCTTCCACCTATAGGATGTGCAGCTGACTGAACACAACACATCAGGCCTCTACAGTAACACCTAAAAAGTCCATGTCCTCTGTGACATTTCAATCACAGTGAAGACAACTCCACTCACAGACCACACTGCACCTCCATGTCATATTACATGGCTGGCCACTCAGTACAGTCATGCCATAAAGGAGAACAACTCTGAGTTAGCCAATATATGTCAGACACCCAAACAGTTCACATCTGATGTGTACCATGTGAACTTTGTGGTATAGCCATGTACCACATAAGGCAGCCTGAGCAGACTGAATCCACATTGTGAATCACATCAACACTCCATGTGTCATGCAAACCCAAACCACTCATTATCTCCCACTATCTATTGCCCAAGTCAATCTGTAATAGTCACAGGCCACCAGATGTGCCCCCAAATTTCCATTTTGAGATGATGTAGTCAGTCACTCAGCATTTGAGCATGGGAATTTCTAGGGCTTCGTCATACATGCCATGTACACACCATGGTGACATATTAGGGATCACCCAGGGCACTTACCACCTCTAGTACTATCCCATAGGTTTGAGGGCCACATCCCCACTAGTATAGCTCCTAGGAATGCATGATCTGTGCAATCAGTACCTACACATGCCCTACAGTCAGCAGACCACTCATATACCTAGTCAGCTATCAGGACCATACTACATGTCCCATGAGGGTCATTTTTGTGGCGGAACAGCATTGGCAGCCCCACAACCTGTCAATACCAGATATAGTACATGATATACATAGTCCCATTAGCATTTACAGGTTGGCAACACAGACAGGAGTAACCATACACCTCAGAGCCCCTAATGCAGAAGGATGGAGCTGGTCATACACAATGCTTAGGGTGATCCAAACACTCACATCCATCGCATGGCCAGGATAGAGTCAGACATGTGCCTATGTCCTCGGTGCATATTCACATTATAGACATGGAGAGGAACGGAAATGTGACATGTACATCCAATAACAGTACAGCATGGCAAAACATCTACTAAAGATACTCTGTCAGGTTGCCAAATACCCATTGCTAATTGACGATGAACATGTAGCATAAACCACAATGTCAAATTGCCTGCAGTGGTGCACCCAATCCCATTTATGGCACGCCAAGTTCCAGGATATAGTCAGTACTCACCCCTTGTGGTTGCTGTGCTGCCCTCAAATGCCCATCCACCTCAGGGTAGGCCACTGCCAAAATGCGGGCCATTAGGGGGATCAGGGTCTGACATGCATCCCTCCCTCATTGGGAGGACACCCCTAGGTGGGCCTCCGCGGTCTTCCGGGCCCAGCGTCTCAGGTCCTCCCACCGTTTGCGACAATGGGTGCTCCGCCCGTCATGGACCCCCAGAGTCCGCACTTGCTTGGCAATGGCATGCCAGATCCCTTTTTCTGATGGGCGTTTACCTGCATGAGTAACACAGACAGAAGAAGAAAGTCATGTAGACTGTCACCATACCAACAGCAGAGGACTATAAACATCAGAATCATCAAATGTCCACATATATCCATCATCATGGTTTGCACGCTTTAACTCCATGCACCCTCCATGCATGTAATCCCAGACCGCCACACTTACGCCATTCACCCTCACACACACCCCTATCACACATGAGTATGGTATTGGGCTCAGCTGCTCCTCTGGTGCACCATACAGATGTCCATACAGGGGTAGGACCCCTTCCACCAGCTTCTCCAGGTCTTCTTGGGTGAAGGTTGGAGCCCCATCACCTGCAGGACGTGGCATGATGGCTCCCAGAGACAGTAAACAGCAGCTCACATCGTGGAGGTCTTGCTTGCAAGAGTGTCAGGAGTCAAGTGAGCAAGGCTGCAGAAGATGGCGGTCACGGCCACTGTGTACAAAACCGTCACCACCAGCGGTGATCGCCATTGACCCCAGTCCCCCATAGGCAGCAATGTTAACCAGTGAGAAGTTGCACGGCAGTTGCAACTGCCTACCGCTATGACAACATACACTGGCGCACTTAGGTCACTTCCAACTGTCCAGTGTAGCAGGACAGGCGGCTGCCATTTTATGACCATATCATGCCTCGCTGCACGAACATAAGTGTGCCATACATGTTTTTTTTACCAGATGCTGAGCAGGCCTATGTTGTGCCATCATGGTTAGGTTGCTACATGTGACATGCGTGAAACAGTGATGTCATATGGCCGGTTGTCAGATGATGTGCCTGTCCAGATGCTCAGATCCTCATAGGCAGTGTAACCATGTAGGTATATAGCATGGCAACATACATGCTCAGTGCAGGACAGCTCAGTGTACCAGATCAGGAACATTACACAAGTGATGTGTGTCACAAATTTCCGATCAGGGCCCGCAATGTGCAGCAAGCATGGTGTCCGTGCCGCACAGCATGCCCAACATAGTGTGTGTCAGCAGTGCGAGGCATGTCTATAGTGGTAGGTGGGTGCGATGAGGACATGTTCAAATGCCAAGTATGGAGTGCTTCTCACATTGTACATTCACGCCTCTCTATCCTTAATGGCCTTTCATGAGGAGATTGAGACATACAGCAGTGTACCATCCGCTAGTGGACCTTGCAACCCTGGAAAAGAGGTATATCATCCAGACTGATCATTTGAATCATTACACCATCATGGATCTTTGTACCCAATTGGAGCCAGAGCTCTTGCCTGTCATACGTAATCCGTATGCCATCCCTCCCACAGTCCAAGTCCTGTCAGTGCTACACTTTCTTGCCACAGGCTCCTCTTAGAATACAGTGGGCTTGGAAGCAGGGATGTCACAGCCCATGTTTAGTGTTGTTTTGAAGGACGTACTGTGTCTTTTTTGAAACACCTGGAAATCTACATCAGGTTCCCTCAACGTGCAGATTTTGCCTAGGTGAAGGCAGACTTCTATGATATGGGGTACATCCCTCATGTGATAGCGGCCATAGATGGCACCCATATAGCTTTGGTCCCTCCCAGTGCCAATGATCGGGTGTATAGAAACAGGAAAATCTACCACTCCATCAATGTTCAGGTGGTCTGTGTGGCAGACCAGTACATCTCCCAAGTGGCAGCCAAGTTTCCAGGATCTGTGCATGACTCCCTCATTCTGAGGAACAGCAATGCCCCACACATGATGGCACGTCTACACAGAGAGAGGGCTTGGCTCATTGGTATGTATGCATTTGGACGTGTGTTTCTGTTTGGGCACCTTTCATCATAATCTTCCCTGTGTCTGTACCTGTATTGTAACAGGTTCCACCTCTGTGCACAGAGGTGACTATGGCTATCCTAACCTTCACTGGCTGTTGTCACCAGTGAGGTACCCTGCCACGGAAAGAGAACTCCGTTTCAATGAGGCCCACAGCAGGACAAGGCGTGTAATTGAAAGGACATTTGGCCTACTAAAGGCAAGGTTCAGGTGCCTGGACCTCCCTAGAGGTGCCCTCCTCTACACTCCCCATAAGACATGCCAGATTATAGTTGCCTGCTGCATGCTCCAAAATCTAGCCCTAAGACGTCAGATACGATTGGTAGCTGATGATGAGGAGGTAGCTGGACCAGTGGCTGGTGATGCAGACATGGAAAGTGGTGAGGAAGGAGATGAGTAAGGTGCAACTGACTACAGAACAGAGCTCATCAATCAGTACTTCCAGTAACATACAGGTGAGTTGTGTGTGGCATGCAGGGTAGGGGCATTTAGGTGATTAGATGGGAGGTGTTGTGGACGATTGGATGTATTGGGAGTGATTGAGTGGTGAGGAGGCATGCTGGACCATACGATTTAGTGACAGGGGAGTGTTAGTTAATTACCAGAATCCAGTACTTCAGGAAGTCCAGTCAGGCCCTCTGAATGCAAGATGGCCAAGACCTTCTTCTCCCATGATGTGAATTCTGGGGGAGGAGGTGAGAGGCCCACTGCCAGTCTTCAGCATGGCAATTTGGTGTCTGGATGTAATGGAACACACCTTCCCCATAGGTTGTTCCACCTCTTCCTGATGTCCTCCCTTGTACGTGGATGGTTGCCCACTGAGTTAACCCTGTCAACTATTCTTTGCCATAGCTCCATTTTCCTGGCAATGGATCTCTGCTGTACCTGTGCTCCAAACAGTTGTGGCTTCACCCTGACAATTTCATCGACCATGAACCTCAACTCATTGTCAGTGAAGCATGGGTGCTTTTGACAGAACATGGTTGTTGTGTTATGTGTGGGGGTGGGTGTTGTGTGTGTCAGGGTGCAGTGTAGGGTGCTTGATGGGGTGAGTGTGTTTGGGTGTGTGTGGTGGTTGGTTGTGGTGTTAGTGTGCAGTTGTGATATCTGTATAGTGTTGGTCATGCAGTTGTGTGATGTGGGTTGAGTGTAAAGTGTATATGTGCCTATGGTGTATATGTGCTAAGTAATGAGTCTGTGGGTCTTCGCTGTCTATGTAAGTGTTTTTTGTTGCAAAGTATTGTGGGTTCTGTGAAGGTGTGTTATTTAGGGCTGTGAATGGGTGTGTCTTGTGTGTGTATGTGTGTCAGGTGTGGGTATTCGAACTGTGGTGTTATGTTCTGGCTAAGGTGAGTTTTTGAGCGCAGCGCTTCGGATGCCAATGGTTTTTCACCATGGAAGAACTGATGTGGTGATTTGTGGGTCGAATTCTGGTGGGTGGGAAGTTGTCAGGCTGGCGGTGCTGGTAGTGGAACCACATGTTTCCCGCCTTCCAGTGTTCCAGCAGTGTTGGATTGGTGGCTGTTTTTTGGCAGTCTTCAGTGTGTGACTCAATACGGAGGTCGTATTACCGCAACCATGGCAGCCTTTTGGCGGCCGCCGCCACAGCGGCCTTGCAAAAAGACTGCCAAAGTCATAATGAGGACCTCAGTGTTTAACATAAATCACAAGATTCAAGATTTCACTTATTTCTAAAGAGGCCCTCCCTCTTAACTTAACACACACTGTCAAAGAAGAGATACAAGAGTTCACAGGTAAAGATACAATATCGATAAAAAGTGCAAACCCTGATGAATTAACATCAAACCCAATGCAGCGTTTCCTAATGTTAAGCAACACAAACTTCAAACAGAAGCAGGAGGAATGAAGCAACTTTCCTGTGATGGACATTGAGAAACCAAGTGGTAAATGACCGCTAATGCAAGATCTTAGGAGGTTTAATACAAATGTGATCACATATTGTCTGATGGTACCAACTCTTGCATTGTATATTGTTCCAGATTCCTACAGCTGAATAATGGTATACAGTCATTGACTTGTGCCAATCGTTTTTCTCCATACTTATGCATAAGTATAGTCAATATCCTTTCTCATTTCAGCTTCAAAATGAGGTCTATGTTTGATGTCAAATTCCACAAGGGTATATTGAAAGTAATTTGATTTTTAGTCAGATCCTAAAGCTAAATTTTGAAAATCTACAACTTGGAAAAACCTATAGTTGCTTTGAAATCATTTCTGGTCTGGTATATTGATGATGTGCTTGTGGTGTTAAAGGCAAAGAGGATTGTAAACTAGATACTATTGCACTTCTGAATTATATTGCTCACAGGGGTCCCAAGGCTTCACCAACAAAGATGAAGTATTATAAAAAAGAGATGATGTATCTTGGTCACCATATTAAAAAAATGAGCAAGGGGAGTCTCAAAAGAATACATTTCTACAATTATGAAGATGGGTCCTACAACCACCCAAAGGGAGGTGAGGATGCTATTGCGAATTGTTGGCTATTGTCGTCAGTGATTTCAACTGTGGCAAACTTACTGTGATACCAAGGATTTGAAGATGAATGTATGAAGGCCTTCTGGAAATTAAGAGAAAGAGTGTGTAATGCACATGACCTAAGAATGCCTGATTATGATAAGGAGTTCTATCTTTTTTGGCATGAGAAGAGTTGGTGGGCTTTATCAGTTTTGACCCAAAAACATAGGGGCATTATGAGGCCAGTGGCATATTTCTCAGTTGTGCTTAATCTAGTAGCAGTAGCTCTTCCTGGTTGTCTACAGTGGTTGCAGCTCTTTACATTGTAATAGAATAAATTGGAGGGATGATAAGATATTGTAATGTGGCATACGCTGATTGTGTTTGTTCTTCATTCAGTTGGGATTTTGCTGACCCATACCAGGACTCAGCATATGACAGCATAGGACAAATGGCCACTTTACAAGGTATGAGCAAATCAAACTGGCAGCATAAAACATCTCAATCAAAAGGTGTAATTTTATGAATCCTGCAATGCTGTTTCTTGTTTCAGACAGCAATGAACAAGATGATGATGATGAACCAGAACATGATTTTGTGTATGTCAAAGAATTATACACCAAACCAAAACCAGATATGAAAGATATTATTCCCAAATGGCTGATCTGATTTTGTTTGTAGATGGATCTTGTCTGAGAGCCCATCGTGGAATGCTGAGAGCTGCTTACACAATTTGTTCCATTTCTGAAATTGCCAAAGTATCATCCCTACCTACTAAAATTCCAACACAAGTGGCAAAGTTGATTGAACTGACAAGAGGTTTTTGCCTTGCTGATAATTTTAATGTAACAACTAGACAGACAGCCAGAATGGATTTTGAGTGGTACATGATTTTAGGCAATTGTGGTCACAAAGAAGCTTTATGACATCCTCTGGTACACCCATCAGGTATGGTTCCTATATTCCTGATTTGTTAGAAGACATACAACAACCAAAAGAAATTGCAATGGTCAAATGTGCTGCCCATAATACTGGTGGTGATATGGTCACATTGTGAAACACATCTGCTCAACAAGTGGTGAGATACTGCACATTTAATAATACAAATGTAAGATCAAATGAGCAGATTGAAATGCAAGAAACAAAATAAATCAAGAGAACATTCAGTTGAAAGTACAGAATATGTAAATAGTCTCTTGTTGAACTCGACACAGACTGCATTAAGTGAATTACAGGATCTTCCGGAGAAACCAGAGAATGAGAAAAGAAGGTGGGAAATATTAGGCTATAAAAAGAGTTACCAAGATATGTAGATTACTCTTCAATACAAAAATATTCTTCCTGATTCAGTGCTAAATTCCATGGCCCATTATTTACATAGCACAATGATATTTGGGAAGGGATACCATGACCAGGACTTTTAATAAATACTTATTTAATACTAGATTCAGAAATGTTTCAGAAGATTTGTGTCAAAGGTGGTTTATTTGTCAAACAAATAATCAGGGAAAGAGTACAATGGTTCTTATGAGTCGCATTGGCAAATCAGAGGGCACATTTACAAGACTTCAAGTAGACCTCATTGAGATGACTGTTTACAATGGCCTTTAATATATTCTTTTGATTGTCTGCTTGTGCTCTACAGCATGACAGTTGCCTAGCTTTTGTTAATGAAATATATTCAGCCATTTGGCTTGCCAACCTCTATTGACACAGAGCATGGTGCACTTTTCAAGAATTAGATTCTTAAATTGATTTGTACAGCTCTCTAGATTGATCAGAAATTCCATTGGTGTTTATCCATCACAGTTATCTGACAGAATAAGAAAGATGAACAGATCCAGCAAAAACAAGTTGGCTATAGTGTGTGCACCCACCAGTTTGATATGGCATAATGTTCTTCCTTTTTTTCTTGTGAGCAATAGACGTACTCTCGATAAAAACTGGGCTCTCACCTCATGAAGTGCTAATGGGCAGAGCCATGAGAAAAGCCTTCATATCTTCAAAAACACCCATTTCAATAACTGATAGCATTATGCTAGATTCCTGCAATGATATGGCTGGTATGGTAAAATTTGTCTCTCATCAGGTGAATTTGGCAACAGCACCATCAAAAGAAACTCAGTGCCAGCAAAACCTTGGACAATAATAAATATAACTCTGTTGCTACTTCAATTGAGGCTTGTGGTAGCCAAACAAGATGTAGCTCAACACTGGAAAGACACGCCCCTCTGGTGGGGAAGTGGAATAATTGACTAGGTCACTGCATGGTTATGGAGATGAGAACACAACAGGCCCATTTTCTAATTTCTCTGCTTCTGAAAAATCCAGTTCCAAGTGGTGGGGAGAATTCAAAACAATGCTTTCAAAGCAAATATTAGGATAATCCGTTAGATCACACATTCAATCTTGGAGACAAAATTCAAGTTCAAAGGTTTATTACAAACTCAAGGCCAGACTTATATAAATGAGTCTCAAAAACATACTATAGAAGAATAGAATCACCAAAGGTGAGTTAAAACTTCTAAGCAAATTAAATTGTAAAAGCATAAGGCATACAAGTATTTCTGTTGCAGCAATACAAAAGATAAGAAACGATCCTCCTGTCTAATCATTTGAAAACTATTTAAATCTAAATATTCTAATTAAGCTATGGGGAAACCTAAAGATTTCCCTGGAAATGCAGGAAAATGATAATCGGCAAAAGAGTCAGCATAACAGAAACCTTAGTAGAGGTTTTTCAAGAGAGATGTATGTAGCATGAAGCCACTCTAGAAGCCACTCAGCCAAGACTATAGAGATATTTACCTCTCTTGGTTTCAAGGGGATCCACTCTGGTCAATGAATAGAAATGGCCTGCCTCACCTAACTAACTGAACACCAGTTTACACCTCACAGAACCCTTGAGAATACATGCCATCATTACCAGTAGTTTATCATTTTCCGTGCACAGTTTCGAATTTTCAACTCCCATTAGACTTTCATCCCACGAACCAAACATCAGGACGACCTCACGTATCTCCCTTGTCCAGGTATTCACAAAGGAGTTCTTCTTTCTCATCCAATTGTTAGCGCTCCTTGTCCTCTCGTACCCCCTTTATCTCAAATACACAACATGCCTTTCATTAACTGTACACTTGTGCAGACACACCTGCAAATAAAAAATGATACAACACAAGAAAAACTTCATGTTGAAGGTTAACCATAGGAAAACATTTCAGGTATTCACCTGAGTCAACTTAACAAACAGTTCACTGCACATTTGAATACATGGCTATACATGCAGGTCCCCTCAGAAGCGCAATAAATGGCAAATAATTGTGATTATGCAGAGTTTACTGTAATACTGTAATCCCAATACATTGAATATAAATACATACATTTATTATATTCAGGTCGATTAATGTCATTATCAAAACATGCATATAACTTTCTACATTTCTGCTTGTGAGCGGTCCTTGAATATTATAATTTCAATGCACCACTTTAACATTAATACATTAGAGTACGTTATATTTGTTGTTCATTACATTTTTGTGTCAAATGCATAATGCATAATGGTACAGCCAAGTTATGCTGTCTCAGAGAGATTGGTGTACTTGGCCGCGGCTGTCCATGAACATTATTACAAAATCTGGCAGGAATGGGCTGATTACAGGGAATTATATTTGTAGCCAATTTGATATGGGGTTGAGAATCTAGATGTAGAAATAAGGAACTATGGAGAGTGCACAGGAAATGGTCAACTTCAAAAGGTTCCATCCTGAAAAGAGATATTTGGGTGGGGTGGGCTCGCTGAAGGGTAGGACTGGGAGGATTAGCAGGGTGGATAATGCAATGTCCGACTACTATGGATTGTTTACTTTGATATGTGATGTGAAATAATTACCTGAACAGCTAAGGTATTATGATGCCAGCTATCCTGATGGTGTTAATAAAATGTGTGTTTAAAAAAAGAAACTCTGTGCCATCAACTGCCAAAGGCATCAACTTGAATCTCTGCATCACTGCAAGTGACCGTCCTTATTCTGATCTTTTGACATGCTGAAGCACATTCCTAGATTTGCTCTTGGCTGATATGTGTGAACCACCTATTACCAATCCCTGTGGCAGTGCTGGTGAATATTTTCACAACACACTTTGTTTTGTCTTGGGTCAGAGGTAAACTAACAATGTGAACTACTGAACCACAGCAGAAAAAAACAAAAGTGTTAAGAGATTAAAAACCCACATATCTGGATTTAACACCTTTTGTTGGTGCTACCTTGACCTTTGATCCTGATGATGACCCTCATATGATATTTTTTACAGGGTCAAAATGTTGACTAATGGACTAGAGGACTGATTTTCTTTATGATGTAGCATACCAAACTGTGATTCAGAGTGGTGTTGTTGAAACGTATATTCTTATCAGACCCTAGTTTTGTATGTAAGCTTTTACATAGCACCTGCGCACTTTAGTTCACTCATTCACTCTCACTGAATCATATTTGATGGACCACCTTTATTGTGATGCAATGTGCTCTCACATATCTAAGATGTTTTTACAGCAAATAAATGTCAACCAACTTCATATAAAACCAATCTATTGATGTTTGTTTAAAACCTCCAAGAAAGTTGAGGCTTACACTTACCCCAAGGGGACCAGTCATTTATCTTTATTACTGATTTGCTCTGGTTTCCAGGGTTAATGGAGCTGCGTTTTTTATTAAGTGCACCCAAACAAACGTCATCACTTATTGAATGTAATAAGGTAACTCAATATTATCCTATGGGAGAGGTAGGCCTTGTACTAATAAAAACAGGTTTTTCAGTACCAGGACAAGTAAACTCTAACAGTACAAGTCCAACATTTTACAGCACTGCATCCTGCAATGTGGGCTGTTTAGGGCCTACATTATAGGTGACTTATATGCATTTCAAAGGGAGGTTGAGGCCCGCAAGTGTCTCAAGAGCCCCCTGAGGAAGAAAGCAGTTCACAGTGAGTAGTGTTGTTGATGTTGATAAAAGCACAAGTTCATCAGTGAGTACAAATGACTCAGTAGTAGTCGCAAATAAAGATGCAAGAGTTGAAGCATTCTCAAGAGTGTAAAGAACTTGCAAAAAAGCACTAGGAGAATGAAAGGTTAAAGTTGATAAGGAAGAAACAGAAGTAGTTGAAATAAATTCAGGAAATAGTGACAGTGAATTGTCTGTTGCTAAAAGACCAGCATGAAAGAGAATTTCAAACAGAAAGCGCACTTCACCTGAATGGGAATAACTTGCATGTATATTTGAAGAAGTAGAAGAGGAGCTAGATCCAAAGGCCCACAGTCCCAAAAATTGTTGCAAATTCATGTTTGAAAATGAGCTACAAGAAGAAAACCATCTTGAGTTTTTGCAACTCCAGGGAGTAGTGAAATAAGTTTTTTAACTTTGCAAACAATCCAGAAGAAGAAAGAAATGATGAGGTTATCAACTCAAAAAAAAAGAGTAAAAGGTCTGAATTTGATTTTTGATTGTCTTGAAAAAAAAATCTTGAAAACTGATTTTCAGAGTTCCCATTTCTTTAAATTTTCAGTAGACTATGGTGGTCATTACAACCCTGGCGGACGGTGTTAAAGGTGCGGTAATACCGCAAACAGGCCGGCGGAAAAAAAAGGGAATCATGACCCTGGCGGAAACCGCCAACAAAGACAGCCACTTTAACACACAGACCGCCACGGCGGTACAGACAAGCAGCGCGACGGTTACCGACAGGCGGGAGACAATGTACTGCCCACACTATTACAACCCGCCAATCCGCCACCTTTTCCGGGGCGGACGCACCGCGGATAAAAACACGGTAGAAACAGCTTTTTCAATGGGAAAACGCTCACCTCAACACATCCCATGAGGAAGGAGGACACCATGGAGCCCGAATTACAAATCCTACCTGCCCTTATTTTCCTGCTCCTGCTCCTTTACGACCAACAGCTACGTAGGTGCAGAAGATACCGGTGAGTACTGCACCTACGACACGGGGGAGGGGGGAGGCAAAAGTTAGGGGGACACCCACCAAACACCCCCACCCCCACCCTCGCATATCACAACATACACACCAATGCAGTCACAAAAATCACAGTAACAACCCACAATCCCCCGGAAGAATGCAAAGACAATGCGAAAATCGGGCAAACATTGTAATGTGCTAATATACATGTCATACAAAAAATATACAGATATACAGATCTCAAAATCACTCTTATTTACACATACAATCCGAGAAGTAGTGCAGATATGTACACAACAATGTCCGTGCACCAACAGTCCAAAAAAGCATGGGCGAGGCCCACAATAGATACCTGTCCAAAATCGGAGAGAACACTGCCGGGGCATCAGATAGAAACACTACAGGCACCTCAGGGGGAAGGGAAGGTGGGGCACCTCAGCCAGATGAATGCGAAGCCAGATCCACGACGGGGCTCCATGCCCATTGATGTATCCTGGGGAGTGCAAAGCCACAGTCTCACAAGTCACTACAGTGGGTGGTTTGCCCACTGTGCCATCCTGGGGAGTGCAAAGCCACAGTCTCACAAGTCACTACAGTGGGTGGTTTGCCCACTGTGCCATCCTGGGGAGTGCAAAGCCACAGTCTCTCAAGCCACTACAGTGGGTGGTTTGCCCACTGT
The DNA here is from genome assembly GCF_031143425.1 of Pleurodeles waltl. Classification (NCBI taxonomy): domain Eukaryota; kingdom Metazoa; phylum Chordata; class Amphibia; order Caudata; family Salamandridae; genus Pleurodeles; species Pleurodeles waltl. Next base: position 899,116,495 of record NC_090444.1, on the reverse strand, counting down.
GCCATCCTGGGGAGTGCAAAGCCACAGTCTCTCAAGTCACTACAGTGGGTGGTTTGCCCACTGTGCCATCCTGGGGAGTGCAAAGCCACAGTCTCTCAAGTCACTACAGTGGGTGGTTTGCCCACTGTGCCATCCTGGGGAGTGCAAAGCCACAGTCTCTCAAGTAGATGCAGGTCTCCACTGGTTCTGGAGGGGGACTGGTGCCCAGACTGGATGAGTCTCCATGTGAAAGTACCTGTCCTGTCACTGTCCCAGCTGCACATGGGATAAGGATGCCTGATGTGGCGGTCCATTCATTCCTAAACGGTGCATGCCCTGTTCAGCGGTGCTTTGCCATGGCGTTTCAGGACTGTTCCGCGGTGCTTTGCCATGGCGGTCTTTGCCCTGTTCAGCGGTGCTTTGCCATGGCGTTTCAGGACTGTTCAGCGGTGCTTTGCCATGGCGGTCTTTGCCCTGTTCAGCGGCGCTTTGCCATGGCGGTCTTTGCCCTGTTCAGCGGTGCTTTGCCATGGCGTTTCAGGACTGTTCAGCGGTGCTTTGCCATGGCGTTCTTTGCCCTGTTCAGCGGTTCTTTGCCATGGCGGTCTTTGCCCTGTTCAGGGGTGCTTTGCCATGGCGGTCTTTGCCCTGTTCAGCGGTGCTTTGCCATGGCGGTCTTTGCCCTGTTCAGCGGTGCTTTGCCATGGCGGTTCAGATACGGATATTGGTGTGTGGCATGACGATCTCTACAATGGGCATTGGTGTGTGGCATGACAATCTCTACAATGGGCATTGGTGTGTGGCATGACGTTCCATCACTGCCCAGCGGGGCTGTGGCATCCTGGCCCCTCCTGGGCTGTGACACTGGCGGTGGTCTCTGGACCAGTGACGATACTTGGGCCCTCCTGGGCTGTGACACTGGCGGTGGTCTCTGGACCAGTGACGATACTTGGGCCCTCCTGGGCTGTGACTCTGGCGGTGGTCTCTGGACCAGTGACGATACTTGGACCCTCCTGGGCTGTGACTCTGGCGGTGGTCTCTGGACCAGTGACGATACTTGGGCCCTCCTGGGCTGTGACTCTGGCTGTGGTCTCTGGACCAGTGACGATACTTGGGCCCTCCTGGGCTGTGACTCTGGCGGTGGTCTCTGGACCAGTGACGATACTTGTACCCTCCTGGGCTGTGACTCTGGCGGTGGTCTCTGGACCAGTGACGATACTTGTGCCCTCCTGGGCTGTGACTCTGGTGGTGGTCTCTGGACCAGTGACGATACTTCGGCCCTCCTGTGCTGTGACTCTGGCAGTGGTCTCTGGACCAGTGACGACGGTGCTGGCGGTTGTGTCTGGCCTGCCGGATATGATGGCGCACTTCTCCGCCATGACACTCACAACAGGCAGGGCAGACTTCCTCTGGACCTTCCACACCTTTGTTGGAGTTACTGCTGACTCACCAATCGCCTCCGATCCCATGTCACTTGTTGTCCCACCAGGAGTCTTAAGACGGTCCCGTCGTCCACTCTCCATTTTCAGAGCCTTTACAGGGGGTGGGCTGCCACTGCCTTGGCTCCGGGTCCTACTGCCTGCCCTGGTGGACGGTGCACTCCAAAAACCTGGAACACGCACCACTGGTACTGGAGGCTTTTTGGCTGAGGCGCTACGACGGGACGGATTAATTGGAGGGGGGGCAAAAAGGTCTATTTGAGGGACAGTTTCTGACGAACACTGGGCTGGGTAGCTGGAGGGGGTCTGGGAGTGGAGGAAGAGGAGGTGGTTGTAGGAGGTGTCACTTTAGGTGTTTTGGGTGCAGGTACTGGAGGCTGTCGTGAGGTGGATGGATGTTGGGTGAGTGATTGGTGGCGTTTGGGTACTTTGGGAGGGGGCGTCACAGACACATTGGGAAAGGACACAGGGGACGTGTAAATGGCAGTGGAGGTGGTGAGTGCAGGTGAGCGGCTTGTGGTGCTGGGTGTCCTGGTGCGAGTCCTAGTGCCTGTAGATGTGGTGCATGCAGGTGTGTGTGTAGACGAGACTGGGAGGGAGGAGGGAGAAGAGGAGGAGGGGGACACAGTGGAGACAGTGGATGTTGCTGTGTCTGTATGTGGGTGAGGCTTGCGTGAGTGCCTGTGGTGTGTGTGGTGCCGATGTTTGCTTGAGCTACTTGTGTGTGTTGACTTGTCTGCATGTTGGTCTGTAGGTGTGCTTGGGATGGGCTGGGATACAGGAGATTGGGTCTAGGTGGAGGAAGTTGGAGGGGGGAGGCTGGACACAGGGACAATGGCTGCCATCAGTGCTGAGGCCAGAGATTACAGGGTTCGCTGAAGGACAGCCTGACCAGAATGAATGCCCTCCAGGAATGCATTACCGTGTTGCAACTCCCTTTCTACACCCTGGATGGCATTCACAATGGTAGACTGCCCAACAGTGAGTGACCTGAGGAGGTCAATGGCCTCCTCACTGAGGGCAGCAGGGGTGACTGGGGCAGGGCCTGAGGTGCCTGGGGTGAAGGTGATGCCCACCCTCCTGGGTGAGCGGGCACGGGGCGAAGGCTGAGGGGCTGCTGGGGGGGCGGTGCTGGTAGGGGTGGTGGCGGCTGTACCTGTAGAAGTGGGGCGCACAGGTCGTGCCGCCACCACAGGGGAGCTCCCATCGGCAGACGAGTCCGTGTCGCTGGTTTGTGATCCGGTGGCCGACGTGAAGCTCCCCTCGCCCTCCGTCCCACTGGTGCATTCAGAGTCTGTGGTGTGGCCCTCCATGGCCATATGGGATGCAGCTCCCTCGTGCTCCGGTGCCACTGTACCTCCGCCTGATGATGCTGATGTACAAAAGGACAGGGAGAGCAGGAAAAGGGGGGGAGACAGAACAACGAGACTTTTAGTGCACGGCATACCGCCACCGTTGGCGGACAAGACAGACGCAGCAGCCCCCTGCATTACGCCGTTCTCCTGCCCTCTGCACATGCAATTTCTGGGACATGGCCTACATGGCAATGGTGGGAATCTGCGCACATTGATGCCACAGGGCCAACTATACCTCAACTTGGCACTCTGCTGAGGTGGGGTTGAGTGCCACATGGCCTACATAACGGAGGGGCCTTGCCTACCTAACTCGCCCTGGCCTAGGGACACCCACAGCCCACCTCCCCCACCCAGACACCTATACAACACGCAAACTCCGCTGAATGAGGTTGTACTCACCCCCTTGTGTCTGCTGTGATGTCCGGAACATCAGGGGGGTCATGGTGCGACGGGCACCCCTCCCACGTTGGGAGGCCATCCCCAGCTGAGCCTCCGCCGTCTTCTTGCTGCAGCGGCGGATGTCCTCCCATCTCTTACGGCAGTGGTGCCCCGTCTCTGGTGGGCCCCCAGGGTCCGGACCTCCTTGGCGATGGCACGCCAAATGTCCCTCTTCTGGTGGGCGCTGACCTACATGACATGCACAAGGAAAGAGGAAGAGTCATTACCAACTGCACCGTCAATGTGAGTGGACCCCTCCCTACTCTGGCCATGTGGCCCATTCATTCCCATGCATGACTGTTCTATGTACTCTGCCCCCTTCCCTCTTCCACACAGCCCTCTCCACCCAGGCCTAGCCCATACAACGTGCTCCCTTGGTACTAACCTGTTGGTCTGGAGGACCGTAGAGTAGCGTGTACTGGGAGAGGACCCCATCCACAAGTTTCTCCAACTCCTGTGCAGTGAAGGCAGGGGCCCTTTCCCCAGACGCAGCAGCCATCGTCGCTTCCAGACCGAGGTCACAGCAGCACTAGCAGTGTAGGTCCTCTCCTGTCGAAGGTCAGGTATCTAGTGATTGAACAGATAGAAAATGGCGGTGACGTCCGCGGCGGTGACGTCCGTGGCGGTGCGCATCATCACCGCCGGCACACCTGCTCATTGGCTCCTGGGACCCATAGGGTCCAATATTAACCAATGCAGCATTGCGCCGCGGTCTACGACCGCCTACCGCGACCATGTGCAACGCCAGCGCAGTTACCCCACAATCCCATTGTCCCAGTTTAGAGGTCAGGCAGCCGCCATTTCAGGGGCCCACCTGGCTTCATTTACAACTGCGTCACACATAGCTAGGCCTATACTCAACACATATACAGGAAGGGTTTTTTGTCTGGTGTAGTCTTGTGAGTAACTGTGGGTACATACCTGGAGGAATAGTGACTCGTTCTTCGCTGTTGTCCTTCTTAGGCATCGTCAGCTGGGACATATGAGAAGATGGCGGAATCCTCCGGTGTACCGACCGCTGGTGGACCTGTTGACAATGGAAGAAAGACACATCATCGTCACCTACCGGTTTGACCGTGCCACAATCCAGGAACTATGTACCCAGTTGGAGCCAGACCTGATGTCACCAATCCGCCATCCGACTGGAATTCCCCCTGACGTGCAGGTGCTGTCAGTGCTCCATTTCCTTGCAAGTGGGTCATTTCAGACAACAGTGGCCATGGCATCAGGGATGTCCCAGCCTATGTTTTCCAACGTGCTGTCCAGAGTGTTGTCTGCCCTGCTGAAACACGTAAGGAGATACATCATTTTCCCTGAGGTGGAGGATTTGCCTACAGTGAAAGGTGACTTCTATGCCCTTGGACATATCCCCAACGTCATAGGTGCCATAGATGGGACCCATGTAGCTCTGGTCCCCCCGCAGGAGTGAACAGGTGTACAGAAACCGGAAGAGTTATCATTCCATGAATGTCCAGATGGTATGTTTGGCAGACCAGTACATCTCGCAGGTAAATGTTATGTTCCCTGGCTCTGTGCATGACGCATACATCCTGCGGAATAGCAGCATCCCTGATATGATGGGCCAACTCCAGAGGCACCGTGTATGGCTATTGGGGGACTCTGGTTAACCCCAACCTTTCGTGGCTATTGACCCCAGTGAGGAATCTCAGGACCAGGGCAGAGGAACGGTACAATGATGCCCATGGGCGGACTAGGAGGGTAATCGAACGCACCTTCGGCCTTCTTAAGGCCAGGTTCAGGTGCCTCCATATGACAGGTGGATCCCTAATCTACTCACCGAAGAAGGTGTGCGACATCATCATCGCCTGCTCCATGCTCCATAATTTGGCATTGCGACGCCAGGTGCCTTTTCTGCAGGAGAATGATCCAGATGACGGTGTTGTGGCAGCTGTGGAGCCTGTGGAGCCAGTGGACAGTGATGAGGATGAAGCTGAGGAAGAAGAAAACGACAACAGGGAGTCAGTCATACAGCAATATTTCCAGTGACACACAGGTGAGAACATTTTCTGGTTTAAAATTAAATTAACTTTCACACGTCTACCTCTATCCTGTACCTTCATTTCACTAACTATTTGTTAATTGAGTTGTACCCTTCCATTTCAGTTTCTCAAGTGTGGTAACCTACGTGTCAACTGCTTGCATCCTTCAAGGGCTTGTGATGTGTGACATTGGTATGTTAGCCTTACAATGGGTAACCCATTATGACACTGTAATTGATAATACAAAGTTCCAAATCATAGACTGACTCAAGATTTTTTTGGCTTTCAAGGGTGTTTATTTAAGTGCTAAACAAAACAAGGAAGGTTGTAAAATGGTGATGGGTGATGGTGGAAGAATGTCCATGGCAGAGTCCAGTCTATTTGTCTCACAGGTGCACTGCCCATCTGGGCATTGGAAGTGGAGCTGGGGCAGTTCCAATCTGGACAGGGTTACAAAGTGGGACAGTGGGGGGACAATCAGGGTGGTCTTATTTCTTGGCGGGGGTCTTGCCATCTTGCTCTGTCCTGTTCCTGGATCTCAGGGACCGCTTGCGTGGTGGTTGTCCGTCTGCAGGGGATGGGTTGCTGGTGTGTTGGTCCTGTGGCGGGGCGTCCTGTCCACTAGCGCCGGCGGAGGTGGTGGGCAGTTCGTCATCCTGGCTAGTGTCAGGGGCCCCTTGGAGTGCCACGGTGTCCCTCAAGGTCTTTTGAATGTCCGTCAGCACCCCTACGATGGTGCCCAGGGCGGAGCTGATGGTCCTGAGCTCCTCCATGAACCCCAAATACAGTTCGTCCTGCAGACGCAGGGTCTCCTGCAACTTGTCCAGGACCGTGGCCATCGTCTCCTGGGAGTGGTGGTATGCTCCCATGATGGAGGATAGGGCCTCGTGGAGTGTTGGTTCCCTTGGCCTGTCCTCCCTCTGTCGCACACCAGCCCTCCCAGTTCCCCAGTGTTCCTGTGCCTCCGTCCCCTGGACCGTGTGCCCACTACCACTGCCCCCATGTCCCTGTTGTTGTTGGGGTGGTGGGTTATCCTGGGTGCCCTGTAGTGGTGGACACACCGCTGATTGACCTGTCCTGGGTAGGGAGGTTTGGGCCTGCTGGGTGGGTGCTTTGCTGGTGTTACCAGAGGGTGGCAGCTCGGTGTTGGGCTGTGGCTGGGCAAGGGGAACCGACTGTCCTGAGGCCCACGATGGTCCGGGTTGGTCATCCAGATCCAGTGGGGCAGAGCTGCTGTCGTCACTGTGGGCCTCTTCTGGGGATAGAGTGGTGTTGTCTGGACCCTCTGGTGTGGTGACGTTCCTTCGGGTTCCTGCAGGGGTATAAGCACATGATTATTGCATCTGTGTGTGTAATGGTGTGCAATGGTTGGGTGTGCGTGATCCCCAGTGCAGGCATTCCTGTGTGGGGGCTTGTGTGATGATGGTTGGGGGGGTTGTTCTGGGTATGTGCAGTGGGCATGCTTCGGTGAGGGGTGCCCATGCTTAGTTGTGCCATGCAGGGCTTGGTGTTGGGATGGGTGTTGGTGTCATGTGTAGATTGGTGAGGATTTGGGGTGATAGGGGAGGGTGTGAGGGTGGGGGTGTGTGATAGCATGCATGTAGGGTGGGGGATGTGATAGTTAAGATTTGACTTACCAGTGTCCCATCCTCCACCGACTCCTCCGAGGCCCTCAGGATGCAAGATGGTCAGGACTTGCTCCTCCCATGTTGTAAGTTGTGGGGGAGGAGGTGGGGGTCCACCGCCAGTCCGCTGCACCGCAATGTTGTGCCTGGAGACCGTTGAACGCACCTTCCCCCGTAGGTCGTTCCACCTCTTCCTGATGTCCTCCCTATTTCTTGGGTGCTGTCCCACGGCGTTGACCCTGTCCACTATTCTGCGCCATAGCTCCATCTTCCTGGCTATTGATGTGTGCTGTACCTGTGAGCCAAATAGCTGTGGCTCTACCCATAGGATTTCCTCCACCATGACCCTGAGCTCCTCCTCGGAGAAGCGAGGGTGTCTTTGGCGTGACATGGGGTGTTCTGTGTGATGTGTGGGGTGGTGTATGTGTTGATGAGTGTAGTGGTATGTGGTGTTTTGTGCGTGGATGTTGTGTGGGTGATGGTGTTGTGTGCCTCTGTGTGATGGGGTTGTTAATAGCTGTGCTGTCTCTCTGGCCTTCTCTCAGAATTTCTGGTTGTAGGGGTTTGTGTGTGATGTGGGTGTGTGTTTTATATTGTGTTGGGTGTGTGGGAGTGGTGTGTGTATGTGTATCAGGTGTGTGTATTTGGAATTGTCCATTGTGGCGGTGTTTTGGAGATGTGTGTGTATTTTGAGCGCGGCGGTGTGTACCGCCAATGGAATACCGCGGTTGAAAGACCGCCGCGTGGATTCGTGGGTCGTAATAGCATGGGCGTGTTTCTGTTGGCGTGGAGGTGGAGGATTTGTTTCCGCCAGTTTATCGCTGACCTTTGGTGTGGCGGTGTTGTGTGGGTGTCTGAATTTCGGCGGATTCCTTGATGTGTGTCATAATAGCTGTGGCGGTCTACCGCGGTCACGGCGGTGTGTTGGCGGTCTTCTGCATGGCGGTAAGTGCCTTATACCGCCAATGTTGTAATGACCCCTTATGTCTCCACGTAGATTGTACTAGCTACAGTACATAATAAGTTTGAATCTAATACACTGATACATAGAGAAAGTTTAGCTAGTGGATGTAATGAAAATATTTAAAAAACAATTCTTGGGTGACTATTTTAATATTATATTGTAGTAAAAACTGCATGGTTTGTACTTTTTTCCATTTTTGTGCAGTTAAAGGCGCAAAATATTTACAGCTACCTATCTCACATGGCTTGTCTTGTGGTGTTTTTGTTAGTATATCTAATACACAGGAGTTTCTATCACCATATCTGTCGGATTTCAATGTTTCACTGGTGAATCTTCCCTTTTCTGAAGATGCTGGGAATAAGGTTATGTTTGAATACAGTTGCACAAACTAACCGTGACACTAAACAGATTAAAAAGAGTGTATGTGTGTAGTTCGAATTTGTTAAGGAACGTAATGAGAGGCATGTAAAATTTTGAGAGATTGGAAGGATGGAGAGAAAATCTGAAAGGATATTAAGGGTGGGAACGAATGTATGTTTTTTAATTTGTATCCAAGATTGAGAATGGAGCCTAAGAGAAAATGTGAATTGTATATGGGGTGTCATGAACCTACAGAAGTTAAGGCAACAGAAATTGTGGGTGAGAATGCAGGTGAAAGACGTTATGATGATAGTGAGGATTTTCTGATCAGTGAGGAACCAATGCTGAGAAGAATTTATTATGTGTGGAGCAATACTGTTTATTTCAATTTGCTTATTAATTGCTTAAGTGCATAATCAACTGAAGCTGTTGGAGTAATCGAATCACAAGAAGCAGAACATGATGCAGACTGCATTATAGCTATTAAATTAATTGTGGGTTTTAGTGATTATAAAATATTCGAAGGGAGAGCTGGAATATAGTTGTGCATTTGTAATTTGGGCATTATTAACAAAGTGCAGAATGTGAATATACTCTCGAATTTGTGCATATTGATATGGTGCTATTGTGTTTAAAAGAATTTATTATGCTGTGTCAAAGTGTATTTTTCTGGCTTATGCAAATTAGGTCTCAACACTTTTTAAAAATGATGTCTCCTTCTGCTTGTTCCCTGGTCAACATTTCTGCAGCACACAGTCAAGCGGAGTCATGTTTGTTATGTTGTCCTTGCTGTTCTCGAAGAAAAACTTTCCAACATGGACTCAGTAATGTTGCAGTTTTCCAAAGCACTTCCTCAAGCCTACCCTACTGCATTCATTCACAGTAGTTTGTTTCTGTTCTTGAGACTAATTTGTCCTGCCATCTCTGGGTGACATTAGCATAGAGCGGGCATAATCAATGTTCATGTAATGAGATAGTCTCTAGATCATAAGTTAATACGACGTTTAATAGAACTCAGTTCTAATTTGATAAAAGTGTAATTCTTTTGCTTGTCGCTTGATCATTTTGCAGAAAGTGATTATTTCCATGCAAGAAAACAATATATTAACCCTCAAATTTGGGAGTGAGACAAATTACTTTACTTGTTCTTTTGGGAGATACTAGAGATACTCGATTTCTTACTGATTTTGCTGCTCATTTGGGACTTGCAAGTTTTCTAGTTTTACCCACTTTATTCTTAATTGTTCCATTTGATGTCAGTCTTCATGACTGTAGTGTCATGTATTCACAGTTACAATTTCTATATTGCACATTTTTGAATTGTTGCAATAAATCTTTATGTTCCTGCCCTTAGAACTCAATTATGGATCTGTCCATACTTACTATACTGTATTTTTGACATGCTGCATTGTGCCTAATGGGGGGACACATTTCAAGAAATTGAGGTTTGACACCATCTTTCAGATTCATCTACCCGTTGCGTGCTATTGGGGTATTGTTTCGGGTGTACAATTTTACCTGTTCCCCACGCTCTCACCATACATACATTTACCTTAACGTTATGTTGCTAGTCGGGTGCAGGTCTATTTAAAAACGCAATAGTTTGGTAGAGCACCCATAAAGCACCAAAGTTTTGACAGAGTTGGTTTTCGTTTTTTTGGCCGTAAGGCTGTTGGGTTTTAATCTTAATTTTTCTAAATGTTCAATAACAAGCATGATCACAAATCCTCTAGGAAAAAATACATCCTTTTATTGACCCGAAATGTCACCCTAATGGAACTCAGAGACTTACATTTCTGAATTGGAGCTCAGGACACAGCATTCCTTCAATAGCTGGTACTCCACTGAAGAGTGGAGTAAGAAAGGAAAAAAAGATGAAGAAAAGAGCAAGAAATGCAGTGATGGATAGTCTGATGCTCCTCGGCTTTCATTTCTCCTGGGAGTGGGAGCGGCCTTGTTCGTCTCTGGGAGATTGACATGTTGCTGTTTCTTGCCTTTTTTCTAGGTTCAGGGTCATGCTTTTGAAATATGCTTAAAAGCCATTCAGAGGTCCCTGCACCTGCTCGTAATAATCAATCCGCACGGCCAGCAAAGTAAAGTTAGGCAGACATATAATTGTGCGCACTGATGTATTTAAACAGGGATTAGCGCTTGGTTGTTTAAGATGTCACGAAACAAAGGCATTTCACCAGCCAGCAATGATTTCATTGACAGAAAGCGCCACTAGCATAGTTTATTCATAGCCAGACTAGGTTTTACAATAAGAGCAGGCTTCAACGTGAATTCTGGGGCTTTGCGTGAAAGTCATCACCTGCTTGTAGGGCTAGAAGTGTCTTCAACAAAGCACGGTAAATTAATTGACGAATATTTAAGGTTAGGCAGAAACTAGTCATTTTTGTACCCAATACATTTCCACTTTATAAAATAAGCCTTCCCAATCTCCGCACTCTTCCCCAAATAAAAGGTTGTCTACGTTAATTAATCACCGAGCAATGTCGAAAGAGACGCGCAGATTCGCCTTTTTCAATATCAACATTAGCTCTGTCAGTACCGTTTTAGGCCAGGAGGTGCAAACGCAAACTAATAACTAATTGCTAAGTATGGCTTTACATTGTACAGATTCAATGGTCTTAACAATTTGAAATTTCTACCTTAAGATACAGCCATCTGTAGATGTCAGTTGTTATTGGAAAAACGTGCTCAATCGTTTAAATAATAAAAAAAAATCAAAACACGCATTGGCATCATTTCAGAAAAAATGCCTTACACTGCATATCCATCTACCTCGACAAATAGGCTAATTGCTGAAGAGATTTACTTCTCACCCCCATCCTGCACCTCCATTGTTTCCTCAAAAACTGGAATCGTCACTGTTGGTACTATGTAGTAAATTTATAATTCGAATAGAGATCACCAGAGAATGATAGCATCTCACACCTGATAGAGTTGAAGCTGGATGTAACACCAAGCATATATATATGTAAATAGCATTGTATACAACTTTGCCTGCTGCCTGGGCAGATTCAGATCACTGAAAATAACTGCTTCATAGTTTAGGCTTAATCCTTTAGTTAATTAATTGTTTTGCAGAATACCTAGTACACCATGGTTTTCGGCTACTTGCATTTTGTTTTGTAGAACAATATTATAGCTTGAGTTACAAAAGGAACATATAACAAACCAACTGATTAAAATTCACAACATATAACAAATCAAAATACTTACTGAAAGAAAGCAATCTTGTTATTTATAATTTCTGAATTTTAGCAAGCCAGTTGCTAAAGGTTTTTGTTAACAAAATTTAATGTTAGTTGCACTGGCAAAAACGTTTGCAAAGACGAATTCCCACCAGCGAATCCAGAATCAGAATTGGTTGAATTCTGCACTGGAAAATGGCATTTTCAGTTGGCAGAAATTCCACCATTATTGTAGAATTTCCTCTTTCAGAGTTGTAGTGTATGGATACTGGGTTTGTATGGATACTGGGTTTGTATGGATACTGGGTTTGTGAGCATTCCTAGGAGGTCCTACCTCAAAAGGGGAGGGAGGGGGGCGTGAACACCCACTAACATATAAAGTTCATAGGTATTCATTTTCCCTCTTCACATAGTTGAAATATTTGCAGATGTATTCCTGTCAAGGGCAGGAGTAAGTGTGTCTGATGTAGGTATGGGAAGTGAAGACACCCACCCTCATTCTACAGTGGCTAAAGGCAAGCTGCATACTCCCTCTAGTCTCCTCGTTTACTGTCATGTTTATTAATACTCGGTTGCTTCCTCAACACTGACATACAATTAAAATAAGATATTCTGTTTGTAACCAAGATTTGACAAAAGATTTCACTATCATGAACAAAATCGCACAATTTTGTTGTGAGTCAAAAGTTTTGACTCATGCAGGTAGGTGGTGGACTCAAAGTCTTCAGCCAAGACAATGTTACAATCACCACCATTCCTTCCAATATCATTTATCAAGCATATCTCATTCTAGTTAATATCAACATGTATCCTTTCTTTACTCCCAAATGCCTTGCAGTTTATGGTCCTCAGCCCACTCAACCCAATTTGTCACTGCCTTTTCAAATTTACTTTACCCGTCTGTGCCTCCAATCCTCAAACTTTCTTGCTCCCAGCAACTTTAAATGTGTAATTTAGAGTGAATATAAAAATCCATCTACTTGGCACAGTAAGGCCCATCTTTATACTTTTTGACGCAAACCAGCGCCAGCGCTGGTTTGCGTCAAAAATGTTACTGCCGGCTAACGCCATTCCTACACGCCGTGTGGGTGCCGTTTTTAAGGAATGATGTTAGTCAGCTCTGCGGACTGGTCAGAGTAAAAACAAATGACTCAAACCAGGCAGCGCCGGCGTAGGGGAAAATGGGGGTTGTGTGTCAAAAAATGGTGCAAGTCAGGTTTGAGGCAAAAATCATGCCTCAAACCGGACTTGCGCCATTTTTTGACTCACAACCCCCATTGAAATGACTCCTGTCTTAGCAAAGACAGAAGTCATGCCCCCTTGCCCAATGGCCATGCCCAGGGGACTTCTGTCCCCTGGGCATGGTCATTTGGCACAGTGGTATGTAGGGAGGCCCAAATTAGGCCCCCCATGGCACTTAAAAAAAAAAAAAAATACTTACCTCAACTTACCTGTACTTACCTGGGATGGGTCCCCCCATCCATGGGTGTCCTCCAGGGGTCGGCGAGGGTGGCAGGGGGTGTCCCTGGGGGCAGGGAAGGGCACCTCTGGATTCCTTCCATGGTCAGAGACCATGAAAGTGAGCCCACAGGTCCCTTAACGCCTGCCCTGACCCAGGCGTTAAAAAACGGCGCACATCAGGCTGTGTGCAGTTTTTAAGGCCCGCCCACTCCTGTGCATCAAAATGACGCTGGAGTATGAATAAGGCGCACAGGCCTTAAAGTCATTTTTTGGGCAGGAACGCCTACCTTGCATGTCATTGACGCAAGGCAGTTTCCCGCATCCAAAAAATGACGCACACTGAGGAATTTCGACGTTCACGGGGGTCGGGCGTCAAAGTTTAAATATGGTGCACGGTTTGCGCCGAATATGCATTAAATTTTTTGATGCACATCCGGCGAACAGAGTATAAATATGTCCCTAAGTGAGAAAGATAAAACTCCTTCCAATATAATGTCAATGAGCCAAGATTTGAAGTGTGGAGCGGTATAGCTTTCCTTCTCATTAACACGCAGAGAAATAGTTTTGATGTTTCTTGATGCACTTCAGCAAGAAAGCGTCATATTTGTAATTTCAGTATATAAAGTTATATCCTGAATCGCTTAAGAAAATTGCATCCTTAACTCACACACAAGTATGATATGTGCACCTCTCGTGGCTAATTGTGACGTGCAAAGGTTTTTAGTGCAATAAATGTAAGGTTATACGCAAATGGCCTTTTTTTACCACATACTTGACTTGCATTTTGATGTAAAAGGAGATATGGGGCAGATGTATCAATATATCAGTGGTTTGTTATAGCAAACAATCCAAAGAAGTGTCAAAAACTGGCCAAAGGTTTGATAAAGTATTGACTTTCTGGCATATTTTTAGTACTGCATACTAGCTCTAAAGCTACTGAAAATAGCAGGTTAGGCTCCTCTGTGTTACTTCGTGCTAAGGGGTCATCCCATGGGTATTATACTGGGATTCCCACACTACAGATTGTGGTTTTAGGTGCAAAGCCGTGTTTAATAACAATGTAGGACAAAGCAATGCATGTGGGAAAGGTTTAAAGTCTGTTAGGCATAATGAAAGGGCATCCTTCCATTACAAAACCTATGCTAGACATCACACACAATCGTGATAGTGAAAGAGGTGTGTGGCATTAGGCACACAGTGCACCAGTGCACAGAAGCAGGTGGACATGTTTTAGGACATATTGCGCTGCCCTGCTCTCTCTTTCAATCAAAGCACAAGAATGCAAAAATCGTTTCGAGCTTCTGTCTGAGGGAAGCGCTGTGATTGAGGTCCACGACCCTCTTACAGCTGCTAGGGCTATTGAAGCTGCCTCTTCCCTGCCTATTACTACTGACATGTGCTCTGATGTGTCTGACAATGCAGCTAAATTGCCCTTAATTCTCCAGAGAGTAGACGAAATTAAGAATCTAGTCTTGCAGCTAACTAAACTGCTACAAGGGAATATGGCCAAACTATCGGGATGCATTTGCCAGAAGACAGAGGCAGAAGGGGCAGGTGGGACTTTGGCAGCTGATTCTGCTACATTTAATACTAAAGCACGTGAGGGGCTAATTAATCACGCCCAGAGAGCTGGATCCCATAGGAGGGTCGCTGAAGGTAGTATACCTTCCTATATTATGAACCCTAGAAATATACTCACTGGGTGCAATAGTATCCCCCTCGGCGGAGACAAGACAAGGAACGGGGAAGATCCTATTGGAAGCCTCTTTGCCCCATTGAACCGTCAGTCTGATTCAAGGCAAAATCCTACTTCCAATTTACCGATAAATAGGGACAGCCCTCTGTCAACCAATAGGAAGTTATTTGACAACCATCAAATTAAGGATCCAGCTTGCATTTTTCCTTCTCGAAGAACAAATAGTGCTTTAGGCGGGACTCCTAATAGTATTGGTCCCAGACACAGAGCCTACACTCTTTTCCTAAGCAATGTCCCAAAGTTGCCACCCAGGTCTGTTGAGGACCAAGAGTCTAGACTTAATAAGGTTATTTACTGGATACGCAATCGACAGGGTTGCCTTTCAATTATACGTTCGGACATTCAAAAAACAGAAAGATGGAGTCCCCCTGGGTCAAACCTCGATGTAATCATGATTGTGTTCCACGATAAATTCTTGGCAGACCAACTTATTGACTCTGTTGAACGCAAGGGACAACACAAAGAGCTAAAAGGAGGAGGCATCAGGCTGGCCGCTAATTTAATTGACCCAAAACAGACTTCTGTGTTTGTCCCAATTGCTAATACCAATGAGAGAGGCTCTAGGGAAGAAGGCGTCTTTCTGCATCCGGGGCATGTATGACTGTCTGCCCAGGAAGCCGCCTATCAGGATAATCTAGTGGCACCTTCAATAGACAAATTAGAGAAGTACCTTGCTATCGAGTCGAACTATAAGGATGTTCCATCCCCTAAACATGGGGCTGCATTGGGAACTAATGGGTTATCCATTATGACTTGGAATCTTGCGGGCCTTGCTAGGAAATTGGATGATGTGGACTGGGTTGCCTATATAAAGTCACAAGATGTGTGTCTCTTTCAAGAAACCTGGGCCGAGGGCCAACCAAGCATGGATGGGTTTCTTTCATTTAATATCCCTGCACTGCCTTCAGAGAAAGCAACTGGTCGCGCAAAAGGGGGTCTTTTAATCCTTTTAAATTCAAAGCTCCAATGCGACTATAAGGTTTTAGAATTTGATTGTCCCGACTTGATGGGTTTACAAATTTCTTTTAATCAAAATTTTAACATAATCTTAATTAATGTTTACGCCCGTTCTGTTGCACGTGGTACAGAATCACACATTTTAACTTTACTCTTTGACTTTTTAGACACGCTACAAACTAATTCCTATTTAATTATTGCAGGGGATGTAAATTGCACTTTCGAACCCTCAGCGTTTCTTAGTGATTTAACTGCGGATGAGGACGAATTATGGGGTATTGCACAATTGGATGGTGATAGTTATCCTCCACGCTCTCGTGTAGCAACTCAGCTTGCTACACTATGCTTAAAGTTTGGCCTAAGGGCCTGTAATGGTCGAACTCCTTCTGATTTAAACTTGGCACCGACATTCCTACGAGGTTCTGTGGCCAGCGTAATTGATTATTTTCTGGTGGATGTGCGTCTTTGGCCATTGCTGCTAGATATGAGGGTAGATTCAAGATGCGAGAGTGATCACTTTCCATTGTTGCTCACCCTTGCTGGGAATATCTTTGGTAGAACCTTGAATATGCAAACATCAATGGCCCCTCCCCCTATTTTAAACAATGCTTATACAAAGGTGAGGTGGCCAAAAGTCATGTCAAACCCCTATTTGCTATGTAAGATCTACCAAGTGTTCTTAGATAATCTGTCAGCCTATGAAGACTTCGAACCAGAAGCCATTCCACTTCTTGATATTCACGAAGATATGATGGTTAAACTTCAAAGTGTCTTTTATAAAAAGGTAGCCACGGTAAACCGGCAATATGGGGGTTCACCTAACAGCAGTTGGTTTAATGATGCATGCATGAGGGCTAAGACTGAGTTAAGGAAGGCTATACTGGCCGGGTATACGGGGGCAATCAAACAAGCAAGATTCACGTATAAAAAGATAATCCTACAATCAAAGAAAGCTTGGGAAGATGCTATTTGGCAGGATTTGCTAGATGCTACTAAAACAAACAACAATACGCTTTTTTGGGAACTGCTGACTAAGCACGAGAGAGGGGGTAGGTTTATACAAAGGAACCATATTCAACCTGGTACCTGGGTGGATCATTTCTCTCTCTTGTACGAAGGAACTGCCTCCACTGGGACTGTCGATTGTGAGAAAGTGGGATTATACCCCCCAATTTCACCCAATGCTAACCTTGCCACTTCTCCGTCCAGTGGGAATCTATTTAACTCTGAAAGCTATATTTGCTTTTCTCTAGAAGAAACTGCAGACGCCATTAAATCTCTAAAGACAGGTAAAGCCCCAGGCCCTGATAAAATTCCAGGTGACCTTTATAAATCAGAGTTACCCATCTGGACCTGGTATATTAATATGCTGTCAAACAAAATCGCAAAAGGAGGACAGATCCCTGAGACGTGGAAGGGTTCAGAAATTATTCCAATATATAAAAAGGGCAACGTAAATCTTCCAATTAACTACAGACCGGTCAGTTTAATTGACAACCTACAAAAATTTTTTGCAAAACAATTGTTAGTTAGACTGACGAGTTGGGTGACGGAGCAGCAGATCCTATCACCACTTCAGGCAGGGTTCCGCTCTAGAGTTAGCACGGTTGACCAGGCATTTAGGTTGACCGTGCTACACTGGAAATATGTAGTCTTGGCAAAGCAAACACTATATGTCACTTTTGTAGACCTGCGCTCTGCCTTTGACCTGGTACCTAGAGACAAGCTTTGGGGAGTGCTACACAAAAGAGGGGCACCATCTGATATCATTCATTTATTAACACGTATGCATGAAGGCACATACGCTCAAGTAAGATGGGGTAACCAAGGCGAACTGACTAACAAGTTTCCCATTAAAAGAGGTGTTCGTCAGGGATGTGTCCTAGCGCCACTTTTGTTTTCTTTATTCATTAACGAGGTGGTCCAAGAACTCATGACATGCCAGAATGATGCTCCCAGCTTAGGCAATCAGAAAATCCCAATTCTTCTTTTTGCGGATGACTCTCTATTGATCTCAAAGACCCCTATGGGGCTGCAAATTCTTGTGGATAGATTTAAATCATTCTGCTGGAATTTTGTTTAGAGCTGAACTCGAAGAAAACAAAATTGATGGTGCTTCGCTCTGGCTCTCGTAAGAAGTGTACGATCAGGTTAGATGGAGCTATTTTGGACCAGGTTAGCTCTATCGACTACTTGGGTGTGAGGCTTACAGACTCACTCCTCTGGGACGAACAAGTCGGTAAGAGTGGCGGGCTTTTGCAACATCGGGCAGCATCCATATTACGCCTTTACAGGAATACGATCGCTAAAGTTGTGTCTCCAGCAGTAAAGATCTATGTGGCCAAGGCACAGGGTGCTGCTGTTTATGGTGCAGAGATTTGGGGCATGACAGATAGCAGTAGGATAACTAAAATTGAGAATAGCTTTGCACGGGCTCTATGTGCTTGTCCCACTAGCACCCCATTAACCCCCCTTTTTTAGATCTAGGGCTTAAACGTATAGCCGATTTGATTATCTTACGGCCCCTACTATATTGGGTGAGGCTTTGGGTAGTTCCTGAACTGGCTATATATAAGTCTTCCCTATTAGAATTGTTAAAAACCTCTAACTCCATGTCCATACCATGGATCAAACACGTATCTAGTTGGTTTTGCATGCTAGGACTGAGGAACTTCTGGGAGAATCCCCAGCAACTTGTGAAGCCCCATGTAAAAGTATTGAAGAGAGCTTACTGGTCCCACATATGTAATAATTACATTTCTCAGAAATCGAATGGTCATTTAACTAACTCGTTTATTGATTTTAAATGGTACCCTGAGTTTGAACCATACTTAGATACAATACCTGATTTGTTAGGCAAAAGTTTGTATGCCAGATTTCGATTTGGAACATTACCCCTGAAGGCCTTAACGAGCAGATGGGGACCTAAGTCAAGCTCTGATACCTGTCCTGTATGTGGCATTCCTTCCGAAACAGTAGAACATTTTATGTTTTTTTGTCCCGCCTATTCAATCCCAAGGTTTAAATGGATATATAAAATCTGTAGGGAATTGAATTTAAGGAAATGTTTTTTAGCTTTGCGGATCTTAAAAAGCCACAATTCAAATGTGACAATTTACGCAGTAAGTAAGTTTTTAGCAACAGCATGGCGCATACGCACTTTTTATTTACAATGAGTTGAAATTGTTTTAAGACGGGCAAACATGGATCATTCTTTTTTTAAATTTTTCTATGACATTATGGTTTATATTATTATATTATATTGTATTGTATTGTATTGCTTTGATGGTCTGTTGGCCGAATAAAGCTTATGTGAAACACACACAAGAATTGTGGTTGCTGCACAGCAATATCAATTAGTAACTTTCCCCAAATTTGGTCAGTTAATTTTCTCTAGGAATTTCAGGTTGCAGAGTCAGGTACAGAAATGCTTGAAATTTGGATTGTGATTGCTAGAACAACAAGTGCTTAACACAGAGACAGCAACACCTAAAGGTCTAACAGAAGTGAAGAAAGTGTCACACTTTGTTCAGGGTGACTCAGAAAATTGGCTTTAAGAAAAGCGAAGAATTGCCTCAAATTGCGCAATGTCTAAAAAGTTAAAGATCTGGCCCTGTTTTAACATGATCATTTCGATGACCTTTGTTCAGAGTGTACGAAAATAAATAAATAAATAAGTGCATGACCCCTAATTCTTTTCTTTCACACTTGTAGGTACTTTTTTCAGACCTGGCTTTACCCAAGACTTTTGATTTTAGTAAAGTTAAACGTAAATGCACTTACTTGTAGGGGCTTTCTATAGGTTTGTCTGCATAAAGAAAGAAAGCAGAAGACCATTCAAAGCACCAAAATTGGGTCAAAATAAATTACACAAGTTTACCAACTCTAAACTAGACAAGAACATTTCTGGTCTAAATGTCTGCACTGTTGCCCCCGTTTTGATCCAGGAACAACTTCGGATGACAAGAAATTGGTATGAGCATATGCACACAACTTCTGTAAAACTATACCAAAGTTTCAGACGTTAGTTAAAGGTCATTAGAAAAGCCGGGGAGGATGGTTGCTACATGACACTTACTTATAGCCAGTTTACTTAACATTCCAGTCTTGACAACATTAAGGAGTAAGTTAAGAGCTTCTTGATCCTTACGAATCTACAAAAACATTTTTGTTACAAAATTGTAGGTCCTAGTAGGTACTATGAGATTCGAGGTAAATCATGCTAAGTAACAATCACAAGCGTGAAAGCCTTTATTTACTGTGGAAGAGAATTCCAAATCCCACAAGGCCTAAAAAGAGGTCAAAAGATTCCCGTGAGTACCTGTATCAATGCAAGCAATGATTTAATAGTTGCTAAACATATATACTAGAACAGAAGGAATGATTCATAACGATCAACTATACTTATGTGGGCTTACCATTCCGTCTGAGTAGTTGAAGGGAGTTCCAAAATTATAATAGCATATATGAAAGTATAGAATTATTTAGGCTAGGGTTGCAAAGTGACTCATGATAAGCTGCATGCACAAAGGAGGACATAAGTTACTTTAATATGAAAATGAGGGCCCAATGTAAAAAGCAATTATTCAGTCGCAAATGGCAAATTTGGCCATTTGTGCATACAAAATGGCCTTGTACAATGCACCATGCCTATTTTTCAAGTCGGTACCCTGTTACTGGCTCGCAAAATAGGGATTGCGGCTCGCAATTAAGAAGGGGAATTCCAAGGTCATCCCTTCCCAATTTCGAATACCCATGTAGGGTTGTTTTGTGACCGTGAATGCAGCTGCAAAACAATTGCAGTTAACACCATTATCAAATTGGGGATAACCCTTTTGCAAATGGAAAGGGGTCCCCAGGGGCCCCTTCCCCTTTTGGAATGGTAGCAAAAATGTTTTTGATGGAGCAGGCAGTGGTCCCACAGAAATTCAAACCAAATTTTCTCATTTCAGTATTGCCACATCATTGTGAAACAATTTATGATTAGAGAAAATATTAGACACTCCTGACCCGCGGAGGATTTAAGAAACAAGAAGTGAGGGAAGGGTTGTCAGTGGAGTAGAGGGGCGAACCAGTCTGTGATTGTGATATTGAGAGAACACGCCAAAGAATGAAAGGCGAGAGGTGATAATAGAGAATAATCCCAGATTCCTGGAGTAAGGGGGTCATTCTGACCCTGGCGGTCCAAGACCGCCAGGGCCGGGGACCACGGAAGCACCGCTAACAGGCTAGCGGTGCTTCCCAGACCATTCTGTACCGCCGTGGTCAGAAAAGGGGATCCGGCGGTTTCCCGCCGGATTTCCCCTGCATGGGCTGAATCTCCATGGCGGCGCTGCAAGCAGCGCTGCCATGGAGATTCCGACCCCCTTCCCGCCATCCTGTTTCTGGCGGTTTTTACCGCCAGGAACAGGATGGCGGGAACGGGTGTGGTGGGGCCCCCTAACAGGGCCCCATAAAGATTTTCACTGTCTGCTTAGCAGACAGTGAAAATCGCGAAGGGTGCAACTGCACCCGTCGCATCCCTGCAACTCCGCCGGCTCCATTCGGAGCCGGCTTCCTTGTTGCAGGGCCTTTCCGCTGGGCCGGCGGGCGCTCTTTTGGCAGTCGCCCGCCGGCCCAGCGGGAAAGCCAGAATGGCATCCGCGGTCTTCTGACCGCGGAGCGGCCATTTGGCGGTTCCCGCCAGGCGGGCGGCTCCTGCCGCCCGCTAGGGTCAGAATGACCCTCTAAGTTTCTTCCTCTGGTATTTAATGCAATAGAGGTTTGAATAAACCCTTCTTACAGGGTGTGGCAATACTGATATGGGAAAATTTGGTTTCTAGATATGGGATCCAAAAAGAAAAGGGAGGCGCACAGCATTGAGGACCCGCAATATATAGAAGTAAGTGAAAATGAAGTTACAATATTTAAGAAATGAAATATTGGTAGTCCCAGAAATAATGAATCATGTAGCCTGTATCCTTCTACTTATTTGGCACAGGACATTCTTGACTGAACAAAGATACGGAAGAACGCATTGATGTACTCTCCAGGCATGGGAAGTGCATTAAGGAGCCAGAATTGGCATTTAAGGTATCCATTATATAAGTGAGGTACAAAATGAAGAGATGTCTGAAGCAATAAGGTGTGCTGAGAATCAGACAATAGGGCCCGGTTACACAAAATTGATTGTTGTGTAACGTATAGAAATGTCTGATGGTACTAGTAATACAGGAACATCTTCAATTGGTATAATAGAACTATTCTTAAAGAAAATGTGGTTCAACCAGGGGAAATATACATGGGAGAGAAGGGATGTGCAGTGAAATAAGCTTATAACCAATGTAGAAAAACACATGTTATATATGTGAAATTAAAAATATTGTTTTCTTGTATTATTTTCAGTTATTGTTTACCTTGTGTATTTATTTATTGAGTTCATTCGGTCTAGAAATCTAGACCATTTAGAGTAACAAAGATAACAATCATACATGATAGATAATATTTGTTAAAAAAAAACGTAATAGCAATATAAAAAACAATAATAATCAGGACAGTATAACAATAAAATCAACAGGACTAAGTATTTGATCATGGATAAAAAGTACAATAAATAAGACATGGCTAAAAATGTTAAGAGAAAAAAGATAAAAGCTAGGATATAAAATGTTGTCTAACATACCAATGTGTGCAGTTATTTTCCCGTAAGACCTGGCCCTCGTCAATCCAAAAAACAAATAGAGTTCCCATTTAGATATAGGGTACTTTAACAAGAAGCCTATCAGATTTCAGCTAAAAAAAAGGCTCTATAAGCTTATACAATCTCTATTGTTCATATAGAGGGCAACAAGTTCCTGCTAAAAATTCCTACTGATACTACTAGAAAATAACAGTTGAGACTCCTTCTGTCGACTAATGTCAGGATGGCTCACATGCCCTTTGATACAATAAGCCTACGCCGGATGTACCAGGCCTCCGATAAATATTTGGTAACTGTAATAGCTACCACGGAGGATGAGTCATATGTACAGATTCTGGTGGCGTTTGCTCTATCCTGTAATGACATGTTTTTGCAGAGGGGAATGATCCACCTCCCTCTGGGACTCTTAAACAAAGGGCAGACAAATAGTATATGCTCTATTTTTTCTTTGCAATTTTGGCAAGAGATACATCTATCATTTGAAACGATGTTAGATGACCAGTGAGCCGTAAAACCATTAATAGGCAGTGTACCATATCTTAGTTGGAGATATAAAGCACAGGCGTACGGAGGCATGGGAAGGTTCAAGAAGTTCTCAGCCCAGGGCTCGTGCTTGAATTGGAGAAATTCCATTGTTAGCCTGCCCGCCTCCTTTTGGTGCAAGGAGTCTTCATTAACTTTCTCCCAATATCTTTTTGTGACAAGTTTCCTTGCATTATCGGGGATTTGATCCGGATATCTCCAGTAGCAAGGAAAACCTATTTTGACCCAGGCGGATTTCATCTCCTTCAGCCATGGAATTTTCTCCAGTGCCTGGGGGGCGGCTATGAGCTCTCTTATAGCCAGCCTATATGGTTCGAGTTCAACAGATTTCCATAAACGAATCCAATAGGAGAGAGGCCTTAGGGCTGCTGTGGTTTTAATACTGTTTAAACCTAGGTCAAGCCTTAGAGGGGTCATTGGTGAGCCCATACCTAACCGGGCAATCTGTCTAAGGAAATGATTTTCCTTGGTTTGCAGAGTATCGAGGTTTTTGTGGGACCCCCAAAGTTCCGCTCCATAAAGGGCCGCTGCTCTGATTTGGACATTGTAAATCTCCGCAAGTATGCTCAAGGGGGGACTCGGAGCCTTTCTCGATCTACGGACAAGGGCCCCGCCTCTCTGGCTTATAATGAGAGCCCCTTTGTCAATGGCTGCCTTCCATTTGCCTGTGGTCGATAGTCTGAAACCCAAATAGTCGAACTCTTCTACTTTTTCCAATGGAATCGAGTTCATTTCTATGCTAATGCGCGATCGTTTCTTGGAGGTACTATATATCATAAGTTTTGTTTTCTTAATGTTTACATCCAGACCATAGTCACTACAAAAAACACAGAATTGGTTGATAAGGTTTTGGATTCCCATTGGCGATTTTGAGATCAAAATTGTATCATCTGCATATAGCAGACACGGGATTTTTTTCCCAACCAATTTAGGTGAATCATTTGTACAGTTCTCTAAGTAGTGGATGCAATTATTGATATATAGCAAAAAAAGAGTGGGTGCCAGGACACATCCCTGTCTAACTCCTTTTTTAATAGCTACGGGGTCAGTCAACTCGCCCCCCTGGCCACATCTAATTTGAGCGAAAGTATTTTCATGCAGTTGAGCAATGAGTTTCAGGAGACCAGATGGCACTCCCATATTTGATAATGTTGACCACAGCAGGTTCCTGGGGATCAAATCAAATGCGGCTCTGAGGTCTATGAAGACCACATAGAGATTACCCCTCCCCAGGTCAACATTCTTCCATTTTATTGACATGAATCTTAGGTCTTGGTCAACTCTACTCACTGCAGGTCTGAATTCTGCTTGTAGGTCAGAAAGAGCTTCAGACTCCATAATCCATTCCTCAAGATGGAGCAGAAGATGTTTTGCATAGAATTTTTGGGAGTTATCAAGGAGACTAATCGGACGATAATTGGCAGGGATATTCGGATTTCCTTTTTTTAAAATGGGTACTATTTCAGCCCCTTTCCAAGTGGGTGGAGCGGGGGCCCCTTTTCAATTGCATTGCAGATAAGGTTGAGATATGGTACCCATATATCTGGTCTTGATTTGTATAGATCGCCTGGAATCTTATCTGGGCCAGGGGCCTTTCCCCATTTCAATGAGTCTATTGCTGCTCTTGTTTCGGTTAGAGAGAATGTGATCGGGGTGGTCTCTTGGTTTATTAAGGCATCAGGGGCCCACAGAGATGCTTCAGATGGCCCTTCGTATGGTTGCCCAAAATGCTCTACCCATGATGCTGAGAGAATTGAGGAGCCAGGTGCGGCACGGGAATTACTACAGTCATCAGTTATTAGTTTCCAGAACCTAGATGTGTTATTGGATTTAGCAGTCTCCAGAATAATAACCCATCTGGCCTCTTCCCAGCTTCTGCGTGCCTTGGAACATTCCTTCTTATAAACCTTTCTGGCTGTTCTTAACAGCCCAACATGACCTTCTTTTATTGCTTCCAGGAGAGATAGTTGTGCTTCTCTGCAACAATTGTCAAACCAAGGAGCGCAGTGCTTTTTGTTAGGATTATTAAGAATCTTTTTTGTAAAAAGATGCTTTAAAGATTGAAACAAATCAGTGTGGGCTGCTAAGAGTCTGTCACCCTCCCCATTCTCGTTTAGCCGGATCATACACTCCATCTGGTTGGCAAGCAAGTTGTAAATAGATGCCAGGTGTTTAGGGGAAGAAATAACAGATTCCCATTTTAGGTTGCGTCTGTTATTAGTTAGGGCCAGCTGGGAGGCATGGATCTTAGAGTAGGGCACATTAAACGAAGGAAAAAGTCCTCTGGTCGATAAGATCAATGGGTCATGATCGCTCTCAATTTGCTTTTGGACCCTCATATCGAACATGTGGCTCCACAGTCGGATGTCAAGAAATATATAGTCAATACGACTGCTGTGCCCTCCGCGCCTAAAGGTAGCTTGCAAATTTACATCCTAGCGCGAGCGACCATTGCAGGCTCGGAGGCCATGGGCTAGTGTGATGTCGGCCAGTAAGCGCGCAGATTTATTCAGCCTTGGTCTTTGGTTGGAGACTAGCTGAGGGATGTCCCAATGGGCATCCTCTTCTTTTCATATTCCTTGGACTAGAGGATTAGGTTCGAAAGTGACATTAAAATCCCCTCCAATCAAAACAAAGAAGGAGGGATTGTTTTTAAGAAAACTGTCCAAAATGGACAGGACATCAGAATCAGGGTGGGAGCTCACATTCCTGTTATAGATATTAATTAAAAGTAAAGGTCTTTCTTCAGAAATCATTATTAATAGGACTTGCAAATCAGGGCAACCCGTATCTATTTCTTCTATCTTGCACCTAAGAGAAGTATTGATCCACACAAACAGCCTTCCCGATGGTCTCCCAGAAGATGACTTGCGTGCTGGAACCCAATAGCTTTTAAAGCCTAGTCTATATTTGGGTTCTAATGCCCACGTTTCTTGGAAGAGGCAGATCAGGTGATCATCAATAAAATTGCCCCATCCTGGGCTTTGTAATTTGCTTTCCAACCCTGCTATATTCCAGCTGAGTACCTTATCGAGATCCTCTGTTTTTATGGACCCCGCTTTATTCTGAGGATATTTCCTACAGGGGGAGGAACTGCTAGGAACCATGCTATTTCACTCAGGTATATTAGGACCAGTAGCTTTCTCGCTATGTGCCTTGTAAACCTCGCTGGATGTGACCCCAGCTATATTTAAATTTGGTAGGTTGGCCATACGGGTGGACCCCAGAATGTGTGGAGCAATTGACAGGTACGGAATACATTCCTCGCTGGCTTGGCTCGTGGTGCTTGTGGGTGGTCCCTGATTAACAGGATCTGCCAAAGTCGAAGGGGCAACAGAGTTAGAGATGCTGAGGGCAGTAGGGTGAATGTCCTCAGCCTCACCATTGCCCGGAGCCACTTCCGAAAGGTCATCTCCTAGTCAGTCTGTCTCAGAAAGAGATGACGAAGAGCATCTAGGGCCAAGTGCAGGGATAGACTGTGTGTGGATAGCCGGGGGAGCCCCGTATAACGTTGGCAATTGTCTACTCCAAGCTGGCATGGGAGGTGGATAAAACACTTGTAACCTGCAAAGAGAGGCTTTTTCAATTATAGGATAAGGTCTATTAGCGTTTAAAAAGAGCCGTTGGACAAGGTCAGGAGAATTGAAGTTGATAACTATGCAGTCCCCTGAACCGATCTTCGCTAGGGAACCCACCCACCCTACCCTTCTCACCATCAGTATTGAGGGTGTCATGGAAAAAGCAAACCCCGCATTCGCGTGCAACCAATGGATGACCTTGTTTTTAAGTTCGGTAAAAGATTCAGTGGAATGAGGTTTGAGTTCAGGAACATTCGATATAATGAGCACATAATGACATGATTCTGGTGGTAAATGGAGCACTTTTGGATCTAACAGACCCCTGATCTTGTCACTCTTCTGGTGTTCTGTTTGCGGGTGCTCCCAAGTGGGGTTGCCATCTCCCGGATTAGTTACTGAGTTATCCCATGGGGCGGTTCCTTTTGAAAGGGGAACTGAGACCATATGGAGCTTATTCATTAAAATACTAGGGGGCATATTTATACTCCGTTTGCGCCGGAATTGCGTCGTTTTTTTTGACGCAATTCCGACGCAAAAGTAACTCCATATTTATACTTTGGCGTTAGACGCGTCTAGCGCCAAAGTCCATGGAGTTTGTGTCCTTTTTTAGCGTGGACACCTACTTTGCGTTAATTATATGCAAGGTAGGGGTTCCCGTCTAAAAAAGTGACTCCGCGGCATGTGCGCCGTATTTACACTCTCGGGCAAAATTCACGCCCGGGAGTGGGCGGGTCATAAAAAATGACGTACGGTCGCTTTTGCGCCGTTTTTTAGCGCCTGGAAAAGGCAGGCGTTAAGGGACCTGTGAGCTCGGAAGGAGCCCAGAGGTGCCCTCCCATGCCCCCAGGGACACCCCCTGTCACCCTTGCCCACCCCAGGAGGACACCCAAGGCTGGAGGGACCCATCCCAGGGACATTAAGGTAAGTTCTGGTAAGTATTTAAAAAAAAAAAAAATTGTGGCATAGGGGGGCCTGATTCGTGCCCCCCTACATGCCACTATGCCCAATGACCATGCCCAGGGGACAGAAGTCCCCTGGGCATGGCCATTGGGCAAGGGGGCATGACTCCTGTCTTTGTTAAGACAGGAGTCATTTCTATGGGGGTTGGGAGTGGAAAAAAATGGTGCAAATCGGGTTGAGGCGAAAAATTTGCCTCAGCCTGACTTGCCCCATTTTTTCACGCCCAAGCTCCATATCCCCCTACGCCGGCGCTGCCTGGTGTACGTCGTTTTTTTCAACGCACACCAGGCAGCGCCGGCGGCTAACGCCGGCTAACGTCATTGCTTAAATACGGCGCCCGCATGGTGCTTGAGAATGGCGTTAGCCGGCGCTAATTTCTTTGACGCAAAACTGCGTTAGCGCAGTTTTTCGTCAAAAAGTATAAATATGGGCCTAGCTGTTTTGACGGAGCTGGGCCAATCTTGGTTTAAAGAGGAAAAAGGGATTTTGGGTATTTGGCCAGTGGGTCTGTTGGCAGTGATGAGGTCATGGTTGGCAAGGGGATGGGATTGAATTTCTACGGGTGGAGCCATTTTTGGTGGCTGGCTATTAATAAGGCTTTCCAGTTTGTCCTCAATTGATTGGAGGCGGGTTAAAATAGGAAGAAATAGTTTTGAGAGCTCATCTCTTATGAAATCCCTGGTGTACTCATTAGCATGACACTCATTTGTGTTGTGTAAGGGGATTAATACCGTATCCTTATTAGAAGATTGGGCCAAGTTAGAGGGGCTCAAAGTCCTGGATCGTTTGTTTTTAAAAGCGGGTTCCCTTCGTTTCCTTTTTCCTTTGGTATTAGAATCTGCTAAGGTAAGGGGGCCTTCATTTGAGGGACTCTGAGCCAGCAGAATTGGTGCAGCACGGGTGGTAATTACAGTTGGGGTTTCATCCTGATTCTCCTGGGAGATTGTAGAGGGGGAGGGGAAAGGGGTAGTCAGTACAGACTGTAAATCTGTTCGCGGGGGGGCTGTGGGGCTGAGCTATCATGAACTAGGCTGTTGGTTAAAGAAGGGGGGGCAGCTAAGCGTCGCTGCACTAACTCTATTTCTTTTTCAAGTTCCCCAACAGCCTTTTGCAGAAAACCATCTAGGGTTTTGTTAGAGTGCTGCTTTCCTTCCAACCCACCCCCACGTCGTCCGCCCATTGTTCTTTAAATCAGGGGCCTTTAGTGAGCCCCCGGCTTATAGGGGTGTGTAGGCCTTTGGGACCCAGCCTCTGTCACTATAGCGTGATTAATGAGCTTCTCAGACCCTACTGTTCATAAATCCCAAAGACATGACCACAGTGAGATGCCCAAAGCGTATATATATAGCCTGGCCCAACCACTTATCGGGCGCAGACAGGCGCAAAACGGGTAATGAATTTTGGGCTCCTGCCCTTGGGAGAAGAAGAATGGTGCCGCCTCCTTCCGCCCTCCAAGAAACGTAATTCAATAAGCAGTTATATGATGAACTGAGGTAAATTCAACTGAGTACACAGAAAAACCTGCGAGTATTCGGTTTAGGTTGATAGTTTTCCACGTGCTTGATGGGGCCTGGGGCTCTATGGGAGGGCTGCCCACGCACCGAGCAAAGGAACTTTAAATCTCCTTCAGGCAGCCATGGACAAGTTAGCTGTCTGGTCCACGTCTTTGGGTAGATGTCAGGGGGGTGGCCCTTCCCTGCCTCTTCCTGGCAATGACGGGCAAGGACGGGCCCGCCCTTGGCCCGGGCTTCGCCCGCGCGCGTCCCGCGACGGCGGGAGCGCGAAGTTAGTTTAAAGGGCTCCTGCCCCGTGACACTCCTCCCAGCAGCAGACAGCGCTTCCCGCGACGGCGGGAGCGCGAAGTTAGTTTAAAGGGCTCCTGCCCCATGACACTCCTCCCAGCAGCAGACAGCGCTTCCCACGACGGCGGGAGCGCAAAGTTAGTTTAAAGGGCTCCTGCCCCGTGACACTCCTCCCAGCAGCAGACAGCGCTTCCCGCGACGGCGGGAGCGCGAAGTTAGTTTAAAGGGCTCCTGCCCCGTGACACTCCTCCCAGCAGCAGACAGGGCTTCCCCTTTACCTTGTGTATATACTGTGTATGTACCTGAAGAAGGTGGGAAATTCTTTTAATGAGTTATATCTAATAAATGGAGAGATAATTTTGCATATATAAGTTGGCAGTTAATGGTTTTATTTATCTGTGGTTTTGCATTTGGTGCATTCCTTATTCTTTCAGCAGGATAACTGTGCCCCAATATAGATAAGTGCACAAAATGTAATTTGTTGTGTATATATATATATATATATATATATATGTATATATATATATATATATATTTATTTACCTTGTCCTTTTTGGGTAGTGGAGAGAACCTCTCTTGATTTTTGGAGTTATAGAACAGTAGGTTTGCTGGAGAACGGAAAATGGGTTAAAATCCCAATATAGAGATGGTTCATTAAAATCTTTGGGTTCTTAGAAGATCAATTTAATAAGATCATCAATGGGAATTCCAAAATTATCAGTACATTAACCCTGTCCAATCGTGATAATGATAAATGCAATAACCTGTGGAATTGAAAAAATAGAGCGATCCAACCTGAAATACATTCAGATTTCATGACAGAGTATTCTAAAAAGGGTATCATACCCAAAGAACTTCAAGTAAAAAATGAACCAGATCTGTTTGTAAAGAAAGAGAAAGTTAAGGAGCGTTGGACTTTAATTGCCAACAGATGCAGCTGTGAGTGGATGTTATTAATAATAGAGAGGTCGCAAGAAATAATACTTGAGAAAAGGGAAATAGAAAACTTAGAGACACAATTTAGAGACAGTTGAGTGCTAGATGAGGCCAAACGGAAACCTGAGGAAAAACAAGAGGACCTGGTGGGGTGTAAAGAATATTTAGTAAATAAGAAGACCATGAAGTAAAAAAAAAAAGATGTGG
Source organism: Pleurodeles waltl (assembly GCF_031143425.1). Classification (NCBI taxonomy): domain Eukaryota; kingdom Metazoa; phylum Chordata; class Amphibia; order Caudata; family Salamandridae; genus Pleurodeles; species Pleurodeles waltl. The sequence goes on along the minus strand of NC_090444.1, from coordinate 899,086,259 downwards.
ATAGGTCTATTCATATTTACAGAAAGATTATTATGATATGCCAAGAAATTAAGGAGGTAACAACAGGAGGTAGTCTCAGAATAAAACAAGAAGCCCCAAGACACAACACAACACCACATTGGATGGATTAGAAAACAACACAGCTGCCACATAAACACACCAGACACACCTACAAACCACATTATACAATAAACCTCTTCACAAACCATAGTCCTTTGCAGTTACTGCGCCACACACAGACAGAGGCAAGAAACAATACCCAAAATAAAGACTAGGCACCCCTCCAACTTTCTCAACCACATATCCCTCACCCGCACAATACACACACCACACACAATTGCACCGCTACACCCAATTTCATAGCCATTAGCCCCTTACCACACAGCACCCTCACCCCATCTCTTAACATTTGTCTTGTATCCCCGTTTCACAGTTGACACGTTAAGGGTCATGTTGGATGAAATGATCAGAGTTAAGCTGCAACTCTTTGGGGCACAAATCCAGCAGACTACTTTCACTAGGAAAATTAAAATGTGGCAAAGGATAGTTGACAGGGTCAATTCTGTAGGCAGCTACCCATGCACAAGGGAGGACATCAGGAAGAGGTGGAATGACCTCAGGGGGAAGGTATGTTCCATGGCCACCAGACACCAGCTGGTGGTACACAAAACTGTTGGTGACCCCCACCTTCTCCACCACAGTTCACATCATGGGAGGAGAAGGTCTTGGACACCCTGCATCCTGAGGGACTGACAGGATTACCTGGGGGAGTGGGGTCGGGCAAGTCCATACACCAACAATGTCAACTAAATGTATTTGCATGCATGCTCACTGATCACCATTTGCCAACTTCACTGTCACACCACTCAACACCCCTGTGTGCAACTGTCCAAAGACCCATGTCTGTCATCTCACATGTGGAGAGAACTCACCTGGAGGTACAGTATCTGGCTGTAGTGTGGGTATTGCAAAGACTGATAGCACTACAGCTCCCAGCAGGCACTGTTTCACCATAACCAAAATCACGACTGGGTACCAATTTGTAATAGCCATGCTCAGAAACTTAACAATGGAGAATACTCAAATAAATGGTTCATATCAGTATGCATTGTGGGTATAGGACAGGCAATGACATAATGGATAGCTGCCTATACAAAACAACTTACACATTGCTACAAATGTCTCCTCTGCTACTGCGTCACTTTTACCCCCCCCATCACCCATAGAATTGTACTCACCTGAGGGGCTGTTAGTTGTATAGTCTGTGGGCATGGAACACCTAATGACAGGAATGCTAAGGACAGCTCCCACTGGGATGCTACTTACACCCTGCTACTACTGTGTCCACTGATACTCTAGCTTTCCAAACTCCCATCACCCATAGAACTGTACTCATCTGGGGAAATCTCACATATATATGCAGTGTGTTGTATTTGGTGTAACCTGTCTCACATAGACAGGTAGAATGGTCATTCCAAATCTCATGTCCACATCAGTGTCCACATGACAATGAGCAGCTGTTGTTAACTTAAACATGTTGTGTACCCAACTGGGAGGTAGCATTAAACCAATGATGCCCCACTGCTGCCAAGTAATGGGTCTATTAACAGACATACAAGTGGCAAGGTACCCAGGCATCCTGTAGCAAGGTGACCTGAAATAAAATCCTCTGAAAGCCCATAGGGCAGCACTAAGAAATTGATGAAATAGAAAGTCGAGGTCCCTGTTACTAAAGACCAACCTGTACATGTCCCAAAGCATAACTAACTGTTAGGAAAGGATGGCACATGTCACAGTACAACCAGTAACAGTCTATTTCGCATCTTTAACAGGTGTGCCTGCCATTGGGACCATTCAAACCACTACTGAGACTGCCACTTCCCCCTTGGATGGAGACGTTAAGTGAGGACACCACACCTGACTGTGTGGACTTTGAGGAAGTTTCTGGCGCATCTGGGGATACTGGTCAAACAGCAACGCTCAGTCTCACCCTGCCCTCAGTGACTCCTCCCAGTCCTGTTGTATCGACATCACAGGCTACCAGGTGCCCCCAAACCTGTGTCCCAAAGACAGTTACCAACATCTTGTGCCCCCCAGTTCAGGTACCGGTGGCACAACTCCAAATCCCTGACAATGACGGACCCGTTACTAGTGGCAGTGGCCAAACTGTGCCAATGGCACAGGCATGTGAGGGTAGGGGGTGTGGGGGAGATGGAGTGGATCAGCACTATGAGGCTGCTAGGGACAGTTCTGGCCAGGACACAATCTCCCAAGTCTTGGGAGCTTACCAACAATCCCAAGGAGTGATGGGCCCGGTACTTGCCATACTGGGGGAGATCAAACAGATGTAGAGGGACTACCACCAGGGGGTCATGCAACAGTGGTCAGCCCTCAATAGCCACATGGCCTCCCTCACAGGGGTGCTGAGAGACATGTCCAACACCCTGAGCAGGGATAGACAACACGACACCCCTTCCAATGCCCAAGTTACACCAACCCCTTCTATCTCTGCAGTAACCATTGGAAGGGAGGCCCTGCCAGGGGAAAGGTCTGCCTCAGACACCCCTGCCTCCGTAGCTGGAGAATCCCCCCCCAACAAGCATGGACGTCTACCAAGACAAGTAGATGCCAAGACACTAACCAGTGACCAGGAAGTATGCTCTGACAGATGGAACCCCTTTGTCTGCCACAGATGCACCCTGTTGACATTTCTTAAACCACTTTCAATTTCCCATGATAGTGGGACACTGGACTTGGGACTAAAATTGTTGTAGGTGCTACTCTGATGATCACATCCACCACGACTGATCCCTTCACTGTTTGACTTTTTTGTTTCACACACAATCAGCCTAATATCATGTGGACAAATAAAAAACAGTACTAAAAAACACAATCTATGTATTGTGAGCATTTATCACCAATGTGAGTGGATGTTTGTCAAATGTGTTACATGCTCCTGATTCAAACATAAGTAGGTTATGTCAGGAGGGGCAAGCCACAGGTAATGCTATGCTGAGGATCACAACCAACACAAATACCCAAGTCGAATTGTTCATAAAACCATTTTCATTACACTATGCAGCACACAGGCAACACAATTGTCAGGCCTGTCATAGTCAAGTCTGTCCTAATAACATATACTTTTGAAATTGTCAGCTTCACCCTCCACATACCTACACCATGCCTAGCAAGACTACATATCCAATTATATAGACAGATAACAGTACTGCGGTTCCTAGTCAGAGGTTGTTCCACTTACAATGACCAGACATCTGTAGGCATGTGACACACCTATGTCGGTGTTGTGCCACAGGCACTGTAGCCTGCAATGGGAACACAATAAAAGATACATACCTGTCACACGGGATATTTTGGCAATACAATGTGAAGGTAAAGGGAATGGTTTGCACTGGATTACATGTGACAGGGACACAAAATCACAAAAAGGACACTATTGTACCCACTTACCATGGCAAACAAGTCCATTGTATATCACTGGTCTCTGCCCTCCCACTGTCCTGGCAGCCTGGGCATGGGACTCATAAACCCCAATTTGCTTTAACACAGTACCTGCATCAATCCATGTCCACTTCACGTCGGACCAGCTCCATCCAGCTTCCAATGGCACAACTCAGATATGTCCACTTGAGGATGGCATAGTGAAGAGACCTGGAAGGCTAAAAGTGTGGCACCAGACTGTTAGGTAAAGGTGAATGCTTACATGACATATTAGTTTCCATACCAATTTGTTTGTTAATTCAGACTGTGCTTTGCAATGCACCAAAACTAAGGTGTTCCTCACTAAAGTCACAAGTGCTAGTCAATGAAACCCAGAAAACATCTGCTGCACAGCATCAAATGACCTGTCAGATGATCACACAGTGACCCTTCACACACAACTATGAACCCCATAGTATCCCTAGGAATCAGAGAAATCACAGAATAATTACATACTTACATTCAGGTGAAGTACTGATTGATGAGATCAGCCCACATGTCTCCACCTTCATCCACATCACTGTCATCCTCACTTGTCATTTCTACAAACTCACCTGGTGGCACTGCAAGCTCCCCCTCATCCGGGATGTATGACATCTGTTGCCTCAGGGCAAGGTTGTGGAGCATGCAGTAGGCTACTATGATTTGACACACTTTAGCAGGTGAGTAGAGGAGGGGTTCCACCAGGTTTATCAATGCAGTGAAATCTTACCTTCAAGAGCCCAAAAGCCCTCTCCAGAACACACCTTGTCCTTCCATGAGCCTCGTTGAAACAGACTTCATCTGGCGTGGTTGGGTTCCTTGCTGGTGTCAACAAGCAGGGACAGTTTGGGTATGCAGAGTCCCCTGATAGGGAATGCAACATGGGTACAAAGATAAGTTCAGGGCATCATCACATGTGGCAGCAGACATAGCATACTAACACACATGACATATGTGACTCACCAACCAGCCAAGCCCTGTCTGGTTACAGCTGTGTCATCAGCTAGGGAATAGGGCTGTTCCACATGATGAAGACATCTTGGACTGACCCAGGACACCGGGCATATACTTGGGAGATGTAGAAGTCCCCCAAACAGACTACCTTGACATTTATGAAATGGAATTTTTTCCTGTTCCGATAGACCTGATCATTGCCATGTGGCGGAATCAAGGCTACATGGGTACCATCTATAGATCCCACTGCATATGGGATTTGTGCCAAACCATAGAACTCTGCCTTCACATCAGCAAAATCCTCATGCTTAGGAAAACTGATGTAGCTGTCCAGGTGTTTTAATAATGCAGATAGTACATCCTTCAAGACAAGACTGAACATAGGCTGCGACGTCCCAGCAGTTAGCGCCACTGTATTTTGGAAAGAACCTGCAGCCAGGAAATGCAGCACAGACATGGCTTGCACAATGGGTGGCATGCCATTTGGATGACTGATGGCAGGCATCCAGATCTGGTCCAACTGATGACAGAGATCCTAGATTCTCTGTCGATCCAGGTGGTACATTTGTATCATATGACGATTCTCCATTGTCTGCAAATCTGCCAGTGGACGGTACACAGGAGGTTGTCTGACTCTTCTTATGCCAGGAAAACTATGTGAGAGGAAATTAGAAGGTATTTCCATTAATCATTGTGTCATATATAGGTGACATTAGATGTGTCACATTAAAACGTTGACATGCCAATTGAAACAGTGAAAACATGTCACACATGACATACCAAAGGAATCAGTGACACCATACTGACATTTCTTCACATTGTCCAAATAACTAGAAATATCCCAGACAGCGACAGTATGTGAAATTTACATCAGACATTGGCTGTGGTCACTTGCCCAAAACACATGTCTGCCCATGGCAGGGAGGGTGGTGACAGTACCCCCCTCGATTTCTTTGAGATGAGCCTGCCAACATTACAACATGACCCGGCTATCCGTAAATACACATATCTGTAGTCAAGGCCAACACAAATGTGTAGGATTGTTAGACTTTTTATCCTTGCCGTGGTCTCCCTTAAGTTTCTGCCTCTGTCTCCCAGGTTGTTAATGTGTGCTGGACTCTGTTTTTGCTGTTTGTGTTACTCTGGGCACTTTACCACTGCTAACCAGTGCTAAAGTGCAAGTGCTTCTTTACAAAATGTGTATGTAATTGGCTTATCCATGATTGGCATATTTGATTTAGTAATAAGTCCCTAGTACAGTGCACTAGAGGTGTCCAGGGCCTGTAAATCAAAAGCTACTAGTGAGCCTGGAGCACTGGTTGTGCCACCCACATAAGTAGCTCTGTAATCATGTCTCAGACCTGCCACCGCAGTGTCTGTGTGTGCAGTTTTAACTGTAAATTCGACTTGGCAAGTGTATCCACTTGCCAGGCCTAAACCTTCCCTTTTCTTACATGTAGGGCGCCCCTAAGGTAGGCCCTAGGTAGACCCAAGGGCAGGGTGCAGAGTATGGTTAAGGTAGGACATATAGGTGGTCATTCTGACCTCAGCGGTAAAAGGCGCTTACCGCCGGTCAGAAGACCGCCATAACACCGCCGCGGTCGCGGTAAACCGCCACGGTCATTCTGACCCGCAACTGGCAAACCGCCAAAAACCCGACATCAACAAAAGTCCGCCACAGCAACGGCCAGCGAAAAACTGGCGATGACCAAACCTCCACCGTCACGCCAACAGAAATCCGCCCATGCCATTCCAACCCACAAATCCCCGCAGCGGTCTTTCAACCGCGGTATTCCATTGGCGGTACACACCGCCGCGCTCAAACTACATACACCTTTACAAAACACTACCACATTGGACAATTCTAAATACACACACCTGAGACACATACACACACCACTCCCACACACCCAATTAAATATAAAACACACACCCACATCACCCACAAACCCTTACGACCACAATTGCGACTGAAGGACAGAGAGAGACAGCACAGCATAGAGTAGACCATCACACAGAGGCAAATCACAACATCACCCACACAATATCCACGCACAAAACACCATACAACACCACACTCACCACACTCTACAACACATACACTACCCCTCACCTCATCCACACCACCCCATGGCACCCCAAAGACACCCCAGGTTCTCTGACGCCGAACTCAGGGTCATGGTGGAGGAAATAGTGCGGGTAGAGCCCCAGCTCTTCGGGGCACAGGTGCAGCACACAACCATTGCCAGGAAGATGGAGCTATGGAGCAGAATAGTGGACAGGGTCAACGCTGTGGGACAGCATCCACGAAATCGGGACGACATCAGGAAGCGGTGGAACGACCTACAGGGGAAGGTGCGTTCCATGGTATCAAGGCACAACATCGCGGTACAGCGGACTGGCGGCGGACCCCCACCTACTAACCCCAGAATTCACAGCATGGGAGGAGGAAGTCTTGCACATCCTGCATCCTGAGGGCCTCGCAGGAGTAGGCGGAGGAATGGACTCTGGTAAGTCAAATCTTCACTACTTCATTCCCCCCACCCCACCTGCATGCCAAATCATACCCCCACCCTCACCCCCACCCCCATCACACCAACTCCTTGCAAATGGCTCACCATCACAACCCACCCATCCCAAAACCTAGCCCTGCATGCCTCCCCAAAGCATGGACACCCATCACCAAAGCATGCCCACTGCACATACCCATCTCCCCCACAAGCCACCGTAACAAAAGCCCCCACAAGGGAATGCAAGCACTGGGGTACACGGCCACCCACCCATTACACAAAATGGCACACACAGAAGCAATAACCATAGTCTTATACCCCTGCAGGACCCGAACGCCACCACACCGCCCAGGAGGGTCCAGAGATGTCCATCCCACCCCCAGAAGAGGCCCCCAGTGATGACAGCAGCTCTGTCTCCCTGGACCCAGATGACCAGCCCGGCCCATCGGGGACCTCGGGACAGTCGGTTCCCCACAGACAGCCACAGGCTACAGCAGACCTAACCCCCTCTGGGAACACCAGCACAGCTCCCACCCAGCGGGCCCATGCCTCTGTCTCCAGGACACGTCAATCAGCGGTGTGTCCACCACTACAGGGCACCCAGGTTGACCCACCACCCCAACAACAACAGGGACCTGGGGGCAGTGGTAGTGGGCACACGGTCCAGGGGACAGAGGCCCAGGGAAACAGGGGAACTGGGAGGGCTGCTGTGCGACAGGGGGGGGACAGGCCCAGGGAACCGACTCTCCAAGAGGCCCTCTCCTCCATCATGGGAGCATACCACCACTCCCAGGAGACGATGGCTACGGTACTGGCCAGGTTCCAGGAGATCCAGGTACTGCAGGAGGAACAGTAAATGGGGTTCAGAGAGGAACTGAGAAACATTAGTTCCGCAATGGGGACCATCGTCGTGGCCCTTAACCAGATAGTCACCACATTGCGGGACCATGTGGCACCACAAAGGGCCCCTGTCACTAGCATGGACCAGGAACAGCCTACCACCTCCGCCGGCGCTAGTGGACAGGAGGCCCCCACACAACGACAGGCCACCAGAACCCCACCTCCTGCAGAAGAAGAACCACCCCGCAAGCGGTACCTGAGATCTCACAAGAAGACAGAGTAGGATGCCAAGACCCCCGCCAGCAAACGATACCCCCTGATGTCATCCCAATGTCCCACATTGTCACCCTGTCCAAACTTAAACTGCCCCATATGGACAATGCACCTGTGAGACTGAAAACTGGACTCTGCCATGGACATTACTCCACCATCACCCATCACTGTTTTACAATCATGTCCCTAAATTTAGCACTTTAATAAAATCACTTATTGCACTTAAAAAATCTGGAGTCTGCTTGTATTTTGAACAAATGTATTAGACATAACGGTCCCAAAATGTTCAGTTACATTGTGATGACAACTTACCACTGTCACACAGCTGTAGTCCATGGGCAAACAAAGCAGAGGTCACACAGTGGGGCCCACAGCTCTGAAAACGGAAGGGAAAGTCACAACTCAGTTAACAGGAACTGGGGGGAAACACATACAGTAGAGAGGCAGGAGACTTTAAGTAAATGTAAAATGGCGGGGTTGATTCGTACCTGTGTGCTACTGAAAATACTGTTGTATCACTGTGTCCCTGTTGTCTGTGTCGTCCCCGTCGTCTTCCTCCTCTTCACTCTCCACAGGCTCAACAGCTGCTACAACACCACCATCTGGACCATCCTCCTGCAGGAAAGGCACCTTGCGTCGCAAAGCCAGGTTGTGAAGCATACAGCAGGCCACGATGATATGGCACACCTTCTTTGGTGAGTACATTAGGGATCCACCTGTCATATGCAGGCACCTAAACCTGGCCTTCAGGAGGCCGAAGGTCCGCTCAATCACCCTCCTAGTACGCCCATGGGCCTCATTGTACCGTTCCTCTGCCCTTGCCCTGGGATTCCTCACTGGGGTCAGTAGCCACGACAGGTTGGGGTAATCAGAGTCACCAATTAGCCACACACGGTGTCTCTGTAGCTGTTCCATCACGTAAGGGATGCTGCTATTTCGCATGATGTACGCGTCATGCACTGACCCAGGGAACTTGGCATTTACATGGGAGATGTACTGGTCAGCCAAACAGACCACCTGGACATTCATCGAATGATAACTTTTTCTGTTCCTGTACACCTGCTCACTTTCACTGGGGGGAACCAAAGCCACATGGGTCCCATCAATGGCACCAATGATGTTGGGGATATGGCCAAGGGCATAGAAATCACCCTTCACTGTAGCCAAATCGCCCACCTCAGGGAAAATGATGTAGCTCCGCATGTATTTCATCAGGGCAGACAACACTCTGGACAAAACCTTAGAAAACATAGGCTGAGACATCCCTGATGATATGGCCACTGTTGTTTGGAATGATCCACTTGCCAAAAAATGGAGTACTGACAGAACCTGCACCAGAGGGGGAATCCCTGTGGGTTGGCGAATGGGGGACATCAGGTCTGGCTCCAGCTGGGCACACAGTTCCTGTGTAGTGGCTCGGTCAAGTCTGTATGTCAGTATGACATGTCTTTCTTCCATTGTCGACAGGTCCACCAGCGGTCTGTACACGGGAACATTCCTCCATCTCCTCGCAAGTCCCAGCGGACGATGCCTAGGAAGGACAACATGGAGCACAGAGTCAAGCAACCCACAGGTACGTAACCACAGCTTGCACAGAACACGATTCGCTATGCATTGAATGGCTTGTATGAGTGGCAATGCAAGGCCTAGGCCTGTGTGACGCAGTACAAATTAAGCCATGTGGGCCCTTGAAATGGCAGCTGCCTGACCTGTGAAGTGTGACAATGGGATGTGAGGTCAATGCGCTGGCGTGGCACACCGTGGCGGTAGGCGGTCGAAGACCGCGGCGCAAAGCAGCATTGGTTAACATTGAACCCTATGGGTCTCAGGAGCCAATGACGATGTGCGCCGGCGGTCGCGGTACGCACCGCCGTGTTACGCACCGCCGCGGGCGTGACCGCCATCTTCTATCTGCTTAATCACTCGAGACCTGATCAACCACAGGAGAGGACCTATACTGCAAGTGCTGCTGTGACCTCGGTCTGGAAGATACAATGGCTGCTGCGACTGGGGAAAGGGCCCCTGCCTTCACATCTGAGGAATTGGAGAAACTTGTTGATGGGGTCCTCCCCCAGTATGCGCTACTCTACGGTCCTCCAGACCAACAGGTAAGTACACTGGGACCATGCTTTGTGGGCAATGCCTGTGTTGAGTGGGGTGGATGAAAGATGGTGGGGAGGGGAGCGAATGAGGCATGCATCGCACGACAGATGAGAGCATGTGCCATATGGCAAGGTTGGGGAGGGGGGGCCACTCACATCGACCATGCAGAAAATGATGATATTTATTTTCCCACCCTGTCCATGTCACATAGGTCAGCGCCCATCAGAAGATCGACATTTGGCGTGCCATCGCCAAGGACGTCCGGACCCTGGGGGTCCACAACAGACAGGGCACCCACTGCCGCAAGAGGTGGGAGGACATCCGCCGCGGGAGCAGGAAGACCGCGGAGGCTCTGCTGGGGATGGCCTCCCAACGTAGGAGGGGTTGCTCCCGTCAATTGACCCCCCTGATGTCCCGGATCCTGGCGGTGGCCTACCCCGATTTGGATGGGCGCGTGAGGACATCACAGCAGACACAAGGGGGTGAGTACCAGCACATTCTGCTATGTTAGCGCACAGTGGAGGTGTCTGGGTGGGGGCGGAGGGCTGTGGGTATCTCTAGGCCAGGGCGACTTCTGTAGGCTGGTCCCCTCCGTGAGGCATGGCCCTGTGCCCCCGCCCCCCACCTCTATAGGGTGCTAAGTACAGCTATCCATGGCCCTGGGTCACCTATGTGTGCAGTTGTCGTCCATAGGCTTGTAGGCCAAGTCACAATAATTGAGTAGTGTACTCCAAGTGCGTGGCGTAGTGCAGGGGGCTTCTGTGTCTGTCCTCTCCGCCAACGGTGTTGCCAATGCATGCACTCAACATGTCATTTTTTCTCCCCCCCCCCCTTTTTTGTGGTCTTCCTGTTCATGAGTGCATTAGCATCATCAGGCGGAGGAGAAGTGGCATCGGAGCACGAGGGAGCTGCATCTCACATGGCCCCGGAGGGCCATGCAACCGACTCCGAGTACACCAGTGAGACGGAGGGCGAGGGGAGCTCCACAACGGGGACCCGTGGAGACGTCAGCAACACAGACACGTGCTTGCAAGGGAGCTCCCTTGTGGTGGCGGCAACATCCGTGCCCACAGCTACAACAGGTACAGCTGCCACCCCGCGCACCAGCTCCGCCCTCCAAGCAGCCCCTCAGCGTTCGCCCCGTGCCTGCTCGGCCAGGAAGGCGGGCATCTCCTTCGCCCCAGGCACCTCAGCTCCTGCCCCAGTTACCCCTGCTGCCCTCAGTGAGGAGATCATTGACCTCCTCCAGACGCTCATTGTTGGGCAGTCTACCATTTTGAATGCCATCCAGGGTGTAGAAAGGGAGGTGCACCGGAGCAATGCATACCTGGAGGGCATTCATTCGGGTCAGGCTGCCCATCAGCGATCATTCAACGCTCTGGCCTCAGCACTGACGGCAGCCATTGTCCCTGTCTCCTGCCTCCCCCCTCCAATTTCCTCATCCCAGTCCCACTCCCCTGTTCCTCTGCCTATCCCAGCCACACCTACAGACCAGCCTGCACACACATCAACACCCAAGGGCAGCTCATCCAGACATAAGCACCACAGATCACACAAGCATTCACACATGCAACATCCACATGCAGACATGCCAACAGCCACTGCCTCCTCTGTGTCCCCCTCCTCCTCGTCTCCCTCCTCCCTCCCTGTGACGTCTCCACTCACACCCGCATGCACACCACCATCAGCCAGTACGTCCATCACCAGCACACCCACCAGAACACTCCGCACACGTGCAGTCACCACCCCCACTGCCATTTACACGTCCCCTGTGTCCTCTCCCAGTATGTCTATCAACCCCTCTTCCAAACCACACAAACGCAGGCAGCCACCCACCCAACAGCCATCCACCTCATGACAGCCTCCGTCACAAGCACCTGCACCCAAAGACAGCACACTTGACTCTCCTACAACCACATCCTCTTCCTCCACTCCCATACCCACTGCACCTACCCTTCCCACTGCTCCTAAAAAGTTTTTCATCTCCAAACTTAACCTCTTTGCATCACCTGACCCACCCCCTCCATCTCGTAAGAGTCCAAACAGCACCTCAGCCACCACAAGCCCTGCACCTACAAGGACCATAGTCCAGGGCTATTGGAGTCCACCAGCTTCTAGGGCAGCAACATCGGCCAGTAGCAAGGGGACAGCCAGCCCACCCCCTGGGAAAAAAACTAAAAAAGGGAAGGGCCGGCGCGAGAGGCCAGAGACGGCAGCCCCCAAAGGCACTACCCTGGCACCGTCACCTGGCACATCCACAAAGGGAGGCAAGGGCCCCAGAGAATCGGCAAAGGAGGGCAAGGGCAGCAGGGCGGACATTTCCGGCAGCAGGCGAGCTGCCCAGGAGGGCCCCACCAGCCCCATTTCGGGTGTGAAGGAGGACACCCACGGGCCCAGGACTCCAGCACAGGAGGACCCCGCAAGCGAAAGGTCGGATGGCGACTGAGCAGAAAATTTTGGCCCTATCTGGTTCCTTGGGAACACATGTCAAGCACCGCCGAACAGGGCCCCGCCGTGACAAGCACCGCTGAACAGGGCCCTTCCTGTCAAGCACCGCTGAACTGGGCCCGCCGTGACAAGCACCGCTGAACAGGGCCCCGCCGTGACAAGCACCGCTGAACAGGGCCCTTCCTGTCAAGCACCGCTGAACTGGGCCCCACCGTGACAAGCACCGCTGAACAGGGCCCCGCCGTGACAAGCACCGCTCCGATGGGCCCTTCCTCTCAAGCACCGCTCCGCTGGGCCCTTCCTGTCAAGCACCGCTGAACAGGGCCCTGCCGTGACAAGCACCGCTGAACAGGGCCCCGCCATGACAAGCACCGCTGAACAGGGCCCCGCCGTGACAAGCACCGCTGAACAGGGCCCTTCCTGTCAAGCACCGCTGAACAGGGCCCCGCCGTGACAAGCACCGCTGAACAGGGCCCCGCCGTGACAAGCACCGCTGAACAGGGCCCTTCCTGTCAAGCACCGCTGAACTGGGCCCCGCCGTGACAAGCACCACTGAACAGGGCCCCGCCGTGACAAGCACCGCTCCGCTGGGCCCTTCCTGTCAAGCACCGCTCCGCTGGGCCCTTCCTGTCAAGCACCGCTGAACAGGGCCCCGCCGTGACAAGCACCGCTCCGCTAGGCCCTTCATCTCAAGCACCGCTCTGCTGGGCCCTTCCTGTCACGCACCGCTCCGCTGGGCCCTTCATCTCAAGCACCGCTCCGCTGGGCCCTTCCTCTCAAGCACCGCTCCGCTGGGCCCTTCCTGTCAAGCACCGCTCCACTGGGCCCTTCCTGTCAAGCACCGCTCCGCTGGGCCCTTCCTGTCAAGCACCGCTCCGCTGGGCCCTTCATCTCAAGCCCTGCTCCGCTGGGCCCTTCCTCTCAAGCACTGCTCCGCTGGGCCCTTCATCTCAAGCACCGCTCCGCTGGGCCCTTCATCTCAAGCACCGCTCCGCTGGGCCCTTCCTGTCAAGCACCGCTCCGCTGGGCCCTTCCTGTCAAGCACCGCTCCGCTGGGCCCTTCATCTCAAGCCCTGCTCCGCTGGGCCCTTCCTCTCAAGCACCGCTCCGCTGGGCCCTTCATCTCAAGCCCTGCTCCGCTGGGCCCTTCCTCTCAAGCACAGCCCGGCTGGGCCCTTCCTGTCAAGCACCGCTCCGCTGGGCCCTTCCTGTCAAGCACCGCTCCGCTGGGCCCTTCATCTCAAGCCCTGCTCCGCTGGGCCCTTCCTCTCAAGCACCGCTCCGCTGGGCCCTTCATCTCAAGCACCGCTCCACTGGGCACTTCATCTCAAGCACCGCTCCGCTGGGCCCTTCCTGTCAAGCACCGCTGGCCCATTGGCAGGGCCGGATCTGTGTCGGCCAGGGCTTCACGAAGCACTCTGGGCACCATGCCTCCTCCAGAACCAGTGGAGTCTGTAATCCACTTGATGGACTGTGGCTTTGCACTCCCCAGGATGGTACAGTGGGCAACCCACCCACTGTAGAGACTTGTGAGACTGTGGCTTTGCACTCCCCAGGATGGTACAGTGGCCATGGAGGCCCCTCGTGGATCTGGCGTCGTGGACTCAACTGGCTGAGGTGCCCCCCTTCCCTTCCCCCTGAGGTGCTTGTAGTTTTACTATCTGATGCCCCTGCAGTGTTCTCTCCAATGGAATCGTGTCTCGTGGGTGGGCTTTGCCCATGTGTTTAGGCCCATTGGCCCACGAACAATGGATGATAGCCAATATGGCCCGGACGTTTGACCTATGTATATATTGTTCATGATGTAATATATTTTATTTATATATTTCATATTTCATTTAACTTCAATTATGCTATAATATACTTCATTTTTAATGATCATTTTATTTTGTCTTTGCATTCTTCCGGGGGGGTTGGGTGGTGTCACTCTGACTTGTTGCTCTGCATTGATGTGTGTGTTGTAGTAGGTGAGGGTGGGGGTGGGTGTGTGGCGTATGTGTGTCCCCGTAATTTTTTGCTTCCCCCTCCCCTGTGTCGTAGGTGCAGTACTCGCCGTTGTCTTTCGCGCCTGCGTTCGTGCTCCTTGTAGAGGAGCAGGTAGACAATAGCTGGTAGGATGTGTAGTTCGGGTTCCATGCTGTCCAGATTCCTCGTGGAGTGTGTAGAGGTGAGCGTTTTCCCGTTCGAAGTCTGTTTCCGCCGTGTTTTTATCGGCGGGGCTCCTGCCCCGGAAAAGGTGGCGGATTGGTGAGTTGTGATAGGGTGGGCGGTACATTGTATGCCGCCACTCTGTTGGCGGTGACCGCCGCGCTGCTTGTCTGTACCGCTGTGGCGGTCGGAGTGTTAAAGTGGCGGGCTGTGTTGGCGGTTCCCGCCAGGGTCGGAATTCCATTTTTTCGTCCGCCTGCCTGTTTGCGGGTTGGCCGCCGCTTTTACACCGACCGCCAGGGTTGGAATGACCCCCATAGTAATGTGTTTTATATAGCCTGACAGTGAAATATTGCTAAATTCGTTTTTCACTGTTGCAAGGCCTGTCCCTCTCAAAGGTTAACATGGGGGCTACCTTTAAATATTAATAAAGTGTATATTCCCTCTGGGAGCAGATAGACATGTGGAGTTTGGGGTCTCTGAGCTCACAATTTAAAAATACATCTTTTAGTAAAGTTGATTTTGAGATTGTGTGTTTGAAAATGCCACTTTTAGAAAGTGAGCATTTTCTTGCTTATACCATTTCTGTGACTCTGCCTGTTTGTGGATTCCCTGTCTGAGTCAGATTAACAGTTGGGCTGGTTGCACCTCACACTAGTCAGTGACACAAAGGGAGCTGGGGTGTAGTCTGCATTTTCTGATGAGCCATCTGTGCTAAGAGGCAGGGAAGGAGTGGTCACTCACAACTGAAATGGCTGTGCCTACCCTCACACAATGCAGTCTCCAACCCCCTGGTGAGTGTCTGGGGTCTGACCTGGGCAAGGCAGGTTTTCACATTCAAGAGAGACTTTGCTTTGAAGTAGGCCTACTTCAAAGGAGAAATTGGGTATAAGAAGGGCACCCAAAAACACAGACTTTGAAACACTTCTGGAAACCAAGAGGAACCTCTGCCTGGAGAAGAGCTGAAGAGCTGAGGAAGAAAAGCTGCCCTGCCTGTGACTGTGCTTTGTAGAGCTATCCTGCAGTTGCTGCTTCTGCCAGAGTAAGAGGGCAAAGACTGGACTTTGTGTGCCTTCAATCTTGTGAAGATCTCCAAGGGCTTGATTTAGAGCTTGCCTCCTGTTGTTTGAAGTCTCAGGGACAGCAAAGACTTCTCTCTGCCAGCACCTGGAGTCTCTGGAGAGACTCCTACTCTGCCAAGTGGTGCCCATCCAGTTCCTGGGACCCTGAAAGGAGAATCTGGCAGCCTAAGAGCAAGAAATCCACGCACAGAAATCTGTTCGGGGAAAAGATCAAGGTGACTCCGATCTGCGGCTGAAAACTCGACGCGCAGCCGGCTTTGCGGCTGAAAATCAACGCTCACCTACAACGTGACCAGAAGATCGGCGCACGGAGCTGGAGAAATGACGCGCAGCATCGCTGACGGAGGCTGGTGAGATCACAACCTGCGCTGCGTGGATTTCGGATCATCGTGCGGCTGGATTTCTGGCGCAAACACTGCTGGGTGTGTAAAAACAACGCAAGGCCTGCCTGGACCTGAGAGTGCTGACCGGATCGACGCATCGCTCTCCTGCGTAGAGAAGAAATGAGTCACCCGACCCGACAAAAGGAGAAAGGACACAAGGTCTTGCTCGTAAGTGAAATCGACGCATCGCAAGCCCTTTTTAACGCACACTCGTCCGTGCGTGGTTATTTTTGATGCACCCAAGGTACATTTTCACGCTAACAGTGTTAGTGTGTGTTTAAAACTACATGAAGACTCTTTTTGCTTTTTAATTGATGACTTGTGTATTGTAGATTTTTTATGTTTTGGTCTTCTTTTGTTTAGATAAATATTCGCTATTTTTCTAAACCTATGTTGTGTCATTTTGTAGTGTTTTCATTAAGTTACTGTGTGTGTTGGTACAAATACTTTACACCTAGCACTCTGAAGTTAAGCCTACTGCTCATGCCAAGCTACCAGTGGGGTAAGCAAGGGTTAGCTGAGGGTGATTTTCTTTTA
Source organism: Pleurodeles waltl (assembly GCF_031143425.1). NCBI lineage: Eukaryota > Metazoa > Chordata > Amphibia > Caudata > Salamandridae > Pleurodeles > Pleurodeles waltl. The sequence continues at coordinate 899,069,501 of NC_090444.1, read as the reverse complement.
CCCTGACTAGACTGAGGGTCCTTGCTTGGACAGGGGGTAACCTAACTGCCAACCAAATATCCCATTTCTAACATTGGTGATCAACGGATGGGATTGGACTTGTATTTGTACTTGACATACAGTAATTAAGTACACACTACTGTTTGAGTTCACACCACCACGTGATCACATATTACTTGTCTTGTGATTTTTGCTTTTCTCTTTGGGACTTCTTTTTGTTTTACTTCTTGCTGATCCCTTGATTGACTTTTTTTTAAACTTCATTTGGGAACTTGTTTTTCTGCCTTTGGAACTTTGCTTTTTTTTTTATCTTCATCATGTCTCAATCTGGAGATGCATCAGCTGGAGTTGCCTTTGGCATAGAGAAAGTGGAAAGCTGCACAGTAGCTCAGTTGAAGCAATTCTGCAAGGATTTTGCCTGTCCCATGAAGAGCTCATCCAAGAAGGAGGAGCTGCAAAAGGTGCTCAGGGCCTGGGTGACAGCCAAACAAGCGGAGGGGCACACAGATGTTGAGCAGGAAGGGGAGGAAGAGGTGCAAGTCACTCACAATGATGTAGTGGGTGGGCCTGGTCTGTCTAGGGAGAGAGTCTCTAAGGCAGGTAACAGTGTGTCCTCCAAGGGTCTGACACGTGAAGAGTTGCAGGACAGACAGGCAGAAAGAGAGTTCCAATTGGAGCTGAAGAAGATCAGTCTAGAGATGGAAGAGAGAAGGATGGCCATTGAGGAAAGGAAGCTACTGCTGGCTCATGAGCTTAGCTTGAAGGAGTTAGATCATAGGAGCCAGTCCAGTAGAGATGGTGGCAGCAAGAGTACAGAGCAGTCTGAAAGAAGGGTACACATCCCAAAAGACCTAGTGAAGGATTACAAGAGGGAGGATGACATATACTTGTGGTTCAAGGGGTATGAGTCTGCTCTCCACATGAATCTGGTCCCTGAAGCTCATTGGGAGGCGGGTCAGCGGAAGCACTTTGAGGTAGAGGGGAGGGATACACTGACAGCCTTAGGGGATGTTCAGAATCTTACCTACACTATCATGAAGGATGCCCTACTAACTGGATATGGTCTCACCGCTGAGCAGTGTAAGGATAAGTTTAGGTCCTATAAGAAGAAGGAATCCCAAACCTGGTTGGAATGTGTTGATTCTTATTGCAGGTCACTGGATGGTAGGGTGAAGGGCAGGAAGGTAACTAAGTACGAGGGGCTTTACAATCTGATTGCTTGGGAGCACTTGTACAGTTTATGTTTCCAGAGCTGCGCCAGAACCTGATTGACAGCAAGCTGACTGATCCCAGGAAGCTTGCACAGGAAGCGGACCGCTGGGAGAGCACCAGGGTCCAAAAGAGGTATGGGGAGACCACGCTAAGGGTGGGCAGGGTCCCTCTCAGAAGAAAAGGGGGGATAAGGGTAAACAGGGGGAGTTCTTTAAAGGGCCCCAAACTGATTCCCAGGGTAAGGATTCCCAACCCCCCAGTGAGAAGAAGCCATGGTTCTCCAAAGGGAAGCCAGTAGCAGGTGATCCCGACGGAAGTGCTATGCATGTGACCAGGGGGGTCATGTGAGGGGGAACCCAAATGCCCCAAAAGTGCACCAGCACCCACTAGTGCGCCGTCCCAGGGTTTGGCCAGTGTAGCGCTTGGGGAGGAGTTGGTTCCAGGTGGGTGGGAGCCAGCTGAGATGACCCTCGTCTCACTAGGGGACAGTGAGATGGTCCAGAGAACCCTCGTGTCTGAGAACACTAAGAAGTACAGGCAGTGGGTGACCATCAATGGACAGAGGGTGGAGGGTCTGAGAGACACAGGAGCCAGTGTGACTACAGTGAGGAGTCAGCTGGTGTCTGAAGAGCAGATTGATCCCCGGGTACTCCACCAAGTAGTTGCAGTGGACAACTCAAAGCGCCTGTGCAGAGTGGCGCAGGATCCCTTTGAATGGGGACGGGGTCTCAGGTTCCTTGAAAGTAGCTGTGAGTTTAACCATGCCTGTTGATTTTTTGCTAGGCAATGACCTGGAGGATTCCCCTTGGAAGGAGGTGGAACACAGGTCTCACTTGGAGATGTTGGGTCTGCCTGAGTGTGTATGCGTATCAACCCGGTCAATGGCAGCCCATCAGGGTGGTCAAAAGTCCCTGTAGCCAGAAACAGTGGCCCAGGAGACCGACAAGAAGAGGAAGGTCAGGGGGCGTGGGAAACCGGCCCCAGAAGTTCCCACGGTCCGGGAGGAGGTGGAGCCTGAGGGTGACACCCCAGAGCCTACAGGGGAACAGGTAGCTGAACTGGGGGAGGTCCCTGAGCTGTCGCAGTGGCAGCAGGAAGGGTGACCCACCAGGGAGGCATTCTGTGAAGCACAGAAAACTTGCCCTACTCTAGAGGGACTACGGCAGCATGCTGCAGCCCAGGCGGCTGGCGAGGAGCCCAGTACTCACCTGATTTATTTCCAGGATGGCCTCCTGTATAGTGAGCCTAAGGTTCCTGAGCCTCGGTCAGCTTGTATGCTGGTGGTACCCCAGTGCTTCAGGGCCTTCCTACTGGGGTTGGCTCATGATGTGCCTTTGGCAGGACATCTGGGGCAGGACAAGACCTACAAGAGGCTTGACTCCCACTTCTCTTGGCCCCAGATGCACAAGCATTCTGCTGCACAATGTAGGTCTTGCCCAACTTGTCAGGCAAGTGGCAAGAGTGGGGGGAAATGTAAGGCTCCCTCCAACCTTTACCTGTGGTTAGTACTCCCTTTGAGAGGGTAGGTATCGACATTGTGGGGCCTCTGGACCCCAAGACAGCCTTGGGCAAAAGGTTCATCCTGGTCTTGGTGGACCATGCCACCCAGTACCCAGAAGCCATTCCTCTGAGGTCAGTCACCTCCCCTGTGGTGGGTCGTGCACTGATGGGGGTTTTTAACCCGCATGGGGTTCCCCAAGTTTTTACCCCATGGTATCTGACAGGTGTACCAACTTCATATCCACGTATATGAAGTCTCTGTGGAAAGTGTGTGGGATGACCTACAAGTTCACCACACCTTACCACCCCCAAAGTAACGGTCTGGTTGGGAGATTCAATCGCACCTTGAAAGGCATGATTCAGGACCTGTCAGAGCCATTGAGGTGAAAGTGGGACGTCCTCTTGCCATACCTTCTGTTCGCTTACAGGGAGGTACCTCAAAAGGGACTTGGGTTTAGTCCCTTTGAGCTGACATATGGCCACCCTGTGAGGGGACCTTTGAGTCTGGTGAAAAAGGCTTTGGAGAAAGCTCCTAGTAACCCCCCCAGGATGTATTTAGCTACATGCTGGCTATGAGAAACCAGACTGCCTGCTTCAGGAGTCTCGCTGAGGGGAACCTAGAAGCAAGCAAGGAGGATATGAAATGGTGGTATGACCGGAATGCCACTCTGGTCGAGTTTCAACCTGGTCATAAAGTGTGGGTGATGGCACCAGTGGAGCCTTGGGCACTCCAGGATAAGTGGACTGGGACATTTGAGGTGGAGGAGTGCGAGAGTGAAGTCACCTACCTGGTGGATGTGCAGTCTCCAAGGAACCCTTCAAGGGTCCTGCATGTCAACCACTTCAAACCTCACTTTGAGCGGACAGAACTGTTGATGCTCCTTGCAAAAGATGATGGGGTGGAGGAGGAGAGTGAGCCTCTTCCTGACTTCCTGTCTGCGGGAGAAAAAGATGGGTCTTTGGAGGGAGTCATTGTCTCCCCCTCCCTGACTGAGGAGCAGCAGGGTGACTGTCGCCACGTGTTGGGACAGTTTGCCTCACTGTTTTCCCTGATCTCAGGAGTCACACACTTGTGCACACATGATGTGGACACTGGGGACAGTACCCCATTAAACAAAAAGTTTACAGGGTGACTGACAGGGTCAGGGCATGCATTAAGGATGAAGTATCCAAAATGCTTACCCTAGGGGTTATTGAGCACTCTAGCAGTCCTTGGGCCAGCCCAGTGTATTGGCCTCAAAGGCTGCTGCACCCAGTGCCATTCCAGAACTTAGGTTCTGTGTGGACTACCGGGGACTCAATGCGGTCAGCAAGACTGACGCACACCCCATCCCCCGAGCTGATGAGCTCATTGACTGGTTAGGAGCTGCGAAGTACCTCAGTACGTTTGACTTAACATCTGGGTACTGGCAGATTGCCTTAACTGAGGGGGCCAAGGGGGGGGGGGGTCAGCATTCTCTACCCCAGGTGGACACTTTCAATTTAAAGTCATGCAATTTGGGATGAAGAATGCCCCTGCCACCTTTCAGAGGTTGGTCAACCAGGCGTTGGCTGGGCTGGATGAGTTCAGTGCCGCCTACCTGGATGATATTGCTGTGTTTCGTTCCACATGGGAGGAACACGTGCAACACCTCTGGAGAGTGTTAGAGGCCCTGTCGAAAGCAGGCCTCACTATTAAGGTGAGCAAGTGCCAGATAGGGCAGGGTTCGGTGGTGTACTTGGGACACCAGGTGGGGAGTGGCCAGGTAGCACCCCTGCAGACAAAAATTTACACCATTCTGGCTTGGGAGCCTCCCAAGACCCAGACTGAAGTGAGAGCCTTCTTAGGTATCACAGGATATTACAGGAGGTTTGTCAAGGGATATGGTACCATTGTTATCCCCTTGACTGAGTTGACTTTGAAGAAGCAACCAAGGAAAGTGATCTAGACAGAGGCTTGCCAGAACGCTTTTGATGCCCTGAAGGCTGCCATGTGCACAGCATCTGTGCTGAAGGCACCTGACTACTCCAAGGAGTTTGTTGTGCAAACAGACGCCTCAGAGCATGGTATTGAAGCAGTACTCTCACAGCTTGATGAAGAGGGCCTATATCAACCCGTAGTCTTCATTAGCAGGAGGTTACTTCCCAAGGAACGTAGGTGGAGTGCCATAGAACGTGAAGCGTTTGCTGTGGTCTGGGCACTGAAGAAGCTAAGACCCTACTTGTTTTGGACTCACTTCCGAGTTCAGACTGACCACAGGCCCCTCAGATGGTTAATGCAGATGAGGGGTGAGAATCCAAAACTGCTGAGGTGGTACATTTCCCTACAGAGTATGGACTTTACGGTGGAACATCGTCCTGGTACAGAACACGCCAATGCTGATGGTCTGTCCAGGTTCTTCCGCCTTAGTGATGATAACTCCCATGAGTTTGGGTAGTTGCTCTCCCTTAATTTTCTGCCTCTGTTTCTTAGGTTGTTGATGTGTGCTGGACTCTGTTTTTGCTGTTTTTGTTACTCTGGACACTTTACCACTGCTAACCAGTGCTAAAGTGCAAGTGCTCCTTCACAAAATGTGTATGTAATTGGTGTATCCATGATTGGCATATTTGATTTAGTAGTAAGTCCATAGTACAGTGCACTAGAGGGGCCCAAGGCCTGCAAATCAAATGCTACTAGTGGGCCCGCAGCACTGGTTGTGCCACCCACATAAGTAGCTCTGTAATCATATCTCAGACCTGCCAATGCAGTGTCTGTGTGTGCAGTTTTAACTGTTAATTCGACTTGGCAAGTGTACCCACTTGCCAGGCCTAAACCTTCCCTTTTCTTACATGCAAGGCACCCCTAAGGTAGGCCCTAGGTAGCCCCAAGGGCAGGGTGCAGTGTATGGTTAAGGTAGGACATATAGTTATGTGTTTTATATGTCCTGACAGTGAAATGTTGCTAAATTCATATTTCTCTGTTGCAAGGCCTGTCCCTCTCATATGTTAACAAGGGGGCTACCTTTAAATATGATTACATTGTAGATACCCTTTGGGAGCAGAGAGACATGTGGAGTTTGGGGTCTTTGAGCTCACAATTTAAAAATACATATTTTAGTAAAGTTGATTTTAAGATTGTGTGTTTGAAAAGGCCACTTTTAGAAAGTGAGCATTTTCTTGCTTATGCCATTTCTGTGACTCTGCCTGTTTGTGGATTCCCTGTCTGGGTCAGATTGACAGTTGGGCTGGTTGCACCTCACACTAGACAGTGACACAAAGGGAGCTGGGGTGTAGTCTGCATTTCCTGGTGAGCCACCTGTGCTAGGAGGGAGGTGAGGAGTGGTTACTCACACCTGAAAGGGCTGTGCCTACCCTCACACAATGCAGTCTCCAACCCCCTGGTGAGTGTTTGGGGCCTGGCCTGGGCAAGGCAGGACTTCACATTCAAGAGAGACTTTGCTTTCAAGTAGGCCTACTTCAAAGGAGAAATTGGGTAGAAGAAGGACACCCAAAACCACAGACTTTGGAACACTTCTGGAAACCAAGAGAAACCTCTGTCTGGAGAAGAGCTGGAGAGCTAAGGAAGAAGAGCTGCACTGCCTGTGACTGTGCTTTGTGGAGCTATCCTGCAGTTGCTGCTTCTGCCAGAGTAAGAGGGCAAAGACTGGACTTTGTGTGCCTTCCATCTTGTGAAGATCTCCAAGAGCTTGATTTAGAGCTTGCCTCCTGTTGTTTGAAGTCTCAGGGACAGCAAAGACTTCTCTCTGCCAGCACCTGGAGTCTCTGGAGAGACTCCTACTCTGCCAAGTGGTGCCCATCCAGTCCCTGGGACCCTGAAAGGAGAATCTGGCAGCCTAAGAGCAAGAAATCCACGCACAGAAATCCGTGCGGGGAAAAGATCGAGGTGACTCCGATTTGCGGCTGAAAACTCGACGCGCAGCCGGCTTCGCAGCTGAAAATCAACGCTCACCTACAACGTGACCGGATGATCGATGCACGGAGCTGGAGAAACGACGCCCAGCATCCCTGACGGATGCTGGTGAGATCGCAACCCGCGCTGTGTGGTTTTCGGATCGTCGTGCGCCTGGATTTCTGACACAAATACCGCTGTGCATGTAAAAACAATGCAAGGCCTGCCCGGACCCGAGAGTGCTGACCAGATCGATGCATCGCTCTACTGCTGAGAGAAGGAAGGACACGCCCGACCCAATGAAAGGAGGAACAATGCAAGGTCCTGCTCGTGAGTGAAATTGACGCATCACAAGTTTTTTTTAATGCACACTCGCCCGTGCAGGTTTATTTTTGATGCACCCAAGGTACATTTTCACACTAACAGTGTTAGTGTGTGTTTAAAACTACATGAAGACTCTTTTTGCTTTTTAGTTGACAACTTGACTCATGTATTGTGGATTTTTGTCATTTCGGTCTTGTTTTGTTTCGATAAATGTTCTCTATTTTTCTAAACCTGTGTTGTATCATTTAGTAGTGTTTTCATTAAGTTACTGTGTATGTGTTGGTACAAATACTTTACACCTAGCTCTCTGAAGTTAAGCCTACTGCTAGTGCCAAGCTACCAAGGGGGTAAGCAGGGGTTAGCTGAGGATGATTCTCTTTTACCCTGACTAGAGTGAGGGTCCTTGCTTGGACAGGGGGTAACCTGACTGCTAACCAAAGACCTCATTTCTAACAAGGATGTAGTACTGTTTAACACATTGTGACACATCAAATATTCAATTTTCCCACCCTTTAAAGGCATTAAAATGACGACTGCCTGACCTACTCCACTGGACAATGGGAAACGACCGCAATCGCCGGCGGAGGACGTTGTGGCGGTAGTCGGCTGCTACCATGTTGGACATAACCAATGGATAACATTGCTGCCTATGGTGGTCCTCAGTCAATTGCAGTGTCTGCTGGCGTGACGGTCACGTATGTGGTGTACGTTACTGCCATCACCTGCTGAATCTCTCACGCTTGACACTGCTGCCAGCAAGACCTGAGCTGCTGTGTACTGCCTCTGGGAGCAACCATGCTGTTCTTGTGTGGAACTTGTGAACATGATTTCCTTACTTGTCTTCTGTATCCCTGCATGTCGACACCCATCAGAAGAAGGGGATTTGGCGTGCCATCGCCAAGAAGGTGCGGACCCTGGGGGTGCACAGCTGGTGGAGCACACACTATCAAAAGAGGTGGAAGGACCTGAGATGCTGGGCCTGGAAGATTGCACAGGCCCACCTGGGGCTGTCCTACCAACGAGGACAGGGTACCCATCAGACTATGACCGCCACTAAAGGCCTGCATATTGTTTATCCCTGAGTTGGATAAGCATTTGAAGGCAGCACAGCAGCCCCAATGGGGTAAGTGCTGTCCTAACTCATGTTTGACCACTCCCAGGTGAATAAGTGAGGGTCTGAGTGCTACATATGAGTATGTGGGAAGTGTCATGTGTCACAGTTGTTCTGTGCCCACATTGGTGTACTTGGATTATGTATTGCCAAGATGTGTCCACATTCATTTGGGCTTTGGACCTGGTAATTACCATAAATTCCCCTCTGTCCTATATTACAGCATGGCTAGCATTTAAATCATATTGGGGGTGATTCTAACCCTGGCGGTCGGTGATAAAGCGGCGGCCAACCCGCCAACAGGCCGGCATTCGAAAAAATGGAATTCTGACCCTGGCGGGAACCGCCAACACAGCCCGCCACATTAACACTCCGACCGCTGCGGCGGTGCAGACAAACAGCGTGGCGGTCACCGCCAACAGGCAGGCGGCAGACAATGTACCGCCCACACTATCACAACTCACCAATCCGCCACCTTTTCCGGGGCGGGAGCCCCGCCGATAAAAACACGGCGGAAACAGACTACGAACGGGAAAACGCGCACCAAAACACACTCCACGAGGAAGGAGGACAGCATGGAACCCGAATTAAACATCCTACCTGCTCTCGTCTACCTTCTCATCTACCACGAGTACGAACTCCGGCGCAGACGACAACGGTAAGTACTGCACCTACGACACACGGGAGGGGGGAGGAGGGAAGCTTACGGCACACACATATGCGACCCCCCCCCCAAACTATGTACACACTAATGCAGAGCAACAATGCACAGTGACACCACCCAAACCCCCCTTAAGAATGCAAAGACAGAAATAAATTGGGACGAAAAATTTATATAAAAAATAGACTCTGATATGGAGCGGTCAACTACGCAAAATATCCATAACAAAATGATACTATATACACTGCCATGGAGAACCAAGGCAATTAGTCCTGTACATGAAAGTTAAATGGAACAGTCCGTGGGCTACAGTGTAGCGACACAAGGGCAAAGCCCACACAGGAGACCTGAGTCCTTTGGAGAGAACACTGCAGGGGCATCTGATGAAAAAATTACAGGCACCCCAGGGGGAAGGGAAGGGGGAGGCACCACAGCCACATGAGTCCACGACGCCAGATCCACGAAGGGGCCACCATGCCCATTGATGTATCCTGGGGAGTGCAAAGCCACAGTCTCTCAAGTCTCTACAGTGGGTGGGTTGCCCACTTCACCATCCTGGGGAGTGCAAAGCCACAGTCTCTCAAGTCTCTCCAGTGGGTGGGTTGCCCACTTCACCATCCTGGGGAGTGCAAAGCCACAGTCTCTCAAGTCTCTCCAGTGGGTGGGTTGCCCACTTCACCATCCTGGGGAGTGCAAAGCCACAGTCTCTCAAGTCTCCACAGTGGGTGGGTTGCCCACTTCACCATCCTGGGGAGTGCAAAGCCACAGTCCATCTGGTGGATGACAGTGTCCACTGCTCAAGGAGGAGGCATGGTGGGCACAGTGAACCATAAACAGTGCTTGACAGGAAGGGCCCAGCGGAGCGGTGCTTGACAGGAAGGGCCCAGCGGAGCGGTGCTTGAGACGGCGGGGCCCAGCGGAGCGGTGCTTGAGACGGCGGGGCCCAGCGGAGCGGTGCTTGAGAGGAAGGGCCCAGCAGAGCGGTGCTTGAGACGGCGGGGCCCAGCGGAGCGGTGCTTGACAGGAAGGGCCCAGCGGAGCGGTGCTTGAGACGGCGGGGCCCAGCGGAGCGGTGCTTGAGACGGCGGGGCCCAGCGGAGCGGTGCTTGAGAGGAAGGGCCCAGCGGAGCGGTGCTTGAGACGGCGGGGCCCAGCGGAGCGGTGCTTGAGAGGAAGGGCCCAGCGGAGCGGTGTTTGAGACGGCGGGGCCCAGCGGAGCGGTGCTTGAGACGGCGGGGCCCAGCGGAGCGGTGCTTGACAGGAAGGGCCCAGCGGAGCGGTGCTTGAGACGGCGGGGCCCAGCGGAGCGGTGCTTGAGACGGCGGGGGCCAGCATAGCGGTGCTTGAGACGGCAGGGCCCAGCGGAGCGGTGCTTGACAGGAAGGGCCCAGCGGGGCGGTGCTTGAGACGGCGGGGCCCAGCGGAGCGGTGCTTGAGACGGCGGGGCCCAGCGGAGCGGTGCTTGAGACGGCGGGGCCCAGCGGAGCGGTGCTTGAGAGGAAGGGCCCAGTGGAGCGGTGCTTGAGACGGCGGGGCCCAGCGGAGCGGTGCTTGACAGGAAGGGCCCAGCGGAGCGGTGCTTGAGACGGCGGGGCCCAGCGGAGCGGTGCTCTTCTGCACGGCGGGGCCCTGTTCAGCGGTGCTCTTCTGCACGGCGGGGCCCTGTTCAGTGGTGCTCTTCTGCACGGCGGGCCCTGTTCAGCGGTGCTCTTCTGCACGGCGGGGCCCTGTTCAGCGGTGCCTATCTTCACGGCGGGCCCTGTTCAGCGGTGCTCTTCTGCACGGCGGGGCCCTGTTCAGCGGTGCTCTTCTCCACGGCGGGCCCTGTTCAGCGGTGCCTATCTTCACGGCGGGCCCTGTTCAGCGGTGCTCTTCTCCACGGCGGGCCCTGTTCAGCGGTGCCTATCTTCACGGCGGGCCCTGTTCAGCGGTGCTCTTCTCCACGGCGGGCCCTGTTCAGCGGTGCCTATCTTCATGGCGGGCCCTGTTCAGCGGTGCTCTTATCCACGGCGGGCCCTGTTCAGCGGTGCTCTTCTCCACGGCGGGCCCTGTTCAGCGGTGCCTATCTTCGCGGCGGGCCCTGTTCAGCGGTGCTCTTCTCCACGGCGGGCCCTGTTCAGCGGTGCACATCCAGTAGGTCAAGGGAGCCAGACCTGGCCTGGACTCCCTGCTCAGTCGCCCTCTGACCGTGATGCTTCTGGACCCTTCGGGGACGGAGTCCTGGGCCCTTTGGTGTCCTCCTTTCCAGCTGGGATGTGGCATGTGGGGCCCACCTGCTCCGCGCTCCTGCTGCCTGACTTCTCCGCCCTGCTGCCCTTACGCTCCTTAGATGGGGCTCTCGGGCCCTTGCCTCCCCTAGATGATGTGGCTGGTGAAGTGGGCGAAGTTTGCTCCTTGGGGGCAGCCGTGTCACTCCTCGCACGGCGGCCCTTGTGTTTCCTGGTCCTCTTGCCGGGGGGGGGGCTGGATGTGTCTTTGCTGCTGATGGAGGTGTCACTGCTGGCAAAGGGTGGACTCCAGAACCCATGCACAACAGTGACACCCGAAGCTGGGCTGGTGGTGGCTGTGGTGCTCTTGGGACTCTTTGCAGATGGAGGGGGTAGGTCATCGGAGGGAAAGAGGTCAAGATTAGCCAGGAAAACTTTTTTAGGGCCAAGGTAAAGGGTAGGAGAAGTGGTGATGGGAGTGGAGGGAGAGGATGTGGTTGTAGGAGAGTCAGGTGTGCTGTCATTGGGTGAAGGTGCTGGTGCTGTAGGCTGTCGTGAGGTGGATGGCTGTTGGGTGGGTGGCTGCCTGCGTTTGTGTGTCTTGGAAGAGGGGGTGACAGACACAGTGGGAGAGGACACAGGGAACGTGTAAATGGCAGTGGGGGTGGTGACTGCACGCGTGCGGACTGTACAGGAGGGTGTGGTGGTGATGGAAGCACTGGCTGATGTTGGTGTGCATGCAGGTGTGAGTGTAGACGTCACAGGGAGGGAGGAGGGAGACGAGGAGGAGGGGGACACAGGGGTGGCAGTGACTGTTGGAATGTCTGCATCTGGGTGTTGCTTGGGTGAGTGTTTGTGGGATCTGTGGTGCTTGTGTCTGGATGAGCTGCCCTTGGGTGTTGAGGTGTGTGCAGGCTGGTCTGATGGTGTGGATGGGATAGGCTGAGGAACAGGAGACAGAGACAGGCTGGAGGCAGTCAGAAGAGGGAGGCTGGAAACAGGGACAATGGCTGCCGTCAGTGCTGAGGCCAGAGCAGTGAACGATTGTTGATGGGCAGCCTGACCCGAATGAATGCCCTCCAGGTAGGCATTGCTCCGATGCACCTCCCTTTCTACCCCCTGGATGGCATTCAAAAGGGTAGTCTGCCCAACAATGAGCGTCCTCACAAGGTCAATGAGCTCCGCACTGAGGGCAGCAGGGGTGACAGGGGCAGGGGCTGATGTTTCCGCCACCGCTAGGGAGCACCCATCCGAGGACGTGTCTGTGTCGCTGCTCTCACCACCGGTCCCCGTTGTGCTGCTCCCCTCGCCCTCCGGATCACTGGTGCCCTCGGTGTCTGTTCCTGGGCCCACGGGGCCTTGTGACTTGCAGCACCCTCGTGCTCCGATGCCAAATCTCCTCCGCCTGATGATGCTAATGCACACATGCACAAGAAGATGAAGAAGAAGGGGGGGGGAGAAAAAAAGAAGACCAGGTTGAGTGCATGCAATGTCAACACCCTTGGCGGAGAGGACAGACACAGGAGCCTCATGCACTAAGCCGCGCATTCGGGGTACACTACTCAGTACTTCTGACTAAGACAACAGGTCAAGAGAGGACAAACGCGCAGATGTGTGAGGCTGGACCATCAATAGCTGTACTTGTCACCCTACAGAGGTGGGGGCCGGGAGCACAGGGCCATGCCTAAGGGAGAGGACTACACTACAGAAAGCGCCCTGGCCTAATGTCACCCACAACCCTCCTCCCCCACCCAGACGCCTCTACTGCGCAGAAAGATAGCAGAATGTGCTGATATTCACCCCCTTGTGTCTGCTGTGATGCTCTCAAGCGCCCATCCAAATCAGGGTAGGCCACCGCCAGGATCCGGGACATCAGGGGGGTCAGGGTACGACTGGCACCCCTCCTAGGTTGGGAGGCCATCCCCAGCAGTGACTCGGCAGTCTTCCTGGTTCCGCGGCGGATGTCCTCCCACCTCTTGCGGCAGTGGGTGCCCCGTCTGACGTGGACCCCCAGGGCCCAGACTTCCTTGGCGATGGCACGCCAAATCTCGACTTTCTGATGGGCGCTGACCTATGTGACATGTACAGGGTGGGAAGGAAACATTCATCAACTTACTGCATGTTAGATGTGATTGGCCCCCCCTCCCCAACCTTGCCATATGGCACATGCTCTCATCTGTCGTGCGTTGCACTCCTCATTCGCCCCCCACCCCACCAACTTACATCCACCCCACTCCACACAGGCATCGCCCATTCCATGTGCACCCGGTGTACTTACCTGTTGGTCTGGAGGACCGTAGAGTAACGCATACTGGGGGAGGACCCCATCCACGAGCTTCTCCAACTCTTCAGACGTGAAGGCAGGGGCCCTTTCCCCAGTCGCAGCAGCCATTGTCACTTCCAGACCGAGGTCACAGCAGCACTTGCAGTATAGGTCCTCTCCTGTGGATGATCAGGTCTCGAGTGATTAGGCAGATAGAAAATGGCGGTCACGCCCGCGGCGGTGCGTACCGCGGCGGTGCGTACCGCTACCGCCGGCGCACATCGTCATTGGCTCCTGAAACCCATAGCATTCAATGTTAACCAATGCGGCTCCGTGTAGCGGTCTTCGACCGCCTACCGCCACGGTGTGCTCCGCCTGCGCATTGACCTCACATCCCATTGTCCCACTTCACAGGTCAGGCAGCCGCCATTTCAATGGCCCACATGGCATAATTTCTACTGCGACACACAGGCCTAGGCCTTGCATTGCCACACATACACGCCTTTCAAAACATAGATAACCGTGTGCTATGCAAGCTGTGGTGAACGTACCAGTGATTGGCTTGACTCTGTGCTCCATGTTGTCATTCCTAGGCACCGTCCGCTGGGACTTGCGAGGAGAAGGATGAATCCTCGCGTGTACCGACCGCTGGTGGACCTGTCGACAATGGAAGAACGCCACATCATACTACGATACCGACTTGACCGTGCCACTATCCATGAACTGTGTGCCCAGCTGGAGCCAGCCCTGATGTCCCCCATCCGCCAACCCACAGGAATTCCCCCTCTGGTGCAGGTTCTGTCAGCCCTCCATTTTCTTGCAAGTGGCTCATTCCAGACAACAGTGGCCATGTCATCTGGAATGTCTCAGCCTATGTTTTCCAAAGTTTTGTCTAGAGTGTTGTCTGCCCTGATGAAACACATGCGGAGTTACATTATATTCCCTGAGGAGGTTGATTTGGCCACTGTGAAGGGTGATTTTTATGCCCTTGGACATATTCCCAACATCATTGGTGCCATTGATGGGACCCATGTAGCCTTAGTCCCCCCAAAAGACGATGAGCAGGTGTACAGAAACAGGAAAAGTTACCATTCTATGAACGTCCAGGTGGTCTGTTTGGCTGACCAGTACATCTCCCATGTGAATGCCATGTTCCCTGGGTCAGTGCATGACGCGTATGTGATGCGTAATAGCAGCATCCCTTATGTGATGGAACAGCTACAGAGACAACGTGTGTGGCTAATAGGTGACTCTGGTTACCCCAACCTGCCTTGGCTATTGACCCCAGTGAGGAATCCCCGGACCAGGGCTGAGGAACGGTACAATGAGGCCCATGGGCGAACTAGGAGGATCATAGAAAGGACCTTTGGGCTCCTGAAGGCCAGATTTAGGTGCCTGCATATGACAGGGGGATCCCTGATGTACTCACCAAAGAAGGTGTGCCAGATCATCGTGGCCTGCTGTATGCTTCACAATCTGGCATTGCGACGTCAGGTGCCTTTCCTGCAGGAGGATGGTCCAGATGGTGGTGTTGAAGCAGCTGTGGAGCCTGCGGAGAGTGAAGAGGAGGAAGACTCAGAGGACGACACAGACAACAGGGACAGAGTTATCCAACAGTATTTTCAGTAGCACACAGGTAAGAATCAACCACAACATTTTACTTTTCCTGCAAGCCTCCTGCTTCTCAACTTTGTCTATGACCCCCCAGTTCTTTTAAACTGATGTTTGATTTTCCCTTCCCTTTTCAGTGCTGTATGACCCACTCCGTGACTACTGCTTGGTTAGCCCATGGACTAATGCTTATTGATCTCGGTATGTGTTCAGCACAAAGTTAACAGAACATAATTGATCGGTAATGTGTTATACATTTGTAAATAATACAGCCTGACTCCTGTTTGATTTCAGTGCATTGAGTGATTTATTTTTTGTGCTAGATAATGGTACATGATATAAACACGGTGATGGGTGGGGGTGGAGTAATGGCCATGGCAGAGTCCAGTTCTCAGTCTCATAGGTGCATTGTCCATATGCCTGTGGAAGGATGGAGCAGGGGCAGTTCAAGGTTGGACAGGGTGGCAATGTGGGACAGTGGGATGACTTCAGGGGGTGTCTCATGCTGGCGGGGGTCTTGACATCCTACTCTGTCGATTTTTTTGATCTCAGGCTCCTCTTGCGTGGTGGTTGTTCTTCAGCAGGAGGTGGGGTTCTGGTGGCCTGTCGTTGTGGTGGGGCCTCCTGTCCACTAGCGCCGGCGGAGGTGGTAGGCTGTTCCTGGCTAGTGACAGGGGCCCTGTGTGGTGCCACACGGTCCCGTAACGTGTCTTCTATCCGGTTGAGGGCCTGGACTATGCTCCCCATAGCGGTAGAGATGTTGGTGAGTTGATTGGTGAACCCCATGTAGCGTTCCTCCTGCTGTGCCTGGATCTCCTGGAACCTGGCCAGTACCGTCGCCATCGTCTCTTGGGAGTGGTGGTAGGCTGCCATGATGGTGGTGAGGGCCTCTTGGAGAGTGGGTTCCCTGGGCCTCTCCTCCCCCCCTGTCGCACAGCAGCCCTCCGAGTTGCCCTGTTTCCCCCGGCCTCTGTCCCCTGGACGGTGTGCCCACTACCACTGCCCCCAGGTCCCTGTTGTTGTTGGGGTGGTGGGTTAGCCTGGGTGCCCTGTAGTGGCAGACACACCGCTGATTGACCTGTCCTAGAGACAGAGGCATGGGCCCGCTGGGTGGGAGCTGTGCTGTTGGTCCCAGAGGGGGTTGGGTCTGCTGTGGCCTGTGTGTGGGGAACCGACTGTCCAGAGGTCCCCGATGGTCCGGGCTGGTCATCAGGTTCCAGGTCGACAGAGCTGCTGT
Organism: Pleurodeles waltl; assembly: GCF_031143425.1. NCBI lineage: Eukaryota > Metazoa > Chordata > Amphibia > Caudata > Salamandridae > Pleurodeles > Pleurodeles waltl. The sequence continues at coordinate 899,053,507 of NC_090444.1, read as the reverse complement.
CATCACTGGGGGCCTCTTCCGGGGGGGGGGATGGACATTTCTGGACCCTCCTGGCCGGTGTGTTGGCGTTCGGGTCCTGCATGGGGTAAGAGAGTATGGTTATTGTTTCTGTGTGTGCTATTGCGTGCCATTGATTGGTGCCCTTGTCCCCCAGTGCTGCCATTCCCTTGGGGGAGGTGTTGTGGGGGTGTTTTGGGGGGGGGGGAGGTGCAGTGGTCATGCTTGGGTGATGGGTGTCCATAGTTTGTGGGGGCATGCAGGGGTTGGTGTTGGGTGGGTTGTGCTGGAGAGACATTCTCAGGGAGGATGTGTGATGGGGGGTTGGGGGTGAGGGTGGGGGTTAGCATGCTGGGGGGGGTGAAGTAGTTGAGATTGTACTTACCAGAGTCCATTCCTCCATGTACTCCAGTGAGGCCATCAGGATGCAGGATGTTTAGTACCTCTTGCTCCCATGCTGTGAATTCGGGTGGACTGGGTGGGGGTCCCCCGCCAGTCTTCTGCACTGCGATGTTGTGTCGCAAGACCATCGAGCGCACCTTTCCCCTTAAGTCGTTCCAGCGTTTGCGGATGTCGTCTCGATTTCTGGGATGCTGGCCCACCGCGTTGACCCTGTCCACGATCCGCTGCCATAGCTCCGCCTTCCTGGCTATAGTGGTGTGCTGCACCTGTGAGCCGAAGAGCTGCGATTCAACTCTTATGATTTCCTCCACCATGACCCGGAGTTCTTGGTCCGAAAAGCGTGGGTGCCTTTGGGGTGCCATGGGGTGGTGTGGATGAGGTGTGGGGTGGTGTATATGGTGATGAGTGTGTTGGTGTGTGGTGCTTTGTGCTTCTATGTGGTGTGTGTGATGGTGTAGTGTGCCTCTGTGTGATGTAGCTCTCTATTCTGTGATGTGTCTCTCTCTCCTTCGTCTCTGATCTTCGGTCGTAGGGGTTTGTGGGTGATGTGGGTGTGTGTTTTATAGTTGTATGGATGTGTGGGAGTGTTGTTGGTATGTGTGTCAGGTGTGTGTATTTCAAATTGCCCAATGTGGCAGTGTTTTGGAGCTGTGTGTGTATTTTGAGCGCGGCGGTGTGTACCGCCAATGGAATACCGCGGTTGAAAGACCGCCGCGTGGATTGGTGGGTCAGAATGGCATGGGCGTGTTTGTGTTGGCGTGGCGGTGGAGGTTTGGTCATCTCCAGTTTTCCGCGGCCCGCTGATGAGGCGGCCTTCCTTGGATGTCGGGTTTTTGGCGGATTCACAGTTGGTGGTCAGAATGACCGTGGTGGTTTACCGCGGCCGCGGCGGTAGTATGGCGGAGTTCTGACCGGCGGTATGGCCCTTTTACCGCCAAGGTCAGAATGACCCCCATTGTCTTAGTATGACCAGCTGTTACTCTCAATGGGAAGAGTCAATTCCCAAAAACATGTAGATCATCCCTAACGTTACCATAGGAAGGTGGGTAGGTTCTAGCACACAGTCCACTATTATATATCATAGGATATGTATATGTGAGTGTGTGATGCAGAGATGGACAAGGCATCTCGATTGAATGTTGCTAACTGTGTGTCACAGCTTTATGTGATGCATTTGTGTCCATCACACATGTTACATGATTTGCAGAGATGATCTCTTGTCAGCTGTTGCAGGGTTATGTCCTTTGGTAAGTGAGTTATGTACATAGCCATGTGTAAAGTTACACCACAATATCCCTAATACATGTCGGATGCCTGTGTGCTTGTGCTGCTTTTCCACTGTGACACAGTATTGTTCATGAGATGTAAGCATGTGACAGCCATGATGATGTCCTCATGCATGGAACTTCTGGCAATGGTGTCCTTCTGACACAATTAGTAGGAATGATACATAGGCAGTGGATGTCCAGTCACAGAAATGGACAAGACCATCATGTGTCAACATCATGTGTATGCTGCCTTTAATGATCACACCTCACTGATTGCATTTTATAATAACTCCCTGCTATAGTTATGAATGATCTAACACATGAAGTCAGGCATTTGGCAATGTTATGTTTGGATTTTGACAAAATTGAAGCTGTTGTGCTGGTTCTAATACACCTGTGCATAGTTTGAGATGTGTCCATTGAGTATGGCTTCCCATCATGGATTGTGTTCTAACCATGTTCAACTTACTGATGTAGCGAATCTGGGTTAACCTCACTGAAGGATACTGTGCTTTCCATGTCTGATTTATGTTTACTGATGTAGTTTTTCTATCAGCCGACATTAGATGTATTCCATGTAGTGATAGCAGGCTCTGTCTTCCTCCTCCTGTAAAATGCTGTTGACAATGCGATATATAGACCAAGGATATATTTCTCTTATTGCATCGGGCAAGAGTTACATGTTGAAATGTCATTAAATGGCAAGTGTCCATGGTGATTTGGATTATCCAATGTCATTTGATGTAGGTATGGCTTGTTTATACCAGGGTTGCTGCCTTTTCTTGGAAATCTATGTAATGGTTTGATTAATGATTTCACTGCAAGGTCTTAGTGAGTATGGCATTAGGTCTGTGTCAATCTTTAGCTACCTTGGCAATGGCATTCCATTGCATGTCTACTGTTTTTTTTTTCTTGCAGTATATGACACCCGTTATTAGTAGATAGGTCACCTAAGTGTGGTAGTTCTAGGTAATTTGTGCTAATGTGAATTTCAAATGGGTATTTATGATGGTGTGTTTTCCTAATGAATGTGATACACATGCACTGTTTTGTGGTGTTTCATGATGTTGGCATTTTTCAGGCACTTCCTATGGGGGATCAGTTGTTCATAGGATATGTTTTGTACATCTGCATTATGATGGAAGTGTTCTTATGTGTGTGTCCTGACCCTACTTCACTATCTGTTTTCAGCATCAACACTGGCAGGTGAAGGAGACAGGGCACAGCCAAGTGGGGAGGCTCCTGGTCACGGGACCTCCGGTCAAGACACCACCGACAGTGAGGGACCCAGTGGCCTGGAGGGCGAAGGGAGTGCCATGGGGGAGACCGCATCTTTTACTTCATTTTTGGAATCCTCCTTCAGGGGCCACTCCCTAGTGGTGGTGGACCCATCTGGGACCCCCCAGTGCCATATCTGTCCGTCACTGTCTTTCCGTTAGCTCCCCACCCAGTTGGCCATGCCCACTCACCCAAGAGGGTGGGTGTCTTCTTTGCCTCAGGGACCTCTACTTTAGCCCCTGTTAGCTCTGCTGCCCTTAAAGAGGAGGCTATTGACCACCTGAGGTCAATCTCTGTAGGTCAGTCCGCCATCATGAATGCCATCCAGGGACTGGCAAGCCAGATCCAGCAGAGCAATGCGTTCTTGGAAGGCATTCACTCTGCAGTGGCTGGCCTACAGAGCAACACAAAAGGATGACAAAAGGATGATGGACGGGATGCTGAACAATGTAAAAATTCACTCACTCCCAGTCACAGATCTGGGTTTAATCCATCGTTCTTTTGCACACCACGCCACCCCAGTTGGACCCAGTCATATGCAAATCAGTCTTTACCCTGTTCCCCATGGGGACAGTCCAGCCCGAACTGCCAGGCCAGGTCCTCCCTGGACCGGAAACAAGCACCCTAAAACTGGTTTCAGGGTATCACCCTTCATCAGCCAGGCTAGCTTGAATCCAGTGGCACAGTTAGCAAGGGACCCATGTCTGGGCAAACCCTTCCCACTTAGGGTGACTTTAGCAACACAAAAGGACGATGGATGAAATGCTGAACAATGCAAACATTCACCCCCAGTCACAGATCTGGGTTTAATCCATCGTTCTTCTGCTCACCATGCATCCCCAGTTTGGACCCAGCCATATGCAAATCAGTCTTGATCCTGTTCCCCATGGGAACAGTCTTGCCCAAACTGCTAGGCTTAAAGAGGTCATGTCAGGCTCTGGCCTCCACATTGAAGGCAGCTGGTCACTCCTAGTCTCCTGTCCCCCCTCCATCTTCCTCTTCCCAGACCAAATTCCTTCTTCCCCGTCCCATCCAAAGGACACAGACAGATTTGCAATCATCTGCCTCAACAGACATGGATAGCGCACACAAACACAAGCACCACAAGACAGACTACAGGCATGCACACAAACATCTACCTGCAGACACTTCAACAGTCACAACATTCCCTGATACCCCCTCCACCCCCAGCATCACTTACATGACACCAGGCACACCTACAGACACCACACCAACATTCACTGATCCAACCACCACACCCATGCTGCCCTCAGTTACCACACCTGCAGACACCACAACCACTGACACTCCTACATACAGCACATCCACCATACCTGTTGTGTACTGCCTCTGGGAGCAATCATGCCTCGTCCTACAGGTGAAAGGGTCCCTGCCTTCTTACAAGAGCTGGAGAAGCTTGTGGTGGAGGTCCTTTCCCTGTATGGACAGCTCTATGGTACACCAGAGGAGCAGGTAAGAACACCATGTGCAGATCTGTTTCAGTTGCTCACTTTCTGTCAACCCAGGGCAGTGCGCGCTCTATTGGTGACTAGAATGCAAAAACCCAGCACTCTCAAAACAACGTAATTTATGCATTGTGCTGATATGTTGTTGTTTAACCTTTTGCATTGCAGAATTCAATCCTGAAGACTTATTTTCAATGTGCTTCCAAATGCTGTTCATTTGCAATGTATTGCTTTCAGAGTGTGATAGGGTGTGATCCCTTTCCAGGGCCTTCTAGAGACTTTCCCTGCAACATGCCTGGGTGTGGTTGTGGGCTGGGCCAAGACTCTATAAAAAGGAGCCAGCCCAGCTCCAAGTGCTCACTATTCAGAGGTCCCGGTGCAGAGCAGCAGCTACTTCCTGAGCTCCTGTCGAGGTGGCCTATTTGATCTTCCAGACATCTGACTTTCATTCTTTATTTGGAGATCCTTGTTCTGGGCGGTAAGACGGTGGTTGGGCTGGCATCCTGACGCCGTTATCGAGAACTCTCATGTTCTTGGGCCTAATTCTTTTATGATTTGACAGAGTACTTTGCGCGTGTGAAATATGCGCTTGAGTGTTTGTGACATTAGCAGGGTGACTTGCGAATCGGCAAGACACGCAATTCGTTTCATGATAATTTAATCTTGTTATTCATTGCATGCTACCATTTCTTTACATTTACATGGTGGCTTAAGAATCGGCAAGACGCGCGATTCGTTTTATGGTGTTTTAACTTTGTTGTTCATTGCGCACTACCATTTCTTGACATTTACATGGTGGCTTAAGAATCGGCAAAAGATGCGCAATTCGTTTCATTGTACTTTGATCTTGTTATTCATTGTGAGCTGTTCTTTCTTGGCATTTACATCGTGGTTTACGAATCGGCAAGACACGCGATTTGTTTACTGATGATGTGACTTTGATGTTCATTGCGTACTACCATTTCTTGGCTTTTTACATGGTGACACTCGAATCGGCAAGACGCACGATTCTCTCCTCGAGTTTAATTCATGTTGTTTATTGTATGCCACTATTCTAAGATATTTATCATGTAATATTCGAGTTGACAAGTTATGTGATTTGTTTTTCCTGAATCCATATTGTGTTATTCATGGTGAACAATCCGTTTATGGTGTTTACTATATATATATATATATATATAAATCTACAATATGCGCAATTTGTGTTGAAACATTTTAAGAGTACACAGAAGATCAGAGTTTCTAGATGCAATATTGTATGGTCCTAGTATGCATTCTCAAAAAAGGATTTACATGACTGGTTTAAAATTTAGTCAGAATATTTTTCTGATTCTCATGTAAAGGAAAGTAATTGAATAAGAACGTTTTCATTTAATCCATCTTGATTCCCTTACAGGTATTCGGCCATCTTGAAACTTAGTCATTTTAAACTTAATTCTTAGATTGTTCATGTTTTCAAAATGACTATGCTGAGAATCATAGTCTAGTATTGATTTCAGGAGATATAATTTTCAGATTGTGTGTTCTAACCTTTTTCTTACTACAGGTCTCCTTCCCAGCTGTTTCCCTTCCTAATCCCCTCTCCCCTCTTGAACTCTCTTAGCCTCTGTGATTTATCTATCAGAGTCTTGGAGCTGTTCAGTGGTGGACGTGTTGGGAACGTGCGCAGACCCCGAGGATCTGGTGACTCTGACAGAATAGTGAGCCCACAAATTATTATCCTCCTGGTTTGTGTATGTTCTCAGCATGGCCATGCTGGATGAGTTAGCCAAGGCTATCACCCAGCTCCAGGCAGAGGTGGTATCATCCAAAGAATTGAAAACTAGCTTAGCTGAGAGAGTGAGTCAGTTGCAAGATAAGGTAGAGAAGAAGGAACAAAGTCCCACAGGTGTGTCCTGGCCAGGTACTTCTTCTCAGGCTTCTGGAAGTAATCCAACAAACATTTCCCTAAATGTTCTTTCCGCAATTCCTTTAGCTCCCCCAGAACGTTTCTCAGGTGACCCTTTGAAAGCGCAATCTTTCCTGGTTCAAATGGGACTACACTTCACCTGCAGACCACATACTTTCCCCGATGCCCAGTCCAAAGTAGCTTCCTTGTTATCATATTTGGCTGGGGATGCAGCTACTTGGGCAATTCCTCTTGTGCGTAAAAATAGTCCCTTGTTGTACAACTGGAGAAATTTTGTTCGTGAGTTTGAGAGAGTTTTTGATCGTAGAATTGTAACACAGTCAGCAGACCGTGAATTATTAGATTTACGCCAAGGGAATCAAGACCTAGTGTCGTATTTAACCAACTTTAACCGGTTGGTTGCCGAGACATCCTGGCATGAAGAAAAACAAGCGGTCTTGTTTTACAAGGGACTCAAAGAGGAACTAAAAGATATTTTAGCGCAAATCGACCCACAAACTACAAACTGTCAAGAATTAATAAACCTTGTCTTGAGGCTTGATCATCGTTTAGCAGAACGTAAAGGAACGCGCAACAAGATTGAAAAATATTCATGGCGTGTTCATGATAACAGAGACTCAAGAACCCTGAAAGAGAGAACGCCGGAACCGATGGAAATTGGAACCATCAGAAGACCTTTGACCAAAGATTAAAAGGCCCTACGCAGAAAAAATGGACAATGTCTTTATTGTCGGTGGAAGGGTCATTTTGCCAAAGAATGTCCAATCAAACCAAAGAACAAGCAAGGTCCAGTTCAGAAGGTAGCAGGCAATGCACCAGTCGAGTTGGAAAACTAAAACACCCAAGATGCAGAGAAGGGTTGCTCTTGGGTGTCACCGTGGACCCTTCACAATCTAGACATCTTAAACTGGAAATAAGAGTTCAGGTCAGGAAAAAGATCTATTTAAAAAAAGCTCTAGTCGATTCTGTGGCTACTGGGAACTTTGTTGATGTCCAATTGGTTCGTGCATGGGGGATCCCATGTATTGAAAAGAAGACCCCAGAAATCATCCAGGCAGTCGATGGAAAACTCTTGACTGGAGGGCCAGTAACTCTTCAGACTATCCCCTTGTTGATGATTTGTGAAGATAAGAATCAAAGAAAGAAACATAAAGAGAAAATCAATCTTGACTTGATCCATGCTCCCCAATATGGGATTATCCTCGGCTTGCCATGGTTAACTCATCACAATCCAGAGATCAATTGGGCAGAACGAAAAATCGTGTTCTCATCTGTGCTATGTAACGAACAATGTCTCCAAAAGATTCAAGTACCAAAAGTTTGTAACTCTTACATAGCTACTGCCGCAGAGAAAGAAATTCAGCTGCCCAAACAGTATTCATCTTACAAAGATGTATTTGATGAGAAAGGAGCAGAGACTCTACCTCCTCATAGATCTTATGACTGTCAAATTGATCTAGCCCCAGGTGCGATACTTCCCAACTGTCGTGTATATGTCCTGTCAGAACATGAAAATCAACATTTACGAAAACACCTAGATCAATTTTTGGAGAATGGCTTCATTCATCCCTCTAAGTCTCCTGCACCTTCGCCTTTGTTTTATGTTTCAAAAGCTAATGGAGAACTTCAAACTTGCATCGACTATAGAGGTTTGAACAAAGTCACCATCAAGAATAAATATCCTTTACCCCTAATTCCGGTATTATTGGAACAAGTAAAGAGAGCAAAAATCTACACGAAGCTTGACCTTCGAGGTGCTTATCAGTTGGTCATAATGAGAGAGGGTGACGAATGGAAAACAGCGTTCAGGACAAGATATGGCCTTTTTTAATACACTGTCATGCCTTTTGGTCTGTGTAATGCTCCAGCAGCATTTCAATTTTTCTTGAATGACGTTCTTAGAGAGTACCTCGACATATTTGCGATAGTCTACATCGATGACATTTTGATCTACTCTGACAATGAAAACGAACATGTCCAAAATGTCAAGAAAATTCTTGCAGCCCTTCGAAAGCACCATTTATATTGCAAACTAACCAAGTGTGAGTTTCATGTTACCACAGTTGAGTTTTTAGGGGTTATTCTTACCCCTCAAGGTATGGTGATGGCAGAAAAGAAAGTAAAAGCTGTATCTGATTGGCCCACCCCAAAGACTGTTTGTGATGTACAATGTTTCCTGGGGTTTGCACATTTTTACTGGAGATTCATAAATCATTTCTCCCAGACAGTGGCTCCAATCACTAAGCTACTAAGAAAGAAAGAAAAGTTTGTATGGTCCCCAGAAGCTGATCAAGCCTTCTCGACTTTGAAGAAAGCTTTCTCCACTGCCCCAGTCTTGACTCATCCTGATGCGAATCGACCTTTCATAGTGGAAGCTGATGCTTCAGATGTAGCAATAGGAGCTGTCTTATCACAATGAAATAAAGACACTGGTCAACTTCATCCTGTAGCTTATATGTCTCGGAAGTTGAACGAAGCTGAACAGAACTATGTCATTGCTGAAAAAGAGCTTCTGGCGATTCGTGACGCCTTTAAAGAATGGAGACATCATTTGTTGGGTGCCAAATACACTGTCACAGTATATACTGAACATCGTAATCTTCAATTCATGAGTTCCGCCAGACTTTTGACCCCTTGGCAATTACGCTGGATGCTGTTTTTTGCCGAATTTGATTTTGTAGAAACCTTCCGGCCTGGTAAAGATAATCGCAAAGCTGATGCCTTGTCCCGTCAAGAGTCTACCACGTTGCCTGCATTTCAAGCCTCCAGAGCTATCATTGCTCCTGACAAGGTTCTATGTATCATAAAAACTGAAGATTTCTTTGAAGAAATTCGCAACTCTTTCACTGTTGAAAAATGGCAAACATGGGCCCAAGCAGATCCCAAAATGTCAATTAAGCAAGGACTACCCTTTCATGACGCTCATTTGTTCGTACCCACTACCAAACTTCGCAAGATAGTGTTTCATTGGTTGCATGTTATACCGACGGCAGGTCACCCAGGTACTCTTGAACTGATCCAACGCTATTTTTGGTGGTCTACCCTAAAAAAAGATGTAAAAGCAATGGTAAACAACTGCGAAGTTTGTGCTCGCATTAAAACAAGTCATTCAAAACCAAAAGGGTTGTTACATCCACTTCCAACCCCAAGTCGTCCATGGGAGTACATTTCTTTAGACTTTATTACCGGTCTGCCAGTGGTTCAACAGCATTCAGTAATTCTGGTGGTAGTAGATAGTCTCACGAAATATGGACATTTCATTGCCTGTAAAAAATTGGCCACTTCTAGTGAACTGGCAACTATTTTACTGAACAGAGTGGTTCGTTATCATGGACTGCCAAAAGTTATCCTCTCCGATCGGGGGTCGCAATTTGCCTCCAATTTCTGGAAGACATGGTGTAAAACACTCCAAGTGACATCTACGATATCTACTAGTCACCATCCTCAAACAGATGGTCAAACGGAGAGACTAAATCAGACTTTGAAATAGTACCTACGTGCCTACGCTGAAAAGGCACTTCATTCTTGGACATCTATGCTCTGGTTAGCTGAGTTAGCTTACAATAACTCATTCCACACTTCTATTGGCGTTACACCCCTTTTTGGTTTATTTGGCTATCATCCTGACACCCTGCCCATCACAATTCCTCAAGAAAGTTCTCGTACTCCAGCTGTGTCAGAAACCATTCAGCATTTGCATCAAACCCAGAAACTGATTCTACAGCATTTAGAAAACGCCAAACAAAAATACAAAAGGCATTATGACAAGAAACATTGTGAGGGACCGCAATATCAACCAGGTGACAAAGGGGGTCATTCAGACCCCGGCAGGCGGCTCCCGCCGCCCGCCTGGCGGGAACCGCCGAATGACCGCACCGCGGTCAAAAGACCGCGGCGGCCATTCTGTGTTTCCCGCTGGGCTGGCGGGCGACTGCCAGAAGGCCGCCCGCCAGCCCAGCGGGAAACCCCTTCCCACGAGGACGCCGGCTCCGAATGGAGCCGGCGTAGTGGGAAGGGTGCGATGGGTGCAGTTGCACCCGTCGCAAATTTCAGTGTCTGCAATGCAGACACTGAAATTCTATGTGGGGCCCGCTTACGGGGGCCCCTGCAGTGCCCATGCCATTGGCATGGGCACTGCAGGGCCCCCCAGGGGCCCCAGGACACCCCTCACCGCCATCCTGTTCCTGGCGGTCAGAACAGCCAGGAACAGGATGGCGGTGAGGGGGTCGGAATCCCCCATGGCGGCGCAGCAAGCTGCGCCGCCATGGGGGATTCCTCAGGGCATCGGAAAACCGGCGGGACACCGCCGGTTTTCCTGTTCTGACCGCGGCCAAACCGCTGCGGTCAGAATGCCCTGCGGGGCACCGCCAGCCTGTTGGCGGTGCTCCCGCCAACCCCGGCCCCGGCGGTCCTTGACTGCCGGGGTCGGAATGACCCCCAAAGTGTGGCTTTCCACAAAGCATATAGACTTCAAGAAGAAGCACATGTTTAATCCCAAATTTATAGGTCCTTACACAGTCCTTCAGCAAATCAATCCGGTAACCTATAAACTACAATTGCCCAGATCCTTACGGATTCATCCAGTGTTCCACACTTCCCTATTGAAAAGGGCAGTCCAAAAGGTCCGCCCTCATCCAGCTCCTGTTCTAGTACAGGGAGAAGAAGAATATGAAATTAAGAAAGTGTTGGATTCTAAACTACGAGGGCGTAATCTATGGTACTTAATCTCATGGAAAGGTTATGGTCCTGAAAGTAACTCATGGGTTTCCGCATCTGATGTTCATGCTCCAGTACTTGTGAGATGCTTTCATCGTCTTAATCTAGGCAAACCAGGCCCTAGAGCACGTCTGGGAGAGGGGAGTACTGTCAACACCAGGGCAGTGCGCGCTCTATTGGCGACTAGAATGCAAAAACCCAGCACTCTCAAAACAACGTAATTTATGCATTGTGCTGATATGTTGTTGTTTAACCTTTTGCATTGCAGAGTTCAATCCTGAAGACTTATTTTAGTGTGCTTACAAATGCTGTTCATTCGCAACGTATTGCTGCAGGCTTTCAGAGTGTGTTAGGGTGTGGTCCCTTTCCAGGGCCTTCTAGAGACTTTGCCTGCAACATGCCTGGGTGTGGTTGTGGGCTGGGCCAAGACTCTATAAAAAGGAGCCAGCCCAGCTCCAAGTGCTCACTATTCAGAGGTCCCGGTGCAGAGCAGCAGCTACTTCCTGAGCTCCTGTCCCAGTGGCCTATTTGATCTTCCAGACATCTGACTTTCATTCTTCATTTGGAGATCCTTGTTCTGGGCGGTAAGACCGTGGTTGGGCTGGCCTCCCGACGCCGTTATCGAGAACTCTCATGTTCTTGGGCCTAATTCCTTTATGATTTGACAGAGTACTTTGCGTGTGTGAAATATGCGCTTGAGTGTTTGTGACATTAGCAGGGTGACTTGCGAATCGGCAAGACGCTCGATTCGTTTCATGGTAATTTAATCTTGTTATTCATTGCACGCTACCATTTCTTGACAGTTGCATGGTGGCTTTAGAATCGTCAAGACGCGCGATTCATTTTATGGTGCTTTAACTTTGTTATTCATTGCGCGCTACCATTTCTTGACATTTACATGGTGGCTTAAGAATCGGCAAGACGGGCGATTCGTTTTATGGTGTTTTAACTTTGTTGTTCATTGCACGCTACCATTTCTTGACATTTACATGGTGGCTTAAGAATCGGCAAAAGACGCGCGATTCGTTTCATTGTACTTTGATCTTGATATTCATTGTGAGCTGTTATTTCTTGGCATTTACATCGTGGTTTACGAATCGGCTAGACGCGCGATTCGTTTAATGATGATTTGACTTTGATATTCATTGCGTACTCCCATTTCTTGGCTTTTTACATAGTGACACTCGAATCGGCAAGACGCACGATTCTCTCCTCGAGTTTAATTCATGTTGTTTATTGTATGCCACTATTCTAAGATATTTATCATGTAATATTCGAGTTGACAAGTTATGTGATTTGTTTTTCCTGAATCCATATTGTGTTATTCATGGTGCACAATCCTTTTATGGTGTTTGCTCTATATATATATATATATATAAATCTACAATATGCGCAATTTGTGTTGAAACATTTTAAGAGTACTCAGAAGATCAGAGTTTCTAGATGCAATATTGTATGGTCCTAGTATGCATTCTCAAAAAAGGATTTATATGACTGGTTTAAAATTTAGTCAGAATGTTTTTCTGATTCTCATGTAATGGAAAGTACTTAAATAAGAAAGTTTTCATTTAACCCCTTCGCTGCCAGGCCTTTTCCCCCTCCTGTGCCGAGCCTTTTTTTGGCTATTTGGGGCAGTTCGTGCTTAGGCCCTCATAACTTTTTGTCCACATAAGCTAGCCAAGCCAAATTTGCGTCCTTTTTTCCAACATCATAGGGATTCAGGAGGTACCCAGACTTTGTGGGTTCCCCTGAAGGAGGCCAAGAAATTAGCCAAAATACAGTGAAATTTTCATTTTTTTCAAAAAAATGGGAAAAAGTGGCTGCAGAAGAAGGCTTGCAGTTTTTTCCCTGAAAATGGCATCAACAAAGGGTTTGCGGTGCTAAAATCACCAGCTACCCAGCTTTCAAGAACAGGCAGACTTGAATCAGAAAACCCAATTTTTCAACATAAATTTGGCATTTTACTGGGACATACCCCATTTTTGCATTTTTTTGTGCTTTCAGCCTCCTTCCAGTCAGTGACAGAAATGGGGGTGAAACCAATGCTGGATCCCAGAAACCTAAACATTTCTGAAAAGTACACAGAATTATGAATTCAGCAAGGGGTCATTTGTGTAGATCCTACAAGGGTTTCCTACAGAAAATAACAACTGAAAAAGAAAAATATTGAAATTGAGGTAAAAAAACATCAATTGTTCTCTACGTTTTACTCTGTAACTTTTTCCTGCAATGTCAGATTTTCGAAAGCAATATACCGTTACATCTGCTGGATTCCTCAGGTTGTGGGGATATATAGGGCTTGTAGGTTCATCAAGAACCCTAGGTACCCAGAGCCAATAAATGATCTGCACCTTGCAGTGCGTTTTCATTCTATACCGGGTATACAGCAATTTATTTGCTGAAATATAAAGAGTGAAAAATAGCTATCAGGAAAACCTTTGTATTTCCAAAATGGGCACAAGATAAGGTGTTGAGGAACAGTGGTTATTTGCACATCTCTGAATTCCGGGGTGACCATACTAGCATGTGAATTACTGGGCATTTCTCAAATAGTTGTCTTTTTTACACACTCTCTTATATTTGGAAGGAAAAAATGTAGAGAAAGACAAGGGGCAATAACACTTGTTTTGCTAATCTATGTTCCCCCAAGTCTTCCGATAAAAATTATACTTCACTTGTGTGGGTAGGCCTAGCACCCGCGTCAGGAAACGCCCCAAAACGCAACGTGGACACATCACATTTTTTGAAAGAAAACAGAGGTGTTTTTTGCAAAGTGCCTACCTGTAGATTTTGGCCTCTAGCTCAGCCGGCACCTAGGGAAACCTACCAAACCTGTGCATTTTTGAAAACTAGAGACCTAGGGGGAATCCAAGATGGGGTGACTTGTGGGGCTCTGACCAGGTTCTGTTACCCAGAATCCTTTGCAAACCTCAAAATTTGGCTAAAAAAACATGTTTTCCTCACATTTTGGTGACAGAAAGTTCTGGAATCAGAGAGGAGCCACAAATTTCCTTCCACCCAGTGTTCCCCCAAGTCTCCCGATCAAAATTATATCTCACTTGTGTGGGTAGGCCTAGCGCCCGCGACAGGAAATGCCCCAAAACGCAACGTGGACACATCACATGTTTTAAAAGAAAACAGATGTGTTTTTTGCAAAGTGCCTACCTGTAGATTTTGGCCTCTAGCTCAGCCGGCACCTAGGGAAACCTACCAAACCTGTGCATTTTTGAAAACTAGAGACCTAGGGAAATCCAAGATGGGGTGACTTGCGGGGCTCTGACCAGGTTCTGTTACCCAGAATCCTTTGCAAACCTCAAACTTTGGCTAAAAAAACACATTTTCCTCACATTTTGGTGACAGAAAGTTCTGGAATCAGAGAGGAGCCACAAATTTCCTTCCACCCAGCATTCCCCCAAGTCTCCTGATAAAAATGATACCTCACTTGTGTGGGTAGGCCTAGCGCCCGCGACAGGAAATGCCCCAAAACGCAATGTGGACACATCACATTTTTTTAAAGAAAACAGGGGTGTTTTTTGCAAAGTGCCTACCTGTAGATTTTGGCCGCTAGCTCAGCCGGCACCTAGGGAAACCTACCAAACCTGTTTTTTTTTTAAAACTAGAGACCTAGGGGAATCCAAGATGGGGTGACTTGTGGGGCTCTGACCAGGTTCTGTTGCCCAGAATCCTTTGCAAACCTCAAAACTTGGCTAAAAAAACACATTTTCCTCACATTTCGGTGACAGAAAGTTCTAGAATCTGAGAGGAGCCACAAATTTCCTTCCAGCCAGCGTTCCCCCAAGTCTCCCGATGAAAATGATACCTCACTTGTGTGGGTAGGCCTAGCGCCCGTGACAGGAAATGCCCCAAAACGCAACGTGGACACATCACATTTTTTGAAAGAAAACAGAGGTGTTTTTTGCAAAGTGCCTACCTGTAGATTTTGGCCTCTAGCTCAGCCGGCACCTAGGGAAACCTACCAAACCTGTGCATTTTTTAAAACTAGGGACCTAGGGGAATCCAAGATGGGTTTGACTTGTGGGGCTCTGACCAGGTTCTGTTACCCAGAATCCTTTGCAAACCTCAAAATTTGGCTAAAAAAACACATTTTCCTCACATTTCGGTGACAGAAAGTTCGTGAATCTGAGAGGAGCCAGCAAAGCCTAGCGCCCGCGACAGGAAATGGCCCAAAACACAACGTGGACACATCACATTTTTTCATAGAAAACAGTGCCTACCTGTGGATTTTGGCCTCTAGCTCAGTCGGCCCCAGGGGGGGCAGAAATGGCCTAAAATAAATTTGTCCCCCACGCCCCCCCAACCCCCTCCCCCGGAGCGACCCTTGCCTACGGGGTCGATCCCCCTGTGTGACATTGGAGCCAAAAAAAAATCCCCAGCGCCTAGTGGTTTCTGCCCCCTTGGGGGCAGATTGACCTAAAATCGGCCAATCTGCCCCCAAGGGGGGCAGAAATGGTCTAAATACAATTTGCCCCCCAGGGGAGCGACCCTTGCCTAATGGGTCGCTCCCCATTTTTTTTTTGTTTTGTTTTTTTAGAGATGGGGAGTGACCCATTAGGCAAGGGTCGCTCCCCTGGGGGGCAAATTGTATTTAGACCATGGGGCAGATTGGCTGATTTTAGGTCAAGGGGGCAGAAACCACTAGGCACCGGGGATTTTATTTTTTTGCGCCAATGTCACGCAGGGGGGGGGGGGGGGGAACGACCCCGTAGACAAGGATCGCTCCCGGGGGGGGTTGGAGGGGTGGGGGGGCAAATTTATTTTAGGCCATTTCTGCCCCCACTAATATTGTTATGAGGCCGATCTGCCCCCAGGGGGGGCAGAAACCTCTAGGCGCCAGGGGGGCCTGCGTGACATTGGCGCAAAAAAAAAAATCCCTGGTGCCCATTGGTCTAAATACAATTTGCCCCCCAGGGGAGCGACCCTTGCCTAATGGGTCGCTCCCCATCTCTAAAAAAAAAAACAAAAAAAAATCACAATTTTTTTTTTTGCCCTGGCGCCTAGAGGTTTCTGGCCCCAGGGGGGCAGAAATGGCCTAAAATAAATTTAACCCCCAACCCCCCTGGGAGTGACCCTTGCCTACGGGGTCGCTCCCCCTGCGTGACATTGGCGCCAACAAAAAAATGTCCTTCCAGCCAGCGTTCCCCCAAGTCTCCCGATAAAAATGATACCTCACTTGTGTGGGTAGGCCGAGCGCCCGTGACAGGAAATGCCCCAAAACACAACGTGGACACATCACATTTTTTTAAAGAAAACAGAGCCAAAGCCTGTGGGCAGCATGGGGTTGGCTGCCTGTGCCCAATGGCTAGGAAAGCATGACCAAAGTCCATGCTCAGCGTGGGGTTGGCTGTTACTTTATGTTAAACAAATAGTAATTCACTTAAAAACATAGAAATTCACCTATTATGGTTATCTCAAGTAAGTTTAACTTGTGTCCGAAAGTAACACTAACTCATGCCCTCGCCTTGCACTGCTAATTACCGCACATATCACATCACTTATGACATCTTCTATCTATGACAGAATTGTTGGAATTTACCCATATAGATATATCTGTCTTTGGCCCCGTTTGACAAATCTTGACAAAACTTCCCAAAAAAAAAGTTCATCAACCTCAGCACCTTCCTGGAAGGTTTTGGAGTGATCTGTCAAGTGGGGGCCGAAAAAAAAGGTGGGTCCCAAAACGCAAAATCCCCATGCATTTTCCATAGACTTCTTTAAGCTGGGCTACAGCAAAAACTGCTGACCGCATATCAGGCAGGAAGCTAGATCTTGGTCCGCAGATTGTGCTTTTTGTGATTTGATGTAAATCCATTTGGTAGTTTTTGAGAAATTAAGGGTCAAAAATATTTGTATATCTGGACAGTCTTTCAAGACTCTCGAGGAGTGACAATTTTAAAACAGAGCATTCTGATTGGCCCGGGGACCTTAATTTTCCTTTGGCCATTTTGCTCCCATGGGCGTTGGACTCCCGCGAGAGCTCTTATTGGTTGCCAGCAGCATTAGAATCATTTTGCTGACATCCATTACAGGCCTCTGGGTCTTAGTCCCCTGTCCTGAAGTTACAAAAAACATTTTTTAAGGGAGCTGTGTAGGATTCCCCTTACCTCCTAGACCCCATGGAGGGGACACATAGGGACCCCCCAGGGCCAAAATTAAATTAACTCTTGTAAACTTCTGTGTTTTTTTACTTCAGACATTAATGTTGTCACTGACAAATCAACCATCAATGTGTGTATATATACACAGGCTGTCAAATATTTAACTGGGAATACTATTTTAAGTTATTAGTTTGGATTGGCCTGCAATAGTTTCTGATCTCATTATCGGTGGGATTTTTTGGTAACCTGGGTAATTAATATCCCCCTCATGATATGGAGGACTTGATATTCATTCTTAGGATTAAGTTATTTAATGAGTTTTAATAGCAGGATTTTATTAATACTTTGTTTTATACCATTCACGAGCCCTATGTTTATATTTTAGAACTGCTTTAAATGTAATTTATATCTATGTGCACTTTGATGGTCATGTATGACTGAATAAAGTACTTTCTATCTATATAAATAGCAACACAAATACACTCTGAAGCCTTTTAGTTGTGGATATTCTAGCGCTTTATTCCTCAAAGCAGCAGCACATTTCTGACACGTGTCGGCTCATGCAAGAGCCTTGTTCATATATGTATTGCATAACTAGGGCCAAGTATAAACATGTGTTTTTGGCCACTAATTGGTAGTTTAATACTTTATATTTGTCCTACTTGGCCCACAATGCATCTTGAAAATATTCACCTGTGTACTCCAAATGCAGTACTTCCCAATTATTTGAATCGATATATTCACCAAATAACAGTTCATCCAATTTTAAGAGCTGCAGTTGTAAGGAAAATAAAACTGTTTTGAGTATGCTAGTGCATTGATGACCCTGTGATGTCACATCATAATGTCACCCTAAGCACCGTAATCCACAATCAACAAGAGACGGTGAAATACCTCTCCTGCATCCCTTGGTCTCCTCCACTAAACTTTGTTACAGGAAAATCCTTTCTTTTCTTTCTTCTTTTAGGAAATCCTTTCCTTTCTTACTTGAAGGAGCGGATCAGGCTTTTCACAATTAACTCCAAATCACAACTTACTACGTAACGTGATAGCCCAAGACCCTGTCAGGGTGGCTCCAGAGACAGCATGAACAGAGAATCCTGTAGTTAAACAGCAACCCAAGTACACTCCGATGCCTTTCAGTTATGGATACTCTAGCGCTTTATTCCTCAAAGCAGCAGCACATTTCTGATGCGTTTTGGCTCATGCAAGAGCGTGTTTACATTACTGGGGCCAAGTAACACATGCTTTTGTAGCCACTTATTGGTAGTTTAATACTTTACATTTGTCCTTCTTGGACCACAATGCACCTAGAAAATAATCACCAGTGTACTCCAACTCCAGGACTTTCAAATTAATTCAATCAATATATTCACCCATTGTTTCAAGGTAACTATAACTCACCCCTGCCATGCTCAGTTATCTGATCAATACTTTTACTGCAGATGTTACAGTGACATTATCAATGATGTTATCAAAGATGTCATGAGTGCTGTAATTTGTGGGGTAATAAGCCTTAGGGCATGAGTTATAGTTACTTGACATAACTCTAACTGGTGAATTTTTATGGTTTGATACGTCTAAAATGTAAACCTAAATATAACGTCCCTGTAACATTTGTTTTTAAGTGAATTTCTGTGGTTTTTAGGTCAAGCATAAGCTTTCAACTTTGTGTATACTTTTAGTATACTTCTTATGGCTTAAAGCAATTTCATTTGTTGGTTGCAATGTCGTTCAAAAATTCTTGCTCAATAGTGGTCAGTTCTGCCTTTTTCTAATTCCTTTTTCTGTTTCAGAGCAGTGACCAACTACTGTATTATTCCACTTTGGTTTCTTTATCTCTTGCTGTGTCAGACTATTTTTGTCATTTCTTTGGTACTCCCCTTTCACTGTGGTTGTTTTAGGCTGGTAGCTGTTTGCGTTTTATTGTAGCATTCCGTTCCTTACATTTCGCTGACATTTGTTTTGGCTTTATTCCAGTGCTGTCCTTGTTTACCTCTGGCTCCTAAAACAAGCTTATTTTACAAAAGAAACATCCGGTCACTTAGCATCACATTGCATCTTGAGTCTCTTTCCAGTGCCCCTCTCTGCCAGCAGTCACAACATCATTCACAGGGCATTGCTTATTTCCTTTATTGGGGCCATGAATATTCTCAGGCTGCTCTGCTCATTACAATGTGAGGCAAGAATACTTGCAAGACTTTTCATTCTGTTAAAATAAAAATAAAACACTGCTCCAGTCCTATTTTCCAATTTCTGTTCAGATGTTTACACAACTTGAGGTAGTGCAATCATCTTCAAGTCTCTCCTCAAGGGCTGGTGATTTCTGATGGCAGTAGCCCCCAGTGACCACCAAAACATGGCAGTAAAAGATGAAATTATGAGACAGGGTTAACCAATTTATGTGGCAAGAAAAGTCCAGTTCTGAATTTACAATACCAATAGCTCTAACTCAAGAAAGTGCAACACCTATTTCATTGCAAACGCTTGTTTTAATTCTATTTCCTAACTATAACTTCCCTATAACCTTTGTTTTATCAGTGAATTTCTATGTTTTTCTTAACATGTAATAATTTTCATTACTATACGTTAATACAACCACCGCCCATGCCTTAGGCCATGCAGGGCTTGGGTTGGCCTAAGGCCAATCCCTATAACCACCCAATTCTGTGCTGCGCATGGCCTTTGGAAGTGCGCAGTGGGGGTTGTCCTAAGGGCCTGGCCTGTGGCTAGTCCTTTCCGCCAACCCCTATAACCACATAACAACGCACTGAGCATGACCTTCAGCTGTGGCAGCAGCGTGGCCTGTGGCCAGTCCCTGCGGCCAACCCTTATAACAGTCCAACCCTGCATGGCCCCCCTTCTCAGGACACAATCGGCCCCGGGGACTCCGTTCCCGGGGGCCCAGTGTAATTATATAATTTATTTGGGGAGTGGGAGCTGTGTGCACCCACTTGGGCTGATATCAGCCCCAGGGACCCAATCCCCAGAGGCCAATTGTAAATATTTAATTTTTTTTTGGAGGAGGGGCCTGGGTGGCCCCCCAGGTGGATCTAATCCCCGGGGATCCCATCCCCCGGGGCCTGGCAGAAACATTTATATTTTTTTCGGGGAAGGGGGCCGGCACAGCCCCCCCGCCCCTGGCCAATCTTGGCCCTGGAGAACCCATCCCCGGGACTCAGCCTAGTTATGAAATTTTTAGGGGGTTTTGGATTTTTTTTTTTTATGGTGGTCACTGGGGCTGTGGGGGGGGACACAGCCCCCAGTGCACAGTGTGATCAAATTAAAGAAATGCCACGGGGAGATGGTGGACCCCAGGGCTGCAGGGGGTCAGAAATTAACCCCCTTTCTATTTTTAACATTAACATATGCCCCAGGGAGGTGGTGGTCCCTGGGGCTGCTGGGGCACGCGTCCCCCTGCACACAATGTGATCAATTCCCCGGGGAGATGGTGGTCTCCAGAGCTGCAGGGGGCCATGGTGTCCCCAGCACATCATTAAAGAAATGCCCAGGGGAGGTGGTGGTCCCGAAGTGGCAACCCTGCATTAACTTTGATTAATGCCCTCGGATTCAGCAGTCTCGGAATCCCAGGCCTAAAAGTACCAGGGAGGTGGCAGTCCCCGAGACTGCAGGGGGGCCAGGCGGCCCCCACTGCACTCAAATAAACAATGCAGCTGGGACTTGCCCTACCCAGGGGCTTCAAAATGATGAAGCGCGGCAGCCCGTGCTTCATTTTTAAAAAATGTTTTTGGAATCCACTGTGAATCACTGCAATTATTTTTTTTTAATGCTTTTTTGGGCTGGGGGTTCCCTCTGGGACCCAGCACCAGAGCTAAGTGGTCAGGGTGACTCTACCATGGCTCCTTTGTTTTTAATTCCACTTTTTTCTGGGACTCATGCGAAGTTAAGTCTCAACATTACTGCCAACACTTCTTTGTTCAAGTGTTGGCAGCCAATCAGATCTCAGCATGAGATCGGGAGGGGTCATGAATCCTTTGTGTCCCAATATATATACACATTTTGGATTTACTGTAATTTCTCCTCAAAAACTATTGAATGGATTGACACCAAATGACAAAAAGGCCCCCTTCCGGACCCAGAGCTACCTTTTATGCCAAATTTGGTGCAATTCTGTTCAGTGGTTTTGGCACTATTGCTGTTAAAAATAACTATGGAAAAATGAAAGGGGAAAATACATCATGAGAACCCCTTTTTCTCGGCCCCCCAGATGGATCACCCCAAGACTTTCCAGACAGCAGGTGAGGTGAGCATGAGGTGAGCATGAAAGGTATTTGGAAAATTTTGTGGAGATTCATCAAATGGCGTCAAAGTTATTAGCAAAACAAAAAATGCTTTTTCTATAGAAACTAGGTCCTAACTATAACCACCTAGTGGTGATACACACACGCATATATATATATATATATATATATATATATATATATATTGGTCCAGTCAAAGGCTTTCATCGAAACACGCAGGCCAGGTTTCTTTGTAGCACCTCGCGCTTTGCATTATATTGTTTGAAAGTTTTAAAAAACGTTCTTTTAAATAGCAAGTTGTTTCTGTGCCGGTTTCAGCCATCTCCTGGATTTGTCCGAGAGAAAAAACTGTGAATTGGGGCAGAATTCCTGTGAGAAAATCATATAATATATAATATAACTACTACTAGACAATATATCTATATATATATATATATATGTATATATATATACATATATGTGTGTGTGTGTGCATATATATATATATATATATATATATATATATATATAATGTTGTTTGTCTGTTGTTGTTGACGATGACCAAGGACATCACGTTGAAGTGAAGAGGTTGACTAGGTATGGTGTGACCGGCTGTGGCTGGTCAGTCCGAAGTGGGCTCGGAAACCTCTGCTGGGCACAAGTGGTCTGCTGGATTGGTTGGCAAAGAGTTGGCTATGGATTTGCGCAGCTCACGCTTCTTCTGCACCTCTGCAGTCCTGCTCTGCTCACTGGAGGTGGCACCTTTGCTGATGCAGCTTCGCCAGGCAGGCAGTCTTGTGGTAGGGTTTCCCAGGAGTCCGGGTCAATGCCAAAGCTCTTCAGAGAGACTGTGTGTGAAGTGCTTTTTCTGCCCACATTGTATGCATTTGCCTTCCGCCAGTTCACTATAAAACAGTCTTTTGGGGAGGCGTATGTCTGGCAAACGTACAAGGTGGGCTGCCCACCTGACTTGGGCTCTCCTCAGCAGGGTGTAGATCAGCTTGAGAGAGGACATCTGTGTCTGGAACTTTGTCCTGACAGGTAATTTTCTGCAGCCTCCTTAAGCAGTTTATGTGGAAGCGATTTAGCATTTTGGCATGGTGCTCTTACACAGTCCATGTCTCACAAGCATACAGTAGTGTGGGCAATACAACTGTCTTAGACATCTTCATCTTTGTTGATAGTTTGATGCCTCTCCTCTCCTACACAGACTCCTGCAGCCGTCCAAATGCAGAGCCTGCCTTGGCGATGCGTGTGTCTACCTCATCATCAAAGTTCACAGATCAGGAGGGTGTGCTTCTGAGGTATATAAACTTGTCAACAGCCTTCAGGATTTCTCCTTCGGCATTGATAGTTGGTTCCGCATAAATCGTTTGGGGTGCAGGCTGATGCAAGACCTCAGTCTTCTTGGTACTAATTGTGAGGACAAAATTTTTTCAGGCATTGAAAAAGCAGTTCATGCTCTGCTGCATCTAGGCCTTTGTGGCAGCGTTGAGTGCACAGTCATCCGTGAACAGGAAATCGTGCACGGAGTTCTTTTCAACCTTGGTCTTGGTCTATAGCCTCCACAGGTTGAAGAGCCTGCTGTCAGTCCTATATCTGATCTTGATACTGGTTTCTTCATCATCACAGAAGGCATTTGACAGCATGGCCGAGAACATCATGCTGAACAACGTGGGTGCCAGTACACAGCCTTGCTTGACTCCGTTGATGACTAGGAAGGCATCGGAGGAGTCTCGATCATCCAATACTCGAGCAAGCATGCCGTCTTGGAACTGGCGCACCATACTGATGAATTTGCCTGGGCAGCCAAACATCTCCACGATCCGCCATAGCCCCTCATGACCGACAGTGTCAAAAGCTTTGTTCAGGTCCACAAACGTTGTGTAAAGGTCCCTGTCTTGTTCCTGGCAATTCTCCCGTAGTTGATGTGCTGCAAAGATCATGTCTACTGTCCCTTGGTCCTCTCTGAAGCCGCATTGACTCTCTAGCAGGTGTCCATCTTCCATGCGTTAAGTAAGGTGGTTGAGGAGGACTCTGCCAAGGATTTTGCTGGCAATGACCAGTAGAGAGATTCCTCTGTGGTTGTCACAAGAATGCCTGTTTCCCTTTCTCTTGTAGAGATGGATAATGGAGGAATCCTTTAGCTCCTGAGGAATTGCCACATGGTCTGACAGAGCTCAGTGAGCTTATGTAACAAGACTGGTCCCACTGCCTTGTAAATTTAATCTGGGAAGGAGTCAGAGCCCAGTGCTTTACCTTTGGGGAGAAGATTATATGCTTCCTTAACCTCTGATTCCTTTGGAGGTTCTGCCTGGGAGGTGTTTATGGCGACTTGAGGCTTGGGGTCAGTGTCTTCGGCATTGATAAAAGAAGGCCTGCTCAGGACATTTTTAAAGTGCTCAGCCATCTTTTCAGGATGGCGTTCTAGTCAGTGAAGAGGGTAGACACGTCGGCACAGAGCAGTGGTGATGTTCCAGAGGACTGTGGCCCATAGATGGTCTTCAGGACATCATAGAAACCCTTGAAGTTGTTGCTGTCAGCGTACTTCTGGATCTCAACTGCCTTTTTGCTGAGCCAGGAGTCTTGCATCTCCCTGAGCTTTGCTTGCACCTTGCTTTGGATGGAGTTGTAGGCTGACTTCTTGGAGACAGATGTAGCATCTTGCTGGAGGGATCTGAAGGCTTCATGCTTCTCATCCAGCAGCTTCTGAATGTTTTCATCATTGTCGTCAAACCAGTCCTGGTGTTTGTGTGAGTTCTGGTCCAAGAGAGCGAGAGCAGTGTTGTAGATCACATCTCTAAAAACTGTCCAGTCCTCATCTACACCATTTGTGGCAAAGCTGAGTTGGTCAAGCTTACTGTTGAGGTTCTCACTGAGTTTCTGCACACAGAGTGCTGTTCTAACTTGCTGACATTCAATGGCACCTTGGTCTTTTTACCTACTGGCAGTCCCAAACAGGTAGTTATACAGTAGTTAGGACCCATTTTCCATAGTTTAAAGTGTTTTTTGACCTGCCTATTTTTTTGACATCATTTGACAAATCTTCACCAAATTTTCCATAAAAATTGTCTTCTAGGGTAATTTTGTGCATGGAAAGTTTCGGGATGATCAGTCAAGCGGGGGCCGAAAGAAAGAGAGGGGGTCAAAAAAAGTCATGTTTATTCCCATAGATCCTTTAGACACGCCTGCAACCCAAACCGCTGGATGGAATTACACCAAATGTGGCAAAAAGGTAGCTTTTAGATCACAGATTGTCCTTTTATTATTTGGTGTAAATCCTTTGAGTAGTTTTTGAGATATTAAAGGGAAAATAAATGTGTACATACAGGGCTGCGGATCCAGGGAGATCTCCTGCTGAGATCTGATTGGCTGTCAATAAGTCAAACAAGAAGTATAGGCAGCCATTTTGGGACTCGGCTTCAGCTCACACTTTCTGTGTGATGGTTTGAGACCTTAACCACTAGGCCACAGGTGACTACTTACTGTGTATTGTCCAGACATATCTATAACATTCGACCCAAAGATGTTGATGGGGAAAATACTTTAATGTTCCATCACTAGGAAAGTTTAACATTCAAAACATGAGTAAATAACAGACACATTGCCATGAGATACCAGAATTTGAACCTTCAATCTTTTGAATGACAATCAAAGAGAGTTACCAGTAAACCAGAAGAGACTCCTTTCTGCTGTCCATCAAAACGTTCCAAACATCATGCTAGTGTGACGCTTTAAAGTCATTGCATGGAGAGATCATTACAATAAAAATCTCTCTCTCTCTTCCTTATATCCCATTATGGGTTGGAAGAGAGAGGGAAAGAGAAAATGACAAGAATCAAGGCTTCTGCGGTCCAAACCGGCTCCCCACCTCCTGCGGGAGCTGGCATTGCTCCTGCATGCAGGGAGCTGTTGAAACTGCAGCTCCCTGCATGCAGCAGCAATCTTTTCATCTCTTTCCCTGGACGCATGACAGTGTGCAGGGAAAGTGATGAAAACTCTACTCCCAGCAAGTGGGAGCAGTTATAACACTCCTGCTTGCTGGGAGCAGAGTTATGTTTGTTTTTGCTGTCAGCTCCCGCCAAGCAAAAGCAAACAGCTACCTCTTGAGGGTGGGCACCTGAGGTGGTAGCAGGAGCTAGCCCTCTGGTGTGGCGGTCCTGAGGGCCATATATAGCTGCAGGAGGGGGCTGTGCTTCCTCTCTTCTGCATAAGGCCGGGGAAGGGGTGGCCCCTGGGACCATATATGGCCCAGGAGAGGGGCCGTGCGGTCTCCCCTCTGTTTTAGAAAGTGAATTAACCCCGGGGAGGTGTGGTCCCCAGGGCCTGCGGGGCCACACGGCTCCCCTATAATTTTCTATTATAGCCCAAGGGAGTTGGTGGTCCCTGGGACCTGGGGAGTTCTGCGCATCTCCGGCTTAATTTCATTAATGTAGACCTGGGGAACTGGCCATCCCTGGGGCCTGGGGGATCCAGGCAGCCCCCTGCATCTTTCTTTGTTTTATCCCAGGGGAGGTGGTGGTCCCCCGGGCCTGGGACAGTCCGTGCCCTCCCTTTATATTACATGTAATCCCGGGGAGGTGGTCATCCCTGGGGCTCTTTAAAGCCCTAGGAGGGGGGCCCTGTGCACCCCCCTTCTTCATAATTATACCAATACTTTTTTGTCCTGGCAGGTTACCAGGGGGACCCCTGGACCAAGGCTAGGGGCTCAGGGTAATCTTACCCTTACCCCATATTTTTTTTAATCTTATTTTTTTTTACTCAGCTGAAGTCGAGTCCCAAAATGTCTGCCAACACTTCAAGGTTGAGGTGCTGGCAGCCAATCAGAGCTCTGCAAAAGATCAGGGGGATTTGCAAAGTGTTTGCACTTCTAGATATACACATTTTGTTTTCTTTTAATATTTCAAAAACTACTGAACAATTTTATACCAAATACAATAAGGGTGCATTCTGGACCAAGAGTTACCTTTTTGCCAAATTTGGTGCATTCCGTCCAGCGTTACTGGCTGCAGTCGTGTTTAAAACCCCCATCGGAATTAACATAAAAAAATTATATTTTTTTGACTTCCCCCTTTTTCTTGGCCCCCGCTTGACTGATCACCACAATGCTTTCCATGCACAATAAGGCCCAACTTGAAACTTCTTTTCAAAACTTTTGTGAAGGTTTGTAAAACGGTGCCAAAGATACTGGCAACTCAAAAAACACTTTTTCTATAGAAACTAAGGGGGTTATTCTAACTTTGGAGGAGGTGTTAATCCGTCCCAAAAGTGACGGAAAAGTGACGGATTTACCACCAGCCGTATTACGAGTCCATTATATCCTATGGAACTCGTAATACGGCTGGTGGTATATCCGTCACTTTACCGTCACTTTTGGGACGGATTAACACTCCTCCAAAGTTAGAATAACCCCCTATGTCCTAACTATAACTACCTACCGGCGACCACTAGTAAGTAATATATTTATATTACCTACTGGCAGTCACCAGTAGGTAGTTATATTTAGGCCTTAGATTCCATAGGGAAAACATTTTTGTTTTTGTCAGTAACTTTGGCACTGTTTGACGAATCTTCTCGAAAGTTTTAAAATGAGTTTGCACTCACTCCAGCTGCTGTCTTGAAATATTCAAGGTCATCCATCAAGTGGAGGCTGAGAAAAAGGGGGATCCCAAAATGCATTTCCTTATGCATTTTCTCATAGGGTCTTTCGACACAACTGCAGTCCGAACTGTTGAACGGAAGAGCACCAAATTTGGCAGGAAGGGAGATCTTGGTGTGCAGATTGTGCTTTTTGTTATTTGGTCTAAATCTGCTCTGTAGGTTTTAAGGAAGTAAAGAAAAATAAATGTAGATACCTGGGCGGCTGGTGTTCTGATATGCTCCTATTGACTGATTTAAAGGAGACTAGTCAACCCTGATTGGTTGGTGACAACCTGAACAATGTTTTGGCAGCAAGACTCAGGGCCTCAGACCCTGTGTCCTGAAGATGAATTAAAAAAATATGTAAATGGGCAGGGTGAGCACACCTAGACCCCAAAGGGCATATATGGGGGTCCCAAATGGATCTGCCCCTTATGATCTGCCACAACATGGACAACATGCTGTGGCAGCACTTACAGGACTCTGAGGCATAGTCCCTATTGAAATGCATTGTAGTGAATAGCAGGTTTTGAGGGTCACAAAAAGAAAAACGTATAAAGGGTGATAACATATTTTTGTTACAGTATAAATCATTTGTTGATGGCACCATACTACTTTTAGGAATTGTGCTGATTTTACCCTTTGAAAAAGCCTTCTTCTGGGATTTACTGAATCATGTTTGAGAGAAAACTGTTTTCTCATGATTTTCCCCTAGAGGTTATGAAAGGTGCTCTAAAAGCTAAAATGAGAGCATATTTTCTGTAAATTCACACTATCTTTCTCAGCCATATGAGAATGAAATCTTACATTCTCAGTAAAACATGTACTTCTAACAGGAGCAGTCTTACAGTTGATTCCCTTGTTTTATACTGCAACCTGCCTGAGAGTACTAAAGAACAACGAGAGCAGTCTTACTTATGACAAACGTGTGGCACACTTGAAGCCATCTTGATTGAATCAAACTTGAGACATTTAATTTAGAAATGAACAAGATGAGGATGTTCATTTTGTCATATAAATTATGGTTAATCCTGTAGAAAGAGAAAATAGGACATGTTGTGAGTTCTCAAATATCTTCCTCTTCTATTCTTCAAATATCTTCACCTTCCATTCTGAGATGCAGACTGAAACATGCACTTTCAACTCCCTAGCAATCATCTGTTTTACTACTATGTTCCAATGAGCAACTAGAGTGTTAATGCTCTGAATTAATGCCAAATGAGTGGCCCATCTGAATGCCATCTTGATGGAATCGAAGTGGAAAACTGAAAGCATTTTCTACTGAGGATGCTGCAGTAAATGAGGAAATTATGGAGCCTCATACCAAATAAGTCACCCAAGAAGGCCACCAGAGACAAAAGAGCCCAAATGTAGTGCAAATATCACCCAAACATAGCCCAGACATAGCCCAGTGACAGAAGTGTGCATAAAACGTAATTTTTTGTTTCTTTGAAGTTTGATATAGCCCAGACTTGATCCGAAGGTATTGAAGTGCTCTACATGACCATCAGTTACATTACAGAAGAACACATTCATTTTGGTTTTAGGCATGGGGAGATTAAGTGATTTGCCTAGAATCACAGCATGTCGAGCTGACACTCAAACCTGGTTCCCTAGTTGCAAAGTATCCAGCTCTGGCCATACCGTCACATCCTCTCCCCTAAGTGTAACACATAATTAAATGATCAACTTGATAAAAAACATAAAGATAGCAAATAATTTGAATGTGCTTTGTTGCAATTTGACAACTCAGAAGATATGTCCTCATTTTGGTTTTTTAAAGCACTAACCATAATTTCTATAGGAATAAGACCCAGTCCTTTTTATAATTTCTAAAGGAAATGCATTAGGTAGCACAGTATTGAATATGTCAAAGTGACATCAGGTATGCCACATTTTTGTAACAAATATAAAATGTTAGCAATCTAGTTGTTGATTAGAATACTGTGGGGAGGCAGGTGTCAGGGATACAGACTCGGATAATTGAGGGCATGAAGAAGTGTGCAGCAGGGGCAAGTTGACTTTGCTGGTCAGGCAGGAGGAGACGGGGCAGCAAAAGGGACCATGCACGGAAGGGGAAAAAGGGGGCAACAAACCAAGCATACAGGACAGGCAAGAATGCTGTGGCAATATAACAGATCATTGAGGGCAGAAGGAAGATGCAGTTGCAATACAACCATACATGCCAAAAGACCCTATTTAGGCAGGAGGCTCCTGATGTTTTTAAAACCAAAAGAGCTTTAATTTATCTGTCTCCTACCTAAAGGCTCCTCTTTTTCAATGTAAGGGATGACATCAGGAAGAGGTGGAACGACCTACGGGGGAAGGTGCGTTCTGTGGTCTCAAGACACCACATCGTGGTACAGAGGACTGGCGGCGGACCCCCACCTCCTCCCCCACAACTAACAACATGGGAGGAGCAGTTCTTGGTTATACTGCATCCTGAGGGCCTCGCAGGAGTAGCAGGAGGAATGGACTCTGGTAAGTCAAATCATAACTATTACATCCCCCACCCTACCTGCATGCCATCACATACCCCCACCCTCACCCTCACCTCCATCACTCCAACTCCTCACACATGTCCCAATATCACAAACCACACATCCCAAACCCAAGCCCTGCATGCAACACCAAAGCATGGACACCCATCACCAAAGCATGGCCACTGCACATACCCATACACCCCCCTAAACCATCATCACACAAGGTCCTACACAGGAATGCAAGCACTGGGGTACACGGTCATCCACCCATTGCACACCATGGCACACATAGATGCAATAATCATGCTTTTACACCCCTGCAGGACCCCTACCCAACATCACCGGACAGGAGAGTCCAGACATGTCCACTCCACCCACAGAAGAGGCCCACAGTGATGACAGCAGCTCTGTCCAACTGGATCTAGACGATCAGCCTGGCCCATCTGGGACCTCGGGACAGTCGGTTCCCCTCACACTGGCACAAGCCACTACAGAGCTTCCCCCCTGTGGAAACACCAGCACAGCACCCACCCAGCGGGCCCATACCTATGTCCCCAGGACACGTCACCACTACAGGGAACCCAGGCTAACCCACCACCCCAACAACAACAGGGACCTGGGGGCAGTGGCAGTGGGCACATGGTTCAGGGGACAGAGGCCCAGGGAAACAGGGGAACTGGGAGGGCTGCTGTGTGACAGGGGGAGGACAGGCCCAGGAAACCAACTCTCCACGAGGCCCTCTCCAACATCATGGGAGCCTACCACCATTCCCAGGAGACGATGGCAACGGTACTGGCCAATCTGCAGGAGGAACAGTATTTGGGCTTCAGGGAGGAACTCAAATCCATCAATTCCACCCTGGGCACCATTGTAGGGGTGCTGAAGGAACTCGTGAACACCAGGAGGGACACTGTGGCACAACAAGGTGCCCCTGACACTAGCCTGGACGATGAACTGCCCACCACCTCCGCCGGCGCTAGTGGACAGGAGATACCGCCACAGGACCACCACACCAGTACCCCACCCCTGCAGAGGGATAACTACCCTGCAAACGGTCCCTGAGATCCAGGACAAAGACAGAGAACGATGCCAAGACCCCCGCCAAGAAATGAGACCACTCTGATTGTCATCCTTGTGTCCCACCTTGTCACCCTGTCCATCCTTAAACTGTCCCAGCTCCACTTCCTATGCCCCTTTGGACAATGCACCTGTGAGACTAATAGACTGTATTCTGCCATGGACATTCCTCCATCATCACCCCTCTCCATTTTACAACCCCCTCCAATATTGAGCACTTAAATAAACACCCTTAAAGCACAAAACAATCTGGAGTCTGTCTGTGATTTCGAAATAGTGTAGTCCGCCCATGGGACTCATTGTAGCGTTCCTCTGCCCTTGTCCTGGGATTCCTCACTGTGGTCAGTAGCCTTGACAGGTTGGGGTAACCAGAGTCACCTTCAAATGGCGAGGGACAACTGTTAGACACACCCTAACTCATAGGGACATCCACAGACCCAGACAACTATTCCCACTATATTGGGTCCATGTGCTCATCTAATAGCCACACCGATGCCTCTGTAGTTGCCCCATCACGTAAGGGATGCTGCTATTCCGCAGGATGTAAGCATCATGCACTGAGCCAGGGAATTTTGCATTAAC
This sequence comes from Pleurodeles waltl, assembly GCF_031143425.1. Lineage (NCBI taxonomy): Eukaryota > Metazoa > Chordata > Amphibia > Caudata > Salamandridae > Pleurodeles > Pleurodeles waltl. Next base: position 899,022,332 of record NC_090444.1, on the reverse strand, counting down.
ATGGCGATGTACTGGTCTGCCAAACACACCATCTGCACATTCATGGAATGGTAACTCTTCCGGTTTCTGTACACCTGTTCACTCCTGCGTGAGGGTACCAAGGCCACATGTGTCCCATCAATGGCACCTATGATGTTGGGGATATGTCCCAGGGCATAGACATCACCTTTCACTGTAGGCAAATCCTCCACCTGAGGGAAAACGATGTAGCTCCGCATGTGTTTCAGCAGAGCAGACAACACTCTGGACAACATGCTGGAAAACATAGGCTGGGACATCCCTGATGCTATGGCCACTGTTGTTTGAAAAGACCCACTTGCTAGGAAATGGAGTACTGACAGCACCTGCACTTGAGGGGGGATTCCTGTGGAATGGCGGAAAGCTGACATCAGGTCTGGCTCCAACTGGGCACACAGTTCTAGGATTGTGGCACGATCAAGCCTGTAGGTGATGATCACATGTCGGTCCTCCATTGTCGTCAGGTCCACCAGTGGTCTGTACACTGGAGGATACCGCCATCTCCTCACATGCCCCAGCGGACGTTGCCTATGGAGGAGAACAGCGAGCAGAGAGTCAACCAACTCTGAGGTACGTAAACACAGCTGTTGTGTAGGCTCTAATTATCCTAATGAGACTACTGTTTTTTTGGGCGGCAAGATCGTTCACAGTGTGGGGGACTAAGTCTAACCAACGGCGAAGGACCCTTGTCACCCCAAATCCGGGTTTATCTCCGGCTAACTAGCAGTGCCTCATGTCTCCCAAAGGGAAGAGACAATTGGGCAGCCGAGCGCATGACATCTTAGTGCTTCCCAAGGAAGTCGTGGTCACTCAGATCCCAGCCAATTCTCTCATACACAGTGTGGTCTCATATATAAATGACAAAGGCAGTTTAAGTTTTAAAGATTGGTTTAATAAAACGACTGCATTTTAGATAACAAGACGTGAGCCGCAATAACCAGAACCATACAACACAGTAGGATTGAAATAGTAACGAGGAGAGTGAAACATAAGAATAACGCTATCATAGTGCAACTAGATTACGTTCTCTCTTCTAAGTTCTATTTTGAGCACAGCATGTTAAGCTCTAAGCCTGCCTTTCAGGTTCCCCCGGGAGGACATCGACCCTCATACCTGAGCAAAGGCCTGTGATCGGGATCAGCATCTGCAACAGGGCAGTCAGCGTGTAGTTGTGGGTTCCTGATCGGAATCTCCCTCTTACGTGTACCAGGACTAGGAAGTGTTTTTATAACTAACACGCCGGTGTTCTAAGAAACATCCCTACTTCAGAATGTGTACTTTCTACGAACCCTAAAGACTAAACTTCTACCACGTCTATCGGCAATGTACCAGACTGTATCCTTGACTGAAGCACAGAGCGAGCAAGAATGTATTGTTTGAGAACTTCAGTGCTGAAGTAAGCTAAACAGTGTGATAGAAGAAAATAAAACAAGACCGTGAAACTGGTTATTGTAAAATAACAGTGCGAGGCTAAATAAAATGCATCAAGGGCAAAGCACACAGAGGCCTAATACTTTAAGCAAACGCCCAAAAAGCTACATTAAAAATGGCCATACTACACAGCTTACTCTGAAAATATTCATAAATCCAAATTTGCCTGTATGAGTGTTTAGGCAAGGCCTAGGTATGTGTGACGCAGTCAAAAATAATGCCATGTGGCTCCCTGAAATGGCGGCTGTCTGACCTGTAAGGTGAGACAATGGGATATGAGGTAACTGCGCTGGCGTTGTACACCGTTGCGGTAGGCGGTTGAAGACCGCGGCGCATTTCTGCATTGGTTAACATTGGACCCTATGGGTCCCAGGAGCCAATGACGATGTACGCCGGAGGTGACGGTTCGCACCGCCGCGGACGTGACCGCCATTTCCCTCTGTTCAATCACTCGATACCTGATCTTTGACAGGAGAGGACCTACACTGCAAGTGCTGCTGTGACCTCAGTCTGGAAGAGACAATGGCTCGTGTGTCTGGGGAAATGGCCCCTGCCTTCAGCACGGAGGAGTTGGATGGGGTCCTCCCCCAGTACACGCTACTCTACGGTCCTCCAGACAAACAGGTAAGTACACTGTGAGCATGCTGTATGGGCAATGCCTGTGTGGAGTGGGGTGGATGAAAGACAGGGGGGGGTGAGAATGAGGTGTGCATGAAACGACAGTGAGTGCATGTGCGTCATGGAAAGGGTAGGGATGCGGGCCAATGACTGTGACGGTGCAGTTGCTAATTACTTCTCTTTTTCCCCTGTACAATTCCTGTAGGTCAGCGCCCGCCAGAAGAAGGACATTTGGCATGCCATCGCCAAGGAAGTCGGGACCCTGGGGGTCTACCACAGACGGAGCACCCACTGCCGGAAAAGATGGGAGGACATTCGCCACTGGAGCAAGAAGACGGCAGAGGCCCAGCTGGGGGTGGCCTGCCAACGTGGGAGGGGTGCTTGAGGGCATCACAGCAGCAACAAGGGGGTAAGTACACTCTAATTCTGCTGATTCAGAGCGCATTTGAGGTGTCTGGGTGGGGGAGGTGGGCTGTGGGTTCCCCTAGGCCAGGGCGAGTTTAGTAGTTAAGGTCCCTTCTTCAGGCAGGCCCTGTGGCACCCCACCCCATCCCACCTGTGTACAGTGCCAAATACACCTAGTCAGGCTCCTGTGACATCCATGTGTGCAGAAATCGGCCATAGCCTTGTAAGCCATGTCCAAGGGATTGAATAGTGGACTCCAAGTGCGCGGAGTAGTGCAGGGGGCTTCTGTGTCTGTTGTGTCCACCAACAGTAGCGGTATTGCATGCACTGAACATGTCTTTCTTCTGTCTCCCCCCCCTTTTGTGGTCTCACTGTTCTTGTGTGCACTAGCATCATCAGGTGGAGGAGCAGTGGCACCGGAGCAGGAGGGAGCTGCATCCCACATGGCCCTGGAGGGCGACACTACGGAGTCTGAAGTCACCAGTGAGACAGAGGGCGAGGGGAGCTCCACTGCAGGGACAGGGGCTGACACGGACTCCTCCTCTGATGGGAGCTCCCTTGCGGTGGTGGCCCCATCTGTGTCCCCCGCATCTACAGATACAGCCACCACCCCCCCTACCAGCACCGCCCTCCCAGCAGCACCTCAGCGTTTGCCCCGTGGCCGCTCACCCAGGAGGGTGGGCATCACCTTCGCCCCAGGCACCTCAGGCCCTGCCCCAGTCACCCCTGCTGCCCTCAGTGAGAAGGCCATTGACCTCCTCAGGTCCCTCACTGTTGGGCAGTCTACCATGTTGAATGCCATCCAGGGTGTAGAGAGGCAGTTGCAACAAACCAATGCATACCTGGAGGGCATTCACTCTGGTCAGGCAGCCCTTCAGCGAGCTTTTCAAACTCTGGCCTCAGCACTGATGGCAGCCATTGTCCCTGTCTCTAGCCTCCTCCCTCCAACTTCCTCCACCCAGACCCACACCCCTGTACCTCAGCCGAAGCACACAATCAGACCAGCATGCACACACCTCAACACACAAGGGAAGCTCTGGCAAACATAAGCACCCACAGGCACTCACGCAAGCATCAGACACATGGAGACACACCAACATCCACTGCCTCTACTGTGTCCCCCTCCTCCTCGTCTCCCTCCTCCCTCCCTGTCTCGTCTCCACTCACACCTGCATGCACTACATCCTCAGCCACTACCTCCATCACCAGCACACCCACCACCACACCCCGCTCACGTGCAGTCACCACCACAACCACCATTCACACATCCCCTGTGTCCTCTCCCAGTGTGTCAGTGAGGCCACCTCCCAAGGTACACAAACGGAGCTACACACCCACCCAACAGCCATCCACCTCACGACAGCCTCCAGCCCATGCACTTTCACCCAAAGTCAGCAAACGTACACCTCCTACAACCACAACCTCTTCCTTCACTCCCAAACCCCCTCCAGCTACCCGTCCCAGTGTTCCTAAGAAACTTTTCCTGGCCAGCCTTGACCTCTTTCCCTCACCTCCCCCACCCCTTCAGTCTCCTATGGCCCGACTCTCCAGATCCCAACCTAGCGCCTCAGCCACAACATCAGCGGGACCAGTGGTGCAGTAGTCACTGGATTATGGAGTGCACCAGGCAGCAGGGCAGCCAGTGTGGCAAGGAGCCAGAGCACGGACAGCCCCCCACCTGTCAAGCATAAAAAGTTGGCCAGTGCCCGGCAGGAGAAGGGAAAGAAATCAGCCACCATAGCCGCTCCCAGGGGTACAGTTGGGAGTGTGGAGACAGCTGCAACACCATCCAAGGTGGAGAAGGGGCACATTAAAACCGGCAAGTCTGGGAAGATCAGCACGGCGGACAAGACCGCCAGCAGCACCGCTGACCAGGAGAAGACCGCCAGCAGCAGCCCCACTGCCCAGCACAGGACCGCCAGCAGCAGCCCCGCTGCCCAAGACAGGACCGCCAGCAGCACTGCTGCCCAGGAGAAGACCGCCAGCAGCAGCCCCGCTGCCCAAGACAGGACCGCCAGCAGCACCGCGGCCCAGGAGAAGACTGCCAGCAGCAGGCCCGCTGCCCAAGACAGGACCGCCAGCAGCACCGCAGCCCAAGACAGGACCGCCAGCAGCTGAACCGCTGCCCAAGACACCGCCGCCAGCAGCACCGCAGGCCAGGACAAGACCGCCACCAGCAGAACCGCTGCCCAGGACACCGCCGCCAGCAGCACTGCAGGCCAGTGAGCGCCAATGATTCCGATGCTACTGAGGCTGCCACGGGCAAGATGAAGCACTCTGGGCACAAAGACCCCTCCAGAACCAGTGGTGTATCCCTTCCACTACCTCAGTCCTTGGCAGGATGAAGCACTCTGGGCACAAAGCCCCCTCCAGAACCTGTGGAGTATCCCATCCACTACCTCAGTCCTTGGCAGGATGAAGCACTCTGGGCACAATGCCCCCTCAAGAACCAGTGGAGACTGTTATCCACTTGAGAGACTGTGGCTTTGCACTCCCCAGGATTGAACACTGGGCAAACCACCCACTGTAGAGACTTGAGAGACTGTGGCTTTGCACTCCCTAGGATTGAACAGTGGGCATGGAGCCCCCTCGTGGATCTGGCGTCGTGCACTCAACCGGCTGAGGTGCCCCCCGTTCCCTTCCCCCTGAGGTGCCTGTTTTATTTCTATCTGATGCCCCTGCAGTGTTCTCTCCGTCTTGTTCGGTTATTGAGTGTAGGCCTCGCCCATGCCTTTTGGGCCCAGTGATCCACGGACTATGATGGTGGAATCCCTTGGACTTGTGTTCTTGGTTTATATAATTGTAAATAGTAAAAATGTATATATTTGTAATTATTTTTGATTTCTGTAATTGAATATATCACAATTATTCGACCCTTTTTCTTTTGTCCTTGCATTCTTCCGGGGGGGTTGGAGGGTGTAACTGTAATGTATCAAGATGTATTAGTGTGTGTGTTGTAGTGGGTGAGGGTGGGGGTGTTGCATGCTGTGTGTGTGTGTCACTGTTTTTTCCCTCCCCCCTCCCCTGTGTTGTAGGTGCAGTACTCACTGTGGTTTTCGCCGCCGGTGTTCGTGCTCCTGGTAGAGGAGCAGGAAGATAAAGGCTGGGAATATCTGAAGTTCCGGTTCCATGGCGTCCTGGTTCCTCGTGGGGTGTGTAGAGGTGAGCGTTTTCCCTTCGAAGTCCTGTTTCCGCCGTGTTTTTGTTCGCGGTGAATCCGCCCCGGAAAAGGTGGCGGATTGGTGGGTTGTAATAGTGTGGGCGGTACATTGTCCTCCGCCTGTCTGTTGGCGGGTACCGCCGCAGTGTTGGTTTGTACCACCTTGGCGGTCAGACTGTTAAAGTGGCTGTCTATGTTGGCGGTTTCCGCCACGGTAGTGATTCCATTTTTTTAACCGCCGGCATGTTGGCGGTTTTACCGCCGCTTTAACACCGACCGCCAGGGTTGTAATGACCATCTTAATATCCTTCCCAGATTACTAATTAGGAGCCCCACCAATCCACCAGAGAGGCCTTTAGTTTCATCTACAAAAAGAACAGATGATGGACAGAATGCTGAACATTGTAAATATTCAACCCCAGTCACAAAGATCTGGGTTTAATCCATTGTTTAGAAAATAATTTTTGGCAACACTAAAAAGAAGATCAATGTACATTCCCATAGTATTCCTGAATGTGATAGTGATTAAAGGTGCTCACACACTAAATCACATTGTTGCCACATGAATTCCCAAAGCAGAAGACCAGTTACATAGATTAAAAAATAAAAGAAGATAGTGGAGCACACAAGTTATTCTTAATATAGAAATATAAGGAGCCAATTATGGCTTATAAAAGATGAGAGGAGGTACAAATTGTTCCTAAAATAATGTTCTTACATTAGCAACAATGGTGTAAGTTCTCTTATATACATATAAATTCCTTTACACATAAAAAATGTTTTTTATTAAAGAAAACACATATCATGAGATACACATCATAACACAACAAAAACTAATACAATGAAAATGCACTAAAATGTAACTGTCACAGAGAGCATTAAGTATTCTTATTGAAATAATCAAATCTTGAAGTATGTGGGCCTAGAAGGTGTACGTTGAACCCACATGTAGCATCAGCCGACACGTGTTTCGTCCAAAATTGGACTTCTTCAAGGCTGATAAATTGTAACACAAAAACATTGTATTATTGACTTATAATATAAAATACAAAAATTCTAATAATAACTACACATTAAAAATAGATAAAAAGACACTCCAAGTCTCCAAAAGTGTATACTAATAATAAAAATTGTGAAAAGAGAACCAACACCAGATGTCGAAAAACCTAGTTGTTATGCAGATGGTTAATAAGTATTGTTTAGACATAAATGTGGCCAAGTGCTCAGGCGGTAGAAGTGCAAATGTTATATAGATAAAACAGCCATGCAAACAAAGATAGATATTGAGAGGAGTCGCAAGGTTTCTGAATTGAAAAAAGCCTTATATAACACGTCATCCCCAAAATGATCATAGTCACTGAACCCAAAGGGTAAATACCTTAATCATCCATAAGTTCTTGGGTCCCAAGTCGATATCCAAAACTCTAAATAGAAATGGGGACCAAATTATGAGCTGAAGCTCAAAGCCATATAAGTATATCAATTATGAAAGTGTTCCAGTCTAGTACTAACCTTGATAAGAATAGCAACTGTGCCCATTAGTTATGATGGGTCCCGAAAAATACTTTTCTTGTTGAAAATTCTACTTCGACTGTCAGATTCTCAGCTAGTCCCAAAAGAAGAGAGTATTTATATGTATCTCATAAGTAGAGGAGAACGTCACATAGAACTATTTTTCTATCTACAAACATGAAAATGAAATATATTAAAAAAAAATAAAAAAAATTTAACGTCATTTTCTTATATAATTATGACTCTGTATTACCAATCACTCAACAACATAAAATATGCATGTTGTTTTAAGATGATCTAAAGGAACCCTTATTGAAAGAGAAAACCCCACACACCATAATCGTGTGCCGGTCATAGATTGAAAGTATATTAACTGAGATCTAATTCAAACTGTTTAGACAGCACCAGAAAGTAGATCGATACCCTATAGAATTGTCTCTACAGTCAATAGGAGTGTTAATATCTAGTCATGTATCATACTTGGCTAGAATTGAAAATCAATGTCAGAACAAACATAAATTCAAAACCGTGACAATAAACCTTATAGATGAAATATATATGGGAAGCAAAGAATCACGTGCAATCCCATAAGGATAAACACTAGAATGAATACGCTCTTAATTGAGTGTTCCTAAGTACCTGTATATGGGTACAAATGTAAAAATAAGATATAATAAAATTAATGGCCAAATGAAACATGTATATATGTAACCTAGTAAACATTATAGAGTGCTTGTATATAAAACGTTGAAAGAGCACCAGAATTCTACTGACACTCATATACACGGGCAAAAAGACATAAAAAATCGGCGTCAAAGAATACCTGTGTGTTGTCATCTCGAGCGTCGTGATTCCGCGTCATGTTAACTCCATCCAAAACCATCGAATTCCTCAGCAGAAACAAACCGCCTTATATACTCATTAAGAAAGTCAGCATACATCCAATGCTGACATCGGATATTCAACCGTCCATTAAAGGCTGGAATCGGACTACCGTCAAAATAGAAAGAGTCCTTGAAAAGTTGCATAAAACATGGCAGCCATCTTTGAATGTAGTATATATGGCTCCTCCATGTGATACTGCAACCATTATATGGAAGTATGATGCAAAAAAGGTGCTTTATAAAATCATTAAGAGACTCAACATGCTTGCAATGCTGACATCAAAAAATGTATATCGTTCGTGAAAGGACGGAATCAAACTATCATACAAAGAGAAAGAGTCCTTAAAAAGTCGCGAGAAACATGGCGGCCATCTTGGAGTATAGTCCATATGGCTTCTCCATGTATGATTGCATCAGTTATATGGAAATATAATGCAAAACATTTGGCATATAAGAACATAAAGTAATAGCTCATCCATAAAAGGACCAAATCAGACTATCGTAAAGACCCAAAAAGATACTTAAAAGGTCATAGCAAATTATAGCGGCCATCTTGGAGTGTAATCCATATGGCTACTATATACTACATTGCATCAAATATATGGAAATGTGATGCAAAAACAACTTTTCTACAAGGAGAAAGTCACCATGGACTATACCCAATGTGATTGCCCTATGGATATATGTGAACAAATTGTATCTTGAACTACATGAACGATAGATCAATCTCATAGAAATAGATCTGGAATAAGTAAAAAGGCAGAGCGGAAAGAAGTTAAAATTATCCCAGAAGAGACTGTCACCATAGTAGAGAATTATGAGCCACATAAACATTAAATAATAACATCACATACATATTCATCCAAAAATATTCTCATATACAGATAGCTAGTCCGGTCATAAGCAAAAGGAATTTATAACAATGATAGATAGCCTTCGTGGAATGCACATCTATACATACACAGTTATAAAAAATGATGCAGTGCGTCATCAAGATTCATCCCCATTTCTATGGTCCTTAACTTGATGATCCATTTTGCTTCGTTCCTTCTTAAATCCAGTGTCCTGTTTCCACCCCTAGGACTCACTGGGGTGTGGCTAATGCCCATATATTTTATTGCTGGAACTTCTGTACCTGGATGTTTTTCATTCATATGTCGTACCACTGGTGATGTCATATCGTTATTTCTAAGTGCACGAATATGCTCCTGAATACGTTCTTTTAAGGGCCTAATTGTACTGCCCACATATATTTGGCCACATTCACATTCTAAAATATATATAGTGAATTTAGTATTACAATTAATGAAAGTGGTGATTTTGTATATGTCACTTCCATTATAACTAAATTCTGAAGTCCTGTGTAGCGATAGATTACACATGTTGCAGTGACCACATCTATAAAAGCCATTAATTTTTTTGGGTAGCCATGTTGGTTTACTTTCCTTAAGAGTAGGCAAAAAGTTTTTACAGACAACATTTTTAATAGTTTTGCCCCTTTTATGAATCATTTTCGGCCTTTTGGATAGTATCTTTGCAAGTGGGCAGTCAGTTTGCAATATATTCCATTGTTTATATAAAATACGATATATATTTTGAGTATTTTGGCTGTAAGCCGTACAGAAGTTGACAGTTGTACATAGTGAACTATCTCGGGATTTAGTGTGTTCATTCAACAAACTTGTTCTACATGTTCGATTGATCTTATTTCTTGCTGCCCCTATAGTACGTTTGGAATATCCTCCTTGTAGGAATCTTTTTTCCAAACCATCTAATTCAATATCACATGTATTTGGTTCACTGCATAGGGAATGGCTGAAATTTGATTTTTGGGATGGGCACTCTCAGCATGCAATATTGCATTACAGGCTGTCTGTTTACGATAGATTTTAGTATGAACCATATTGTCTTTGATGAATATGTTAAGATCAAGGAAGCAAATACTCTGTTTACTATATTCATAGGTCATTTGTATATTATACGTATTCAAATTTATATGGTTGTAAAAATCCACCAATAGCTGTTCCGACCCTGTCCAAATCATAATCACATCATCAATATATCTCCCCCCCAAAAAGATGTTTTCAGTCAAATAGGGGGGACCTTCTTTCCAAATATGCATCGCCTCAAACAAACCCATATATTAATTTGCATAGGATGGTGAGGTGAGAATCTTGAGCCCATAGCTACTCCTTGTGCTTGTTTGAACCACTGACCCTCATGCATAAAGACATTCTTATCCAATGTGAATTCTATCATATGTAATAGCATTTCCGTATGTTCATAATGTGATGCTGATCTCCCAGATAGAATATACCACACTGCTTGTAAGCCCTTATCCTTTGGTATACAAGTATACAAAGAAGATACATCTAGTGTAACCCAGATCATTTCTGGTATCCATATTATATCCTCTAATTTTGCAAGGACATCCTTCGTGTCCTGTAAATATGAGGGTATATTTTTAATGACAGGTTGTAAATAACTGTCAATGAAGTCAGAGAGTCTTTTAGTCAGTGCTCCTATCCCTGATCTGATCGGTCTACCAGGTGGTGATGTCTTACTTTTATGCAATTTAGGTAAAACATATATACATGGTGATGTAGGATATGGGTTAAATATGTATTTGAATTCTGACTCAGAAATCAAACCCTTTTCCCGCCACACTAGTAACAATTTTTCTAAATCACTGACAATTCTTTGTATAGGATTAGTTTGTAATCTTGTATATGCAACACTGTCCATGAGTTGTCTGTCAATTTCTCTGACATAATCCATTCTATTCAAAATAAAAATATTGCCTCCCTTATCAGCCTCTTTGATAAATATATTTTGAATGTCACCAAGTTCTTTCAGTGCTGATTTCTGTTTGGAAGTTAAGTTGTATGATTTATAACAATGTCCCCTCTTGATCTGATTCTCCAATTTATAAAGATCTTCCTTAACTATTTCACCAACAATATCTATAACATTATTACTTGGTAGATTGGGAATAAAGAGGGACCTAGGTTTGAGGCCACTATCTAATGTTAGATCCTGGACGACTTTTAGTTCATCTAACAGTTTTTGTCTGTCAAAAGTATTTTGATCCATGTCATCTAAAGTTAATAGGAGTTCAATATCCATCATGTCGCTTAATGTATAAGCACTTAATGCAGTCTCTGATGTAACTGTAGTTTGTATGTCAGTTCTCTCCGCAAAGTACTTTTTAAGTTTAAGTTGTCGTAAAAATTTGAACAGATCTATCTGTACTTGTGTCATGTTACAAAGACTGGACACACAAAATCCTAATCCTTTGCTTAACACATTTATTTGTTCATCAGTAAGTATACAGTCAGATAGATTAACAATGGAAATATTATCATTGCATTCTAGATTTTCAATTGCACTCTCATTCTGCAGACATATAGGCATTAGTTGTTCTTGATTTTGTTCCTGGCTGCTCTGGTTTGTACTACTGTGGCTGTCTGTCCCTTGATGTCTCCTTCTCCTTTTCCCTCTACGTGTTGTTTTCTTTGATTTGGAAGTGATTGTTTGTGAAAATTTCTCTTGTTGCCTAATCTGTATCTTTTTGCCTCTCGTAAAAAACTGATGGAAGCCATCTGATCTTCATTAGAAACTATACTTATGTTGTCACTTGATGCACTAGTTGTATCAAATTCTTCAGATGTAATGGAGCAATCTGAACCATTGGTCGCTAATGTAGCCGACCCCTGTACATTGGTAGTATGAAATTTATTGGCAAAATCATCAAATCTTTTTGCAAATGTACATACCGTGCCATTTTCATATTCTTTGTCATCTCTCTGTATTTTAGACATCTTCTTATTTTTTATATATGACTGGTGTTTGTCCAGCATCTCTTTCAGAATTTTATCATTCTTCATTTTCACCTCCGGTAAGTTAAGAGCTAAGATCTCAGTTTCAAGCTCCCATATTTCCTTCAATAAATTCTCCCCGGACAAACACCAGTCAAAAAGATTTGATGATTTTGCCAATAAATGTGCGTGTCTGCTACAGTCTGCAACCTACAAGGTGTCCTTTCCTGCACAATATCCTCCAAGAAGAGCCCCTCTGTTCTCTGTTTGTACTAAACCTCCGGAGGGTGAAAAAAAAGAAATATACTTTTTTTTATATAGTCCTCACCCACCAGCGTTGCACCTTGGCACCTTGGCAGCCTTCTTCATCATACGGTTCCTCCCATTCTGCTGTGGGCATGCTGCAACCTGTTAGTTATGCAGGAGCACTGAGTGGTATGCTCTAAATGTTCCAAAGAATAGGAGTAGGAGGGGTTTTATTTCTATGTGGTGAAAGGTTAAACCTACCTATCCGGTAGGTGAGTGCTAGTTTAAGATGTCCTCCAGACAGTATAATTAAAAGCTGGGGAAAACAATAGAATGCATGGGTTATAATGTCTCTTCCCTTCTATAGATCTACATGTTTCAAGTCAATCCCCATGAATTTTCTTCAGGACCAAGGTTTCTGCTCCCTGATTCAAAGCCTAAATCTGTAGAGGTTACACCAGCTGTCTTGAGGGTTTGTGTAAGTTAAAAATTGGGGTTGCGATGCCCATATAGAAGATGCTACATCCTCCCATCAGTCTATAACAGTGAGAGAGTCTCCCACCAGAGACATTGTTGCTGGAAGTGGTCCTGTTACAATTCAACGCTACATGGCAATGCACCCATAGAACCAGGAAGTAGTTCCATCTTATCCACCAAGGAGGAAACCTATGATGAAGCAACCATCCGGGGCAACTCTGGTGGGTGAGGGTTATAGAAAAAAAAGTCTAGTGCTTTTTTTCACCTTGCGGAGGCTTCGCATAGAGAATGGATGGGCTCTTGTATATACATGATTAGGAGGACGAGCCCCTCTGGAATACTCCTCTTATCTCCCCCTCTTTTCTGAAATTACCTTCCTGCACAAAATCAATCCTGCCAACAACTCAGATAGGCACCGAATTGTGCGCCGACACTGGCTGAAAGGACAGGAATGCACTGTATCTTTTCAATATGGTGCATCCCTACCCTTTCAAATTGGCATAGGGCAGCAGAGCAAAAACTCTTGCAGCGCTGCCCTACGTCAATTTTTTGTAAATATGCCCCATAAAGTTTAAATTTGACATTTGATTCTTTTTATTATCTGGCACCCTACCTTATAGATTACTAAGGCCTGCCTTAGGGTTGACTTCAAAATAACAAAAAGGAGGTCTTGCTCATGGCAAAGGAGCTATTTTGCCAGGTCCAGTTGACAGTTTAATAACTGCCCAAATATGCTGCAGTGCAAGACCAAGAGCCATGTTTTCACTTCATGACAGTATTGGTGGCACAATAAGTGCTGCAGTCCATTGGTGACATTGAACTTACTAGCCCTGGGTACACTTGGTAACATATACTAGGGACTAATAGATAAGTTAGATTTGCCACTCGGGGATTATCCAATTGAACATACAATTTGAGGGGACCAGGGCACATGCCCTGAGACCCATTCCAAAGTACCCTGTACACTTCAGAGCCAAACAACTAGTAGCAACAGTCCACAAATTGTGGGGTGATCAGGTGAAAGATGTCCCTTTCTTTACAGGATGAAAAACGAAATCCCTGATGACCTAATGCTCCAAAGTCCTTCCATGCACACTGAAGACAACTCGCGACATTATTTAATGCCAATTACTGTGCCAACACCATCAATGAAACTGCCAACAGAAGCAGAAAGCTCTTCAAGGCAATTAAGCACTACAACAACCCCATGCCTGACCCTAGTGCCAACCAACTCTCTCCCTATGGGTAGTTGCAATGCCATTGTCAGTGAAAACATTGACAACACCAAGGCTGCTTTTTCTCTGACACCTACCCCTCTGCATTTCTTCCACAGTGGTCATCCTTCAATCCCCTGCCTTTTGCAGGTCTTGTTTACATCCTCATCTACAGTAAAGCCACCTCCAATTACAATTATGTTATGGATGTCCAGTGCCTCCATGTTTTAACAACACTATGAAAACTGAGATGGTTTGTACCAGCTGTTTCTGCTAAAGAGCAGCCGTTCCTTACAGAAAGTGACTTCAGAACCACAGTTCAAGTACCTACACCAAACCTGATAGAACTCCTGTAGCTCGACTTTACAGCCTACATCATTTTCACAAACCGCTTCCTCATCTAAAAAGGCATCCCGAGTGGCAACCTCATATAAGTGGTTGACAGTCTCACCACCTCTGGTGGCCATCAACATACAGACAGCAAGGGTACTGTCAGACTGAAGATAAAGAAATGCAAGAAGGGTAAATTACATTAAATAATAGACGTCCTCCACTTACGCACCAAAGATCTGGAACAACATCCCCTCAGTCCCTTATGCATCAGGGCTGCCACATCCCCAGTTCCATTTTGGGAAAGAGCTGAACAACAACTCTTTAAAAACACATCACAATGCAGTAGCAGTTTAATTCCACTTTCACAACCGAGCTGCCCTTTCAATCATTCATTGACTGTATTACTGTCTTTGCACCTGTACAGTGCTGCTCTTGGCTAGGTTTGTTCTAAACAAACACCACATACATACATTCATACATTCCTCCTCCTACAGAGCATATTAGACATAGCTGTTTACAAATAAACAACACAGCGCATACATGCTTTATCGTGGCTCATCAACATGCTCAAAACAGCAAGAACATGTGCATAAAGTGTATTCTCCGATTAGACTTTGACCTTTAATAATTGTCATAAACCTTAGTTAGTGTATTTGGTACCAGTCTACCCATCACCTCCTTGGGTAGAGCGCCCCCCCCCCCGTAGTGGGGGGCGCGGCCCGTTAGGGGACGGGGCCTCCGAGGCCCTGGGGCACTCCCTTCCCCCTTTTCCCCCTGCCGGGGGTGCCGAGAACGGCCGGATTTCCGCCCTGACGCCTCGCAAGACGTTGGGGGCAGAAGTCATGCCCCAGGGGGCATGTCGTGTGGCCGACGTTGGCCGCCCGCCGGTTCCAGCCGCCGCACACTGGTGGGGGGCTATTTAAAGGCCCCCCAAAGAAGGTTATTCCTTCTTTACTTGTGTGCGGCGGTGGGACCTGGCGTGCGGCCCGCGTTTGAAAGGATTACTCACCAGAAGGATTCCGGCTTCTCCCCTTTTTTCATCGGCTGCTGCCTTCGTTGTAGTCCATCCTGCTTCGCGTCCAGTATTGAGTTGTAAGTATTAGCATGTCCAGCTCGGTGCCTGAGCCGGATTTCTTCGCGCTCTAGTGGCGTGCCGGGGCCCCTGTCTCCAGACTTAATTAATCTCCGGGCGGCCGGCGAATTATTTGTAGGGATTTTGTGCGTCCAGCCCGGTTCCGGAGCCGGATTGCTTCGCGCTCTAAGTGGCGTGCCGGGGCCCCTGCTTTCTAGCCGCGTGGGGGGGCAACTTAATGCGCAGCCGTTTCGATAAAAGATCATCCGAGCCACGGAGTATTAGCGCGTCCAGCTCGGTGCCTGAGCCAGATTTCTTCGCGCTCTAGTGGCTTGCCGGGGCCCCTGTCTCCAGACTTATTTAATCTCAGGGCAGCCGACTAAATTATTTGTAGGAGTGGGGTCGCAGGGTAAAATCTCCCAAGTGGCGAGCAGCGCTTTTCAAACACGCGCTGTGTTAACTGGCCGGGGTTTTTAGTTTAAGCGCTCGCATTTTTAAACGCATGATCAGTGGTGGGCAGCGCGATTCCCGACGCCCTGGGCATTTTGATAAACATGCGTTGGGCGAACTGGTCTTGTTTTGATGTATCGCACTGTTGTAAGGTTGGGTTTGTGCATTCCGCTTCACAGAGTTTGTAAGTTTCTGCTTTGTCTGGAAAAAAGGAGTAACTTCTGCCTTTGCTGAATTCCTTGAAACTCATGGTTTCAATGGCAGGCAAACAATTTTGTGTAAAGTTGTGGTTTTTCATCTGGGGGCTGACAGTTGTTTCATAACATTGGTATTGTATTTTATTGTGCTTTAGCGCAGTGTTAAGCCACCTGCCTGTGTAGTGCTTTATGTGTATGAGCCATTATTAAGAGGTGGCCCATTTGCAGGCAGCCAAAGAGTGTCTAGCCTGTGTGGTCGCATTAATTATTTGGCAGTTGAGCCACACTTAATTTTCACTGTGGTTAGCTTGGTGTTGCCTTAGTTAAAGTTATTGCATCCATTACTGCAGATTGGTTTCTTCAGCTCTTTGATTTATGTGTGGTGGACACAGGATTAAGGGGTTTCAATTTGTGGACATTTGGGATCCCTGTGTTTGACTGTTTTTTGCCTCTGATTTCTTTTCAGGTCGTACCCCCTAAAAAAAAAAAAAAAAAAAAAAAAAAAAAAAGGGGGGGGGGTTATACTGTTAATTAGGCAGTCCTTTACAATTGGTGATAGCTATAAGGGCAGGTCACCATGCCACCTAAGAAGGCCTGCACCCAAAAAGGGAGGGAGCGCGACCCCGATTTGTCCCAGCTGCTGAGATTAGTTTTAGAAAAATTGGGGAGTGAGGAACCCAGTGTGGCCATAGAGGCTCCTAAAAAAGATGGGGGCAGGGAGAAGGGTTCCCGCCCTAAGCGGTCCCACGTGGCCCCCAATGCGGCTTTTCCCCCAGTTAAACGTAGAAGGAATGCAAAAGCGCAGGTGCCGGCCACCATCATTCTGACGCCCCCCACAGCGGCACCAGCCACCATCGTTCTGTCACCTCTTGCAGCAACTAGCCTCTCAGAACAGTTGAGCGTGCCCGTTGCCGCGGCTCCGCTCACTGGCCCACTCCCCACGCCACAAGTTCTTAACTCGGGCTCCACGGCCCCCCACAGGCGTGGGTATAGAGGGAGTCCTGGCTGATATTCGTAATTCCTTGGCGGCCTTAGCACCGACAGCGCAGCCCGGGCCATCTCTCACACCGCTTCAGGGGGTAGTTTCTCCCATGCCGTCCGGTCCACCGCCTGTGGGCTACCACGATTCCCGGGTGCATGATCAAGAGCCATCCAGGCTGGCGCTAATGGAAGTTTCTAAACTATTGGCCGGTATTAATGCACCGACTACCACCGCCCCACCACCCACTGCCCCATGGGGGGCGGACATGTCATGGCAAAACACAGTGGCTGATTTAAAACGCCAGGTAGACTCCCTAGTTGCAGCGCACTCCTCAAACTTGCGGCAGGCCGCGATCAGTAGCCCGAGTGTCGCCCAGGCACCGAGCATTTGTCTCCCATCTCCCCCACCGGTTCAGGACGTCCAGCCCAACTCAAGCAAACTTCCGAATCCGGACATCCGGTCAAGTAAGGGATGACAGACTCATTATTATCCAGACCAGGTAAGCTGGCAGCCCACGTTAGCGCTGAAACAAGGGAAAAAATATGGAAGGGAGACTTTGTGGAAATTTTTTCTTTAATAAGGGCAAAAAGAAGGGAGATGGAAGGGAAGGAGAAGGAACATAAATCATCTTCCTATAGCGAAAGAAAGGATTGAAGAAAACATCACAAATTGGCTATTTGGCTTTAATGTTTTTATGTCAATCCTGTTGGAGAAAAAACCAGAGTTGGGCACCTCTTTGATTTATTATGCCAATAAGATATTGAAAGCTCAACACGCGTACGGGGGGTCCGCCTGGTTGGAGTATGATAGGGATTTTCATTGGGCAAAAGTAGAGGACCCCTCCATCGGGTGGGATCAAACAGAAGTGAATGTGTGGCTCGAATGTGTTAACAACAAGGTCCCAGGGAGGCAGCCCTTTCGGCCCCAGTTGTCCGGTGAGAAGAAAGGGTCTTGCTCGGCATTTAACAGAAGGTCATGTTCACGTCCCGCAGGAACATTGCAAATTCAAGCATAACTGTTCCTTTTGTGGCCACCCGTCCCATCCTGAATCCAAGTGCATTAAGAAATCTAAAGAGCGGGGTCGGGACCCCAGTAAACCATCAAATTGATTCTCCTCTTCCCTCCCCGGTCAGGTTAGAAGCGTTACGCCCTTGGTTACAGGCTTACCCTTCTGCGGACGCGGCTTCAGTACTTCTTAACGGTTTTTCCTTTGGCTTCAGGATCCCCGCCCCTAATGTCTCTCCGGTAGATCATTGTAAGAACCTAATATCTGCCTTGCAGAACACTTCGGTAGTTGCAAAAAAAATAGAGAAAGAGAGGTCCCTGGGCAGGCTTGTTGGTCCTTTTAGGTGCCCCCCGCTATCTGGTTTTGTGTGTTCCCCGTTGGGAATGGTTCCAAAAAAGGAAGCAGGACAGTTTAGATTGATCCACAATATTTCAGCCCCTCGGGGATCATCAGTTAACGACGCCATCGATCCACAGCTA
Source organism: Pleurodeles waltl (assembly GCF_031143425.1). Taxonomy (NCBI): domain Eukaryota; kingdom Metazoa; phylum Chordata; class Amphibia; order Caudata; family Salamandridae; genus Pleurodeles; species Pleurodeles waltl. The sequence continues at coordinate 899,004,030 of NC_090444.1, read as the reverse complement.
TGTTCAGTCCGATACGCGTCAGTGGATAATGCGGTTGAGAAAGTGAGAGCGCTGGGCCGGGGGTCTATGTTAGCTAAAACCGACATTGAGTCTGCCTTCCGTTTGCTTCCCGTGCACCCCGAGGACTACCACCTGCTGGGTTTTCAATTCAGGAGGGGGTATTACTTCGACCAATGCATGCCCATGGGTTGCAGCATATCTTGCAGTTATTTCGAGCAATTCAGCTCCTTTCTTCAGTGGGTATTCTCACAACGTACGGGACACCGGGAGGTCATTCATTACCTGGACGACTTCCTGATTCTGGGACCCCCCAATTCTGACAGGTGCAGATGGGCTCTTCAAGCTTTAATCGCTTTGTTCAAAGAATTTGGGGTTCCTTTGGCCCCCGAGAAAACAGTCGGCCCTTCTACTTGCATCACTTTCCTAGGGATTGAAATTGACTCCTTGGCCGGGGAGTGCCGCTTGCCTTTGGATAAACTGTTGGCTTTCAATGAGTCCATTAAATTTATATTGTCTCAAGAAAAGGTGACCCTGCACCAGCTTCAGGAACTGGTGGGTCAGCTGAACTTTGCTCTAAGAATTATCCCCATGGGTCGCCCCTTTTCTAGGTCAATAGCTCGCTCAATGATGGGGCTAAAAGAAAAACACCACCACACCAGGCTGTCCAGAGAGGTTAGGGACGACCTGAGGCTGTGGGATTTGTTCCTTAGGACATTCAACGGGTCGGTCATTTGGCCGCAGAAAGCAATACCCAGCCCTACGCTGGGCCTATACACTGACTCCGCGGGAAGCATAGGCTTCGGCGCAATTTTGGGCCCATTATGGTGCAGGGCAGACTGGCCTAGAGACTGGGTCAGATGGGGTTGGACCAAGAATATAGCCTTCTTGGAATTATTCCCAATCGTGGTCGCTGTAAACATCTGGGCTAAGGAGTTCAGGAACAGGGTGGTAATTTTCTGGTCTGATAACATGGCGGTGGTGGAGGTTATCAACCGGCAAGGGGCTTCATGCCCTTTGGTTTTGCGCCTTTTGAAACACCTGATTCTGGCTTGTCTTCAGCATAACATCACGTTCAAAGCGAAGCACGTACCTGGGGTGCATAACAACGCAGCTGACGCATTGTCTCGTTCATTAATGCAGGAATTTTTGCGGTATCACCCCCAGGCGAAGGAGAAGATGACGGAGTTCCCAGAATCTCTGTGGAAGATTGGTGCCCCTCCCTCCCAGACTTAGTAGCGTCATCCTTGGCCCCACGCACAAAAACAGCTTACGAGAACAGTTTTTTACTTTACAGGCGTTTCTTGCATGCTCGGCATATGGCAGACACCTTTTCTTAGCCAGCAATAGGGGCGTTCCTTAAACATCTGCGTAGCCTAGGGCGTCCGGTGTCATGCGCAAAGGCCCATTTGGCGGCGATACGTTTCTTCGCAAAAATAGTTAAATTGGAGAGGCCTCTGAATAATTTTATCATAAAACAAGCCTTGAGGGGTTGGGCCAAGGGATCCCCGGGTAGCTCGGATGCCAGGCGTCTCGTCACCCCTCCTTTGCTAGAAAGGATTTTAAGGGTGCTTCACACCGTCTGCTCTTCACCCACAGAGGCGGCGCTTTTCGCCGCGGCCTTCACTTTGGCCTTTTACGGAGCTTTCCGCATCAGCGAGTTGGTAGGCTCCGCCAAGGGTGACCACTTGGGGGGCCTACAGCGGAAAGACGTAATGATCTGCAGGGGGGCACTGCACATTATGTTGCGTAAATCAAAGGCCCAGTCAAATGCCTCAGCGAGTAGTCTGGGTATTGGGCCATTCATTTGTCCGTCGGGCGGCATACCGGTTGCAACAGCTCCGTGGGTCGAAAACGGCAGACTTGCACAGTGTGGCTTTTCGGTGGTGCGGCATTGGCGGAGGAGGCATCACCCAGCTGCAACATTTGGCGAAGCTCTGCCCAGACCCTGGGCGCCTATGGAATATCCCCCACAAACTGCTGAAAGGTATGCACATGTTTCACAGCGACCAAGTGCATTTGTCCGACGAAGGAACCGATCAATTTATTCGTGACATGTGGAGTTTTGCCCGCAGCCTCTTTTTGGGTGGGGAGGGCGAAGGACCTTTGGGGCCCTGGTCGCCCTTGTGGCGGAAATTGAGATAAAAAATGTGACTAGAAACAATAGGAGGGGGTCCCCAAGGTGGGGCCCCCAGGAGGACATCTGGGATAGGATCCTGAAGTTCTGAGCCAACCAGCGGATGTACACACCAGATCAGGGGGTAAGAGACCTCAGATCGCTGGGGGAGAACATGGGGCTCCAGCTCTTGGCTCCCCCCATTACACCCCAGGGCTGATTGGTGTTTGGAGGGGGGGCGGAACCCTAAACTGGAGGACAAGGTACCGGGTAGTCAGGGTAACCGTCCCTCCTACGGATACAGGTGAGACACGGGTCACCTGTGTGGTCCAATATGGTGGTTCAGGACAGGAAGGGATCCTGTCACACTGGTTATGGTCACAAGTAATTTCTCAGTAACATGTAAATAAAAATGTTTTCTTTATTGACTAACCTTCTTATACTTGCTATTTGATGTTTTGCTTGTTGAAGTTATGAGGTATTTTATATGATGATATTTTGAAAATAAAAGATACTTCTTCCAACGAACAAACCTTGTCGTCTCGTGCTTTCCTGGCGGGGGGAGTGTGGGCCGTCTGGAGGCCTCCGGATCCTATAACTTTGTCAAGTCTTGACTACTTTGCCACTGCCATCATTTGAGAGTCAGGAAACTGTGTAATGTCTGACTAATCTTTGCAGCCTTAATAAGAAACTTGACCAATAGATCAAACAAGCAGCTTCATCACCTATGCCAAATGTGCTTTCTAAAAGCCACATTACCTATCGAAAACCCCTCACTCAGGATCCCAAACAGCCTTTCTCATATGTGGCGTGCGTAGGAGTCCTACACTGAACTCACAATCACCTGTATCTTTCCTTCGGAGATTCCCTGCTTGTTGATTTCTGTCATTGCTTTAGGTCTGAAGTGTAAGGTCTTTTAATTCTAAGTGTAAGTGTAGGGTCTTTTAATTCTGTGGGACATGTGTAACCGAAACAGGGTTTTTGCATCAAGACCTCTAAATATCTAAATAACCAGTCTTGACAGCAATGGATTAAATAATCATACACAATTCCTAGTTCGAATGGTAGTCTTAATAAGGTTCACTCTCCCCATATTTCGCTGTCAGAAGCTCAATTAGCATCTTGCAAGAATAAATCCCAAACAAACCAAACAGAGTTTTGATCTATCTTCTCTAAAATCAGCACTGAATAAAGAAGAAATATCGATAGACACGCTATTACTGGAAGTAACAGAATGGAAGAACTCATGGTCATGTGCTCGGTTTTAGATTTGCAAGGCCTTATCGCCTCCTTAAGCCATTTTAGCGTCATTTTTTTACGCTAATGAGGCTCTGTGATGCAAAAATCACTGCGTCATATTTACATAGTGGTACAATGCATTAATTGCGCCACTGTGTGACCCCTTGCACCACATTATGCCTGTACCAGGCATAATGTACGCATGGGGGGCATTCGGACGATAGGAGGCCTGCAAAAATGGCGCAATTAAATCTACAAGATTTCAATGCTCCATTTTTGGCATCATTTTTAATGCCTACTAGAAGCAGGCATTAAAAGGACGCACCCATTGGAATCGATGGGCCTCCTTGCACTTCGCTGTACTAGCGTCAAAATTATTGGTGCTAGCGAAGCCAAGCGCCATAATAGCGTCAACATTTTGATGCTATTGGCCTAACGTGTGCCATGGTGTGCCGTATTGTAAATACGATGCACTCATGGTGCCGTTAGGTGGTGGAACTGATGCGCCAGATACTTGTAAATCTGGGCCTCTGTGTCTCTCTAGGGGTGGAAGTGTGCCTTTCCCAGCTGTTTAAAACAAATATGTCTTTAAAGGTAGACCATCACTGTACACACAAAGAAGGAAATTGCACCCAGCTCCTACAAGTTGCAACTTTCGGTGGTGTGGGATTGGTGGTCTAGGAGTCACTCAGCTGCAGCAACTGGTGAAGGTGGCGAAAGGGTGCGGGGGACTCCAGTTACCGGACCTCATCGTCATACATACAGGTGGAAATGACCTGGTTTGATTGGGGCGCAAAGCTCTCAGAGAAGCGATTTTAACAGAAATCACCCTGTAATCCAAGAAATTCCCGAACACTTCCATTGCGTGGTCGCATATGGTACCCCATTGCAACTGGGGTCTGAACACTAAATCTAGGACCATGAATGTATCCGTACATCGACTCAATGCGGAAATGTCAAGGTTGTGTCCTGGTCCAGGCCGCTTATGGAATATCCCACACAGACTGCTAAAAGATGCAGACATGTTTCATAAAGATGGGATGCATTTATCTGATGCGGGCATGGACAGTTTCACCGTGGACATTGCAAATTTTCTCACAGCTTGTTTGGGGGTGAGAAGGGCGAAGGACCTCTGGGCCCCTGGTCGCCCTTGTGACGGAAGAGGAGATACTAAAGTCACCCTAAGCAACAGAGGGGTCCCCAAGGCAGGGTCCCCTGGATAACACCAAAGGTAGAATCCTGCAGTCCTGAACCAACCTGCAGATGTACACACCAGCTTGGGGGTTAGCGAGCCCAAATCGCTGGGGTGGGCATGGGGCTCCCATTCCTGGCTGCCCCGTTACACCCCCACGGCGGATTGGTGTTTGGGGAGGGGGCGTAACCCAGAGCACGAGGTCAAGGGACGGTGAAGTGTGGGCAACCGACTCCCTCTCCCCCGGGATACAGATGAGGTACAGTTCACCTGTGTGGTCCAACTAAAGTTTGGGACGAGGAGGGATCCATTCAGATGTTGGGGTGTTAGCAAAATTTATGACTTGATTCATTGAAGTTTTTATCGAAATGTTATGAAGTTATTGATGTAATGTTTAATTGAAATTTAACTGCGTGTGTTTAATCCCATCGTTGTGAATAAATTCCTTCCAATGAAATAATAGACAGTCTTTGTCAGTCTGCGTGTGGCGGGTGTTAGGGTGGGGGCCATCTGGTGACCTCTGGGTTCCATGGTATAGCGTCCCCCCAAATGGGGGGGTGCGGCTCTTAGATCACGGGGCCACCGAGGCCTGAGCCCTGCGCACTAGCCGTGGTTTGGCTGGCCTTGGGCACTTTCGCCCTCTCACCTCGCGAGGTGGAAGGGCGGAAGTGCTTGCTACAGTGGTCACACGGGCTGTGTCATTTCCGGGCCCAGCCGACGGTGCCGCATCCGATGGGGGGGTACTTAAGTGCCCTCCCAGAAAGGGCCCGGCCTTTTTGTGCATGCGGCGTTGGTGGTTGGGGGCCTGGAGCAACGTAAACCCACCCTCCCATCCCCTGGTTTTAGGTTTAGAGTCGAAATACTAAAGTCACCATAAGCAACACAGGGGTCCCCAAGGCAGGGTCCCCTGGATAACACCGAAGGTAGGATCCTGCAGTCCTGAACCAACCTGCAGATGTACACACCAGCTTGGGGGTTAGGGAGCCCAGATCACTGGGGTGGGCATGGGGCTGCCGCTCCTGGTCGCCCCGTTACACCCCCACTGCTGGTTGGTGTTTGGGGATGGGGCAGAACCTTGAGCACGAGGACAAGGGAAGGTGAACTGTGGGGAACATCCCCCCCCCCACAGGGATACAGTTGAACAGTTGAAGTACGGTTCACCTGTGTGGTCCAACGGAGGTTCGGGACACGGAGGGATCCTTTCAGATGTTGGGGTGTTGACAAGATTTATGACTTGATTGACGTTTTTATTGAAATGTTATGAAGTTATTGATGTAATGTTTAATTGAAATTTAACTGCGTGTGTTTAATCCCATCTTTGGCGTTATTGGGGAATCGTTAGGCAGCGCAAGAAATCTGATGCATCTGGGCCGATGTGTCAGTTTCTTGTAAATGAAGCCTTCAGCCTCCTCAGGGAAGTTGTGGTAGGAAAGATTGTATCCCTTTTTCTCAGTTAGACAAGTCCAATACGTGCAAAGACAAAACAGAAGCAGGATCTTGGTTCAGTAAATTTTATTGAAGCAACTGTGTTCAATGTAAAAAGGCATGAATTGTGATTATGGGATAATGAAGCACCACACTATAACAGCAGTGACCAGGAAAGTGAAACACAGGAAGAGTCCCACCATATTGTCACAATGACGTGTCTAATATCCCTACTTACTCTACTACATTTCTACATGAGAGAACATAGCAGTGGTAGCCCTAACCCACCATTCTGGTCCCGGGAAGAAAGCCCAATCCAGGCTTTGTTAGTCTGCTGAGAGTCCTCCTACATAGACGAAGAGGAATTGTGGAGTTACAGTTGAAACTGCAACGACGTGCATCATGAAATGGCAGATGGCTCGAGTGCCCCCTCTGAGCTGGTGGGGGAAGGATTTTGTTTTATAATAAAACATTTTGTTGTTCTGACAACTGCCCTGACATGACAACATGTATTCTTTGTGTAGGGTAGACATTGTACTCTCTGGAGCAGCAACACCTGGTAAACTATAGTGTACAGCCTTGGAGCACGCACAAGATGAACTGGTGTGCAAAGAAATAAATAACAAATTCTGCATCGAAGGGCAACTGATAAAAATGATAATACATTGCCACTAAAATGAAGCTGTACTAAAATGATAAGAGGAATAAAATGACAATTGACCAGGTGAGAGGGCACAGGCCTCTGACCCAAGCTAAAATAAATGTGCCTACATAAACACTAAAGTAACTCCTGAAACTCTCTATGATCCTGATTATAAGCTGGGTGGAGAAGTATTCTTGGGTTGGATGCCACTTTGCCCATTTATATTTGGCCTGGTGTTCCCATACCTGGATTTCCCGGGTGCAGAAACCATCAATTTTATTTAACTGGCTGAAAAATCCAGCAGGTAAAATTACTTAAGGGTTCTGGTGGAAGCACAGTCTAGCTTTGGCCCTGTTCGATCCCCTTCTATGGCACAGGGAAGTATAGAACACTCTCCCTTTCCACTGCACAGCCTCCGCTGCTTCCTGATGCCCTCCACCTTCATCACCTATGAGGGCTTCCCACACTTTCATTTACCATTTGCTTATAGCAGTTGGTAAATAGAAGCAGATTTGTCCTCGGAATGGGGATACTGCATGCAGATTTGGTTCCAGTAAGTCAAGGTCTGCACGTTTTTCACAATTCCAGGACAAGTGTTAATGACAGCCGGAACTATGTGTAAGATACTGGCCAGAAATGTTATTTCAAAAAATCTGCCTCTCGATATGGGCCTGTGGTTGAATTCCAGGTTCTCCTAAACGTTTGTTACTACATTCACAATTAATAAAGCTGGTGAGAGAAACAGAAAATGCACTTACCATTTTACTGGCAATCTATGTATTCACTGATTGAGTCACACTATATTTGTCTTTAGTACATACACCAGGGACAAGCAAGGCTGACGACTGGCTTGAGACCGACTGCATAAAAAAAAGCAGCTGTGCCCATGGCCTGTTTCTTTCTTCATTTCACCATTTTGTCCTCGCTCCTCTCAGAGTAGTTGTATCGCAGACCTAAGGTAGAAGTTTGAGGAAGTTGTGGGGTTTTCTGTGGGTTTCTCTACAGTAGTGAGCATATTCTTTCAGCAACAGAACTGACGTCACTAGACCATTTGCTTTTTGTTGCATGGATGTCAGGGCCGGCTTTAAGGCAGTGCGACCGGTGTGGTCACACTGGACGCTGTCCTGGAGAGGTCACTGACCTCAGGGGGGCATTGTTTTTAGCATAACTTATGATTTAAAAAAAACTGCTGCAGAATTCCCTGTGTGTTCACCTTTCAGACAGCAATAAAAATGTCAAGATAACGCTTGTGATTAATGTTTCTGCTCCACAGAGGGGTCAGAGTTTTGTCTAGTGGCTGTTTTGTCTCGACATTAAAGTAATGCAGAGGGTGAAAATGCCTGCTGCAAAGAACAGACCTGTATTTTATGTTTATAGTTGAGTAGACCAGTAAAGTCAGCCTTTATCAGTGCATTAAAACAAATTAAATGTATGTGAGTGAGGGGCTGCGAAGAGATGAGGGGCACTTTTGCAGGGTGGTAGTGAGGGAATCTGAAGAGGATGTCAAGGGGGGCACCGAAAAAGATTGTTGCACCAGGTGCCACCAGCCCTAAAGCCAGCCCTGCATGGGGGCCACCTTTGTGAACCCATCCCTTTTCTTTCACTTACCTTTTCTTACTATCTTCCTACAGGGCAACACTTTGCTGTCTCCCACTTCTCAGTGCATCTTGTCCACTCTTCCATTGGTACGTCATCTGATGCATAATCTTCCAGTGCTGGCATTCTCTCGGTCCTCTCTGCTACCTTTTTGAGTAGCTATTACTAGGTCTGTTAGCCTTGCAATGTGCAGTTCTATGGATGCTAGTGGAACCATGGCGCAACCCATACAATGGATGCTACTGCAGGGTCAAGAAGTGTAATTTACTATTGACTACATGCCACACTTCCATACCTAACGTGGATGGATTTCAATCACCTTGCAGTGTTGTATGTGCAATATTAACCAGACGTGTTGATTAACAGGATCCCTATATCTATCCCTTGGTACCTTGGTTTTACAACATATGCATTAGAAACAGTCGTTGTGTAGCCTAAAGGTAACCTTTTCTCAGTATTTTCTGAAATTCTGAAAAGAAAACATTATGCTGACTCGAAGTCTATGCAAACCGAGGAGGCTGAATGTAAGGGGGAAAATGAGGGTTTTGAGGGCAGCCACAACAGGCGGGACATGGATGTAGTAGTGCTTAATTTGTATTTGTTGTTTCCGGTGCGGAGCAGCGGTCCTTATTTTTGAGGGCCGGCACTTATTTTTATACCTCAAGTTTTTACTGTGCGCAAAAGACACATATGGGAAGGACGGAGGAAGCGAAAAACGAAAAAGAGTTACAATGGGAGAAAGCAGAAAGCTGCCTGAGCGAGCTGAAGGGGGAGGGAGTGGCATTACATGCATTGAAGAGGCCCGAGATGGCTTCAGGATTACGCTGCCTTAGTAATCCGTGGTCGCACATTTAATTGCAGCAGCTGCATGTTTAAGAGAAGGGCTTTGGGCACCAGCACGGTATTATTTACAAATTAGGCACTGGGATGTAGTGACAGAACTGAGCACACGACTGGGTGCAGCAGCAATTTCAGCTAATACTTAGACAATTTCGATGATAAAAGCTGTTTTTTTTTTAATCTAGCCAAGACCCAAAGAGGACTCTCATTCTCAGAACCCCCGTTTTGCACACAGGAACAGCCCAATGGCTAGACTGCCACGCTTTCATTCAAGCAAGTGTTGATTTGGAAAGTGTAACACGGAAGGGTGTGCGCATTACGCTGGAGATGTTTTGCACTTAATAGGCAATAATATTGTTGATTTGCATACAAGTGAGAAGGACCTTAGCACGTTAATTATTTCCTCTGACCACTTAAATTACTGAAACCCTTCCCTTTGATGTCGTGCCACCTTTTCTCACTTCGCTTCATGAGAATGGCAACTTTACTCTCGTTAAGCTTCCGTATGCATATCAAAACTACTTAATGAAGTTCCCTCTTCAACGCGAATTCCCAGACACCTTCTCTCATCCGCAGAGACCGCCTCCTCCGGCGCCAAGCTCTTGTCAAACACTACTGGCACCATTCGCAACCCTCTGCCATCACCCCCAATACACACTCGGACGAAAGACAAAGCTTCAAAGGCTTGAACTGTCTGAGCGGGAAGAGCATGCCTGCACGAGGAGCCTAGGTGGCTTCAACTTAGTCAGGATGAGTGCGAGCAGCTCCACAAAAATAAAGAGCAGTGATGACACCATAAGGAAAACACTCTCTGGGCAAAATGTGTGTGCTTTTCATGCCAGGCTTTTTCATAAGGCATTTGTTACAGTGTTGTCCCTGTCGCCAAGGGCGTACCTTGGGGTGTGTGGGATGTGACACCCCACCCTCAAATAAATTAATTTTTGGCTTGGTAGTTGGATTTGGGGTGGCAGAGTTGGGGCTGCTATGTTTTTGTCAATTATTCCTATCCTGTACCAAGAATAAAAAATAAAAGTCAAAGCAGTGACCTTTCATGTAAAATAGGAGGGAGAGGAATAAATCTGGTGGATGACTTTCAAAATGTGAAACCAGATAACCTGGAATCAATACTGGCTTTAATGCTTGTTCAACTGTGTGATCCTAGGCAAATATTTTATTTCATTGAGTCTCCTTTTTTCTTTTTTTCACATAGGAGAGCACCTTCAAATGCTTGAGCTCAGGATGTGTATGTGCAAACACCTATTTAGTTGGATTTAATAGAACATAACGTTGCTCTATCTATAATAAGAATCTAGGCCATGTTTAGGTTTTACATGACTGCTAACTTGCCTCTTAGTTCACATAGGGCATTGACGTCGGTGTGGGGCGGGGGGGGGGGTTTGGCGAGTCAGGACTGTTTCTAAGTTCATGTTTTAATACATTGTAATTTTATTTATATAGTGCTTACTATCTATGACGTGGAGTCAAAGCGCCTTTTTGGCAGGTAGCACGCTACCCCAGAACGCAAAAAGGATTTGTGGTGGACTAGTATAGGGAAATGTGAACTAATTTGAGTAGTGTTTGTTACTTGGATTGAATAGGATAATGTGCGGATAGAAGAGGGAAGAGTCTAGAAAGTGTTATTTGGGAGATCATGGTAGAAGGAGGAGTTTTGGGATCACTAAAATGTGAGATTGAGGTAAGAGTCTCTAGAAAAAGGTTAGGGAGATCATAGTAGTAAAATGTGGTGTAGGATGAGTCAAAGGAGGGATACACGAGGGATGAATTTAGAAAAGGTTGTTTGAGAGATCATAGTAGTAAAATGAGGTTTGGGGTAATCCAAGGAGGGACAGAAGAGGGAAGAGCCTAGAAAGAGTTATTTTCGCCATCATAGCGGTAGAATGAGGTTTGGGATGAGTTAGAGAGTGGAGGCAGAGGATATATTTAGAGTGGTATAGGGTGAGACATAGAATAGTGCATTGGATAGAGTCAAAGTTTATTTGAACAGTAGGAGTAAAGTAATAAGAATATAGATGTATAAGTAAGTAGAGAGGGTATACATAAATAAGGAAGATAATATGTCAAGATTTAAAGTAGTATTTTATAAATTCAGACTTTCAAGTGTTGCTGTACTTTAAGCTAATTTATCTGTGGATTTTTATAACCAGTATATTATTTTAATTTATCTATTCTTCAACAATGAACAACTTGTAGAAAAAAGTAGCTATGATACTATTTACATATTGCGATAGATAAATAAAGCAGAGACCATAAGTATTAGTATATGCAGTGATATAATCTGATGTACTGAGGTGAAAGGCTTCTGCATGTTAAAGAAATACACTTTTGTGAATTTTGAAGAGACTGTTCATATTTTTACATTATGTTTGTTGCCACATGTTTTTATGGCTTGATGTGTGCGTGGACTCTTAGAGCCAAGCCAGATCCTCTGCTCTGCTTTAGCACGCCCTATTATTAATTTGCTGGCACACCTACCTCTATTTTCAACTCGGGCTTAGTACATGAGGCCATCAGGCACTTGACTAAATGATTTGTAAAAGGAGAGGCTGGAAACATGAAGTCCTGTTAACATGAACAGATTTGACAACTACACCATCATTTGACAACTTCACCATTGATGCTTGTTGTAGCAGAGATGAAGAAGAGTGCCTGTAGTGAAAATACATTTCAAATAAGTGATCCCAGGGCAGGGACTCCGGGCCGCAGTGCTGTACATGACCATATAACTCACAGAGGGCCCCTGCTATGATATAGGGAGCAGCAAACAGGGGTATAACACGTACAAAAACAAAAGCTGCTCCCACATCTGGTATAAATAAGGGTATAACTACTATTAACTACACCTTCAAAGTAGGAGTGGATAAATATATAGACTCAATAGAATTTGTCAACAAGTACAAAATGTATTTAATAAATCATGCTACTATATAGTAATGTTCAATCACATAGAAACCTTCACAGAACCGAACAATATTTATGCATAATACTAAACAAAAAACAATAAATCATTATATTACAGTACAAATATGAATGCTTTCAAACCTGACTCACTGGGTATCTTGCACACACCCACGTTCGAACTACCAAATTACTCAATCATTCACTACATACTTACTTCACACCTCTCCATCATGTCATACCCTCGCGCATCCAAAATAAAAGCAATAATAACATATAGAACATTCACATCTAGTGATAATTATAACATTGGATTAGTGTTCTTAACATCGATTAACATCTCAATACCTGCACACTACAGGTGCCTATATATTGTCCAACTCTATTTGTGGGTCTAATTATCTCACTTATTTTCCTCAACTGTTGTTTTTCACTAGTTAATGGTACATCGCAGGTATATTATACAGCTGTACACTTGTCTATTGAACTGATTCAGTCGGATGCCTTATTTCGTGGAGTTTAATGTTCTGCGCCTCTGACACAATTTTCAGTGGAAGACACACACCTGTGAGAGCCACGTTCTTCAGGGCAAAAACATTTTAGGACTGTGCAAGACCCCAGGTTATATCCAAGATACAAAACAAAACTGATAAAGCATACACTCCAAACTCCTGTTTGTCCTCTATATAAAAGGCAAAGTTGTACGTAAGTGCACTGGAGAGGTAAAGTAAGAAGCTCCAGAGTGAACCAAGTGGTGAACAAAAGCTCACACAAGTGCCCATGTTGTTAAATAAACTGCCTGACACTGCAACTACACCATAACCAGTGCATATAAAGACCGCAGCCCACTGTACATGACCATTTTCAAGAGTTCCAGAGAGAACTATCAGGCCCAGGTGAAACGGGCAAGGGCGTAGCTTCTGGGGGATGTTTTGTAGTGTGACACAGCCAAAATGCATTCTTTGCTCAGTAGTGGGATCTGGTATACCTGTGTCAATTTTTCTCATCATTCCCTTTACATTAAGAGCTTCTGACTTTTAACTTTTCATTTTTGGAGTTGAAACTTAAACATATATAACGACTGGTTTACCAAAAAAATAGTAAATCTGCACTCATGGATGTACTCCTCAAATGGGTGCAAATTTACTACCTTTTGGAATTCACAAACATTGTCGGTAATAGGCTTGGAAACCTGTGCCAGTGTCAGGTTTCCAGGCATCCTATTGGTAATCAAATACCCTAAAGGTGATGGAATAGATGCTTGCAAATAGTCTAACCAGTGGCAGTTGCTCAGGTTACCTGTAGAACCCATAATGTTTCACCCACTTTGCCACTCTAAACAGAAGTCCACCAAATCAACACTAATTTTATTCCTCTTGAGAACAGTCCATCACAAATCTTTGTCATCTTACCCCTCCACCCTGCAGCCCGCTGCTTTTTAAGTTTGGAAATTTGAGATCCACTTACTTAGTTACTTACTTACTTATGCCTACTACCCCTCCTGGGGTATAGGCCACAACCAGGATTCTCCAGCCATCTCTGTCCTGGGCTTTTCTTTCAATCTGACTCAAGGTGTAACCCATCTCCTTGCAGTCAGCCTCAAAGCATTGATGCCAGGTGTTTCTTGGCCTTCCTCTTTTTGTTTTCCCCTGAGGGTTCCAGGTGAGGGCTTGCCTAGTGGTGTCTCATGCAGGCTAGCAGAGGGTGTGGCCTATCCAGCCCCAGCCTTTTTTCATAATTTCTTCATGAGCAGGAAGTTGAATAGTCTGCTGCCATAGATCATTGTTGCTGATGGTGTTTGGACAGTGTATTTGGAGGAATTCCTTAGACAGGTGTTGATGAAGGTCTGGACTTTGTTGGTGGTGGTCACTGTTGTCCTCCAAGTATCTGCTCCAAACAGAAGGACCAATTTTACAGTGGTGTTAAAAAGCCTAATCTTGTTTAGCAGCATTAGGTCCCTGGAGCTCCAGATCTTCTTTAGCTGAATGAAGGCAGTCCTTGCTTTGCTGATTGTTGCTTTGACATCGGTAACTGTGCTGCCTTGCTTGTCTATGACACTGCCAAGGTAGGTGAAGATCTCAACCTCTTCCAGTGCATCCCCCTACAAGAGTGTCTGCAATTGTGCTGGCCGTGTTAGCCTTCAGGATCCTGTTTTTTTTCACTGTGGATTTTGAGGCCAAGATGTTCTGATGTGGCTGCTGCTTTGATGTTCTTCTCTCACATCTGCATATGGCTATGTAAGAGTAGGCCCAAGTCATCTGCAAAGTCCAGGTCACTGAGCTGCATCCAAGTGTCCACTGGATCCCCTTTCTTCTTCTTGCTATGGATGTCTTTATTTCTATGGCCAGCGGGAAGAGAGAAGGTAAGAGCAAAAAACCCCGGTGGACTTCGGTCCTCACTTTGAAGGCATCTATAAGTTGTCCTTCATGGACTATCTTGCAGTTCACACCCTCCTAAGAGTTCCTGATGATTCTTACGAGTTTATCTGGCACACCGTAGTGGTGTAGGAGTTTCCAAAGGGTCTCTCTGTCCATGCATTTGCATGTCTTCTCATAGTCGATGAAATTGACATAGAGGGGGGAGTTCCATTCCACGGACTGCTTAATGATGCTGCGCAGTGTTGCAGTCTGGTCTGGGCAGAATCTATCTTTGCGAAAGCCAGCTTCTTGGTCTTGCAACTGAGCATCAACTTGTTCATCCATTCTGCTCAGGATGACTCTGTTGAACACTGCCTGGGGTTGATAGAAGAGTTATTCCTGTGTAGTTTGCTCAGTTACTCAAGTCAATTTTTCTTTGGTATCTTGATCAGAACCCCCACCCCAAATCTCATTGATTAAGCTACATCCCAGTCTCAGGACTCAGAAGGTGCCAGCAGGCCTTTTCCCCAACACAGGTCATACACCACCGACAAGACAATTAAATCGTTGGAAGAAGTATTTATTTATATACTTTTGTTTAAGATCAAAATATCATTAATCAACATTATAATCATGCAAAACATCTTATGCAAATTACTCTATTAAACCTTTCACTGCACATCCTCAATATACACGGATATATGTACATTTTACATTTTTGTAACCATACATTTTTGACAGGATCCCTTCCTGTCCTGAACCTCCTTTGGACCACACAGGAACTGGTCGTCACCTGTATCCCTATTGGGGGGGCGGTACCCCTGCTTCCTCTGTTCCTTGCACCCATGCTCAGGGTTCCTCCCCCTCTCCAAACATCAATCAGCCACGGGGTGTACCGGGGCGGCCCAGGGCATGAGCCCCGTGACCACCCCAGTAATATGGGCTCCCTACCCCCAATCTGGTGTGTCCATCCACAGGTTGAGTCCAGGACTTCAGGATCCTATCTCTGTTGTTATACCGGGGCCCCACACTTGGGGTCCCCTCTGTTGCTTCAGGTTACTTTAGTCTCTCTTCTTCCGCCTAATATAAGGAGAGGGTGGGTAGGTCAAGATGAAGCCCGAACGTCCGTGCCGCCGCGCCAACAGGAAGAAGGCCGAGCCTTCTTTGGGGGTGCTTTTAAGCCCCCCACTGGCTTGCGGCGGCCCAGACCGGTTCGGCCCGCACGTCGGCCCGACGTTCCTCCCAAGAGGTACTTCTGCTCCCACGCCTTGCGAGGCATGAGAGCGGAAGCCTCGGCCAGCCCGCGCACAACTAGTGCGAGGGTTCGGCCCCGGCGTCCCCGACCCCTAAGGGGCCGCGGTCCCCCCATGTTGGGGGGGTGCTTTTCCACAGGACTCGGAAGGCGCCAGCAGGCCTTTTCCCCAACACAGGTCATACACCAACGACAAGACAATTAAATCGTTGGAAGAAGTATTTATTAATATACTTTTGTTTAAGATCAAAATATCATTAATCAACATTAAAATCATGCAAAACATCTTATGCAAATTACTCTATTAAACCTTTCACTTCACATCCTCAATATACACGGATATATGTACATTTTAAATTTTTGTAACCATACATTTTTGACAGGATCCCTTCCTGTCCTGAACCTCCTTTGGACCACACAGGGACTGGTCGTCACCTGTATCCCTATTGGGGGGGCGGTACCCCTGCTTCCTCTGTTCCTTGCACCCATGCTCAGGGTTCCTCCCCCTCTCCAAACATCAATCAGCCACGGGGTGTACCGGGGCGGCCCAGGGCATGAGCCCCGTGACCACCCCAGTAATATGGGCTCCCTACCCCCAATCTGGTGTGTCCATCCACAGGTTGAGTCCAGGACTTCAGGATCCTATCTCTGTTGTTATACCGGGGCCCCACACTTGGGGTCCCCTCTGTTGCTTCAGGTTACTTTAGTCTCTCTTCTTCCGCCTAATATAAGGAGAGGGTGGGTAGGTCAAGATGAAGCCCGAACGTCCGTGCCGCCGCGCCAACAGGAAGAAGGCCGAGCCTTCTTTGGGGGTGCTTTTAAGCCCCCCACTGGCTTGCGGCGGCCCAGACCGGTTCGGCCCGCACGTCGGCCCGACGTTCCTCCCAAGAGGTACTTCTGCTCCCACGCCTCGCGAGGCATGAGAGCGGAAGCCTCGGCCAGCCCGCGCACAACTAGTGCGAGGGTTCGGCCCCGGCGTCACCGACCCCTAAGGGGCCGCGGTCCCCCCATGTTGGGGGGGTGCTTTTCCACAGGACTCGGAAGGCGCCAGCAGGCCTTTTCCCCAACACAGGTCATACACCAACGACAAGACAATTAAATCGTTGGAAGAAGTATTTATTTATATACTTTTGTTTAAGATCAAAATATCATTAATCAACATTAAAATCATGCAAAACATCTTATGCAAATTACTCTATTAAACCTTTCACTGCACATCCTCAATATACACGGATATATGTACATTTTACATTTTTGTAACCATACATTTTTGACAGGATCCCTTCCTGTCCTGAACCTCCTTTGGACTACACAGGGACTGGTCGTCACCTGTATCCCTAGGGTGGGGGCGGTACCCCTGCTTCCTCTGTTCCTTGCACCCATGATCAGGGTTCCGCCCCCTCTCCAAACACCAATCAGCCAAGGGGTGTACCGGGGCGGCCCAGGGCATGAGCCCCATGACCACCCCAGTAATCTGGGCTCCCTACCCCCAATCTGGTGTGTCCATCCGCAGGTTGAGTCCAGGACTTCAGGATCCTATCTCTGTTGTTATACTGGGGCCCCACACTTGGGGTCCCCTCTGTTGCTTCAGGTTACTTTAGTCTTTCTTCTTCCGCCACGAGGGCGACCAGGGCCCCAAAGGTCCTTCACCCTCCCCACCAGAGAAGAGGCACCTAGCAAAGAACCACATATCGGCTATGAATTGGTCAGTACCAGCATCGGACAAATGAACCAGGTCCCTGTAAAACATTTCCGGCCTTTTTAATTGTCTATGAGGAATGTTCCACAAACGGCCTGGACCAGGGCAGAGTTTTGACATCTCGGCATTGAGTCTCCTAACAGACACATTGATTGTCCTTGGCTTTATACCTGGTCCCCATTTCTTCCGTGGCACCATGTGGGACCAAGCAATGGATGCGTGAGGGAATTGTTTCGCTAGCTGCGTAATTTCTAGAAATATGGCCTCCCTGAGTGCCTTTCGACCTAAGCGTACCAGGTCGTTGCCCCCGAGGTGAATGATGATGAGGTCCAGGGACTGGAGCCCTGCACATCCATGAGCCAGGTCTACCAACTGCTGCAGCTGTTTAATTCCTGTGCCGCCAACCCCGCACCACCTGAAGGCCACGTCTAAGCTTGCCGCCGGATTCGGTTTACGGAGCTGCTGCAACCGGTATGCCGCCCGACGAACAAATGAATGCCCCAATCCCCAAACCACACGAGGAGCCATCTACTGAAATAAAGTAAAATTGCGTGAGAAAAAGGAATAACTCCGAAGACATGACAAATAACCACTTTTTATACCAATTCTGGCCTAACGTAACGTTTATAGCAACTGGATGACCATCTTCCAATGGCTTTCACCTCTGAGATGGCCATGCCAGCCCCCGCTGCCAAGGTGGCCGCGGCAATCCTGAATGAATGGGGGGAGTACCCCCCAGGTTCCACGCCTGCTGACAATAGTGTGATCTTTAACACCTCTGCAAATTGGTAATGTGACAAGCAAGCTCCATTAGCATGTATGAATAGGGCAGCAGAGTTCTCAATGGGGCGTACCTTCAAGTAAGCAGCTAGATTGGCTACAGGACAGATTGTTGACCCATGCGCTGCCCGTAGTATAATCCTCGCACCCTTGCCTAACTGATCAGTTTTTGATTTACGCAGATGAATAGTGGTAGAGTTACTATCGACTGTTACATTGTGCCACTGAAGACCCCCCGCGTGGTCATTCGTGGAGGCACCTATCAATTCCCTTATGCGAAAGGCCCCGTAAAAAGCCACAGTGAAGGCCGCTGTGAATAAGTTAGCCTCAAACTGTGAGAATGTAACCAGGGTGACTGAGCTCACCAATTTTTCCAATAATTGCGGGGTTATGGGCCGCCTGGCGTCTGTTCTGGGAACGTCTGCTCTAGACCACCCCACTAGTGCCTGCTTAATAACAAAGGCATAGAGCTTAGAGTCTTGTCCTCTTAGTTTGGCAAAAAAGCGGATGGCTGACAAGTTGGCTTTCGCGCAAGACACTGGTTTACCCTGGGTCTTTAAATGCTGCAAAAAGGCACAGATTGCTTCTGATGAAAACCAATCTCGTATGTTCACAGATGTCAAGAACCGTCTATAATGCAAGAAAGCCCTTTCATATGCCCCCCTAGTGCGTTTTGCCAATGATGACACTATTAAGGCTGTTAATGCGGGACACCAATCTTCCACAGTGATGTTGGGAACTCCGTCATCTTCTCCACCGCCTGTGGGTGGAACCTCTGAAAATCCTGCATCAATGATCGAGACAAGGCATCAGCTGCATTGTTATTTACCCCTGGAACATGCTTTGCCCGGAATGTGACGTTGAGCTTCAAACACTGCAGCACCAAATGTTTCAGTAATCAAAGTACCCATCTGCAACTAGATTTCTGTCTATTGATACTCTCCACGAAAGCCATGTTGTCTGACCAAAATACTACAGATTTGTCTCTTAATATGTCGCCCCAGACTGATACCGCGACGATGATGGGAAATAATTCCAAGAATGCAATATTTTTAGTGAGTCCTAGGTTAGCCCATTCTCTTGGCCAATCCGCCCTGCACCAGGCGGATCCAAGAATAGCCCCGAACCCCACGCTGCCTGCAGCATCTGTGAATAGACCGAAGGAGGGGCTATCTACTGCCTGGTGATGCCAAATTACCACCCCATTGAAGTCTTGCACTAAAGCATCCCAGACTCTCAAATCTTCTTTTACTTCAGCAGACAGTCTGGTGTGGTGGTGCTTCTCCGTCAATCCCACCATGGACCTAGCTATGGATCTGGAAAAAGGACGGGCCATGGGGATGATTCTCAGGGCGAAATTAAATTGTCCGACCAGGACCTGCAGTTGGTGAAGTGTGACTTTAGTATGGGACAGGACGGTACGGATGGACCCCTTAAAAGCCTGAAGCTTATCTAAAGGAAGGCGACACTCACCCGCCTCTGAGTCAATTTCGATGCCCAGAAAAGTGATGCAAGGGGAGGGGCCCTCTGTTTTGTCCTGCGCAATTGGGACCCCAAATTCCTTGAACATGGTAGTTAGTGTCGGTAAGGCCCATAGGCATTTTTTAGACCTGGGGGGCCCAGGACTAGAAAATCATCCAAGTAATGGATCACGTTATCATGACTGGTACGCCTGGTGAATATCCACTGTAAGGCTGAACTGAACTGCTCAAAATAACTGCAGGACACACTACACCCCATGGGCATACACTTGTCATAAAAGTAGACCCCATTAAACTGAAATCCCAGGAGATGGTAATCTTCAGGGTGGACTGGCAAGAGCCGGAAGGCTGCCTCAATATCTGTTTTTGCTAGCAGTGTACCGCGCCCCAGAACCCTCAGCTTCTCCAGTGCCTGATCAATGGTAGCATAGCGAACTGAGCAGAGGACCGGGTCAATAGCGTCATTTACTGAAGCACCCCTAGGGGCTGACAGGTTATGAATCAACCTGAACTGACCAGGGTCTTTCTTGGGTACTACACCTAAGGGGGAACAGACAAAGGGGGTCATTACGACCTCGGCGGTCTTGGAAAAAAACCGCTGAGGCCGCAGGAGACAGAATACCGCCATTGCCGGCGGTATTCCTGTCTCCCTATAATGACATTTCCGCTGGGCCAGCGGAAAAGTCACATCAACATTGCAGCCGGCTCGTAATAGAGCCGGCGGCAATGCTGATGTGCAGCGGGTGCAGTAGCACCCGTCGCACATTTCACTGCCCGAAATTCGGGCAGTGAAATGCGCGACGGGGCTATGCCTGGGGGCCCCTGCACTGCCCATGCCAAGTGCATGGGCAGTGCAAGGGCCCCCATGGGCACCCCAAGTCCCCTTTCCGCCAGCCTTTCAATGGCGGTGTTTACCGCCATGGACAGGCTGGCGGTCGGGGACTCATAATCCCCAGGGCAGCGGTGCTTGCACCGCTGCTTGGGGATTATGATCCCAGGCAGAAGCCTGGCGGTATAGTGGAGGAGCCGGCGGTATGGCCGTGGCTATTGCGCCACAGTCATAATAGCTGGTGGAACACCGCCAGCCTGTTGGCGGTGTTACCGCCAACTTACCGCCGGCCACCAGGGTCGTAATGACCCCCAAAGTCAGTAGTGGGGGGGACGGGAAAGGACCTGCCAGTCTGCCTAATGTGCGTTCCTTAGCAATTTTTCTCGCAACCACTTCAGGGTTCCTTAACGCAGACAGCAGATTCCTGCAATGCTTTAGGGGGGGGACCCTGGAGGCGGGAATTCTAAAGGCCTGGGAGAAACCTTCGATCAATAGTTTGGCTGAAGCTTTAGCTAGGTAAGCCTTCAACCAGGGAATAAGTGTGTCTAAGTCAATGGGCGAGGGCAGTGATGAATTATACATTGGGCTTACTCCCCTCTTTAACTTTATCCCTCGATCTCTTAAGGCATTTAAACTCAGGGTGGGAAGGATGCCCACAAAATGAACAGGAGTGCCTGAATTTGCACGTCCCGGTGGGGCGTGAACATATCTTTCTGTTGAATGCCCAACATGAGCCTTTTTTGTCATTCGCGTACTGTGCTCGAAAGGGCTGCTTGCTGGGTAACTTGTTATTCACGCACTCCAACCAAACGTTCACCTCCGTCTGGTCCCACCCTATCGCTGGGTCCTCCACCTTTGCCCACCTGAAGTCCCTGTCATATTCTAGCCAAGCATTCCCTCCATACAGATGGTGAGCCTTTAATATTTTGTTCGCATAGCATATCATAGCGATACCAGTTTCCGGCTTTTTCTCTAGCATAACTGACATAAACACATTGTAAATGAACAACCAATTCGTAATGTTCTCCTCAATCTTCTGTCTTTTCTCGCCAAATGAAGAGGCTTTTGCATCCTTTTCTTTTGTTTCTACTTCCCTTCTCTTAGCCCTGACCAGGCTAAAAATATCTACAAATTCCCCTTTCCATATTTTCTCTTTAATCTCGGGAGCCACATGCGCGGCCAACATCCCTGGCCTGGACAGCAAAGTGTCCACCCCTGTCCCCTCAGCAGAAGCAAGTGGTTTTGTGGCACTAACGCCTTGTTCGCTGCCCTTACCATGCTCTTTTTCCACCTGTGGATTCTGAGGGAGCGAGCCCGGTGCCAGGCTGACACAGGGGCTGGCTGTCGTCACCTGCAAAGAAGGAACAGCACGCGCCGTTGCCAAAGCTTCAACCTGGCACTTAAGATCTTGCACTGAACTCTGAAATGAATCGCTAGCCCATGGAGTTGTGGGGGGAGGTGGAGGGGCGGGAGGCGCGCTCAGCTTGGATAACATCTGTGATACTTCCAATAGGGCTTGGGTTGTTGGGTCTTGAGACGCTCCAGGGGGGTTCGTCTCACTCCGCCCGTGCTCTGACGTTGTGCCCCCCACTGGTGTCACCCCCTGGGTACTGTGGGATGCTTGGACGGGTAACCCCTTGGTTGGAGCTGCTAATACTGCTAAAGATCGCCGTATGTCAGCCAGCATGGAATCCACCCCTAATGCTGGGCCCGAAATATCTATCACCTCTCTTGGGTGAGGCACTGGATTAACCCCTGTGAGTGATGTAGGCATGGGGGCTCCCAGGGGGACCGGATCAACTGTAGGAGGTGGAAGGGGGGGGCTGCCTGTGTTGAACTTGTTTGTTGGACCGCTGCGACCTGCTTTTTACTCCTACGTTTGACTGGAGGGAAAGCTGCGCGCGGGGCCACGTGTGTTTGACAAGGGTGGGAAGGCCCTTCCCCGCCATCATCTCCCTCTGAAGGGACATCCCCCCCATCTGAGTCACCGTCACCCAATTTTGCTAGAACTAATTTCAATAGCTGGGCCAACTCTGGGTCAGTTCCCTTCCTCTTACCCAACCTCACCCTAGTGGATGCCATAATTTAAAAGTAAGGTGAGAAACCCAGTGATAAACAAGGGTGCAGCAGCCGCAATACACTTGTAACAGAAAGATACCCTGCAAGTAAATTCTTTCTTAAAAAACAATCACTGAGTTAAATGAAACTTATTCAGGTTTGTAATTATTAACAGTCCTGTAGTACCTGAAATAAAATTGTGTTAATCAACACCAGCAAAATTAACAAACTGGCTGTTCACACTTTTTTTTTTTTTAAACCAATGGCGAAGTCTTTGATGTAAATAACATTCAGATTGAAAAGCATACACAAATAATCACAAATTAGTGAAAGGGAACAAATACGAACGTGCTGCTCAGCAGGTAAATTGTAATGCTACCACAAAGAAATGCTGTAGCAATCGCGACAATCCCTTCTTATCCCTGACTCAAGACCTTGACATGGCTCAATGCACTTATTGCTGTAACGCACGGCTAATAAACCGAGCCACTGGGGATCCCACACCCCACACACGCTTACGCGCCGCAATCAGCGTGTTACTGGCACCCAAGAAAAGGAAATTTCAGCCTCTCACTATTTTCCTCAGGGGGAGAGATGCATCAAACGCCAGGAACGCTTGACTCACATGCAAAAATCAACACCGAAAGTTTCTTGGGGGAACCCCTAAAAGGTGAGCGTGCGCACAGTTAAACACCACTCCTAAGACCGGAGCCCAGTCACCGTGCGCACACTCACCTCTTTCCCACACCGCAAATTGAGCCCCCGAGACCTGCCGCCTGCTCCTTCGTGAACCGAACACTTGGATCCCTCTGAGCGCCTGGAACTCTTCTCCTGCTTGGACCTCGCCGCCTGGAACTCTTCCCTCACGATGAAGCCCGAACGGCCGGGCCGCCGCGCCAACAAGAAGAAGGCCGAGCCTTCTGTGGGGGTGCTTTTAAGCCCCCCACTGGCTTGCGGCGGCCCAGACCGGTTCGGCCCGCACGTCAGCCCGACGTTCCTCCCAAAAGGTACTTCCGCTCCGAGAGCGGAAGCCTCGGCCAGCCCGCGCACCACTAGTGCGAAGGTTCGGCCCCGGCGTCCCCGACCCCTAAGGGACCGCGCTCCCCCCATGTTGGGGGGGGCGCTTTTCCAGTTTCATCTGGTCTCGTTATTGATTATGGAATCTGGGTCCAGCCAGCATATCCATGCTTCGGCATGTGAGCAGAAAATTGTGCTATTCTAAGCAAATGTCATTAGCTGCATGTATAGGTACTGAAACTACAGCTCCAGGGGATGCGGAGCTACAGCACCCCCAAAATAACCATGCTGTAGCTCAGAATGTGAATGAGCAATAAAAAGTGCCTTAAGTGTTGTTTTTACCTTGTCACATTTGCTGTGTGTCCAATGACAGAAATACATTGCTGCTTCTTCTTTTAACATGGGGTTTGGTATTTGCTTTACTGTCATGCGCTTCTCCATCCAACCTGGTTTCTATAATTCTGTTACACAAAAGGATGATGGACGGAATGCTGAAAGTTTTCAAACACTCATCCCCAGTCACAGATCTGGGTTTAATCCATTGTTCCTTTGCTCACCAAACCACAACAGT
This sequence comes from Pleurodeles waltl, assembly GCF_031143425.1. Taxonomy (NCBI): domain Eukaryota; kingdom Metazoa; phylum Chordata; class Amphibia; order Caudata; family Salamandridae; genus Pleurodeles; species Pleurodeles waltl. The sequence continues at coordinate 898,980,022 of NC_090444.1, read as the reverse complement.
TTGGATCCAGCCATATGCAAATCAGTCTTGACCCTGTTCCCCATGGGAACAATCCAGCCCGAACTGCCAGGCCAGGTCCTCCCTGAACCGGAAACAAGCTTCCCAGGACCGGTTTCAGGGTATCACCCTTCATCAGACAGGCTAGCCTGAATCCAGTGGCACAGTGAGCCTTCTCAGGCTAGTCAAACAAACATGTACACGTAGGTTTCTCCATCCTGGCTGAGTTTAACAGGTGGGCTGGAGAAACTGCACAGACCCCAGGGCACTGTCTGAGCAGCAGTGACTGCTGCTCAGACCAACCCTGAGGCAGTTTTTGTGCTATGTATAGCATGAAAGCAGCACCAGGATTGCTCGGGAGCATGTGCTGGCAGCAAATGGAGGGAAGGGGAGTGCGAGGTGGCAGGAGACGGAGAAAGCAGTAAGGTAAGTTTATTTATTTATTTATTTTATTTCACCCCCTCCGTCTTCGTTCCCCGCCTTTTGAGAATTGCGGAGGCTACTGCTGTTAATAGGACCTCATAATGAGGCCTATAAAGCACATTGAAGGGAGGAGGATTCCGATAGGACTTGTGTTCTAAAGCTATAAATTGCTGGGATTTTTATTTCCAGAAACTAAAGATACAAAGCACCTTAAATAGAGAAGTTGCCATAGCGATTTGTGTTTACAGTCTCATCACTGACAGTCCTTACTCACAAGCAACTAAGATTCAGCCTTCCAGGGGTTTATTGTTCCATCAGGTTAATGACCCAAAATGTTAAAAATAGAGAGTCTCGGTATAGAATCCTGGTGCAGACTGGATGAAAAGGCATTTATTTATTTGCAGTATCTGCTGTTCGAGAGGCGCATAATCGTTTAGTTCAATAAAGAAGCTCACAACGTCTAATATTTTCATAGGCCTGGCAGTCAGCAAACACACGCTGCAGTGACCTTTTCAACTGCACCAAAGGTGCAGAGGCTAATGAGCAACTCCAGTCTGTGGGTGGAGTCGCAGATCTTTTTTCTGATTTTTGCCTTGTTCCAGGCAGTTTTACATCCGGCGCTCTGGCCCGCCGTGTTTTTTTTAAGAACCCGACATGGCCCTACATAGGTGTACTAACCATTTCAGTCACATATAGGTAGCTCTAATGCATTCAGGGCTGCAACTGGACTCAACTGTTGGAGGGGGGACGGGGCTACCAAGTCAAACAGGTGAACAGAGATCATTACAACCATTTCAAAATTAGTTATAGGGGTGTCTGCTTTTGTTGTACAGGTTCAATGCATAGTGGTTATTCTGAAAATGATGTGGTAAGTAAGTTCATTTGTAAGTAAACTGTGCCAGCAATATTGTTCACACCATATACTCATATATATACACATCTGTTATAATTTTCAGGGGCTCGGGGGGGTCTCGCTCAAAACATATTAGGATAACGAATAGCAAATGTATGTTAACTTAAATTGGTCCACTCCACCTAGTGCTTTGTGGGAGATCAGATTCTACTTTATGGGACAGTCTACTACAAGTATCAGATTCCAAACACACTGGGTCAGTTGCAGCAACTCAAAAGGACAGAAAAACTGTTTTACCTGCGCATAGTACTTTTATATTATTTGCAGATTAGGATGTTAGTGTAGTTCACAACCCTCTTGATCTTTCTGGAGATGGATCATGTCTGAGCTCGACAACACATAGAATGTTCAATAAGAATTTATTGGTATGTCATGATGCAACTTCCATTAAATATTCTTGGTATTAAAATGCCTGAGTATTCATGAAGCCCAAAACACAACTTTCAAACAACTCTTCTCCACCCAGTTCAAGGACCAACCCCTACATGACCAGTCTCAAAGCTGGTTCCTCATCAGACACTTGTTCATCTTGAGCTTTCAAATACAATGAAATCTCCATTAACACCTATATCAAGACCAGTAGCATCACCAACAACTCCTTAAAACAAAAGATCATCATTCTAAATGACCTCAATATTTCTAACAACAGGCCAATCAGACAGAAGATTCAACTGATTCTGCTTGATACTGATCAATAGCAAATTCCTTTGCAAACTGATTCCAGGAGCTGCTTTCAATGAATTCTCCACATTCCTTGAAGAAAACATAATTCTCTCTAATTGTCAAACTGGCTTCCATCCTGGCAGAGGAACAATACACACCATAATTTCCAACTGAAGACCACAGCTGACAGGAATGTAGATGCCACATACTACTTCTGGGATTGTCTGCAATTCAGTCCACTACTTCACCCAGCTACAGAGGCTAGATTTGTTTAGGTGTTCACTGCCATCAGATATCTGACCGTGGCTGACAAATCACAATTTTATGCCTCTAGTTCATTTTCCACTTCATGTTGGGAAGGCATGTAAAATTGGAATCTTTCACTACTTATTGGTAAATCTTTTGCATTCATTGGGTTATGTATTTATGCTACAATTTTCATAACAATGATCAAATACTCCAGGTTAGATAAGATCTCTTAGGTCAAATATTCAAAATGTTTGCTGCTACGTTATTGTAGTATAAACCTATGTAAAATTTTAAAGATTCCTATTTATAGTAATTGGAAATATGAAAAAGTTTGTGTTACATCTACTCTTTTTCACTACAGCTGAGATTTAAAACATCCATTCCCTTTCACACCTTAATATTTAATTATGTGCTACATTCACTATTGCATACCAATGTTTCAAAAACATTTGAAATATATATCAAGCTAGTGAAAGAGATCACATTTTACAAGTGAATTAGTGGCATAGAAGTTAGCATATGGTGATTAATTAACCTGCATTAAAAAGCCTAATAGAGAAAATAATGCAGAAATGAAAATGTGCATGTTTGAATTTTAGTGAGCCATGTGGCCACCATTCGTATTGTGTACCACCTTTTAACATGGGAGTTTTGCGTTCATATTAAACATAGTACTAATGTGAATTAATATTAAGTTATACTGAAAGTATTAAAAGAATATGAATTAATCGTACTGATATGAATTTTATTATTGTAAATTATATGTATGCAGAAAAATAAATACATGTTTAAATTAGTTCTAACATGTTTTAAATAATGTTTGCAGTTAAATAATTTGCTTTGCATATATGATATGAATTGTAAGGTTAATAGTAGGTTTATTAATGTATTAATGTAAATTTAGTTTTTTTAACTTGACTAGGCCTGAAGTATTATTTTGCTGCAGTAATGATAAATCACGTGTTTATTCTGTCCCCTCTAAGCTGTATTCTTTCCCTAGGTTGTTAATGTAATGTTGAATGTTCTATTTTACTGCAGTAGAAGAGTATGTTTCAAGTTTAGATACATGTTGCAGAATTAGTTCTAGCTGTTGAATGGAGCAGGAAATTCACAGACCTCATGTGAAAAAATATTGGTTTAGTTTATTGTATGTTGTGAGAAAGGAACTGTAAGTAAAACATTATTCGAAAATGTCATATTTCAGTGGAATTACATGATCTCATGAAACAAACAACACACTTTTGCTGAGAAGATTCTTAAAAGTATCAGAATTTGGTGGTGTCATCTGCAGTGATTGGACGTGGAACTGATGCACAGAATGTGCCCATCTGAAGAACCATTGAATGAATTGTGCATATTTTAATTTGGAAAAACTTTAAAACTGAAGTCAGTGGATCACCAGCTCTTCTTAGAATCTTGTCATATTCAGTCTATTCTTACCTTAAAGCTGCTTAAGTTTGCTGTCACATTCTGTTCTCTAAGTACCCTGATGGGTTTTCTCATCATAGTCATAATTTCCCAATGTGGTTTCATTACTAATATACCTCAGTAATTCTGAACTGCTGATTTGTCCTGTGTGCAGCCTGTGTTCTGCATCATCCTAATGCTGCTATCGACTGACGCTAGAAGGCAGAGACCATTCCTGTGGAATCATCCAGTATGCTGTCCCAGGAGGAGAGGTATAACTAATTGTGGTTTCTTGTTTCCTTTTTAGCTTAGTCACTTACACCAGCATATTTTTATAGTGAGTTGCCCTAGTTAGATGATTTTCCAAATGATTTTGTCCTTCTTTATATTTGCTTGGTCCGCATGTGTTAGCCCGTTCCCATACATGCAAGTCCCAATTTTGGTTAGTGTCAGGAATGGCCCAGCCCTGAAATTGATTAATAAAGTTGTATTTTGATGATTTACTGATGTCACCATCATCTGCTTTCAATGTTAAAAATCATGCGTATATTGTATTGATGTGAATCTATATTGTTCTTTCGGAGTGTCTAACAATATTGATGTTTAGCAGATTGAATATTTTCAAACATTTCGGTCAGCCTATGGTTTATGTCTATAACTAAGGGGGTCATTATGACCCCGGGGGTGAGTGTAAATGTGGAGGTAGTACCACCAACAGGCTGGCGGTACATGTGCCACATTGTGAGAATGGCGGGGTGCAGCCAACCCCCACTTCTCCACTCAAAGAGGAATCAGCCGGTGGGCCGTAGATGTAAATTTCCAGCCCGGCGAACGGCATAGTACTGCTAGTGGCATTATGAGCCTGCCTACCACCATGGTTTTCGTGGCGTTAGCAACACCATGAAAACCATGGCAGTAGGCCCTACCGGTGACAGGGAATTCCTTCCCTGTCACCGGTAGGTGGCTCCCTCACCCCCAACACACACCTGACACCCCATCCCCCTCCATCCAAACTCCCTCCCACCCCCTCCGATCCTCCCACTCCTCCTCACCTTCTCCGATCCTCACACTCAACCCCCTTCCCCCATACACGCACACACCTGCAGACACGCACCATGCATACACCCTATCACACACAGTGGCATACATGCATTCATACATGCAACTTCCAAACATACTCACAAACATTCTTACACACAATCACACTGACATGCAGACACGCACTAACTTCACCATTCATACACACATACACTCACACGCATACAACCACGCAAACAACACAACACACACAGACGCATTCACACACGCACTCACACACTCGGACACACACACACACAACACCCCCGTTCCCTGACGGACTTACTTTGGTCAAGGAGGTCTTCCGGCAGGGAACGGGAATGGGCACTGCTACTGCCAGCAGCACCCCGCCAGCTGAACAACGCCAGGCCATATCACAGGTCATGATAGGTGGTAGCAGCGCCAACTTACCACCGTCCACCAGCATGATCGCTGTCGGATTTCCGCCCTTCTTGTGGCGGAAGTCCAGCAATGATCATAATATGGCAGATGGATGGTAGCCGCGGTGATGGTATATTGGAAGCCGTCACCGCAGCGGTAGGTGGTTTTTACTGCCATTGTTGTAATGAGGGCCTTAGTTTTGTCGCACCATTTTTGCGACATTGATTTTGGAATTGTAATAAAGCTTTGAAATTTTATTCAGTTTGGAGTTTGATTTAGTGTTTAAGTTGTTATGGTGTTTAGTATAATTTGTGATATCATGTCATTGATTTGTTATAGAATGATTCTGACTACTACACTTTTCGCCAAGTCCAAAGATTCAGTCGACCTCAATAGGTGAGATTTGTGTTGGTATCTCACCCCGAGCGCTGGTGATTGCAGAGCCCAGAGCTAGAGAGTGGGAATTTTCCGGGGCCCCAGTGCTCCAGCACTAGGATAAACCATACAGTTTTACAGTGTATTCATCTCTGTTTTCCTTACTACTATTTAAACAATGCTGGGCACAATACTGTGGTCTCTGCTGGTGCATGTTTCTTCTATAGCCTTTCTGAGGACGTTTTTAGCTCAATAAGCACTAGTTTCTTCTGTATAATTGGACAGCTGCAGTGTCAATTGGATTTGAGCGATATGTGCTTATGAGTATCTTTAACTGAGCTATGATACTTACCTGGCAGGGGAGACACCATGATCACGAAGGTGGTTCTCCCAGGGTGAGGCTCATCCATTGCACTTCGGATGTGCTGACCCCTGCGATGTCCCCAAATGCGGGATACTCGACTGCATAATTTCTGGTAGTGGGGGACTGCGTTCGCGCTTTCCCCTGATTTTTTTTTTGTGGAGAAGTGTGGCTCAATGGTTAGAGCGGCAGACCCTGAAGCAGAGATCTGGCTCAAGACCAGGGTTCAAGTCCCGCTTCGGCAGGTCTTGGGCTCAATTCCCCTTGACCAGATAATTCTCGCCTCAGTGCCTAATCTAATTCATGGGTCCCACTCTGCAACTCTGGGCAATAGCTTGCTTAATCTCCACAACGGCCCCAACAGCGCTTGGATGCCTGGCTTCACCCTGGGGGTGCTCAGGAGTGGGCCCCTCACAGGGAAAAGCCAGGAGGGGTTCCATAGCGGTATGAGTACAGCACCTTGAGACCCTAACGGGTGAGTAGTGCGCTATACAAGTGCTAATTTACATTTTTATATTATTGTCCTGTGTCATTATGAAGCATAACCTCACAGGGAAAGGAATGCAGAAAAACTACAACATTTAAAAAATAGTATTAGAAAAACTCCTAAAGTGAAATCGCAACATAACACTCTTTTACTTTGAAAATATATTTTATTCTCCCTCTCCTACACTTAGACCTGCAATTGTAGTGGATATTTAAATCATCAGTTTACTATCCACTTTGAAAATTTCACTTTGTTTGATGTAATTAAGGGAAAAGGCTGTGTAATGTCACTTTCAGTGTTATCAGCGTGTCAAAAGCCGCATGGTATCTCTTCCTGTGATGACACCCACAGTTAAAGGACGTATGGTTTTAATTCAAATGCCTCCACTGTATGGTGAAATTGCAACTATGGTGTGCTGCTGGTAGTGCCAAAACCTAAAGTAAACCATTGCCTTGCTGAAATCACACAGAGTGCTGCTCTGTTGCTGAGTTGGGAGTACTCATGAGAAACAACTCATGTTAATGAAAAAGCAGTCAATGGAAGTCAGGTAATAATGGCGCTGAATCAACTGAAAAATAATCAGGCCCATATTTATACATTTGTAGCTCCGCATTTGCGTCATTTTTGGACGCAAAAGTGGCGCAAGTTTACACAATATAGTTGTATTTTGTAAGTTTGCGCCGCTTTTGCGAGCAAAAATGATGCAAATGCGGCGCTAAAAAGTATAAATATGGGTAACAGTCTTTCTCCTTCACGAAGGGGTAAAAACAATCATATGCGGAATGTGTGAAACGCAGAGTGCTTGAGGTGTAAGGGAACAAGAATACTGAAACAGCTCAACATTCTACCACCAATAACCCAATTTAAAATGCAGACACACCATTGATGCTGCCAGCTTCCTGTGTGGTAACTTAACCATTTGAGCTCACACTTGAGGAAGTGATTTCCTAGCTCAGCTCCCACTGTCTTCAAACACAGTACTTGTTAAGTGATTTATTACCTCACATCTGTAAGCAGGTACTTTGTGGCCAAGGTCATTCTCAAGCATTCCGTATGGTTTGCATAATTAGCCATGCGTAAGCCTCTGCACTAGTCTTTTGGCGTGAATGATGTACTGCAGAAGCAGTCTACAAAGATGATGGACAGATTTCCTAATGACCCTTATTTAAATCAAAAGAAGGTGAGGTGTGTTTGCAAGTGTTTGAACTTGATATTTTCAAAAGCTTCCTTTGTGCTGCGAGTGTTTTATCAATTAAAGCCAAAAGCAATCAGAACACACACATATTTGGTTATATAATGATACCCTCCAGTTCAGAACCGTAAGAGTCCACCACCCCTAAAGCACATAAACGTTACTCACCCAGGCGTCAGACCTTTCAACAAGGCGAGGCGTAATGAGGGCCCTCTGCCGTGAAAATGCTGGTCCAACTAGAACTTTGGATAAAAAAGTTTTGACTGAGTTTTCATTTGGGAGGGTTTTATCAGGCCACTAGTATTTTTTTACTAAAAGGTAGAGAGGCATATTTTATAGCTAAACAGAGTTGGCTTATTGGTTGCTCACTGTGACAGACAAAGATCAACTCGGCATAGCTGCACTTATTTATGTCAGGTTGAACACATTTCCACTCGGCATTGTGAACTGTCTCTATTCTTTGCAAAGAGCAATCCACAAGAAGTGCATGAAAGCTGTTTTTTTTCAAAGATAATTTCTTGCTGAGTCTTTGTTGGTAGTGTAAGACCTGGAATCCTTGGTGTAATCTTCACAGTCTTTTTTGCCGGCTTCCCATGTTTTGACTGTGTGCTGGACTTTGTTCTTTGCTGTTTTTGGTATCCTGGGCACTTTACCACTGCTAACCACTGCTAAAGGGCAAGTGCTCTCTGTATGATTGACATATTTAATTTACTAGTAAGTCCCTAGTAAAGTGCACTAGAGGTGCCCAGGGCCTGTAAATCAAATGCTACTAGTGGGCCTGCAGCACTGATTGTGCCACCCACTTGAGCAGCCCTGTGAACATGTCTCAGACCTGTCACTGCAGTGCCTGTGTGTGCAGTTTTAAACTGCCAATTCGACTTTGCAAGTGTACCCACTTGCCAGTTCTAAACCTTCCCTTTTTCTACATGTAAGGCACCCCTAAGGTAGGCCCTAAGTAGCCCAATGGGCAGGGTGCAGTGTATGTTAAAGGTTGGACATGGATGGATGTGTTTTGCATGTCCTAACAGTAAAATACCGCCAAATTTGATTCCCAATGTTGCAAGACCTATCTCTCTCATAGGTTAACATGGGGACTGGCTTTAAATAACTTTTAAATTGTCAGTTTGAAAATGCCACTTTTAGAAAGTGGGCATTTTCTTGCTAAAACCATTCTGGGACTCTGCCTGCTTGTGTATTCCTTGTCTGGGTCAGACTGACAGTTGGGCTGGTTGTGAATCTCCACTAGACAGTGACACAAAGGGAGCTGATGGGTAGCCTGCATATGGGGCTGTCCCTGCCCGCACACAATGCAGTCTCCAACCCACTGGTATGAGTCTGGAACCAGGCTTGCGCAAGGCAGTATCTTGTGAACAACAGAGACTTTCCCTTGAAGTTTCCCTACTTCAAAGGCAGAAAGGGGTATAAGTAGTGGACCCAAACCCCCAGATTATTAGATTACTTCTGGATTCAAGAGGAACCTCTCCGAACGAGAAGAGTTTAAGAGCTAGAAGAGGAGCTCTGCCCCTTTGCCTGTGACTGTGCTTTTCTGGGTTGGCCTGCAGTTGCTGCTTCTGCCTGAAAGAGGACAAAGACCGGACTTTGTGGTATATTCCTGCTTGTGAAGTGTCTCCAAGGGCTTGGACTGAGCCTACCACCTGTTTTGAAATCTCAGGGCCATCAAAGACTTCCTCTGCCAGCACCTGGACTCTCTGCTCAGACTCCTAAGCTGCAAAGTGGTGCCCTATCTAGTCTCTGGGCCCTTGAAAGCTAAAGATGGTAGAACCAAGGTGGAAATCCATGCACAGGAGCTGTGCAAGGAAAATTTCGATACAACGTGGCTGTAAAAACGTACACACCACCTGCTTCCCGGCTGAGAAATCGATGCACTACCTGCATCGTGGCTGGGAATTCAACTTATCACCTGCATCACGGCTGGAAAAACGATGCAACATCCGCTTGCCACTGCTGAAAATGACACAACCCCCACACAGCATGGTTCTCCATCAGCGTGCAGCCGGATTTCGCACTCAACATCGCTGGGCGTCAAAATCAACACAAACCTGCCTGGATCTGAGGTGCCCGTCAAGAAATCGATACATTGCTCTCTTGTAGGAGAGAAAAATGACACATCGGCTACCTGACCGGAGAAGAAATGAAGCACGGCCTCACTTGCTAGTAAGGAATCAATGCATCTCTCACTTTTCCGGCACACGCTCACCTGTGAGGCTTTGTTTTTTATGTAAACCAGGTGCCTTGTGTAGCAACAACATTTCCATTGTGTTCTACAGAGTAAGGCTATTTTTTAAAATTCATAACTTTACTTGTGTAAGTTGGATTTTTGTCATTTTGGTCTTGTTTGATTTAGATAAATATAGGCTATTTTTCTAAACTGGTGTGGTGTCCATTTTGTAGTGTTTTCACTGTAGTACTGTGTGTGTTGGTATAAATACTTTACACATTGCCTTTGAGATAAGCCTGACCGTGTGTGCCAAGCTACCAAGAGAGTGAGCAGGGGTTATCTTAAGTGAGTATCTCCACTGCCCTGACTAGAGTGAGGGTCCCTGCTTGACCAGAGTGCAAACTGACTGCCAACCAGTGACCCCATTTCTAATTGGTAGCATGGCCTAAAAGTATGTGCTGTGCTACTTTCCAACATTGAAACTTTGTGGGTTAAAGAGAGACAGTAAACTGAGACATACTACAAAAGTTGCAGAGGTAGTGTAATGTCCCTGATATTTATCTGCATGCTATCACATCAGTATGGCTTGATCACTTTACTGCTAATCCATGAGTAAGTCACAACTAGAACTGCTGAGAATGGGAAGTCATGTTGAAAGACTAAAGGGCATATTTAAGAAAAGTGGCACCCCTTAGCACCCCTCTAACACCACCATGTGTGCACTGTATTTAAAATATGGCACACCATGGCAGTAGTTAGGGGACTAGCATCAGAATCTTTTATGCTAGTCGGGCGCTTTGCAGGATTAGCGTAAAAAAATTATTTGATTTTAAGCCAGCAAAGAACCCAGAGGCCCATTGTAACCAATGTAAGCCTCCTTTTAATGTCTGCTCTGAGCAGGCGTTAAATGTGCTGAAAAAAATGATGCAAAGAAATCTCTTATATTTCTTGGTGCCATGTTATTGGCCCCCCCTAACAGGCAAATGCCCCCTTTGCATACATTATGCCTGGTGCAGGTATAATGTAGCGCAAAGTGTTACAAAGTGGCACAATGTATGCGTTGCACCACTTTGCAAGTGTGACACAACGTTTTTGGCCCTCTAACGCTACATTATCGTAAAAGAAATTACGCTAATGTGGCATTAGAATGGTGCTAGGAGCTCTTCAATATGCCCCATAGCCCTGCACAACCACTTTTGTCACATACAGAAGAGCAAAGTAGGGGATTAAACCCATTCTCAAACACAACATTAAGTTATTCTGATCCAAGTGTGGTATCCCTTCATATAAAGCCACAGAACTCCAGGCAGTTCACACCTCTCATTGTGAAACAGTGAAGGGAGACTCAGAAAAGGATTCTGCCTTGAATTTCATGATGTTCATCTTCATGGACGCACCCAATCTGAAGAATGGCAAACAGAATTTTCTTCAACATGAAAAGGGACAGATTATTTTCAATCCCTGTGACTCACTCACTCTCTCTTTCATGGCATTTGTCTGCCTACCTTGATCCTCCATTACAACATTAAGCCCCTTCTTGTGCTCTCTGATCTTTCTCTGACTGCCAACAGGCCCAATGTCACCCTGTGTTCCTTTTTCTCTGCTCTTTCTCATGTCTTGTGGTCAAGTACCGGAATGATCTTTCAGCTAGGCTCTGACTGCTTAACAACCATCTTATCTTCTTGAAAGCCTTAAAGACCTGTCTGTCTGTTGCTACATTTCTGAGCCCCTCCACTGAAGACTGGAGGGGCCGGTCATAATGCTTGCCACTCCAAATGCAATAGTAGCTAGCGGGGATTATAGGTCAAGGCCAAGAGATAGATTTCTAACAAAACTGTAGCTCTCTTTTAACACTTTCATCACCCCTTAATATGTTCATTAAGTAAATCATAATTAAAGACCTGCACAGCTGTGTTAAAAAAAATTACAAATATTTCAAATAAGTGATGCTGCTCCTGCATGATCATCTACAAAAATGAGTGCGATAAAGAGGATAATCACAATACTGCATGAGTCCCTGTAATGTATGCATTAGTGAAATGCATGTTTTAATGATCAACTGTCCCATTTTTGATGTGAGTCTCTCTCTCTCTCTAGAAAGAATATTGAGCCAAATGTATTAACTTTGCACCACTGCAAAGCTTGGGAAAGGGAATTACTTTCCAGAGTAAAAAGTATTTTGCGCCAGAAATATGCCCTTTTTTCAAGCAAATTGCACCTTAGCCTGCTTTGCACTACTTTGCATCAATAAGTAGTTAAACAAGGGTATTTGGACATTACAGCACAAGCACCCATTTTTTATGCAAAGCCCCATCTAGTAAGGTAGCCAGATAGGTTTGCATCAAAAAAATAATGCCTTCTTGAAGCAGGCGCAAAGTTAGATAAATGATCCTATTTCTCCTAACATTTCACACACTGCGTGGGTGCTGCATTGTACAGGAAACACATGTCCAATGTATGAAATATTATGAAAATTGCCTAGGTATACGATTATGCACTGGAAGAGTATGCTTCCAGTACAAAACCAAGGCAAGACATCACAAAAACCTTTGTACCATGGTGTAAAGCAGTGCATTGTGCTTGACAGTCTGTTTGTGTGTCAGTTAATAGGATGAGAATAGCAGCAGCCCATTTTTAGGTCGCAGCCTACCAAAGAGTAAAGCTGTCTGGTTCGCTAAAGCCAACTTGTGTACATTCAGAAAGTGCAGCTAAGAATGCATTCTGCCAATTGCTTGCCATTGGCTTTGTGGTTTGTAGCTCACATGTGCTTGCTTTCCATTTGCTGGCTTTCTTTGTTTTAGGCTGTCCAGCTTGAGTTCGGTCCTTCCCTTGCCAAAACCTTATTTACAGAACCCTTTGGAGTACTCCCTTTTTGTAAACAGGCCTGTAAATCTAGTTCTCATCTCGTCACATTTGCTGTGCATTCAAATATCAAGGTCAATTTCCAGGCACTGTCTTCAGAGAGCACGTGTTCACTGTTATTTCTCTGACTTCAAAGAATTTATGTGAAGATCTTGCTCGATAGTTGGGATAATAAAGGCTTTTATTTCTAGCACACAACAACATTTAAATGAACTGTGTATTTTAAAATATATCAAAATTATGAACTCAAAAATCAAGCAAATTTTTTGTTATTTCTGAAGCGGGTTGGAAACAAACTGTTTATCATGATCAAAACAAAGCAATAAAGTAGGTGATGCAATTTCCACACATTATTGTCTGTGCACTGTATAGTTTTATTGGTAAAAGTGCTTGTCTGTTCAAATGCTATTGTCATTTGAATTGAAAATGAGTTGTCTGTAAAGACAGCGTGCTACCACCCCATGAATACTCCACCTTCTGCCACTCCACTCTTCTCTGTACCACTCCACACCACTGCACTCTACTCTGCACCACTTCACTTTACACCACTCCACTCTACGCCACTGCACTCTATGCCACTTCATGCTACGCCTTTTTATTATACCCTGTATGACTCTACTGTATGACAATGCACTCTTCGCCACTCTACTCTAGATCACTGCACTTTTCGCCACTGCACTCTGTAGCACTCCATTCTAGGCCACGCCAATCTACTCCTCACAACTCTTCACTGCTGTACTCTATTACACTTTGCAACACTGCACTCTCCCCACTGCACTCTATGCCAATATACTCTATGCCAACCCACTGTATGCCACTCAATCTACTCTGAATCACTGCACTCTATGCCACTGCACTCTGCACCACTTTACTCTATGTCATTTCACTCTATGCCACTATACAATTGGACTCTACCATGCATCACTCCACTCTATGCCCCTTCACTCTGCTCTGAAACAATCTACGCTAGACCACTGCATTCTATGTCACTGTGCTCTACTCTGTACCATTTCACTATATGCTCCGCACTCTGCCACTTAGCTCGAACTGTACGTCAAAGCACTCTCCACAACTGCACCCTATGTCACTGTGCTCCACCCCACTGCACTCTACCCTACATCAATGTACTGTGCGCCCCTGCTCTCTATGCCACTCTTCTCCACTGCACTCTGACATTCTACTCTGCAACATTGTACTTTCTGCAACTTAACTCTACACCACTCCACTCTGCACTACTCCAATCTATGCCACCGCACTCTATGCCATTGCACTGTACAGCATTATACTCTGCCCTGCACCACTCTATGCAACTCTACTCTGCACCACTCTACACCAGTGCACTCTCTGCCACTTGACTCTACTGTGTGGCATTGTCCTCTTCATCACCCCACTGTATGCCACTCCACACTTTACCACTCTATGCCACTCTACTCTACGCCACTGCACTCTACACCATGGCATTCTACACCACTCTACTCTACTCTAATCTGCTCCATGCCACTCTGCGCCACTCCACTCTATGATGATGCATTTTACGCCACTGAATTCAATGCCACTGCCCTCTACACCACTATACTCTGCAACACTGTACGCCAATGCACTGTACACCAGTTCACTCTACCTCATGTCACTCCAGTGTATGTCACTCTACATGACTCCACACTATACCACTCCAATATACAACACACTCTGCCACTCCACTCTACAACACTGTACTCCACTCTTTGCCATTCTACTCCACAACACTCCATGCCACTCCTATCCATGCCACTAACTGTTGGACATGCTGAACACATATTTGAAATCATAATTTGACATAGGTAGGCAGATGGTCCAGGGAAAAGCAGTCATGGGGCCTGTTATCAAGTTCATAAGTGATTTACCCCAGTTGATGAGGTAACCTGTTGGATGTCTGAAAATTTGTAGAATGTGGGTTATTCACGCTATGGTATTGGGAAGGTCAGTGACATAAAAAAGGATGTCATCAGCATATAGTGATATGCGTTCCTCCCAAGATTCCCCCAGTGTATACTTTTAATCAGTGGGTCTTGTCATACCCATGCTGCCACGGGTTCCAGAGCCAGAGCAAATATCAATGAAGAGAGCAGGCAGCCCTGCCTTGTACCCCGGTGGAGAATGTAGCTGCGGAAGACTGTGCCATTGACCTTAGCGAAGCTGATTAGCTAGGGTTTTTGCTAAGAGTTTTATTTCCACATTGAGGGGGGAGATGGGTCGGTATGAATAACATTTATCTGGGGGCTTCTCAGTCTTGTGGATAACCACTATAGTTGCTTGTCTTTGGTCCTCCGTTAGGAGGCCTCGTGACTGTGCCTCAGTTCCCATTTTAAGTATGTGGGGGTTCTAATTCAGTGATGAGGCGTTTATAGAGCTCAATGGGGAATCCATTGGGACCCTGTGCTTTGCCTGATTACAGGGCACGTAGTGCCTGGCCTGTTTCCTGTGGGTGTTCGTCTGCCTCAAGTAGGAGTCTGTGGGAGTTTTATGTCTGCCAAAAGGGCTGTCACCTCTGAGCAGTGTGTTTTCGAGGAGTAGAGCTCTTCGTAGTAGTCCACAAATGTGTCAGCTATCTCATCTGGATCAGATCTGACCTCCCTCTTGTTGGTGGTAAGTTGGAGGACCCAGCTACATGTCTGATCATGCTTCTGTAGCCAGGCCTGCTTTTGCTTGTTTTATTACCAACATCATAAAGACGTCTGTGGGTCAGAATGTAGGACATTTTGGCATGCTCTTCTGCTAGGTCCCTATATTCCTTTTGCTTAAGTCAAAATGGTGGGTATGGTCCACATCACTCGTTGGTGTGCCTTGCTGTTCCAAGGACAGTATGTCTGCCTCTAGTGTTCGTAAGTAAGGGTTCCTGTCCCCCCATGCAATGGAAGAGTAGGGTTGGCCCTGAACTACTGTTTTGAAGGCCTCCCAGAGTGTGAGGTGTGAAGTGACCGGTCCTTCATTTGTCTCAAAATAGGAGGATGTTGCCAATTTCAAGTCATTAAATAGTGTTTTGTCTCTGAGATGTCAAGCATTGATGGCCCTGAGTCCTTTGGGCCTAGTATGCGTTCTCCAGAGCTCCAACTGCAACTGGGAATGGTCAGAGATTCATCTCACCAGGTAATGTGTATCTGCTCTTTTGGGTTATGTTCACCGTCTGGGTGAATATATAGTCAAGATAGGCTTGGTGTACACCAGACAAGTAAGAATATTGGCATTCTAAAGGGTGGGGGAGATGCCAAATGTCAGTGAGTCCCATCGTTGAGTCGAAGGTTGCTAGTTTGGGGTCTCAAAATACGTGTCGGGCCTGGTTTTGTCTATTCACATCAGCAGATAAGGTAGCGTTAAAGTCTCCACCCATGGTTGGTACTCCGTCAGGTATCTGTAATATTAGGTCCCCTAGACCCGGCAATGTAAGGCACTGGTGTTTCACTGCAGTATATACACCAAGCAAATATTGATGGGGACTCCCCCCAACTGCTTGACGTCTTTCCCCTGAGGGTCTGTTCAGGTCTTGTGTCGGATAAATGGATTTGAGTTTTTCAGGAGAATTCCCACCACCCCTGGAGTAAGTCGTGTAGCTCGCACGTGCAGTCATTGTCTAGCCATGTCTTGTGAAGGCCCTGCACATATTGCCTGAGAGGTGGGTCTCCCATAGCAGCACCACATCCAGGCCATGTTCTTAATGTTTTAAAGTACCATCCCCTTTTCAGTTTGTCTCCCAGTCCGTTTACATTCCATGAGATGATTTTCAGATGAGTATCGGGTCAGGAGTCATGATCCTGTCGTGCTTGTTGGAGATAGATCTGTGTAACCACCAATGTTTGCTTGGCTCTGTGGGGACTGACCCCTCCATCAACCGTCACCACCCTAAACTTGGTAAGTAATATGTCAAACCCCATAACAAGAACCCCCCCCCTGCCACCCTGCTTCATGGTTTTCAAACTACCCATCCATCCCCAGCAAACAAGGTGCCTGTCGCTCTTAAGAATAGTGCAGTAAACTATAACTGGGGGAAGCAGTCATCATGAACCCCAATTGACCACTCATCCCCTCAGTGGATCAAAAATGGGATCCCCTCCAAGTGACATGAACAGCATCAATCAACAGTATTGTGACCCAAGGAAGGCTGTGACATGAATGCTAAATTGCAATTGTAATCATAGAGTGTTTCAGGATTCATCTATTTCTCTAGCTGGACCAGTCCGTTGGCATTATTTACGTGGAAGACCTCCACCACCCCATCAGGGTTCCTTCACGTCTGTTGCAGGTGCTTTTTCCTCCTCGTTGGAGGCCAGCCCTCAAGCCATTACCAGGAGTTTCTAAGTACCAGGTTTTTCCTTCTGCAAGGACCCGTAACTTTGCCAGGAAAATCATCATATATTTCATATACCTCTTTCGGAGTTCCTTCTTGACATCCATAAAGCTGCAGCACCGTTGTTGCACTTTAAGAGTGAAATCTGGATACAGGCTAATTGAGGCATTTTCAAATTTCAGACCGTCTGGAGTAGGGCCTCTCCATCCCTACAGTTGAATATGCGTGCTATGATGGTTCTAGGTGTCGCGCCTGGTTTACGCACTGTCTAGGGCATTGTGTGAGTACATTCTATGGAAAATATTTCGGAGACACCCTTAGGTTGAGGGATGTTCATAATAAAGTTTGCGACAAACAGGTCTGTGGCCAGTTGGCCTGCCTGTTCCGGCACTCCCACAAGGCGTAGATTGTTCCTCCTAGATCTCCCTTCCATTTCTTCTAAGCACGCCAGCATGGAAGCATTTTTCTTCTGAGGGTAGTCACAGTGTCTGAGATTGTCGCCACTGTTTTCTCCATTTCTCGAAGCTGGGCCTTTTCTTTGTTGACATCTCAGCTACCACGGAGTACAGTTTGGGCTCAAGTGTCCCTTTTAGGCTATGAGTGGTGACCATCATTTCTTTGATGGTCGGTTTTGGTGTTTCATGGCTATTGGATGGCTGGCTCTCAGAAATAGAGGCATAGTTTAACTGTGGGGATCTAGTATCTGCCCATCTTGCTCTGTTGGGTTTTTATCCCGTCCCATCATGTTTGGTCTCTGAGTCGCTGTTGCCTCGGGTCACCCTCGTTGTCTCCTTGTGTCGGTGGGAATTGGGTACCAGGCCTTGTCACTCCACAGATTGAGTGGACAACTAACAGAGGTTGAGTTCTGTTGTGAGTGGGGGCTCAGGGCTAGAGTTTGGCAACAAGTGTCTCTATCTGCCCATGGCTGGGGGATGCCCTTACAAATGTCCATGTCCCACACAAATCTATCAAAAGCCCTTTAGGGGGCAAGACTCTACCCTTGTTCCAGGTTGGGTACGGCCTCCACGGACTAGTCAGGCCTCAGGCTGGAAGCAAAACCGCTCTTTTTGGCGGCAGCAGGGCACTCCCCAGTTGTTACTCTGTTGCTGGGGTCAGAGAGGGCAAAGGGGAGTAAGAACCTTTAACCAATGATGGCAGATTTATGGGGAAGGTGGCTCGGGGTCGGGAGCCTTGCTAGATCGCGACCGCCATGATGGGCTGCTACCACACCCCTGTCAAGACTTGAATCCCAGTTTTGTTTCACTGGGCCTCCTGAGTGTGGAGGAATAAGGCATGTATGTATTCAGGTTCCTCAGAGATGATAAACTAGGTATGGTGCATTTTGACAATTTGTAAAGCAAAAGCTAGCAAAATGCTGGTTTTTGTCACCTGTCTTTTGGTCATAGACATCACCCCTCGGTTGTATGGAAATGTTGGAAATTTGCTCATTCTGCAGGATCACTGCAAATGTTTGCCTTCTGTTGCTGCACCCATTTTCATTGTCCATAGGACTCTGTGACTTTACCCTTGCTAACCAATGGTAAAGTGCCTGTGCTCTACCATTTAAATATGGTAAAATTGGCCTACACCTAATTGGTCAATTTAGTTTATATGTACCTCTCTAGTATGTGGTACTATGTGTAACTAGGGCCTGTAAATTAAATGCTACAATTATGCTGCAGCACTCATTGTGCCATACACTAAAGAAACACTGTAAACACATGCCTGTGTGTGCAGTTCTAAACTGACATTTCGCCCTGGTAAAATAAACCTTTTGCCAGGTCTAAATCTTCTGTTTTAATACTTGTAATTCACTCCTGAGGTAGGCCCTAAATGCCATAGGGCGGTGTGCAGGGTACTGAAAAAGTAGGTAATGTATATTTAACCTTTTACATATCCTGGCAGCGAAAACCCCCCCAAAGTCATTTTTCACTGTGGCAAGCCTGGGTCTCCCATAGAAAAGCACTTGGTTACTTCATAACACCTTCTAATGGATAACTTCAGTTTGAGAGCAGCAAGAAACAGGATTCAAAGGCTCATTTGAGTAGTACTTTAAGATCCAACCTAATGGATGTTGCATTTTGTAAGAACGTGAGAGGTGGGTGCGACAAGGAAAGTAGAGTCAGTTGTGTCTGAAAAGGAGCTCAAGGGACTGCTTAGCCGGGAGGACAGAGACAGTCATGCCAGAGGGAAAGAGAAAAGCTCAGCATAGTGCTTCAGCAGAGACACTTGTGTCATTGAAGGCGCTCATAACATTGCTTCAGCCACGAGAACAGAGACGATCATGCCAGAGTGCGGGAGGGGAAGAGAGGGCTCACAAGACACCTCAAACTGTATAACATAGGTGAGAGACAAAAGTTCCAATAGGCTACTTTAGATGAGAGATTAAAGAGAGTTGTCAGAAGACTGCTTTAAGTGGGACAGCTGATGCAAAGAGATATCTCAAGCAACAGTTTCAGCTAGGAAAATAAAGGTGAGAGAGCTCGAGAAACTGTTTCAGGTGGGTCAGACAACAATATGAGGAATCACAAGTGAGCACTTTAGCTAGGAGAGCAGCGGTATCTTTGTCGGAGAGAGAGGACAGGAGACTTCTCCAACAATAAAAATATAGTTATGTGAAAAACAGAATTCAAGTGACTGCATCAACAAAGAGACCCGCCTATCTGTGTTAAGGGAGAACTCAGAAGATTGCTTCGGTTGGAAGAGCAGCCTTATCTGTGTCAACAAAACAGCCTAGGAGACTGCTTCAACTGGGAAAACAGATACAGATGAAAAGCAGAGTTTGTGATGCTATTTGAGTTAGGAGAACAGATACACCAGAGGCAGAAAAGCTGCTGAAGTGCGTATCCCGAGAGCTGGGTTAAGAAAGAGTGAGAGAGTGCTTCAGGGACCTCTTCCTCCAGTTGAGCGGAGACATCTGAATCAGCTAGAGCTCCAGAGACATCTACACCAGTGAAGCTGAGCGAAAGAGTATTGAAATCATTTCTGCAGCTGGAAAGGAGAAGGCAATAGATAGATAGATAGATAGATAGATAGATAGATAGATAGATAGATAGATAGATAGATAGATAGATAGATAGATAGACTTTATTCAGCTGCTTAAAACCATACAACTGCAAAAGCATCCATCAGTATAAAATTCATAAAAAATGTGCAATGTCACAGTTTGTCCAATAGCATAAAATAGTACAATACAAATAAGTATAAATTTACAAGGAATGAATAGATATAACGTATATCATACACATTCAATGCATTAAAAACATTTTTCTCTCCTTAACTTTTTTTATTCTAAGGGCTCCTGACAAAAAGCTTGCCAGTCCATGAGATACCAATGGGTTCAAGAGCATTTGCAGATATATCAGGGCCGGTTTTACTTGCACAAACTGTTTCCCTTTGAGCAGTGGCATTATAAACCGGTGTGGTAAGGTGTCATAATGACCACAGAAAAATATGAAGGCTAGATTATCCTGTAGTGAGAAGTTGCGCATGAACACGAGCCCAGTTCCTCTACTCTGCAATAGCCACTAGGAAAGGCAAAAAGTCAGTGATTCCTCGCCATCAGCACAGCATCATCTGCATACAGGAGTACAAGGATAAGGCTGGGGCCAGCCCCGGGAATGTCCTAACATGGAGCACTTAAAGTGGGCCCGAATTGATTAATGTGAAGGGTAAACAGCAAAAGGAGCTAAAATGCATCCTTGCCTCACCCCTCTTTGAACTCTCACTGGGTCAGTAAGCCTGCCATCAGTATTATACATGACTGAGTCCCATAACTCGTGGTGAAGCTCCATTAAACAAATTAGTATATTCCTATCAATACCTAGATTTCTAAGCTGCTGTAAGAGTTTCGACCGATTCACTGTTCGAAAGCTGAAGTAAGGTCCATAAATGCCAGAACTAGTTTGCCCCTCTTGACTAGTGAGTGCTTCCCAATAATCAGCTGTAAATTGATGAATTGGGCAATGGCCCCCCCTCCCTGCCCTGAACCCGTATTGGAGGCTAGACAGAACATGATTATATTCCAGCCACTCGTTCAGTCTCGCTAAGTCAACCTTCCCCAGGAGTTTCACAGTGGAATCTGTCAGCAAAATTGGCAGATAACATTGGTGCTCCAATCTTGAGCTCTTTTTAAATCTCAGAACTATAGTCAAACCATACCAAAATGGTATAAAGCAGGTGGATCCAATAACATTGAATAGCCTGGTTAGTATTTTTGCCCAAAAAGAAGAGTCTGCCTTGTAAACATCTACAGGGACACTATCCGGGCCTGGAGCTTTATTATTTAACAAAACTACGATCAAATCATATACCTCCTTCTCCTCAATAAATAAAGAAAACTGTTCCCTAAGGGGTCCCTGAGAGGTATTATGAACATCTCCTGGAGTTCCCATAAATAGCCTGAGAATGCCTAATCCACATCACAAGAGAGACTATACAGTCTGTGGCTTCAACCTGGCCCCTATAATCTCCCGGTCCCTCTCTCTTTTTGTTTCTGAGACCCTATAAGCACTGGCCTGTTCACTAACTCCCAAAACTTTGCGCAGTTGTTAAAAACACATATTTGCATAAGGTAATTCCAAGCCTGATTCCTAAGTTCCTTTCTCCGTGCCTCTTTTACAGATTTATTGGTCTTCCTGCAATCCTTTATCCTGGACCTATCTCTTGGGTTTAATTTTAGGGCCATTCTAAAATTTGTATGGGTGTCTGAGAAACTTTTGTCGAACCATTTCTCCCCCTCCAAATTACTGCGTCTCACAGTAACTGTGAGATTTTTCGTGACCTGCAGACAAAGCCTATTAACTTCTTAGCTGCTGGGCCTCCCCCCCCCCCCCAGTGCTGAGCCCTTTTTTGGCTATTTGGGGTAGTTCGCGCTTAGGCCTTCATAACATTTTGTCCACATAAGCTATCCACGCCAAATTTGCATCCTTTTTTTCCAACATCCTAGGGATTCTAATGGTACCCAGAGTTTGTGGTTTTCCCTGTAACTTTTTCCTGCAATATCAGATTTTTTAAAGCAATATACCGTTACGTGTGCTGGACTCTTCCGGTTGCGAGGATATATAGGGCTTGTAGGTTCATCAAGATCCCTAGGTACCCAGAGCCAATAAATGAGCTGCACCTTGCAATGGGTTTTCATTCTATACCGGGTATACAGCAATTCATTTGCTGAAATATAAAGAGTGAAAAATAGGTATCAAGCAAACCTTTGTATTTCCAAAATGTGCATAAGATAAGGTGTTCAGAAGCAGTGGTTATTTGCACATCTCTGACTTCCAGGGTGCCCATACTAGCATGTGAATTACAGGCCATTTCTCAAATAGACGTCTTTTTTACACACTGTCTTACATTTGGAAGGAAAAATGTAGAGAAAGACAAGGGGCAATAACACTTGTTTTGCTATTCTGTGTTCCCCCAAGTCTCCCGATAAAAATGGTACCTCACTTGCGTGGGTAGGCCTAATGCTCGCGACAGGAAACGCAACATGGACACATCACATTTTTACATTGAAATCTGACGTGTTTTTTGCAAAGTGCCTAGCTGTAGATTTTGGCCTCTAGCTCAGCCGGCACCTAGGGAAACCTAGCAAACCTTGGCATTTTTTTAAACTAGACACCTAGGGGAATCGAATATGAGGTGACTTGTGGTGCTCTGACCAGGTTCTGTTACCCAGAATCATTTGCAAACCTCAATATTTGGCTAACAAAACACATTTTCCTCACATTTCGGTGACAGAAAGTTCTGGAATCTGAGAGGAGGCACAAATTTCCTTCCACCCAGCGTTTCCCCAAGTCTCCCGATAAAAATGGTACCTCACTTGCGTGGGTAGGCCTAGCCCCCACTAATGGAAATGGCCCAAAACACAACGTGGACACATCACATTTTTTCACAGAAAACAGAGGTGTTTTTTGCAAAGTGCCTACCTGTAGATTTTGGCCTCTAGCTCAGCCGGCACCTAGGGAAACCTACCAAACCTGTGCATTTTTGAAAACTAGAGACCTAGGGGAATCCAAGATGGGGTGACTTGTGGGGCTCTGACCAGGTTCTGTTACACAGAATCCTTTGCAAACCTCAAAATTTGGCTAAAAAAACACATTTTCCTCACATTTTGGTGACAGAAAGTTCTGGAATCTGAGAGGAGCCACAAATTTCCTTCCACCCTGCGTTCCCCCAAGTCTCCCGATAAAAATGGTACCTCACTTGTGTGGGTAGGCCTGGTGCCCGCGACAGGAATAGATCACACAACGGTCAATGTTGGTCTTTACATGAGGCAGCTGTTGACCCTGGGGTGATCCATTCCTGACGTAGGCACTCGGTGTAGGCACTCAAGTGGGGTAGTGTTTTTATCAGGACAGGTGAGGAATCACTGGGTGGTAGGAATTTTGTGGATCCCAGCATATTCTTGTAGTTTGTGTGACAGAAATGAGAGAAAAATAGAGTTTTTATTCAACATTTCTGCTTTGCAGGGTATTCTGGGTAAGAAAACTTTGGGGAATCCACACAAGACACACCTCTGTTGACTCCCCCGAATGTCTATTTTCCAGAAATGTTTGGTTTAGTGTGTTTCTCTATATGGCCGCCGAGCCCAGGACCAAAAACACAGGTGCCTGCCATACAAAACCAGTTTGTTTTGCGATAGATCATTTTGATGTCTCCACAATACGATTTGGGCGGTGGAATTTGGGGCTGAACTAAATTGGAGAGCTCCCAAGAGAGCACTCTCTCTCTCTGCTTGCCGCCGCATTCACCTACTCTCTGGGTTGGGCTGAACCACTATTACCCAGTTGCACAGACTGCTTGCGAAGGGACAGCAGGACTGTCCTCATCACCTCCCTCATAATTTACTGGAAGAGGAGTTATCAAATGGAACTCTTCCGACTGAAAAATCACTCCCAGAGTCTGCGCCATTGTCCTATCCCTCAGATGCTGTCTCAGTATCTGATGTCTCAGTCACTGATCCTATGTCAGAGCTGTCCTCTATAACCCGAGTGACGGCAGCAGTCATCCATCAATATGCCATCTCTGTTACTGGCTAAACTGTTGCTCTAAAACACTAGCCTACGTAGACAGTCACAAAATCGATAGTGTGTGTGAGATACGTGCAACAGTAGAGGCCACCTTACCTGCGCTTCTTCCCTCAATCAGCACGTTCTTTCAAGACACTCAAAAAACACCTTGTCACATACCATTCGTCACAGTCTTTAGCACCTCCTGCGCCCAGTCCAACAA
The DNA here is from genome assembly GCF_031143425.1 of Pleurodeles waltl. Classification (NCBI taxonomy): domain Eukaryota; kingdom Metazoa; phylum Chordata; class Amphibia; order Caudata; family Salamandridae; genus Pleurodeles; species Pleurodeles waltl. Next base: position 898,955,905 of record NC_090444.1, on the reverse strand, counting down.
TCATTGGTGCTCCCACTCCCTCCTCCTCGGATTCCCTCATTACCACCCAGCAAAAGTGCCCTTCATCTCTCCATAGCCACCCTCCACCCCGCACATACATTTAATTTGTATTATAGCTCAGGTAATGGCTGACTTTACTAATGTACTCAGATATTTACATAAAATACAGATTTGCTCTTTGCAGTAGGCATATAAACCTTCTGCGCTTCTTTATGGCACTAAAACTGCCACTAGACAAGTCTGACCCTTTTGTAGCAGAAACATAATCACAATACTTACTTGACTTTTTTATTGCTGCCTAAAAGCTACAGTTGAAAAGCGTCAGTTGAAGTGTGTGCATTACTTTGAAGACGCAGCTGCAAGACAACTGGTGGCAAATCTATATATATATATATATATATATATATATATATACATATCACTTTTATATGTGGGTCTGGTTTTCCTGGGGGCCGATCGCAGCGCCTAGGGAAACCACACACGTATTGACAAAAGTGATATATATATATATATATATATATATATATTTATCTCTATATATCTATCTATCTACATAGATATATGTATAGATAGATCTATATATATATATATACATATATCTATATATATCTATAGATCTATCTATAGATATATCCATGCAGATAGATATATCTACATAGATATATCTATATATATAGATCTATATTTTTTTTAGTTGTTGTATGGTTTCCTTGGGGGCCAAAATGGCCCCCAGGGAAACCCTACAACAACTAAAAAATATATTGCCCCCACAGGGGGCCGTCCTGCCCACGTTTTCCGAGGGGGCCGACCACCCCCAGGTGAAATCCCTGGTGTCTAGTGGTGTTTCCTGGTCCCCGATCGCAGCACAGCTGCGATCGGGGGCCAGGAAACACTTTCAGAAGGCCTCGTAAGAAAGGGGAGAAAGTTACGTCAGCGCACCGTCACAAAGGGGTGGGTGGGGGGAGAAACGGAAGAGCTTCCGTGTCTCCCAGGGAACAAAAAAAAAATATGTAATCCTCAGGTGCAACGCACCCGAGGATTTATTAACCCCCTCCCTGGTGTCGGCCACTGGTCATGACCCGCACCAGGGGGGTAGTGCGGGCATCGGCCAGTGGCCGACGCCCGCACTTAAAGGGTTAAAAGTGTTCACTACCTCAATTTCTCGAGTGCCCTCGTCCAAACAAACATTAATATCTTGTTCCTTTGTCACTAAAAGATTTTCCATGAAGGATTCTGCTACCACTTTTGCCCACTTAAGCCTTCGTGCCTGATCCTTAGGGGTGATTTCAGAATTCCTTGGGCCAGAGGCAGAAACAACCCCCAACTCCAGCCCACAATCCATTTCCAAAAAGAGGGGTTATGGTCACTAAAGTTCCGCTCTGTCTTCATCTGCAGAACATGATGGGCCAATAGAGCTGAGAAAAAAAATAAAATCACTGCTTGAAACTGGAGGGGCAAAACAACACAGGACACCAGAGATGGCCAATCTGGGGAGCAGGAGCAAGTGAGGGGTAGAAAACCACAATGAATGCTTCAGCTGTCTCCGGAATCCCCCATCCTGTGTGACCTTCAGCAGTTTTGCAGAATGCCCAGCTCAGAGACTGTGACTTTCCAATTGAGGTGGAGACAGCGGTGCTCACTTCCATGGTTTGTTGTTGTCTCTCTGGACTCCTGAGGGTGGTGGATTCCAGAGGCTGGTCAGGGAGCACAAACTCTTCATCTCTGCATGGACACAAGTGTAGGTTTCGGGGTAGTGTCTGAATGTGTCCTATGAAAAAGCTGCCCCTGTGCTAAAATATAAATACCCGTTTGTGTCACCCCATCTTGTTCCATTCTAGCACCTAGATACCCTCTCCGGTGAAATTTACACTCTACAAATATAACAAAATGGCACTTTAAAAAAGTTGGCAAATTCCTGCCTAAACCAAATATGCCTTTCTACCACTGTCCAGTGTCTGTGGTCACCTGCCTGCTAATGGGGCCAGATGTAGGAACCGGTTAGCATGGCGCAAACTGCAAAATTCGCAGTTTGCGCCATGCAAAACGGACATAGCGATGCACATTCCCATTTTGCGAGTCGGTACCGACTCGCAAAATGGGAATGCGACTCGCAAATAGGAAGGGGTGTTCCCCTTCCTATTTGCGAGTCACACCGCGATGCAGAATTGCTTTGTGAGCGCGAACGCGGTCGCAAAGCAATTCGCAGTTAGCACCCATGTGAAGTGGGTGCTAACTCATTCGCAAAAGTTAAGGGGTCCCCATGGGACCCCTTCCACTTTGTGAATGTTGCCAAAAATATTTTTTCAGACCAGGCAGTGGTCCAATGGACCACTGCCTACTCTGAAAAAATGAAACCAAATGGTTTCATTTTCTCGAGGGTATTGCAACTCATTTTCCTATAAGGAAAACGGGCTGCAATACAACAACAAAAAATGCTTTATTAAAAAAGCAGTCACAGACATGGTGGTCTGCTGTCTCCAGCAGGCCACCATCCATGTGAGAGCAGGGAATCGCAAGGGGGTCGCAAATTGCGTCCCACCTCATTAATATTAATGAGGTGGGCCTTTGCGACCCCCTCGCGATTCGCAGATGGTGTCAGGGACACCATTCTGCATATGGTTTTGCGACTCGCAAATTGCGAGTCGCTCCGATTCGCAATTTGCGAGTCGCAAAACCATTTCTTTCTACATCTGGCCCTTGGTTCTCTTGTGATGTGTATCGTTCCCTGACAGAGGACAAAGGACCCGGTGTGAAAAGGTGTGGGTCTTCCAGGAGCTGTGCCCCTACCCTTACTGCACTTAGCCTAGTGTTTGTACCTAGCTCCTTCCTGATTTCAAAAGAAGCCTAACTTGTCACTGGCAAATGCAGCTTACACCTCGGCCTGTCCTTTGTCTCACTAGCCAGGCTGAAGCCAAACCAAGGGGAAAGGGAGGAACTGACCTGAACCATTTTTGGAGACATTGGCAATAAAAGTGGCATCCAAGAACCTGATACCAGAAAGGTACTAGACTTGTGATGATTATAAGAAATACAGACCTTCTATCTGAATATCCGAAAGAAAGACTGAACCTGATTGCCTTGAATCCAGGACCCCAGAAGTAACTCCAAGAGTCAGTTGGGTGACCTATTTGAGTTATAGAGGAAGCAGAAGCTTCCAGAGGATTTTTATGCATCCCAGCTCACCAGACCCAACTGGACCTGACCTAATCACCTCTGATTCCCTCTGTAGGAATGAGTTCTGTCCCTAAGGGCTATCCTCAAGATCCTGGACTGTTGACTGGAGTCAGAGTGTACTTCACCCTTCCTAACTGATGATTTCACCGGACCAGATGCAGAGTTCAGCTGAGACGCCCAGTTCCTCATTGAAGGTGTCACCAGATCCAATGCAGTGCGATGCAGAGCCCACAGAGTCCGCCACGCAACTCCTCACTGAAGGCTTCACTGGATCTGGCACAGAGCGATGCAGCGCTCAGCAGAGCTACACCTCACAGTCCTCGCATCGAAGTCAGAAGATACAACTTCCAGCCGGACTAAGCTGGTCCTCTTCATGGCCTGTGCCCCATTGAAGTCAGCCTGAACTTTTGACTTTGTCCTGGTCCGCATGACAAGATACACACAGCTGGAGCTTTATGCCTTTTTGTGCTTTTTTGAACCTTAAACTTTAAAAATACATAACTCCAGTACTACTGACAAAATGTTTGTTGTTTTTGTTTCATTGTATTTATGAAAAACATAATTTATTTTTCTAAATAGATTTTGCATTTTTTGTGTTGTATTTTTATTTTATTACTGTTTGTATGCTGCACAAATACTTGACACATTGTTTCTAGGTTAAGCCTGAATGCTTTGTGCCAAGCTACCAGAGGGTTTAGCACAGATTTATTTAGAGACTTTAGTAGTTCACCCTGACAAGGATTGTGATTATTTTTTGAAGTGGTATCTCACTGCTTCAGCAAATAATAAAATTTCTTACAGGAAACATATCACATTCATATATTTTGTACATATGCACATTCTATGATTTCTGTCACTGCATCCCAGATCTCACTAGCCATGGTTGGCTTTATGGAGATCATTCGGAACATGATGCTTACCAACTTGTTTGCATCTTTTTTTTTCCAAAAACTTGGAAAACCCTCTTCAGTCAACCCTGCACAGGAACTTATCCTTCTCAATATCTGATGGCCAGTGTTGTTCCTTGAGGTCTGCTGAGGAACATGGCATGTTTGGGTTTTTCTAGTGGTTCAGGATGTCCACAGGCAAAAATCCTGGTTTTTGGTATCTGTGTTTTGGTCACTGATGTCACTCCTAGACTGTACGGAAACATTCTACAACCATATAGTTCAACATCTACACATCCTAAGGTTTCTGTCTCTGAGTGTCAGAACTCACTCACCCTGATCTGTGTTCTCTTATGTCTTTTGAGTGTGGTGTTATCAGACCTTGTTGTATTTTCCATGGGTTACATAAAGCATCCACACACTAGGCACTAGGGAAGGTTTTTGATGAGGAACAATCTATTGGGGATGTCTGCAGTATATGGGTGCCGGTGAGATCTGCATCCATAGAAATCTACCAAACACTGACATTTCTGGAAACAATAGGCACAAGGAAATCCATGCTGTGCAGCAGTGTTCATGAACCTCAATCCATTAGTTATCCAGAATCACCTACAAATTTATTTTAAAGTAGGATTAAACAAATCACAATTTCTGTGAGAAAACACCACAATTACAGACAGATGGCAAAAGTCATACCCTTCAAGGATCCTATATTAATCCCAATAAAAATGGTATGCCACATGCATGGTGGGCCTATTGCACAGGACAGGAAAAGGCTAACATTATGGCCATGTGGAGACCACATTGACACTATATTTACTTCACTTGGTCACAAACCTGGACTGTTCCTATCGTTAGTCATATACACATTGAGAACACTGTTTTATTATTTGCATCATCTGTACTCTTTAATGGGGCACAAACTTTGGTGTGTGAGACTGTTGCTGCCCCAGCAGGAGCCAGGTGTAGTTTGCATTTTTTCTGAACCTGGGAACAAATCGAAACAGCATCTTGGGTCCTTGCTGGGGCACAGACATTTTTGATGTGCGTGTGTGTGAGTGTGTCTGCATCCCTGAAAGGAGCCATCAAATAACCAAACAAAAATCTTCACTTTTCACAGGGTGCAGATATGTGTGTGTGTCAGTCTGCATTCCACCAAGGAGCCAGGCACTGATTGGATTTTTTCGGATGTTAGGGAAACATCCAGCCAGTACCCATGATCCTAGTTGAGGGGCAGACAGCAAGGATCCAGGCAGAGTTTGTATAATTTATTTCTATAAATTAAAATTCAGACAGCATCTGTCCCCTCTGTTGGGCTTACAACTGTGTGTCTGTGCCTCAGAAAAGAGACAGACAGTATTTTCTTGGACTAAAGAAAATCTAAAAGACACAGATAAAAATCCCCTTCTTCTCTCAATGCTTCTTTTGGACAGAGAAGCACTGGGAGACAAAGGAGTTGCCTTTAAATTAATTATATAAAGTGGGGAGTGGATTGGTAGGGACAAGAAACAATCCCAGTCCATCCCCTTCCAACCACGATCTGCTGATTCATGTCTTCTGTTGGTGGTGTGGTACGAGAGGCTAAGAATTGGGCTGACTATCCTTCATCTCTTACCCCTCCATTTCTTTCACCAATAAAAAATGGCTTGTGATTGTGGGCAAGGCTACTAGGTAGTAGCAGAAGGCAGTTAAGGCTCCAGTTAGGCTCTCCCATAGCCCCGCCAATCCGCTCAATCCTTGAATGACCTGGAAATCCCTCCCTGGCCATTCGGGTATGTGTGTGAAGTCTCTTGTGAGGTGGCTTGTAAATGAGTACAAGGCCACTTCTTCAAGGAGTTTGCTGATGCCCATAAAGGATGGAGCACCAGCAAATTATTTCTTCCCAAACCCTAGCCGTTAAGGAGTTTGTCCTCTATGGGAGCACAGATTTTTTTTTAAATGACCTGAGTGGGGTCTTGGTTGCCTTTGACCTATATATACAGCAAATGAGTGTCGTGTGGGCATCCTTATGTACATATACTTCAGTGTGGCAGCCAGTGGGTAAACGGAAGGAGATGTAGGAACATTTCAACCCTTTTGTTTGCTTTTATGACAACTTGAAAGTGTCTTGCACGCCCATGAAAATGCCAAATTTATTTGATTGATTATATCTCCAGGAATCTGTGTGTCTGCTACTGGCATGGAAGATCAGTACTGTATCCCTGGAATAGGAAACCTGAGTGTCCGAGAATAGCATTGCTCTGTGACAGAATATATGACAGGATATGCAGGATATGCAGGTAACTCAGCCCTAGTGGACCATTGCAACTCACACTCATCTTTATTTGTGATCAACCACCACTTGCTTGATTTGTAAAAGAATGAGTGCAAGTGCCCGAAGCTCTGGCGATGAGCCCCAGGTTGGCGCAATTATATATTGTCTCACTGATTACTAAGGCTGCATAGTTTTCAGTTCACAGTCTTCAGTTCACCTCATGCCTCTTTAATCCTCTACCAGACACTCCCTGCCCCATTATCTCACTCTTGCGAGCTCCTGCTTTCTCCCTTTCTCCCTTTGAGACAGGTTTTCTGTCTTTTTCTTCATCCATCTTTTCATTTTGTGTTTTTCCCACTGTTTTGCTTGGTAAATGTCTGATGCGTCAAAACAAGTGCTGATATCCAAAAATAAGCACTGGTGGACTCCACCTGCAACCACCGGTTCAAATTAAGCAGTAGCCACTGGTGAGTACAAGTGTTTTTTCTGAATTACCTAAGGTGGTTTTATGAATTCTTAATTATGAAACATTATGTAGATATTGTCACATTTTATATTAGATGCAGCGGCAGCCGCTGCAAATCTCAAGGGGACCGTGAAAGGGTTAGTGGACATTTCAGTAGCACTGCTGGAGGCATACTGAAACTCAGCATTGTTGATGCATCTGTTCCAGTGGTACAAACAAGTTTGTGGCACTAAGAGTTTTACAGGTGCATAGATTGCTACCACAGCACCGACTTAAATGGTACTGGTATCTACCAATTGGCCCTTTTCTGATCATAGTCTGCTATAAGAACCAATAATTTATTACGTGGCTTTATATAACACAGTAAGACTCAGTGGTATCAGAGTGCATTACGTAGGATTGGTTCCATAACATATCATAAAAGGTGTGTTTCTACAACATAGTGACAAAAGTTAATACCATCATACATGATCTAGGATTGGGATGGAATAGGTATAATGTGTTTTCCTGGAAAGAGAAGAGCGAGGGGAGAAGGGATAAGTGGCACTGTGTTTTGGTAAATCTGAAATCACTAGCAAAGCATCTTAGAGCATAAAATCTGCTGAAAGGAATGCAGCTAAACATTGTCAGTGAACTTGGGTCAATTTGATTACAGGATTTCGTGCCAGATCGAACAATGCTTTCAGAGTTACTTCACTTGTGCGGCTATACATGGAAGTGGTCTTGGAATAGTGGTTTTTCAGCTCATTTTTCAATGATTCAAATGAAATGGTAGTTTGAATGTCTGGAAATCAAAATTCTGGTGGCACTTCCAATGTTCCACATTTATTAATGCCTAGGATTTCAAGAAGGAGAGTGTTTGCGTTTATCAGTTGGTGCAGCCCTCCACAGATTAGAGGATTAGCGGTTCGGTTTGAGGTAGTTTGTGGTGTTCCTGTCCAGTGCCTGGAGCGCTCCCATCAAGTTTTAATATGTTCCTCGATTCACTATAAAACCACTTCAGGGTGAGAAGAATTGATGAGATGCGGTTTTTTTTTTCTGAGCCTGTGACCAGTCTATCACCTGCATGTAATACTGCTTAGAGGGGAGAGGTGACCTATGGGATCCCTATCATTAGTCAGTTGCCACAATCTCATCTCGGCAAAACTAGGCCTGAAAGACATATTTAAAGTCAGGCTTTGGGACGAATTGCTTGACACCTCGTAGAAGCTTGAGTTGGTGTTGGGCTCCTAAAGCAAAATGTCCTCCTCTTGTTGGGCTCCTTTATCAAGATTTCGTCATCATAGTTTTGAAGTACAATCCGTATATTTTAATTTGCATCTATTGCCTTCTGAAGCATTCTTAAAAATAACGTATGTCATTCGCGTTTTGTAAAAGCAGAATTTATGTGACCCTTCAGGGTACTGGAGCTATAGAGGCCGTTTCTATTTGTCATAGTTGGATTCTTGGCAGAGTGCAGAATCCACTGTTTTAGGCAGATCTGGATGCTTCATTTAGATAACATAAAGAACTATATGATACATTTGAAATAAGTTATCATAATTCTTAGGTGATAAAGTTGAATAAGTAGAAAAATGTAAAACCTACATGAAGCAGTCAAGAATGATTTAGCCTTAGGTCACTGATGCATCTTTGATACGTTCACATTCTAACACTTTGGGTTTACTTTGGTTTTGCTTAGTTTTACTTCAAAGTTATGCACTAAGGGCTGGATGTAGCAAGGGTTTGCGAGTCGCAAACGGCGAAAAACGCCGTTTGCGACTCGCAAAAGCCACTTTGCTATGTTGAAATGCATTTTGCGAGTCGGATCCGACTCGCAAAATGCATTTCCGAATCGCAAATAGGAAGGGGTGTTCCCTTCCTATTTGCGATTCGCAATGGTATGCAATTCCATTTGTGACCGCGTATGCGGTCGCAAATGGAGTCGCAGTTACCATCCACTTGAAGTGGATGGTAACCCATTCGCAAACGGGAAGGGGTCCCCATGGGACCCCTTCCCCTTTTGTGAATGGACCCCAAAACATTTTTTCAGGGCAGGGAGTGGTCCAAGGGACCACTCCCTGCCCTGAAAAAACCGAAACAAAAGGTTTCGGATTTTTTTAAATGCAGCTCGTTTTCCCTTAGGGAAAACGGGCTACATTTAAAAAAAAAAAAAAAATGCTTTATTTAAAAGCAGGTCGCTAACATGGAGGCCTGCTGACTACAGCAGGCCTCCATGTTAGCGAGTGCCCATAGTCGGTATGGGGCCGCAATTTGCGACCCACCTCATTAATATTAATGAGGTGGGTCTTTGCGACCCCATACCGACTCGCAGAAGGTGTCTGAGACACCTTTCTGCATGACATTTTGCGACTTGCAAATTGCGAGTCGCTAGTACTCGCAATTTGCAATTCGCAAAATGTCATTTTGCTACATCTGGCCCTAAGTGATCTGACTCTATTTAAGGCACATCCAGAATCCAAAGTAATTCTGTGGTAAAAAGTGCTAAAATCTTAAGGTTAGCAAGACCTTTCTACACTTTTCAAATGTCCACCTGCTTTTTGTAACACAAATATGTCAAATAGTTCAAAAAATACTTACTGAATATGCACCACACCCTTAAACGGTCTGGTCTGAGTAAATTTCCATACTGTAAAATGTGGTGTATTTCCACCAATCAACTTTTACAACACTAATGATCAAATATTCCTCTCAGACGTCAAAGGAAAACTCTACTATTAACTCACACTGAATACCTTTGTCCCCCCTTCATCAGTCAGCGCGAAAATTCAAGTGATGAAAGTGAGCTATACAAATCAAGCGAGTGCCAAGTTGTATGCATAGTTGTCAAACTGTCCCAACATTAATGGCAAATCCTCAAAGTAATGTCATGCAGAAGTCTAAACGTTTTCATAAAAAGACCCAAGGAGAGCCTCTCCTTTTAACTTAAATTCTGCACAGAGGCATGAGGTCCAGGAGACATTTTAAGTCTCGGGAAGGAGGGCTGCGTTGGCCCCCTTCCTCTGTTTTACAGAAATCGGGCCTGGGGGAATGGAGTCCCTGGGCCTTTTAAGGCTCAGGAGGGAGGCCGCATGGGCCCCTGCATTGAAATATCGACCCCTGGGAATGGGGTCTCCAGGGTCTCTTAGAGGCTTGGACAGGAGGACCATTTCCCCTTAACCCTAAATTACCTATCTGACGCCTCTCGGGCCCAGGGGTATTTTTCACTGCACTTTAAAAAATATATTGTAATGAGGATTCACTGATCCTCTATAAGTTTGCAATAAAATATCAAAACAAAACGTTTTTGGAACAAGGCATGGTCCCTCTGAGACTTCACTACCAGGGCAGGTGTCAGGGTATCCCTACCCTGCCCCCTTATTTGTGTTTTTGGTGCTTTGTCAGATGGCTGCAACCACTTCGTGGTTGATGTAGTGGCAGCCAATCAGATCTCAGCCTGACCAGAATTTAAAAAGCCCAAAACTGGGACATTTCTCAAAAACAGAAGATGGACTCTAATTTTATTTCAACCGAGTGCACAGAATGACAGCGCACATCAGCATAGAATTACAGAAGAGGCACTATGAATAGAAATAAAATGCACATTTTAAAGCCAGTGTAATGCTAGTTAATTAAAGTGCTTTCTGAGAGCACCCGATAAGTATCTCTGCTTTGGAACACTTCCCATAATTTTCAGGTGACCCTCTTTAAAAACAAGTTGTTTTTTAGATTGAGAAGCCTTTTTTTCAAACAGGAAGAAAGGGACCCAGAGACTCCAACTTCCTGTTTCTGTACAGCAGGCTCCTCCAGTGCTTTGTTCATCTCCTTGTCACTTTCACTTGGATTTCAAGGTGGCAGGATCACTCTCTTTGTCTCCTTGATCTACCTTTGGATTTAAGGACTTTGTTTTTGTGAAATCACACAAGTGTAAAAACTATTGAATAAGTTTGTTGTTTGTTTAGGCATACACCAGTATTTCTTTGTACTTTAAATTGATTTTACAATTTCTATAGTGGTGGATGGCCTGGAGTTTCAGTATGGGCCTAGTTATTTATTTTGCATTTCATTGATTTTCCATCTTTTGTAAAGGAACATTGTTGCACAGCTCACTACCTTTTCTACATGTTTGTAACATTTGCAATATTATTCTACTATGTGGCCTAGCTATCCAAAGGGCCATCTAGCCAGTAGGCCCAGTACTAGTAGTCATCAGTACATGAAATAAATGTTTCAGTGATATGTATTTTTAAAACTTCACATAGGGTGGGAATGGCATTGGATTACATAAAAAATATTGGCTATTTTTTGCATTTAATTTTTTTTACAAAAAGTGTATATGTTGTGTGATAATGTTTGATGGCATAGGAAGATGTGTGTACTGTTGTTTTGAATATTTTATAGCTAAGTTAATTTTCATGTTTTACATTGCTGAACTGATGTCAGTGTTTTCTTCAGTGTTACCACTGCGCCTCCTTATGGCAAGTGTGTGTGTGTGTATGGGTGTGTTTGTCATTCTCCACCATTTGTCTATGTTCTCCATGCCTGTGGCCAGGGGCCATTTTGTAAAGACTATGTCCACTGGCTTGCATGTGTTCTTGTTCACCATTCCTCCTCGTTCACCGTTGTTGTTTGACCATGTGGCTAGTGGTCATTTTCTGCATCCAGCCAGGTTGTCTTTGCCCTAGGCTTGAATGTGTTCTTCTTTGTTCTCCTTGCAGTTGTTGTTTGACCATGTCAGCCATTTTGTGCATTCAGCCAGTGTTCCTTTGCCATAGGCTTGCATGTGTTCTTTCTTTGTTCCCCATGCCTACCTGTTGTTGTTTGATCATATGGCTGGCAGCCATTTTCTGCATGCATCCCCTGTTCCTTTGCCATAGACTTACAAGTGTTCTTTCTTTGCTTGCCATGCCTCTTTGCTCCTTGTTGTTGTTTGACCATGTGGCTTGCGGCCATTCTGTCCATCCAGCCAGTGTCCCTTTGCCATAGGCTTGCATGTGCCGTTTGTTTGCCATGTCTCTTGCTCCTTCTTTTTGTTTGATCATATGGCTGGCAGACATCTTGTCCATCCATCCAGGGTCCCTTTCCTATAGGCTTGCATGTGTTCTGTATTTGCCAGGCCTCCTTGCTCCTTGTTGTTGTTCGACCATGTCGCGGGCAGCCATTTTGTCCATCCAGCCAGTGTCTGTTTGCCGTAGGTCTGCGTGTGTTCTTTGTTTGCCATGTCTTCTTGCTCCTTCTTGTTGTTTGACCATGTGGCTTGCAGGCATTTTGTCCACCCAGCCAGTAGCCCTTTGCCATAGGCTTGTATGTGTTCTTTGTTTGCTGTGCCTCCTTGATCCTTGTTGTTTGACCATGTGGCTGGCAGCCATTTTATGCATACAGCCAGTGTGTCTTTGCCATAGGCTTACATACAATCATTGTTTATTATTGATCATTTTTTTTTAATTTAAGATTCTATTTTCATTTTTTATTTTTATTTTCTATTTTCTTTTTTCTTTTCTTTTTTCATTCTATCATTTTTTAATTCAATTGTTTATTTCATTTTTTATTTTGATTATTTGTTTTATTTTTATTTTTATTTTTTTATCTATTTTTTTTATTTTAATTGTTAATTTTAATTTTGTCATTGTTTTAATTTCTTGTTTTTTATTTTCATTTTAATTTTAGGTTTTGATTTTTAAAATATTTTTTATTGTGCTATTTTAATTTTATTTAATTCTTCATTTTGCCTTGATCCATCCATCCATATCTATTCCTCCATCCATCCACCAAAGACTCATAGCCGCACTAAAGCATTCGGTTTCTTTAGGTGTATAACAATTACCTTTCCTCCTGGACACCCTGGTTGTGGAGCACTGCAGACAAATCGGCAGCATAAATAATTTTATAAATGATTATTCCATTTCCCCTGGTCTAACTTGCCGCCATAGAATGTTTTAAAGGATTATTCCATTTACCCATGTACCTCTCTCTGACTACCCCAGGTGTCCCCTTTAAAACAGACAGAAATAAAGCAAAGAGCTATATCTGCATGTTGTGCTGCCTGATTTAAAATGAAATCTTATGGCATGGTGGTGTGGTTTGACTTTGTTGTTTGATTAAATTGGCATTTATTACATAAGCGACCAACCGCATTAAGATTACATTTGTCTGTACTAATTTAACCTGCAACAATGCCATATTTCACTAACTACATGTTTTTCTTGCTTGGTTGCTTTTAGGGGCACATGAGAAGAGACATCACATCACCCGCAGTGAGGCCGCCATGGTCATAATTCCATTTTTTTTTTCGCCGGCCTGTTGGCAGTGTTACCGCCACTTCTCCGCCGTCCGCCAGGGTTGTAATGAGGGCCCATGTGTTCTTTTGCTGAGTTGCTGTTAGAAATGGGGTCTCTAATTGGCAGTCAATTTATACCCTGTCCAAGAAGGGACCCTCATGCTAGTCAAGGTGAGGGAGTCACATACCTAAGATAACCCCTGCTCACCCCCTTGGTAGTTTGGCCTAAGAAGTCAAGCTTATCTCAGCAGCAATGTGCAAAGTATTTTTACCCACGCCCACAGTACCACAGTTAAAACACTACATTTATCTGAATAAAACAAGACCAAAATGACAAAAATCCAACACACACAAGTAAAGATATCACGTTTTAAAGTTAAAAAAGAGTTTTAATCCATAAGAATCAATGGATGCGTTGTTTTAGCACAAAATACCTGGTGTGCGTCAAAAATAAAGCCTCGGGCGAAGGTGCGTCAGAAAAGCAAGCGATGCATCGATTCCATACTCACAGGTGAAGTTATGTGTCAATTCTTTCTTCGCCGGGTAAGCAATGCATCAATACTTTCCTTGTAGGGAAAGGATGCATTGATTTCCAGACAGGTAGACTCAGGTCCTTGCTGTGATATTGAAGTTTTAGCACCCAGGGACGATGTTTGGAAAATCCCGACTCAAGGTAATGATAAAGTCATGGGCGGTCATTCTGACCGCGGCGGGCGGCGGTTGCCGCCCTCCATGCGGTTACCGCCGAATGACCGCCCCGCGGTCAAAAGACCGCGGCGGCCATTCCAACTTTCCCGCTGGGCCGGCGGGCGACCGCCAAAAGGCCGCCCGCCGGCCCAGCGGGAAAGCCCCTGCAACGAGGAAGCCGGCTCCGAATGGAGCGGGCGGAGTTGCAGGGGTGAGACGGGTGCAGTGGCACCCGTCGCGATTTTCACTGTCTGCTAAGCAGACAGTGAAAATCTGTATGGGGCCCTGTGAGGGGGCCACACGACACCCGTTCCCGCCATCCTGGTTCTGGCGGTGACAACTGCCAGAAACAGGCTGGCGGGAAGGGGGTCGGAATCCCCGTGGCGGTGCTGCAAGCAGCGCCACCATGGAGGATTCCCTGGGCCAGGGGAAAACCGGCGGGAAACCGCCGGTTCCCCTTCTCTGACCGCAGCTTTACCGCTGCGGTCAGAATAGCCCAGGAAGCACCGCCAGCCTATTGGCGGTGCTTCCGCTGCCCTCCGCCCTGGCGGTCATGGACCGCCAGGGTCGGAATGACCCCCATGGTGAGCTGGCGATGCATCGATTTCTGCAGCCCTGAGGCAGGTACTGCATTGATTTTACAGGCACGAGGCAGGTGCTGCATCGATTTTTCCACTGTGGGGCTCCACTGCGTGGATTTCCCCACAGGTTTTACTAGCTTCTCCTTCCAAGAGCCCTAGGACTGGAGTGGCAACACTTGGCAAATCAGGGAGTCTCAGCAAAACAGTCCAGGTGCTGGCAGATGACGTCTTTGATGTCTCTGAGACTTCTTAACTGGAGTCAAGTTCAGTCCAAGCCCTTGGAAAATCTTAACAACCAGGATACACAGCAAATTCCGGTCTTTGACCTCTTTACGTTAGAAGCAGCAACTGCACTTTCTAAATAATTAAAAGAGTCTAACTCCTTAAAAATCAGTGGCTGTATCTTGATAACACACAATACCTTGGATGCATCAAAAAACTAACGTGATGCAGGCCGCAAAGGAGGTTATGCATTGGAAAAGCAAGCAATGCGTCAATTACTTTCCCGCTGGACTGGCGATGCGTGAATACATTTCCCACCGATTTTGGGATGCGTTGATTCTTTTCCTGTTGGACGGGCGATGTGTGGATTATTTTTCCGCTGGGCTGGGTATGCATTCATTCCTTACTGAGGTGCAGCGCCGTTGAAGAAAATGATGCCCAGGGATGATGCATGGAAAATTCAGATGCATGGCAATCATGGATCTACTCTGAAGCAGGCGATGCATTGATTTTGCAGCTGTGAGACAGGCACTGCGTTGATTTTTCAGCCACAGTGCAGGAGTTCCGTTGATTTTTTCTGGCGCAAAGGCCTCAGTGCGTGGATTATTGCTACAGGTCACCAGCTTCCACTTCCAAGGTCCCAGAGCCTGGATTTGGCACCACTTGGCAAGTCAGGACTCTCAGCAGAAGAGCCCAGGCACTGGCAAATTAAAACTTTAAAATCCTGAGACTTCACAATAGGAGGCAAGTTCAAGCCCTTGGAGAACCTTGGAAAGCAGGATGTAGAAAGCCAAGTGCAGTCCTTTCTCTCCCAGGACAGAAGCAAGCAGAATGGCAGTTTCTCCTACAGCATTTAGCTCTTCTTCCTGGCAGAATGTCCTCGGTACAGAAGGGTTCTAAAGTTGGGGGGTCAGCAGTCCAATACTTATACTCATTTCAGGTTTTGCAGTAGGCAAACTTCAAAGGAAAGTCTTTGTAGTCCACAAGGCCCTGACTCTCCCGGTCCTGGAAGACTCATCAGGATATGCAGGACACATCTCAGCCCCCTTTGTGTGACTGGACTGCTAGAGTGAATTCGCAAACAGCCCAACTGCCAGACTGACCCAGCCATGTATTCCACAGTCAGACAGAGGCACAGAAAGATTAAGCAAGAAAATTCCCACTTTCTAAAAGTGGCATTTTCAAACTTACAATTTAAAAAACAATTCTGCCAACAGATGTATTTTTAAATTGTGAGTTCAGAGACCTCAAACTCCACATCTCTATCTGCTCCCAATGGGAAATTACACCTGAAATATATTTCAAGGCAATCCTCGTGTTATCCTATGGAAGAGATAGTCCTTGCAATTGTGACAACCGAAAGTAGCAGTATTTCACTATAAGGACATGTAAAACACATCAGTGCATGTCCTACCTTTTAAATACACTGCATGGGGATGCCTTGGGCCTACCTTGGGGGTGACTTACATGTAGAAAAGGGAAGGTTTGGGCCTGGCAAGTAGGTGCACTTGCCAGGCCGACATGACAATTTACACCTGCACACACAGACTCTGCAGTGACAGGTCTGAGACATGTTTACAGGGCTACTCATGTGGGTGGCACAATCAGTGCTGCAGGCCCACTAGTAGCATTTGATTTACAGGTACTTTACTAGGGAGTCACTAGTAAATCAAATATGCCAATCATGGATAAACCAATCGGCAATCTAACTTAGACACAGAGCACCTTAGTACTGGTCAGCAGTGGTAAAATGCCCAGAGTCCTATAACCAGCAAAAACTAAATTCAGCACAGGATCAAAAACAGGAGGGCAAGAAAAAAGTACAGGGGAAACCACACCAAGCAGCTGACAGGTCTAACATTAACTATTTGACCCTTCACTCTACCACACTCCACTGTATGGTATTCCACTGTGTCCCACTCCACTGTACGCTAATCCACCGTACGCCACTCCAGTGTATGTCACTCCACTGTACGCCACTTCATTGTACGCTATTCGATTGGACCTCACTCCAACGTAAGCCACGTCACTGTATGCTTTTACACTCTACCCCACACCATTGTACTCCACCAGTAAACACCACTCCATCACACTTGACTTCACTGCACGCTACTCCACTGTAGGGAGCTGTAGGGAGCTTTGTTCTGGGCGCAGTACCCACCCCACTTTTACCTGGTTTTTAGATGAAAGTTCAACTGAAGTGCACTGTGTTCCTGCTAACTAGGTCCCCAGTGCCAGTGTCCCTTCCCTAGTAAATGGTATCCCTGGTACATATGGCATGGGTACTGAAGAGAGCCCCTCAGAGCTGCAGCACAATTTGCGCCACTCTGAGGAACACAGCATCAACCCTATGCAGATTGCCATTGCAAGCTGCGTGACAAGGTGCTCCCAAAATTAAAAACATGACACACAGCCTGTGCGCCATGTCCCCTAAACACTTCATGCAATATATGTAAGACACCCCTCTAGCAGAGTGCATTATATTACATGTGAGGGCATGTCTGCACAATGCTATATCTTTGTTGATTCTCAGACATAGTAAGTGCACAGTGAAGCCATTTTAAATGCTTGTGCTGGACACTGGTCCTTACGAGGTTCTCATCTACATGATTGCTTCTCTGAATCCTGGGATGTTTGATATCAAACATCTCAGAACAATAAACCTCACTGTCCTCAGTGATGGATTTATTAAACAATGGACACAGAAAGCACCTTAGAGGTGCCCCTGAAAACCTACCAACTACTAGTGGTCCTGAGCAGTTCAGCCACCACAGATGCATTTCTGGCCCCCCAAGGTGACATCCAGCACTCTTGTCAGAAGAAAACCTGGACTGGCAGAGATGTGACCTCCTCTCCCAGGCAGGATGGACATTCCAGGGTGGGGAGCTTCAAAGGCCTTGCCACCTTTGTAATGTGACCCAGGTCTCTCCAGATGGTGGAGATGACCACCCCTCTGTTCTGACCACATTTTTTGGTGGCAGCACAGGCAGGTAAATTAGGTAAATTAGGAGGAGTGCCAACTTCATACCAGTCCCACCCCTAAGGTGGTCGAGCTAAAGTGGACACTACTATTTAAATTCCTCCATCTTGCTAGGAAGGAATTAGGCCACTAGGGTTAGGGTTATGCCCACTTCCCAGTGGAAGAGTTCATAAGAAGGGTGTCGTTATCCTCAAGGTGATCAGCCCGTTGGCTATCACCTGGCACTCTCAGTAACACCCCTAAATTGAGTATTTAGGTGGCACCCCTAAACCCTAAGACTCAGATTTTGAAAACCTAAGAACACCGGGACAAAGAAGAGTGGCATCCACAGAAGAGAAGAAGAAGCAGCTGAACTGGAACCAGCCCCTCCGGTCTGCTTGCTGACCTTGAAGCATCCTGCACAAGAAGCCAACTCATCCAGCCTTCAATGAAGACTCAAGTCGCCCGAGGGCACCGGACTTGCCCTGCAACAAGAAACTCCAAGAGAAGGACTGTGCAGCTGCCGGAATCTCAGAAACCTGACACCAGAAGTGATCACTGCATCCGACGTCCATGACCCAAGGAGAAGCCAACCGACGATGCCAATGTGAATCCCCAGCTGCCCAGAGACCAAGTTCAGTGTGATCTCACCCATCTTGGACTCACCCCCGATGTCTGCAGCCTCTGCACGCAGGACCCCTCTCTGACAGGCTTGTGGAGAGAGAAAATCTGACAGCAACAACAACCACTGCACCTCTGACCCCTGACCTCAGCTGAGGTGGGTCACCAATGCCAAGGATGACCCCCGGCTCCTAAGGGCTCAAGTCCACCTGCAGCCTCAACACCCAGGACCCCCTGACCTTGAGTGCTCCTGGACATGAAAACCCGATGCCTAAAGACACCCCTGCATCTGTCTCCCCTGGGCAGAGGAGAAGAGGACAAAATGTGCACCTATGTCCCTGAGCACCCCAAGTCTACTACCTACCTTGTTTGTTGTACCTGACTGGCTTCCTAGCCAGAGCTTGCAGCCTGTCTTCACAAGGACCAACCTCCCATAGGAAACCATTGGGCACCCGCCAGCTTACTGCACCTATGCACCGGGCTGCCCCAGTGCCTCCCAGTATGACCTGTTGGTATAGTTCCGATCAGTGCTTAGTCCTTACTTTAACTCACTGAGATTGGCTTTTAAGTCGTTGTTAACCCTGTGTCTGCTGAACAGTTTTTTTCCTCCTTAGGATAACATTGAGAGAACTTTGTAAATTGCACTGTCTATTTTTGAAACTGCAAAGTATTTATGCTTTAAAGACTACTTACCTGATTAGGAAGTTCTTGGGTATGAAACATATATAAAAAGAATTGTTGTTTTTCAAAATTGGTCTCTGATTTATTCTTTGAATGTGTGTCTCATTTATTGCCTCTGTGAGTACAACAAATGCTTAGAACTACACTCTGATAAGCCTAACTGCTTGTCCACACTACCACAAATAGGACACTAGTTCTCTCTACTTTTGCCTCTGCAATTGCAATTGGGGATCCACTGGACTCTGCACAGAGTACTTAATTTCAATGCTCTATGTAGAGAGCCAGATTCCTAAATCCACTGTACACTATTACACTCTATGCCACTCCCCTGTACAAAACTGTGCTCTACGCCACTCTACTCTATGCTATTACTCTGCACACAACTCCACTCTATGCCAGTCCACTCTATACTATTAAACTGTATGCAACTTCACTCTACGTCTCTTCAGTTTACACCACTTCACTGCATGCCACTCTGCTAAATGCTGCTCCAGTACATGCTATTCCACTCTATACCATACCACTGTATGCCACTCTGCTCTATGCTATTCCACTGTATGCCACTCCACTGTGTGCTACTCCACACTATGCCACTCCAGTGTTTTCAACTCCACTCTACCCTACTCCAATCTATGCTATTCAATTGGATGCCACTCCACTGGACACATCTCCACTGTATGCTATTGCACCCTATCTCACTCCAGTGTACACCCTTCCAGTCCACACCATTTTACTGTAAGCCACTGCACTGTATGCTCCTCTACTATGCGCTATTCCAGACTATGGCACTCTACTGTAAACCAATCTATGCTACTCTAATCTAAGCTATTACACTTTATGCCACTCCAATGTAGATACTACACTGTATGCACCCCAGTGTACTCACCTCTACTCCATATAATTCTAGAAAACTCTACTACACTCTATGCCACACTATCAGACTCTATTGGACTCGATCCCTGTACACTCCATTTTCCAACTCTGCACTCAACTCTATGACCATACACTCTATTGTACAACACCCTACTCCACTGTACAACAGTTTCCCTCACTGTGCTACACAGCACTCCACTCTACTGTATAAGAAGACACTACAATTAATAACAGTTTCCTCAACTCTACGCTATGCCAGTTCCATGTATGCCTCCCACTCTATGCTAATCCACTGTACCCCACTCCACTCTAAGCTATTCTACTGTATGGCCCTCAATTCTACGCTATTACACTGTATGCAACTTCAATCTTTGCCTCTCTACTGTGTGGTATTCCACTCTACCCCACTCCACTGTTTGCCACTCCACTAAATGCTACTGCACTCTCCCCCACTCCACAAACCACCACTGCAGTCTAAACCACTTTGCAGTATGCCACTTCAGTGTGCGATACTACACTATATGCTATTACACTTTACACCACTTCACTATACACTACTATACCATACTCTTTTACACTGTACGTCACTCCACTGTACGTCACCCCAGTCTATGCTACTCTACTCTGTGCTTTTCCACTTATGTCACTCCACTGTACACTACTCCACTCTACACAACCACAATGTACTCTCCTCCACTCTATATACCTCTAATCTACAAAACTCTACTACACACTATGGCCCTCATTATGACTTCGGGGGGCTTTTCCTAAGACTGCCGAAGCCATGGGTGCCAGAAGACTACCATATTACGAGTACTGAAGGATTTCCACCACAATTTGGGTGGAAATCCTCCAATAGTTTTTCTGGCGGTCAGAGGCACATGGGTGGTTCCACCATTGGCCTGCCCCGCCAAAAGGACTCCACCAGCCGATTTATGATCTGTAATAGGGCCTGGCGGTGTCCTGATGGTGGGGCGCTGCCGGAGGTGGAAGCCTTTGATCCCGTTCCCTGCCGGACGACCTCCTTGCCAGACAAGGTAAGCCAATCGTCCGACAGGGGAGGAGGGTGGGAGGGTGGAGGGTGTTGTGTGTGCGTGTGTGAGTGAGTGGGTGTTGTCTGCGTGTGTGAATCTAAGTGTGTCTGCGTGTGTGTATGGGTGTTTGAATGCGTGTTTGAATGCATGGGTGTTTGAATGTGTGTGTGTATGGGTCTTTGAATGCGTATTTGAATGCATGTGTGTATGGGTGTTTGAATGTGTGTATGGGTGCATGTGAGTGAATGCGAGTATGAATGCGTGTGAGTGATTGTGTGTATGGATGCATGTGAGTGACTGTGCATATCTTAATGCGTGTGAGTGAATGCATGTATGGATGCGTGTAAGTGAATGCGTGTATGTAAGTGTTGGTGAATGAGTGTATGCGGGGTGCATGTGAGTGTGCTTGTATGTGGGGAGAGAGGGTGGGTGGGGTGGACTATACTGGAAGGGAAGGGGGTGCTGAACTAGAAGGGAAGAAGGGAGGGTGTTCTGGTATGGAAGGGGGTGACAGGTATTGGGATTTCAGGGGGAGAGTTAGTTGTCTGCCGGTGACCGGAAAGAGATTTCCTGTCACTGGTAGCCTTTCCGACAGGGTTTTCGTGGCGGTACTACCGCTGTGGGAATCCTGGTGGAAAGCCGACCCCCCACACTTATAATGTGGTGGTTTTCGGACCACTAGGGTCATAATGAGGGCCTTTGTCATTCTACTAGACTCTACTTCACTCTATCCCAGTACTCTCCACTGTCCAAATTTGCACTCAACTCTAGACCTGTACAATATTCCACTGTACGCTATTCCACTCTATGCTACTCCACTTTACAGTAATCCACTACAGTGTACACAAATCCAGTGTATACTACTCCACTGTCTGACACTCTCCTTCACTCTATAAAGCTCCATTTTATAACAGTCTACTACACTTCATGGCTCTCTATTCCCATACACTCCACTGTCCAACTCTATACTCCACTCTATGACTGTACACTCTAATGTACACTCTATTCCACTGAGCAACACTTTCCTATATGACACAGCACTCCACTCTACTGTACGAGACCCTACTCCAAAACAGTTGCTACCTACGCTACTCTAGTACAGTCCACTCCATGCCACTCTGTTCTATGACATACACCAATGCACATTTTGTACTTTACTTCACACTACCTTATACCACTCCAATCAACTCTACTCCACTGTATGAGACTTTACCTCATTCTACACTACTATTTAACAATCCACTCTATGCAGCTCCTCACTATGGGAGTCATTATAAGTTCAGCGGTCGCAGAACCGCCATATTGGTGGAGGTGGTTGTACCGCCAACAGGCTGGCGGAAAAGACTGCCAAATTTTGACCTTGGCGGTCTTCCCAACATAATAAAGTCAATCCACCACCGGCATGGCCAGTGTGGTCAGGCCACCACGGATGACGGCAGCCACCTTCAGGCCGGCAGACAGCATGTTCCTGCCAGACAGATTATGAGGCTGGACAGCACCAAGGTTTCTGCCACGGTGAAACCACGACAGAAACCATGGTGGAAATCAGCCCTATAAAAGGAGACACCAACCTTCGGGAACACATACCAGTCTGGAGCCGCCATGGTGCCTGAACTACACCTCTTCCCTCTGCTCCTGCTTGCCCAATGACTCCGGAACCAGTGACAACGGCGATGACACCAACCATGAGTGCATACACCTTCCTGTCACTGTTGCAAAATGCCAATGCACCTACGCGCACACAACATACAAACCCAGGAAGGCTGTCGAGGGCAACACTCACACGTAACTTCACACTTACACGCACATAAACACACATACATACATGCAAATACACAGTGCACACACAATACGGCCATCACACGCACACACATATGCCAAAAACACACACCAACCTTAAGATGCACAGCAGCGGCATGGTCACACACAACACACAACACCACCAAATTACACAACTACACCACAACCGCAACACCACAAAACACTGTTAAGCACCAACAATACACACCTCCACCTGACAAATCATATATACACCACAACGTAACACCGGAGAACATACACAAACCCCGCAAACACACATCACAACGGATCTGACATACCAATCCCCACACACACACTGGCCCACAACACAGCAAATAACACATGTCAACGCAAACAACACACAATACCACAACATGTCCCCAACATACACATGCCCATCACACAACACACCCATCACTGGGGAACAAATGCCATGCACACAACCACACATGCAGCCCAGACACACCTGGTAGCACAACACCACTCACACACAAATGCTTACACACAAACAATGTAAGCCATGACCAAAATGCCCTAAGTAAAGAAATGCAGGACAAAGATGTAACCTTGAAACCAACAGGATAGTTCTGTGATATATTAAATATAAAATATATTTAAGGCAATGTCCAAGGCCAGAGGCCAGTCCAATAATCACAAGTGCAACATGCACACTATGCACATGTGTGCAACTTGTCTCCTGACTGCCATGTAACCTCCCCAGTTTGGGGCATTAAGGTGGCAGGCAGGCACCTCAGGGATTGAGGTGGGGGGAATTTCAACTTAGGCTTGGGTGGGTGATCCTTGGGCTTGGGTTGGGAGGGGGGACTTAGGTCGAGGCTTCGGTGAGGGCTGGGAACTCTTCAGAGGGGTCAACTTTTTGGTGGGCGAGGAGCATGGGAACTTGCAGGGGTGGCATGGGAGGTCCTGGAGGAGGAAGGGCTAGACTTGGGAGGGACACAGACCGTCTACGGGTATCACAGGGTGGGAGAGTAGTAGGGAAAGGGGACAACTCAGAGAGGAAAACTTCTTACTGACACAGGTACGGTCATGGCAAAAGGGTTTGGGAATGGAGGGAGAGGTAGTGGTTATAAGAGGTGTCTTGGTAGATGTTGTGGGTGCATGTGTGTGCGAGGTGGGTTGTGGGTGTCTGTTGTGTGGCTGAGTGTAAGCATTTATGTGTCTTGAGAGGCGTGGGATGGAGGTGCAGGGAGATGCCATGGTGGATGGGTGACTGTCTGTGGGGCTAGTGACTGCAGCCATGGTGGATGTGCTGCATGTAAGTGTGTCTGTAGTTGTGATGGCTGCAGATGTGGTGACTGGGGTGGATGTCTGAGGGTCTGCTGTTGTGATGACTGTGGGTAAAATAGGTGTTGTGGCTATATCATTGAATGTTGATGTGGTGACTGCAGGTATGTCAGGTGTAGTGTCTGTGGTGCTGGGGGTCAGGGCAGGTAGTGATTGTTGCTGTGTCTGCAGGTGTGTGTTGAAGTGTGTGCATGCCATTGGTGGGTCTTGTGGTGCATGTGTTTGTCAGCGCTACCTTTGGATGTTGAGGTGGATGTATGCTTGTCTGTCTGTGTGCTTTGGCTGGGTCCGGGTAGAGGGGATGGGTTTGGGAAGAGGAAGGTGGAGGTGGAGAGGAAAGGAAGACAAATGGTGACTGGCTGCCCTCAGTGTGGAGGCCAGAGCCTGAAAGGATTTCTGCAGGCCAGCCAGTGCACAGTGAATGCCCTCAGGAATGCATTACTCTGCTGGACTTGAGTTGATAGTCCCTGGATGGCATTTATGATGGTTGACAGATCCACAGAGATCCACCCCAGGTGGCCAATAACATCCTCACTGAGGGCAGCAGAGCTGACAGGGGCAGAGGTGCCTGTGGTGAAGGAGACGCCCACCCTCGAGGGTGAGCGGGCACGTACAACTGGTTGGGGAGCTACAGGGTGGGCGGTTGTAGAGGGGTGGTGGACAAAGATGGTGCTTGGGTGGTCCCAGAAGGGTCCGCCACCACCAGGAAGTGTCCACAGGAGGAGGCTTCCGAAGATGATGAAGATCCGGTCTCCCCCGTGGCACTCCCCTCGCCCTCCTGGCCACTGGGCCCCTCGCTGTCGGTGGTCTCAGCACTCCGGGTCCTGTGGCCAGCAGCATCCTTTGCCTGCTGATGCTGATACACACAAATAGAGAGGGAGGGAGAGGTACAGCAGGAGCGAGAGAGGGTCATCACATTCTTTACATACAAACATGAAAACATGCAGAACTGTGGGAATACATCTCCTGGCTAGGGTATCCCATATGGAACACCACATATCCTATTTCATGGCACAACATGTCACTTCTATCTATCCCTTAATGTCCTGGCTCTCACCGATATCATAATCCATGAAAGGTACCACAACTGGAGCCTTCCATCAATTCACCTGGAAACCTATGTCAGCATGCACATCATGCCCTTGCTAAAACTGAAAAGCTGTCCTAATCCTGGTCATATGTCTCCTATCAACATTAGGAACAGCACTTAACAGTTAATACAACATTATGCATGTTCATATTCAACTCCTGACCTGTCCATGTCCATTATTAATGCACCATGCAAGTTAAGACAACTCTATTGACTAACTACACGGCACCTGCCATTGTAATCACATGCCTAGCTAAACCCTCTGTACAGATCTTACACTATGGATACAATCCCTGAAGACGCAACATGTGGCAGCCCCATTTAGGTGCCATCTGAATCTTAGAATACATGTCTGGAGAACAGCTAAATCACTACATGTATCAAATCCTAGAGGCTTTGGTGCAGTAACCATACACAGATACTCCACATCACACCACACATGCATTTATGCCAATAGTGGCCAACCTAGCACACATGATACATCCACTGACAATCACAGACAGCAGAATAACAACAACTAAACAAAGGACAGCCAACTAACACCCATTATGGCAACTTATTGAACACGTGACATGCAGATACAGAGTTACAACATATCAAGATGAGTGAACCCACATCACTCACACCAATCCTGACATGTGAAAACCAGTTCCTAGGTCCACACAACACACATATTCCACTGAACAGACATGTACACATGATGCAGACATTGGCACTGCACTTACAACATATGCCACAACAACAACAACACCTTTATGAGAAATAGTACAGGCAAGGCATTACATCTCGAAGTATGAAGTGAGGCTAAATCAATGCCTGTCCAATCTGACCACATCAGCTAGGCTAAGGGAAACAAGGATTGTCCCAATCCACTAGATCTGACCCTAAGTAACCATTGTGACATGATGTAGGCGGATAATACCATATGTTTCACTTGAATAGGTAGGCCAATGGCAGATATTGCATGGACATTGCACTTTGTCTAAGGGTACGAATGCCCAATTACTTACCTCCTCTGAAACAAAGGCATTGGGATAATAGTTAATCGCCTACATTTACATGAAAAAGCATCTTACGCCCAAATATACAATATCAGATACCCATAACTGGATGTCCTTCAATTACAACCTTTACATACCCCATAGTATGCATATGAAGGGACAATGGGGATAGCACCACAAACCCATATGTACAGTCCAATTCTGCCCATACCTATTGACTCAATGAGACACCAGACTCACATGGAGTGAATACATGTATCAGGGCAAACGGTAACTATGCCCTATACCACATATGTCAGGCACTCTGAAGCAAATACAGATGATGTACAGAAATGGGAGTGATCTGCCACCACAGAGCTACATATTCATATATTCTGAATCATGGACGAGGAATTACTGGACAGGCATGCTGGTACAGCAGCTCACATACATATATATATGGTTGGGTGGAGTCACACGTGGCACTGTCAATTGTACATCTCCACATGCAGACATAGCTGTATCTTGACACAGGTGATCTAAACATACACATGCAAATCAAATCAAATCAAATCATTAACATTTATAAAGTGCGCTACTCACCTGTGCGGGTCTCAAGGCGCTAGGGGAAAAAGGGGGGGGTTATCGCTGTTCGAACAGCCAGGTCTTTAGGAGTCTCCGGAAAGCGGAGTGGTCCTGGCTGGTCCTGAGGCTGGTGGGGAGGGAGTTCCAGGTCTTGGCCGCCAGGAAGGAGAAAGATCTCCCACCCGCCGTGGAGTGGCGGATGCGAGGGACAGCAGCGAGTGCGAGGCCAGAGGAGCGGAGGAGGCGGGTGGGGACGTAGAAGCTGAGGCGTCTGTTGAGGTATTCCGGTCCCTTGTCGTAGAGGTCTTTGTGTGCGTGGGTGAGAAGTCGGAAGGTGATCCTTTTGCTGACAGGGAGCCAATGCAGGTGTCTCAGGTGTGCGGAGATGTGGCTGCTGCGGGGTATGTCGAGGATGAGGCGGGCCGAGGCGTTTTGAATGCGTTGCAGGCGATTTTGGAGTTTGGCTGTGGTCCCGGCGTAGAGGGTGTTGCCGTAGTCCAGGCGGCTCGTGACGAGGGCGTGGGTCACGGTGTTTCTGGTGTCGGCGGGGATCCAGTGGAAGATCTTGCGGAGCATGCGGAGGGTGAGGAAGCAGGCGGAGGACACGGCGTTGACTTGCTTGGTCATGGTGAGAAGAGGGTCCAAGATGAAGCCGAGGTTGCAGGCGTGGTCTGTGGGGGTTGGTGCGGTGCCGAGGGCCGTGGGCCACCAGGAGTCGTCCCAGGCGGACGGGGTGTTGCCGAGGATGAGGACTTCCGTTTTTTCAGAGTTCAGCTTTAGGCGGCTGAGCCTCATCCAATCTGCGACGTCCTTCATACCCTCTTGTAGGTTGGTCTTGGCGCTGGCGGGGTCCTTGGTGAGGGAGAGTATAAGTTGGGTGTCGTCGGCGTAGGAGGTGATGATGATGTCGTGCTTGCGTACGATGTTGGCGAGGGGGCTCATGTAGACATTGAAGAGTGTCGGGCTGAGTGATGAGCCTTGGGGTACGCCGCAGATGATCTCGGTGGGTTCTGAGCGAAACGGATGGAGGTAAACTCTTTGGGAACGGTTTGAGAGGAAGGAGGCGATCCAGTCCAGGGCTTGGCCTTGGAGCCCGGTGGAGCGGAGGCGGGTGATTAGGGTGCGGTGACAGACGGTGTCAAAGGCAGCCGAGAGGTCGAGCAGAATGAGGGCGACTGTTTCACCGTTGTCCATCAGGGTTCTGATGTCGTCAGTGACTGAGATGAGGGCAGTTTCAGTGCTGTGGTTGGTTCGGAATCCGGTTTGTGAGGGGTCGAGCAGGTTGTTGTCTTCCAGGAAGGTGGTCAGCTGTTTGTTGACGGTCTTCTCTATTACTTTGGCTGGGAAAGGCAGAAGAGAGATGGGGCGGAAGTTTTTTAGGTCGCTCGGTTCAGCCGTAGGTTTCTTTAGTAGGGCGTTGACTTCGGCGTGTTTCCAGCATTCGGGGAAGGTAGCAGAAGAAAAAGAAGAGTTGATGACGGTCTGGAGGTGCGGGGCGATGATGTCGTCGGCTTTGTTAAAGATGAAGTGCGGGCAGGGGTCCGAAGGGGTGCCGGAGTGGATAGAGTTCATGATGGATTTGGTTTCTTCCATGTTGATGTGGGACCAGTTGTTGAGGGTGATGGCCGTGGATGCCGGTTCGGTGGTGTATGGATGGGTCTGGTGTCCAAAGCTGTCGTGGAGGTCGCTAATCTTGCGATGGAAGAAAGTGGCGAGGGATTCGCACAGATCCTGTGAGGGTGTGGCGGCGTTGGCGTTGGCGCTGGGGTTGGAGAACTCCTTGACGATGCTGAAGAGTTCTCTGCGGTTGTGTCTGTTTTTGTCCAGTCTGTCGGTGAAAAAGTTCCTCTTGGCAGCGCGGATCAGGTGGTGGTGTTCGCGGGTAGCGTTCTTGAGGGCGGTCATGTTGTCAGCGGTGCGGTCCTTGCGCCAGGCTTTCTCAAGGGCGCGACAAGTTTTCTTTGATTCTTTGAGGGTGTCAGAGAACCAGAGAGGTTTTTTGGTGTTGGTCTGTCGATGCGTGCGTTTGAGGGGAGCAAGGATGTCTGCGCAGTTGGAGATCCAGTTTGTGAGGTTGAGGGCTGCGTCGTTGGGGTCGGTGGTGAGGGTGGGTTGGTTGGCGGCGAGTGCGGAGAAGAGTTGCTCTTCGGGGATCTTGTTCCACTGTCAACGAGGGATGGGTTGGGTGCGGAGGTGGCGGGTCTCGCGTCAGAATGTGAAGTGGACGCAGCTGTGGTCGGTCCAGTGTAGGGCGGAGGCGTGGCTGAAGAAGACGTGTTTGCTGGCGGAGAAGATGGGGTCAAGCGTGTGTCTGGCGATGTGGGTGGCGGTGTTCACCAGTTGTTTGAGGCCGAGGTTGGCGAGGTTGTCGAGCAGGGTGGTGGTGTTGGGGTCGTTGTTTTGTTCCAGATGGAAGTTGAGGTCACCTAGGAGGATGTAGTCCGGCGAGGCGAGGGCGTGCGGGGAGATGAAGTCGGTGATGGCGTCGCTGAAAGGGGCACGTGGCCCGGGAGGACGGTAGACGAGGGATCCTCTGAGGGTGGTCCTCGGATCGGTGCGAATCTGAAAATGCAGGTGTTCAGCGGCGAGAGGGGTGTCTTCGGTGGAGGTGGTGACGCTGATGGAGTCTTTGAAGACAATGGCGATACCTCCTCCTACCTGGTTGGTGCGGTCTTTTCTGGAGATCTTGTAGCCTTCGGGGATGGCAGTGGCGATGTCAGGGGCCGAGGAGGCGTTCATCCAGGTCTCCGTGATGAAGGCGACGTCCGGTGCTATGGAGTCCAGGAGGTCCCAGAGTTCAATGGCGTGTTTGTGGATGGAGCGAGCGTTGACTAGGATGCACTTGAGGTGGTTGATGGCGCGTGGGCTTGTGGTCGTGGTTGTTGCGTGGTGGAAGGTGCGTTTGCAGGAGTTGCAGGCGAAGGGTCCATGGGTGCGTTTGGGGTGAGCTTGGAAGCAGGTGTTGGAGCGTCCTGGGTTGAGGGCGTGGACGGTGGTGGGGTCGTAGCGGGTCAGCGGGGCTTGGGGGAGCTGGGGACCAGGGGTCGTGGCGCTGGGCGCGGGCCAGGCGCGGACGGGCGCGGACGGGCGCAGACGGGCTTGCCTCTGGTGCGCCTCCATATGAGGTAGGGGGGGTCAGGTAGGGGCGAATGGGAGCTGGGGGGTGGGGGCGGGGGCGTGCAGGAGGTCGCAGCGGGAAAGCGCGAGGGAGGGGTGACAGGTAGAGTGAGAAGAGCTGGGGGAGGGGGGTTTAAGGGTGGAGGGGGGTGAGTGTTAGGAGGTTTAGGAGATAAGGGAGAAAGATAGGAGTAGGGTTGAGAAGATAGGGGGGGGGGGGTTGTGGAGGTGGGTGAGGGTGAGAGGTAGAGTGAGAGGATAGGAAGATAGGTAATAGAAGGGGTGAGGGAGGGGGGGAGAGATAGAGAAATAGATAGAGAAAATAGATAGGGAAATCGATAGATAGGGAAGTAGATAGAGAGATAGGAAGATAGGAGGAGGTGGAGAGTGAGGGAGTTAGATAGTGGGATAGAGAGATAGGTAGATAGGAGGAGTGAGGGAGGTAGATAGTGAACGGGTTAGATAGGAGAGATAGAGAGGGGGATGCGAGGGGGATGCGAGTGCGAGTGCAATAGCCTATGGCCAAACCTCCATCTCTTAGACAGGCAACTGGTACTATGTAATCCCAGTGGTCAACATAGATGTAGCACCTCCTATTAGCAGCTGCTAAAGTGTGACAGGAAGCACCAAACTATCAGAGCAAAGTACATGGTTTTAGTAAGAACTTACTCTCTTGCAGCTGCTGTGCTGCTCTCAAATGCCCATCCACCTTGGAGTAGGCCCCCGCCAAAATGCAGGCCATTAGAAGGGTCTGGGTCCAGATACCCATCCTCTTAGCACATATGCCTACACAACATGCCATCTGCATGCATCTATACCCACACCAGTGGACATGCCCGATGCAATGTCACACACAACATCAATCACACAGGGCTAAGGCATAGGACTCACCTGCTCCTCTGGTGCCCCATATAGCTATTCATACAGGGGTAGGATCTCATCCACCAACCTCTCAAGTTCTTCCGGAGTGAAGGCAGGGGCCCTATCACATGCAGGATATGGCATTAGAGCTCCCAGAGGCAGTATACAGCAGCTCAGGTCGTAAGGTCTTGGTGGCAACAGTGTCAGGAGTCAAGTGAGTCATACTGCAGAAAATGGCAGTCACTGCCGCCACGTACAGGGCCTTCACCGCTGGCAGACATCGCCATTGACCCTAGTCCACCAAAGGAAGCAATGTCACCCAATGGCAAGTTGTACAGCAGTTGCGTCCGCCTACTGCCATGATTACTTTCGCCGGTGGACTTAGGTCACTTTCAACTGTCCATTACAGTAGGTCAGACGCCTGCCATTTTGGGCACATTTTATCGAAGGATGTGCTTATTAATCCGAGTCATTCACCTATTCCACCAAAAGAACTGTAGATGCGTATGTAGTACCATAATGTATGTGCAACATAATGGTCATATATTTATCAAATGATGTGATGAGGGAGTATATATGGTAAGAACTGTGTAAAGCTACTCTGAGATACATAGGCCACTGGTAGATACTGGTAGGTTACAAGACGTATATGTGATTAGGGCAGGACAGCTACATCTTACAAACATGTACACAAACATTAGTTTCATATGTACATTCCCATTCACATGTTAGCCAATGTGCAGCAATGATGCTAGAATCAGTACATATCTATGAGCTGCACTGCATCCTCAGCAGATGTTAGGTGTCAAGTAATATACAATGTGTAAATGATGTGTGCGTACTGCATAACTCACTATATTTACTTCTCTCTACATAGTAATGCACCCATGAGGAGAGTGAAACAACCACCAGTGTACCGTCCACTAATAGACCTGGAAACCATGGAGGACAGGCATGTCATCCAGACATATCCACTGAATCGTATTACCATAATGGATCTTTGTACACAATTGGAGCCAGATCTGATGCCTGCAATCCCTATGGCATACCTCCCATCGCTCAAATCTTGTCATTGCTACACTTCCTGGCCACAGGATCCTTTCAGAATACTGTCGCCTTAACAGCAGGGATGTCTCAGCCCATGTTCAGTCTGGTGTTGAAGGATGTACTTTGTGCATTGTTGAAACACCTGGACAGCTACATCAACGTCAGCATAGTGCAGATTTGGCCTATGTGAAGGCAGACTTTTATGATATGGGACCCATTCCTCATGTGGTCGGAGATATTGATGGCACTCATGTAGTCCTGGTCCTTCCCAGTGCCAATGAACAGGTGTAAAGGAACAGGAAGAACTACCCCTCTTCCGGTTCCTTTACACCTGTTCAATTGTTGTATGTGGGGCTTCCTCGATTGTGATGACAGGAGACTCACAGACACACACCACAATGCAAACTTACCAAGCAGCCAGGCCTTCTGTTTGTAGTTGTGACATTAGATGTGGGGCATTGCTGTTCCGCATGATGTAGGAAGCATATACAGATCCTGGAAACTTGGCTGTGACTTGTGAGATGTATTGGTCTACCAGATACACCACCTGCACGTTGATTGAGCCCCACATACAACAATTGAGTTGTTCGACCACTGTGGACACAGGTGACTCCAGCCATCCAAATCGTCCTTGGCTGTTGACACCAGTGAGGTACCCAGCCTCACCAGGGGAACTCCATTACTATGAGGCCCATGGGAAGACAAGGCATGTAATCAAACAAACATTTGGACTCCTGAAAGCAAGATTCAGGTGCCTGGACCTATCTGGAGGAGCCCTCCTCTATTTGCCTCAAAAGGTATGCAAATAATCGTTGCCTGCTGCATGCTCCACAATCTAGCCCTGAGACATCAGATACCATTGATTGCAAATGAGGGGGAGGCAGCTAGACCTGTGGGTGGAAATGCTGATATGGCAGGTGACTCTGGGGCAGATCTGATCAATCAGTACTTCAACTGACATACAAATGTATGAAGTGGACCTTTTGATGTGTTGAATGTGTACAACTTGAAGTGGATGGCTGCCATTACACCTCCTGACGTGCTTCATCAGTGGGGGAGTCATAAGCTCCAATGCTTAAGTGTGAGTTGTGGATGTAGACTGATAGATTGTAAAGTGTACAGTACATTATATTCTGCTTTGTCATGTACAGTTACATCATATCCTAACATACACTTCTGTAATGGACTACTCAGTATTGAGCTATGTGTTTGGCATTCTCCTATCCTCTGTTCCTTCCACTCACTGATATAGCCATTACCTGTTTGCCTCTGCAAACTAGGCTTGAGGTATTCATTGACGTTAGGCAATGGCAATTGCTGCCAGCTTGAGAGGTGTACCAGATGGATAGCTGGTAATATGGATGTAGGTACAGTGGGTGGTACCTTGTTAGTACTTCCTCCATTCAAGTCGGGTTGTGATTGCTTAACCCTTTCCTATTTTCACTATGGTTGGGAGGGATGTGTCAGTTGTAGTTAGTGGCTCATGTGTGATTTTTGCATCATGGCATGTGCCTTCGCAGCGGGTGGGGTACTTAGTGATGAGCTTGGGACCTAGCTGTATTTATATACTGACGTTGTAGTCCAAGGTGCAGGTAAACGTATACTGACAAAGGTGAGTGACAATCCTACTGGAATGGGGCGTATGTTAGTGTATTGTTTAAGTACTGTGTTCCTTTGTCATGATCTTTGTGTGTTCCATGGGATATGTGAATGTGTAACTATGGTAAGGTTATCTGAAGAGCATTGGTGATGCATAGGTCCAATCTGGTTTCCCCTGCTTAGTAGGTCATCTACCATGGGCATAACCTTTATTACCTGTAAATGTGCTTAGTGTGCCACCATGCCTTCCATCCTGATGGTACTCTGTCATGCTCTAATTTCTCTGGATTTCAATCTCTCTGACATCTGTCCAGTGACATTTGTGTTGTCTGAGGGAGCCTCCCATTCTGATGGCTATTACAGTGCCTGTTCAATTCAGGGGGGTATTACCAGACCACAGTTGGCAAGCATGACAATTGTTGTTGTATCATTAAAAAGCATATACAGTAGCTGTGTCCAATGTCATTTATTGTGCATTTCAGATTAGAAAAAGTCAATTTAAAAGAGAACAAATAAACAAAAATGTGATGAGTGAAGTCATGGTAGATGGATTCATCAGAATAGCTGCTACAACAGTTGTTTACAGAGGTCCTGTGTCCTTGTACCATGGGAAATTGGAGTAATTTCTCAAAACAGTCAACAGGGTTTCTCTGTGGCAGTGGGTTTGGTCTTGGCATCTGCTCCAGCCGGATGTCTGGGTGGACGTCCACGTTTGCAGGGTGGTTCTTCAGCTACAGAGGGAGGGGTATCTGAGGCATCTGGTACCCCTGCCAGGACTTCCATTTCACTAGCTGCCACTGATGTAGATGCGGCAGATGTTACGTTGCTAGTGGAAGGTGCCTGATGGTGTGTTGAGAAACCACGCAG
This sequence comes from Pleurodeles waltl, assembly GCF_031143425.1. Taxonomy (NCBI): domain Eukaryota; kingdom Metazoa; phylum Chordata; class Amphibia; order Caudata; family Salamandridae; genus Pleurodeles; species Pleurodeles waltl. Next base: position 898,921,959 of record NC_090444.1, on the reverse strand, counting down.
GGTGGTGTTGTTGTCCCTCAGCCCCCTTCAATGGAAGCCATGGAGGCATTATATGCCTTCCACTGCTGTATGACTTCCTGGTGGTATTCCCACTGCAGCCTTTGATTTTCCACCAATATGGCGATAATTTGTCCCATCCAGTCCTGGGAACTTTGGAATGCTCCCAAAACGTGGGAGATGGTTTCCTGGTCAGTGGAGTCCCTTGTAGGCCCCATCCTCTGGGCCACAGCATCCCTCCCACGCACCCTGCCCCCAGGTGCTGGTGCCCCTGGCACGGTGTGCCCACTCCCACCACTCCCAGTGGTAGCAGGACCATAATTGTCTGGAGTGTCAAGGTTCGTCTTAGGTCCCTGTACTGTGGGGCACACATCGATTGAACAGCCCTTGGAACACAGGTTTGGGGGCGAATGGTTAGCTGTGATTTGGATGCCCCAGGGGTGGGAGGGGTTGATGTGGGCAGGGTGAGGCAGGGAGTCATTGACTGACGAGGTGTTCCAGATGGACCAGGTTGTTCGTCACTGTCCAGACATCCAGGCGTTTTTCCTCACTTGAGCCTTCATCCTGTGGGGAACTGGCAATCTCTGGTATCCTCTCCATGGTGACAATGGCAGGGTTACCTGTGGAGGGAGTGAGACACAGAGTTGAGTTTAGAAAGTGTGTTTGGTTACCTCTTTGTGAGATGCAGACAGTGGCTTCACATGATTGCCTGCAATGACATTGACAGATGCTGCACAGCATACCTTTGTTGTACAGACAACTCTGTGGCTTGATTTCCATACTCCATGTTGGGTGCTGTTATTCAGGTTTGGTACATATTGCACAGCGGATGGGTTCTGGTTTTGTCTGATACTTGACATGACTGTTGAGCACTGTTACCTACTGAATAGTTAGGCTTGCTAGATGTCACACATTATAGCTGCACATTCCACGATGGTGTCCTAGTGGGAACACAGTATGTGAGTATGCAAGGGTAATAGACCTGTCTCTGGATGTTGTGCAGGTGTATGGAGTCTGCCACCTTACTTTCCAACCCATGGTCAGTCTATTTCAGGCTTGGGGATATGGATCAGTGGGCATTAGGAATGGTCACTGAGCTGTAGGTGTGTTTTGCTTTAGTTGCTATTGTGAGTGTGCCATTGCATTGCTGTCATTGCTATGTACTGGTTGTCACTAGAACAATCTAGATGGTATTGCCCATACTTTAGATGTACTACATGTATTACATGTGATGGGTTGTGCACATGCCAGGTTTTCACAGTGATGGGTTAGTGCATTTTCGGAGTCGTAGTGATATAATTAGCCAGTAGTTGATGTGTCTTTGCCAAGGGCTGAGTGGGCAGTTGGGCTGAGTGGGGAGGTGGAATGTAGGAGAGGGTCATTAGGTGATTCAGTGGTAGGTGCAGTAGGACATTCAGTTAATTAGGGAGTATCTGGGTTGTGAGGATGCATGAAGGACAAGACAAATGTGTGACATGGATATTGTGGGTACCTACCAGACTCCAGTCCCCCAGGTATTCCAGTCAGGCCCTCTCGGCTTGCAGTATCTCCAAGCCCTTCTCCTCCCAAGATGTGAATTGTGGGGGAGGAGGTGGATGCTCACTGCCGGTCTTCTGCAGGGTGATGTGGTAGCGTGATGCCATGGAAAGCACCTTCCACGTAGGTTGTTCCACCTCTTCCTGATGTCGTCCCTTGTGCAATGATGGCTGCCTACTGAATTTACCCTGTCTACTATCCTTTGCAACAGCTCCATTTTCCTAGCAATTGATGTTTGCTGGATATGTGCTTCAAACATGTGTGGCTCTACACTGACGATTTCATCCACCATGACCCTCAACTCGTCAGTGACACGTGGGTGTTTATGTGGGGACATGGTAGTGGTTGTGTAAATAGTGTGTGGGGGTGTTCTGAGTGTAAGGGTGCAGTGTTGGGTGATTGGTGAGGTGTGGGTGCTGCGTGTGAGTGTATGACGCCTGTTGTGTGCTCGTTATGTGTGTGTAAAGTGTTAGTTATGCTGGTGTGTGGTGTGTGCTGAGTGTGACGTGTATGTGTGTCTATAGTGTAAGGGTGCTATCTCAATATAATTGCCTGCTCTCTGTGTCTCTGAATGGCATTTTGGGTTGTTGGGTTGTGTGGGGGTGTGTTATATAGTGTAGTGTGTAGGTGTGTTGGGTGTGTGGATGTGTGTCAAGTGTGGGGTACTCAAACTATCCAGTGTGGTGTTGTGTTCTGACAGTAGAGAGTTGTGAGCTCAGCGGTTCACACCACCAATGATTTTCCACCATGGAAGAATCGCTGTGGTGATTTGTGCCTCATAATCTGGTTGGTGGATTTTTGTCGGTCTGGCGGTGCTGATGGTGGAACCACCTCTTTTCCGGCATCCAGTGTCCAGGCGGTTTCATATTTTTGGCTGTTTTTTGGCGGTGTTCACAGTGTGACTCTTCATACGGTGGTCTTTTGGCGGCTACCGCTGCAGTGGTCTTGCCAAAAATACGCCAATCTTGTATTGAGGTCCTATGTCGCTCCACTCTAGTCATCTCCACTTTATTGCACTCTACAATACCCAAGGCTATGACTCTAGACTGTACGACACTCTCCTTCACTGTATTGTACTAAACTACACTCCATTTTACCAAACTTCAATCATTGCCACTCCATACTGTGATTTTAAACACATATTTATTAAAAAATAAAAACCATTGAAATACAATGAAAAAACAAATGTTTAAGGATATTTTATAGTGACAAATGCCATATGTATTCCTTCAATACAAACCCAACTTAAAATACCCAAACATTAAAAATTGTGAAGGTATACTTATCAAGTCAATTTATAATTTACGCACTACCTTCAAGTTATCATAGGTCACGCACCTCCGAACAGTCTTGTCACCTCACTCACCACACTACATTAATTATGTTATGACTTTTCTATGCACTGTTTAAACCCTTGCATACTGTATCACTTATAGCATGTGAAATCATAGCAATCATAAGAGCACTTATAAACTCTACGGTTACATTATTTGTCACAACACAGTGCATGGTAGAGTGGCAAGGCATAGTTATAGTTGTCTGGTTAGCGAGCTGAAAAGAGTGTGTAATGAGGTCTGCTACTTATAATAATTTAAAGATGGTGAATAAATTGTAAATGAAAGCTATTAACTACAACCTTCCAATTTTTAAAGTTTGTGTAGTTTAAACTTGGTTTGTATGGGGAAAATACGTTTTTCTAACTATAATTTACGCACTACCTTCAAGTTATCATAGGTCACGCACCTCCGAACAGTCTTGTCACCTCACTCACCACACTACATTAATTATGTTATGACTTTTCTATGCACTGTTTAAACCCTTGCATACTGTATCACTTATAGCATGTGAAATCATAGCAATCATAAGAGCACTTATAAACTCTACAGTTACATTATTTGTCACAACACAGTGCATGGTAGAGTGGCAAGGCATAGTTATAGTTGTCTGGTTAGCGAGCTGAAAAGAGTGTGTAATGAGGTCTGCTACTTATAATAATTTAAAGATGGTGAATAAATTGTAAATGAAAGCTATTAACTACAACTTTCCAATTTTTAAAGTTTGTGTAGTTTATCTTGGTTTGTATGGGGAAAATACGTTTTTCTAACTATAATTAAGCTCTAACCTTTGGTTAATTCATTGAAAAAAAAGATCTCTCTCTCTCTCTCTCTCTAATATGCATATATATATATATATATATATATATATATATATATATATATATATATATATATATATATCTATATATCTATATATAGATATATAGATATATTTATATATATAGAGAGAGGTATATATAAAACCTGGTGGCAGTCACCATTAGGTAGTTATAGTTAGGTAGTTAGGACCTCGTTTCTATAGAAAGAGCTTTTTTTGTGTTTTTGTTTTGCTAATAACTTTGATGCCGTTTGATGAATCTTCACGAAAATTTCCAAGAAAGTAAAACGCTCACTTCAGCTGCTGTATGGAAAGTTTTGGGGTGTTCCATCAAGTTGAGTAAGAGGAAAAGATGGGTGGTGGGGCAAAACACATTTTCCCCATTTATTTTTCCATACAGATTTTGAACAGTGATAGCGCCAAAACCACTGGACGAAATCCGTTCAATAGTTTTTGAGAAATTGAAGGAAATCCAAATTTGTATATATATAGGGACGCAAAGGATTCACAAACCTCCCTATCTTGTGCTGAGATCTGATTGGCTTCCGCCACTTCAACAAGGAAGTGTTATCAGCCATGTTGGGTCTTGGCTGAAGCTGAGTCCCACAAAAAAGAATTAAAAAAAACAAAAGGGGCCAGGATACTGACACCCTGACCCCTTAGCTCTGGTGCTAGGATCCCAAAGAGACCCACCCAGGGCTAAAAAAGCCTTTTTTTTTTACTTTTGCCCATCAAGTGGGGGCAAAGAAAAGGGTCACCCCAAAACACATTTTCCCTATTCTACATCAAGTGGATTTTTCACATTTTTGAACACAACTACAGCCCCATCCACTGAACGGATTTAGAACAAATTTGGCAGAAAGCTATCTTGGTCCAGAAAGCGTGCTTTTTGTGATTCGATGTAAATCCCTTCAGTAGTTTTGGAGATATTTGAGTTTAAAAAATATAAAAAAATATAGATACCTATGGATGCGGATCCTTTGCGGATCCAGCTGTCCTCGTGCTGATATCTGATTGGCTGCCAGCACTTCAACAAGGAGATGTTGGCAGCAATCTCAAGTCAAGACTTCAGCCAAGTCCCCCCCCAAAAAGTGAAAAAAGAGCCCCTAGCCTTGGTCTAGCGGTGCCTCAATGACCCCGCCAAGGCTAAAAAGCTTTTTTTTTATGTTGGAAAAATCAGTGGATCCAGATCTGCAGATTTTCCCAACATTTTGTTCAAAAAAGGCGATCTTCTGGCAATTATTTTTATTTGCCCCTGAGTGGGCCATGTCCTGGGGGCATTGGAAGCTTTAAAAAGGAGGAGGGCACAGGGGACCTCCTTCCTAGGGCTTCTATTAGTCCTGGGGGCTACCATCTCACTGGGGGAAAACAACGATTTCATGTGGGGGAGGCCCTTTGTCCTCCCAAGAGCATAATGGGATGGAAGCGTGAGATGAGATGGAAGAGTGAGAGAAAATGAGAGATTCTTATGGCAATGGTCTCTCCATACAATTGCTTCAAATAGTCAGATTAGCAAGATGTTATAGTTATGTTTTAATACACCATACAACAGAGTCACTTCTGGCCTACTGGTAAAGCTCTTAGACTGTCACTCAGTAGGTTGGAGGTTCAAATGATGGTATCTCGTGGCAATGTATCTCTTTATTAAGTAGTTGTTTGAATATTAAGAATTCCTAGTGATAGAACATTTAAGTCTTTTTCTCATAAAAATCTTTAGTTTGAATGTCATAGTTATGTCACAAGAATACATGATAGGGTGTTACCTGTGGCCTAGTGGTTTAGGTGTCAGACCTTCACACTTAAGATTGAGGGTTCAAGTCTAGGTGTGTCACTTGTAATTTCCCTGTTCTAATTTCTTTTCTACTTCAAATATGTAATTTTGCTTGACAATTAAGTTTTTCTTTTCAAAGTGTGCTAAAATATATCGTTCTAACTATATCATTTATTAAAGTTTAGAAAAACTCTCTGAGTTGGTACAGGGAGTTGGATGAAAGGCCTGGCCATAGGCCAGGTCCTGTGACCAAACAGTGCTATGCACAGCTGTAGGCCGTGTATGGCATAGGGTTGGGTGGTTATAGGGGCTTGACAAAAGGGCCTGGCCTGTGGCCAGACCCTGCGGCCAGCCCCTGCTGTGCACAGCCAAAGGCCATGTGCGTCATGGGATTTGGTGGTTATAGGGGTTGGCCGCAGGGCATGGCTGCGCGTCACAGGGTTAGATGGTTATAGGGGCTTAACCACAGGGCCTGACCACAGGCTAGGCCCTGCAGTCAACCACCAAGTCACACAGCCTAAGGCCGTGCGCAGCGATGGTTGGATTAACGTATATTAAGGAAAATTACTTTACGTTAAAAAAAACCATAAAAATTCACTGAAAAAAACCCTAAGGTTACAGGGACGTTCTAGTTAGAAAATAGGAATTAAAAAACCTTATAAATTCACTTAAAAAAACAAAGCTTACAGGGACGTTATAGTTATGTTCTGAATTTCCTCGTACAAAACCAGAGAAATTCAGCAGTTATAGTTAAAGTTATTTCAAGCAACTATAACCTGCACCCTAAGCTAACTATAACTCGCACCCTCACCATGCACTGCTAACTACCCTCAAAATTACAACACTCACCACATCTTTGATAACATCATTGGTAATTTAACTGTAACATGTGCAGTAAAATTATTGATCAGAAAACTGTGCTTGGCGGGCCGTGAGTTCTAGTTACCTTAGGGTTCAAGTTATAGTTGCTTGAAATAACTCTAACTATAACGGCTTGAGGACACACCAAAAGTGAAGCATGATACAAAATTATAGGATAAATCCTAACTATGCGACTCACTTCTAATGCGCATAAAATAAATATATACTGGAAGAATGTGCTATTATGCCCTGTGTGGGCTGGGGATTATGCAATATTCCAAAGGATATGTTACACCTTTACATTACTGTCATCAAGTCCCCTTGAAAAACATGTTCAACGTCATGTACTAAAGTCGCCCTGTGTGAGTTTTATTGCCCCATATGGGCTCAAGACATCATGATTGAGACCCATTTCGATCTTTGTTTGGTCAGTAAGAATATATCAGGGCTGCAGTCGCCTCAACTTCGGAGTTCGATCTCCCCCCTCCTTTCCCCTACAAGTACTCCATCAAAGCAGAAAAATGCAAGTTATTTGCTATTGTTCTCATGTTTTAGTTCAAAGTGTTGCACGACTGGGTAGGTGGGATCCTTGTTATTCATTGCCCGCATATGTTAGAGCACCTGTTTCTTAACCTGCAATGTGCATTAAACAACAGTCAAGTTAAAGCATATAAGGCAGTTTTTAAAATCCCGAAAAGTGCCTCCCCGGCCCAGGTTAGAGTGGAGATGGGCTTAAAAAAATCAGAGTTTTCAGCAACAGGGCGCCTTTCTTAAAGCGTCATGGAGGCTACGGCCGGCAGAGAATACCTCCATACTCCACTTCTGCTGGCAAGAAGTGCAGGCGCAACAACTCTGCAACAGGAAAGGAACTTGGGGAAGTTACTTAAACCAGGTTATAATTAGCCTGGGAATGGAAGAAGTATGGAAATGCAGCATGGGGAAGCCCGAATTTAATAGATTAGTCAATCTTGCTGTTCGCTCCCTTTCGCTCATTACAGACAAAGCCATTTTGGCCAAAAGACGGCATGCTTGGGCAGTCTTGGGGTCTTATTCGATTTTGTCTCCACCAGGTTATCTAGCTGAGCACTTTTCTGTTCAAATTGAACGTCAATTCCTGCTTTATCGTCTGGGATTCTTCGATACCAAAGACGATCGTCCATCCTGGAAAGATCTGCATATGGACCAAAATTGCCGCTCATGCAGCTACATTCAGGAATCATTGCTGCACGCCTTCTACATCTGTCCAGCTCTTGGTTTAGGAAGAAGGACGTTGCTAAAACATGATTTTTTAGCTACTAATATCCACTCCTGTAGACCGGCGGTAATAATGTGGCTCAAGGGTGAGTCAATTCCATTCTGCTGCAGGGGGGTAAAGTTTTTACAACTGCTCCATATGAAACTGAATAAGGCGGACTGGGGAAAATTGCCTCTCGACAGCTCGAAAGGAAACAGCTTAAATGTCTTACCATGTTTCAAGGTTGTAGATTCAAACTTCATCTATGACCTATGAGCATACTGCTCACTAATGTTTTTTATTTCCTCTCTTGGAACAGGCAGTCTCATTGAAAAATAGAGTATCCTAGTTGTCCAAACTATAAATGCAGGCTATTATGTTTGTAACTCTTTTTTGATATCTGTTCAAAACACGTCTAGGATAGTAGATAAAAGATATATTAATGACTGTAAGGAGCCTGAAAATGACTTTCAGCAGCCTTAGTTTTAATTGCCCTCCGACATTCTTTTAGAGTTAATTTTATTTTGCAGCATGTTTTCCATGTTTTATATTGCAATGGTTTTTATTCATCGAGCAATAAAGTATCTATCTATCTATCTATCTATCTATCTATCTATCTATCTATCTATCTATCTATCTATCTATCTATCTATCTATCTATCTATCTATCTATCTTTCTATCTATCTATCTATCTATCTATCTATCTATCTATCTATCTATCTATCTATCTATCTATCTATCTTTCTATCTATCTATCTACCTTAACCTGCAATGTGGCACTGCTAACATAGTGTTTATTGCAAGGGCATACTAGGCAGTAAACTGTATAGCCTGAATTACAATTTAGCATTAGGGCTTGTCTGATTTTACCTTTGCACTTCTGACCTTGTATCTCATATTCTTTTACTTTTTTACTGTTCTTGCAGGCCTTACAGGTAAGATAAGGTAAAAATATGGCTAACTCCCTTGTCTGTTGTTCTTGTTTGGAAAAATTACTATGTACTAAAAGATCCTTAAGGAAGGAGCTCTCCAATAAGTGACTAATGGATGACTGGCGATTTAACCCCTATGACATTGTCTGTTTTTCAAGATATGCCAATTCCTCCTGAGTATCTGATAAAGCTGCGATGAAAAATCTGTAATCATTTTAATCTGATTGGCCTCAGACTTTTTATGCCTCTCACTTAATAAATCCTACTGTATCCTTTCTCTGACCTTATCCTTAGCACTGGCTAAAATTGATTTACCATATCCCTTGCTCCTAAATCATTTTACTGCCTCCACTGCTGCTTTTTCATAATCTTTTCTTTTAGTGCAGTTGTGTTTTATACTGTTTTTAAACTTTGTGGATGAGCACTTCTTGCATGGAGCAGGGAATTCCCAGCTGTAGGCCTCCTATATAAATATATATATAAATATGGGCACCCTGGGAAATAGCAAGAGCTGGCTCTGGGGGGAGGTGGTCTCTGGGGCCATCTATGGCTCCTAGAGGAGGACCACATGGCCCCCCTCCAAAATTAAGTAGTCCTGGGGAGGTGGTGGTCCCATGGCTGGGGATCCGTGATGGACCCCCTTCATTATTTAATTCAGCCTGTGGGAGGTGGTTGTCCCCGGGGCTATGGGGGGGGGGAGGCACTTAGCCCCTCTGCACTCAGAATTTCCTTAGTTCTGGGAGGTGGTGGTCTCCTGGGCTTGGGGGTGTCCACGTGACCCCCAGCATTCATAATTTCTTTAGCCCTGGCGAGGTGGCATTCCCTGAGGCAGTGGGGAGCCACGTGGCCCTCCCGCATGGATAATCCTGTGAACCCCAGGGAGATGGCGGTCCCCAGGGCTGTGGAGGGGTGCACAGCCCCGCATACATTATTTAATTTCGTTAGCCCTGCGGAGGTGGCGACCCTGGAGCTGGGGGCTGGCCAGTGAGCCCCCCAAGCATACAATGTAAATTAAGCCCAAGTGAGGTGGAGCTCCCCAGGGCAAAGGCAGGCTCAGTGTGCCCATCCTCATAATAACAAACCCCAGAGAGGTGGTGGTCCCTAGGGCATGAAAATGCCCCAGGAGAGGGCACCCCCTCCTTTATTTTACCATGCCCTGGCCTGTTATTTTTGAAAAATGTTTTCAGCATATTCACGACCTTGTCGAAAATTCACAGCAAAAGTTTAAAAAAATGCTTTTTTGTCTGGGAGGTGGTGTGGGGGGGGGGGGTCACTCTGGGACCCCAGCACCATACCTAAGGGGTCAGGGTGTCCCTACTCTGGACTATTTTCTTATTTTTTACCTTTTTTTCTGAGACTAGGCTGAAGCTGAGTCCTAAGATGGCTGTCAACACATCCTTGATAAAGTGTTGGCAGCCAATCAGATCTCATCACAAGATTGAAAGGGTTTGCGGAGCCTTTGCATCCTATATATACAAATTTTGTTTTTATTTCAAATTTCAAAAACTACTGAACGAATTTACACCAAATCACAAAAAGGTCACTTTCTAGACCAAGAGCTAGCTTTTTGCAAAATTTGGTGTAAATCCGTTCAATGGTCCGGCCCTTATTCCTGTTCAAAATCCCTATGGAAATTAACATGGAGAAAACACATTTTGGGACCCCCCTTTGTTCTCGGCTTCTGCTGGATGGATCACCCTGAAATTTTCCAGACAGCAGCTCATGTGAGCATTAAATTTGCTTGGAAAAATTTGCGAGGATTCGTCAGCCAGTGTCAAAAGTGGGTCCTAACTATGATCACCTAGCTGCGACAGCCACTAGGCTATACATACCTAAGGTAACTATCATTCCAGCCCTCACAATGCACAGTTGTCTCTTCAATAATGTTACTGCTAATGTTTCATGATATATTTAATGATGTTATAAAAGTTGTCATAAGTGCTGAAATATCTGGGGTAATTAGTAGAGCACGGTGAGAGTGCAAGTTATAGTTACCTTAGGGCACAAGTTATAGTTGCTTGAAATCACTCTAACTAGAACTGGTGAATTTCTATGGTTTTCTATGAGTACATTCAGAAACTAAGTATTACGCCCCTGTAATCTTTGTTTTTTTCAGTGAATTTCTATGTTTAAAAAAAAAAAATCTATTTCACCACTATAATGTCCCTGTAACCTTTGTTTTTTTCAGTGAATTTATATGTTTTTTTACCGTAAAGTAATTTTCATTACTATACGTTAAACCAACCACCACCGCACAGGGCCTCCTATCTCCCAGGGCCCACCCATGTGACCTGTTGGGTACTGTGGGGGGAGCCTGAAGGCGCTCACAGTCCCAGCTAGCTCCCCACCTACTGTGAGAGCCAGCATTGCTTTCACAGAGAAGCAGCTTCTAAAGCTGCTCCCTCTCTGTGAGAGTAGTTTCCTCTGTGTGCCTGCCTACCTCTCCACGGGCAGGCAGAGAGAGGAAACCTCCACTCCGATGAAGGGAGAGCTGTTTGACAGCTCTCTCTTCATCCGACTGGAGTGTGTGCTATTACTTGGTGGTAGCCTCAAAGCTGTCACCAATCCACAGCAAGCAGCTATGTCCCAGGGGTGGGCACTCCAAGATATAGTAGGAGTCGACCCTGGGGCGTTGCGGTCCCCAGGGCCCCACCTCCCACAAAAATAGCCTCAGGAGGTGATGGTCCCTAGGGCTGCAGGGGGTCTGAAACGGACCCCAGTTCTATGTTTTAGTGTTTGCCCCTGGGAGGTAGTGGTCCCTGTGCCTCCATGGGTTCTGAAACAGACCCTCTTTCTATTTTTTTAGTGTTTGTCCCGGGGAGATGCAGCCCCCACACACAATCAGATCATTGCCCCATGGAGGTGGTGATCCCCAGGGCTGCAGGAGAGCCACATGCCCCAGTGCACAATCTCATTATTGCTGTGGGAGGTGGTATTCCCCAGGGCAGTGGGCAGGGCCGCATGGTCCCCGCACAGAATTAAATTGAAGCCCCTGCGAGGTGGTGGTCCCTGGAGCTCCAGGGGGGCTGAGTGGCTCCCCGCATTGTATAAGCAATGCCCCGGGACATGGCCCACCCGGGGGCTCCAGAATTACAAAGTGCAAGAGCCCGTACTTCCGTTTTTTCTTTTTTTTTTACATTTTCACTGGATCCGCCGTGACTCCCAGCAAAAATGTAACAAAATGCTTTTTAGCCCTGTGGAGTCCCTTTGGTATCCCAGCACCAGAGCTAAGGGGTCAGGGTGTCCATACCCTGGCCCCTTTTGTTTTTGTTATTGTTTTTTTGTGGGACTCGGCTGAAGCCAAGTCCCAACATGGCTGCCAACACTTCCTAGTTGAAGTTTGGCAGCCAATCAGATCTCAGCACGAGATCGGGAGTGGTCGCAAATCCTTTGTATCCATATATATACAAACTTGGATTTCCTTTATCTTCTCAGAAACCACAGAACCTTTTTACACGAAATAACAAAAAGGGCTCTTTCTGGACCAAGAGCTACCTTTCTGCCAAATTTGGTGTAATTCTGTCCAGTGGTTTTGGCGCTATCGCTGTTCAAAATCTAGATGGAAAAATGAGCGGGGAAAATGTTTTCTGGGACACCCTTTTTCTCGGCCCTCGCTTGACAGACCACCCCAAAACTTTCCAGACAACAGCTGAAGTGAGCGTCGTATTTTCTTGGACAATGTTGTGAAGATTCGTAAAACGGCGCTAAAGTTATTAGCAAAACAAAAAACACTCTTTCTATAGAAACTAGGTCTATATCTAAACTTTCAAACCCTCAAAAACTATCCTAATAGAAAGTTATTATAGTTTCATATTTGTAGTGAAGTTATACCTACTAAAAACCTCACTGCTCGATGTAGGCCAGTTACAGTCGGTTGAACAACCCATAGCTTGTGCCCTTGCCACACAAACCATTATTTGTACCCCAAATGCAATGCTCGTGACTCACTTATGATGTGACTGATGAGATAACAAATGACATTGATGACACTATTTATTGCATTGCATATCACTTAAAGATATTATGGGTGACTTCAATATGGAAATAATATAGTTTCTTTGTTTGGATATCTGTTGTTATTTATTGTACTGGTGTTGCTAAGTCTTGTTATTTATCATTCAGTGTAATACTTCTTATCATGAGCATTGCATTTGGGTGGGCCTCATGGTTTGCATTGCAGGCATATGAGTTATGGGGCTGGACTTACGTAACAGTTTTGCTGTTGCAAAAGGCCCAGTTCACAGAATCAGCCCATTTGCGACCGTAAAAATGCATTTTGGTGTGTATTCAACCAAAATTTCGTTTTGGTAACATATTAACAAATCACAATTAGGAATTGCAAATACATGCCTATTTGGAAGGGGAGTGTTTAGGGCACCCCTTCCAAATACCAAATCAGAATGGGATGCACAAATGTTTTGTGACTGAAATATGGTTGCAAAACATTTGCACTTTATCACCAGCTCAAAGTTGGTGGCTGGTAACCCATTCATAAATGGGAAGGGGTCCCACAGGGACCTCTTCTCCGTTCAGAATGTTTACAAAAATATTTTTAAGAGCAGGCAGTGGTCCCACGGACAACTGGCTACTCTTAATAAAGAAAAAGAAAACTTTTCCTTTCCTCCTTTTAAACACAACACATTTTTGTTTAAGGATAACGGACTGCATTAAAAAAAGATTGCTTTATTTAAAAGCAATCACAGACTTGGTGGTCTTCTGACCCCAGCAGGCCACCAGCCATCCATGTGATGGCAGTGAATCCTGGCAGGTCACAAACTGCAATGTAATGAATATTTATGAGGTAGGTCTATTTGCAACCCACTACAAATCTTTATTTTGAGTAGAAGAGCTAAACACAACATTGTACATTAGTAATAGTGTTTACCAAATAGTGATTCACAAAAAAATTGCTATTAGGTAATCGCTATTACTAGTGATCTTACAACTAGTCCGTGATTTGCATTAACTTAATTAACTTAGAGGTATTGGTGTGGTTTTTATGCATCCAACGATACACGGCCTGCATTCGTGGACTGAGCTGTTATTGATTTCCATATAACCTCAGTAAAGTCGACATATCTTCCTGATACATATAAAAGGAAATTTCATATGAGCAGAGGGCAAAGGACTGAGGTCCATAATAGAAAGAAGCAGTGAGACACTTGGCCCCTGAAGGCCCCGTATTATAAATGTGCAGAATGGAATGTAAAAATCGGTTAAACTCATGTTATCAAATGTTCCCTGGCCACATGCCATCTAGGAAACCATCACCAAGTCCTGTTTTTTTAGACAACAGTTTAACTGCATGCTGGTACTTGAAGTTTCACTTAAAATATTTTAAGTATGTGCCTGCATTAAATGGGTGGTTGATTTAAGAATAAAAACCTGACTAGAGATGAAACACATGACTAAGGAGCGACTTGTCAACCTTTGCTTTTCATTCTGTGAAAAAAGATGGGACGCTGTCCATTGCAGGACTAGGGAAGTATACCTTTAAATGAATTTCCCAACCATAGCTTTATCTCAAACCCTTGCAAACATGCTACGTAAACAAGTTCTGAACACAGCTTCACTAGTTCGGGAACCATTGCATACGCCTCAGCTAGGCATCTCATCCCTATATGACGTCATATTTTCAGCCTCATTGTGAGTTATACCTATCAAAAGTACTGTCAAAATTATGAGCTCATCCTTCACTGATTTTGGAGTGGATCAATGAGCCAGCTTCACACTGTTTACGTTTACCTTTCACACTGCACTAGAACTCTTCATGAGACCTGCCTCCGCATCTGGACATTCGCAGACATTGTCGCTGCTTCCGTGTGTTTTCAGTACCATAGAGGGGGCACTTGAGATAAATGACGTATAAACATGGTGTTTTATTTCTGCGGCATCAATCATACGTAGTAAAGCATTATTTTTTTTTTTAAACCTCAGCATCTCCTATACAAAGCCTGTGAAGACCAATTAATACTCAATACTAGTAAGCAGTAAAAACATATAGGCCCATATTTATACTTTTTGACGCAAAACTGCGCTAACGCAGTTTTGCGTCAAAAAAATTAGCGCCGGCTAACGCCATTCTGAAGCGCCATGCGGGCGCCGTATTTAATCAATGACGTTAGCCAGCGTTAGCCGCCGGAGCTGCCTGGTGTGCGTTGAAAAAAACGACGTACACCAGGCAGCGCCGGCGTAGGGGGATATGGGGCTTGGGCGTGAAAAAATGGGGCAAGTCAGGCTGAGGCAAATTTTTCGCCTCAACCCGATTTGCGTCATTTTTTTTCACTCCCAACCCCCATAGAAATGACTCCTGTCTTAGCAAAGACAGGAGTCATGCCCCCTTGCCCAATGGCCATGCCCAGGGGACTTCTGTCCCCTGGGCATGGTAATTGGGCATAGTGGTATGTAGGGGGGCACAAATCAGGCCCCCCTATGCAACAAAAAAAAAATTACAAAATGACTTACCTGAACTTACCTTAATGTCCCTGGGATGGGTCCCTCCAGCCTTGGGTGTCCTCCTGGGGTGGGCAAGGGTGACAGGGGGGGTCCCTGGGGCCATGGGAGGGCACCTCTGGGCTCCTTCAGAGCCCACAGGTCCCTTAACGCCTGCCTTTTGCAGGCGCTAAAAAACGGCGCAAAAGCGGCCGTACGTCATTTTTTTTGACCCGTCCACTCCCGGCCGTGAATTTTGCCCGGGAGTGTAAATACGGCGCACATGCCGCGGAGTCACTTTTTTAGATGGGAACGCCTACCTTGCATATAATTAACGCAAAGTAGGTGTCCACGCTAAAAAAGGACGCAAACTCCATGGACTTTGGCGCTAGACGCGTCTAACGCCAAAGTATAAATATGGAGTTCGTTTTGCGTCGGAATTGCGTCAAAAAAAGCGACGCAATTCCGGCGCAAACGGAGTATAAATATGCCCCATACTGTTTCTCTTGATTCAACAGTGCTGTGCAAGCTGTGTGTGATATTTATTAATTTACTGCTCAGTGAAGTGTTGCTTTTGTTTTAGGTATACATTTCATTGCACAACTAAAATATATGAGTAGTTTATATACAGTGCTCATCCTACACGGTTTCACCATTTGCCATCCTGGCACCAAATGTTTAAGATCTACAATCTGGAACTCCTTAGACAGGTTTATCTTGCGCATTTAACTTAACACTAGGCCTAAGCAGGCCTGAACATGTTGGGCACCAGGGCAATATGTAATAAAACCACCCCTAAGCTAATATAGTCCACATCCCGCCAAGTGCAATATACAAGACCTGCGGATCCATAAGGGAGGTTTGCTCTACACAGCTGCATGTATGGCTTTAGCCATACATTTTAACATTAGCATATATTTGGTACCTTACAGCCATGGGACTTTGGAAGCAGAGTCCTATAATAAGCTTTGAGAGAGTGCGCAACATAATTTCTGAAACATATCCTACGTGTTCTGAAGACCCCTTCTTAAAGATTTCCCTGAAAATACCAGTATGACTGACATTGTATGGTTGCCATGTATAGAAATGCTGTCTTCAAACATTTTAAGCTCACCCTGAAGGAAATCTGTCTTTTCTGCATGGTCACCCTAGTTCTTTCACTTTTAGCTCAACCCTATATTTCTGCTTTACCTCTATAACAAACAGCAAAAGTGCCTGTGTTCCCCTTTAAAATAATGTCGAATTGGCATTTTCCCACTTGGTGTATTTAACTTGTCTATAAGTCCCTAGTGCATGGTGAACAAAATGTAGCAAATTGCTGCCGGATGTTAAATGCCACTATTAGCTTACAGCACCTAAAACGCCATCCACTATGCAAACATGGTTTCAGGCCTATGACTGTACACTGACTGTTGCTGTGTAAACAAGCACTGTGACCTGGCAAATAACCCCTTTTTGACAGGTAAAAACTTCCATTTCAAATATTAGTAAGTCACCCCTATGTAAGCCTTGAAGCCCACAAGGTAGAATGTGTGCTATTTAATAGTGGGACATGTGGAAAGATTGGGCCAGATTTAAGAAAAGTGGACCTACAATACGTGTAGCACCACTGTTCTTGTGGCACCTTGCGCTCCTCTACCGCCACCATGTGGGGAGCATTTTTAAAATACGGCACACAATGGCACAAGGTAGAGGGCAATAGTGTCAGAATTTTGCCACTATTGATGTACTGTTCAGGGTTTGCGCCAAAATGTTGGTGCTAATCCTGTACTGTACATTGGGGCCCATTGAAAACAATGCATGCCCCCTATTAACGCCTGATCTGAGCAGGCGTTAAAAGTGCTGAAACAAATGAGGCAAACAAATCTCATTTTTTTGAGCCCCCCTAATAGGGAAAGGCCCCATTTGCATACATTATGCATGGGGCATGCATAATGTAGCTCAAAGTGCTACAAACTGGTGCAATACATGCACTGTGCCACTTTGTAAATTTGGCACAGGGTAAAGGCCACCTTACCACCACCTTAGCATCAAAAAAATGATGCTAAGGTGGTGCTAAAGTGGGACGAGGCCCTCTTAAATCTGGGCCATAGTGTCTCTGCAGTGTCAAAGCCCTACAATGTCAAGGCCCTGGAGGGTCAAGGCTCTAAAAGACATTTTCATTGTGGCAGGCCTAGCTGTCCTGTGTGGAAAAACCAGAGTACAGATTAAAATACGAATACTGTATCTCAGGAAAGAAACTAGCTAGGTAATAAATAAACAACTATTTTACTAGTTTTTAATTTTTTAATCAAATTCAACAGGGAAGTTGATTTTGATTAAATATTAAGGAAAAGTAGTGTTTCAAAAGTTATTGTTTACTTGCCTGAACTGTCAGGAGGCTAATTAGCATAAACCTCTGCCAGCTCTCAACCAGTGCTCAGCTTTGAAAAGGTGTTAAAAAAGTGAGAAAATGTCTCCCATTAGTAAACAACAGGCTGACCTAATGGGGCAACGTTGACTCCTCTGAACTCCACAGAAGATGCAGGCATCTTTTTTGATACTAGAAGTCTGTAAAGCCACATGTAACTTTTGGTGATCACTTCAAAGGGAGAGAACAGGATGTCAGGACAATTCTTGTGCATCCATGTCTGGTTGCTGGAGGGCCCAACTTTGTCCTACGAGACTTGTGGCACTGGGTTTGTTATAGATGCAGAGCTTTCCTCAAACTGGATTTTAGTGCCAAATATGGGAAGACACTAGGATTCATATAGTACTTTCACCAAACATACCCTGAGCTCTCAGAGCCCATGTTTAGTGTGGCCAAAGTCGTTTGCAATTTGAAAAGGCTTGACACATGGCATTTTGAGCCTGTGTGCAGTAAGGCAAACAGGAATTACTGTAGAATGTGGGTAGGGTTACTCCTATGAATGTTTACCTCATTGGTTAGTGCATGCCCAGGAGTCACTCCCATCCACTTGCTAGTGACAGGCATAAATGTGGCACTTCTAGGCACCCACTTCAGAACACTATAGGGAAACAACGAGCTGCATGAGTCCTTTTACTGAAAGTATCTAGATGATCAGTGGCAACTGAACCTGGACTGGACCCTGCCGTTGGCCTCTGCCTGACACACTGTGGGTCTCTAAGTGACTAAGGGGGTCATTCCAACCTTGGCGGTAATATCAGCTTACCGCTGTCAGAAGACCGCCAACATACCGCCGCGGCCGCGGTAAACCGCCACGGTCATTCTGACCCACAACAGGCAAACCGCCAAAATACAGACATCCACAAAACTCCGCCACACCAAAGGCCAGCGAGAAACTGGCGATGACCAAACCTCCACCGTCACGCCAACAGAAATACGCCCACACTATCACGACACACGAATCCACGTGGCGGTCTTTCAACCGCGGTATTCTATTGGCGGTACACACCGCCGCGCTCAAAATACACACACACCTACAAAATACAACCACATTGGACAAATCAAAATACACACACCTAATACACATACAAACACCACTCCCACACACCCAAGACAATATAAAACACACACCCACATCACCCTCAAACCCCCACTCCTCCAGAATCGGGACCACGCACAGAGAAATAGAGATCCGAGCACCCAGACGCGCATTTTACTTTCACCCAGCAATATTACCACGCACTTCACACAACACACCAATACACATCACCACACTTAGCACCACACAATCCACCCCACACATCACCCACACCACCCCATGGCACCGCAAAGACACCCCAGGTTTTCTGAGGATGAACTCAGGGTCATGGTGGAGGAATTCGCACAGGTAGAGCCACAGCTCTTCGGAACACAGGTGCAGCACACCTCCATTGCCAGGAAGATGGAGCTATGGAGCAGAATAGTCGACAGGGTAAATGCAGTGGGACAGCACCCAAGAAATAGGGACGACATCAGGAAGCGGTGGAACGACCTACAGGGGAAGGTGAGTTCAATGGTATCCAGGCACAACATCGCGGTGCAGCGGACTGGCGGCGGACCCCCACCTCCTCCCCCAGAATTTACAACATGGGAGGAGCAGGTCTTGGCGATCCTGCATCCTGAGGGCCTCGGCGGAGTATCTGGAGGAATGGACTCTGGTAAGTCTCATCTTCACTACTTCATCACCCCCACCCCACCAGCATGCCAACTCATACCCCCACCCTCACCCTCACCCCCATCACACCTAATCCTTGCAAATGTCTCACCATCACAACCCACCTATCCCAACCCCAAGCCCTGCATGCGACCACAAAGCATGGACACCCATCACCAAAGCATGCCCACTGCACATCCCCATCCCCCCACCCAAACCACTGTCACAAAAGCCCCCACACAGGAATGCCAGCACTGGGGTACACGGGCACCCACCCATTGCACGCTATGGCACACACAGATGCAATAACCATCCATTTATACCCCTGCAGGACCCGAACGCCACGTCACCGCGCAGGAGGGTCCACAAATATCCACTCCACCCCCAGAAGAGGCCCACAGTGATGACCGCACCTCTGTCGACCTGGATCTAGATGACCAGCCCGGCCCATCGGGGACCTCGGAACAGTCGGTTCCCCTCAGACAGCCACAGGCCACAGCAGACCTTCCCCCCTCTGGGAACACCAGCATAGCACCCACCCAGCGGGCCCATACCTCTGTCCCCAGGACACGTCAATCAGCGGTGTGTCCACCACTACAGGGCACCCAGGTTAACCCACCACCCCAACAACAACAGGGACCTGGGGGCAGTGGTAGTGGGCACACGGTCCAGGGGACAGAGGCCCAGGGAAATAGGGGAACTGGGAGGGCTGCTGTGCGACAGGGGGGGGACAGGGCCAGGGAACCCATTCTCCACAAGGCCCTCTCCTCCATCATGGGAGCCTACCATCATTCCCAGGAGACGATGACGACGGTCCTGGCCAGGTTTCAGGAGATCCAGCTCCTGCAGGAGGAACAGTATTTGGGGTTCAGGGAGGAACTACGAACCATCAGTTCCGCCCTGGGCACCATTGAAGGGGCTCTGAATCAGGTAGTCACCACATTGCAGGACACTGTGGCACCACAAAGGGCCCCTGACACTAGCATGGACCAAGAACTGCCTACCACCTCTGCCGGCACTAGTGGACAGGAGTCCCCGCCACAGGACCAACAGGCCACCAGCACCCCACCCCCTGCAGAAGGAGAACCACCCCGCAAGCGGGCCCTGAGATCCAGGAAGAAGACAGAGTAAGATGCCAAGACCCCCGCCAGCAAAGGATACCTCCCTGATTGTCATCCCACTGACCCACATTGTCACCCTGTCCATCCTTAAATTGCCCTGCTCCACTTCCCACAGCCATTTGGACAATGCACCTGTGATAATACTAGTCTGGCCTCTGCCATGGACAATCCTCCACCATCACTCCTCACTGATTTGCAACCACCCACCAATATAGAGCACAGAAATAAACACAGTCATTGCACAAAACATTCTGGAGTCTGGCTGTGATTTAGTACAAATGTATTAGAGATTACTGTGCCAAAATGCATATTTACATTGTGATGCCAACATACCACTGTCACACAGCTGTAGTCCATGGCGAAACAAAGCAGATGTCACGCAGTGGGGCCCACATCTCTGAAATCGGAAGGGAAAGTCACAACTCAGTTACCATACACTGGGGGAAAAGGACAGACAGTAGAGACGTAGTAGTGGTTAAGTATATGTAATATGCCGGTGTGGATTCTTACCTGTGTGTCACTGAAAATACTGCTGTATTACTGTGTTCCTGTTGTCTATGTCGTCCTCTTCGGCTTCCTTGTCTTCACTCTCCACAGGCTCCACAGCTGCTACAATACCACCATCTGGACCATCCTCCTGCAGAAAAGGCACCTGGCGTCGCAAAGCCAGGTTGTGAAGCATACAGCAGGCCACCATGATCTGGCACACCTTCTTTGGTGAGTAGTAGAGAGAACCACCTGTCATATGGAGGCACTGAAACCTGGCCTTTAGGAGGCCGAAGGTCCGCTCGATCACCCTCCTAGTACGCCCATGTGCCTCATTGTAGCGTTCCTCTGCCCTTTGCATTGGTTAACATTGAACCCTATGGGTCTCAGGAGCCAATGAAGATGTGACCGCCATTTTCTATCAGCTTAATCACTCGATACCTGATCTTCGACAGGAGAGGACCTACACTGCAAGTGCTGCTGTGACCTCGGTCTGGAAGAGACAATGGCTCATGCGACTGGGGAAAGGGCCCCTGCCTTCACTGCTCAGGAATTGGAGAAACTTGTGGATGGGGGCCTCCCCCAGTATGCGCTACTCTACGGTCCTACAGACCAACAGGTAAGAACACTGGGACCATGCTTTGTGGGCAATGCCTGTGTTGAGTGGGGTGGATGAATGATGGTGGGGAGGGGAGCGATTGAGGCATGCATCAAACGACGGTGAGAGCATGTGCCACATGGCAAGGGTAGGGATGGGGGGCCACTCACATTGAGCATGCAGATGGTGATGACTATTTTTCCCCCCCTGTACATTTCACACAGGTCAGCGCCCACCAGAAGATCGATATTTGGCGTGCCATCGCCAAGGACGTCCGGACCCTGGGGGTCCACCAGAGACGGGGCACCCACTGCCGGAAGAGATGGGAGGACATCCGACGCTGGAGCAGGAAGACGGCGGAGGCTCAGCTGGGGATGGCCTCCCAACGTGGGAGGGGTGCCAGTCGGACTTTGACCCCCCTGATGTCCCGGATCCTGGCGGTGGCCTACCCCGATTTGGATGGGTGCGTGAGGACATCACAGCAGACACAAGGGGGTGAGTACACTCTCATTCTGTTGACTTTGCGCGCAGTGGAGGTGTCTGGGTGGGGGAGGAGGGCTGTGGGTATCCCTAGGCCAGGGTGATTTCTGTAGGCTAGGCCCCTCCGTAAGGTATGGCCCTGTGCCCCCGCCCCCCACCTCTGTAGGGTGCCAAGTACAGCTAATCAAGGCCCTGTGTCATCTATGTGTGCAGATGTCGTCCATAGGCTTGCAGGCCATGTTCCACGGATTGAGTAGTCGACCCCAAGTGCGCGGCGTAGTGCAGGGGGCTTCTGTGTCTGTCCTGTCCGCCAACGGTGTCGCCAGTGCATGCACTCAACATGTCTTTATTTTCTCCCCCCCCCCTTTTTTGTGGTCTTCCTGTTCATGTGTGCATTAGCATCATCAGGCGGAGGAGAAGTGGCATCGGAGCACGAGGGAGCTGCATCCCACATGGCCATGGAGGGCCATGCAACAGACTCCGAATTCACCAGTGGGACGGAGGGCGAGGGGAGCTCCACAGCGGGGACTCGGGCAGACATCAGCGACACGGACTCGTCCTCCGAAGGGACCTCCCTTGCGGTGGCGGCAACATCTGTGCCCCCCGCAACAACAGGTACAGCCGCCACCCACCACACCAGCACCGCCCTCCCAGCAGCCCCTCAGCGTTTGCCCCGTGCCCGCTCACCCAGGAAGGTGGGCATCTCCTTCGCCCCAGGCACCTCAGGCCCTGCCCCAGTCACCCCTGCTGCCCTCAGTGAGGAGGTCATTGACCTCCTGAGGACGCTCACTGTTGGGCAGTCTACCATTTTGAATGCCATCCAGGGTGTAGAAAGAGAGGTGCACCAGAGTAATGCATACCTGGAGGGCATTCATTCTGGTCAGGCTGCCCTACAGCGATCGTTCAACACTCTGGCCTCAGCACTGATGGCAGCCATTGTCCCTGTCTCTAGCCTCCCCCCTCCAACTTCCTCCACCCAGACCCTATCACCTGTACCTCTGCCTATCCCTGACACACCATCAGACCAGCCTGCACACACCTCAACACCCAAGGGAAGCTCAGGCAGACATAAGCACCACAGATCACACAGGCATTCACCCAAGCAACATCCACATACAGACATACCAACACCCACTGCCTCCACTGTGTCCCCCTCCTCCTCGTCTCCCTCCTCCCTCCCTGTCACGTCTTCACTCACACCTGCATGCACAACATCTTCAGCCACTACGTCCATCACCAGCACACACACCAGAACCCCCCGCACACGTGCAGTCACCACCCCCACTACCATTTACACGTCCCCTGTGTCCTCTCCCAGTGTGTCTGTGACCCCCTCTTCCAAGATACACAAATGCAGGCAGCCTCCCGCCCAACAGCCATCCACCTCACGACAGCCTCCAGCCAAAGCAGCTGCACCCAAAGACACCAGACTTCATACTCCTACAATCACAACCTCTTCCTCCACTCCCATACCCACTACACCTACCCGTCCCACTGCTCGTAAGAAGTTGTTACTGTCCAAACTCAACCTCTTTCCACCAACTCCCCCACCACGTCCATGTCATAGGACTATAGTCAGCACCTCAGCCACGACAAAGCCGGGCCCTGTGATGACAGTCTGCCATGGACTGTGGAGTCCCCCACCCTCCAGGGCAGCAAGTTCAGTACGGAGCCAAGGCACGGGCAGCCCACCCCCGGAAAAACATCCAAAGATAGGCAGTGGCCGGCGCGAGAGGGTGAAGACAGCAGGGACTCAAACCCCTACCATGGCTCCGGCAGGAAGTGTGGAGACAGCTGGCACACCGCCCAAGGTGGGGAAGGGACACAGGCGATCAGGGAAGGCTGGGAAGGGCAGCACGCCCGACAACACCGCCATCAGCCCAGCTGGCCGGGAGGGCCCCGCCAGCCCCATCCCAGGTGGGCAGGAGGGCCCCGCCAGACCCATCCCAGGTGGGCAGGAGGCCACCAACAGGCCCAGCACTGCAGCCCAGGAGGGCCCCGCCAGCCACAGGACAGATGGGCAGGAAGGCTCCGCCAACCACAGGACAGGTGGCAAATGACCTCCACGCCATGGCCAGATCCGCTGAACTGGGCACCGCCGTCTCAAGCACCGCTGCATTGGGCACCGCAGTCTCAAGCACCGCTGCACTGGGCCCTTCATCTCAAGCACCGCTGAACTGGGCACCGCCGTCTCAAGCACCGCTGCACTGGGCCCTTCATCTCAAGCACCGCTGAACTGGGCCCTTCATCTGAAGCACCGCTGAACTGGGCACCGCCGTCTCAAGCACCGCTGCACTGGGCCCTTCATCTCAAGCACCGCTGCACTGGGCCCTTCATCTCAAGCACCGCTGAACTGGGCACCACCGTCTCAAGCACCGCTGCACTGGGCCCTTCATCACAAGCACCGCTGCACTGGGCCCTCCATCTCAAGCACCGCTGAACTGGGCCCTCCATCTCAAGCACCGCTGAACTGGGCCCTTCATCTCAAGCACCGCTGAACTGGGCACCGCTGTCTCAAGCACCGCTGCACTGGGCCCTTCATCTCAAGCACCGCTGCACTGGGCCCTTCATCTCAAGCACCGCTGAACTGGGCACCGCCGTCTCAAGCACTGCTGAACTGGGCACCGCCGTCTCAAGCACCGCTGAACTGGGCCCTTCATCTCAAGCACCGCTGAACTGGGCCCTTCATCTCAAGCACCGCTGAACTGGGCACCGCTGAACTGGGCACCGCCGTCTCAAGCACTGCTGCACTGGGCCCTTCATCTCAAGCACCGCTGAACTGGGCCCTTCATCTCAAGCACCGCTGCACTGGGCACCGCCGTCTCAAGTACCGCTGCACTGGGCCCTTCATCTCAAGCACCGCTGAACTGGGCCCTTCATCTCAAGCACCGCTGCACTGGGCCCTTCATCCCAAGCACCGCTGAACTGGGCACCGCCGTCTCAGGCACCGCTGCCCCATGAGCGGCAGGGGCTGGCCCGCATCTGTGTTGGGGAGGGCTGCACGAAGCACTCTGGGCACAAAGCCCCCTCCAGAACCAGTGGAGACTGTTATCCACTTGTGAGACTGTGGCTTTGCACTCCCCAGGATGGTCCAGTGGGCAAACCACCCACTGCAGAGACTTGTGAGACTGTGGCTTTGCACTCCCCAGGATGGTCCAGTGGGCAAACCACCCACTGCAGAGACTTGTGAGACTGTGGCTTTGCACTCCCCAGGATTGAACAGTGGCCATGGAGGCCCCTTGTGGATCTGGCATCGTTCACTCATCTGGCTGAGGTGCCCCCCCTTCCCTTCCCCCTGAGGTGCCTGTAGTTTTGCTATCTGATGCCCCTGCAGTGTTCTCTCCGTTGGAGTCAGGTATCTTGTGTGGGCTTTGCCCATGTGATTTGGGCCCAGTGGTCCACGGACAATGCATGCTACAATGCTCGGACTTGTACATTTATGTATCTCAGATTTTTTGATGTGTAGATATATTTTTAAGCCAGTTATACAATATATTCCAATGTTTAGAATCATTTCCTTTTGTATTTGCATTCTTCCGGGGAGTTTGGGGGGTGTCACTCTGATGTGTTGCTATGCATTGATGTGTGTGTTGTAGTGGGTGAGGGTGGGTGTGTCGCGTATGTGTGTACCCGTAATATGTTCTTCTCCCCCCTCCCCTGTGTCGTAGGTGCAGTACTCACCGTTGTCTTCTGCGCCGGCGTTCGTGCTCCTGGTAGAGGAGTAGGAACACTATCGCTGGGAGTATGTGGAGTTCGGGTTCCATGCTGTCCTGATTCCTCGTGGGGTATATGGAGGTGGGCGTTTTCCCTTCGAAATGGCTGTTTCCGCCGTGTTTTTATCGGCGGGGCTACCGCCCCGGAAAAGGTGGCGGATTGGTAGGTTGTGATACAGTGGGCGGTACATTGTCTCCCGCCTGTCTGTTTGCGGTGACCGCCGCGCTGTTTGTTTGTGCCGCCGTGGCGGGCGGTGTGGTAATGTGGCGGTCTCTGTTGGCGGTTTCCGCCAGGGTCGGAATTCCATTTTTTACCCCGCCGGCCTGTTTGCGGTTTGGCCGCAGGTTTAACACCGACCGCCAGGGTTGGAATGACCACCTAAGTGTACTTCTATGGTTGGTTGGGACATAGAATATTACGTCAGAAGGTAAAATCTTTGACTAGGAAGAATCCGATTGGTGTATCCAGCTTGCACTCCATTGTGGTTGGTGTCAAATTGAGCCTAGATCCCAGTCTACCGTAACCACTGATTATTGTTGGCTCTTGGTGCTTTTTGGCACTGTTTCTACTTATACTTCAAAAATCATATCTTTGGTTTCTTTTGTTGGATTTTTGTCATTTTGGTGTCATATGGTTTATTATATTTTACTCTATTTTTCAATTTCTGTTTGGGATTTTTATTGTTTTGCATTTCAACTTTATTACTATTTTGGTAATACATAGTTTATACTGTATATGCATTACCATAAGTTAAGCCTGTCTGCTTTGTACCATAACTACCAGAGGGTTAAGTGCAGGTTAATTTATTGGCTTTGAGGGTTCATCCTGACAAGAGTTATGATTATTGTTTGAGATGGATAGTCACCCACCCCAAAAAATAATAACCCATTTCTTTACACCTATTAAGGTATGTACATGATGTTTTCCCATTTTGGCACAGCTTCAGCAAGGCTCCAGGGGACTCTGAAGTTGAAGAACTTTCTGGTCCTAAAAATATAGCTGCTACTCTGGCCATGTATGGCAATATAGGCCTTATTATATTTATGACAGTAAGTACATTTTGAGACATCGTCTACAGTGATGCCAGACTGGCAATATGTCAGTCTTTATTGCAATTGGCAGCTTTGTTTAGCCCCCTTCTCGTATTTGTAACATCATCTAAAAAACCACATGTTATAACCCATTCTTAAGCTCATTGTTCAGACATTTCCTTACAGGCCTGAGGGGTGTACACCCAAAAATAGCATTTTGGTCAGTGGACTGGGGAAGGTGTGGATTCAGGAGTGGGGATTGCAGCAGAAGGGATGTGGTGGAAAGCCATAATTCGCACTTTACATAGGAGTGCTCAAAGTTATTGGTAAGTATTCTTTCATTACCGCATTTTCCTTATTCCTCATTTTAACTATAATGAGAGAAAATTCAAATCTAAGGTCCCTAAAATGCCCCCAGCACAAACAGTTTAGTGGTCCTAATGGTTACACAATATTACGTCCTCCTGAGACCCAATTCCCATTTTTTTTTTGGGACAAATAGTTTTTCTTCCATAATAAAGAAAAACTCATACACTTGCACTGAGTGACTCACAAAAGTGAAAACGTTTTAGCTGTGCATTTTTAATATTCCATGTGTGTACTGCACGCACACGTGTGCGTCTATATGTCTGTCAGTCTCGGTCAGAGTCTGTGTCTTTGTGAATAATTCAACCATAAACTAAGAAATGGTTTGCAACACCAGGGTGAAAAAAATAATTATGATACAAATTCATTTCATTTGTTTATACTAAGCAGCAGTTTGAGACTGGGGACAATGCAAAGGGTGCTAATACCTACCAAGGGCCAAGGGCCTAATTTATGTTTCGGTGGTCAGGTTACAATGTTCCAATAGTGACAGATTTGAAAAGTGTCTGCCAAAATATAGGGGGTTATTCTAATTTTGGAGGAGTGTTAATCCGTCCCAAAAGTGACGGTAAAGTGACGGATATACCACCAGCCGTATTACGAGTTCCATATGATATAATGGACTCGTAATACGGCTGGTGGTAAATCTGTCACTTTTCCGTCACTTTTGGGACGGATTAACACCTCCTCCAAAGTTAGAATAACCCCCATAAACTACATTATATCTCATGAGATTTAGATTTTGGCAGACGGGATATCCGTCACCACAATGACGGAAAAACCTGTCCCCCGAATATAAATCTGGCTCTAAATCTCACAAAGTTTTAAAATCTTACTTATCTTTGTCTTAAATTCACCATATTTCAACCCTACCACTGCTAGCCAAAAATTCAACAGGAGTAAGTCGGAAGAAACTATGTTGATGTTTTCACATATGAGTACAGCATAGGAGCTGGAAAGATGGGTACGGGGGCAGTGGGTGTGGGGGGGTAAGGGGTGCTGCAGCACCATCACAATAACCATGCTAGAGTTCAGAAGGTGAATGAGTAATAAAAATGGCTTGCTCAAGGAGAGGTAAAATGTCAGGGTATGTCTTGTGACAAAATGTTGTTTATTCCTTTAACATGGAGAGTGGTATTTACTTTTCTTTCTCAGGCTGCAAAGTCAGAGGATTTTGTAAAGAGAGCTTTCTGACAATCGTGCTGGGCTACAGGGAGTGTGAAATAAAATGCTGTAGCATGTCAGTTATGTTATAACACACAGCAATATTTAAATACCTGTAAATGAACTTTATAAATATTTCAAAATATATGAGTAGCTAGGAAAGCACAAATAAAGCACATCATTTTGTAATTCTGATATGGGAAGGAAAAGGGGATTCCAGTAGGATCATGGGAATCAAGAGACTTTACTTGGTGAATTGCAAATGATACATATTTGAGGACACCCAATGTGCAAACGTTTTCATTCACGTGTTAAATAATTTTAACAGTAATACTACATGTGACTACAAATTTTGATCGACTTTCAATAGAAATGGGTGTCCTGTAAATGACAGGTCGCTCCAATACCATGCTTTAGTAATATATGTACAACGGTGTACCCCAAACGCACAACTGGTGCTGGGCATGGCTTATTTGCTATAGTTGATTCTTGAATGACGCTTAGATTTTTCACGATCCCAATGACTTCAGTGATGTAACATTGATGGCAGCCCTCCCAAACTGAAAAACTTGATGGCAGCCCTCCCAGACTGAAAAACATTGATGGAAGCACTCCCAATTTGTAAAAAACAGCCAGCACCACTGAAGCGGAGGGATAAACCACACGCTCTGTACTGACAATGATCAAATTGACCACTCTGGCCATTAAAGTGTGAATTCGACTGCAAGTTTCCAAATACAAAATATACACTAAGCAGAAAGAAATGATTTTTAATCATGGTCAGACGGTGGTGCACTGCTATTAGTAACATGTATTGTTTCTCATCTTCATTTACTCATTTTTCGGATTCCAGCACAATGTTTCCGAACATGAGAGGGTTGGTGCCGTCTGAATATTTTCATCTTCATGGTGAAAATAGCACTGTTTACGTAGTTAGACCTGCAGATTATCAGCAGTGCGTGCTTTATAACAGAGAGCATTCATTGTTGCTGGTCTCCCAAACCCGCTTTTCAGGCTTGTTGGCCACAGACCGTTGCACACGTTAAGTGACCATGAACGTCGTAAACCATGGTTCCAGTTGCCAATTTAAATAACCCTCCCTACAAGTGTGGACAAATAAAGCTCTTAGCCAATAATGAACACCATAAGCTCCTTTGAAGAACAGGGACGTTACATTACTTAGCAAAATGAGTCTTCTTTGCCCAGTTTTTTTGTTAATTTGTTATACTTCCAGGTGACCTGTTAGGAAGAAAAAAACACCAAGACATCCCATGTTAAATCCAGAACTTCCTTTGAGCCACATGTGTGCCATTTACATCTGTGCGCCAAACAGTCCTGCTTCCCAAGCACCAGCAGCTCTTAACTCATAAAAAGGCGAGTAATTGACATTATAAACGGGCTTTACCCAGAGGGACCCCGAGCTGCCTAAGATTTTCTTCTAATGAGAGGGGTTGGGGTGTGCTTCCTAAATCACTGTTGCTGAACATTCAAGGTAAAAAAAATCAATTGCCAGGCACTGGGGATGATTAAAACACACTGAAACACATTGCGGGGAAACGGCATTAAAGAGAGCAGAACGCAGTACAGTAGTTGCAAAACAACTTTTTTTCTTATGTTGTCACTGCCGAGAAAAAATGGAGGATTGCCAGTAAACCATTTTTCACATGAAAGGCAGTCTGAACTAGTCCAAGTTCATTTGAAGTGTAAACATTTTGCACTCCTTTTTCATAATTTAGGTCTGGTCTAGAGAAATCTTTAGCAGTTTTGCCATAATCATGTTTTTTGAACAAATTAATGATAACAAGCATTGGCAAAGCCAATAGGTTTTGCCTAAGCGAGAGCTATTGGCTTTGCCAATGCCTTTTAAACATGATGTACAGCAGCATAGAGTGGAATGAAGTGTTGTAGAGTGGAACAGAGTGGAGGGAGTAGAGTGGCCTAGAATGGTGTAGAGTACAGTGGCATAGAGTAACGTGGCTAGAGTGAAGTGGAGTAGAGTTGAGTGGCATTGCTTGGAGTGGAGTGGGATAGAGTGGCACTGAATGGGGTGGAGTGGTGTGGCTTAGAGTGGAGTAGAGTGACATGGAGTGGAGTGGCACAGAGTGTTGAGTGGCATACAGTGGGCACAGTGGAGTGAAGTGGAGTGGAGTAGCATAGAGTAGAGTCGAGTCAAGTACAGTAAAGTGGACTGGGGTGGAGTGCAGTAGTGTAGAGTAGAGTGGTGCAGAGAAAAATACATTGGTAAAGAGTGCAGTGGTGTAGAGTGCACTGGTGCAAAGTAGAGTAGAGTGGCATAGAGTGCAGTAGTGTAGAGAGCAGTGGCATTGAGTAGAGACTTGTAGAGTGCAGTGGCATAGAGTGCACTGGGGTAGATTGCAATGACATAGTGTAGAGTGACATAGAGAGCAGTGGTGTAGAATGGAGTGATGCAGAGTAGAGTGCAGTAGTGTAAAGTGCAGAGGTGTAGAGTAGAGTGACACAGAGAGGTAAAGAACAGAGTAGAGTGGCATATAGTGCAGTTGCGTAGAGTGCAGTGTTGCAAAGTAGAGTAGAGTGGCATAGAGTGCAGTAGTCTAGAGTGCAGTGGCATAGAGTAGAGTCTTGTGGAGTGCATTGGCATAGAGTACAGTGGCATAGATTGCAGTGGCATACTATAGAGTGACGTCTGCAGTGGTGTAGAGTAGGGTGGTGCAGAGTAGAGTGCAG
The DNA here is from genome assembly GCF_031143425.1 of Pleurodeles waltl. Classification (NCBI taxonomy): domain Eukaryota; kingdom Metazoa; phylum Chordata; class Amphibia; order Caudata; family Salamandridae; genus Pleurodeles; species Pleurodeles waltl. The sequence goes on along the minus strand of NC_090444.1, from coordinate 898,891,275 downwards.
TAACGTAAAGTGCAATGGCGTAGAGTAGAGTGGCACAGAGTGCACTGCTGTAGAGTGCAGTGGAATAGAGTAGAGTGGTGCAGGTTAAAGTAGAGTAGTGAAGAGGGCAATGATGTAGAGTCGCATAAAGTGGTGTAGAGTAGAGTGGAGTGGGTTAGAGTGGCTTGGAGTGGTGTAGAGTAGAGTGGCATAGAGTAGAGTGGAGTTGAATAGAGTGGAGTGGCGTAGAGTGCACTGGCATAGAGTGCAATGATGTAGAGTAGTGAGGAGTGCAGTAGCATAGAGTAGAGTGATGCAGGGTAGAGTAGAGTGGCATAGAGTGCAGTGGCACAGAGTTAAGTGGAGCAGCGAAGATTAGAGTTGCACAGAGTGCAGTAAAGTGGCATAGAGTGCAGTGATGCAGAGTAGAGGAAAGTCATGCAGCTTGCAGTGGTGTGGAGTGGTGCAGAGTGAAGTTGAGTGGCGTAGAGTGCAGTGGCATAGAATGACGTAGAGTGCAGTGGCACAGAATGCAGTGGTATAGAGTAGAGTGAAGCAGAGTACACTGGTACAGAGTTGAGTCCAGTGGCATAAAGTGGTGTAGAGTACAGTGGCATAGACTTCAGTTCCATGGAGTGTAGGGGTGTAGAGTAGAGTGGTTCAGAGTAGAGTGGCATAGATTCCAGTGGTGTAGAGTGCAGTGGCAAAATTCAAAGTGGTGTCTGCTGGAGTGGCATAGGATGCAGTGGTGTAGAGTGAAGTGGCATAGAGTACAGTGGTGCAGAGTAGATTAGAATGGCATAGAGTACAATGGCATAGAGGGCAGTGTCCTGGGTTAGAGGGGTGCAGAGTAGAGAAGAGTAGCATAGAGTGCAGTGGAGTAGAGTGCTGTGACATAGACTGCAGTGACATACAGTGCAGTGTCCCAGAGTATAGTGGAGCAGAGTGCACTGGTATAGAGTTCAGTGGCATAGAATGGTGCAGGGTGGAGTGGTGTAAAGTGCAGTGGCATACAGCGCTGCAGAGTAGAGTGGTATAGAGTGCAGTGTTGTAAAATAGTGTGGTGGTGAGAATAGTAGAGTGGCATAGAGTGGTGCAATGTAGAGTAGAGTGGCAAAGAGTACAGTTGTGCAGAGTAAATTGCAGTGGTGTAGAGTGCCATGGCATAAAATAGAGTAGTCTAAAAAAGAGTAGCATAGCACAGAGTGCAGTGGAGTAAAATGCAGTGGTATAGAGTAGAGAGGTGCAGAGTAGAGTAGGGTGGCATAGAGTGCAGTGGAGTAGAGTGGAGTGGAGTGGAGCAGAGTAGAGTAGGGTAGCATAGCGTGCAGTGGCATGTAGTGCAGTGGCATACAGTAGAGTAGAGTAGAGTAGAGTGCAGTAGCCTTCAGTAGAGTGATGCAAAGTAGAGTGCAGTGGCAGAGAATGCAATGACATAGAGTATAGTGGCATAGATGAGAACGGTGCAGAGTAGAGTAGAGTGCAGTGTTGTAGAGTGCAGTAGCATAAATTGCAGTAGAGTAGAGTAGTGCAGAGTAGTGTATAGTGGAGGTAAGTGAGAAAGTTCAGTGGCATGGAGTGTAGTGGCATAAAGTGGTGAAGAGTAGATAGAGTGATGTAAAGTAGTACAAAGTAGAGTGGGATAGGTTGCAGTTGCCTCGAGTGGTGCAGTCTCGAGTAGAGTGGCATAGAGTGCAGTGACGTAGAATAGAGTGGTGCAGAGTAGATTGGCGTAGAGTGCAGTGCCATGGGTTAGAGTGGTGCAGAGTGGAGTGCAGTGTGAAAAAATACAGTGGTGCAGAGTAGAGTAGAGTGGCATAAAGTGCAGTGGCATAGAATTGAGTGGCGCAAAGTTGGTTGGCGTAGAGTGCAGTCACATAGATGAGAGTGGTGCAGAGTGGAGTGCAATAGCATAGAGTACAGTGGTGCAGAGTAGAGTGCAGGGCATAGAGTGCAGTGGCACAGAGTGGCAAAGAGTAGAGTGGTGCAGAGTAGACTACGCAAGGGTGCAGTGGTGTAGAGCACACTAGCGAAGAGTAGAGCATAGAGTAGAGTGCAGTGGCATAGAGTATATGGTAGAGGGGTGAGAGGGAAGATAAGCTGCATGAAGGAAGGCTGGAGGGACAGAATAGAAGCTACATGGACGGAGACATAGGAGACGAACTGAAAACAAGGGCAATCATATGGAGTGCTTGAGCACAAAGAAAAAAGTACTTCCAAAAACTGGAGCAGTGCATGGACACAAGTACTTGATCCATGCTTCAGGCGAGGGCTAAACACAAGAAGAGGGCATGAACAGGAATGCCATGACAAACGGGACAAAAGCAAATGAGAGTGACGCTGAAGCTAATGAATGGTAAGGTGTGGGCTAGCTGTAAGACAACTGTATGTAAGCAAAAACCTTGGAGAGACAGTACATGCACTGTCTAGATGAAACCTAAAAATGTATGCATATATACATACATACAAGCAGGAGCTTTCAGTCAGCCTTCTGCCTCAACTGTTTTATCCAAGTGTAATTTGCATTTGGTTTCTTCCCACCACAGCATGGAGCAAAAGGTCAGTCTACATTTCCCCTTGTGGTGTGTTGCACTGTGAGGAACGTCATTTAACAGGTCAGAACTGCCTGAACATTGTTGCATTTTTCAGTGGAAGGCTGTGGGCATGAGTTGCAGTGTCACTCATTTATTTTTATACTTGTGTATTTGTTTTTATGTATTGCATATGTGTGCAAAATACATTTATAAAAAACATTGCATGCATACCATGCCAGAACGTTTGGCTTTGCTAGTGTTTGTTGTTGAATTTAAGCACTTCCTTTAGCATGACTGACAAGAAGAGCGTCATTTTCAAATCATGCAGTAAAAGCTATTACAAAACTAGGAGAAATCATCTGCAGGCAGTGTAGGTCAGCATGGCTGGCAAGTTAGCAATGCAGACGTGAAACTCGTTTGCGCCATCAGAACCCTCAGTAAACCTGCATTGGGACAGAGTGACCAAACCGAGACTCGTTTTATGTGTGTAAAAGGCCGCTTTATTGGAACAGGTTATAAGCGCTACGAGGTCTTCGGGCAGTTAGGCGCTATATAAACAATTATAACATAACATAACATAACAGGTGCCCTTAGACCTACCCCCCTGGCCTTTGCCTTACAAAACTAAAACCTCACTAGACATCGAATCACCTGTCCCCGCCCCTCCCCTACCCGATCCCTCCCCCCCTTACTCTCAACCTGTCTTTTTCTTTCCTCTTGTCTCCTTTACTTTCTCCCGACCTACCCGCTTCTTTGTACCTGTCCGCTAATGAGCAGTCTCCTGCCTGTCCTTGTCTAATTAATGCTCCTCCCCGTCCTAATACCTGACTTTCCCTGCCAACTCCGTCCTCCCCCCGAGCTTTTAATAGCTGCCCTGCAGCTGTCCCCGCCACCAGAAAAAGGCCTTGACTTTTTCTGCCCCCCCCCCCACTAGGGCTCCCGTAGTAACCCTCTAACCGATTATATGATGGAACACCGAATTAAAAACAACTACTAACCTTAACAACGAGGTCGGAACACCGACCTCCTCCTTACTACTAATGATTTTACCACGAATGCCTTAACAACGATATTTCGTTGTAAAGGCATTCCCGATAAAATCATTAGCAATAGGCACCATTCACCCTACATCTCTCACCCCACCCCCCCAACCCCACCCCAAAACCTAAAACCCCCTTACCCCCACCCACTCCCCAAAACCAAAATCGCCCCACCCCCCAACCCCACCCTAAAACCTAAAACCCCCTGACCTCCACCCACTCCCCCAAACCAAAAACGCCCCACCCCCCAACCCCATCCTAAAACCCCCTGACCCCCCACCCACTCCCCAAAACCAAAAACGCCCCACCCCCCCAACCCCACCCTAAAACCTAAAACCCCCTGACCCCCCATCCACTCCCCATAACCAAAAACGCCCCACCCCCCAACCCCACCCTAAAACCTAAAACCCCCTGACCCCCCACCCACTCCCCAAAACCAAAAACGCCCCACCCCCTCAACCCCACCACAAAACCTTAAACCCCCTGACCCCCCACCCCCTCCCCAAACCAAAAACGCCCCACCCCCCAACCCCACCCCAAAACCTAAAACCCCCTAACCCCCCCACCCCCTCCCCAAAACCAAAAACGCCCCACCCCCCCAACCCCAACCCCACCCCAAAACCTAAACCCACCACTTACCTTCGCCAACTCCCTTCTTTGTACCTTAACCATGCATGTTCGTTGTTCAGAACATACGTAGTTAAGGCACAAAAATATGAAGTCGTGGTTAAAAAAAGCGTTGTTACGCTTTCGTTAACCATGACTTTCGTAATAAAAAAGTCGTAAAAAAGGATGTTTCCCCCTCTAAGCTGCTCCCTCAACTGCAAGAGGTATAACTCCATCCCTACAAAAGACAAGTGCACCCCGTCGTCCCTGAAAAACTCCACATCTTCGAACCTTATATCTGCATTTTCCAGAAAGGATATCCTGCACCCCACGCAAAATCCTTTCATTTCCTTATTGATCTTATGCCTGTCCCTCTCAATAGCCCCCGGTTTTCTGGCCCCTCTCCATACCCGACGTGGAATAAACGCTGTAAATATAGCGTGGCAACCCCTCCACTGATCGCTCACCAGCTGTAAATCCCTCTTCATGACCTTCAGCAAATTCAACCCCGTGGATTTTACTAAATCGTTCTCCCCCAAATGAATGCAAAGTAAATCTGGACAATGCCCCCTCCCCAACGCGCTCTGGAGGCGAGGCACAAGCTCTTCCCACTTCATTCCCCCTTTTCCGATCCACGTAACCCGATAACGCGCTGGATCAAGACCCAGGTTATCCCCTGCGGCAGTCCTTCGCGCCTGTCGTTGAGCCCATTTTACAAACGAGTGCCCGATCACCCGTATTTCCAGGTACGCCGCTTCTGGCCCTAGGACCACACCTGAAAAAGAGAAACGACATGAAAATACCCAATTCTCATCTTCCTCTCACCTCCTTAACCCTCCCCCCCCTGCACGTACCGCCTAAAGCAATCAGATCTCCATCTCCCCAAAGCCATCATCTCCTCTCTATCCCAACCCTTGTTTCCTGCTTCTGTGGCCACCCCGATCCGAAAGGAATGCGTCCCAAAACTTGCTGCATCCAAGCCAATACCCGCCAACCCTTTTCGCAGGACCGCCAAAAGCTGCGCCGCAGATACCTCCCAACCGTCCGCATGACAGAAAACCGGTCCCGCCAAAAACGTCGAGCCCGAACGCAATTGGTCGCCCAAAAACACGGGGCAAATGGCCCTGCAAGGATAACGCCAAAGCACGACCGTGACCCCAACACCTTTCTGATCAGTTTTAGATTGCGGAACCCACAGCGCCAACCCTTCCATCCCCGCCTGAACCTAATCCATAACGAATTGTACTACATCTTCCACTATTTCATCCTGCCTTGCCCGTCTCCGAGCACCGGATCCCAGGAACTCTTCCCATGCTTTCACATACGCCCGCCGCGTTGACGGCGCCAAAGAGTTCATAACCAGTTGAAGCATCCGGGTTCGCCTACTCACCACAGCGCCTCCGGCATGTGAATTCTTCTCAGAGCCACGCCCGTGGTTAACCCATGGAACCGCTCCCAATGAGAACGAGACAAAGCATCCGCAATGTCATTACTCACCCCCGGCACGTGCTTTGCTCTAAAATGTATGTCATTCCGCAAGCATTGGAGGACAAAAACGCGTAGCAGCTGTAATAATCCTGCCTCACGCGCTGACTGCCGGTTAACCACCTGCACATACGCCAAATTGTCTACCCGAAAAAGCACCCGCGAGTGCCTCAATTCCGCGCACCACAAGCACACTGCTACTATCAGCGAAAAAAATTCCAAAAACGCAATACTGCGACCACCATGCTTCCAATCCCCCGGCCATTCTTCCGCGCACCAACGCCCTTCCCAGTACAGACCACAAAATGTCAGTTTAAATACCCTAGCCCACCCACCTTAATTGGCACCCCGGACGCCCAACCACGTCCCGGGTCGTGCCACCTGTCCTAAAAACCCTGGGGGGGGAACTCCTCGTTCCTCCTCCTCCCCCCCGAGGCCCCATTAAAGCTTATGGTGATGGTTCATTGGTGACTTTTAAAACCAGATCCGAATAGAAGAGGTGATCCCCAGTGCACTCTAGCAACCAGTGGTGTAAGGGTGGCCCCGTCAGAGTGTGAAGCGCCAACATGGCTGGACGAGCTGGAATCAGGAAACTTCTTTGCTTCCTATGCCGCTAAGAGTATAGAGTGAGATCTGCTTAAGACAAGTGGTTGGACGCCGCTGGCGATGACGGGAAGAATCACGGCTCAAGAGGCAGTGAAGGAGCTCAAGTCCTGCAACCTGGCATTCTGAGAGGAGCTGTAGTTGCAAGCTGACATTTAAATGAGTATGAAGGTGAGCACTTCCTCAGGCTGTTAATAAAGAGATCTCGTGAGTACTAAAAGGAGTAAATCATTGACACAGCAAGAGGTCATTGTGTTTGAATCTCGAGATGCCCTACACATAGTGTAGCTGCCCCAAATATTTGATTCTGGTACCTCTGAAGGAGAATATGCAAATTTAGTCCTGAATGATACTGGGGTACCTTTGTACAGGGGGACTTACGTCCAAACATGCCTCTTGTGAGTTTGTGAGACTAACTGATCATTTGGGGCGGATCCTTGAAGCCCTTTTGGAAGTGTTTATGATCTGAACCCTTTCTCGCATATAAGACTGATGACAAGCTTCCAAGGCTGAGAAGTGATAGCAAGCTTCTAACACAGAAAAAGTAAAAGAGCCTACAGGCTCAGTAAACTGTTTCAGAGATGGTTTGATGCCCTTATTAGGAAAAATAACACCCCACATATTAACTAAAACTATAATGAAAGGCAAGGGTAATAAACACAACTTTGTCTAAAACTGGCGCCTCAGGGTAATCTTCCCTCAGGAGCAATAGCTGAAATATCTTCGCTGATCTCCTAGTAAGATTAAGAATATAAGAACCATATTTATGGAAGGTTTGCGTTGCCTTAGCGCCATTTATTTAACTCCATATTTCTCCTTTGAAGCTAGAACTGTCTAGCATCAAAGTTTTGGACTTAGCGCCATTTCTAGGAAGCGTGGACCCACCTTGCATCAATGAGGTGCAAGGTAGGCGTTCCCTTCCTAAAAATAACGCTAGCCACCCAGCAACATATTTAACTCCTGGTGCAAAAACAATGCACGGGTGGGAAGCGGACCTAAATAATGGTGCTAAGCACGCTTCACGCCATTATTTAATGCCTGGTCTGACCAGGCGTTAAAGAGCAGCTAGGCCCATCTGATGAAACACCATGGAATGGGCACAAAGATGCCCACCCCAACCCCCAGCAAAACCACCACCCACACCACAGGGACACGACTGGAGGAGGAAGCCCATCCCAGATAAGTTGCAGGTAAGTGTGTGAGTATATGTGTGGTGCGCCATTAGGGGCCCCTTACATGGGGCCCCCTGCCCGGCACTGGGTATGTAGGGACTGCCCAGGGGACACTGGGGTGGGCATTGGGGCGGTGAGAATGACTCCTGTCTATACTTAGACAGGGGTAATGTTTTGGTCGCTTGTGCGCTAACCAGCCTAACGTCACTTCCACTAGCGCTTTTTAACCTAACACCATCCCCCACCGGCTAGCGTCTTTTTTGTGATGCTAGCCAATCCTCAGTGCTATCGTGCATAATTTTAAATATATGGCGCACGGATGGCTTTAAGGAAAGGCATTAATAAAAAGACACACAACTGCGTTAGCACAGCACCAGAGAGCAAACTGGAGTTTGTCTATGGTAAAATTATTTTGATTATGGTGGACCTCAGCAAATTTGCAAACAGGAGAAAGGCAGTGGAAGAAGATGTGGAGGTAATTCTAAATAACATCTCAAATGTCTGCCACTATAATCCGACTGTAGAGAACTATGGAAATTTGATGCAAGAATCAAGGTTGCAGAAGGTATATTGTGCTACAACAATGTGCACTTTCTTGGAACACTTCCTGAGACAGCAGAGGGACTGGCAGTTGATCTCTTCCTAGCACAAGAAATACTAAAGACTCTAAATCCTAATGCTCTTTCCAATTGTTATGTAAAGAAAGAGTATACAGGGGACTAGCATCATTGCTGAAGCCTGAGACCCAACATGCACCATCAAAGCCAAATTTTTGAACTATTGTGATATGTCACTAGCCTGCAGTGAGCAACAAGCAACACAACTGTTCACACAGTTCACAGGGACTCATGAACCAGGTTTTTCCTGATTATACACAAGACCGGTTCCAAGGTAAGACATTAAAAGTAGATAAATGTAGGCTTCATGTCAACAGGTTAAACTACATGCTGCACTTCCCTGTAAAAGCGATTAAAGATCATAAATTACATTATTTGGTTTCCCAAGCAGGGAAGTACACCATAAATAGGATGGTGGATGGAACCTCACACTAATCGAGGAAGGACAGCGCTAATTAACTTTGATGGTACTATGGGGCATTTTACAAAGAGCTGACGCAGTATGGCCATGCGCCAAAATTGGCAGTGCCACACTACATCAGTTCTGAAAAGCACTGATGTGTCGTTTAAAAAAAAATATGGCACATACTGGTGTTTCCCCCAGCACCAGTGCTCCTAGCGCCAACGCAACCACGCTTGCGCCATGGTGCAAGGATGGCTGCGTTGCGGGAGAGATTGCTTTTGTGCAGGGAGGGACACCTTCCTGCACAAAAACAATCTTCAATGGTGATTCGCTCTTTCTATGTATAGAATGAGCAAAAACCAAAGAGAAATTAAAGCATTTCTCCTTGTTGCACCATTTTACCATCACCCTTGGGGTGGAGTTAGATTTTGGCGCTGCCACAGGTTTGTGATTCCTTGTAAATCTGGGGCAGCATCAAAATGCAATGGGTTTTGCTGAGCAACACCCATTGCTTGCCACTTCCACACAAAGTGCTGCATGTGAAGGGGCCATATTTACAAGGTAGCATTAAGCCACAAAAAGTAACTTGACGCCACCTAGCAAATACAGCGCAGTGCACAGCACCACCGGAGCATCACAAAAAGTGACACTCTGATGGCACTAGGGGCTTGTAAATATGCCCCTATTAGAGTTGAGTATTAGAAGAATAGTCAAGACGGGCTCCAGATAGATTATTGACTTCAATTGAAACTGACTGTGCTGATAGGTTACACCATACTAACTTCTAAGGATGGTTGAAATTAAAAAAAAACAATTGCTCCCATCTCTACAGGAACTCGCTGGACTGGGATATCAATGTCCTTGGTACCCCCTTAACTGGGATGGAAGTTTCCTACACCTGTTTTCAGTTGTGTTTTTTTGGTTGATTAATTTTTGGGTGATTAATTTTTTTGTTTTCGGGAAAGTGAGGTTTGGTGGGATTCGGTGGTATGAATGGCAGGCCAACTGGCTTCTATAAATGTTGTCTATAGGGATTGTCATATTCTTGTTAGAAGTGACCACAGATTTATTGTATATTATTATTTATGGAATACAGGTTTGGATTGGAGACTTGATAATGTGTGTGAAATGGATAACTTTGTGGAGTGGATACATACCAAAAATATGCTTTATTGAGTGGTGAAACTGATTTTGAGTGAGATCATAATGTGGGCCAGGAAGCATTTTGACCCCCGTTATATACAAGACCTGATAATAGCTAGCCATGTTAAAACAGATACCTAGAACGTGAAAGGTCTTAATAACTGTGCAAAGAGTCATAGGCTTTTGTCAGTTCTAAAACATCAACAAATAGGAATCACTTTTCAACAAGATATGCACCTCAAAGCCTTAGAACATGGAAGATTGGCTGGAAAATGGTGAGGTAGTTTGTATTCTTCATCTTACTCCTCTTTGTCTAGATGAATACCAATTGGGATTAACAATAGTATCCCAGTCGAAACTAGAATTGGTGCACCAAGACCCAGATGGAAGGCATATAATGGCATTGTGCGTTGGATGATCAGGATCTGTGCCTCCTAAACATCTACACAGCCATAGTGGCAAGCATGTCTTGATTTCTTAGATAGATGGACCTGGTAACAAAATCACTTCCTCCACGATTTGGGCAGCAAAGTTTACCTGCTCTCTCAGTCTCTTAAGCACCAAAGATGGATTTCCCCAATGCAAACTGAGGACTGAGGACAACAGGGGGGTAGGACTCTAAGGCCCAGAATTCCAGGAGGTGGGGAGGAGCTGCTAGCGCTCGCAAGCACTACTTAATTTCCTTTCACTCCCTGCGGTGTGGGTCGTGGACTGAGGACACCAGTGGGCCAGGATTCTAAGGACCAGCATTCCAGGTGGTGGGGAGGAGCTGCTAGCATCGGCGAGTTCTATTTAATCTCCTGCCACTCCCCACAGTGAGGAATGCACCTGGGCACATGCCTGAGTGAAAGCTGGGCCAAGTTTGGCTCATCTGTGCTCACCCATGGCCGGACAAGGCAGAGCTTGGCGTTCCCTTGTGGCCTCAGGAGAGAGCAACCATCAGAAAGTAGAGTGAACTCTGTAGGAATGTTACGTAATTTCTTTTCCCCTAGACACCCCCCCCTTTACCTAGCTTGTTAGACCTAACAGCCTTAGGGTGTTCTTCCCCAACTTTTTGCCTGCCTCCCTCCCTCCATTTTTCTTATCTCAATTTTGCTGGTTTTAGGACTCTGCACACTTTATCAATGTTGACCAGTGCTAAAGTGCTTGTGCTCTCTCCCTAAACATGGTAACATTGGCTCCTACCCAGTTGGCATGTTTAATTTAGATATATGTCCCTAGCAAAGTGCACTCCATGTGCCCAGGGCCCGTAAACTAAATGCTACTAGTGGGAGTGCAGCACTGAGTGTGCCACCCATCCCTTAACCATGTCTCAGGTTTGCCATTGCAAGGCCTGTGTGTGCAGTGTCACTGCCACTTCGGCTTGGCATTTTAAACTATTTGTCAAGCCTTAAAATCCCCTTTTATTACATATATGTCACCCCAAGGTAGGCCCTAGGGAGACCATAGGGCAGGGTGCCATGTAAGTGAATGGCAGTACGTTTACTTTGAGGTTTTACATGCCCTTTTCACTATTATGAAGCCTGCTCCTCTCATATGCCAGTGTTGCAAATTTCCTTACATATATTATATATATATATATATATATATATATATATATATATATATATATATATATATATATATATGTATACATTATTGAGTGGTAATTTCTGATCTGAAAGGAGTGACATTGTCATGTTTTGGTATGGTTGGAATGGTAGTGAGAAATCCTGCTTTCTGGTAAGTTGGATTTAACATTACTATTTTAGAAATGCCTCTTTTAGAAAGTAGGCCTTTCTCTGCACTTACTGCTCTCTGTGCCTTATAGCCTGTCTCCAATCAGTGTCTAGTCTGTGCTGGTTGACAGCTCCCCTTGTGCATTCCACACAGACAGCCATAAATGGAGGACACTCAGCTGCATTTGCATACTGATGGGTCTTCCTGGGCAGGGAAACTGGAGGGGCCCTCGCTTGCACTTCAAAGGCACATTGGGTACATATACTGGGTTTGTGACCCCTTAAAAATCAGACAATTCTAGACCTACAACTGGACTCTGTCAGAAGGACTGCAATGCTGTCCAAAGGACTCAACTGGACTACTTTTCAGGAAGAACTGCTCTTCTGCTTGTTGCCCTGATGCCTGCAGCTCCCCAATTCAGCTGGACGCTGCCTTCCCACCACAAGTGATCTCCAAGGGCTTCTTAGCTTGCCTCCTGTTAAGAAGTCTCAGGGCCATCAAAGACTTCACCTGAAACGAGAAAACCTACACCTCAACGGGTTGCAGCAGAAGAGTCGATGCAACTCCTGTCCTGCTGTTGAATAATCAGCCCAAAACCTGCAGAATCGACGCAGCACCTGTCTCGTGGCTGAAAAATCGATGCAGCGCCTGCAGAATCGATGCAGCGCTTGTTTCACCGTAGTTTCATCATCACAGTGCATCTGGATTTTCCGTGTATCGTCCCTGGGTGTCAATTTATCATCAACCCCACACAGTAGTAAGGAACCGAGGGTGTTTGTCTGGAAATTGACGCATTGCCTTTCCTGCGAGGAAAAAATCAACGCATTACATACCCAATTTCTAACATAGCTGATTTAGCAATGGAAAAAAGAAACCTACCCAGTCAAAGAAGTTTGGTGACAAGGGCAACTTCTCTGTTACCTTAATTACATCCCATTTGTCATCGGCTATGGGCGCTATCAGTACTGATCTGTAGTTAGTGGAGGACCATATAAACATCATCCAAAGACTGATTAAAGATCCCAAAAAACAATCTAAAACCCTGACTCTTTCTACTCCTATTAAGCCATTAGCTGAGGAGAAGGACACTGATTTAAGGGATCCAACAATAGCCCACCATAAAACCCTTTCAAACGCTATGGCTGAGATAAATAATCCCTGTATTTTTATATGAGCCACCTGTCGATATCATCGCTGTAAACCCCCCAAATTACCAGCCCAGCGTGCTCAAACCTCCACTCTCAAAGCAGGAAGGAGGGGGGCGGAAACATCCAGGGGGTTGCAATGATCACATCAAAACCCAAGGCTCTTTCCCTAGTATAACTGAGAGCTATAGGATGCCTAATCCCTATACTTTAGCAGGAAATCTGTCACGCAGGAAAGGTCCAACTTTAAGACTGAGTTATTAAATCTTTGTAAACCTTTATTCAGCAATATGGAGGTCTTAGTGAGGGATCACTGACACAATGTTCTTGATCAAATTGGAACACTTGTTGATAAAGTCAAAGCCCTGTCAAAGAATCAAAATAAGATCCTGCAGTCTCAATCTCAGGACCAGCATGCATAAAATGTCACAAGTGCTCCTTCACTGCCTGGCAACCCCACAGTAATCCATACTTTCAAGTATGCTCAAAACCACCTGAATAACAACACAGAACAGTTCCTTCATGACTAACAATGGGCAGAGCCTGACCCTATCACTTCCCAAGCAATTAGCTGAATGTGCCTAAGAGTGATGGCTGTTTACAGCATTTACAGCTACCACCGGATTGTATCCCATATGTCATTGCTTTAGTAGGGGTACCATCATTAGATTAAGGTATTCGTGAGACTGTGCAGGGCTTGAAATTTAATGTTGCTCACTAGGGTAAGAAAAATGAGGGTTGGCCAGCTGATCTAGTTGATGACATTTCAATGGATCAGAGAGTCTGATGGCTAGGCCATTTACCGAAATCCTCAAAGGAAAACTGTATTGTAGTCAATTTAAAAAATCCATGGTTGGTGAGTTCTTTGCTGAACCACACAGACTATCTAGCAAACCCACAGGACAATGTGTGTGCACTTTCTTTGGATGTTTTCTATCAGCCACCCAGTCTGAAAGTTCTTCCAGACACCAACACTATCAAGGTCCAGATCAGGCCCAAATCAGCAGAATAGTGCATCGCCTCCCTGCTTCACAGAATAATTTTGCACATTTATCTAGATGTCAGACATAAAATTGATGGACTTTTCATTACCCTGCACCCAAATTTTACCACCACCTGTCCTTACTTCCAATAACAACAATAGTCAGGGAGAGATGTCCTATTGAAGTTCTGATTTAATGGTCATTAAGGAGGAAGAGAGTCTCCGCCTCCTTTTATGAAATGTCACAGGCATCTACCAGAAATTGTCAAATAAATACTGGTGGCGAATGGTAACTGACTTTGATCTGCTATGTTGCCAAGAGACTTGGGCTACAGAAAAGTTTCATTTAGACAGACTCCAATCCTTTTGAATTCCAGCTTTGCCTTCTAAAGAAGGAAGAACAAAGAGGGGGGCTTACAGTACTGATTCCATTGAAATGTTTAAACATCAAAGCCAATGTACTTATGTACACTCCTCATTTCCTAATTTTATATGTGCCTTTCTCAGACTTTTTGATATTCTGTTAATTAGTTTTTATTTTTGTTTTTTTTACCACAAAGCCAGTTAAAATAATAGAAGATTTGGATTATTTTAACTCAGATCATGTTCAAAGAAGTCAATGCCAAGTAGTCATTATTTGGATTGGGCAACTTCAACATCACTAGATGTTCCCTTAAGGGAGATATTGTATGTAGAGTCACAGACCAGCAAGGAGAGAATGTTATACACTTGTTGCACACATCCTATGGGGAGGCACTGAATCAAATCATAGTCAAACACAACCTCTTTTTTCATCAGACTTTTTTAAAGAGGGAGAGTCCCACATTTATAGGAAAAGGCTGGTTAAGTATAGTTGATCTTATCTTACTGTCTCAAGAGCTTGCACCCTTTGTGTTAGACTCACATATTTTATCATCTAGCTTTAGTGACCATAACCCTGTGTCAGTGAGCCTTCACTGCCAATTATTTAAAAACAAAATGATTGGAAGCAGCACTAAAATACACCATTGCCCTAACAAGGTATTAAGTGGGAAAATATAGACCCCACAACAATTTTCTAAGATCTCTTTTTTGAGAAAAAAGACAAGGTAAAGTGCTGCCTCTCAGAAGAGGCTGAACCTTTAGAAAGGTTAAACAGTTTTAAGGAGTTATGCAAAACAATGTCTTGTATGGTAACTGTAAAAATGTCCCACAAGATTCCATCCACTCACAAATGGTTCAACCCGGCTTGTACAAGAGATTTAGAGAATATTTAGTTAGTAACCCAAACCACTTCATGCAACATCGGGGACAGTAGAGCAGCCAGACATTTATATAAAATGACCCTCGCTGAGCGAAGGAAACAAATAAGAAGGAGGGCTTAGGAAGATTTAGAAGCTGTCTCACCACTCCAGGATAATAGGGCATTCTGGGAAATTGTCAACTGGCCCTATTTTTCTGAGCATATTTACCCTGGAATAGAATGTCATATCCCCACCGATGTGAGTGCTCCACTTTTCCAAGATCTTTGATCAAGAGAATAATTCCCCGCCCCAGACCGATTCACTAGAATTACCAATTTTAACCCGAATAGCACATCCATTTTAAGCAAAACTACTGACTGTAATGACATATCTAAAGCCATTTTAAGGTGCCCTGCAGGTAAAACACCGGTCTCAGATGGGGTCCTTATTGATGTTTTCAGACAGAATCCCACGTTCTGGTCACTATTACTAACTAATGTGTCTGTAAACAATTTATGCATGGTTATCCTCCAAGAACTGGAGGAGTAAACAGAAACAAATAATTACTTCTCCGATACAGTTTCTGTCAAGGTTTAGGTACAGTAGAACAATCTTTAAACCTATTTTTACTAGTTGAAATATATGTCAAAGCCACTAGATGTTTTCTACACATGGCATTCATGGACCTCTTCTGTGCTTTTGACATGGTTGATGGGGAATTTATGGGACCTGATGGGCATCGAAAATTCTTTGCTAGACCTGCTAAAGTGCCAAATGGGGCACAGTTGCCCAAGTCCAATATGGTCGGGATGGTGAATACGCCCTGTTTATTAAGTCCAACCGAGGTGTAAGGCGGGGATGCATCTTTGCCCGATTTTTATTTATATTTTATGTCAATGCCCTGGATTCAGTGTTAGTATTAAAAGGAAAGTACCTACCCAAGGTTTAGAGTGACCCAGTATTACTTTATGCCATCAACACAAGCTTAATTGCTTGTACCGCAAATCTTTTCCTGATGTTACTTGATTCTTTTAATAATTATATGGGTAATGTTAAACTAAAAGTGAACCATCAGAAATCCTACATCATGACTAGTGGCCCCAAAAACACACAATTAAAGAGTATCTTATAGGTGGGACAGCAATATCCAAGGTCCTAAACTTTCATTTTCTGGGCATTACCTTTGACACCAATT
This sequence comes from Pleurodeles waltl, assembly GCF_031143425.1. Lineage (NCBI taxonomy): Eukaryota > Metazoa > Chordata > Amphibia > Caudata > Salamandridae > Pleurodeles > Pleurodeles waltl. Next base: position 898,875,429 of record NC_090444.1, on the reverse strand, counting down.
TAAAAAAATGGGAAAAGCTAATAATTCTAAACTTTGCAGTCGAGGCAATCTTTAAATTTGCATATAAACCAGGCCATTCACCCAATAAAGAAATTATCTTATTGTATAAAAGCAAATGTATCCGTGTTGGCACAAACGGGGCAGGGGCGTGGGGTTAAATAAACCCAGGGAACCTGCAAATACTAGAGACTACATTTCTATACAGGTTGTTACCAATTCCCAAGAGCACTTCTTTGGATAAAGATCTGGCATACCCTGAAGCAAAATTTTTGTAGTAGTGACTCCCACAAATGAATAAGGAGTTAGAGCAAACTCTTGAATTCTGCTTGTTTATTTGGAAACGAAACTGCAACACAATCAGCCGCTTGATGAATCTCGCTGGTCCCAACTGTCACACCAGTTGAATTCAACGAACCCTCAGGCGACCATGGCATTCCATGGAACACACAGTCCCACATCCAATTAAATGCTGTATTCGACCTCTACTATTACTACATTACTTCTCCTTCTACATATACAAAACAGTCAAAGAAAAAATGTTACAGTAAGACTCCCACCCATAGAAAAAATCTATCTGCAGTAGCAAAGCCAAGCAATAGGTTAAGTTTTAACTAATAATTAGATGAGAGCAATTAATTTAGGCAAACAAAAAACAAATAACAAAAACCTCAACTAAAATACTGTCAAATCCCAATTTTATCCTAATATGACCTGTATAAATAACATCCTGGTTGGAAGTCAAAAGATAATATCACTAAAGCACAACCTTAGCATAAATAGCCTAGCTAATAAGGTGCTGGCAAGAAAGTGACCACCTATCTATATCTAATTGGTATTTGCATTACCCGCTCACTCCTGAAAACTCCCATCTTACCATCCGATGAATCATCCATAGAACTAGACTAACCAATATTTTTTGGTCTCTTTATTACTTCACTCTGAGTATGTTCTTCTTACTGATCTCAACTACACTTAACAATGCTTCTGATATTTCACCAACTGTTACCTTTCACTCTGATAGCGTTTCCACAAACTTTATCGACCACAACAGGACCACTGAACTTCTCTCCTCCTTTCGTAACATGAGTTCCTTCCTCAATCCAAACTACATCCCCAATCTTGTTCTTAACCTTACTCACTCTTGAGCTCCTGTCATAATTTTCCTTCTGTTTAGCTTTGGCCACAGATGTATTTTGTTTAGCCATGACTTCACACTCCTCCATTGACACACCAAACTTGACCCATTTGCCCATTCAATTTGGATATCTCTTGGTGAAAGGGTTTCTTCCTCTCAGCACTTCAAATGGTGATACCAATGTTGAACTCTGCAGGCTGGTACGAAAGAAACAAATCATAGAGTTCACCACGTTCTTAACTATATTCATTCGCAATCGCCCTTTACACACTGTACCACTCCGTGATTCATACACCCTACTTGCCCATTGCATTGGGGATGGTATAGAGATGTTTTCACATGTTTAACATCTCCTGATTTCAAGAAACATTTCACCTCTTTACATATATTGGATCCCATTGTCCGACAACAGGAACCTTGGAAATCTTTCCCTCATGAATATATTTTCTAAAAACTCAACCACAGTTTTAGCATTTGGCTCAGACACAAATTCCACTCCAGGTCACTTTGAATGTAGGTCAACCAACACCAATGCTGAACAGCACTGGTACGGGAGGGCATGAAATAGTCCAACTAAATCACTGTCACACTAGTTGAATCCAATGAACCCTCAGGCGACCACGGCATTCCATGGAACGCAGAGTCCCACATTCCATTGAATGCCGCGTTCACTCACTACTACATTCTTACAATTTTCATGACTAAATTTTCAGGATTGGTACTTGAAGATTGTATTAGGCCAGATAACATGGACTTGATCCCATGGTTGTCCTATGTTAAGCAAGTTTTCCTTGTCCTTGGAATTCTCATTCTTTAAAATCTTCCTATTAGAAATGATAATAATTCCAAGACTCAGGTAACAGACTTATTTTTTGGACATAGTAAGGATGCTGAAGTATCTAGAGCATTAACTATGCACATTGTTTAACGTTGCTTAGTGATTTTGACCACAGCTGCGGGGGGGATAGTTAACATAGATAGTTAACCCTGAACACAGATTTTACCTCAGTCGGTTCATATTAAGTACACTGCACTTTTTGGCAGCACTTTCAGATGAAGGGGATTCTGGTTTTCCTCATTACCTTGCTGCCCTGGTTATAATATACTACAAAAGTCTACGACCCATTTTATGTTTTTCTGTAATCTTCATAACACCTCTAGATCCGAATTATTATGCTCAACCTGAGTGCTAATCATTTAACATCATGCAAGCTAGGTTTGCAATATCTACATGCTGAGAGTCGTAGTCCACTTATTACTCAGTCATTAGTTGTGTTAAGAATCAGAAGCAAATATCCCACCTGGGGCCTTATAAAATTAAACTATTGCCATGGCAGCAATTTTATTTTCACAACTTTTATATCCGAGCATATTAATGTTTTTTAGATATTGTAGCAGGAATTGCTTATATTTTTGTGAATATAGATCTATAAATATGATGTTACTGATGTGTTGATTTATAATTGATTATATCTTGTATTTTGGTGTGTTTTGCAATCAATGTAATGCTCTATTTTTATGGCAACTGCCAAATAAACGTTTTTGACTGAATTTCCCCCAAATCAGGCCCTGAGCAAAGACACACTGTACAGACATTATATATTCTTAAGAATTTAGTTATGCATGACCTCTGGCAAGAGTGACATCCCAGCTCATTAGTGTATTCTTTCTATTCTACACCAAAAGGGATATAAACTTTATAAATATTGTTTCCTTATGTATGTCATAAAAATTATGGGAACATTTCTATAGTAGAATACATGTAATGTTAAAAAATAATCTCTTAAAGCATGTCATACATTAAAGCTATACATAAAAAATTGATTCATTCTCCTATAAATATTAACAGCTTAACATGAGACGATCTAGGTAAATTATCAATTATCTTTCGAGCAACTAATTCATCATACTGTATCTATATCAGGATAAACTGGTTTTGCAAATCTATAGTGAATTAGACTACTCCTTACTCTGTAGAGAGTTGCATTACAGCTCTGTTAATGTGTGCTATTTGGAGAGAATCTTGTCAATCACTCACCTCTTTTGCTCGACTATGTTACATTTAGATACAGACCTTGCATCTGCACTTGGAAATTGAAGACAGAACTTCTCTGGGACGAGTTATTGAAGGCTATGACTAAAGATATTAGCGTTTACTACTTTGATATCAACTGAGATTTGGCCTGCACAAGAGCTATAGAATGGGGCATGACAAAGGTAGTGCCGAGGGTGAGTTGTATTGGCAAAGTGTGTGGAGTGAGTGGTCAAATTAGAAAAGCGGCTGCTGAATTAGAAACAAATATGGTGGATTTGGAGTGTTTAGTTGTGCGGAGTGTATAGTTGTGTGGAATCTGGCTAAGGTCACTTAGATGGTGGAGTACAAGATGAAATTGGGGACCTTTACACTAGACTATGCAGGCACTCACATACTTCTTATTGACAGAGGCTCCATTGGGAGGGAGACAAATCTGGAAGAATCATGGTTACCAATAGGGAACAGCTAAGGTAATTAGGATAATGGTATTGGATTTGGCCTTCTCTGTGGGTCACCCCTAGACTTTTTGTCCTCACCCTCCTATTTTCTGAACCATTTTTGTCGGCTTTTAGAACTCTCTTCACTTTACCACTGCTACCCAGTGGTAAAATGCTTATGTTCCCCCCTCACCATTTGATACAATTGGCTTACACATGATTAGTACATTTAATTTTCTTGTGAGCCCGTTGGTTACGGTACAACAGGTACACAGGCCTGTAAATTAACTGCAGCAGTGCTTATCCTTCCACCCACTAAAAGTAGGCCTGTTAAAATATGTCTCAGGCCTGCCATTTTACCCTGTAGTGCAGTTTTGTGCACTGCCAATTAAACCATGCAAATGAAACCTTTTGCTAGGCCTAAAACTTCCTTTTCAACCACTCCTAAAGTAGACCCCAAACAGCCCATCGGCAGTGTGCATTGTATTTAAAAAGTAGACCATATGTTTTTAAGTTTTATATGTCCTGCTAGTGAAAACTACTAAATTTACTTTTCACTCCTGTAAGGCTTACCTCTCCTATAGGATAGCATTGGGTTACCTGACATTTGATTGTGAGCAGGTAGAAGTTGTAATTTAAAAGCCCCTTTAATGTTAAAGTCAAATTATAGATTACAATTTTGAAAATGCCATTTAAACAAAATTAACACATTCCTGCCCTAAACTTCCTGAGATCATCTGATGTCTGGGCCTGTTATTTGCTTCCATATCAGAAAGGTACACTGGGCACCAACAATGCACATTAAGATCTGGGTGTAGGTGGGAGAGGGACATCCTGCCAGGATGGGAGGGACGGAGCTGTTCCTTGTCCCACTTAAATTTCAAAGGAGCTGCATCAGTACACTCACAAATAACTTGGCACCAGGCTTTTGCCACCCCAGACATTTGGGGACCTGGTCAGAAAGGATGACAATTTCAGAACCATCTGTGGGATTAAAACTCCAGACGTTTCTTCCACTTCAAAGCTGGCACCAAGTATAAATAGTGGACCTTCAGGCCCACTGTTCTGTATACCCCTGGATATGCGGAAGATTCAGACGGACTGACTTGCACTCCATGGGACTGCCATGCTGCTGGAGGCCTACTTTTTCCTTAGAGGACTGCCCTTTTGGTTAAGGTCTGACTTGTCCTTCAGATGATTGGCCTGCTGCTAGAGGCCTTCCTTGCTGCTTGAAAGAGAGAGAGCAATTTCTTTAAAACCCAGACTGCTGGTGTGACTCCAAGGGTCATTTGGATGACCTCCTGTCCTGAGCTATGGGTACGCAAGGTTCAGAGGCCTCCCTGCAATTGCCCAGCTAACCTATTACAACTGGCCCTGCGTCAAACTGCAACTTGACCTGCCAGGACCTTCAACTGGGCCCTCATGTGCCCTGGTGGCATCAGCTGGAATGAGTTCCTGCTCCCCAAAAGGTACCTCTCCAAGTCCTGGACTCTTAGCTGGTATCATTTGAGCTCCTCCTGTGAAATCCTAAAGTTTTGAACATGCGCACAGGACTTTTAGTAGGTAACTTTTTGATCAGTACTAACCTGGTCACTGTATCCAGCCCACACTCCATCACGGTTGGCCTAAACTTGAAACTTTGTCCTGGTCTAGCAACACCAGATACCCACAGTCAGCGATTTTTGCTTCTTGGAGCTATTTTTAGTGAAACACTTAAAACTGCATATCTCAAGTTCTACCAATTGGGTGTTTGTCATTTTGGTCATATTTTATTTAGCAAATTCTACTCTATTTATGTAAATTTGTGTAGGAAATTTCTTATGTTGTGCTTTCGCTTGTGTGCTGCATATATACTTTAAACCTTGCCTCAAAGTTAAGCCTGGCAGCCCAAATTTCCAGCAGGTTAAGTAAGGTTAATCTAGTGACTTTTGGTGGTTCACCCTGACATGGATTGTGGTTGTTGCTTATTATTGCTACTTATTGACACTGGGTCCATTGTGAGGGAGACAAACCTGGAAGAATGTTTCTTTTTGTCCTCATTCACCTCAACTCCAATCCAGCTCCAATATTCCACCTTGCGCCCTCTCAAATATGGAGATGACCCATGCCATGAAGACCCCTTCTCTCTCACTCAGTCTTACCCAGGTAGTAAACTTTCAAACCCACACGGCTGGAGAGTGGGGGTGAGGGTGTGTAATCATTGGACTGCGGACACCAAATTGCGATCCTCTCTCAGGGCTTTACCAACTCCCTTGGTCTCTCCTCCAATTCACCAAAGGATCCCACATTTTCTCCTTCTTCTTGTTTAACCCCCCACCTCTAAATCCATCATAGATGTAAAAAAAGAGCATGAAACCAAGTCAGATGTCAGGGTAGAAACTTCACCATCCACTTTCAACATGTTTCTCTTCTGGCCAGTACAATAGAGTAAGAAATCAAATTCCTATCACTTTTGCTACCGTTTCTTCCCCACACTTCATGTTCCTGTATTTGCCTGAATATATCCAGGGGGAGGCTTACCCAAATTTCTTGCCCAGAATACTTGAGAGACCTACATACTTCTTCCCAAAAGGAGGCAACAACTGGACATTCCAGAAACATATGAATGTCAAAAGCGCCCTGTAGATCGCATTTGGGACAGTTTACCTCACCGCTTTTCCTTAGTTTAGAAAGTCTTTCTGGTGACATATAAGCTCTATGAATGGAGAAGAGGTGGTTCTTCCATAATGACACAGGCTTTACTATCTTAAATAGGGTACGCATAGATGACTCCCACCATATCTGCACACGATCTTGAGGCAAGACCATACCCCAAAGAGTTCCTGTAATACAAAAATGCCATCCAGTCCCTCTAGAACTTCGCAGTACCAGTCAGAAACATTCTTGGGAGTGGAGGACTCAGGAAGTACACTGTCTTCTAAAAAGTTTGCCACTCCAGAAGTCGTTTGAGTCTTCTGTATCCACCCTTTCCATTCAATATATTTCAGATTGGACAGGGCCCCTCCTGTCTTATCCTCAAGCTCTTTCTGAGAAATTAGAGCTCCTTCCCTAAGAAGGTCTCCCCAAACCGCTATGCCAGCCTTCCTAATTGGGACCGCTAGGACATCCTTCAGTCACTCAGGAGTGCCTGGTGAATCCCAAGTAGGGGCATTTTGGCTATAGTACCTAACTCCCGCTGCTGACCGTAACTGGTACCAACTCATTGCAAGGTCGCGTAAAGTTTTCAATTTTATATTTTTGAAAAATTTTGGGTCACCAAGTTTGTAGAGAAATCCCTTTGTAGCCCCTTTGACCATAGCAACCATAGCTTTAAACATATCACCTATTGCAGAGGAGTCCTGAGATGTAAAAATAATTTTTTTTGTGTTAAATTGGAATGCCCAAGCATAATATTTTAAATCTGATTGTGCCAACCCCCCTTCTCTCTCCTTCTTCTCAGTTTCTTCCAAGAAATCCTAGGCCCTTTAGATGCCCATATAAAGGAAATTATAGCTTGTTGGATTTTCCCTAGATAACACTTATGCATTAAAAATGGTATGGAACTAAACAGAAAGTTCACTTTAGGCAGAATCATCATCTTAACCAAATTGACTCTACCCACAATTATCAGGGGAAGGTACATCATATCTGCAGCAACTTACAGCACTCGTCAAACAGAACCTTTAAGTTCTTTGTTGCAAGCTGTTTAATTTCCTATGTGAACCTTATCCCGAAGTGTCTAATTTCACTCCTCACTTGTACTAGTTCTGTCTTCTGATTCCCTGCCATGATCTCTGTCTTCCCTGCGTTCATGCTATAGCCAGACACTCTACCAAAGTCCTCTGCTAGGGCCAGCAGTGTGGGGAGAGCTGATGCTAAATCTGCTGTGTAAACGAAGAGGTCATCGGCATATAAAGCTACCTTTTTCCCAACCGTTACAAGCAAAAGGTACTATAAAGGAGTTCTCCCTTATTCTCCTAGCAAACGGTTCTATGTAAAGGACGAATAATAAAGGAGACAGAGGGCAGCCCTGCCTAGTACCTCTGGTTATCTTAAAAGGCTCCGAGAGGTTCCCGTTCACTAAAACTCTTGCAGAGGGGGCATTATAAATTAGTCCTATATGGCTCTACAAAATGTTTCTCCCAAATTGTGTATGCTTAAAATCTGACGTAAGTACATCCAGTTCATTCTGTCAAAGGCCCTCAATACCTGTAGAGTTTTTACCGCTAGAGGTAATTCTGACGTTATAGCCATATCTATTGCCCCTATCAGATTGTAGGTCAGCTCGTGAAGAAATCTTCCCTTAATAAAAGCTTTCTGGTCGGGATGTATCAATCAGCCCACCACTCTAACTAAATCTGTCTGCTGGTGTTTTAGCAAACATTTTGTAATCACAGTTTAACAAGGAAATCGGCCTATATGATTCACACTTCACCGGGTTCTTACCATGCTTCAAAATCACCGTAATTGTGTCCTCATTCCATGAAGTTGGAATAGGGGCCCCTTTTTCAAAAATCCCAGTATACAGTTCTACCAAAGCTGGAATTATAGCCTCACCCAAAACGTTATAGAGGTCGGTCGGGTTACTATCTGGTTCAGCTGCCTTCTCCCCCTTACAGCCTTTCAAGGCATTTCTGATTTCCCCTGAGGAGAGTGGCCTGTTTAAGATGTCTGCTCCTTTTGTGTAATATAGGGGAGTATATCTTCTCTCAACCAATTTATTATATCCTCCTCCATCACCACTTTCTCTTCTGTATAAAGTTGTGTGAAAAACTCTTGAAAAGAGCCCCTCATATCCTTATTACTAGATGACCTCTCCCCAGACTGATTTAACTCAATTTCTTTAATATGGTTCCTCACCTGGTCCCGCTTGCACTTCCAAGCTATCAACTTTCCTGCATTTTCTCCATATTCGAAATGGACTAGCTTACTGGCCTCTTCTCTTTTTACTACTCTAGCATGTAACACCTCTTCAAGCTGATGCCTTAACCCTTTCAACTTAATCTTCAGAGCCTCAGACATCTCCCCCTCTATATTCAGAGCTAATTGACATTTGTACTTAATCATTTCCTGTTCTAAGTAAGTGATTGCGGTCCTATTCTGCTTATTTTTGTAACTAGCTAAGCTCAGTATTTTCCCTCTTATAATGGCTTTAAAGGTGTCCCATACCACTGCTATCGGCGCCGATGCCAAGTTAATCTTGAAGAACTCTTCAGTTTCTATTCATAACTAGGCAATGACATTGTTATCTTGTAATAGCGTGCGATCCAATGTCCATCTTCTACCACCCATCCCCCATGCCAGCCTCAAGTCTAATGATACAGCCGCATGATCAGATAAGTGGGCTGGTTAGTAGGTCATTCCATCAACTGAATTGCACAGCTTCAAGTCCATAGGAAAATACTCTATGCGGGAGGCATGGTTATACTTTTTATTGTTAAAAGAGAAACCCCTTATTGCCCCCACTCTCTGCCGCCATAGGTCACTTAACCCACATTCTTTCATCATCCCCCTCAAATAACGTTGAGATTTTGGGGTTGTCTAAAACAACATTAAAGTCCCCTGCCATTATTATAGGGTCAGGGAAGTAAGTTATCTGAGATAACATCTTTTTAACCCAGCCAACGTAATCTTGCTACTATTGATCTGTATCTTCGCAATAATCCATCTACCTACAGAATCAGACTTCACCTCCAGTATTCCTACCTCAACTTGATATTTCATTAAAATGGCCACTCCCCTGGTATTAAAATTATGCTCAGTACAAGCGTAAGATTGAACCTACTTTTGCGTTTTAAGGAGCTTAATACTTTCTTCTCTGATTAGGTGGGTTTCCTGCAGAATAAGGATTTGTGCTGGTGAATCTCTCAAATATTGTAAAACCTTATCTCTTCTTCCTTTTGTTCCTAAACCATTCACATTCCAAGAGAGAATCTGAAAGGATCTGCCCCCGGGGTCCCGGCACTTGCTAGTATCACCCGCCAGTGCGAACGAGGATCTTTGTTTTTTCCTCCATGCTCCCCACCCGGGGGTCCCCCATCCCTCCCTACCCCCTTCCCCGTTCCCCCCTACCCATCCCTGGAGAACCCCCCTCAAATATTGGACAGGTGTTAGCCCAAATTTAGAGCACTCAAGGTTCCCAGGCAGGACTCAACCTTTTTAAGTTTTTTGATACCATGCCCCAACTTGATAACTGCCAATAGCTCATCTGCTGCATTGCCATCTCTAACATTATACATTTTGTTGTTGTACATAACTCAGAGGGATGCGGGAAACTTCAGTTGTGCGGAGGCGCCTAACTTTTTTAATTCCTCCAACCGCCTCCCTAACTCCCACTGTTGTTGACAGTAATCCTGGTCAAGTCTGACCTAATCTCAAAAGAAAAGCACTGAGCTTTAATAGTTTTCAAACTCAATGCCTTGGCAATAAATTTCTCTTTCAAACCATACATTAGGAAGTTATTCAGAATCTTTCGAGGCTTGCTATTGTTATGTTTCCTGTTAAAGGGGTCTCTATGAATCCTTTAAATGTCTCTTATAATCTCTTCTTCACTCTCCTCTAATGAGAGTGCACACTTAATAAGTGAGACCACAAACTCTTTCAGATTTCCCCCTCTTGCTGCTTCCGGGACATGTAACAATCTCAAGTTGTTCCTTCTCAAGCTATTCTCCAATTGTCCCCGTTTACTCTGTAAGTCCTGTTCGGAGTCCTTCAATACCTGAATTTCCTCCTTCTGTGTTCTTAATTCATCCTTCATGGTTCCAACAGTTTCTTCCAGAGCCTGAGTTCTTAGTGACAAGAGATCAAACTTCTTCTCCATTGCCTCACAGGCTTCTCTTATTTCACCCTGATTTCTTTCAGAAATCGAGAAACCTTCCCTGATATCATTACAGAGGGAAAGAGTCATCGATTCCACTGCGGTATCACAAACAGGGCTAATTTGAGAGCCTGTCATGTGGCAGTCTGTAACCCAACGAGAGGCCGATACCTCTATTGGTCTCAGATCTGTACCTCTGAGGGGGGAGACTGCTTCTCTAGAAGGCTGTATGGAAGGACACTCATTGACCCGAATCGACTCTTCACAGGCCCTTAAACATAGCTAGTGTACCTGGGGAATCCCTTTTGAGCCTAGATCACATCCGCCATTCGCTCTCTCTCCCTCCATATCTATGAGCCCAGGACACTCCTTTTGAGACTCCAGCTTCCTTGGAGATGAATCAGCCATTGCAAGCCTTATTTTAAAATACGATCTCAGTAAGGGAGTAATTTTGGTTTTAGGTTTGCTAATTAGGCTCCTTCTCTGCTTTCTAGATGTATTTCCTAATACACTCGCAGTACTGCCCTCACATAAGGACCCTGAGTTTTGAATCCGGCCCTCACTATACCTTGATGCAATAGGTTTAATAGGCTCCAAAACCCCTTCCAAACCACCACTCAAGGGGTTGTTAACTCACCTTCCCTGCTTTAGTTCTTCCTTCCTAGTGAGCTAAGCCAGGGCCCCCCCTTCTTGAAACCTTACTGACTTCCTGGGCTCCTCCGACGCTTCTGCCGCCTTCCTGACCTCCTTCGCACTGCCTACCTGGGCAGGGTTCCTGGGCTGATCGACAGGCTATGATCCAACTCCACCTGTACTTGTGCTGACTCTGCCTCTGCCTCCTCGGAGGGAAGCCTGCGCTGCTGCTCGCCATGATCGATGGAGCTCCAGGGCGGCTCTGCCCCAACACGTGTATCCCAAAAGGCTGTTCAGCCCATGTGGGCTGCCTGGAGACACCCACGCCCCCCTGCACTCCTGCACATGCCGATACATCAGTGCAGGCAAGATCAGCTTAAGGGCGTGCCGCACCGTCCCTGCCCAGGAACCTCAATGAGTGCTTCAGCGCACTGCTGTTTCACTGCAGCCCGCCACGTTCTCCTCTTCTAAATTTCTAAATTGATCTGCCAAATTTAGAAGAATGGTATCATGGTTACCGAAAAGGGAACAGCCAAGGAGAGGAATACTTAAGATAATGGCAGATATGCTGTAACATAAAACAACTAGAAGCCAATAATGTAATGTTTTGGAATTATATGCTGTTACTGTAGTCACAAACTGAGGGCCTGAATGAGAACCTGGAGTACGTGAACCATGGTGATTTAATAAAAAGTTGCCACTCAGTCTGAGAGAGACATTGAAAATCCCTCTTACCAGAAAGAAACAATGGGAGGCACTTGCCGATCTTTGCCTAACTTATCTAATTTATCCCTTCCTTGATTATCCAAATGTATCCATCCTGATACGGAAATTGCCTAAGCTGGCAAATAGAGAAGGTAAATTTATTACAGATGACTTGGTGATGAACAGGTGTGGAGATTGTTTTGGAGGTAGATGATGGATAACATGGGGACTGTGTAGGCACTCTGGTTAATGTCTCTGTAAAACACTGTGCGGTGGGTTTGTATCCCAGGCAGTGGCGGTTGCCACCAATCAAGGGTGGCAGGGTGGGGGGGGGGGGCAGTGGATGGAGGACTGTTGGTGGGGTGGTTAAAAATATATTTTTTAAACCTTAGCTGCCTGACGCTACTGCTGCTGTCCACCTCCGTGATGTTCCTCTAAACCTGGCACTGGGGCACAAAGCACAGGCTCCCAATCCAGACGCTGCTCTCATGCTAAAGCAAGCATGAGAGCAGCGCTGGGATTGGCTTTAACAGGCTGGTTTGGCACTCGCTCAAGCACAGGGAGCCTGTGCCGTTTCTCCAACCTGGCTGTGTAACACAGCTGGGTTGGAGAAATGTAAGTGTTCATGTCAGTTTGGCCAGACTAAGACGGCCTACCAAACTGACATGCGCACTTACAAGTGCCTACCACTTCTCCTCCCTGCCATGGCCTCATCCTGCCCTAGACTCCCATGGCTCAGTCAGACAGTGGCAAATAATTATTTGTCACTACCTGACTGAGCAGGGGAGTGATGCTCCTCCGCTATTAAGGAGGAGCTCTCCCTGATCCTAGGCAGGTGAGGGTACTGTACATTGTAGATTCCTTACACTAATAATGTATTAGTCGATTGACATATATGATTTTATTACATACAAATGTCTGGACCATCTTTTGAGCTGTAGAAATGTGATGTGAAAGAATGGTTGATGGCAAAAACAGATATGCATGTTTGAAGTCAAAACTAAGTTGATAGAGGTACTACATCACTGGCAACAGATGATCAAAACCTCTTTGGGCAAATGGAGATAATTTGTATCTTCATAATAAAAGACTATGTATAGTTTTTGTCTGTCACCTAATTGGACATGAGAAGAAGAAGCATTTAGATATGTATAAATTGTTGAGCGTTAGGAGGTTGTTATGTGTCTCTGATCTGAAATACTAACGTTGTTGCATCAGCAGTATTGTTATGACAGTTTTCCTGCTCATCATTTGCAAGTAACTTTTTTTTTTTTTTTTTAAAGCATTACAAAAAGTTTGAAACGATTAAACATAGTAGACACGTGTGAATGTTGAGAGGCCAAAACAATGTTATTAACACTATTCAGTGAAAGTATAATGAACACAATGACATCACATACAGACAACCAACAATATACTACAAACAGATTTGTCATTTAGATAAGACTACTTCTGGTGTTAACACATTATTAGGAAAAAAGATACATTAGAGGGTGCCCTAGGGGAGGGAAGCATCCTCCTTTGCAGCCCAAGGAGATTGCGGCTAGAATGATCAGGCTGCAAGCTGCAGTGTCATTAGTATTGGGTGGTAGGGTGGGGAACAGCAATGGGACCCCTTGAAGTTGGGCAATCATCACTGTAGTTCCAGTAGTATGGCTCACGTGTGGTCTCTGCCATAACAGTTGGAAGCAATAGCAAGGTGCCTGAGGTAGAGGTGCATAGGACTGAGGGAAAGGCTATGATGGTGTCCTAAAGAACAGTTGCCCAATCTACCATTGGTGGTAGGCAAGAGTTCCTAGGTCCTTTTCAGTGGTACAGGTACTTGGGCTATTGCTAGTGCCAAATGTGATTCATCACAAGGCCTAAGAAAAGTGAAGATGATGAAGGCCTGTCCCCTGTGGTCAGGGCTGATCACACTTGAGCAGTAGGCACACAGAAGCACACAACCAAGGGGAGTGATCGCTGCAGAGTAGAAAGTAGTTGGGGGCCAGCCACAACTGGAGATAGGTGAGTTTGGCCTGGCAGACCCAAACAGGACTGTTTGGGTAGGTATGAGTTAGTACACTCCTGATCAGATGCAAATGATCAGGATTATGAAGGAGATATGCAGAAGGGAGCAGAGCCTGCATTCTGCCCCTTGTAGGCTAAGATGAGTGACAGTACATGAAACACCCTCTCTTAGACTAGAGAAAGGGTAGAAAGAGTCTATATTGTGAGACTCAGAAATGTTTCCAAAGGTGGATGGACAAAAGCACTTGCATTACTTGAGAAAAGGGTGTGAATAAGGAATAGGAACAGGAAAAAGTTTGTAAAGTTAACCTGGGGACAGTCAAATGTTGTGTGGCGACTGGCACACATCAATGACAATAAACAGTAACCAATAAACGTAAATGAAGTAACAATGAGCATCTGGCAGGAAAATCTCAGATCTCTGGACCTCTGAATTTGCAAATGGATGAGAGTGGAACTGAAGAGTGGTGAGCTCGGATGAAATCTTGGAAGGTGGTAAATTGAATGTGTAGTAAGGAGGCTCCCCAGGAAGGAGTGAAGGCAGTGTCTTGGAGGCTGTTAATGCAATACATGGTAAACAGTTAGGAGAAGCAAAGATTGACAGTAGAGGTGAACCATGAACTAGAGACATCTTGGGACAGAAGATAGAACTGAAAAGGTTTGGGTACGTTGGATGCTGAAACTAAAGAGAGTGCCAAAGAGAAACCAATAGGAATTGCTTCCATGGTGCAAAAATATCTCTACCTGACAAGGGTCAAATTCAGGTAGTTAAAAACAATGGGAATGAGTCAGAGCCAGTGGTGACTAGGGCACAATGGAGAGAAAGTTATGAGTGAATTTGGAAGCTATGAAGATATATCATTGATTTAAATTCTTGGGGATTACTAAGACAAATGGACAAATTTAAAGCTGTCACACAGGCTAATAAAATGCAAGCAGGGTTCACATTTATAGTAACGAAGTGTTGACTATAAATTGTTCTTAGAGAACAGCATTGCCCTTTAAAAAAAATCTACATATAATAGTTTTCTTTTTTAACTAAGAACTTAAGTAGCACAACTGAGACCAAACTGGTATACAGGTATGAGGGTTCTTTACATCACAACAATGAAAGAGGGCTGGAACACCAGTAACACATTAAGGAGACAGACTAATGACAACGCATAAGTTTAGAACTAGTAGGAAGTAGATATAAACATCTAAGTTAGCTGTGGTTGTGGTGAACGACATAATAGTGGTCTGCAGACTCTCGGAAATTGCTTGAAAAGGTGCTTAGGGAGATCCATGCTGACACAGCCTCTCTTGAGAAGGAATGCCTGCTGGCAATGGCCAACGTTATTTTTAGGACCAAGAAAAGACCCCTTGCTTCTAGGGCCTCTGAAGCCTCCTGAGATCATGAGCAGTTTGCAAAGTGTGGAGAGGTCTTGCTTTGCCTGTGGATAATGATGTTTAGCTTGAATTGAATTCTGGCTAGGATGGTTATCCGATGAAAGTCATGGAGAACAGACATCTTGAGATTGTACTTTTTAGCACCATATACCACCATAGTTGAGCAGCGTCTAAATCACAAAATGTTACATACACCTAAGCAAATTAAACCTTCGAGAATTAAATCAAACTGTGCATTAAACCTACTTAAATTGTACACGTTCGGGCATACACCATGTTGATCATGGGTACTTCAATGGCTTGTCTGCAGATTTAGTCCACACATCTTTGTCAGTATTCCTTCCAGACTACATGCACTTGCACAAGAAATAATGCAACAGATTAATTCAGACACCTCTACATGGGACGGTTGGGCAATTCAAGTCACATACTTCATTGTTGCCTAACATTTTTGCCTTTCTGTTGTAAAAGAGACTCCAGGCAGAATAAGAGGAACAGGAATTATTGATGAAGCAAAGTAACTTCTCTAGCACAGACAGACAGGTTAAACTACAGAGCTTTTTCAAGATTCTACATTCTGGAGCTAACCTAGATGTCACATGCAATGTATATTGTTTCAAACAAAACACAACACTAACGACCAATAATAAAATTAATAATAGAAGAGATAACACTTTCCTCATTCCAAACTTTCTCCTCAACATTATCTTGTAGCTTTTGATTAGGTGGCAAACTCCAACTGGAGGATCTCTCAGAATGGCAACAGTTGCCACCTGTCCTTCTGCAATACAGACTGAAGAATGTCACGAGGAAGTATTTGCTGCAGGTTCACATCGATATTCATTTTTTAAATACACATTTAACATTTTACTAAGTCATTTTCTTGAAGAAAATTCAAGACTTTATCTGAACATCATTGCCCTAGTGTAAACATAGGGTTTTGTGCTTAAATCCAGTTATATCGTTTATGCCCTGGACAAGTGGAACATAACTTGTTGGTACATTGAAGAGGCCTACGCCAACCTGCGCCAACCATAAGGGTGTTTTTCGAAACTGTTAAGCCCACCCAATCTCACAAATGCAGTGCAGTGGCAAGATTCTTTCGATGATTCCACCTGATGATAAGTTTGCCCTCAAATCCAGTTTCAAAACACACTGCTCATTTGAGTGCCACGTTCAGTTCATCATCGCCTAATAATGGTATGCAATCCCCTGAAATTGTTGACAAAAACTGTGTAAATCTATGCAGAAACACAAACATCTTTTTTACTTTCATGAAATCATGATGGGTACTAGCCACAAAGATAACTTGGTTGACCTCTTCATCGTGCAACCAATTCAGAACAGCAGGCAACACATTTCTCATACTGAAAAGGCCACAGCTTCTTCATTAAACCCCCCATCCTTTCAGTATAATGAAACTAGAAAATCATTTAACCGTCCAAGGTTGGAAGGAAGCACCTGTTTTTGGCTATTCCTGTTTCCTGAATTTTTCTCTCTTTTCTGATGGTCTGAACTTGGTCTTCGACTTACTTTAACACAATCACAAAGTTTCTCTGGCGTTTTCACCCTAATATCTCGACAACTTTCTTATTAAAATAAATCTTGTACCCCATGTAGTTAAACGTTGCATTACATCTATCTCCTTGTCATCAACATATATATCCGCCATAGGTATCTGGTGCTGCATCAGAAGGAATTTAGGGTGCTGTGTCATATACTTCCCCTTACCGCACCTCAGAAATATTGTGCTGTTTTAACCTAGAACAACGTGGGAGGTGGGGGAGGGGAAAATATTGTATTTACTCATTAAATTGGCATAGGGACCATCCAATTTATTCTCTGCCACTACAAAGTCGCTCTGCGTGATTTGTATTAATTTGTCTGCCTCTTGGTAAACATTATACTTGTGGCAAATCAATTCTAGTCTTGTACATTTACTACCTGCCCCTCACACAAGGAAAATGTCCTTAATTTTCACTCAGCTTGAAAGCCTCCATATTCTGCGGGTGTATGTGTAAAATATGTTACCTAGGCATGTGAACTACCCGTGGAACACCCTGATGAAGGGGGTTATATGCTTTAGAAACGATAAAACAGGTTTTCACTGTGTAATTCTTCGAGCCACACCATATATTAAACCATCCTGATCCGTGTAACCAGCTACTGCCACTTCTTTGGGTTGACACAAATCCTGGATTGATCAATGAGTATTCTTTATACTACTCTAAGCAAGTTTATAGCTTTACTTAGAGAAGAATTTTCTGTGTTAGCTAATGCCCTGAAATTGCATAGTCTGTGCTCTTATCAGATGCACAATGAAATAAACAAATTTGCTCGTACAACAAGTTATCTGAGTGATTCCACATATTCATCTATGGACTCCCTCCCTAGTCAGTTGCTCCCTTGTAAAGTTGTGGGATGAAGTGCTTCAAAAACATTTAACCAAATGTCTCTCCAAGCGCTTTGCTGCTTCTGAGAAGGCAAATCAAATGTGTTCTGGCCTTCCAAGTGTAAGGAATTGACAATTCATTCTTGGTCAAAATCTGTAACAATACATTGCCCCAAAATATGTATTAAGATCCTGTTGCAGACCTTCTTTGTCACATTAATTTTAGCAGAAACGAGTTCCGTACTGCTCTTGTGAGAACGCAGCAACTACTACAAGAAACACAAAAACTCCGACTGCAGAAATGCACCATAACTTCCTTGTGTGAGGATTGATCCTCAAGTCTTCAACTTGTGGTGAGAAAATGACAAGACAAATTAAACATTTTTATCTGGCACTTAAATGCTTTTCCTAGTTAATCTTTACAATGCAGCCACAAACTTTATCCAGCATCTAAGCAGGAGTAAATGGTGCAGGCTACTCGATACACCTATGTGGCCCACACAACGTTGACTGATCGTGCGCCATGAATTGCACGTTATAGAATGTCACATGAGTATCACGTTACTTACTCATCGCATGTGTGCTGCAAGAAAAATAGAAATTGTACACAGCAATACATGTGTAGTACAGATTTAGTATAGTATTATGAATAATCAGTTGCCAGTTACAACAGTTTGATACCAATAATGTCTCAATGGCCTATCAAGAATTATGAGCTGCACAGCTGCACACAGTGATCTCCCCCAGGTCTAGGTTGTACCATATTTTCATCTACTATAGGTCTAGAGAGAATGTTTGGGACATTTAAATTAAAGATTAATGAGAGATTTGTGGCCAGGAGGCAATGGATGAATAATTTACTGTGCAATGCATGCAAGGCTTAAGGCATGGCAGCATCTAGTGTATTGGCACAAGTGCCGTGGGTTCACGAATAAGTTGAATAATTAATATATTGGTTGCATTGACTAAAGATATAAACATAGCTATACATTTCCAAAAGAATTGAGCTTTCTCCTAAACACATCCATTAAGGCATATTTCGCCTCTGGAAGCACAGTTCCTGCTGCAATAGACGTTAGCACCAGGGTAGCCAATATTTAATAATATGGTGTCATTTTCATCCTGTGTATAAATGTGTTGCCATTTTCTTTATATTGAATGCAGATGAAAGTGTTAGCGGCTCTATTTAGATTTTCTGCAGATTCGCTGGGATTTCGTGTAGCCCGTATCCCTCTTCTTTCGTTTTTTTCAACCTTTACAGTAGGTGTGTGTCTGCATCTATGATCTTTAAGTGGTTTTATAGCCTTTATGCATTACTTTTAGTGCCAAAGGGTCAAGAAACAAAGTTTGTGAGTTATCTGGAACCATTCAACCTCACCAAGGTGGGAGACCCAGTGTCAGAGTTCGCTGTGGTGCAATTGTCACATCTTACCAATGAGTCAGATCAGTCCTGCTTTGTGTACTTCCATGGGATTTTTAAAACCTCCTACTTTCTAGTTATTAAAGACCAACTCGGTGCATGCTATGAAGAAACCGGGATTGCTACAGATAGATTTGCGAGAGGGAAGGGGTTTCCTCCATCCATGGACTTTGACAGCCATGTCAAAGTAACTTGAAAAGGCCGCTGATCGCAGAAGTGCTGATGATTTGGGTCTGCTTATCTTTAGAGGCAGGAGAGAAGGCCAGGGCAGTAGCAACGGGGTGGGAGCAGCATTTGATGGCTGGACCAACCTAAATTAATCTTTGCCTCCCTCCCCCAAAATAAAGGAGGCAGCTGGCACACTATTTATCGAAAGCTCAGTTTAAGATCAGTTTATCTAAACAAACTGCATTCACATGTTAATGCATACAGTACAATAGGCAAAAAACATTCTGGAGTTCTGAAAGTGAATGAATAATATAAATGTCTTTTTTTATCTTGTTACCTTTATTGCACCTACAAAGAAAGAGGTTACAAATCAGGCTGTTGTTTACTTTTCTTTCTCTGACTGCAATGAGAGGATTTTGTTAAGTGAACTATGTGACAATCTTGTTTGGGTACAGGCAGGGCCACTGGAACTAAGGCGCAGGGGAGGCCCACATTATAATTATATGGCAAGGGTCACTAAATTATGCGGCAATCAAAAACACAAATTATTCAGATTATCAGGGCAAATTTTGAGATAGTATTACTTAAAAATGTTGTCATTTTTAGTTAAGTTAGCACTGTCTGGGCAATGGTTTCACTTTATTAGTACCATTTCCACATCCAGCTACAGCTAAAAGTAACTGAAAGGTGACCAGTCAACCTTGTAAAGGACCTTCCATTGCACTGCAATACGTGATGCAGCATTTTTAGTAATTTATGATCAGTTTGAGAGAGAAAAACACATCTTGTTTGCTAAACTCTGCTGAATATAAATCAGATGATGGATTATGTGGCAAATGTGCCAATTCATAATTATGTGGAAAACACTGCAACTGCAGAATTGCATAATTCTAGCAGCCCTGCATACTGGAAGTACAAAAAGAAAGACTGCAGGATCTCAATTTGTTTCTAATACACAAAAATGTAAATACCTTTAAGTGAATTGTACAAATATTTCAACATATATCAGAAAATATGAAAGCACAAATGAAGCACATTTTGTTTTCGAATTCGGAAGTGTGATGGAAACAAAGATTTTAATAGGATCAAAACTAATGTTCGGGATGCACAAATGATCAATTTTGCATGATAAATATGGGATTGAATGGGATTGCAACATTTGTATAATGCATACTACCCCTGTGTGTGGCACTTAAGTGCTTATGTACATGGGCAGCAAGCTATGCCATATAGATGTTGTGAGGCTCGAAGGCTGTTGTCTATGTTTTATGACCTTATGCAGGAAGTGATTCCATGTCATGCGTGATTAACACCAAGGTGCGGTTATCGTATTATGGGATGCAACACAAAGCAGTGTGGTGGATGATGAGGTGTGAAAGACACATGGCTTTTAAGTAGGCTGTCAGCTTTAAAAAGCGCTGCAAGTCCCTTTATGGTATTTCTTATGATTGTAGTCTGCTTTGCTAGTTACTGCACTGGGTTGTCTAACCAGAAATTTTGTGTATTGATGTGAACCTGACTGTCATGGTTGGAGGGAGAGAGAAGTGCATGGGCATGGGATGTGCATTATTACGTGCTGGATTTCCCCAGACAGTCCCAGTTTTCAGAGGTCTGCTGAGGCATCCCATCAATTGTCACAGTTTTAAGTATGTCTGGGTTGTTGAGATGAGAATGGAATGATGCTGAGTACCAGCATTCACATGTTAAATGCGCCCTCACTTCCAGGGACTCCTTTAAAGTCAGAAACAACTTCATGATTATTCTTGTTTCTTTGTTTTATAGGATTATAGTCCATTAAAGGTACATGAGCACTGTACTTGAACACCAGTTACAATACACAAGAGCACAGGAGATCAGCTGGAGCCTCAGTTCTTGCTCCTAGAAAAGAGAAGAAGGGAATTTAGAGCATCGATGAGGTTATGTCTTACTGGTATAGTTTATGCTTTAGAAATTAAGCCTTCTTATAAATAAGAACTGAAAATTGACGAAAGCCTATAACCTTCAGAACAGTCTGTATTGGCCATCATTATGCTGGATGCACGAGGTTCATAATACTTAACAAGGAACCTAGAGTACTCTAGAGGTAAAAGTACGTAAAATATATCTGTTCCTGTACATTTGTAAAATTAGCCAGGGTTAGTCTCAAATAATGTTTTGAACTACAAACTTCAGGACAGTTTTCAGAGTGTTTGAAGGTCTTTATCATCAGAATGTTTTACCTGTCCCGGTTTTTACTTTTGAAACCTGGTTACCCTACACTTTCATTCCATATCTGATTGTCATTGTGAGATGTAAAGAAGCAGCCATATGTAGGGAAACTTGGGACCTGGAGCCTTTGACTAGATTAAAGTCCTCTGATTAACCCACAGTGTGTTACAGATTTCTTCAGTTATTCCATTCATGTCCATTTAGTAATGGCTGGTTCATTGCTTGCACTGTACAGGTGGTGGGAAAGTCCTCATAGTACATATGTGTCTAATGTGAATGTAAGATGTATAAGGTACAGTTAGCTGCAGATCGCTGAGTGTTATGTATTAGTATTAGTACATAAATATATATTTCCCCGGCGAACCATAGGTTTGCCCTCCCTTACTTACTTGCCCATCAACAGCTTTTTGCTGGTTGGGTTGCTTCCAATCTGTGGATTGCAAGCTGAAAATTGAGCTAGGGGGGTGACTGTCTTTCCATGTTCTGTTGTTGGAATGTGTGGTGATGTAGCTGTTTTGGGAATAGCCATGCTTTTAAACGGCTTCTGAAGTGTATATACTCCTGGATTCTTCAAGTGCTGACTGGTAGTGGGTTCTAGAACTTGGTGAAATCCCAAAGGTTTCGTTTGGGAAGGTGAAAAGTCTTGCAAGCCTAGAGGGGAATGTCCCGTTTTGTTTGTATTGCTTGAAATTAGCTTATAGGTACAGTAGTCCTTTTCCTTGGAGGCTGTGTGAACAATACAAAGTGCATCAACTATTGCCCTTTTATTGCTGGAATCATGTGTTCTCTTGGGTGAAGATGGAGAAGAAGTCATGCATTTTAGATTATCTGTATTTTTTGTATGTTTCATATGGGTGCCCAAAGGTACAGGCTCTTGGCACAGTCAAGCTTGAAGATAACAATTGTGAGGATAGCTTCCAGTTTTTGTTGGTATCCAATGTATGTTTTCATTGTGTAGAAGTTACTCTGTTTGACATTATTAATGTGGTGTGAAATAAAAGTTTGAATCCATGATTACTTCGAGGTTTCATGCTCCTCTTGATATTGTTGGAGGGGCTTCATCTTTCTTAGGCCATTTGGTGGTAGGCTGGTATTTTTGCCATTGTCTGTAGGTCATGATCTCTGTTGGTGCAGTACTTAGCTTTAGATGGCCATTCATCATCAATATAATTGTTACCTGAAGGCAGTCATCAAGATTTAACTTGTAAAGGTCTCCCAGACCATCCATTTTTAAAATGATGTGTGTGTCAACCTAATAGTTGTTAAAGGTAAGGTTGAACAATTTAATTATGTTTGGTAAGGGGATTAGATAGATGCTGAGTAACAGAGGGGATATGATGGGTGCCACAGTATTGTGTGTGAGGAGCTTGTAGGAAAACAGGCTTTTTGCAGGTTTTCAGCCACTGTTTTTCCCCCATTTGGACTAGTAGCTGCTGGTTTCTGGACTCTGAAAGTGCTCTGGGGTCTGATAATCAGACCCCAGTGCCTGTGCTTTCTCCCAGAACTGTTATGTTCTAGTTGGTAATCCCAAATTGGCAAATACTTTACCCCCCAATAAGAAGTCCCTAGTATGTGGTACCAGGGCTCTAAGGGCATAGGTGACAAAGGAGTCCCTTGAGCTGCAGCATGGTTTTGTGCCACCCTGGGTGACCCAAGTAAATGACTGACAGCAGGCCTGCCATTGCACTCTGCTGAAGCAGTGCAAACTGCTCGAACTCGACTATGCCCTTTCCATGTGTGGCACATTTAAATGCACTGCCTATAATTTTTGTCAGGCACCCCTTAAGGCAGGCCTCCTAAGCCCAAGAGGCATAGTTTGGACATATAAGTACAAGCCTATACGTCCCTACGGTGGTGTTCTCCATTGAAAATGACTATAAGTGTTAGAGGTCCATAGAATCATGGGCTGCCAACCAGGCACCCTCAAGATTGGCAACTCTATTTTGGTACCACTAAAATATGTCATGTTTGGTATCAAGCAACGTGCCTTACCCCTGACACAAATCATGTGCTCTGGGCATTGTCGCATGAATCAAGGTGGCAACCTTAGAGGTTGCTTTCTGGTTGCCCCAGCTGCGCCGTGCTCTGGCAGTCCATGCTTTCCAGTGCCTGCTGAGGCCAAGACACAATTCTGACCTCCTGCCAAGCAGTGTGATCACACCTGGGAGTCGGGAACAAAGGCTCGGGCAGGAAGGAGGTCACACCTCCCTCCTTCAGAAGCAGGCTAGTGACACATCAAGACAGTGAGCTTCAAACGCTGCACCACCTCTGATATGCATCAGGGCTGACTCCCAGGGGAAGAAACAGATCTCCTCCTGCCCCAGGTACATTTGCTTTTGGACAGGTGGGAAATTAGAAATGCTAGGTAGTGTACACCCCCAGAAGGCTGACCACACCTCCCAGGTGACTAGGCCAGTCTGTACTCTCAATTTAGTTTTCTGTCATGTTTAGGAGTGGCAGAATAGAGAGTTCTGGGTAAGAAAAGTGACCCACCCTACCAGATGTGGTCACCTCAGGGGCGGATTAGCTGCAGGAGCTAGTTGCTCATTGGATACTATCCTCCATACCCCTAACTCCCCTAAATCTAGGATGTAAGGGACACCCCTGACACCATAACCTCAGACCTGAACAACTTGCAATGAGGAAGGACCAAGAGGAGACCCGTGTAGCTGAAAACATGACTTTGTCCACAGCACCAAAGCAAAAGAGGGATATTCTGTTCCTGTTGCAACAGACTTGAAACTGTGTGAGCAACCCTTGTTCCTGGCTCAAACGTGGCATTCCCAGAGAGTGGGACCTTTGTGGAAGCCAGAAGCACCTCCTGTTACCCCTGGATTAGTGGCACTAGTCCCCTGCAAACAGCAGGTAAAAACACTCTTCAGATCCAAAGAATCACTGGCCATTGGGCCCTCTATGGGATCGCCCAGATCCAGTTGGTCCAGTGCATTGTGGGAGTTGTAGTCTCACCTGCCCCAAAGTTTCAGGCTACAACATCACTCCCTCGGACCCAGTGAAGTTTCAGAAGCTTTTTGTGTTATGTATCGCTGCTAAGGCTTGTTGGTCACCAACTTAGTAACCGACCCCCACACTCAACACCTCAACTACAGGGAAGACCATGCAACCTGCATCGGACCTCAGCAACCAGGCCTTCATTGTGTTTTTGCATCTTGTTTCTTGCACCACCGTATAAGCAGTAAAATCAGCACCACTTGTGGCTCTCATTCAGCACCACGGATATCCAGTACAACACTGCACCTGGACTCCATGAGCTAGATAAAATTGAACTGACTGCAGTGACCTCGTCCTAGGGCCCACAGAACCTCTGCTAGGTTTCCATGCAACTCGACCTCAAATTGACCTATTGGCACTGGTGGTTTTTCCCATTGACCGCCATGTTATGTTTTTCACGTATTATTTTGCACTGATTTAATATTGTTTCTAAAATCTATAACTCTGGTTATATGCATGCTATTCTGTTCATTTTGATGTCTGCATTAAGGTGAAAATACACTTTGTTTTTATAAATTGGTGTCATATTTCTATTGAGTAGTGTTAATTACTGATCATCCATGTTGGTACTCTGAAATGCCTAACACATGTTCCTCTAGTAAAGCCTGACTGCTCTTTGTCACTCTACCAGGACAGAGCTAAGGATTTATTAGTGTGAATCCAAGGGTGGGTCATCTTTGGGGTCTTGTGATAATATTCAATGGTAAGGCTACCCAGCCATACCACATAACATTCCACTTTCCTACACAGCTGTTGTGAAAATGATACCAACACTAGTTCAAACAAGAGGGCAAGAAAATGGGCATTCGCTGAACTCCCTTCTCACCTTTCACATATCTTATTTCAAACAAGAATTTGCTGTGTGAAAACGCTGCAGAACTGAACAAGACATTTAGTTATGTTGTTCTTACGTCAGCAACTTTCATGATGTTTCCTATTGTGCTGGGGCAGAGTCATCACAAGTCAGGTGCTACTTACATTCGACTGACAGTACTTCAGCTTACACTAGCTTATTGTGAAATAACCTGGTGAGAAAATCTATCTGTTCTAGAGGTCTTTCTTTTGTTTGTGGAAGCCATATAGTTTGTTAGGGTAATGCACCCATTGCAGAGGGCAACAAACACCCTAAATAGCAGTGGTGTTAATCTTAAAAGACCCAAAATAGCCTGTCATGTCAGTAAGAGCTGTATAACAGACTATTTAACTGATTTAGATAACCGTGCCAGGGTCAACACACTGAGGATTTATCTCTAGAACCAAACATTAATCAAACTGTAATCAGGGCACCTGAAGCAGAAAGTATTTGTATTATAATGGGTCTCTCTGTGCATCTCCACAATTGACTCTTGTTTCCTTATTTTTATGTATTGTAACTTAAGATCTGTGGAATGTGAATGTGCTTTTTGAAATCTATTGTCACCTTTGAATCCTGCTTTATCTTCATCTAATGAATAGTACTAGCAAATATATTACTGCTACGAGTGCCTATGTAATAATGTATGTAGGACTGCGTTTACCAACCTTTCATGCAATGCGGTGTATCAAGTGTTGCGTGAAAGGGAGAGAGCAGCAATGAGCCATAGCTGCAAAGATATGGCACACTTCTGCTCTCTTAGTGCTGGTGTACTTCTTGCAGCTTAGCTCCAATACAAGAACCCTTACACCACAAGGCATATCCGCCATGTATACATTTGCTGATATGGTCACTGGAAAGTACAACCTACTTGATGAGAAGCCTAGGTCCCATTAAAGAGATGGTGTGGCTTTCTAGTGTTCATATAAATATGGCAGTCTCCTAACTCCATAACATGAAGCTTGACTTTTATCTGCACAATGCAGAACAATCCCTCTGTAAGAAAATATTTTCCAATTCTAGTTTGCAAGGCAGGCTTCCATGCTTTCTACATTCACCACTCAGAAAAGTATGTGCCCATCAAGCAATGTTAGCCACATAGATGGTGCCGCCTTGAGGATACCATGCAAGGAGTCTACTGCATGTGAAAGAGTAGAGAATGCCCATAATCCTAGAAATGGAGGATTCTGTAGCATTCAATTGGAAAGTACCATGCAAGCAGCAGCAGAGGAAAAAGTTATCGCAGAGCAGGAGCCTAGATGCAAACCATGAAACCACCACTTGGAGTCTTAGAAGCAGACCTGCTTCATGTCCATCTACAGTTCCTCCAACTGGAGATGGATCCAGTGTCCTGACCAGGCCACAGACCTCAAATAGTCCGAAGCCCATGCAATCACCTATTCTTTACATTGCCTACCTGTCTTGCTGGTTGATGTGTAATGATGGCCTTCTTTTGTACAACACTTTTTGCACAACCTGCCTGTAACTGTGAGGGGGTATTTGCAAAGGTTGATCCTGCTTCAAGTCCATGCAGTTGTTACTGGTGCTTTTGATAAAAAATAATTGAACTATCAATTGTTTGTCACAACCTTATAGTTAAATTCATTGCGGGGCCTTCCCAGCTTCCCCGGCAAAATTACATCTAAATTCAATATATGTTTAACCTTTTTGCAAGCAAAACATGCTTAAAACACACTGGTTGTCACTAATTCCCCAAAACATTCTTGATGGATATGCCCTAAGCTCTCTGCAAAGCTATTTTCAGTTAGTGGTTAGTTAAATTATAACTCCATTTACAAAGTTGATAGAATTTAAAGTTGAACTGTGGAAAGTTGACTGAGTGTGGTGTAATAAGTACTTTAAACAATCCAGGTATTCTTTCACATAGAATCTCCTGGTGTCCACCATGAACATTCAAACTAGAATACTGATAGTACAGAATATTGAGGACAGAATATTGTATCCATAACATTGACAGGTAAGTATACATTTTCTATAACTTACTGCACATATATGTACTTATACAATACACACAAACATTTTTATAAATATAGATATAGGGAGCGTGGGTTGGTGCCAATGGCTTAGGATGTGGAGCACGGTGCTCCCATCTAAACTCAGCAATCTGGGGACACCGCTTAACGATCCTGGCCGGACAAGCCCAGAAAAAGATGGCATCTTCCCTGGAAACAAAGGAACACGTTGTTGTAATTAAATTGTAGGACCTGGTGAGGCTTTCTCTCTCCTGTTCAGACAGACCGCACTGCCAAAATGATGACCCCTTATACCTCCTATGGCAGCCTGGGGAGGGCGGCCCAGCCTATCCAACCTAAGATGGGCCCCCGGAGGGACGGGGAGATCTGCGAGGAAGAGACCCATGTAGACTGGTGCCCAGGCTCCACAACCGGACAACCACACTGCTGCAGGACCAACACTGCAATAATGGCAGCAGTGAGCAGACACGGAGGGGTTGAGGCATAAGGGCTGTAGTGGGGAGACCGTCATGGAGAGAACAGGGGGCACCAGAGAAGGGGTGATTTGTTGAAATTGGGAACGGGGGACACTGATAAGCAGCTGCATCACCTCTCTGGATAGCCATTGTCCTGGTCCTAGCTGGGTCTTGCTGGATTGCCCCGGGCATCCCGAACTGTGGTGAAGTTTCCCTGCCCTCCAAGGCCTCTGAGATAGATAGAGGGAACAGGGAAAGAGTACGACAGCTGCTGAGAGCTGGGCCTCAGGCACAGACCTACAGGTGATCACTGTCACCACTTGAGTAGGGCAAAAATACTAATAGGCAGCCTGGCCTATGAAGGTGCAATTACCATTGGAGGGACCCATGCACAAAGAGGGCACCTTTGAGAAATTGGGAAGCTCTGCTGCTGGAGACCCTCTCTGAAAAGAGGCAAGACACCGGGCTCTTTGCTTGCTGTTGCATGGTGGAAAAACATTGGACACTGTCCTGTGCATCACACTGGCACCTTGCCATTGAACTACATGCTCCTCCCTCCCTGTAGTACTGAGGACCTAGTTGCGGTGAAAGCAGCCGCAGGCACTACGACTACTGCACAGGAGTAATTAAAGCCCCTGGGCTTGGTGTCGGGCTAAGCCCTTGATCATTGTAGGCAGGGGGAAAAGCTGAAAAATCACACCCTCAGCACATTAGGGGGAACCCTTCCTGACTAAAACTGTCCTGGGCAAAATGCAAAAAAAGAATTATATCCCTAATTCTCGTCCTTTCCGAGCCCTACCCTCAGCACATAATATGGGACGACATTGGAGAAAAGAGTGGACATTGTACTTCAAGCTATAGCCGCCTCCCATGAAGCCCTGGAGTTCAAGATTGACACGGTCACAGCAGATATCGGATTTCTGTGATATGACCACAAACTGCTATCTGAACGCGTCACAGCCACAGAAAGAACACTTGAGAGAAGAGACATTATTGTGGAGAACCATACGGTGATGATCTTCCCGGACCTTTACAGTGAGGTGCAACACCAGAGGGTTTCCTTTCTAGATGTCAAAAAGCACATAAGAACAAGAGGAATACAATATGCAAAGCTCTTCCCTGCTCATCTCAGAATAGTACGCAAAGGAGCAACCCTGTTTTTTACCTCTCCTGCACTGCTCTGGGACTGGCTTGACACTCTCCCACATAAAGATGGTGAACCTTCAGCAGCTGGTGATAGAGCGTCACATGGCCCATCAAAAAGGAAAGCAAAAAGGATTAGAAAGACAGTCCCAACATGATCTCAGGCACTGCACGAGCAGGGGAAAGCAGTGAAAGTAATGGCTGTGATCAGTGGAGCAGGCTCGGGCTACTACTTGGAAATGGGAGAAGAGGAACTAGGGGGCATCGACTCTGACCAAGTATGTGTCTCCTCCGGAAGCTCTGGAGACATGATGCCGATAGTGACTCCTAGGGCCTAGGATGATATTATCTGAAAACTGAAAGATTAACAGTGACTAGAACGTGATGGGGACTTATCTGAAATTTGCCTGCTCTATACTGCAATGAGTGGCATGGTCAGGTCAGAGACACATTCACCATGAACAGTACCTGGATGCCGTGAAGTGAAGCTGGGAGGTGCAGTGACAGGTGCACTCCTCCTCCCTAGTGTTACTGTGTGCGAGGGATGAAAGCGCATAAGTTGTTGATTGTAATGAATGTTTGGAAAGGGAGGTGTTAACTTCTTGTCCTGGAGTTGGGGAGTTGGATATTTTTTGTTAATGTTTTGGGAGAGTTTAGTTGGCGTGCCCCTGCCCACCTGCCAGACTAATAATCGGCTCTCACTCCCCACTGGGCTGCTAGCCTTGAAGCCACTGTTACAAGAACTGGAGTATGACAGTAATTGCTTTAAACGGCACCTGCCCTAACTTACAGTCTGATTAGTTGGAATGTCTGGGACCTTAACAATATGACTAAACAGTATAAGGTATATGTTCACTTAAAAAGACAGGAGATCCACATTGCAATACTCCAGGAAACCCACCTCACCCTGATGGAACAAGAAGCCATACAGAAGAGGTGGAGGGGTCAGGTCTACGGAACAACATACTCTGCATTTTCCAGGGGAGTCCTTATTTGGTTCAGGCTGAGGGTGCCATTCCAGATGACCAGGGCACTGCTTGACCCGGAGGGCAGATACGTGATAGTGTTGGGTCAGCTGGGATGCCACGATCTAACAATTGTGGGATATATGTGCCCAACACTGACCAAGCCATTTTCCTTGATGACCCTGCACCCTAGCCCACCAATACATCTGTTGCCATTTTGCTGAAACGGGAATACAACTGTGTGGCAGAACCGACTCTAGATAGATCTCACCCACTATTGAGGGACTCCCCATCACATTGCACAACCTGAGCTTTTAGGACATGGCAATACAACTATGGGGTGGCTAGACGACTGGCGACATCTACATCCTGGGACAAGAGATTACTATTATTACTCAGGCATGCATGATCTCCATGTGTGCCTAGATGCTTTCCTGTGTTCCCCTGAGGTTCAGGAGTGGGTCTGGACTGTGGAATACCAATGTTGCATGATATCAGACCACAAACTTGTGTTGTACTCACTTGACTGGCACAGTGACCGACCAAAAATCCCAGATTGGCATCTCTGGGTGGAGGCACTGGAGAACCCTGTCTTCCGTCAAACAATAGCAACTGCCATTAGTGAAACTTTGAGGAGAATGCTGGCACAGCCTCCTCTCCAGTTGTGGAGTGGGAAGCCTTTAAGATCTTCATGAGGGGACGGTGCATAGTGGAGATGGTAATAGTGCAACAAACATTGGTGAAAGAAATTGAGACAAAGGAGAAAACAGTGAAGAACTCCAGGTGTTGCACAACAACTATTAGATGCCAGGGAGCAAATGGCAGTACATACAGTACATACAGAAAAATTACACTGCTTTGACCATTGGACATATATGACTTGGGCCCACACCAAATGAGATGAAGAAGGCACGTTACTGGTGTGGCTCGCTAATCCAGCTTCGAGGGGTTCCTCAATACTTGAGATAGAGTCAGACACTGGAGTCAGACTATACACACAGGGTGAAATAAACACCAGATTCTCCAAATACTATACTGCATTACATGCTCCCCCCAATATTGCCCCCTCGAAGGATGGAGGCTTTCGTCCATGCTACCACCCTTCCGATGCTTATGTGACAAGGCAGACGCCATGGGGAAGACATAACTATGCAAGTCGTGTGAAGGGGTATTAAAAATATGGCTGGGGGCAAAGTCCCAGGAACAGATGGGCCCCCAGCAGAATTTTATGCTACCTATGTAGAAACACTTGCACCCTGTTGGTTGCTCTGTATATGGCAGACCTTGAATCAGGACACCTTCTCCCAACTCCACTGAGGAAGCAGTGGTTATACCACTACTTAAACCTGATCGCGTCGCCCGTGATGTTAGGGCATACAGCTCTCTCTCCATGTTAAATGTGGACTACAAAATACTTAGGCCCACATTATGACTTTGGCGGTCTCTATCTCTATCGAAGACTGTCCTGGTGACGGCCGCCAAACGACCGCCCCAGAGGAGGCAATCTGTCCGCCATATTATGACCCACAGAGACAAAACTGCCAGAAAGCAGCCACAAGTTCGTCACCACCAGAGCAAACGAAGGCGGGAGAAAGTCCCTCAATGGCGGCAACCAATTGGCAGTGCGGGACCACCGCAGTAGATTTGAACACTCCACAACAACAGAAACCAACATTGGCCAAATTGAAAAACCAACACCTGTTACACATACACATATTATACACACCCACCAAAAGCACTATAAAACACCCCCCACACAACCAACAATTCTGTGCAAAAGCCTAAAATCTGCAACACAGTGCCAGCCCACATATCACCAGAACTGCACACGCAAACCATAGCCACCTATACACCCTACACGTATCACACACCACACATCATACCACTACACCAAACACACACAATAGCACTGCACTCAGTCAGTATGTCACAGCATCCCACATACTCACACACCCTGCACCCCACAAAACATAGCACCCTCTGCAAAATACACATGACACCGACCACACAATCGGTGTTTCCACGCAAAAGAACCCCAGTTTCACTGATGAGGAGTTGCGGGTCATGGTAGATGAAATTGTTAGGGTAGAGCCACAGCTGTTGGGTACACAGGTCCAGCAGATCTCCATTGCCAGGAAGATGGAGCTATGGCAGAGAATTGTTGACAAGGTGAACTCAGTGGGAACCTATCCATACACAAGGGATGACATAAGTAAGAGGTGGAACGACTCACGGGGGAAAACCAAAGGTGGAAAACCATCACCCTTCCCATAGGGAAACCCATAAATGCTGAGTATGTATTTGAGAATTAAATATACAACTATCATACATTTCCACAGGTATCCCAGCCAATGTTAGCTGGCTGCATTGGCCACGTCAACCCAGTCCACCACCAGAAGAAGACCCCAGGGATGACAGCTACCTTGGATGTCTGGATCAGGAAGATCTCCCTGGCCCATCTGGTACCAATGGTTAGTCAGACACCACCAGCAACACCCAGTCCACCCCAGAGCACCCCACAACGAACACCATGACGACAGCAGCCACCCAACGTCCCCAAACCTCTGTCCCCAGGACACGTCATTCAACAGTGTGCCCACCTGTACAGGGACTGGAGTCAACACTTCACAGGCAAGACAAAGAAGGTCCTGGTGTCAATGGGAGTGGGCGCACAGTTCAGGGGACACAGGCACAGGGGGCCAGTGCCAGTGGGAGGATATCTGTGCACCAAGGGAAGAGCCAACCCAGGTAAGTGACTGCCCAGGATGCACTGTCACATGTCCTAGGGAGCATACCAGAAATCCCAGGACAGGATGGGCCAGGTACTTTCCACCTTGCAGGAGAACCAGAGGCTGAAAGGGGAACACAACCAGGAAGTAATGCAGCAGTTTCAGGCCTACAATACCACCATGGCCTCCATTGCAGGGGTGCTCCGTGATATGGCTACCATCATGCGTGAGTACACAACACACCAGCGGGCCCCTTCCACTAGCCAGTGTACTGACCAGCCCTCCACATCTGCTGCAGCTAGTGGAAAGGAGGCCCTGCTATAGGACTCACAGACCACCAGCATTCCTCACTCTGCAGCAGAAGATCCACCCCACAAACATTCCCTGCGAGCCAGACATCCTCCAGAGACTATAGCCAAGACCAAAAACGCTGCTAAGAAGTGCACCTCACCAACATGTCTCCCTTGTGTGCCAATGAGACACCTTGTACACTTTGGACTGCCACTGCTCCTTTGTCCCATGACCCCATGGATACTGGACCTGTGCTACAAACTAACTGGGCCACTGCACTGAAGCTTTCATCCACCATCTCCCCAATCTATTGCACTATCCATTCATATTTGTAATCTCAATAAACACACCTAACACAATTGAAGGTTTTGTGCTTTTGTATTATCAGTATGCAATGTCTTGACCCTCATAATCCTGTGCAAATGTAATGTAAAGTGTGAATCCATCCAATATACAGTCAGCTTGGGGTACGCATTACCAGTGTAAGCCTTCCCATCCGAAGAACTGGAGAAGCTTGTGGATGGGGTCCTACCCCTGTAAGGACAGTTGTAGGGGCCTCCAGATCCACAGATGAGCACCTTTCATGTATTTTGGATGCAACATGGATGAATGTTGATGGATGTGTGTGCATGCAGTGTGCCCTTAGGGAGTGTTGTTTGCTGCAAGCAGTATGGACACGAAGGTAAGAGTGATGTGTAAGATAATTGTGGGATTAATGTAGTATGAAGTCCATTGCTCGAACTGTATGTAGTGTGTAGTCAATGCTGTCCTTCTGTCCGTGTTTCCTATGCAGGTCAGTGCCCATCAGAAGAAAGGGTTATGGCGTGCCATCGCCAAGGACGTGCAGACCCTGGGGGTCCATAGCCAGCAGAGCACCCGCTGCAGAAAATGGTGGGAGGACCTGAGACGCTGGGCCAGGAACACTGTGGAGGCCCAGCTGGGGAAGTCCTCCCTACAAGGTAGTGGTGCCCATCGGACCATGACCCCCCTAATAGCCTGCTTACTGGTGGTGGCAAACCCAGAGTTGGATGGGCACTTGAGAGCAGCACAGCAGCCATAAGGAGGCGAGTACTCACTGTGTACATTTGTTTCCTAATGCCTGGCATGGTCTTTGGATGCCAATGTAATAGTCAGCCTATGCCGCAGTAAGCCCCTGTAGGTATTTTTCTATTTGTCTGTATTGCTATAGTGAGTGTCATTTACAATTAGTATCTGTCATTTGCTGGGATTTCTGCTTTAGTAAGGGCCTACATCCTGACTCACCACTGTTGGAGTGATGCTCTGATGTCCACTGCCTATGTGGTGTGACCTGGCAATCGCAAGTTGTGCAGACACTATCACGGAGGAAGTGTAGCTGTGCCTTTGTCATCAGGCAGACATGGATTAGTGAGTCACAGTAGGTATGCACATGGTAGTTTCTTCTGAGTTCTTTGAAGTTGTTGATCCCAGGCAATGGTGTGGGATAGTGGTTGTCACCGCATAGTGTTATTTACCAGTGAGTCATTGTGACGTGTATGCCATGTGTGCTGTTATTGGTGTAATTGACCCTGTGCCCCCTTTCTTTCTCCCACACCCTTCCTCCTTTTCTTCTTCGGTCCTTGTGTGCATTAACATCATCTGGTGAAGGAGCAGGGGCACCGGTGAGTAGGGGAGCTGAAGCCCACGGACCCAGGAGGCAGTGTCCACTGATGCCGATAGGACCAGTGGGTTGGAGGACGAGGGGAGCACCACGGGGGAGACAGGAGTTAATACTACTGACTCAGATTCCTCCTCTGATAGGAGCTCCATGGTGGTGACGGTCCCCTCTGGGACCACCCTGGCTACATCATCTTCCGCCAAACCCTTTCCAGCACTGCCCTCCCAGTGGCTCCCCACCCAGTTGCCCGCACCCGTTCACCTAGGAGGGTGGGTGTCTCCTTCGCCCCAGGCATCTCAGCTCCTGCCCCAGTCAGCCCTGCTGTCCTCACTGAGGAGGCTAGAGACCTCCTGAGATTAATCTCTGTAGTGCAGTCAACCATAGTGAATGCCAACCACGGACTGGCATCCCAGATGCAGCAATGAAATGCCTACCTGGAGGGCATTCACGTTGGCTTGGCTGGCCTACAGAGATCGTTCCAGGCTCTGGCCTCCTCTTTGATGGCAGCCAGTGTCCCTAGTTCTTTCTTCCCCCCTCAAACTACCTGTACCCAGTCCCAGAGTACTCTCCCCCCATCCATCCCAAGCACACAATCAGATGAGCATGCACCCAAGACAGCTGACAGGACTTGCAAAGACAAGCACAAGCACCACAGATCACACCACAAGCAAACACACAGCCAACACACAGAAGCATACACAACAATAGCCACTGCCTCCACTGTCTCCCCCTCCACCCTCACAGCCACATCATCACTCACACCTGCAAGCACTGCATCCTCAGTCGCAGATCCTGCCACCTGATCAGCCTTGCCCACAGTCACCACAGCAGACTAGCACCACATTCACCACATGCGCAGTCACCACCATCAGAACCACATGCAGCACACCCACCTCACTTGCAGACACGACCTGTTTGTCCTCTCCCTCCCTCTCTTCCCACCCTCCTCCCAAAACACATAAACGTTCCCACTCAGACACTCAACAGTCATCCACCTCACACTTGTACACTTTGCATGCACCTGCAACCCATGCCAGCACACCTACACATCCTATGACCACTCCCTCTAACTCCACGCTCAAACCTCCTCCCACAGTCCAACCCACTGCACCTAAGAAACATTTTGTTCCCTGCCTTGACCTTTTTCCTCCTCCTGACCCACCCCGTGTTGTCGCTAAATGAAAGGTCCCGCTCCCCCAGTCCAGTCCCTCCAGCTCCCAGTCCTCCCATGGCCCCCCTAGTGTTTCCAATGCCCCACCCCCACTAAGAAGACTTCCACTCCAGGACACAAGGCAGCCAGTCCCACCCCCAACTCCAGACCCACTCCCCCACCCCCCCCAAACAGAGGAGCAAGAGCACACCCTCTCCAAAACCCAAGTCCAAGGACCCCCCTTCCAAGTAAAAACAAACACGCACCTCCCATACCCTTCCCCCTGAGGCGCCTGCCTCCAACATTGATGTCCCTGCCCAGTGGAGTCACTTTGGCTGTCAGGAGTCAATTTGGGCCTCTCCTGCTGCCCTGTGTAGTGGCATGGACACTTTTGGACTGGCCAATGGCCCTTTGTTTACCTGTTATGTATTGTTGTGGGTAATGTTCCCGGCCGAATACAGTGGTTGCCTCACAGGTTTTTGTCTTGACTTCCTTTTCTTATAGCTTATATGGATATTGTATTCTTCAGCGGATTGTTCTCCGTATGTTGTATGTGTGTATGATGTGTGTTGTGCGTGTGGGTGTGTCACTCTCCCCTCCCTCCCATGTGTGCTAGGTGGCTGTACTCACCACCATCGTCTTCGTCAACGTCGCTGCTCCTGGACTCCCATTGCGTGGTACAGCATCAGCAGGACTTCCAGTTCGGGTTCCATGGTGACCGCAGACTCCTCTGTGCCCCTGGAAGTGAATGTCTCCTTTTATATGGGTCGTTTCCACCAGGCTTTTTTTTCACGGCGGTGGTCCCACCCCGGAAATCCTGGCAGTCTGCTATGTTGTAAGATAGTGAGCAGTGAATGGTGTTCCTCCGGGCTGGAGATGACAACCACCGTGGTGGGTGGCTGGACTGCACTGGCAGTTCAAGCGGTCCATTGGCTGTATATGGGAGGAATCACCACCGTGGTCATCATATGGCAGTCTTCACCACCAGATTGGCGACGGTACTACTGACATCACCGGCGTGGCGGTCAACTGACCGCCAAAGTCATAATGAAGGCCTTAGTCTTATGTTGGCCACTCGTCTCCTGCCCCCACTTGCCAAGCTGCAGCACCTAACTACTGATGGCCGACTGGCTGCTCTGGATGTTGAGGGGTATTATCTGGCAGCACAACTCCAGTGGCTTACCCAGTGGCTCTCGTCCTGGTTGTGCCCGGTCTGGGTCTCTGACGAAATGACTCCCAGTTGCTCTCTACTGCTGCAACTTCTGCTGAACCCAGGGTGATGAAGCCAGGAGAACACCATGACTTTCCAGGTGGCAAGATACTTTTAGAACCACTCCCTTCAGTGTACCCACACTAGCAGACCGTATTCTCCAGATCTCCCATTGCAAGGCTTTGAGCAATTGCTACTGAAAGACACACTGAGGGAACTGGTAGGGTGGACCCTAGCTAGAGTCACCAGCCTAGGGCATCTCTAAGGAGATGGTGTAGTACTGTCCTTTGAGGACTCCTCTACAACTTATGAGATCCCCAGAGGTCATTTCCTACTACGTCGCGTGGTAACTGCTGCGATGTGCTCCCACTGGCATGTAGTAATGGATGAACCACTAGCACACAAAAACTATACTATGCACCTCGACTGGACGAGTGAAGGTGGTGACTTCCCTATACCAGATGCTGAGCTCTGGGATCGTGAAACCCCTACAAGAGCTGAAAGAGAAATGGGAGGGTGCCCTTGGGCTCCTGATCAAAGAGACTTTGTGGACAGGAATCCTAAATGTGAATTATAATGTATCTCGAAATGCAAGGTTTAAGTTGATCAATTACCATTTCCTGCATAGGGCATAGCTTACTCCTGAGAAAATTGTGAGACACGTCAGCATGGCCTCAGCGGTGTGTCCTAGATATGTAGCATAGGGAGCTGAATTGCTACACATGGTCTTGAATTGCCCGACTCTGGCTGGGTATTGGGGGGGGGGCATGACGGAGAACATTAACAAAGTCACTAGCAGGAACATTCTATGATGCACTTAGAGTGTCTCTTGGCGGGGTAACCTCGACCACATAATCCCAAAGTTGCCATTTGGTTTGCCGACCTTGCCCGGGTTCTGACAAAAAGAGAAATAACTACGCATTGGCAAGATCCCAGGGGGCCTAGCCTGGTCAAATGGAGAAGAGAACTCCTCAGATGGGCAGAGTACAAGGGTGCGGTGCTCCTCCAAGAGGCAAGGAGGGGACAGGCCTCGCTCGACAAAGCCACAGCCTGGGAACTCTTGGAGGACTGCCTGAGAGAACCCAACTTAGGTGCCCCTGGAGAATCCCAACCCACTGTGAAATGGAACAGGACTAGCTGATCTTTGATACAGCTCTGCTAGGGCGATGCTTAGGCAAAGACAATCTGCGAGGGAGGATAGGAAGAGGGGGACATGATGACCTAACGACATGAACAAGGGTAGGGGTGCTCATAGGGAGGGAACGGGAAGGAATGTGTATTGAATGGATTGATGCTAGGGCATAATGACTCTTCAAAGACAATTTACTGCTGATACGGTAATCTTAATATCATAGCTGGTTTGAGCGCAGCATTCCTAATACATGCACATATTCGAACTGAGATGTAAAATGGACCCAGTGAGATGTTTGTAATGTTGAAAAACTCAATAAAGCTTGTTTAAAAAATAGATATAGATATAGGTATGGATATATAGACATAGATATAGATAGAGATAGAGATAGAGAAGTAGATATAGATATAGATATATAGATATTAGCGCCCTCCACATCCTGGGTACCAGCCAATGACTACGCCGCAATGGAGCTGTTTATTCTACATCTTTATTCATCTGCATGTAACCATGAACTCAACATTCTAGTACTTATGTTACAATTTTACGGAGTCCCTCAAGATTCAAAAGGGTTCGCTCATTGCTAACTCACATGACACTATATCTACCCTTCCATCAAATAAAAACATAACATTTTTATAGTTCTATACACAATTATAGCTCTTCAATGAGTCTTTAAAGCGCCCTGATCACACTTTCTGATTGTGTCATCGGAAACTGAGGACAGGCAGTAGAAGTGTCCGTGATCTGCCCTGGAAGTGTAGGAACAACAGCAGTCAGGGAATTTTCACTTGTCCATTCTGATCCAGTCAAAAATGTGAGGATCCCCACATAATGGACTTCCCAGGATATTGGGCAGTCACCATGTGTCCTTTGCTGGCCAAAAACATAAAATGAGTTAGCATCAAAGGAAGCATTACATTTTAATTATTGAGACCGCCAAACAAGCACTCCATCTCCTCTGGTGAAAGTAATGTCTTTTGCACATCTGCGCTTGTCTGCATAGGCCTTATTTTTCCTTAATTTTTCTTTTACATTCCAAGGGCCAGATGTATCAAGGTTCGCATTTGCGAATACCAAATAGCGATTTTTACCAAATTGCTAACTGGAATTCGCAAAATGCGATGTAACAACACCATTGCAGATTTTTTTGCAATTTTTTTAAATTCGCAATCGCAAATAACAAGTACCAAATAGCGATTCGGTAAAATAGCGAATCGGTATTTGGAAATCGCAAAGTGCGATTTTAGTATTCTGGAGCAGCTTGATGGCATCACAACCAGGAAGTGAGTCAGTGCATGCTGTTTCCAGAGGAGCAGGCAGAGAGACCCAGCACAGCACCAGGGAGGCATTCAGGAGAGTCAGCCAAGACCATAAAAATCTATGGCCACTGATGGGAATGGGAAGGACAAAGGAGAGAGAAAGAGAAAACTGAAATTCAGTGAGTAGGAATTGGAGGTGCTCACAGAAGAGGTGGTCAAGAACCATGACCAGTTATTTGGCAAACACTCACTAGAGGTCCCAGAAAGTGAGAAGAGGAAAATGTGGACTGACATCCAGACCAAAATATGCACAGTGGGTGTTGCACAGCATCCCATCAAGGAGATACGCAAGCGCTGGTACGACTTGCGATCACGTGCTAAAGAGAGGGTAGCAAGCAGGCTGAAGGAGGCAAGGAGCACTGGAGGAGGACCACCCACCCAGACCCCATCCACCCCCATGGAAGACATGGTGGAGTCAACACTGCTGCCTGAAGCAGTTAGTGGTGTCACTGACATTGACACCTCAGGCACACCTGGCACCAGCAAAGGTAAGGGCAGTAATAATTTGAATCACCATATGTGCATGTACAAATGCTCCTCAGAAATTTTTTATGGCGCTATACACAGTGATAAGTAGTCCATGCCACATATTCCATTCAACACAACAATGCCTTATGGGAGTGGTTGTCACGGTTTCGGACAGGTCTGATCAGGACTTTGGTTGGGACACCCCTTGAGGTTACCGAATATCCTACAGAGGTAGTGTACTGGGGCAGAAGAGCAGCTAAAGGCATACACGGAAAGGACAGCTATGGATAGGCACAGGAAACAGGAAAGTAAAAGCAGAGCAACCCTTGTGCGAACAAACAGGAAACAGATTACCAGTGGACAAACACGCTGGGGTTGTACACAGAGTAAGGCGCAGAACCTCCCACAGTGACAGGGAATCTCAATGCCTCTGTGCAGTTTGCTCTTACAGATAGTCACCCTGCCAGCCCCATAGAAAGGAGGCGGCAGAAGTGATTCTGTCTCTGGACCCTAGAGCACAAACAAGGATAGTACTTACATACACAGGACACGCTCTTGTGGGTCCAGCTGGAAACACAGTGGCGATTCCTGAGAAAACAGCAATAGCACACTGTCACTGTTAGGCACGATATACAACGTATAACACTGGACAAGGATGGGGGCTGGAATTGCCTCCTGGAAACCAGGAGCCAACCCCAGTACACAGGAGGACACGTATACACTGGTGAAGACTGATAGAACACTTACCAGACACAAAGAACCAAGAAGAAACAGAAACAGAAGGGAACAAACAAAGAGGCAGAGGCAAGAACTAGGAACAGGCTCAGGCTGAAGCAAAGGCGGGACTAGGACTTGAAAACAGGGCGCAAACTTCTGTCTGGGACAGACAGAGACAGGACTGGGAAACTGAGAACAGGCTCTGGCTGGAACAGGCAAGGACAGGACTGGAATACAGGGAGTAGGAAATGAGCAGTAAACAGGACTGGGAAACAGAGAGAAGGTTCAGGCTGAAACAAGGCAGGAGCAGGGCAGAGAAACAGGGAGCAGGCTTTGGAAGAAACAAACAGGTACAAGGCTAAGAAATAGGGAGCAGACTCTGGCTGGAAAAATCAGGAGCAGGGCAGAGAAACAGGAAAAAGGATCAGGC
This sequence comes from Pleurodeles waltl, assembly GCF_031143425.1. NCBI lineage: Eukaryota > Metazoa > Chordata > Amphibia > Caudata > Salamandridae > Pleurodeles > Pleurodeles waltl. The sequence goes on along the minus strand of NC_090444.1, from coordinate 898,834,597 downwards.
TGGAACAGAACAGGAACAAAACTGGAACACCATCCGACAAGGGGTCTGTAACACAAAGGAATTGAAGTCCGATGCACGACGGGGAGCTTGAGGAAATGGCTGCTTATAAGCAGTTCCAAGCTGGGCTGCACAAGAGAGGTTTCAGGTGTGTGTGGTTTCGGACACTTGCAAGTCCTGGAGGAGAGGATCCAGTGAAAAGGAGCAACTGGACTTCTCCCATTGAAAACAATGGGAAACAGAATCCGGGTTTTCCTGACTACCAAGCTGTGCATTATGGGATTTGCAGTCCCAAGAAGCAAATGTAGTCCTACACAAGTGTACCATGGAGAAAAGAGAAACAAACAGGAGTCAACAAGGGACTCTAGATAGGTGTTCAAGGTGATTCCCAGGCTTCTGACAGTCCCCTTACAGCGCCCCCTGGAAATGGGACGACCGAGTCGTAACAGTATACCCCCTCCCACCAGTCTGCTCAAGAAGAGAAGGCGATCCTTTGGCTGAAAAAAGTTGAAGAGGAACAGCCACAGCAAGAAAATCCAACACCAACCTTGGTGGATAAGTTTACAGTCCTGCCATAGGTGAAACTTCCAATGAGCAAAGCATGTATTGATACCCATATGGGCTCCGATGTCTTTCCTCTCTATTGTTCGATTGATATGGGAGGAGTGCATAGAGTTGGTTTCTGGTGAAGTAGATTCAGGAGCAAGGAGATCTGGAATGGCATTACGGGCAGTTATCTTTATGACATTAATTTCCTGTTCAATACTTTCCTCTTTGGAGGAGCTGATTGGTGTATTAGTAACTGTCAGGTCTGTAACACCTTCTGACAAGCAGGATTTGTCTGTTTCTGCAGCAGTATTTGCATCGATTGTGGTCTGAGGCTTGCAAAGCATAGAGACTTGGGAGACATGGGTAACTGGTGTTCTCAAGGTAAACATGAAAAAGTCAGAATTTTCTTTCATCTTGGATGACTTCGGAGTATCAAATTCAGGAGGAACAAGAGTTTTCATGTCTTTAGAAACTGGATTAACATCTGAAAATGTAGAAGTTCCACAAACTAATTCTTTAGGGTGATCTTCAGACAAGACTGGGATTTCTTCATTGCAAGTGCTCTGTGGCGTGTTCGTGGTATCAGAAATGGTTTCTTTGCAAGGTGTTTCTACTACAGGTAGTTGATCTTCAACTCTGTTAACATTGAAAGGTTGTTCTTTGGAAAGAAATAGAACTGGAGTCTCTTCAGAAATCGCCTCTACATTGTTATCTAAATCTTCAGCTTTAGCCTTTGAATTGATGATGGTTTCTTGCAATAAAACACTAAGAACAGTACTTATCATCAGATCTTCGAATACAAGATTCAAATTCAAGTCTATAGTTTTAGTGGGAAGTATTACATCTTTCAGCACTTGAGCTTCGGTTTCAGATTGCTGGTTTTCAGGAGTCTTTAGTTTCAGGGACACAGCAGGTGACGTTGGTGTGGCTGATTTTACATCAAGATCAGATACCGGTAGCTCAGAGATCTGTTCTTCACTAATTGTGGAGCTGGAAACAGGATACACATTGGCAGGGATCAGCAGGTCAGGATCAGTGGTTGAGGCTGCAACTGTGTCCAGTTCTAGGAGAAGGCTATCATTTCTTATGACATGCTGTTCAGTTTCTGATTGCTGGCTTTCTTTCTTGTCTGAAACTTCCACGGTTTGCTTTGACACAGAAGAGAGTTTTAAACTTTCTGAGAAGTCCATTACATTCTTAGTAATTGCGGGTATTTCTTCATGGTCAGAAAAATCCATTAGTTCACTTGAAACAGGAACTGTCTCTTTATTGTCTGAAAATTCTATGATATTGTTTGAAAGGGCAGGAGTATCCCCACAATCTGAAAATTCTGGTGTGTGCGCCATTTGAACAGCACTATCTGCAGGTTTGTTCACAGCAACGCAGGAACCACTGTCATCACTAGATTCAGATTCTTCAACACTGTTGCACAACTTGCCATTAATCTCCAGTAAAGTAATATCTTGGTTTCTTAAGGTGCAGCTATTGGAGTCTGCATCAGAACTCTCTTCTTCCTTTGGCTTTATTTGTTCTGATAGAGGGGCTGAGACACTTCCTTCTGAAGACTCTGATCCATCCTTTGAATCAAGAGGTGTCAAATCTCTCAGAGATTCAGTCAACTGTACAGGAATTTTCACTGGAGAACTACAGGCTGAGAGAGAGTCTGAGGAAGAGGCTGATATATTTATAACTGGAGCTGTCTTGTGACTGTCATAAATAGAAGGGACAATCTGCTCGATAGAAGTCTTTGGAGAGGCACACAAAGTAGCATACTGTTCTTTAAGCCAAAGCTGGTGATCATTTTCTTTTTTCAGGTTTTCAAATTGCCTTGCAGTAGTTTCCATCAGCTGCTCTGTTACTTCTTCTACCTTACAGATAAACAGAATGTCTGGTTCTGCCAACAGTGAAATATGCATTGATGAAAAGAGCCCATGTGCAAGATTTCTTGTGTATGTTACAACATATTCATCATAGAAGTCTGATATCTGCCTTTTAATCTGCCAAAACTGCTCTTTTAGCGTGTGTATGTCCATATTGTTATCAAACCCACTCAGAATAGAAAAGGGTTTAGCAGAGCTTTTAGGGATTGAGACTGGTATATTATCATCCAGTTTGGGAAGAGCACAAGCTTTTTGAATTGAACTAAGGAATCCCACAGTCTTTACTGATCCCTTTGATACAGGTTCTATCCTGCTCACTTGAAAGCACTGAGGGACTGGTAGATCTTTACACGAGTCAGCACAACACTTAGGAATTGAGACTGATGTACTTTCATCCAATTTGGGAGGAGCACAAGCCATTTGAGTTGAACTAAGGAATCCCACAGTTTTTACTGATCCCTTAGATACAGGGTCTAGCCTGCTGACTTGAAAACTCTGAGGGACTGATAGGTCTTTATAAGAGTCAGCACTGCACTTTGAATTCTGAGAAACTGGCCTAGATGGGCTGAAGCACTCAACAGAAAACAAGGGAATCGGTAGTGTGGCTTCTTGAACAGTGTCAGGGTTCTTTGTTTTGGCAGAGTGCTGGAAGTGAATCTGGGATGCACTAGCATGAGGCAAGGAATTAACCAGGTTTTCTTGACAGTAAATGTCTTGTGCAGAAGTAGCAAAAGCACTTTCACTGTTAGGAACATTCTCCCCTGTTTGAGGTAATAGAACCTCCAAAAACTCATTATTACTTTGTAATTCTTCTACAGACAGGGATTGGGGGTCATAATCACATATATTATAATAGCTGAACATTGAGGAATCAGCAAGCCACGCAATGTAGTACTGCATTTGCAATCTTTGATTTTCTTTAACAAGTCTATCCTTTAAACTAAGGCCTTTTTTAGAGGTCTTCTGAGAAAGTCTAGGTTTAGAAAGGGGTGTCTTAACATGATAGGAAAGCATTTTAGGTTTGTGTGTGCCTTTACTGCCAGGGGAGCTTGAAATGTTTGGTTCGTGCATTCTGTCACGGTTTCGGACAGGTCTGATCAGGACTTTGGTTGGGACACCCCTTGAGGTCACCGAATATCCTACAGAGGTAGTGTACTGGGGCAGAAGAGCAGCTAAAGGCATACACGGAAAGGACAGCTATGGATAGGCACAGGAAACAGGAAAGTAAAAGCAGAGCAACCCTTGTGCGAACAAACAGGAAACAGATTACCAGTGGACAAACACGCTGGGGTTGTACACAGAGTAAGGCGCAGAACCTCCCACAGTGACAGGGAATCTCAATGCCTCTGTGCAGTTTGCTCTTACAGATAGTCACCCTGCCAGCCCCATAGAAAGGAGGCGGCAGAAGTGATTCTGTCTCTGGACCCTAGAGCACAAACAAGGATAGTACTTACATACACAGGACACGCTCTTGTGGGTCCAGCTGGAAACACAGTGGCGATTCCTGAGAAAACAGCAATAGCACACTGTCACTGTTAGGCACGATATACAACGTATAACACTGGACAAGGATGGGGGCTGGAATTGCCTCCTGGAAACCAGGAGCCAACCCCAGTACACAGGAGGACACGTATACACTGGTGAAGACTGATAGAACACTTACCAGACACAAAGAACCAAGAAGAAACAGAAACAGAAGGGAACAAACAAAGAGGCAGAGGCAAGAACTAGGAACAGGCTCAGGCTGAAGCAAAGGCGGGACTAGGACTTGAAAACAGGGCGCAAACTTCTGTCTGGGACAGACAGAGACAGGACTGGGAAACTGAGAACAGGCTCTGGCTGGAACAGGCAAGGACAGGACTGGAATACAGGGAGTAGGAAATGAGCAGTAAACAGGACTGGGAAACAGAGAGAAGGTTCAGGCTGAAACAAGGCAGGAGCAGGGCAGAGAAACAGGGAGCAGGCTTTGGAAGAAACAAACAGGTACAAGGCTAAGAAATAGGGAGCAGACTCTGGCTGGAAAAATCAGGAGCAGGGCAGAGAAACAGGAAAAAGGATCAGGCTGGAACAGAACAGGAACAAAACTGGAACACCATCCGACAAGGGGTCTGTAACACAAAGGAATTGAAGTCCGATGCACGACGGGGAGCTTGAGGAAATGGCTGCTTATAAGCAGTTCCAAGCTGGGCTGCACAAGAGAGGTTTCAGGTGTGTGTGGTTTCGGACACTTGCAAGTCCTGGAGGAGAGGATCCAGTGAAAAGGAGCAACTGGACTTCTCCCATTGAAAACAATGGGAAACAGAATCCGGGTTTTCCTGACTACCAAGCTGTGCATTATGGGATTTGCAGTCCCAAGAAGCAAATGTAGTCCTACACAAGTGTACCATGGAGAAAAGAGAAACAAACAGGAGTCAGCAAGGGACTCTAGATAGGTGTTCAAGGTGATTCCCAGGCTTCTGACAGTCCCCTTACAGCGCCCCCTGGAAATGGGACGACCTAGTCGTAACAGTGGTAGTCCATACCCCAAAAGTGCATCTACTACATAAATAGCAATATAGTGTAAAACCAAACAGAGAAATAACACAAAGACAATTAGAGATACTCCGCAAAGGGAAATGTTTATCATGAAAGTAACTGTGAGAATACAAATCTAAGGTGAACATCATGAATGACATTCTGAGCATTGTTGTTGCAGATGTTCCGGGCCCTAATGCAGCAGAAAGTGGAAAAGGGGGAAATGACGAAAGTCAGCCACAGTCAGATTCAAACACCAGGGAGTCCATCGTAAAAGCACCAACTAGACGCAGGGCAAAAGACTACCCCTTCCTGAGTTTACCCTGGACTCCGATGAATTGCAGGGAGAAGTACCCACACCACCTCCAGAAGTTAGAAGCACCGACAGACAGCAGTCCCTGCTCCAGCATCGGTCTATTCACCTCAGGAGGTGTTGAGAAGAAGGCAGACAGTGGACAGAGGAAGGTGAGGGCCCATCACTGTTCGGTGGCCTTGAGGCATCCATGTGTCAGGGCCTGCAGTGTAAACAAATGAGATCACTGCACAGGCAGTTTGTGTCTATCGATCACAACATGGGATCAATGCAGAGGAAGTTTGTGTCTCTCAAAAACAACATGTGCAAGCTGCATGAGGGACAGCAAGCTGCAACAGAACACGTAAGGGAGATGACAAATGCCATTAGGGAACTCTGCACTGTAATGCAGCAGGAGCATGTCACCTACCGTATGCACCATCACCAATTGATGGGCAGGTTGGATGGGTTCAGCAGATCTGTCAATTGTCTCACTACCACAACTGCTTTGGTGTCACAACGTGCTGCGGGCATGCAAGTGGAAATGGCACATTGCAGTCGGGACGTTGCTCGAGTATTAAACAGCGAACTGGGTGGTGGGGATAGTGAGGAGCTTTCTAGCCTCAGCAGTGTCACAGCCCCTGTGATGGATCCTAGGCATCGCAGTTCAAGACACAGTACTGTCTCTGATCCCGCAACAAGAGGTGCCACTGAGACCACTGAGCATGTGGACATAAAAAGTAATGTGGAGAAGTACAGGGGACTTGCATATCATGTAGCAATGCACTGATACTATGATGTCAATAGTGTTACACTGTAATTGGGACCTGATTGTGTATTTTGTATACCTATGTCCCATTCACACATATATTACCTGAAGTCAAGGCAATAAATGTGATACCTACAGAAATAAATGAAAGTAGAGGTGGTGTTGTCATTACTTACATAAGAAATAGTTACGCGTAATCTCATCAAGTCTTTGCCTGCCCTGTGCTGCACTGGTTCTGCCTGCTGGGTGAAGGGGTGGCAAGGGGTTGTCATCCTCATCGGAGTCTGGCTTTGTGGGTTCCACTGGTATGCCTATTGTCGTTGTGATGTTGTGCAACATTGCACATGTAGCCACGATTTAGCAGGTGGTTTCCGGACTGTATTGCAGTGTGCCCCACCTCTTGTGCAGGCATCGGAAATTACTCTTCAGCAGGCGGAAGGTCCTCTCAATCGCGCCACGTGTCCTCCTGTGTGCTGCATTGTATCTCCTTTCACTTGGCGTGGCAGTATTGAGATAGGGTGTTAAGATGAAGGACCGCACTGCATATGCACTGTCTCCTAGAATGACAGGAGAGTAAAATGAGTTATTGTTATCTGTGACATCACATAGACGTTATGCAACACTGTTCACTGCTACATTATCAAGTAGGTATCCTTCGCCAAACTCCCCAGCAAGAAGTCTTGTGTGTATTCCACTGTGCCTGAAGATGTACGAATCATGTGTGCTACCTGGGTATCTGGCCACAAGATCAGATATTATGTTGGAGGCATTGCATATGACCTGGATGTTCATAGAATGTGTACTCTTCCTATTCCGATATACATACTCTGTGGCAAATGGTGGACTGATTGCTACATGTGTCCCATCAATGCAGCCAATGACATGTGGAAATTGGGCTTCCTCGTAGAAATTAAATTTGGTTTTTTGCAAATCCTGTGGGGTGTTGGGGAATTTTATGTGCAGATCTATTTTGGTTGACACTGTATTCAGGACTGCATTAAAGAAGAGTGATAGTGCACTTTGAGAATCACTTCCAGCTGCTCCTCTGACCCCTTGATAGCTTCCTGAGCCTAAGAGGTGCAGGGAGCATAATACCTGCACATGAGTGGGTATGGCATTGGTTCTGTGTGTGTGTCGCTGCAGTAGGGGTTGTACATCAGCTATTAAGTCAAGTATTATGGAGGAGTTCAACCTGTACTTGCCAAAAATCTCCTCCTCTGTCTGTTCAAATAGGGCAATGCGCTCCTGTCTCCTCCTCCCTCTCCTCAAACCTGCCAGGATTCTCATCCTCCTCGCTATGATGTAGAGTGCAGTCATTGTTAAAAAGAGCTGATGCATTCTGAGCCTCTTTATATAGCTTGCACCTGTTTACCACCTGATATCAATTTGTGGTAAATTGCACCCTTCAAAAACCCATTTTGCGACTTATAGCAATTTGCGAATGCTTGACACATTGATTTGCGAGTCGCAATTTTATGGAATCGCTATTGTAGTGAGTCCTTAATATTGCACTGAGAATGCCTTTCATACATTGTGAAAGGCGATTTTGCATTTGCAAACAGTGGAATTTACCGATTCGCACCGTTTGTGAATACAAAATCCTTTGATACATCTATCCCCAAGTCTTTTAGATGGGTTTCTTCTTCAGTACTTGATCTTCTGTTGATCCATTGAGGTAACTTGATTGTCATGGCTCTCCCGAACATCAAGGTTGCAGGGCTTTCACCTGTGGTCATGTGAAGGGTCGAACGATAAGGTTGAAGTGTAGAACTGAAAACAGTCTAAAAATATAGCTTTTCCAATACAGCACGCTGAACAGCTTTCTTAAGAGTACTTATGAAAAGTTCGACATGGCCATTGGCCTGTGGCCAAGGAGGTGTGCTCTTCTGATGCTTCACTTGAAGATGATGGAGAAAGTGTCTGAATTCTCGACTGTTGAAAGGTGGGCAGTTGTCAGATTTTAAGATCAGTGAAACACCCTATGTTGCTAAGATCCCATCAAATTTCTCGATTATTCTGTCTTGAGTGATAGATGAGAGACCTTTTGTCAATAGACAACGAGAGTATTCATCAACAGTCACCGTCAGGTGATGTCCATTATTAAGAGGACTGAAGAAGTCACCGGCAATTCTTTCTCATACATGCTTTGGCAACTCTGACACGTTTAAGGGGTGTTGAGTGGTTTTCGATGAAAGGCAGTTGCATAGATGACAGGCCTTCAACTCTCTTTCAATTCTCTCGTCAAGATGAGGAAACCAGGCATGGTCTTGGAGAGCTCATTTGGTGGCAATGATTCCTCAATGTCCTTCATGGGCCACTTCAATTATCTATTGTCGCAGACTCTCCGGAACAACAATTCTCAAAACTCTTAGGATAATTTCCTCCTTCAGTAATGGACAGTTCATCTTTAACATTTTCAAACTTCTGTTATTTATGGTCACTGATAAGAGGTTGAGTGTGCTGGTTTCAAGACTGATGTATAATAATGTATTTTAGCTTTAACATGTTACTATCTTAAATCGTGGCAGTGGCAATTTGTTCCAACGAAATGGCTGCTGTTGTGCTTGATTTCACTGTGAAATTTATGTAGGCTTCAGCCATCTTGGAAGGGATCCCAGAGCACTGAAGAGGTACTCTTAAGTACTAGTCAGCAGGGTTTTAATCTTTCCCTGGATGGTGCATGATTTTGTAATTGTACTCGTAGACCCCAACATATAGTAGAAACCCATGGCGTTGGACAAGTGGAACGCTCAATGATATCATGTTTAAGTAATAATTCAAAATCTTTTCAACAACTTCTTGTAGATTAAATGCAATTTATCTGTCTTTAAACAACAGGACAGATATCCTCATTAATATGCAATTGTACTGTCATAGTTTTAAGCTTTTCCTAACCCTTTGAAACAATGAAGGGAACTGACTTACTATTTCATGGTGAGCATTCATGTTGTAGTTCTCTGAGATCATCCCCGTTTCAGCAGCCATGCTGAAATTGAGTAAACAGGCACTAGATGCCGTACCTTGAAGAACATAAATGGGCGCTTGCACTTTTGTCTTCTTGTGTTTCATTGTTGCTACAAATGAACCTTGAATTTTCAAGGCGCTGATGCAGATCATGTATATACTTTAGTTTTCTATGGCATCTGTTGTGGCAATGCAGATAGCTCATTATATTTCTCCTAAGCATAATGTTATTGATGCACCACTATCGATAATGAAAGGTACTGAACAACAGTTTACTTTCAGTGTAATCTTCGGACAATGTGTGAATGACTTTAGTGCTTTTTCGTACCGACTTTTCTTTGACCGGTATTTTTCTTTAAATGAGGCCAGTCCAATATGTGCACATTTTTCTTAGGTAAACATCGACATTGCACAATCATCTTCTTCACTTTCACTTGATATTGATACTGAAGAACTTTATGACGATGATTTGGATCGATTTTGTTTGGTGTTAATTTATTTCAGTTGGTGTTGTCACTTGGTTATGTGGACATGTGGCGAGGTTTGCTTCCGGAAAGTTTGGGCCACCATTTTCTTTTGTTGCTGTGGAGCACTTAATTTTTCCTTTGCAAACTGTTACAAAATGGTTCTCCTTCTCACTGCCTTTGCATATCTGTCCAACAGTGGGACATTTAACTTCATGTGGCAGTGACAATCCATATCTGAAACCCAACTTCTTCTTCCTTGGAGGCATCACTTTGTGTCCTTCTGCCTTGTGCCTCTGCTTGCTTTTCATGTTCATGACTGATTCACTTTGGGCACCTCCAGCCTCCATGTCAGCATCTTGTCGATCAGCATGCACTTTAGCTCTGACAGCCATGAGAACTTGTTTTGGACTAAGAGTTTCTCTCAGTATTCGTCGTCTGAATGAATCTGACAGACATCCATCAATAACTCTGAGACATATTGTTTCCTCATCTTTAAATTAATTGAACTTACATTGTTTAATGAGCGCACTCAGTCTCTCGACAAATTTGTCAATGGCTTCACCAATTCTTTGTCATTTTAAACTGAAAATGTATCTTTCAAACTCTACATCCAGCATTGGATTGAACTTGTGATTCTAGGCTTTGTTGATTTGACAGTATGTAACTTTGTCAGTTTGCTGCATTTTCTTTATGACTTCGTTTTACACCCTCACCAGTAAGACTCTAAAGGTATTTGATAATCTTGTTATCTGCTTCTTCTACTGCATCAATGAAATAATCAAATGTGTCTGTCCAAGCAGTCCATCAATCGCCAATATTCTGCCTTTTGGAGGTATTGAATGTGGTGGAGGTTTCAGGAAGGTGGTATTATAACTGTTTACAGGATTGGCTGACACTGAGAATGTAGTTCTCTTTGACTCCTCTTGGCTGTCTTTGTGAACTTGTTTTTGCACACTATCTCTGAGGCCTTGCGATGTGCTGGACTCTGGGTCATCTATGATAACTGCGGGAAATGAGGCTTCTTTCTTGGTCTCCATTGAAAGAACAGTTTGTCACTATTCTGATCACCACTTCAGGTATTGATAGCTTCATAAGCACAACCCTGGGCACTTCTCCTTGAACTACTTCCCAGAGCTGCGGTATGTTGACTCTCTTTAATCGGCTCTGGTAAGCAGACTATTGTTTCTTGTACCAGCCTGGGTAATCGCCAATGACTACGCCACACATGGAGCTGTGTATTGCACACGTCTGCATGTTACCATGAACTCAACATTCTAAACCTGCATTCATTCCACTAGGCTGTAACACTTATATCACAGTTCTAACAAGTCCCTCACAAATCAAAAGGTTTTCATCATTGCTAACTCACACAGCACTACAACTTAATACTTACTAACTTTGACACAATTTGATGAACTTTCATGAAATTTTCAAAGGTAGTGTACAATTCACTTTTGCTGCTGACTGGATATTTTTGTGGTGATCCCTCAACTGGGGATAAAAAAGGAGTCCCAAAACAATTTTTCCCATTTCTATATCTATGGGGATTTTGCAGTCTTTAGTCCCTGCTACAGCCCGAACCACTGAACAGAATTACACCAAATTTTGCAGGAAGATAGATCCGGGTGAGCAGATCGTGTGTTATTATAGGAGAAAATATAGGCATCGAGGGGCGCGGATCCTCCGTGAATCTACAGGTACCTGAGGATCTGAGCAAAAAAACAAGGCCCTGTTTGGCTGGCCCCCACCTGAAGGAACGTTGCAGCTACGATTTTGTTTCTTGACTGTGCCCCAAGGGACAAAACATAAATAAATAAAAAAATAAGGATTTAGAATAGAGGTATCCTGACCCCATAGGATACATGGAGGAGTCTCTAAGGGACCCCTCTTGGGCAAAAAATTGCCCAATTATTTGGAGCCGATCCACAGATCCGCCCAGCACACAGCGCAACCCCTTCAGTGTAAATCCGAAATGGATCTGCAGGGCCGAAGCCCAGTGGAGGAAAACGCACCTCTCACACACCATACCTCCATCGCGCATGGCCAAATGCTGTGCGTAGCATGGATTTGGGTGCATGCGGGGGTTGGCGGCAGGCCCTGGCCGCTTCCACTATGCACAGCAGTCTTTGTATTAACGTACAGTATTTATATATTAATTTACGATAAAAAAATATAAAAATTCACCTAAAACAACAAAGGTTACATGGACAATATAGTTAGGTTCATTTTTAACCAACACAAAACCATAGAAATCCAGCAGTTACAGCGATAGTGTAGCTGTACTTATCTGAAGAAACGATAGGTCATGCCAGAAAGTAACTTTAGGCCACGAGTTGTAGTTTCTTAATGTAAGTGAAACATACAATTTGAATTCCAAAAGTAACTAGACTATTAACATCTATGTATGACATACATTCAAATTGTTGAAACTTTGATCTTGAGGAAAGGTTGGTAATGTGTTCTCACTCTTTCATATAAAGAGTTCCCTTGCTATCAAAACTCTAAAATCTGTGATAATTTAGGAGAAGTCACTTACATAGTCATGCAAGTCTTGAGATGGCCTCACTGAGGAATCTTTTGTAGAAGGAACAGTAAGCTTCTCATTCCACTGGTGCGGAGCTTTAGTGTTCAGATGTATATTAATTAGAGAAGGCACTTTTTGTGTTTATCATTATGAGCCCTATATTTTAGTTTATAATCTTTAGATGTGGATTTCTGCCATTTTCTTTCTTTTAGGTGACCACTTTATTTTAGCTGTCAAAGTTCCTTCCTAGCAAACCATGAGTTTGGCAGAACCTTCCATGAAACAATGATTTCCTCTTTAACAGAATACATACGTCAAAGATGCATTTACTTCTGTTCTGAAATTAATGAGAGATCTTGGGCAGATTTGTATTCAGATCAAGCTTAATGGATAACGAAGAATATATCTTGATCATATCTTCGCTTGCCCACAATTGTAGTGTTTCAGTTCACATATAAGTGATTTTATTACACTGTAAACATTTTGATCGCACAGTTAAAATCCAAATGTAATCCTGTCCAGGATCTTGGAGTAATAACTGAACTGCGGAATGCTGCCGGGGGAATAAAATCCATTACACAGCCAGACAAGTGAATGGTATTAAGGCTCACAAAGACTCACTCTACAACCTCATCCTCATCTAATTGACGAATGTCTGAATTCAACAGAATTATTGAAAGTCTGAAAGGAAACTATTATGGGAATGAAGAGGTCTGTGTATAATAGAAATATTGTTTGAATACAAATCCCCACAAATACGTGAACTGTTTCAAAAATGATTAAGGTTTAAGATTGGGTAGTGTAGATAATTTTACTTGACTACTTTATCACAGGACCCGATCCCATTGGCTCTTTACAGCTAGAATCTAGTGCCTTTAATGTCAGGGGTAACCTATAATTCAGTTTGACATCAGAACTTTCAGAAAATCATGTCTGTTTGGCAATAAATAAGTATGCATTTTCTTTACTGAAGGAGCTAATAACGAAAAAAAAAATCAAAGATACCTCAAGCATCTCTTACACGTCACTCTTACAGAAAGAAGTAAGAAACAAATCTTCTTCTTTAAAATAGAGAAAACATTCAGAACAGCCACCGGGCGTTGTGCCTTACTGACAGTAAGGAACTATCACTTCTGCCATGTTGTAACACTTTTAAACTTTCAACTAAGTATTGTATTTGCTGACATCAATATGCACAATTAGAGGAAGCATCTTTTGAAATGATGCAGGTTTGAATTTCAGTAGAAACTGGTTCATTCTAGAGTCTACATTTATTCCAGGGCTCATGATTTTTTTTTTCAATCAAGATTCATACTTAAGGTGATCCTTCTGCAGATATTAGGTGAGTTCTTCAAGGTGGTAGGCAAAAGTGATCCTAAAGGTATATTGCCCGCTATTTGCTATTTTGCTAAAACACTAAGGGCCAGATGTATGACCATTTTGTTTTGCAACTCGCAATTTGCGATTTTTGTCAGTTTCGCAAATTGTGAATAGCAAAACAAAATTGAGGCAAGGTGAATGTATTATATGGTATGACTAGGTAGTTTAGCATGGAATACCAAAGCAATACCCATTAGTGGACTTCGGATTCACTCTCAGCAAACCCTAGCTCAGTCCCGGTAGTGGGGCAAAGAGGAATCAGGCTACTTAGAGGAACATGTGTAAAGCATTTCACATTAATAACATGGACGATAAGTAAATGACACTACTTGACAGAAATCGGACACCAATTTAGAAAAATAGATTAGATTCTAATCTTAATTTAGACACCAAAACGAACTTTGTAACTTTTGTACAACCGGAGTTGTGAATCTTTAAGTCTTTAGAAAATACAGTACTTTGCAGATTTAAGGGGCTTCCATTGAAGTCAATGGGGAAAATGGCAGTGTGCACTCGTGCACTTGTAGGGTTAGTTCTGATGAATCCACGGGAATGTAAGGTTCTGCGGGAACATAGACCAAGATTCAACAGTCAGACTTTTGTTACCTAGCTCCGGGAGTCTGGTTGCAGAGGTGATTTGGCTGTCATTGGCACTGAATGGTCCACAGTAGCTGGTGTGTTTTGCACTCTGTTACAAAGCTGGACTTGGGGGTGGACCCACACGCTACCCTTCAGATGTAGAAGTCTTTCGGGGGCCAGGACCAGGATTCGATGCTTGGATCCTCAACACCTCATCCGGTGGCTCCGGGTGCAGAGGTAGCTCCCAGCTGTCAATCACCGGGCTGGTAGTGCCAAAGATGATTTGGTGCTCTAGTTGAAGTCACGTCCTTCAGGCTGTAGCCCCACAGGATGGGGGTCGCTGGCTACATCGGTCTCAATGCTAGGGGGTGCCCTGCAGTCAGTGAATGTTGCATGGCTGTAGGTTTCCGTGCAAGCAACAGACAAGCCTTGATAGCTGCAAGGGTGGTCCACAGGATTTCTGGTGACTAAAGTTCATTTGGTGGGGAGTAGAAGCTTGAAACTTGGCACGGGCCTCACTCCCAGCCTTAAATGCTGGACACTGAGTTTATTTGGGCTCAGGCACTCAGAGCCCGTCAGGTCACAGTTCTTTGATCTCAGCAATATTCCTGCAATTTACAGGGGACTGGTGCCACCAGTCAGGGGAGTTTTCCTTGGGGTGTCGGTATCCACGAGGGTCCCTCTGGTCAGGAACAATGAGTTTTCACCTCTAGCACATGTCCGGCACTCGTTTCCAGTATTGTTATCCTTAGGTCACTCTGTGTCCACTTCTTTGTGCTGGGACGGGAGTCCAGATGCTATTGTTGATGCAGACGTCTCTTTCTTCTTGTCCAGGTAATATCTAAGTTCTGGTGCCACAGAAGCCTCTTAAATCCTGATTTAGGGGGCATTTCAGAGTGTGAGGGACAGTGGCCAAAGTGATACTGTCCCTGCAGCTAGTCCATCCCTGCAATGATGACTTCCTATGGGGAGTACATCACTTTCTACCCAGAACACACTATTCTTAGGGTCTGCCATATGGCAGAACCCTTCCTTGGCTTTGCACACCTCCTAGCCCACCTCAAATGTGTGGCTAGTTTGAGGGAAGTGCACATCTCCTGTATAGCTAATTTCCCGCCTGCCCAGCCAGGCAGGGGGGGAAGGTTTTTGTCCTCTGCTGGGGGACAGCTTTTCGCATATCAAAGGCGGGGTAAGCCTTTAAGGCTCACCTCCCTGATGCGAATCCACTAGCCAGCCTAGGAGAGAGGAGGTGTGACCTCCTTCCTGCCCAGGCCCTTTGTCTTACATCCTGTCAGGGTGCTAGCACTACCGGCAGGAATTCAGACTCTTGTCTGTGGCAGCTGAGGGCCAGGAGAGCACGCCAAAACAGTGTAGGACTTGGTAACTTGGTGGGCACCCTCTGATTTTTAATCCAAAACATGGGCATCATGTTCAGTGTTAACAAGCACAGTGTTTTATGCCAAACACAACAGAATTCGGCTGGGCCATTGCAGAGCTTGACATCTGAGCAGTGGTCAGATTCCAGTCCATGTTATCCAATGGACCGCCAGGTACTCGGGCCAGCATTGCAGTTTAAGTGCCAGCTTGGCGGCATATATGCTACTGTACATAAGCCCTCACTCATGGAACAGTACACTTTGCCCCCTGTGCTAGAGGGGGCCTGCCTTGTGGGTGGTTGACCTGTCCACAGGCAGTAACAGGGACAATGTCATCCACACTGTTTGTGATTCACAAATAGGTCACAAGGGACCTGCCTCATTAATATTCATGGGGCAGATCGCCGTTTGCGACCCATTTGGGTATGGTCACACTCACAGGAATGGTGGCCTGCTGGGGTCAGCAGACCACAATGTCTGTGACTGCTTTTAAAACAAAGCTGTTTTTTTTTGGAAATGCAAAAATGTATTTTTGAAAAGCAAAAAAGTAATGCTTTGGGGTGCTTCTCGCATGGAGGGGGGACCAGTGTAATGTTTTTACTGTTTCCTACTACAAGGCTTTATCTGGCAATAAGAAACAGTAATAAAATGACTACGTCAGCCCATCTAAATTGGGTGGGCTGACGTTTAGCCATTTCTCTGATGGCCCCACTCCCCTGGGCCATTAGGGACGTTTGGCCACAGCGGAGACAGAGTAGCCCCCACCGTGGCCAAACTTAAGGTCCACCTGCAATTAAATATATCAGACGGACCACTAAATTGGCGGGGAGGGAACTCCATTGCGTCGAAGTACCATCTCCACCAATATGTAAGTCAGGCCTTAAGTCCTTAAACACTTGTGAGAATGTAAAGTCAATATACTTCATAAGACATATTATGACATTTGAGTAAAGTATCACTGCCACTTGTGACAGGGTGAGTTGGAGACCCTAGACCCTGCCTACATCTCAGAGAAAACCTTGTAATAAGATGGTACTTTCCTTCTAAGAAAGTCTCTTATGGCTCAACATACCTCACTCAGGCAAGAACACGCCTCTACCATTGTCTGGTAGAATCAGAAGGATCCTTTCTAAGTAATACATCTGTATATGTGAAAGGAGATCATCAGAACTGAGGAGAGATTTATGATAACCCACAAATGCCCCCAGCTTCTCAAGTGTGTATTTTGCTTCTGGATTCATGCATCACTGTGATGTTGATTATGGACTTCTATTTTACCATGTTTGTAGGCCAACAGCAAATTGCTTTAGTATCTTTATCACAATATCTCTACGTGGCATAGGAGACTTTTATATTATTTTTCAATATAAAGTGCTGATAATTGAATACTAACCTAATGTAGTTGTCTAAGTGTACAAGTGGAGTAGTTTTGTTTTAGCATGTAGAACACCATCTTAAGGTGATTTTCCAATTCCAGCTTCCCAGAGGCCAAAGCCATATATTAATCACCTGCAACTGCCAGAAATCATGGTGAAGGACGAGTCTATGTGAAGCAAATCTTTACTTTCCCAAAACTCATAATCAACGCTGCAAGTCACAGTATTACCCCAGAATGGAAGGGAGAGAGAGATAGAGAGAGAGAAAGAGAGGGAGAGGGGAAGAGACATAAATACTAGCCTAGTTGAAGTGGAATGTACAGGCCTGCACACTGAGGAGTCTCAGAGTTTGCCCAAAGTAAAAGTTGCAATTTTGGTAAGACTTCACTGAAGAATCAATTCAGATTATAGTTGGGGGCATTTTACACAACGTCTACGACTTTCTTGCTGTTTTCCATTGTATGTATATTCTTGTTATCCCTTGGGAATGTATGCAGTCGTTTGCCTGCCAGTATTGGCACCCTTCACTTCTTCATTGAGTAACAGTCACAAAATTGGTATGAGAAGTTTCTTGACTTCAATCATATTACCTATACATGCACCACACACATTTCTTATAAGCTCTACATTGGTTGATCAGTTACTTAAATTCATTCTGGATTTTAGGGGGTGAGTCAAATCCTTAGTGTTAAGCTCTTCAAAGTGAACTCCTGATATAGTCAACTTGAATGTATATTGAAAAAAAAAGGATCACAATGGATGTTAGTGTGAAGGAGCGCTGCCTCTCTTGTGAGTACCAATGTTTCTCCACTAATGTCAGTGGAAGCATTTGTGATACGTGAGTGTAAATTGTCATGTGGGACTTTTACGAGGATTTATTCAATTCTTCTCAGAAATTAAATAGCGCACATTGCTGGCACCCTCCTCCCTGAGCATTTCATGCAACTAGAGGGACAGGACCACAAGAGCTGTCTCTCAAGTCCCTAACATTAAGACATGTACTAAACTCAGACTATGATGATCTTTTATAAGTAAGCAAAGATAAATACAGAACTATTAAGGCAGCTGACAATTCGAACAGAACATTCTTGGCAACGAGAAAAGTTTGATTATAGGATGTGGTAATTCTGAGGTTAGTGGTTAGCTATATGAGTGAATAGGAAGAGTGTGGGTATTTAAGAGTGAGTGATCTGATTTAGGATCTGACCTAGATTTGGAGGAAAAGAGTGGATTATTTATATTGTTCATGATCTAGCTTGAAATTGCCAAAGGACAGAAGAGGATCAGCAGGAGGACCATCGGGCCTGACTATGATCTTGGCGGATGGAATACTCTGTCACAAACGTGACAGATATTCCGCCTGCCATATCACGATTGATCTCCATAGCATATAATGGAATGGTAATGCGGCAGATGGGATAATAACCCTGTTCGCCAAGATCGTAATCAGGCCCATAGTCTTGGATCAAATCAGGCCATCACAGGAGGTTTTTGTGGTCCTAGGTGTCACAAAGTGTACCGTGTAGTGATCACAATACAATCTGGAGGGGATGGTGGAGAGTTGAGAGCTGGTAAATGATCCCACTCAAGTCTGATTTTGCACCTCAAACTTGTCTGCCTTGTAATGCAACATAAGGTAGATTTATAGAGCGCTGCTTGTCACCCATGAAGGTATCCAGGCACTGAGTAGGAAAGTGTAGGCATGTGGTGAGGCTGAGCCTTTAAATACAGGCAGTCTCAATGGTCCTGCCGGAAGACTAATTGAATAGTCAGGTCTTCTCCTTCTTGCAAAATTCAAGAAGTGAAGATGAGGCCCTGATGTGTTTGGGAAGGTTATTCCTTGATTTGACGACTTGGTAGAAGAATGATTGACCTCTGGTTCTGCTTCTGTGGATGCAGTGTGTGTGTGTTTCTGGTGGTTTGGTGGAAGTGAAGCTGGTGATTGAGGTATGCAGGTCCTGTGTTTTGTAGTGACTTGAATGCATGTGTGAGAAGTCTGAACTGGTAGTAATAATCAATGGGGAGCCCGTACAGCTCTCTGGGGGGTGGTGTGGTTTCAGTGCAGGATGTCAAGGATGCGTTTGGCTATGCCATTTTAGATGGTTTGAAGTCTGTAAAGAAGATAGGTTGAGATGCTGGCATACAGTATGTTGTCCTAGTTCAATCTGCTTCTGATTAGAGCCTGCATGATGGTACCTCTGGTGTCTAATAGGAGCCACTTGAAGATTTTGCGCAACATGCAGAGGATGTGGAAGCATGAGGATGCAACAGCTTAGGACTTCATGGTAAGGTTGATGTCCAGGATGAGGCCTAGGTTTGGAACATGGTTGTTTGGGGTGGGTGTGGGTCCAAAATCGGCAGGCCACCAGGTGGAGTCACAGGATTAGCTCTTATTCCTGAAGATCAGCACTACAGTTTTGTCAGTGGTGAGCTTGAGGAAGTTTTCTTTCATCCAACTGGCCACACTGTCCATACATCGTTTGAAGTTTGTCTTGGAAATGATGGTGTTGTCTGAGAGGGAGAAAAAGAGCTGGGTGTCGTCTGCATATGAGATGATGCTCATGCTGTGGAATTTGATGTTTGCTAGAGGAGTCATGCACATGTTGAAGAGTGTGGGACTGAGTGATGATCCCTGTGATGCTTTGCAGTAAGGTCCTTGGCTTCTGAACTGAACTGACTCGTTGTTTTCTACCAGAGAGGAAGAAACTATCAATTTGAGCGGTGGTCCTTGTATTCCTGCTGCGTGCAGTCTGGAGATGAGTGTGTGGTAGGAGATGGTACTGAAAGCTGCAGAGTGGTCTGTCCACAGTCGAGGATGGTGCATACGTCATCCGTGGCAGTGATGAGGGCTGTTTCGGTGCTGTGGTTGTGTCATGAATGCAAATTGTGAGTTGTTCATGAGTTAGTGGCATTCTAGGTGGTCAGAGAGTTGTCTGTTGATGGTCTTCTGAATGACTTTGGCTGGGAAGAGGAGCAGCGAGATGGGTCGTAGTTGCTGAGTACTTCAGGGTCAGCTGAGGGGTTTTTGAGGAGGGAGGTGACTGTGATGTGTTGTCAGCTGTCTGGGGAGGTGGCTGTCTTGAAGGAAATGTTGATGGCAGTGAGTGCAGTGCTGATCGTGGCTCTCACCAAATTGTAAATATGGTCATGGCCAGAGGTCTTAGGGAGCCTCTGAGTGGAATGCATTCATTATTGCTGCAGTGTCCTCAATGGATAGAGGGTTCAATACTGTTAGTTGGTAGTCTTTGGTTGAGGAGGTTTGGAGACTGGGAAGGTTCATGGGGGAGGCTGGGGTTTGACTTTGCTGTAGATCTTGGTGATTTTTTCATGGAAGAAACTGGAGAGGTGTTGCAGAGTTCTTATGTAGTGGTGATGGTTTGGGTTATGGCTATTGGGTTGGTGAATTCCTTCACAGCAGCAAAAAGATCCTTGCAGTTGTTGGAGCTAGATCTGATTCTCTGCCTTTTTCTTAGTCTTTTTTACTTGATATTGATGGTGACTAAGTGCAACATTGTAGGTGTTTTTTGCAGTGATTGCTTGGGTGCGTCTCAATTTCCTTGTGAGTTGTTTCCAAATGTTCTTGGATTCTCTGAAGACAGGGCTGTACCCGCTATCTTGTTTATTGGATCTTTTGGTTTTGGTGATTTTGTTTGTGTCATTGCTGAAGACATTGGTGGTGTCTGGGTAGTTTAGTTGGAGGGTGCTGAGCTGTTCTGTTTCTGTAACTTTCTTCCAGAAGTGGCTTGGGGTGTTGCTAGACTCCATTGAGGGGGTTGTTGGCCCTGATATGTGGAAGTGGATGATATCAGGATAGTCGATTGATATGGCTGGCTTTAACTTTGTCACTGAAGGAAAAGATAGGGTCCAGGTTGTGTCTGGCAATGTGGGTAGGGCTTGCATGAGCTGGGTGAGGCCAATGTTTTGTGGACTTTTGAGTAACTCTGTGGATTTGGAGTTCGTGGGGTATTCAAGATGAAAGTTAAGATTGCCTAGGACTGTGAAGTCTTTGGTGCCCATGACAAGGGGTGTTTTTAGGTAAGTGAGGAGGTTGCTGAAGTGGGTGCGGAGTCCTGGGGCCTGGTAGGCGAGGGTACCTTTGATAGTGGTCTTACTTTCTGTCTGAAGCTTGAAGTGCATGTGTTCCATAAAAATAGTTTCTGGGTCAGTGCAAGAGGCATACTTGATGGTATCACTGTGGATGATGGCAAGTCCTCCTCGTTTATTGGCTCAGGTTTCAACAAGCCTGCCTCAAATGCAGCTCTGCCTGTTTTAAGTGCAGCTCTGTATGCCTCAAAACCTTCTTTTCAGACTACCATTAAAACCTCAGATTTTAGACTAAAAAGGAATCTGTTGCTGTAACAGCTTTGTGGCCAGTTTTAGGTTTCGCTTGCACAGCTCTTGCACTGTGCTTGGCAAGTCTTATGTTACTTAAAAATATTCTTTAAAGGGACTCAGAACCTGCCTCTTCTTTGCAGCTTAATTATCTGACATTCCGGTTTGTTCATTCGAACGTCGCTCCAACATCACTTGAATTTACTTCTCTTTTATTGGCTAGCAGGTCACTTCCAGCTCTTCTGTTCTGCTTTGTGTTCTGCTTTTGCCATCGTGTGAAGTGTGGCCAGAGTACACCTTTCAGTTTTTGTTCATTGGTGACTTGTTAGTGTTTGTATGTGATGACGCAGAAAAAGAAGGTCCGACATATATTCATGCATACCGTGTAATCAATACATATAATGAAGTGTGATTTTAGTAAAGAAATAATGTACGAGGGAAATTGTGCCCTCGGGGTAGTTCGCCATCATTATAAACGAGCTTTATTAATCACGAAGTATTAAAAATGTAGTAATCCGTCATAATCGCAAATGTATGCCATGATTTCTTGTTTGAAAACTGTTTTGCTTAGCTTAAATTTAGTACAGGCTTTGGCCTAGTTGCCTGGTCTCAAATTCTAACTGCGTGGTTTTTTTCCTTGAACTAATGAAACATATATTCTTGCTTGAAGTTGTATTTTTCCAGTAGAGCTGACTGATACACTTATCTCCAAGGTTTCGTACTAGGCCGGTTTCATCCCCTTGGATACAAGGTCAGTCTCTGCAGGTGCGGACAATGAAGGTATAGATAGTAAAATAATTGGCAAACCATGATACAACTTGTGTTCCAAGGACAGTGTATGCATAAATGGGCGCTAGTAAAAGACAATTTTTGATTGGACAATTTGAAGCCAACCTATGAACCCTCCAATGGAAGACCCTGCAGAATTTGGAATGTTTCTTACTTAAACCCACCGGACAAAGAGAAGTCAGCCATTTTCCTCGATGCCAGTTTGAAGCCTGATGCCAGACTCCATTTTGGACGACACCCTGATGCCCTCTTCTCTATCTGAGAGACAGAGACTTTAAGAATTCTCACCCTAGAGACTTTAACTTTGATTTGCCCCCGTCTTGCCCATGCAGTAACTTTGCCCCATTCTCCTTGCCGCTGCAAGGAAACTTGCCCTTAACTTTGCCCCTTTGAAACTTGCCCCATGCTGATCAACCGGTACCTGAAGGACGAAGACTTTTCTTGAATGCTGATTGTATTTGGTAAATATGAAAGGATAATTGTATTATGCATTGTGTTTTTCCTTTTAGGTACCAACTGCTATTTTGATAGGATCCTAGCTAGAAGTTTTCCAAATTTGTGTTGACTAAATTCGTTTTGCATGAAGTCCCACATGCCAATGCTAATTAGAGGTTAGTCGAGGTATTCATTCAATGTATCATGAAGAATGGAAATCTTGTTATGCTGACCGAATGTATGCAATTAGTCAAATACAGTTAGTCACATTGGTGATTTGCATTGCTATAACAGAGTCTATCATCATTCAGATTTTGCGTAGATTGCGTTTCTTCCGCCGTTATGGACAGCTAGTAATGTTCATATACATATATCAATTGGTCTTGAGACATATATATATCGTGCTAGCTTTGTTAATATAGGGAAATAAATTCACTAACTTCTAATAAACTGGTGTGGTTATTCATGACTGAAAGGTCATGGTGCGCCGAAATACCAACTGTTATTGATTTCTGGTGTGTTATATTGATCTATTAATTGAGTACTGATTACCGATTACAACAGTTATTGATTATTGATCTGAGTGACTCGACTATTGAGGATGAGGAGAGCCCGACTCGGTTAAAAGATTCACCGACCTCCAACGTGTCCAGGTACAGGTAATTTATAAGGGCTGGACGCGTTATCATATGCGAAAAGATGAACTGAACGCAAGTCAATATGTGTTGAATTATGTGTAAACGTGTTGGCCATCTTGCAATGGAGTTTCGAGTGCAGAATTAACTATGTAACTCATGATGTCGCATTTTTCATTACTTAATAATTACATTTCTGATAATTAACAGTTGTAAGTATTAAAATTATTAGTTTGTTTATTAAATTACTGCTCACTCATTTTTTAAAGAAATGTCAATGTATAATTGGGCGAATAATTGTTATTTTCTCAGTGACTTATTAACAGGCAGTCCCTAGTGCTGTTATTTAGTAGGCACTAGGGTTATGATTTGAATGGTGCAGCAGGTGCACTGGCACCAAAGTGAAATGTTGTTACAACTCCTCTAAACACCAGATATTGCAATATATTACTACTAAACAGGCACTCACAAGTGCAGCTATCCTGCAGGTACTAGGGTCATGATTTGAACGGTGCAGCAGGTGCAGTGGCACCAGGGTCAAAAGGTGTCAGAACTCCTCTAAAAACCATATATTGCTCTATTTTAATACTGAACAGGCAATCACAAGTGCAGTTACCTTGCAGGAATTAGGGTCATGATGTGAATGGTGCAGCAGGCACAGTGGCACTGTATCCACAAGGTGTCTTAACCCCGCTAAACAACAGATATTGCTAAATTTTACTACTAAACGGGCAGTCACAAGTACAGTTACATTGTAGGCATTATTTTAGTGGTGCAGCAGGTGCAGTTACACCGGGGCCAAAAGCTCTAGGAAACCCTCTGAACACCAAGGGGCATATTTAAGAGCCCCTAGAGCCATGGGAGCGTCACTTTTCATGACACTCCGGTGACGCTACATCCTGCACCGTATTAACAAGGTGGCATTAAGCCACTTTTTTTGGCTTAACGCCACCTTGCAAATAAATACCGCGCCTTCACACGCAGTACTTTGCATGGAAGAGGCATGCAATGGGTATTGCTGTGGGCATGCCACATCAACATCCATCACATTTTGACACTGCCCCAGATTTACGAGTTTTCGTAAACCTGAGGCAGCGTCAAAATCTAATGCTACCCCAGGGGTGGCATTAGCATGGCGCAACGAGGAGAAATACTTTTATTTCTCCTAATTTTTTACTCTTTCTATGTGTGCAGCATTCTTCAGCACACCTGGAAAGAGCACATCACCATCTAAGATTGTTTTTGTGTAGGAAGGTGTCCCTTCCTGCACAAAAACAATCTCCTCCTCTACGGAGCCAAACTTGCACCATGGAGCAAAGGTGGCTGCATTGGCACTCGGCTGCAAATTTAGCTCTGGCACAGAGGACAACTCAGAGTGCGCCGTATTCAATTAAATACAGCGCATCCCTGCATTGTGAAAATGATAGCGCTGCCAATTTTGGCGCAGTCGCTCTGTGTAAATTTTTGTTAAATATGGGCCCAAATATTGCTATATCTTACAACTAAACAGGCAGTTGTCTTGCAGGCACTACGGTCATGATTTGAATGGTGCAGCAGGTGCAGTGGCACCAGAGTTGAAAGTTGTGATAACTCCTCTACGCACCAAATATTGCAATATTGTACTACTAAACAGGGAGCCACAAGTGAAGTTACCTTGCAGGCACTAGGGTCATGATTTGAATGGTGCAGAAGGTGCAGTGCCACCAGGCCCAAAAGTTGTCAGAACTCCAATAAACACCATATATTGCTATATTTTACTACTAAACAGGCAATCACAAGTGCGGTTATCTTTCAGGCAGTAAGGTCAGGATTTGAATGGTGCAGCAGTTGCAGTGGCACCCAGGCCAAAAGTTGTCATAGCTCCTCTAACCACCAAATATTGCTTTATTTTACTACCAAAGAGGCAGTCACAATTGTGGTTATCTTTCAGTAAAAAGGGCATGATTTGACTGCTGCAGCAGGTGGAGTGGTACTTAACTAACTACACATTACTATACTCTAATAAAATGTCCTATTAAAGAAAGTACAAATTACAAGTTTGGAATCATGAGATGTAAATTCACAAGCCATCAAAACATAAACAACTATTAAGGGTTTATCAAATTTAAAACAAACCTTTGTATAACCGTTTTCTACTATTAATTTTTGTTAACAAAATAGAATGCAAATGAAAAAACAAAGGCGTAACCTATTGGCTTTGCTAATGTTTGTTTTACCATGGTAGGATCCTGCAGTGTACATAATAAGTTGTGTCTGATACAGAGTTTGTTTCCCTGAACTAGCTATCCCCTCTTAAAGGTATAATTTCATCTCTCGACCTAACTTGCAGGTAACTTCCTATTGTTCAAATGTGTCCCCTTGCTTTCATGTGGGTATCTTTTAATAAAGGAACAAAAAGGATTTGATTGAGACATCTAAAGTTGTAAAATGTCATTATCCCAGTATGGGATGACCTGCATTTTCAGAAGAAAATATTTCTAGAACAATAGTTCACTCTTTGACACTACAAAGAGGAAGGCAAAGGAGTAACATTAGAGTGCAGGAATGGAAGGAGAGAAACTCAGGAACATTATTTATTTGATTAGGGGCTTTGCCTAGTACTATAGGACACATTTAAGAGTCCAGGAAGCAGGAACTGCTGGATTGTTGGAAGGAGAAATTAACATCCAATATGGCAAGTTGATTAACCATGTCCACTATTTAATAACATGGCCTTGTCTCTTGACATTTGAATCAATTAGAATAATTTGAAGTAAATTCTGAAAAGGTCATGGTTGGATTTAGCTTATAGGTTGGAGTAGGAGTGTTTCAGGGGTTCAGTCCTTGCACAGCCAGAGATCTTCCATAGAGGTTGATGCGATGGAAAGACAATGAGTGTAGGTTTGAGGGGAGAAAGTAATGATGTGTCAATTTCTGCAAGTATGAATGTAGACATTTACCAAGAATCCATGAGGAACTTCAAGTGTGGGTATGAATTGGCCTTCTGACATTATTACTGGTTTATTATGAAATCTTTCAAGACTAGCATCAAATTTCTTCAGTAGGTCAGAATAAGAATTGCTGAAGTCAAGGCACACCAGGGCGTGGGCTCTAATAAATTAGATTTTGTGTTTAGTGAAAAGGAGTGGAAGAACATTCCAGGAATGTGAGAGCTACACATTCACACCAATTACCAGCACATTATTTTGGGGGCAATGATGAGATTAGTGTTAAAGATGATTCCCTGGTTGCTCACTTTTTTTTAAGGGGGTGTTGGTGGGCCAGGCAAGCAGGAGTCTATCAAGCTTAAGATCCAAGATCACTAGGATCTCTTTCTTGGAGCCATTCATACACACAAAGCTCTACTTCATCCAGTGAAACACTTAGTTGAGGCACAAGGAGAGATGTTGTTTGGATCAGCTGATCAATGTTCTTATGTTATGCTGACATGGATTTGAGTATCAGTGTGAGTATTGTTTGCTTACATTTAGAAGGTCACCTCTTACAATTCAAGATCTGCCAAGGTGAGTCCTTAGATGCTGAAGGGAAGATAAGAGATAGATTTTGAAAAATGTTGCATATCATAAGGGAAGGAACTACAATTGGTGCTGAAGATGTAAGGGCACTGGGACCCATAGCCCTGAGGGTCCAATGAATCCTGAGGATTACTGTAAATTACTACCCCAGCACCAGTCAAATTGGACATTTTCCTTAGTTGTACCAGAGCTCATGGCATCCTTGTTACACTATTGCATATCACTGGGCTTGTGGGCAATTTCATTGAGCTAATTCTGATGTTTTGACCATGCCTGGTGTTGAATGATTGCACCCATTTGAGAGAAGGTCTGGAGATACCTACCCAAAGTTCAAGCCTTTCCAAAAGTGTTGTGTGGTCGACAGTATCATAGGCCACTGACAGGTTGAGAAGAATCAGGATAGTTTTCTTACCTTATGTAGGCAAAGGAGAGCAAGTTAGCTTGTGCGTTTTCAGTGTCCTTACCCAGCTGGAACCTGTAATGAGCCATCCGGCCCATGTGGGACCGGTGATGTCAGCATGACACAGTTCCGCTGGGTGCAGCCAAGCTGATAAATAAAGGGGGAGCAGACAGTCCTGTAGCCAGGCAAGCAGGTTTCTATCAAGCTTAAGATCCAAGATCACTAGGATCTCTTTCTTGGAGCCATTCATACACACAAAGCTCTTCTTCATCCAGTGAAACACTTAGTTGAGGCACAAGGAGAGATGTTGTTTGGATCAGCTGATCAATGTTCCTATGTTATGCTGACATGGATTTGAGTATCAGTGTGAGTATTGTTTGCTTACATTTAGAAGGTCACCTCTTACAATTCAAGATCTGCCAAGGTGAGTCCTTAGATGCTGAAGAGAAGATAAGAGATAGATTTTGAAAAATGTTGCATATTACCAGGTAAGTAGCTACCATAGGTGCAGGAGATGTATGGGCACCGGGACCCATAGCCCTGAGAGTCCAATGAATCCTGAGGATTCCTGTAAATTACTACCCCAGCACCAGTCAAATTGGACATTTTCCTTAGTTATACCAGAGCTCATGGCATCCTTGTTACACTATTGCATATCACTGAGCTTGTGGGCAATTTCATTGAGCTAATTCTGATGTTTTGACCATGCCAGCTGTTGAATGATTGCACCCATTTGAGAGAAGGTCTGGAGATACCTGCCCAAAGTTCAAGCCTTTCCAAAAGTGTTGTGTGGTCAACGGTATCACAGGCCACTGACAGGTCAAGAAGAATCAGGATGGTTTTCTTACCCTTGTGTAGGCAAAGGAGAGCAAGTTAGCCAGTGCGTTTTCAGTGTCCTAACCCAGCTGGAACCTGTAATGATCCATCCGGCCCATGTGGGACCGGTGATGTCAGCATGACACAGTTCCGCTGGGTGTTGCCAAGCTGATAAATAAAGGGGAGCATACAGTCCTCTAGCAAGGCAAGCAGGTGTCTATCAAGCTTAAGATCCAAGATCACTAGGATCTCTTTCTTGGAGCCATTCATACACACAAAGCTCTTCTTCATCCAGTGAAACACTTAGTTGAGGCACGAGGAGAGATGTTGTTTGGATCAGCTGATCAATGTTCCTATGTTATGCTGACATGGATTTGAGTATCAGTGTGAGTATTGTTTGCTTACATTTAGAAGGTCACCTCTTACAATTCAAGATCTGCCAAAGTGAGTCCTTAGATGCTGAAGAGAAGATAAGAGATAGATTTTGAAAAATGTTGCATATCACCAAGTAAGGAACTACCATTGATGCTGAAGATATAAGGGCACCGGGACCCATAGCCCTGATGGTCCAATGAATCCTGAGGATTGCTGTAAATTACTACCCCAGCACCAGTCAAATTGGACATTTTCCTTAGTTGCACCAGAGCTCATGGCATCCTTGTTACACTATTGCACATCACTGAGCTTGTGGGCACTTTCATTGAGCTAATTCTGATGTTTTGACTATGCCGGGTGTTGAATGATTGCACCCATTTGAGAAAAGGTCTGGAGATACCTGCCCAAAGTTCAAGCCTTTCCAAAAGTGTTGTGTGGTCAACGGTATCACAGGCCACTGACAGGTCAAGAAGAATCAGGATGGTTTTCTTACTCTTGTGTAGGCAAAGGAGAGCAAGTTAGCTTGTGCGTTTTCAGGGTCCTTACCCAGTTCGAACCTGTAATAAGGCATCCGGCCCGTGTGGGACCGGTGATGTCAGCAAGATACAGTTCGGCTGGGTACAGCCAAGCTGATAAATAAAGGGGTGCGTACAGTCCTGTAGACCATACCCAGGGGTGTGTGTGTCCCTTCTTGGCAGCAGCACTGCTCGCCGCATGTGGAGCCACGCCTCACCCCAGGCCTAGCAGGTAAATGCAGCAAACTGGTGGTCAGGGCAGAGCAGTCGAGGAGGGAATGGCTGCTAGGCCCAGAAGGCCCACCAGATAACATGGTAGACAACACATCAGCAGCCGTAGCACAAGGGAGCACTTAGGTGGTCATTCCGACCCCGGCGGGCCGGGGATGCGGGTACACCGCCAACAGGCTGGCGGTGCCCCGCAGGGCATTCTGACCGCGGCGGTTTGGCCGCGGTCAGACCAGGAAAACCGGCGGTCTCCCGCCGGTTTTCCGCTGCCCTGGGAATCCCCCATGGCGGCGCAGCTTGCTGCGCCGCCCTGGGGGATTCCGACCCCCTCACTTCCATCCTGTTCCTGGCGGTTCCGACCACCAGGAACAGGATGGCGGTGAGGGGTGTTGTGGGGCCCCTGGGGGCCCCTGCAGTGCCCATGCCAGTGGCATGGGCACTGCAGGGGCCCCCGTAAGAGGGCCCCACTTTGAATTCCAGTGTCTGCTTTGCAGACACTGGAATTCGCGACGGGTGCCACTGCACCCGTCGCACATCCTCCACTCCGCCGGCTCCATTCGGAGCCGGCTTCCTCGTGGGGAGGGGTTTCCCGCTGGGCTGGCGGGCGGCCTTCTGGCGGTCGCCCGCCAGCCCAGCGGGAAGGCCAGAATGGCCTCCGCTGTCTTTCGACCACGGAGCTGCCATATGCGGCTCCCTCCAGGCGGGCGGCTCCCGCCGCCCGCCGGGGTCAGAATGACCCCCTTAGTGCCAAAGCACACTGCTATAGGTGACCTAGTGTCATAAGCGGTATCTATTGCAAATCTTCACAGGAACAGAATGACGCCTTGAACCCAATGCCTCGCTAAAGTTCTCAGTCCCCAACTATATTCTTATCTGGAGACTGAAAAAACTCTTAGAGGGGAAAGGGGTTGGGGATGAAAGAAGAGACTGCCTCGTCCTCTACTCTGCGCTCGTCTATCACTTTGCCTGTTGTTTTTGAGGACTCTGTGGTTATGTTATTCGAGCTGTAAGATAAAGCAAAATATTACTACTTTCTCTGACTAAGTCCTACCTTCTCTATTCCTTTTAACTAGGATTTATCTTTTCTTTATAAAGCTAACTTTTAGTGTGGCCTACCCCAGTGTAGAGAGGCTTTAGCTTCTCTTCTGTGTTTGCAATTAATGGTAAAAATTGCAATTACATTTTACATGTGGAGTTTTTTGGTATGAGAGCATACAACTTCTGTTTTCATATTATTTTTTCCTCTTCTTCAGCACACTGGTTTGATTGAAAACAAGATTTGTAGGAGAAAACCTGTTCTTCACAATTTTCACATGACAGAAAACGAATGTTCTTGAAATTACTGCTCTTCCTGCTCTTCACAGTTTTCTCACGACTATAACGAATGTTCTTGAAAATACTGCTCTTCCTGTTCTTTACAGTTTTCTCATGAATAAAACGAATGCTATTGAAACAACTGCTCTTCCTGTTCTTTACAGTTTTCTCATGATTAAAAGAAATATTCTGGGAATTACTGCTCTTCACCTTTTGCATATGACAGAAAATGAGTGTTCTTGAAATAACTGTTTTTCCTGCTCTGTATTGTTTTCTCAGGACTAAACGAATGCTCTAGGAATAACTGCTCTTCACTTTTGTTTAATATGACAGAAAATAAATGTTCTTGAAAATACTGTTCTTCCTGCTCTTTACTATTTTCTCATCACTAAAACGAATGTTCTAGGAAGTAAAGGTTTCTATGGCTTGAAACCAGAACTCATAAGACTTAGACCCTCATTACAACCCTGGCGGTCAAAGACCGCCAGGTCTGTTTCGACGATTGCAATCCTTGGTATTACGACCGCGGTGGAAGCGCCGCGGTCACACCGCCGGGACCGGCGGTTTACCGCCACGTTGGTCCCGGCGGTTTACCGCCACGTTGGTCCCGGCGGATTTAATCATCCAGGGCAGCGCTGCCTAGGGGATTACGAGTCATGAAAAGGCTGGTGGAAAGGGGAGTCGCGGAGCCCCTGAGGGGCCCCTGCACTGCCCGTGCCCCTGGCACAGGCCCATGGAGTTTTTCACTGTCTGCATAGCAGACAGTGAAAAGCGCAACGGGTGAAACTGCACCCGTCGCGCCGCAACACCGCCGGCTCCATTTGGAGCTGGCTCCCATGTTGCAGCCAACATCCCCGCCGGCCCAGCGGGGATGTTGTGATGGCCACCGCGGAAGTGCAGCTGCATTGGCGGCTGGGCGGCGGTTACAACTTGGCGGGCGGCGGTTGCCGCCTGCCAAAGTTGTAATGAGGGCCTTAATTCTCTCTCAGAATACTTGCGTGACTGCAATAATTGACTCATGAAAACAAATGCACGACTTAGCCAGAGAGGCTTCTGTCTCTCAAAATCTCTTCAGTTAAGTGTGCCTCTTCAGAGGCTGCGTGCGCACTTCACATCACTCAGCTATCCACAAGAGCTCCTCCAGCTGCAATACTAGAGGGGCAATCTTGACTCTCAGCTGCCGCCATTTTGAGAGCCCTCCTCTTCCAGGAAACTCTCCATAACAAAGTCTGCAGATTGTGCCGGTGTCACCAACTTCAAAGAACCCCCAAAACCTGGAGAGGGGAAGCTGGAGAAACTGAGGAGTTCCTGACACCTAGCACCCTTCAGTGAACTGGAGGACCCCACCACGTCTGCCCCAGGAGGAGAACATGGGTGGACAGGCTGGAGAACTACTTCAGGGTGACATGAGAAGCAAACAAAGTCAAAAGACCCCTACTGCTACACTTTAGGGGTGATGAAATTTACAAACTGTTCCAGGACCTCCCCAACACTGGAGGCATAAGTGACTTCAATGCAACCATCACAGTCCTCAATGCCCATTTTGATCCCCAACTCAACCCGGACTTTGAGAGGCTTAAACTGTTCCAGGCAAGGGGATTTTGGTAGATGCATTCTACTGTCATTTAAGGGCATCGGCGAGTACGTTCACGGTTAAGGACCAGTCCAAAGAAGTCAAGGCCCAACTAATACAGGGGTGCCAGTCCGTACACATCAGGCATGTCATATTACATCAACCAGAAAGCATGCTAGAGCATATGCTGATCCTAGCTCACACATACCAATCAATCATGGATTTGTAAAGCACGGCTACTCACCCGTGAGGGTCTCAAGGCGCTGGGGAAGGTAGGGGGGGGCTGAGGATCAGTCAAAGAGCCAGGTCTTGAGGTCCTTGCTGAACTGTGACAGGGTAGGAGATTGCCGGATGTGGAAGCAACCCGATGAGACTGCGCCCACCTGTCGGTCCATTGAGAGCGATGAGTCTAAGATGGTGCCGGGGTTGCGGGCATGGTCTGTGTGTGTGGGGGCATTTCCGAGGGCGGTGGGCCACCAGGACTCGTCCCAGGCAGAGGGTGTGGAGCCGAGGATGAGGACTTCTGTTTCATCTGAGTTCAGTTTGCTTTCATTCCTTCGTGGAAATTGTTATTGGTGGTGGTCGGGTTGTTGGTGAGGTAGACTATCAGTTGAGTGTCATGGGCGTAGGAGACGATGTTGAGTGCGTGGCTTCTGACAATGGTGGCCAGTGGGGTCATGTAGAGGTTGAAGAGGGTGGGACTCAGCGAGGATCCCTGGGGGATGCCACTGCTGATCTTGGTGGCTTCTGAGAGAAAGAGGGGAGTCGGACCTTCTATGTTCTGTTGGTGAGGAACGAGGAGAGCCATTGGAGTGCTGAGTCTCAGATGCCGACGTCATTCTCGGATGCCGACAAGGAGGGCAGTCTCAGTGCTATGGTTGCTTCTGAATCCTGACTGAGAGGGGTCCAGGATGTTGTTGGCTTCCAGGAAAGCGGTGAGTCCTTTGTTGAATGCTTTCTCAATGACTTTGGCCGGAAAGGGGAGCAGGGAGATGGGCCGGTAGTTCTTGAGGTCTGTCGGGTCGACGGTGGGTTTCTTCAGTAGAGGTTTGATCTCAGCGTGTTTCCAACTCTCTGGGAAGGTGGCAGTTTCGAAGGAGCGGTTGATGGTATGCCAGAGTTTGGGTCCGATGATATTGCTGGCCATATGACCTCTCTAGCACAAGAGCAGAGGAAATGGAGGTGGCTCCCCGGAAAGGATCGGACAGGGGAGCAGCTCACAAGCAGATTTGCGATCAAGAATGAGGTGGTGGATGAGGTCCGCAGCTGACCCATGACCAAAAAAAGCAAGACAACCACAAACTTCAAGGTGTATTGTAGAAAGTGTGGCCTGGAAAATCACCTTTCAGAGAGATGTCCAGCACACAGATGCACATGTTTGCTGTGCAACAAGCCAGACCAATTTGCAAGGGGCTGCAGAGGAAATGAAAGGGGGATGGGGCCGACCAACCAAAGTTCTCTGACAGCTATTACTCAGTGACAAGTCCACTACCGCTACAGGAAGTCAAGAGTGGTACCCCCAAGAAGTAGTCGAGGACAAAGAGGATGAAGATGAAGTGTTACTTATCTCCTATTCTGCCCTCTCCAGCAAGGGCAGAAGGCCCCAGCCTAGCGGCAACATAATGGTCCAGGTTCTACAGTGCCAGCTTTGATCGATACAGGAGCCTCAGGAAACATGATGATCCACTCACAGTATTTATCACTGTGCCCAGCCCACCCATCATCCCAAAGCAGACGCAGATCTATGCGTATGGAGGAAATGAACCACTGGCCCTAGTGGGAACCATGAAGGCGCTAGCACGACATGGTGATCGAGAAGTAAAGGTGAAATTCCATGTTACAGAAGAAGGCGAAGGTACATTGATCGCATGCCACATGTTCAAAGATCTAGGGCTGGTGTTCTTTGCAAGGAAAGTCCACACACTGCAAGTGGATGACATATTGAACAATTCCCAGAGCTGTTCACGTGACTAGGGTGGTGGAAGGGCCCTTCCGTTAAGCTGCATATTGACAAGACAATCCAACCGACTACATTAAGACACAGGCGCATAACCTTTCAACTGCGCTAACAAGTAGAGGCAGAGCTAGAGAAACTGGAGAAAATGGACATAAATTAAAAGGTATAGGGAGCCCACCTCATTGGTGTCCCCATTGATGATCACTGAAAAAAACTAAAAAGCCAGGAGCCATCAAGCTGTGTATAGACATGAGATTACCCAATAAGGCAATCCACTGAGAGCGTCACAGAAACCAACGATGGATGACATTGGTGCAGACCTCAACAGGGTGAAACGGTTCTCCAAGCTAGACCTAAATGTCAGGTATCACCAGCTGGTACGCCACCCCGACAGTGTATACATAATCACCTTTTCGACACACATGAGGCTACACTGCTACAAAAGGCAGAATTTTGGTATCTCATTGGCGGACGAAGTCTATCAGAATGCCACAAGAGAGACTTTCTCTAGCCTTAAAGGAGTGCTAAATATCAGTGATGATATTTTGATCTTCTTGTTCACTCTAGCAAATCACCACAAGTGATTTGAGCCATACTACACTGGCTGAAAGAGAGTGGATTGACTCTGCAAAAAGAAATATGTTCTTACTTCGAAATAAATGTTGAATTCTTTTGATTCATATTTTCACAACAAGACCTAGAAATGGATCCCCAAAAGTCAATTGCAATAAATGAAGCCCCTGCCCCAAAGAAACCAACTGAGATCCACAGTTTCTTAGGCATGGCAACTTACTGTGCCCTTTTTCTGCCAAACCTTGCAAGTTTGTTGGAGCTTCTCAGGGCACTCTCTAAAGAGGGAGCTAAGTGGTCGTGGGGACAGGTGGAACAGGAAGCTTTTGACAACATCAAGAAGTCTCTCCTAGCCAATGCCACAATGGTGTACTATGATCCGGAAAAGGCCACTGAACAGTTGGTTGATGCCAATCCTGTAGGAGTAGGTGATGTCCTGATGCAAGACAAGGACCAGGAATCTGCCCCCCCCTTGCATTCGCAAGTTGAGCGCTCACAGCCACTGAACGTCACTACGCACAGATCCAGCGGGAGGCCCTAGCTATAAAATGGGTGTGCAACCATTTTCACCTATATGTGTGCGCTGTGAGTTCAAAATAATTACTGATCACAAACCATTAGTGAGGCTGTTTGAGGGTATTGTCCCTCACCCCCATCCCATGAATCGAGCGCTGGGCAGTACAACTTTTACCATACTACCTCACTGTAGTTTACAGGCCAGGAGCTGGCAATCCCGTTGACATTCTATCAAGACACTCATTAGAAGAACAAGAGGATGTGAAAGATGGTGACAGTGGGGTGGAAGAATTTGTGAACATGATCATCTCAGAAGCATGTCCAAAGGCACTGACAATCAAAGAAATCAAGCAGGCAGTGACCAGAGATAACGGACTGAAGCAGATGAGGAAGCCCTTGTAAACAATGCAAGGAGATCATTCCTAAAAGATGCAAATCAGTGGCATCCGGATGAAAAATTCAGACTCTACAAATTCTGGAAGGTGAGGGATGAGCTCAGTCTGATGACAGAAGCAATCGTTATGAGGGCCAACGCATCGTCATCCCCAGAGAACTAGAAGTTCGCACCATAGCCCTAGCTCATGATGAGGGCTACCAGGGAGTGGAGAAAACTAAAGCTTGAATCCGGAGCAAGGTCTGGTTTCCCCAAGTGGACAACAAGGTAGAGGAAGGTGTGCACATCTGCCCACTGTGTCAGCTCTTTGCAAGTGCAGTGGCACTAAGCACCACGTGGGAGAGAGTCAGCATGGACTTTGTCAGTTTCCCGGGCAAGAGACTGACCTTGCTGATTGTCGATGATCGATCCAAGTATCCAATAGTGGAGCTAGTGGCCACCACCGCTTTCTAACACGCCAAGCCACTAATTGAAAATACGTTTGCTGCCTATGGGCTCCGTAACACCATGAAAACTGACAACGGACCTCCTTTTCAAGAAGCTGAATTTACCAACTACCTGATGACGTTGGGCATCAAACATCTAAAAATAACACAGCAATGGCCCCAGGCTAATGGCACTGTGGAAATGTTCATTAGGGCTCTAAATAAGGCCGCTCGAGTCGCCGTTGGTAGAGGCCTGGGCTGTGAGTGGGAGCTGCACTGCTTTTTACGAGCATATCGTAACACGCCACACTCCATGACAAAATTCACCCCAATGCACCTGATGTTACAGAGACCCACCTGGGATAATATACTGATGGGAGAAGGGTGGCAACCCCTGTCTGCCAATGAGGAGGAAGTGCAGAACAGAAGAAAGAAAACCAACAATCGGGCCAGCAAGACCAGACAAACTGCCAGATGCAAACTGAGTGTCGGTGATCAAGTTCTCATACATGATAGACACCCCAGGTGGAAATTTCGCAACCCATATGAGAAAGGGCCGTGGACCATAACAGCAGTGAAGGGGACCATGATCACTGCTCAGAAAGGCCAAGAAACATTTCATGGTTCTGGCATGCACGAGGAACGGGTCATCATTAAAAGGCTAATGAAGAAGGAGAAATGGACGCATCGTACATGCCACTACCACCTGAAGAGGAGAGTCCAGATGCTCCAGAGAGACAGAGGGAGGAGTGCTGACTATCTAACCAAGTACAAGTTTCTGGAGAACCTTCACCTCAAGTAGGAGGTCACAATGAGACTGTGGTATCCCAAAGGCACACTGGACAGAGGTATCATCTAAGACCAAACCCATCACTCAGCCAGAGACTGCACGATTTTGCATGTGACCAACTAACACTGTCCCCAAGTGTTTAAGGTTGGATGAGATGTAATGAGCCATCTGGTCCCTGCATGGGACCGGTGATGTCCGCA
The DNA here is from genome assembly GCF_031143425.1 of Pleurodeles waltl. NCBI lineage: Eukaryota > Metazoa > Chordata > Amphibia > Caudata > Salamandridae > Pleurodeles > Pleurodeles waltl. The sequence continues at coordinate 898,798,151 of NC_090444.1, read as the reverse complement.
TGACACAGATAAGCCAGGCACGGCCGAGCTGATAAATAAAAGGGAGCATAACCATTCGTGGTTAGTGCCATAGACCATAACCCTGGGTGCATATGTCCCTTCTTGGCAGCAGCGCTATGCGCCACATCTGGAAACAGGCCTCACCTCAGGGCTAGTGGGTGAATGCAGCACAGAACCCAAATTGGTAGGTGAAGAGAAGGGCAACTTCCACATGCTGTAGAGCTGTCTTGTTCTTTTCCATTCCATGATTTTGCTGAGGAAATAGAGTGTTGGAAATAGGCTGGTAGTTGGCGAGTGTTTCCTGAAGAAATTGTTTTACACAGAGTGCATCAAAACATAAAACAACACCCTAGCAGAACTAGAGGCTCTTTCATTTAAAATGATCAGGACTAAAACAAGGCAATATAACCACAATGTACGAAATAGTAAAGATAAGTCTGCATACAGACGAGGGGATAGTAGGCAGACCAGGGTATGGGTAAACTCCCTTATCTGCCATCATGTCATATTCCACAGTTTACATGTAACACAGTGTCAGAAACTTTCCATTTGGGTCTGAAGGGAGGATCACATACAACTGCATGCTATGTAAATATAGCACCGAACTTTTGTTAAAGTCGTTTCCTTGATGCAGCAGAGGCATGTAATCCCGCGTACACCCTTTGTTTGCTTTTCTTTATGTGTGCAGTGCACGACGAGATTTACGCTTTCAGTCACTGATGAGTCAGAAGGTACAACAATTAGTTCTATTCACGCATTCTCATTCTCACCTAACTGGCAGCCCTCCTCTCTCAAGTTGTGCTCCCTTTTTAAAGAAACGTGAAAAAGTCACCAGCTTTTCATAGAAACTAATTTGAGAATTAAGAGTATTTTTCTCAAATCCCTTAAGGAAATGTTATCAGTTAGTTGGGCAACAAATACTCCGTCTCCCTTTAGAACTCGCACAGATTAGAAAGTGTAGCGTACCTTGTGTATTATCTAATACATTATCTTTTCGATAATGTATAGCTTATTGCATGTTCTACGCCCACAACTGTCCGGCTTCTGTTTCAAAGCAGGGAGAAACCTCTTGCGTGAAACCCTTAAGACATCCATCAACAAATGCTCTTTTTGCTTGGTTTGGTTGGTTTTTTGACTGTGCTCAGAGATGACCTCACAGCAGACGAGTATTGCCTCTGAGTGCTTCGGCTTGCGCAGGCTGAACCCAGACCCTGGGCTGAACTCTTTTTAGTGGCTCAATTTGTTAAAGGCCAATAAATTATCAGCTAATCCACAAAACCTGCTGCAACAATGTTAATGTAGACAGAAAACAAAAATACGCTTCCAGCCGATCTCTGCCAACTTCAGCGAAAAAAATGTCCTACCCTGAGCTGGGAAGTGACAGGCCACACACTGGCACTGCCAACCTGCGAGGATTCAGCAAGTGTAGTCTAGCACCTCAGGCACAGGACAAATGGTCCGATAATTTACTGACAGCACCGCCTGGTGTGTTTTCTGTGCGACCTAACCATTTCCCGCCATAGGCCATTCTGCTTTGATAAAGATTCAGAAGCTCTAGAAACAGATCCGCATCTGCGCAATAGTGTCAGAGAAATATTTTATCATGTAACTGGTGGCATTATAGTGCACCGCATGAGAAGAAAAAAGTCTGATCTCTAGGAAAATGCAAGCGAACTAATTCCAAAGAAGTGTTGGTGTCAGCATGACAGATCTGCAGGGCGCGGCCGAGATGATAAATAAGTGGTTCCATAACCGCTCATGGCTAGTCCCATTGACCAGTGGTCCCCAACCTGTGGTCTGGGGACCCCCGGCGGTACACAAAGCCTCCTCGGGGGGTACGTGGCTGCTCAGAAAATGTAATAATTTGATCAGGTTCCCTAACTTTCAGTAATAACTCAGTAGGGGATCCCCGTATTCCAAAAATGATTCAGTGGGGTCCCTGGGTTCCAGTATTGATAAAGAGGGGGTCGACAGAAGTCAAAAGGTTGGGAACCATTGCCATAGACCAAACCCTGGGTGCATGTGTCCCTCCTTGGCAGCAGCGCTACTTGCAGAGCCAGGCCTCACCCCAGGCCTAGTGGGTGAACGCAGCACAGAACCCAAATTGGTAGGTAAAAAGAAGGTCAACTTCCACATGCTGAGGAGCTGTCTTGATATTTTTCATTCCATGATGTCTCTGAGGAAATGAAGTTTGGAAAAAGGCTAGTAGTTGGCGAGTGTTTCCTGAAGAAATTGTTTTACACAAAGTGCATCAAAACATGAAACAGCACCCTAGCAGAACTAGAGGCTCTTTCATTTAAAATGATCCGGATTGGTGCAAGGCAATATTACCACAATGTAAGAAATAGCAAAGCCATTCCTGCCCTTTTTCCTGCATTTACAAATGAGGAAAATCCACCTACAGATGTATTTCCTTGTTCATTAATGCACTTCTGTTTGGGTAAAATAGCCCAATACATGGAATTTGGACTTTACTTACCCTTGTTAAATACCCTCAATTAAAACCTAGCAGCCATGTTATTTAAGAGGTTTCTCTTGCCCTCCCCCTGCACATTTCACTGTTCGTTATTCCTACAGCACACAGTCAAGAAGAAGAATGTTTGTTTATTTCCATTTCCATTAGTTCATGCTATTCTCGATGAATATTTCATGGCTCAGTCACAGAATTGAAACATTACTTCAAGGTCTTTCTGATAGCTCACATGAACCTTTTTATTCTTAACAACTTGCTATTGTTCATGTACCTAATTTATTTTTCCGACTTTGTCTACCTTGACCCCCCCTCACTCTACTAGGGAGGAACCTGAACCACCCTTCTTGGGGTCAGTCCCAAGAAGGGTGGTTCAGGAAGCGGACCCTGGTGCTGAGCCAGTGGTCCGCTTCCTGAGTAAGCTCCCTGGGATCAGTGAGCTTACTAATAATCAGGTGTTGGCAAAAATCTGGATAACAAAGATTGAACAGGTACTCCTTCGCAATCAAGTTGTACAGCCACTGATAATCTTTTTCTTTCCTGCCCTTCACCCAGCCATTCAGTGCCTTGCTAAAGGAATCCAAACAATCTACCAGTGTCTGTTTGGCCAGTTTCTGACTGTCCCTAAATGTCTGCCTATACTTCTCTAGAGTAAGGCCATACTTCCTTACAAGGGCTTCCTTCATGGGGGATACCTCATCCTGCCCCCTTCTCTAGGGGCAGTAGGGTGTCCCTCCCTTCGCTAGGGATGTGTTTCTACAGACTAGACCTCCAGTCCTCCTCATGGATCCTATGTATCTGTAAAGCAACCCCATAAGCCTTCAAACACTTGCCTAAGGTTGTCCCCCCACAACAAAGTCAGGCACCAGTACTTTGGGAATATGGACCCAGTTTTCTCCAAAGAACACTGAAGCAATGATGCCATCATCACTGCTGGACTCTGCCTGCCTGGCCTTGAGGTTCAGCTCCCTTAAACTCAGTTTGTGAGCCAGTGACAAGTTTCTCTCCTCCAAGTTCATCTAAGCCTTCTTATTCTCCATGGCCAGTTCCCTTTCCTCCATTTTTTACTGGGCCAGCTATAGCTTGAATTCTCTCTCCTCTCTGCCAACTCATCTGGGGATAGATTGTGGAAGACACACTACTCCCTGCCCTGGCAGGGGGCTCCACTTTAGGGGTCAAGTCACCCCCCTCAACTGTAGGTGATACCACAAGAAGATCTTCTCGCCACCCTTTAATTTCATCCTCTCCTGTGACTTCAACTAGTGACTGACGGGCTTCTGCCCAGGCCCCCAGCACCTTTCGGAGCTGTACCTTCCTGGTGGTGCTCTTAGCTGGAAGTCCCCTCTCCTTACAGAATACCCTGAGCTGGGACTCCATGTTAGCCAACTCAAACTCCATTTATGAAGGTGTGGGCTCAAGCACAACAGTCAAGGATAAGCTTTAGAAAAGCAAAAAAAAACAATGAGGGAGAACTTAAATGTGAATTGGTCTGAGAGAGAGAGAGAGGGGAAAAAGAGGGAGAGACATTTTTAAATGGGAGTAAAAGGAAGAGAAATAAAATAGTTAAGGATAAAATGAGAAAGGAAGAAGGGAAAAGCAAGAGAGAACAGATTACAAGAGAAAAGCAAAGTGTCAGGAACAGAGTTAAATAGAGAGAAAGGGGAGAAAAGAGGAAGGGAAGAAAAGAAAGAGAGAGTAAATGAAAAATTGAAGAAGGAACAGGAGAAAGTGCCCTTGAGGAAGATCCTGAAACTATAAAGGATAACTAAAGAAAACTAAGGTCCTGATTTAGAGTTTGGAAGACAGGCTCCTCCATCACCAACGTGACAAATTCCATCTGCTGTTTTATGACTTCCTTAGGATGTTGTTGAATCACACTGCGACAGACGGGATATCTGTCACATTTGTGATGGAGTAACCCCATCCGTGAAACACTAAGGCCCTCATTATGAACTCGGACGGTTTGCTGAAGACAAACAAAAGACCGCCAGCGGGAAAAACCTCCCGCCGGCCACATAAAGAACATTCAGCTGGGCCAGCGGGGGCGGAAACAGTGTTTCCGCCAGCCGGCCCAACTGAATGCAGGGCCTGAATATTGACGCCGGCTCCAAATGGAGCCGGCGGCAATGTAGCAGTGCTGCAGGTGCAGCAGCACCCGTCGCGCATTTCACTGCCCCTAAATAGGGCAGTATAATGCGCGATGGGGCTGTGCATGGGGGCCCCTGCACTGCCCAAGCCAAGTGCATGGGCAGTGCAGCCCTGAGTAACCCATTCCACCAGCCTTTCCCTGGTCGTGTAAACTGCCAGGGAAAGGCTGGTGGAACCTGACTCATTACCCAGCGGGCAGTGCTGCTTGCAGCGCTGCCCTGTCGGATATGAAACTCCGCCACTGCCAGGCTGCCTGGTGGCGGAATCCTGGCAGTGGCAGAGTTTCAAAAGTGGCGGTTCTGCATCATTTATTATATGGCGGTCCGGACCATCATGCCGGTGGCAGTAATTACCGCCACCGCCGGCATGGCGGCCCAGACCGGTATGTTCATAATGAGGGCCTAAGTAAGGCCCTAAGTGACAAAACTATACCACAATCTCAGGAAACAGTACAACAAAACTGCCACATTGAAATATCATCACTGGTTTTATTTAGAGCAAATAATTATCTTGAAGGTTTTAGGCACAGAGTACAATGCCTTCTTTGTCAATTTTCCAAGTATCTTTTGTAATCAGCACCTCCATATGTTCTGTCTAAAGTCCTATGATCCTTCCAGGAAATTAGCTTGATCCCCCAACAGATCACAAAAACTATGAAACCCTAGAATGCTACTGAGTAGGGGATTTATTAGGTTTCCAGGGTTCAGTACCATTATGTCTCTGTCAGTTCACTCCGAGAACAACATTTCACTCTTGTTACTGGTTTATGTGGTTCAGAACATAAATAATACATCTTATTAAGAACTATAGCTGTTTTATCAAATCACACTGCAAAGAGTTGTGCTTTGCCAAATAATAGACATTTTTCTAAATTGTTGGTGGTGCATAACTAGGTAGCAGTGAAATTAGGACCAACCACAAACTTTTTGTGCACAAAACCCATTAGTGCCACACAGGACAATTAATGTAACCTAGTCTCCTATGGGGGATGCCCATTCCTAGGATCTCCCCACTTCTTTTGGTCTATAGAAGTAGTAGGAAACTATTTTTTCACAATGTCTTAGGAGAGAAGACACATACGGCTTTAAAGATATCAATATTTATATGACAATCCCCATTAAATATAAAGCTTTAAAGAAAAACGTTCCTATATTTTAATTAATAGACGCATAATTTATACAAAGAAAATGGTATGTTTTTATCATGTAGAATATTTTTGGTTTCTGGTATACTTCCTATTTCTTTCATTCTACACAGCCTGCACATACAGCCTTTTATCAATGCCCCTCCATCAATATGCACCCTTGACAACCTTGCCTTTCCAAGTACTGCTTTTTCCATATCTCTTCTGCTCTGTCTTTTATTTATCATTCTCATGAAAATCGATGAAGGGTTCTTCAATGCAACCCAACTCTAGCCACGATAATATGGCTGCTCCTAAGAGGTTCACAGAGTAGGGGGAACCCCGTAAATTAGTGTTCCTCCCACCCATCAATCCCACCCTTCCTGTACCCCATTTATAGATGCGTAACAACTGGGCAACTGTCACGAGGAGCCTCAAATGGCTCCACCTCTGGAAAGTTGTAACTGTGTGTTCTGTCTGCTACAGGATTGCGTGGTCAAAATGATGGTGACATGCCATAAAGAGGGTTGGTTGACAGTCACTGATTTCACCTGCCCAAGTCCGACATCTGATGCATGGTGGACACAAGCAGGTAAAATGTAGAACTGTATCAGCTCAGAGAGAAAACTTCATGCAGATTATCATCATTTGTTTTGTATTTAGAAAAAAACAGTCTCCAGTATTTTGATGGTAGCTGCTGCAGTTACAGCTCCCTTCACAAAACAGATACCCCTGCCAGGCAGGTGGTGATCTCTAGCTAGGAAGGATAGTCCATTGCCATTGTGGACTACACCGCCTGATGGATCTGTAGACTGTCCACCACAGACTAAGAGGCATATTTATAAGCCACTAGCGCCACCTTGCGCCACATTAATGTCATTTTTTTTTACGTTAATGTGGCCCAACAAGGCCTTAATGCACGTGCTGTATTTACAGAGTGGCGCAATGCATGCATTGCGCCACTCTGTAACCCTTTGCGCTACATTATGCCTGCGCCAGGCAAAATGTATGCAAAGGGGGCGTTCCCCTGTTAGGGGAGCCGGAAAAATGGCGTAAGGAAATCTCTGAGATTTCCTTGAGCCATTTTTTACGGCACTTTTAACACCTGCTGAAGAACAGGCATTAAAAGGGGGCTTCCATTCTTTAGAATGCGGCCCTATGTACTCTGCAGGATAGCGCCAATATTTTGCAGAGTACATCAATAGTGTCATGAAAAATGACACTATTGCCCCTGTTGGAGTGTAGCTTTTATATTCAATAGTAACATGAAAAGCCTGCAAAATAATGTACAATGAAGCTGCATAGAAAACGTGATACAAGAAAAATTCATGTACACGTTTGAAATGTGCCCACGGGGAGTGGCCATCAATTTATACGATGATTAATGACACTGACTAATAATGAATTAATAATGTACTCATGTATGCTTCTGTATTTGCACTATGAATTTTGTATTAAGGTTTTGCTAAATGAATCACTAGGCCTTAGTTAGCAAAGGTCTGGGCCTAGCTGCCTGGTCTCATATTAACTGTGTTTTTTCTAACGTGCAATTCCTGAAGGACATGAAACTGTACTTTTCTCGAAGCTAGAGATGTGTGTGTGTAACCGTAGTAAAATCCTTTCTCATGAGACTCGACTTGCTCAAGGAGACATTCTTGACGAATGCAACAGTGTAATTCGCAACAGGTACAAGGTCGCCTAAACTGGTAAAGACAATGGAACTACTGACTGGAGCGAGAAGTGTAACTTTTCTTACCTGACATTCTACCCGTTGAAGACGTCAATCACAGGAACCAATAAACTGCATGAGAATTGTCTAAGGTGAAAATTCTAGTAAGGTGATCAACGGATTATTGGACAGGGATAACGATGCACCAAACATTGACCAATTGGAAACTAGAGACTTGTCTGGCAAATTCAATTTAACAATGTGACACAAAGAGAGATCAGCCATTAGAGAGACGCTCTTGCTGTTACTCTGATATTCCGTCTTAGTCTTTGCTGTTCTGATACTTAAAACCATTTTCACTTTTTGCCTTGCCCGATACTTACTTCTCCTCCTTATGAGGGAAGAATTCCTTCTTACCCTACCCTGCTGAACTTTTCTGTTCTATCCTGGCGGATGGCGAATCGACTGCTGTCCTGAGGACGAAGACTGACTCTGTATGCTGACTCATTACGGAGGGTAACTATATGATAATGAATTGTAATTGTCTGTTTGCCTTTACTTTCTAGGTACCAACTGCTCTTTTAACAGAGGCCATAATTAGCTGTTTTCTAAATTCGTGTTACTAAATTGTTTTGCATGAAGCCCAACATGCTGATGCTAATTAGAGGTTAGTTGAGGAATTCACTGATATTGAGTGCAAATAGACAAATGACTGAATCTTTGCTTTGTTGAATACTGAGCTAATGATATTCTGCTAAAGTTCATTCATGTTGAAGTTGTGCTTTGTTCTAATGTTCATGATCTTTGCTTTGATAAAGTCTTATTCAAGTTGCCATATTGTTACATTGTTAATGTGTTTGTTATTATTGAGACTAATGAACTTGCTAGTAGAGTGTAACAAATAGGGAATAAATATCTTAAATCTTACTAAAGGTTGTGTGGTTATTCAAGGCTGAAAGGTCATGGTGTGTTTTGATTTTATTAAATGATATTAACTGATTTGGTTGATTTGTTATTGTGAATAATGATGAGGTCACTTATTTAGTGATTGCAATACAGAATAGATATCTCGTCTTAAGGTGTCCCCAATCAGGGGCAAAAGATTCATTGCCCTAAAACGAGTCCCCGTGTAAGTAAAGTACCTAGGTGGGGACGCGTTACCAGTTCTGGTAACAGAGGACAGTTTCGCCCTTTTGGGGCCCCAGGATGAGGGACCATTCTTTTAGAGTTGTTTTTGCTATAATGCAGATTGGAAAGATGATGTTCCCCTAAGTCCCAAATGACTTCCTGGGACCCCGTAGTCTGCCGAAGTGAGTTGAGCATGAGTGACGTAGGGTTTGCGCTTGCACAGCTTATGCATACCGCAGGTGAGTTGTGAGGTTTGTGAGGATTTGTAGGCCAGGTAATGTTTTAGTAGGAGTGTGCGTACTCCGCAGTATGAGAGCAGGGAAGTCGGCGAACTTCATGTGAGTGTGGCGCTTTGTGCTCAAAATTGTCCACGTGGTTGTTGGTGATGTACGGACCCTGAGTGGTCTAAGACTCCGGAGTATATTGATAAGTGTATGAGACACTTGGTTTATGTTGTAATTTGCGCAGTTTAATAGGTCAATCGGGCGTGGTTCACGAGTCGAGTTTGAGTCAAAGTGAGTGAATGAAAACTTCGATGGAGATTTGGGGGGTCATTCTAACCCTGGCGGTCGGTGATAAAGCGGCGGCCAACCCGCCAACAGGCAGGCGGTCCAAAAAATGGAATTCTGACCCTGGCGGGAACCGCCAACACAGCCCGCCACTTTAACACTCCGACCGCCACGGCGGGACCGACAAACAGCGCGGCGGTCACTGCCAACAGGCAGGCGGCAGACAATGTACCGCCCACCCTATCACAACTCACCAATCTGCCACCTTTTCCGGGGCGGGAGCCCCGCCGATAAAAACACGGCGGAAACAGACTACGAACGGGAAAACGCTCACCTATACACACTCCACGAGGAAGGAGGACAGCATGGAGCCCGAATTACACATCCTACCGGCTATTGTCTACCTGCTCATCTACCAGGAGTACGAACGCCGGCGCAGACGACAACGGTGAGTACTGCACCTACGACACAGGGGAGGGGGGAGGAGGAAAGGTTACGTGCACACACATACGCGATACACCCCCCCCCCCAATACCTACACACCAATGCAGAGCAACAAGTCAGAGTGACACCCCCCAACCCCCCCGGAAGAATGCAAAGACATAATTAAAATGAAGTTTAAAATTTATGTATAAAATAGGTTCATTGAAGTCATGGTAAATATGCCAATTGAAATATACAAAAGAAATAATGAACATAATGCAAAGTATAAACATAGTCAATAAGTCCTGCACAGTCCGTTAAATATCCATAGTCCGTGGGCCAATGTGTACAAACACATGGGCAAAGCCCACACAGAAGACCGGATACCATTGGAGAGAACACTGCAGGGGCATCAGATGATAAAACAACAGGCACCTCAGGGGGAAGGGAAAGGGGGGCACCTCAGCCACATGAGCCCACGACGCCAGATGCACGAGGGGCCTCCATGCCCACTGTACCATCCTGGGGAGTGCAAAGCCACAGTCCATCAGATGGATAACCGACTCCACTGGTATTGGAGGAGGCATGGTGCCCAGAGTGCTTCGTGAACACCTGCTCGACACAGAACAAGCACTGTCAATGGACCAGCGGTGCTTGAGACGGCGGTGCCCAGCGGAGCGGTGCTTGAGAGGAAGGCCCCAGCGGAGCGGTGCTTGAGAAGAAGGCCCCAGCGGAGCGGTGCTTGAGAGGAAGGACCCAGCGGAGCGGTGCTTGAGACGGCGGTGCCCAGCGGAGCGGTGCTTGAGATGAAGGGCCCAGCGGAGCGGTGCCTGAGAGGAAGGCCCCAGCGGAGCGGTGCTTGAGAGGAAGGCCCCAGCGGAGCGGTGCTTGAGAGGAAGGCCCCAACGGAGCGGTGCTTGAGACAGCGGAGCCCAGCGGAGCGGTGCTTGAGATGAAGGGCTCAGCGGAGCGGTGCTTGAGACGGCGGTGCCCAGCGGAGCGGTGCTTGAGATGAAGGGCCCAGCGGAGCGGTGCTTGAGAGGAAGGCCCCAGCGGAGCGGTGCTTGAGAGGAAGGCCCCAGCGGAGCGGTGCTTGAGACAGCGGGGCCCAGCAGAGCGGTGCTTCAGATGAAGGGCTCAGCGGAGCGGTGCTTGAGAGAAAGGCCCCAGCGGAGCGGTGCTTGAGAGGAAGGCCCCAGCGGAGCGGTGCTTGAGAGGAAGGCCCCAGCGGAGCGGTGCTTGAGAGGAAGGGCCCAGCGGAGCGGTGCTTGAGACGGCGGGGCCCAGCGGAGCGGTGCTTGAGATGAAGGGCTCAGCGGAGCGGTGCTTGACAGGAAGGGCCCAGCGGAGCGGTGCTTGAGAGGAAGGCCCCAGCGGAGCAGTGCTTGAGAGGAAGGCCCCAGCGGAGCGGTGCTTGAGACAGCGGTGCCCAGCGGAGTGGTGCTTGAGAGGAAGGGCCCAGCGGAGCGGTGCTTGAGACGGCGGGGCCCAGCGGAGCGGTGCTTGAGAGGAAGGGCCCAGCGGAGCGGTGCTTGAGAGGAAGGGCCCAGCGGAGCGGTGCTTGAGAGGAAGGGCCCTGTGGAGCGGTGCTTGAGACGGCGGGGCCCAGCGGAGCGGTGCTTGAGATGAAGGGCCCAGCGGAGCGGTGCTTGAGAGGAAGGCCCCAGCGGAGCGGTGCTTGAGACGGCGGTACCCAGCGGAGTGGTGCTTGAGAGGAAGGGCCCAGCGGAGCGGTGCTTGAGACGGCGGGGCCCAGCGGAGCGGTGCTTGAGAGGAAGGGCCCAGCGGAGCGCTGCTTGAGAGGAAGGGCCCAGCGGAGCGGTGCTTGAGAGGAAGGGCCCAGCGGAGCGGTGCTTGAGACGGCGGGGCCCAGCGGAGCGGTGCTTGAGATGAAGGGCCCAGCGGAGCGGTGCTTGTGAGGAAGGCCCCAGCGGAGCGGTGCTTGAGACGCCGGTGCCCAGCGGAGCGGTGCTTGAGATGAAGGGCCCAGCGGAGCGGTGCTTGACAGGAAGGGCCCAGCGGAGCGGTGCTTGAGACGGCGGTGCCCAGCAGAGCGGTGTTTGAGATGAAGGGCCCAGCGGAGCGGTGCTTGACAGGAAGGGCCCAGCAGAGCGGTGCTTGACAGGAAGGGCCCAGCGGAGCGGTGCTCTTCACGGCGGGGCCCTATTCAGCGGTGCCTGTCTTGGCGGGGCCCTGTTCAGCGGTGCCTGTCTTGGCGGGGCCCTGTTCAGCGGTGCCTGTCTTGGCGGGGCCCTCTTCAGCGGTGCTCTTCACGGCGGGGCCCTGTTCAGCGGTGCCTGTCTTGGCGGGGCCCTCTTCAGCGGTGCCTGTCTTGGCGGGGCCCTGTTCAGCGGTGCCTGTCTTGGCGGGGCCATCTTCAGTGGTGCTCTTCACGGCAGGGCCCTGTTCAGCGGTGCCTGTCTTGGCGGGGCCCTCTTCAGCGGTGCTCTTCACGGCGGGGCCCTGTTCAGCGGTGCCTGTCTTGGCGGGGCCCTGTTCAGCGGTGCTTGTCCTGTCTTTCAAGGGAGCCAGCCTGGCCAAGACTCCCCGCTTAGTCGCTCTCCGACCTTGCGGTAGCGGGGCCCTCCTGTGATGGAGTCTTGGGCCCGTGGGTGTCGTCCGTCACACCCGGTATGGGGCTGGTGGGGCCCTCCTGGTGCGCTCGGCTGCTGCATGTCTTCTCCGCCCTGCTGCCCTTGCCCTCCTTCGCTGCAGCTCTCTGGCCCTTGCCTCCCTTAGATGATGTGGCAGGTGACGTGGCAAGGCCACTCTCCTTGGTGGCAGCTGTCTCAGGCTTTTCGCGCCGGCCCTTAATTTTTCTTGTCCTCTTCCCAGGGGGTGGGCTGGCTGTCCCCTTGCTGCTGGCCGGTGTTCCTTCCCTATGAGCTGGTGGACTCCAATAGCCCTGCACTATGGTGATACTAGATGCAGGGCTGGTGGTGGTTGAGGTGCTCTTTGGACTCTTACCAGATGGAGGGGGTGGGTCAGGTGATGCAAAGAGGTTAATTTTGGAGAGGAAAAGTTTTTTAGGAGCAATGGGAAGGGTAGGTGCAGTGGGTATGGGAGTGGAGGAAGAGGATGTGGTTGTAGGAGAGTCAAGTGTGCTGTCTTTGGGTGCAGGTGCTTGGGCTGGAGGCTGTCGTGAGGTGGATGGCTGTTGGGTGGGTGGCTGCCTGCGTTTGTGTGGTTTGGAAGAGGGGGTGACAGACACAGTGGGAGAGGTCACAGGGGACGTGTAAATGGCAGTGGGGGTGGTGACAGCACGTGTGCTGACTGTAATGGAGGGTGTGCTGGTGATGGAAGTACTGGCTGATGGTGGTGTGCATGCAGGTGTGAGTGGAGACGTCACAGGGAGGGAGGAGGGAGACGAGGAGGAGGGAGACACAGAGGTGGTAGTGACTGTTGGCATGTCTGCATCTGGATGTTGTTTGTGTGAATGCTTGTGGGATCTGTGGTGCTTATGTCTGGATGAGCTGCCCTGGGGTGTTGAGGTGTGTGCAGGCTGGTCTGATGGTGTGGATGGGATAGGCTGAGGAACAGGAGACTGGGACTGGGTGGAGGGAGTTAGAAGAGGGAGGCTGGAGACAGGGACAATGGCTGCCGTCAGTGCTGAGGCCAGAGCGTTGAACGATCGCTGATGGGCAGCCTGACCCGAATGAATGCCCTCCAGGTATGCATTGCTCCGATGCACCTCCTTTTCTACACCCTGGATGGCATTCAAAAGGGTAGACTGCCCAACAATGATGGTCTGGAGGAGGTCAATGACCGCCTCACTGAGGGCAGCAGGGGTAACTGGGGCAGGGCCTGAGGTGCCTGGGGCGAAGGAGATGCCCACCTTCCTGGGTGAGTAGGCACAGAGCGAAGGCTGAGGGGCTGCTGGGATGGGGGGGGGCTGGTGCGCTGGGTGGCGTCTGTACCTGTTGTGGCGGTGGGCATGGATGTTGCCGCCACCGCAAGGGAGCTCCCTTCCGAGGACGTGTCGGTGTCGCTGACGTCTCCACGGGTCCCCGTTGTGGAGCTCCCCTCCGTCTCACTGGTGAACTCGGAGTCGGTTGCATGGCCCTCCGGGGCCATGTGGGATGCAGCTCCCTCGTGAGCCGATGCCACTTCTCCTCCGCCTGATGATGCTAATGCACACATGCACAGGAAGAAAAAGAAAATGGGTGGGGGGGAGAAATGAAGACAGGTTGAGTGCATGCATTGGCAACACCGTTGGCGGAGAGGACAGACACAGAAGCCCCCTGCACTACGCTGCGCAATCGGGGTACACTACTCAGTTCTTGTGACTAGGCCTACAGGTCTATGGGCGACAAATGCACACATGGGTGATGCAGGACCATGGATAGCTGTACTTGGCACCCTACAGAGGTGGGGGGCGGGGGCACAGGGCCATGCCTAACGGAGGGGACTAGCCTACAGAAAGCGCCCTGGCCTTGAGTCACCCACAGCCCTACTCCCCAACCCAGACACCTCCACTGCGCGCAAAGATAGCAGAATGTGCTGATACTCACCCCCTTGTGTCTGCTGTGATGTCCTCACGCGCCCATCCAAATCGGGGTAAGCCATCGTCAGGATCCGGGACATCAGGGGGGTCAATTGGCGGCTGGCACCCCTCCTACGTTGTGAGGTCATCCCCAGCAGAGACTCGGCGGTCTTTCTGGTCCCGCGGCGGATGTCCTCCCACCTCTTTCGGCAGTGGGTGCCCCGTCTGTTGTGGACCCCCAGGGCCCGGACGTCCTTGGCGATGGCACGCCAAATGTCGATCTTCTGATGGGCGCTGACCTATTTGACATGTACAGGGTGGGAAAGGAAATATCATCACTTTTCTGCATGGTAGATGTGAGTGGCCCCCCCTCCCAACCTTCCATGTGGCACATGTTCCCATCTGTCGTGCGTTGCACTCCTCATTCGCTCCCCTCCCCACCATCTTACATACACCCCACTCAACACAGGCATAGCCCATTCAGCGTGCACCCTGTGTACTAACCTGTTGGTCTGGAGGACCGTAGAGTAGCGCATACTGGGGGAGGACCCCATCAACAAGTTTCTCCAATTCTTCGGAAGTGAAGGCAGGGGCCCTTTCCCCAGTCGCAGCCGCCATTGTATCTCCCAGACCGAGGTCACAGCAGCACTTGCAGTATAAGTCCTCTCCTGTGGATGATCAGGTCTCGAGTGATTAATCAGATAGAAAATGGCAGTCACGCCCGCGGCGGTGCGTACCGCGACCGCCGGCGCACATCGTCATTGGCTCCTGAGACCCATAGGGGTCAATGTTAACCAATGCTGCTTTGCGCCGCGGTCTTCGACCGCCTACCGCCACGGTGTGCCACGCCAGCACAGTGACCTCACATCCCACTGTCACACTTCACAAGTCAGGCAGCCGCCATTTCAAGGGCCCACATGGCATGATTTCTACTGCGTCACACAGGCCTAGGCCTTGCATTGCCACTCATACAAGCCGTTCCATGCATAGCGATTCGTGTACTGTGCAAGCTGTGTGAACGAACCTGTGGGTTGCTTGACTCTGTGCTCCATGTTGTCCTTCCTAGGCACCGTCCTCTGGGACTTGCGAGGAGAAGGATGAATCCTCCCGTGTACCGACCGCTGGTGGACCTGTCGACAATGGAAGAACGACATATCATACTTACATACCGTCTTGACAGACCAACTATACATGAACTATGTGCCCAGCTGGAGCCAGACCTGATGTCCCCCATCCGCCAACCCACAGGGATTCCCCCTCTGGTGCAGGTTCTGTCAGTACTCCATTTTTTGACAAGTGGGTCGTTTCAGACAACAGTGGCCATATCATCTGGGATGTCTCAGCCTATGTTTTCTAAGGTTTTATCCAGAGTGTTGTCTGCCCTGATGAAATACATGCGGAGCTACATTATTTTCCCTGAGGTGGGCGAATTGGCTACAGTGAAGGGTGATTTCTATGCCCTTGGACATATCCCCAACATCATTGGGGCCATTTATGGGACCCATGTGGCTTTGGTTCCCCCCAAAGACAGTGAGCAGGTGTACCAAAACAGAAAAAGTTATCATTCGATGAATGTCCAGGTGGTCTGTTTGGCTGACCAGTACATCTCCCATGTAAATGCCAAGTTCCCTGGGTCAGTACATGACGAGTATGTCATGCGAAATAGCAGCATCCCTTATGTGATGGAACAGCTACAGAGACACCGTGTGTGGCTAATTGGTGACTCTGGTTACCCCAACCTGTCGTGGCTACTGACCCCAGTGAGGAATCCCCAGACCAGGGCAGAGGAACGGTACAATGAGGCCCATGGGCGATCTAGGAGGATCATAGAAAGGACCTTCGGGGTCCTGAAGGCCAGGTTTAGGTGCCTGCATATGACAGGGGGATCCCTCATGTACTCACCAAAGAAGGTGTGCCAGATCATCGTGGCCTGCTGTATGCTTCACAATCTTGCATTGCGACGCCAGGTGCCTTTTCTGCAGGAGGATGGTCCAGATGGTGGTGTTGTTGCAGCTGTGGAGCCTGTGGAGAGTGAAGACGACGGGGACGACACGGACAACAGGGATACAGTCATACAACAATACTTTCAGTAGCACACAGGTAAGAAACAGCCACCCCAATTTACATTTACTTAAGGCCTCATGCGTCTCCACTGTCTGTGTTTCCCCCCAGTTCCTGTTAACTGATTTGTGACTTTCCCTTCCCTTTTCAGAGCTGTATGACCCGCTGCCTGACTTCAGCTTTGTTTGCCCATGGACTAAAGCTTATTGAAATTGGTATGTTGTCATCACAAAGTAACTGGACATTATTGAACCGTTATGTGTAATACATTTGTTAAGAATACAAGCAGACTCCTGTTTATTTAAGTGGAATAAGTGATTTATTTTAAGTGCTAGATATAGGTAAATGATTGGGAAGCGGGGATGGGTGGGGGTGGAGTAATGTCCATGGCAGAGTCCAGTTCTCAGTCGCACAGGTGCATTGTCCATATGCCTGTGGAAGGATGGAGCAGGGGCAGTTCAAGGTTGGACAGGGTGACAATGTGGGACAGTGGGATGACATCAGGGGGTATCTTAGGCTGGCGGGGGTCTTGCAATCCTACTCTGTCTTCTTGTGAGATCTCAGGTTCCGCTTGCGGGGTGGTTCTTCTTCTGCAGGAGGTGGGGTTCTGGGGGCCTGTCGTTGTGTGGGGGCCTCCTGCCCACTGGCGCCGGCGGAGGTGGTAGGCTGTTCCTGGCCTGGGCTAGTGACAGGGGCCCTTTGGGGTGCCACATGGTCCCGCAATGTGGTGACGATCTGGGTAAGGGCCAGGACGATGGTCCCCATTGCGGAACCGATGTTCCTCAGTTCCTCCCTGAACCCCATGTACCGTTCCTCCTGCAGTTCCTGGATCTCCTGGAACCGGGCCAGTACCGTCGCCATTGTCTCCTGGGAGCGGTGGTATGCTCCCATGATGGAGGAGAGGGCCTCTTGGAGAGTCGGTTCCCCGGGCCTGTCCCCCCCCTGTCGCACAGCAGCCCTCCCAGTTCCCCTGTGTTCCTGGGCCTCTGTCCCCTGGCCGGTGTGCCCACTACCACTGCCCCCAGGTCCCTGTTGTTGTTGGGGTGGTGGGTCAACCTGGGTGCCCTGTAGTGGTGGACACACCGCTGATTTACGTGCCCTGGAGACAGAGGCATGGGCCTGCTGGGTGGGAGCTGGGCTGGTGTTCCCAGAGGGGGTTGGGTCTGGTGTAGCCTGTGGCTGTCTGTGGGGAACCGACTGTCCAGAGGTCCCCGATGGGCCGGGCTGGTCGTCTGGCTCCAGGGAGACAGAGCTGCTGTCATCGCTGGGGGCCTCTTCTGGGGGTGGGATGGAAATCTCTGGACCCTCCGTGGTGGTGTGGTGGCGTTCGGGTCCTGCAGGGGTATAAAGGTATGGTTATAGCTTCTGTGTGTGGGATTTCGTGTGATGGGTGGGTGTCCGTGTACCCATGTGCAGGCATTTCCTTGTGGGGGCTTTTGTGAGGGTGGTTTGTGGGGGTGATGTGTGTGTGCAGTGGGCATGCTTTGGTGATGGGTGTCCATGCTTTGTGGTCGCATGCAGGGCTTGGTGTTGGGATGGGTGGGTTGTGATGGTGAGGCTTTTGCTAGGGGTTGGTGTGATGGGGGAGGGGGTAAGGGTGGGGGTATGATTTGGCATTCAGGTGGGGTGGGGGTGGGAAGCAGTAGTGAAGATTTGCCTTACCAGAGTCCATTCCTCCGCCTACTCCAGCGAGGCCCTCAGGATGCAGGATGTGCAAGACTTCCTCCTCCCACGCGGTAAATTCTGGGGGAGTAGGTGGGAGTCCGCCGCCAGTCTTCTGCACCGCTATGTTGTGCCTTGATACCATGGAACGCACCTTCCCCCGTAGGTCTCTTCCTGATGTCCTCCCGATTGCGTGGATGCTGTCCCACCGCGTTAACCCTGTCCACTATCCTTTGCCATAGCTCCATCTTCCTGGCAATTGTGGTGTGCTGCACCTGTGCCCCGAAGAGCTGGGGCTCTACACGGACTATTTCCTCCACCATGACCCTGAGTTCGGCGTCACTGAACCTGGGGTGTCTTTGGGGTGCCATGGGGTGGTGTGGTTGAGGTGTGGGGTGGCGTTTGTGGTGATGAGTGTGGTGCGTGTGGTGGTGTGTGGTGTTTGGTGCGTGGATTCTGTGTGGGTGATGGTGTTGTGTGCCTCTGTGTTGTGGGATTCTCTATTCTGTGCTCTGTCTCTAGCCTTCGTCAATGATTTCGGGTCGTAGGGGCTTGTGGGTGATGTGGGTGTGTGTTTTATATTGTGTTGGGTGTGTGGGAGTGGTGTTAGTATGTGTATCAGGTGTGTGTATATCGGACTGACCAATGTGGCTGAGTTTTCTATGGGTGTGTGTATTTTGACCGCGGCGGTGTGTACCGCCAATGGAATACCGCGTTTGAAAGACCGCCGCGTGGATTTGTGGGTCGGAATGGTATGGGCGTATTTCTGTTGGCGTGACGGTGGAGGTTTGGTCAGTGCTATTTTTTTGCTGACCTTTGGTGTGGCGGATTATTGAGGATGTCGGGTTTTCGGCGGTTTGGCAGTTGCGGGTCAGAATGACCGTGGCGGTTTACCGTGGCCGCGGCGGTGTTATGGCGGCCTTCTGGCAGGCGGTAAGCGCCATTTACCGCCCAGGTCAGAATGACCCCTTTGGTGAGTTCTAAAGTGCACTAGTACAAACCATTGACAGTCAAGAGTAGAATTTGTGGGTCAAATTCTGCTTGCGAGTGCGGGATCTGAGCAGGAGAGAGTAGCGGACGAGGCTTAAAGTGAAATCTCTGTAAAGTTCAGAAGCGGTTGTGTTACCCTTCCTGTAGTAAACCGGCAAATTTGAGTTTTGGTGCTCGCAATGTATTGCATTAGTTTTGTGCGGCTCGAGAGTGAGGGAGACAAGGGGCAAGACTTTGTCAGCTGCAGTGTGTGTGAGTGTGACGTAATTGGAGCCGCGCTGGGATAGGTTGATCAGTGAGAAGGGTCGCGCACGGATTGGCAGCCGTCCGTGAGAGGCAATTGGTTGAGAAGGTAGGCGAAGGGTGTTCTGGAAATTAAAGTCACTTCCTGATTCAGTTATAAACGAAATAAAAAAAGCAAAAATGAAGTTCTTCAAGGAGCGCTTTGAGGGGAGATGTGTACATTACCGCGAGTGTGGGGGAGCCTATACCGCCAGAGGATACTCCGGCTTATGCCGTAATGGAGGAGAAGGGAGTCGCGCCATGTCTTTGGCTAAAGCAATTGTGCAAATTAACAGGAAAGGATGGGAGCTTAGCGTTTCCAGAGAACGGGTCATTTAATATAATGATCTTAGAGAATTTGCGGAAGGCGTTAAATGAGCAAAAGCCACCTCTGAGACCAGCACAGTTTGAGGCCTTAGAAATTTGGGAACTGATGGCCATACGACAACTGCAACAAAAAGTTGAGAGGAGAATGAGGAAAGCAGAAAATACACTAGTGGAGGCTAGATGGGATAGTGAACACAGAATGTGGAGAAGGGAGATAATAGACGGAGTCAGGATGTTCCCGGCAATAACTCAGGAAGCCGACACGCAAGGAAGAAAGCCCACTTGTAAAACGGTTAAGGGTTCTAGCAAGGAAAAGGAGACTAAAAGGTCTTTGGCAGATGCAGATGACTCAGATGATGATGAGTTTCTCAATCAGTTGTTACATGATCGACCACCGCCATATGCCATGGATGACAATAGACCAAGTACTAGTGCAGGTCCTGTAAATTCAACACAGAGCCAGGGAACAGCGAATACAGCACAGGTAAATACAGTTGTGACACCAGCTCCAGTACAGAATAGTGTCAGTGTGTCCACTGCTCCACAGATGCAGACACAGTTGCAGCCACCACCAGTTCAGAGGCTCTACCCTGATGTCCCAATACTAGAGACTAATACGAGCTTGATGGTGCCGCCTGATCAGACATATATGAGATCAAAGTTAGTGCAGATTGAGCCAATTCCACTTTTACTGCCGCAGCCGCAGCAACAGGTGGTTACGAGTTATACTTCAATCACAGGACCGCAGTTAGCTATGGCTCAGAGAATGAATCAGAATATGGGAGCCAGTGTTCCACAGGTTGTGGGGAATAAGCCGGCCCCAGCCGCCATATCCTTACCCATTACGGTTGGTCCACCGGTGCCCTTGTACGCGCAGGACAAGCGTAGCGTGTGTGATCAGAGGGTAATGACCCTGGACATGACAAGAGGAGGGTTCGTAGGGAGCTCTCAAGGGATGACTCCAGTGGAACAGATGGTAGAGAGGTCGAGGTCCTTGTTAGACTTCAGTCCGATAGGGGTTCCTCCAGATGCCATGAGACACACAGGTTTGGGATTACTGACTCTGCAGATTTTAAGTGCGAATGCGTCACAAACACCAATGATACAGGCTGGAAATATTTCGTTGCAAGGTTTAACGGCGCAACAATTGAACAAATGGTTAGACAAGCTGAATACACCACAGACTACCCCTGCGACAGCAGAGCGGTCGGAAAGGGAACAGTACCTGGATTTTGTGAGGTTGGGCATGGAAGCAGCAGAGTTAGTTGAAGGGAGCATGGGAGTAAACAGACTAGAGTCTTATACTGAGGCAGAATTGAGATATCTGTGCCCGAAAATAACTAAAGAAGTGAGCAAAGTGCATCAGAGGTCGGCAAACTTAGCAGACAAATATCTCATAGACTTAGACAATACTAAGCATCTGAATCTCTTCAGGTTCAGGTTCAGCTACAGGTTAGACTTCGAGCCGAAGGATTTTGATCACATGAGGTCTACTGGGATGAAGGCACACCTCAAAGAGATACTGCAGAGCGCTCAAGTTTGGGGAGCATTAGAAAAGTGGGAAGGCAGATGGGCAAAGAAAAGAGATACAAGAAAGAGTGATTGCTCGGAGCAGCAGCAGGCGAAGCCAGCACCGGATACTGGTACAATAAAAATGCTACCCATGAGAGAAACAGCTGGAGGGGTTCTTGTCCATGTACCATGGTCTAGAGGTGACATTCTGTCATTCACAAATTACTTTCCCAGGTTGAGGGAGAAGCCAATAGAGTGGTATCAGCAGACAGACAGGTTTGTGAAGCTCGTGAAGTGTCTCTGGGAAGACCTGAATACCCTGTTTGAGATCATTGTTCCTGCTGATTTGTGGCTCGAGTGCAAGAGAAGTGTTGACTGTCCAACCGCAGAACCGGCAAGGGACAGGGTTACTGGAGCCCCATCTCCAGAGGTAATGAAGTATTACTATAAGGTAATAGAGTTTTTGAAGCAGAAGGTGTCGCCGCAGAATATTGATTGGCAAGAGCTTGATCGAACGGCACAGGAAGCTAAAGAGTCGATACATGCCTACTACGAGAGGTTGTTGAAAGCGTTCAAACATTACAGCGGTACAGAGGTCATTGAGCCGAAAGACATGAATCACCTTGTGTTCAGGTTTGTTGAAGGGCTGAGGCCAGAGATTAGCCAGATATTTAAGAATCATTTGATCTGTTGGCAAGCGAAGCCGTTTGATGAGGTTTTGCAGTATGCAAAATACTGTAGTGACGAGATTGAGTTAAAGCAGAGAAATTTAAAGGAGAAAGTGATGGTGATGCAAATTAAGGCAGCACAAGCAGGGATGCAGGGAAATGGAGTACAATAGATGGTGCAACAGCCGCAAGGAAACAGGATGTTTCAGGCGCAAGCGAGAGGCAGAGGTCGAGGAGGTTTTGTGAACCGTGGTCCAGATTTAAATACTGTTACAGTTCAAAATGATGTAGAGGGGATGAAGAAGCTGTTACCGTCGGACACTGGAAGCGGGAATGTCCAATGATGGTGCAGGAGGGTGTTGTTCAACAAAGCAATGATGTAAATGCATTCCAAAATGTTCAAGGGCCAAGAATGAGGGGTCCTAATCCGAATTTCAGAATAACATGGTTCAGATGCAGGGTCTCCAACCCATGCAACAAGCACAGATACCACGTGTACAACCAGTGCAGATGCAGCAAATGCAACAGCAGGTTCCCATGGTACCTAGACAGCAAATGCAGTTGCCCTTAGCACCAATGGGACAGCAACAGGTGATGCTTCCTCAACAGGTCTCAGGTCAAGGAATGGGTCAAAGTAACACAGTACAACAGTTCCCTTTGCGTGGTGAGAATGGAATAAACGATGACTAGTCGGATGACAGCTCGGATAGTGAGGAGTGCAGGCTTGCAGCGTCCCTAGAAGTAGATCAGAGGAGACCTTATGTGCAAGGGAAGGTGATGGGTCACAAGGTATCATTTTTGGTTGACACAGGAGCTACGCGCTCTACCGTCAGAAGTGCAGAGGTTCCAAAATTGCCCCTTTCGGGACGTACGATAAAGGTAGTAGGAGTGGCAAACCAGCCCCTGACTAACCCGATTACAGATCCGGTTCAGTTTGAGATTGGTACCTTCCAGGGATGGCACAGATTTGTGGTTTGCGACTCAAGTCCGGTGTCCCTACTGGGAAGAGACTTACTGTGCAAGACAAGGTGTTCTATCACCTGTTCCAATGAAGGGATAGAGGTGCAGACAAACAGTGACGATGAAGGGATTGATGGTCAGATCTCAGAGCCTGAGACGGAGACAACAGATGAGGAGTACCCTCTGATAAGCTTCTTCCCGATGTTCACAGTGACCGATTTGCCAGGAGACTTGCAGGGAACAGTCACAGAGAAGGTGTGGGACTTGACAGGAAAGGAAGTGGGATTGATAAAAGGAGTAGAACCAGTCAAAGTAGATGTGAAGCCAAATGCTGTGTTCCCCCAGGTACCGCAGTACCACATGGCACAGGATGTCCTCATACAGGTGACGCAGATAATTGCAGACTTTGTGAAGCAAGGGGTCCTGAAGGAAGTGATGAGCAGCCCATGTAATTCACCTATAATGGGACTGAGGAAGCCTTGTGGAAAAGTTCGAATTGTTCAAGACTTGAGAAAGATCAATGACACAGTGGTGAAGTGTTGCCCGGTGGTGCCAAATCCAGCTGTGATTATGTTTCAGGTTCCATGCGAGGCCGAGTGGTTTACGGTAGTTGATTTGTCCCAAGGATTCTTCTCTGTGCCTCTTCACGAGGACAGTCAATTTCTTTTCAGTTTCAAATTCTTGGACAAGGTTTACAGTTGGTGTCGAATTCCCCAAGGGTTTTCGGAATCACTTTCCATCTTCAATCAGATATTGAAGAAAGATTTGGAGTCATTGGAATTGCCTTTCCAATCGACTCTAGTACAGCACATTGACAACTTGTTGATTGCATCTAAAACGAGAGATGATTGCAAGTATGATACTATTGATTTACTAAACCACTTGGGAAAGAATGGGCATAAGGTGTCCCCAAAGAAGCTGCAGTACTGCCAGAAAGAGGTGAAGTATCTAGGTCATCTAATTGAGAAAGGGTCAAGGAAAATGTCCAAAGAAAGAGTGACTGCCATATTGCAGATGAATCCCCCGGCATCTCGGAGAGACGTTAGGATGTTTCTGGGAATGGTGGTCTACTGTCGCCAGTGGATCCCGAATTTCTCAATTATCTCCAAGCCGCTGGTGAGACTGACGGTTAAGGAAGTTAAGGATGGCCCAGATGCTGTTACTATGTCCGAGAAAGAGATGAAGGCGTTCATTGAGTTGAGGGAGTGTATGTGCGGGGCTCCAGCTTTAGGTATGCCTGATTACACAAAGCCTTTTGTCCTGTTTTGTCATGAGCGTGATGCTTGTTCCTTGTCTGTCCTGACACAGGTCCATGGAGGTGCAAACCGACCAGTAGCATATTTTTCAGCTACTTTGGACCCAGTCGCAGCAGCCTTACCTGGTTGTCTGTGTGCCATTGCAGCAGTTGGTCAAAGCCTCACACAGTGTGAAGGCATAGTGATGGGACACCCTTTAACAGTTATGGTCCCACATTCAGTCGAGATTTTACTGACCCGAACCAAAACCTAGAACATGACAAATGCCAGATTGACGAAATATGAAACTATTGTATTGGGGTCACCCAATGTGTCACTGAAAAGATGCATTGTGTTGAACCCGGCAACTTTGCTTCCAAATGAAAACACAGAGGTGGAGGATGCTGATGAGGTAGAACATGATTGTCTTGAGGTACCCGAACTGTGCACCAAACCGAGACCTGACATTCGAGATACCCAATTGGAAGAAAATGATTACATTATCTTTGTTGATGGCTTGTGCTTGAGAGACTCAGTAGGAGTACTGACAGCCGGATACGCTGTGTGTACAATCACTGGTATCCTAGAAGCCTCTTGGCTTGAAAGAGTATACTCTGCTCAAGTGGCTGAATTGGTTGCTCTTACCAGGGCATGTCATGCCGCTGACAAACTGAAAGTTGCTATCTATACCGACAGCAGATATGAATTTGGAATTGTCCATGATTTTGGCCAGCTATGGTCCCAGAGGGGTTTCCTGACCTCTTCTGGTTCTCCAGTGAAAAACGGTGAAAGAATTAAGGAGTTGGTGAACGCAATTCAGTTACCTCTTGAAATTGCCATGGTGAAATGCAGTGCTCATGTGAAATCACAAGACTTTGGGCCTCATTATGACCCTGGCGGGCGGCGGAGGCCGTCCGCCAGGATGCCGCCCTCCAAAATACCGCGCTGCGGTCAAAAGACCGCGGTGGGTATTACAAGTTTTCCCCTGGGCTGGCGGGCGGTTGCTGAAAAACCGCCCGCCAGCCCAGGGGAAAACGACCTTCCCACGAGGATGCCGGCTCGTAATCGAGCCGGCGGAGTGGGAAGGTGCGACGGGTGCAGTGGCACCCGTCGCGTATTTCAGTGTCTGCAAGGCAGACACTGAAATACTTTGCGGGGCCCTCTTATGGGGGCCCCTGCCGTGCCCATGCCATTGGCATGGGCACAGCAGGGGCCCCGCGACCCCCCCTACCGCCATCCTGTTCATGGCGGCTTTCCCGCCATGAACAGGATGGCGGTAGGGGGGGTCAGAATCCTCATGGCTGCGGAGCGCGCTCCGCAGCCATGGAGGATTCACACGAGCAGCGGAAAGTCAGCGGGAGACCGCTGACTTTCCGCTTCTGACCGCGGCTGAACCGCCGCGGTCAGAATGCTCGTTGGAGCACCGCCAGCCTGTTGGCGGTGCTCCCGTGGTCGGTGGCCCTGGCGGCCACCGGCCGCCAGGGTCAGAATGACCCTCTTTGTGTCAATGGGAAACGGATTTGCAGATCAAGCCGCAAGGTTTTGTGCATTGAACTGTATATCGTTCAAGGATCAGTGGGAATTGTTACCTGAAACAGAAAATTAGATATGCACAGGTTATGCATTAAGGGTGGTTGACACGTTGGAGGAAATAAAATTGTTGCAGGGTCGTGCCAGCAGAGAGGCTTAAAATGCAATGTGTACAAAGACCAGATGATTTGTGGGTTTCAGATGAGGGGAAAATGGTTTTGCCGAACAGTCTTCTGCCACAGTTTGCAAGGTTTTACCATGGACAGGCACATATTGGGAGAGATGCCATGATCAGGTTGTTCAAGATTGATTGGTTCAACCCGAAATTCAGGCAAGCCGCAGAAGTGATTTGTCACAGGTGCATCATCTGTCAACAGATGAATGCGGGGAAAGGGACAGTGGTGAATTTGAGCCACATTGGGAGAGCAGGAGCTCCATTTAGCAGAATGCAATTGGACTTTATTGAGATGCCTATGTGTGAAGGTCTGAGACACGTGTTGGTGATTGTGTGCATCTTTAGTCACTGGATTGAAGCTTACCCTACCCGCAGAAATGACGGTCTCAAAGTAGCAAAGCTGTTGCTTAGGGAATTGATTCCATGTTTCGGGTTTCCAATCTCTTTAGAATCAGATAGAGGAAGTCACTTCAATAATGAGGTGGTTAAGCTCTTGTGTGCAGCATTGAACATTGAACAGAATTTGCATTGTAGTTACCGCCCTGAAGCCTCAGGATTAGTGGAGCAGATGAATGGTACTCTGAAGTTGAGAATGGCAAAAATGTGTGCAGCTACGAATTTGAAATGGCCTGATGCGTTGCCCTTAGTGCTAATGTCCATGAGAAACACACCCAACAAGAAAACAGGACTGTCTCCTCATGAACTTCTCATGGGTCGAGCTATGAGACTGCCCGCAGTGCCTGCAAATGGTCTTGTGAATATCACGGATGATATGGTGTTGGACTACTGCTAGGGTCTGGCTGACATGGTCCGCTCTTTCTCTCACCAGGTGGAAGCCACCACATTGCCACCGATAAGTGATCCAGGTCACAACGTGAAAGCTGGTGACTGGGTTGTCATCAAGAAACACGTGAGGAAGTTGTGTTTGGAGCCACGTTGGAAGGGGCCATATCAAGTAATATTGACAACTACTACTGCTGTGAAGTGTGTGGGAATTCCAAACTGGATCCATGTCAGTCACACAAAGAAGGTGACGTGTCCAACTGATGAGGAACTTGAATTGTCAAAAATAACAACAGCAGAAAAGGAAGTCTCTGGAGAGTAATCAAAGGGGAACTGAGACAGAAGGAGAGCCTGTTGAGGACGGCTTGGTTACTCAAACAGTAAACGGGACCCAGAGGAGTGACGGTGAGCCTATCTCAACTGAGGCGCAGGGAGGACCGACCCAGAGAGAGGTTCTCCCAGAAGCAGACGGATATGGGTTTGAAGTAGAGCCCCTGACAGACCCAGAAGGCCAGGGAGTTGAGGCGGAAGAGAGTCAGGGTGTCCGGACTCCTCCTGGGCCAATTGCAGGTCCAGCAAGAGAAAACACCATAGAACAAGTGGAGGGCAACGAGCTGCCACCAGGAAGATCAAAGATCAAGGAGACACTGAAAGGATGTAAGTGGCCAGAACCGCAAGTGACAAGAGGAAAGGTGGTTGTTGATGAGACAATTGAAGAAGGAAGACTTGAGCGAAGGAGAGTTGCAAGGTGACCGCAAATTGAAAGAGGATAGCAAATAGAAGGTACGCAGGTCCTGAATGGGCATACGCAACATCAGCTGAGTGGCAACAAGAATTCTTGGCATTCTGTTTTGATCGAGAAGTCCCGGGTCAATACTACGGTACCTGAGTTTGGCTACAAAGAAAAGAGATTGTGTTAAGTTGAAATTAAGCTAAAAGAAGCAGAGATAAGAGACTGATAAGTTACTGGATGTGACACTGTTAACCTGAATTGACCTTTTGAAAACTGATTGTGACAAGCTGCTAACCGAATTGACAAGGATCCTGGGAGTGAATGTAAATTTGTAAATGCTTGCCAAAGAGAGACTTTGCTTAGCTTTGCCTTAGTTAGCAAGGGTCTGGGCCTAGCGGCCTGGCCTCATATTAACTGTGTTTTTTCTAACGTGCAATGTGCTGCCTTCCTGAAGGACATGAAACTGTACTTTTCCAGAAGCTAGAGATGTGTGTGTAACCGTAGTAAAATTCTTTCTCATGAGACCGACTTCCTCAAGGAGACATTCTTGCCGAATGCAACAGTGCAATTCGCAACAGGTACAAGGTCGCCTAAACTGGTAAAGACAATAGAAATACTGACTGGAGCGAGGAGTGTAACTTTTCTTACCTGACATTCTACCCGTTGAAGACGTCAATCGCAGGAACCAATAAACTGCATGAGAACTGTCTTAGGTGAAAATTCCAGTGAGGTGATCAACGGATTATTGGACAGAGATAACGATGCACCAAACATTAACCAATTGGAAATTAGAGACTTGTCTGGCAAATTCAATTTAACAATGTGACACAAAGAGAGATCAGCCATTAGAGAGACACTCTTGATGTTACTCTGATATTCGGTCTTAGTCTTTGCTGTTCTGATACTTAAAACCATTTTCACTTTTTGCCTTGCCTGATACTTACTTCTCCTCCTCATGAGGGAAGAATTCCTTCTTACCCTCCCCTGCTGAACTTTTCTGTTCTATCCTGGCAGATGGCGAATCGATTGCTGTCCTGCTGACGAAGACTGACTCTATATGCTGACTCATTACGGAGGGTAACTATATGATAATGAATTGTAATTGTCTGTTTGCCTTTCCTTTCTAGGTACCATCTGCTCTTTTGACAGAGGCCATAGTGAGATGTTTTCTAAATTCATGTTACAAGATTGTTTTGCATGAAGCCCAACATGCTGATGCTAATTAGAGGCTAGTTGAGGAATTCACTAATAGTGGGTGTAAATAGACAAATGACTGAATATTTGCTTTGTTGAATACTGTGCTAATGATATTCTGCTAAAGTTGATTCATGTTGACGTTGTGCTTTGTTCTAATGATCATGATCTTTGCTTTGATAAAGTCTTACTCAAGTTGCCATATTGTTACATTGTTAATGTGTTTGTTGGTATTGAGACTAATGAACTTGCTAGTAGAGTGTAACAAATAGGGAATAAATATCTTAAACCTTACTAAAGGTGGTGTGGTTATTCATGGCTGAAAGGTCATGGTGTGTTTTGATTTTATTAAATGATATTAACTGATTTGGTTGATTTGTTATTGTGAATATTGATGAGGTCACTGATTTATTGATTGCAATACAGAATATATATCTCGTCTTAAGGTGTCCCCAATCAGGGTCAAAAGATTCATTGGCCTAAAACGAGTCCCCGTGTAAGTAAAGTACCTAGGTGGGGACGTGTTATCACCCCCTACACTGCGCCATGGTGCATCGTATTTTAAATACAGCGCACACATAGTGGCAGTAGGGAGCTGCTAAGGAGCGCAGGGAAAGTGGTGCTGCACTCAGTTCAGCACCACTTTCAATAAATCTGCCCCTCAATGTCTCCGTATATATTTTGTCAATTAGTCTTTCATGTGCTTCAGCCTTTCCTTCCATTGATGAACACCCTTTTTATCACTTTTTAAGACTATTCTTTATTTTGCTAACAAAATTGGTTAGATAGTTTTACATTATTTTTCTAATCCAATTTCTATTTTCCATAGCTCAACATATCTCCTTTAAGGCCTTCTGTATTTCACATCAAGCCATTCAGGATGCAGGACCAGTTTTTCTTTAACAAAGGCTTCCTACAACCCAAACCCGTTAGATTGTCAGATGAAGAAACTTTACTTCTGACCATGCTTAGGTTCAGACTGCAAATCAATTCTCTGTGTCTCTTTTGGATGTAAGTAACCAGGGCATTGTCTTCATTCTTCTGCCACTGTGGTTCTGAAAAGTGAAGGACGTTTCATGATGATGTCTAGGTGTGTACTTTTGTGGTGACATCACTGGCAACATGTTGTATTTCAAGAAGGGTTTGGAGGCATGGCCTTCCATTTCTGTTTTCTCAATCCAAGGTGGCTGATTTGCATGTTAATGGACCATTCATAACTCTCAATGGGGGTCTAATATCTTCCTGTGCACACTGAAGGCATTTACTGTTTTTTAGGTATATAAAGCATGACAACAAGGAGGGAGTCTCTTCACAAGGCTTTTGGTTACTTTTTGCCATCGGGTTTATCCTTTTAAAGGTTTATCCTTACCTCACCTGCGCCGTAGTTTGGCACGGGCTAAGCAGGCCATGACGCAGCATCTTCTTCCTGCTGCCTTTTGCCTCTCCTCCTCGAGCTTGCTTTATAGAACTCAAAGGCATCCTAGGGTGACTCCATCTTGTGTTTACCTGATGCATGTTAGCACATGCAAAGACTTATGTGGTGATCTCTTGGCAAGACAGTTCCTGACAACGCATGCAGGAGGGATCTATTTCCTCAGTATTTTATCACCATATAGGTGTGGGCTGCAATTGTTTTGATGTATTTACTAGATGCAGCAATGTGTTATTTCACTTAAAATTGGTTGTTTATTATTTTATTTAGATGTCCAAAACTTTTTCTGACATGTATCACATCCTATCTGGCCCTTTTAAAGGGTAGTCAATTTTGAGCTGAGTTTCATTGGTATTGTTTGTTCTGTATTGCTCACTCTCTGAACTCCATGGATTATCCACCATCCCCAGTTCCTATTTATTTCTTCTCCTCACCTTGGTGTTTGGCCTGTACAGTTGGATGGTTTTTCTGGTCACTACTTTTTTCCTTCTTCCTGGAAATTATTTTCTGGAGCACCACTAGACACAAGTTACAATCCGGTATCTGGTGCTGCTTCTGGAGATAGCTGGTCACTCCTACAAATAAACATACTAAACATCGTCAAGAGGACCAGCTCTTGACAGTTGTCTACTAAGTCTAAGGGCCTGACTACGAGTTTAGCTGTCCACAGATGCCAAACTCGTGGTGGCGGTCAGACCACTGCACTCCCGGCGATCGGACCACCAGATTATGATCCTGGCAGTTGGAATGCCAGGAGAACCCCGCATCTGCCAGGATCATGGATCCCGATGGGTTGGCGGTGGTCGGTGTCGTGGTCAGCCATGACGGTGCCGGCGTCAGGACCACTGTGCTGATCACAACTCCCCTTTCCACCAGCACTTCATGGTGGAGTTTCTGCCATGAGAAAGATGGCAGAAAGGCAGTGCTGAGGGTGACAGGGGGGCCCCTGCACTGCCCACGACCATGTTGTGGGAAGTGCAGGGGCCCCCCTGCCTGCACCCTCAGAATGCGCACTGTCTGCTACTGCAGACAGTGCGCATTCTGAGGGTGTTTGTGTGCAATGGCATTGGCCTCCTCTCCCCTAGGGAGCCCAGGCCAATGCTGCTGACCTGTTTCCACTGGCTGACCGGCAGAAATGTCATAATACAACGTTTCCGACTGTCAGCCCGGTGGAAACATAGTTATTCAACTTGGGGTGAGGCCACCTGCTTGACGACTGCGTCAAACATGCCATATTGATGGTCTCGGTGGCAATGCCGCCGAGATCATAATCAGCCCCTATGTTTTTGGGTGTTTGGACAAAATATCGAGCTGTAAATATTGGGAGACAGAAATATAAGAAATTAGATATTATGATACATAATTATTGTGATGCAAAAATATCGTTGACAGGCATATCGTTTTTTGGAGGAAATATTGTTTTAAATGATTTTGATGTTTTTAATATTGTTTACAGTAATATAACATTTAAAATATCATTTTTCAAATATTGTAATGTGTATTAGTTGATATATTAATTTATGTTACTGTTGTTTATATAAATGCTATTGATTTGCCTAGAATATAGCATGTCATTCTAAATGATTTCGATTAGTTTATTTAATTTGTAAAAAGGAATTTGTGGTGTTGTAGTAGGTTGTCGGGTTTTCAGAGCGAAAGGGTGGGAAGTGAATTAGGTAATAATTATGAATTATTGAATTCATTTAATTTAATTATATTGCTGTTTATTATATAAAATATGTAATACTGACTTATTTTTCTTCACTTTTATTTGCAAGCTGTTAGGTTTATCGGGGTCTAGGGTGGGAAGTCAATCAAGTAATAATTAAATAACTTTTAATTAATAATTGTTAAGGGTTTAATTGATTTTTAATTATGTAAAATGTGACATACTGATTTGTTTAGTTATATTTTAGTTGTGGGATGTTACATAAAAAGTAAATGTTACCCATCCGAAATCCAGCGCTTCTTCTACTGTTGCAGAGACTGGAGTGGGAATAGTAAATTTTACCCCTCCAAAGTCCAACACATTCCCTACTTTTGCACTGTTTGCATTGGGAATAGTAACTCTAACCCATCCAAAGTCCAAAAGCAACTAAAACCATTAAAATCCCTTTGTGTCATGACCACACAAACTTGCCAAGTCAAATCAAAGAAGTGCATGAGAAAAGCAAAGAGATATCCTCAGTGGAGACAGCAAAGCCCAAACTGGAAGAAGGTTTGCAGAGTAATCTTGCGCTTATTTCAAAGGAAGAATCAAGAAGAGAAGATCCAAGATGGCCGCTGCGAGTCCTGAAGGTTAGTTACAGTTCTAGTCTTGCAATCGGTTGGTTGCTAGGTTACGAGCTCTCCAGCTGGAAGCCTTGCACTTCAACTGAGGTCTGACAGGAATCAGCTGTGTGGAGAGAGAGCGCGCTTCAGAACAGAAACTCCTGTGAGGTTAAATTACATTTGAAGATTATATTACAGATAACGGATAAATATTGTCAAGGTTTATTCGAAGAGTTTGATAGTAGACCGTTCCGTGGAAGTCGGCAAGGCTACAGAGTTAATGTATGAATTAGCCTTATGTTTACAAGGTTCTTGTTTAAGATATTAAAGTCAAAGAAAAAACGAACTTTAAAAGAGCAAGTATCTACAAACGTCAAGGTTATAAACAAAGGCCAAGTTTAAAGGAGAAACGAACTGTTAACAAATAAGCATTTACAAATTCAATGGTAATAAACCAAAATAGAGTTTAAAAGAGAAACGAACTTAAATAAACAAGCATTTACAACTAAAAGTTATCGACAGATGTCGAAGTAAGGAAGGAGAAACTAACTGTAATAAACAAGCATTTACAAATATAAGTTATCAACAAATGTCGAAGTAAGAAAGGAGAAACGAACTTTAATAAACAAGCATTTACAAATACAAGTATTGACAGAAGTCACAATAAGACAGGAGAAATTAAATAACATCAGCTGATTTGAAGAACTCATTATCACCAACTATATATATATATATATAGCAACATAAAACCAATTTCTAACAAAGGTTGAGAAGTTCTTCCAGAATCAGTAATAAGCATTTTTTTAAGAAGAGCTATCATTTATAGAGAGAAGCAAGGCTACAGAGAACTCAGGGTGAGTGAAGAAATAATAGAATTAAAGAGAATTAAGTGTTGAGAGTAGAAAGTGAAAAACTGATGTTGTATGTCCCTAGTAATTGCGACTGTGACTCTTGCAGGTGCTGTATCCAATTTTAGATGTGAAGAGGCAGACTGAGTACTGGCGTTCATCATCTCTATGGCAGTCTCTCTACCATCCCATTCCCCTTTCCCCCCTCCGGGGTACTCAGCACGAAGGATTAATATTCGTTGTGAGTAGCTCGGGTCGGGACTGAGGAGTTATCTTCTGCTTCTGAGGAAATCGAATTGAAGTATCCTGACACTTTGACAGTTATTGAAACAAAAGAAAACACACTTTACAAGTAGTATACCAACAGAAGTAATCTAAATATATTTTCTTTCTCCTTTTTCCTGGTTCCACTACAGATACAATCAGTGACCATTTGCCAAAGAAACCAAAGAAGACTGAACAGAAAACCTTACCCTTAAAAACTCCATGTCTAAAAAACAAAACAACTAAGAAACAAATTGAATAGGACATACATAAGCAAGTTTATAGACTAATTTCAGTAACATACAAGAATTTATACTATGATTATTTGTAATATTTTAAAACCAAATAGAGATACCAGTATGTCTAATGAGACAACTTTCACTACCTTGATGTTCTAGTGGCAAACCTCTTCAAACCTACATTGACCAAACCTACAGTTAAGATAGGGTCAAATGTAGTAAACATTGGTTGTGAAATATTATTCGCAATTTGTGAACAGTGCATTTGCAACCCGTGTGGTAATCTGCGAGGAGACTTATGTACTAATAGGTTGGTTTGCAAAATACCAAATCATAGTGGGTTACAAATCAACCTACTTATTGAGTATTAATGAGGAAGTTAACAAACTATGAATCACTATGATTCATTTCCATCACAGTGATGGTGTCCTGCTGGTGTCAGCAGATCACCATGTCTGTCATTGCATTTAAAAAAAGCAAACTTTAAAAAGAAAAAAAAAAAGAAAAGTTTTCCAAACATTTTTAAGACCAGTCAGTGGTCCATGGACCACTGCCTACTCTAAAAAAAGTTTTTATCAATATTAACAAATGGGGAAGGAGTTCGTTCAGATGCCTTCCTATTTTTAAATGGTATACTGCAATTTTTGTGCAGTCAGTAAAATATAAATGTTTTGCAACTGGATTTGGATTGCAAACAATAATACATCCCATTCTGAACCGCTAATTGGAAGGGGCACCCTAAACATGCATCTTCCAAATACTAATGTCCCAAACTGACATTGAAATTTGGTAACATGTTATTGAATCATAGTTTGTGTTTGGTACATACCAAAAGGCCATTTTGTGGTTGCAAATGATCAGATTTTGCAAATTTGATTGTTTGTCACCATAAAACGCTTTAGTATATGTAGCCCAGATTGGCAACAAGCATAGCTACTTGAAAGGTACAAAGAATTTGTCAAATGGTTGCCATGGAAGGTCCACAATACTAAATAAAGCAGTAGAGACAGTAACTGAGCACAGTCACCAGTGAAATATGGCAGAGACTGAGGTCTGCAACATAATTCAAGACTTTCGAGAACCTCAGCAAGATCCATTGCTCCAAGTGTAAACATCTTGGAAGGCTATTCATATATATTTCCAATACACAACTTAAAATGAAACATTATTAGCAAAAGAACAAAAAAGAATATCTAAAAGACTTTTGCTGAAGTAGAGATACCTTACCAAGTTACAATGATTTATATAAAGGCAAAAAAGAATATTATGTGATAACTAAAAAAATGAAACTGCACAAAATCTACCTACTCTAAGTCAAGTGCACAAAACCTCATAATTCTAATTCAATTATGCCTCTAGCTCATGAATACTACATTTAAAACCTGTAAACCTACCTTTATTAAATATGTACAATTCATGGACAGTGAAAAGATAACAATATACCCCTTATGTTTCCACTACTACCAAACAAGAAAAGTACTATTTGCAATGCACTCTTAAACACAATAAAGAGAATACAAACAACTAGTCACCAACTAAAATAGCAAATACATTTGAATAGACAGTGATACACACAATGGAAAAATGCCTATATCAAATGCCCATGTCCAAGAAGTTATTTTACTACAAAATTACAGGCAGCACATAATAATATAGTCTCCGACTGACAAAGAAATTGGCACTTATGCTAAAATGTTTATTAACTAAGAGAAAATAGTCTCTGATTCGAAGAGTCAGGTGCAAGGGGATGCCCTAACACCCTTTAAGGATGAAGCTAACACACACAAGTACAGAGTATAAATTTATATGATTTCATACGGACGGCTCTAATGGAGGTCATGTGATGAAATCAAAACTAAAGGTCTGTGCAGGTGCCGAAACTGAAGTTGTGACATAGTACGCAAATGACTTTCAAACTAGTACAAAAATGTAAAATTTCAGAGCTGAGCAAGCAATTTAAGAATTTCATGCCTTTGATGTCAGGCACAAGACTGAGGGCCTGATTACCAGTTTGACGGTCGGACCGCCAGACTGCCATGATGGCGGTCCTAAAAAGACTGCTGCACTTCCAACCTCTAGCAAGCTGTATTATGATGTATGCAGGCACAAACACCGCCTTTCAAGCAAAAAAGGCAGACCGCCAGAGGCATGGCGGTCTGCTATGAAGGCGGTCTGACTACCAGCGCCGTCAATGCCATGGCCAACCGCAGAGCCTATTACAAACACACAGTTGCCGCGGCAGTCCCCTTGCGGCAGCGTGGCAGTGGCAGCCGACCACCGTGGTATGCGCTCAGCAATGCAACAGACAAGTGCCTATCAGATGAATACAAAAACAACAGAGCTGATGCACATTGGCCCAGTGGACACACCTGCAAAGCACTGTATAAAACACACCCCTTGCCAGAACACAACACTTTGCATTTCCACTGGAAAACGAAGAAGACTGACCACCATTTTCTAATTTTTCCATAGATTAGGCGCCCTGTTATTTATTTCACCACCCCGTTTTAGACCCTGCACAAACTTTTGTCTATCCACTCCCTATTGCACTTCTCCTGTTAATTAAGTCCCTGTCACCCATTTTAGTTGTCCACCATGGCACGTCCCAAAAATCCCTGTTTTTACAAAGATGAGTTGAGAGTCATGGGGGATGAAATCAGAAGAGAAGAGCCACAATTGTTTGGAGCCCAGTATACTCTTCTCAGTAGTAAAATGGAAATGTGGCAAAGGATAGTCGACAGAGTGAATGTTGTAGGCGCCACTCTGAGCACAAACGAGGACATTAGGAAGAAGTTGAACGACCTGAGGGGGAAGGTCTGTGCCCCAGTCTCAAGGCAGCAGCTGGAGGATAACAAGATTGGAGGTAGCCCTCCTAGTGTCCCACTGATATTCATTCCCTGGGAGGAGAAGGTCTTGGACATCCTACATCCTGAGGGCTTGACAGAAATACCTGGGGGAGTGGAGTCTGGTAAGTTACAACACAAAACCTGTTGCAAAACTGCAATGTCCTACATGCTCACAGCTCAGATTCTGTCACTGTCTTGTTCATCTACCTAACCAACATTCAAAACCCAGAGTATCTGAGATTTAACACTGTCAATGTGTATTGTTGAACCCAACATCACAGCTACCAAGGCCCATCACATGCCATATGTTGAAATGGTGCCTGTAAATCTTACAATATCAAAAAGCATCCCAGGACTCATGGTATGTCCCAACATGTAAATGTATGCTCAAACCTAAGTACAGTCTGCCTACAAATGTGTAGTAGAGGGGCTGACTGCAACTCTCAGTAGGCCTTGTGTCTGTAACTTCAACACCAGCCCAGTGTTATCCTATCCAAATACCCCTGTTTGTTAAATCTCAATTGAAGTGTACTCACATGGGAGGATACCATTTGTCAAGTGTGTGTAGTAGAGGGGGTGACCTGACTGCAACTCCCACCTTGTGTCTGTAAGTCCAACCACCAGCCCAGTGTTCACTTGTCCAAATACCCATGTTTGGTAACTCTCAATTGAAGCGTACTCGCCTGGGATGATACCATGTGTCAAGTGTGTGTATTAGCCGGAGTGAACTGACTGCAACTCCCAGGATGCCTTGTGTCTGTACCTCCAACTACCAGCCCAGGGTTCACTTGACCAAATACCCCTGTTTGGTAACTCTCAATTGAAGTGTACCCACCTGTGATTGAGTCATATACAGGTCATGCAGTCATATACAGGTCATGCTCAACTCAGAGATGTGTCTGTCCACCTAGCTCCATCTTGACCTGATACCCAGAATTAAACTACTGAGAACAGGAATGACACCTTACCAAGGGGCATATTTATACTCTGTTTGTGCCGAATTTGCATCAAAAATTTTGACGCAAATTCGGCTCAAACCTTACACCATATTTATACTATGACGCCCGACCGCGCGAGCGTCAAAATTCCTCCGTGTGCGTCATTTTCTGGATGCGGGAAACCGCCTTCCGTTAATGACATGCAAGGTAGGCGTTCCCGTCCAAAAAATGACTTTAAGGCCTGTGCGCCTTATTTATACTCCCGAGTCATTTTGACGCACAGGAGGGGGCGAGCCTTAAAAAATGGCGCACAACCTGATGTGCGCTGTTTTTTGACGCCTGGGTGAGGGCAGGCGTTAAGGGACCTGTGGGCTCATTTCCATGGTCTTTGACCATGGAAGCAGTCCACAGGTGCCCTTCCCTGCCCCCATGGACACCCCTTGCTACCCCCACCAACCCCTGGAGGACACCCATGTATGGGGGGACCCATCCCAGGTAAGTACAGGTAAGTTGAGGTAAGTATTTTTTTATTTTTTTTTAAGTGGCATAGGGGGGCCTCACTTGGGGCCCCCTACATGCCACTGTGCCCAATTGCCATGCCCAGGGGACAGAAGTTCCCTGGGCATGGCCATTGGGCAGGGGGGCATGACTCCTGTCTTTGCTAAGACAGAAGTAATTTCAGTGGGGGTTGTGCATCAAAAAATGGCGCAAGTCCGGTTAGAGCCATGATTTTTTACTCTAACCTGACTTGCACCATTTTGTGACGCACAACCCCCTTTTTTCCCTACGCCGGCTAACGTCAATCCATAAATAAGGCACCCGCCTGGTGTGTTGGAATGGCATTAGCCGGCGATAAAGTTTTTGACGCAACCAGCGCTGGCGCTGGTTTGTGTCAAAAAGTATAAATATGGGCCCAAGTGTGTACACCAAGTGTTCTTAAGTCTTTAAGCTGTATCATCAAATTAGTAGTGTCAGCAAACACATTGACACAGCACTGCACACATGATGGCTGCAGCTTCATATACAACAACTTTCTGGGTTTGGCTGTATTTCACTCAACTAGGTCTCCAAGTGATCAGAGGCACATGTTGCATCTACAATGTGTTGGCTACACTGCTGGTAAGATGTCATTTACAGTCCATCATCTAAAGTGCAAATGATCTGCACATCTCATGAGCTGCTTGAGTATAATCTAGGTGAGCTCTGCAATTGTCTTGTCAAATACTCCAATACCATGGTAACATGCCACAAAAGGTTAACCTACAACTTATGAATGTCCAATGTCTCTGCCTACGGTAACACAAAACCTTTGGAGGTACATGTCACACTTCAACAAGTAACAATGTAACTTCCTTCATCAACAAGTCAAGCTGCCACTGGGCACAATGAGACCACCCAACAGACTTACACTACCCCCCTGGATGAAGCCCTCAGTGATGACAACACTCCTGGAGTTGTGCACGTAGAGGAGGGTCATGGCCCATCTGGACAACCTGATCAGATGGCAAAAGTGAGTCTCTCTGTGGCCACAAAGTCACCTCCCAGCCCTGTTTTAGAAACATCCAACAATGCAGCCCCCAACATGCGTACCTTGCACAGTTCTCACCATCTTGTACCCCCCAATCCTGGATTCTGAGGTACAACTTGACACTCGTGACACTGAGGGTCCAGGACCCAGTTGGAGAGGTCACCCTGTACCAAGGGCACAATCTTGTGGGGGTAGGGTGCGTGGAAGGGATGCTGTGGGCCAGCATAATGAGGCTACGGTCTGCCAGGACACCATCAGGCTCATTTTGGGGGTCTATCAGGAGACCCAAGGCATGATGGGCCAGGTGTTGACTGAACTCCGGGACATTAAGCAGGTGGGGATGGTCATGATGAACAAAACGGATGCCCACAACATGGGTACCCTAACAGGGCAATGCAGGGCTTTCCTCCCACCATCTACCCCTTTCTGTGTGACAACTATATCACAGCCAAGTACATCTGTGGCACCCATAAGAAGGAAGGCTCTGCCAGAGGAACAACTAGCCTCAGACACCCCTGTCTCTGCAGGAGCTGATCCCCCTCACAAATGGGGCCATCCAGCAAAGAATCCAGGAGGTGTGGATGCCAAGACACCCTCCACTGCCAGCAAGTGACCTCTTCCGTAATGTCCTCCTTTGTGTGCCACACACTCACTCTGTTGACTGACCCTGAACCACTTTTCATTTCCAATGGGAGGAGTACTCTGAACTTTGGACTTCCAATGGTGTGGCATCTACTCCAATGATTTCGTCCACCATTACTGACCCCTTCACTTCACTTTTATTTTCATCCATGCAATTCTTTTTATTTTATGTCTGTGCACTGTCACCAACTCATTGTCTGCTATCTTTAATTTCACATTTACCTATGTAGATATGCAAGACCATGTGAACCATACGATGCAGCTGCAAGCTACTTGTGTAGGCATAGATATCTAGCATGTGAAGTGTCAACCTCAGGATTACAACCATTACACACCAATACATAGGTACAAGTGTATTGTTGCAGAAGAGATCTTGTTACATTGTTCAGCACACAGGCTGCCAAGATGTCAGTAACTATGAAAGTGAGACATGGCCATGGCAGACTGTGTAGACCCCACAAAATATAATGGTACAGACAGTCAGAACATTGTAGTAATAGACATATCAGTCAGTATTATGTTACATAGGTAAAAAGTGGATATGGTTGATGTCATCATCTGGAGCCAGATCACCTGGCTCTCAAAAGGAATCACACCTCATGGGATGCAACAACTAGACAGGTGGCAGTACACTTGATCACAGGTTCATTACAGTACAGTGCTTATGGAATTGGTGGTATGACATAATTAATTATCAGTGATGTGCCATAGGTACTTTGGCCAACAATGATAAAACACATCAACACCTACACATAGGTCATACCAAAATACTGTTCAGCCAATGTGAAGGTGGACTAACATGAAAGTGTCCTACCACAACATTTTCGCTCACCACATAATGGCACTCATGATGTATTATGGCCACCACACAACAATGAACAAGTCCAGGTGAGTCTTCTGCAATTCCATCCTATCACTGTGCTAGCTGTCTTGACACAGGTCATCTACACCCAATTTTTGTGATGCACATTTCAAGGGAAAATCCACGTCTGCTTCATATGTCCCAACAGCATGATGTACATGCCAATGTCACAACTCTGATATGCCCAAAAGAAGATCTCATGGTGAAGGTACCTGAACAAAGAACAAATCAAGGAGTAGAGTTATGAAAGCATACACATGACACATGTCACATAGCATAAGTCTGGACAACAAAGTCATTCAGAAAAATCTGACACAAACAAAGCAACAGCATTAAAATTTGATTGTGTCAAAAGCTTGCTCATCAAACATCCTTTTGCATATTTTCCATAAGCATGAGCTCCATAGCTATTACTAAAAAGATACTGTACACATTATCACATCTACAGTTCATTGTACAGTGAAATTCATGACATCTCCTGAAATACTTCTATTCATTAGAAGGAGCATGTCGATGAGATCTTTTCGCAAGTCAGCTCATTCCTCTTCACCACTATTATCTTCATTTGGCATTCTAGGATTCTCACCCAGTGGCACTCCAGGCTCCCCCTCCTCTGGGATGTAAGGGATATTCCTCCGCAGGGCGATGCTACGGAGCATGCAGTATGCCACAGTAAACTGACACACTTTCCCAGATGAGTAGAGGAGGGCTCCACCAGTCCTGTCCAGACAGCAAAATCTGGCCTTCAGGAGCCCAACAGCCTGCTCCACTACCAGCTGTGTTCTTCCGTAGGCCTCACTGAAGCAGACTTTCCCTGATGTAGTTGGATTCCTTATTGGCTTCAATAGCCAAGGACGGTTTGGATATGCTGAGTCTCCCTTTTAGGAATGAGACATAAGTGCAACATTGAGTCGCTCACTTCATGATTGTAGCACCTGACATTGCTCACACAAAATCAGGACAGATGTGACTATCCAACCAGCCAGGCCGTCTCTGGTTTCAGTTGTGACATTAGCTGGGGTATGGTGCTGTTCCACAATACAAAGGATTCATGGGCTGAACCAAGGAACTGGGCACAGACGTTTGGGATGTAGAGAACTGACAGGCAGACAACTTGCACACTGACAGAATGGAAGTATTTCCTGTTTCGATTGACTTGTTCACTGGTCTGTGGTGGAAACATGTGTGCTATCAATGGCTCCTACCACACATGGGAGGCAAGCAAAACCATAAAAGTCATCCTTCACATTGGCTAAATCCTCACATTTGGGGTACCTGATATAGTTGTCAATGTGTTT
Organism: Pleurodeles waltl; assembly: GCF_031143425.1. Classification (NCBI taxonomy): domain Eukaryota; kingdom Metazoa; phylum Chordata; class Amphibia; order Caudata; family Salamandridae; genus Pleurodeles; species Pleurodeles waltl. The sequence continues at coordinate 898,756,918 of NC_090444.1, read as the reverse complement.
CTTCATTGCTGATAGGACGTCTCTTAACACAAGACTGAACATAGGTTGGTACATACCACCAGATATGGCCACTGTATATTGGAAGTACCCTATGGCCAGAAAGTGCAATACTGCCATGGGTTGAAAAATGGGTGGTATGAAGGTTGGATTACTGTTTTCAGGCATCAGATCTGGCTCCAACCGACGACATAAATCCACAATTGTTTGCCTATTCAGATAGTACTGTTTTATGATGTGAGGTTATTCCATGGTTTGGAGGTCTGGCAATGGATGGTACACTGGAAGTGTTCACCTCCTCCCTCTCCCAGGGTACCTATGTGTGAAAATACATGAGTTGGAGCATTAGTTACTGTGTTCACAATAGCATCCAGGATGTTTAGCAACAAAATCATGTGACAAAGCATTTCTGACTGTAAATACATTACACCCGGTACACATCGTAGCTATCAACTACACAAGGTTCAAATGAACCCCCATGGTTGCCAACACATGTGTCCACAACATGGATTTAGGCAACACCCAACTATCTGCTCCTCAAATGCCCCTCGAAATTGCACAGTCTGTTCCACCTGCCAAAAATACCATCAGCAGCAGTGAGCAGTGCACCGCTGCCATATGTTACCTGTGCCCAGTAACACTCTACACTGGTGATTATGTAGTAGAACCTACACAATAAGTATGCTTTAAGACGTTTGAGATGATTCAAACAATTTAATAGGGCCCAATACTGTATCTCCAACCACCAAAATTGCGGATGCCTGACCTACTTCACTGGACATGAGGAACGGGCTGCAGCCGCCGCCAGAAGTAGTCTGTGCGAAGGGCAGTTTCAACCGTGGCAGGGACAACCATAGGCTAACATTGCTGCCTGTGGCAGTGGCAGGCCAATGGCAGTTCCTGTTGGTGGTGATGACTGTGTACGTGGCATACGTGTACACCGCATTTTGCTAACTCACTCACTTGACTCCTGACACTGCTGCCATTAACACCTTCACCCCTTCAGTTGCTGTGTGCCACCTCTGGGAGCAATCATGTCATGACCAGCAGGTGAAAGGAGCACCTGCCTTCTCTCCAGAGAAGCCAGAGAATCTGGTAGGCGAGGTCCTTTTCCTGTATGGTCAGCTCTATGGCTCACCAGAGGAGCAGGTAAGAACCTCTAAGGCATGTTTGACTCTGTTCAACACCATCCTTTCCCTCCACCCAGGCTATAATGTGACCGTGCGCCAGTTAGACTTCTTGTGTGCCTGTTGTCACATTTTGTGTGACATAAGTGGGATGTACATGGTGCAGGAAGTGGAGGAAAGTACTCTATGTATTGTACATTCTCATTGGGTTGTGTGATGTGTTTTGAGACCTAGATCATCCAGGTGTTGCATTCAGATATCTAGGCAAGGAGACTTTACAGCCATACAATGACACATCAATGAACATGATGTTTGTAAATGTCAAGTAACATGTATGTGCATGACAGCATGAGCTGTGCATGCATACTGTTTGAGTCATTTGAGGATCTTGTAAGCAATGTTCACAGTGCCACATATCATACAGCCAACATCTGGCCTTGCCAACCTGTTACATGAGAGGCAAATAATGACTCACTGTGCCCTTCAGAATGCCACACAATCCACAAGTCACATTGATGATGGGCACATGATGTACTGTCATGCATGGAAGTGATGAAAATGCGAGTGTTGTGTAGATTCTGCATGCTCAGCCTTCATATACCAGGGCCTATCACATATTACTCCCAGTATGGGACACAGTCCAGGCTGGGGTAGAGTTATTGTGGCTCTGCAACTGTGGCACTGTGCTCACTCACTGTATACCTGCAGATACTGACATGTGGCCAATCTGAGGCTCACGTGACAAGACTTGGCCTGAATGCTTTAGTGCATTGACTAGATTAGGAATGGGTACTGATATAAATCTCTGAACTAGTACATATGTGCATTTTGCATCATTGTCAATGTGTGTAATTGACTTATGAGAGGTCCCTTACTCCCACAGCTCTGTGGTCACCTTTCCATAAATCATATTTGTCAAGTACAGGTGTATTGCACAAGTGAAAAACGTACAGTGCAGAATGGTTGAAGATTCCAGGTAGGTCCTGACAGCTCTTTGACCTGTTCACAGGCCAAGGCGCTCCCCTGCCACCCCAGCGCACCCTGCTGGTGCCCTGACTGCCGGCTCCCGTGAGTTCGAGGCCCTCCTCCACCCGCAGGCTCCTGCCTGCACCTCATCCCTGGTGGCCCAGTGGTGGGCAGTAAGTATCGTTCTGTCTGCTGTTGCCCTGTTCTGTTCTGTATTTTCCTTACTGTTGTGTGCTCTGTGTACTTTGACACCTCTCTCTCTGTGCCGCCTTTCTTTCCATATCTCTCCTCTCCTCTCACCCCTCTGTGTTATCTCAGACTGCTTTTTCCCCGTGCTTTCAACTCTTCCGCTCCCTTTCTCTTAGGCTGTCTTGCGCTCCGTTATTTCAGTCTGTTTTTTCGCCAGGTTTTTAACTTTTCTGTTCCCTCTCTCCTAGGCTCCGTTTTTTGCCGCCGTTCCTGACCCCGATCGCCGCTTCTCGCCCCCCTCGCCCCCATTCGCACTCTCCCACCCGCCTCCCAGCTGCTCCTCCCTCCCTCCCCCCCTTCTTAATGCCGGTCGCTGCGCGACAAGGGTGCGATCTTTGACCTGTTCACAGGCCAAGACGCTCCCCCGCCGCCCCAGCGCACCCTGCTGGTGCCCTGACTGCCGCTGCTGCTGCCCGTGGGTTCGAGGCCCTCCTCCACCCGCAGGCTCCCGCCTGCGCCTCATCCCTGGTGGCCCAGTGGTGCGCAGTAAGTATTGTTCTGTCTGCTGTTGCCCTGTTCTGTATTTTCCTTACTGTTGTGTGCTCTGTGTACTTTGACACCTCCCTCTCTGTGCCGCCTTTCTTTCCGTATCTCTCCTCTCCTCTCACCCCTCTGTGTTATCTCAGTCTGCTTTTTCCCCGTGCTTTCAACTCTTCCGCTCCCTCTCTCTTAGTCTCTCTTGCGCTCTGTTATTTCAGTCTTTTTTTTCACCAGGTTTTTAACTTTTCTGTTCCCTCTCTCCTAGGCTCTGTTTTTTGCCGCCGTTCCTGACCCCGATCGCCACTTCTCCCCCGCTTCGCGCAGTCCCGCCCCCTCCTCCCCATTCGCACTCTCCCACCCGCCTCCCAGCTGCTCCTCCCTCCCTCCACCCCTTGTTAATGCCGGTCCCTGCGCAACCGTGCAGCGGGCGCGCCGTAGGCGAGCCAGAGGCAAGCCCGTCTGCTCCCGTCTGCACCTGGACCGCACCCAGCGCCAGAACCCCTGGTCCCCGAGCACCCCACCGCACCACACCCAGCCTCAGCTACGACGCCAACTCCCTCCACGCACTCAACAGCGGCCGAGATCAGCACTGCAATCAAGCCGCCCCGAAGCACACCCACGGACCCTTCGCCTGCCACAACTGCCACTTCACCTGCGACCAAACCTCCAAACCAACTACCGCCAGACCCAACCACCTCCGCTGCATACTCCTCAACACACGCTCCGCACGCAAACACGCCATCGAACTCTGGGACCTGCTCGACAGCAGCGCCCCCGACGTAGCCTTCTTGACCGAGACATGGTGGAACGACTCATCCGCGCCAGACATCGCCATCGCCATCCCGGAAGGATACAAGATCACCCGCAGGGACCGCACCAAAGGCTACGGAGGAGGACTCGCCATCATCCACAAGTCCACCCTCAAGATCACCACCCATACAGACGACCACTTCAACGCCGCCGAGCTCCTACACTTCCGGATCCACACCGACCCCAACACCACCCTCAGAGGAACGCTCGTCTACAGACCCCCCGGACCATGGGCCCAGTTCTGCGACGCAATCGCCGACCTCGCAAGCACCCACGCACTCGCCTCAATGGACTACATCATCCTCGGGGACCGCAACCTCCACCTCGAGAACAACAACGACACCAACTCTACCACGCTGATCAGCAACCTTGCGAACCTCGGCCTCAGACAACTCGTCACCTCACCAACCCACGCCGCCGGCCACACATTAGACGCCATCTTCTCCACCAGCGACCACATCACCTTCAACCACACCACCGAACCCTACTGGACCGACCACCGCTGCATCCACTTCACCTACAAAAAAAACACCACACACCGCCACAACCACCAGCTCCCCCGCCGCAGTTGGGGCAAAGTCACCGGAGAACAGTTTCACACCACCCTCTCGCAGGACCCGCGAGCGAGGCCACCGATCCCGACGCCACAGCCTACAACCTCAGACAGTGGATCAACAACTGCGCCAACATCCTCGCCCCGCTGAAGAAGCCCCCCAGCAACCACACCAGCAAGAAAGCCTCCTGGTTCACCGACGAACTCCTGGCCTCCAAACGCGCCTGCAGGAAACTGGAAAAGAAATGGCTCCAAGAACGCACACCGGACAACCACGCAACCCTCAAGGACGCCACCCGCCAACACCACCACCTCATCAGGACCACCAAGAGAACCTCCTTCAAAGACCGCCTAGACAACAACGCACACAACAGCAAAGAGCTCTTCCGCATCTTTAATAAACTGTCCGCCCCCAGCGCCAACGTCAACGACATCCCGCCCTCTCAGGAACTCTGCGACTCCCTCGCCGCAGTCTTCCACAGCAAGATCGCCGACATCCACAGCAGTTTCAACACCCCGACCACGCCCACCACCATCACCACACCGAACCCAAGCACCACCAACCTCATCACCGCCTGGACCAACGTCAACGACAACGAAACGCGCAAGGCCATGAACTCCATCCACTCCGGATCACCGACCGACCGCTGCCCCCACCACATCTTCAACAAAGCCGACTCCATCATCGCGCCCCAGCTCCGCAAGATCATCAACATCTCCTTCGAAACGTGCACTTTCCCAGAAAGCTGGAAGCACTCAGAGATCAACGCCCTCCTCAAAAAACCCAAAGCCGACCCCAAGGACCTTAAGAACTTTCACCCCATCTCCCTCCTCCCCTACCCAGCGAAAGTCACAGAAAAGATCGTCAACCTTCAACTGACACGCCACATCGAAGACGGCGACATCCTCGACCCATCGCAAACCGGATTCAGACGTAACCACAGCACCGAGACCGCCCTCATCGCCGCCACGGACGACATCAGACGCCAACTCGACCATGGCGAAACCTCGGCCCTCATCCTCCTGGACCTCTCAGCGGCCTTTGACACGGTCTGCCACCGCACCCTACTGACACGCCTCCAAGAAGCCGGTATCCAGGATAAAGCCCTAGCCTGGACCGCATCTTTCCTCTCTGGTAGAACCCAGACCGTCCGCCTCCCACCTTTTCGCTCAGAAGCCAACAACGTCATCTGCGGCATCCCCCAGGGCTCCTCCCTGAGCCCGACGCTGTTCAACATCTACATGGCTCCCCTCGCACAAGTGGCCCGCCGTCACGACCTCAACATCATCTCCTACGCCGACGACACCCAGCTCATCCTCTCCCTCACCAACGACCCCGCCACCGCCAAAGCCAACCTCCACGAAGGTATGAAAGCAGTCGCCGACTGGATGTGGAACAGCTGCCTGAAACGGATCACTGATAAGACGGAAATCCTCATCCTCGGAACATCCCCCTCCACCTGGGACGACTCATGGTGGCCCACCACCCTTGGAACGGCACCGACACCCACCGACCACGCTCGCAACCTGGAGTTCATCCTCGACTCCTCTCTCTCCATGGACAGACAAGTCAACGCCGTCACCTCCTCATGCTACAACACCCTCCGCACCCTCCGCAGGATCTACAAGTGGATCCCGACCGACACCAGGAAGACAGTGACCCACGCCCTCGTCAGCAGCAGATTGGACTACAGCAACGCACTCTATGCAGGAATCCCAGCAAAGCACCTCCGACGACTACAACGCATCCAAAACGCCTCCGCCCGACTCATCACCAGCGCCCCTCGCCACAGCCACATCACCCCACTCCTCAAAGAGCTCCACTGGCTTCCCGTCAACAAGAGGGTCACCTTTAAGCTCCTCACCCACGCACACAAGGCACTCCACAACGCCGGCCCTACCTACCTGAACAGCAGACTCAACTTCTACACTCCGACCCGCCAGCTACGCTCCGCAAGCCTCGCCCTCGCCACCGTCCCCCGCATCCAACGAACCACCTACTGCGGCAGATCCTTCTCCTACCTCGCCGCCAAGACCTGGAACACGCTCCCTACCTACCTACGACAGACCCAAGACCTACTCGCCTTCAGAAGACTCCTCAAGACCTGGCTCTTCGAGCAGTAGCAGTCACACCCCCCCCCCTTAGCGCCTTGGAACCCTAACGGGTAAGTAGCACGCTCTATAAATGTATGTGATTGATTGATTGACTGACATGTGACTCAGTAGCTTGATTCTATGCCAAAAATTGCACCAAACCTTACTATGTATGTTGGATGCTATCTCTGTAGGTTTGTCATATATGGTCAAAAGTGTGTTCTGTGGTACAAGTACACCCCACAAATCCACCATTAAGAGGCATGAGTCTACATTGGCTAGGCTACATGTCCACACATACACAGGGAACAGACTTTCCGTGACCCCCAAAGCAGTCTTTTCATTGTCACTCACATCTTAGGGTGATGTCTGTACTGTGGCAGTTGCATGGAGGGACTGTATGCAGTGAGTCAATGTGCCTGTCCAGTTATGTCCAAGGAGTTTACCCTTCAGAAGTTCACAATGGTGTGTTGTGTTTCATTGTGGCTCACATCACAGTACATGTTGCTTGAGCCTGGGAAAAACTGACATCCGTAGGCTTGCTTAGTCAGTGTAGGCCATGAGCAGGGTAGTGGTTAGTCTGCAGATGTATCCAAAAATGTGTAGTCATGCCCCTGTACTTATCAACATGTGTGCTTTACACTTGTGGTGTGCTGGCATGTAAACATTTGTGCTTGGTGTTTCTGACATGTGTGACACATCCATTTGAAGAAAAACTTTTGTTCGTAATCTTTTGATTAGTCTCTTTCATCCATACAGGTCAACGCCAATCAGAAGAAGGTGATTTGGAGAGCCATAGCCTGGAAAGTGCAGACCCTGAGGGTTCATAGCTGGTGTAGCACCTAAAGTTGGAAGAGATGGGAGGACCTGAGACCCTGGGGTTGGAAGATCACTGAGGTCCAGCTTGGGCTGTCCTCCCAGAGTGGGCAGGGTGCATGTCAGAGCCTGAATTCCCCCAATGGCCCATATTCTGATGGTAGTCTACCTAGAGCTTGATGGGCATTTGAAGGGAACACAACAGCAACAAGAGGGTGAGTCCAGGGCACATTACTACCTATAACATTGCCAAGATGATATGTTAGGTTCTGCCACCTCCCCCGGAAGAATAGGGATGTGCAATGTGTGACACACAAGACGAGTAACTGTTTGTGTAGGTATGGAAGTTGGTGCATGCTGATGTGCCTTGCCTATTAGGCCAGTGACTTAGGACATAACAGAGTACAGTCCACAACCAATTTACTCTCCAGGGGCAACAGATGGCTGATTACAGTGATCAATCAGTTCGTGCTGTTTCTTGTTGTGGGTGTAATTTGTAAAGAACCGTCCACTATTTTTCAGTGTGACAGCCCAAACAACATGAAATAATAGATCACTGTCTTCAGCCTTGTGTCTGCTCAAGTAAGTATTTTGGCATCTATCCCACACATGACACTTGTCTTTGGTGTATCACGAGTGCTGGTGCCTCACTAATGTCTGTCATGTGAAGGTGGCCATCATACAGGTAACAGAGTATGCATTGCTCTTTTGGTACAGTCACAGAGCAATACTTTCCCTTGGTAAGTGGTGAATGTCCATTGACAAAATTTTGGTGACATCACCGTTGCCATAATTTCTTGTGCCTACATGTTAGCATGTATTCCTTTCACTTTTGCCAAATCATTTTCATTGTTGTTTCATGCATGATCTACCTGTCTTAATGAGATGATTGAATTTCCTCACATATGTGTGCATGCCAACATGTGTTTGGAATTGGACATATGTGATCGGGCAACAGTTCATGTGGTGCTACAGACAAAAGTGTGTCAGCATTGATTGGTGGTTCACACACACCCTTGTGGAAAGTGGCTAAAAAATCAATTTTAAATTTCCTCAGGCCTGAACTCACCCTGTGATACTGGAGTGGATCCTATTTAGTTTTTATTGGGCATCATGAGTTCACTTAGCCTTCTGGCTTGCAGGCCTATGCCCCTGTAACTTAGTGACTTTTAACCTACTTAGCCTGATCTGTTTTAGCACATTTATTTAATTATTTCTTCCAAGGTGGCTTCTATGTTTATAGTTAGGAAGATATTTTGATTTCAGGTTATCAGTGCCACTCTGTGAAGGTGTCACTATCAGGGTCAAAGACAAGTGATATACGTAGGTATTCACGTCATGTATTTTCCCACTTACGTGTGACAGTAACATAATGTACTTTTGGAGGGAATTGTTTATATAATTGCCGCCCCAAGCATGCCTTCTTATCTATTGTTTGGGAACATACCTGTGTCTGGGATCCTACAAGATCAGTATAAACACATCTCTCACAGACAAAGTTATCAGAGGGGTTCCTACCAGATGCCATCGACACTATTTATGCTACATGTTGCCTTTTGCAGATCCAATCTTCATGTCCCCATGGAGTCTGATCACGAGACCTCCAAGGTAACAAGGGTTGGGGGGCGCTTCTCATTGACACAGTACTGGAAGGTTAGGTTTATCTCACCTAGCTCTCTTCAGGTTAGAGATTAGGTTCATCATGTTAGGACATTAGGGCCTATTTTACATCTCATGTTATTGCAAAATGGGCGGGTGTTTCTATTTACGGCTCTCATTTTTACAATCCTGCTTCTTGCATTGTTCATTATCCTAATCAATGCAGCTCATGCATTTTTCAGTAATTTGCAGTCTTGTTAATAAAACCTATTGAAACCTTCACTGCATCTCTTACATTGCCTGTGTGTGACTGACATTTGTTGCTCATGTGAGAAAAGGGTAATCTCCGTTTAACCACAACTCCCCTGAGATGTCGCACTCTAGAGTCCATGTGTAAAGGCTTCCAGAAATCACCTTTCCCTGTTTGGGTTTGTGGTGAGGTACTGCTAGTGAGCCGGGAGGGTTGGGCTGACAGTTGCGACTTGTTGTAGGACTGGCTTAGTCACTTACAAACAAAAGTGCTGTCATCCCTAACCCAGCAGTGTTGCACAGAGCAAGAGTCCAACTACAACAGTTCTCAATGATGAACAAGTCTGAAAAATGTATGCAAAAGGTTGGATAACCTTTACTAAATTAACCCTGATAGATAGCTTGTAATGCAAGGGTTGCTTAAAAGAGAAACCTTACGTGACATGCATTGCTTCATTCGCCAAGCAGCAGACAAATATCTGGATGTACAGATAAGTCTGAGGTTAGGTTATGAAGAAAGTGGTTTGGTGATGCCTTGGACAGTCCCAACCATCTGAGTAATGTGAAGCTCACGCTTGTGGTCATCTTGTATCACACTGCCATCATGAAATGTTGTTTTACTGTGATGGGTAAATGCCTAATGTATGTGTTCCACCATGCATCTCCTGATCAACATCACACCATGTACTTGATGAAGAAATTAAATTTCTGTTGTTCAGATTGGATGATGTGTTTTGTGGTTTTCATGCATAAAAAATTGTATTGGAGTTCGCAATTAGGGCTCTTGAACTCAGCTCTGCAAATCGCAGTCCCTGTATCACGTTAAAATAAATTTTTCATTTATCTTTCCTGATGAGTTCCTGCCTCAGATTTTCTGAACATTCTACACCCTCACCCGTCATTGCATGTACTCTGGCATGCACAACTGCAGTAGCAATGAAGGACAAGACAGGTAGGACTAAAGTTTTTACCCACAATGTGCATTTGATGCCATTGATGTAGAATCATGTAGCAAAGTGCTTTGCACATGTGAAATGGGGAAGGTTCATTACCTATGTGTTGATATGCATCCTGAAGTGACTTACAGTTTTGTGGGAATCATGTGGGGTTGTGTACAACCATTCATCCAAATGAATCTGCAGGGCTCATTTACAAGCTCTCTGAGCCACCGTAGCGGAATTATTTTTTGGGTACGGTGGCGCAAAACAGTCCCCCCACCCTGCACCGTATTTACAAGCTGGCACAATGTCACCATTGCGCCAGTTTGTAAACCCTTGCACCACATTATACCTGCACCAGGTACAATGTATGCAAAGGAGGCATTTCCCCACAGGAAGGCCCAAAGAAATGGCACTGTGAAAACTAGAAGGGCAGGCATTAAACTGATGTTATCCTCTTTTCAATGGGCCTCCGCCAGCTTTGCTGGACTAGCATCAACATTTTCGATGCTAGTCCAGCACAGCGCCACAACTGTGTCAAAAATGTTGATGCTGTTGTGCTAATGAGTGCCATGGTGCTGTATATTACAAATACAGCCCTACCATGGTGTTGTTAGTGGGTCGCAGGGAGATGTTTGGAAACTGGCACATCAGAGCCGATGCATCAGTTCCTTATAAATGAGGCCCCCTGTGTTTTCATGACAAGAAGAGATAGTGATATGGCTTCCCATTGGGCAACAAGTTAAGTGCCTACTACAAGTACTTGAGAAAACCTTGCCCTCTACAACATTCAAAGGACTATTGATTCCTACTGATGCAATCAGAGTATGGTATTGTCAGGAGTACCAATCAAAAGAGGTGTTATCCCTGGGCTAGCTGATTAATTTTGTGGTATAGATTTTATAGACATATCTCCCTGACATTTTTCCCCACTTGTCTCCAGTGTACATTTCCATGGAAGATGTGCTATCTATCTGAGCAACATTAGTACTACATCCATGAGTCCATTTAGACAATGTACACATAGTGAAGTGACCATTACTGATTTGTTTCCAGTGTGACATAGGTGTTTCCATGTTACCTTCTTGGGGCTATTGTACTTCTGTCAGAAACATGGCAGGCCCATTTGGCCATCATTTCGTCATGATGTGGCATTGGGTACATGAAGATTAGCTGGATGCATGACCTTGTGTGGGATCTTTGTAAATGAACTTGGCATTGCCCTAATATTATATGACAACAGATACTGAGGAATGCTACATGACGGAAACCATTGAAAGTGATAAGGTCTTATGCTTGTTCAGTGGGTACTGTGATTGCACAATTTCACCCATGCAATTGGAGTTGTCTGTGCTTCAGAACTTCCTGTGGGCAACTGTTGACAGATCATGTAGCATGCATGCATGTGGAATGGCATTTGTTGGAGCCACTTTTTACTTTAACTTGTGGCTGGGGGCTACTATACATCATGGTAATGTTTGCTAAGCACAGCTGTTGTTCAAGTGTGATCAGGAATATATAGTGACCCCATTTGACTTTCTAAATGCAGTATTACCCCAGGCAAGCGGAGGAGACAGGGCAGAACCAAATGGGGGTGCAGCTGGCCACAATATCTCCAGTCATGACATGACCGAAACGGAGGGACCCGGTATCCCCGAGGGTGAGGGGCATGCCACGGAGGACACAGGATCAACCTCATCCTCTTCTGATTCTTCCTCCAGTGGCCACTCTCTAGTGGTGGCAGACCAATCAGGACTGCTCCTGTTCCATCCTTGTCCGCCACCCCCAGTTCCATCTCCACTCTCCTGGTTGCTCCCACCCAGTTGGCCATGCCCGATCAACCAAGAGGGTGGGCATCTCCTTTGCCCCAGGCACCTCACTCACTGCCCCCTTTACCCCTGGTGCCCTGAGGAGGCTATTGGCCTCCTGAGGATTACCTCTGCGGGTCAGACTGCCATTCTGAATGCCATCCAGATACAGTGCAGTCAGCTCCAGCAGATGGTTGTTTACCTAGAAGGCATTCATATTGCCATGTCTGGCGTACAGAGAACTTTTCAGGCTCCGGCCTCCTCACTGACAGCAGCCATCCACCCCTCACAATCCTCCCCCACCACCTACCTCTGCCCAATACAAATTCCCTATTCCCCTACCTGTCCCAAGCACACAGAATCACCCACCCCCACCTCAGCACACACAAGCAGCACATATGAACACAAGCACCGCAAGACACACTGGTACGTAAGCACTCAACAGTCACTTACACAGACCACAACAACCACTATTCCCACAGACACCACCACCACTGACACACATACTGCAACCATCATAACCATAAACACCACCACAACACCTGGTGAAACATCCACCACAACCACCATACCTCCAGATACCCCCGCAACACCCACAGACACGCAAACACCAAACACGTACCCCCAGACACCACCCCAACACCCAGAGATACAACCACCCCTCCCACATCATCCAACACCTCCACCTCTCAGCCCCCCAAGAAACACAAATGCCCACACTCACACATGCAATAGACACCACTAAACCCAAGGAAACCTCAGACATGCATACACTAGCAGCTTCAACACCCACAGGCAAGAGAACCACCCCCTCTATCTCCCAAACCCCAATCCCTTCTTCAGATGTTTTCCCCAAGAAAGTTTCTTTTTTGCACTTGACCTTTCCCCTGTGACCTCCACCCCCCAACCCAAGAGATACTCACCCACATCCCGACCCATCCCTTCCACATCAAAGTCCTCCCATATCACACCTGCCCCTGTACAAGCACCCATACACCTCCCACCTCAAAGATGCCCACCCCTCCTAAGGAGGAGACAACCCCTCCTAAGAAAAAGCTCATCTCTCCTAAACCCACTCGTCCCAAATCTGACCCCACCCCACTCCACTCAATAATGGTCCTTGAGGTGCCTGCATGCCCACTTGATGCCCTTTCCTGTGGAGGTTCTCTAGCAGTGATCGGAGTCAGGCTGGAGCACAATACTGAACAAGGACTGACATATGGACTGGCCAATGGTCTTTGCTCTTCATTTTTTCCATTCAATAAACCTAAATTGTTGCTTTGCAGGTACACATTTGTCCTGCCATTACTTTTCTACTTTTTTGTTGTTCCTGAGTGATTTGTGCTGCATGCCTACAGTTGTGTGTGTTTCACCCTAATTGCTGAGGCATTTGCTGTGATTGTCAAGATCTAACTTTGTGGGCAGTGCTCGTATCACCCAGGACAAGGGAAGATGTTCACTATATGGATATGTGGGTGGTAATCCAATTGGGGCATCATTGCATTGTGTTTTGTTTTATATGATAAGCATTTAATCTTAGCTTTGCCAATGTCAGCATGTATTGTGTTAGATTAGTACCCCGATGTAGATTGGACATTCGTCTCATGTGTGCAAGCTAGAGTTTTGATTGTCCAAAATGGAGGGTGTTCAATTGTGCTACTTCCTTTACATTTGACTGACCATGTGTCAATTTTGATGTGTGTGTACCTTCCACCTAGTTCATCTAAATATGTGACCCATGCTGTTGTATTTGCTTCCTTGACTTGCACTTACACATTTGGCAAATAGGCATGTCACTTGGCTCTACTATTGGTTGTCCCTGAGATACATGAAGGGGCAGTTCCTGTGTAAATGCTGTTTAAGGGGTATGTGCAAAGTGAAATGTGTCCCAGGGAGGCATCCTTCCAGGAGTGCCCCTGATGCCCCCATTCCTATTGCGCAGGTAATGTTTACATTGTGAGCTTTGGATATTTGTCTCACAAAATATTGTGCATCCCTTTAACCTTCCATTTTGTTGTGATGTGGGTGATATGTGTGGGTCCATTACAGGGATGTTGCATGAAAGGTGTGTTTGTGTTAAATGACATATCCATACATATGTGTCTTTAATCTCACAACAGTCCATGGCATTGGAGCAATGGGAGTGTGTTGGTTTAATTATTTGTAATGTTGATGTGGTATTGGTGTTGTGTGACACAATGTTCTGTACACTTCACTGTCCCTGAAATTGGCATGTGCAGACGTGTGTTTTTGTGGAGTGTGGTGCAGTGTCAGTGACCTGCCCAAAGCTGGCGTCATGTGGCTGTGAATGGGTCATTCGCTGTGAACGACTCTGACCGGGACACAATGGCAAGTGCACTTGGTACACGTAGCGTAACCCACATACCAGGTGGATGGTGATGCCTCAATCTGTTGTTGAGTTTCGAAACACGGGTTGGTGTGTGGTCTTACTGTCAGTTGCGTTTACTGCGCCATGGATTTTGGGCTCCATTTATGAGTAGCAGCAGGACATGTGTGATCGGCTCCATGGCAGCACAGGATTTGAGGACACCTGGGTTGGCTGTCAGCACGACTCAATACACAGATGCCAATCTAGGTTCCATATACAGTATACTGGTGCAACGGCTACCATTGTAATCTAAACAAAGAGGCAAAAAAAATAATGATGGCACAAATAATGAATTTTAAGCCATTATAAGTGAACAACCAGTATATTGGTAACATGTTTTACATATATGTAATACATTGAAAACACATTACATTTCTGTAAGTGTTTAATTAAGTTTTTTTAAATATAAAATGTCTTCTACTTTTGTTATTTCTAATTTAATAAAGTACATGTTCTGTCTTCATAGATGTTTAAATTATTTTAATATACTAAAGAAAACCCTACGAAATATTTTTTCGTTTAACTATATAGTTTTGGGGACAGACACATTAAATATTCTATATCCAAGGTCATTGAATGGAAATATATTTATAGTACTGTACATTTAATATGCTGAATGCAAGACCTGCAAACAAAGGGGTAATACAATAAATTTTGGAGGAGTGCTGATTTACTATTCTAACTTGAAGACATATAAATATTGGGTAGCAGAGTAAATGTGGGGAAGTTCATATGTACTGTTCTAACTCTAGGGGAAATGCAGATGTACTATTCTAATTTCAGATCCTAAAAAAACATTAGTTAACACGATACATCTAGAGGAGTGGAGATTTACTATTCCACCTAAGGCACACAAAAAGTAGGGGGGGATTGCATAATTGACAAAGAGCAGATTTACTATTCCGACTCCAAGACGCACAAATATTGGGGCAGGCAATAAATTAAGGGGAGTGCAGATTCACTGTTGAAACTCCAAAGCTTAAATACATTACGGTAACACAATAAATGCGGAGTAGTACAGATTTACTAATCTAAATTAAATGTCTAAAAACACCGGGTAATGCATCATCTTTGGGGGAGAGCAGATTTACTATTTTAACTCAAGTCTAACGCACAAATGGGTAATACAATACACTTAGGCGAGGACAGATTTGCTATTTGAACCTCAAGGCCTATAAACATTGGGGTATCAAGGAATATATGGAAAGCAGATTTACTACTGTTACTCCAAGCTGCACAAATGTTGGGGTAATACAGTAAATCAGGGGGAGTTCGGATTTACTATTCTGACTGTAAATCCTAAAAACATTGGGAAAAAAATAAATTAGGTGGACTGCAAATTTACTACTCTAACTCCAAGGCCTATATCACAAATTTCTTAACAAACCAAAATATGGTTAGAGCATATATACTATTTTAACTCAAAATTGCACAAAATTTGAGCTATGATTATGGACTAGAGGCAGTGCACACCTACCTATTTAACACCAAAACAGACAAAGATTGGGGTAGCAAATCATATTAGTGGTAAATAGATTTACTTTTCTACCTCAATAATGTTTCCACATTGGGGGTCAGAAAATAAGTTAAGGGGAGAGCAAATTTACTATTCTAAATCTAACATGTATAAATACGAGGGTAACAAAGCATAGCTGAGGGAAAGCCATATTTACTTTTCTGAATCCAAGGCCTACAAACATTGGGGTAGTTTTGTAGAATTGAGATTTTTTTACTCAAATTCTTCATGTTAATTGTTAAAAGAAGTTATTTAAACATATCTATTCTCTAATATCTGTATTTCTAAAACATGAATGTTTTTATTGTTACATTTGTTAAATAATGAATGTACATTATTTTACCCAATTAAAGAAATCTTTCCTTAAAAATATTTAATTAATATGTAAATATTAAAACATTATAAATATATCCTTTCAATTTAGCATTACAAAAAATAACAAAATATTTTTATATAAAAAACAATATTTTAATATTTTCTTACATTTAAAAAAAATAGTGAATTCCATAATATTTATAAAAATTGTATTTTTTTATCTATTTTAAATTAAATACACACTTTAAGGAGGTAACGTTTACATTTTTTTAACGGCTGCCCACCTGTGCCCTATAAAAACCACAACCACATTAAAAACATGTACTCAATATTTAAAAAAATACAATATTTAAAATTTACAAATAAACCACATACACATGTATCTCTATATATCATGAAAAAACACTATCTTTAAACTTACCCACTAAAAAGCTGATTGTACTATGGAATATCAAAGGCAGAATATTAACGTGACAGAATATCATGACAAGAATATTGAGGAACAAAATGTCAAAGAGGTGACTATGCTTGAATCCTTAGAGATGATCTCTTTATGAGTGGTATGCATCACTGTGATATGCTCCCACAAGGTCACCCTTTACCTCTGACCGTGATCCAGAAGTGACTTGACTGAAGCTTGTGATGGCTTTGCCACATAGCACCAATGTACATACTACTACGTCTTCAAATGACCTGTTCTAGTGTTGTGTGCCTCCACATCTTGATAGCACTGAGTCCTAGAACCTCAATGGGCCTGATTCATTGAGGACTTTTTATCTTCATTGTAGTGATTGGTGTGAAGGACGAGGAGAGGAAAAGAGGTCTCTTAATAAACTGTTTGTTTTGACAATAGAGTTAACATCTTTGAACTTCTAGAGACTAATACTGACACCTTTCAAGCCCTAAAAGAGAGTTTGATAACATACTTCTCACCATTGAATAACGTGCATTATGAACAAAACCTGTGACTTATTCAACATGCCTGAAAGCTCGCACCAAGGCTACCCAAAGAGATTGTAAATAGATCCATGAAGTGGGCCTGTATCTGCCCTAGGGATTCCCTACTCACAACAAGGAACAATGTAAAAAGAGGAGTGATGGAAAGCACCTTCTCATCAACAAGGTACAGAGGATCATCAAGGCCAATTGGCAACTCGCACTAGACACATGCGGAGGCACCCTTGTTTACATTCAAGAGAAATAAGAACATTAGGGCCTATGTAGTTAGAGTACACAAAGATCCCCCCAAGAATAATGACATAAGAGCTATGTAGGGGTCTCCCAGCGATGATAGATCACCATAGATGTGGGGATTGCACAGTATGTGAACTCACTACAAACACCAAAATTCTAGAAGGGCCTGATAGGATGAATACACTGCAAGCATTCTCTAACTGCAACACTTGAAATGTAATTTACATCCTCAGAGTCCCATGTAAAAAACTGTATATTAGGCAAACTACACACATGGCAGAGCAATGGATCGCCCAATACAGGAGCAGAATCATATGCAAAGCAACATTTTCAGGAACAGCATCACACTGAGGATTAAATATGTTGGCTGAACTGGTGTTATTGGACAGTCGCAAAGGCAATATCAAAGACATTCTGGACTCTGGACAGGCATGAGTGCAAATGGATGGACATGCTCAATAGTACCCAGGATGGGCTGAGCGATGTCAATGAACTGAGGCATCTCTCATTTTTGCTACAATAAAGTAGTAAGGGTCACTTGCAACACATCTGTATAACTCACAAACCATGTTGACTGTTTTAGTATTTTGAATCAACTTACTTTTGTTTTTCAAAATTGATTATTTTGCTTTGGTGTATGATGCACTGAACAAACAGGTTCTCTGTATGTTTAAAACATGTGGACTATCTAGGGGACTCTCAAATGATGGTTTGCCATTTGAATGAGGGAAATCACCCCTTTCATAAAAATGTTCTTTTTCCCCCCTGCCCCCAAAACATCCCCATTCCAACCCCCATCCTTTTCTTTCATGATAATTCAAGTAAGCATCCCATTTCTAACCAATCAGTGTTTTGATATAAGGATTTAAAAAGCCTGTGTTGAGGATTTGGCATGGGTATTCTTCACCCAAGATGGCGTCGGCGATTGTTGGTCTAGCGGGGAAGGGACACTCGCAAAGATAAGCCAGCAATGTCTGCTGGGGCTTCTTGTTTTTGCACGTGGCATCACTTGGCAGCAACTTCGGGTCGATTAAGTTCATCCTGCAGCAGTAAGAGAGTAACAGGGACTTGTGTTCAATGAACTGACCGTGGATTTCGTCGCATATTGTTGATGTTTTTAAATGTATGTCTTTGGGCAGGATTACTCAAATTAATATTGGAAGAATTTGACAGAATGGCCTCACTTCCGTACTAAGGCCCATATTTATACTTTTTTAGCGCCGCGTTTGTGCCACGTTTTGACTCAAAACGGCACAAACTTACAAAATGCAACTGTATTTTGCAAGTTTGTGCCGCTTTTGCGTAAAAAAATGATGCAACTGTGGCACTAAAAAAGGTATAAATACGGACCTAAGAGTGCACAGAGTAAAAGTAAGACGGCTCTGACGGGGCACTACTATTGTTGAAGGTATATGGACAGCCAGGCACGAGTCTGACTTTTATGTATTGGTTTTTACGCAGCACGGCACATCAAATGAGTTTAGTGTTGTTTGGACCATGAACTTATGAGGCAATGCAAATGTGATACGTTCACATACGCATATCTCACTGAGTGGGTATTATTTTGCGCTAACTGAAGAAACGCATATATCATGCCTGTTTATTGTGAACTGACAGAAGCATGATGCTGATTATCAATAAATTCTATGTCAGAAGAAGGATTTGTAACTGATTCTGAGCAAAGAGTCTATTTCCCTGAGGACTTTGACGCAGATGGTGGGTTTTTAGCTTCACCTATCAAAGCTATATTTCCGGCTCCTCTCCAGTACAGAGCGCTTCAGAGGCTCAGAATTTCTCATCTTGAAAAGGGTTTGTCTTACTCCGAGCAGATTCCCCTATAAGAGGAGGCGAGCAGATGATGTGGTGGCTTGTACACATGAATGCCTGGAACAGCAGAGCGATTTTCAGCAGTTTGTCCGCATGTCATTCTGGAGTCAGACATCAGCAGATGGGCATGAGGAGCCCGGTGTGGATCCATGGCCAAGGCGGGTCATTGGTCGGAGAATGAACTCAGTCTCCACATACATTTTGGAGTTACAAGCGTGCTCCTTTGCAATCAAGAGCCTTTCACCTCTAGGGACAGATTGTTGCATTCTGCTGTGGATGGACAACATCTCGGCTGTCGGATATGTCAACAAACTGTGTGGTACGAAGTCATGTTTACTACCCGAGATTGCCAAAGATTTTTAGCATTTCTGTCTTCAACACCGGATTTTGGTTATCACAGAATATCTTCAAGAAGAGAAGAACTCAGTGGCGATTGGAACTTCAGGTTTTTCAGGATTTCAGCAACTGGATGCTGCACCCTCCCGTTTTTCACTGGCTTGATCACTTGTGGGGTCCCTGCTCATTAGCCCTATTCTACTCCCATCTGAACCATCAATTACTCTGATTTTTCAGCTGGAGGCCAGATCTGGAGGCAACAGCAATGGATGCTTTCCTTTCAGATTGCTCCACCCACCTGTGGTATGCCTTTCCCCCTTTCACCCTGATTCCGAGAGTTCTGGCACAGGTATGTCGTCAGCGAGCAGAAATTAGTTTGGTAGCTCAACTCTGGAGAGCACAACCATGGTTCCCTGTAGCTCTGGAACTTTCTTGCATCCTTCCACATCTGATCCCGGTTCAGCACAATTTGATCCTGGATCCATTGGGGAATCATTACCAGCTGATATAGACGGGTCAGTTACAATAAGTGGCATGGAGGGTTTCAGGAGTTGTTGGCAAATGCCAGGTATTTATTCACACACTTCCTTCTACATTATTAAGGCATTGTCCTCGTCATCCACAAACGCTGTGCTGTAGCTTGGAGAAGATGGGTGTATTGGTTTTCAGAATGGGATTCCAATCCCTTTAAAGCTGATGTCAATTTGGTGATTAACTTTCTGGCTTCGTTGGTTGCCTCTGGACCTGCTTTTATGTCAGTTAAAAACTATCATTTAGCCATTCTGGCAGGTCATTTACCTGTTTCAGGGGGGCCAGTAGGAGAACACCTTGTGCTGTGTAAGCTTATGAGGGGCATTCATTTTTCTACACCTCTGCAGCCCCAATACTCTTCCCTTTGGGATGTTAATGTGGGTTTGTCTTTCCTAGAAAGGTGGCCAGAGAATAAATACCTTTCTCGTGAACAGTTATCTGCCAAACTGACAACGCTTTTGTGTCTGACATCATGTCAGAGAGTCTCGGATGTCCGTGCTTTGGATCTGGCTTGCAGAGTTTTTTCTCCAGAGGGAGTTTCCTTCTCCATTTCTCAACAGACTAAGACTAACATTAGAACTATTCCCTATTCGGGATTTCCCCATAGTTCTAAATTATGTGTGGTTCAATTCCTTAAGGCATATGAAGCTGCTACGGCTGAATTTAGAAGTGTTACTGGAGGCCAGGTCCTCAATGCTCTTCAGAAACCTTTTGACCCGGTTTCAGCTGCCACTGTGGCTAGATGGATCCGTTGGTTGCTTTCTGAGGCTTTAATTGACATCTCAGTTTTCGCAGCGCATTCTGCCAGTGGAGCCATGGTATCTAAATCTTTTGCTTTATGATCCAGATTGGAAGATATTATGAAGGCAGTGGAATGGTCATCAGAATCAACATTCAGGGATTTCTATTACAACCTATTGTAGATGTCGCTTCAGTTGTGGTGGATCAGCTTTAGACAAGCATAATCAGAGCCTTCGGTCCTGACGTAGAATAAAACATTTTCTAGCTTACGCAACAAGAATTTTCAATCCTTTTAAGGACACGGAGGCGAGGATTATCCCACTCTGAGACGTACTTTCGCGTTTGAGTTAAGTATATTTCTTCACTGGTGAATCAGATGGTATGATGTTAACCCACCCTATGTTCTTTTGTATCTCAATGAGAGATTCAACTTGAATTATGTCATTACATTGTTTAACAATCATTTTGGATATTATGGCTTTCTTATCTCTTCTGGATTTCCAGGTTATGATCAGAAAAAGTACTGAAGAAATCCTTTATTGGGATTGTTTGGTTTCTTCGAAGTTGGGCCTTTGGCCGATTATGAAGTGGATCAGCGACCTTCACTTTGCCTGGAGGTTTTGGAATGTTCGTCTGCTTCTTCTGGTTTTTCAATTATATTCTGACTTTTGTTCTGCAAAGAAAGAGGACACAAGATGGACTCTGCATTACTTATAAAGACATGTTGGCTATGATTGGTGCATGTGATAAGGGATATTCCTTGTAACATGGGAAAGGTAGTTTTGATTCATTGTTTTGTGATTGGCTGCTGTATTTATTTCACAGCATAATACTTGTCTCCGTGTCCTTAAAAGAATTGAAAATTCTTGTTGCATAAGCTAGAAAATGTTTTATTTGCACATTTTGATAGTAGTACTGTTGTGGGTCTTATTACTTTCAACGCTTTGGCCCCACTAAGTATATATATAAACACAAGTGTTATATCACGAAGGTTGTGGGCCTACGTTGCGTGAGTTTCTATAGCAACTTACTAGTGTTATTATTTACCCTGCATGGCTGTGAGTTGCACTACTCCCATGATGTGACACACATGTGTGGTGATATGGTGAGCACTGAATGGTTCCCTATGTGTTGGCTTCACCATGGGAAACCACATACATTTAGTACCTCTGGTGAATGGCCACAGATACACCAACAATTAAAGAGCATGTTTTCTGCTTCTGCCCACCAGTGATAATATTTACACTACATGGGCATGATTGGAGCAACCTCTGTGATGGGGTACACATCATTGGTAATATGGAGAGCACTGGATAGTTCCTCATGCGATGGTTTTACGGTAGGAAACCATACACAATGGTGATTATTGGCACATGTAGGCCCATATTTATACTTTTTTAGCGCCACATTTGCGTAGGTTTTTGACGCAAAATCGGCGCAAACTTACAAAATGCAATTGTATTTTGTAAGTTTGCGCCGATTTTGCGTCAAAAAACGACGCAAAATCAGCGCTAAAAAAGTATAAATACGGGCAGTAGTACCTTTGGTGATTGACCATAGGTGCACTGATGATCTAAGAACATTTTGTCTGCTTCTTTGAATTTATCGCAGGCCAACTTCACACTGATTGTGGTGTGATTATGGAGCAAACAGGATGATTAATAAATTCTCACAGCTTGTGAGTTTTGACACCTGGTGTTCTCGCAATATGAGTTGATATATTTTTATCTGAGGCGTAATTGGACTGACAAATGGTTCTGAGTTTCTGTTTCCATTCTTATGCAGGTGCTTAGCCAGATGACTTACAGGGTCATTGCAAGCTTGCCGGTCCCAATGCACGACAGCTAAACTTGGGGGAAGGGCACCACTGCCATGGCAGTGGAGCCCCCCACCCTATTATGATGTTCCTGCTGGTCTGGCTGGTTAGAACACCGTACTAGAGTGTTCCCGCTGGACAGTCGGTGGAAACAGTGCTATGAGATAGCACTCGGCTCCCTGAAAGGAGCCAAGTGCTATCTCGTAGCACAGAGGGGACAAACCAGTACCCTTGGAATGCGCACAGTCTGCTTAGCAGACAGTGTGCACTCCAAGGGTACTAGGCAGGGGGGGCCCTGCACTGCCCACAAAATTGTCGTGGGCAATGCAGGGGTCCCCTTGTAGCCCGCTGCACTACGATTCCGCAAGCCTTTTTGTGGTGGGCTCCCAACCATGAAAAGGCTGGTGGAAAGGGGGGTTGTAATCAGCATGGTGGTGCTGAGTTCAGCACCACCATGGCTGACTACAAGCCCACCGCCGTCATGATCCATGTTCCCGGTGGGGGTGGCGGTCCTTAGGCGGTCTGACTGCCAGCGCGAGTCTGGCAGTCTGAAGATCACCAGACTCATATTGAGGCCCTTAGTCCTGAAGAGACCACTTCAGTTATTCAGGGTCAAAACGTCAACATACATTTCCCGTTGGTTCCCAGATTCAGTGTGATCAATACGGACTGTGGATTGGCCCACAACATCCGAACATGTGTATCTGAAAATCATGTATGGTACCAGGGACAATGTATGGTGTCTTATTTATATGTTATATATGTATATTCACCTACTTGAGCACTACATCATATGCACTTTTGTTCCCTGTCGTAGTGACTACGGCACATAAACTGTTTAATAAATACATGTAGCAGGAACCTTTTCAGTCCTGTGTTTTTATTTGTAAGTAATAAGTAATTACTGGGTTATTATAATAGTACATTAATTGCTGGACTCCCCAAGCTAGTTGAAGGGTGCCCCACATGTTGAATGAGTCCCAGAGGACACTGTGCACATATGAAAGCACACAAAAGGCATTGTGTACTTTGACAAGTATTCTGAAGTCCTAGATAATTGTCAGTTTGGAATGAGTGGCAACCATTCTGACTAATATTAAAATGCCCAAGTTTTGCCAGGATACATCATTGCCTACTGCAGAAGCACTTATTATAAGTCATAAGCAGACATGCAATTAGACGAAAAATAACCTTTATATGGAAAGGTATTCACATTTGTGACTGAACACCAGGTCCTGACGCAATCTTTGGCAATTCAAAAGTTAAGATACCACTTCACAGACTACTGTTTTTGAACTGTGCATAAGCTAGGAAAATGTCACAATTTTCTTTGCTTGCTCTCAAGACTTCCCTTGCCATCAAGACTCCATTCCAGAAGAGTATGTCTGCTAAATTGTGAAACATGGTCAGACTCTCTCCACGAACAAGAAGAACAATCCCAATTTGACTGCTGTAACTGAATACATCATTGGAGAGATTTGGACAGCTCCAAAAAGACTCAAAGGTGCTGTTACGTCGGGGAGCTGACACACTGTAATTGTTATTGTTATTGTTATTGTCCGGTGACTCATTAGATGCACCCACTCCAGAAACCTGTCTATTGTCTCATGGTAAAAAAAAGCTTGAATCCTGGAAGATTCTCTCAGCCTTTCATTCTTGTGAGGTTCGTAAAATGGGTACCATTGAGTTAGGTAATTTTAAAAATCTGATATCTGTTTCGACGATGCTCCGGGAGAAGAATGTGAGCTTCTCAAATACACATGCATACTATGATATAGCATAATGGTTCTTAACCTGTTGTCTGGGGACCCCTAAGTGTCCACAAAGCCTACCCAGGGGGTCTGTGACTGATTAGAAAATTAAATAACATTAACAGATTAATACAGTGTATTTAAATAAATAAGCAAAATTGAAAATTATAATGTGTTCTATAAATGTGGAGTAATTTGGAATTGGAGGCTAACAATTAGGCTAGTATCCTCAGATTG
This sequence comes from Pleurodeles waltl, assembly GCF_031143425.1. NCBI lineage: Eukaryota > Metazoa > Chordata > Amphibia > Caudata > Salamandridae > Pleurodeles > Pleurodeles waltl. Next base: position 898,732,579 of record NC_090444.1, on the reverse strand, counting down.
TTTCATGGGAGCAGGGTCAGTGCATCAAACCGGATATAGTATTGACGATGAATGGCCACAATTGAATATAGAAAATGTCCAACCGTCCCGTTATAATTGAAACATTTTTTTTTATATTTGCTTGTGAATAAAATAAAGGATTTAATTATTTGTGTATTTGTTTGGTGAATGGCTGTGTATTTTTTCTATAATGTTTTGCAGTTCAAATAATCGAAAATGCTTAATATGGAGATCCATTGGGGGTCCCCAGTTCCAATAATGATTCAGTGGTTGTCCCTAGGATCAAGGAATGATTACATGGGGGTCCACAGAAATCAAAAGTTTAAGGACCCGCTGATATAGCACACAATCCATGAGAAATGCAATGACTGGTGTCACTCATCACAGGACTGAAATGATACTATGAGAATGGGGGTCCACAGAACTTTTATCAGGGGCATAGTTTTAACATACTAGTGCAGGCAGTGTAACACGATGGTGGCTGTAGTGTTATGCTGCACTGTGAGCATGCGCACAAGGCTGTACCTAAATCTGAGGGAGTGAGGACACCCATGACTGAGAGGCAACTATTTGATCACTGATGTGGCCACAAGGGTCACTGTGGCACAGAGTCAAAGAAACACTTCTAAGGCAGAAACCGTGATTCGTTTAGGTTGGTGCACTGATGGAAGAGCTGCTTAGCTTGTGTCCTATGTGTCAGAGCATTACAAAACAGTCAGCATCCAAACTCCTGAAGATGCCTCTGCAACCACATTTCTTTTAATCCTCAGAATGACAGTAGCAAATCCAAGGGAAAAGTGACATTTGCTGATGAATTCCCTCCCGTCTTCAGCTCCAGAAAAAAAAAACAGAGAGGGTAAATGATTTAGCTGACATTCATAAGATTACTTTGAAATAACTTGTTAGATTACAGCACCTTATTTGTACTGAATGTTCAGCCACAGCTATGCCAATTCTATAATTGAAATTGTTTTCAACTGGTATAGGGCAACAAGTGTGCAAAGTCAGCAAACCATTTACACTCACTATAGGAAGTATTTGTTAAAAATGTCACTGAATACATGATGTTCACAAATGTAGATTTTCATAATAATTTATGAAGAAAAGTCTTAATTTTATTAAAGACACAGAGGCTCCTATTATGCTTTCAATTCTCGATTTATAACAAATAGCAGCAATCAAGATAACAAACTACAAATCCCATGAGGCCAATAAAAGTGACCAATGGGAAACGAAAGGTAGTACAACTGAACCACCCAATGGCAACCCAGCGACCCCCATATTCTCTAACTTGACTGCGAACAGGTCTCTTTTCTTGTGCGAGAAGTTAGCAAACATTAAATAGAGGAACAAGAGAAAAAATAATAGCAAATGCCATAAAGAAACAAAATAGTTCTTGAAAGAAGTTGATCAATCCAGGACTCCTGACGGAGGGAGGAAGGTGATGTAGAATGGAATCGTAGCAGGAAGGTGAAGAAGGAGCCTCCGAGGAAGGAAGAGGTGAAGATGAACTTGTGAAATCCTTAGGAAGATGAAGATGGCAAAGAGGAAGCCGCTGTTAGGGAGGGAAAGAAACACCAGTTTCAGGTGGGATAATACTTGCCTCGGTGTCTTTAAAAAAATTAAGACTTTCATTCATAAATTATTAGGAAAATCTACATTTTATGTCAAGACCGGAGGCTCCTATTATGCCCGTTTAAAGCATGCTAATAACCACAGAAGTAGCAGTATGAACAGGATTACATTCGTCTAGTCAGCTGATCTCAGAATGTCCTCAAGTCTGGAATCTGCCCAAAAAGCTGTGGAAGCCATGGCACCTCTAGAGGAAAGAGCACCAAAAACAGAAGTATCAATGCCTGTTAAGGACATGATCCATCTGATCCAGCGAGCCAGAGTGGTGGAGGACACTGGAAGATGAGATTTACAGAAAGAAATAACAACTGGAAATTAGAGGACGTTCTGAGAGCAGCAGTTTGTTGTTCACATACTTTGAGACATTGGCCAACACATAATTTGGGATAATCTGGAAAATAAGGATAAAATATTGAATTTAGGTTAGTTTTTGTGCATTTATTAACGGTATTAATCCCTCCGTGGGTGTATATTGTCTGGAGAAGACGTCTAACGCTTTAACATCTGATAAACATTCAATAGAAATTAAACATAACAACATTGTACGTTTTGTGGAAAGACAAAGCCGTATTGTCAGGCCAAAAAATAAACAATTTCAAAACCACATTTACATCCCACAGATTATTATACTTTGGAAGAAGAGGCTTGGAAAATGTAACTCACTTTAATAGATGACAGACAAGCGGGTATTCTCCAACTGGTTTACCATCAATGTGGGAATGAAATAAGGAGATTGCTGAGCTATAGAGCTTTATAGTTCTATAAGATGTACCTGCAATCGCTTCCGCTGCTAAGTAATTAACAATATAGATTACATCTGTTAAAAAGGGATTGATATGTTTTCCCAAACACCAGCTAGACCACAAAGACCAAGCCGACTTGTAGGCCTCAGTGATCTCGGGCGCCCAGGAAATGTGAAGCCTCTGACAAAAACAGATGGGACTGTTGGGATGATCGGATATTTTCCAGGCTGCTAGAGATAGGGAGCCATCTAGAACCAAGTTGTGAGGATGACCTAGAGGATCTAAAAGAAGAGAGGGGAAGGATGGGAGCCGGGCAGGAAAATCGGAAGTCAGTTCTAGAAGATGAGGAAACCAAACCTGTGGCTGCCAAAAGAGGACTACCAGAACCAAAGAGCCTTGCTAGCGTCTCACCTGAGCCAGGACTCTGTTGATCATTGGAAAAGGAGGAAAGACGTAATTGCCTGATTGAGACCAATCCTGCAAGAATGCATCTGTAGCTAGAGCAAGAGGACCTGGACGCCAACTGAAGAATCAAGGGAGGTGAGAATTCAGTCAGGAAGCAAAAAAAGCAATGTGAAAGGGACCCCATTTCTGAAATAGGGAGCGAAAGACAGAGGGGTGAAGTTTCCAATAGTTGAAATCCTTCAGGTGGCGAGAGTGCCAGTGTGCAATGGAATTGAGGTTTCCTGGAAGATATTCTGCTTGAACCGAGATATTGTTTGCAGACAGAATTCCCAAAGACTCTTTGGTAGTTCTGCCAGAGGTTTGGACTTGGTATCGCCCAAATGATTTATACAAAGGACCGTGGAGATGTTGTCCATTCGCAAGAGGATTGAGCATTGAATTTTGTCTTTTGATAGGCTTTTGATCGCAAATGAGCCTGCAAGCATCTCTAAACAGTTGATGTGCAATTTGGACTCCTCTAGAGACCAGTCAAGAATGTACCACAGTGAGCGCCCCAACCTGTCAGGCTTGCATCTGATCTGGGGCTGAGGCAAAGATAGTTCTGATGTTCCAAGCGTCTAAATGGTCTATCCACCATTGAAGTTCTAATTGGGACTCCGAGCCAATCCTGATTGAATCGGCATAGGTGAGACCTCTGCGGAGATGATGAATTTTTAATCTTTGAAGAGCACTGTAGTGAAGACGTCCCGGAAAAATTGCCTAGATGGAAGAAGAGAGAAGACCTACGATTCTTGCTAGGGACCTGAGGGAAATTTGGGAAATGCAAAGAGTGTGGAGAATCTCATGTAACCTAATTTACTAGGAAACCTAGAAATTCAATTTGTTGGGAGGGTACCATTACCAATTTCTCTATGTTAAGGAGAAAAATGAGGTCTGGCAAGAGAGTGCACGAAATATGAAGATGATCGCGTAAGGTTTGAATGTCTTGGCTCATGAGTAGTATGTTGTCTAAATATATAATTAGTCTGATGCCTAGAGACCTGAGGAAAGCCACCACAGGTTTCATTACCTTTGTGAAGCACCATGGTGGTGAGGAAAGCCCAAAGGGAAGGGAGGAAAACTGGTAGGTTTGGCCTTGCCACTGGAACTGAAGAAATTTCCTGTGGCGAGGACGGATAGGAATTGTGAGATAGGCTTCTTGTAGGTCTAATCTCACTCATCCAATCGTGTTGCTGCAGAGAATGCCTGAGGTGAATTATTGTCTCCATTTTGATGTAGTGGTATACCACAAACTGGTTAAAGTATCTGAGGTTGATGACTGGACTCATCTTTTTGTTTTTCTTCTGAACCAGGAAAATGGAGCTGAAAACCCTCGATTGATCTGGAAGAGAAACTTGAATGGCTTGTTTTTGTAGAAGGGATTGAATCTCTAATGAAATCAGTATAGTCATGTCTGAGGAAAATCTTCGGAGGAGGAGGGAAGATGTTTTGAAAAGGTGGACCGTAAAACTCTGTAAGATAACCTTGAATGGTGTTTAGAACCTAATGATCTGCTGTTATCATTTGCAATTTTGCTAGAAAGAACTGAAGCCTGCCCCCAACGGGAGGAAAGTTGGAAAGGGGACTCACCTTGATTGTTGTGTCTGAAGACTCTTTGACCCCGACCTCCGAAACCTCTATTCCTAAGCAGGTAGAACTGCAGCTTGTATTCCTGGGAACTGTAGCTGTTCTTGAAGGAGCCCTTGATCCTTGGTCTCAAGAGGAATGGCCAGAAAAGTGGCTCCGGCCTTTACCGTCCCTTGCAAAAGCTTATTGGGAGAACACCTTTTTTAATGATTGTTGAGCCTTATCGATCGAGGAAAAAGTTGTCACGTACCTACTAATGTCTTTGATAAACTAATCTCCAAATAGGAGTCGTCCCTCTTCAATGCCAGGGTCCAGAGTCGCTAAGTTCGCTATTTTGGGGTCTAACATCAGTAGGAGTCCTTTTCTTCATTTGTGAGTAATTGCTGGGTTAGCATTTCCAAGTAGGCAGAAAGCCCCCTGAACCCACATGGAAAGTTCCTTGGGATTGATATCAGAATTGTCCAATCTGGCTGCTTCTGCTGTATCAAAAATACAGGCCAAAGGACCCACCACATCCAGCAGTTTGTCTTGGCATGTGACCCAAGCCTTGTCAACACCTTTGTGCAGATCTTAGCCAAACTTTGAAAAGAAAGTAATCAAGGCTGAGTCAAGAGCAGGAGTGACAGTAATGTTAGCTAGAAGAGAAGGTCTTGGACATTCTGACTTTAATTTACTCTGTGTCTACTTGTCAAGAGGGAGTTGAAGTCTACAGGATATGTACTCCCCTACATGTGCCGCAGGGAGCCACTCTGTCGAATTTGGGTGTCGAGTAAGAGAGGGATCAAACATGGAACAACCTTTTATATCTACAATTGTTTTATTCAAGAAGGACTCAAATTTAGATTTCTTTTGGGGAGGGGAAGAGGAAGAGGAATTTTTGAATGCATTGTTAGTGTCATCTACATCACCCATATCATCATCAGTGTCTAAAATAGTAGATATAGGGCCAGATGTAGCAAAAATAAAAATTGCGACTCGCATTTTGCGAGTTGATGCGACTTGCAAAATGCGAGCCACAAATTGGAATGCCAGAAAAAAAAGCGATCCGATTTTGCGACTCGCAGCCGGACTCGCAACGCTGTGTGCGAGTCCGCAGTTTGCGAGGTCGCTGTTTGCGAGTGTGCAAAAAACGAACTCGCAATTAGCGAGTGGGTGTCGCAAATTGCGAATAACTTCAAAATTGCTTGCAGATGCAGCAGAACACTCCAGAAAGCATACCAGAACACCCTGGAAACACTTCCTGGCACATGATGATGACATCACAGCCAGGAAGTTAACAAATACACCTGGGAGGAGGGCTCAACAGTGAGCAGTGTCTCTGCCACTCACAGTAGGGTGCTGAGGAGTGGTAGGCACAGCACCATGGACGCAGCAGGGACCAGCCAGGCTGGCAGGAGGGGCAGGAGATCATAGATAACAGCCAGGACAGATTCATGTGGCACATGGCGTTAATGTGCCACATGACTGGTTGGCATTTTCCTGCCCATGGACAATTTCAACTTGTATATAGTTTCTTCATGACATTAATAAAACAGTTATTTTTGTTCCACTTAACAAATGGTTAATAGGTGAGTATGGTGGGAGTTGACACGTACCGTCCAAAATATTGCGTTGCAATGTGGTCCCGTCTCAGTCTGCCTTGATTAGCTAGACTCCTATCCCCATGATGGCGATGTGGTTGTTCTTGCTCTTCATCATCAGGATCTGGGTCTGCAGGGGTGAGAGGTAGCCCACGTCGGGTGGCTATGTTGTGGAGGATGGCGCATGCGACCACGATTTTGAAAGCGGTAATGGGGGTGTATTGGAGGGAGCCTCCACTGCGGTGGAGGCATCTGAATCTTGCCTTCAGCAGTCCGAAGGTGCGCTCGATCAGGTTCCTGGTCCTCTTATGCGCACTGTTGTATTGCCTCTCTGATTCAGTTCTGGGTGTTAAAAACGGAGTCATGATCCAAGGCCTGAGAGCATATGCACTGTCACCTGTTGGGCACAAAAGTACACGGTTAGGAAGTCCAGATTGTCGTGCACAGTGACCTGTGTGTATGTCTGCAAGTGTCTGTGGCTCTACCTAGGAGGTAACCGTCTCCAAATTCCCCACATTCCAGGCGTTGATGTATCCCACTATGCCTAAAAATGTATGAGTCATGGGTACTGCCAGGAAACTTAGCTACGATATCCGTGATGGCATAATGGGCATCACAAAAAACCTGTATGTTGAGTGAGTGGGTACACTTCCTGTTGCGGAAAATGTGTTCCAGATTAGCAGGGGGGCATATTTGAATGTGTGTCCCATCTACACACCCTATGACATGAGGAAAGTGGACAATGCGGTAAAAGTCCAGCTTGGTGCTGTTAATTTCTGCCTCATTCCTTGGTAAGTATATGAAGTGAGACATGTGCGTGACTAAGGCATCTAGGAATGCCCTGAGGAACCTTGACACTGCATTTTGGGATACCCCACCTGCCCCGGCAATGACCCCCTGATAGCTCCCTGAGGCCAAGAGGTGCAGTGCGCATAGCACTTGCACATGCGTAGGGATGGCGCAGCCACGCAGAGTCTTGTGTTCTAGCTGTGGTTTCAGTAAATCTATTAATTCTAGAATGGCTGCGCTGCTAAGGCGGTATTTGTCATAGATCTCCTCTTCAGTTTGCTGAAAAAGAGTCTGCCTGGTTCTATATATCTTCTCCTGTCTGTGGCCCCTCCTCCTTCTCTGCTGGGCTGCGTAGACTCTCCTCCTCACTGCTATCAGGTATATCTCCGCCATCTTGAGTAACCCAGATGCCTTCTGGGTCCCCTTTTATACTTTGGTAATGGTTACCACCTGCTCTGAGTTAGTGGTAAATGGGACATGCAAACTGGGCTTTTTGCGACTAGTCGCAATTTGCGAGTTGCAATTGCATAAGGTTTGCGACTCGCAAATTGCGACTTGCAATTTGCAGGTCGCAAAATGGGGTCGCAACGGATGCGACTCGCAAACGGGTCCCATCGCTTTTTGCGAGTCGGAAATGGGCTTTTTGCATCCCATTTCCGATTTTGCACTGTCGCAAATTGCAAATCGGCCCGTTTGCGAGTCGCAAACGTTTGCTACATCTGGCCCATAATTTGTTGGGGAGCATGTTGCACATTTTGAATATTTTTAGATTTGGCTTTACATTAATGGGATGTGTTTGTGTTCCCTTCCAGAAGAAGGCCTGGGAGGAGCAGAGTCCTTAGTCTGGTGTGAGGTAGACTTACTGTTCATAGGAGCCAAATCTGTAGATATGGGTTGTTTATGTGATGAAAAAAAGATGACTTAGGTTTTCTGCTTTCCCTCGCAGAATGGGCCAAAGATTTTGACATTAAACTCCCCATTGAGTTTTCAATATATATATTTTTTTCCATAGAGGCTGAAATAGCCTGTTCCACAGAAGAGTGAATAAAATCACTCAGGTTATTTTTAAATGCTTCCCCATTGTCATATTCAGCATTAGTTAAAGGAGAGCTATCTATCTCTATTATTGAAAGATAATGTTCAGCTCTCAAGGGGTTAAAACAGATGGAAGAAAAAAGGGGAGGGGAACAGGGCCTGAAAAATCCCCCTTTGGGCGTTGTCGACTGCGGGGAAAGCCCTGAGGGGTGGAGTCTGAGAGGAAAAATAAAGCCTCTTCGAAGACACTTCGAGAACTGCAACGAAGCGAAAGCCTTTGGAGAGGAAACGCAGTGAAAAACATATCGCTTTGCACCAAAATCCCTGTGAAAATGAGCGGAGCAATGCAGAGAGGACAGTGATGAAGCGAAGACAGTAGGGTAAAGATGCCAGTAACTACTCAAGGAGGCTGGAAAGAGGAGCGCACGGTAAGCGAGGCGGAAAGAATGAGCGCGTGGTGCTCACACTATGAAGTATGTGAATGACCATTAAAAGGGGAGAAAAAAAGTTTTAAAACCAACTAAATAAAATACAAATGTATATGAAATAAGCTCTTCCCTCCTTTTCCACATTTAGCGCACTCAAACCTCACTTTACCACCATGATCTCCCAAACAGCCCTAATAAATTCTCCCTCATTTATCTCACCTTGACTCATCCAAAAAACCCTCCTGCTACTATGATTTCCCTAACCCTTTCCACAGACGCTTCCCTTCTCCATCTCTCCTTTACTCATCTCAGGCCTCATCCTATTACTATAAACTCCCAATTAGCACTTCTGGATTCTTCCCTCCTCTATCCCTCCATTACTCTTGTCAATCCAACTAATAAACTCACATATCCTCCGCTCAAATTAACTCCTAAAAATACTAAAAGTGAACTCCTATTTCCCTATACTAATCCGACGTGCTACTCGCCGAAAAGCGCTTCGACGCCTCATCAGGGGTAGTAAGCGCTATATAAATACTATTACAATACAATACAATACACTAAAATATGCACATAAGGTAAATAGGTACTTATCTTGACTGCGAGTAGCTAGAAAAGAGGGCTGTTCGCAGTCAAGTTGGATAATATGGGGGAGTCGCTGTGTTGCCATTGGCTGTTTCAGTTGTACTGCGTTTCTTATCCCGTTGGTCACTTTTATTGGCCTCATGGGATTTGTAGTTCGTTATCTTGACTGCTGCTGTTTGTTATAAATCAAGAATTGAAAGCATAATAGAAGCCTTGGGTCTTGACATAAAATTTGGTGACGTTTAGTAAAATAGATGGGAGTAAACAGCTAAACTTGTTTCTGAAAGGAGGATTATTGCAAGAAAGACTTTTAGCTGAAAAAATGTTTATGCTAAAACTTCTTTGTAGAAAACGTGTTCCAAATTTTTTTGTAGTCCGTTTTGTAGGAACAATAACCACTAGATGAAGACATGCACGGCCTACAAATTTACCAACTTCATAAAGTTGAGGGGCTTGTGAACTTCGCACAACGTCATTGGTGGAATTAAAGATTTGCAGCCTTGAATCTGTTAGCTCAAAAAACCCTGCTAAAGTAAGTTGATGCCCACCTTGTCCAAAGAATCTAAGTAAAACAGTAGGTAATAGTGTTGAAGAGGTTAACAAAAACGCATAAAAACCCATCCAATAGATAAACGACAAAGTACACAAGATGGAACCAAAGTGAACAGTAAATCCTATCCGCCACCCAAATCACAGGATGCAACCATAGTAAAGCAGTACATGAAGGTAACATCTTAACCCAGAGGCATAGGAAACATGCATTTGTCTTGCTTTTGGAAGCAAAATTTAAAGGTGGCATTCAGTAGAGGTCATTCACGTACAATGCTGTGATTTTTAACAGCTAGTCTTATCGTTTGAAAGAGCTGTACTTTTGTCATGTTTTACTTTTGTTTTTGCATTCTTGCAAATAGCAAAGCAGGAATTTAACCTATAATATGAAGTCATTAGACCTTGACACAAAGCGTTTACATTATCATGTGTTTAGGGATGGAGACAGAAAGGATGGTTTTGGTTCTAGGGCATTGTGTGGCAGCCTCTAGTTCAAGTAGAAATGCCAGCAATGTGCAATTTTGGCTACTATATGACATATAATTTCAGCAAGGGGTCAGTCGTAGCCATTACTCCTTGTAAGGCACACAACTGTCACGACCAGAGATCTATGTATGTTTCTCTCAGTGATCATTTTAAGTTCTGTTCCACGCCAAGCACTTGTGCACAATGTGTATAATTTAAACCATCGGTCTAGTTCTCTTAGCAGCGTTTAGTCAATGGATTTCTCATAATCATCCAGCCATTGCATTAGTCGATTTGAACCTGTGGCTGCGTGTAAGGTAAACCGTGTTCTGAGAATGTGTCACTGGTACATTTTCGGATTGTTGGCATACCAGCTGAAGTAGAATGTTCTCTTTTTCTCAGAAAAGGAGGGGGTAGGTTATACTGACAGCTAAAGATTCTATGTTGGTTTAACTACAGAGGAAAAATGAGAACGAACAGCTTAGTCTGCAGACCAGCTAACACAAATAGAGGCCATTATGCCTTATTGAGCCTGCCATCAGACAAATGTAAATATGTAGGATGGCCATAATTCTAAAGCCAAAAACCGGGACATTTCACAAAAATAGAGAAAGGACTACAATTTTACTTCAACCGCGCACAAAGAATGACAGCTCTCATCAAAGTAGAATTACAGAAAAGGCACAAAAAATATAAACAAAATGCAATTCTTAAAGCCAGTATAATGACTGCTAATGAAATTGCTTCCTGATAACACCTTCTAACTATTTGTATTTTGGAAAACAAAAAAATCACCTCCCACCATTTTCAGGAAACCATCTCTGAAAACCAAGACATGAGCTAAATCTCCCGAAATCTCCCGGGACAGCCGGTGAAAAACCGGGACTGTTCCGGCAAATCCGGGACGCCTCGTCACCCTATAAATATGTCCTACCGAGCTGCGAATCAGTTACAGCTAAGGCTTCTCCTGCACTGTATGTGAACCCCTCTTTTTAACAGAGACCTGGTTCTTCCACACAGCTCACCCACAATAGAACTGGTGGCAGAATAACCAAAATACATCAAGACCATATGAAAACCGACATGTTGATCCCGACCAGCATAACCAGTAAATGTGTATACCTAAACATCCAAATACCAAAACCTCCCGCCAGGAAACAATAAAACAAGTATAGAGGAATTGAACTTCACCACCAATAATGCACTATTATCCTTCCAAAATCTCAGACTGTTGAGGTGAATTTAATCTGTTTTTGAATTATATCAAGGATTTAATTGTAGCTGATCTCTCCTTTTATGGACGCTCGTTTATTGAATTTTAACAAAATCCCCCATCATAATGAAGGCTTCTTAGATCTGATTATAGAAAACACCATACTTGTTGTAGCAAATAACCCCATACAAGTTGACAGGTCTGATCATTACATTATTCAGTTCTCTGCAAACTTCTCAACCCACTCCTAAGTATTAATGGAACAAGAAGACAAAGAATATACTCCTAGATACCCTAAACTCAGCCATCAACACACTAATGGCTTTATTCGGAGTGTAGTGAGAGGCCTGCTATTCTGCCAGGATGCAGAGGTCATAAGTCCCCAGACTGAAGGATGAATACTTGCTATATTTAGAGCTCATTGCCTGCTTGGTAGAGATCACTCTGTTTTCTGAGGAGTCGCTGCCTCAGTTGCTCCTCTGAAGGCAAGCCACAAGATTAAGACACCAACTACGGTTTCAGAAATTGAGGATTATTCATTTAGACAATTTCCATACTTAGAGAGAGCTTCTGACCATCAGAGATCATCGGTTTCTGAGCTAGAGTTCCCACTGAGGAGACAATGGATAAAAGACCAGAGTAGGAGTTATGTGGCATCAGTCAACAGCTAATCGGTGGGGTGCAGTATGGATTTCTGGGGAACCTTTCATAATTTGGGGACCCACAAATGTAAATATTTACCATTACAAAGGTGCTCGCCAGTGTATTTCCGGACTGTTGCTCCAAATGCCATTTGCAATGTACCCTTTCTTCCAAAAGAATTTGAGGCTGATTGTTTCATATGACTTGTAGTCTGCATTAAACAATTTGGTTGGTCCTTCTTTTCTTTTCAACAGTGCTTAGAGTTGTCTTCCGGGATTTCTTGCCTTCTTCCATTGTCTACGATTCTGCTGTGCTCTTTGATAATCCAATAGTGTCCTTCAGTTAGATTTTTGTTTATTCTTTGTCAGTGGTGCTCTATCATTTTCTTGATCTGTTGTAAGTGCTAATAATTTCTTGTCATGGATTTTAATATATTCACTCCTTTCACCATTTGCAGTTATGGGCATCTACTTCGCCTTTTGCTGTGGGAGTTGAAAAAGCTCGATGTGAGACTCTAGTTTCGAGATGAAGGCCACCCACTCAGCGGACTCCATGAACATTAGGACCTTTTCATTCACTCTGCTGCTTCTACTCTGCCAGACTTGATGCTCATCCAATCCATGGCTTGTGGTAAATGCCAGTACATTTTCTAACTCTACTTTTTTGTATTATTTAAGTATGTGCTACAACCGTGTTTATCTTTTTGAATTAACCAATCATTAGCCATGCTAGTCTGTTCTCTGGGTCGCAATTAGTGCATAGTTAATGAGCTCTGGGGTTGAAAAACACTTTTTGGTTGATGTTTTCAAAAAACGCTACGAGAGAAATCATTCTGATTGTATTTTCCACCTCCTCTAAGAGTTTAAAAAATTGCAAATTATATCATCTAATTCTGTCTTCCAGATGTGTTTATTGTAAGTTTGCACCGCTTTTGCGTCAAGAAATGTCGCAAATGCGGCACTAAAAAAGTATAACTATGGGCCTAAGTCCTTCAGCATTTACACCCTTATGTGCTATTGTTTCCTAAAGATATCTTAGCTAACGCCACAAGACTTAAATCCATTACAAGCTTACTCCATTCTTCTTTACAGTGCATCTCATCAGAAAAACAAGCCACACCTATTGATGATTAGTTTAAAAAAAAGTGGTAGCACACTACTTTTGACCCTGGTTAAAAGTAATCCTTTAGGATGTCCCCTTTATACACCTGTGATATAACACCGATGAATCTCACTGCTGATTTTCAGATGTTGATACTGTCTTCAAATTGAGAATCAGACATTCATCCCAATTATCTAGATGCATCAGGCCCTGATACCTCTTTCATGTTTATTAGTACCTCACTGTGATCAAGACGGTGATTCTCTCATGGATCCACTTGTGAGGCCTTGTTTCCATGAAAGACATCCCTCCTCTGTATCTTTCAGCAGATGTATTATGTTTCCACCTAGGTCTCATCAGTGGTGGGTAAACACCTCGATTCAGGTACTCATGCCTTGCAAACATTTTTGCCCAAGAGCATTCAATGTCGTAGAATGTGCTGCTACAAGATATATTCTTTAAAAAAGCCCACTATTTCTGATGTACATTTAGGTACGGGTGTAATTTACCTCATTATGATTGCTCCCCACTGGCGCACCTCAGCGTTAGTTAGCAGTCAGGCTTACGCAGTTATTCCAGTTTTACACTGCTTCCATCATTCCTCAATGGCTTATCTGTCTGGACTTATGTAATGACAAGCTTTACATAAATGTTGAAAGTCAAATCCGCGGACTGTTACACAACCTTCTTATTTGTGTTGCAAATTTAGACCAAAATTTACTTCGATTTTTGTCATTTTTGTGGCACATCCCTGACATAAAATCAATGTTGGAATTTACAAAGCCAGGCAACTAAAGATTAGTGTCGCTTTGTGTGGGATTTTATCACAAAAGTAACCCCAGGCCGGCCATAGGGCTTTCATTGTGTTACCTTGTGTTGTAGAGGTATTCCATGTGCAGAGCATGGATGTTCCTGTGCATCCACTTATGGATTTTGACACAAACCCAGACTTACTAAAGACAATAAACCTGGATTTGCACCAAAATGGTATGCCTGCCTGAGAGTGGCGTAAGGAGGCAAAATATCTTCTTTTTCCCATGTTATTTCCTCTTTCCAGGTTTTGCGGCATCCTGAAGTACACATAGAAAGAGGAATATGCATTTTTGGATTGTTTTTATGAAAGAAGATATTCCTTTCTCCTCAAAACCAATCCTAACTGTAGACCAGGTACCCTTGCGTGGTGTTGCGAGTGTGCCTACGTTGACGCTGGACTACTTGAAGTGTGCCCGCGCTAGGGGAGAGCAGAAGTGCGCCATATCCTACTAGATATAGTGTATTTCTGCTATCTCCCTTTCATGCGTTGCAGCAAGTTGCTTTGCTGCACTGCATGAAAGGTTAGTTAATCTGCCACTTAATCTATAGCTCACATTTGTTTAAGAGTGCAATTGCTAATTCCTGATTTTCAAAAATACAATTCCTTACAATTATTGGGATGAATTATATTGCACTTTTTGTGGCCATGTGCAGAGACTGTCCGCAACTTTCCTCTCATGCTTCTGTGCCCTTGAGATGCCTTCATTTTCTCCTACAGTGTCTCCATTTGAATTGTTGTGGCTAAGGAAAATGGCTACCAAGTTTTGTCCGTCCTGGATGCCAAAGTGGGTCAAAAGCAAAGCCTCCATAAAGCCTGTTGATGTTAGTATGAGAGCAAATGTGCAGACTGCATAGGAAAGACAAAAACAGTACTATGATCGAAAGAAAGGAGTAAGACTGATTTCTTTCCATGTGGAGGATTTGGTAAGCATATAAAAAGGCCATGTGTGAATGGCTGAATGATCCCAACATTATTCAGACCTGAAAAATTTAAATATTCTGGGAATGAGTAACTGAGGGCCAGATGTAGCAAACATTTGCGAGTCGCAAACGGCCTGATTTGCAATTTGCGACCTCGCAAAATCAGAAATGGGATGCAAAAATCCCATTTCCAAAATGCAAATAGCGATGCGAGCCAGTACCGACTCGCAAAATTTGGGACCTGATTTTGCGACCCGCAAATAGGAAGTCGCAAATTGCGATTCGCAAACCATATGCAAAAGCCAGTCGCAAATTGCGACCAGTCGCAAATAGCCCATTTTGCACATCCAGATTACCACTGATTCAGAGCAGGTGGTAACCAGAACCAAAGTATAAAAGGAGACCCAGAAGGCAAATGGGTGACTCAAAATGGCTGAACTGTACGTGATAGCATGGAGGAGGAGAGTCCAGGCCGCCCTGCAGAGGAGGAGGAGGCAGAGACAGGAGAGGATATACTGAACCAGGCAGACACTGTTTCAACAAACTGAGGAGGAGATTTCTGACAAATATAGACTGAGCAGTGCTGCAATTTTAGAATTAATTGAACTACTTAATCCTCAGCTTGAACGACAGACAATGCGCGGCACCTCTTGGCCTCGGGTAGCTATCAGAGGGCAATTGCTGTGGCAGGTGGGTTATCCCAAAGTTCACTCTCACGATTCTTCAGATCATGCCTAGATGCCATACTCACACACATGTCCAGATATATACACCTACCCAGGAATGAGGCAGAAATTAATAGCACCAAGTTGGACTTCTACAGAATTGCCAACTTCCCCCATGTTATAGGGTGTGTGGACGGGACACATATACAAATCTGCCCTCCTGCAAATCTGGAATATGTGTTCCGCAATAGGAAATGTACTCACTCTCTCAACGTCCAGGTGGTATGTGATGCACATAATGTCATTACTGACATTGTAGCTAAATATCCTGGGAGTACACATGACTCATACATATTCAGGCACAGTGGGATACACCAACGCCTAGAACGTGGGGAGTTTGGAGACGGATATCTATTAAGTATTGCTGACTACACCCTGAAGCCTTACATACAGGTCACTGTGGAAACCATACATGCCCTGCTAAAATTGCTTATTTTTGTCAAACAGGTGACAGTGCATATGCCCTGAGACCATGGATACTTACCCCGTACCTAACACCTGGCAATGAGAACGAGAGGCGATATAACAGTGCACATCGGCGGACCAGAACTGTCATTGAGAGAACCTTTGGCTTGTTAAAGGCAAGATTCAGGTGCCTCCACAAAAGTGGAGGTGCAGTCCAGTATGCCCCAGAAACAGCATGCAAGATTGCCGCCGCCTATGGAATCCTACACAATATTGCCACCAGACGTGGGCTACATCTCACCCCTTAAGACACAGACACGGAGGATGAGGAGCAAGAGCTACCATACCGACAGCCTGGGGATAGAAGCATCGCAAATTAAGGCAGACAGAGACGGAACCACATTGCAACCCAATACTTTGGCAGGTACATGGCAACTGTCACCACACTCACTAATTTCAGACACACATAGCCCAGTTGTGTAGTGAAACAAACAAAACCTTTTTATTACTAAGCTATATGGAAAAAGAATAGTGCTGTATGTCACAGTCTGTAATTGTCTAATTGCAATGAAGACACATAGGCGGTGATTCTAACCGCGGTGGGCGGCGGTCGCCGCCCGCCATGTGGTTACCGCCAAATGACCGCACCGCGGTCACAAGACCGCGGCGGCCATTCTGGCTTTCCCGCTGTGCTGGCGGGCGACCGCCAAAAGGCCGCCCGCCAGCACAGCGGGAAAGACCCAGCAACGATGAAGCCGGCTCCGAATGGAGCCGGCGGAGTTGCTGGAGTGCGACGGGTGCAGTAGCACCCGTCGCGAATTTCAGTGTCTGCTAGGCAGACACTGAAATTCTTTTTGGGGCCCTCTTACAGGGGCCCCTGCAGTGCCCATGCCATTGGCATGGGCACTGCAGGGGCCCCAGGGGCCCCGCGGCACCCCCTACCGCCATCCTGTTCCAGCCTGTTGGCGGTGCTACCGCGGTCATTCACCCCGGCGGTTTTTACCACCAGGGTTAGAATGACCACCATAGTAATTCATGTGCCTCGTGTACAGTGCTGTCTGGTGGCTCACACCCTCCTCCTAGAGCGGCCACCATGGCTCATCCCTGGTTGGTCCCTGACCCCTGCCGTGCACTACCACTCCGTAGCACATGGGACTCGCTGGCAGACACACTACTGATGGTTGATCCCTCCTCGCTGTCCTGAGGGGTCTCCCCTGTCCCCTTGCAGCCTGCCTACTCTCCATAAGGTTCACCGCATGGCTGATGCGGCCAAGTCCTTTGGACACATCGCCAGCGAAGTGCCCAAGTTCAACCTGTAGGCTGACTGTCTGTCTTGAGAGGTCCGTAGTATTTGTGGCAAGATGCCCAATAGATGCAGCCAGGCGGTCAAAACGTGCAGCTGTGTGGCTCTCCCTGCGCCTTGAATGTCCTCGGTTTGCCACTAGTTCAGTCACTAAATGTTCATTCATTCTGTTGAACTGACTGTTCACATTCGCCAGCCCATGTGTCATGCTGCTCTGCATTCTATTGAGGGTTCTGGTGATGGTCCTTAATTGTCTGTTTTGCAGGCGCTGACCATGGATGAGCGATGCCTCCAAGCCCGTAAAGACTGCTTCCCCTACCTCCTCCTGGGGCACCGACTGAACTCTGCGCCGGCGTCTACGCATTCGTCCAGCTGCTGGCTCTGTGCGCCTCTCTGTGGGGCTGGGCCCTGGTGTTCTTTCAGCTGCCCCCATGTCCTGCAGTTGTTCCTCTATGGACACTGCTGGTGTCCTGCTGGGCCCTGCAATTTCGCCAGCAGCCTCCTGCAGTGTCTCTGGCCCATGTTCTCCTCCCTGCCTGATGTCGCTGCTGGGGGTGTCTTGTGGGAGACCTGTGGGACATAGGGGATACACTGTCAGTCTCTCACATCTGTTTTATGCCTCATAATAAACATTTGCCTATATTCTGACTACTGTACTACATTGCCCATAATGCACTATTCTAGAGGTTGCTAGACTGGAATGGAGCTAGTCTGGTGGTGCCTGCTGCTGTGTACTGGGATAGTGTGTATACTGCATTTGTGGGTGTCAAAGCATATCTCATGGTACTCACTTTTGGATGTCCCTGGCGCTGAACTGTCCAGTTCTCCCATGCCAATGACGGCCTCTGGCTCCAGGGTCTGCTCAACCGTGCTTTCCAGGGCTGTGGGTGGTGGGATGGTGGATGGGCCTCCTCCGGTGCCCCTCATCTCCCTCATGCACTCCGCAACCCTCTCCTTCGTCCTGGAGCGCAGGTCGTACCACCATTTCCGAATTTCCTCAAGGGTGCGGTGGCTCACCCCTATAGCATTTATCTTGTCTTGGATCTGCTGCCATATCCTTTTCTTCTGAGTGTCTGGGACACTCATGCTGCCTTCCCAAAAAGGTTATCGTGGTGCAGGCAACATTCTTCAGTCAGCACCTCCAACTCTTTGTCGGAAAACTTCACTTTCCTCCTTCTGCCAGCACTGCCTGTCTCCTCCATTGTTGCTGCAGCTCCTCTCTCCTGGGTGTGGCACAGCAGTTTGAAATGGGTGTGGTCCTCCCTCCTCCCAGGTGTATATGATGACTTCCTGGTTCTGATGTCATCACCAAGAGCCAGGAAGTGGGTTTCCAAACTGTTGTGCTGCACCTGCAGGCAATTTGCGAGTCAGTTGCAATTTGCGACACCCTTCTCGCAATTGCGATCTCGCTTTTACCGAGGTCGCAAATTGCGACCTCGCTAAAAGCAAAGGTCGCAAATTGTGGTGCGACACCTCTGCGACTCGCAAATTGGTATCGCAAATATTTCTTGAATTTGATTTTGCGAGTCGGAAATAGCGATTCGCATTGAGTCGCTATTTCCGATTCGCAAAATTTTACCTACCTACATCTGGCCCTGAGTTCCTTAAGTTGAGCTTGGTTTCCCTTCACAACAAAATATATATTTTAGGTATGGTTTCTAATCTCATTGCAAAAGTGGGAATGTATGCCCTGCAAAAAGTGACATGCAGGTATTTCAACAAATGAGGACATTTAGCTAACGTGTGATACAGTGTCAAAAAGAGCGGAAGGAATGTTATTCAAAGTGACAAGGTGTGAAAGAGTCATAGAGGCACCTGATCACTCACTGGTATCTTATGAATGTCGCAAAAGAGACCCACAGTGGTATTTTGAAGATGTGCTGAAATTAAGAGGCAGATGCACTTTTAAAAAGGTTTATGTGCCAATCAATGGTTTTGATATTTTTAGGTGGTCCACCAAGGTCTTTTTGATATTGTATTGAGACCTGGTATGAGTTATTCATGGTGACAGATTAGTGGAAAGTGCCATGAAATATCCTGGTGTTAATGGTGGTGATTTGGACAACATCAAGTTTTTCAAGCACGAAATCAAGAATAAAGAGGGAGCCATTCCAATCACACATAATGAGGGATGTGCCTTTGAGTGTCCACCATGATTGGGAAAAATTGCAGACTTTTTCATGTGATAAAGATATTCTTTGACCAATAGAATCATCTTTGTGGTTGTCATCTTTAGCGGCATCCACAATTATAGTGGGGATCTAAGTGTATGTATGGATCTTGCAGCCTTAATATGGAGGTACGTGTAGGCTCTCATCCTTTGCCCAATATAACTGAATTGTTAGCAGTCTGAGGCAGGTGATGAGCTTTTTTAATCTTGCCTTGGTCTACCTTCATGCCAAAGTTGATCCCGATTCTAGCCATTTTAGTGTTTCATTACAACATTTGGAACTTACCAATACTGCTGTATGCCATTTGGCTTAGCATTGGCAGTATCTGTATTTCAGAGGATCATGTACCATTTGTTGAAGGGTAGTGATGGGGGTCTCTATTTTCAGGAAGATAGTCGTATCTTCTCCACAGTATGTGAGAATCTTGACAACATACTAGACCAAGTTCCAGACAGATTTCAGGAGCAGTGGGTTGAAAATGTGTGTATTTAAATGGCAAAGTTGAATACTTGGGGCACATTGTGTCACAACAGGGTGTGGAACCTAAGTTGAGTTTAATGAAAGGGATGATTGATGGTTGGAAATTATTTGGAAAATTGTGTTGCCCATCAAAGCACATATGTCAAAAATGAATGTAATACAATTTAAACAGGTTTTGGTGGGTTCTCTATTTGACATGTGACCAAATTAATTGTGCAATTCTGGGAGAATAACTTTTTCTTGATGTGACCTAATTTGTAAATGTATGATAATGGGTAATATAACATATGAATACTAGAGCTGAATCATGGCTAAGAAATGGTCAAGTAGGAGGAAAAAGTGTATACACAGGAGTAGCAATCCCACATATTATTACCCATATTCTGGTTATTATCTCTTAGTGACATCATTAACGGTAGTTACCACCTGGTACCAGTATTTCCTGGGCACAGTTATCTTCTTGTAATTAAGGTGCCCATAGTCAATAACCTCGCACAGTGCACTTTTTGAGACTCACATACTCTTCTTATATTTGAGGCATGTTGACTGACACGTGCCAAAGGCTGCCATATGGTGTATGTATCTGAGTTAGGGCCATGATGTATCCACATGCCATATGCACAAAACATTGCAGACAAGTAGCATTGGAAACAATAACAAACATGTTTTTTTCCCATAGAGAGTAAACATGCTGATGGACATTATGAAAGAGTACCACCCATGTCTGGATGTTCCTAAATATCAGTTTTATAAATATACCTGTTAAATTGCTTCAGTCTGATTCTGTAAAAGACCAGGTCACATTCCAATGCAGACATGAACAACAGGCATCGTTCTGTATGACTTCAAGACCTCCTGTGTATAGCCAGGCAAGAAGACACAAAACCCTGATGTAGGTAACAAAGTCAACTACCAATCTCCAACAGATCTTTCGTCTGAAAGCGCATCGCAAGACCAAACTTCAGCAAGAACACCACTATCTTGAAACAAAATACCTTACTCTATGATTACCAAGTTGGTTTCAGACCTGTTAATGGAACCAAAACCGCCCTGTTCTAGCAATACCTGAAGACCAGAAAGGACAGAAGTGGTTTTGCTCACTATTGCAACTGGAGCTATAAGTCAACTTTGCTGCAGTCCATCATCACATGCTTTGACTGATTCTAGAAGGTCTTAACACCAGGGAAGAATCTGAAATTGGATCTTGTCTTACCTCTTTTACAGACTAAGCATCACTGAATTGTCATTTACTTTCCAACTCCTTTCTTCACTGATTCTGGCAACCCACTGTGATCCACTGTCTTTCAGCTTCACTTCAATGATTACCTCAACCTACTTCTGACCTCAACATGTCCTGAAATGTAACCAGTTACAGTTATGCAGTTGACAATCTCACATATATAACGGACCTGTCATTTCCTGGCTAGACCATTGCCTCCAAGTCACAAACTATTTGACGCTGATCCAATAACTATATGCTCCCAAGACCACCTGCAATGAAAAGTAAGACGCTTGTGACTGGTCATAAACTCCAAACTATTTAGGATGTCCCAATTGAACCAATTTGGTAGTAAGCACCATCATTAACATAAGATGCATGTGCAACATTTTCCTTGTTTGGGTTCCCATAAAAAAACACATGAAAGTTATACATAGACTATGCTAGCAGACTTTACATTGGAGCCCAACTGTACCTTTTAAGAGGAGTGCAGAGAATAAAAAATGTGGCAACCAGACAACTACTACACCTATAGTTATGTGATTTAAATCACATAACCACTCCATTGAAAAAACGTTCTCCCTTCAAAATACTGCGGACTATCCATTGAATCAAATTGTCCTTCATACAATTGAGGGTTTGATGATACATGCAAAAAGTGAGACTTACCAGCTCAGGATTGGCACCACTATCAGACTCATCCTTAAAAATGGCACATCTATGGTGCATCCTTGTCTGTTTAGGCTGTGAATTCTAGAACTCACAGCCAATGACGATAAGATTTAACTCAGGAAATCTCACTGTTCCCAAACAGATGACTTCCTTACTATAAACAGTGCAGAACCATTGTTAGACCCTGTAACTTCCATAAAGGAAGACTCAGTCAGCCAGACAAAGATGACAGATATAAGGATTTGTGAAAATCTCTCACTAACTTTGCTACGCATGATCCAGTGCAGCAAGAGGTTGCCACAACATGGTAGAAGCAGCTCTGCGGTACTCATGAAATACATCAACACTATTCTCTCACAGGCAACACTCAAACAAATAAGCACAATGTGTGCATCAGCAGGTGCATCTGTGTCTAACTCCTCATTGCTTCATTTCACAGTACATTTACGATTTCACTGTGACTCAATAGTGACACCCCTTCAGCCCTAGAAATGACAATATAGGTCGAAGCTTAGAAAAGTGGTGCTGCATCGAATGCAGCATCACTTTTCTTGTGCCCCTTAGCACCCCCTACCGCCACCATGTGTGTGCCGTATTTAATATACAGTGCACCATGGCGCAGGGTAGGGGAAATAGCGCCAACATTTTGGGTGTGATTGATGTACTGCGCAGGAGGAGCCCATAGAAAAGAATGGTATGTCCCCTTTTGTCGACTGCTCTGTGCAGGTGTCAAAAATAGTCGCTAAAGATGGTGCAGGGGAATGCTCCCCTTGCATACATTTTGTCTGGCACAAGCATAATGTGGCACAAGGGGTTACAAAGGGGTTACATAGTGGCGCAATGCATGCTTTGCGCCACTTTGTAAATATGGCGCTGCGAATTTGGCCTCGTTGGGCCACATTAGCGTCATAAAAAAATTACGCTAATGTGGTGCAAGGAGGCGCTAGGACCTCTTAAATCTGGGCCTATACTACTTCAGATGAAAACCAGAACACCAGACTCTAAACATATAGGGAATGATTCACAAAGGTAAACTTACATTTTGTGTAACTTTACGATTGTTTGCTATTCACAAAGGGATTTACGAGTAGCATCTTTACGAGTGGGGAGTGTCCGCACAGAAAAGATAGGTATTTTTATGTGCAGAGACTGCACATTTGTAAAGATACTACTCATAAATTCAGTATAAAGATACTACTTGTAAGCTATGTGCAGATTCTCTGCACGTAAAAAGAATAGATCTTTTTATGTGCAGAGACTCCACACTCATAGAGATAGTACTCGTAAATTCCTTTGTGAATAGCAAACAACTATAAACTTACACAAAAGTCTAAGTTTACCTTTGTGAAACAGGCCCACACTTTTCTAACCAAGCAAAACAAACACACTAGCAGTCAAGAGTTCAAAACCCGGGAAGACTCACTTATCCTTCCAAGATCAGTGAGTGGATTACTATTAAATTGGATAATAGAACACCTGCAGGTCAGCAGAAATCTAGTAGGAGCTACTGAATAAATAATTACTAACATTATTATTTATTATTGACAATTTATGTTTGTCTAAAGATTCAACATGAATATAAACATTGCTCACAGTTTTATGAGTAAGAAAGTAGTTCAGCTCTGTGAAATGGTCCCATGGACCCAACGCCTTTGTCAGGACCTGGCAAACTACCGGTACTCACAAGTGTTGGATTAGTATGATTTTGTTCCCATTGGAATAGTTATAATTTGTCATCCATAACCTTTAAGTATAGTAATCACAACACGTATGCTCAAACCTAGTTGCTATGGAAGGTTTAGTATGGAAGAAAGGTGGGGGATATTGTTGCAGAATGCATGGTGGTCAGCTATCAGATGGAAAGACGTCCAAAATCATGTATCTTACACTAGGTCAGTCATATCAGTTACCCAAAGAAACAGGTTATGTTCGGTGAATACCGATGACTTGCAAGATAGTACAGAACAGTCTTCTCTAACTCTGTTGTATTCTCACAGTTGATTCATCAGAGGTTTTCAGCCAATTTCAAGACTTTCTTGGACCCCAGTAAAACAGCTTTGTCTTTGATGCTAAGACCTCTCTCCTCCCAGATCCCGAAAGTCAGCTGAGGTGGTAATGTCCCTCCAGTCTAGAGACTGAGGCAAATGTGCTTGGACTCCAACTCACACCCAGATGAAGATATATCCACGTAGGTGTAAGTAAAGGCAGCATTCACCTTGTCAGATATCTCCTTAAAGACATTTTGCTGGTGGTACCAGCTGGAATTGGATAGAGGTTATACGTGAATGATGGCCATAAGGCTTTGGGATACTATCAGTAATTATCTGTGTTTGGACTTTCCCACGTTTCCTTTCGCTGGAGCTGCTGCGTCCTCTACCATGCATGTGCGTTTGTCTATCACTCATTCCCAAGAAGGAATAAAGAAGATGCCAATAGAGTGTGGAAGTTCTCACATCTCATTAAGTAACAACGGGATTGCTAGCAGCTTTGGTTAGAATAACATATGTTTACTTGCAAACTAGGTAATATAAGCCTTGGGACACACAAGACATCTCATTGTGTTCACTTTTTTTATTTTGAAGAGCAAATGATGTTCTGGGCACTAACCAGTCATTCTGAAACACACCTGCCATTATTTATTTAATTAGAAGCCACAAGCCCACGATTTCACAGATAGCTTTTTGCACCTCCTCTTAACAAAAAACGGAGGCGACTTGGTTCGTACTTCCATAACCCAGCACCAATGATGAGGATACTCCTGGTCTCACATTGCATTGTTGGGTTTGTAGTTGCATATTTGTGATTGGGCAAGACAACTTTTAAAAAGAACACACATTTATAAATATAAAAATACTTTTAAAAGTGCATTTCCAAACTCAATGTAGTGAGTGACGTTCATATAGAAAAGTTCTGAAGGTCAGATGTCTATATACTGGCCTTGTATTCACATTACAGGAAGCTATCAATAGCATCACAATGATTACGAGAGATATCAGATTTAGGAAGAATGTACTTTTTTGTGCCAGAACAGCTGCAATTGTGTTTCTGACTTTACAGTTCAAAGCCATTCCTTTTACTTAGGGGCTCTTTTTATGTGCCTGGAGGCATGTATGCATTTCCTCCGAAATTGTATCTCAGTAGAGCTGCATGAAACTTTACTGCTGGTTTTGAGAGGACCAAGATGGAAGTTTGAGACCAGATCCTGGTGCCAATCTAATGCGTGTACTGATTTAACGAATGCACAAGCAGCGCATAGGTGGGTATAACCAACTTTGAGGTCAGCCGGATAAGGGTATGCACTAAAGTGCGACTCAGGCACCCTAGCTTTATTGCTCTTGCATGTTGCCTGAATAAAGGCAATGCACCACAATGTCCACAAAGGTGCAGCAACATACCTCTCAAAGGACTCGGACAAGTTCTCTTCTTCATATTGAGGAACCTACTCCCATCAAACATTTTCAAAGCACACCTCAAGGCCAAAAACCCACAATGCAATATATGAAATAAAGCACAAAACAACTTAGAATGAATGCAATGAAATAAATAACTCAGAAAGGATCATTACTAAAAATAATGGACAGCTCAAAATGAATTCTAGCAAAATAAATTGTCTAGAGTATGGAACATTTCAAAAGCACATAACATAGTTGGCTCACATTAAAGAGGGGACAGACAGAAATGTTGGCTGGCGTGGCCTTCATAGGCCCCATGGATACGACCCTGTAAGGAGGTGAGTACATTTTCAGAAACATAGTGGCGAAAGGTGCTGCAAGATGATAAAAAACACTGAAAGTGGCTGGCCTAAAGAAAAAAAATGTTGTTGTGGATCTTCAGCAGTTTGTTAAGGTGTCAGATGAATTGACAGTGAAAGGTGTCCTTGTGATGAGGAATGATAAGCTTGCACCTAGTTTGAAACTGTCACACAGTGACACATCAGTCTCTTAGCAGCATTTAATCGATTAGGAGATTGAACAAGTTATCAATGAATGTGTAATATGTGTCAGATTTAACAAAAGGCTAAACGTAGTTATACCTTCTCTTTAACCCCTAGAGCTCCTGTTCAAGCACTGGGCAAAAATTGAAATTTATCTAGTTGGGCCATTCAATTTATTACTGGCTCATTCCCGCTTTCCTCTAGTTCTGCAGAAGGTCCAATTCCGGCCGTAGGTCAGATTCACCTGTGAAGTGACTTCCAAGGAAGTTGTAGAATTTCTTAAAGATGTCTTCTTGAGAGAAGGTTTCCATGGGAACTTAGTTTTGGATAGTAGAGTTCAACTTGTTTGTGTGAAAATATCTGAGTTCCTCAAGTTGAGCCAGGACATTCATCTCAGGAGTTCACTATAGACTAATGGCCTTGTTGAACTTATGGAGAGGGTGCGGAGGGAGTCCATACAATGGGCTGTGGCCAACAATTAGCCACTTCTAAATCGGTGAGATCAATGCTCTTGTTTTATCAGACTAGCTGCATTTTGTGACTGGGGCTTTCCTGTTTAAATTGTTGTGTGGGAGGAGGCCGGCCTGACCCAGACTCGGACAGAAAATAGGCCAGCACACCAAAATAAATGTGGCCTCCATTAGCAAATCAGATAGCTAAAAAAGTAGCACATGTTTACAAATCGCGGCAGTTTTCAACTTACAATTAGACCCTGTAGGTGTTTTGCAAGTCATGGGAGACTGTTTGTATTTGAGCTTACTGCTGGCAATATTTGTGGTAATATCAGGGAAATAAACAGTAAAAATTGGCCCACTAGAGTATAAAACAGGCACACACACAGACAAAATACAGCCAACACATTGACCTGTCAGACCAGCCCTTCTTGCTCTGCCTGATAGCCCTGGAGGTCAGTCTGACCGTGAGGTTTGTTACCATGTTTTGTCCGTGTTTACTGTCCAAGTGACAAGCAATGTCTCGGTAAAGGATCTTGATGTCAGTGTAAGAGCAAACGTGCAGTTTGCGCAAGGAAGACAAAACCAGTACTATGATCAACAGAGGTGAACTAGTCTTAATTCCATGTGGGGGATTTCTTAGTATAAAAACATAAACAGGTCATGTGCAGAGGGGTGATCTCAAACTTGGAGATCCTGTAAAAGTAAACAAGCTGTTTGGTAATGCTGTCAGAGTGAATAGGTTGTGATTGGTGAAAGCCAACTGTTGGCCTGAAGTGTCTTTCTGACCTGAGAAAGGCAGTAATTCTGGCAATGAGCAGAGTCATTCCTCTGTACCAAGAAACTCAACGATTCGTAGAAGTTGCCAGAGGGGAAGAGTGCCTCTCAGATGCAGATCATTTTTTTATTTTTGTTTTTCTTCTGTGTTATTTTGTAGGAGGAGAAAGTTGTTGCTTAATATTTGTTTTGTTAAAAGAGAAATCATTTGTAGCATTTAACATTATGGGGGTTATTACAACTTTGGAGGAGGTGTTAATCCGTCCCAAATGTAACGGATATACCACCAGCCGTATTACGAGTTCCATAGGATATAATGGACTCGTAATACGGCTGGTGGTATATCCGTCACTTTACCGTCACTTTTGGGACGGATTAACACCTCCTCCAAAGTTGTAATAACCCCCTATGTTTTTATGAAGCACATTTGGGTCCTGCAATAGAATTTTGATGTACTGTGTTCTGTAGAATGTTTGTTTCTGAATAGGGGCACAGTTACATCTTGACACCAGTTATAATTTGAACAGTGTTATAGAAACCATTTCCGTTGGCTAGTGTTTCTGTGGCAGCTTGACATAACAGGTTTGTATTGCTCTTTTTGTGGACATGTGAAGCTTCTGTCCTCATCCTTGTTCTCATGCCACAGGCACTATCTTAACTGCCTTCATTTTCTCCTTGCAAAGCTATCGCATAATCTTCCAGGTATGCCTTTCTGGTACCCTCCAACTAGAGCTAAACAGCATTAATAACTGGGAGCTCCCCGGATTTCTGGGTCTACCCCAGTCCACATTTTGTGAAAAGTAATTCCCTGCAAGTTAGAGACCCATTACTAACCCATCTCTACTGGTGATGGTTTGGGATAAAGAAGTCATTCCAAGCTTGCATCATAGATTGTCAAGCACCGCCTCTGCATAATTGTACCAGGTCAAAACTGTGCAAGCATGGAATCTTATGTTTTTGCATTTCTTATATGATATGATCTTGTGGGGAGAACGGCCTAAATGACGTGGGCTAAACAATGCGTACGTTTAGCACACAAGCGGAACAACGCTTGCCTTAACAACGACTGCCTGCATGTTTGCCTTAACCAAGCATATGCCTAAACCAGGCATATGCATGGTTAAGGCAGAGAGTGGTCTAGTGGTGCGAATGGGTGGAGCAGGAAGGATTGGGAGAGGATACAGCGAGGTCTGTGGGGCTGGGTGTGAGGGGTAGTTTTTAGGCATGGGGTGGTGTAGTTTTTAGTTAGTAGTTATTGTGTTGTAGTTAGTAGTTATTGTATTACTTTGTATTGTATATACTTGCGTGAGGTTGTTATTCTTTGAGTGTCTCCATCGTTTCAACTCCGACGTTCTTTGTTCTAAGTTCATTGTGGGGCTGGAGAGGCTGGAGGATTGAGACACTCAGCGGACACTCGGCAAGCCACTTATGTTGTTACAACCAAATAAAGACATTCTTGTAAAAGACAAGGACTCCGACTTTACAGGTGGATTTAGGGCTTAGAGTGGGTTTTGGGGTCGGGGTAGTTTTTTTATTAGTTGTGCGAATGGATAGGAAGGATAGGTAGAGGACGCAGTGAGGTAAGTGGGACTAGGGCAGGGTTTGGGGGTAGTTTTTAGAGGTGCTGGGCATTTGGGGTAGTTTTTTTAATATAAGGGCAGGATTTTAAGGGCTCAGGGTGGGGAGGGTCTGGGGACAGGTTTTGGGAAAGGGGAGTTTCTAGCAGTTTAGGGCTCATTGCGAGTGGGGGTGTCAGGGGAATTTAGTTTTTAGGAGTGGGGGAAGGTTGGAGGGCTCAGGGCGGGTGGAGGAGTCAGGGTAGTATTTTTTATAATGGGCCACAGTTTTGGGGGGTGGGTAGTTTTTTTAGACAAGGGGAGGGTTTCTGGACTCGGGGAGGGGCGGGTGTTAGGTTTTGAGGGCAAGTTTATAGGAGTGGGGGAAAATTTTAGGGCTCAGGGCGAGTGGGGGTGTTGGGGGTAATTTATTTTTAAGGGTGGGGAAGGTTTTAGGGTGCGTGGAGGGTCGGGTAGTTTTAAAAAAAAAAAACAGGGGCTACAGTTTTGGGAGGTCGAGGTACGTTTTTTTTTTTACAGGGGCAGGGTTTTAGGATTCAGGGTGGGGAGGGGCTGGTGTTAGGTTTTGGGGGGTTTTAAGGGTTGGGTAGTTTTAGTCCCCAGGATGGGTGGTGGGTCAGGTAGTTTATTTGGTTAAGAGCGGGGGTTGCATAATACAATCACGAATGCCGATGCCACATATTCCTTTACTAAGCATGATTTTACAATGAAATTCGTTGTAAAGCGATGCATGGTAAAGGCATGCGTGCTAAAGCTGCGGTCGTGGTTCCAACCGCGTTAAGGCATGCATGGTTCTGGCATGCATGGTTGTGTCATACATCTGGTCTTGTGAAGTACCATATATTTTTGCCTTTTACAAAGGCAGGTCCTTCTCATATAACACAATCATTTGACATGAAATTATAGCCAGTTTTTGAATGTGGTAACATGATGATAATCCATGCTTCCAAAAAGAAAAAATATAGTATTATGAATAACACAGTTGCATTGGACGGATGAATTAATCTACATATTTTATAAGTTCAATTTAGTGTGCAAATGTATGACAACAAACATTTGAAATGAGGATTCATGCTATGCATTTGTGAGTACATTGGCAAGCTAATGTGCCTGTGCACCACCAGTGATTCATTGTCTGGTTTGGTTTGATGCATTTTCCCATTTATCCTGTATTTCTCATGCTGTATAGGGTGACATCAGTGCGCCACCATGCACTTATCCCCATTATAAACGTCATCTTTGAAGACCCTCTTTATGACACCCAAGAGTCCCGATCCCTTTGCAACAGAAGTGCATTTTCCACTGTGCTATAGTAGAGAACACCGAATTTAGTTTCACTGGCACAATTGGATTTGTTACCGTTTTAAACCATCTATTAATCATTAATGAAAAATAGAAATCAATTGACCTGTAACCGAAACAATGATCACCTGATACTGCTGCCACGTTAATAGTTTCAAGCATACGTTTTTATTAATTATATGGTCATAGAGATAGGAGTGTAGAATGAGTAAAACTGTTTTTTTTAGAAACTTGTTTTTCTATGATGCATTCTTGTATTGAACGTATGCTGCATTTCTGCTTCTTAAACGCACATCTGATCCCATTGTACAGTAAAATGTTCTACCTGGACTCTGTCCCTGGTGTTCTCATATGGTTTGATATGTCTACTCAGTCCTGATTTTGGGCTGCTGTGGGATCGAATTCCTGCTATTATTATCAAACATGTATTTTGGAATCAGTGGCTATTGTTAAGTACTGCTCCATTACGTGGAAGGGATTTGTGTGTCCGTCCTCACCAGTCTGAAAGGTGAGTATTTGGATCAAAGGCTTCCCTAAATTCACCTTTTGGTTCCATCATTGGTTCTTTGTATGGTCAGAGGTGTGCATACTTGCTCCGCGATGTCTGTCTTCAACCTTTAATATTTTTCCTCAATGTTTCTTTGGCCTCAATTTAACTTTAAGTAGGAGCCACTTGGAATTCCTGGTATGTGAATAGTGAGATCCCAGTTCTAAAGGTAATTTTAGGTATTTTCAATGAACCACCTTTTGGGACTTAGGCCCATATTTATCCCTGCATTTGCGTCAATTTTTTAGGCAAAAGCGGCGCAAACTTACAAAATACAATTGTATTTTGTGAGTTTGCGCCGCTTTTGCATCAAAAAATTACGCAAATGCGGGGCCAAAAAAGTATTAATATGACCGCTATTGTTATTTTCTTTGCTTCACCAGGATCCACTAAGGAAACTTTGGGAAGGGAGGGATGTTCCCACGTAATGTGGAAAAACAGTATTTCTGACTTTTTCTAACTTTCTGTAACTTTGAATCTGCTCACCATGTGCAGCAGTGTCTCCATTTCTTAAATTTTGTGGCTGTCACCTTGATGATTCCATTAGTCCTCGGCCTATTTTAAGAGAACTGCATGGATCCTAATTTTCTGAAAGCAGAAGAGTATTTGGTATTTAGCTCTTAATAGAATGAAACAATGAAAACACCAGTGAGTACCTCATGCAACTTCACAGATTTGATTAAATACACACGGAGACGTCACTAGAGTGGTCACTGTCCAAATCGTACACACAGAGGTGGCCCCAATGTCAGATTGTGAAAATAATAATCGTTAGTGCCACAAAACAAGGCTATCAGTTCAGCAAGACCCTTAATCATATAAACTATTCTTCAACTCTGTCTCTAAAATACGAATTCCACGTATATGCACAGTATCATAAGATGTACATATGTATACATGTGTGGCCTATAAACTGTGCGCTGAGCTACAAGGCTTTGGAGTTCTTTAAAGAGACAGGTAGTCGAACATAGTGGGGTGTGGGTACGAGGGAGCAAGAGTAATTACAGAAAGCAGCTGGTTGCCTTAGTGTGAGGAGTTAGAAGATTGGCAGCTGAGAGTGGGTTGGTGCACGGTTTTACTATATGTGATGGAATGAAAGGTTACAAAAGACTGTGAGGAGGGAATGTGCCCCATTGACTGTAGTGCTTATTCTGAGCTGGTGATTTCAGGTGGGGCCACTAGCACTCCTTTTAAGCGACCAACACTTTTGTTTCCTCATCTGACTTTAACACAGAACGATAGATGGCATAACACAGAAGGAGGGAAGAAGGATGAAGAGAAAAATAGAGATAAAGGGGGAAAGCAGGAACCTGCAAGAGTGAGATAAAGGGGCAGGTAGTGTTAGCGCGTCAGACCTCAATGAGTAAATTTACAAGGGAGACGCAAACAGGTCGATGAACCTTTTGACTTGCTTTGAGGTTTTCCCACCATATATCCCATAAATGCAGATCAATAATAAAAAAAAATCAGTAACATTATTAATCCATAGGAGTGAGTGATTGTCAGATGCCATGACCTTTCAGTCATTAATAACCACACCTTTAGGTAAAAGTTAAAATATTTATTTCCCTATATTAACAATGCTAATGTCACGTTGGTTACTCTCAAAATCAATTTATAAACATACAGAAACATCACTGGCTGACCAAAGCGGCAAAAGAATCGCAATCTAATCAAAGCTTGAGCTACTACACATTCTAAAATTACAGTACAAATTAATAGCAAGAATAACTGCGCAGACGTAATAACATGCTTTTAGATTCAGCAAAGAAAAGACATCAAATGTTATTCCCTATATTGAACTTCATTAAGGGGACCCTAACTAATACCAGATTAGGATAGCAGGTTTGGGCTTCATGCAAAGCAAATTAGTCAACACAAATTTGTAAAAAAAACATGTAACTAGGGCTCTAGCAAAATAGCGGTTGAAACAAAAGCAAATAGGCATGACAAACAATATCATAGTCAATATACCTATCCTCAGATTGGATCAGCAAACTGTGATAGTCTTCATCCACAGGACATCAGTCGGTCAGCTAGTCCTCAGGATTCAGCATTAAAGTTCAGAAAAGGCAAAGTCTCTTTTAAGCAATAAAGTTAAGCATGCCTCTTCTCAAGACCGAAAATGGGCAAAATGGTGTCTTCTGCTCAGTGCAGTCCTGCTGAGTTAGATTTCCTAAAAATGCTTCCCAAGTCCCTATTGGTCAAGGGATCGTATGTTCACACTTTGTCCAATAAAACTAAAACTTCAAATCTAGATTTCTACTAGTACATGGTTCACATGTCGATGATTGGCTCCTTTCGTACCGTTTTCATCATCCGCCTCGTCAGGTAACAATATTGTTGCAGCTTATACTCCAGTCAGTATGGTCTTTGTCTTCTCCTGGGAAAGCAAGTCTCACACACATTACATTAAGCAATGTTGCATTAGCAAGTACATCATCTCCTGGCAAGGAGTTCTCATCAGAAAGACTTTTAGCTACGAGCATTTGGTAAGCACAGTGGAAAATCACAAAACGCCTCAGCAATGCAGTTTGACATGATGCCGTGCAACTATGCCAAGACCTCCGCTAAGTTAAGGCCAACAATTAATAAAGCTAATACATAATGCATAACCCTTAATGTGACATATTACTACATTAATCAAACATAAGCTGAACATTTCATATTAATACATCAATGTTAAGTATATTTCGTGAACATTGGTGGCCACTCTAGTGGGTGCACCTTCAAATGCGTGCATTATTTTTCCCTAAGTTATTACCTTCCTACGCAAATCCAACACTCAAAATACATGAATATTTACAATCCCTCTTCTGATAACTAAATGTGTCATCACAATAAACCTTCAGTCACAAATTTTTGCTTCTGCTAAAATTCGTTAATTTCAATCCCTTCAAATCGTCGTTCCCTTTATGAATTTTTCCTGAACAAATTTTCCCTTTTCTTTTCTTCCCTCCTCTGATTATTCTTGGTCTTCTTCAATTTAATCCTTTTACACAATTTACATAGTCCCCATGTTCCAATTAAGCAAATCACAATAATCATTATCTCTTGCATTATTTTTAATAATATCCCTTTCCCAATGTTGCTGAGCCAATTTCCCACTGAAGCAAATCTTTTGCCAACTTTCTCCCAAACACCTGGTTCTTTCAACTCCTTCAAATCAGCACTTTCATTAGGCAGATTAGTAAGCAAGCTTCTAATTTCCTTACTATTATCAAGAATAAATGAACAGCAATGCCTAGAATTAAGCATTTTATAAACTCTGCCATCCTTTGCTAAACAAATATCTAACACAAGGCGGTTCTGAAGAGCTATAGGTCTTTCAGCGGCTAATTCAGTATCTACCATGTTCATGGCTCCTGAAAAATTTGTCAGCATGTTATCCACAATAGTAGACAACTTTCGAATCTTTATCGAATTCAGAACAACTCCAACTGAAGGAATAATTTCTCCAAGTATATCTCCCACTATACCAGAAGAAGGCTCTCTCCTTTCTCTAATGTGATGTAATTCAGTCACTTTGGAAATTTCTTTAAGTCATCTAGTTGAAATATCTTTGGGAAAAATATCCCCAAATAACACGTCCCATACCTTCCTCTTGGAAGATGGTAATAAGCATTACGACCACTGATATAATATATCTCAGGAATCGCTGGATCCTGTCCATTCAACATAAATGTCCATTTACTCTGAAACAAAAACACATGTCTACATTCACGTGTTCCCACAAATAAAGTGTCCGTGCGAGATTTAGGCCTATATACACAAAGATTCCCTATGTTTTGCGCATCTAAAGCTAATTTTCCTTGTGTTTATATTGCACTATAAGCATATTCATTCTTGTAAGTCCTTTTCTCTAAACCCTTTTCTTTTTCTCCTTCAATGCTTTCTGATGTCTTCTGTGTGATCCAAGAAGCTCTTTTCTCAAGGTATAAGCAAGCATCTCACGTTGTTTCTGTGCGCATAAGCTGTGCCAAAAGTTAATGTAGGTTCGAAGATACGTCTAACTAATACTATTTCATTATCCTTAGCTACTCTACTCAGATACCTAATTATGGGGACAAACAAAAACAACAATTAGTGGTTGGAGTAAAAGTACTGAATGTACTCCTGGTTATAGAATCTTGTTAATAACAGACTACAACTTATTCCATAAGTAAGAGGCAAGCTATGATAAGTAACTCCTTCTTCGACTGATGAAGGAATCTGCAGACACACAAAGCAATTTTTGGCATCCATCATCTCAACATACTCACTCAATAAGCGATAGAAGACATTAAAAGAAAGTTCCCCTTGTGCATTACCTATGTGCAGATACTTCTCATCTAACCTAAACTTCTCTATTGCTGTTAATGCAGTATTTGTCTTTAAAGCTGAAGTATGGTTGGCTTTACTCATATCAAGAACAGTCATACCCACAATCAATATCACACACAATATCACAGAATATCAAGAACAGTCATACCCACAATCATTATCACACACAGAGCACCTGTTCTTCCTACTCTGCTGGCTAATGTTACTCGTGATCTGTAAAGAATCAGAAAGTAGAAGAGAAAATGTAGATGATGCAGCAAAAATCAAAAACAAAAATTCTTCTTTTTCCTTCAGTCTTACGTGCAGGATCCATTTTGTCAAAAATCGGTTTAGCAGCTTGTCAAATCAAGTTATCAAATTTAAATCAGGTTATCAAAGCCTTTTCTGGTTACTTTCAACAGTCTCCTTTCTATTTGCACTTTCTCAAATTTGTCTCAATAGTTCAGTTCATCAGTTGCCTTCAAGTGCCAAAATATTGACCTGGAATGTCTCAATCAAAACAAAAAGACAAAAATTCTTTCTGCCACTCTTTTGCAGTTGCAAACGCCCATTTAGGACATGTGTACATTCGACTTGCTATTCTCTTTCTTTTCAACAATTCATCTCCATGCAATTCTCCTTCCCTTAGATCCTTTCTTCTTGTTGCATCTACTTCTTCCTCGATTGTTGTATCAACAACTACTTCCTTTCTCTTTGCTTGTGACTCCGGCCTCTTATCTCCTTTCAGTGTATGGTCAATGCTCTTTTCAGTGTTGAACTTGTAACTTCTCCTTGCTCAGCAGGATTTTTCTCTTGATGGACCTGCTACTGGTTCAGGAGGAGTTAGATCACACTGGCTTTGATCCTTCTCAACTCCTTCCTCCTCGGGGTCTGGCAATTGCTCTGTTTGTCTCTCAAAATGGTCTACTTCAGGGAGAGCCCTCCTCTGACTAGACTCTCCTGCTACCTCAAATGAGATTGGCTCACTGTCACCTTCCTGGAGGTCTTCTCCTTCGTCTCTCACAGGAGTGACTGAACCATCCTCAACTTGCTCAGATCTGGCCTCAGTTCCTCTTTCTTCTCCTTCAGGTTCTGAGGCTTGTCTTGTTGTAGTTGTTGGTGCTCTCAACAACTCGTCTTCAGTGTCCAAAGGACATGCCACCTTTTTCGTGTGGCTGGTATTGATCCAGTTTGGAACTCCAGCGCACTTCACAGCTGTGGTAGTAACCAGAACTATCTGGAGCGGTCCTTTTCAGCGAGGCTCCAAACACGTCTTCCGCACATGTTTCTGGACCACAACCCAGTCACTGGCTCTCAGGTTGTGCCCTCGGTCATGGATCGGTGGCAGTGTGGTGGCTTCCAGCTGCTGAGAGAAAGAACGAACCAATTCAGCCAGACCTTTGCAGTAGTCCAACACCATATCATCTGTAATGTTCACGCACGCCTGGCAACCTCATTGCTCGGCCCATGAGGATTTCATGCAGTGACAATCCTGTCTTCCTGTTGGGTGTGTTTCTTATTATCATCAGACTTAAAGGCAGTGCATCAGGCCATTTCAGATTCTGGGACGCACACATCTTTGCAACTGTTGACTTCAAGGTACCCTTCATCTTCTCCACCAGTCCTGATGCTTCAGGGCAGTAACTACAATACAACTTTTGCTCAATGTTCAGTGCTGCACACAGTAATTTAATTACTTCATTGTTGAGGTGACTTCCCCTATCTGATTCTAAAGAGATCGGAAACCCAAAACGTGGTATCAGTTCTCTAAGCAGTTGTTTTCCTACTGTGAGGCTGTCATTTCTTCGTGTAGGGTATGCTTCAATCCAGTGACTAAAATGAAGACAATCACCAACACATATCTCAAAGCTACACACGCAGGCATCTCAATAAAATTCATTTGCATCCTGTTGAATGGTCCTCCTGCTCTTCCAGTGTGGCTCAAATTAACTACTGTCCCCTTTCCTGTGTTCAATTGTTGGCAAATGATGCAACAATAGCAAACTGCTTCAGCAACGTGTCTAAACCTTGGGTTGAACCAATTATGCTTAAGCAGATGTATCATGGCATCCCTTCCAACATACGCTTGACCATGAAAGTATTTAGCCATTTGAGACAGCAGACTGTTTGGCAAAACCAACTGACCCTCTTTTGACCCACGGTTCATCTTGTCGCTGTACACATTTCATTTTACTTTATGAACTTTTTCCTTCCTATCAACATTATTCTGCAGTGTTTTCACTTCTACCAATGTATCTATTACATGCAATTCAAAACTTATATATGTTTTATCTTCTTCAGGTAACGATTTACAGTTCAATGCGCAAAATCTTGCGACTTGATCCGCATATCCATTTCCCATTGACACAAAATCTTGCGATTTCAGATGTGCACTGCATTTCACCACGGCAGTCTTTTCAGACATTTGGATAGCATGTAACAATTCTTTAATTATTTCACAATTTCTCACTGGTGACCCAGAAGAGGTCATGAAACTTCTCTGTGACCATAACTTGCCAAAATCATGGACTATTCCAAATCTATACCGGCTATCCTTATAGATGGTAACTTTAAGCTGAGCAGAAACATGCCACGCTCTAGTAAGGGCCACCAGTTCCGCTTCTTGTGCAGAGTATACTCCTAAAAGCCAGGATGTTTCCAGTACACCAGAAATTGTGCACACGGCATATCCTGCTCTCAGTGTCCCTGTATTGTCTCTTAGACATGAACCATCAACAAAGATAATTTGTCATTGTCTTCCAATTAGGAGTCTCTAATATCAGGTCTCATTTTTGTGCACAAATCAGTGACTTCAAGACAATCATGCTCAATGTCTTCCAACTTTTCAATTTCAACATTTTCATTTAGAAGCAAGGTTGCCGGATTAAGCACTGTACATCTTTGCAATGACACATTTGGTGATTCAAGAATACTCAGCTCATATCTGGTCAATCTTGCACCTGTTAGGTATTGAGTTTTCGTCTTTGTGGGTAGGATTTCAATGGAGTGAGGGCCCATGATAGTTAAGGGGTGTCCCATCACAATGCCTTCACACTGCGTGAGGCTCTGTCCAACCGCTGCAACTGCATGCAAACAACCTGGCAAGGCTGCTGTGACTGGGTCCAAAGTAGCTGAAAAATATGCTACTGGGTGGTTTACACCTCCGTGGACCTGCGTCAGGACAGACAAAGAACATGTATCACGCCCATGACAAAACAACATGAAGGACTTAGTATAATCAGGCATACCCAAAGCTGGAGCTTTGCACAGACTCTCCCTCAATTCAGAAAAACGCTTTCATGCAAGCATGGTCTAACACTATGGGATCCGTGACCTCCTTGTGGGTCAGCTTCTACAATGGTCTCGAAATGACTGAAAAATTGCAAATCCATTGATGACAGTAACCTACCATCCCAACAAACATCCTAACATCTCTCTGGGTGGCTGGGGACTCATCTGCAATATGGTTGTGACCCTTTCTCTGGATACTTTCCTTGATCCCTTCTCAATCTGGTGAAGCAAGTATTTCACTTCCTTCTGACAGTACTGCAATTTAAGTGAAGACACTTTATGGCCATTCTTTCCCAAATGGTTTAGCAAGGCAATCGTGTCCTACTCGCACTCATCCCTTGTTTTAGACAAAATCAGCAAGTCGTCAATGTACAGTACCAAGGTCGATTGGAAAGGCAGTTCCAACAAATCCAATTTTTTTTTTAAAGATCTGATTGAATATAGAAGGTGACTGAAAACCCTTGAGGAATTCGACACCAAGAAGAACTTGATCAAAAAATTTGAAACAAAAGAGAAATTGACTGTCCTCATGAAGAGGCACAGAAAAGAAAGCTTGTGACAAGCCTATGACAGTGAACCATTCAGCATCCCATAGAATCTGAAACATTATAACAGCTGGATTTGGGACCATGGGGCAACATTTGATAACAATGTAATTTATTTTTCTCAAATTCTGGACAATTCAAACTTTTCCACAAGGCTTTTTCAATCCCATTATCAGTGAATTACAGGAGCTGCTCACCACTTCTTTCAAAGCTACTTGGTTTATAAATTCTGCAATTATTTGGGCAACCTTTCTAGGGATATCCTGTGGCATGTGGTACTGGGGAATCTGAGGAAAAATTGCATTCAGTTTTACAGGAACATTAACTGGCTCAACTCCCTTTATCAGACCTATCTCCTTTCCTGTCAGATCCCACACTTTCTCTTTAACCGTTCCCTGTAAATCAGGAGGAAGCTCTTTCACTCTGAACACTGGAAAGAAATCAGTCAGAGGGTATTCCTCATTTATGGTTTCACTGCCTGTCTCTAGAGCTGGGTCGTCCTCATCATTGCTTTTCGTCTGTATCTCAATTCCATCATTTGAACAAGTAATTGAGCACCTGGTTTGACACAGCAAGTCTCTTCCCAGTAGTGATACAGGACTTGAATTACAGACTACGAATTTGTGCAATCCCTGAAAGTTGCCAATCTTCACCTGTATCGGATCTGTAATTGGGTTGGTCAAATACTGATTTGCTGCTCCTACAATCTGGACTGTCTTTCCTGAAAGGGGTAGATTTGGAACTTCTGCACTTCCTCCTGTGGAGCTTGTAGCTCCTAGGTCAACCAAGAATGAAACTCTGTGACCCATGACTTTTCCTTTCACATAGGGACCTATCTGATCTACTTCTAAGGAAGCTGCAAGCACACAGTCTTCCTCATCCGAACTCTCACTCACCCAATCATTGTTTATTCCAATCTCACTGTGTAACGGTAATTGGTGTACTGTGTTATTACTTTGGTTGGACCTCTAACCTATTGAGGAAGTACCACCTGCTGCTGTTCAATTGGGGCTTGAGGTATTTGGATTTTCTGTCTAGGTACCATGGGAACATGCTGTTGCATCGGCTGCATCTGTGTCATTTGTACATGTGGCATTTGCACCTGCTGCATGGGTTGAAAACCTTTCATTTGATTCACATTATTTTGGAAGTTCAGATTAGGACCTCTCATTCTCGGTCCTCTCATGTTTTGGAAGGAGTTGATGTCACCTGTTTACTGAACAACACCTTCCTGCACCAACATCGGACACTCCAGTTTCCAATGTCCAACCACTCCGCAAGCATGACAAGGCAACAATTTCTTCATTCCCTGCACATCATCCTGAACCACTAAAGTACCCATGTCTGGACCACGGTTTACATTACCTCTGTGACCTCTAGCTCTCAGCTGATTTTGAAATACCATGTTTTCCTGCTGCTGCTGTGGTAGTTGTTGTGGAAACTTTCTCTGCATGCCTGTTTATGTGGCTTTAATCTGCATCACCATCGCCTTTTCCTTCAATTTTCTCTGCTTTAAGTCAATCTCGTCACTACAGTACTTTGCATACTGCAATACCACATCAACCGGCTTTGCTTGCCAGCAAATCAAATAACTCTTAATCATCTAGCTAATTTCAGTTCTCCATCCTTCCACAAATCAGAACACAAAATGAATCATGTCTTTCGGCTCGATCATTTCTGTACCACTGTAATGCTTGAAAGCCTGCAAAAATCTTTCATAATACCCATGTATCAACTCTTTTGCTTCCTGAGCTGTCCTGTCTATTCTCTGCCAGTCAATATTTTGGGGCGAAATTCTCGTCTTCGTCTTAAGGAATTCAGTCACCTTGCAATAATATTTCATTACCTCAGGAGATGGCACACTTGTAACCTGATCTCTCTCTGGTTCTTTTGTCAGCCAACCTATACTCCTCTTGCACTCCATCCACAGATTAGCTGGAACTACTATCTCTAATAGAGTGTTCAAGTCTTCCCGAAGGCACTTTTCAAGTTTCACGAACCTGTCAGTCTGCTGGTACCATTCCACTGGCTTTTCTTTCAACCTGGGATAATCATTTGTAAATGACAGAATGTTACCTCTGGTCCAAGGGACATGAACAAAATTACCTTCTGGAATCTCTCTCATTGGTAAAATGTTCACCAGATCCTTACCCTGCTGCACATTTGCAGTTAGCTCTGCAGAATCCCGTTTTCTCTTATCTCTTTTCTTTACCCATCTGCCTTCCCATTTGTCTAATGCTCCCCAGGTCTGGGCACTTTAAAGTAACTCCCTAAGGTGTGCCTTCATTCCGGCAGATCTCGTGTTCAAACTCTTTAGTCTCAAAATCTAGCCTGTAACTCCTTTTCAAATGTTTTGTTTTCTCTATTTGTATGCCTTAGTTATCTGCCAGCTCTGCTAGCTTTTGATGCACATTGTTCACTTCCCCTGCAATCTTCGGACACAGATATCTGAACTCTGCTTCTGTGTAGGACTCTAACCTGTTCACACCCATAGTTCCCTCAATGAGCTCACCCGCTTCCGTTCCTAGTCTAGTACAATTCAAGTACTACTCTCCGTTAGGAGCACTCTGCGGGGTATTCAGCTTGTCTAACCATTCAGTCAATTGCTGGGCTGTCAAACCTTGCAGCAAAATGTTATTAGCCTGTGCCTGTGGCACATGTTGAACAACTGTATTAGGGATCTGTGGTGTCAGTAATTTCAAGCCCTGACTAATGTTCGACCCTATCACAGTATGCGGAGGAACTCTGAATGGACTAAGGTCTAGCAAAGATCTTGATCTGTCGAAGGTCTATCCCACAGGTGAGACTACTCGGATATTCTCATTAAATCCTCCCCTCATTGAACTCTGACTCAGGACTCCCTGTCCATCTGCCCTGGGTTTCTCTTGTGCAAACAAAGGTACAATTGGACCAATGGTGACTGGTACAGATACAGCATCAGGGCTTGGTCTAACATTCAGTTTCTGTGGGAGAGTAACTCCAGAGTTCCGTTTCATCAGTACAGACATATTTGACTGTGTCCCTGTTATCGCAGTGTATTTCGGCAT
Organism: Pleurodeles waltl; assembly: GCF_031143425.1. NCBI lineage: Eukaryota > Metazoa > Chordata > Amphibia > Caudata > Salamandridae > Pleurodeles > Pleurodeles waltl. The sequence goes on along the minus strand of NC_090444.1, from coordinate 898,691,303 downwards.
TGTTTGTGACTGTGCTTGAGGCAGTAAAAGTGGAGTTGGTTCTGTCTGAACCAACATCAGTCTCAGAAAATCCTGTCCTGTTGGCACTATTAGGTTTGTGGCAGTTTCCACAATGGGCTCATCTGTTAAAAATGAGGTTACATAGGTTTCCTACAACATAGGGTTCAGGGATTAGAGTAGGCATGACAGATTATTGGCAGAGAGGCTGTAGAAGGAAGAACATTTTATTACGTGCCAGGGTCAATATGTTCCTTTTTTACGAAAAACATGTTACTGCATTTTTTTAATAAACACCCTAACAAAAACATACATTGCAAACGTTCAAAAAGAATAATAGCTCAAGTTTGAGACACTCATATCGCTCCCCCTGAAATTGAGCTCAGGGGAAATTCAAATAAAGTGATATTTCTAGTCTCCTGAGGTTATGCAAGCAAAGACCATTTTCAAGGTAAGATGCTCGGGGCCAGGTGCTGCCCATCCTCTATCATGCAAAACATTCAATTATTAGTTCGCCAGAAAAGTTCTAATCCTGTAAATTGACTCTATATTTCAAACATACCTGCTATATTCTGCTCACACTCACAAAATCTTTTTAGGGCTGCCCAAGCCTACATTTATTGTTAAATGCTGCAAATCCCCAATCCATAATGCAGCTCCATTTATCAATCATTGGTGGTATGGGACTACCCAGTCACTGTGCTGGATCTCTCTTAATAACTGAATAATGAATAATATCCGGTATTTGGAAACCTCTTACGTAGCCAGTAATGTAGCTGGGACCCCATATCCTAGTGGCAGCCACACTGTTAGCTCTACCTTTCTGCAGACTTGTGTCCAGTATGTCTCTATAATTAGACAGCCTCATAGAATGGGGATGAAAGTGCCTCTCTGTATTTATTCCTGCAAACAAATATCTCTAGTAGATCAGCTGAATTTCTTTGTTGGACCCTTGGGAGAGGTACTTTTTGGAGAATCTCTAGTTGTATTAGCTGGATATCTGACCTCACCTATATCCCAAGGGGTGCATGAGTGGCTCCTCCCACATTCCAACCTGAGTGTCTTGCTCCCAGTGACAGGCAATGCCTACTATTTTGTTTTGTATAACAATCAATAAGGTAGCTTATGTTTATGATACTGCCTTTTTAATCATCTTATTTTATCATAGCCTGCCTTCCAATGTAAACAGCTCTAATGTTTATCTTCCTCCTCTCCAAGAAATCGGTGTGTTTCGCAGTAGCACGTATTTAAAACTCTGAGTGTTTTTTAGCATTTACTCGATTTATAGATTCCGAAATGGTATGGCATCTTTGGTGTCACACACATTTTCCAATGTGGATATGCCCTTGACGAATCATTCCCTAATTCTCGTCAAAATATTAATGCTCCATAATCTAGTTCCTGCTTATCATGGTGTTTTTTTACTGCTATTGTCTATTTCCAGTCTATTTCCTTAGTGAGTTTAGTCCACATTTGTATCACAAATCATGTGACTGTTGGTGATTCGTTTGGCATTTGTACTCATATAGCAAAGGGGTGTATCCCATATTTTCCCGATTGTCTATCTGTAAATTCTAAAGGCATCTTCATCCTGTGAGGTGAATGCCCGAGTCATTTAATGTTATTAACCGTGCTGCTTTGCGGTACTTCCTGATGTTAGGAATGGCAATCCCACAATCAAAGGTATTTCTTATAAGTGTTGTCACTGCAATCCAGGGGTTGGTTTATTTCCACAATAACAATTTTACCAAATTATCTAGTTTAAAAAAAAAATTGTGTGATGCAACATAGTCCATATTTTGTGATATATAAAACAATTTGAAAGTGCTATCATTACAAAAAGGGCTGCCTGTCTTAGCAGGGCAGGGAAATTGATAGTCTTTTCCACTGCAGAATCTCTACACTAAGATTGTGCAGCAGTGGGTCTAGTATGCCCATATAGAATGTGAAAGGATCAATCTCTGACTCTGAGGTATTTCAAATATGTATTTTACATTCTAAGCACATGGGAAGCCCTGATGTTGAGATTAATTTCCTATGTGGAATTGAGGTAGGATTGTTGTGGGCATATCAATTGCAGGCGTGCTCTTGTTGTGTTAGTTGAATCTGCCACTTCAGTCTTAGTAAAGGCTATTATTGCAAGTGCAGTTAATTTCTTCTTCAAGTGGGGGTATATGAAGATTGTCGTGACATTCATGCAGTGTTTGATTCTCTTGAAGAGCATTTTGCTTTTATTGGAAACTTTATTAATTATATTCTGATAGTAATGTTAAGAACTGTAGCTTTACACAACTGATTTAGCAAACAATTATGGTCGAGCATGGTTCACCACCACTGACAATCTTGCCAGTGCCCCTCATCCACAACACATCCTAGATAAGTACCCATATTTATGAAAAATGGACCACGAATAGAGAAGTAATAGAGAAATGTGAAACTGTGTAAGGCAGAGATAGAGAGCCTCTAGTCTTCAAAAAAGGCATCCTTTGCTAGGCATCTAGTCTAGGCACCATTTCACAAAACAATCAAGTTGGCAGGTAAGACAGAAGGCAAAAAGGTCCACTTCCAGGACACCCCCAAAGGTGCATGATAGCCTGCAGGATACGGGTGTCCAGTATCCAGTTGCTGGAGTTCCTCAAGTTCCTTATGTACCAGTTGGTGACAGAGCTAAAGAACCCTGTTAAAAATCTGCTTTGAAGTAAGGTGTCTCACAAGGCAGTAGATCCAGAGATCCTTGACTAGAACTGCTAGGTTCTTTCACCTGCCCCGCCTCAGTTTGTTAATATAATAGGTAAATGAAATGTTGTCCATCTGGAGGAGAATGGTGCAATTGGACTGGGCAATGTAACGTACAGGCCGAGTCAGTCTTCTGCAATCAGCCATCCTCCACCCTCCAGAAGATACAATCCATCCTAAAAATACTAGACCATGTTCTTTCTGACCTATGTGAATGGAAACACAAGCAACCTCAGATGCATTTCAACCTTGTTGAGCATCATTGTAGGGGTTAGCTTGAATCTCTATGGGACAATGAACTTATCTTTAGTGTCAAACCACCTGACCACAAAACGGCTTGTAATTACATGGCTTATCGAATGTAATTTGTGCACCTGGTATATTGCACTTGATCAGTGTTTGATATTTACTGAGGTTGCACCTTGTGCCATCTCCCTGTTTGAGACCCCAGAAGGGAGGATAAAGTGCTAGAAGTGCATATTATTCTCATGTGCCAAATGTGAACACGGTGCAAGTGCACTATTTGTCTTGCCAATTTGCACCAGGTTTGAACGGGCACACAACTCAGCCTGGTAAAACTCCCATTGGGGTTACATACATGTTGTACTACTGAGTTGAGTGCAAATGGTACTTTGCTCCAGACCTGTTTTTCCATAGCACTGAGAATCAAGACCTAAGTGGGTTGCCCTAAGTATCATGGATATGTCCAGACATGACCCAGAGCTCACCAGTCTATAGGGGCTCAAGATGCATTGCTTTGATGCTGTCCAACAATGCTCTATCATGTCTGGGGTTGCTTGTGCTCACATTCAGAAGGGTCCTGGTCTCAGGGTTCAGAAAGGGTTGTCCCTTGTGGAGAGAGATGAAGACAGATTTACGCATGCTTGGTCCCCTTTTGTAGTAGCACAATCAAACTAAGAAATAATGAAATGGAATGGTTCCAGATTACTTAACAGTGGCTAGAAATTATTTAGGCATTTGGCTGTTCCTAGAAGAGAGGCAGTGAGAGGAGAATACAGTTCATTAAATAAGTCCTCCCATCGACATTTACTAAAAGGGCACCGTGATCCAACTATGTTGTCATCATGAAACGGAGCTATATGTTTGTGTAATGTTTTATTTAGGATGTGGAACTGTCACCCACCACTTTGGCACGCTACATTGTAGGGTTCCGTTCTGCACCCAGGTCAAAATGCCGCACCTGAGTGGACTCACTCAGAGAGCATAAGTCAAGAAATAAAAAAGCTACTTCACAGTCAATGAGATCATTATCTAAAGAAACTTTCACATCATAGAATGGTACACCTAAGAACTTTAATATGGGAACTACTTATGAGGCTAGAAAGAAACATCAATGTTAAGAATTCCAAATTCTTCCAACATCTGGTGGTCAACTTGTTTCGCCCTAAATGAAGCCCAGCATGGTCAATGGCTTTCGTTAGAACCTGGGATCCCTAGTGCTGACCCTATCCTAATAAAATAACTTTCAAGTAAGGTATAAGGAGAGAAAGAGGGATAAGTCGAAAACATTAATGGGTATGTTTGCAGTATTGTTTTGATGCATATGTAAAGTAGATAGAAATAAAGAACAAAGACATTTTCTATTCATGATAATCAGATAGCAATGTCAGACGACAATAATAGGTGAACCAATTTCATAGCCATTTTGCAAAACACCAAGTTATTTACTACACTGCTCATAAGTGAATAACACATCTATATGTGAAAAGGCACGAAGGTAGGGTCAGTATTTCTCTCTTACCCTATATTCAGAGGCTATTTGCCCGAGAGAGCAGGGTTGGGAGTAACTCGAAGTAGTCCAACGCTGCTATAAGAGGATATAGGGTAGAAAGTAATATGGCAGGTCATTGGGGATTTAATAACTTCTTTACACAAAACGAGAGGTCAAGTATTAGGGTGAAAACAAGGTATTTCCACTTAATTAATTAAATGAGGTACTGTCCAGTGTACCTAGCCTTTGACACCCCCCCTGAGAGTTACATGCCCAATGCTCGTTGAACTATTTAAATACTGTAGTAAAGTTCTTACACTAAAGGAATTACATTAAGATAGGGACAGTGCTAGGGATCCCAGCTATCAACAAAGGCAATTGTCCTGTATTGGGATTTATTCAGGTCTGAAACATGTTGATCACCAGATATGGGAATGATTGGAATTCCTAGCATCGCTGCTTGCTTTTATACTTATCTGTGGGTCCTATCTTAAACGTATTAGGTGAACTGGTAGATAATTTTAAATTTCACCAGATAAGTGTCCGATTACCTGTGAAATAAGTCTTCACTTATTGACTCATGCTCCCTACATGGTTGAGCCTACACAGGAGCAACATTTTGCCCTGGATGCAGCAGGGAACCACTTTGATATGAAGCATTTTATGTCCTAAATAAAACATTACCTGAACATATAGGTTGTCTTCATGGCGAAAATATAGTCGGTCCTCTTTCAAGTAGGTAGATATAAGTACAGTGGTTATGCCCAAACATAAATCCTGAGCTCACTGTGCCATCGGTACTAAAGCTGCACATTACTGATTAGACTCAATGAATGTCTGTGATGTCATAAATTTTCAATTTCAGGCTGAGTTAAGACTGGATCTACATATTTTGTGGTGCCTTACTTATGGCTAAAATGGAGAATAATTAAATAGAATCTGTCCAGGCTAATCACAAATAGGTTCGATACCCTAAATTATGTCACCCACAGGACCAGGCTATCATCGATACCCAGAACTCAATTTACCTTGCAACTCATCCAGGAGTCCACATTAAGTAAGAAAGATATTATGTGGGCTCCAGTGACAAACGAGAGCAAAGCCTATCTCGCCTCCATCCTTGCACAAGAGCAGATGGTGTGGGGCTGGTTATTCAGCATGTCCTCAGCTGGTTAAAGTGGCTGAGGTCTCAAGATTTTCTCTCCTTTCGCTGATCTGACTGGGCCATATCTCATTTCATCCTGCCTAGCCATGCTCAGGGGCTAAGTGAATAAGTGGGCTTGTCCTTCACACCCCTGAACTGCACAGGAACGGCAGCTTGTGCCCTCACTAACTCCTCATCTTTGGTTGGGGCTCCTAAACTTTGGGGCCTATTAAGGGCAGGTGCCTATCCCTCTTTAAAATCTAATTTTCCGATAGACTCTTTGAAATTATAAGTTTCACAGGAACCCTGCAGATGTGTTTACTTTCACCTGGAGATTTCGGATAAATCTTAGTGTGAATGTTCTAGACAAAGTGAGAAATTACTGATTCCCCTGGTAATTCTCCATTTCATTTTAATTTAACTCGGCCTGCCTCCACGTGCCAGTTCCCCCAGTGGTGGTGACTCCAGAAGGATGAAGTAATGGGCCAAATTCCAAGAACTTTAAAATGCGATACACCCACGTCCCCAGCCCAGGTGGCTCCTTTCTCATTCTCCAAGCCCCTGTGGCAGAAACCTCAGTGGGCAGGTCTCAGAGGCTGGAGCAGCTTAGTGACCCCAATCGCCTGGATATTACACATTAAACACCACTCTACTTTTGTGGCCGTTCAAACCATTTGTCTAACTTATAATTAAATCTATAGAAAAAGCACATATTAGGTGGCACTTTTATGGAACTGCGTTTTTTCAGGGAGCTTTGCAGCGCAAGAACAGACCTGACCAGTGGAAAACTACAAGTGCTGGTACTCACTATTCAGAGTATCTGTATGGTTCTGAGAAGTGCCGGTACTCTCCCATTAAATGTATTGCAGCAGTACTGAGAAGTAAAGGTACTCCCGCTGTCAAATTAAAGAAGTGCAGGTACTCCGTACCGAACAGTACCTGCCCATTTAAAGCACTGGACCTGACAATACTAAGGGATACTGCAAAAAGGGTGGGAAGTTTCTGATAACCTGGCTAAGCAACTGAGCAGTAAAGGATTTCATTAGGTGCAGCGCCACAAGAGCTCCGTTTACAATCTCAGCTGTGCTAAAGGTTGAGAGGCAGCGTTCAATACATATAAATATGCACCTGCCCACAGCACAGGGGTTGTATAAGCGTGTGTGTGTTCGTGCTTTAATTAGACATTTTAATTGGGTGACGTTTGGACGACGTTTTTCCCTCCTTTATGGGAGCCAGATTCAATAACAGTCTTTTCTCTGCCTCTTTCATCCTTCACTGCTTCGTAGACCTGCATCTGCTCCCCTGCCATTGTCTTCCGTAACGGCCGCGGCGACAGCGAGCGCGAGCCAGGAGGCAAGAGAAGGGGCCGCATTGATATCACTCAGCCCTGCAAACAGAAATCAAAAAACGGAGTAGGCGGTTTTATTACCCCCTCTTGCTCTCCTTCCTGAGGCTTTCTTATCTCTCTTTCTCTCAAAGCACTGCCCAGTCACCAATGGCTGAAAAACACTCCTTTCCAAACCTCCAGTTGTCCAAACCGCATCACACTTTCCCGGTCACTTTGCCTGGATGTGCTTCACATCAAGGTCATGAGTGTAATATTGGAACCCGTGCTCCTTCTTTGCCGTTGACTCTCCTGCTACGTGCAAAGGCAGCATGTCCGATTCAGATGGAAAGGAATTTCTCAGTGTTGGGAATTGACCACTTTGTGCCGCAATATGAGCAATATTGTTAAAGTGCGTTTATCGTTACGGAGTTATATTAAAGCCTTAGGCATGGGTTGCATTCTGAACTAACTTATTGAACCAGGTTTACAAGCCCAATAACGTGCTGCTGGGCAAATGTATTCATAAATTATTCACAGCTGTATAGTTGTGTAAATTGCTGTCTCTATAGAGAAATGCTTGTCAACACACTGCTTACATCATTAACCTGCTACAGCAGACATCAAATTCTGTAAGAACCTTTTCGGGAGTCCGAGGGCATGAAAGGATTACTGAGCCCAGATTGTAACAATAAGAGCCTTTCACAACTGGAGTCCCCGGGCTTTACCCTACTATTAACCCCGAAGCCGAGCACTAAGTAAAGCTCTATAGTACTCCCAGTACATCGAAGTCGAGAACTAGAAGGCTTACTGGGGGTAGTGATGTGGGGTCAGAAACTCAGAACTCAATTATACATCCAATAACCCTCAATAAATCAGGATCAAACCAGTGTTTTTTTCTTTTTTAAGTTGAAAAGTAAAGTACTTCACACAACACGATAGTGTGCATAATCATCAGAGGGTGCTTAACTCGGTACACAGTTACTAGATAACAATAATTGTGGTTAGGATGTGGGCTGCTCCACTAGTACAGGCGAAGAATGGTTCCACAATGAAAGTCTGATGTTTACTCTCCTGGGGAAAAGTGTGGGTGCTCTGCCTTTGAGCAATACATGTCTGTCCTTGACGGCCAGTATTCTCTACTTGGCCTTTTGGGTTTTAGAAGGAGGCTACTGCAGAGCTTGGCCTTAGCATGTGTGTACTCACACAGCCCACTTAGCAGGAATGTGCTTACTCTGCACCAGCGCGAATGAAGTTGCCACAATCTGCTTTAGGTGCGCTCAAGCTGAGGCTGCACCCTTCATGGTTCCGTGATCCATCACAGGGGCATCATCATTGGCCCAAGCACAAGCCGACTATTTAGACAAAGCAAAGGCTCTATTGCAAGTTGCAGCACTGATATACAGATGTAGCTCCAATACCACCAGCGACTATGATGAGTGATCCTAGTCTGTACATCACTTCTATCAGTATTCTATTCTTCATGTAAGAGCACCGAATGCAGTCACAGTTTCACAGTGCTTGGCAGCCACAGATGCTATGTTTTCTTTTGGCTGGAATCCCATGAGGTACATGTGTGGTTTCTGCAGGTGTCCCATAATGACAGAAACTCTGGTTTGGAGTATGCTCCAGAGGCCTCATCCAGAGATCTCGAGGCCTCATCCTATAGCTCAATGATGCCGGTCCTTTCCTGAGTAAGTGGGCAGCATTAGTTTATTCTCTCTTGGCACCTGGAAGCCTCACACTTCTAGGCAGCATGCTCCTCGTGCAAGGGCATCTCCATTGCCCTTCTTGAGTAGTTAGTTAGCACCTTCCTTAGAGGCAAACTCAAAGCAGCTTCTCTTGGCAGAGCTCCCTAGTTTTCTGGTTCGGAACCTGACAAATGAAGCACCCTTTGTCTTTTGCCTCCTCGCCTCCACACCTGAGTCTGGTTCACTGCAAAGGACCTCAGGAACGCATTGGAGGAGCCCTTCAATTCACATCCCTGCTCGGGGCTTTCTCCAGCCTCCAACCATGGCTTATTTGGTTCAGGATATCAAAATGGATTCCAGGTTTGCTACCATCACTTGCAGCACACATACTCCATGCCGATTTTATTGGTCATCTATTTTACACATATGCAACCCATGTCTCATTTGATATAATGAAGACCTGGGTAAAGGTGATTGACAAAACAATTTAAAACACAGGAAAGACTTTTAAGCATTTCTGTCTGGCAAGTGACAGCTAATGAGGCCAGTCCTGCCACTACGATCTGTTTCTGCCTCCACTGTCAGTCTTCTATAGCCAGGCACTCGTACAGGAGTTATGCTCAGAAAGAGTAAGGCTCACTTAGTGTGTCACTCTAGAACACAGAGCACTGCTCTGGGTCTCTTTACGTGGCAAAGGAGCCCTCATTACACACACACACATCTAAGTGAGCAGAGGTGAAAATAAAACAACATATATGAGGCACGGAGAAGGCCATTTCTGTCCCTACATATTGTTATCCTGTTTCACTTCCACCCAAACAACCCAGTCTTAGATCTATTTTTCATGTCTGTGTCATTTTCCCTTTGCCATTTGCTTGAAATATCCAGGATTGTTCACAATAGCAAACTGGTGATCTAACTTGAATCACTGACACTAGCAAAACTAACACCTGTAAAGTCTGCGCAGCACACCTTGCACTCAGCCAAGACCCTGGATAGCATACAAAACCATAGTTAACTACACCACTAAACTATTCACCTAGAATCTTCATAAATCTTTCTACCACTTTCAATGCATGAGAGGAAGAACATACATTTTGCATACGCCTCTTGTTCACTCTTCCAAATTCTCCACCTCCCCTAAAAAATCTACCTAGCCTAAAACATAACACATACCCATGCTGTTGCCCTGCATTTTTCATCTACCTTGCAATTGCTGTCTATCTTTAGTTCCTTGCATACCCTTTCCATTGTATACCGAATATCATCTCATTACCACTAATGCCAACCATTCTCTTCACTTACTGCAGATTGTGGTGATGCAAAGAGAACACACTCCATTTAAATACTTCAAAGAAACAAGAAGGGGGTGTGATAATCGATTGGGATGATGTGGTCTCATTGCATGTAGGGGCATAGCTCCAGGGGGTTGTTTGGGGTGTTACAACTCCCTAAAAAATATATTCTGTAGTAAATAGTGGGGTACAAGTGCCTTTAGTTGGGTAGTGTAAAGTGTCTGTCGGATTTCCCTCAGGATTTTTATACGCCCACATTGACGAAAGAACACACACTCTCTCGTCTATTAAAAAACGTTGACTAGTTTGAAAAATATTACGTTTTAAGTACCCGTAATAGTCCACCCTCCTCTCTCTTTCCACTACCCTTTAAGCCCTTCCTCATGTCCTGCTTCTCATAGGATGTGTTTTAGCAAGATGTCCCAGTGTGATTGTTGGGAAATCTGAAGCTCACACTTCTCCAGTCTTCCTGACCAACTACGCCCCTGAGCGCATGCTTAGATGCTGTAAAAGGGGCGAGGCAGCACACAGCACGTGGAACCATTTACAAATAATCTAAGCTGAAGAAAAATTCACTCAAAATAGTGGCAGAGAAGGGGAAAGAATCAGGCAAGGGTGAGAGGGTTACGAAGAAAGAAAGAGAATCAAAGCTCCTTTTTCCATAAATTGCAGTGTGTCAGACTCAAATTCCTTTGTACACACTGCAACCTGTTTTCTTTATCCTTTATCCTGTCTTATGAAGGAAAGAACAGGTAAATGCAGTTGGAGGGAACGGGGGAGGAAGCAAATCAGAAAGGTCAGTCCAGTCCAGTATGAAACTGAGCAGGATTCTTGGTATAATGTTCAAGCATCTGAGAAATGCATCCTCGTTATACTCAGGGCTGATCCGTTAGCAAGGGGATGGACTAAGTGTTGAATTACTCTTTTGCGAGTTCCTGCTCTTTTCGACCTCTAACGCAAATGTTTTGTCCATCTCTCTCATCTCACCCATTTTGGAATTTGTCACCTTATGTTTTACTGAATTTGACTTTTACAGATATATTTGAGCGGCCTATAGTGTCAGGGTCTACCCATATGCCAACTCCAGGGATCACTAATGATACTATTTGTGTATTTCGGAATGGGGGAACTAATAAGGGTCCCTACTGTATTTGTTATTGAGAGGGCATCACTCGTCGGTATTATTAGTGCACCATCTAGCATAGGATGTTAAAAGATACACTAATAACGTGGGGGGTGTACCATCTTGTTGTGAGGAACAACACGGAGTGCAGCAGAGCTATATCATTTCTTTATTTAGGATCTTCAAAACGGCACACAGCCACTCCCAACATCCAACCCAGCTCTCTTTCTTGTCAGCTCACCTCACGAGTGTGAGTCGAACCGGGGTGACTTCATCGGGTTTGATGAAGCAGAAAAAGAAAGACTAACAAATATTCATATATCATGTAACAAAATCGTATAAGGTAGTGTGATTTTAGTAAAGAAAAATAATGTACGTGGGAAAATGTGCCCACGAAGTAGTTCGCCATTATTATAAACAAGCTTAATTAATCATGAAGAATCGATAAATGTAGTAATCCGTCATAATTGCAAATGTATCCTATGATTTTCTTGTTGAAACTGTTATATGCTTAGCTTAAATTTAGCCGAGGCTTTGGCCTAGTTTGCCTGGTCTCAAATTTAACTGCATGGTTTTCACTTGTATTAACAAAGACACATTTTACTTTAAGGTTGTATTTTTCCAGTAGAAATGACTGATACACTTATCTCAAGGTTTCGTGCTAGGCTAGTTTCATCCCCTTTGAAGCAAGGTCAGTTTCTGCAGGTGCAGACAATAAAAGCTCTGATATAGAATTAATTGGCAAACTTTGTTGCAACTTGTGTTCCAAGGCTCCAAGGACACCTTATGCATAAATGAGTACTAGGAGAAAGACACTATTCATTGGTCAAAAGGAAGCCACCCTATGAACCCTCCAATGGAAGACCCTGAAGAATTTGGAACGTTTCTTACTTAAACCCACCGGACAAAGAGAAGTCAGCCATTTTCCTTGATGCCATTTTGAAGCCTGATTCAAGGCGCCATTTTATATGACATTTTGATGCCTTTTCTCTGTCGCAGAGAAAGAGACTTTAAGAATTCTCACCCTAGAGACATGAACTTTTACTTTGCCCCATCTTGTCCATGCAGTAAAATTTGTCCCATTTTCCTTGCTGACGCAAGGAAACTTGCTTTAACTTTGCCCCTTTAACTTTGCCCCCTTTGAAATCTGCCCCATGCTGATCAAACAACTTACCTTGAATGCTGATTGAATTTGGTAATTATAAAAGGATAATTGTTTTATGCATTGTGTTTTCCTTCTTAGGTACCAACTGCTTATTTGACAGGGCCCAGGCTAGAAGTTTTCTAAATTCATGTTGACTAAATTTGTTTTGCATGAAGTCCCACATGCCAATGCTAATTAGAGGTTAGTTGAGGTATTCATTTGATGCACCATGCTAAATTGAAAACTTGTTATGCTGACCGATGTATGCAATTAGTCAAATTCAGTTGCTTATATTAGTGATTTGCATTGCTATAACCGAGTGCATTATAATCCAGATTTTGCGTAGATTGTGTTTCTTCCGTCGCTATGGACAGCTAGTAATGTTCGTATATGTATATCATTTGATTTTGAGACTCACTTATATTGTGCTAGCTTTGTTAATATAGGGAAATAAACTCATTAACTTTTAATAAACTGGTGTGGTTATTCATGACTGAAAGGTCATGTTGTGTCAAAATACTGATTGTTATTGATTCTTAATGTGTTGTTTGATCTATTAGTTGAGTATTGGGTATTGATTATAATGATTATTGATTATTGATTCGTGTGATCCGACTATTCTTGGATGAGGAGAACCCAACTCGGTTAAAAGGTTCACCGACCTCCGGCGTGTCCAAGTATAAGTAATTTATAAAAACTGGACGCGCTACCAGGTTCCGACGGCATATAAAGGTTCTAAGAGGAACCTGAAGACCTGAAGACATAACACCATCTTCCCCCTTATACACACGAAGGAAAACAGAAAATACAATGATAATGAAAGTGAACAAAAAAATACGGGAAAATAACAAGTAAATAAACTTAACAACTTTAAATATAACATAAGTACTAATAAAGATGACTACACCACAGTGAAAGATAACACAATATTACCGGAAAACGACCTTAACATCGTGAATGAATAAAAGTATCAGCAGACACACCGCTCTAGAATGTAATCTGCTGAAGGCCCGCTCACCCCAACCAAAGGATTCAACACTTCACCATGTATAACATTTGAGTCCCCGCCACCTATAATTCCTAAACCTGAATTGGATCCTGCCACACAGTCACTTTGGTCCTCCTACACTCATCATAATGCCATCATTCACCAAGCTTATTAGAGGTCATTGTGGGTGCTTCAGCTGCCACTTCCCTTTTCTTGACCAGGGCAGCATTACTCTTGCTCCATCACTTCCCATTTTCTACCACAACGGTATGATTGGAAACCTTACCCACTCATGTGACTGGGAAAAACTTGGAACCATTCTTTTTCTGCCCAAAACTTGGAACCATTCTTCTTCTGCCCATGCAGTCTCTTAATTTTCACCATATCTCCCACCTGGAATGATATGTCCCTAACTTCATTTAATACATCATGCTTCATTTTGCTCCTACTTTGACTTTCTTCTACTTTACAATGCACTGCTTCCATACCTAGTATCCTTTCACTAGCCTTGGTCTTGTTCAGAACCCAGACTGGGAATAATTCACACAAAGAATGCTTGTCTATCAACAAAACAAAAGGGGAGACTCCTGTGGTAGCATGAATTGTGTTACAGTAGCTCCACAACCTCTCTTGGACAGACTTTAAAACATCTTCTCTAGAAGCCAAAGCTGCTTGTATGGTTTCTTTCAACATTCTGTTGACTCTTTCCACCATTCCATTCCATTGTGGGCTATAAAGTGTGATAGAAAGATATTTAATACCATAACAACTGACAAAGGTTCACAGTGCCCCAGACTTGAACTGTACACTATTGTCCGTAATTAATGTTTGGGGAAACACTTCCTTCCTGAAAAGAGCTGTGAGGAACTTAGGCCCATAGTTATACTTTTTAGCGCTGCATTTGTGCCACTTTTTGACACACAAGCGGCACAAACTTCCAAACTGTATTTTGTAAGTTTGCGCAGTTTTTGCGTAAAAAAATTACGCAAATGTGTCACTAAAAAAGTATAAATAAGAGCCTTAATACCAGCTGTGGTATTGGGTTTCATCATAAATTTGCACTCTACACACTTAGAAAAGTAGTCTATGACTTCTAATGTGTATCTCAAATTAGAAGGTAAAATGCACATTAGTCCCATAAAGTCCATGCACAGTTTCTCCAATGAACCACTAGGAAAATGAACTGGGCATAAAGGAGTTTTATACACTCGTGATGATTTGTCAAGCTGATTACAATCACTACACTTTTATCCATAGTGGGCCACCAATAAAAGCTGCATACCATTTTTTTGGTGCAGGTCATTCCTACTTGGCCATGATGTGTCAATGTTACTAATCTTGCTCTAAGAGTACTTAAAGGAATCAAAAGGGTACCATGCAGCACCAGTTTCCCCTCTATGGACAATTCTCCTTGATCTTAGAATAGGGCTTAAAACATCACTCTCACTTCTTTCCTGAGGCCAACCGTTAATGACGATGATTTGACAATTGTCACGCATAGCAGATTTTTCCCATTCCTGGAACAACACCACTTCACCAGTAGCCACAATTCCATCCACTTTGCCAACCACACACTCCTCCTCTTCATCTGGCACTTACTCACTGCAACTGGTAAGGCATCTGGACAAGAAGTCTGCCCTTTAGTTTTTCCACTCCAGGAATGTGTTTGACTTCAAAATTGAATTCATACATCATTGCAAGCTGTCTTATCAATCTGGGACTAGCTTTGTTCAAATTATTGTCAGATAGCAGGTATACTAGGGATTTATGATCTGTAAACATTTTCTCCCCCACAAGTATGTCACAAAATTTCTAGTTGCCCACAGGTACTGTAGTTCTGTTCCGCTGAAGATAAACTCCTTGAAGCAAAAGCTATTGTATGCTCCTTTCCTTCAACCATTTCGGAAAGAACAGCACCCAGCCACACACCACTATCATCTACGGTCACAATCAACATTACATCATCCCTGAACGGACTAAGCACACTTTAAATATGCAGTTTGGAACATAAAATTTTCTATGAACCTGGAATAATAAAATACTCCACCTCTGGCATCATGAAACATTTGTCTTCTTTGGCAGCGTGCCCATGTGCTTTTAAAGTGCCCAATACGTCATCTAAAACTCTCAAATGTTCCTCTCCATTCTTGGCAAATCTTGATACGCTAACACTTGTTTACACTCTCCAAAAAGCTAAAACATAAGGTTCTAAAAAACAGATGCGATTGAAGCCAAACCAAATTGTAGATGCAGAAATCTATATGCCCCAAAAGATGTGTTGAAAGCAGTTAATGACTTTGAACCAGCACTTAATTCTACTTGGTGGTAAGGTGCATTCATATCTATAGTGGAAAAAACGTTGGTACCACACAGTTGTGCCAACATCTCATATATTTTGGGTAAGGGGAAACAATCCTCTAAGATGTTTTTATTAAGTGATCTTAGATAAGCACAAAGCCTAGTGCCTCCATTCTTCTTTTTGGCTATGACAATGGGGGATATCCTTCGAGACAAATCCATAGGTTCTATAACTTTTTCAGCACATAGATTTGCTAAGTAATCTTTTAACTGGCTCCTAACACTTAAAGGAACATTCCTGACTTTATGTATGACTGGCACAGCATTCTTTTTGAGCAAAATGTCATGTTTGAAACCCTTGACCAAACCTAACTGGTCTTCGAAAAGAGATTTATATTAATCTAATAACTTAATGACAGGTGAATGCTGTGTGACTGGTTCGACCAGTGAAATAGGACATTCTATGTCCGGCCACAGGACGATACCAAATGCTTCCTGGTCTCCCCATATCAGTATGTTGTAACCTTTCTTAGCAACATAGATTTTCATAGAAATGTCTCTATTTTGAAAGGCAATAGTGCCTACAAAGTAGCCATCAAATAAATCCTATGACCTCCAAACGCTACAGTGTGCATGTCCAGAGGAAGTAATGGCATTGAACACCATTCTGCCAAATATAGTTTGTCAGTGATGATAGTTATTGGTGAGCCTGAGTCCACAGTAACCTTTAATTTTATTTTGCCAATCTCTACATTGCAAAAAGGGTCACTTCCCTTAGATGATCTTTGGCTTGTCTCCACCATTTTAATGGAAAATACGATTCTGCTATCCGATTCTTGCTCCACTGATTCAACCTGTGTTCTCCTGATCCCTAATGAAGATTATCTTTTGTGCACTTTTACGCATTCTAGCAATATGCCCCAACTTTCTACATTTTAAACAGGGTTTATTGATAGTGGGACAGCTTTCGGCATTAGCACAATGCGTGCTAGAACCACATTTGAAACAGACATTGGAGGTGACTTATCCTTTTTTGCTGTCATTTACGCACTGAAAGTTGTCTTAGGCTTTGATAGTACAGCATTTACTTGCTCCGTTGAAACCTGCTCCTTGCCCCTGTTTAGTTCTTTGGATGCCTGAATTGATCTTCCAGTGCCCCGGGCTATTTTCAAGGTCTCATGCAGGTTGTGGTTGCGACAGCACAACAATCTTTCTTCAATGCGCTTGTCATGGCAATTAACTATGATTTAATCACTGAAATAATTGTCTAAGTTCCTCTGAAACTCACAAGAAGAGCCAGGATACTTATATGTGCAAGGAAGGCATCAATGGACTAAAATTGAGCTTGTCTTCTAGTGAAAAACCTGTGCCGCTCTACTGTTATGTTGGCATCATACTTGAAGCGATTCTTACGTCTGTTGACAGATTCAGTGTAGGTATCCCACTCTGTCTCAGAAGGTGGGACAGCTGTATATATATGGCCAAATATATATTTCCCTTCCACACCCAAACAGTTATACAGTACTGCAAACTTCACTCTCGCATTGAGATTGTTCCCATCAATAGCTATCAAATAACTGTCAAAATTCTTGAACCATAACTGTTATGTTAAAATAAAAGGTGTACAAACAAATGCCACTAAAACGTGTAATTGCTAAACAAGCAGATGGATAGTGCGCCCGTCGCTGAGACACCAATAAGACGCTTGACAAGAAGTAAAAACGTGCCAGTCACTGAGCGGTAAAGACAGACAAATGTCAGTGTAAAACCTGCTGCTTTTCACCAGCATCATAATCATAAGGCATGCCGATCACCGCAGTATAGTTTCACTGTGAAGCAAGTGGAGCAGCGTGCCTGTACTGTAATGTTAAAGTAGTCAGATTAATATGAATTAGCGTGCCTGCCACTGAATATTAATGATAAGCTCCTGGGGTGAATTGTAAGCGTGCCTGTTGCTGAAAGTTAAAGACAGGCAATTGGACTTGTAAATAATAATAGGGTGCAAGTTGCTGTATGTAATGGGCCCCTTAATAGCCATAAAGGTGTGCAGATCACCAAAGCTTTATTTTGGTTGTGGATCCGTGTCCCAAAATATGGCCGCCATATGCAGTCGAAGTGATTTCTGAAGTCAATTGAGTTTGTTGCATAAGAGAAGGGAGTGCACTCTGGGAGTCGCGTCAGAGGGAGGCGGTCAGCGTGAGCTTCAGTGCAGGATCTTGAATATACGGTGAGTCGATGTGCATGAAGAACTCGAGGCAGCGCTGTCCATTAGGCAGTGATAAAGTTTGAGCCCGAACCACTAGCAATTGATAGTCCACAAGGTTTGCCAATGTTAAGCAGTTTTACACTGAGATAGATGAAAAATGAGCACGTCTCTCACCTGCACAACGTTAGTTGATGTCCTCAGTTATACTTTGTAAGGCTCTTCTTACAAACAGAAGCAGTCGTACAGGCACTGTCAGAAGAGTAGGGGTTACTCTTTGTCACCAAAGACATGCTGTGAGAAACAACACAGAGTATAATGGAGCCATATCATTTCCTTATTTAGGATCTTCAAAACAACACACGGCCACTCCCAACATCTGACTCTCTCTCCTCCCATCCCCTCACAAGCGTGAGTTGAACCCGGGTGACTTAAGCAGGTTCCAATGACATATAAAGGTTCTAAGAGGAACCTGAAGACATAACATATCTTCTCCACTGGAGGTGAGGCCCACTGAAGACTGAGACCCATAGATCACTGCTCCCAAGTATACAGGGAGACAACCTAGGGCCCTCTATAAAACAACTGTGAAATAGCCTTCTAAAGTTTTATGAGCTACCCAATTTGGTTGGTTCACTGGCCTAATTGTTCTGCAAGCCAATGGATGACGCCTGTGACACAAGCAGCAGATTTGGAGATATCTATGTTGGTAGTTCAAGTGTACCATCTACATTATAGAAATTAGATAAAACTAGTAGAGATTAATGTAGCTGCAACTTTAATTCACACTTGGGCACAGTTATCAAAATAATGTCATAAGTAATTAAGTTCTTCAAACTAGAGTTTGTTGTGACTCCCACAGGGGTACTTCATAGCACCAGCTTATAATTATTGCTTACAGCTTAGCTCAGAGTCACGGCTGTAGACATAATTTTAAAATATTTCAGCAATATAGAGTTACCTGTGATAATGAAGCTTCAAAGGATAACACTGCCTATTTGTTTCCTGCCTCATGTTTGTCGAATGGTCTGCTGACCACAGACCATCACCTGAACCACAGACCAGAACCCAACAGATTTACAAACAACAAATGATGGGCATTTCAAAAAAATCTGCTGTTCACTGTTACAATATAACTGGTTGTGCTAGAAATATCAGCTTGCCAACATTCTTTCTAGTTAGTATTGTTCTATAATCTTAGGGCATGTTGTACTTGGACAGAAAATAGGCCCTGGCACCAAAAGAAAAGTGGCTTTCATTAATGAATAAGATAGCCAAAACAGTGGTCCACATTTGCAAATTAAAGCAATATTGAATTTGTAAAGACACACTCTATAAGTATTTTGCAAGGTATGAAAGACTGCATGGATTTGAGCTGCTAGCAGTGTTTGCTTTAATAGCAGGGAAACATCAGTACCAAAACAGCTCAGCAGACCTAAAAACAGGCCCACAAACAACCCAAAAACCGTCCCACATGCAGTCCTGTCAGACTAGCGGTTCGGGCACTTCCTGATTGTCTAGAGGCCAGTCCAACCCTGATTAAAGACCTTTTCGAATGAAGTTCAATTTAAAGTCATTCAGCAATGAAAGTATATCCGACTGCAGACTTTAATAATATTGTGGTGAGGACAGTGATAGTTGATGAATTGAAAGAGCACCATAGGATCATGCAGATGTGAATTCAAGACATATAGCTCAGCTACTGGATTCCCTACCAGACTACTAGGCTGTGCAAGGAGCAAGTCACTCAGCAACATAAGTTTTGTCCTGGGTGCCTTAGGTGCCTCACCACAGAAGACTGCCAGTGCCCAAAGTCACTCATCTGTACTAGCGGTGGCCCACTAGTTAAAAACAAATGTGTATGGAGATTAGAGGGTCATGCTTGGAGAAAGAGTCCCGGTGGAAAGGCACCAGAAGAGGCAGGTGGAGATGGGAATGGCCCACATACCAGAGGCTAAAATCTGAAAATAGAAGCCTTGAAAGACACCATTGTGACAGAAGCTACAACACTGGGTTCTGTCCCTATCATTTCTCCTCACCCTCACAACTCTAAATAATTTGTAGGGAGCTGGTCTGTATTCAAATAGGTTGGTTTTCAGTAAATTGGCAAGTGAAATGCACAAGGTGAGTAAAGTAGAGAATGTCACAAGTTACTTGGTCGATTGTCTCTCACTACCTCTGGGGTGACAAAGGTATTGGATGCACATTTACAGCAGAAGCATGGACATGAGAAATTCTTAGCAAGAAGATAATGATGGATCTCTGCTCAGGACTGTAGCAAATTTAAAGACATCCCTAAATAGCAGTATGGGAACTGGAAAATCTAGATGTGTGGTGTAACAAAGAATTACAAGCGGGAAAAAGTTAAAAACCTTTCAGGATCTCCTTTGGACAGAACACATTCTGGGTGCGTCAAGTGGAGATGCATCAACATCTTCCAGGCTCGCTGCTGTCAGCAACTGAATAGTGTGCCCAGTGAATAATATGGTGCAATTTGCAACCACAATGTTGAGTTTCAGGATGATTACAGACCCTGACTTAGAGTTCCATATGAGAGTAATCCCACTCTAAATATGGTATTATTTCCTTCTCAGTTTGGTCACCACACCTTGCCTGTAGGAAAGTGCCTTTTTTGGATGATCACCCCCACGCTTTTTGCTCTAGATGCTGTTTGTTATGAGTCTGAAAGTTCTATCTTTAATATATGTCAGGCACCTCTAAGGAAGGCCTCCTGAAGCCCAAGAGGCAGGGTATATTAAATTAAAGTGTGGGCATATAGATAGAAGCTTATATGTCCCTATAGCTGCGTTTTCCATTAAAGGACACTATAAGTGAATGTCAGTCCATAGGATAACATGGGCTGGCACCAAGGCAAACCCAAGGTTGCCAATTCCTTTATGGAAACGCCAAAATTGGTCATCTTTGATATCAAACAATGTGCCTCCTCACCCCTGGCATGAACCTTGTGTGTAGGGTGATATGGCATGGACCCAGAGAGCAACTTTAGAGGTTGTCCAACAAGTTGCCCCAGTTTCCCTGTGCTATACTTGCCAGCTCACAGCTGCTGCCACCAAGACAGGATTCTGACCACCTGGGTAGAAGTGTGAACACTCCCAGAAGTCAGAACAAAGTCCTGGATGGGTGAGAGGTCACACCTCCTTCCCAGGAAAGATAGTGAAGTGGTACATCAAGGAGGTGGGCTACCTGATCTGTAAAGCCAATGAAGACATCTGCCATCTTAAAAATAGCAAAATAAAGGGTTCTGGGTAGAAAAGGTGCCACAACCCACAGGATATGATCACCTCAGGGGAGGATTAGCCGCTGAGGCTAGTAGTCTATTGGCTACTTGCACCCACACCACTGACACCCCTAAATCTATTTAGTACTAGAACCTCAGATCTGCAACAACTTGCGAAGAAAGGACAAGAGAAGACCTGGGCCATCGACAACAGGAACCTGCACAAGCCAAAGACATGACACATTGAATCTGTGGCAACTTTCCAGGATCAGCTCTAGTGCGTCTCAACCTGGACCAAAGACTAATTCCCCCAGCTAGATGGAACCTTTTGTGAGCTAAAGGCAAGACCAGACTCCCTTGCACCATTGATACTAGTCCTGTGCCCACCACAGGTAAAAAGCACCTATCGAAACTGAAGAAGCACTGGCCATCAGGTCCTCCCAGGGATCGCTCAAATGCAGGTGGTCCAGGGCATTCTGGGAAGTGTACTCCAACTCTCCACCAAGTTACAGCTGGCTACTATTTTCCACAGGCGCTCCGGAAGAGAAAATAGCTTCTCCTTCACCTTGTCACTGCCAAGGCTTGTTGGTGGCCAGTCCAGTCACCACCACCTTTCCACAACACTGCGACCTGAGGGCACATTGCAGTACCCTCATCTGACGTCACCAGTGACTTCATTGCTGGGATTTTGCATCAGTTTCCTTGCCTGCACCGTCACAGTGGTAAAGCCAGCAACCACAGCTCCTGTTCAGTATGACAGATAGCAAAGCACACCTTTGCACCCAAGAAGTCCATTCTAGGTGGAGTTGTTCTGCCTAGTGAATCCTGGTTCAGGGGCCCACACAAGATTAACCCCCAGTAGGCTTCCACAAACTTGACCTGAAAATAACCAAGTGTCACAAGCACCATTTTTCAGCACCCATGGCTCCCGGAATCAGTACCAAGGACACTTTTACCTGGGTTTTATGAGCCAGGTAAAATTGGCTTGACTGTTGCAGCATGGTCCTGGGACCCACACAACCTTAACTACAAGTGGGTTCCTTTGAACTCACCCCATAAGTGACCAAGTATCCCTAATGGTTTTCAACATTGACCGCAACAGTAAATGTTTGATAGCTCGAACTGCATTGAATTATTTTTCACTTAAAATCCATAACTCTGGTTATACATATTTGATTTACTTTGTTTTAGTCTGTAAATCAGTATACAAATCTGCTTTATGTTTCTAAATTGGTGATGGATTTTGTTTGAGTCTGGTCAATTACTTAACGTCCATGCTGGTACTCTAAAATGCTTAGCACATGTTCCTCTAGTAAAGCCTGACTGCTCTTTGCCACAGTACTAGGATTAAGCTAAGGGTTTATTATCATGAATCCAAAGACAATCTGTGGGGTATTGTGAAAGTATTACATAGTGAAGCCTAACTAGCCTCAGTGCATAATACTCCACTTTCCTGCACTACCACTCAGACAAGCCCCCCTTGTATCTGTCATGTGATGGTGCCCATCCATTGGTCTTCAGGGGAAGAGAGTAAAGAGCATCCTGAGCTAAGCAGCTCATGCATGTTTGAAAGATAGCTTTAAAATATGAAAATCCAGCCCACAAGAAATGCATAATTATCGCCAAACCTAATTCTTTCAGTAGGCAACTAAGTGGAGCCAAAAATAGGCTAGAAAAGCTATTCCAAAATGTAAAAGGGTCATGCACCCCCTTGACCAAGACCAAGAACAGAGCAGGGAAATGTGATGCTTTTCCTCAAGAAATTTTATATAACCACGAGACAAGAAATCTGCTTTTCCATATCAGTTACCATTGACATAACAATTACTAGGAAAGATAATATTCACATTCAAAATTTTAATTAGTGGCAGCGAAGACGAAGGTTGAGATATCCCGCTAAATCCCTCCTTATTTTTGTTGCCATTTATCATGTAGCACCCGCTGCTGGGCTACTCCCCACTTCCCCTGAGGTCTAGTGATTCGAATGGGGCGTGCCTGTTGTGGTGAGGAACTCTGCACCAGATCGATGGCGCCTGAATGTCCTAAACTCTCCAAGGGCTGCAAGATGGCAGATGGGCGACAGGATGGGAAGAGAAGCCAGCAATAACCACTGCTAGCATGCTGCAGTAGTAGTGACCCTTGGGATGCCTCGGCTGCTGGTGCCCCTCCCCTGAGGGGGAAGTGAGGCAGGTTAGCCTGACAGTGAGAACCACAGCAGGCAGAAAGACAATGAACAAGACCATCAACAAGAACAGTAAACTGAGCTGCAGTCTTAAGGACGGAGGTCCAGCGAGCCTGCCCGGCATGGTGGTACAGTCGTCAGAGTGTGTTGGAGAGACCTGACCCCTGGTGTGTTGCCCCAGAAAGACATGGGCCCCTAGAGGCTTAGCAAGAGACCTGCCAATCCAAAGTGAGGTGTTGTACACATCTTCTGTACTCCAGAATCCCAAGAGGCTTTAGAGGGTTGGATAAATGGAGTGGGAACGCAGGTGTCCCCTCATCCATCCCAACTTGCAGAAGGTGGCAGAGTGTATTAAGGAGGTTTAGACCCAAGCCTCCTCCACATAAGACAATCTTAGAGCCTAAAAGCAGACTTTGCTACACTACTGGAGGCCACCTCCAACTGGAAAAGATAGCTGAAGATGCAGAGGGCAGTTCTTGGTGAAATAACGTATGCCTCGTGGAGTCCCAGTGGGCCTGGAAGGTACTCAAGAGTACCAGTTCTTCACAACATGGTTCAGTACCTGGATCCTGGAGGGCCGGTTATCCACCTGCTTTGTCACTGAATGTGGGCACAGTTCAGTTGCCCTGGTCTGCCACCAGGCACACCCCTTAGACCAGTGATTCTCCCACTTCTCACTTATGCTGACAGGGAAGCCATTCGAGCAGCAGTTTGCACCGAACATACAGTACTGTTGGAGTTCAATAAAGTGATGATCTTCCTGAACTATGCACAATGGGTATAACAACAAAGGCAAGCTTTTGTGCCAGTGAAAATCAAGCTCAGAGCAATGAAGAGAACATACATGTGTATGTACCCTACCAAACTCAAGGTCATCTTCCAGGGAAAAGCTCTGTTTTTGAAGATCCAGGGAAGGTATGATGCTGGGTGGAAGAGAAACCTCTCAAAAGAACAAACCTGTTGAAAATCACTCCACTGACTTAGACTACTGGAGATAGGCTCTGCCACAAGGATCCAGAAAAGAGGGAATTGAAGACGAGCACTATCAAAGACCAACAGACTAGACAGGAACCAGGAGTTCTCCCTTTCAGAGGCCAAAGACTGGACCTCATGGGAAAATGAGGATATCCAGGAGGTTTCCAAGACTGAGACCTGAAGGCACGAATACCACCACCTTGTCAATGTGTTCCACCACTGAATGACCTGGAGTAGAGAGGTGGCCGAGGTGGGGACCAGTAAACCGGAGTGAATGCAGACCCAGGGGCAGAAATCGAGATGGAGGAACCACCAGACATTGTTGGGGGACACACAGTGACTATTACCATAGTAAGGGGATCATAGCATTGGGTGGCCTACCAGTGTTGTTGTTTTTTAACAATGTTGTGGGATTTTGTGTTACTGGGCGACAGATACTTCCATTCTAGAAGTGTGAGGTGGAGTAGTTACATAGCAGCAAATGGATGGGTCCCGGGGATGGGGAGGTTCATTGTTGTTTCTAGTTGACAACACCATAAGTACATTCTTAGATACATCTGGAGAAGAAGACCTAGCAAGGTCAGTGTGCACTCAGGGCATGGGGTCACACCCCATAGATGAGGAGCAGGATGAGGAAAATAACAAGGATTATCGGAGTCCTATCACTCCTCAGACCCGGTGCTTCTTCCCATGGCAAGACTCATATTAGGTGACACAGGCCAACTTAGACTACTATCTTGAAGTGTTATTGGTCTGCTGAAAGATCAAGAGAAGGGTGGTCACACAATATGTTCGAAGACAAACGCCAGACTTGGTGCTGCTTCGGAGGACACATCTGGCAGAAAGCCACTGCCCCTGCTAGAACAGAGGTCAATATACAGTGTTTGTACACAGGGAATACATCAGGGAATCGTGAGGAGTCAAGATGTTGCCCAAAAAAGAATCCCTTTTTCAGGGTAGTAAAGATTTGGCAGAACAGGGGGCAGGGAGGTAGATTTGTTGGCATCCTGGACTCTTGAGTTAGAGAATGGGGTGGAGGCTACACACTTAGGTACAAGCAATGATTTTCCATCAACCAGTTTCTGATGTAGTAAGACACGCCTGATAGAAACGGCAGCTGACATACATATCATGATAGAGGAAGACTTCATTGCCATCATGGACTCAACGATTGACAAGTCTGTCTGGAGATCACCACATAAAAGCACCTCAAACCCTTTGTCCCAATTTCCATCTTCCTTTATGGGAGGCTGTACAGAGCATCCTGAACTAAGCAGGCCATATATGTTTGAAAGTCTCTGTGGGTATTTTCAACAGACCACCTTTAGAATCTGAAAAACCAGCCACAATAAAATGTATCATTCTTGCCAACCCTAATTATCTCAGTAAAAAGCTAAATGGAGCCAAAAATATCTGTTACAATTGACATATCAATTATTGGGAAAGACAATATTCAAATTCAAAATTTTAGTTAGTGGCAGCCAAAGATGGAGGTTGAGTTATTCCGCTGAATCCCCCTTTACATTTATTACCATTTCTCCATGCAGCACCCTCTTTAACGCGGCTGGGCTACTTCCCATTCCCACAGAGGGCTTCTTATGAGCTAAATTTGCTTTGGTGCCCACAAGTCATTTTTCTGCATGTGCCCAGCCACCATTGAAGCTGAATATTTGCCCTAGGGCATCTCAGACCATGTACCACTCTGGAATGCACTGGGCTTCACACATCTGGAAGGAGAGGACAACTGGAGACTAAACAGCTGTCATTTGCAAGACAGCAAGGTAGTGTTTTCACAGAGAATCCTCCATCTACTTTGATGAAAATGTAGACACTGTGAACTTGCTTATGGTAGTGTGGAAAGTATTCAAAACAGTAGTTCAGGGCAGGCCCAAAACATCATATACCACAAGAAACAACTTAGAGAGGAGCACATTGTAGCAACCGAACAAGAGATTCATGATGCAGAAGAGACCTACAAGATCAATAAGGCCCAGGTGACATTGAATTGACTGGAGGACCTCTGTAAAGAATATCATGCCCCTACACATACAATGGCAAAACAACACTTTCTGGCAAAACACTGGAAACTGTATTAAGTTGGTGACAAGACAGGTCACCTCCTGATGTAGCAGATTAGAACAGAGGCGGTGAGTAGTTGGGTGGGGGTGTTAGAGGCATCCAACAGGACTTACATCACCACAGATGGTGAGATCATGGATAGATTTTCCCAGTAGTATCAATACTTATATATAGAGAGATGTTCTACCTCAGAGTAAGACATTGGGGCCTTTCTAGTGGAACCCCTCCTCACATGCCTACAGTAGGACGATAGGACCTGCATTGAGCGGGACGTCTCAGTTGAGGAACTGGCAGAGGCAGTGTGCCTAATGTAGTTGGGGAAAGCTCCAGGACCAAACAGTATACCAGTGGAGTTCTATAAAACTAATCTTCTGTTGCTGAGACCACGTATGCTAGCTATGGTGAAGGAGGTGCTAAAGGTGGGTGAACTCCCATCAGTCCTGCCTCAGGCAACTATCATAATTAACCTAAACATTGGAATTCACCACTTGCTGTACTTCTTGTGTACTATTTAGAGACCAATTTACCTCCTAAACACGGAGGTTAAGACCCTCTCAAAAATACTGGTGCTTCACCTTATGAAAGCCATTCAGACCTGGTGCACAAGGGCCAGATGGGCTTTATGCCAGGCAGACATACCCGGCAAAACCTAAGATGACCACATAACTGGTAAGACTACCTACGCAGCACACAGGAACCTCTGGCCCTATTGGCATTGGGCACGGAGAAAGCCTTTGTTTAATAAATTGACTATACATTTTCCAGGTCCTAAGGAGACTGGGTTTTGGCCTGCAATACCATCGCTGGGTGTGGCTTCTTTACTGCTGCCCAACAGCAAGGATGGAGGTGAATGATGTAGTCTCAAGGGAGTTCCTTTGAGGTGGGGGACGCATGTCTGTAGCTTTTTGCGAGCTGGTTGAGGCTCAGGGCAGACATAATAAGTTTCCTGAAAATAACAGGTGAGTCAGAAAAAGTGTCTCTCTACGCTGATGAGATGCTACTGAAACTCTCAGAGCCAGTGACCTCCTTGCTGGCAGTTTTGTCAGTGTTGTGCACCTTTGAATGCTCTGCAGGCTACATAATTAACCAAGTCAACTCCTTCCTGTGTAGGATGGGTTGTTGACCCCCCACAGCTAGTGATCCCTTGGAGGTTGTGGTTTCAATAGAGGGCTTCCGATACCTGGGGAAAGAGATCACACAATGTCCACTCCAGTTTCTGCAGCGGAACCTGGAGGAGGTCTACCTGAGGCTACGAGAAACACATTGACCGCTCAGGATGCTTGCCTCTTTCGATCGTGGGCAGGGCCATCCTCTTTAAGATGATTACATTTCCCAAATTCTTATACATGCTCCTAGATTCCCCTTGACCAGTACCAGAAACCTTCTTCAACAAGGTGGACGTGACCTTGTGCTTCTTTCTCGGGAACAGTAATCACCCTGCATCGCACTCTGTACCTTAAATAGATCTGTAGACAATGGCAGCATTTACTACTGGACCTCAGGGCTTCCTGCTGGGCCTCCCAGTCACAGGCAGTAAATCAATGGAGCCACATACCCAAGGATGACACACCAACAAAATTGGAGAGATATTAAATGAAAGAGAAATCTCACATAGATTATATTTACAGTAGGCCCTTTAGGTCTCCCCTGCTGAGACCAACGAAGGCCTCCCTTGAGGCATGGGACAAAGTGGCAACCTATGTGGGTTGGAGATGTAGGTGTCTATTTTGAGTTGTCTATCTCGAGAGAGACCCCCCCCCTTTTGGGTGGATAGTCAATTGAGAGATTTGTGAAAGCTGACTGGGAAGAGACCCTAGGACCTCATCCTAACGGGGAGTGAGGATATGAAATCGGGGAGTGAGGATATGAAATCCTTCCACAACCTATTGGAGGAACTTGAATTGTGGGATTCTCAATTTTTTAAATACCTGCAGGTCCATCATGCACTACAAACAGGGGGGGTGTTGCATGGGGATAGTGTAGGGCCATAGAAAGCAGGATAATCTAGAAAGGGATGACCTCTACAGCTATTTTGTACACTTAGCTGACCTGGGCACATTGGAAGATGTGGGCCAGGAAGCAGTCATGACGCACCCCATGAAGTGGCGATAAAAACATGTCTGAGGCTTATACAACTGAAGGTCCTGCACAAGGTCTACTATCATAGACCACGGCTATTCAAGATAGGTAGGGTACACACCCCCAATTGCTTGCAATGCGAAGAAGGGGATGGCTCCTTTCTCCACACAATGTGGGAATGCACCCTTATAAAGCCTTACTCGAGGACAGTAACTTCAAAGTTGACTTCCCTCCTGGGGCACATGTCCCTTACAACCTCCTCTTCATTATACTGGGTATCTCCAATGATGTGGATCTACCAAGATTATTTTCTTTTTCACCTTGGTGAAGTGAGATATTGCCAAAGGGAGGTACAGGCCAACCCCCCTCTCCCCAAACTGAATCAATGGGTCAATGGTACAACGCACTGTTTGAAGCCAGAAAGGGTGATCTATTTCACAAGGGGCTGCCCAAACAAATTCCACAGCGTGTGGGAACCCTGGGGAGAGAATTATGTCCTGAACTGGGATTCTGGAACTTATCTGAACACTCTGATGGCAGGCAATGACAACCTACTGGAAGATCACCCCTCTGCAACACCGGAAGCATGACTCAAGAATTGATGCAAATGCGGCAAGACAATCGGGGTCCACTGTTGGCTGAAATTGAATCTCTCTGTCAACTGGGGTTAAATGATACTTTACCCAGATACTCATCAGTATTTATACGTAATATATGCTGATTGTACATGGCATGGTGGTGAATTGCTATTTTGTGTTGTTACACACCAGACAACCTTTACATAAGTGTTGTAGAAAATATTATTAGTTACTTATGAGTCTCCTGAAGATACTGGTCATCAAACAAAACCATCTGGCCGACCGAGTTTTCCTGAAACTGACTCAAAATATCAGTTGCACTCTAACACAAGCTCGGTTGAAATTATCAATTCATTCCTAAAGCATAGGTGGTTTACACTTGTCCTGTTTCACCCCAAATTTCTGCCACAAAATCCCACAAGAGCTATTTTTTTACCCTGATAATTGGAAATCTTGTTGTGGCAGTTTTTAAAGAGTACTCTATGAATATTTGACTGCCCAGGGGTATGGTGGTTCAAAATGATAATCGTGCCATGTGAATGGATGTCTATGCTGCCACTCATCATTGTTCCTACCTCCTGTGTAAAGGTATTGCTCTTTATCAACTATGCCTGCAATTTTGAACTCAGTAGTAGCTAATAAGATGGGAAAAAGAAATCCGCAGAACGTGACAGTCATGATAGCCAACCACATGAATATCTTATCTGTGAACTGTTCTGTTCAAAGGTTTCTTTTTTCTTTTAGCTGTTTGGCTGATATGTCTTGCCAGTTAGTAGTTCTCTTTAAGTCTTGTTTGCCAATATTATACTAAATTTGTTCTGTGTAGTGTATATGTGGATTATTTTATAAAATGTGTCCATTGTTTGTGTATGTGTTGCATGCCTTGTTGGCTAGTACTGTTGGGAGCAATAGGTTAGCCAAGTGCACAGTTTGTCTGTGCTGTGTTTGGTGCATATGGCCTGCATATTTGAACCATGGTGTACGTGAAAACCCTCATAGCCAGTTCATCACTGTTCAACTTACAGTGACCACACAATTGGCATCCTTTTCTTCACTCAGATTAAAAGTGTAGCCCTGTCGAACATGTCTCAGGGCATTGCATTCTGTGTGTGTAGTTATAAACTGCCATTTCAACTGGCAAAGTGACCCTTTTGCCAAACCTAAATCTTCCTTTTTAACACATATAAATCACCCCTAGGGTAGGCCCTGCACAGTCTAGGTCACCTACCGCACTTGCACATCACAAAGACTCTGCTTCAGCACACTCACAAAAGGTTTCACATTAGTCTTTTCTGGCCCAGACAAGCTGGGGCCAGGGCAGGGAGGCATGAAATTCCACACTTCTATATGGGGAGGACTCTAAAAGATTCTCACACTTCAAAGTGGTCAACCGGTAGAAATAGTGGACCCTCAGACTCAACTCTTCAGTACATGTTTGGATCTGTGGAAGACTCAGAAGGACGGCAATGCTGCTCTGCTGTAAGAAGGACTGCAACTCTACTGCCCTGCTACTCTACTGCTGCCTGAATGCGGAGGACTGGACCTGCACCTTGAGTCCATTCTCCCAAATTTTCCCTGATGCAAAATCCCACATCTTTCTGGGACCACTGATGCTCGATACCTCCTTGTCAAATGAACATGCATCCCAACCATGCAGCTCCTCGGAACTGCTGCTGCATGACATCCTCAATGCAGGACCTCGCGTTATAGCCCACAGCACATCAGAAGCACAGCTGCAGTATGCATCTTCAATGTAGATCTTGCCACACTCTGCAACCAGGATTTAAGGTACTTTGCTGAGCAGACCTAACTTTGTCCCTGTGCCAGACCTGCACTCCATCACAGTCGCCCTGAACTTGTGACTTTGTCCCACTCTGGCAAGACCGATTAACCACAGTTGGCACTTTCTGCTTTAAAGCACTATGTTTACTTAAATCTTTAAAACTGCATATCTTTGGTTCTACTAATTCAATTTATGTCCTTTTTGGTAACAAATGATTCAATAAATTGTACTCTTTTCATCTAAATTGGTGTGGAATTTTCCCTGTGTTGTGTTGTCACTTTATTGCTGTTGCTGTGCTGCATAAATACTTTACACATTGCATCTAAGTTAAACCTGACTGCTTTTGTGCCAAGCTATTGCGGGATAAGCACGGGTTATTTAGCTGTTTGCTTGCATTTCACCCTGACAAAAATTGTGGTTGCTGCTTGAGTAGGGTTTCAGCCCCCCCAACCAGTAACCTAATTTCCTACAACCTGCATCTTCTACTCAGGATCTTCCGCCAACTGGTACATCACATTGTGCCAGGGACAAAAGACATAATGGGTAGTGATCAGGGATGGGCAAACAAAACTCAGAAAGGGCAAATCCACACTGAGTCCTGAGGTGCTTATAAAGATATAGACCAAAGTTCACCATGTAATATGTATGCACCAGCTAGGGCTCTGATGTACTTTATCTGAATATAAAAAATCAGTCTCTAATTTCTTTATAATAGGAGGCATGTGGTGCACCTTTTTGCCCATCTTACAGAAGTGACATCAGATCTGAACTGTAATAACTCAATATGGTTGAGTTATGATGTCACTCTCCCTGCTGCTAGAGCAAGACACCAAGGGTAAAGGCAGTCAGGTCACAGAGCATAATTAAAGCAGCTGTTTAAATTAAAATGAAAAACTGCTTTTCTCCCTTCAGTTCTATTTTTGCAGCTTACAGTGACAAGAAGAGAGACGATATTTGTGTAAAAACAAATGTATTTTTGCACTGCTTAGAAAATTATAGAACATTTTGAATGTTTCTGCATGTTTCTACACATTCTGAGTTATTGCGGCTTTTTTATTGCACTGGTTCTAATATCTATTAAACTGCTTCTAAAATCAATTTACAACTAATATCTAACAGTTTTCTGTTGTGCTTAATTTTGCACTAGAGATTCTATTTTTAATCTTCATTGTTGTAAACATGCTCTCTCTTTCATATGAAGGAGCTACGCACCAAGGATTTAAAATTTCATAATGTGACCATGTATTATATGGGAAAAAGAATCCCTGCCGTAGCCTTATAATTGGACTGGGCCTTTGGACTCAGTAGCTTGCAATATATAGGTTGCTGGACATTAGTGAATGAACTGGTGGAAGTAATGGGTTATAAGAAAAAATTAGACAGGGTAGGCTTTTTCCTATGTTGAGAGGTAGGGAGTTTCTGAAGTCGTAAGGGCACCGGTGAACCATTGCCTCTAGGCAGCTGTTGTTCAGAATATTAATACCTCAACTGTCAGGGAATTTCTACTTCTGAGGCCTCTGAGCCCACTAGAAATTGAGAAAATTCTGGTAGGTAGAGACGGAAAATTGTTTTATGGATTGCCTTGTGTAGTATCAATTGCAATTGGAATAGTAGGAAATATCTGACCTGGTTTATCAATGCAACCTAAGACACGTATGAAGAATAAAATGAGAACTAAGGTGGGGAGTCACTATAATTACTCAGCATTTAAAAACAGTGCAGCTGTGAAAATGTCTTCAAAATACATTTTAATACTCCACTCATTATTACCAAATATTACATGCTTTAGCATCACAAGTGCTTAATTGGAAAAAGAATTATGAGTGCCGGTGCCCAAAGTTCTTCTCAGCAGGCTATGGCTGGTGCAACTAAATATTAGTGCGCTGAATTATGGGTGTCAATTCTTTAAAATGTCACAGGGAGCTTAAGTGACATCACATGCCCATTGATCTTAATGAAATCACAGGAAGTGACATCAGCTGGGCTTTGATCCTGTTTTTTTTTCATTGAAGGCATGTCACTTTCCTTAATCGTGAAGAGCTCACAATAACTGATATTCCCGAAGTTGCATAATAAATGCATGAATAATATAACAACACAGCACAAACAAATATCTATTTTAGATACCACCTACATTATGGCGCTGACATGATCTTTGAAACTTCTGGTGCACAATTCTTGTCCTGTATTTTAGTGAGCTAGTGAAGTGAAAAAGCTAGGCTTCTTATTTTGAAAAGAACGTGGTCATATAGTAGATTGTAAAGAACAATTTTCATATAAATTTGCTAAAACGTCATAGGCTCTGAAATGGCATAATATTAAGTTTTCAAATCGTTTGATGGTGTGCCAATCCAATGAAATTTGATCCCCCATAAGCATTGACCCATTTAAAAAAAAGTGCTATAAATACCACATGTCAAAAATTAGCTCCATTGTGTCAGGGCTAGCATTTTGTCATGGATACACTGTATGTCATTGGTGCTCCTACATGCCAGTGCCAGAATTTTTCCATTTATGCCATCCTCATACCATAGGTGACCCTTATTGTCAAACATTACCTCAGTATGTCAGGGCCAGCATTTTGTCATGGTTGTCTCACTCCCATATGTCAGGTTGTGCTCCTCTGTACCAAGATATACCTCCAATGTGCTAGTACCAGCATCTTTTCACAGGTGCCACAGACGGCAAGAATAATCCATAGTATGGCATTACCTGAATTTTATCACAGGGGCCCATTATACCAAGAATTGCCTCTTGTGTGTCGGTGCCCATATTTTGTCACAGGCGTTTGTTATACTAAGAATTGCTTTAAATATGGCAGCAACAATATTTTACTACAGATGTCTCTATAAGAAAATAATTACCTACCTTATTTAAGGGCCTGTGATAGATTTGCAAGCATAGCACCATGTTCTTACACTCACATACATTCACTTACTCATTCACTCTGTCTCTCAAATAAATATATTTTCATCCACAAGCACCGACACAACATACATTTAAATGCACTTTTTATTTACCTTGGCCGCCATCAAAGCTTCATTCCACACTAATTGTGCTCCGTTTTTTATCACACCAGTAGTGAAAAACGTATTCACTATTAGTATGGCAAAAAATTGACAGAAAATAAGGAGTCCACAGTCACTCCTGTGCACTTAGCACTGATTTTGGTACCTCTTAGACAATAGGTCGCAAAGACAGTATCATGGGTGGCAGGGGGTCGCAGCTGCGACCCATGGCAATCTCTAAATGACCTCCAAGTGCCAAATACTAAGGCTACATAGTCTTGATTCCACCTCATGCCTCTTTAATGCACTGCCAGACACTTCCTGCCTTTTTATATCACTCATGGAGGTTCCTGCTTTCTCCCTTTGTGACCGTTTCCCCGTCTTGCACTTTCTCCGTCCTTCGGCTTTGTTTGTTTTCCCTGTCTTTCTCTGGATAAATGTATTATGAGGGAAAAAAGTGCAGGTCCCCAGAAATTAGTGGCATCCTTCACTGACAACCGCCACCTCAAATGAAGCACTGAGTATTACTAGAGGCTCTTTTAGCATCTGACAGTGAATCCTGCATAAGTAACACCCACGTTCTCTCCTGTTTTAATGCAGTTTCAATTTCAAGAACAAAGCATGGTTTGTATTTCTGTAATTGTCTGCTGACCCTTTATGAAACTTTGATGGCGATCTCATATTGAGTATCGAAATAATTTTATATATATCAATTACGTTAATTGTGAAGTTAAGCATTAAAAATACTAAAAGTAATGCTAGAAATTATTTAAATTACTTGAATTACTATCTAAATGAAATTAGAGTTAGTTTTACATTTAAAAAGATATTTAAGTACCTTCCAACAACATAATATTGTTATTTAAACATACATTTTTCATGTTAAATTCAATTTATTTATATTTTGCGAAGGTCAAAGTAAATACATAACAACATTTCTAGACCTATGCCCTGATGACGGAATACGGTGGGCTGATTATCACATCCGGTAAATACCATTACTCGAAACTGAGGTATTTGCCAGTTGTAGTAAAGAAGTCCTACTCTAAGTTTTCCATTTGGAAATCAGGACGAACATGTAGAATCTTTATTTTATACACATAATCCCACGTTTTGTATTTTTCCCTGGCCTTTTCCTCTAATCAATATTGGTAAGTTTGAATTGTCGAAAACTGACTAGATAGTGGTAATCACCAGGTGACTCGTAAATCTGAACTGTGTCCCTGGCTACAATCATTTCTTCTTCCTTTTCTGATGTTTCTGTTAACGTCCACCCTGCCGACAAATGCAAGTATTGACTAAAATCTTCTGGTAATTTCCAAACGTTCAAACATCTGCAGAAAATCTGCAAAATATTCAACATCTACAGGGTACAAAGGGATCTGCATTTTACATAGGAAAACTGCATTTGTACTTAAAAAAAGAGCAATTGATAAAATTCAACACATGCTGCATATAGTTCTCAGAATCCATCGTTGCCAATGGTTACTTATGAAGCAGGTGAGACCATCAGACACAAGATTTCATATGTATTTCCATATAAGAACATAAGACACTACTTACAATTAGAGTCCACAAACACAGGGCGCGTTCTGCCTCCTAAATCTGTTCCTGTGTGCCTTTGGAGCCACACCCAAATAAATCAGTGTCCTCTTTACACAGTGTTGATTCATAAAGAAACATCCAGAGGAAATGATCCGATCATGCACTGGTTGGGCAAGACAGAACTAAGTTTGGCCATTTATCTTTATACATCAGGAAATAACAGTGCACAATTGCATCCTTCATACCCTAAGAGGCCCTACTTGAGTCCCCATTCATTCATCTGACAGACTTCATCATGCACATTTGTCATTCACGGTTAAAGGTGACACCTCTCTCCTTCTAATCCACAAGGAATGTGCCAATGTGCACATGTGCACGCTTGCGGAGCATGCGGAAGTGAGAAGAATAAGGTGGCTATAATGTCACAGTGGTTACTGAAATTCAGGTGGAGACTTTAGGAAGATTTATATTCTGGCGGATGGCCCATTTCACTGCCAGGGCAAAGGAGTAAATTACTATGTTGGACTGACGCAGGTACTGTCCGCCAAATTTAGAAATGGCCACCAAGCAGGAGGTCATTTCTTAAAACATTGAAAGGAACCACTGTTGCAGAGGTTCCTGCTGTGTTTTTGAAGTTTGGTGCAGACGGAGCCCTGCACTGAACTGTTTTCATTTTTATTCTCAAAAAGAAAATTCCCCTCTCCTCATGGGAGTCACATCCGATGCAAAGGGAGCATTTAGCAGATTTCTTTGCCACTACCACCAGGTTTTTCCTGGCGGTGACAGGCAGTGAAAGCTGACATCTGATTCTGCCCATCTATATTAGGTAGATGGGCAGACTTAGAGGTCTGCATCTGACAGCTCTTACTCCATAGGGCTGTCAGTGGGGTTTATTCACAGCAGTCAGTAGTTTCTGATTAAACTAAAGTTCTGCCCACATCTAAATTTGGCGGGCAGACCATTATGTTGACAGTAAGCAGATACCTATAGCAACTGAGTGTGCTTACCACCAACATATAAATCAATCCTTTTTGTAAGGACAACTGAGGTGGTTCATGTGGTTGTTGTTGGGAAGATGCATAACAGAGGCCACATTCTGGTGGTACTGAAGGCTCCCCTTTAGTAGGACTGGCCATATGCCACTGGGATCTTTTGGATCCTGCCAGTGTTGTCTCATCTTTCCCAGGTTAGTTCATGGGCAGCGCATTCAGTCTTTCGATTGTGTAAGTTGTGGTCATCCTCATGTTTACAAATTAGATAAGCAGAGCTACAAATCCCTGAATACAAAGAAAGAAACCTTGCCTGTATGAGGTACTCATGCATGGAACTGGGAACTTTGAGAGGTCTGTAGTTGCTAATATGAATTTGACACAGGGTGGCTGCTTTGGTGGAGGAAGACAAATGTGTGTGCTCTCATTTCTAGACACAGGTAGTGGCAGAGGAGTTGCATGGCCATCCATCCTGCCTACCACATATCCAAGTATTTGCTCTTGTGTGGAACTAAACACAGCCTTCCTAGTGGACCTACTCTTCACCACCCGTCTTTTCAACTGTCCGAGGCCTCAAATCTGAGTCATGCGGAGTAGACCTCATGGGATTCCATTCTGTCTGATCTGATTCCAAGTGGTTTGACTTACCCGGGCCTGTTTTTTTTAAAATGTGGGAAAACCAGGCCAGAGTTTACCAAGGAGCAATTCCACACTGTAATACTACATAAGGCTTTGCTTGCAGATGCTATCAATTCTCGTTCTCCTTTTTTCTGAGGGGGTTATCATACAATTTTGCCCCTGCCAGAAAGCACCTTCCCCTTCCCTCCCCTTCTCGCTCATCCCCCTCCGTTACTGCTACCTCACTCACAGGCCAGCACATACAATTATCATCTAGATGGTACTCCATCCTCCTGTGCATGTTTTTAAAGCATGATGAGGCATATTGCTGGCCCGCCAACCAACCAACTGAAACTGTGGGAAAACGGAGATATTCTTGATGGACAACAGGATCTGCATTTGTCACTATCTGTATTGGCCAAGTGAACTAGGCTCACTACTGATCCCATCAACTTTGGCTAAGAGGCTAGGGTTTGTTGTTGATGGAAATCTTTCACTGTAGTCCCTAGGGGGTTCCTTAATGTCTACATGGATGTTTGTGTTAAAAATGCTGAGGAGCATTGTGCCATTTTTGTCTACTGAAGCATGAAAGCTGATAGCTATAGCTTTTATCACAACTAGGCTTGATTATGCAAATGGGATTTATGCCAGCCTGCCTAATGGTATTCAACATAAACTCCAAGTAGTTCAGAATGAACTACTAGGTTAATTTTCCTACTACCGCGATATTCCCATGTCACACCCATGTTAAAGAAGCTCCATTGGCTCCCTGCGAAAGAACAAATACAATTTAAGGTGTGTTGTGTGGTGTTTAAAAGTATGAATGGGCTAGCTCCTGAATTTGTGACAAGATTAACAAGTTGACAAGATTAAGAAATCATAAGTCATTTCATGCAAATCGATTGGAAGTTCCTAAATTTCAGAAGAGCAGATCAGGAGGTAGACATTTTTAATTGATGGCCCTCACCATGTGGAATTGTTTTTTGGAGAATATTCACCATTTAACAGATTGTAGTTTCTTTCCAAAATGCGTGTAGACGTGTTTGTTTAAAGAGTTATAAGAATTAGCAGGTTAGTTAGATTAACTTCAGACAAAATATGGGCCAAGATGGCAACCGAGTGTGTTGCGCTGCTTGGAGCTCCATGCCAGCGTAGCCCCGAAATGCTTTATTTTGACTGGGTATAGCCGGCTCTCCACTGCCGTAAACAAGAGCGACGACTCCCCTGACTCCCACGACAAACAACAGAGGGCCGCACTCCCGCCCAGGATACAGTCCTAGCAGGAATGGTCCGGGAGCAGTGGGAGAGACCGCATGTGGCTGTTAGTGCGGAGGGCTTGGCCTGATCATTGTGAACATCGACAGCTTGCCCGTCTGCGCAGGTGGCAGTGACACATGGAAGCCTAGCTCCACGCTGCTGGTGAGCAGCCTCTAATAGCGCAGAGCAAACAACTCTGCATCCCTGGCTGCGATGGCCAAACGCGGCCGCCCGACACTGCTGGAAACACGATGAGACACAGGCCTGCTGCCGGCACCCCCTTCCGCCCACAAAAACTGCACCACGAGACAACCAGTGTCGGCCTTAGCAAGCCATAGACACTATGCTCTCCCCCCAGGTGAGCCTCTCCCTAAGGCAGTGACTGTCTGCCCAGAGACCCCAAGGGGGAAGACGCCGGCCTCCCCTCCCTTCCTACATTAGTTACAGGAGCGGGCATCTGAGCTGCACCCTAGATAAGGGGGCTCTCCACCATCCCCTTCCCCATTTGTGTAGGAGATGCCACATGTCTGCTGGGTGCCCTGGGGGACATCACATTGCATCCTGCTTCCAGGACTCGGGCCTCTGGAACTCAGAAAGAGAAGCTGGCCACCACCCGAAGGGACAGTGAGTTGATGCCAAGCAACCAGCTTCTTCTATACTGCGCAGGCTACCTCATGTGGGGAGGAACACAGGGCACCTGCTGACTGTTCCCCACGATACTGCCACTGCTGCCAGCAAGTATAGGAGACCTGACACTTTGGAAGCAGTAGGCCCAAATGAGACACCGCAGCATAGACTTTAAGAAAGCCTGGTGGGGCAGCGAGGAACCTACATATTTCCCCTTTACATCCCTTGTGGGGGCTTTCCACAAGTACATTCAAAACTGTCCATACCTGAGCCGACTTTGTCTCAGAGACCCCCAAAAATACTCTCAAACCTGCCCAATTAGCCCCCCTCAGGTATGGCAACTGCAGACCATGGTCCACACGAAGCAGGATCAGAACTCATCGGCGACACCAGAGGATGCTGCCGGATGCACAGATAAGCAACCCTAAGTGTACTACAGAGTGATCACAGGAGGCCACCCGGATAGTTCAGTCTCAGCGGTTCGATAAGATCTTGACAGCAGTGATGGATGTCAAGACTACAGTAGGGCCAAACATCCCCGCCCTGCAAATCGACATGGACATCCTCAGTGAAGACCACAAGAAGCTGAAGAACGGGGTCACAGACAGGGAAACAACCGTAGCAAACCTTGAACCCTCAGTCACAGGGCCTCAGCCCACACCAAGGCTCTGCAAAGTGAAGTGGACTACCTTAGAAAATGAGCTGATGATCAGGAGGGACGATCCCAGCGCAACAATGTGAGGATTGGGGGCCTTCCAGAAAAGGTTGAAGGCCCCAGTATGGAACTGCAGTTAGAGGGCTGGTTCTCAACAACGGTCCCACAAGGTAGACACTTGATTTCCTTTTCTGTGGAATGAGCTCACAGGGTCCCTGAAAGACCCCTCCTCACTGGAACGCCACCCCGCCCGCTGGACACCCGACTGTTTAACTACAGAGACAAATACCATATATTGAAGGTAAAGCGAGCAAAGGTCCTTTGAATGTTGGACAACGCTTAGGTCAACAATTTCCTCAATTACACCATGAAGGTGCAACACCAGCGGTCCTCCTTCCTTCCAGTGAATAGATACTTACACGAACATAACATCAAATATGCACTACCATTTCCAGCCACATTCATAATCATGCAAAGTGACAAAACTACCTTCTGCACCATGCCAGAGGAGCCCTGGGAATGGATAGAAAGGAAAGGGATAGCCACTGAAAAACGTGAGTTGTCAAAAACCCCAGGCAGATGCACAGAGCAAAAACATCAGAAGCACTGCAGAACACTACCTCAATTGGGCACCATGAAAGAACAGGCCACAGTGGAGAGGGCACAGCAGTAGCTGAGCTGGAAATTAGAAACTCAACACCCTCTCCCATGGGATCAGTAGTCAACAGATCTGAAGATGATGTGTCAGACATCCCACAGACACTGGTAGAGACCTTACTCGGGGAGGATCAGACGTTACCCCCCCAACGGCAAATTAAGTGATGTGAATGTAGGTGCTCTCTCCTTACTGCATCAGCACCAGATCATGACACTCAGACAAGACCTGCACCACTCGAGGGCAATGAATTCCAGAAGATATTCTGGGCTGGGGCCCACAGGGCCCTGAAACAAGATACCTAGAACCACTTGATACCCACCACCCCCACACACCTACGGTGTTCCCACCACTAATTGACTCAAACTCTGTTTTTCCTATTGTGGCATTTTAGTGTTGTTAGCCAGATGCTCGTTGGTGCAATGGCCTGGAATGGAATGTTCGAACACTGTTACTCACTTGATCCTGTTATTTGATAGTGTTTTCATGTTCATTATTCATGCGATGGCGCCAACACTGCTGATGGAATGGAGGAAGGGGAATGAGGCAGGGAAGTCGGACATGAAAAGTGCAACACTACCAGACTACATGGTTGCATCAGGTACTAGACCAGGGAGACAACATTTGCTGCTGACATGGAATGTGAGAGCGCTTTCCAGCTATGTGAAATGGTATTGGGTGTACCAGTACCTATGTAGGTGGCACATACAAGTGGCACTCCGACAGGAAATGCACCTGACCACATCAGATCTAGATGGCATGCACAGGTGGGCACTACCTAATCCAGATATTCACGGGGCAGGCTCATCTGGGTTGCCTCGGGACCCCATTAGATGTGACGCGTACTAGGCTGCACCCAGTAGGGAGGTACGCAATACTGGAGGGGATCTTAGATGATCTCCCTATCACTTTTACACCTCTGCATGTTCCCAATGCTAATAAGGCAAACTTCCTACATTCCCTCACCCCATCCCTTCTCCACAATTCAGGGGCACCTTGTTTCTGTGAAGGGGATTATAACTGTGTACCCGACTTAACCTCGGACCAGTCCCGCCCACCAGTGCCAGAAATACAAGCGACCATCCTCAACCAAAATCTCACACACTGGGCTATGCAAATACAGGTCACAGATGCATAGCATAGTCTGCACCCCCTTCTCAGGAAATGCTCCTATCACTCAGGACTGCACATAATACACACAAGGATAGACCTTATTTACTTCAATTCGGAGGCACTTGGAGTCGTCATGTATACCAAATACCTGGATCAGACCATCGCCCACTGCTGCTAAAGTAGGCTTGGGGGCATGAAGGCCCTTGCATACCTACCTTGTGCCTTCCCACAGAGGCCTTACTTGACATACCCCTTAGGGACTCCATATTAATGCACACAGCTACTTATTTCCCTGACAATTAGGGCACAGTATGAGACCCAGGTATAGAATGGGATGCCTTCAAGGTGGTTTCACAGGGACACCCGATTAAAATGATCTATGGCTTCAAAATAGCTCTGAGACAAGAACTACACACCCTAGAAGTGGATATCTGCACCTATGGACAATGACTCCCAGGAGATCAGATGGCAGCTGCCCCATTGGCTCGTGTGTCTGAACCATAAGGGGCTGCTGTTGAAGAAATTGTGTAGAATATAAGGAAAACTTGGACAAAAAACAAGTTAAGAGAGGGAACGCAGTCAAACTGTTGGCATGGTTAATTTGACCCTAAACACCCAGGGTCCCTATCACAGCCATCCAGGACAAATGGGCCTCATACTGAATACACAGGAGGCTATTGAAGCTGGCTTCTGAGCCTTTTACGCTGAGCTCCACTAAGCCCCACACTTGACAAATGAAGCATTCATAGGTGCCATCCAACTACTCTGCCTTCAGGAGACTCACCGGGCAGCCCTCGAAGCCCCTCTGTCCATCACAGAGATTGCAGACACAATCAAACAGATGGCGAGAGGCAAAACACCAGGGATAGATGGATCCAGTAGGGACATTTCGATATACACTAGCTCCACGCTTGCTGACAGTGTTAAATTTGGCACTTACCGGTGGCATACTCCCGACCTCACTCTGAGAAGCTATGCTGGTTGCTCTCCCCAAACCGGAACAGGATGCACTATTGATGAGATCATACTATCCCCTTTCCCTACTTAATATGGACTATAAGATCTTTAGGAAAATGTTGGCTAACAGACTGATCCCTATCGCCCAAAGCATAGAGCACCCGGATCAGAATTGGTTTATACCAGGAAGGAATAGTTTCTTACATTTAAGACGCCACTTCATGCTGATGGACTGGGCACAATCCTCGGATGCCAACCCTTGGGTCACCTCATTAGATATACAAATGGCATTCCACATCTTGTGTGGGCGCATTTAATGGTGGTACTTGAAAGGATAGACATAAGACCGAAATTCCTTAAATGGATCGCTTTACTTTAGAACTCTCCATTGGCATGAGTGGAAACAGGCAAAGTCATATTTGACCCATTTCACATATAACGCAGCACCCGGCAGCACTGCCCCCTGTCCCTGTCATCTTCACCCTACTGATGGAGCCGCTCATCTGTGCGCTCCTCGCTCGTGTCTCAGGGTGGCACAGTGTCTTGCTCCATGCAGACGATGCACTAGTGTATCTGAGGAACAATGCTTCAATGATATTCAACCTCATGGACTTCCAACAGCAATTTAGTTGGGTGTCAGGTCTAAATGTAAATTGGGGTAAGTCACACCTGTTCTGTCTGACAGCTTTGTCGGATCCCCAGGGATGGAGCTTTCGCACATCCCACTACCATGGACTATGACACAATTAATTACCTGGGGAGTTGGGTATATCACAAGGATCAGATCGACAGCAATGTAGGCATGCCCCTACGGGGCGCATGGATGTCCCTTTCATTCTGGATGTACATACCACTCTTGCCAACAGGTAGGATAGCTATCAGCAAGATGCTTGTCCTGCCCTAATTGTTATACTTCTTCTCAGCTTTTCTGGTGTTACTACCAACCAAAGTCATCTCAGACATGTGTACACTCCTTACTGCACTGATATGAGGTATGGGCAGGAGAAGTGTAGCACTAAACAAACCCTACACA
This sequence comes from Pleurodeles waltl, assembly GCF_031143425.1. Classification (NCBI taxonomy): domain Eukaryota; kingdom Metazoa; phylum Chordata; class Amphibia; order Caudata; family Salamandridae; genus Pleurodeles; species Pleurodeles waltl. The sequence continues at coordinate 898,648,257 of NC_090444.1, read as the reverse complement.
CCACTTGAACAAGGTGGTCTGACCCCCTGAACTATCTATATTATTACGCGGCTGCTCAGCTCCAATGACAGATAAAATGACATGCAGGCCAATGCATGGCTGAGTTGGGATGTGGACCAGATAGCCTTAAACCACATAGCGCACATGTATGCAGGAATGCCAGACACCTGCCCCTGCTCCCACATGGACAGAGCTGATTTTGTGCACATGGTCTGGGAATGCTCAAACTTTATCCCATTCTGGGAAGCAGTCACAGAATACATATCAGAGGCCACAGGCGGAGCTGTCGGCTCTCTTACAACATGCAGGCCCCCCCCACGCCATCAACACTAATCTCTCCAACCGTCACCCCCATATACATGCTCCCTTCACACAAGCAGAGAAAAGCATGGCATAAGTTACCATTATAGTTTTACTTATTGTGTTAAGTTGGTTCTGCAGACAGAATGAACACTATGAGGTACTCAGATGCTACTATGATGCTGTGGTCTAATTTTCGTACATGCATTGTTGGCAGTGTTTTTCATAAACACTTTTTGTGGAACACAAGCAATCAAGTGAATGCACACTAATGTAGGATCTAATTTTATAACTTTGCCAACATACTGTATGTGTTATGTATGTCGAAAAGCCTAATCAAAAAATTATAAAACAAAAAACTTCAGGCACAATATTACTTCCAGCACCAAGAGATCATTTGTGAATGTGCACTTTATAAATTGTTTTAACGTGCCAAAATATATCATAACGTAACATAACGTAACAGAACATAACATAACATAACAAAACCTGCTCAGAGCAGATGGTAAATTTACGTGTTAAACTACATGGAATAGGGAATTGGAAATTCACAGTGGGTTTACTGCAGAAAGATCAGTTCCACACTACAATTCCCCATTTAACTGGTAACTTAGGCCCTCATTATGAGTTTGGTGGGAAACACCACCGACCACTGTGCTGGTGGCTACCAAAACACTGGCAGTGTCGATGGAATGCATTCCGCCGTATTATGAGTGCAAAAAGCCAAACAACCAAAAATCATCCAAACCTCACACACCTCAGGGCCCACGAAGGTGGAAAGGCGGGACTCAGCAACCCTTCACCGCCACGCCACCAAAAATCCGCCCACCAAATTATGATCCACAAATCAGCCCCACGGTCATTCAACGGCAGTACGGACCTCTGCAGACAGTAATGGCACCCACCAACAACAACCTCATGCATTGGGTTATTCAAAAGCCCCACACCTGAGACACATATACACACACTACACACACCCGCACACACCACTATAAAACACACACACCCACATCCCACAATCTTTTGCAACGCCAATTGCACCATAGTTATTGCCACAAACACCACGCACACACTCTACAAACCTATTACACAAGTCACATACACACACAAAACAACACAAACTATACAACCACCACACATCCAGAGCCAGGACCCACATGTCCATACACACACCACACCACCCCCACCAACTCACCCTCTCAACACCACATACATCACACACCATGGCACCCCCTAAGCACCCCTGCTTCACTGAAAGGGAGCTAAGGACAATGGTGGATGATATACTCAGGGTCGAGCCACAGCTGTTTGGGGTACGGGTACAGCAGACGTCCATCGCCAGGAAGATGGAACTATGGCAGAGGATTGTCAGCAAGGTGAACGCAAAGGGAAATCATCCACGTACCACAAGGGACAACATCAGGAAGAGGTGGAATGACCTGAGGGGGAAGGTACGTTCCCTGGCATCACAACAGCAAATTGCAGTACAAAAGACTGGCGGTGGCCCCCCCTCCTCTTCCCAAATACACCAACTGGGAGGAGAAGGTCTTGGCTATCCTGCACCCGGAAGGCCTCACTGGACTCACTGGAGCACTGGAGTTGGGTAAGTCATATATTCTCTCCTACCATGTGTCCCACCTGTAATGCACATCTCACCCTACCCCTCTCACTACCACTAAACCACCTAACCCATACACATCCAACTCCTCAAATACAACAGTATCCAGAATCCTTGCATGCCCACAACACCCCATCCAACTCACAACTCATCCCTGTGAGCACAATCACCAACCCATGCATGTAATGTATACTGCACTACATCACCCACAACGCACCACCAATTCCTTAACTAAAAATGCATCACACCTATCCTGGAGGGCCCCTGCATGCAAGTGACTGGGAATGGAAGCACAACAAACAGATGGCCAGTGCTGCAAGGGATATGGCATTGATAGCATAGGGGGCAGAAAACAGGAGAAAAATATGACAATGGCAAATCCTACAAAACAAACACATATAAAATGACAAAAATACTCAGGAACAGTACTGTCAGTGCCATATCCCCTCCAGCACTGTCACTGCACTATCACCCACTAGCCACAATGCATAACACATTGCAGGAAACCAAATTCTCATTGATGTGACACACAGGTACCACAGCCCATGCCACCCGGCCTGAGATGGCAAGAAGTGCAAGTCCCCCACCAGAAGAAGAAGGTCCCAGTGAGGAGAGTGTAGCTGGATGTCTGGACCATGAGGAATACCCTGGCCCATCCCACAGCCCTGGGCAGTCAGCAGCTGGAATCTCCACCCAGGACACCACTGACACCCCCACCACTCAGCCACCACCATCACCTGTGGCCCAACGTCCCCACACCAGTGTATCCAGGCCACGGAGCGTCTGCCCACCTGTACAGGGATTGGAGTCACCACCCACCACCATGCAGGACAATGAAGGCCCCAGTGCAAGTGGGACTTGCCCACCTGTGGGTGGGACACAGGCACAGGGGGCTAGGCCAAGTAGGAGGGTGTCAGTGGCCCAGGCGGGTGGGCCAAGGATGGATGCAGCTGCCCATGAGGCCATATCTGAGGTCCTGGGGGCATACCACCATTCCCAGGACAGGGAGGGCCAGATCCTGGCCACGTTACAGGACAACCAGAGGCTGCATTTGTCACACCACCAGGAGGCCATAGAGCAATGGAAACAACTAAATGCTACCATGGCCTCCATTGCAGGGGTGCAGCAGAGGTTGCCTGACATCTTGCCAGAGTCCACCACCCACCAGCAGGCCCCTTCTACTAGCCAGGACACAGCCAAGCCATGCAACAGCTAGTGGAATGATGGCCCTGCAAGAGGACTCACAGGGCACCAGCACCACTTTCCCTATAGCCCAGGAAGTATCTCGGAAACGTGACCAGAGAGCCAGAAACCCAGTGACTTTGTAGGCCAGACCAACCCCACCGCCAAGAAGTGACTCAGCCCTGAACTATATCCCTTGTGTGCCAATGAGCCATCTTGTTGACTATCCACTGCCACTTGACCATATCACATTGGCCCGATGGATTCTGCCTCTGTGCTACCAATACCTGTGTGAATGAAATAGAGTATTCCAATCACCATGTGCCCAATCCCTTCCACATTCCCATCCATTTTGTCATGCACAAAATCAATAAACAGCTCCTTATCACACCAAAAAATAGTTATTATTCAATACCAATGTATCAAATATCAATGCACCCGACATCATCAAACATAAACCTAAGTACACACATCTTGCAGGAACACATTGTACAGAGAAGTGGATGGCAAGTACGTGACACTGCACACTCCAGGAGTGTTAAATACACCCTTCAACATTCATGATGTAGCCATATGTCAGTGATAGGACACCATGGCAGCATCTGTCAGCAAGAGAAATGTAACACACTTTTAACTGCACTGTACCAATACAACAGAAGCCAAATTTGCTGCCAGACATACACACACCCCCTCCCATTTCAGCATAGTAAACTAGGTTAAAGTTAGCACCTATTACTAACGTGGGCTATGCACTACTCAGACATGTGTAATACACATTTTCAAGGATATGAATGTAGAATGGCTGCTGAAAACTGAACATTACACCACCCACCATAGTGTCTAGGAATGTCAACCTGCCAGGACAACTGGCAGCCCTTGCCCCACCACAAGTGTCACATCCATGAAAAATATCCATGTGAGCTCCAGACAACAGCCCTGTCAGAGGTATGTGGAGAAAAAAGCCATCACAGTGTCATGCAGGTAATGATGATGTGTAAAACTACTGTGACCACTCTGTTCATCACTCAGCAGATGGCCAAAGGTGGATCCCCAAACATCCACAGATACACATACTCATGTCCACACAGCACTGTGGACGTACAGTCACCACCAGCCACTGACATCCAGCCCAGTCTAGCTAATATCACAGTTCAACATGTACCTGAGAGTCATTAGAAGTAGAGCTGTATTAGGTGGGTCCTGGAGCCAACTTCATCCCCCTCATCTTCTCCATCACTGTCATCCATCCCCTGAGATCCCACAGGTGGCAGTGCTCCATCCTCCCCTTCCGGTAGGGGAACATGTTTCCTCAGAGCCAAATTATGAAGCATGCAGCAGGCCACTACAATCTGACACACCTTGTCAGGGGCATAGCACAGTGATGCACCGGACATGTGCAGGCAGCGGATTCTGGCCTTCAGGAGCCCATTGGTCCCCTCAATCACACTTCTTGTGTGACCATGGGCATCACCGTACCAGTTTTCTGCATCTGTCCTGGGATTTGTCACATGTGTCAGGAGCCACTGCAAGTTTAGATATCCTGAATAACCTCGGAAGAGGGCTAAAAGTTAGTTCAAAACACACTTTACTGCAATGCAAACAAGCTTGACAGTCATATATGACTGGAGCTCTGTGTCATTCACGCCCACCTATTAGCCAGGCTCTCTCCCCCTGTAGTTGTGTCATCATGTGTGGCACACTGGTGTTCCTCAGTATGTAGGCATCATGGACAGATCCAGGGAATCGTGCAGCCACCTGTGAGATATACTGATCTGCAAGACAGACCAACTGCACATTCAATGAGTGGTAGTTTTTGCGATTCCTGTACACCTGTTTATTGGCTCTGGGGGGAATTAGCGGTATGTGGGTGCTATCTATGGCACCAATCACATGTGATATGTTGGCAGTGGCATAATAATTTGACTTGACAGTAGTGAGATCAGGGCTTTGGGGAAACTGGATGTAACTCTACATGTGTCGTAAGAAGCCAAGCAAGAAATTAGTAAGGATGTTGCTGAACATTGGCTGTGACACACCGGATGCCATGCCCACTGTCACCTGAAATGAGCCAGTTGCACAAAAATGTAGGACTAATAGTACCTGCAATGTTGGAGGGATAGCATATGGGTTTCTGATTGCAGGCATGAGTTCAGGCTCCAATCATGGTTCAGGCGATAATTGATGATGATGTGGCGCTCCTTCATGGTAGCCAGATCAACCAGGGATCTGTAGACAGATGGAGCCCTTTCTCTCCACAAGGGTCGGAAGCTATGGGGAAAAAAAGGTAGATACATGTTGTGTAGGTCTATTACTCTCCATTCACATCTATTGCATGTGTATTCCACACACACTACACAGTATCATATCCAAAGTAGGATCAAACCCAGAATGGGCAATGTGTCATGATTGCTGTGGAAGGGACATTTAACAGTGTAGGCATACTTGCAACCATGATATGGGTATAGGCATTTGTCATGTCACCTCTAGCTCCCTAACGGTAGATAAAATGGCTCCATATACACTGCCCCTGTCCTGTTTGGGTACATGTTTTTTTCATAAAACGGCAGCCTCCAGGGATACAGGTTGTGGAGAGCAGGAAGTGACATCATACCGCTGGCGTATGTGGTCATGGCGGTAGGCGGTGTTCATCGCCGTGCAACTGCTCATTGGTTAACATTGTTGTCTATGGGATACAGGGGCTAATCAAGATCACCATCAGCGGTGACGGTGCACACCGCCGTGGTCTACACCACCATTTTAGGTTGTCTATGCCACTTGACTCCTGCACCTCAAAACGACCTCTACTCCGATTTGTGTGTGCTGCTGTGTCCTGACTCTGGTCTTTGAAATGGTGCAGGCTACATAGGAACAGGCCCTGGCCTTCACATCAGGGAAGTTGGAGAAGCTGGTGGACGGGGTCCTACCCCTGTACGCAAAGCTGTAGGGGTGACCAGAGGACCTAGTGAGTGGTATTCATGCATCCTGGGAATGTGTGCCTATGCATCGGAGGGTTGTGCACATGTGTAGGATTCTGGCTTGGTTTGCAGTGGGTACCTTGGGTACTTACACCTCACACCAGGCCCAGTTATACCTTATTAGTGAAATGTAGTAGTGTTCTAGCAGCGTAGGCTGATAGAGGTAGCTATAGCAGAGCAGCTTAGGCTGAACTAGGAGACATGCAAAGCTCCTGCAATACCACTTATAGTTACACAGTACTTATACACAAGTAAAGACAATACTCGTTACCAAAAATAAAGGTAGTTTATTTGGGCGACACAAGGCCAAAAATATCTTAGAGGCAATAGTCCTTCTAGAGGTAAGTATTGTACACAATATATACACTAGACATCAAAAAATAAGGTAAGTAATTAGACATAGGATAGTGCAAACAATAGGAAATGTTATAGAATGCAATGTGAGAAAATAGGTCAAGGGGCAACACAAACCATATACTAAGAAAGTGGAATGCGAATCACAAATTCCCCCCTAGACAAATGTGGTGTGTAGATAATCGCTGGAAAAGTAAGAATACAGCAAAGGTAAGTAAAATACCCCACCCCAGCGCCCAGGAAAGTAGGAGTAAAGTACTGCAAGTTTCCTCAGGACACACTACAAGTCGTGATTAGAGTTATTGCAAGAACCAAGCAAGATTGCAAACAACAAATGGTAGATTCCTGGACCTGAAGACCTGCAAAGGAAGAAGACCAAGTCCAGAAGTCAGAAGAAGTTCCAGGAAGGACAGGAGCCCCTGCCAACCTAGAAGAGGGTGCAAAAGAAGAGCCCCCGGTTGGACGGAGACTGCAGAAATGCACCCAAGGAAGATGTCAGAGGATTCCTGCATGATGCAATGGATGTCCCAAGAAGAGATGTTGTATGCAGGCGAGTTTTGGTGCTGGATTCGTCCAACAAGCCTTGGTTCCGGCAAAGTCGCGTTTTGTGTCAAAATGGCGATGTCTGGAACCAGGAGGGACCTGGGGGCCTCAACTCGGCGTGAGGAGGAAGAGGGGGCTCTCAGCACTTTAGAGAGCCCTCAGTCAACCAGACAACACCCACAGGAGTCCCAGGACACGGGGACAAAGGAGATGCAAAATGCAGTTGCTGCAGCACTACAAAGGAATGTCCCACGCCTCTAGAGGACAACTCAGAGTGCTGGGGACCTGGGCCAGGCTGTGCAAGAAGGATTTTCGCAAATAGTGCACAGAGGCCTCAGGAGGTGAAGACGACATGGTGCACAGGGGTACTGTCATTAACGGGGAAGGCAAGTTCTTACCTCCTCCAAATTTGGACAGCAGGACCTTAGGACAGTCTGTGTCGAAGGGGTCCACCACCTGTGTTCCAAGGATCACGTTTGTCGCCAGGAGAGGAGTCCAAGAGAACTGGACGTCGACTTAGAAGGTGCCTGCAAGAGCAGGGAAGTGACTTCGTCACTCCACAGGAGATTTCTTCGGTCCTTCTGGTGCAGGGTGAAGACATGGAGTCCCCAGAGCATGCATACCATGGAAACTGTTGCAGTTGCTGGCTGGAGCTGAAGTTGCAGAGCAAAAGTAGCCCTTCTGGATTCTTTGTTGCTGTTACAGTGGTTCCTGGAGCAGTCTGCAGTCGATCCGAGGTCAGAGGATGAAGTAGTAATTTCAGAGGATTCCTGCTGGAAACTTGCAAGTAGAATCTGCAGAGAAACCCACAGGAGAGACCCTAAATAGCCCTGAGAGGGGGATTGGCTACCTTATCAGGTATGGACCTATCAGGAGGGGTCTCTAATATCACCTTCTGGCACTGGCCACTCAGAGGCCTCCAGAGTGTCCCCACATCTTGGAAAACAAGATGGCTGAAGTCTGGGACACACTAGAGGAGCTCTGGGCACCACCCCTGGGGTAGTGATGGACAGGGGAGTGGTCACTCCCCTTTCCTTTGTCCAGTTTAATGCCAGAAACTGGACAAAGCCAGTCTACACCGGGTCCCTCAACCGTAGTAGTCTGCCTTATGCAAGGAGGGCACCATCTGTGCCCTTCAAAGCATTTCCAGAGGCTGGGGGAGGCTACCCCTCTCCAGCCTGTTACACCTATTTCCAAAGGGAGAGGGTGTAACACCCTCCTTCCAAAGGAAATGCTTTGTTCTGCCTTCCTGGGACTGAGCTCCTCAGACCCCAGGAGGGCAGAACCCTGTCTGTGAGGTGGCAGCATCTGTAGCTGCAGTGCAAGTCTCAGACAGCTGGTTTGGCAGTACTTGGGATCCATGGTGGAGCCCCCAGGATGCATGGAATTGACTCCCCAATACCCGATTTGGAATGAGGGGACAATTCCATGACCCTAGACACCTTACATGGCCATTTTCGGGGTTACCATTGCGAAGCTACATACAGGTATTGACCTATATGTAGTGCACTCGTTTAATTGCGTCCCCGCACTCACAAAGTCCGGGTAATTGGTCCTCGACTGTGTGAGGCACCTTTGCTAGGGCAGGGTGCCCTCACACTTAGTAACTTTGCACCTAGCCTTCAGTAAATAAAGGTTAGACATCTAGGTGACTTATAAGTTACTTAAGTGCAGTGAAAATGGCTGTGAAATAATGTGTGCACTATTTCACGCAGGCTGCTGTGGCAGTCCTGTGGATGGATTTTTCTGAGTGCCTTATGGGTGGCAGAAGAAATGCTGCAGCCCATATGGATCTCCTGGAACCCCAATGCCCTGGGTACCTAGGTACCATATACTAGGGACTTATAAGGGGGGTCCAGTGTGCCAATTGAAATTAGTAAATGAAGTCACTAGCCTATGGTGACAAATTTAAAAGCAGAGAGAGCATAGGCACAGAGGTTCTGATTAGCAGAGCCTCAGTGACACAGTTAAGCACTATTCACAACACACACGTTAGGCCACAAACTATGAGCACTGGGGTTCTGACCAGCAGGATCCCAGTGAGACACGCAAAAACATACTGACATACATGTAAAATGGGGGTAACATGCCAAGAAAGATGGTACTTTCCTACAGCGTGACTGAAAAATGTGGGCATGGATAGGTGCAGTGTGCCAGAGCGTATGTGTGTTGGCTCATGGATGCCAGTAATTTTGAATGGTAAATTTGCAGGTGCTATTGTATCCCATGTGTTAATGGTCCACCTCCACTCACAGCTACATTTTCCTCTGTGTGTCACATGCAGGTTAGCGCCCATCAGAAGATGGTATACTGGTGAGCCCTCGCCAAAAAAGTGTGGACCCTGGGAATCTACAGCTGGTGGAACGCCCACTGCAGGATTCAGTGGAAGGACCTGAGATGCTGGGCACAGAAGAACGCAGAGGCCCAGCTGGGGACAGCCTCCCAACGAGGAAGGGGTGCCTGTCGGACCATGACCCCCTAATGGCCCACAGTCTGGCGGTGGCCAATCCTGAGTTGGATGGGCGCTTGAAGGCAGCACAGCAGCCACAAAGGGGTGAGTACCACCACTGTTCAGATTGCTTTCTGTGAAGTACAGCTGGGTGCAAGAGGGTGGTGCACTAGTAGTGGCTGGGTTGTACACAGGTGTGCCCATGCAGAGGTCCCCCTCTCCGTCAGAGGGATTGTGATTTCTGCTTTGAAGGGTGGGTATTTTGCCATGTAACAGGTCCCATGGGTGGGCTAGTGGGTCTGATGTATGTCCTCTGAAACTGGACACATTGTGGTGGGACAGCATCCCTCCCTGTTGGGCGAACTCAACCTATTTGGAAATTTAGGGACTGGATGGTGATGTAGTTGGCTAGTAAGCTGTAGGTAGGTCAGTATAGTGTGGGAGGTAGACAGCCAATCAATCAATCAATCAAGGATTTATAGAGCGCACTAATCACCTGTTAGGGTCTCAAGGCGCTGGGGGGAGCTACTGGTCGTAGAGCCATGTCTTGAGGCGTTTCCTGAATGTCAAGAGGTCTTGGGTCTGGCGAAGGTGGAGCGGTAGGGAGTTCCAGGTCTTGGCGGCTAGGTGAGAGAAGGATCTTCCTCCGGCAGTGGTGCGGCGGATGCGGGGGATGGAGGCGAGGGCAAGGCTGGCAGAGCGAAGATTGCGGGTTGGGGTGTGGAAGGTGAGTCTGTCGTTGAGGTAGGCTGGGCCTGTGTTGTGGAAGGCCTTGTGTGCGTGGATGAGGAGTTTGAAGGTGATCCTCTTTGATACTGGTAGCCAGTGAAGGTCTCTGAGGTGGGGAAATGTGGTCACGTCGTGGGATGTCCAGAGTGAGGCGGGCAGATGCGTTCTGGATTCTTTGCAGTTTTGTTAGGAGTTTGGGTGTTATTCCTGTATATAGGGCATTTCCGTAGTCCAATCGGCTGCTGACCAGGGCGTGGGTGACCGTTTTCATGGTTTCAACAAGAATCCACCTGAAGATTTTGTGGAGCATGCAGAGAGTGTTGTAGCAGGAAGAGGAGATGGCATTGACTTGCTGAGTCATGCTGAGTGTGGAGTCCAAGATGAAGCCTAGGTTGAGTGCGTGGGTGGTGGGTGAGGGCGCGGTTCCTAGGGAGATGAGGATTTCTGTCTTGTCTGTGTTTAACTTGAGGTGGCTTGATTCCATCTAGCTGGCGATGCCGTGAAGTCCGTTGTGGAGGTTGTTCTTTGCAGTTGTAGGGTCTTTCGTGAGGGAGAGGATGAGCTGAGTGTCATTTCCTTAGGAAACTATGTTGATGTGGTGGGTTCTTGCGATGTTGGCGAGGGGGGCCATGTAAATGTTGAAGAGCGTGGGGCTGGGTGAAGATCCTTGGGGAACGCCACAGTTGATTCTGGAGGCTTCTGACAGGAACAGTGGGAGGCGGACTCTCTGGGTTCTGCCTGAGAGTAATGATGAGATCCAGTCGAGTGCCTTGTCGCGGATTCCAGCGTTGTGGAGGCGTGTGCGGAGAGTGTGATGACATACCGTGTTGAAAGCTGCGGAGAGGTCCAGGAGGATGAGTGCTGCTGTTTCTCCTTCATTGAGCATGGTCCTAATGTCGTCTGTGGCAGCAATGAGTGCAGTCTCAGTGCTGTGGTTTCTGCGGAATCTGGATTGGGAGGTGTTGAGTACCTTGCTGTCTTCCAGGAACCGGGATAGTTGTCTGTTTACAATTTTTTCAATGACCTTGGCTGGGAATGGGAGGAGGGAGATCAGCCGGTAGTTCTTGGGGTCGTCTGGGTCTGCCTTTGGTTTCTTTAGCAGGGCGTTGATTTCTGCGTGCTTCCATCTTTCTGGGAAGGTGGCTGACTCGAAGGAGCTGTTGATGGTTTTGCAGAGGTGGGGGGCGATGATGATGTTTGCCTTATTGAAGATATGGTGTGGGCAGGGGTCTGATGGTGATCGGGAGTGGATGGAGGCCATGGTGGTGGCGGTGTCCTCTATGTTGACGGGGGTCCAGGTGTTGAGGAGGTGGGTGTTGCTTGGAGCGTTGGGTTCTTGGGTGTTTGTAGTCAGCTGGTGGGTCTTGGGTTTGAAGCTATTGTGGATTTCTTCTATCTTTCGTCGGAAGTGGGTTGCCAGTGAGTTGCAGAACTCCTATGATGGCGGGGGTTCGTTGGAGCAGATCCTGGGGGTGGAGAGCTCATTGACGATGCCGAAGAGCTCTTAACTGTTGTGAGCGTTGGCGTCGATGCGGTTTTTGAAGTGGGTCCTTTTGCTGGTGCGGATCAGTTGGTGATGTTTGCGTAGGGCATCCTTGAAAGCGATGTGGTTGGAGTTGGTAGGGTCAAGGTGCCAGGTTTTTTCCATTCTGCGACAAAGCCGTTTGGATTCCTGTAGTTCTGGGGTGAACCAGCTGGCCTTGATTCTGTGGGAGGTGTTTGGTTTTTTTTTTAGCAGTGCGAGGGTGTTGGTGCAATCTTCTATCCAGCGATGCAGGTTGGTGGTGGCTATGTTGGGGTCCGGGATCCCAGGGGGTGGGGCCCGGGCAAGAGTGGAGATCAGTTGATCCGTTAATATTTTGCTCCAGTTGCGGCGGGGGGGTTGTGTGCGGTGGTGGTGAGTGACTGGTTTTTGGTAGGAGAAGTGGATGCAGCGGTGGTCTGTCCAACTGAGTTCGGTGGTGTGGCTGAAAGAGATGTGGTTGCTGGCTGAGAAGATGGGGTCGAGTGTATGGCCTGCGGAGTGGGTGGGTGTAGTGACGAGTTGCTTGAGGCCGAAGTTGGCGAGGTTGTCGATTAGGTTGGTGGTGTTGATATCATTGTTATTTTCTAGGTGGAAGTTTAGGTCACCAAGGAGGATGTAGTCTGTTGAGGCGAGGGCTTGGGAGCTGATGGCGTCGGCAATATCATCACAGAACTGCGGTCTGGGTCCAGGGGGTCTGTAGACCAGTGTTCCTCTGAGTGTGTTGTTGGCGTTGATGTGGATTTTGAAGTGGAGGTGCTCGGCGGAGTTGATGGTGTCGTGGGAGTTGGTGGAGACTCTTATGGTGTTTTTGTGGACTATGGCGATTCCTCCTCCTGGTCTGTTGATTTGGTCTCTTCTGGTGATCTTGTCGATTCTGTTATGGCTATGGCTACGTCAGGTTCTGAGGCCAAATTCATCCAGGTTTCAGTGAGGAATGTGACGTCGGGCGAGTATGTGGTCAGGAGGTCCCAGAGTTCAATTGCATGTTTGTGGACGGAGCGGGTGTTAAGTAGGATGCATCTTAGGCAGTTGTCTGTTTTGATTTTGAGTTTGGAGGTTAGGTTGCAGGTGAAATTGCAGGCTTTGCAGGAGAAGGGTCCTTTGGTGCGTGTCGGTGTGGACTGGAAGCAGATGGAGGAGCGTCCTGGATTAAGGGCATGGAGTTCGTTGGCAGTGTAAAGGTGTTTGGTGGCGCGGGAGGTGTGTTGGCCAGGGGGTCTGGCGCTGGGCGCGGTCTTGGCGCGGAGGGGCGCAGACGGGCTTGCCTTTGGCGCACCTTCGGTGAGCCAGCGGCGCGTCTGCGCTGCGGCCGGCATAAGAGGGGAGATGGGAGGGAGTGGCAGCTGGGAGGAGGGAGGGAAACCTCCAATGGGAGTGCGGGGGCGGGGCAGCAGGAGTCAGGAGCAGGAAGAGCTCAGAGGAGGAGGGAGGGGGGCGGGTCCTTCCGGGAGAGGAGAAGCCAAGAAGGCCAAACAAGCCCAAACAAGCCCAGACAAGCCCAGACAAGCCCAAACAAGCCCAGAACAATGGCAGCACTTACCGGAGCAGTGGTGAGGAGGCAAGGATGCAGGGTCAGAGGTCGCTTCTAACCTTGCGCTGCAGCCGGCATAAGAGGGGAGGTGGGAGGGAGTGGCAGCTGGGAGGAGGGAGGGAATCCTCCAATGGGAGTGCGGGGGCGGGGGCAGCAGGAGTCAGGAGCAGGAAGAGCTCAGAGGAGGAGGGAGGGGGGCGGGGCCTTCCGGGAGAGGAGAAGCCAAGAAGCCCAAACAAGCCCAAACAAGCCCAGACAAGCCCAAACAAGCCCAAAACAATGGCAGCACTTACCGGAGCAGTGGTGAGGAGGAAGTGACCTGCCTGCAAGGATGTATGGTCAGAGGTCGCTTCTAACCTCGCGTTGCGGCCGGCATAAGAGAGGAGGTGGGAGGGAGTGGCAGCTGGGAGGAGGAAGGGAAACCTCCAGTGGGAGTGGTGGGGGCGGGGGCAGCAGGAGTCAGGAGTAGGAAAAGCTCAGAGGAGGAGGGAGGGGGCGGGCCTTCCAGGAGAGGAGAAGCCAAGAAGCCCAAACAAGCCCAAACAAGCCCAGACAAGCTCAGACAAGCCCAAACAAGCCCAAAACAATGGCAGCACTTACCGGAGCAGTGGTGATAAGGAAGCAACCTGCCTGCAAGGATGCAGGGTCAGAGGTCGCCTACCTTGATGTAGTGGGTGAAGTTGAGGGATAGTGTCTGGGAGGGTGGGAGTGCATTTGTGCCAACATGCCATTCAATCAGGTATTGACATCCTGCTTTGTTTTTTTTTTTAACCCCCCCTCTTTGTTCTTGTGTCCTTGTGTGCATTAGCATCATCTGGCGAAGGAGCAGAGGCACCAGCGAGTGGGGATGCTGCTGCCCACGCGACCCAGGAGGCTGAGACCACCAAAGCTGAGGGGACCAGTGGGATGGAGGGCAAGGGGAGCACCACGGGAGACAACTACCACTGCAGGTAGTGACTCTCACAGCTCCTCCTATGGCAGCTCACTGGTGGGGGTGGAGCCTCTGGGACCACCGGATCTACAAAACCTTCTGCCACCACCGTAGCAGCTCCGCCCTCCCCGTTGCTACCCCCGAGTTGCCTGTGCCCGCTCACCCAGGAGGGTGGGCTTATTCTTCGCCACAGGCACCTCTGCCCCTTCCCCAGTCAGCCTTGCTGCCCTCAATGAAGAATTGACCTCCTGAGAACTATTTCTGTAGGGCAGACAACCATCGTGAATGCCATTCAGGGGCTGGCATCCCAGATGAAGCAATGCAATGCCTACCTGGAAGGCATTCACGGAGCCATGTCTGTCCTACAGAAATCTTTTCAGGCTCTTTGATGGCAGCCAGTGTCCCTGGTTCTTCCGTCCCCTCTCCCATCTCCTCTTTCAGCACCCTACTCCCTTCACCCATCCTAAGTACACATATAGACAAGCATACATCCAAGACAACACACAAGAAAGTCAAAGAGGAACACAGGCACCACGCATCCCACCACAAGCAGGCACACACCCAACATCCAAGTGCACACACACAACAACATCCACTTCTCCCACCCTGTCACCTCACCATGCACATCCACGTGCTCTGCACCCTCAGTCACTGCTCATGCCCTCATTCTCACAGTCACCACAACTGCTGACATCCACTCATGCACCCCAGACACCACACCCGCACTCACCACAACAACTTTCACAGACACTTACTGCACACTCACCAGACCTGGAGACACTTGCACAACATCCATCTACAATAGCTGCCTGTCTTCTCCCACTGTTTCTGCCCCTCCTCCCGGTACACGCAAATGCACCCACTCATCCATGCAACAGCCATCCACCAAACATTCGCAGATGAAGCATGTACCTGCATCTACTGACAGCACACCTACACCACATACTTCCACTCCCTCAACCTCCACTGCCAAACCTGTCTACAAAACCCCTCCATCTGCACCTAAGAAGCTTTTTCTTTCCCTTGTTGACCCTTCTGAACTCACTGGCCCACCCCGTCTTGTCCCTAAGCGCTCCTTTGGCCTCACCAAATTCACTCCTTCCTCGCCAGAATCCTCCCCAGTCCTCCCTTCACAGTCCCGTGCCCCTACACCAGGGAGGATAAGAACACATAGTAGGCCTGATCCCACTCCCACCTCCTGGTCCAAGCCCTCTCCCACTACTTCCTAGGGCAAGCCCAAAACCTGACCCACTCCGAAACCTAAGCCAAGGAACCCCCCCGATCCCAAACCTGAGTCCCCACCCCTGCCACCACCTACTCCTGCTCCCTGAGGTGCCTGCCTGCCCCATTGATGCTCCTTCCCTGTCGAGGCCATTGTCGTGGTAGGAGTCAAGTGGGGGCCTTGTGTGCCCAATGGGACAGTTTGAAAGGACTGGTCCATGGCCTTGTCTGTTCTTATTTTTCTGCTTCCAGTTTCTGGTTTAATATATCTAGCCAACAGACATGTTGGTGCAATGTTCTTCCGTAGTCCTTCGTTTTAGGGTTGGCGGGTCGTGTACACAGGTATGTGCTTTGTATTTTCTTTCTGTGCATGTGTCAGGTAAGTGTCTACCTGTACAGATAATGTCCATAGTTTGGGGGGTGGGGGATGTGCGTTGGGGTGTTGGTGGTGAGGGTGTGTGTGTGTGTAAGGGTGTCGGTGTGCGTGTGTGTGGGCGTGGTGGTGTGTGTGTGGGATGCGTGTGGGTGTGTAATTGTCCCTTTCCCTCCCTTGTGTGCTAGGCAGCCTTATCACCGTTGTCGTCTTCGTCAGCGGTCATGGTCCTGGAGGAATGTCGCAAGGATCAGCACTGGGAAAATGTTCACTTCATGCTCCATGTCGTCGTCGGTGAGTGTTCCCTTATGTATGGCTCCCTTCTGCCAGGCTTTGTGTGGCAGTGGTTCTGCCCTGGAAATCGTGGCGGTGTGGGGGTGTCCTAATACGATGGGTGGGAAGGGCCTTTCCACTGGCCTGAAGATGGCCACTGCCGTCGGTGGCAGCTCTCCCGCTCTGGCAGTAGCATCGGTGAAGTGGCTGGTCTGCTCACTTTTTCCCACCTGAGTCATAAAACGGCGGTCCGGACTGCCACCCTGTCGGTGGTCGCACCTCCTCCACCGGCGGGGCGGTCCAACACCACCAAACTCATAATGACCACCTTAGTGTTAAGGAAGATTTACAGATCTTAGTGTTAAGGCAGATTTACAGACTGTTAACCGAAGAATTGTATGCAGTATTACCAAATTCCCTTCATAGTATTTTTAGTTTAAAAAATGGCCACTAAGAATGTACAGGATGAGATTTGTCAGGTTATATTTTTTAGGTTACCTCACACAGAGATCTCTTGGGAACATAACAGTCAAACAGGCCTGTCCATGTACACAAAAACTTCACCCCAGCTGGCAGAAGGCATTCTTGTCCCGCACCGGACGAGGGTCTCTAACCTTTTGCCAAACAGTCATAGTTCTGATACTGAGACCCGTCTACACAATTTTACTTAACAGATTGAGCCTGAGGACATAGGCTCACTTCCATCCACTGACCTAAATTGCAAATTCATTTCGTGATAGGCTCTATGTGTATTTCACCCTGCTCTCTAGTAGCCAGAGGACGTCATATGCTTCTTTCACCAGCACAACTTCATTTCTAGCCACCCTTCATCAAGCCACATTACTGCCACATTATTGCATCTACCTGTCCCTGCATCTGGACTTCTTGTTACCCTCCACTAGAGTTAGCAGGACATTTGTCCACAGTTAATCACAGCAACTCTATCAGGTAGCTCATATTGCATCTCTATCATCAATATACTTTCCCCTACGTCATGTAAATGAGTGTTTTCAAACTTTTTAATGCCGCACCCCCCAGGTCGAAAAACAAAATCATCGAGTCCCCCCCTCAGAATTTTTCACAGTTGTTTTATTAAGTTGGCAATGTTTTAATATGTCTAGACATATTTGAACATTGCAGTTAAGTTCTGTTCCCTTTTTAAAAATGCAATAAATTGTTTTCTGCTTTAAACAAAGCACTGTTATCTGCATAATGCTTCTTTTGGCCAGTTTCTTGTGCCCCTGTTATCATTTGAGGCCCCCTCCGGGGCCCCGCCCCCAGTTTGAAGACCCCTGATGTAAATCACTGTGCCTCTACCATCTACTCCATGTGATTGCTGTGTCTTTTCCACACTGGGAGCCAGGATTTTAGAAACGTTGCTGGTGTTAGTCTGATTCCCAATAGTGAGTGATTTCCAGAAGTACAGGTTTGGTAAGTCATTAATTATTGCTTTAGATCCACTTGGTCATCCCATCTCTAGTCCTTTAGGTGAAATCTCTGGGGTTTAATTATCAACCAAATTGTAAATCTAAATGATCACATTACTAGTTAACCAACTCTACCTCCTAGCAATTACTCCTACTCCTATGGACTCTTATTCATACTTCAGAAACACAGTTCTGTCTCTTGTACTAACCCACCAGGATAGAATTAATGCAGTATTGGCAGCCCTTCCTGAATCATCTACTGCTCCTTTCAGAGCTGTACTTTATGTGGCCACCAATCTTATTATAGGCGCCAAGAAATCGGACCATATCTCACCAATCCAAATCTACTGGGTTCCACACGAGAAAAATCAGTTTCAACAGTGCATGGATAACCTAGAAAACAATCTATAACGAACTACCGCCTACCTGAAAAAGAAACAGAAACTCATGGGAAGGCAGCAAAACACACAGAAACACACATCGAAATCCCCAAATGCAAAAATCCAAAACAGGGCTTCTCATATATTGTCCCTAGGCTGTGGAACACAATAGCTGACCACACCTGGAAGTACTATCCCTTAAGGATCTAAAAACTCACTTCTTCAAACTATAGTTCACTGTCTATGGCCTAATTCTATTTTGCTATATTAGACTATACTCTCAGTTTCATAAACGTTTAATGTAAAATGTTTTAAAAAATTTAACATTCCCATGTTGGCCATGTTACCGTTTATTTAAAGCGCTCTAGTGCCCAGTGGCTAGGTTGCACTCTATAAATCCTAAAAATCAGTAAACTAAATTAATGTTAGTGTTTAGTCAGTGTCTATAAATATGTTCCTCAATTGTTGTTTTTATTATCACATAGACATTATTGTTCTGATTACTCTAAGTAGAAATGGAACATGCCTGTTGGTTGTATGTCTAATGTCTTTGTCAACAGATGCTTTATGACCAGTGGTACAATATTCTCACGCTTATATAAAAGCCTCACAGCAATTAATCATCTGATTGTAGCACTGCTAATGCTGCTAAATAGTCTATAAATAAGCCTCTATGTGATTCACATTCAACGAACTGACTCTCATTAATTATCTGTGCCCAGTACAACGTCATTTTGTGTAATCATAATTTTCTAGTAAGCCTACAAATATAAATTTTCAATTGAGTCGATTTCAGTTTAGTGTTAGGTGATGATCCAAATTTCAGAACCTCCAGTTGGATGCTCGAAGACAAAAGAGATAAGTTAATAACCAATATCTCTGCTATACTCAAATTCAGAAGAATACATTGTTGTTCTTTCTCTTTCCTCATTGGTTGTTCATTTCGTTAGTTTTGACTTATTTTTGTTTTGGTGTCTAGTTTGGTGTCTGTTCGAATAGAGCATAAGATCTGCCTTTCCTTCAACAATGGCCATAAATAACTGAAATTTGCAATGGCTGCTAAACATTTCAATTAAATCAACAATGAGCCTGCAGTTTAATCAATTTGTTGTAAGTGTTGTTTTACCAATTTCTGACCACAATGTGCACAATCCACAAGTATACATTTAAATTTCTGTCCCATGAGTAAAGCAAATGGCTACTGAACTTAACATTAATTGTAGCTGTATTCATCTTTAAATTATTAGCAGATACATTACTTTTCAAGTCGGTGTGACATACCCTAAATTAGATTATAGCTTATATGTGGGTGATAAATGTCAGCTAATGTCCTTATATATGGTGCCCTGAAAAACATGAACTTGGGGAAACTGTTCTCATCCTGCTTTGCTCTTCAGACCCCTTTGCACTTCTAGCCAGATTCCATTGTCTATAGCATCCTCTTTTGGAAAGAGACCTACCTTGCATATAAAAGAGAAAGCGGAATGGGAACCAGACACCATCTTGCTGTGCTTCTTAGCCCTAAACGACATTGCTTGGCGGCATTCTCTATTGTGATTTGGGACTGTTTGTCACTAAACTCATTAGGTCCGCAAGAGAGAAGCTCCCTCATTCCATATATCAGAAGCCCTGGCTCCATTTAACTCTCCTGATTTCTAACATCTCCCATTCTCACGCTCAGGAAGCCTGTCCATTTACTTATCATGGTCCCCTCACCTTCCCGGAATCACCTTTCTGCATCAAAGATAGCCCCATTGTCCAGCACCCTCAAGATTCTTTAAGTAAGGCAGCAGGATATAAAATGGCAACCATTCTTCCCTGCCACTGTGGCTGAAGTAACCAATTTCCCCACCGATATACAGCTCCCAGGTCCTAAAGTTGGGCCTCAGACAAAGGCACACACCTGACCAATAAAATATATCCCAGAGATGCTCACCCAATGGATGAAAAAAGCATGAAAAAGGCTGAAGGGACAAAATCCAACACAAAATCCTATGGCTAATATTTTTATGCCGTGATAACCGAGCCAAAGGTTCATAATGCAAGCATGCATATGTAGTAAAATGTGTACCTCACACATATAATGGAGTTTCTATAAATGCCCATTTATTGCTATGTATTGTTTTTCAATAGTAGAATATTGACGTGCCTCAAGAAATACATTCAGATAATATTGAGTATCAGATGTGAACTAAACACCCTCTCCTGTGAAAATACTTTCTCTAATCCTCAGCATTCCAGTCGATCATATTCAGAGATAGTTTCCTCAGGAAAGTAAACAAAAATGAGAATTTGGCTTGAATACAGGACAAATGAAGGATAAAGCACCTAAAATCCCATAATCATACAAAACCTTCAAAAATATTAAGCTTTCTTTCAGGTTTTGGGAGTTCCAATGTCTCAAATTCCTTAGACTTTCGAACAATGAGGTTGTATTAGCCAATTTACCTGTGTGTGTCATCTACATCAGACTTAAATATATACCAATACACATTTCTTTAAGTTTTGAGTCAGATCTGTTTTTCATAATGCACAAACATTCTGGAAATCACGGTATCGTTCTGATATTAACCACTCTATGGAAAGTGGCCAGTGCTCTACAGAGGCCACTTAATTACATTTAAATTTGAAATAATGTGTTGGGTATAACACAAGTTCACCTGTGGCAATCTTCTATTTTTAAAGAAATTTGAAATAAGAGATAACATGCTGACAAACTTGGCTTTTCCTAATTACTAGGGGTATATGTATATATATATATATATATATATATATATATATATATATATATATATATATATATATATATATATATATGTATCTTCACTTTAAAAACCAAAGGTTACAGGGACGTTTTAGTTAGGATCTGAATTTACTAGCACAAAATCATAGAAATTCAGCAGTTATGCTTATAGGTAGCTCAAGCGACTATAAATCATGCCCTAAGGTAACTATAACTCATGCCCTCGCCATGCACAGTTTTCTTTTTTACTGCAAATGTTACATTGATATTATCAATTAGGTTATCAAAGTTGTCATGAGTGATGTAATATGTAGTGTAACTAGCAGACCATGGCGCCAAAGATAAAGGCACGTCAAAAAACACTTTTTCTATAGAAATTAGTTCCTACCTATAAGTACCTACTGGCGACTGATGACATAGGTGGTCATTACGACCCTGGCGGATTACTTCCGCCAGGGCCGCGGGACGCGGTGGCACCGCCGACAGGCCGGCGGTGCCCCGCGGGGCATTCTGACCGCGGCGGCTTAGCCGCGGTCAGAGAAGGGAAACCGGCGGTCTCCCGCCGGTTTCCCGCTGCCCCCAAGGAATCCTCCAAGCCGGCTCTCCCGCCGGGAACCGGATGGCGGGAGGGGGAGTCGCGGGGCCCCCGTAAGAGGGCCCCAAAATGTATTTCACTGTCTGCATAGCAGACAGTGAAATACGCGACGGGTGCAGTAGTACCCGTCGCACCTTCCCACTCCGCCGGCTCGATTACGAGCCGGCTTCATGGTGGGAAGGTCGTTTTCCCCTGGGCTGGCGGGCGGCCTTTCGGCGGCCGCCCGCCAGCTCAGGGGAAAACTTGGAATACCCTCTGCGGTCTCTGGACCGCGGAGCGGTATTCCTGACGCGCAACATTGACGGGCGGCCTCCGCCGCCCGTCAATGTTGGAATGAGGGCCATAGTCTGTAGTGACATTGTTATGTAGTGCTCTGCCTGCTGCAAACAATCTGATCTCTTATCTTTGAATCACTAATGTGGGCTATATTAGGAGGATGCAAATAATTACTCTTACAACATAGTATGTGTTTATGATATTTGACTATTGGGTCAGTGGGGTTCCTACTCTATTATTATGCACAGAGGAATCTGAGCCATATGATATATTTGAACAATCAGACTTTTCTGCTCCATTAGTGATTAATAGATAAGAGATCACATCAGATTGTGTGTAGCAAGGCATTGAAATGAATTCTACATATTGTTTACTTACGTCTAGTTGGGTGTGGTTAATTATTGGTAAGAAAAGTTCTTTTGGAAGATCTAAATTTTGCTCTGTTAGTATGTTAGACCATCATTAATTCCTTTAAGCGACAAGAATGAAAGTCAATTTTTTTTAACTCTGTTATAATAATGTTTTTTTTTATTTACTTAAAGCATTAATTTAGCTGTTTCTGGTATCGGGAGCGCTGCAGCATGGTTGACAGTCTTTGGCCAATAAACACGCTGCAAAAGTTCCAGTGGAGTGGAGTGCTGTGATTTCTTTACCACTACAGTGAATTAACAAATAAGAATCCACTTTAACCGGCTACATTCACCAAACGAGGCTGGTGCAAACCCACGGTAGTGGTACCCGTTTTAAATATAAAAAAGGTTTCTGCCACTTCATTAAAAAGCAGAAAAAGAAAGTCGCACCCAACATGTCCACTTCTCAAGCACAAAGCTTTATTTAAAAAAAGCAATTAAAAAAACAATTTGATTAAAAAAAAGAAGGTATATACTCCTAAGATGGCAACGCGTTTCAACACTGAAGTGTCTTCATCATGGCCCAAATTGAAAAACCTGTGCACTATCCCACCTAAACTTATATTCCCCTTGTTAATAGACATAAATAAAATACTACCTTATGCAGGATAATTTCAAATATACCATGAGGGGCAACAAAGTAAATAAATAAAATAAATTAGAATAAACTACTCACAACAAATTATATATATATATATCTTACTGGCAGTCACCAGTAGGTAGTTATAGTTATCACCTAGTTTCTATAGGAAAAGCGTTTTTTGTTTTGCTAATAACTATGCTACCATTTGACAAATCTTCACAAAATTTTCAAAATTAGTATGATGCTCAGTTCAGCTGCTCTATTGAAACCTTCGGGGTGATTAATTAAGCGGATGTTAAGAAAAAGAGGTGGTCCCAAAAAAGCTTTTCCACATGCAGTTTCCCATAGGGACTTTAGACATGACTACAGCCCAAATTACTGGACGAAATTACACCAAATTTGGCAGAAAGGTAGCTCTTGGTCCAGAAATCGCCATTGTTTCTTTGATGTAAATTTGTTCAGTAGTTTTTGAGATATTAAAAGAAAACCAAATTTGTATATCTAGAGGTGTGAATCCTTGGTGAGTCCCCCTGGTCTCGTGTAGAGATCGGATTGGCTGCTAACACTTCAGTCAGGAAGTGTTGGCAGCCATTTTGGGACTCGTACTCAGCCAGGTCCCAAGCAAACAGATAAAAAAAAGAAAAGAGGGCAGGGTAGGAATACCCTGACCCCCTAGCCTTGTTGCGGGGGCCCGCGGGACCCCGCCAGGGCAAAAAAGGCATTAAAAATAAAAAAAATCCTGCAAAATTGCAACAGATTTACAAATCTGTGGCAAACATTTGTATTAAAAAACAAGCCCATTCTCCCACACTTGCATATATGAATGACCCCATGTGGGCCAGGTCCAGAGGCATAAGGGTAATTCTAAAAATGGTGAAGGGGTGCACAACGTGCAGCAAAATGTTTTTATAAAATGCTTTTTTGCCCTGTCGAGGTCCTGGGGGGACCTCAGCACCAAGGCTAGGCAGTTAGGGCATTCCTACCATTCCCCTTTTACTTTTGTTTCGCAAGGCTGTGTGTGGCTCGAAGTGATTGCTTAATGGGGTTATGGCTGCAGGTCCTGGCCGCAGGCAATGTACGGTTAATTGGGTGCTTATAAGTAGGTGGCTGTAGGCCTTCTGGTGAATCGTACAGGGGATCATGTGCGTACAATTCCTAACCTCAAATTGAGTGAGGAAGTGAATAATTTTTTGGGGAGCGTAGACCTTGTTCTTTTCTCTCCCCGCTCTTTGGTTTTAATCATGACAGTGGTTGGATTATTTAATAAAATTTGCCTAACCTCTAGTTATTTTTAAATAGAATTTTTCCAATCCTATACCCTATTCTTTCTAAACCGGGCATATATCTCAAAAGATCTCTGGCAAAGAGCCTCCCTTGAGGGGCCCGTCAGGCATTGCAGCGCCGGCCTGACGTGGAGCAAAGCCCGAGGATGAAGCATGTCACCTTTGGTGAGTGAGGGCTCTTGTTCCAAAATAATTAATTTTCCAGGGACCTGGCTTTCTTTCTTCTTTCTTCTCTCTTTTTTATGATCTTTTCCTTAGATCAGGACCCAATGTGGTTTTCCTGATTATACTTACGTTGTGGAACTGTGTATAACCCCTCACCACACACGGCCAAAAGGCATGCATAGCACGGGTTGGGGGGTTAGAGGAGGTGGGCCGCAGGGCCTGGCAGCAGGCCAGGCTCTGCAGCCAACCCCCACCACGCAGTGCTGAAGGACATGTATGGCGCGGGTTTAGGTGCTTGTAGATGGTTGGCTGCAGGTCACGCCCTGTGTCAATCACAGGTGCGCATGGCCAAAGGCTGTGTGCAGCAGTAGATGGATTAACATAAAATAATTACAATTACTTAATGTTAAAAAAAAACATAAAAATTCATAGGGATGTTATAGTTAGGAAGTATCATTTAAAAAACTATAGAAATTGACTTAAAAAAACAAAGATTATAATGATGTTATAGTTAGGTTCTGAATTTACACACACAAAACCATGGAAATTCAGCAGTTACAGTTATGGTTATCTCAAGTAGCTATAACGTGTCCTAAGGTAACTATGACTCACACCCTCACCATGTACTGCTAATTACCCCACATATTACATCAGTAATTATATCTTTGATAACATAATTGCTAATATCAATGTAACATTTACTGTAAAAATATTGAGGAGAAAACTGTGCCTGGGGAGTGCGAGTTATAATTATCTTAGGACATTAGGGCACATCTTATTGTTACTTGAGATAACTACAACCAGAACTTCTGAATTTCTGTGGTTTTTTGCGTGGAAATTCAGAACCTAACTATAACATCCCTGTAACTTCTGCTTTTTAAGTTATATATATATATATATATATATATATATACTGCCTAATTATAGTTGCTATACAAAAAGCATTTTTTGATTGACTTGCCTATATCTTTAACACCATTTGACGAATCTTCACAAAATTTTCCAAAAAAGTGTCCTGGTGATTCTTGTTCACATGGGGCGTTAAGTCAAGCAGGGACTGAGAAACAGGAGGTCAAAAAAGTTGTGTTTCCCGTGTTAATTCGCATTGGACATTTGGACACAACTGCAGCCCAACCCCTGGACAGACTTACACCAAATTTGACAGAAAGCTAGCTTTCAGTACACAGATTACGCTTTCACTTATTTGGTGTAAATCCATCAGTAGTTTTTGACAAATTAAGGAAATCCAAATTTGTAAATTCAGCACTTCGCAAACAATGAATGAGTTTGTGCAGGGAAATGGACAGCTCTGGAGGTGTTGGCAGCCATCTTGGGACTCGGCTTGAGCCGAGCCCCTAAAAGAAGAGTAAAAAAAAAAATAAGGGGCAAGGGTAGAGTCACCCTGACCTCTTGGCTCTGGTGCTGGGGTCCCAGAGGGATCCCACCAGAGCAAAAAAGCATTTTACAATAAAATGTTCCTGTGAATTCTTGATGTCATTGTGAATTTGCAGGAAAAAAAACAAGTGCGGGTTCCTCTGCATTTTTTTTAATAAGCTCCAGGGTAGACCAGATCCCGGGGACAGCTTTTATTTAAAAGGGGGGTGCCCTGGCCCCCCCATCAGCCCCAGGGACCACCACATCCGGGCCTATTGTTGAATCTATACAGGGGGGCACGCAGCACCCACGTACTTCCGGGGACCACCACCTCCACAGGGCATTCTTTAATGATGAGCAGGTGGGCTGCTCGCCAACCCCCCTTCAACCGCAGGGACCACCACCTCCTCGGGGGAAAGTGTAAAAAATAACAAGCATTTGCAATGCAACGGGTCTCGCGTTTGCTCATGTTCGAGCTGATCGCGTTGTAAACTCCTAACCCGACTTTTCATCTATCGGCAAAACTGCTTTTATGTAAGTAACCCGAAAAAGTGAAATTAACTGTGTAAAGCGCTCAACTTCTGCCAAGCGAAATCGCGCTAGGAAAATAGAGAAAAAGTAGTCCACGATCCGACAGAAAACAGCGAGACTTGCATGTTTTCTGTTCATTGGTCGCTGCGCTCGAGGAGGGCTAACCACCGGAAAAGGCATGACGTGTGCATGCCTTCCACTAATGAAAGCAAGCAGATTTTACTAGGCAAGCCCACGAACCAATGAAACACACTGATGTGACGTCGACAGGGCTCCGAGCCCTTTTCTAATAACTAAAGCGTCTCGCTGCGATACGCATGCGCGAGCGCATGCAACGCAGGCTCGACCCTAAAAAGGGGGTCTGTTTCAGATCCCCTGCACCCCAGGGACCACCACCTCCCTGGGGCTATGCACGTTGGAAGTTGGTCGGGCGGCCTCCGTCGAGGAGATACAGATGGCCCTGGGGACATTAGCAACCAGGGCTGGCTCCTGCTATGTCCCAGGGTGCCCACCCCAGGGACATAGCCGTTTGCTGAGGCTTGGCTGCAGCTTTGATGCTGCCACAAAGCCAGAGTAAACACTCCAGTCTGATGAAGGGAGAGCTGTCAATCAGCTCTCCCTTCATCAGAGTGGACATTTCCACTGTCTCCTTGCCTACAGATATGTAGGCAAGAAGACATAGGAAACGATTGCTCTCGCAGAGAGGGTGCTCCTTTAGCTCCCTCTCTGTGACAGCAATGCAGGAGGTGGGGAGCCAACTGGGACAGTTGGGGCCTTCAGGCTCCCCCTCACGGCCCCAATATTGTGACTGGGTGTCCTGGGGAGCACCCAGGTCACATAGCTGGACCCTGGCGGCTGGAGTCCCCTTTCCCACCCAAAAAAAATTATAGTTAGGCCGCACCCCGGGGGATGACATTCCCAGGGCGAAGATCAGCTTGGGGAAGGGGGCCATGTAGCCCCCTCCCCCAAACAAATAAACATATAGGCCAGGCCCTGAGGGATAGGGTCCTCCAGGCTGGGATCAGCCCTGGGGAGGGGGACCACATGGTCCCTCTCACCCCTAAGAATGAATAATAGTTGGACCATGCCCCAGGGGATGGCGTCCCCAGGACAGAGATCGGACTGGGGAGTGGGCCGTGCTGCCCTTTCCCCCTGAAAAAGAAATAATTAGGCTGCGCCCCAAAGGCAACCCAAAGTCAAACTATTGTTTTAACATGTCTGTTAATGTGTGTCACCCTTCCCCCTCATTTTGAGTTCAAACTACTTGAGAAGAAGAGGGAGGACATACAGGCAGAGAATACTCTCTTTGGGATGTTGACGAATAGCAGCGCTGGCAAAATACCACTTTCTTTCACATGTAATCCTAGGCATGGTTGCAGTGTGGAGGATGGAGCTCATTTCACGTATAGCCCACTCCTATGCTGTTCCTTCTATATCAAACTTCTGTCTGCACTCCACTACTTGTACATTGAATATTTCCACTGGGTTCTTGACCAGGTACTGAGATGCACCGTCAGGTGAGTACACCAGTATGTCAGCATGCTACTGGTACTGCTATGAAAGCAACACAGGCCAGGATAGAGTCTGCCATTTCCCAGTTCCGTTGGGTGTTACATGACATCATTTTGCACCCACCAGGTACTTAAGGCAATCCACATAAGCGTGTACAGCATTTCTGTAAAAAACACCACTGGCACTCCGTCAGCATGTAACCTGTCTGAAATGCCAGGGCTGCTTCACTGATGTGTAATCTGTCTTTCCTGGCTTCATATGAGAGCCACCTTTTCTGCCAGCTATTTTGCATCAATCCATTGCTGGGAATTTTGGTGATATATGGGTACTTGGTAAGTAAACTCACCACACATTGGTACAGCATTTGGGATCCAGGCTTGCAATTTGGGCTGAACTGTTCCTATTGGTGCAGGACAAAGGCTGATCTGCAAAGGGTTAGTTCCTGTCTGAGGTAAGATGGTGAGCAAAAACATGATGGGGCAAGATGAGACCATAAGTAATTGGCAGTGGCTGAGATTAATGCAAGCATTCCAAACTTTGTTTTCCCAAGTACAATCCTAAGTGCAGTGAGTATGCCCAGACATGAGTCCTATGTTCACTGTGCCATAGGAATCAAGTTATATGTCACTGTGTTCCCATCTACAGGTTTGGACTAGACTGTTCCTATTGGGAGCAGGACTAGGTATGATTTGCATATTGCCAGTCTTTGTCTAGACAATTACCAGTGACTGAGCTTAATTGAAGCAATCCAGCAATCACTTTTTTGTTTTCCTCAGTTATAGCAGTGAGTCGTACCTGGCTGGTTGCTCAAGGTGTGTTGAGATGTTGGTCCTGGTCGAAGGTCAGCCACAAGAGAAGGTGGTGTTGCTGCAGCTGTTGCTTGCAAAAAGCACTTCAAACCAGTGTACAGTCCCCCAGCTAGCACACACAGTACATCAAGGTACATAATTCTGACACAGGAGGTCCCACTAGGACCCCACTGTGATATGCAGGTCAATATAGGGACTTCTATAGTTAGAAACAAGGGCCCTTACACACCCAATTGGGTGTCATGCTTCATCCTTGGGCCTGCTCCTCATCGGACTGGCGCTGCAATGTCCTTCATGCCCCGCAAGGGGACTCTGCCGGAAATCTTTTTGACCAGTGCCATTTGTTGAGTGCTGGAATGGATTGGCCATGCAAGTGAAGGGAGTGAAGAACTAGAAAGTGAATGTTAAAATTGGCTTTAGGCCCTCAAACATATGTGTTTATTTAATACCTAAAGGGTCTATGTCACACTTAAAAGTGAAGGTGCGGGTGCCAAAGGAGATAATGTTCCTGCACTCGCTGCAACAAAAAAGTGGAAACTAGGGAAAAAGGAACTTCTTTTCTCAATGTGTAGGTCAACATGTTTCACGCCTATGGAAGTCACTAAAGGATCAAGTGCTGTGTCTTCAGGACCGAAAACAAAAACCTAGTCCTCACCTGAGTGTTTCTGTAATGTATAGGAATGTAAAAGGAAACTCACATATGAACCTAGGTGCCCTAATTTTAGGTTGACCTGGAAAGAAAAGAAAAAATTGTAGGATTCGTACAAAACACATAAATACACTAATAGTAAAAAGTAAAACCAATGGTGTGAGCACACAGTGGTCGCATGCACACACTTTGTGTAACAGTGTAGTGTTTCTGCCATCAAAACTCATGCAGAAACTCATCACAGGGCCTGTGTTGTCACACTCTGATATACATTGTCACCTTACTCTCCTATGTTATGGACATGGCTCCTTGGGAAAATGCGAGCCGTAGGACTCCTGCAAAACTATAGTGAACAAAGCTCAAATATAAGGTTTACGTTTAAAATGATATCATGATGTATCCATAAACTGGCATCTTGTACTGTGTCATGTTGAATCAATGTATGTGTTAATCAATGTGTCCGGTGCTATTAAGTAGTATTGTAAACAGCTCCGACCAAGTCTTCAAGGTGACCAATATACTATCCTCTCTGTATTCATCAATGAGGGATCAACTATGTACTGCAACATTATTTACAGAAAATTCATTAATATAAACAGATAACCATCGCACTACATATCCTGCATTTTGGCTGCTCCCACCAAGCATCTAGTTGGTTAAAAACCCGTTTTATCAGCACTAAATGCATGCAGGACTATGGTCAGTAAACAAGTATGTTCGGAATATTCCCTGCTGTGTATGTGGGGTTAACTATATATTATAACAACATCCATGCAGATTTTTAATAAATTAGTTTTTGTCACACGACCCATCCCATAGTTAAACTACTGTATGACTAGTCCCGCAAAGTGACATCCCACCAAGCCCCTAAGTGGCTGGCAACCCAATTCCAAATCATATTGTAGCACGTGGGTTGCAGACTCAGTGATCAGAGTTGTCCCCACATTGCTTCCGTAGGAGTGCCCACATAGACGCCGAAAGAAAGTAATGGCAGAATAACACTAGCGTGCGGGTTGTATGGTTGAATGGGAGTGTTGTGACTCTCTATGGGAGGGCCCACAAACGGTGCCAATGGTAAGTCTCATCAGGAATATGGATGAGAATCCAGTCTGGTAGCACAACTAGCGGATAAAACGGCGGGGGACTCAAATAGGAAAAAGAAAAAAATAAATGTAAAGAATGGTGGAGGGACTTAACCACTTTTTGCTTGTCAAGTCCATGCCAGAGAACAGAAAAGTGATCAGGTGGCATGCCATGCCATTCTTTCACATGGGGAGCCCACAGATGATTGGTTGGTCAGGTGATCTGAGCGACATAACGCTGTCTGCTCAGTTCAGTATAATCCATGGGAACAATATAAGAAATGCTAGTGATGGATACTCGGCTTCTTCAATCATATGAATGAGAGAGGGGGGTTTTGGCTAGTATCCTGACTAATATAATGCCTAGTGTCAGAAAATCATTGATGAAGGTCGGTAACTTGCTTATAAGAAGCCAGACTTAAAAATAAAAATGCTCAATAAGTTAGTCATCCCAAATGGTACTACAATAGTTAAGAAATGTTTGACTGTAGTACCATGACATATATAATAATCAATGTCAGCAGGCCAATTTCTAATGGTCCAGGCCAGACGTCTAATCATTTGAAAAAGCTGGACCATTGTATATTGTCATTTAATCCAGTCATATGTGTCTTGAGCCTAAACACCCACCTCTGTTCCCTCTCTACTAAATGCTGTGTGGTTGTCATGGGGTCAGTAAGGGCCTCAAGGACAATCCATCACAAGTCATCAGGAGTATGGTGTTTCTCGATGAAATGTGTGCTGTGTTTGGTGGTGGACCATGCACACCTGATATTGCTATGGTGTTCATTGATCCGTGTCCTTACTGGTCTCATAGTCATCCCTTCATAGTGTAGGTCACAGGGACATGTCACCTGGTAAACACAATTGCGGGTGTTGCAATTCATGTGTTTCTTCAACTGCCACCACCCTATTGGACCAAGGTCTACATAATCCAATCTCCTTGTGAGGTGCCATACATTGCAACCACACACAAGGATAGTTCCTCTGTACTGGTGGAAGTTGCCATAGTCTTCGTTGTGTTGGTTCATGATGGGTGGTTTCGGGCAGGTGCAAATTAACATGTCCATGATGTTCTTAGTGCTTTGAATGCAAAGAGAGGTTTTGGAACCTCATTACCACTGCTTGTAAGAATGGACCAACGTTTACTAACAATTTTTTAAGCTCATTAAACACAGATTTAAAGGTGGTCACACATGTCAGTTGTGTCTCTGGCGGTTTCAAGTAAGTAGTCAGTAAGTTCTCCTTATGGTTGTTTTGTGTTCTTTTCCTGGCAGAGTTAACAATCCTTGGTGGGTAGTGTCTGGCAAGTAACTTCTGAGTAAATCCTCTGCTTGATTCTCAAATGTGGAAGTCTCCCTTTGATTACGTCTGAGTCTTGAATACTACCCATAGGGCAGATTATTTCACAGTGCTCGTGGGTGATGGCTCTTGTAGAGAAGCAAGCTGTTGCAGTCCGTTTACTTGCAGAAGGTTTTTGTAACCAATTTATCTTGGTTAATGGTAATTAGGAGGTCGAGAAAAGCAATTTCTTTGACAGAAAGGACTGCTGTAAACTTCAAATATTCATCAAGGCCATTAATCCAGTTGATAGAAGTGCTTAGATTGACCTGTGTTTCACAGTGTGGTCTTAGTGGGACCTCCTTTTTCGGAACTGGGTGCCTTGATGTACTACTGTGCTTGTAAAAAACATGGGCATTGTTTAAAGGAATGGTAGAAAGCATCAACATCATTTTTTTCAGTTTTAAGTCTACTTGTTTGGGGGATGAACTGTGCCCCTCTGTCATGTGTGGAATACACACATAGGTGTGAACTAAGAGATGTCTGTTTGCAGACATGGTGGCATGAGTTGGAAGTTAGAAGCTGGGTGAAATAGAGGTGTTTTGCCCATACCTGGTCTGACGTTGGGGTTCCTTGAGGCAGGTAGTCTATACTGCAGCTCTGGCTGCATCGCAAGGATAAATCCATTCAAGGGAGGTGTGTGATGGTGAGAGAGAATCTTTATCATCTCTATCCTGGCAAGTTTGTTTTTTCCTCCTGATGTATCTGCAGTGCACACCTCCACCTCCAAAACACTCATCCCTCCTGTAATCTCGTGACACATATCTTACCCTCACCTCTCCACTAAGGGACTGTTGCCAGTGTGCGGTTTAATATTGTTTTGCAGCACAAGTGGAAGAAAGAAATAGTTATATTTACGTGCTCCCAGTAGAAATTGTTTGCAATGTGTTGGTTTTTTACTTGACGTTATTCCTGCCTCCCTATATTTAAAAATTCAGAAGACTCCATAGCATATGTATAGATCTATACCTGCGCTATGTAGAGCTATGTCTGGCGAATATATGCGCATAATTCATCTGGAATGTTACTATATAGTAGAATTTCGAGTAGTCTGTGCATCCTTCCTCTAACGCCAAGTGATGGGGAAACACTCTGCTTCTATCTGGCGTACATTTCTGCCCGGAGTTGCTATACTGTGTTTAAGTCAGGATTCATAAATGCAGGCGTAAACCTACACACATGGACATCTCAGGCCACAGATTTAACTTTGTGCATTAAGCTCTTTGTTCGTATGTGGCAAAGTCCTCTAGTTGTCTGTTTTCGCTTTTTGTTTATTTTCTTAAATGTTGTTATTTTGCTAGTGAATCTTTTTCAGCAGGATCGAGCTTTGTCTGTGTTCTGTGAGTATTTCTGACTTGACTCAAGAGCTTGCCATAGATTTCCTTGGCTTCGCTGTAGATGAATTCTTTTTCACAGACTTCTAAACTCACTTTTGCCAGTGTTTGGCCGGGTGAAATTCGGACTGCAGGGAACTGTGAAGAGCAAGAGGTTCGCGAGGTAATGAGCAGCCCCTTTTTATCGTGAGGCCATCCCAACTGAAATAAACTTAAGAAATTATTAAAACACATTGACTATGCCTAAAGTACCCTGCTGGTTCAAATGTGCTTAACTGTAGGTGTTCACATTCCTCTTTCTTTAAAAGCAAGTGTGTTTCTAGAGCTGCATTTAGCAGTACGTCTGTTCGCAGTACCTCCTTCCTAATTACCATGTCAACTTAAGCTTGCCTTTCACAGGCCATCTTCCTAGAGATCATGGGTGCAAAAGGGGTAAAACTGTAAACTTCGTACTTGTATAGCGCACTACTCACCTGTTAGGGTCTCAAGGCACTGTACGCATACTGCTGTGGAACCCCTCCTGGCTTTTCCCTGTGAGGTGCTCACTCCTGGACAACCTCCAAGGTGAAGCCAGGCATCCCAGCGCTGTTGGGGCAGTTGTGGAGATTAAGCAAGCTATTGCCCAGAGTTACAGAGTGGGACCCATGAATTAGATTAGGCACCAATGCAAGAATTATCAGGTCAGAGGAAATTGAGTCCAAGACCCACTGAGGCAGGAATTGAACTCTGGTCCCGGACCAGATTTCTGCATCAGGGTCTGCCTTTCTAACCATTGAGCCACGCTTCTCCCATAACCTCTTCAATCCCCTCTAACCCCCACAAAATGATCACATGGGGGACCTTAACCTCTGCAGGAATGCCTCAAGCTGGGTGGGAATTGCCACCACGCGCCCACAACAGAGAACCAGAAATTAATGCCTGACACAATCCTGGAAGGCATGTCCCCATAGAGATAGAAAGCACTTTCCACTACACCCGCACAGCCAATGGAAGCCAGCCACAACAAAATCCCACCAGGCATGACTGCCCATGGTGGTGGAGTGCATGTATCCCCATGCCAGCATAAATTGACTCTGGTAACCCCCCCCCCCAACAGGTGGCCGGTACCCCAATACTGGAAGATGTTAATGAGGAAGAGTTGTGGGGAGAGGCATGGCAGCAGGTACCTGTAGATCCCACTACACACCCAGCCACCTGCTTCTGTCATCAGAGGAGGAGATTAAGGAAGCAGCGGAACCCCTTTTTTCTTCCTTCAAGCCTTGCCACACACTAGGACTGCCTTCTCCTATCCTTAGAGGAGGCAGTGGCAGCCCCCTCACTGCATCCTCCCCCACTACCACTTCTTACTGCTTTTTTGCAGAGTCTTACTGTAGCCTCCTTTGAATCTGATGAGCATGTGTGAGGGACATAATCGAAAGGTAAGATGCTTATAAAAAAGGTGAATTCTGCTTTAAACTAGACAACCACATTTTCGTTCGGTGCCTTGAAATCGATCCTATTCAGGTTAAACCAAACACTTGAAAGCCAATTTGTATTGGACCACTGATACTGTACTTCATAGCCCATATAATCTGATTAGTAACATACATAGCTAAACAGAATATGGAAAGCTGAAGTTCGACACTAGGAGAGGTTTACTTAGAAGTAAGTGAACTGTAGAGCCAGGCCTCTACAAAACCCAATACAAAATATGTCATAACATGTATTTACCAAGAACTGCCTCTACTATGAGCATGTAAAAAAGTTTGTTTCTGACTGATATGATTTTGAGACGAGGTGCTTGAAAATAGAAGACTCACAAGGAGCTTTTATGAGCTGAATGTAATGTATAAAATATGGCATGTAATATATTGGGCTTCACACGATCCATATTTTCAAAGGTAATGGTCTTTTGTAAAACTGATGTGCATATCACTTGTAACAGTTGTCAGGGCCTGCGTGTTACAAAATCATCCATGCTATAGCCCAAATTGTTCAACATTTTTCGCTTACTTAGGCTGTGGTGGGTGTCCTTCCATCCTACCAGGGCAACAGAAATCATAACCTTTTCTCCCCTGATGAAGGGTTGTCCGTCATAGAGATCCCAGGCTACCTAGAGCGGATCTCTCTGCTGTGAAAGGAACTGCCAGCACAGGGCTCCCTTCTCAGCAGTGAAGGCTGCAGAGTGTCAGTCATGTTTAAAATGCCCACTTAGCAACTGCTTTTGAAAATAACTTCCCAGAGCTGATATTTGTTTTTTTTAACAACAGGTAAATGGTTTCAGTATGCAAAGAGATTTTTCCCTGACCATGGACGCCATTTAAAATGTTTTGTTCCCCATTTCCAGCATGCCTCCAATGGCAGATGCAGGCAGAGAAAATTAGTATGGGTAGTGCCGCTGTTGATAGAGTGGGAAGAGCATCACTGTGACCAGTTTATTCTGTGTCAAAGGCACCTCTTGGTCAGGAGTACCAACAGTGCAGCCATCAAACGCCCTGCCAACCATAACCCAGCAATTTCCCCAACTCTAAATAGAGCTGGTAAACAACAGGTTTGGTTGGAGGAGATATGGTGGACCATAGCTGTTGACCAGTTGAACTTAGACCCACTCCCACACCTACAGACCATGCTAGCATCCTTGGCATCATCCTCGACAATGAGCTGACTTAAAGGGGCAGATCAACACAGTTGCCTCCCCCTGCTTCGACATCCTCTGCATGCTCCACAGAATCTCCTGTTCGACCCCAGCCAACACCAGGAAAACTGTCAACCAGGCCCTCATCACCAGCCGCCTTGACTACGGTAATGCTCTCTATGCCAGCATATCCTCCCAGCTTCTAAAGAGATTACAGACAACATAGAACACTCACATCTCCCCCACCACAGAAACCTCCACTGGCTCCCTGTCAAGAAGAGATGTCGTTTCAAGCTCCTCATGAACACCCACAAAGAACTACAAGATCAAGAACCAGACTACATCAGCCACAATTTACACTTCCACCAACCCACCAGACACCTGCGCTCCTCCTCTCTGGCACTCGCAAACACACACAGAATCCGGTGCAACCACAGCAGCAGCTGCTCTTTTCCTATATTGCCACCAAGGCCTCAAATTACCTACCTCTCCCCACTCCAAACTGCAGCCTCACTGGCAGACGTCAGTAAAAGACTCAAAACCTGGCTCTTTGACAGAGACATTGCACCCCAGCACCCATATACCCCTAGGGATGACATTGATACTCACTACAAATGACTGATTGATTGATTGAGGGGACGACCATAGGCTTATGGTTTTCCTCATGCTTTGCCAACCCCATACTAAGGATCTGAGACACATTCGGCGTGGAATTCTCCTTGCAGCAAAAGGCTCCATCCTTAGATGGTGGCTTTCCACCAACAACTACAACAAAAACAAATTTAACTTTTATTTTTACTGTTATACAAGATGGCAAATATAGCATATAACATAATCTATATTATGGAAAATAGTCCCCATCCCATTAATTCAAGACTTTGGGGTCTGTATTTAGCAGCCTCAATAGAAGTTGTTCATCAATACTTCTGCTCAGAATCCTTTCCTTTTCCCTCCTATCGCATGGATATAGAAGAATGCCTTGGGGCTACATGTATCAATCTTTTTTTTTGCGACTCGCAAAATCGTATGTAGGATAGTGTCCTTGACACTATTTGCAACTCGCAAGGGGGTCGCAAATGCCCACCTCATGATTATTCATGAGGTAGGTCGCAATGTGCGACCCCCTTGGGAATGGCGACCCTCACAGGGAGGGTGGCCTGCTGGAGACAGCAGACCACCATGTCTGTGACTGTTTTTAAATAAAGCAGTTTTTTTGTAATGCAGCCCGTTTTCCTTAAAGGAAAACGAGATGCATTCCAAAAACAAAAAATGAAACGTTTTTGTTTCATTTTTTCAGAGCAGGCAGTGGTCCATTGGACCACTGCCTGCTCTGAAAAAATGTTCAGTGACATTCACAAAGTGGAAGGGGTCACATGGCGACCCCTTCCCGTTTGCGAATGTGTTAGCAAAAGTGTGACACTGGTATTAACTGCGATTGTTTAACGACCGCATTTGCGGTCACAAAACAATCATACATAGGACTGCGACTCGCAATTAGGAAGGGAACAGCCCTTCCTAATTGTGAGTCACAATCCCATTTTGCGATTCGGTAAAAAGTTTACCGAATCGCAAAACTGGCTTTATACATGGGGAAGTGCTTTTTGCACGTCACAAACAGCCTGATTCCCTGTTTGCGATATGCAAAAAGCATCGTACATGTGGCCCTAGGTTATTACACTCCCTGGGCTGGGGTCTTTAAAATGAATACAAATGAGAAATTAAATGTGATTTAGAAGGCCCATACTACTAGGATGAAGTGGTAGACTAGAATGATGGACCCCTTCTGGACATATGCAATTGAAAGAGAAGATGGGTGTAAGGAAATGCCTCTTTTCTACATGATCATCCTCCAAAGGTTTGGACTGATGCTGCTCGTTTTCTAACTCTGGGAGTACACTGAGGTCTGTTAACGTGACCTCAGTTCCAGTGTTCTGACCTTTCAAAGTAGTAGGGCGATCATATTTTGAATCTCAAAAACTGGGACATTTCACAAAAATAAAAGAAGGACTACAATTTTATATTAACCGTGCAGCACAGAATGATAGCCCTCATCAACCTAGAACTACAGAAGAGGCGCTATGAAAATTGCTAAAATGTAATTTGTAATCCAGTAAAACACATTGTAATTAAACTGCTTCTAATAATAGCTGGTAATTAGTCCCGCTAAGTAATACAGAAGAACATGCCTA
The DNA here is from genome assembly GCF_031143425.1 of Pleurodeles waltl. NCBI lineage: Eukaryota > Metazoa > Chordata > Amphibia > Caudata > Salamandridae > Pleurodeles > Pleurodeles waltl. The sequence goes on along the minus strand of NC_090444.1, from coordinate 898,610,956 downwards.
CCTCTGTTTTCAGTGAACTCTCTCCAAATACCAGGGCATCAGCCAAATTTGTCTAAAACTGCTGGAACAGCTGGTGAAAAACCGGGACTGTTGTGTCAAATCTGGATTGCCTGGTCACCCTACTAAGTAAATGTCTGATTGACCGATACCCAATTGATATAATTTACTTACTTATAAGCCCCTAGCATATGATACCAGTGTTAACCAGGGCCTGTAAGTTAAAGTGTCCCACCAAGGCTTCAGCACCTATCTGCCACCCTGGCTGTGACAACATGAAAATATGTCTCCCAGCCTCCCTCTGCAGACTGGCAAAGCAGTTTTGAACTAACTAGACTCTGCCATTTAAACTAATGGCAAAGACCAAACCTCCCTCTTTTATAAATATGTCACCCCCTACAGCTATGTATTGAGCTCTAAAAAAGGGTGCAATATATTTAAAAGTATAGCATGTATTTGTACATGTCCTAACAGTAAAAAAACCTAAATTGGCTTTTTTACCTCAGAGACCCTGTGGCAAGTACAGAATTACACAGTGACAATTCATCTGTACTAACTTCTGAATGGGGCTACTTAAGTTGATGAGTCAAGGTATCAATATGATTGTTGCATTAAATCCGACTTGATGCCCGAGTCGAATTTAAAGTAACTTTGGAAGAAATGCAATTTTTAGAGGTTGCTACTCTGTTGCTCAAGCTTTCTTCTTGCCACTTGTAGATGCTGGCCACAAGACAGTCTTCTGTCCTCCTGGGGAGAACTGTAAACAGCTCTCTGGAGTACAAATGATGGAGGCCTACAATTGGAAGAGGTGCCATCTCTCCATAGCAGGAAGTCACACAGGTTGTGAGCCCAAAAGGTGAGGTTCAAAGTGAAGGTATCTTTGAAGGGCAAATGGTGAGCACACATGAGAGGGGCTGCAAATTTAAACAGTTTGACACTGAAGACAGAGAGTGGAGACTAGTTACCAAAACAGTTTTTCCAGGGACATGTATTCCTCAAGTAATCACCCCTCTAGGTTGGGCTACCAAGCTCCACACACCGACACAGGGGTCCTGCCATCTTGGGAGTGGGAAGAATAGTGCACTCTGGAAGAGCTAGATGCTATACATTGCAGGGAGTCGTCAACAGGCGGGGAAGGTCCTAGTAGCCAATTTGCAAGTAACTGCTACCTCCCACGAGGGCACTTTCTGGGCATAAATGTGGTCCCCCAACACCCAGACCTCAGATCTCATCTGGATTTGAGAGAGGACCATTGCTAAAAAATTACACCTGAGCTAGTCGGATCAGGGAGCGTCATCAGAGTGCAGTTTGGTCACCCAAGATGGACATTAGCTTTCACCAAAGGGAACAGCTGGTTCTGCTGTGACCAAAGACTAGTAGTCCAGTGGTAACTGGACCTTTTCTGTACCAAAAAGGACTTTGAGGAACATTGACCCCTGTCACCAAAGTCCCCTCATCTGCACTGTAGACTAAGGAGTAGCCCCGGGAAGACTCCAGTTGGCGCACAGCATCCAAAGCACATTACAGCATCTTTAGCATTCTGTATGCCCTGCATCAGGACAACTCCATTGAAGTCTGCGACGGTTCACCCATAGATCTGGAACTGGGCTTGTTACTGCTTTGCTACTAAGGTAACTGTTCACATACTCCTTATTGACCACCTTGACCGTCTCCTTTTCTGATTTGGTCAACCAAGATGAGCCCGAGTAGCAAAATGCAACTCTTCAAAAGTTTTACAAAGTTTCCAAACTTTGTTGTTACTAATGCTTGGTTCTGCTTCTAAGTAAAGAAACCGAGATTTATGTTTTATTTAAAAATATAATATCTCTAGAAACCTCTTGTGGATTTGTTTGGTTTAGTGTCTAAAAATTTGCAAGGAAATGCCTCTTTTTGCATGTTCAACCCCACATTTCTGGACTAATGCTATTGACTTTTTGACTCTGAGAGTGCATTGAGGCCTGCTAACCGGACCTCAGTGCCGGTGTATTCACATAGTACAAATTGTATGCCGAATTGGAGCTCTCCCAATTGGATATGCCTCGCTCACTTTTAGGTCCCTAGTATATGGAACCTAGTGTACCCAGTGCTGTAAGACAGAGTACTCACTCAGGGCTGCAGCACTGCTTGTGCCACCCTTCATGTGACAAGGTACAAAATGGATCCTAGCGTGCCACAACAGACTGGAAGGACATTGTTTTTCACCTCCAGTTCGACTTTGTCATTTAAACCACTGGCAAAGCCACCCTATCCCTTAACATTGTATATAAGTTTACCATAAGGAAGGCCTATAGAGTCCTATAGCAGGGAGCTTTACTTTGTTAAGTAGGACATATGTTTTATGGTATATCTTAGCAGCAACACATCCAAATTGTCATTTTGCTGCAGGTACAGTTGGTAGCCCCTTTGGCTTATACACAGTTACCGAGTGGCATCCCAAACCTGCGAAAGTTTGACTGGGACTACCATGACTAGGTCAGGTAAGGTATCAAATTAATCGTGGCATTAAATGCATCCTGATGCCCAGGTTGAAATTAATGTCACTGTTAAAGGTGGGCAACTTTTATAAAGTTGCCACTCTGTGCTCTGCTCATCCAGTAGCCCCACAAAGGCATGCACGCATAGATGCTTTCTGACTGCCTAGGGAGACAAGTAAATGACTCTGAGGCTCAGGAACAAAGACAGTACAGCAGTACAAAATGTGAAACCTCCTCTGCCAGGATGGCCACTAGAGAGCTACCTCAGAGGTGTTCTTCAAAAGGAAGCCACCTTTGAAGGGCCGCCTGTCCCAGCACTCCTGAACAGGATGTCTTTTGTTCCTTTAGACAGCTTGGAGACAGAGCCAGAAAGGGGAAACTCACCCCCAGAACTGGTTTTACAGTGGGCGTGTTGCCCTCAAGTAGCCACACCTCTAGGGTGGGTTACCTTGTTCCTCATAACCGAGGAAAGGTTGTGCCATCTTACAGGGACAGCCAGATGCCACACATCACAGGAACTTCATTACTAAGTAGGAGGGGACCCAGTAGTCCATTGCCTAGTGACCGCGTGGTCCCCTTAGGGCACTTTCTTGGGATAAATACGGCACCCCTGGCATGTTGACCCTCAGTACTAACTGGACTTGGAAGGAGAATGAGAAGACTACTTTGCACCTATTGGAACACACAAAGAGAGGCTGCAACATCGATTGAGCTAAGGTTTAACAAACCAACATGACTGGACACAAGACAGTAACGCGTGTGTATTGCACATTTTCGTCACATAACAACACCATGTAATACACCACATTTCCCCACAATAGGCAAACCTTTTAAAAAAAATAATTGAATCTATTAAAATAAATTATATAATAAGATTAAACAAATCTCAAAATCATAAAAAATAGAGTACCAACACAAAAGGCACATTAAAAAATAACAAATACCGTATATGTGGAACACAAATGAAAAAATCAAGATATTTGTGGTAAAAATAAAACTTCAGATATGTTTTAATTAAATCTTGATCATGTTCTCCTCTGCTTCACATACACCAGTATTGGGAAACTGGCACTCCTGCTGCTGGGGTAAGAACCACAACCCAAGATATTTCAACTCTTCTAGGTCACGTAAACAAAAGTGCACTGGTAAGGATAGGCTTAAATACTCTGAGAAGTCTTGGGGTATCAGTAAAAAGTTGGTGGGACAGGAGTTTATGAAAAGCAAAACATAAATGCCGAGCATCCAGAAAACTTGGTGGCAGCATTGCATTCATTTCTGACAAAAGTGCTCCCACTATACCACTCCTGGTTTGGGGATTTATTTACGAAATAAAAACGAATACAGAGTGAACCAAAGAACTATGCTCTCGTTCTGTTAGTTAAAAATATGGTGTACTGTCTGCTGCGGGGTGTCTGGACAAAGGCCTCGACCCTCTGTTGGTCTCGGAGGACCAGCTGCTTGGGAGTAAATGCATTCACTAGGTTTCCATGTTTTCTTTATCATTGATACAATACCTAATTCGTGTAGAAGAGTTCATGGCTAGAAAGTAGGCAACCCTGCCGACCTTTTAAAATTAACAAATACATGTAACACCTCCCTTTGGACCCTAGACACATGTACCCAAAATCTCATCTGAAAATTCCTGGCTGTGTTTTTCCCACAAATTCAGGCACTTCACTGACGTTGAATGGGATTCTCTCCTTTAGGCACATTGCCGTTTTAATTATTAGCATTTGTAAATATTGTAAAAGCCCTGGTCGTGTTCGGCAGCCTATGTAATTAAACTTTATTTGAGGCCTGTTCTTTTAGTGAAGCAAACGAATACTGAGTTAGCCGTTGTTTTCCCTTATACCGTACCCTCACCCGCTTGCTCTGCAGCAGTAACATTTTATATTAGAGTGTAGATCACCTGTGTATTAGGTGGATTGATTTGTTTCAGAAATTAGGACATTGCAGGCAGGCCCAAAGACCTTTTTTGATTCCAGCTCAACCTTCTTCTCCTCAGAGCTCACCTGTTGACTAAGGGGATTTGAGGCTCAGATAATTCTCAGGGTTACTTTTTGAAGCAATGGCTACTGCGCTTGTAGTTGTCATTACCAATCGACAGAGCTCATCATATTATAGTTTGAGATGAACGGAGAACTTTCTCTTTCTGGGGTCAGGTGCGTTAGAGAGTAGCCTTTGGTTTACAAACTACTTTCTTCTCATGTGCTAGCTGCAGGCTCGGAACATCCTGAGGTTCAACTTCTGTGGCCATTCTATAGGTCCTTATCAGATTTCAATGCCGTCTGGACTCGTCCCTAGCATTCTTGGTACTACCTAACCATGTGTCTTTCTACATTATGGATCATCTATGATCTTGGGGTTGAGGTATTGGGAAATTTATGGTTTACGTATCAGGGTTATGAGGGACAAGCTCTGAGCCAGGTAAGATAGGTGTACAGTGCACGTGGAAAGATCCATTGTCAAAGCAGGGAAGGAGAGTGCACAGGGCTGTGAACCTCAACGCGCTCAAATCAGCCAATAGCAGGCAAGTCTTTAAGGGGCTTTCCTGTACGGCAGCTTGGGGGGATCGGGGCCTCTTTAAGGGAACTGGCTCAAATTTACTATGTTACAAAAGTTGTTACAATGTTATCCAAAAAGTGTACGTGCACATTGCAGAGTGCACAGTCCACCTGAGCAAGCAGACCAGCCTTTGATATTTCTCTCTCTCCAAATCAGCAAAAATACGCAAATACGAATCTTGCACCAGATGTCATTGCACACTGCAAGGGCCTGAGGACACAGAAGTTGAAAATGAGGCCTGGTGCTCAGCACCGCCAAATACTGGAATAAAGTAAGGAACGGTGGGCAGTTGTAAAGGACGCATCTGATGCAGATGGTTGAAGACTCTGGTGTTTCTTTCTGTTTTAGGGCTGTGATGAACGAAATGAATAAAGAAGTATTTGGGGTATGATGTACAGAAATTTATGGGTGAGATGAGATTTGGAGAAAATGGGGAAAACGAAAGGCTAACATTTTGTGTTCATTTCAAAAGATCAGTAGGGTTGCCTGTTTCACAGACATAAACACACAGAGATGAAGAACGATCTGTAGAGGAAAAGAATAAGGCACAGGGTAATGAAGTGTACTGGTAAGTAATCCAAGAATTGCCCGTCATTGAATTGACTTAATATGGATTTTTTGATCAAATGTATTCCGTACATAGGTGAATTTACAAAAATGATGGAAAATGTTTCTGGTAGCGATAATGGCACTTTTAAAGTGCTGAACAGCAAGTTCGACTTACAATGTGTAAATAGCCAGGGAGGGAGAGTGTCTCATGAAGCGAGCATTCCATAAATCAGGGCGCCGTCACGGCTCAGGTGCAAACACAGCATGATCAAAGCGGCGGCGGAGGTACATCTCACGTGCAACATCTGACAGAACATTTTCCACCGCAGAGAGCTCGTGATTGTGCAAATCAACCTGTCCATGAAGAAAGCACTCCCTTTCAGAGTCAACAACCCCAGAGAAAAGTCCTCCGGAGAACAGCTGCAGGCCTGGCTCCTGACTAGAAGAGTCCCTCCACCTCTCCCCTAGGCTTACAGCCTTCTGTTGACTTTTACATATCATTCTCTGCCTTACTCATAGACTCCGGTAACGTTCACATTCCGCCAGCCTGTCATTCCACTCAACAGTTGAACAAAAGTAAGATTAGAAACGTGAATAGGCGCTCCGAAGGCGAATACTTCGGCATCGAGGAAGGTTGTGTGGTGAACGAACAAGCATTGAGAAAGCCAGTAGGATTCGCCTATGACTTTATTGGCTTTGTCAATGTTTTACATGCATCACACATCCGTCGAAGTGCATTAAAGAAAAGTATAGGAACTGTGATGTTGCACGCAAACGGGGGGGGGGGGGGGGGGGGGGAGAATCAGCGTGGGAGTGGGGTGAAAGGAGTGGCTTAAAAAATCAAAATATTCTGTAACTTTTTTTGGTCCTTCACCTTCAGGTAACTATATATAAAATAACGCACAGCCTCAATGGAAAAGAAATGCAAGTTAAGTTAATCAGTGGAGAATGCACCATTGTACATTATGAAGCTCTAGTAGTGCAGTGCAGAGGTCTGTGTCTGTAACCAGAGAGCCATAGAATGGAACCCTGGATGGTGCAGTGGAGAATAGTGACTTGTGTATGATTAATGCTACGAGAACCCAGTGGGTGACATAAAGCACAGTGACTATGTAAGTTATTGTTTTACACTTCCATTACATGCAGTAGAAAATAGTCTGCTATAAGATTAAGATAAAAATGGCCCCCAAAATATAGATTTTACTGATACTTAGACTGTAAGTAGTGCAATTGTTTTTTATAACTGTTCTTTAAAAGCACACACTTCACTGCTCAGCTGGTAACTCCCTTGCCAAACCACTCAAAAACAATACATCTGTATTATCCGGAAGCTTCAAGTGATTCCATTAATTAAAGCCAATACTGGCTTCCAAGCACCCTTTATAATTGCAGATTAACGGGCTGCACACATTTACATGTCTTTCAGGCAGGTAGGCACCCCGCAAAAAGGCTTGTTTAGCTGTCTGCCCCACCCTCTTTTTCCCAACACAGGGCACTCCCTGCCTTACACTTCAGCTGAAGCATTTCAACACTCGGAATCAACCATCCCAGGACAGTTGCCTTTTCATGAAAAGTGGAGGAACTGTTTTTTTTTTTTAATTAGAAAAGAATGGGCACATTGTGTCCCTACAATCCCACCCACTTCGACCACTGATTGCACATCAGAACATTGTGCAACAACTACCAGCGGGAGGAAGGCAGTGGAAGGGTACTGGCTGCAGGCAGAAAGTTGTACTTGGTCCATGCGCCACAGCAGGGTTGAAGTCTCAAAGCCCAGGAGGAAGCCAGAGGTGAGGAGGAGGTGCTGACCAATAAGAAGTAAGGAAACAAGAATGACATAATCGTCAGCCAATGGTAAACAAAGGTAATTAGTCTACGGGCAGTAAGTCCCTTTTAAGATTTTTTTTCCTCTTTGTAAGGGATTGTGCAACCACAGCGTCAGTGCTGTGCAGGCAAAACCTAAAAACTGACCCTGCAGATCCTAAAACAGGTACACAATCAGACAAAAACAGCCTACACACTGATCTGTCAGACCAGCTATTTGGGCACTGCAAGACTGCCATGTATGCCAGTCTGACTCTGTAGTCCTTCTGCCTCCTTGACTCACCAGTGCCTGTCCCAAGTGAGGGTACCAAATACCTTTTTCTGGACCACCCTGAAGAAAGTGCAGTTTAAAATGAAAGGGGTCTACTCAGGATCTCCCTAAGCCCCATCCCCTTATCCCATCATGCAAATGAAGGACAGGCTAACTCTTGAATATCAGTGTGCCCCACCATTCACTGAATGGCGCTTGTAGGTACATGTAGAAATTGATAAAATTGAAAAGATCTACACTGTCAATGTAAAACCACCAACCCACAAAAAGAAAAATAAACATCCACATATGTGCAGAGTGAAACTAAAGCAGTGCCACTGCTGAGTGAATGGGGTCTATTTGGGGTTAGCTCCTTTTTCCAGTGGTGATCCTCTGCTGGGAGATTCGCGTGCACTGCAAATTGCCATTCTAGAACCACTGCAGGTTGACATTATTATAACCTACAGTGTGGTAGCCCTTTCTTCACTCTTCAGGTTAAATGACTTGCCTTGCGCCACTCATTTCACGGTCTATAGTCAAACACTAGTGGTGTGACATCTCGCTGTATTGCTCCATGGGTTGCTGCAAGGCCCATGGAGGCCACATTACAGTGAAGGAGAGAACCCTCCATGAAGTTTAACCAATGCACTTGGGCTACACATGTATATTGAACAATGCATGTCTGAGACCACAAAACAGACCTGAAAATGTGAACATTACTACCATACAAGCTGCAGACCAAACACTCTTGCAATTTGGTAGCAACAAGAGGTGCAAGTCTCAGGTGGGTGTGCGCACCATCGTCCAGGATGCCACAACATGGTTGCCATCTTTACGCGAGAGGTGGAGAGGTAAGGGTTAGCCTTGAAGCCTCACTTCAAACATGGACAGTGTTCCAGTTATGGACCCCTGGGTGTCTTTTGTAACCAACATCCCTGCAACAACTCTGGCAATGCCATGCAACAGCCATAGAGTGCTGCTAGTCCACACAGTGCTTAAATCCACATCCATGAAAGTTGCATCAGATTCATCAGCCCATATTCTCCATTGTAAAGTAGTACTCTGTGATCACTGGATAGCAACAAGCTGGAGGAACTACTGCAGAAGTCTTTCAGCCATTCATCCTTCCAAGGTAAATGGGATGAGAAGAACTAACACCCCCATGTTTTAAGCACTCAGTTTGGGGAGTGGATTTTAGCCCTCTTTAATATGGCTGTAACTAGGGCACTCCCAGCTGGTAATACAGACGTTGCTTAATTGACAATTGTGGTGCTTTTTAGCACTTGAAAAGCACAGCAGCCTATCTTAGAAAGCCACACACTGCTTATCATGCTCAAGAGCACCTTTCAAGAGGTGGAAGGTAAAACAAAACAGGCCAAATCAAAGATTTTATTTTTAGTTTCCCAAAGGTTTCGATACCTTTATGTTAAGGGGGGAGTCCTTGTACTCAGGAATCATGAAATCAAGGACACACAAATCAAATATGTTATAACAAAAGTATTTACCACGATATTGTACTTATGGGCCATATGAATGAAAAATTATTCCACTAAATGGCACTGTTATCCTAGGGAGAATCCTGGAGCATCTTGTCAGGTTTCTATGAGATCTGCTGTGCTTTTATTAGATTCTATAAATGTATTTTTAATAACCAAAAAATCATAACATTCGAAATAAAGGAATGCTTCCGTCAGGGTGAATTCTTAAAAGTCTAACCCCTATACACATATTAAGGCACCAATACACACAAAAAGAATACATCCACAACTTAGCATTCCCTCGTGCAGCTGCCGGGAGTGTCAGCACTCAAAACACCCTACAATCTTAGCAGCACACAGCCCGATAAAACATTACCATGGGCTCTATTGCCTAAACTTGAGCCAACGGGGCAAAGAGAATCTCGTCCTTCTGCAAGGTATAGGTGGATCCTATCTGGTACTAGGGCCAAATATACCTGAATTGCAACTTTTTTAGGTCTCGCCCCAGCACACATTCTGACGAAGAAAGGGTTATGACTTGTCTAGCACTAGCCACCATAGCTCTTTTCCTTCTGAAGTAGAGGAGCAAAGAAAAAGAAGACGCAAGAGGGGCTGGGAGAGACAACAAAGGGGGAGCAGGTAGGAGGGACAGGGCAAACAACGAAGATGGTAGAGGGGGTGGAAAGGATTGGGCGGGGTAGAGAGGGCCTGCAAACACATGCCCTCTGAAGGACTGCTAGATTAAAACTGAAAATGTAACTATACAAGTGGTGGCCAGTGGAAGGACACTGGCCACAGAGCCAGGAAACTGTACTTGGTCCAACCAAAGAGAAAGTGAAAGTATTAGAATTTGGGTTTCTAGTTGGCAGTAGTTTGCACCCAGTCCAAGTAGGGACCACAGTTCTAATCAAGGTAAGTAAGCTACACACTAAAAGGTTCCCTGTGCCCTCTGGTAGTTTGGCACAGAGCAGTCAGGCTAACCTAAACAGGCAATGTGTATAATATTTGTACACACACAGTAACACAGTGAAAATACCACAAAAGTACTCCACACCAGGTTAAAAAAACAGCCAATATTTATCTGAGTAAAACAAGATCCAACATACTCAATTCAAGTTATTAACTTTTAAAGATGACATCAAAATGCTGCGGTGGCAGATCAATGGCTGGACCGGGTCAAATCCAAAAGTTCAGTCTGACCGCAATGGAGCGTGGGCCTGGTACAGGAGTCATGCAGACAGACTGACAGTACCTTGGTTGAGTCAATGCTTGGGGATGATGCATTGCTCCAAAGGAGGGGATGCATCTCTGATGCAGGGGATGAGTCATTGCCTGATCGGGCAACGTCATTGAAGCGTCGATGTCCAGAAGCAATGGTTCCTGGTTCTGCTGCGTCGGCCAAATCATCGTTGTTATGTCGGCGAGTGCTGTAGGCAATGGCAAGGCATAATTTCTACAGTGGGATTTACCAGTTTCGATCACTGTGCCGGGTTCACTGCGTCGGTTCCAAGTGATGTGTCAGTGTTGATGCATCGGTTTCTTGAGTTGCAGCACCACAGTCACATCCATGGACCCCGGACTGGATTGACTCCACTTCGCAGAGCAGGACTCACAGCAAAGGAGTCTGGATGCTGGTAGCAAGATGCAGAAGAAGTCTTTGATGTCCATGAGACTTCAGTAACAGGTGGCAAGCTCAGGCAGGCCCTTGGAGAAACTTTAGATTGCAGGATGTAGAGAGTTGTCAAGTCCTCTCTTTCCCACACAAGACGCATCAGACAGAGGGCCAACACAGCAAATCAAACAGCAAAGAGCAAAGTGGAAGTTCCTTCTGGCCGCACAGCAGTCCTTCTTGCTGGCAGAATGTCCTCAGTCCAGATGTGTTCTTAGTATATGGTGTCAGAGTTCCAGTACTTATACCCAAAAAGGCCTTTGATGTAGGCCTTTGATGTAGGGGTGACTTCAAACGAACTCTCTGAAGTGCACAACAATCCCTTTCAAACCAGCCTGGCTCTAGACTTTCAGAAGGGGGTAGATAAGTCCTTTGCTTGAGAGCAGGACACAACCCTGCCCAGGAAGACTATCAGTATGAATGTAGATGTATCACCTGTCACACCTAGACCTTCCTGTATTATGAGTGTCTAGAGAGAATGCACAAGTGTGGCTGTGACCTAAGCCCAGTGTATGCAGAGGTAGGTTAAGTCACATCGGCCCTCATTACGACCTTGGCTGTTGGTGATAAAGTGGCGGTATTACCGCCAACAGGCTGGCGGTAAGTACTGCCAAATTATGACCATGGCGGTGATAGCCCCGAAAGACAGCCAATGTACCAAACCGGCTGCCAGGGTGGTTACAACAGCCACCACGGTGGTAGCCACCTACAGGAAGGCAGAAGACACCAAATCCACCCACCATATTATGACATAGCAAACACCACCTTTTCCAGGTCTGTACCAACGCCAGCAAAAGCCTGGCGGAAACAGAGCACAAAACTCAAAGGTCTCACCATTGGAGACACAGGGAAGAACCTTGCCGCCATGGAACCAGAACTGCAATTCTTTCCGATGATCTTCTACGTCATGCTCCACCACGAACACCAATGTCGGCAAAGACGACGACGGTGAGTACAGCTGCCTAGCATACTAGGGAGGGGGAGGAAAACGACAGTGACACACTCATGCATGACACACACCCCAAACACAGACACCATACACACAACCAGCTGCGCAAGATGATAAATTTGTCCCCGATAATTGGCTGAATAATGCAAGGACAACAGGAATTGACAAAAGTGATTGAAATAAGATCAACCTCAAAAATAATCAGTCGATGTGGCAATGCAACAGATATGTACAAGAAAGGTACACTGTCCAGTACACAGTTCACAGGGGTCACATGGCCACAGGGCAAAGTCCAAGGCCCCACTCAATCCCTGCACCAATATGGAGAGAACACTGCAGGGGCATCAGTTGGCAAATAGGCAGGTACCTCGGGGGGAACCTCAGCTGGATACGGAAACAAGACCACTGGTTCTGGAGGAGGCAACATGCCCCTTGCTTTGTCCTGAGGAATGCAAGGCCACAGTCTCTGGAGTGGGTGTCTTTCCCACTGGTTCTGGAGGGGACAACATGCCCTGTGCTTTGTCCTGGGGAGTGCAAGGCCACAGTTTCTGGAGAGGGTGTCTTTCCCACTGGTTCTGGAGGGGGCAACATGCCCATTGCTTTGTCCTGGGGAGTGCAAGGCCACAGTCTCTGGAGTGGGTGTCTTTCCCACTGGTTCTGGAGGGGGCAACATGCCCTGTGCTTTGTCCTGGGGAGTGCAAGGCCACAGCATCTGGAGTGGGTGTCTTTCCCCCTGGTTCTGGAGGGGGCAACATGCTCTGTGCTTTGTCCTGGGGAGTGCAAGGCCACAGTGTCTCAGGTGGGTGAATACCCCACTGGTACTGGTAGGGGCAGGCCGCACAGCAGCCCATGGAGGCTGGATCAAATGGCATCTGCCGGCGATGACGGCTGCACTGTAGTGGTGGTGGTTGTGGGAGGCTCCTGCTCAGCCACTGCACACTCCAATGGCTGCGCTGTGGTGGTGGTGGGTGTGGGAGGTTCCTGCTCAGCCCCTGCGCCCTCCGATGACTGCACTGTGGTGGTGGTGGTGGTTGTGGGAGGCTATTGCTCAGCCCCTGCATTCTCTGATGGCTGAACAACCATGGCTGACGGTGTGGTCTCTGTGACAGCTGCTGGTGCAGGCTCCTTCCCTTCTTGCTGGCTGGTGCAGGCTCCTTCCCCTTCTTGCTGGATGGTGCAGGCTCCTTCCCCTTCTTGCTGGCTGGTGCAGGCTCCGTCCCCTTCTTGCTGGCTGGTGCAGGCCCCTTCCCTTTCAGTATTTGTGGCCTGGAATCCTTTCCACCAGGGGTAGGGAAGAGATCAATCTGGGAAAGGAAAAGCGTTTTAGGGACATTGGGGTGGGAAGAGGGAGAAGGAGGAGGAAGTGGATGTTGGAGGTGTTTGTGTGCTGGATTTGGGTGCAGGTGCATGGGTTGTATGCTGTTGTGAGGTGGATGGCTGTTGGGTGTCTGAGTGCTTGCGTTTGTGTACTTTAGGAGAGGAGGACAGACACGGTGGGAAAAGGACACAGGGGACGTGTGCATGGATGTTTTGGAGGTGTCTGCCAGTGAGGTATGAGTTCTGCTTGGTGTGGTGATGATGCAGGTAGTGGATGATGATGTAGTAAATACAGGTGTGAGTGTGGGCTTAACTGTGTGGGAGGTGGAGGAGGAGGAGGAGGGGGAGACAGTGGAAATAGTGGCTTTTGTTGTCCCTGCAACTGAATGGTGTTTGTGTGAGTGGCTGTGGGAGGAAGTGTGGTGCTTGTATTTGCATGTGACACTCTTGGGTGTTGTCTTGTGTGCATGCTCATCTGGCCGTGTGCTTGGGATGGGTTGGGGTTGAGGAGAATGGGACTGGGAAGTGGAAGTTCGAGGGGGAACGGTAGAAACAGGGACAATGGCTGCCATCGAAGAGGAGGCCAGAGCCTGGATCGATCTCTGTTGGGCCGCCAAGCCACTATGAATGCCCTCCAGGAATGCATGTGATTGCTGCATCTGGGCTGCCAGCCCCTGGATGGCATTTACAATGGTTGACTGCCCTACAGAGCTGGATCTCAGGAGGTCAATAGTCTCCTCACTCAGAGCAGCAGGGCTCAGTGGGGCAGGGCCTGAGGTGCCTGGGGTGAAGGAGATGCCCACCCTCCTGGGTGAGCAGGCACGGGCAACTCGCTGAGGGGCTGCTGGGAGGGCAGTGATGGTACGGGGGTGGCAGCTGCACCTGTAGCTGGGGTGGTCACAGAAGTGTCCTCCACCACCAGGAGGCTCCCATCGGAGTAGGTATCGGAGTCTGTATTGTCCCCTCCAATCTCCACCGTGGTGCTCCCCTCGCCCTCTGTCCCACTGGTGCCCTCAGAGTCGGTGGACACTGCCTCCTGGGTCCTGTGGGATGCAATGCCCTCCGTCGCCAGTGCCTCTGCTCCTCCGCCAGATGATGCTAATGCACATAAGGACAGGATGACAAAACAAGAAGGGGAGAGAGAGACAAAGGATACACAGAGTCAATGACTTCACCAACACCACTGTTGGCATACACAGCACCATCACACACAGGGTACAGGCCTACGCACTATGCATTGCACTACCAGTGACATTGCTAGCCAACAAGGAATGAAGAGAAGCACACACCGCCAACTGCAACACACCTGGGACCCACACAACCCTGACCAGTAGTGGATGCTAACAAGCTAGGTAGGCAGTATTTCCCCTTCAGATCCTTAGCCACCAGAGGACCTAAGCTGCTATGTCTGGCCTGGCCTAGGGGCACCCACTGACACACAGCCACCACCCGGATACCACCCCTCCAGCCATTTCCTTCGATGATGGCCACTATACTCAACCCCTTGTGGCTGCTGTGATGCCCTCAAGCACCCTTCCAGCTCTGTATAGGCCACTGCCAGTATGAGGGCCATCAGGGGGTTCAGGGTCCAATGGGCACCCCTTCCTCGTTGCGAGGTCATCCCCAGCTGGGCCTCTGCGGTCTTCCGTGCCCAGCAGCTCAGGTCCTCCCACTGTTTGCGACAGTGGGTGCTCTGCCTGCCATAGACCCCCAGAGTCCGCACCTGCTTAGAGATTGCACACCATATACCCTTCTTTTGATGGGCGCTGACCTGCAGAGGCAATACAGACAGGAGAACACAATTAGATAAACAGTCCAGCCAGTAACATGAGTGGCCCACCATACCCATTTCCATCACTATTGGCACACACATAGCCCAGCACGCACGTGTACCCAGCCAAGAGAACATCCCTTCCCTTTACACAATGCTTTCACATGCCACTTGCATCAAGCCCACAGTGTACTCACCTATTGGTCTGGAGGCCCGTACAGCTGCCTGTACTGGGGTAGGACCCCCATCCACCAGTCTCTCCAGTTCCTCTGAAGTGAAGGCAGGGGCCCCTTTCCCCAGGCACATGGGCCATGGTAGGTTCCAGGCACAGGTCACAGCAGCACATGCAGTGTAGGTCCTCTCCTATGGAAGGTCAGGAAACAAGTGAGGAATATGATAGAAAATAGCGGTCACGTCCGCAGCGGTGCATACCGTCACCGTCGGCGTACATCACCATTGGCCACTGTACCCCATAGGGCCCCATTCTAACCAATGAGGAATTGTACAACGGTTCCCGACCGCCTTCCGCCACGGCACACAATGTCAGCGGCATTACCTCACTTCCACCTGTCCCTCCACACAGGACAGGCGGACGCCATTTCAGGGGGGGAGGCAGGCCTATGGAATAATGCTGTTTCACAGGAGCAATAGGCACATACTTGACAAATTACACTGTCCAATGACATGTTTAGAGATTGCGGACTACTGTTATGCCTCCATTGTTCAGTTTGTGACTGCCTCCTCACTTTTTTGCCCCTTAGACATCTACCACTGTGGATGAAAAGTAGATGGAGACATACCCCCGTGTACAGACGCCTGGTGGACTTGGCTACACTGGAGGACAGGCACATTATCCTCACCTATAGACTGGACAGGGCCACAATCACAGAGCTGTGTGCCCAATTGGAGCCTGACCTATCTGCTATCCATCACCCCATTGGGTTCCCCCCTGTTTTGTGCAAGTGCTATCAGTTCTCCATTTCTTTGCAACTGGTTCTTTCCAAGTGACAGAGGGCTTGGCAGCAGGAATGTCACAGCCAATGTTCTCAATAGTGTTGACAAGAGTGTTGTCTGCCCTGATAAAACACATGTGCAGCTACATTGCATTCCCCCAGGTTGAGGATTTGGCCACTGTGAAAGCCGGGTTTTATGGAATGGGCCATATCCCCAATATAATTGGGGTGATTGACAGAACACATATTGCATTTGTCCCTACCCCGCCAGAATGAACAGGTGTTCAGGAATTGTAAGAGTTTCCACTCTATGAATGTGCAGATGGTGTGCTTGGCGGACCAGTATATCCCCCACGTCAATGCCAAGTATCCTGGGTCGGTGCATCATGCCTTTGTCCTGAGGAATAGCAGCATCCCAAATGTGATGGGCCAACTACAGAGGCACAGGGTTGGTTAATAAGTGAGCCATGGTTCCCAACCAGTATATGTTGGTGTATGCCTTTGGTGTTGGCCATATAGGATAGTGTGTGGCTAAATGTCGTCCCTCAATATTTGCAGGTGACTCTGGTTACCCAAACTTATCATTGCTGATGACCCCTGTGAGAAATGCCAGGACAAGAGCAGAAGAACGTTATAACGAGGCACATGGGCAAACCAGAAGGATCATTGGAAGGACCTTTGGCCTCCTGAAGGCCAGGTTCCAGTGCCTCCATCTGACAGGTGGATCCCTGTTCTACTCACCCAAGAAGGACTGCCAGATAGTGGTGGCATGCTGCATGTTGCACAACCTGGCCCTCAGGTGCCATGTCCCTTTTCTGCAGGAGGAGGAGACTGGAGACAGCAGTGGACCCTGTGGACAGTGAGGATGAGGAGGCAGGGGATGAGGATGTGGACAATAGAACATCTGTAATCAGTTAGTACTTCCAATGACACACAGGTGAGACAGTGCAACTTTACATTTCAATGACTTTGGTTGTATTCTGTGTGGCATTGGCATGCTGGTATTTCCCACTTCTATGCCCACTTACTGTTACCTCTGGCTATTCGTTTTGCAAATGTTGGCGATCTGACAAATACTCCTGGTGTGGTCACAACAACCAGCTACAGGTCTTTATTCTATGCTCATTCTATGTACAGTTCATTGGCACTGGTTGTACCTGTTTCAATCAATACATATTTGAAATACATTACATACTCGAAATTGATTTATATCAAAGGGTGTTTCTTGCAGTGCTTATATATACTGTAGAGGGGGAAGTGCAATGGGATGGGGTGATGATGGGGGAAAGTCCAGGGTATTGTTCCAGTCTGTCTGTAGCACAGGTAAGGGAGCAAATGGCAGTTCAAGGTGGACAGGGTGACTGAGTGGGACACAAGGGGGACAATCAGTGTCATTTCCTGGAGGGGGTCTTGGCAAGGGTCTCTGGCTTCTGTCTGGATCGCAGGGAGCGTTTGCGGGGTGGTTCACCTTCTGCAGGGAGAGAAGTGCTGGTGGCCAGTGAGTCCTGTGGCGTGGCCTCCTGGCCACTAGCGGCAGAGGAAGTGGAAGGGTGTTCAGATATCTGGCTAGTGGCAGGGCCCTGCTGGTGTGACACTGTCTCCCTCATATTGTTGGCCATGTCTGCCAGCACCCCTGCTATGGAGATCAGGGTGTTGTTGATGGCCTGCAAGTCCTCCCTGATCCCCTGATATTGTCCCTCTTGCAGCCGTCTGTTCTCCTTCACGTTGTCTGGGATCTGGCCCATCGTGTCCTGGGAATGTTGATAGGCTCCCAGGATCTCAGAGAGTGCCTCCTGGGGATTCGGTTCCCTGGTCCTGTCCTCCCCCTGGCGCACAGTGGTCCTCCCAGTGTCCCTGTTGGCCTGTGCCTCTGTCCCCAGAACCGTGTGCCCACTGCCACTGACCCCAGGTCCCTGATTGTCTTGTGTGCTGGTGTGGCCTGGGGTCCCTGTACAGGTGGGCACACTGCTGATTGACGTGTCCTGGTGACAGAGGTTTGGGTATGCTGGATGGGTGCTGTGGTATTGTTTCCTGATGGGGGAGGCTCTGTGGTAATCAATGACTGGGTTTGGGGGACCGGCTGTCCAGTGGTCCCTGATGGGCCAGGTAGATCATCCAGATCCTGAAGACCAGAGTTACTGTCATCACTGTGGGCCTCTTCAGTTGGGGGACTGGATAGTGCTGGCAACTCCTCTCCGGGGACATTGGCTGGGGTAAGGTGGGTGGGTGTTTTATAGTGGTGTGGGTGTGGTGTGTGTGTGGGTGTCAGGTGTGTGTTGTTTGAAGTGGCCAATGAAGTGTTGTTTTGTCTGTGGCTGTCCATTATGAGCGCGGCGGTATGTACCTCCAGTGGTTTACCGCCGTTGAATGTCCGCCGTGGTGATTCATGGGTCATAATGTGGTGGGCGTTGTTCTGTTGTCGTAACGGTGTGGGTTTTGATACTGCCAGTTTATCACTGACCTTTGGGCTGGCGGATTTGTGTCTGTGGTGTATCCTGTTGGATTGGTGTGTGTGTGTCATAATATGGTGAATGGATATCCGCCGCCGCGGCGGTAAGTTGGCGACCGTCAGTGTGGCGATAAGCGGGATTTACCACCAATGCCCTAAGAAGGGCCATACTGGTTAAAGGAAGCAAATGCCAGCTTTCTAAAAGGGTAATTTTCAGATTTGCAATTTACAAACCAACTTTAACAAAAGATGTGTTTTTAAATTGTGAGGTCCAGAGACACCAAACTCAATTTTTATGTCTTTTCCCAATGGAATTTACACTTAAAATATGTTTAGGGTAACCCCAAAGCTAACCTGTGGGGGAGATAGTGCTTGCAATGGTGAAAAACAAATTTAAGAGTTTTTCAGCATTTGGACATGTTAAACTTAAAAGTACATGTCAAATGTTTTAAATACACTGCACCCTGCCCTTGGGGAAACTAGGAACTACCTTAGGGGTGACTTACATGTAATAATAAAAATGAAGGCTTGGACCTGGCAAAAGGCAATTTAAAATTGCACAAAAAGTCTCTTCAGTGGCAGGCCTGAGACATGCTTGAAAAGCTATTCTAGTTGGTGGCACAATCAGCGCTGCAGGCCCACTAGTAGTATTTGATTTACAGACCTGGGGCACACAAAGTGCACTTTACTAGGGACTTACCAGTAAATTAAATATGCCAATCATGAAGAGACCCCAATGTATCACATTTTAGACACACAGCCCATGCACTTTAGCACTGGTCAGCAGTGAAAAAGTGCACAGAGTCCTAAAGCCAACAAAAATGAAGTTCGGCACACAGGGGGTCATTCCGCCAGGGCCAACGACCGCGGGAGCACCGCCAACAGGCTGGCGGTGCTCCCATGGGCATTCTGACCGCGGCGGTACAGCCGCGGTCAGAAACGGGAAACCGGCAGTATCCCGCCGGTTTCCCGCTGCCCAAGGGAATCCTCCATGGCGGCGCTGCAAGCAGCGCCGCCATGGGGATTCCGACCCACTTCCCACCAGCCTGGCTCTGGCGGTTTCCACCGCCAGAACCTGGCTGGCGGGAACGGGTGTCGTGGGGCCCCCTAACAGGGCCCCATTCAGATTTTCAGTGTCTGCGTGGCAGACACTGAAAATCGCGACGGGTGCAACTGCACCCGTCGCACCCCATCCACTCCGCTGGCTCCATTCGGAGCCGGCATCCTCGTGGAAGGGGGTTTCCCGCTGGGCTGGCGGGCGGCCTTCTGGCGGTCACCCGCCAGCCCAGCGGGAAACTCAGAATGACCGCCGCGGTCTTTCGACCGCGGTACGGTCTTTCGACCGCGGTACGGTCTTCTGGCGGTTCCCGCCAGGCGGGCGGCTTCCGCCGCCCGCGGAGGTCAGAATGACCCCCACAGTCAAAACTGGAGGTCAGAAAGCAAAAAGTCAGGGAAAACTACACCAAAAGATGCCAGGTCTAACAGAAAGCAGCAGAGGCCCTGACCAATGAGAAGCAAGGAAATGAGAGTGACATGGGGAGTAAAGGTAAGTGTGGGGTGTGCTCTAAACCTGTTTTTAGGTACGTTTTTTGTTTGCAAGATATTTCAGTGCTTGCGCTCTCTATATGAAATCTAAAAACCAGGAAACTGTGTATCTCTGCTGTGTAATGTGCAGGATCATTATGGGGTTTCCTTTGGCCACCCACACCGCACGACACAAGGTTCACTGCTTCGTTTTGTAGAAATGTTTATCCTGTAAGCTAAGATTTCACAACCAAGGTATTGGAATAATGCTGACCATTTTATTATTTATTTCCCACATTTCTGCTGATTACAACCATTTTGCAGCATTCGGGGTGTTATATAGGCCACCTCAGCCCCCACGATGTGTGCGGCCCCCAATCACCAAGGGGCCCCCCTCAGCACAGTGCCCTGGCCTCAGAGCTCCTGACTGAGTCCAGAGGGGGGCCTCTCCATGTAGTTTGCAGGGAGTCCCCTTTTGTTTTATTACGCTAGTGGCAGTACTGTATTGTTGTGAGGACCTTATGGACCCAAGTTGCTTCCTCCTGTTTTTAGCTTTAGTTTATATTTACGATTTTATGCATTTTAGCTGCACTGCTTCTAGAAATTACATTTTATATGCATTTCTTGTATGATATTCTTCTAGGAATATGTGGTACGAGTTGCTTGTATAGTTAGCCTTTGAACAACATGTAATCAATACTTTGTTTTCAAGGCTAGGAGCACTAGTTCTTGTGTTGCCTGTTCAGGAGACAGCTTCTGATATCTAGACACAGCACTGCATCAGAGCTGTGCTTCCAACACAGTACGGCTTTATTATGTAAACTGTGCATTGACTTGCATGTGGAAAAGGGCAATCCAGCCACAACAATCCTGGAACTATTGCTGTGTTTGACATGCAGCTCTGTGGGTGCTAATCTACCAGCTTCCAAAGGATTGCCATGTACACCGCAAGCCAACTCCTGAAACTGTCTTCAGGTATGGGGCTAATCCCTTAGATGGGGCATGGCAGAAGGGTACACCCCCTATGCTTTTAGCATAGTCTTAGGGCTAGGTAGGAATTGCTAGAACTTTTAGAACACATTTACAATGGCTGCACATTCACTGTTTTCACCATGTTTATCATGCTGATTACTTTGCTTTGTTTCATCTGCCTAATTATCAAGGCTCATTCACTTTGTGCAATATTATATTTGTTTCAATAAATATATGGAAAATCCAGTGCCTATATCTTTTGTGTTCTTGCCTGGGCATCCATGAGTACTACAACAAAAGAGTGACATTTGTTTCCATGACTTCCCTGGGGAGTCAGAGTGTCATATTAATGTTTCCACAATCACCTTCCACCCCGGTAGGTTCAGGGGCTCCGGTGAGGCACTGTGATCTAGTCAGGAATTGAGCAGACAGTTTCTGATGGTGTTGACCAACTCTTTCTCCCACATTCTGAAGTTCTGCTCTCCCAAGTATGCAGTCCTATTATGTATGTAGGAACAGAATCGAATGGAAGGTATTAACAGAGAAAAGTAATTATGTATGAAATGTGACCTGACCCCACTGGAGCCCTGAACTTCTGGAAAATGTGCTTGTCTGAACACATTTTAGTCCTTGGCAGCATTTGTGGAAGTAAGTGTCCTAGTTTAGTGAGTGGTGATGACGCAGAAAAAGAAGGTCCGACATATATTCATACATATCGTGTAATCAAAACATATAATGTAGTGTGATTTTAGTAAAGAAAATAATGTACGAGGGAAATTGTGTCCTCGGGGTAGTTTGCCATCATTGTAAACGAGCTTTATTAATCATGAAGTATTGAAAATGTAGTAATCCGTCATAATTGCAAATGTATGCCATGATTTCTCGTTTGAAACTGTTTTGCTTAGCTTAAATTTAGTAGAGGCTTTGGCCTAGTTGCCTGGTCTCAAATTCTAACTGCGTGGCTTTTCCTTGAACTAATAAAACATATATTCTTGCTTGAAGTTGTATTTTTCCAGTAGAGCTGACTGATACACTTATCTCCAAGGTTTCGTACTAGGCCGGTTTCATCCCCTTTGATACAAGGTCAGTCTGCAGGTGCGGACAATGAAGGTACAGATAGTAAAATAATTGGCAAACCATGTTACAATTTGTGTTCCAAGGCTCCAAGGACAGTGTATGCATAAATGAGCGCTAGTAAAAGACAATTTTCATTGGACAATTTGAAGCCAACCTATGAACCCTCCAATGGAAGACCCTGCAGAATTTGGAATGTTTCTTACTTAAACCCACTGGACAAAGAGAAGTCAGCCATTTTCCTCAATGCCAATTTGAAGCCAGATGCCGGACTCCATTTTGGACGACACCCTGATGCCCTTTTCTCTATCTGAGAGAAAGAGACTTTAAGAATTCTCACCCTAGAGACTTTAACTTTGATTTGCCCCGTCTTGCCCACGCAGTAACTTTGCCCCATTCTCCTTGCCGCTGCAAGGAAGCTTGCCCTTAACTTTGCCCCTTTGAAACTTGCCCCATGCTGATCGAACCGGTACCTGAAGGACGAAGACTTTTCTTGAATGCTGATTGTATTTGGTAAATATGAAAGGATAAATGTATTATGCATTGTGTTTTTTTCCTTTTAGGTACCAACTGCTATTTTAATAGGGTCCTAGCTAGAAGTTTTCCAAATTTGTGTTGACTAAATTCGTTTTGCATGAAGCCCCACATGCCAATGCTAATTAGAGGTTAGTCGAGGTATTCATTCGATGTATCATGCTAAATTGAAATCTTGTTATGCTGACCAATGTATGAAATTAGTCAAATACAGTTAGTCATATTAGTGATTTGCATTGCCATAACTGAGTGTATCATTATCCAGATTTTGCGTAGATTACGTTTCTTCCGCCGTTATGGACAGCCAGTAATGTTCATATGCATATATCATTTGGTTTTGAGACTTATATACATCGTGTCAGCTTTGTTAATATAGGGAAATAAATTCACTAACTTTTAATAAACTGGTGTGGTTATTCATGACTGAAAGGTCATGGTGCGCCGAAATACCAACTGTTTTTGATTTCTGATGTGCTATATTGATCTATTAATTGAGTATTGATTACCGATTACAATAGTTGTTGATTATTGATCTGAGTGACTCGACTATTTTAGGATGAGGAGAGCCCGACTCGGTTAAAAGATTCACCGACCTCCAACGTGTCCAGGTACAGGTAATTTATAAGGGCTGGACGCGTTATCAGTAGATGGTAGCAGAGATTGATGGTTTAGCCCTTTGGGACCCCATCCGAACAATAGACAGAGTCAAGTTAGAATTTTCTTTGATAAAACAAGTTGGAGGGATGATGATGCCCTAAGTCCCCAATGGCTTTCCCGGAATCTCGGAGCTTGCGAATGAGGAACATGGAGGTATGAGAATGGTCTCAACGTTTCTAGTGACGGTATGAGTGAAGTTAGGGTTTCGCGCTTGCACAGCTTATCGACGCAGATTAATTGAGAAGTTTGTGAGGATTTTAGGGGGGTTAAAAGATATTAGAGGAGTGTTACTCCAAAAGTGTGAGAGTAGGGAAGTCGTCGAACTTCACGTGTGTGTAGCGCTTTGAGAAGAAAAAAAAATTGTCCACGTGGTTGTTGATGTTGTGACGGGCCCTGCGAGGTCAAGAGACTCCGGAGTATGTTGAAAAGTGTATGTGACACTTGTTTGATGTTGTGATCTGGTCAGGTTTAATAGGTTGATCGGGCGTGGTCAACAAGTCGGTATGAATGTTGCGGAGTGAAAGAAAACTTTGACTTTGAGATTTGACCAATTCTAAAGTGCACTAGAATAGTTCATTGATCAGTTGAGAGTAAAGTTTGCGGGTCAAATTTTGCTTGCGAAAGTGGGAAACCGAGAAAGATGGAATAACTGCCGAGGCTAGTGAAAAATCCCTAAGGTTTCTGAAGCGATTGTATTACCTTTCCTGTAATAAACCGACAGATCTGTTTTATTCTTTTGGTTAAGGTTAAGTGCTCGCGTTATATTGCAGAAATTAGTTTATGAGTGAAGCCGAATGAAAAGAGGACAAGCCGCGGGACTTTGTCAGCCGCAGTGTGTGAGTGTGACGTCACTAGGAGCCGTGCTGGGATAGGTCGTTGGTGAGAAGGGTCGCGCACGGATTGGACGCAGTCCGTGAAGCACAATTGGAAGGGGAAAGGCAAGCGGAGAGTATTCCGGGAATTAAAGTCACTTATTGATTACATATTTTAGAAAAACAAAAGATGGAAAGATGAAATTTTTCAAAGCATTTAAGAGTGCCATGAGGGGAGATGTTTATATTAAAGCAAATGTAGGAGAAGAGACACCGCCTGAGGGTACACCAGCTTACATTGTCATTGAAGAAAAGGGTGTAGCGCCATGTCTTTGGTTAAAACAATGGTGCAAATTAACAGAGAAACATGGAAGTGTAGCGTTCCCTATCCACGGGTCGTTTAATCTAAGGGTTTTAGAAAATCTGAGATTTGCGCTATACGACATGATAGTACCTCCAAGACCAGCACAGTTTGAGGCACTAGCAATTTGGGAGCTAATAGCTAGAAACCAACAACAAAAGAAGTTTGAGACAAGAATAAAAAAAGTAGAAAAGACACTAGCGGATGCTAGATGGGACAGCACACAAAAGGTTTGGAGATCAGATGTATTGCAGGGACTATCAGAGACCGACATTGATTCAAGCTGAATCAACACAGTTCTCGATGCCCCAAAAGAAGACAAAAGAAGTGCGAGTAATAGAAAGCCAGTTAGGTATGCCAGCAATGATGAACCACAATGTGGGGATTAACATGCCACAGAATTCGGGGAACAGGCAGAATCCAGACGCAATATCTCTACCTATCACTGTAGGTCCACCAGTACCACTGTACATACAGGCAAATTCAAGCACAAGCGACCAGGGGTTAATGATACAGAATGGGACAGGGAGAAGATGCATAGAAACCACTCCAGAGACAACTCCGATAGCGGCACTGCCAAATGGATCTGGGTCCTTGTCGGAATTTAGTCCAATTCCAATTTGTGCTCCGTCAACCGTGGTAAGGTCACATCCACCACTATTAGTACTGTTAACCTCACAGACTGAAACATTACAGAAACCATCAGTGGCAGTTGATGTAACTGCTACACTGATGGGACTGAACGCGCAACAGTTAACACAATGGTTCAACAGCCTGAACTCCCCACAGAGTACATCTAGCGGGAAGGGAGAAGAATACCTGAATAAAATAAGGTTGGGTATGGAGGCAGATGAACTGGTAGAGGGAACAATGGGTTTGAACAGATTAGAATCATACACAGAGGAAGAACTAAGATACATGTGCCCTAGGATTACAAGAGAAGTGAGCAGCATACAGAAGAAGTTACGAGAAATTGCAGACAGAAACGAGATCGATATAAGTAAGACTAAACACCTGAGCAGAAGTTACAGGTTAGACTTTGAGACAAAAGATTTTGAACACATGAGATCCGCAGGGATGAAAACACACCTTAAAGAGATACTGCAGAGTGCGCAGGTCTGGAGATGTTTAGACAAGTGGGAAAGCAGGTGGGTTAAGAAAAAGGACAAAAAGAAAGAAAATACTCCAGAGCGGAATGAGAAAAAACAACAGAATGACGATCTGATAACTATGTTACCAGTGAGAGAGACAGCAGGGGGAAAACTTGTACATGTACCATGGCACAGGTGCGATATTCAATCCTTTACGGATGACTTTCCCAAATTGAGAGAGAAGCCGATTGAGTGGTATCAACAAACAGATAGATTTGTGAAACTCGCGAAATGTCTCTGGGAAGACCTGAATACTCTATTTGAAATTGTGGTTCCGGCAGATTTGTGGGAAGATTGTAAAAGGGCTGTAGGTTGGCCAACGAGTGAACCAGAGAGAGATAGGGACACAGGTGCGCCATCACCTACGGTAATGAGTTTGTACCACAAGGTGATCGAGCACTTGAAAACCAAGGTTGAGTCGAAAAATGTGGATTGGCAGAGGATTGACAGGACCGCCCAAGAGGTTAAAGAGTCTATACATGCGTATTATGAGAGGTTGTTGAAAGCGTTTAAAAATTACAGTGGCACGGAAACGATTGAGGCAAAGGACATGCTCCATTTTGTGTTCAGGTTTGTGGAAGGGTTGAGACCCGAAATCAGCCAGATGATTAAAACGCATTTGATTTGTTGGCAGTCAAAGTCGATCGATGAAGTGTTGAATTATGCGAAATACTGCAGTGATGAGATTGAGACCAAACAGAAAAGATTGAAAGAAAAGGTGATGGTGATGCAGCTTAGAGCAGCTCAGACAGGTTTGCAAGGTTTTCAACAACAGATGCCGCAGCAGCAACAACAGGGAAATGCTATGTTTCAGCCGCAGATGAGAGGCAGAGGCCGAGGAGGTTTTGTGAATAATGGTCCTGATTTAAATACTGTTATGATTCCAAATGGTATACAGGCAATGAAGAAGGTGATGCCATGTCACACGTGCAGAATCGTCGGGCATTGGAAACGGGAGTGCCCAATGATGGTGCAGGAAGGCGCAGGTCAGCAAAACAATGATGTCAATGCATTTCAGAATATGAGAGGACCGAAATTGAGAGGTCCAAACCCAAATTTCCAAAACAATATAAACCAGCTGCAGGGTTTACAACCCATGCAACCGCAACCGGTGCAAATGCCTCGTGTGCAAATGACACAATTGCAGCCAATGCAACAGCAGTTTCCTATGGTACCTAATCAGCAGATGCAAATACCCTTAGCACCAATGAATCAGCAGCAAGCAATGCTTCCTCAACAGGTCACGGGTCAAGGAATGAATCAAAATGACACAGTACACCAGTTCCCGTTACACAGTGAGAATGGAATAAACGATGTATGGAAAAGTGAAAGTTCAGATGAGGAGTGAAATTGTGTGCTTGCAGCATCTTTGGAAGTTGATCAAAAGGGTCTGTATGTGGAGGGAAGAGTTATGGGTCATCGCGTTTCATTCTTGGTTGACACAGGAGCTACACGTTCCACTGTTAGGAGCATTGAAGTACCAAATTTGCCACTTTCAGGGAGAACAGTTCAAGTAGTGGGAGTAGCAAATAGGTACCTGACGAACCCAATCACAGATCCAGTACAAGTCAGAATTGGCAACTACCAAGGGTCACATAAATTTGTGGTGTGTGACTCAAGCCCAATATCACTGTTAGGGAGAGACCTACTGTGCAAATTGGGATGTTCAATTATGTGTTCGAACGATGGAATTAAAATTCAGACGAGCAGTGATGGGGAAGAAGAGGACAGTATAGGAGGGGACGAAGTGGAAACTGTCGATGAAGAGTATCCCATGATTACCCTTTACCCAATGATCACTGAAGCAGATATTCCTGCTGAGTTACAGGAAACAGTTGGAAAAGAAGTGTGGGATATGACAGGGAAAGAGGTGGGATTGGTGAAAGGACTGGAACCAGTGAAAGTGACCGTAAAACCCAATGTAACCTTTCCCCAGACCCCACAGTACCATATGGCACAAGACACCCTCATGAAAGTCGCCCAACTCATTGATGAGTTTGTAAAACAGGGAGTACTGAAAGAGGTGTTAAGCAGTCCATGTAATTCACCAATCATGGGACTAATAAAACCAAGTGGAAAGGTCCGAATTGTTCAGGATTTGAGGAAAATAAATGACATAATAATCAAATGTTGTCCCGTAGTACCAAATCCAGCTGTGATAATGTTTCAAGTTCCCTGTGACGCTGAATGGTTCTCAGTTATTGACTTATCACAAGCATTCTTTTCTGTGCCCCTACATGAGGACAGCCAGTTTCTCTTTTGTTTCAAATTCCTAGACAGAGTTTACAGTTGGTGTCGAATTCCTCAAGGGTTTTCGGAGTCACCGTCAATTTTCAATCAGATTCTAAAGAAAGATTTGGAAGCACTGGAGTTACCATTCGAGTCAACCCTAGTACAGTACATTGACGATTTACTGATTGCATCTAAGACAGAAAGTGACTGCACAGCCGACACCATTGCCCTATTGAACCATTTGGGAAGGAATGGACACAAGGTGTCTCCTTCAAAATTACAGTTCTGCCAGAAGAAAGTGAAATATTTGGGTCACCAAATAGAGAAAGGGTCACGAAGAATTATGAAGGAAAGGATAACGAGTGTACTTCGAATGAGTCCCCCAAAGACGAGGAGGGAGGTGAGAAAGTTTTTGGGAATGGTGAGCTACTGTCGCCAATGGATCCCCAATTTCTCAACCCTAGCAAAACCTTTACTGAAACTGACCCAGAAGGATGCGCTAGATGAAATAGAGCTGAAAGGAGATGAGATGGATGCTTTTATTGAATTGAAAGAGTGCATGTGCAGGGCTCCAGCTTTAGGTATGCCTGATTACACAAAGCCTTTCACATTGTTTTGTCATGAACGTGATGCGTGTTCCTTGTCTGTCTTGACCCAAGCCCATGGCGGCTTAAACAGACCAGTAGCATATTTTTCAGCTACTTTGGATCCGGTCGCAGCAGCACTGCCAGGGTGCTTGCGTGCCGTAGCCGCAGTTGGTATCAGCCTCACTCAGAGTGAAGGAATAGTGATGGGACACCCTTTAACAGTCATGGTCCCTCACTCAGTCGAGATACTTTTGACACGTTCCCGAACACAACACATGACTGGTGCTAGACTCACAAGGTATGAAACAATAATTCATGGATCACCTAATGTGCAGCTGAAAAGGTGCACTACGTTGAACCCAGCAACCTTGTTTCCCAGTGAAAATGCCGAAATTGAGAACGCTGAAGACATCGAGCACGACTGTCTTCAGGTGACTGAATTTTGCACCAAACCAAGACCTGATATCAAAGATACCCGATTGGAAGAAAATGATCAAATTATTTTTGTTGATGGTTCATGTTTAAGAGATGCACTGGGTATATTGAAAGCAGGGTACGCTGCATGTACGGTAACAGGTGTTTTGGAAGCATCTTGGCTTCAAGGAGTTTACTCTGCACAAGTAGCAGAATTGGTAGCCCTTACTAGAGCTTGCCAACTCTCTGCATTAATGAAAGTTACCATTTACACTGACAGCCAGTACGGGTTTGGAATAGTGCATGATTTCGGACAATTGTGGACACAGAGAGGCTTCATGACCTCTTCAGGATCACCAGTGAAAAATGGTGAAAGAATAAGAGAATTGTTACATGCCATCCAACTACCAGGAGAAGTAGCAGTGGTAAAATGCAGTGCACACTCGAAGGGACAAGACTATGTTTCTCTGGGAAATGGATACGCGGATCAAGTCGCAAGGTTTTGCGCATTGAACTGTATATTGCTTAGGGATGAATGGAATTTGATAAGTGAACCAGAACTCGAACCAAGCGAAATCTTTGCTCTAAAGGTGGTAGATACGATGGACGAATTGAAATCCTTACAGAATGATGTCAGTGAGGATGAGAAACTCTCGTGGACCAAATCACAATGTGTAAAGAGACTAGATGAATTATGGGTTTCAAGAGAAGGGAAATTCGTTCTTCCAAACAGCCTTTGGACACAGATAGCCAGATTTTACCATGGACAAGCTCATCTTGGGAGGGATGCCATGATTAGATTGTTTAAAACTGATTGGTTTAACCCCAAATTCCGTCAAGTTGCTGAAGCAGTTTGCCACCGTTGCGTCATTTGCCAACAGATGAACGCAGGGAAGGGAACCGTAGTAAATTTGAGCCACATAGGAAGGGCAGGGGGTCCATTCAGCAGGATGCAAATGGACTTCATTGAGATGCCTGTGCATGGAGGCTTGAAGTATGTGTTGGTGGTTGTGTGCATTTTTAGTCACTGGATCGAAGCATACCCTACACGCAGAAATAACAGTCTCACAGTTGCAAAACTACTCTTGAGAGAGTTAATACCACGTTTCGGATTTCCGATCTCCTTAGAATCAGATAGGGGAAGTCACTTCAATAACAAAGTAATAAAATTGCTTTGTGCAGCACTGAACATTGAGCAAAAGCTGCATTGTAGCTACCGCCCTGAAGCATCAGGTCTAGTGGAGCAAATGAATGGCACATTGAAATCAAGAATGGCGAAAATATGCGCATCAACAAACTTGAAATGGCCTGACGCATTGCCTTTGGTACTAATGTCAATGAGAAACACCCCTGACAGAAAGACTGGACTGTCCCCACACGAGATTCTCATGGGCAGAGCTATGAGACTTCCAGCAGTTCCTGCAAATGTGCTTTTGATTATTACAGATGATATGGTGTTAGACTACTGTAAAGGTCTAGCTGATGTGGTTCGCTCTTTCTCTCACCAGGTGGAGGCAACCACCCTGCCACCGATCCAGGGTCCAGGACACGCCCTGAAAGCAGGTGACTGGGTTGTGATAAAGAAGCACGTGAGGAAGTTGTGTTTGGAAAGGACCTTTTCAAGTGATTCTGATGACTACCACCGCTGTGAAGTGTGCGGGAGTTCCCAACTGGATTCACGCCAGTCACACAAAGAGGGTATTGTGTCCCACAGACGAGGAAGTTGAAGCGCTGAAGTTACCAGTACCTGACAACAAAGTGCCAAGCGCTGAGACAGAGCGAAAAAGAACTAGAAGCGAACAGGCAGAAATAGAGGAGGGAGAAATATTCTCTGAGGACGAAGCAACTGATTCACTTGGGGAAGACCAAGGAGGAGCATCAGAAAGCGACGAAGCAGCTGAAGGTAACAAAAAGCCTGAAGCAGCTGAAAGTGACAAAGAGCCTGAAGAAAGTAACGGAAGCAAAGGGCTCGGAACAGGTGAAGAAGCAGGAGAGCCTGATCAGAGGAGGGTTCTTCCAGAAACAGACGACACAGGAAAAGAAAAGGAAAACCTGATTGAATTCCCAGAAGGAGAAGACAAGACGGAACGGGACGAAGCTGTTCAGATTTCTTCGGAAGAAATTGCGGGTCCATCAAGTGGACACAGTGCAAAAAGAAGACAAAGCATATCACCAGTAAAAGTAAGAATCAGAGAAACGTTGAACGACAGTGAAGGGCCGAAAGTGAAAGAGAAAAGAAAGGAAGTGTCTGTCGTAGTACCAACACCAAGTGAAGAAAAGGACTTGGCCAAAGAGGAAAGTACCAGTGAGAAAGAATCAAAGAGAGATGCAAAATTGAAAAGAAAAAGGATACTGAGCAGAAGGTATTCCGGTCCGGAGTGGGCATACGTAGCCAATAACGATTGGTCAGACGAATTCGTATCCCTCAGTCTCGAGAACGAAGAGACAGAACTTCATTTTGGAAATAAAAACTTCATGGACTCTGTCGATTGAAGACATTGACAACCTGATTGACTTTCAACCGGCTAAGACATTGCTAACTTGATTGACTTTGAAACCGATCTTGAGACAACGCTGCTAACCGATAAGAGACTAAGCTGCTAAAGAAAACTGTGTGAACATTGAACTCGTAAAGCTTTGTAAATACCTGCAAATCCGCTTTGATAAAGTGTCTTCAACTTTCTGATTCTATACAGATCATGACTAGCTTCACTAAACAGGGGCGTAAGATGAAGTGTTGTAAATACATGTGTATCGGTCTAATAACCGCATGCGTACTAATCATTGTAGCAATAGTTCTTGGAATGCATGGTAAGAATGAGAATGAGACGAATGATGTTCCTACTTCTAAACCTATTATCATTACTGAACTAACAGCTCTGAAGAGACTCGAGCAAGACGAGAGACACTTGCATGATAAGAAGGAACTTTCATCTAACGTTTTTTATCGCTTACTGAGTGAGTATGTTGAGACCATGGATGCGAAAGATTGTTATGTGTGTACACAAATACCCACCTCAGTGGTGGAAGGGGTGACATATCATAGCATGCCTCTTATGTATGGAATTACATGTAGTATAATAGCTTCCAGATTTTATGGTCAAACGTACATTCATTATTTTTACACTAATTATGATGTTACTTTTGCATATGTCCCCATAATAGGGCACCTGAGTAAAATAGCTAGAGATTATTATGCCAAATTAATGAGGGAATTCTTCGAACCGATGTCACCTTTTCACACAGCACACGCACACAGAGAGAACCTTACATGCTTGCTTTCACGAGTAGAGATAAACTTCTTAGACCGCACTGATGATAGGAGGAAAGAAATGAAGGAGGAATTAGAAAGGGAATTACACAAAAGGACATCTGTAGATAACTATGCTTTTGCCGCAATAAAGACACAAGGGAAGATAGCTTTAGATACATTGCATGTAGGAAGATTTTGTATACATAGACATAAATCATATTATGACACAGTTTTTGTGGGAACGAGTGAACGCAAACATACGTTTTTGTTTCAACCTAAGTGGACGTTCATGCTGAATGGACAAGACCCAGTTATTCCTGGGATATATTATATTTGTGGACTCAACGCCTATTATCGTCTTCCTAAAGGATGGTATGGGAGATGTTACTTGGGAATAGTGTTCCCAAAGATTTACCAACTGGATGACTTAACGAAATTTCCAAAGCTGTCTGAATCACATCATGTTCAGAAGAGAGAGACAGCTTCTGGTGTGGTAGGAGATATATTTGGAGCATTGATTCCTTCAGTGGGAGTCATATTGAATTCAATCAAAATACGAAAGTTGTCTACTATTGTGGATAACATGCTGACTAAGTTTTCAGGAGCTATAATCCTGATGGATGCTGAACTCGCTGCAGAAAGAGCTATGACTCCTCAAAATCAGCTTGCCTTAGACATTCTTTTAGCAAAGGATGGCGGCGTTTGCAAAATGCTTGGTACACGTCACTGTTGTACATATATACCAGACAGCAGTGGAAAAATTAAAACGATGCTTACAAATTTAACTAAAGAAAGTGTAGATTTAAAGGAATTGAAAGAACCAGGAGTTTGGGAGAAAGTTGGAAAAGGATTTGCTTCTGTGGGAAATTGGCTCAGCAACGTTTGGAACGGATTGTTACTAAAAATAGTAAAGGGAATATTAATAATATTAATCTGTCTATTAGGCTCTTGGAGAATATGGAAAGCTATCAAAATCTTAAAAGCAAGGAACAAAAGGAAGAGAGAAGAGAAAATAGAGAACAAAATGGTGGAAATATATAGAGAAAAATCAAAAGGGACTAAAAGAAAAAGGGAATTGACTGAAGTACCAAATTACTATACAGAATTTTAATGGAATAAAATTTGTGGGAAGATCTGATGTGATGACATAATTAGTCATCAGAGGAGGGATTGATGACGCAGAAAAAGAAGGTCCGACATATATTCATACATATCGTGTAATCAAAACGTATAATGTAGTGTGATTTTAGTAAAGAAAATAATGTACGAGGGAAATTGTGTCCTCGGGGTAGTTTGCCATCATTGTAAACTAGCTTTATTAATCATCATCAAGTATTGAAAATGTAGTAATCCGTCATAATTGCAAATGTATGCCATGATTTCTCGTTTGAAACTGTTTTGCTTAGCTTAAATTTAGTAGAGGCTTTGGCCTAGTTGCCTGGTCTCAAATTCTAACTGCGTGGCTTTTCCTTGAACTAATGAAACATATATTCTTGCTTGAAGTTGTATTTTTCCAGTAGAGCTGACTGATACACTTATCTCCAAGGTTTCGTACTAGGCCGGTTTCATCCCCTTTGATACAAGGTCAGTTTGCAGGTGCGGACAATGAAGGTACAGATAGTAAAATAATTGGCAAACCATGTTACAATTTGTGTTCCAAGGCTCCAAGGACAGTGTATGCATAAATGAGCGCTAGTAAAAGACAATTTTCATTGGACAATTTGAAGCCAACCTATGAACCCTCCAATGGAATACCCTGCAGAATTTGGAATGTTTCTTACTTAAACCCACTGGACAAAGAGAAGTCAGCCATTTTCCTCGATGCCAATTTGAAGCCAGATGCCAGACTCCATTTTGGACGACACCCCGATGCCCTTTTCTCTATCTGAGAGAAAGAGACTTTAAGAATTCTCACCCTAGAAACTTTAACTTTGATTTGCCCCGTCTTGCCCACGCATTAACTTTGCCCCATTCTCCTTGCTGCTGCAAGGAAGCTTGCCCTTAACTTTGCCCCTTTGAAACTTGCCCCATGCTGATCGAACCGGTACCTGATGGACGAAGACTTTTCTTGAATGCTGATTGTATTTGGTAAATATGAAAGGATAAATGTATTATGCATTGTGTTTTTTTCCTTTTAGGTACCAACTGCTATTTTGATAGGGCCCTAGCTAGAAGTTTTCCAAATTTGTGTTGACTAAATTCGTTTTGCATGAAGCCCCACATGCCAATGCTAATTAGAGGTTAGTCGAGGTATTCATTCGATGTATCATGCTAAATTGAAATCTTGTTATGCTGACCAATGTATGAAATTAGTCAAATACAGTTAGTCATATTAGTGATTTGCATTGCCATAACTGAGTGTATCATTATCCAGATTTTGCGTAGATTACGTTTCTTCCGCCGTTATGGACAGCCAGTAATGTTCATATACATATATCATTTGGTTTTGAGACTTATATACATCGTGTTAGCTTTGTTAATATAGGGAAATAAATTCACTAACTTTTAATAAACTGGTGTGGTTATTCATGACTGAAAGGTCATGGTGCGCCGAAATACCAACTGTTATTGATTTCTGATGTGCTATATTGATCTATTAATTGAGTATTGATTACCGATTACAATAGTTGTTGATTATTGACCTGAGTGACTCGACTATATTAGGATGAGGAGAGCCCGACTCAGTTAAAAGATTCACCGACCTCCAACGTTTCCAGGTACAGGTAATTTATAAGGGCTGGATGCGTTATCAGTGGCTACTACTATTTCATATTGTAGTTAGGAGATGAGTTCATCCTTCTAAATTCAGTTACGGTTTTTGTGTTTATTCCAAACAAATAAGGGGACCTAAAAATCAAAACTTTTTAAGCAACAGAGGCCTCATTATGAGCTCAATTCTGGTGGGGTAAGTAACGGGAGATACCAACTCTTTTGGAATTACAAGTTCTGCAGGAACACCGTGGACCTGGCGTTTTTCAACCAGACAGTTTGAGAGCTGAAAGCAGCTGAAATGGAGCTGTAAAACCCAGGGTAAAATGGTGAATAACTGCTCAAATCAGGTGTGGGATTCCTGTTTCACCCAATAATTTCACATGTCTCAAGATACCCTTGAGTTCATCTCGTGATCCCACAGTATTTCTCCTTCCCTGGAATTATTCCGCTGGTATGGGTTACTCCTGGTGGGAAACAGGATAGGCTAGGGTTATTTACATCTTCTTGTAATGGGAACCAAACCGACCTTTAGGGTGGCAACATTTTATCTTGGCTCACAAGAGGTGATCCTGCAGATATTGAGAAATGCTGATGGCACTGTGTTAGGGCCGGAAAATAGGTCTTCCATTGGGAGCACTAGGCCGGTCATTTGCAAATGCGGAGGTATTTGTGATGTTGACAAGTATTAATAAGTTATTTCAAGCCTATCTAAAGGATAGGAGGTACAATCAAAGTGGAAAGGTTAGGGAACACCCAAATATTACCTAGAGATGTAAGGGAAGGGATTTCTCCACATTAAAAAAGATTTCTATATGAAGAAAAAATGGGGACTCTGCAAATGCTCGTTTTTTCTAACCCTCAACTTGAAGATTTCCGGGGTCAGGTGTTGACATAACTAAGTCAGGCAGCGTACATAAGAAAGACAGGAAAGTTGCATCTTTATTTTGACAGTGGGGTTTTAGAATTGTAAAAAATACAGAAATGTATACAAGCAATACATGCACAAATGAATGCTTAGTTTTTTTCACTTTTTGCAAAGTGGCCCAGCAGTGGACAGTTGTTGGCAACACGCGAGAGAATTATTAATTCTCTTTGTATTATAGATCCCGAGCCAAAATATTTTTAACAAAAATGTAGACAATAGCATACTAGATTTGGCATAGATCTCCCACAGTGCCTATGCTCGCTGCTTGAGGAAAGCCAACACCTAAGAAGGCGTTTTGTGTGAACCGTCATAGGACATTTTCAGATTTGCCAATTAAATACATTATTTGACCATGTGAGGAGGGGCTTGCAGGTTGCGGGGCCTCAATAAACAACAAGCATTTGCAATGCAATGGGTCTCACATTTGCGCGAGTTAAGCTATTAGTGTTGTAAATTCGTAAACTGACTTTTCTTGCCACATAAACTGAAAATGAAAACTAAAACAGTTTCACATAAGCGAGCCAGAGGCAGCCATGACCGCAAAGCAGAAACACAAAAGGACACAAAGTTTGCTTGCAGTTAAACATATCTGCAAAAGTGCAATTATCTATGTAACCGGCAAAGGTGCAAATATCCATGTAACTGGGTCGATGTCATGCAAAGCGCTCGACTACTGCCCAGCGACATTGCGCTGCCTACGAAATAAAGAGAAAAAATAGTCCAGAAACCATATCGAAAACATCGAGCCTTGTATGTTTTCAGTAGCTGGCCGGTTCGCTAGAGGCGGCTAAACACCGGAAAAGGCATGTGGTATGCATGCCTTTCACTAATTAAATCAAGTGAATTTTAAAAGGCAAGCCCACGAAAGCACACAGAGATTACACCAGGGACAGAGCGCTTTGCGTGCTTGACTCTAAAAATGGCTTGCTGAGCCTGGTGCCGATGTCATGGGGTGTTTTCACATGCATTAATGGACATCGCTTCTCTAAACCTCCAAAGACTCTGGAAACCGACTTTGGGCAGTGGTTTCCAGCTTGTCTTCCCTGTCACTGTGTGATATTCGCTCCTCACCTGGTGAGCATGTGAAGGAAGCCCATATCATGTGACACACGGTGCTTATCAGGTCTGCATTTTATAGGTAAATAGTGTGGAGCACGCACATCTTAGGAGAATCCTGTGGATAAACAGGAATAATGAAAAAAATGCTCCATACATTTCAAACTATCTCTTTTCACTGATGTTAAGTAAAATTTACCCTGCCTATTGAAAGTGCTACCTCACACAACTAGCACAGAAACAAGTTTGCCCTTTCTGCTCTGGTCATCTGAGGATGCCTTAGTCAGGAATACAATCCTTCACACTGAGGTAAAAATCAGTGTTTCATCTCCTGCAGATTTCAAAGATAAACATTTGTAGATAATTCAGTACTGCATAACTTCAAATAATATTTTAGGAGAATCATAACTCCCAACCAGTACTCTGTTCTTTATTGGAAAAAATCAATTTTCTAGGTTGTTCAAAATATTTTCTTTCCAAAAAGTAGGGCAAAGCAGATTTGTGTCTACATAGTTACAATTCAACACACGTTAGGCATTTTGGTGAACTAATTCCCTGATTTAAAATGGGCTGTTAGCACAATTGTATGAACAAACTCTTTTTTCCACACGAAACAGGTTTCCAAATGTAGCTCAATTTGCACCCAGTGCAGGTGCGTGCAGACCTCATTTGCAGCAGGTATAATGAGGTGCAAACCCAGAAGCAAAAAGTGCACATTCCCATTTTGTGGTCCTCGAAACAAGGGAAACATTTGACATTTACATGTTGTCCCTCACTGGGAAGACAAGGACTTGAGATTGGATTCTAATTGCACCCACACCACTCACAAGCTGTGATTAGTGGATGCATAATTTCATCCGCAATCAGATCTTGAAATGTAATCAGGGCATTAACGACTAAATAAAACCTGCTCAGCCTTACGATATCTGTCTAGTGCTGATTGTTCACACTGTGGTGAGCCCAGCGGATGAATGCTATACAACAACCTGGTTGTGCACATGATCTATGGAGCTTGAGAAAGTTTGCTACAGACATTTCTAGAGGTGGCTAGGACACAGCCCACCAGTATTACCAAAGATTCCTGAGGGCTTGAAATGTAGAGGTATAAAACATGGTCGAGATGCATGCATTCCACGCACAAAACAATTATCATAAGGGAATATGTCCGTAAAACCTTTCTTAATTACGTCTTAGAGTTGTATGAGGATTGGGAACTCTCAATAGGGGAAATCAAATATTTTGCTCGTGGGTAAAATGACATCTCCATTGATCATGCCATTTAGGCAGTGGATTTCTCCAGGAACACAACAAAAGGTCAGGCATTTTTTTATTGACCTGGATCCCTAGGCAGTCCTAGAGTCAGCCAACCACTATTCCACTCTTTGTGTGTTGTATAGAGCAAGGGAGTTATAATATGAGTGACAGGTGTTCATTGAGAAGGTGTCCCCTTTTCTATGGGGATGTTGAGATTTCCCTTAATGCATAGCTTCTAGAGTTCAGGACAATCATCATTCCTCAGAACAGAGAAAACCTTGTCAGAAAATAGTGTGGATTCGTTTTTTCACCATTTCTTCGGCCTAATTTGAGGTGGGTTTTTGTGATAGAGGTAGATACTGGAAAAATTAAAGGAACTGTGCAGGGAATAGTGTCAACAGATCAAATACTTTAGATAAAATAGTTTGCTTTCTTCCTTATCCTCTGCCCCAGCAATAGGTACATTGGTGGCCAACTGTCGTGGATTATTTCTGCTGACTTCAGTTTTCAAAGTCAGCTGAAATAGCTCCCTGGAGAAATCTGTCAAAGGTGCACACAAGTGCCCACTATTGGCGCATAACCATTACATGCTAGTGTTCCCAAGGAGAAGTGAAGAGCTATGCATCCCTAAAAGAAAGAGCTGGGTCTTACTGTAATTTCAGGAACAAAGGCCAGTAAATTCAGCATACACCAGCACATAATCGACCAAGCACTTAGAGTCGACCCTTACGTTACAAGGGAGGTATTCCAGCACTAAAAAAACAAGCTTTGGCAAGCCCATAACCTTAGGCTTTTGTATAATGTATGCACACAGAAACACAGAACAGTGATCACAAAATCATGAACATACACTGAGAGAGCATCACACATGCAGTCATCTGTGCTTACAGTGAAAGACAGATGAGACCACATATGCAGGCACAAACTAATATACTTACAGACACGGACACATGAAGAACATTAAATACAGAGGTACCCAGATGCAAAAGCATACATATCACCAGACAAGTAGCCACCCATGCACAAAGGCCAATTTACAGAAAGGAACTCACGTTTACTTACCAGAAGACTTAAACACCGGGATTACAGTCGGGTATGTAATTCCACACAATACACAGGCACTCAGACATTATACAAACTGGTTTACATAAATGGGCAGGTTTACTGGTAAAATGAACGATGGGTGACTGGTGAAGACTTCATGTGCACTTTATGTTTACACTTTCTGTGGAGGAAATAAAAAGTGTGGTTCTATATAGAAAACAAATGTGGTGGAGAACACAGTGGAGTTTTAAGGACCATTCAGTTCTTGACCTTCCATTTAGTCGAAAGGTGCAGAAATAGTTCGGTCTCCCTAGTTATCCAATGGGCAAAATGCATATTAGGGATACCTTATCTAGCACTCTAAAAGAGTTACCAAATGATGAGTGGTGAGTCTCAGCTCCCGAATGCCCTAGGTATTACTATGTGATGGGTGGAAAATCCTACAATCCCCTTAGAATCGCTGAGTGATGGGTGGTAGAATAGACCATTGTGGGGCTATCAGGGTATCATGGTAATGAGACAACAAATCCAAGGAGACAGTTTCACAATGAGAAAACGTAACCATTTAATCCTGTTGCTGTAAATATTAGTGCTTTCTTGCACGTTTATCACAATGTGTATAGGTATGTTACATAATCGATTTTGAATATTGTTTTTATATTAACCTAAAGTGTTCATCAGCCTTAACA
The DNA here is from genome assembly GCF_031143425.1 of Pleurodeles waltl. Classification (NCBI taxonomy): domain Eukaryota; kingdom Metazoa; phylum Chordata; class Amphibia; order Caudata; family Salamandridae; genus Pleurodeles; species Pleurodeles waltl. The sequence continues at coordinate 898,571,460 of NC_090444.1, read as the reverse complement.
TGCATGCTCAGTTTCATATTACCCGTAGGCCTAGAAGCCATTTTCTTTGTGGTAGTGCATCTGCAAATGCTGTGCATCTTGTAATACAGCCCTTGTTGCAGATGTTTGCATACAAAAGTGTGACTTTAGAAAAGTAATAAATTCAGCAGTATGCTTACGTGGCTTTATCTTCGATAACAGTTTCTATAACGTGTTTATGCACGTTTATGCTTCAAAAATTTTTGTCTTCAGAGAAAAATGAATAAGAACAGTTTGCAATTGCATATATTTTAGCATTGCATGATCCAACTGGCTTTTTGAGCGAGAGCAATTTTAGCATTTTTATGGGCTGTGACTTTTGCTAGGTTTGCATTAAATGTATGTCAGGCTTTTAGGTCTCCCATTCATCCTCGTCTCTTCTGCTTCCTCCTTCTCTTGTTGTTTAGTGATTAGTGCACTACTTTTTGACAAGCGTCAGGATCAATTGCACAATGTCGTTCTGTGGGGGGTACTATACAACAGTTTGAGTCCTACCTACATTTGTATTTTGAGAGATTTTTCTACATGCAATTCCTATTTGCCCTTTCCTGTAAACCTGTCAGAGACACAAAAAGCACACTGTTGGGATGGAAAAGTCCCTTGCATGGTGACGGATGTGCTTCCCTGATCTGAATGCCCCAGCTGCAATGATGTCTGGGCCCTAGTGCTGATTTTTGTTTTCCTGGGTGGACACGGATCAAGCATGTGCGCTATAACATAGGCTTCTCTCACGGTTGTAGTCTTGTTCATTTGGGAAGAGCTCCCAAAGCGCTCCTGTCATAAAGGTGAAAGGCTACTGCCTTTGCCAGGAGTTAAGTAGCACGAGCACAGTGGTGGTAGCATACCGTGTAGTGATCAGTAGAAGTGAACAGGCCATTTTACCTGTGTCACTGGAGTGAGGCCTACAGGCCCACTCATGTAAAGTTCCACTGCTGTGTGCTTAACTCTCTCTTGGTCTACATCAAGTTAGAATGTAGTGCTGTGGTGTGCATGTGTGTTGTATGCTTGTGCTGGGTGGATGTGGCCTGTGAATAGCATAATAGGTGGAAGATTCTGAGTTCCATTTTGGAAGACCCAGGGCTGACTGGAGGAGCATGGGGAGGTACATGAATCCTCCCAGACAGATTTGTGGATTCCTGCATTCCTGTCAGCTCATTGGAAGACACATGCTGGAGGGAAGAGAGCCAGGCTCTTCGGTACACTTCAAAGTGTTCTCTTTGATTCAGAGAGAGATCACTGGAAAGAGGTCTAGTCACATCTCAGGAAGGAGATAGGGCTGATAAGAGAATCCTAAAGAGTGGGGCTGGGGCTCCGGGTAAACCTTTTCTGCACATTATCACTGTGGATGACAAGCAGGTATCAACCTCTATTCACTCCCATGGCTGTCTTGTGGGGCTATCAGATTTGGAGTCGCTCCTACTGTGACAGATGCTTTCTGGAAGAAGGCAGAGCAGAGGAGAGGACACTTGGAAAGAAAACAAATCCCCGCACAAACTTCAAAGACTCACACTCATATATATATGAAGGGGAGCTCAAGGCCCCCAAAATTGTCAATTGTTGAGCAGCCAGATGGGCTGTGTGAGGAAGTGAAGCTGTACAAGACGTCTGCCTGTGACCAGGACTACAGCTTAAGACTAGCCAGTCTCCCTGCAGGGTGAAGGGAAATCCAAGACCACCTGGAACACCAGACCCGACCTGCTTACAAAAACAAGTTGCCCTGTGAGGAAGATGAGATTGCTGGAGAGACCAAGATCTGGGAGGAGGTGCAGAGGACACCCAGCCACTGCCCCTGCAGAAACAAAAGTGGTACTCACTGAAGGCAGCAATTGCATTGTCAACACATGCAAGTGAGATGCTATAGGAGACTCCAGTCGTACAATCCTTGCTGGTGTGGGTAAAACTGATCGAAGAGCCGCAGGGCCCCAGGAGAACTTTTCTGCCAGATATCGCTTCAGCAGTGGAACACTTTAGACTTTTCTAAAGGAGTCAGAGTGGGACGCCTGAGACTCGGACTGCTAGTGTGGCCTAACTGGAATGTTGCCTATAGTGATTGGGAAATAATTACTGTGGCTAGTGAAAGGGAAGTAGGACTAAGGGGCCTGCCTATTAAACATTAGAGCACTGGTGTCAGGGGTCTGTCTGTATTTCACATTGTGTTTGTATAGATATATTACTTTCAACATAAAACATTGGGCCGGGCAATCATTTATTGCTGCTGTTGAACGTACTTTGAGTTGTAAGCCTGTGCCCCCCTCCAGGAAGCTTTGAAGCCTTGGTCTGCTCAATCCGCACTACCATTGAGAGTCAGGCACTGTAGGGGTTCTTGGCCCAGTTGCTCAGGATCCATAGTAGGTTGGGCTCTCGAACTTCAGGAGTAAAAGGCCTCAACCCCACCCCCTCTGGGCCCAGTAGCTCCTGCTTGCCCCGTGGCCATTTGAAAGGGATTCTGACGGTCCAGTGGGACTCATTCATCACAATTCCTCTCACCTGCCTCCAAGGTATACAACATAATTGAGTCATTCGTTTCATATTGGATAATATAAAAATGAGCACAGGAACATTTTCTCTTTGTTTACACAAATCCTTGCTTTGGAGAAATCTCACATTCATGCAGTGATGTCAGTCATGTAGAGAGCATAAGCACTGAGAACTTCATTGAATCATTTTTTAATTTACTCAAACGTGCTAGAGGGACTCACAGATGTATGCTGGCAGTCAAAGAGAAGCATCAGAGTACTCTTTTGTTATAAGCATGAACTTTCAGGTGATGACTACTTTGAGTGCGTCTTGGCTCAGGAAGCATGTGGTGCATTTGTCAAAGGTCCTGAGGAGACCCGACAAGTTGCCACGGGTTGAAACATTGACACCTTCCCCCGGATTGGTTAGTGTTCTGATTTTGCTACGAGATATTGTTTACAAACATGTATCATCCCTGACCATAACTGTTTTAAATTATTTTTCAACCTTGGGCTTTGTAAAGTGTCTTGTGCATTGTCTGCACTATCATTACACTGTATATATTCCATTTTGTTCCTACAAAGCAAAGTGTCCTGTGCTCCTTTTTGGTACTATCTAATAAGAGAGGATGATTCAATGTAATATTCCTTGGACACACACATGAGAGGTATTGAGATGAATGAATCCCACTGAACGACTGTTGCATTCTAGTATGATTTCACTAGTCCTTGTGGGCAGACAGGGTAGCCCTTGTCCTGGTTACACATGAAATACTGTACTGCATACTGAGACCACCTACTGTTCAACTTGTCAGCTGTTTCATTTTTTCATTTTTTCTTTGGTACATCTTTTCACATCTGTCCAACTTTTTTGGAGCTGTTGGTGGAAATGGGCACAACTCGAGGGTTTTAATCTTGTGAGTCACTTCCTACTACAAAGTAACTTTTTGTGCTTCCATCATATGTTTGAAGGGGAGACTGAGCAGTTCAGAGTTTCTTCATGCTTACTCATGGTGATGAGGGTGTCTCCCTCATCTCTGAATTTTTCTTCCCTACCACCTTATTTTGTTTCCAACTTGGAACTCAGAGCTGTATTACGTTGCAGCATTTGTACAACAATTTCTCACACCTGATGAAGCACCAAAGTGTTTTCCTGAAGGTCAGGTAAGTAGCTGCCTAGTCTGTTGTGCGTATCTGGTCGGGTATATGTTTTATGTCATGCATGGCTTTCAGAGGTAGTCTCCAAACCGGTTTAAAGATTGTTTTAGATGCACTTAAAAATTGCATAAATCAGGCAGCTCTGAGAGGGTGAGAGTCATATTTGTATATATTTATTGCACTTAATGTATCATACTTACCATCATTTATCTGGTGTTTGGACAAAATGTTGTTTTAAAAATATCAGAAATATTGGAAATTAAATATTGTGACACATAAATGTCATAATGCAAAAATATCATTGTCAAGAATATCATTTTTTGAGGTAAGTAATGCCATTGTAAATAATATCAATGTTTTAATATAGTTTTCACTAATATAGTGATTAAAAATGTTGTCTTTTAATGATTGTATTGTGATTTAGTTGATATATTAATTTTGTATGTTACTATTGTTTATATAAATGCTAGTCTTTAAATTAGAGCTTGTAATTTTAAGTGATTTCGATTTTTTAAATCAATTTCAATGGCAATTTCTAGTGTTGTAGCAGGTTGTTAGGTTTGTAGAGGGTGGCAAGATAATTAGGTAGTAAATAATGAAGACTTATTTTTTTCATTTTATGATTGATATTTATTGTGTAATTTATTGAATATAGATTTATTTTCATTATATGTTATTTGTGGACCATAAGGTTTGTAGGGGTATAGGGTGGGAAGTTAAGTACTAATTAATTAACATGCAATCATTAATTATTAATTGATTATTTAATTGACTTTCAATATGTAATTTATGGAAAACGTATTTATTTTGCTTATATTTTAGATGTAAGCTGCTTAAAATGTAGGGGTGTAAGATGGGAAGTTAGTTAAGTAATGATTATTTAACACTGTATTACTAATTATAAATTAATTATTTAATTGATTACCAATAATGTAAAATATGGAATATTGATTTGTTTTACTTATATTTTAGTTGCTGGATTGTAAGACTGTAGGGTTTTAGGGCGGAAAATTAATAAAGTAATAAGTCAATAACTAGTTATTATTTGTAGTTTAATTATTTAATTGGATTTTAAAAATGTAAATTGTGGAATATTTATTTAATTTCATTTTATTTTATTTGCAAGGCAGGTTGCTAGGTTTGTAGGTTTCTAGGGTGTGAATTACTTAAGTGTCATATATTTAACAATTAATTATTATTTGTTAATTAAATATTTAATGTATTTTAAATATGTAAGTTATGGAATAGTTATTTATATTGTTATATTTTAGGTGTTGGCTGCAAGGTTTGCAGGGGTACAGGGTGGGAAGTTAATTCATTATTAATTGCAAAACAATTCTTTATCATTTGATATTTTATAGAATAATAATCATGTAAATTGATTCATTGTTTTTAGTTTTTTAATATATATTTTATGTTAAGTAATTTTTTTATCAACAGTTTAATATTTTTTCCACATTCATGCAATTACTCATATATGTGACATGTTTGAAGTGAAGTATTCTCCTTACTCTTTCTTAAACTGTGGTAGGAATAGTAGAATTCATGTCTTCTCATTTGAACACTTTCCCTAGTATTGTGCTGTTTGGAATGGGAATAGTAAATTTCACCACTCCGAAATCAAGTGCTTTCTCTACGTTTGCAGAGACTGGGGTAGGAATAGTAAATTTCACCACTCCAAAGTCCAACGATTTACCTACTGTTGCACAGATTGTAGTGGGAATAGTAAATTTCACCCCTCCAAAGTCGAATGCTTTCCCTACTATTACTCAGACTTGAGTCGGAATAGTAAGATTCACCCCTCCGAAGTCCAATGCTTTCCCTGCTGTTGCACCGACTGGAGTAGGAATAGTAAATCTTACTTCTCCATATCCAACACTTTTCCTATTATTGAATTGATTGGAGTTGGAATAGTAAACCTAACCCTTCTGAAGCCACTTTCTCTACTGTTACATAAACTAGAGTAGGAATAGTATATTTGATATTCTGAGACTCCAGGTTGTTTCATAATAATGGTTAAATAGATTTTATAGCATTAATTGTTTTTTTAAAATATATTTTCTATTATTTGTTTCATTATTGAATGTATTTTATTGCTTCTAGTATTTTTTGCAAATGTGGTTTTATATTTGGTTTACCACTGGCAGTCATCCCATTTATTCCTATGTCATTTGTGCCTACACATGAAGTGAAGAGGGCTGAAGGATTAGATTGGGTCCACTGAGTAGCGGTGAAGCTATAAGCCAAAGAAACAAAGGCCAAGAGACAAACATTGCCACATACATGGGTCAATGGGGACCAGCAGGGAGCGATGTTATAGTGGCCCTAGGAAATCAACACACTTAAAGAGTATTTTCTTACACAGCAGGACCTTCTTCAGATATATGGAGAAAACTCATGGAAGTTTTGTTCGTAAAAAGTGTCCATGGGTGTGGGCCTCTGACTGCGTGCACATTTAGCACGTGCAAATATTATGGGTGTCCTCTCAAAGTTACTGCATTGAACATTTTGCATGGGAGGAACGTGAATTCTCTTGCTTGACAAACATGTTTGCTTGTCAATTGCGCCTAACAGTGTTACCTACACAACTGTTTTGTGAATAAGGCTACAGGATCTGTGCCCCATTGAATATTCAAATCATCCTTCTGGTGTAATGAATGACGAAGACACATGAATTGTGACCACTAAATATAACGATAAAAACAGTTTTACTTTAGTATCAACAGAAGTACACAGTCCTGTATACAAGTTAGGTGCTGAGCTGAAGTTTGTTTTAAAAATAAAACGGCAGCAATATTCTAAAACACTGGATATACAAGTCTTCGTCATATATACATTTCTCCAATAAGTAAAGGTGGTTCCATTGTACATTCCGATATTTGTTCAGCATCCCACATCTAGCAAGAATAATTTGTTGAATAGTAAAAATGTTTTATATTACCAGCGTTGTCTACCCACTTAAAGCTCTGTTGCAGTCAAAGGCCTGTATATTATGATGTCTACATTGTGCAAAACGCAGTGAGACATCTGATTGTATTGGACCGATTGTGATTGTGGATCATCTTCTTTAAGGACCCATAGTGTGTATTGAACCCAGTGTTAATTTGTCAAGAATAATAAGTATTAGGGCTCTTGTCAGGCCACTGCAGCTTGCACCACACATATAAAACATGGGGTTACAAGCTTCCAATATTATATATATATATATATATATATATCTATATATATATCTATATATATATATATAAATATTAGTGGAGCGTGTAAAAATGGAGTAGAAAAAAGAAAAAATACTGCTTCTAAACATGGAAGTTACACGCTTCAATAATATATGTATACCTATACATATATATATATATATATATATATATATATATATATATATATATATATATATATATATGTATACTTATATATATATATGTATACTTATATATAATTGGAAGCTTGTAACTCCCATGTTTAGAAGCAGTATGTTTGCTTTTTTCTTCTCCATTTTTTTATGTGCTTGCAATAATAAAAAAAAAATGTGATCTCACCAGCTTGCCAAGGCTAGACATATTTGTGCCAAATATTATTCATTAGGTAACAACTCCCATATAAGCCATACAACATCCAACACCCTATAAACCATGCACTGCAAAAGGGCAGCCAGAAACCTGGTGTAAATCAGAGCACTCTGTGGTTTTTCTCAGAGGTTAGAAGCGGTACATGTGTTCTACAATGCAACACAATAAACACAGTAAAATATTAGTTGAACTCAGAGCAGCTGTCAGAGAGGTACTTGGGGCACTCACGAATGTATGATAATGGCTCTTTAACTGATGTCAGCCTGTAGAATTACCCAGAGGAGGGTGCAAGGGTCACCAGGTAAATATATTAAATTTTGAACCATTCTGCTGCGCACGCAGCTGCAAGATGTTTCCTTTTCAATAACCTAGTTAATACACTCGGGGCCAGATTTATGGAAAGTGGTGCTGCACCGAGTGCAGCGCAACTTTCCCTGCGCCCCTTAGCACCCCCTACCGCCACCGTGTGTGCGCCATATAAAAAATACGGCGCACCATGGCACCGGGTAGGGAGCAATAGTGTCATTTGACAGGACACTATTGATGTACTCTGCAGGAGTAGCACCAAAATATTGGCTCTACTCCTGCAGAGTACATAGGGGCCCATTCTAAAGAATAGAAGTCTCCTTTCAACACCTGCTCTTGGGCAGGCGTTAAAAGTGCCGTAAAAAATAGCGCAATTTCCTTACACCATTTTTCCGGCTCCCTTGACGGGGGAATGCCCCCATTGCATACACTATGCCTGGCACAGGCATAATGTAGCTCAAAGGGTTACAGGGTGGCGCAATGCATGCATTGTGCAACCCTGTAAATACGGCGCGGGGATTTCGGCCTTGTTGGGCCAAATTAACGTCAAAAATAATGAGGTCAATGTGGCGCAAGGTGGTGTTAGGGAACTATAAATATGCCCCTCAGTTTACGTTAATGTGCATGAAGCATCCACCACTATCCATGCTGTACTATTGTTTTTCTGAGATAGAACAGCACCAAAATAAAATCACTTGCATCCGCAGATAGTATACCTTCAGCCCCCCATGACAAATTATTTTAAACAAGGTGCCAGAGATATTTTCTTAACCTCATTAAAATAATTATTTGCTCATGAAAGGAACAAAAATTTGCATTATTTTACAAAAAAAATTTAACGGTTCCACTTTAGAAGCATAGTTCTCCAAAAAGCGTGAATAAACTTCAGTCAGCCCCAAAAATGACATTAGCTGTTTCTTACTTTCTGGCTCTTTCACAATTGCTACAGTGTGTCAAATACTTGACCGAATTCCTTCCCTAGAAATGACATGACCTAAATATTCCACCTAGTGTTTCCCAAAAACACATTTCTCATTCTTCACTCTCAAGACATTTTCCTTAAGCGCCAACGTGACCAGATTCAAAGCACAATCATGAGCACATTGATCTTCACCAAAAATATCATCCTGGAATACTTTGGCACCTTAACGTTCTGATCATCTCCCTTTAGAAAACTGCAGATGCACTTTCAAGCCCAAAAGCCTTCTTCTGTATTGAATCATACCTACTTTTGAAAATATAGTTGCAACTCCAATTGATGATGCTAGCTCTTGTAAATTAGGAAGAGGAAAGGTGTCCACCCAGATTGCCTCATTGAAGCATCTCAAGTCAACATAGAAGGCCTTATTTTGAGTTTGGCGGATGGGAAAGCCCGTCTGCTAAACTCCTGACAGGGTGGCCGCTGCCGTGGTGGTGACCACCCTGCTGGCCCTATTAGGTGTTTCCCGCTAAGCTGACAGGCGGAAACAAGCAGGAAACAGGTGGCAGCATTGTCTCAAGCTCGTAATTGAGGTTGAGGTAATGCTGTCGCCTGCAGGGTGCACAAGCACCCTCGCAATGTTCACTTTCTGCACAGCATGCAGAGAACATTGTGAGGGTAATGGACAGGGGGACCCCTGCGCTGCCCATGCCACATGCATGGGCAGTGCAGGGGCCCACCTGTGGCCCCCTGCACCTGTTATGTGATGCAGCACTGCCCTGGCAGATAACGACCTTCACCTGCCATCAATCCATTGGGATCACTGATCCTGGAAGAGATGCTGGAACCCTGTTGTCTTAAGACCACCAGCCTCGTAATGAGGCCCAGAGTCTTAAATGCCCATTAGACTTAATGGGAAATACAACTGGTGATAGGCAATCACAACTCTCTACAGGTTCCATTCTTTTTTCACAGACGTCCTGCAATATTCCCTTCAATTTCTTCCTGTAGTTGAATAGCACATGTTTCTTTTTCTGTCTGATCAGCACCATATTATTAAGCAAAACTATTTTAGGCTTGAAGCCTCCCATTCTTACCAATTGATCACTGATCCATTTTTCAACTCTGCATATTCTGTGTAAATATTTCTTTCCTTTGCAAAATCATGAACAAGATACACAGGTGGCCTAATAATCACCAATTTTCATATCCAGTTCCATTATGCGTGGCCAACCTAAGATCATAGGCCCTTTAGTAGCCACATAAATTTTGCAATGACACTTTCCGGGAACAAATTCAATATTTGCCCATGTAAATTCCTGTATAGATATCTTATGTACCAAATAACTACCTGGGTGGTATCGGACTTAATTAATTCCCTGCCAGGTCAAAACCTGTCAAACATGTTCTTGCCCATAATAGTATACCAAGCACATAAATCCACCATAGTTTCAATTCGCACTCCATCCATGGTAATCTGACAACTAGGGAAGCTCATGGCTTTCTTCTTTTCACATGCTTGTTTATCTTGTACAGTCATCACCGCTTCCTGCATAGTTTCCTCCTCATCCTTAACATCTTCCACAATTTGATTTACTCTCTTATTCACACTCTTACACACCCTACTAAAATGGCCCTTCTTTTTGCCTTTGCCACACCGCCGAGCATCCTTTAGAATTAGTCAAATAGCTACCTGAACCACACCACACCTAAAACACAATAACCTCTTGCTAGATGCATGTCTCCTTTCATTAATTCTGGTATCCACAGTTCTCCCTTTATTTTTGTACATCCGTCCCTCCACCAATTGCACTCACAGAAGCAGCACTCCCACTCTCATTTCATACAGTTTGTATACATTTCTCCAATACTTCTATACTTCTAGCTACATCCACTGCTTCAATTCAATTACATTTCCCCACACAGCCTTAGTTGTTCTTGTATTTTTTTTTACCTAGTCTTCATGAGAATTTGGTCCCTCAACACCTGGTCATATGAGATATGTTCAAAATTACACGTTACCACCAACCCCCTTAAAGCAGCCACAAACTGGTCAATAGTTCCATCTTCTTTCTGTGCCCTCAAATAAAATGTAAAACATTCTATAACCGCATGTATTTCCTTACCAAATCTTTCCTTGATCTGTTTAATTGCATACTGGTTAACATCCACATTACTAGCGTTCTCCAAACAGAGTAAGGGCCTGCTTACGACTTTGGGGGTCCCACCATGGGACCGCCAAAGCCGTGGGTAGGTCACCACTGCCATTGTGGTGACGTCCCCTCCCAGTGTATTACAATGTTCCCGCTGTGCTGACAGGCGGGAACATTGTAATATGCATTCCTTTCTGGCTTACAGATGGGAACAATGCCAGGATATTGGCCTCAGCTCCTTGAAAGGAGAGAAGGCCAATATCCTAGCACTCCACCACCCTCGGAATGCCCATTGTCTGCAGAGCAGACAGTGTGTATTCCAATGGTGGTGGATAGGAGGGCCAAACTCTTTGCCCATGCAATGGGCATGGGCAGTGCAGCCCCCCCCCTGTGGTTCCAAGCACTGGCTTTCAATCAGCCTTTTCATGGCTGGGTCCCACCATGAAAACCCTGGCGGAAAGTGGGGTTGTAATCATCCAGGCGGTGCTGAGTTCAGCACCACAATGGCTGGTTACAAGCCTGACCGTTGTCACCCTGTCGGGATCTATGATCCTGGCGGGGCTGGTGGTCTTCAGGGGGCTCCACCCACCTATGTTGTAATTGGGCGGTCGGACCGCCCGAAGTGCAGCGGTCTGACCGTCAATGTGAGTGCGTTGGTCCTTGGACCACAACACTTGTAATGAGGCCGTAAATGCCTAAACTCTCTCAACCTTATGGACCCCAACCTATGTCTTGATAACAATGAATGCTTCTCAGCAGAACATTCATCCTCCTCAAGTACATCGACATAAGCTTAAAAATGATCCAACCATAAATCCCATGGTATAGGTGGTTTCCCAGGTTCTACCAACAAAAATGGAGGAGGTTGAATACTTGCCATTCTCCTTTTTTTCCACTTTCGTCTTGTTCTCTTTTTTTAAGAACACACAACACCAACTCAATGAAACACCTAAATACGCAACTTGATATCACACCCACCATCAGCATACACTTGAAATATGTATTATCCACATACACTTGAAATATGTCTTATGGATTAAGTAGGCGTATTGCAACCTGTAACCAACGTACAGTGAATATTATAAAGGTCACAAGCATATTGTCATATATGAACATCCTACAAAACAGAATTACAGTAACACTTGGGCTCACAAATATTTGGTGTCCCGATCACCATGAAACCAGCACACAATGGGTGTGCCGGTCACCAAAAGGACTGGTGTACTGGTGTACCCCTACATGAACCAGCAATACTAATAGATGTGCTAATCACCGAAAATGACAATGGGTGTGGCAGTCAACAAAGAACAAATGCTGAACACCAACAACTGACAATGGGTGGGGCAGAACCAACAACAGTATATGGATTGGTCACTGAAACTGACAAAGGGTGTGACAGTCATAGAACCAGCAACGGTACATGGATGCACCATTCACTGGTATACTGGTCATGGATGACAAGCAATAACAACAAGCACCAGTCTGCGCTCCATACCATTTGCCAGCATAGCATTAATAATATATACCCACCTGTATGGCAACCAACTGCTCCAAGTAAGCCAGCAGCAACACACCCTAACTGCTCACAAAGGGCTGGCAACTGAGTTACAGCAGAACTGGAGCGGCAACTCACAATGGTCCCAAATGTGAGGAATGACACTCTATAATACTACAACAATGGCCGCCAACGTGACTCCTCACAAAAGGCCTGTATCTGAGTCACCGCAGAGCTGAACCGGCAATTCACAATGGCCCTGATGTGTGGAATGTCCATCCATAATATTACAACAATGGCCATCAACATGAAGAAAGGCTCCCCCATAATGCCAGATACCACCAATATGGCCAACACTCAAAATAACACTAGGAACTAGACCATCAACCCCCAATGGCCCAAGTGACATCACACATCATGCATCCTGCACCATTCCTCCAGATACTATGAATGTGATACGTCATTCATACATGGAATGGATTAACTTCAATAGAACCACAAGGATACTAGTGTGGTAACTCAGCAGGCCGCATCTACTCCCTCTGAAAGCCGGGAACTCTAGAAACATATCGGAACATGACAACAGGATCCGACCGACAGCACAGCTCAATCCCATCCTCACCGCCATTGTTGGAAAGATGACTTCCACTCAGGTAAGGTTAAAAATGTGGTTATTTATTGTAGACAAGATCATCACAAATAGTGGTGGCAGCATGACCATTCATGAGCCCTCCACAACTCCAACTGCCTTTCCCATACCCAGAACATCATCCCTAAGAATTCCATCTTCCACATTCCACCTCAACATCTTGCCTACCAAGCTACAACCCACACTTCCGCTTTAAACTGGATTATCTTAAATAAAGCAAATAAGAAAGGTTTTATATTAGTTTACAACTTCTATTTCAGTGCCATCTTTACTCCAAATAATCTTCCTGCACCTTCAAATCAACCATAGAGAAGAGCTGAAGCAAGCCTTGGCAAACATTCACTTTTATTACTGCAATCTTACTTGTGGAACGCTTGTAAAGTTTGTAAGTTCATGTGACCAGAATGTGTTTGAACACAAGAAGATATGATCAAATGAGATGCAGCCCTTCATTGGTACCAGCTAGAAAAAAGGATCAAATTAAGTACAATTTGAGTCAAGCTCAAGGCTTACAGGAGCAAAGGCCCCCTCGCCTCATCAACTAAAAGTGGTATAAAGCAGAATAAAAATGGGGCAGGTTAGTGTGGGTTCCTTGTCTTGGATTCAGTAATGCCCTAGGCCTAAACCTCTGGCCTAAAACAAATTATTTTCACTGTAATAGATCTCAGACAACTGTACTCTTCTCTTCAAACAAGCCTTCTGAAGGCTAAATATGGCACTGTAAACTCTCTTAAATTAATAAGCAAACTGTGAAGGGTTGACTGCTTGCTAGCTCTCACATCACAAGAGTATACTAACAACGATGGTTGCCGTTAGGTAGTTATTGTTAGGACCATGGCCCTCATTACAAGTTTGACAGTTGGATGAGCCGACCAGCAAACTTATGGGGAAGATGCCACCATCATACTGCTTGCGTCCCCCCAAATGTATTACAATGTTCCTGCCAGCCTGTCCAGCGGGAAAATTGTATTATGCTTTCCCACCAGGCCGACCTGTGGGAACCGTGCTCCGTAGCACAACAGCACCATAGGAATGTGCACTGTCTGCAAAGGTGACTTCCCCACTGGTTCTGGAGGGGGCAACAGCCCTGTGTGTGGTCCTGGGGAGTGCAAGGCCACAGTCTCTGGAGTGAGTGTCTCCCACATTGGGTCTGGAGGGGGCATTGTGCCCAGTGCCATTGATCGTGGGGAGGCTGGGGTTGGTGGGTGTCTTACCCACTGGTTCTGGAGGGGGCATTGTGCCGTGTGCTCTTGATCCTGGGGAGGATGGGGTTGTTGGGTGTCTTACCCACTGGTTCTGGAGGAGGCATTGTGCCCTGTGCTCTTGATCCTGGGGAGGCTGGGGTTGGTGGGTGTCTTACCCACTGGTTCTGGAGGGGGCATCGTGCCCTGTGCTCTTGATCCTGGGGAGTGCAAGGTCCCAGTCTCTCAGGTGGGTGTCATACCCACTGAATTTGCAGGGGGCAGGCAGCACAGCAGCCCATGGAGGCAGGGCTACATACCATCTGCCAGCAGTGACAGCTGCTCAGCGATGGTAGTGGTGCTGGTGCTTCAGCTGCTGGTGGGGGGAAGCTCCAGCCCATCCCCTGCAGCCTCGGATGGCTGCCCAGTGGAGGTGGTGGTGGTGCTGCTGCTGGTGGGGGGAGGCTCCAGCCCATCCCCTGCGGCCTCGGATGGCTACCCACTGGTGGTGGTGGTACTGCTGATGCTGGAGGGGGGAGGCTCCAGACCATCCCCTGCAGCCTTAGATGGCTGCACAACCATGGTTGGTGGTGTGGACTCCGTCAGAGTCCCTGCCCCAGACTGGTGCTGGCTTCTTGGTCTTCCTGGCAGCAGCAGCTGGGGCAGGCTCCTTGGTCCTCCTGGCAGCAGCTGGGGCAGGCTCCTTGGTATTCCTGGCAGCAGCTGGGGCAGGCTCCTCGGTCTTCCTGGCAGCAGCCGGGGCAGGCTCCTTACCCTTAAGGCTGCCTAGTGCAGGCTCCTTCACCCTCATGACATGTGCCGAGGATCCTTTCCCACCACAAGTGGGTGTGGTGACTACTGGGCCTGTGGACTGGGTGGCTGAGGTGCTTGCCTGGGTTTTTTGCCACCCTGGCCAGATGTGCAGGACGGGGTGGGAGAGGTAGGGAAGAGGTCAATGGTGGAAAGGAAAAGCTTTTTAGGGACATTGGGGCGGGAAGAAGGAGAAGATTTGGGAATGGAGGAAGAGGGAGTGGTTGTAGGAAGTGTCTGTCTGCTGATTTTGGGTGCAGGTGCATGGGCTAGATGCTGTTGTGAGGTGGATGGCTGTTGGGTGTCTGAGTGCTTGAGTTTGTGTACTTTAGGAAGGGTAACAGACACAGTGGGAGACGACACAGGGCACATGTGCACGGCTGTTGTGGAGGTGTCTGCCAGTGAGGTGTGTGTTCTGCTAGCTGTTGTGGTGATGCTGGTAGTGGATGAGGATGTAGTGCATGCAGGTGTGAGTGTAGACGGAACTGGGAGGGAGGTGGAGGAGGAGGGGACACAGTGGAAATTGTGGATGTTGGTGTGTCTACATCTGGATGGTGTTTGTGTGAGTGTCTGTGGGATTATGTGTGGTGCTTGTGTTTGCCTATGCCACTCTTGTGTGTTGTCTTGTATGCTTGGGATAGGTTGGGTTGATGGGAATGGGATTGGGAAGAGGAAGTTGGAGGTGGGAGGGTGGTAACTGGTACAATGGATGCCATCCGAGAGGAGGCCAGAGCCTGGATCGATTTCTGTTGGGCCGTCAAGCCAGTGTGAATGCTCTCCAGGAATGCATTAGTCAGTTGCATCTGGGTTGCCAGACCCTGGATGGCATTCACAATGGTTGACTGCCCTACAGAGATGGATCTCAGGTGGTCAATAGCCTCCTCACTCAGGCAGCAGGGCTCACTGGGGCAGGGCCTGAGGTGCCTGGGGCGAAGGAGATGCCCACCCTCCTGGGTGAGCGGGCACGGGCAACTCGATGAGGGGCTGCTGGGAGGGCGGTTCTGGTACGGGGGTGGCAGCTTTACCTGTAGCTGGGGTGGGCACAGAGGTGTCCATCACCACCATGGAGCTTCCACCATAGGAGGTATCTGTGTCAGAACTGTCCCCTCCAGTCTCCGTCGTGGTGCTCCCCTCGCCCTCCGTCCCACTGGTGCCCTCACTGTCGGTGGACTCCGCCTCCTGGGTCCTGTGGGATGCAGTTCCCTCCGTCATCGGTGCCTCTGCTCCTCCTCCAGAGGATGCTAATGCGCATAAGGACACAGAGACAAAACAAAAAGGGGGGAAGAGACAAAGGATACACTTGGTCAATGTCTGCACCAACACCACCTTTGGTGTACACAGCACACACACACACAGGGAACAGGCCTACGCAATATGCATTGCACTACCAGTGATATTGCTAGCCACCAAGGCATGGGGAGGAGCACACACTGCCAAATGCAACACACCTGGGACCCACAGAGCGCTGACCAGTAGTGGATGCCTACTAGCTAAGTAGCAGGATTATCCCTTCAGGACCCTTGCCAAAAGGGGACCTACTCTGCAATGTCAGGCCTGGCCTAGGGGCACCCACTGACACACATCCACCACCCTGATACCACCCTACCATGCGTAAGTTGTGATGTTGGGCACTGTACTCACCCCCTTGTGGTTGCTGAGATGCCCCAAGTGCCCATCAAGCTCAGGATAGGCCACTGCCAGCATACAGGCTATCAGGGGGGTCAGGGTTCGAAGGGGTCCCCTTCCTCGTTGGGAGGCCATCCCCAGCTGGGCCTCTGCCATCTTCCATGTCCAGCGTCTCAGGTCCTCCCACCGTTTCTGTCAGTGGGTGCTCTGCCTGCCGTAGACCCCCAGGGTTCGCACCTCCTTGGCGATGGCACGCCACATACCTTTCTTTTGATGGGTGCTGACCTGCAGAGGCAATACACACAGGAAAATAGTAGCAGTCAGACAGTCCTGCCTGTTACACTTATGGCCTACTATACCCCTTCACATCCCCATTTACACACAGATGGCCCAGCACACAACCTGTACGCTGCCCAGGGGACATCCACCCTCCCCCCTTACACGAGGCCTTCACACACCACTCCATGCATTCATGCCACATGCATTGTGCCCACAATGTACTCACCTGTTGGTCTGGAGGCCCATACAGCTGTCTGTACTGGGGTACGGCCCCATCCACCAGTCTCTCCAACTCCGCCAAGGTGAAGGCAGGGGCCCTTTCCACAGTCACATGGGCCATGGTAGGCTCCAGACACAGGTCACAGCAACACATGCAGTGTTGGTCCTCTCCTGTGGAAGGTCAGGTAGCAAGTGAGGAATCAGATAGAAAATGGCGATCAGGTCCACGGCGGTGCATACCGTCACTGCCGGCGTACATCACCATTGGCTACTGTACCCCATAGGGACCAATGTTAACCAATGAGGAGTTGCACGGTGGTTCCTGACCGCCTCCCGCAACGGAGCACAATGTCAGTGGAATTACCTCCCTTCCACCTGTCCCTCAACACAGGACAGGCAGATGCCATTTCAGGGGAGTGGGGGAAGGCCCAGGATAATTACTGCATCACTGTCTAAATTTAGACATACAGGACAATTCTCATTTACCCATTACAATTTGACAGCATGCATTGTACTGTTGTAGCCCCATTGTTCAGTTGGCTCCTCACTCTTTTGTCCCATAGATTGCTACCGCTGCAGATGAATAGGAGATGGAGACATACTCCTGTGTAAAGACCCCCTGTGGAATTGACAACAATGGAGGACAGGCACATCATTCTCACCTATAGACTTGACAGGGCCACAATCACAGAGATGTGTGCCCAATTGGACCCTGACCTGATATCTGCTATCCGTCACCCCACTGGGATCCCCCCTCTTGTGCAAATTCTATCAGTGCTCCATTTCCTGGCAACTGGTTCTTTCCAAGTGACAGTGGGCTTGGCAGCAGGAATGTCACAGCCAATGTTCTCAATAGTGCTGACCAGAGTGTTCTCTGCCCTTATTAAAAACATGTACAGCTACATTGTATTTCCCCAAGGGGAGGATTTGGCCACAGTGAAGGCTGACTTCTATGCAGTGGGACATATCCCCAACATAAGTGGGGCGATTGATGGAACACATATTGAATTTGTCCCCCCGTCAAAGTGAACAGGTGTTCAGAAATCGTAAGAGTTTCCACTCTATGAATGTACAGATGGTGTGCTTGGCTGACCAGTACAACTCCCATGTCAATGCTAAGTATCCTGGGTCAGTGCATCATGCCTTTGTCCTGAGGAATAGCAGCATCCCAAATGTGATAGCCCAACTACAGAGGCACAGGGTGTGGCTAATAGGTGAGCCCTGGACCCCACCCAGTATATGTTGGTGTATGGGTATGGTGTGGGCCATATGGAATAGTGTGTGGCTAAATATTGTACCTCAATATTTGAAGGTTACTCTGGTTACCCCAACCTATCATGGCTTCTGACCCCTGTGAGGAATGCTAGGACAAGTGCAGAAGAACATTATAATGAGGCACATGGGCGAACCAGAAGGATCATAGAAAGAACCTTTGGCCTCCTGAAGGCCAGGTTTTGGTGCCTCCATCTAACATATGGATCCCTGTGCTACTCACCCAAGAAGGTCTGCCAGATAATAGTGGCATGTTGCATGTTGCACAACTTTGCCCTGAGATGCCATGTGCCTTTTCTGCAGGAGAAGGAGGCTGGAGATGCCTGTGTGGCAGCAGTGGACCCTGTGGACAGTGAGGATGAGGAGGCAGAGGATGAGGATGAAGACAACAGAACAGCAGTGATACGACAATATTTCCAATGACACACAGGTAAGACAGTGTTACTTCACATTTCATTGTCATCATTTTGAAATTCTTTGGCACTGGCATGCTGTTATTTCCCACTTCTATCCCCACTTACTGTACCCTTTGGCAATTCATTTTACAGATGTTGGTGCCTCACTATAGCTCCTGGTGTGATCACTGCAGCCAACTACAGGTCTTTCTTATGTGCTCATTTACTGTACAGTTAATCAATCAATCAGTAAATTGTTAAGCGCGCTACTCATCTGGTAGGGTCTCAAGGCGCTGGGGGGGTGCGCTACTGCTTGAAGAGCCAGGTCTTGAAGCGCTTCCTGAAGGTCAGGAGGTCCTGGGTCAGACGTAGGTTGACGAGGAGTTAAATTGCAATGTTTGTACCTGTTTAAATGAATACATACTTGGAAAATGTGACATACTCCATACCTGTATTTTTTCCAAGGGTGTTTATTGAAGTGCTAAGAAAAAGAGGGGCAAGTACAATGGGATGGGGTGATGATGGAGGGAATTCCAGGGTATAGTTCCAGTCTGTAGCACAGGTGCATTGTCCATGGGGACATAGGAAGGGGAGCAATGGCAGTTCAAGGTGGACAGGGTGACAGAGTGGGACACAAGGGTGACAATTAGGAGGGTCTCATTTCCTGTAGGGGTTCTTAGCAATAGTCACTGGCTTTTGCCTGGATCGCAGGGAACGTTTGCAGGGTGGTTCTCCTTCTGCAGGGGGAGGGGTGCTGGTGGCTTGTGACTTCTGTGGCGGGGCCTCCTGGCCACCAGCGGCAGCGGAGGTGGAAGGCAGTTCAGATGACTGGCTAGTGGCTATGTGTTATGGAGTACTGACAACCAGAGTTCCAGATATATTTTAAACTATTGCTATTATGGCATGAATCAGGGATGGAGAGTGGAGGAAATGAATGATTTGCTCATCCTGTAACAACCTTTCAGCCTGCTGATATACCCTTACTTTTCACGAAATGTATTCTTCCAATGGAGAGTCCCGCGGAGAGCAGACACAGGCCCTCATTATGACATTGGCGGTAAATCCCACTTACCGCCATGCTGACTCCACCAACATACCGCGGCAGATATCCACTAACCATATTCTGACACACACAAATCCATCACTATACAGCCACACACACACAAATCCACCCGCCCAAAGGTTAGTGATAAACTGGCGGTATCAAAACCCACACCGTTACGCCAACAGAACAACGCCCACAGCATTATGACCCACGAATCACCACAGGGGACATTCAATGGCGGTAAACCATTGGCGGTACATATCGCCGCGCTCAAAATACACACACACACTAACTAAACAGCACCACATTGGTGATTCAAACTAACACACCTGACACTCATCCACACACCACACCCAAACCACTATAGAACACACACCCACATTATCCACAACTCATTAAAAACACCAATAATTGCCAGTAGAGAGAGAAAGCAAGAGTACCCACACAACCAGAGCCACATACCACCATCACCTATACACCACCAACGCACCTTACATCACACACCCAACACATCACCCTACACACCCTCACCCACACCACTCACACTACACCCATGGCACCACAATGACATCCCAGATTCCCTGAGGAAGAGCTAAGGGTCATGGTGGAGGAAATCATCCGGGTAGAGCCACAGCTATTTGGTTCACAGGTGCAGCAGATATCCATTGCTCGGAAGAAGGAGCTATGGCGGAGAATCGTGGACAGGGTCAATGCCATGGGGCAGCACTCCAGAACAAGGAACGACATCAGGAAGAGGTGGAACGACCTACGGGGGAAGGTGCGTTCCATTGCAGAAAGACACTAGCTTGTAGTTCAGAGGACTGGAGGTGGACCCCCAACTCCTCCCCCACAACTAACAACATGGGAGGAGCAAGTCTTGGCAATCATGCATCCTGAGGGCCTGGCAGGAGTAGGAGGACTGGACTCTGGTAAGTCAACTCGCTATTACTATCACCCCCCACCTGCATGCCATCACATACCCCCACCCTTACCTTAGCTCCCATCACTCCACCACTTTCCACACACAGCACCATCACAACTCACTCATCCCAATGCCAAGCCCTGCATGCCATACCAATGCATGGAGACCACTCACAGCCCTGAATGAACACCTATCACTACAGCATGCACACTAGAGACAATCAGCTAGCCTACCAAATAACAACTCACACAAGGCAAAGCTGCCAGGGCAATAGCAACCATAGAGGGCAACCCACCCATGCACAATATGTCACACACAGAAACAATATCACTGCATTTACATCCCCACAGGTAACCATGCCAATGTCACTGGAGAGGAGGTGCCAACAACATCCAGAAGAGGCCCACAGTGATGACAGCAGCTCTGCTCGTCTGGATCTGGATGACCAACCTGGCCCATCAGGGACTTCCGGACAGTCAGTTACCCAGGCACAGTTTCACACCACCACAGAGCCTCCTCCCTCAGGAAACACCACCACAGCACCTACCCAACGGGCCCATACCTCTGTCCCCAGGACACATCAATCAGCAGTGTGTCCACCACTACAGGAACCCCAGAGCACCCCACAAACCCAGGACAATCAGGGAACTGGGGTCAGTGGCAGTGGGCACACTGTTCAGGGGACAGAGGCGCAAGACAACAGGGAAGCTGGAAGGACTGCTGTGCGCCAGGGGGAGGACAGGCCCAGGGAACAGACTCTCCAGGAGGTACTCACTGCGATCCTGGGAGCATACCAACATTCCCATGATACGCTGGGCCAGATGGACAAGATGCAGGAGAACATGCGGCTGCAGGAGGGACAGTACCTGGGGATCAGGGAGGACTTGAAGTCCAATTGTAGGGGTGCTGGCAGACATGGCCAACAGTATGAGGGAGGCAGTGGCACACCAGTGGGCCCCTTATACTAGCCAGACTACTGAACAGCCCTCCACCTCCACTGCCGCTAGTGGACAGGAGGCCCCGCCACAGGACCAACAGGCCACCAGCACCCCTCCCCCTGCAGAAGGAGAACCACCCCACAAACATTCCCTGTGATCCAGGCAGAAGCCAGAGACTATTGCCAAGACCCCTGCCAGGAAATAAGACTCTCCTGATTGTTACACTTGTGTCCCACTCTGTCACCCTGTCCACCTTGAACTGCCATTACTCCCCTTCCTATGCCCCCTTGGACAATGCACCTGTGCTACAAATAGACTGGACTCTAACCTGGACTTTCCTCCATCATCACCCCAGCCCATCGCACTTCCCCCTTTGCATCAGAGCACTGCAATAAACTTATATTGAAAAAATACAAGTATGGATTATGTCAAATGATTTGATTGTGTATTCGTTTAACAAGCTTTACACATTGCAGTTCAACTGTACAGTAATGTTAACAAAGGAAAGACCTGTAGTTGGCTGCAGTGAACACACCAGGAGCAATAGTGGGGCACTAACATCTGCAAAAAGAGATGCCAATGGATACAGTGAGTGGGCATAGAAGTAGGACTTCACAGCCTGCCAGTGATAATGTCACACATCAAACTGTCAATGAAATGTGAAAAAACACTGTCTTACCTCTGTGTCATTGGAAGTATTGATTAATGACTGCACTTCTGTTGTCCTCATTCTCATCCTCTGCCTCCTCATCTTCACTGGCCACAGGGTCCACTGCTGCCACACGGCCATCTCCAGCCTCCTTCTCCTCCTGCAGAAAAGGCACACATGGCGTCTCAAGGCAAGGTTGTGCAACATGCAGCATGCCACGATTATCTGGCAGACCTTCTTGGGTGAGAAGCACAGGGATCCACCTGTTAGATGGAGGCACCGAAACCTGGCTTTCAGGAGGCCGAAGGTACGTTCAATAATCCTTCTTGTTCGCCCATGTGCCTCATTGTAACGTTCCTCAGCCCTTGTCCTGGGATTCCTCACAGGGGTCAGTAGCCATGATAGGTTTGAGTAACCTGTGTCACCCTCAAATATCGAGGGACAACTGTTAGCCACACACTAACCCTTATGTCCCACACCATACCCATATACCAACATCCACTGGGTGGGAACCAGGGCTCACCTATTAGCCACACCCTGTGCCTCAGGAGTTGGACCATCACATTTGGGATGCTACTATTCCTCAGGATAAAAGCATCATGCACCGACCCAGGATATTTAGCATTGACATGGGAGATGTACTGGTCCGCCAAACATACCATCTGCACATTCTTCGAGTGATAACTTTTTCGATTTCTGAAGACCTGCTAATTTCGCCGGGGGGGGGACAAATGCAATATGTGTCCCATCAATCGCACCAATGATGTTGGGGATATGTCTCATTGCATAGAAGTCAGCCTTCACTGTGGCCAAATCCTCCATCTCGGGGAAAACGATGTAGCTGCACATGTGTTTAATCAGGGCAGACAACACTCTGGTCAGCACTGTTGAGAACATTGGCTGTGACATTCTTGCTGCCAAGCCCACTGTCACTTGGAAAGAACATGTTTCCAAAAAATGAAGCCCTGATAGCACTTGCACAAGAGGGGGGATCCCAGTGGGGTGACGGATAGCAGATTTAAGGTCAGGCTCCAATTAGACCACAGCTCTGTGATTGTGGCCCTGTCAAGTCTGTAGGTGAGGATAATGTGCCTGTCCACCATTGTTGCCAAGTCCACAAGGGGCCTGTACACGGGGGGTGTCTCCATCTCCTATTCATCTGCGGCGGTTGCAATCTAGGGGGCAAAAGAGTGAGCAGCTGTTCATTATCTGTACATTGTAACCACTTCAGTACAATGCATATTGTGATTGTTACAATATTTTGGGGGCATATGTCCAGAATGTGAAATTGTGAACAGTGATGCATTTAGGATCCATGGCCTGCCCCCCCTGAAATGGTGTCCGCCTGTCCTGTATGGAGAGACAGGTGAAAATGAGGTAATTCCGCTGACGTTGTGCACCATTGCGGAAGGCGGTCGGGAACCACCGTGCAACTCCTCACTGGTTATCATTGGACCCTATGGGGTACAGTGGCCAATGATGATGTACGCCGGCGGACGTCACCGCCATTTTGTATCTATTTACTCACTTGCTATGTGATCTTCAACAGGAGAGGACCTACACTGCTTGTGCTGCTGTGACCTGTGTCTGGAACCTACCATGGCTCGTGTGACTGGGAAAAGGGCCCCTGCCTTCACCTCGGCAGAGTTGGAGAGACTGATGGATGTGGTCCCACCCTGGTATTGACTTCTATATGGGCCTCCAGACCAACAAGTGAGTACACTGTAAGTACGATGCATGGGGCATGAATGCATGGAGTGCTGTGTGTGAAGGCCTCGTGTAGGTGGGGTTGGTGGATGCTGTGGCATGTCTGTGCTAATGGGGATGGTATGGGGCATGGTGGGCCATGAGTGTAACAGGCAGGATGGTCTGACTAACACCTTTCCCTGTGTCTATTTCCTCTGCAGGTCAGCTCCGATCAAAAGAAGGGTATATGGTGTGCCATCGCCAAGGACATGCGGACCCTGGAGGTCTACGGCAGGCGGAGCACCCACTATCGCAAACGGTGGGAGGACCTGAGACGCTGGACATGGAAGACGGTGGAGGCCCAGTTGGGAATGGCCTCCCAATGAGGAAGGGGTGCCCATCGAACCCTGACCCCCCTGATGGCCTGCATACTGGCGATGGCCTATCCTGAGCAGGAGGGGGTGCTTGGGGGCATCACAGCTGCAACAAGGGGGTAAGTACAGTGCCCTTCATTACTACTTACGCCTGGGGGGTGGTATCCGGGTGGGGAATGTGGGCCTGTGGGTGCCCCTAGGCCAGGCCTGACATTGCAGAGTAGGTCCCATGTTGGGCAGGGTTCTGATGTGAAATTCCTCGAACCTACCGAGTAGACATCCACTACTGGGCAGGGGTGCGTGGGTCCCAGGTATGCTGCAGCTGGCGGTATCTGTCCCTACCCATGGCCTGGTGACTAGCATTGTAACTCGTAGTGCATTGCCTAGTGCGTTGAGCTGTTCCCTGTGTGTGAGTGTGTTGTGTATGCCAACGGTGGTGTGGTGCCGCCATTGACCAAGTGTATCCTTTGTTTCTCCCCCTCCCCTTTTTGTTTTGTCATCCTGTCCTTATGTGCATTAGCATCATCTGGTGGAGGAGCAGAGGCACCAGCGACAGAGGGAGCTGCATCCCACAGGACCCAGGAGGAAGAGTCCACCGACGGTGAGGGCACCAGTGGGATGGAGGGCGAGGGGAGCACCACAGCAGAGACTGGAGGGACAGTTTTGACACGGATACCTCCTCTGATGGAAGCTCCCTGGTGGTGATGGACACCTCTGTGCCCACCCCAGTTACAGGTACAGCCGCCACCCCCGTACCAGCACCGCCCTCCCAGCAGCCCCTCAGCGGGTTGCCTGTGCCCGCTCACCCAGGAGGGTGGCCATCTCCTTCGCCCCAGGTACCTCAGGCCCTGCCCCAGTTAGCCCTGCTGGCATGAGTGACGAGGCTTTTGACCTCCTGAGATCCATCTCTGTTGGGCAGTCAACCATCGTGAATGCCATCCAGGGGCTGGCAGCTGAAATGCAATAGTCCAATGCATTTCTGGAGAGCATTCACATTGGCTTGGCGGCCCAACAGAGATCAGTCCAGGCTCTGGCCTCCTCTCTGATGGCAGCCATTGTCCCTGTTTCCCCCCTCCAACCTCCTCTTCCCAGCCTCAGTCCCATTTCCTCAACCCCAATCTATCCCAAGCACACAGGCAGACAAGCATGCACACAGGACAACACACAAGAGTGGACTTGGCAAACACAAGCACCACACTTCATCCCATAGGCACTCAAACAAACACCATCCAGATGCAGACATACCAACATCCACTGCCTCCACTGTGGCTTCCTCCTCCTCATCCTCCACCTCCCTCCCAGTTGCGTCTCCACTCACACCTTCATGCACTATATCCTCATCCACTGCAACCAGCACACCTATCAGAACACACACCTCACTGGCAGTCACCACCCTCACATCCATGCACACATCCCCTGTGTCCTCTCCCACTGTGTTGGTGCCCCCTCCTCCCAAAGTACACAAACGCAAGCACTTAGACACCCAACAGCCATCCACCTCACAACAGCATCCAGACCATGCACCTGCACCCAAACACAGCAGACTGACACCTCCTACAACCACGCCCTCTTCCTCCACTCCTGGACCTTCTCCCTCTTCCTGCCCCAATGTCCCTAAGAAGCTTTTCCTCTCCAGTGTTGACCTCTTCCCTAACCCTCTTCCCCCCCTCTCCATCCTTCACGTCAGGTCAGGGTGGTCAAAACCCAGGCAAGCACATCAGCCACCCAGTCCACGGGCACAGTAGTGTCCCCAGCAACTCCAGGTGGGAAAGGATCCTGGCCACCAGCCAGCCAGACGGAAAAGTTGTCTCCCCAAGTGCTTTATGGAAAGGCAAGGAGCCAGCCCCAGCTGCAGAAAGGAAGGGCAAGGAGCCAGCTCCAGCTACAGGAAGGAAGGGCAAGAAGCCACTCCCTGCTGCAGCAAGGAAGGGCAAGAAGCCACACCCAGGTGCTGCCAAAAGGAGCAAGGAGCCATCCCCAGCTGCTGGCGGGAAGGGCAAGGGGACTGCACCAGCAGGCAGTAAGGACAAGGGGCCTGGTCCTAGGACTCTGTTGGAGTCCACACCAGCAACCTTGGTGGTGCAACCATCCGAGGCTGCAGGGGATGGGCTGGGGCCTCCCCCCCTCGACCACCACCACCAGCTCCGCCAGCAGCACTGTCACCAGCACCACCAGCAGCAGCACCAGTGGGCAGCCGTCTGAGGCTGCAGGGGATGGGCTGGAGCCTTCCCCCACAACTAGCACCAGCAGCAGCAGCACCAGTGGGCAGCCGTCTGAGGATGCAGGAGATGGGCTGGAGCCTCCTCCCACCACTACCAGCAGCTGCAGCACCACTGCCACCAATGAATGACCATCACCGCTGGTGGACATTCTGCGAACCTGCCTTCATGGGCTGTTGTGCGGCCTGCCGCTTGCAAATCCTGTGGGTATGACTCCCAGCTGAGAGACTGTGACCTTGCACTCACCAAAATCTGCATCACAGGGCTCGATGCAACCTCCAGAACCAGTGGAGATGCCATCCACTCACCCCATCCTCCCCAGGATGAAGCTCACTGGGCATGATGCCAGCTCCAGAACCAGTAGAGGTGCCATCCACTCACCCCATCCTCCCCAGAATGAAGGTCACTAGGCACGATGCCCCCTCCAGAACCAGTGGAGAAGCCATCCACTTGAGAGACTGTGGCCTTGCACTCCATAGCACATGCACAGGGCATGTTTCCCCCTCCAGAGCTAGTGAGCAAGTCACCCACTTGAGAGACTGTGGCCTTGCACTCCTCAGGACAAAGCACAGGGCATGTTGCCCCCTCCAGGACCAGTGGCGTTGTACCATCTGCCGGCTGAGGTGCCCCCCATTCCCTGTCCCCTGAGGTGCCTGCCTATTTTCGACTTGATGCCCCTGCAGTGTTCTCTCTGTGTTGTTGCAGGAGTGAAGTGGGGCCTTGGACTTTGTAATGTGGCCCTGTGGCACATGAACATTGAGGACTGGGCAGTGTCCCTTCATTTGTAAATATGTATATTCTTTTTTATTTGGATGCACGTATTGCTACTATTTTATCTTATTACATTCACTTTTATCTATTGGAGTTGTCCTTGCATTATTCCTGAGGGGTACAGGGTAAATATGTTATGTTACTGCATCTGCTTGTGTGTATGGTGTTGGGGGTGGGGGTGTTGCATGTTGCGTGTGTGTGTCAATCGCTTTCCCCCGCCTCCCCTGTGTGCTAGGTGGCTGTACTCACTGTGGTCGTCTTCGCTATTGTTGGTGTTCGAAGTAGAGCAGGACGTAAATCAACATTGGGAATATGTGCAGCTCGGGCTCCATGGCATTGTGGTTCTTGCCTGAGTCTCCACAGGTGAGTCCTTTAAGTTCTGAGATCTGTTTCTGCCAGGCTTTTGATGTCGTTGGTACCACCCTGGAAAAGGTGGTGGTTTTCCTGTGTCTTAATACAGTGGGCAGAACATTGGCTTCCGCCTGGCTGTAGGCAGTTACCGCTGTGGTGCCTGTTGATTCCGCCCTTGCGGTCGGTGTGTTAAAGTGGTGGTCTGTCTGAGCTGTTTCCGCCATCGTCATATTTCGGCGGTATTTACTGCCAGCCTGTTGGCAGTATTACTGCCACTTTATCACCAACCGCCAGGGTTGTAATGAGGGCCACAGTCTAGTCTCTCCGCTGGATCATTCGGGCGGAAATGATGGAACGTGGGCAGGATAGGTGGAGGGTTGCATGGGGAAGGGATAAGAGGAGGGGTTTATATAGGGTAGGAAAGGGAGGGACCGGCCTCTTCCCTGCAAGCCGGTGTACGTGGTGGAAGTTTTTGGGCCGGTCCTCCGGGAAGTTCTTAGGGAGGCAACGTTGTTTCCTGCGGCATGGCCCAAGACCACGATGCGGTGCAGGCCGCTCTTCGCCTCATTTGCAAAACCGCCCGCTCTGACCTACTCAGGCCTGGTGTCCTTGACCAGGCCAGGGTAGGGATATCGCACGCCGACATCCGGAGGGGTCGAGGCCCCAATTGCGGACTGCACCTCACCTTTAAGGCCCAAAAAGAGACGGTCGGCTGGGGGGGCTCGCGGAGCGTCCGCCCCCCAAGGCTAGTTCTGATGCCGGTTGCCCCGCGGTGCCTATATTAGGACAGGTGGAGCGGGGGGCTCCTACTGGGGAAGCCGTTACGGTGGTTTTAGAGCCTGACGAACAGGAGCAAGGGGGGGCTCACAGGTTTGATGCTGGCTTGGGGGCTGGCCATAGTGGCTTGGGCAGCCCCCCACCATAGACAGTGGGGCATTTACCAGGTGGCCATGCAGGGGACAAGTGGGGCCAAGTGGGGCCCCTGCCAGAAAGAAAGGGTAGGGCGGGGTAGGCATTCCCCCTAGATATCACAAGACACCAGGTTGGGTGGGGTGCCTGGGAGGGGGGCCTGGGACTGGTTGGGACCCTGGGGGCCCAAGCAGGACCCCAGAATCTGGATGCCCCCGTGGCAGTGTTATGCCCAGAAATGTCTCATGATTGGTCCTCTGTGGACATTGAGGCCAGGATACATGAGCAAAGGAAGGCAGTGGCAGAGACAGAGGAGAGGTGGGCCCAGCTGTGAAAGTACAGGGAAGTGGCCCTGGAGAAAGGGCGCAGCAGAAGAGAAAGGTGGGTAGACAGGGGACTACGTCTAGAGCATCACCAAAGGAGGGTTTAGACAGTTAGGTATGGGTCCCAAACAAGAAAGAGGGTAAGCAGGAGGCTCATGCGGCCGAGGGGTCCACCAGCGGGATGGGCACGAATGGTGCACACGGCCATGAGAGGCGCGGAGAGTACAAGCCAGCGAAAGAGGCTGGCAGTAGGAAGATGACACCAATGGGGCGCAACACGGCCTCCGGACGTTGGCTTGAAGCACTAGAGGGGTCTTTGGTGGCCTTCTCTGCACCGTGGGACCATGTTGGCAGCAAAGGTGGTAGGCGCCACGCGGGACGTGAGCAGGACAAATGGAGTGAGGTAATGGATGAAAGAGGTGCAGAGGAAGAGTGTGCGATGGGCGAGGAGGTGGTTGTGGTATTGGATTACGAGGAGGAGCCAGATGAATGAGAAGAGGGGGAGATTCGCAAAGGTGAGGTGAGAAGGGAGAAAGGGGGGGAAGGACGCAAGAGCGGCACAACCCCTTCTTCCATTTCTGTCTTCCAGGCGACAGCAGATGACAGAGCATCGCAGGGGTGGCACGCAAAGAGGAGCGAGGTCGCCAGGCGCCGACGGCGGTGCACAGGGCAGTGCCCTGAGTTCAAAGTAAGGGTGAATGGTGGTCAGTATGGGGTAGCGGTCATGATACGACTGTGTCCAAAATGCACAAGTCCATTGGGATAGGTGATCATTCCATTCATGAAGCACTTGTGTCTAGTGCGACACAGGTAGGGGACGGTAAGCTGCTGACCATACAGGACACTGCTGGTACTGGGGAAGTGTGAACACAGCGACGATGAACAAAGAGGGGGAGGACAAGGTTGGGCATAAGAAGAAGCTTCTGTACAAGGGTTTGGCGATGCCTTTGGGTTCGCATGTTGCGGACAAAACGAAAGTTAGAATTTGGCACCATGAGTATGTCGATGTTTTTAAATTGTTGCATAGAGACATACAAGTGAAAGAAGGTTCAAAAGAGGAGGAATGGGAGTTAGCTAAGTGGCCCGGGTGCCAATTACTATGGATGATTGGACGTCTGCTTTTCTGATATATACTAGTATATATTTTGAGAAGTTTCATGACAGGGCCATCGCGCTCTTCAAATATGTGAACATCATAAGGAAGGCACAAATGCATTTTGGGGGTTTTGCCTAGCTCAATTATGATAGGAAGCTTTGGGCAAGGGTGAGTGCGCATCTGGATAAGCCTTGGGGGGACGTGGACTCTGAGCTTTGGATGCAGTGGATGGCTTCCTCACATTTGGCAGCCTCCACACATACCGCTAGTGGTCTCCCAGTGATCTACAAGCCTTTACAGTCCATCCCGCCCCAGCAGGGGCAGGGATGGGACAGCGATCCCAGTTTCCTACCTCAGGGGCATGTTGGAACTTCAATAAAGGTTTCTGCTCCAGACATCCATGTAAGTTCAAACATGAGTGCTCTAAATGTGGAGGCATGCACCCGGTCACACAATGTTTCTCACTCAATAGCCCAGCGGAACAGTGGGGGGCGGCTAGGGGTAGAGGGATGCAAGGTGCTCCTGCACTAAAGGGCGCCTACGCCAATTAAGCTGGTGGCATTGCAGCCATGACTGCGCATTTACCCAGACAGGGACATGGCAAACAAGTTGGAATGGGGTTTTCTGGAAGGTTTTCAAATAGGTTACCAGGGTCCGAGACACAGGAGATGGGCAGACAAATTGTGGTCTGCCAAAGATATGCCTCAGTTGGTAGTGGACAAATTGGGAAAAGAAGTTGCTGGAGGTAGAATTGCGGGCCCCTTTTTCGAGTGGCCGATGGATGACTTGATGATCTCATCTCTGGGTGTGGTCCCTAAAAAAGCGGCACAGGAGTTTCGTCTCATCCATCATTTGTCATGGCTGGAGGGAGTATTGGTGAATGATTTTATTGCACCGGAAGATACATGGGTGGTTTATGCGTCCATTGACGATGCCATCCGGCTTGTTCGGAGATGTGGTAAGAGGTCCCAGTTAGCAAAATGTGACATCAAGGCAGCTTTCAGGCTTTTGCCCATTCATCCAGAGGATTTCGGGTTGTTGGGTATGCAGATGGTTGTGGTGATTTTTGTGGACAGAGTCCTCCTGATGTGATGAGCCATTTCATGTGCACTTTTTGAGACGTTTAGCACATTCCTACAGTGGTTTTTTGTGAGAGTGAGGTGACTCATTATCTGGATGATTTTTTTTTTGTGGGTAAGGCGGACGCTTGTGGACGGGCGTTGCCATGTTTTGGGAAATTGGCGGGGGAAATGGGTGTTCCATTTGCTCCTGAGAAGACTGAAGGGCCCAGTTGCATATTGACCATTTTGGGAAATGAGATGGACACGTGAGCCTGGTAGCTCGCCTGCCACATGGGAAGGTAGCGGAGATTTTGGAATTTTTTAGACAGGTTTGATCCTTACATAAGATTGAATTACGCAGGGCGCAGCAGCTGTTGGGCTACCTTAATTTTGTATGCAGGGTTGTTAAAGGGGGTAGGACTTTTTGTAGATGTCTTCGGCTTGCCATGTCAGGCGCTTCCCTTCTACATCACATGATTCGAGTGTTTATGGGCTTACGAGAGGATGTCCAAGTGTGGGAAGCTTTCTTGACTCAGTTTAATGGGGTCTCCATTATGTTTTGGGAGGAAGATACGGTCTGGAAGGCTCAAATATTTTCGGATTCTGCGGGAGCTGCTGGCTTTATTCTTTTTTGGGATGGAAGGTGGTGCGCGGAACAGTGGCCGGCACGTTGGTTGCAACAAGGTAGTAGTATTGCTTTTTGGAGTTTTTTCTGCTGTTGGTGGCTTTGACGGTTTGGGGGGACGAACTGCCTAACAGGACGGTGGTGTTTCACGTGGACAACATGATGGTGGTGGAACTAGTGAACAGGCAGAGGGCAAAGGATGTGAGAGTGTTGTGCTTATTGAGATGTTTAATGTGCATATGTTTGTCACTGAATGTTATCTTTAAAGCTGTGCACATTCCGGGGGCAAACAATGCTATTGCAGATTCCCTATCTCGTTCACAGTGGCACTGTTTTCGCAGTTTGGCGCCAGAAGCAGAGCGGCACAAGACAGCAGTCCGGGATGACATTTGGGAGTGGGGGGCGTGATGATCATTGAACAGGTAGAGCTCTCACTAGCGGAATCCACTCGAAAAAGTTACAGACTGGCATGGTTGGAATTTCAGAGTTTTGAAAATTTTGAAGGGAATTTTTGGGTACAGAATGAGTCAGTGCTGCAGTCTCGTACACTGCATTTTGTTATGTTCTTAACCAAGAAAGCTTTTTTGCCTGCCACAATTGGGGGCAAGTTGGCAGGTGTTTCATTTTATGGAAAGTTGTTTTTTGGTTGGGACCCAGCTAAGGACGATATTCTGGGGAGAATGTTGAAAGGGTGGGGTAGGACTAGGGGAAGTGTAGGGAAGGAGGCAAGGGAACCCATCACTTTTGAACTATTGCTGGAGCTGTTACATGTGTTGCTGGTTTGTTGTTCAGATGCGCATGAGCTGGTGTTGTTTCGTTTGTGCATGGTGTGGATGTTTGTTGGGGCTTTTCGCATATCGGAGCTTTTGGGAGTGGGGAAAAAGGTAGGAGTGAGAGCAGCTGATGTTTGCTTGAGCAGGGAACGTTTGGGCATATGGCTACGGAAGTCTAAGACAGACAAAATGGGATGGGAAAAGTGGGTTTGGTTGGAGAAAGGGGGTAATGCAGCGGGTTGTCTAGTTCTGGATTGGCGATTTTTCTAGGCACAGGTGCATACCGACGAAGATGGAGTTTTTAGGCATGCCAAAGGCGAGAAGGTGACGGTTTTTCAATTGTTGACAGTGTTGTGGACAACGCTGCGACGCATAAGAAGAAGGGCACAGTGCTATGGGACACATTCTTTCAGAATAGGTGCATCTACTGCGGCTGCACAGGGAAGGGGAGGGGAACGATGATGTATTGCAAGTGTTTGTTTAGCAATCCTGTTGACATTTGTTCTTCTTGCAGGTTGAGTAGAGGGCCCCAGGAGTGGAAAAATGGTCACTTGGATGGTGGGCAACTCAGCGAAGTATGCCGAGCAGCAGATCTATGGACGATCTTTGGGACTGCCAAGTTGCCGTCATGAAGTTGTCTAGTGGGGGAAAAGCGGCATGAGGTGGGGTAACCTGATTCCTTTTTTCACATCCTTGATGCCAAACTGGGGTTACCCAGATCCACTGATATTCCACCTGGAGGAATATGATCTGGTAAGGGTTTCCGGGCTCACCTTACTGCAATATATGCAATGGGATCTGGAGTTGATTTGTCAAAAGATGCACAGTACTTGCGTAGTCTGGACGGAGTTGGTACCCAGAAGAAAGTGGAAAGGGACTGTAAAGCATGGGGCTACTGAAAGGGCTCGGAGGCGCTTGATCATGGGGGATTTGTTGGGTGAAAAGATGTGGCTCAAAGAAGCGGTATAAGGTTGCAATGTTGCAGTTGGTTCGCTGGTGGGGCAGCAAAACGCCTAAGAGGTTTGTGCTGAGTGACAGTAGATGGGGGAGGGTGGAGAGTCAGATACCGGCCTGGCCACCTTTCCAGGGGGGAGAAAGAAGCAGGTGAAGGATGATAGAATGGGGGATGCCCGAAGCAAGCAGGGGATGAAAGGAAAAGGGGTAATGTGTAGGTGAATTGAAGTGGAAGATGGGTGAACAGAGGCAAAGTGAAAGAATGAAGGGAAAAGAGGAATGGAGAGAAGTTCAATGGTTGGGGGGTTTTAAAGTTAAGAGTTTGAAGTTCAGTATATACAATGTTTATGTATAACATGCAATCCTGTCCTAAAGAAATGGCCTTTTGCAGTAAGTGAATCAGTGTGTCAGTGTCTGTGTCCCGATGAAAGATCCCGTGGAGAGCAGACACAGTCTAGTCTCTCCGCGGGATAATTCGGTGGCGGAAATGACAGAACATGGATGGGATTGGTGGAGGGGTGCATGGGGAGGGACAAGAGGAGGGGTTTATATAGGGTAAGGAAGGGAGGGACCGGCCTCTTCCGCACCAGCCTGTGTACGCGGTGGAAGTTTTTTGGCCGCCCACCCACCCTACATGGGTAAGGCAGACGTTAAAGGCTTTTGTTTTGAGTTGAGGTATGTATGTTGGGGGGAACGCCAGTTAGGGCAGGTTGCAGTCGAGGGTTGGTGTGGCAGTAGATGGAGGAGGGTGGAGAGACAGATGCAGGCCTGGCTACCCTTCCAGGGGGGAGAAAGAAGCAAGTGACGAATGATAGCGTGGGGGATGCCCGAAGCAAGCAGGGGATGAAAGGAAAAGGGGGAATGTGTAGGTAAATTGAAGTGGAAGATGAGTGAACGGAGGCAAAGTGAAAGAATGAAGGGAAAAGAGGAATGGAGAGAAGTTCAAAGGGTGGGGTGTTTTAAAGTTAAGAGTTTGAAATTCAGTATATACAATGTTCATGTATAACATGCAGTCCTGTCCTAAATCAAAGGTCTTTTGCACTAAGTGAATCAGTGTGTCAGTGACTGTGGCGGCAAAAGTAATTTACAAATGGAAGAAAAATGCAGAGTAGGGATGCAGGAGGTAAGGAAACAAAGAAAAAAACACAACCACCTCCGTTAACCAGTTATTTAGTGGTCTTTTAAAGACATGTGAAATGTTCATAGGAGGCTGGGATAAGCCCACAGCAGCTCAAGCACGATTTGTGTGTCCCGGAAGCGGCATCAGTCCGGGCCAAGATACACGACGGGGGTGCTAAAACCCTTGCAGCCCTTTGGGCGTTGCGCACCTGTTTTGCAGGCCATAGCCCCTCACTTGTTTAGAAGTTGTAAACGTTATCGCCTTATTTATAGCTCGGTTTATAAGTCAAACAACTAAGGTGAATTTGTGACCAAAGAAACCGATTATGCCTGACAACATTCAAATCCTCCCTCGCTTTCCCTCCCCTTGGCCGTCCTGCCTGTTTTGCTTTCTCCCCTCCCCAGAGGACGCCTGTCTCAGAGGGGATGTCAGACGAGTGCGTGAAGATGCCAGCACAAGCAGAACAGTTTCCAAGGCAGAAGGGGAGCAGAGACTGATATGTTAATGGGCGTGCTGGCCATCTGTCCTCTGGGGACGCGCCGAAGCCTGGAGGTCTAGTGCCCCGCTTAACGCAGAAGATGCGGAGCCTGCGACAGGGACCCCCGGGGAGCTACTGCCAAAGATCATGCCGACATGCCCTGGGAAGAAGAACAAAAGGCGAGAGAGTTATCTGTCAAAAGGGGAAACGTCCGCGAACTCGTGTGCACTTCTGCGCGCAATTGCGTGCTTGGCAGAGGATCTAGAACAGGCGTGGTGTGCAAAAATGTAAAGTAAAATAAATCTACATTGCAAAGGAGGAGCGTGGGAAAAAGAGAGAGATGGTGATATAGTATATGGTGACTCTTCCTTTGTACGTTATTGGAGAGTAGAAATTCAGAACAAAGGGATATTCGGAGGGAAAGGGAAGTTCAAGCTGGCCAATTTACAAATGGTTGTCGCAAGTGGCCTTTAGGCCGTCTACTGAGCTGCTGCGGCGCAGCTGATTAGAACTAACTATGTTGCCTTCCATTGGCATTTTAAGTTAATAACAAAATGTTTCTCTATTTCTTCTTCTGGATTCATGTATCCCAAATGACCAGATACGTCAATGGCACAACGCGAAACAATAGAAAGCATTTATAATTGGTCAACTAGAACACCCATGCGGACAGGGTCAAATATCAATGTCTCAATGTCATACTCGAATCGTAGTTTGCCCTGAGGCTCAGTACGCTAATATGTTCACTGCAGTAGGCCACAGGATGAGTCTCACTGTGCCCGTTCAGATGTTGTGTGGTTGTAAAAAATGAGCCAAAGTGATGGCCAGGTAGCAATAAACGCCTGTCATCAGTGCAAATAAATCAAGATGTAAATTAATAAGTGTTTTTTTTAAATATTGTGTTAAATCCGTGTTATAGTCCATCGTTAACATTAAAACGCACACCAGAACTATAAGGATTTGAAACAATCAGTATCAGTTATTTCAATTGTCTTCATAAATCTGTAAAATCACCTAGCAATGCTAGTGTTTCTTCCACAAGATGTGGAATAATTGTGGTAACTTTTTGCCACACATTTCATTCAAACAGCCTCAATCACCAGCAGTAAAGTGCTGGTGGTACTGACTGAGGGGTTTTCTGAAATGTTTGTGGTATTACCAAATCTGTTATATAGTAAACTTGCAACCCATCAGTAACTTTTTCCATGAAGTAGGCAAACTCCACAAATAGGCACATTGTGTGGCATTCAAGTTATCAGAAAAAAAGTTACATTTTAATGAGTCTTACTTCACTGAGGTAAATATTAAGAAATTGCAATAAAAATGGAAACATTAGAGACTGGATAATACTCAGGGCCATTGGGATGGTGGGATTTCATATCTGTCTTGTTTCCAAAACATAATGGATTTGCTGCACATGCCCCTTACACCACCACCTCCAGTATAATTTTTAGATATCAACCAAAAATCATGTTTTTTGTGTTCAAGCGGATCAAAAGTTACTGAAAGTGAGGCTCAGGGGGCGCATTACTAGCAGTTCGCAAAAGCTATCTGGTCACCTTGCAGGTTTTGATGCTCTTAATAAGCCCAATTCACGGACTCCGGGAAGGGCTTTTGTCTGAGGCAGGAAACAACCTTAGAGACTTGATTGTGTAATTCAAGCAAAATGTAAATAATGAGTTGTTGTTTGTCATTCATGGAGATTTCTTACCTATGCTATCCTGACAGAGTATTGTGCATCACATTTAGAGATAACTGCTAGCAAAGCGGTCATCTCTGTACTTTAAAGGGAACTGCCATCACTATGGTTGCTTTAAGGTACATAAAATTTGGTGCATAGCTGGTTTTGATGGTTATCCACTTCGCAGAACCCCTTTCTGAGGGCCACGGGCCAAGCAGGAGTTACAGGGCACCAATGTAGTGGTTGAAGCCTTTTATTCTTGATCTCTCAGGGCATAGACTACTATGGGCTCTGAGCAACTGTGCCAAGTACCCCTTCAGCACCTGACTGCCAGTGCTA
The DNA here is from genome assembly GCF_031143425.1 of Pleurodeles waltl. Taxonomy (NCBI): domain Eukaryota; kingdom Metazoa; phylum Chordata; class Amphibia; order Caudata; family Salamandridae; genus Pleurodeles; species Pleurodeles waltl. The sequence goes on along the minus strand of NC_090444.1, from coordinate 898,534,641 downwards.
GTGCAGGTGTAGCACTTCAAGGCATTTCAGGGAGGAGGTAGCTGTAAGGTGAGCACAGACTCACAACTCAAAATATGCCCAGCAGCCCCAATAAATGATTGTCCAGTCAAACGCTTGCTTCTATGTAAAAAGGAGCATTTATCTGCTAACACAAAGTAGAATACAACACACTGCAACTAATATACAGTCTTCGTAATGCAGGTCCACTAGCGTTAACTGGGTGAACTTTCCAGTCCCACATCCCCATCTGTGGATGATCATTATTCCTCATTCACTAGTGGAGATTTCCAAGATAGGCCCCACTAGTGAGTTCAAGTTTTACAAGTTCTCCTCAGTCAAAGCAAGTTCCCCAGTGACCCAATGGCCCCATAATCACTCTTACCTGCACTCATTGTGATGTAAGTCCAAAGTCTCAGGAGTGTGTTACCGGCCCGATGGTGAGCAGAACCCTGGAATCTAGAGCTGAGGTGGCAAACATTCATGGTGTTCCTCCGATCTGTTGGGAAGTTTTCTTCGTTCAGGGGTGGGTCTTGAGTGCTCCTGGTTTCAGGTAGTTGAAACTTGGTTCCAACTCTACTGGGCAATGTCCCCTCTCCCAGCAGATCATTAGTTCCCAGTCCTGGTGACAAAAGGCAGAAGTTGTGCTAAGCTGCTCCATGCTGATGTACAGCTTTAGTTTGTCAATTTGGGAGTCTAAATCCCTGCTTTTTATACTTCATTTCCAGACACACGTGATTTAGTGTCTCTGTCTTTGAAGTTTGTGTTCTTGGGGTTGCCCACTCTGAAGTACCCACTACTTTGTTACACTGTTCCTCCAGTGAGCAGTCTCTCACGTCAGGACGTTTTCAATGTTGATAGCCCCAAACACCTGCCATGGGACTGACAAGAGGTTCACACCTGGATTTCAGCTTCAGTTACATGTGCATCAAAAGGTTACCAAACGGCCCGACCCTACTCTTTATGACTCCCTGTGAGACCCATCTCCTTCCTCAGATGTGCCCAGGCCCCTTTGACCAGTGGCCTATGTCAGAATTAAAAGAGCCCATTTGAAGTGCTGAAGAGCCTGGCTCGTCCTTTCTCCAGTGTATCCTATCCAGCTCCCAGGAATGTAGCAACAAATATGTCTGGGGATCCTCTACCTCCACATGCTCCTCCAGTCGGCCTGGGGTTCCCAATATAAGACCCACAGGCCCTGATACATGGCTATATGCACATAACTGCATTGTGTTGAGGCATGCACACAGACCACCATGTACCCACTACCACAAGCATATACACATAAAGGCATTGTGTAGAAACACATGCACAGACCTCCATGAACTTTTACCATCGGCACACTCACATAACAGCGTTGTGTAGAAACACATGAGCAGACCTCCATGTGCTGCTATAACAGGCACACACATATAAAGGCATTGTGTAGAGACACACATTTTCCAGCGCTACACACATCCTGATGCAGGCCTAGAGTAAGCAAAGCACACAGCAACTAACTTTGATGGAGAAAATCAGTAGGTCCCCTCAGATTGACACAGGCAAAAAGGCCTGGTCATCCTAATTATTACTCTTTACTTAACAGTATGCTGCCACCACCGTGCTCATGCTGCTTAGCTCACCAGAAGGGCAGTAGCTCTTCGCCACTAAAAGGATAGCACTTTGTGCACCCATCCCTGTCTAAGCAGACCACAATTCATGAGACAGGCCTAGGTCATTGCGTACAAAAATATCATTACCAAGGATCCAGATATCAATGCCGTTGCGGCACGCAGGGTATGGGTACATGCCTTTCACTCTGCGAGGGGCTTTTGTATCCCAACACCACTAAACATTTAACGTTGTTGTGAAAGCAGACTCTCAAAGTGGAAAAATAAAGAACTCCACACCCAAAGAGTTTTCTTCATCACTGCCTGGATAACAAATCTCAGAGTTTTCTGCCAGGGTGTAAGTATTATTATTTTTTCTGTTCTTTACTGTCATCGTTTTCCTGGCAGTGATAGACTGAAAAAAGGACCTTCCACCATTTGCCCAGAATAAGGCGAGTGGTGTAATGCTTTTCCTCCAAAAGTGCCTACTCGGTCAAACCACTAGAGGAAGCTTTTCGTTAATGAAGTAACAGGAGCTCCATCGATAGAAACCTTTCAGTTCGCCCATCTCTGAATAATGCGTGCAGACTAAGAATTTGGTGGCCAGGATACCCTGGCATGTTTTCAATGTCCTCCACACTCCACCTCAGGCCCTTTAAGTTTTTATGATGGTTTTGTCTTAAAGTGTTAAATAAATAATGGATACTGCAACAAAATGTATAATTTGACCCTTCTCTCAAATATAGAGAGCAAAATTACTTTCTTTTTTATATTTAATTTACCCATTTTGTTATATATTGCGGTCCTCCACTGCTGCATAATTCCTACGGCCCTAACTGTACTTCTCAGTTAAAAATGTAATATGTCAATAGGTGGGTTTGTGCTGATATTTACAGCTATTACTTCACTGGTGGAGCAAGACAATGAAAAATGCATTATGCACACTGGGACTCAACCGCAGACAAAATGAAATAGTACCCAAGGGGCATTTATGAACATATTATACAGATCATTATGCCAAACTTAGTTGTCTGTGCTACTGGAAAACCTGTGACTAATTCATTGGTGCCCCTTTATTCCTGGCTTTACCACTGGCATCACACTACCATTCCACCTTCTGCACACAGTAGCTACTAAAACTCATTTGTATTGAAGAAATATTGTATGGCACACATGGGAGCAAGCTGTTCATGCTTTCTGCCGTACTCTAGAGAGATGGAACATTTCACACATGGTTTGGATGCACAGCAGGCCCTGTTGGGAGAAGATGGCAAGCTCTGCCTGCTATACATGTTGTAAAGACTAGGGGAACATAAATAGAGAGATTTAATAGTACAGGGCAAGTCTCGAAGATACAGAGTTCTACAGACACACTAGGGCCCATATTTATACTTTTTTAGCGCTGCGTTTGCGTCGTTTTTTGACGCAAAATCGGCGCAAACTTACAATTGTGTTTTGTTAGTTTGCGCTGATTTTGCGTAAAAAAACGGCGCAAACGCGGCACTAAAAAAGTATAAATATGGGCCTAAGTATTATTACAAGTAGTGTGGAAGTGATAGCAAATGGAGGCGGCAAGGGGCGGGACCAGAGCCCCTATTTAAAAACTGAGTGCGCGCACGCTTCGCGGGACGTAAGGCAAACGGAGGCAGCAAGGGGTGGGACCAGAGCCCCTATTTAAAAACTGAGAGCGTGCCCGCTTCGCGGGACGCGCCTGGGCAAAGCCCAGGCCAAGGGCGGGCCCGTCCTGTGCCCGTCAGCGAACGGAGGAGGCCGTGCTGGGCCATATCTCTTTACTCCATCATTCTTGCGCCCAGAAACTCTAACCCTGATCGACAACAGCGTGGCCCAGGGAGCTTTAAGTTTACTGCAGGTGAGGTGTTCTACTGCAGTGTGCCTGTAGGGCTTTAGCTGGAGGGATTAGAGGGGCTTACTGTGTTTAAGCAAGTGCCCGAGTGAGGAGTTTGCAGATAAGTGTGAAGTTGGAGGAATTAAGGGGAAAGGATGGGCAGACGGAAGGGGGCGGAACCCAGGAAAAACATGGTAACAACAAAACCCTAGACGGATTTCTTCAAAAGGCTGTTGGAGCATTAGAAAAAGAGATAGAAATGGTCCAGCGTCGCTTAACTGCCCCTATACTCTCGGCCCCCAGTTGTCAAGCCCTACAGCCACCACAGTTATTACACTCACAATCTGCATTGGTCATCTCTCCCACTATCCCCCATAGAAATTTTCAGGAAATTTTAGGTAATTTTCAGGAGCACCCAGTCGCAACTCTGGATGATTCCACTGCACTATCTGTATCGATGCTGCCAAAGCCGGGCCCTTCCATGGGTGGGTCCCAATCTATTGTAGATCCCAATAACAAAGGGAAAAGGAAACGAAGGGAGACTATGATAAGGAACAAACAAACTTGTATCTCGAGCTCCCCTAATCCGGGCCCTGCTTCCGGGAATGATGATATTACAAACCTTCAAGAAAGTGCCAATGGATGACCGGTAATCGACTACATAATGGAATCCATAAAAGAAGAGTTTACCAAGTTGCTCCACCCTATAACAGCTCGTCTCAAAGCGATTGAGGAGAAATTGGAAGGGCTTATTAAGACCCAGTTGTTGGCTTCTACTACCCAAGTAGACTCTCAATCCCATTCCCATTCCCATCCCTCCCACATGAGTCAACCTTGTGTCACTGACGGCAGACATCCTGTACTAACGAGTAAGGGTTTTAAGCTCCCTAAGAATCATGAGGGGGATTTAACTGATAGAGCGGTTATCATCTCAAAGGCCAAGTATTCCAATGTTTCCGCCCCCCTCCCGAAAGGAATTGGAGGATCAGCCCCTTGTAGTGACACAGTAACAAAAGTATGCATAGCTAATTCCGCTTATGAGCATCATCAATCAGGCTCCCCGGAGACGGCGCAGATTAACCGTGGGGCTAGATCCAGAGTTTTACATCTTCCACCGGAATCATGCCCATACGTTCTTGTTATTACGTACAAACGTTCCTGAACTTAAAACTAATACCCCGGAATCTTTCACCGAACTGAAAAACAAGGTTATACACTGGCTACACACAAATGCTAGATTTGCATTTTACATGGTACCCTGATGGTAAGGAGGGTGAGGTGGGAGGGCTTGTTGGAGAAGTTTAGTATGGGAGACTGTATTGTCATTAATTTTAACTCACCTGCTCTTGTTCAGCAGCTTTTTTTAAATGCTCGTAGACCCTATCCCTTAGCAGGGGAAGTTTCTCTGTGCAGACTTCAAGTGTTCTATCCTCCAGCACTTACAGCAGTCAATAGTGAGTCGCTAATGGCGCATGGAGGTTACCCCTGTGCCCAGCCACAGTCTGCCCTTGAGCTAGGTCGTAGACTTTCCTCATCTTCCCTCTCTGAGGTAGATTGACTTAGAGATGGACTATGGGGAGTAGGAACAAGTAGCCCTGAGAACGAGCAGATTGTTTACCCAGCTCAGAGGAGTCTTACATCACTTATACCATCCACCCTGACAGATCCCTGTAACCTGGGAATTAGCGAGAATATCTTCTCAGGAGTTAGTGAGGAGGGGGGAACCCTGGCGATAAGCGCAGCCTGCAACCCCAGGATTACTTCTCCTGTCAAGTCATTGGATACGAATATGATTGGCCTCGAACATAGCGGGGCGAGTAACTTACAGGGAAACAAGGCAAAGGGTCATGCTAGCCCGAGTAGCCCAGTTAGGTTCATGAGGGACACTAAGCTTGCTAGTTGTATCACTTCCAATCGAGCGCAATCCCCGGGTGAAGCACGGCAAGGAAAAGTAGATTTACTAGACACTGTTCTTAGCTGGAAAATAGCAGGGTTGGAGAAAAAAATGCAGATTCCAGAATGGGGCCAATTTATAGACAAACATCAGATATGTCTTTTTCAAGAAACATGGGCATTGGGGCCAAAATATAGATCTGGCTTCAAAAGCTACTGGGTTGCAGCGCGTAAGGCGACCTCCGGGAGACCTTCGGGCGGGCTGCTTATATGGCTTAGCTGCTCTCTGAAGTGTCAGGTTGAAGCTGTAGATATGGGTTGTCCCGATTTACAGGCTTTAATAGTATTGACCCTTAAGGAGAGACCTCTCCTAATAATTAACATCTATAACAGGAGCGCGGGCAGAAATTATGAGTCTGACGCTCTGACCATATTGGACAGCTTCCTTCATAGCAATACTTCCTCCCATTTCATCTTAATTGCAGGGGACTTTAACGTTTCTTTTGAGCCCTATTCTCTGGTCCAAGAATTACATAAAGAAGAGGACTCCTATTGGGACATCCCTCAATTAGTGTCGCGTAAAAGACCCAGAATGAATAGAATAGCTCATCAAGTTGCTGACATTACACTAACGCACGGTCTTCAAGCCTGCAATGGCCGATCCCGCTCAGATGCCAACTCCCACCTTACTTTTAGGCGTGGAGCTCACAGGAGTCAGATTGATTATATTTTATTTGACATCCGATTGTGGGGTCACATTATTGACATGAGGGTGCTAGAACATGAAGAAAGTGACCACGACCCAATGATTCTTTCGATCAGAGGTCTGCTGCCTTCGCTCGAAGCTCCCCACCCTAAGGCACATGCACAACAGCTTGCTCTGACAAACAATAGACGTAATGTCAAATGGGAGTCTGTTAATACCTCTTCTGGCTCCCTTACATCACTATATAGTTTACTAGCAGACAAAATGGAGCATATGCTTTTGTATCTAGGGGATGGCGATGGGCTTCTAGCAGTTCATACTGAACTGTTTAACTCTTTCAAGCATTTTTTCACTAAAGAGATTGTTAGTAAATGTAGAAAGAAGTGCAGCGCAAGGTGGTTTAGCAATACATGTAGGGAAGCCCAGCATAAGTTATTGAGAGTCCTGAGAGGGGGTCATGTAGAGCACATAAAACAAGGAAGGAAGGATTACAAACAGGAATGTCGTAGGGCGCAAAGGAGTTGGGAGGAGTCTAGATGGGTAGCTATCCTGGAGACCGCAAAAGCAAACGATATCTCCAGGTTCTGTAAATTGATAGCAGATGACAGTGGGGACCCGTTCCCCCTTCCTGGTACCTCAATCCTGTCCGCAGTGTGGTCTGAGCACTTCGTCGACTATATGAAGGGTCACCCGAAGCTACCTTCAGGAACCTTGACGATAGCTTGTCTTCCGGGGCCACCCCAAATAAATTTACTCTAGCAGAAACCAAAGCAGCAATAATTTCACTCAACTGGGGAAAGGCCCCGGGCACAGATAAGATCCCTGGCGACCTATAAAAGACAAGACCTGATATATGGGCCCCTTACTTAAACCTAGTCTGTAATGCAGTTGCGGCTGTGTTCTAGCCCCTACCCTCTTCCTCCTATACATAAACAATTGTATTCAATATTTAGAGAATTGCACCAATGACTCCCCCAAGTTGGCTGGGAAGAAAATACCGTGTCTGCTTTATGCGGACGACACAATTCTGCTAGCCAAATCACCAATGGGAATCCAAAATTTGGTTAATCAATTCTGTGTTTTCTGCATAGATTATGGGCTGGATGTTAATGTTAAGTAAACAAAATGTATGATATTCAATGCCTTGAGAAAGAGATTATGTACAAAAATAGTTATGAATTCAATTCCCCTGGAAAGAGTATCAGAGTTCGATTATCTGGGCATTAGGTTAACAGATTCTGGTAGATGGGAGGCTGCTATCAGAAAAGGGGCACTTACTATAAGCCAAAGAGGTGGGGCATTAGAACGTAAGGCTAGAGCTGCAGTGAGTTCCCCTTTGAATCCAATCTCTGAGATTTATAAAGTCCAAATTCGTGCTGCGGCTCTGTATGGAGCGGAACTCTGGGGTTCCTACAGACAACTGGATATTTTACAAACCAAAGAAAATCATTTTCTCAGACATGCATCCAGGCTCGGGAAGGGCACACCAATGATCCCTCTCAGACTCGATTGAGGATTAAATAATATTAAAGACACAGCGGGTCTGAGACCGCTTTTTTACTGGATTCGATTATGGAAAACAGATGAACTTGAACCATTTAGGGAGGCAATAAGAGATCTCATTACTTCCCCACAGGGATGGGAAAAAATCCTGTGGTTGAAAGAGATGAAATCCGCTTGGCATAAGTTAGGTTTCCCTCACTATTGGAAGTACCCCGAGTTGATCCCTGCTAACACTAGATAACTTGTTAAAGGGAGATATTGGGGGAAAATCATCTATGAGCTTTTCCACTGTAATGGGGTAGGCCGGCTAACAGCAGAGTTTCTGCAGGTTAAACACAAACCACGGCTTGAGAATCCCATGGACCTCCCCATACCTGCACGTGCCTGCGCTTTATTCGTTCAGCTAAGATATTGCACCCTACCCGTTAACAGTTTTACGGCCCGTTGGTTGACAAGTAATCCCACGACTGATAGATGCATAAATTGTCACCGATGTGAGGAAACACCGAGCACGTGTTGTTCTTTTGTCCCCTTTACAAGAGCCCTAGAGGGAGGTGGATCATCCCTCTGTGCAAAGTTCTATCACTGCAGGACCAAGCTAATGCCTTTACAATATGCAAATATGATTCATCTTCGCTGGTAGTAAGCTCAGTCGCCAAATACCTGTCTGCAGCTTGGTCTATTCGTCATAGGTTCACCCTATCCTCGGGGCTCTGAGTTGGATGTTTATGTTTTTTTTTGTTGTTTTTTTTTCATATTTGGACAAGTGTAGTTGATCTTAGGCTTTTGATGTGTTATGTATTTCAACTCTGATGGGGAATTTTTATCTAACCAGTGTATGGATTTTAAATATCTCAGGATCATTGGGGGGCTCTAGGATATGGGTTGTTTTTTTTGGAATGTATGTCTTATCCCTAACTATTATTAATCAAGGGTTCTGGTGATTTTACTAACTCTTTATCCCTAGTGCAGTTTAACTGACAGTGAATGTAGTCCAAAATTGTGGATTATTTTTATTAGTGTTCATATAATTTAGTCTTTTTATTAGGACCGTTTTTATGTGAGTAATTATGGTTTTAATAATTTTTATAGATGTACTTTTAGCCTAACCTGTATGGCACTTTTTAAATGATATTGGTATGACAAGAAATATACCAGTCCACAAATTGACCATGTTATTATTCTTTTTTTTTTTTTTTCAAGGAACGTATTAACTGTATTTATTAGAATGAAGGGCATGAGCTTTTATCGTCGCTATGTATGATTGTTCTATTGTATTCTAATGGTCTAAATTTAGACCGAGTAAATAAATAAATAAAAAGATAGCACCACATGCTTTTGGTGATTTTCAATGTTAAAATCTCATCTCATGACTCCAAGTGTAATTTTTAACACCTGGGGTCAGATTTAAGGAAAGTGGTGCTGCATCAAGTGCTGCGCTACTTTCCTTGCGCCCCCTTAGCGCATCCCTACTGCCACCATGTGCGCGTCGCTTTAAAATACAGTGCACCATGGCACAGGGTACGGGGCAATAGCGTAATTTTTCATGACAATATTGATGTATCCTGCAGGAGTAGCACCAAAATGTTGCTGCTACTCCTGCAGACTACATAAGGGCCCAATATAGATAATGGTATGCCCCCTTTTAACGCCTCCTCTGAGCAGACGTTAAAAGTCCAGAAAAAAACGACACAAGGAAATCTCTTAGATTTCCTTGCACCTTTTTTGTGCCCCCCCTAACTGGGGAACGCCTCCCTTGCATACATCATGCATGGCACAGGCATAATGTGGTGCAAGGGTTTACAAAGTGGCACAATGCGTGCACTTTGTAAATATGGCATGAAGAAAATGCCACTGCTATAGCGGTGCTAAGGTGGCGCTAGAGACTCTTAAATATGCCCCCTGGTGTGCCTATATGGGCCCATATTTGTGAAAAGTGGTGAATTACCTAGTGAGGTGCAACTTTTCTTGGTTCCCCTAACACCACCATGTGTGCGCTGTATTCGTATTTAAAATACGGCGCACTATGGCGGTAGTCAGTGTAGCGGTGCAGGACTAGCGTAAAAATTGTAGATGCTAATCTTGCAAAGCACCTAGAGGCCCATTGAACACAATCTTTTAATGGCTGCACTTAGCAGGTGTCAAACAATTCTGATAAAAATAGCACAAAGGAATCTCATAGATTTCTTTGCGCCATTCTTACGGCCCCTAGCACCGGAACGCCCCCCTTGCATACATTATGGCTGCCTCAGGCATAATGTGGTGCAAGGGGTTACAAAGTGGCACAATGCAAGCATTGCACAACTTTGTAAATATGGCGCTGTATTTCTACCCTTACAACGCCCACATTAGCAGCAAGAAAATTAGAACGTTTAGTGCTTAGAGTGTGGACTGATATTTTTACAACTACCAACAACATAAAATAACAATCCAAACATCCTCAAAATATCTGGACCAGTACAAAAATGGGCATCATGGCCTGGGGCACCAAACAAAGGAACACCTGAATACCACCAACACAACACAGACACCTATAAATGCAGCCCTCAAGTATACCGTCATACAGCCACAAGGACCACTAAAGGTGGACCATATACTGATTACTCCATTGGGCTTTATCAGATGCAACTGCAGATCCATCATGTGATGATGTTGGGGAAAGGCGAACAAGCTGCTCTTCACCGATGGCCACTCATAATCCCCAGATGGAGACAAAAGTCAAGCACGAATAACTTGAATGCTGGCTTCCCAGGACCTGACCAACTATTGGCTGTGCATTGTCACTATATTGCACCTACTGACTTTTATCAGGGATACAACAGATCTGAACAATCAATCAATCAATTAATCAAGGTATTTATACAGCGCGCTACTCACCCGTGAGGGTCTCAAGGCGCTAGGGGGGGGTCACTGCTGCTCGAAGAGCCAGGTCTTGAGATGCCTCCGGAAGGCGAGGTGGTCCTGGGTGGTCCTGAGGTGGGCAGGGAGGGAGTTCCACGTCTTGGCTGCTAGGTAGGAGAAGGATTTCCCCCCGGCGTTGGTTCGGCGGATGCGATGGACGGGGGCGAGAGCGTGGCTGGTGGAGCGAAGTTGACGGGTGGGCGTGTAGAAGGTGAGGCGACGGTTGAGGTATTCGGGGCCCTTGTTGTGGAGGGCTTTGTGTGCGTGGGTGAGGAGCCTGAAGGTGATCCTTTTGTTGATGGGTAGCCAGTGCAGGTGTCTCAGGTAGGCGGAGATGTGGCTGTGGCGGGGTACGTTGAGGATGAGGCGTGCAGAGGCGTTTTGTATGCGCTGAAGACGTTTCTGAAGTTTTGCGGTGGTTCCTGCGTATAGGGTGTTTCCGTAGTCCAGGCGGCTTGTGACGAGGGCATGGGTCACAATTTTTCTGGTGTCGGCGGGGATTCAGCGGAAGATCTTTCGGAGCATGCGAAGTGTGTGGAAGCAAGAAGACGAGACAGTGTTGACTTGCTTGGTCATGGTGAGAAGGGGGTCCAGGAGGAATCCGAGGTTGCGTGCGTGGTCTGAGGGGGTCGGTGCGGTGCCCAGGGCCGTGGGCCACCAAGAGTCGTCCCAGGCGGACGGGGAATTTCGAGGATGAGGACTTCCGTCTTGTCTGAGTTCAGCTTCAGGCGGCTGAGTTTCATCCATTCTGCGACGTCCTTCATTCCATCCTGCAGGTTGGTTTTGGCGGTGGCTGGGTCTTTGGTGAGGGAGAGTATCAGCTGGGTGTCGTCGGCGTAGGAGATGATGTTGATGTTGTGTTTGCGTGTGATGTCGGCGAGGGGGCTCATGTAGACATTGAAGAGAGTAGGGCTGAGCGAGGAGCCTTGTGGTACGCCGCAGATGATCTCGGTGGGTTCCGAGCGGAAAGGCGGGAGGTAGACTCTTTGGGAACGGTCCGAGAGAAAAGAGATGATCCAGGCCAGGGCCTGTCCTTGGATACCGGTGGAGCGGAGGCTGGTTATAAGGGTGCGATGGCAGACGGTGTCGAAGGCAGCCGAGAGGTCGAGGAGGATGAGGGCGGTTGTTTCTCCGTTGTCCAGTAGGGTTCGGATGTCGTCTGTGAATGCGATGAGGACGGTTTCCGTGCTGTGGATGGCCCGAAATCCGGACTGGGAGGGGTCGAGCAGGTTGTTTTCTTCTAGGAAGTTGGTCAGTTGCTTGTTGACGGCCTTCTCGATGACTTTGGCCGGGAAGGGGAGGAGCGAGATGGGGCGGAAGTTCTTCAGGTCGTTGGGGTCCACCGTAGGTTTCTTCAGGAGAGCGTTGACTTCCCCGTGTTTCCAGCTCTCGGGGAAGGTGGCAGATGTAAATGAGCTGTTGATGATGGTCTGGAGATAGGGGGTGATGCTGGCGTTGGCTTTGTTGAAGATGTAATGTGGGCAAGGGTCCGAGGGGGCACCAGAGTGGATGGTGTTCATGGTAGTTTTGGTCTCTTCGGCACTGATGGGTGTCCAGGCGTTGAGGGTGACGGTTGGGGCTGTGAGTTCCGAAGCTGTCGTGTAGGTAGGTGATCTTTCGATGGAAGAAGGTAGCGAGGGAGTTGCAGAGTTCTTGTGAGGGCGTGATGGAGTTGGAGCTGGCGTTGGGATTGGAGAGCTCTTTGACGATGTTGAAGAGTTCCTTGCTGTTGTGGGTGTTCTTGTCCAGTCTCTCTTTGAAGGATGCTAATTTGGTGGGGAGGATCAGCTGGTGGTGTTCGCGGGTGGCGATTTTGAGGGCTGACATATTTTCTGCGGTGTGTTCTTTGCGCCAGGTTTTTTCGAGGGTACGGCAGGTTTTCTTGGATTCTTTGAGGGCGTCTGTGAACCATGGGGGTTTCCTGATGTTGGTCTGTCTTGGGAGGCGTCTGAGGGGGGCGAGGTTGTCAGCGCAGTTGGTGATCCACTGTGTGAGGTTGAGGGCTGCGTTGTTGGCGTCGGAGGGGATGGCAGGTTGGTTGTGGTTGAGAGTGGAGAGTAGCTGTTCTGTGGAGATTTTGTTCCAAGGTCTGCGGGTGATAGGTTGTGTGCGAAGGTGGTGGGTCTTGCGTCTGATGGTGAAGTGGACACATCTGTGGTCGGTCCAGTGTATCTCGGAGGAGTGGCTGAAGGATACGTGGTTGCTGGCGGAGAGGATGGGGTCGAGTGTGTGTCCAGCGATGTGGGTGGGGGTGTTCACCAGTTGCTTGAGACCGAGGTTGGCGAGTAGGGTGTTGGTGTCGTTGTTCTGCTCCAGGTGGAAGTTCAAGTCTCCGAGGAGGATGTAGTCTGGCGAGGCTAGGGCGTGCGGGGAGATGAAGTCTCTGATGGATTCGCTGAATAGGGCGCGTGGTCCAGGGGGCCTGTAGACGAGAGTTCCTCTGAGGGTGGTCCTGGGGTCGGTGTGGTGTAGATTGTGCTATGACTCCCTTCAAAAACCTATTTGTGGCCAATTTTGTTAGCACTAGCATCTGCCAGAAAACCGGGGGCCTGCTGCATGTCATGTCACAGCCCATGTTTTCAAGGACCCTGGAACAAGTCATAAGTGTTCTCTGCCTGCTCAGTTTAGTTGATCAGCAGACCCAAACACAGTAAATGAAGTTACATTAAAATTTAATTCAAAGCCACTGGGGTTTTCCAAATTATCCTCACACCACTGGCTCCTCTCAAGACAAAAGATAAAATGAACTCTACACCAAGATACAGTACACCAACAAACTAAAGAAGGTCTGTGACTCAGATCAGGAGTGCTTACATTTCTGTAAAATATTTCCAGGAACCGCATGGTCTCCATGATCCTAATGAATTCTGTACACCATACACCATGGAGACACATCACTAACTCAATCAGGACATGACCACTCACAGGAATGTGCACTGGGCAGTGATAGGGATCCACTGGAAGAAATAAGAATGTGGCAGCACACTTCAAGTGCATAGTGATACATTCCTGCTGGCATCGTAGGCCACATCATTGCTAGTAACCTTTGAACTGACCTAACATACAACATAAGAATGTCATAATACATACCATGTTGCTCAAAATAATTGTGTTTTATCACTGACCCTTCCTATTCTTCCTAGACCCTATTTTGAACCCATTTATTCGATACCCCCTGCTCCACTGTCCTACCCTAACCATAACCCCAAAACACAGGTATCCTGGAAGTTTACTCCTCTGTCCACCCTAACAACAACACCCCCTATGTGCTGGCAGCTCCCACTTGCCGTCATCCCTTACCTCAGCCACCCCTCCCCTAGCGGCCATATCCACTCACCAACACTAACACCATCATGATTTGTGGCCTTTGCCTGGTTCTCCCTTGGAGGCTTTCCTGAGTCTTTGGTAGTATGTGTCCCTCTCCTCCAAGAAATGGATGGGGAGACCTGGGGAAGGCTGATGGGATGGGTGAGGGATCAGAGCTGCTGTCTAGGTCTGGTGGCTGATAAGCTCTAACCTATGTTAAGCATGTAAAGTAATGCAGGAGTAAGGCTATCCAACACACCATTTCTCATTTGATCCCATCACCACAAGTGAACTTGATGATTGGTCTAAACAAGCACAGGGACATGGGATTGGGAAAGGAAAGAGGAACATCTTGGGCCAACTTTGATTACTGTGGTCTTTATGCATCACCTGTTTCAGCAGGACCTGATTCACACATTATCTCCTCAGAGTTAAAATCATGAATGTGTTATTAACATAGAGAAGTGCACATCAGTAGTCATCATCATAATAGCACTCAGAAACATCTCTTAAACCTGTTATCATTGCCTTGGCAGGGAGGTCAATGTGTGTAATCTCTTGAAAACTAGTTCTTCTACCTACAATGTCTTGGTTAAGCGGAGAATTATCACAAGAGTGTTTTTCCAACCTTTCCTACTTATTAAGATATGTACTGTGCCATGCACACATAACCCTGAATAAAGATCCCTTTGTTGCTGCATACTGTCTTATAATGTTGTGCTATGTATTACTGCATCCATAAGTTTGCACTTTGAGGCTTGGGGTTTACATATGTTTATGCACACTTGGGAGTTCTAGAATTCCTAGTCTGCATGTACAATAGAAAGTTCCAGACTGTAGAATCAGTGAGTGCATTGCAAAGGTACAAGAGTGCTGTGCACAAAATGTTTCCAAAATTCAAGTGATAGTCAGGTTCTCAAGCTAAGGGATCAAAGGTAAGTATGTGCCACCACAATACTTGTCCAACAAACTAACTTTGTTCTTCTCTTTATAGAGCTATCCTTGGTTAAGATTCATGGTGGAATCCTGAGATGTTTAGGAACAGGAGAGTTTGCAGTGGGATGACCTAGGAAGCGAAGACTCTGGACTAAGATCACTGTGAGTGCCTAAAGCCTTGCTTAAGGCTCCTTAAGCGTGGGCAAATTCTTGAATGCAAGCACTTCTTGCTAGAACAAATGCAATTTTTAGGGATGGCTGCAGCCAATATGGTCATCAAGTTTAGGAAGTCCCATTGGAGTTTCAGGTAAATGTCATCACCACTCCTGCAATACTAAGCAATCTTCTCAGACAAGGCTAACTCCATTTGTCCCCACCGCACTATTCCCTCTAGGTGATACATTAGATGGTTAACCAAGGAATCCATTAGGGCCAAGGACACAGATGCACGTTCTGAAGGACAAGAGAATAAGGCAGAAGCAGAGTCCGGAGCAAAGGGGTATGGGTTAGAAGCAGGAAATGGGGAATAAGGGGTGCTTGAGAACAGGGAGTAGACTGATTAAGGAGGAGCATGAACTGATAACAAGGTAATTTCTGAGCAAAGAACATACAAGTTTCCAAGGAAGTTGGTTAGTGTCTGTAAGCCTAGAGTTGTTCAGCTATCCATAGGCTGAATTAGCGGCTAGAGGCAGTGTGTTAGTTCAGTGCCTATCCAATGGACCTTCCTTCCTCCCTCTGGTGCATTTGATGCGCTGTGCCAACCTAATTTACCAACTTTGGTGGATCCAATGTAACACTGCCACACTGGTCTTCACCCAGTCACACAGTCTTGCTTTCATATGGGTGTCCTGGATGTCTGCAAGTGTGATGCAGTCTTTCTTCATGTCAGGAGGAGGAATACATGCCCTGCCTCCTTGGTTGCCCCAAATCTTCCAATGTTGTTGCCATGCTGTCAAAAGGCTGCACAGATGCAAGACTGAAGCTACAATGTCCTATTGCTCTGAGAGTGAAGGAGGCTTCATGTTACCACATAAGAGGATCCCTCCTGAATAGGGGCATGGACATCCTCATCATCTCTGTGGAGATGGGCAAGAAGCCACCTTTCTGGAGATGACTCTGGACCCTAATCATTGAAGGACAAGGAGAGATTCCGGTCCAGTATATGTTCTGCTGTCTTGTAGTAAATTCAGTAGGGTATACCATTCCGATAACGGTTCCAGATAGTATATTAAATACCCAGAATCCACTAATGCACTAAAAGCTTTTGCTCTTAGGAGCACTAACCCTCACCACCCAAGGGTGGCATGCGTCATCATTGCACCTTTCTCCTCGTTGGGCTCACGCTGCAATACTCAACAGGCCCCTCAAGGGAGCTCTGTGCCATAGATCTTTTTTGTTTGCCTAATGAGATCTAGGTATGTTAAAGTGTACCAGCATCTGATTGGAAGATTGTTGTGGGGTGACTAAAATTGACTATGGACACCTAGCAATTCCTAATTTAGATAGAGTATCTATATGAAGGTTAAAAGCACAAGTGAGAAACCACAAGAAATAAATTTCCTAGTGTTCTCTTTTAAATATCCATTCTTTGGTACATGATATGTGAAAGATTAGCTAAATTGAATTAGTGGTTGACATGTCTCATGCCTTTTCTGTCCCTAAGGATCAGTGGCATTTCATTAAGACCTAGTGTAATGTACCTAATTTTATCTGTGGATGGAGATCCTTATTTTATGATATGAAATAAGTGATCCACACCTCTGTGAAGAACACCAATTAATTCAATCTCTTTCAAATGTACACTCCCTACGTATGGGTTATAGTTCAAGACCTACGGACCTAGTAAAAAAAAGGCCAGACATGACAAAGAACAATGCAATAAACATCTCTCAAGCACTACTGTGCTATGACTTATGAGTATAATAAATCAATTAAAACCAGGCTCAATTTGTGATGTGTGACATCACAATCCTGATGTAGACATTTGTGCACCACAAACATGCATCAAATATGTTCAGAAAATCATAAAAACACACTGTGTGCAAAAAATGCAACTAGGCTGTTGCAGTTAGTATTGTAATCTAACTCTTACTGTTAGACCTGGCATCCTTAGGGTGGTCTTAACCCCTTTCTTTTCCTACACCTGTGTGGAGTCTTTTTGTGGTGCTCCCATTGTGATTACAGTGTGTGTTGCACAAATACTTTACATATTACCTTCTAAGTTAAGCTTTTCCGCTCTGCACCAAGCTAACAGAGGGTGAGCAAATGTTAATTTAGGTTGTGTATTTGACTTAGCCTGACTAGCATTGTGGTCACTTGGAAAGGGTGCATTCCTCTGCCAACTAGAGATCCAATTTCCTGTACTGAGAATAGGCCCTTTGAGGTACATGGAAGGACAACCGTTCTCAGGACATCTAACAATGAGAAGGGATACTAATAAAAATTCTCTGGCCAACACATGCAGAACCAGAGTGCTTATCATCTGAGAGCACTTACTTCAGTTAAAAACAGTACTGGTGGTTTTGCCTATATCTCATACATGTCCCTGGTCATATGGAGTGTGGCAGGGGTTCTCCGTATTACACACAATAGTTCTGGGTCAAAGTGTGTAGAGCATGCTTGTTGCCAAGCAACGTTCATGCCAAAACTGTGTTTTTTTTGCAGCAGAGAAAAAACGAGTTACCATAGAAAATTGAATTAAAATGATGTTAACCGCTTTTGGTGCTCAGGCTCAAATCATGATGGCATCCAACGTGGCTGCCATTTTTTGAAGTACGTATTTCATATTAAATACTAAATACAGTATTAGAAGAACATATTGCACACAGTTTAAAGAATATATATGGAAAGTTTGAATCTAGTTAATACCTAGTGGACATGCAAACGTATTCATATATCTGGTCCATTGAATTTATCTTAATTTGTTGTATCCATGGACAGTGGATCATATCTGAATGAAACTCAAAGGGTAAGAAGGGCAAAAACTTGCTGCCCATCTATCTAATGGGACAATATCCACCAACGTTGTAAAAAAAGACGTCGGCCATCACCATATCAGTGTTTAAAATTGTGCGATGTAGAAGTCATAAACCCATCTTGGATGGTATTTGATTCTCATTCATAATCTGTTAGTGGGGTAAGCATTTGTAATGCAATGGTGTCTCATTTGCTCGAGTTACAGCTATTAGCGGTGTAAATTCCTAACTGGAGTTTTCTTGCCACATAGATTGAAAATGAAAAGTAAAACAGTTGAAATAAGCAAGTCTATTGAAAGCACAATGACCCCATGAGCACGAGAGCGAGAGCTATTGGCTCCCAGTGTGATTGTCTAGAAAGGATCTAGGCTGGGAGGAAAGGCAAACCGAAACCTGAGGAGGGGCCATCACATGCTGTAACAGGAGGAAGCGTGACATAGTGTGATGGCCAACAAAAATGTTCACTTAGTGAAATCGCCTGGGAGGGAAGTCAACACACAAAGATGGGACATTTCACAAAATGCACCAATTAAAATGAAGCATTTAAGACAAGCACAACAAAGAATGAATAGCAGTAGTGGGTGTGGTTAAAAGCCACAGAGAGTTTACAACAGGCTAAAAATGGGTCAAGTCTCAGTATTATACCTGATGGTTATGTTGATATTGTGGTGCACAAAAAATAATCACCATGTTAACCACAGTGATGGCAAGAGCAGGAGATGTGGATAAACCTGTGGCTGAAGCTATGCAGCAGGGTTGCAGCGGAGGCTGTTGCAAGAGCTGCAGGATGCTATTGCTTCCCTGCTTCTGACATGACTGGTGGGTGCTGCGGCTAGGCAGGTTGATGGACCCTCCTGATTAGTTGTTGGCAATCGAAGAGACATGTCTCACACCTAAGGTCACAATTTACATTGGGATCTGAAAATAGAAAAAGAACTGTGCCCTGATATGCCGTCATGGCATCATCCTGGGTGGGTTATACGTTCACAACAGAATTGCTTTCACAATAACATGGACTACAGTCAGCATGGTGTCTTCGGATTACGAGATTGTGCTTGATTTAGGCTGCCAAAACTTCAATTATTTGAAATAATTTGTCTAATGTTCGCACATCCTGCCCAATAAATATGACATCCCAAGCAGATCAAGATGAGCCCAATGTTACCAAGTTACCTGTCCAGTAACAGTTTTACTCTAAGTATACCCTTCATATTGTATACTGTCTACATGTTTTCTCAACTGTCAAGGGACACAGCTTTCCCTTAGACTCACTACTTTTGAGCATGCAACATTCCAGCCTTTCCCGGCTCCCCCAAAAATTCCATTGTTCCTACTGGACATAGGCAATTTCTGTAGGCGTCTAAGGTACATGTCTTAAACTCATACGTTTTATAGCCTTGGTGCTACACTGCTGCTATTTTCCAAACCGAATAAATAACCGACATTAACAATACCCGTCACTGGATACCCAATGTACTGACCCCAGTAAGATAGAAGGCTGAGTGATCCTTGGGTGCTTGGCAACCTGGACTCAAACACCTTTTGCTTGTTAGATGACAGCAATGAGTTTAAATTATTGAACTTATTTGCTGGCAGTAAATGAGTGATTTCAAAGCAAGTAATATCTGCAGTTTTGTTTTTTAAACTGAAGCGCGTTCTTGCTACCTATTTGAATTATTTTGCACTGCGTTGCTGAATTTATTTCCCTAGTAAACCATTGTATGTAAAGTCGCAGTAGTCTAATTGCGCATGATGTGTGACCATGTTTGTTCCATATAGAACTGGATTTAACCCCTCAAGTGCCAAACCCCCCACCCCAATGCAGAGTACTATCTTGGGGGCAGGTTGTGATTCAGTCTTCATAATGTTATTTCAGCGAAAGCTATCGTGGCCAAATATATGCCTTTTTACTTTACATCTTAGGGATTGTAAGGTATCTATGATTTCCCTTGGAGAGGTCTTAGAAAATATCCAAATGTGATTTTCTTTTTCAAAAAAATGGGGAAAACTGCAGAGCAAGAAAGAGTGAGTAGTTTCTATAAATGACACAAAGGGCCTCATTAGGAGTTTGGTGGTCGGACAGCCAGACTGCCATTTTGGCAGTCCCAAAATGACCACCATGTTGGCTGTTTTACAGACTGCCCTATTATGAGTTATAACCGCAGGGCTGCCATCCGCCAACCAAAAAAAGCCAGACCGGCAGCGGCATGGAAACCTGGAAATAGGCAGTCCAACCTCCAGCTGTGACTGCACAGCAACCAATCACTGACCGTATTACAAGGCCAAAGTCACAGTCGCGGGCACCCATGACGGTCAATGGCGGTCCGAACCACAGAGGTCTGCAGTCAGCAAAGTAACACACAACTGCACATTGGATGGATTTGAAAACACCATGGCTGCTACACATTGCCACACTGGACAAATATGCAAAAGACACTATAAAACACACCCATTCACACACCACAATCCTCTGCGTTTACAATGCCAAACACTGAAGCTAGAGCAAAATATTTATCACACAGCACAGATACTAGGCACCACTTTTTTCTCACCACCTCTCTTCACACCCAGCACACACTTTTGTCCGGTCACACTCTTTTGCACTACCCTAGTAAGTCACTGTCACATGTTTCTTTTTTTCCCACCATGTCATGTTCCAAAAATCCCCATTTCAGAGATGACGAGTTAAGAGTCATGGTGGATGAAATCATAAGAGCAGAGCCAAAAGTGTTTGGAGCACAAGTCCAGCACACTACTCTCAGTAGGAAAATGGAAATGTGGGACATGATAGTCGACAGAGTCAATGCTGTAGGCACCACCCTGCCCACAAAGGAGGACGTTAGGAAGAGGTGGGATGACCTCAGGGCCAAGGTCCGTTTCCTGGTCTCCAGACACCAGCTGCAGGTCAGGAAGACTGGCAGTGGCACTCCCACTTCTCCCTTACAACTCTATTCCTGTGAGGAGAAGGTCATGGCCATCCTGCATCCTGAGGGCTTGACAGGAATACCTGGGGTAAAGGAGTCTTGTAAGTCACAACATAAAAAATGTCACCAAAATGCAAAGTCATGCATGCTCACTGCTCACTTTTTGTCACATTCACTGTCACTCCATTTACCAGCCGAGTGTCCACCTGTCCATAGAGCCCTGTCTAGCATCTCACAATTGAAGTAGACTCACCTGGAGGAACAACATCTGTGTATAGAGTATGTATTACAGCCTACAACTCCCATCCAGAACCGTTCTACAACTCCAAACACCAGACCAGTGTTTCCTTCTCAAAATATCCAAGTTTGTCAACTCCCAATTGAAGTGTACCCATCTAGGAGGGCAACATTTGTCGAGTGCGTGTAGTACAGGGACTGACATGACTACAACTCCCAGTGGGCCCTGTTAGTGTTACTCAAACTACCAGCACAGTGTTTCATTTGTCAATTACCAAATTTGTCAACTCCCAATTGAAGTGTACCCACGTGGGAGGATAACATTTGTATAGTGTGTGTACTAGAGCAAATTACATGACTGCAACTCTAAGCAGGTACAGTTTCTTTAACTCCAAACACCAGCACAGTTTCCTTCTCCAAATACCCATGTTTGTAAACTCACAAATGAAGTTCACTCACTTGGGAGGATTCCATTTGTATAGTGTGTGTAGTTGAGAGAGTGATATGACTGCAACTCCCAAGAGGCCCTGTTTCTGTAACTCCAAACACCACACCAGTGGTCACTTGCCCAAATACATCTGTTAGTGAACTGTTAATTAAAGTGTATTTACTAGGGAGGAGTGATCAAGTGTGTACACTAGAGAGAATGACATGCCAGCAACTTAGAGCAGGCCCTGTATCTGTAACTCCAAACACCAGACCAGTGTTCTCTTCACCAAAGACCAATGTATGTCAGTTCGAAAATGAAGTTTACTCACCTGGGAGATAACTGTGGTCAAGTATTTGGAAGTAGTGAGAGTGGCATGACTGCAACTTACAGCAGGCCCTGTATCTGTAACTCCAAACACCAGAGCAAAGTTCTCTTCTCCAAAGCCCACTGTTTGTCAATTCCAAATTGAAGTTTACTCACCTGGGGGATAATATTGCCAAGTGCTGGGGAGTAGTGAGTGTGACATGACTGCAACTCACAGGAGGCACTGTTCCTGTGCAAAACACCAGACCAGTGTTCCCTTTTCCAAAGACCCCTGTGTCTCAACTCTCTATTGACGTGTACTCACCTGGGAGCAAGCAATTTGTATAATGTGTGTAGTACATGGAGTTACATGACTTCAGCGCACAGAAGGCCCTCTTACTGTTGCTCAAATCAACAGTCCAGAGTTCTCGTCACCCAAAAATATGTTTTGGAACTCTCACATGAAGTGTACTCACCTGGGGGGATGCCATTTCTCAGGTGTATGAAGTAGAGGAGTCGACATGACTGCCAAGGCCAGAAGACTCTGTTTCTCCAACTCCAAACACAAGCCCAGTGTTTACGTGTCCAAATACCCTTGTTTGTTAACTTGCAATGGAAGTATACTCACCTGGGAGGATAACTTTTGTATGCTGTGTGTAGTGCAGGGAGTAACATGACAGCAACTCCCAGGAGGGCCTGTCCCTGTAACTCCAATCACCTGCCCAGTTTGCACTTGCCCGAATGCATAATATTGAACTCCCACATGAAGTTTTTTCACCTGGGAGGATAGCAATTGTCAAGTGTTGGGAAGTAGAGGGAGTGACATGACTGCAAAGCTCAATGGGCCCTGTTTTGCTAACTCCACTCACCAGCCCAGTATCCACTTCCCCCAATGCATCTGTTAGTGAACTCTCAAATTAAGTTTACTCACCTGGGAGGATACCAATTGTCAAGTGTTGGGAAGTAGAGGGAGTGACATGACCGCAAAGCTGAATGTGCCCTGTTTGGCTAACTCCAATCACCAGCCCAGAGTCCACTTGTCACAATGCATCTGTTAAGGGACTCTCAAATGAAGTTTACTCACCTGGGAGGTCACCAATTGTCAAGAGTTGAGAAGTAGAGGGAGTGACATTACTGAAAAGCCCAACGGCCTCTGTTTGGCTAACTCCAATCACCAGCCCAGTATCCACTTGTCACAATGCATCTGTTAGTGAACTCTCAATTGAAGTTTACTCACCTGGGTGTTTACCAATTGTCAAGTGTTAGAAAGTAGAAGGAGTGACATGCCTACATCTCCCTGGAGGCACAGTTCAAGTGACTCCAAACAGCAAAACAACAGTCACTTGTCTAACAGCCCTTACCTGTGAACTCCCAATTGAAGTTTACTCACCTGGGAGGGAACAAGATACAGATCATGCTCAACTCAGATGTGTCTGGCCACCTAGCTCCATCTTGAACTGCTAAGAGAAGGTGAAACTATTGAGTACATAAGCACAGCTCACCCAGTGTGCAAAAAAAAGATCCCCAAGACCTCAAGATGTTTCGCCGGAATGGTATTGGCAGCAGACACATTCACAATGCACTGATCACATGATTACTCCAATCACATATACTCCTGGGTCTGCCTGCATAACAATCAGTTAGGCTTCAAAATAGTCAATGCAACATCCTGCCCAGCCACTGTTTTGCCTGCACTGGTGGCAAGATGGCATTTTCAGCCCAACTTAAGAAAGTGCTAATGACCTGCACAATTCAACAGCTGCTTGAATTTAATGGAATTGACATGCATCACAAATGCCAGGTCAATACAACCAATAGCATGGTTAGCTGTCACAATAGGATAGCCTGCAAATCAACTATGTACAAGGGCTTTGCAAAATGTCACTGTAAATGTTTGGAAGTAGATTTCAAAGTCCAGCCTGTAACACTGTCCATTTCACATCAAGAGGTCAAGCTGCCACTGGCCACGCCGAGCCCACAAAAGAGACTGCCACTATCCCCATGAATTAAGCCCTCAGTGAAGAAGACACTCCTTGGCCTCTGGATGTGGAGGACGCTTCTGATCCATCTAGACAACTTGGTCAGACCTCAACAGTTTGTTTCATTGTGGCCACATCAACACCTCCCAGCCTAGTTGCCTCAACATCACAGGCAGCCAATCACCCCCCAACCTGTGTCCCTAGGACAGTGTTTACCATCTTGTGCCCCCCAGGTCCAGGATCTTGAGTCACAGCATCACACCTTCGACAATGATGGTACTGGAACCAGTGGGAAGGGGCACCCTGTGACAAGGGCCCAGGCCCGTGGGGGGAGGGTGCATGGGAGGGATGTTGTGGGCCGCCAGGGTGAAGCCACTGAGGATGCTCCTGGCCAGGACACCATCAGCCATGACTAGGGGTCCTATCAGGAGTCCCAAGGTGTGATGGATCAGGTAAATGTAGCACTCTGGAAGATCAAGCAGCAGCAGAGGGACATCCTTAGGGATATTATTGGACAGTGGAAGGCCCACTTGGCCTTCCTAACAGGGGTGTTGAGGGACACTAAACCATCCTAATCAGGGATAGTCAACAACAATGTATCCCTTCCTTTGGTGCAGCAACACCTGACCCTTCATCTGTGCCAGTCACTAGAAGGGCGGCCCTTTCAGGGGAAGAACCCACCACAGACACCTCTGCCTCTGTAGCAGCAGATTATCACCCATGCAAGTGGGGACGTACAGCAAAGACTCCAGGAGGTACGGATGGCAAGATACCCACCACTGCCAGCAAGTGACCTTTTCCAAATGACCTCCTTTGCGTGCCACGTATTTACCCTGTTGACTGTAATTCAATAACTTCCATTTCCTATGGGAGGAGTACTTTGGACTTCCAATTGTGTGGCATCTACTCCAATGACTTAATCCACCATGTCAGAACCCTTCCTTCAATGTTCTTTTCAACCTTGCACTAATTCAACTTTAAAGCACAATTTTTCAATAAATACACTTAGCACAAAGTCATTGTCCGCTTGTGTTTGTTCCACATTTTGCTATGTAGAGATGTAAGACCATGTGAAGCAAGTGAGTAAGACACAAAATATTAATGCAAAGAGGGATATGTTACAGATATAGGCCCTCATTACGAACATGACAATCTGGGCCGCCAGGCTGGCAGTGGTGGTACCGCCACCGGCATAGCGGTCCAGACGCCATATAATAAACATAGCAGAGCCGCCACTTTTGTATCTCCGCCACTGCCAGGTTTCCGCCACTAGGCAGCCTGGCGATGGCGGAGTTACATATCCGACAGGGCAGTGCTGCAAGCAATGCTGCCCGTCGGATAATGTTTCAGGTTCAACCAGCCTTTCCCTGGCGGTTTATCTGGCAGGGGAAAGGCTGGCAGAATGAGTGCCTCGGGCCCCCTGGGGGCCCCTGCACTGCCCATGCACTTGGCATGGGCAGTGCAGGGGCCCCCATGCACAGCCCCATCGGGCATTTCACTGCCCGATTTACAGGCAGTGAAATGCGCGACGGGTGCTGCTCCACCCGTCGCACTGCTACATTGCCACAGGCTCCAAATGGAGCATGAGTCAATGTTCAGGCTCTGCATTCAGCTGGGCTGGCAGGCACAAACACTGTTTCCGCCAGCCAGCCCAGCTGAATGTTCTTTATGTGGCCGGCGGGGGGGTTGTGCGCACTGGTGGTCTTTTGTTGACTGCCAGCGCCAAACTCGGCGGGTTTTCCCACCGAGTTCATAATGACCACCATGGTGTCCTGCTAAGGATTACTAACTACATGCACAAATACATTACTACAAGTGTCTGGTCACACCAAACATTTTATTTCATTGTACAGGACACAGGCTGTCCATATGTCTGGAATGTCTGAGCCAAGAATAGCTGACTCATTTTGTGTCTAGGGAGATATACCAAGGTACAGCCCCCTAAACCACAGAAGAAAGGGCCTTGTCAGATATTGACCTGTAGAATAACCAAACAGAAAAGTGGATGGTGGCACCATCTTGAGCCTTATTACATACCAAAAAATGTAATCCACCATCACCATAAACCAAGATACAGACAGAGGGCAGTATAGCAGTCCGTGATCACAGGTCCATCATGATCCAAAGATCATGCATCTGGTGGTATGACAAAAATATATGTCAGCGATGTGGCAGAGGTTCTGTGGCCTGCAATGGTGAAACATATTTACAGCTACATACAGGTCATACAAGAAGAGTGTTTAGCCTATGTGAAGGGTGAATGTCCTGTTTGCACCTAATGACAACAGATTTCATTCTCACATGATCATTCATATGATGCAATCGGCCCACCACAGCGCACTAAACTAGTCCAATGTGCACTTCTGACCTTCCACCCAAACACTGTTCAAGTTGCCTTGGCACAGATCTTACATACCGCAAATCTGTAATCTACATTACCTGGAACAACCCATGTCCACTTCATATGTTGGAAAAGCATCAGATATCTGCCTATGTCACAACTCTGAAATGCCCAGATGACTATGTCATGGTGAAGGTTCCTGTACAAAGACAAAACAAGAAGTATAGGCTTGAAAACATACTATTACACAAATCACATAGCAAGCATCTTGAAGAGAAATAACATTGCAATGAGACAAACAGAAACAATGTAGCTACATCAAGGTGGGGACATGTCAAAGGTTCAAACCCTTCATGCACCCTTTGGAAGATAATTGAAGAGCATTAGCTCACAATTTTTGCCAAAACACTCTACTCCACACATTTTGACAACTGCAGTACTTCGTACAGTCACAGTCATTACTTCACATGACATACACTCATGAGAAGTAGCTTTTTATGAGATCTTCCCGCAAGTCAGCTCCTTCCTCTTCACCACTGTCATCCTCATTTGGAATTTCAGGAGGCTCACCCGGTGGCACTGCAGGCTCCCCCTCCTTTGGGATGTATGGGACATTCCTCTGCAGGGCAATGTTGTGGCGCATGCAGCATGCCAGAGTGATCTGACACACTTTCCTGGGTGACTAGAGGAGGGCCCCACCAGTGCAGTCCAAAAACCTAAATCTGACCTTCAGGAGCCCCAAAGCCCGCTCCACTATCCACCGTGTTCTTCCATGGGTCTCATTGAAGCGGACTTCCTATGGCATATTTGGACTCCCTATTGATGTCAACAACCAAGGACGGTTTGGATATGCAGAGTCTCCTGTTAAGGAATGGGACATATGTGCAAAATGAGTCCCTCTTATTAGAATTGTGGCACCAGACATTGCCCACACACAAACATGACAGATGTGACTTACCAACCAGCCAGGCCCTCTCTGGGTACATCTGTGACATTTTGTGACATTAATTGGGGGATAGTGCTGTTCTACATAATGAATGAGTCACGGACTGAACTCGGATAATGGGCACAGACCTGTGAAAGGTATTGGTCAACCAAACATACACAACTAGGACGTTGATTGAATGGAAGATCTTTCTGTTGCAGAATGCTTGTTCATTGGCATGCTGTGGGGCCAAGCCAACATGTGGGCCATCAATAGCCCCCACCACATGTAGAATGCATTCACAACCATAAAAATACTCCTTTGCATGGCCTAAATCTTCATGTTGGGGAAACTGGTGGTAGCTGTCAATGTGTTTCAACATTGCTGAGAGGACATCCTTCAACACCAGACTGAACATAGGTTGGGACATGCCAGCTGACAGGGTCACGGTATGTTGGAAGGTCCCTGTGGCTAGGAAGTTCAATACTGACATGACGTCTACAATGGGTGGTATGCTAGTTGGATTACTAATAGCTGGCATGAGATCTGGCTCCAACTGACGACATAAGTCCACTATTGTTTGCCAATGCAAATGATATAGGAGTGAGATGTGGCCTTCTTCCATGGTCTGAAGGTCTGGCAGTGGATAGTAGACAGGTGGTTGATACATCCTCCCTCTCCCTGGGTACCTACATATGACAAGAAATGAGTTCTGACATTAGTCATTGGGTCCCCAGCTAAATACTTGATGCATGTCAATGATAACATGACAAGTCATTTTGGAAGGGCTAGACATAGCAAACAGTACACTTCACAGTTGCGAATGACACAAGGGTCACATGTGACCCCCATGGTTTACCATGCATGTGTCCACATCATGTATATGTACCAAGCTCAGATATGTGCATCACAAATGCCCCACGAAATGTGACTGGATATCCCAACCGCAACAATGACCATTGAGGGGGGGTGGACTGTGCCCCAATGTAAAATGCCATCTGTGCCCTTCAACATACTGCAATGGTGGTTAAGTAGTAGGACTTATATGACTAGACAGGATAAGCATGTTTTGAGCTGATAACCACTTGTGATGTGGTTTGTGAAGCCCAACACTGCAATTCAGGCCTCTAAAATGGCGGCTGCCTGACCTACTCCACTAGACATTAGGAACCTCCCACGACCGCTGGCGTAAGTCGTCATGGCGATAAGAGGTTGCAGCTGCGGTGGACACAGCTAGAGGTTAACGCTGTTCCCGCCATGTTCTGCAGATTTCTTCACTTGACTCCTGACACTGCTGCCAGCAAGACCTCCACTATCGAGCTGCTGTGTACCGCCTCTGGGAGCAATCATGCCAAGTCCAGCAGGTGATATGGCCCCAACATTCTCACCAGAGGAGCTGAAGAAGCTTGTGACTGAGGTCCTACCCCTGTATGAACAGCTCTATGGTGCACCAGAGGAGGAGGTAACTACCTCATGTTCACAGTTTTCTCTGTACTTCACCATATTTTCCCTCCTCACAGGCTAGAATGTGACCATGTGTGCCAGATTGACTACTCATGTCTCTGTAGACATGTCTGTGTGGCATCAATGGGAGGGTCAATGTGCAGGTATTGGTGGACAGTGCCATATGTTGAGTTCATTCACATTGTGGTGTGTGTGTTTTTTGTATTCCTAGATCCTCTTTGTGTTGTATGCACATAACTAGGTGAGGTGACATTACAGCCATCCACTGACATCTCTTTCCTCATGATTGTTGTCATTGTGAGACAACATGTAGGTGTATGAAAGCATGAGTTGAGTATGCATGTTGTATGTGTCAGTTGTAAGTACTGTGAGTTATGTGTATGTTGCCACTGAGATTTTTTCACATATCTGCCCTTGGTAGACTGTTGTTTGGAAGGCATATCAATACTCTCTCTGCCCTTCAGGTTGCCACACACACCACACGGCAATTAGCTGTTGGCTACATGATGTACTGTCATGCATGAAAGGGATGGGAATAGAGTGTCATGTAGGTTCTGTCTGCACTGCACAGCCAGCAGAGACTAGGGTGTGTCACATGTATCTCCCAGTATGGGTCCTAGCCTAGGCTGGGGTGGAGTCACTGTGGCTATGCAAATGTGGCACTGTGCCCAATCCTGTACCAGAGCGGATCCTGTCATGTGGGCAATATATATGAGGCTTTGGTGTAATATCCTGCCCAGAATGCCTCATTCCTTTGAATGAGGAATGGATACAGGGGTAAGTTACTGATCTATTACACATGTGCACTTAGCATCATTGTCAATGTGTGTCTCTGACTCATGACAGGTCCCTTACTTCCACAGCCCTGTTGTCACCTTCACACAAGTTACATTTGTCCTGTACAGGCCAATTTCATAACTAACATTCCCACAGTGTGACAGTGTGTTGATTCCTGGGAGGCCATTATATGTGAATCAGTAGCTTGGTCAGGACGGCAGCACAGCAGCCACAAGGGGGTCAGTACACAACATATTCCTGCCTGTCCCATTGCCAAGTGCTTGAGTGAGGTTCTAACACCTCCCCCTGATAATTAGGAATGATCCATGTATCACACATTAGATTAGTGATTGTTTGTGTAGGCATGTCATGTGGTGCATACTGATGTGCCTTGCTTATTGTCCCTGGGACCTAGGACACAACTGGGTGGAATCCACAAACCACTTGCTCTGCAGGGACCACATATGGCTGTGTACATTGATCAAACAACTACTGTTTGTTGTTGTAGTAGGTGTAATTTCTATGCAACAGACCACTACTACTAAATGTCCCAGGCCAAAGGTAAGTAAGTGATAGGGCACTGTCCTCTGCAATGTGTATATCGGCATTTGCCACCCAGATGCTATTTGTCTATAGTGTATGATTGCTGTTGGTGCCTGATTGCAGTCTGTAATGTGAGGATGTCCAACATACATGTGGCAGGGATTACATTGGGTTTTGGATGCAGCTATGGATCACTACTTTCCCTTGGCAAGTAGGGAATGTCCATTGACATGATTTATGTGCCATCACTGTTGCAAAAATTCCTTATACCTACATGTCAGCATGAGTCCCTTTCTCTACATAAATAATTGTGAGCTGCAGTTTCATGCATGGCCTACCTATTTTGATGGGATGATGTCTGTATTCCCTCACATATTTGTGCATGCCAACCTGGGTGTGGAATAGGACATTTACAATTGAGGGTACATTTCATGCTGTGCAATATACAGTAGTGTTACAACCAACAGGAAAACCCAATATATCCCCATGGAACTGGATTGTAATTGAGTCACTTGTCAATGCTTTCTACACCGGTGGGATCTCCATCATTGCTGAGCAGTTATTGCTTGCCCCAGTCAGATATCAAGTTGATGTAATGAATCTGGTTTTCTCAGGTGCTGAGGAATACAATCGCTGCCTCTGATCCTGAATTGTGCCTCTCATCTTCATGCAGTGCATTCAAGCCTCCTCTACACAATCAGTGATTTGATTGTTTGGTGCATTTGTGTTCAGTATTGGCAGGTTTTATTCCATCTTGACACTGTGTACTGATGATGGTCTCATGGATTTCTGTTTGAAACTGATTATATGTACTTCATGATTTAATTCACTGCAAATAGTTGCAACAATCGACCTTTCAACTACTGGAGTTGATATAAGGACTGTGAAATTTTTATTTGTTGTACAAGAGGAAGTTGTCCATCTGAAGATCTCCTATGAAAGTATTTGTCGAGATCCTACTGGACACCAGTGCATTTTTGTGTAGAATCTATCTGCGTACTGCCTTATAAAGTTATTGATATTGCAATTTTATAAAAGATTCTATTTGTGCATATAAAACAACATGCTCAATACTGATTAATTTATGTGTTAAAATTCGATGTTAAGTGAAACATCAGCTGTCAAGATTCATGTACTGTTAAGTAGAGAGCGAATAATTCCTCCACAAACAAGACTTTTTTGATTACATACAAGAGTGTGTCACCATTGTTTATTGGCTGACACATACCCTCATATGTCATAGCATGTCATTTGGCATATGCAACTAGAGTAGCAATGAGGGACATGACAGGTAGGCCTAGAGTTCAGAGCTACAATGTGAATATCTATGTCCCTTACGTGGCATCATGTGGAAAAGTACACTGCACATGTGCAATGCGGCAGTTTTGTGCCCTGACTGTTGGCATGTATCATGGAGCAACTTGCAGTAATGTAGAGATCGCATGTACGTGGGTACAGTCATTCATCCACAGAGAGATATCTGGGTTTTCAGGATCAAAATGTGGAGTGTGATGTAGCTTCCAATTAGACAACATTGTGAGGGCCTTCAACAAGTACTTACAAATCTTAGAGCCTCTCCAACATTCAAGGGACTAATAGCTTCTGCTGAGGCACTCAGATTACACCATAGTAAGGGGTTCCAGACATTAGTGGTGATTTCCCTGGGGTTTGCTGATTAATTGTGTTGTGAATTTCAGGGACATCTCTCCCGGAAATATTGCATATGATATCTAGTGTCCATTTCCATGTTAAATGTGAGGTCTATCTGAGCAACATTAATGCTACCTCTGTGAATCTATTGAGACAGATTTCACTTGGTGAAGTGTACATTGTTGATATGTTTCCAAAGTGACATGGCTATTTCCATGCCACCTTCTCCGGGATATTGTACTGTTGTCATCAAATTGGCATGATTTTGTATGATCAGTTCTCATTGTTGAGTTATCATGTATGTGACAAAGGGATATGTGCATGACCTTGTGTGGGATCAGTGGAAATGCATTTTTTATTAGCCTACTATTGTATGCCAATAGGTGACTGTGGGCTGCTCCATGGGCCAAAGCTTTGAGGGTCATGGTGTCTCCTAATGGTTGAATGGTCTTTGTGATTGCACAACTTCAGCCATGCAATTGCAGCTGTGTGAGATCCATATTTTCCTGTGGGCAACTGTTGACAGATCATATGGCATGCATGCATATGATATGGCATATGTATGTTCCACTTAGATGTAGTTTTTTGCTGGAGCCAACTTGACATTATGATACTGTATGCTAACCAGAGCTGTCGTTCAAGTGTGATCATGGACATGTGATGACCCTATGTCTCTGTATTTGCAGCATCTGCACCGGCAAGTGAAGGAGCCGGGTACAGCCGAGTGGAGAAGCATCTGGCCCTGGGACCTCAGGTCAGGACACCTCTGACACAGGGGTACCTAGTGGCCAGGAGAGGAAGTGGAGTGCCACGGGGAAGACTGCAATATCGTCATCATCATCAGATTCTTCCTCCAGTGGACACTCCCTAGTGGTGGCGGACCCATCGGGGCAACCCCCAGTAACATCCTTGTCGGCCACCCCCTGTTCTATCACCACCCTCCCTGCTGCTCCCAACCAAGTTGGGTGTGCCCACTCACCCAACAGGATGGGCAGCTGCATTGCCGCAGGCACCTCCTCCCAGGCCCCTGTTATCCCTACTGCCCTCAGTGAGGAGACTATTGACCTCCTGAAAAGTATCTCTGTGGGTCAGTCAGCCATTGCAAATTCCATCCAGGGATTGGAAAATCAGCTACAGCAAACCAATGCATTTCTTGAAGGCGTTCATGATGCATTGGCTGGCCTACAGAGATTTTTTCAGGCTCTGGCCTCCACATTGATGGCAACCATTCACCCTCCCACCTTCAATCCCCAATCCACCTACCTCTTCCCAATCCAAATCCCCCTTTCACCTATCTAGCCAAATCACACAGACAGATCCGCATGCATCCACATTAACACACAAGGGGAGTGCACACAAACACAAGCACCACAAAACACACTGGCACACAAGCAAACAACAGCCACCAACAGCCACAACAACAGTCAGCACTTCCCCAGAAACCTCCATCACACCCAATATCACACACACAACATCCGGCATACCCACAGAAACCACACCAACACTCACTGACATACCCACCACACCCATCATACCCGCAGACACCACCCCAGCAGAACCTCAGACATCCACTACAAGCACCACAGACACCACAACTACAGACACACAGACATCCACCACATCCACCATATCCGCAGTCACCACCCCAACAGTCACACACACATCCACCACTCCATCCCCAGCACCTACCCCTCCCAGTCCCCCAAGACACATAAATGCACTCACTCACCCACGTAGCAGACACACACCACACACAAGCATACCTTCCAGAAGCATGTACCCACGACATCCACACCAACACAGCAGACAATCATCCTGAGCCCCCCTTCTGCTGACCATCCCGTTGTCCCTGAGAAACCTTTATTGTTTGATCTTAACCTTTCCCCTGTTCCTTCCACTCCATCCAAACAAAAGAGGCCCCCACCCAGCTCCCAGCCCCTCCATTCTACCTCCAAGGCCCCCTGCCCCTCCTGCAAGCACCCATACCTCTCCCCCAAGAGGAAGCCCACCCCTTCCAAGAAGAAGACCACCCCTCCCAAGCTCAAGCCCAACCCCCTCCCAAATCCGACCTCTCCACCACCCTCCCAGATAATCCCTGTGGTGCCTGCCTGCCCCCTTGATGCCCATTCCTGTGGAACGCTATGCCATTATTGGACTTGAATATGGACTGGCCAATGGCCTTTAGGCTTTCATTTCTTTCTAATTAATAAACCCAAATAGTTGTTGTTTGGGGTATACATTTGTCATGCAAATCCTTTTCTACATTAATGTTGTTCCTGAGTGACTTGTGTTGTGTGCCTACAGTTGTGTTTGCTTCAGCCTGCTTGCTACTCAATTTGCTGTTGTTTGCAGTATCTGACGTTGTGGGCAGTGCTGTTGTCCCCCAAGACAAGGGTATATGTTGAATGTATGGATATGTGGGTGAACACAGTGGTGTGTCATAGCACTGTGTTATGTTTGTAATGACAAGTATTTCATCTTGTGCTGTTCATTGTGAACATGTATGGTGTTAGGCTTGTCCCCCTGGTAAGGATTATGCATTCAACTGATGTGTGTCAGCTTGAGTTTAGTTTGTGCAGATATGGAGTGTGTTCAATTGTGCTACCTTCGTTTTCATTTGACTGTGCATGTGTCCATTTACTTGTGTGTACCTTGCAGATAGTTCCTGTAGATGTCTGTCCCATGCAGTTGGAGTTGTATGTGCTTTGTTGACTTGCACTCCAATATTGTGCAGATAGGCATGTCATTTGGGTCTAGTATTGTTTGTCCCTGAGATACATGAAGGTCCAGTTCCTGTGAAAATGTTGTTTAAGGAGCATGTGCAAAATGATTTGTGTCTCAGTGCAGCCTCCTTCCCTGAGTACTCCTGATGCCCCGGTTCCTATTGTGCAGGTATTGTTAGCACAGTGCTCTTTGTCTATTTGTTTCCCTGTCTATTGTGCATTACATTGTCCTTCAATTGTGCTGTGATGTGTGTGTCCATTGAAGGTCTGTTTCATGGGAGGGGTGTTTTTGTTCAAAGTCACATCGGTATATATGTGTGTTGTATGTGACAACAGTCCATGGACTGTGTGGAATGTGAGTGTGTGAGTTGTATCTGTATATGAGATGTTTGTGTGTTGTTGGTGATGTGTGTGACAATGTTGTGTAGCCTTCACTATCCCTGTGCCTGAGATGTGTGAATGTGTGTTTTTGTGTAGTGTTGCTGTGCAGTGTGAGTGACCTGCCCAAAGGGTGCATATTGTGACTGTGAATGGGTAAGTCTTTATGTATGATTTGGACTGTGTAGACAATGAGACGTGTACTTGGTGTCCGTAACGTGACCCCAATATGATGTGGACACCAATGCTACGATCTGTTTTGAGCGTAATGGCACAGGTAGGTAGGTGTGCGTACTTATGGTCTGTTGTGCCCATGGTGGGATTGATTTTGCACTCTATCGATGTTCAACAACAGAGGCAGGATGTGCGTGATGGGTTCCAAGGCAGCTCTCAACTTGTAAAGCTGCCTGCAGGTGAGTGTCTCCCTTTATACTGTCTGTTTCTGCCTTCTGAAATGTGGTGGTTGGACCGCCACAATCACATTGGCAGTGTGAACCTCCTAATGTGTCTGGCAGAAACACTGTCTCCACTGACCTGTTTGTGCTGCCTTGTGACCGTGGCAGTCGGTGCTGCCTAGTGGTGCTGGCGGGACTCCATGGTCTTTGCTCCATAGGCCAGCATGACTCGTAATATGGCAGTCCGGCAGCCATTCTGACAGTAGTCTTACCTCCACTACCGCCATGGCGTTTGAGACTGCCACACTCATGATGAGGCTCAAAGTTTGCTGTGCTAAGATTACTTTCTTCTCAAATGGAAAGTGGAAAAAATAATTTTCTTCATTGATTTTTGCTATGTTCTTCTTTCTGGCAAAGTTTTGCAGTTCCTACCTACTTCTGCATAGTGGAGGAAAGAGATGTGATGCCCATTGATGAATCCAGAAAGTTATGTGTGTGTGAAATCTCTGCAAGGGGTAATTTCTGGTTGATCTATAAAAGCAATTTTCCATAACAGCCAAAAGATGTTTCTGGTGTAGAGTTATATAGTTTTTGTCGGTTGTCCAAAAACCTGTGTTGCCCAGAGTTTGCAACGGAGTCACAGCTTACACTGGTTTTTCATTGTGCACTGTCCATGCTTCACTCCATGTGGAACAATAAATGGGTTTGAATAAAATCTGTGGGGCTAATAAACAAAAGAGACCACAGTCACAGCGGAGGCCCCGCAAGTGCTGCGGCCGCCCCCTGCAGTCACCGGTGGGATCTTGAGTCGTGGTGGGACCTCTTACAGCAGTTTTCCTTTGCAGAGGTCCCACCACAAAGATGGGACCCCTGGCTTGACTGCAGGCCCTCTGCAGCAACTTCGAGCCTCTTTTGTGAATTAGGTCTTATGTGGGTTTTTTATTGTACACAAGAATCTGCGTTTAGCCATACAGGGTATCATACCACTTCAAATTCTGAATTATCCAAAATGCCAGGTTATTCTGAAAGCATTTGTTTGAAATGTTTTTGTGTGCACTTACAATTAAAAGCCTAAAACAGAGAAAAAATTAATAGATAATAGTAAACGCCTTCCCTTTGCGCCTTCCCTGACTTCTCCCAACAAGAACAATACTCTACGTGTGTGAGTAGGTCTGTCACATATGATGGGAGTGGCACACAAATACAACCTTTTGAAGAGAGTAAATGTTGTTTGGATAAAATTGATTTTTGTGGCGGTGGTTCCTGTCTGTGCTTTCACCCATGGTTGGTCTCCTACTAAAGAAGCCTACCAACCTTAGATTTCTGAAAACTAGATCACCCTGCTTGCAATGGAGTACAGGGAGTTGTGTCCAGCAGTGGTCCCACTACCTTTTCTTAACCAGAATGTCTTGCAAATATCAAACTTTGGGTGAAGCCACAGAATTTCCTTGCATTTCTCTGAGAAGGTATTGTGGAATCTGCAGGGAACAGTGAAAGGTATACCAACCAGCATTCATATACTTTGGCTAAAACACTTACCCTGCTTGTATGGTTGGGCCTCTAATCAGGAGAAGGAAATTCACCACAACACACAGTGGAAACGTTAAGATTTTTGCTTTCACTCACAATGACTCTTTGGGCAGTTGCTTTATTTGGACCTGGGTTAGACCTGAACCGAGGGAAGCCTACCAACCCCTAATGTTTCTTAAAAGTTGGCACCTTAGGGAGTTCAAAGGGGTATGGCTTGCATTTACCCTGCTCTTGGTTTGGCCTCCCCCTTAGTTTTCAAAGAATGCCTTGCAAATATCAAACTTTGACTGAAATCACAGAATTATTTCCTCACAATTCTGAGAGCAAAATGTTCTGGATCATTGGCAGCAGCAAAGCGTCTTCCCACCCAGCCCAATTTTCCCAAACTGATGTGAATCGGCCTATGCCACGGACAGAAAAAGAAGAAAAACACAAAATGAAAAGGTCAATAATTTAGTTTTCAAATAAAATCATTTCTTGGGATGTGGACAGATGTGGGATTTGGGGCTGTGGTGACCTGACACCCAGGCACACATATCAACCCTGGCCTTTTGTTCCCCTGGAGACACAAGGAAAGCAGAACAGTGTGGTGTGGGTGAAACTCAGGAGTCCTTTGTACCCAGGATTTCCTGCACACCTCATAACTATGCCTAAAGGACCCAATTTCCTCCCACAGTTCAAAGGTAGTGAATGTAGTTTTGTGGCATGGAGTGAGCCCCACCAATCTCAGGCGTATGGAAAATTAAAGTGCCAGGAGAATCAAGTGTGATATGGATTGGATGGAGCCCAGTAACTTTTCATTCTCTGAATGCCATCATTTTGTATTTAGAAACAATTTACTCTTACATATGTGACCTAACAATCCATGACCTGCAGCCGACACCTGAAGTCCTACCAGCATGTTTTACTTCTCTTCCCCAATGAGAAATGTACCCCACCTGTGTAAGGATGTGTCGCATATCAGCAGGAATGGATGCTGACTATGACGTAGTGTTGATGTCTTTATTTCACAGCAGATAGACCCACCCACACATGTGGCTATTATTTTTATCGGCAGATGTGTGGAAATGCAGAATGTTCTATCTGAAACAGGACTGGAGAATCTGGAGTTTTCTGTAACATCAATGCACAGACTTTGCATTTTTACTCCCATACTTTGACATCTGCAAGGTATTCTGAGTACTTAATCACTGTAGCATTCATGCAAACCACACCACCCAGTGTTTTCCTGTGAGTCTAGTTATCAGAAATGCCTAGTATTGGTGGGGTCCTGGGTGCCAGTCAACTCCAGGTGCAAATCCTTTGTCCTTCCCTTTTGGGAATGAGAAAGAAATGGGGAGGTTAGGTGAGATGTTGATACTTATCAGGCAGCCACACCCCACATCTTGCTTGCCGTAGGGCAGCAAAAAGACTGAGATACAGAAAGGGCAGTGGGTCAGTCCAATGTCAGTGATAAGCCACAGGGCAATGGCCAAGGCCCAACTTGACTCCTGACACAGCACAAGTCACTCCACTGGGCAGGGACATCATGCTGATGGTAGACAGGCACCTCAGGGGGGCAGAGGGGGGTGGAGGGGCGTTTCTTGGTAGGGGGGGTCCTTGGACTTGGGTTGGGGGAGGACGGGTCCTTACTCCGTTGCTTAGGGGGCAGAGGTGGTGGCTTGGAGCGGGGCCGGAATGACACTCTTGTGCCCCTTAGTGACAGGCGCAGCTGCAGAGGGAGGGACATGAGTGGACTGGGAGCTGGAGGTACCGGGCCGTGGGAGAGGGAGCTTCTGCTTAGGGGCAGGACGGGGGTAGGGAAGAGGTCAAGGCGGGAAAGGAAAGTTTCTTAGGTCTAATGGGGCGGGCTGTGGGAAGAGGTTTGGGGTGGAGGTAGAGGGAG
Organism: Pleurodeles waltl; assembly: GCF_031143425.1. Classification (NCBI taxonomy): domain Eukaryota; kingdom Metazoa; phylum Chordata; class Amphibia; order Caudata; family Salamandridae; genus Pleurodeles; species Pleurodeles waltl. The sequence continues at coordinate 898,496,508 of NC_090444.1, read as the reverse complement.
TGGTTGGACAAGGAGTAGGTGTGCTGGATTGGGTTGCAGATGCATGTACAGCGTGCATGTCTGAGGTGGATGGCTGTTGAGTGCCTGAGTGGGCTCGTTTATGTGTCTTTGGAGGGGACAGACAGGGTGGGAGAGACAAACAGGATGTGCGTATGTATGTTGTGTGGTGTCTGCAAGTGAGGTGAGTTTGCTACATGAGGTTGTGATGGTGGTGGTGACTGCACATGTGGTGTATGGGGTGCTAGTCTGCTTGTCTGCTGTTGTGGTGACTGTAGGCAAGGCTTTACAGGAGGCAGAATCTGGGATTGAAGATGCAGTGCTTGCAGGTGTGAGTGTTGATGTGACTGTGAGTGAGGAGGAGGAGGGGGAGACAGTGGAGGCAGTGACTGTTGTTGTATGTGCTTCTGTGTGATGGCTGTGTGTGTACTTGTGGAGTGAAGTGTGGTGCCTGTGCTTGTCTGTGCAAGTCCTATCTGTTGTCTTGGGTGCATGCTGGTCTGATTGTGTGCGTGGGATGGGTGGGGGGAGAGGGCATTGGGACTGGGAACAGGTAGTTGGAGGGGGGCCGGAAAAACCTGGGACACCGACTGCCAGCAAAGAGTAGGACAGAGCCTGAAACGATCTCTGTAGGCCAGCCAAGCCACTGGGAATGCCCTCCAGGTAGGTATTGCATTGCTGTATCTGGGATGCCAGCTCCTGGATGGCATTCACAATGGTTGACTGCCCTACAGAGATGGATCTCAGGAGGTCAATAGCCTCCTCAGTGAGGGCAGCAGGGCTGAGTGGGGTAGAGCCTGAGGTGCCTGGGGCAAAGGAGACGCCCACCCTCCTGAGTGAGTGGGCATGGGCAACTGGGTGGGGGGCTACTGGGAGGGCGGTGCTGGTACGGGGTGACGGAAGAAGTTGTAGCTGGGGTAGTCCCAGAGGGGTCCGCAACTACCAGGGAGCTTCCAACGCAGGAGGAATAACAGTCAGATGTTGTTAGCTCCTGTCTCCCCCATGGTGCTCTCCTTGCCCTCCAACCCACTGGTCCCCTCGGCGTCGTTGGACTCTGCCTCCTGGGTCCCGTGGGCTGCAGCTCCCCCAATTGCCGGTGCTCTTGCTCCTTCACCAGATGATGCTAATACACACAAAGGCAGGATGAGAAAAGGAGAGAGGATGGGGGAGAAAGAAATGGAGCACAGGGTCAATTACAGCAACAATAGCACATATGGCATACACATCACAATCACTCACTGGAAACTAACATTGTGAAGTATGAACCACAATGCCAAACCATTACCTTGGAATAACAGCAGAAATGAACCCAAACACTACCATCTGCATACCTAATGGGACTCATTTAGCCATGTCTGTCATGGTATGCCAGCTACTTGCCATTACCAAATATACATACAACACTACATTGCCAAGCAGAACTCCATAAGATTAGCTAAACCGGCATATTGGAGCATCCAATGACTAGAACCTTGCACCTAAACACCATGGCAGGCAACAAGAAAAAATACCACACAGTGTGTACTCAACCCCTTGTGGCTGCAGAGCTGCCCTCAAGCACCCATCCAACTCAGGATTGGACTCTGACAGTATGAGGGCTATTATGGGGATCAGGGTCCAACGAGCACCCCTCCCTTGTTGGGAGGCCGTCCCCAGCTGGGCTTCCGCGGTCTTCCGGGCCCAGCGTCTCAGGTCCTCCCATTGTTTCCTGCAGTGGGTGCTCTGCCGGCTATGGACCCCAGGGTCCGCACGCCCTTGGGGATGGCACGCCATAACCATTTCTTCTGATGGGCGCTGACCTGCATAGGGAACACAGACGAATGGACACCGTGAACTCTACACTCCATTCTGTAACAGAAATGGCTTACATACTGCATAGATCCCACATCAAGCCCACACATGACCCGTACCTCTGCATACACATTGCATTCAGCAAAAATACACTCCCCAAATGACACACTGCCAGCACACACATACATCTTCATTCAGCCATGTTGCATCCAACGTACCCCTTTGGAACTCACCTGCTGGTCAGGAGGCCCACACAACTGCTCATACAAGGGTAGGACTCCATCCACAAGCTTCTCCAACTCCTCTGATGTGAAGGCTGGGGCCCTTTCCCCTGTAGCATGGTCCATCGTGGCTTCCAGACACAGGACACAGTAGCACATGCAGTGGAGGTGTTGATCCACAGAGAGTCAGGAATCAAGTGAAGTGGGAGAGAGAAATTGGAGGTCACGTCCACAGCTGTGAACACCGTCACCGCCGGCGTTGATCATCATTGGTTCATGTGCTCCAAAGACCTCCATGTGTTACCAGTGATGAGTTGCACGACTGTGCAGACCACCTTCCACCATAACGTCATGAGGTCACTTCCACCTGTCCCTGCATACAGTACAAGCGGTTGTCAATCCTAATGCTGGTACTCATGGCGGACAATTTAATGTGCGGCATAGGTACCGATGGTACACACCAAGACAATTCCAGTCTGCTACATACATACATGCTCTGTGTACTGTGATGTTGTGTGTCCATACTTCCTGTACTCCCACACACATCTCATGTTTGGTTTACTTAGATGCCTACCACTGCAGAGGAGGAGGCCCGCATCCGTGTACAGGCCCCTAGTAGACTTGACTACACTGGAGGAACGCCACATCATTATGACCTATCGTCTGGACAGGGCCACAATTACTGAGGTGTGTCAACAATTGGATCCAGATCTGATTCCTGCTATCTGTAGCACTACAGCAATGCCCCCTGCAGTACAGGTACTGTCAGTGCTCCACTTCCTGCCAAGTGGTTCCTTCCAGGCGATTGTGGGCTTGGCTGCAGGAATGTCACAGCCAATGTTTTCAAATGTGCTTAGAAGAGTTTTGGCTGCCTTACTAAAACACATGAGCAGCTACAGCTCATTCCCCCAGAGTGAAGATTTGCCTACTGTGAAGGCTGGATTCTTTGCCATGGGGCACATACCACATGTGATTGGTGTCATTGATGGGTCCTATATTGCCTTGGTCCCTATCAGGACAAATGAGCAGGTCTACAGGAATAGGAAGAGTAACCACTCTATAAATGTCCAGATGGTGTGCCTTGCTGATCAATACATCTCCTACGTCACTGCCAAGTTATCTGGATCTGTGCATAATGCCTATGCATTGAGGAATAGTAGCGTCCCACAGGTGATGGCATGACTACAGAAGCAGAAAATGTGGCTCATAGGTGAGCTTGAGTCTTCACCCAATGTATGTCACTGTATGCCCCCTGAAGTTGTGCTCTGTGCCATTGTACACGAGTAATGTGTGTCCATCACTACTTCAAGGTGACTCCGGCTACCCAAACCTGTCCTGGCTGTTGATACCAGTGAGGAATCCGAGGACAGGGGCAGAAAATCAACAGAGAACACTGAAGACAGTGAGTAGGAGGAGGTGGAGAGGATGAGGATATGGACAACAGGACACACATGATACAGCAGTACTTCCACTAACACTCAGGTAAGACTGTACTACTGTTCATACCTCCTTTACAGTTAAGTGCTGTGTGGCTGCTGTGTTGTGTCCAGCACTACCTTTACTTCTCGATTGACTGTCACTTATGATTTACCTTTTTGCAGATGCTGGTGTGGTCACAACTGTGTACTGATGTGAGAACTCCAGACTGCTTACACACATTTGTTGGATGGATTCCCACATTATAGGACATTTGCACAGGATAATGCAGTTTAAGACATTGCACATTGTTTTATCATAAAGCACAGACACTTCAGTTGTGTTCAAGGGTGTTTATTAAAGTGACAAAAAGGATGGGACAGTGCAATAGAGTGAGGTGATGGTGAACGTAAACTTCAGTGTAATGGCCCAGTTGGTTTGTTGCACAGGTCCAGTATCCATGGGGCCATAGGAAAAGGAGCAATGCCAGTCCAAAGTAAACAAGGTGTCTCAGTGGCATGCAAGGGAGACATTCAGAATGGGCTCATTTCCCGGCGCTGGTTTGGGTCTTGCCAACAGTGTCTGGTGTCTGTCTAGGTCGCAGGGAACGTTTGCGGGGTGCCGTGGCCTGTGAGTGATGTGGCAGGTCCTCCTGTCGACTAGCTGCAGCAGATGTTGTTGGCTAGTGAGTAGACTTGCTAGTGGAAGGGGCCAGCTGGTGTGCTGTGCACTCATGCACCCCTGCAATGGTGGCCATGTTGGCTTTTAAGCCCTACAACTGTTGCATGGCCTCTTGGTGGTGTACCCCCTGTAGCCGCTGGCTCTCCTGCGAGATGGTAATCACTGGGCCCGTCCTATCCTGAGATTGTTGGTAGGGCCCAGGACATGTGTGAGTGCCTCCTGGGAAGTCGGTTCCCTGGGTGGGCCTCCCCTGGTGAACAGCTAACCTCCCACTGGCCCTGGCCCTCTGTGCCTGTGTCCCCTAAATGGTGAGCCCACTCCCGTTTACACCAGGGCCTTCATCGTCTTGCCTTTGTGGTGTTGATTCAGGTCCCTGTGCAGGTGGGCACACAAGTGATCGACGTGTCCTGGGGACAGAGGTTTGGGGACGTTAGGCAGGTGATGTGGTGTTGGAGTCAAATGAGGGGCGCCTGTGGTGGACTGTGTGGGGGATATGGAAGCCAACTGACCAGTGGTCCCAGATTGGCCAGGGAGATCATCCAGATCAGGACATCCAGAGTTGCTGTCATCACTGAGAGCATCTTCTGGTGGGGGACTGGGTTGCAGTGGCACATGCTCGCCGCTGACATTGGCTGTGGTACCTGTGGACATGTGAAAGATTTCTTACTGTCATTGTCTATTACATATTCAGCATTTCTGGCTTTCCCAATGGGTTGGGTGTTATCCTCCCAGCTTTGGTTGGTGTATGCTGGTGGATTGTGGAATTGGTAGTACTACATGCTGCCCATGCATTACTATTGTTTGTGCATGCAGAGCTGGGAGGGCTTTGCTTGCAGTGGGTAGGGCATGCAGGGGTACACAATTGAGGGTGGTTAGGGGACGGGTTCACTTTATGGAATGGAGTGGGGTGAAGGGAGTCAGAGTGAGGGGGTGACATGCCATGCAGGTATTGGTGGTGATAGGGTAGTAATTGCGACTTACCAGTGTCCAGCCCTCCAGTGACTCCAGTCAGGCCCTCAGAATGCAAGATTGCCAGGACTTTTTCCTCCCATGCTGTCAACTGTGGGGGTGGAGGTGGGGGTCCACTGCCAGTCTTCATGATGGCAATTTGGTGCCTAGAGGCCACTTCACGCACCTTCCCCCGTAGGTCAATCCACCTCTTTTGAATGTCATCCCATGTGCGTGGATATGTTCCCATGAAGTTCACCCTGTCCACGATCCTCTGCCATAGCTCCATCTTCCTGGCAATGGATATCTGCTGGACCTGTGCACCGAACAGCTGTGGCTCTACCCTGGCAATTTCCTCCACCATCACCCGCAACTCCTCATCTGTGAAACGGGGATTCTTCTGTGGGGACATGCCTAGTATGTGGTGGATGTAGCGTGTACAGAGAGTGATAGGTGTTGGGGTATGGTGTGTGGTGTGTGATGCGTGCAATTCTTGTATTATCTTTTGCTGGCAAGGTGTAGTTAGTTTTTCGTGTTTGCAAAAGATTGTGGGTTGGGCTGGGTGTGTTTTATAGTACTGTTGGTGGGTGTGTACGGTGTGTGTATATGTGTTACGTGTGGGTTTTTCAATCTGGCTAATGTTGGCTTCTGTTGGTGTTCGGTGCCCAATTCTACTGCAGCAGTGTGCACCGCCAACGGATGACCATCGTTGAGTGTCCGCTGTGGTGATTTGTGGTCTATAATTTGGAGGTCGGTGTATTGCTGGCGTAGTGGGGAGGGTGATTGGTCCAACTGGTTTTTTCATCCGTTGGCTCTGGCGGAATTGTTGTTGTGGCTGGCTTCTGTCAGGTTTGTGTTTGTGTGTCATAACCTGGCGGGCGGATATCTGCCTCCGCAGCAGTCTATTGGCAGCCGTCATCACGGCGATCTTCGGAAATGACCGCCAATATCACAATGGCCACCTGAATGTACACTGAGAGGGGCAGTGGTTGTGGTCTACATTTAAGACAGAATAGCCATCACTAGTGCTATAAAGTGTTATCCCCATGTTTTAGGAGGAATGCTCACTCTTGGCAAGAGGACCAATGCCACTTAAGAACAATTCCCTGGCATCCCTGGGATGTTTATGCCCAGTATTGGAACTATGTGGAGCAAAGCTCAAAACTCTCCCTTGGTAGTGGCAGCAGAAAGGCTGTTGGTGCCCCTGAAATGAAGGATGCATTATGATATCAATACAGGCTGCCATGCCCAATCGCAGTTATATTCCGTAGTGTCTGGTGATGCTCTTGGCCAACCTGGGATGACCTGTGTAAGAACCCCTTTCAGAGGGCCACAGGGCAGGCAGGAGCTACTGGGCGCAAACATGAGGGCTGACGCTTTTTATTCCTGATGTCCAGGTGCCTGCCTACTATAAGTCCTGAGCAACTGGACCAAGCACTACCCGTTTAGTACTTGACTCTCAGCAGATCGAGCAGTCCAAGGCTTTTCTGGGGGGGGGGGGAGGTACAGGTAGGTGGGAGGTGTAAAGGGGCAAAAGTCTCAAAATACATCCAGCAACCCCAATAAATGAATATCTGCATGATACTCATTTTTATGACAAAAGTAATAATATATATGAATACAAATTGAAATATGGCACACACAAACAATATACACAGTCTTCATAAAGCGCTATCTGGGAAATGTCCTGATTCCCACTCCCGTGTCTATGTGTGGTGGTTATTACCAATTTACATGAGGCAATATTCAGGGTGGGCCCCATAGGGAGTACACGTCTTAGAAGACCTACAATGGCTTTTTAGAACCCAAAATGTTCCAGTGCTGTAGCTCTATTGGTCAGAGCAAGTTCCACCAAGGGCTTTGAAGCTAACAGCGATTAGGTTTAAATGCACCCACTGGTGCTGTGATCTGGAAGACCCTGGGAGTGTTCAGCACTTTAGTATTTGAGTGAGTGCCGGGAAGGACTGCAGACTCCTTGCTGCCTGCACAGTGGCTCAGAATTCACATGCTCCTCCAGTGATGGGATAGTTCCTCTGATCCTTATGACAAATCTTGCCCATTTATTTGATCTCCAAAGCTCAGGCTAATGCTTTAGGAGCATGGGCCAAACCTTATGGCTTTTGGTGGGGTAGCATAGTGAGCAAAAGAATGATGGATTTAACCCAGAGTAGTGAATGTGGGTGAGTGTTTAAAAAGTTTCAGCACCCCGTCCATCATCCTTTTGTGTTGCTAACTTATTTTCAGGACTGCCCCCTCTGGCATAGAGGGTCACCGACCTGGGTGGCACTTGGGGGTACAATCTGATTGGTGAGCCAGTCCCTCAGAACTCTTCCCCATGCACTTTCCCACCACTTTTGTGAGTTTTTGTATGTGTTGCATTAACTATACCACACCATTTCTCCATACACTCTTTTTACCATTGTATATTTTATAACTTATAGAATGTTAATTCATAACAGTTATGAAAAAAAACATATGACATCTAAAATGACATAATTCCTCATAAAACAATGCATGGTACAGTGGAGAGTTCATAAAATTTGAATGGATTTCATTTTTTTATAAACAAATTCAAATCATAATGTTGAGTGCCATTACATTGAGTGTTTTTAAGTGCAATGTGATAGAGTACAGTAAAGAACAATATTGTTCAGTGCAGAGTCATAGAGTTTAAATTTGAGTGGAAAGCAGTGGAATGGAGCAGAGTAGTGTGGTGTTACTTATAGTGGAGTCAAGTGTTATATAGTGGAGTGTGCTGGGTGTGGTATAGTGGAGTATTGTACATGTTGTACAGTGAAGTGGCATGTTGTACAGTGGAGTGGCATGTTGTACAGTACAATTGAGTGTCGCACAGTGGAGTATTGTCAACTGTTGTGTCATGGAGTTGAGTGTTATGGAGTGCAGTATTGTCGAGCCGCATAGAGTTGAGTAGAGTGTCATAGAATGGAGTAGAATGTTGAACATTGCAGAATGTTTGGTCAAAATATTGATTTGTAAATATTGTTTAGACCCAAGTAATGGAAAAAATATTGTTACACAAGAATACTGTGATGCAAAACTATTGGACCAGAGGTACTAAAATCCAATTTTGCATTTCCTTCATAGAAATTGCTATTTAGGAAATGTAAAATGCTGTGTGCAGACATACCGATTTCCTAATAGCAATTTCTACAAGGTAGAAATTGCAATTAGGAAATCTCCAATAAGGTATCCCATTGCATTTGTGTCAATGGGCCAGTTTTGCATTTTCCAAATAGCAATTTCCTATTTGGGAAATGCAAAACCAAGGATCGCAATGACCAAAGGCCTCTGTTGGTGCACCCTAAAAAAAATAGTACACATGTAGAGCACACGCATGCCCAAAGGGCATGCATATGCTCTATTGCAATTTAAAAGAAGCATTTTGGGGTGCTTTTAAAAAAAAATTGCACATGGTTTCAATGGCAATTGCATTTCCTCAATGCCCAAATTGCACTTAGAAAAGGATTTCTACTTCAAAATAGGAAATGCAAATAGGTAATCCCTATTTTCGATTTCCTATTCTGAGGATTGCAAATTGCGATGTCCTAAAGGCCTTTGTACATAAAAAAAAGCCATTTTGCATTTCTTAACGGCCCAAAATACCGATTTGGACCCTTAAGAAATGCAAAATGGCTTTGTACATCAGGCCCATTGTTTTTTTAGGTAAGTGATATTGTTTTTAATATTATTTTCAAGAAAATAGTTGTAAAGATATAGGCCCTCATTATAACCCTGGTGGTAAATTCCGCTCACCGCCGTGCCGAAGGCCGGCAACATACAATGACCGCGGCGATCAGGGACCTGGGGTCAGTGACAATGGGCACACGGTTCAGGGGACAGAGGCACAGGACAACAGGGAAGCTGGGAGGACTGCTGTGTGACAGGGGGAGGACAGGCCCAGGGAACCTACTCTCTACGAGGCACTCTCCAACATCATGGGAGCATACCACCATTCCCAGGATACCATGGGCACGGTATTGGCCAAGTTTCAGGAGACCCAGCGGCTGTGGGAGGGACAGTACATGGGGATCAAGGATGACCTCACAAAAATATACACCATCCTGGTCAACATAGCAGGGGTGCTGGCTGATATGAGCAAGACCATGAGGGAGGCAGTGGCTCAACAAAGGGCCCCTGACACTAACCAAACCGAGGAACAGCCTTCCACCTCCGCTGGCGCTAGTGGACAGGAGGCCCCGTCACAGGAACAACTGGTCACCAGTACCCCACCCCCTGCAGAAGGAGAAACACCCCGCAAACGGTCCCTGTGACCCAGGCAGAAGACAGAGAACATTGCCAAGACCCCCGCCAGAAATAGGACCCTCCTGATTGTCACCCGTCTGTCCCACTGTGTCACCCTGTCCACCTTGAACTGCCATTGCTCCCCTTCCTATGCCCCATTGGACAATGCACCTGTGATACCAAGAGACTGGACTCTAACTGGACATTCCTCCACCATCACCCCAGCCCCTTGCACATACCCCTATACCCATTAGCACATAAATAAACACCCTTTAATCATAAACTAATCTGGAGTCAGTCTGATCTTTCACAAATGTATTACTACAACATTAGCAACAAATTGCAATGTAAATGGTTATTTACTCATACCAATGTATGACAGTTGTTGGGCAGCAGTACACACAGCAGAATGCAGAATGGGGTACACAGATCTGTAAAAAGGAAATCCAAAGGGAACAGTCAATGTCCATAGACAAAGGTTAAGAGGCTGCCATGTACAATGTCCTAAAGAATACTGAAATGTGAAGAGGAATTACAGTCTCATACCTGTGTGTGACTAGAAGTACTGGAGATGATGTTTGTTCTGTTGTCAATATCTTCTTCCTCTGCCTCCTCTTCCTCACTGTCCACAGGCTCCACCGCTACCACTAGACCATCACCAGGCTCATCCTCCAGCAGAAAAGGCACCTGGTGTCTCAATGCGAGGTTGTGCAACATACAGCATGCCACGTTTATCTAGCACACTTTCTTCGGTGAGTAGTACAGGGAGCCACCTGTTAGATGGAGGCACCGGAATCTGGCACCCAGGAGGCTGAACATCCTCTCAATAATACGCCTAGTTCACCATGTCCCTCATTGTAGCGTTCCTCTGCCCTTGTCCTGGCATTCCTCACTGGGGTAAGTAGCCATGAGAGGTTGGGGTAACCAGAGTCACCTGCAAATTAGCCACACCCGGTGCCTCTGGAGTTGGCCCATCACCTAAGGGATACTGCTATTTCTCAAGATACAGGCGTCATGCACAGAGCCAGGATACTTGGCATTCACATGGGAGGTGTACTGGTCTGCCAAACACACCATCTGCACATTCATCAAACGGTAGCTTTTTCTATTTCTGTACACTTGTTCATTTCTGCGGGGAGGACAAATGCCACATGTGTACTAACAATGGCACCAATGATGTTGGGGATATGTCCCAGGGCATAGAAGTCAGCTTTCACTGTGGCCAAATCATCCACCTGGGGGAACACGATGTAGATGCGCATGTGTTTCAGCGGGGCAGACAACACCCTGCTCAACACGTTAGAAAACATTGGCTGAGACATCTCAGATGCCATGGCCACTGTAGTTTGGATGGAGCCACTTGCCAGGAAATGGAGCACTGACAGGACCTGCACTAGAGGAGGTATACCTGTGGGCTGGTGGATAGCTGACATCAGGTCTGGCTCCAATTGGGCACACAGTAATTGGATTGTGGAACGATCAAGTCTGTATGTGAATATGATGTGTCTGTCTTCCATTGTCGACAGGTCCACCAGGGGTCTGTACACCGGAGGATGCCGCCATCTCATCATCTGCCCCTGCGGTTGTAGCCTATAGAGGAGAACGGTGAGCAGAGGGTCATTTACCACATAGGTAGCACAACTGTGTCTGAAGTAATGTTACAGAATCTGTGTGTGAAATTGTGAGTCTGTATATGTGCCAATCTGTGCTGTGACGCAGTTAGGTGCTATGCCATGTGCACCCCTGAAATGGCGGCTGCCTAACTTGTGAGGAGGGACAAGGGGAAATGAGGTAACTGCGCTGGCGTTGTGCAGCGTCGCGGTAGGCGGTCGAAGACCGCCGCACAGCTCCGCATTGGTCATCATTGGGCCCTATGAGTTCCAGGAGCCAATGACGATGTACGCCGGCAGTGACGGTACGCACTCCCACGGACGTGACCGCCATTTTCCATCTGTTCACTCACTTGATACCTGACCATCAACAGGAGAGGACCTACACTGCAAGTGCTGCTGTGACCTGAGTCTGGAAGTGACAATGGCTACAGTGTCTGGGGAAAGGGCCCCTACCTTTACTGCGGAGGAGTTGGAGAGGCTAGTGGATGGGGTCCTCCCCCAGTACACCCTACTCTACGGTCCTCCAGACAAACAGGTGAGTACACTATGAGCATGATGCGTGGGCAATGCCTGTTTTGAGTGGTGTGGATGTAAGGCACATGTTGGGGGGTGGGCTGAGTGCTGCATGTGAGGATGGTCAGTGCATGTGCGTCAGGACATGGGTGCGAACTGGTGGGCAATGAGTATGACGGTCCGGACGGGTGAGTAATTCCCTTTCCTCCTGCCCTTTCCCTCTAGGTCAGCACCCACCAGAAGAAGGGTATTTGCCGTGCCATCGCCAAGGAAGTGCGGACCCTGGGGGTCTATCACAGACAGAGCACCCACTACCGCAAGAGATGGGAGTACCTGCACCGCTGGAGCAAGAAGACGGGGGAGGCCCAGCTGGGGCTGGCCTCCCAACGTGGAAGGGGTGCCCGTCGCACCATGACCCCCTGATGTTCCACATCCTGGCGGTAGCCTATCCGGAGTTGGATGGGCGCTTGAGGACATCACAGCAGCCACAATGGGGTGAGTACAGTGTCATAGAGCTGACTTAGTAAGTATCTGGTTGAGGTGTGGGCTGTGGGTACCCCTGGGCTAGGGCACGCAACACCCACACCCCCCACCCTCACCCACAACAACATACACACAAACACATCCAAGGACAATACTGATACACCCCAGTGTTATATTGGAACATTCAGATATAGGAAGAGAAAAGCAAATTATCAGTATATACAAAAGTTTTCATTATATACACAAGGCCGTACACTGTCCCTTGTAAATGTCCGTGGACCAGTGGTCCCAAAAAGCATGGGCGAAGCCCACACATGACACCTGCCTCAAAACAGGGAGAACACTGCAGGGGCATCAGGTCGAAAAAAACACAGGCACCTCAGGGGGAAGGGGAGGGAGGTACCTCAGCCGGAAGATGGTATGACGCCAATGCCCCTCGAGGGGGCTCCATGCCCACTGCTTGGTCCTGGAGAGTGCAGAGCCACAGTCTCTCAAGTGGGTGGTTTGCCCACTGCTTGGTCCTGGGGAGTGACAAGCCACAGTCTCTCAAGTGGGTGGTTTGCCCGCTGCTTGGTCCTGGAGAGTGCAAGGCCACAGTCTCTCAAGTGGGTGGTTTTCCCACTGCTTGGTCCTTGGGAGTACAAGGCCATAGTCTCTCTAGTGGATGTCTTCTTCCACTGGTTCTGAAGGGGGCCTTGTGCCTAGTGTGCTTCATCCTGGCAAGGAGGGGGTGAGTGGATACCTCCTTCCACTGGTTCTGGAGGGGGCCTTGTGCCCAGGGTGCTTCATCCTCACAAGGAGGGGGTGAGGGGATGCCTTCTTCCACTGGTTCTGGAGGGGGACTTGTGCCCAGGGTGCTTCATCCTCACAAGGAGGGGGTGAGGGGATGCCTTCTTCCCCTGGTTCTGGAGGGGGCCTTGTGCCCTGTGATGCAGATCTTGGAGGGTACAAGGTCACAGTCTCTCACCTGGGTGTCACACCTACAGTTTTTGCAGGGGCCAGGACGCACTACAGCCCATGGAGGCATGACTACACACTGCCCGCCATCGGTGACGGCTGCTCAGTGGTGGCAGTGGTGGGACTGGCGGCGGTGCTGCCAGTGGGGGGGAAGGCTCCACCCCTTCCCCCCCAGCCTCTGACAGCCGCCCACTGGGGCTGCTGCTGCAGGCTGTGGTGGTGGCAGTGGTGCAGGTGATGGTGCAGGTGGCGGTGCTGGTGGCGGTGCTGCCAGTGATGGGGGGAGGCTCCAGCCCTTCCCCCACAGCCTCGGACGGCTGCCCACTGGAGCTGCTGCTGCTGGCAGTGGTGGTGGTAGTGGTGCTGGTGGCTGTGCAGGTGGCGGTGCTGCCTGTGGTGGGGGGAGGCTCCAGGCCTTCCCCGCAGCCTTGGACGGCTGAAGTGCCATGGGTGTTGTTGTTTGCCCAGATGCTGCTCCAGCACCATCCTGCCTGCGGCATCTCTGCCTTTGCAATTGCCCTTGGCAACTGGTGTTCCCTTACTGCCCTTGGCAGCTGGTGGTGCCTCCTTGCTTCTGCCAGCTGGTGATGCCTCCTTGCTTCTGCCAGCTGGTAGTGCCTCCTTGCGTTTGCCGGCTCGTGGTGCCTCCTTGGGTTTGCCAGCTGGTGGTGCCTCCTTGCTTCTGCCAGCTGGTGGTGCCTCCTTTCATTTGCCAACTGGTGCTCCCTTATTGCCCTTGGCAGCTGGTGCAGGCACACTGGCTGTGTGGACGGGTGTCTTCATGGTGCCTCTCACAACTGCAGTGGCTGCAGAAACTACAGTGGCCATGGACTGGGTGGCTGAGGTGCTAGCTTGGGTCCTGACCACCCTGGCACAAAGTGAAGAACAGAGGGGGGGCAGGGAATAGGTCAAGGGTGGAGAGGAAAAGCTTTTTAGGGACACTGGGGCTGCACGAGGGTGACGGTTTGGGAGTGGAGGAAGAGGGAGTGGTGGTAGGAGGTGTCTGTCTGCTGTGTTGGGGTGCAGGTGCATGGGCTGGCTGCTGTTGTGAGGTGGATGGCTGTTGGGTGTCTCAGTGCTTGCATTTGTGTACTTTGGGAGGAGGGGGCACAGACACAGTGGGAGAGGACACAGGGACGTGTGCATGGATGTGGGGGTGGTGACAGCCCGTGAGAAGCATGTAGTGATAGGCGTGATGGAGGTTGTGGATGAGGATGTAGTGCATGCAGGTGTGAGTGGAGACGCTACTGGGAGGGAGGTGGACGACAAGGAGGAGGGGGACACAGTGGAGGCAGTGGATGTTGGTGTGTCTGCATCTGGATGCTGTTTGTGTGAGTGCCTGGGGGATGAAGTGTGGTGCTTGTGTTTGCCTGAGCCACTTCTGTGTGTTGATTTGGGTGCATGTCTGGTCTGAAGGTGTGCTTGGGATAGGCTGGGGTTGAGAGGAATGGGACTGGGTAGAGGAAGTTGGAGCGGGGAAGCTAGAGACAGGGACAATGGCTGCCATCAGGGAGTTGGCCAGAGCCTGGAATGATCTATGTTGGGCCGCCACACCAGAGTGAATGCCCTCCAGGAATGCATTTGTTTGTTGCAAATGCCCTGCCAGACCCTAGATGGCATTCACTATGGTTGACGGCCCAACAGAGATGGATCGCAGGAGGTCAATAGACTCCTCACTCAGGGCAGCAGGGCTGACTGAGGCAGGGCCTGAGGTGCCTGGGGCAAAGGAGATGCCTGCCATCTTGGGTGAGCAGGCACAAGAAACACGCTGAGGGGCTGCTGCGAGGGCAGTGCTGGTACGGGGGTGGCGGCTGTACCTGTAGTTAGGGTGGCCACAGAGGTGTCCGCCACCGCCAGGGTGCTTCCATCGGAGGAGGTGTCGCTGTACGTACTGCCCCCTCCAGTCTCTGCCGTGGTGCTCCCCTCGCTCTCCGTCCCACTGGTGCCCTCATCGTCGGTGATTCGGCCTCAAGGGCCATGTGTGATGCAGCTCCCTCTGTTGCCTGTGCCTCTGCTTCTCCGTCAGATGATGCTAATGCACACAAGGACAGGGTGACAAAACAAAAAGGGGGTAGGAAAAGACAGAGGATACACTTGGTCAATGCCAGCAAAAACACCACCGTTGGCGTACACAACACACAGGGAACAGCCCTATGCACTAGGCCATGCACTACAAGTTACAATGCTAGTCACCAGGCCAGGGAGTACAATGCCTAACGCCAATAGCAGCACAGCCAAAACTCACAGGACCCTGCCCAGTAGTAGATGCCAATTAGCATATTTGGTTGGAGTGCATCAGACCCTGTCCATCATGGAACCTACCCTGCCATGTTCATCCTGGCCTAGGGCACCCTAAGACCCACATCCCCCACCCAGATAACACCTCAACATGCGCAAGTTTCTGATTCTGAAACTGTATTCTCCCCCTTGTGGCTGCTGTGATGTCTTCAAGCGCCCATCCAACTCCGGATAGGCCACCGCCAGGATGCGGAACATCAGGGGGGTCAGGGTACGACGGGCACCCCTTCCTCATTGGGAAGCCATCCCCAGCTGGGCCTCTGCCATCTTCCTTGCCCAGTGGCACAGGTCCTCCCACCATTTGCGACAGTAGGTGCTCCGCCTGTCAAAGGCCCCCAGGGTCCGCACATCCTTGGCGATGGCACACCAAATACCATTTTTCTGATGGGTGCTGACCTGCAGAAAAAGATACATAGAAAAAGGTATTAGTCATACCGTCCGGCCTGTTACACTCATGGCCAACCATATCCCTCCCAACCCTTATGCACAGACATTGACCACCAGACATGCAGCACTCTGCCCAGGATCCCTCAGCCACCCCCTCTTACATGAGGCTTACACACACAGCACTCCACGCATTCATGCCCCATGCCTCGTGCTCACAGTGTACTCACCTGTTGGTTTGGAAGACCATAAATGAAACTGTATTGGGGTAGGACTCCATCCACCAGTCTCTCCAACTCCTCCAAAGTGAAAGCAGGGGCCCTTTCCCCAGACACTCGAGCCATTGTCCAGAAACAGATCACAGCAGCACTTGAAGTGTAGGTTCTCTCCTGTTGAAGGTCAGGTAGCAAGTGAATGAACAGATAGAAAATGGTGGTCATGTCTGCGGCGGTGTGTACCGTCACTGCCGGCATACATCACCATTGGCTACAGGGCCCAATGATAACCAATAAGGTGTTGCACGGCAGAGAGAGTGGTGGTAGGAGGTGTCTGTCTGCTGTCTGCCGCCCGAAACGGCGCACAACGTCAGCAGAATTACCTCATTTCCATTTGTCCCTCCACACAGGTCAGGCAGCTGCCATTTCAGGGGTGGAACACGCCATGGCACCTAACTGCGTCACAGCAGACATAGGCACATTTATGAACTACATGTTCACATACTGTTTCTGTCACAACACGCAAAGCATTTTACTCTGAGGATATGTTTGAATATGACCAGCTTCTCACCGTTTTTCACCCTAGGGTTCAACCGCTGACAATGAATAGGAGATGGAGACATACCCCCGTGTACAGACCCCTGGTGGACCTGGCAACAATGGAGTACAGGCACATTATCCTCACCTACAGACTTGATAGGGCCACAATCCAAGAGCTGTGTGCGCAATTGGAGCCAGACCTGATCTCAGATATCCATCACCCCACTGGGATCCCCACTCTTGTGCAAGTCCTATCGGTGCTCCATTTGTTGGTAAGTGGCTCCTTCCATGCGACATTGGCCATGGCAGCAGGGATGTCACAACCTATGTTCTCAAACGTGCTGACCAGAGTGTTGTCTGCCCTGATGAAACACATGTGCAGCTACATTGTATTCCCCCAGGTAAAGGATTTGGCCACAGTGAAGGCTGACTTCTATGCACTGGGACATATCCCCAACATCATTGGTGCTATTGATGGTACACATGTTGCCTTTGTCTCCCCCCCCCCCCCCCCGGAAATGAACAGGTGTTCAGAAATCGAAAGAGCTTTCACTCTATGAATGTGCAGATAGTGTGCCTGGCGGACCAGTATATCTCCCATGTGAATACAAAGTATCCTGGGTCTGTGCATGATGCCTTTATCCTGAGGATTAGCAGCATTCCATATGTGATGGCTCAACTCCAGAGGCACAGGGTGTGGCTAATAGGCGAGCCCATGGTCCCCACCCAGTGTCTGTTGGTATATGGGTGTGGGATTGGCCCTAAGGGTGAGTGTCTGGCTAACAGGTATCCCTCGATATTTACAGGTGACTCTGGTTACCCCAACCTCTCATGGCTACTGACTCCAGTGAGGAATGCCAGGACAAGGGCAGAGGAACGTTAAAGTGAGGCACATGGGCGAACAAGGAGGATCATTGAGCGCACCTTTGACCTCCTGAAGGCCAGGTTCAGGTGCCTCCATCTGACAGGTGGATCACTGTGCTACTCACCCAAGAAGGTCTGCCAGATCATCGTTGCATGTTGCATGTTGCACAACCTGGCATTGAGACGCCAGGTGCCTTTTCTGCAGGAGGATGAGGGTGGAGATGGTTGTGTGGCAGCAGTGGAGCCTTTGGACAGTGATGAAGAGGAGGCAGAGGAAGAGGATGTGGACAACAGAACAACTCTAATACAACAGTACTTCCAGTTACACACAGGTAAGACACTGTAACCTCACCTTCCATTTCTGTTTTGTGAAGTGAATTTTCTCTGGCTGGCTGCTGTTCTCACTACAAAGGCCACTTATTGTACTCTTTAACATGTCTATTTGCAGATATTTGTGCCCCCCTGTGGCTCCTGGTGTATTGACTGCAGCACATTACAGGTCATAACTATGTATACATCACTGTACAGTCTATTTGCAATGTCTACTGATTGTTATACAACTACATCCTTAAATCATTTAACATACTCCAAACTTGTTTTTTCTAAGGGTGTTTATTTCAGTGCTGAGATGTAAATGGGGATGTGCAATGGGCTTGGTTGATGGTGGAGGAAAGTCCAGGATAGGGTCCAGTCTATTGGTATCATAGGTGCATTGTCCAAGGGGGCATAGGAAGGGGAGCAATGTCAGTTCAAGGTGGACAGGGTGGCAGAGTGGGACACATGGGTGACAATCAGGGGAGTCTTATTTCCTGGCCGGGGTCTTGGCAATGTTCTCTGGTTTCTGCCTGGATCGCAGGATTGCGGGTGGTTCTCCTTCTGCAGGGGGTGGGGTGCTGGTGGCCTGTTGTTCCTGTGGTGGGGCCTCCTGTCCACTAGCGGCAGCAGAGGTGGAAGGCTGTTCATTGGTGTGGCTAGTGTCATGGGCCTGGTGGTGTGCCATTGCCTCCCTCCTGGTGTTGGCCATGTTTGCCAGCACCCCTGCAATGGTAAACAGGGTGCTGTGGATGTCCTTCAGGTCCTCTCTGATCCCCAGGTACTGTCCCTCCAGCAGCCACTGGGTCTCCTGCAACTTGGGCAGTATCTGGCCCATGGTCTCCTGGGAATGGTGGTATGCTCCCAGGATGTTGGTGAGTGCATTGTGGAGAGTTGGTTCCCTGGGCCTGTCCTCCCCCTGTCGCACAGCAGTCCTCCCAGCTTCCCTGTTGTCCTGTGCCTCTGTCCCCTGAACAGGTCCCTGATCGTCCTGTGTTTGTGGGGTTGCCTGGGGCCCCTGTAGTGGAGGACACACTGCTGATTGAGGTGTCCTGGGGACAGTGGTATGGGCCTGCTGGGTGGGTGCTGTGCTGGTGTTTCCTGAGGGGGAGGCTCTGTGGTGGGATGGGACTGTGCCTGGGTAACCGACTGTCCAGAAGTCCCTGATGGGCCAGGTTGGTCATCCATATCCAGGCGTGCAGAGCTGCTGTCATCACTGTGGGCCTCTTCAGGGGGGACTGGATGTTGCTGTCACCTCCTCTCCTGTGACGTTGTGCGGGAGTCCTGTGGGTATGTAAATGCAGTGTTATTGTTATTGCATGTGACATCTTGTGCATGGGTGTGTTTCCCTCTATGGTTGTTATTACCAAGACAGCTTTGGCTTGTGTGAGCTGTAATTTGGTTGGCTAAGTGATTGTCACTACTGTGCATGCTGTGGTGATGGGTGTCCATGCAGGGCTGTGAGTGGAGTCCATGCATTGTTGTTGCATGGTGTGCTGGGTACTGGGAGGGGTGGGTTGTGACGGTGGGGTGTATGTGAGGTGGTGGGGTGATGAGGGTGAGGGTAGGGGTGGGCGTATGTGATGGCATGCAGGTAGGCCGGTGAAAGTAGTTAATATTTGTCTTACCAGAGTCCAGTCCTCCTGCTACTCCTGCCAGGCACTCAGGATGCACTACTGCCAAGACTTGCTCCTCCCATGTTGTAGGAGGAGGAGGTCCACCGCCAGTCCTCTGCACTGCTATCTGGTGTCTTGCAACCACGGAACGTACCTTCCCCCGTAGGTCGTTCCACCTCTTTCTGATGTCATCCCTGGTTCTTGGGTGCTGTCCCATGGTGTTGACCCTGTCCAAGACTCTCTGCCATAGCTCCATCTTCCTAGCAATGGATGTCTGCTGCACCTGTGATCCGAATAGCTGTGGCTCTACCCGGATGATTTCCTCCACCATGACCCTTAGCTCCTCCTCAGAGAAGCGGGGGTGTCTTTGTGGTGCCATGGGTGTAGTGAGTGTGGTGTGTGGGGTGATGTGTTGGGGTGTGTGCTGTGAGGTGCGTGGATGGTGTATGGGTGATGGTGTTCTGTGGCTCTGGTTCTGTGGGTGCTCCTGGCATGTCTCTCTCTCTGTTGTAAATTGTTTGTAGTGGTAAAGGGTTGTGGGCAATGTGGGTGTGTGTTTTATATTAGTGTGGGTGTGTGGGTGCGGTGTGTGTATGTGTGTCAGGTGTGTGTAGTTTGTATTGACCAATGTGGTGTTGTTTTGTATGTGTGTGTGTATTTTGAGCACAGCGGTATGTACCGCCAATGGTTTACCAAGGTTGAATGTCTGCCACAGTGATTCGTGGGTCATAATGCTGTGGGCGGATTTCTGTTGGCGTAACGGTGTGAGTGTTGGTACAGCCATTTTATCATTGACCTTTGGTGTGGCAGACTTGTGTGTGTCTGTATAGTGGCGGATTTCTATGTGTGGGTCATAATACGCGTATCTGTATAGCGCCGCAGTCGCTGTATGTTGGCGGCAGTCAGCATGGCGGTAAGCAGCACTTACCACCAATGTCATAATGAGGGCCTTAATGTCTTTATGGTTCCACACTTTCCCTACTGTTTCATTGTTTGTAGTAGAAATAGTAAATTTCACCCATCCAATATTCAGTGCTTTCCCTATTGTTGCAGAGACTGGAGTGGGAATAGTAAATTCTATCTCTCCAAAGTCCAACACTTTCCATACTGTTGCACTGACTGGAGTGGGAATATTAAATCATACCCCTCAGAAATCTAACAACTTTCTCTACTGTTGCAGAGAATGGAGTGAGAATAGGAAACTTTTCCCTTTCAAAGTCCAACACTTTCTCTACTGTTCAGAAATCCAACACTCACCCTACTGTTGCTCATACTGCAGTGGGAATAGTACATTTTACCCTTCCAAAGTCCATAACTTTCCCTACTACTGCACTATAAGGAGTGGAAATAGTAAATGTCACCCCTCCAAAATCCAATACTTTCCCTTATGTTGCTTTCACTGGCATGGGAAAAGTACTTTTCACCCCCAAGAAGTACAACACTCTGGGCCTGATTATGAGTTTGACAGATGGTTTTACCCATCTGCCAAACTTCCAACAGGAAGGTTGCCGCCAATGTGGCTACCTCCCCGCCAGGCTCATTATGAGTTTTCCGCTAGGTTGAGGGCAGAAACCCCTACAGCATTGTCTCTGGCTCATAATCGAGCCAGGGACAAGGCTGTAAGATGCAGGGTGCACCAGTGCAAAGCAGACAGTGACCATTGCAATAGTGCCTGGGCCCCCCTCGGGCCTCCTGCACCGATTCTCCGCCAGCCTTTTCATGGCAGTGCTACCACCATGAAATCATTGGCGAAAACAAAGTCGTAATTCGCAGCGCTGAACTGGCAGATTAGGACTGCTACAACCGCCAGATCGCCGGGATCTCTGATCATGGTAATGCTGGAGGTCCAATCGTAGCACTACCGCCACGGTCATAATATGGTACTTGGACCACCATCCGCAAACCAGGCGGTCATGAGGCCCTCCGTCTATTATGGTGGTGACTAGAGTATAGGAATATTAAATCTAACCACTATGAAGTCCAACGCTTTCCCTACTGTAGCAGAAACTAGAGTGGGAATAGTATATTTACTATTCTTAGATTTCAATAGTTTTCATAATGTTTGTTAAATACATTTTAATTTTTCATAATTAAATTAGTTTTTTATTTTGAACTTATTTGAATGCTTCACGTTGGTAAATTTGATGTTTAGATTTTTCAATATTTAATATTTTGATTATTGTCTATATTAATCTGTATTCAATTGCTTATATGTTTAAGGTTTGTATATATACATATATATATATATATATATAGATATATATGTAGTTGTATATGTATAGTACCATAATTACTGAAAATATATATTTTACATAATGTAATAATTTTATGCATATTTTGAATGTAGTACTATAAATATATGTACATATGTATTTTCATATTAGTAAATGTAAAATATTGAAAAAATATTGAAAAAATAATATAACAAATATTTTATTATTTAAATGATTACAGAGTGGTGGTAGCCAGTATAGTTGGGATAATCAAAGATAGGATTTTTTTTTTTTTGTCCCTTAATAACTTTACACCCATTTTTCAAATGTCTGTGAAACTTTGCAGACCGGCTGAATCAGTTTCATTGTCAGAGTGCTATACGTTTTGTGTCGTTTGGTCAAGAGGGTGGAAGAAAAAAGGGGGTCCCAAAACGGGTTTGAAATCCAATACATTTAACAGAGACTTTTGTATTTCGCATAGGATGCACAGATGATTCTATTGGGTACTGCAGCTAAGTATAGTAAGTATTTCTTAAGTTATGAGGTTTTTCAACTCAGTGTTATCTTGTAGCACAATACTACCATAGGTGGCAAGGAAGCCCAAAAATAATCTAGACCACCTATGTAAAGTTTCAGATTTACTACATGAACAACTAAAAGGCATATCGATGGTCACATGATTATCTAAACCAATAAGCAAATACATATCAAATACAATAGATAAAAATAAAGACATCACATATAATCTGGTGACCACTCTATAGTTATAGTTATTATTCCTAAAGATAGGAATTCCTTGGATATTAGCTCCCTCATAACTTTCCACCCTTTTGACAAATCACCACAACGTTTTCCAGACGTTTTCTACATTTGGAGATTATGTAATTTTTTTAAGGGGAATCCTTAAGGGAGTGCAAAGATAAAAGGGTGTCCTAAAATGTGTTTTTCCACCAATGCACTTACCATAGACCATTGTATTTGACATAGTGCGAAAACGGCTGAATAGATTTACATGAAAATGTCAGGCTTTTACAATATGGTGCAGAGATGATGCTTTTTGGGTACTGAAGTTACGTAGAGTATTTTTTAAGTTATATGGCATTTAAACTTTGTGATGTCTGTCACTGAGGTACTTTTGCAGAGTTTCACAATATTTAGTGATACTACTGCGGTACTTGGCTGTAAACATATTTAAAAATTTATAAAAGAATATAAATGCATTTCCCTATCTATTATCACTGAAATAAAGTGGTAATAGGTAGGAACCTACCACTGGCCCATATCTACGGCACTAGCACCGAGCACAGCCAAAGTGTAGTAAAAGCTATTAATTCTCTAACAACAGCCATTACCCAATTAGATTCTGCTTTGTCATTGTCATGTACCACAGAATACTGAAATGCCCAAAAGATAATTAAGGCCTCGCTGTATTATTGGATTGCGTTACTCTTGCTCCACTCATGGTGTTGCATGGGCAATGCTATCCTTAAGGTAGATTTACAGATGGACACAAGGCCACCATGCATGGTTCTGCTTTGATTCGTAAATCTGGAAAAATGAAAGCAGCAAAGTTCTCTGATTTGCCTTACTCTTCACATCATAATGTACATTTCTGCTAAATTTCACTGACATCTGAATTCCACACTGCTGTAGCCACTCCACTATACTCTATTCCAATGTATGCCACTATACTCAAAACCTCTCTACTGTACAAGACTCAACTCTATGCCACTCCACTCTACGATATTACACTGTATCCAATGCCACCATGCGCCACTCCAGTCTACATCACTCCATTGTATTCCACTCCACTGGACGCTACTCCACTATACACTATTGCACTCTTTGCCATTCTGCTGTACGCCACTCCACTCTACAACACTCCTCTTTATGCTATTCCACTGTTTGCCACACCACTGCACGCTTCTCCACTCTATGCCATTCCAGTGTATGGCACGCCACTCTATGCCACTTAGTTTTACGCTATTTGATTAGACTTCACTCCAATGTATGCCACTCCACTGTATGCTATTATGTTCTACTCCATGCCATTGTACATCACTCCAGTCTACACCAATACATTTTCCACTACTCCATTGTAGGCTGCTCCACTATACACTCCACCTTACAACACTCTGCTCAATGCCACCTTACTCTACGCTATTACACTGTATACAAGTCCACTCTACACCAGTCCACTCTAAGCTATAACATTGTATGCAACTCCACTCTGTTCCTCTTCAGTGTATGCCACTCCATTGTATACCACTCCGCTATAAGCTACTCTACTATATTCTCTTCCAATTCACTGTATGCCATTCTACTGTATGCCACTACACTGTATACTACTCCACTCTTTGCCACTCCAGTATGCCATTCTATTCTACTCCACTCCATTTTTCGCTATTGCATTGGACACCACTCCATTCCACTGTACGCCACTCCACTGTATGCTGTTACACTCTACCTCATTCCAGTGTATGCCACTCCAATCTACATCACTGCACTGCATGCTGCTCCACTATATGCTATTCCTGTCTGTGCCACTTTACTGTACATTACTCCACTCTACTCCACTCTGCTGCTCCAAAGTATGCCATTCAACTATACTCAACCCCACCCTACGCCACTCTAATGTACACCACTCAACTCTATGCCACTTCATTCTATGCTAGTTCTTTAGATGCCACTCCACTCTACACCACTCAAGCCACAGACTGCTGACGACATAGTTTTAGACCTCTGAAGGTAATAAGAGGCAAGCTGTGTCCAAGGATCACCTGTTAAATGGGAAAGGCAAGACTAAAGGTACCCACCATCCTCCCTGATTTTGAAAGATGAACATGACTGTGTGTCCCTCTTTGCACCATGGAAGCTGCCACTCCACTGTATCAAACTATACAGTACGCCACTCAAGTGTGAGTTATTTCACCATACTGTACTCCCTTGTACCACACTCCACTGTACCCTCTTACTCTTCACAACACTCCACTATATATTATTCCATTCTACGCCAATCCCCTGTGTGGCTGTCAACTCTACGCCACCCCACTATACCTGACTCCACTGTAGCCTACAGTGGAGTTTTGTAGAGTGGAGTGGTGTTGAGTGGGTTAGTGTACAGTGGAGTGGCATAAAGTGGTGTGGCATAGAGTGGAACAGTGTAGAGTGGTGTGGTGCAGAGTGGAATAACATAGAGTTGAACGGTGAAAGTGGAGTTGCATACTGTGGAATACTGTAGGGTGGAGAAGAGTACAGTGCAGTAGAAAACAATAAAGTGGCATAGACTGGAGTGTCATACAGTGGAGTGGCATAGAATGGAGTGGTGTGGAGTTGAGTGGCATAGAGGGCAGTGGCATAGAGTGGAGTGGTATACAGTGGATTGGCATAGTGTGGGATAGCATAGAGTGGAATGTCATACAGTGTTGGTGCATAAAGTGTAACAGTGTGATAGTGTAGTTCAGTGTATTTTCTATTTGTAACATATTTAGATATGCACAAAAAAGTCTACACCGTACTGCAGTAATAACTAGAAATTACCACGCTTCTTAAAACATTATTTAAAAATGGGTATTTCTCCCTAAACTATTGGAAACTATATAGAAATGTATAAATAAATTACTCTACCTGTTACCAGTTTAATAAAGTGGTAATAGGTAGTGAACAACAATACAACCTACTACTTACCTATATATAACAGCAGAAGCCAGAATGCAGCCAAACTGTGATAAAGCTCATGGCTACATTTGACCTTCTCATCCGCATGTGCCGTGGAATACCGCGTACTTACCAAGGTATACTGCGGCACCATATATAAATACATTGCACTCTACACTAATCCACCCTACTCTGGTGTATGCCACTCCACTTTACACTACTCCACTGTATGTTTTTGTCACTGGATGCTACTTCATTGTACGCTATTCCACTGTATGCATGCCACTTCAGTTTACGCCCCTCCACTCTATGCCACTACATGCTATTCCACTCTACACCACTACACTTTACACTATTCTACTGTATGCCACTACACTGTACCTCACTCCATTGTACGCCGCTCTATTCTAAGCCGCTGCACTCTACTGTACTCGGTTGTATTCTAAAGTTTTCCATTGTACACAATTGTACTTTACTACACTGCACTCTATGCCACTCCAGTCTTTGCCATGTCACTGTACACTATTCCACTCTACAATACTCCAGTGTACCCTACTCCACTATACCTCACTCCACATCACAGCAGTGCACTGTACTCAACTCCCCTGTATGCCACTCCACTTTATGCTATTTCACTGTACACTATTCAACTCTATCCCACTCGTGTGTACGGCACTTTAGTGTACGGCACTTTAGTGTACGCCACTTTATTGTATGCTGTCATGCCACTGTATGCTACTCCTCTGTATGCCATTTTCAATTTATGGTAGTGTACTGTACGCTACTCAACTGTATGCCATTCCACTCTATGCAACTCCCCTGTCCGCCACTGCGGGGTACGCTATTCCGCTGTACACCATTCCACTCTACCACACTCTAATCTACACCACTCCACTCTATGCCACTCCACTCTACAACGCTTCCCTGTACACCACTCCACTTTATGCTGTTTCACTATACACCACTCCATTCTACATTCTACGCTAAACTCCAGTCTATGACAGTGCTGTACCCTACTCCACTGTATGCAAATCTACTCTACACTATTCCACCATCTGCAACTTCACTCTACGCAACTCTATTCTATGCTTTTTCACTCCACCTTACTCTACTGTACACCATTCCATTGTATGCCACTACAGTGTATGTTGCTCAACTGTATGCTACTCCACTGTTAGTTATTCCACTCTACGGCAGTGCTGTGTAGGCCACTCAAATCTATACGCTATATCCCTCTCCAGTCTGTGTCACTCCATTATCAGCAATTTCACTTTATGACACTCCAGTGTACACTACTCCACTGTACTTTACTCCACTATATACTATTCCATTCTACCTCACTCCACTGTACGTCAATACAATCAATGACACTCCACTATACACAACTCCACTCCTTGCTACTCTAGTGGACGCCACTCTATTCTATGCCTCGCCACTGTATACTACTTCTCTGTATTCCATTTTCAGTTTATGGTAGTGTACTGTATGCTACTCAACTGTATGCCATTCCACTCTATGCAACTGTCCTGTACTCCACTTCAGTGTACGCTATTCCACTGTACACCATTTCACTCAACCACACCCTTCGCAACTCTACTCTATGCCACTTTGCTCTACACCACTCCCCTGTAATGCACTCCATTTTATGCTATTTTACTGTACACCACTCCACTCTATGCCACACCTCTCTACGCTAACCTACCATATGCCACTCCAGTCTACGACACTCTTCTCTACCCTACTCCACTGTATGCAAATCTGCTCCACGTTATTCCACTGTATGCAACTCCACTATATTCCACTCCATTCCATGCTATTGAACTCCACCTTACTCTACTGTACACCATTCCATTGTATGTCACTACAGTGTACAGTGTTCAACCGAATGCTACTCTATTGTATGCTATTCCACGCTGCAGCAGTGCAGTGTACGCCACTCAAATCTATGCACTGCATACCTCTCCAGTCTGCGCCACTCCACTATTGGCAATTTCACTTTATGACACTCCAGTGTACGCTACTCCACCTCATCCTACTCCACTGTATACTATTCCAAACTACCTCACTCCACTGTACTCCAATACAGTCAATGACACTCCACTGTACGCAACTCCACTCTTCGCTACTCCACATTGCACACCGCTACACTCATTGGTGCTTTATGGCTGTACAATAGACAACACTATGTTTGCCACTCCATTGCAACACACTCCATCACACTCTAGCCTACTCTACCTCACTCCACTGTACATCACTACTCCACTCTATACCACAACAATACACTCTTCTCTATGACACTTTCACACACTCTATAACATGGCATACCACTCCACTGTACGAGACATCACACTACTCAATAAAACTTTACTCCACTGTATGCTATGCCCCTACAGTGTACTATACTCCACAGCACTCTATAATATGACATGCCACTCCACTATATGGCACTTTAGTCCACCCTACACTACGCCACTCCACTCAACTGCACTAATGACAGTTTAGCCCACTGTACGAGTCTTCTGTGTACCCTGCTCCACTCTACCACACACTACAATGCCCTATATAACTGCACAATACAATATTCTACTGCACGTATGCCAGTGTACAACACCGCACTACACTGTAAACCACTACACTGCACTGTACAACACTCTACTTGACTCTATGCCATTCTACAGCTCTCCTCCTCAAAGCCACTCAATGACTCTGCACTCAACTCCACAACACTGGACTCCATCACACTACAGTTGACTATACTCCACTGGATGGCACTCATCTGTACTGTATGACACACCACTCCACTGTACAGCACACTTCATCACTCTACAAAACTGCACTTCATTATACCACACACCACACCACTCCACTATAAACACTTTACTCCACTATTTGCAGTGCCACTCCACTCTCCTCCACTCAACTGTATTCTACTCCACAAGGTTAGACTATGACAGTACACTGTACGACAATGTTCTTTTCTATACTCCACGACACTGCTTTCAACAATACTCAATGACACTCAACACTATGATTTCAAACACATTTTTATTAAATAATAAAAACCATTAAAATTTTATGAATGAAACAAAGGTTAAAACTAGGTTACAGTTAGGAAAATATTATGTATTCTTTTTATAGAAACCCAACAGAAACTATACAAACAAGAAAAATGCAAAGTTATAGTTATAACAGATTTATAATTTACACACCACTACATAGAACTTACATTTGGAATTGCCACGCCACCTTCAATTTACCACCACTAAAATTAAGATCTTTTGGAGAAAAAAACCTCCCTTAAGGTATTTGACCAATAAATGCAGGTTTCAAGCATCACTGTTTCCACTCAGGTAAGAAAAGAAGTTGTAGGAATGGGAAGGTGGGATTGTTGTTTTGGCTCTGTGTTGACAGACACCACCGGCGGTCAATAGTTTAGAGCAAGGTTGAGTAGGTGTCCAACTATTGCTGACAGGAGGATGAGGGCTGCTCAGCTTGATCAAGCCATTAAAGATGGGTGACAGGGTTGAGTTTGGGCATTATCAGTTTCCCGACAGTGACAGCAGTCCGGTGAACTGAAGGAGGTACGGTAAGGTAACCTACTCATCTTGACAAGGGAGTTCCGCTATTGAGAGCACAATGGGGATGGACAACTGCTCTGTAATGGGCCTGATGTGGGGCTCAACGTCTGTCTATAATACATTGGTGGGGCATCCTGCTTAATTACTGTGGATGCTATGCTAACCAAAAATGCCTTGTAGGAATTTCATACAAAAAAAGACACATATTGAAAAAGAAAACATTTATTGACATAGACAACTAAACTTACATCCTTATCTCCCTCAACAGGCCCACTGCTCCCAAACAATCTATGGGCAAAATGCAGTGGCGGCCCCTCCACTATGGTGGAGGAGCTTCGCCCCTCTGCTGAAAGAAGAAAAATAAAGGAATAATAAAAGTATTTTACCATCCTTTATTTTTACCCTTTCATAGGGTGGGGCGGGGTCAGCCTCCTCCACGTCAACAAGTGGAGGAGGAGTAGTGGTGCGCTTCTAAGTGTGCATGCCATCTGCGGCCGGCCAAACTGACATGAACACATAGAAACTCTCCACCTGGCTGTATTTTACAGCCAGGTGGAGACCAAGTGCACTTCAAGTTGATGGTAACCATGTGCATTTTTTTAAAAAGCACCCCAAAATGCTTTTTTTAGAAGTGCAATAGTGCACACACATGGCCCTTGGGCATATGTGTGCTCTACATGTGCACCCCTATTTTGGGGGTGCATTTCAGGGGGCCTTTTGCCTATGGCCATCCTTGGTTTTGCATTTCCCAAACAGCAATTTCTTAATAGGAAATTGCTATTTGGGAAATGCTAAACCGGCCATTGTTTCAAATGGCATAGGATTTCTTATTTGTGATTTCCTAATAGTGATTCCTACTTTGTATCGAGGAAATCGGTATCTTGGTACAAAGCCTTTTGCATTTACTAAATGATTTGCATGAAGTCACTATTTAGGAAATGCAAAATTGCATCCACATATACCTGGCCCTACGTCTCTCTGGCTTCCTGAATGTCCTGCTGGGTGCTGGCAAGGCACCACTGGGCCTCCTTCATCTTCTCTAGGCTTTTGAGAATTTGAGCGAGGAGGGCCTCTGGGGTTGGGGGAGGTGGAGCAAGTGATCTGGAGCTTGAATGCCTGCAGTGATGCCGATGGTGTGGTGGGGATGCCTCTGATTGGCAACCAGTGGTGGTTGCTTCCACCTTCTCCTCTAGTGTCACCAGTTGGTGATATGCCAAGGCAATGGCCTCCAATTTCTTGAGACAATGATGATGGGCTATCTCACTCCCAGACAAAGGGGGCATGGCCTCTGGCATGAACAGCTGCATGATCCACACAAATGAGAAAAAAAACATGAATTGTAGCAAAAACTTGCTTATGTAGTCAGAGAGTAAAACAACTTTGCTGGTGTCCTAGGACCATTGACATTTTGTAACTGATTCCTTGTCACTGGACTTTTGTCACAACCATTTCACATAATACAGTAAGTGATATTAATTAATCAACAATCACTGTCATAGTTGATTTTTTACTTAAACGGGTGACAAATTTTGAATTCATTCATGGGTTGGCAATTTTACCACGCTCTTAGAGGCTTATTTACAAGCCCCTCGGCCACTAGAGTGTCACTTTTAGCGACGCTCGCTCTGGTAGCACAACGCCTTGCATCATATTTACAAGGTGGCGTTAAGCCACTTTTTGTGGCTTAACGCCATCTTGTAAATACGGCCCCTTTACAAGCATGTCTTAGAGTGAAAGGGGTGTGCAACATGTGTTGCTGTTGGTGTTCCACCGCAACACCTATTGCATTTTGACACTGCAACAAATTTACAAGAAATGGTAAACCTGAGGCAGTGCCAAAAAACCACACCAGAGGTGGCGCTAGCATGGCACAACAAGGAGAAATAATTGTATTTCTCCTCGTTTTTGTTTTTTTATGTGTGCTGCATTTTGCAGCACACTTAGAAAGAGCAAAATGCCATGAATGATTGTTTATGTGCAGGAATGTGTGCCTTCCTGCACATACGCGATTATTAATTAATGATGATTTGCTACTTCTATGTGTGCTGCAGCTGAGGAGCCAAAAGGGACCGCGGGGGTCTCAGGTCTCCTCATGTGACACTAAAGTGTGCATTAAATGTTGGTGACCTGGGTGAGACCAGGACACCCGCAAAAAAACAAAAAGCAAAACAAAAGAAATAATTAATGAGTTACTCATTTTTACTCCCTGCTCCAGGCAAGGAGTGCCTCATGATGCTCTGTGATGGCTTTTAAATTACATTTTTTAATCCTGGTGGTGCTCGTAGAAGGGGAAGAGGCACCACCAAGTATATTTTGATGTTGTATTGGGCTGGAAGGAGCACAGAAGGCCACCCAGGCAACATTAAAAAAAAATTATAGTAAGTCTTCTGAGTCCTTGAGTCCATGAACTCAGGAGACCTTACCAATATTTTGAAAGCACTTTGGGCTGAAGCTCTGTGTCCATCAGCTGGAGTGCAGGGACTAGTGGTGGGTGAAGAATTCCGCTCTGCAGGCGGAGTACTGTCAACTCCGTGTTCCTCGAGGAGTTCTGAAAAACTCCGCAAAGCGGAGCAGAGTTTTCTCTCTCGAATGGCTCACCAACGTTCAGTTGTTGAGCGTGAGCAAAAGAATTTGCATTGTCGCAGGGCAAGAGCGAGATTTCTGAATAAGGGCGGTTGCTGCAGGTCGCTACCGCCCACCTTGAGAAAGCTGCTGCTCCCGCTGAGAAAGCTACCACTCGAGTATAAATCTACTCAAGAGGCAGAAGGAAGTTGCACCCTCTGGCGCTTGGCGTGATGCCATTTGTGCTGGTTGTACAGAGCAGGAGAAACTCCTGGTGCTGAAAATCAGCACACACTGCGCCAAACTCCGCCGCTCGTGGAACTCCGCGTAGCGCTGCAGAGTTTTTTTGACGCTTCGTAGAGTTCCGCATAGTAGAACTCCACCCAGGCCTAGTAGGGACCCATCATGGTTTGTTTTATGGATACCTTTTGTAGCCTGAAAAATTTTACATAAAGGCTCAAAGACATGTTTATGGTTGTTTGAAAAACATTTTGTATTTAAAATAATTTTGACAGTAAGCATTGATAAACATTGCAAAGTGCGCATTTATGAAATAAATACAAAAATAAATAAATACAACTTTTTAACATAATCAGTAGGTCTGTTTTATATATGCGGATGTGCTCATCTACTGATAAAGCCAATAAACCTGTCCTTTATATTTATATGTTTAAAAACGGGTGTGGGTGCAAGGGGTAGCTGGGCAGAGGCCCTGCATCCAACTCCATACTGCCCATGGACGGTTGGGCACCTGCGGGTGCTCGCAGTTGATGGACCTCTGACTCTACATTAAAAAAACATTAGAAATTCACTGAAAAAAACAAAGGGCCTGATTACTATCTTGGTAGATGGGTTCCTCTGTCACAAGTGTGACGGATATCCCACCCACCGTATCACAAGTTCCATAGGATATAATGGAACTTGTAATTCAGGGGACGGGATATCCGTCATGTTTGTGACAGAGTATCCCATCTGCCAAGATCATAATCAGGCTTAAAATTTGAAGTGTTGTTATAGTTAGAAAATTTAAATAACAGCTTACTTTACTTTTTTTTAAACTTGGAAATTTACTGAAAAAAGAAAAGTTAAGGCATGTTATAGTTAGGTGAAAATGTCAGTTAAAACATAAGATTTTAAGATAACAAAACCACTGAAATTCACCAGTCATAGTTCTCTCAAACTCGTGCCTTAATCTATAATTCTCTCCCCTGATAAGCACAGTGTTGTAATCAATGATGTAATTTCAAATGTTACAGTGATGTTATCAATGATGTGATAGACTATGCCATTAGTGATGTAGTATGTGAGGTCATTAGCGGTGCACGGCAAGGGCATAAGCCATAGTTACTTTAGAGTTATAGCTACTTGGTAGTTTACAATAGTATGTCGTAACTGACATTTCACCTAACTATAATGTTCCTTAAACCTTTGTTTTTTTCAGTAAATTTCTCAAGTTTAAAAAAAAATCTAAAGTAAGATTTTTAAATAATTTTTTTTAAACCCCAAAAATGAAACGTTTGCTATTCTTTTTTCTTATACTACTCAGGACACCTGAGCAGCCATAAAACGAACCACAATGGATCCTTGCTTTCCCAAGCTAAAGAGAAAACTTTCCAGCTCTGGAAATGCTAAAAAACAGCAATTATTCTTCCTGATGTCATATTCTATTGACCCCCTGGAAATCAAAGTGGTAATGTATTTCAAGCATTTGTGGAGGGCTGGAGGGAGTGCTGCCTCATACAACGCTTAAAAACATGATGGAGGTACCCCTGCTCATATTTGGGGCACCTCCTGCTGCAAAATATGTGTAAATTAGCCCATGAAGGGCATTATGGAACACTCCCTGCTAGGAGCAGTGAATACTTATTGAGCAGCTCTGGTCACTCATTTATTATTCTTCCTTTTTTATTCCATTTTTACTTGTTTAGGCGTCCTGGTCTCACCCAGGAGACCCGCATCTTTAATTTCTTTCAGAGCTATTGGGGGAGCCCCCGGGCTTAGCATCCATTCATTTAGGGCTGGGCTCATAACTTCTGAAAAGAAAACATTAAGATTTTGGGATCTATTGTAATTTCAGCACTTTTTGAGAATATGGTGTAAAACATTCAAGTATTCTTCCTTAATCTCAAATAGTAATATAGCGGTGTTATAATTTTTTTAATCTTACAATTTTTCAAGTTTTTTTTTTTACCCAAAGGTCAATCTGTGTTACATAGAGTAATAAAGCTGCACCTCTCATCCTGGTTATAAAATCTGTGGTTCTGCTTTCTGGAACGTGATTAAGACCAGCACTCATCCTGCAGTTAGGAAAGGAACAAAAGATATCCCTCAAATGGAATTCAAGTGTTGCAGATTCTTATTTTAGTATCTTAAGGGTTGATATCATGGTTGAAAACATGGTGGTAAGCCAAGTGTCCTGATAATAATGACTGCAAAGAATCTTAAAGTTTCATTATGTTGAAATATTTTGATGACAGTGCTCAATCACAAGTAAATAAGAGGGTTAATACAACTTAGATGTTGGGGCTCCATTGAAGACAATGAAGTGACTCAGTACTGATAGTGGCTGGTATAAATGTTCTGATCCCTTTCCAATGTCTCATCTGTTTTTCACTTTTTAATTTGGAACATTCTACCTTGAGTAGGTGGAATGTTCTATTAGGCTTATAACAATAGATATAGCTATTGGCAGTAGGCTACAAAGACATAGTAGCTGCACAGTTCAAGTGCCAACTAAATAGTTAATGAATTACACCTTCTACAATGTGTCTTGTGTGGTTAAAGAGCTAAAAATGGCTATTTATTTTGAAACTTTCAACAAAATAGCCATTTATTTTAAGCTTCAACAACGCTTTCACTGAGTGACAGTAAACAGTTACTGTGTCAGAACAGTTATAAAATAGCTACTGAGTATCGAAGGTGTAACAAAATAATTTCTGCTCAAATCTTAAACAAAATAGCCAGTGCATTGAGCAGCTAATGTTTATGAGCGCTGACTGGGGCAGGTGAATTTTCAAGGACAGGGTGGGGTCGGAGGGCTTGAAGGGGAAGGGGCAGTTTTGGGGGGGTTGTTTTTTTGTTTTTTTTTAAGGGGTCGGTGTTACAAGCTACTATCCCCCTCAAAATAAATCTATTCCTAATAAAAAACTGTTGAAGTTACTACTTCTCAGAATAATACACTCTACATTTTTGCTATTGTTACATGAGTTAGGGGAAATGGCCTTTACTATGCAGCCTAAACCATGCATGCTGTAACCACGCCAGCATTACCACGCTTGCCTGAACCACACATGTGCCTGAACCATGCATGTGCATATGTGTGGTTCAGGCACACAGTGGGAACAGACGAGAGAGGAATGCAGTGGACGGGTATGTGGGACTGGGGCGGGTGAATTTTTAAGAGCAGGGTGGTGTCGGAGGGCTTGGTGGGGAAGGGGCAGTTTTGGGGGTGGTTGGGTTGTTGTTTTTTTTTAAAGGAGTAGGTGTTAGGACTCAGGGTGGAGATGGGCTGGGGTAGTTTTGAGGAGTGGGTGGGGTAGCTTTTATGGTTCAGGGCAGGGGGTTGGGGTAGTTTTTGGGACAGGGCAGGGTAGGTTTTAGGGTTCAGGGTGGGGACGGGGTCAGGATAGTTTTTAGTTCAGGGTGGGGTAGGTTTTAGGGTTTAGGATGGAGGCGGGTGGTGGTCGGTTTAAGGGTAGAGTGGGTTAGGTTTTAGGTTCAAGCTGGAGGGTCGCAGTGTTTTTAGGACACAGGAGGGTAGATTGTAGGGTTCAGGGAACATGGTTGGATAGTTTTTAGGACAGGGTGGGGTAGGTTTTAGGGGTTAGGGCAGGGAGTTGGGGTAGTTTTTAGGACCGGGTGGGGTAGGTTTTAGGGTTGAGGGTGGGGGTGAGGGGTCTTTTTAGTTTTTATGACAGGGCAGGGTAGGTTTTGGGGTTCAGGGCAGGGCAGGAGGGGGGGGTAGTTTTTAGGATAGGGTGGGGTAAGTTTTAGGGTTCAGGGTGGGGCAGAGGCAGGGGTCAGGTAGTTTTTAGGACACTGTGGGTAGGTTTAAAGGTTAGGTGCGGGGCTGAGGGTCAGGGTAGTTCCAAGAGCTGAATGAGATTGCTTTTAGGGTTCAGGTCAGGGGTGTAGGGTTCAGAGCAGGAGGTAGAAGGGGCAGCT
Organism: Pleurodeles waltl; assembly: GCF_031143425.1. NCBI lineage: Eukaryota > Metazoa > Chordata > Amphibia > Caudata > Salamandridae > Pleurodeles > Pleurodeles waltl. Next base: position 898,461,222 of record NC_090444.1, on the reverse strand, counting down.
TTAAGTGCTGGGGTGGGGTTAATTGCAGAGTATGGTATCAGGTGTAAGGGGACAGGGCGGGGGACAATTTACAATGCATGTTCATTTACCAAACATTCTTTTTATAACGGAATCCGTTGTAAAGGCATGCGTGGTAAAGGCATGTATGGTAAATACGCGGTCGTTATTGTGACTGGGTTCTTAAGGCTTTTGTGGTTCAGGCATGCATGATTCCACCATACAACCGTGAGTTAGATACTCTTCCACGGTTTGTTGGTAAAAAGGCAAAATTTGAAACCTAAATTGCATCTCATGTTTTTGGAAAGCAAGTAAAATGTCACACAGTTAGGACAGGTATTACGTAGGGGGCAATGGTTGCTTTTGTACAAGTCCCATCGTTAAGCCAGCAGTGGCTCACTACAAACAAAATAGCAACATAAGCTCCATTTTGTGACGGTTCTATTATTTACATGAGCTGTTTTGTGAATTGCTATTTTGTGGCTGACTATCCTGTTAACACTGTTTCGTGAAACAAATTTATTGTAGATGTCCAAGTGATCCGAATCTCCAACATACCACACTATTAGTGATGAGCACTGATAAAGAGAGAGGCTAAATAAGTTATTGCAGATGGAATGGCAGTATAATAAACAACATTAAAATTCTGATTGAGTATACATTTTTCCAGCTTTCCTACTCTTGCTACTGCAAAAACAAAAACAGATGTACACTTTCAATCCTTCACACCACACAATGCATTTGCTTCTCATTCAGTAATTCTGTGTGTGTGTCTGTATGTATGCATGTGTGTGTTTGTATGTGTATGTGAGTACTGCACCAGTTTGTATGTTACATAATTATTAGATTATATAAATCAGTGATGTTCAGATGTGCTAACGAATTGACTCAACAATTTATAAAATTATCAAAAAATCAAAGACTCCCATTGCCTTTCAAAAGCCACCTGCCCACCAAACAAACTTCAAAAAATAATTGATGAATTCCAAAATGCACTACCTCCAGAGTTAAACACGCCCACGAACTACGTGACTTGGAGGGGCATGGCTAATGGACCAAAATGGCAGGTGCTTTAATCGATGTCTTTTCTCTACCCCCAGTATCCGCTACGACCCTGTGCAAATCCGCACCCTACTAAGGCATTCACACAGCCACATCGCAACGTAGCTAGGCACATAGGTAGAGGACTTGCTATAGCCAATAAGTCCATGCGGTACAAAGCAGTTGTATTTGAGAAGTTTGGCCCGAGATGAGTGGTGTTTCAATGTGGCAGCAATACAGAGTGGCTGTGACTGAGCCAGGCACCAGAGGGTGGTGGTTGCTGAGGAGCACTGGTGTGCATGGGGAGGCATTGGCGGATGCATTCAGGGTACTCTCTTTTCCTCCACAGCCAATTTGGAGGTTGCAGCAGCAGTGGGACCAGCATGGAGGTCTTGGGACTGCACCTAGCTACATAAGAGGATGAGCCGAAGGCCCTGGTTGCGGCAGAGTGGATCCTCAGCTGAGTAGATGTTGATGTCTCCTTCCCCCCCGCTCCCAAACACAGGTTGACTGTCTTATCCTTCTGTGCTCATCCCTACTGCCTTGGGCAATGCTTTGAGGTTGATTCCCTGGGAGATGGATACCACTTCATGTGGTCAGCAGCTTAACTCTGCTGCCTACGCTTGGACCCTGACTAGGCCAGGAGCCTCAAGACACTACCAGGGGGCCTACCATACCCTTACTGATAGTGAGTATCACATGTTGTAAGTAAGTGCACAACCTGTGAGGGGGTTAGAAGAGTGCACAGTGCCTAATCTTTGACCCGGCAAGTGTTGCGGTGAACACTGCACTAAATGTACAAGTGGTAATGTAATAATTTGTAATCTGGACCAGAGGGCCTAATAACCATGAGTTTGGTGGCTGGTACCCCCGCGGAGGTGGATATAATGTGAAGTGTAAAACAAACTGAATCTTGCAGTCGACATTTACTTCCCCAGCCCACTCTCTTTGTCCCTTCAGGATATATCGAGGACAGGAACATGGCCACAGAGTAGAGGATGAGTGGTGTTTGTCCTCCCTAACCCCATTCATTGGAGTGGCGTGTGGCGCACAATACCACAGAATCAAGAAGTGATTGCTTCATTGGAATGACTGTGAGTGTCTTCCTTTCCATCTGTAATTCACACCACGAGCCATACATCCCAATTGGCAATTTACTGTGGAAAGATGACCATGGTTAAGGACAAAAGTAACTCTTAGTCCCAGTCAAACATGCAAGAGTGCCCCATAATGATGTGTTGGTGGCACAGTATGAACCCCAAAATACACATAAAGAGAACCTGCCCTTCTCAGCTGAAACGATATTGTAAGCCATCAATTGCACAAAGCTTCCTTTGCAGGGAAAAATTGAGAAAATTGGAACAGATGCATCACTACTGAGACAGGATATCCGTAAGACAGTGGAAAGGGTGTCAGAGGCAGAGATGTGTATCTCAACATCATAACCCAAAGTCTATGCAATGCAAGCCACAATTTCCAAACTTCTTGAAGCAGCTAGTTGCCTGGAGGAGACAGCAGAAGACACCAGGGGTGGACCTTAAGAAACAACATCAGCATAACTGGTATCCCAGAAGGGTCGGAAGACACATGTGCAGAATGTTTTGTCACAGTTTGGTTAAAATCCTAGATCCCTTCAGAAGACCTACCACACTTTTTTGTTGTGGAGAGAGCACATTACTCCCTGAGGGCAAAACCCTTGCCTTGGATGCCCCCTACAACCAATTATTGCACATCTTCTCAATTATATCTACATACACATCATTCTGAGGAAGGCCCATGAGATGTGTAAGGTCACTTACAAAAACAGCAAAATCATGGTGTTTCTGAGTTACATACATGTGGTACAACAATAGGGATGCCCTTCATTGCCGCAAAATAAAAGCTCTGGGAGATGCAACTAAACTTTAAGTCCACTTGAAAGGCAAATCCCTTTTCTTCAACACCCCTGAGGTAGCAGGGGACTGAGTGAAAAAAAGAAAAGTGATGCAGTGACACTCAACGAGTCTGGGGTGCAGCCAGGACTGTAGAGATACCAACAGTAACATGGAAAAAGGTCCTGATGACCGAGAAGAAGGCATGATGAGAGTCTCACTTGGGACAACAATGGAGGAGACATGAATGACTCTCTAGATAAAGACATATAAATTGAAACATCCTGAGGACACCCAAGCAGCATGAAGCAGTCTGACGCATCTCAGGTCTCATGAGATTTAATTTAATCTGCTGTGATAATAAACAACTTGGCATGGAGGTGCAATGCCACTGTGTTAGGATATCGTTATCTCAGAGGGTACTAAATACTGCAGTTGCTTATATGGCAACACAACACAGATTTGCATACTTTGGGTGCAGATGATTGTTTTGAAGGGTTGGGGTGGAGCAGGAATGAGCAAGTGACTACGCATAACCCATAAGTTAGGCTGACATATGAAGTTGTTAAATGCTCAGACCACTGCCACAGATGCTTCCATGGAGAAAGTAAAGGATGGGGGGAATTGGAGGGAGTGGAGATACTGGGTTTACATTATATAGCCATGTTGGATATTTGCTACTGCTCTTAGTTTGTTTTACATCAGATGTGAGGTGCTACAAGTCAGACCGGCTGCCACTCTCCTAATCTCAGTGTCAATGGGTTTTCAGGACAAGGTATACATGGGGAGACGTGTTCGAAGGCGTTACCTCAGTTACTGGGGTGCCACGGTCCCAAATAAAACACATAGCCCAAGTTACTCAAGGGCCTGGAAACATCAGTGGCTCTGCTTTGTAATGCATTTGCTTGCACGCTGCCACCAACAACATAGCCAAAAGCCAGTTCTGTATTATCACCTGGAACGTACATGGGTTGAATAACAAAATACAATTTGGGGCAGTCATGCTATATGCCAAGAGGCACAGCCCATTTTCTCTTCTTTCCAAGGAGACACATTTGTGAGGCTTCAAGTGTGACTTATCTAGCAGGTATAGATACACAGGCTTGTTCTGCTCGCAATTTGCACAGGGTTTCAGGGGGTTGCTAACTGGGCTATTTCATTATTGTGAGAAGACAGTTAGAGGGAAGTTCATGGATACTTGCTAATACATACCTAACACCTGGCTTGCAAGAGAACACACTTACACATAACTCCAACTCACTACTGAACACACCGTTGGGCATGACAATCATAGTTTGAGATTTCAACCTCTCACTGAGCACCACACTCGATGTCTATAGCGCAGCCACTAAGGGTAGGTCTCTGGCTCAGAGCAGATGAACTGCACCATTTGGTCTCACAGACACATGGCTGTGTGGTATGGGACAGATTGACGATTCACTTATTCCTCAAGTGCACTCCACTCTTACACCACATCAATTACATCTTAGTCCCAGCTGTGGAATATTCTGTTATCTCGCAAGTGTAAATCCTCCCATGCAGACTCTCGGACCATTCTCCATTGGACCTATGCCTCAGAGGAGCAGGTAGAGGCCCAAGAGAGACATGGAAGCTAGACCTGTGGTGGCTGCAGGATGAGCAACTGACTGACTTACTCAGAGATGCGATTGTGGGATATTTTGAGAGTAACAAGGGCTCAGTCCCTTCATCAGTACCCTTTTGGGGAAACCTCTGAAACTTCTGTAAGAGGGCATGATGTGTCCTACTGTAGAGGCAAGTATAGGGAGTTGAAAAAATGCTAGACTCTGCTCACGATGCTTGGCTACGTTCCTGGCATAGAATATGCAAACAGGGTAATGAAGCAGGAAAATTACTCTATGGACTATGCTAGACCAGGCACAATTGAGGTGATATTCCCCCTAATCTTTTGCATTCAAACATCCTGTTCGGCTTCCTTTATTTTTGTTGGCTCTTAGGACTCTGCACATTTTAACACAGCTAACCAGTACCAAAGTGCTTGTGCTCTCTCCTCAAAACATGGCAGAATTGACTTATACCTGATTAGCACATTTAATTTACTGACAGGCTTGCTAACAGGGAGGTGAAGATAAGGCTGATCTTTGTGTTAAGGGAAGATCTAGGACAAGTGCTCATAGATGCCATTGGATTTGCTATTGTGTTTGTGCAGTACTATACAGCTCATATGCTAGGCAGGAGCCCCTGCAAAAAGATCAGGAGCATCCGGTGGCACTAGATCACGCCATAGAGGTGCTCTCAGAGACAGATTGAACATAGCTTGGCCTCCCAATTACGGCATAATAGATCCAACATGCTGTCATAGATATGCCCTCCAGTAAGGTCCCTGGCCGAATTGATTCCCAATGGAGTTCCTTAAGAAATACGCTTCACTCTTATTAACACAGTTACAGATGCTTTTTGAGGGTGCGATCACCATCAGCATGCTCCCTTGTGATCTGTGGTGTGCTCTCATTTTAGTCATCCTGAAATCTGGAAAGCCTTCACTCAGTGCTCCTCATAACGATTCATTTCATTATTAACTGTTAAAAAAAGCTTCCCTCCAAAATTCTTGGCTCCAGGCTATCTAAAATGCAATCCCCTACATAGTGACCAAAATGGCTTTAAGCTGGGAAGGGGCAGTGAGCATTGCCTCAGACGGCTACTGGTAGCAGTGGCATGCTCCCACAAATTTAGTGGCCAGGCAGCCCTCCAGGAAAACAAGGAACAGATTGAAGATTGGAGATGAGAAAGCGATACTACAGACAGCAATTATGTATCGATCTGTATTCCTGTAGGAACCAGGAACTGTGATACCGAACAGAGTTCTACCTCCACGACGTAATCTAGGCAAGGTTTGGGGACAGTAAGACCCACATTGATCATAACGTATCAAAATACCAGTTTAGAAACTAGGCTGGAGTGTGATGTGGAATAAATTGTGCAATGTGCTGGAGAGCTATTTGACATAAACTGGTGTACAGGCAGGAGGCCATAGAGCCTTCGTGAGTGTCATTTGTTGGCAGGCTGGCAGGACGGTGACACATCCACAGCACATAATCGCACTTTTTTCAAGATAAAGTCCACACCTTCTGCCATACTAAACTGCACAGTTCTAGATTGGTCCAATTCTTGACCATCCCTTCCTTCAAAAAGACTTCCACTGTCAGAAGCTTGTTCTGAATCCAGATGACCAAGCCCTGGAACTCGATTCGTGTAAGAATAAGAATAACTAACAATCACCTGGCAGTCCAGGGAGCTTTTCACCACGGCAGTTGCTAGTCACATTATTCTATTATACAGACCATTCTTAAAGAAGATGCTAAGTGCTTGCAAGCATGACTGGGTCTACATCTAAGCACTGGCACCATTTTGCCACACCTTCACTTCAGCATGTCGCCAACCCTCAAGCACCATGATTGCAACACAAAGCAGGTTACAATCCCGCAATCTTTTAACCACACACTTCAAAAATGCATCCTAGGCCCACAATGACATTCTGATTACACTTCACCTTGTCAAGAATAAGAAGTGCCACGTATATTCTGTCACACAATATATGATATTACACCATGTACCAGGGTACACAAGATATGGCAAAAGATAAATCTTTCTAAATGGCGGCATAGGGAAATAATTGGATAAGAAGTGCATAGCTGCCGGACATTGTTTAAGTGATATTGCAAATACATACCAATAAATAACAGCAGAAGGCAGCAGCAATCAAATCAGGAGATGGTTTCAACTAATAAGCTTGGGCATTGGGAATAATCCTAAAGATTTTGAGCAGGGATGTCATACATTTACCTATTTTATGGCAGGTCAGGTGGGAGACTTCCACCAGTAGTGCTATGCTACCACTTTTTAAACCCTGCTGCCCATTATGTAAAGGGCAGTGACGGTAAAGATGTGCACAATTCTGGGGCTCGATTAAGTAATGGAGGGGCTATCATGGCACACAATTATTAACAGAGAATACCAGGGTGGATTATGAAAATAAATGGCCAGTTGCAGTGCTGGTCAAACTTGCCTGTACTGGGGACACAGACAGTCAGGCCAACGCGTTCTAGTTCTATCACTATAGGCTCGAGGATTGGCTGAGTTAAAAGTGGGGGCAGGGTCCCCAAGTATATGGGTGCAAAAGGTGGCTGCATCCATCTGCAGAAGTGTTAATTTGTTATCCCTGTGACCTCTGTGGCCCATCCCTAAGGACTCCTAAATAGGTCCAATAACACAGTTAGTGCACCCTACAAGAACTTGCTTTCCCCTGAGCCTGTGCCAGTGATGCAGTGCTAGGACAGGGGTTATCCCTGCATGAGCTACACCCCTGTGCACATGAGGAATCACCCCATTGAGATCGCACAGATGCAAAACATGTGCTTGTGCTTTTGGTATTACAGAAGGGACCGCATCAACATGCGCAGCACCTTTTTTTGATATATAGTCGCTCCCAAGATGCTCCATGCCACTGAACGCATGTCCTGTCTCCATGTCACACTTAACACATGTCCTGTCCTCATGCTGCTGAAAAATGACGATCCAGTGATTGACCACTAAATTGCAAAAGCAGCGGGATTGCTGTTCGTGAACGCTGTGTCGCAGCCAGAAACCCACCAATAAGATGGATCTGTTAAGAAAGGTGGGCCGCCTACCCGCTTCTGGAGCCCATCTGAGCGCAGGACAGATATGTAGGATGTTGTCAATTGCTTTGTACCCTAATGGTTGTGGGGTAGTTGTTGGCCTCTTAGGTGGGAGTCCAGAGGAGGCTTTCACCGGATGTGGCAGTGGGAGCAGGTGCGGTGGGGGTAATGGGCTATTTTCCTGTATAGGTGGAAGAAGAGAATGAATGTGTCAGTCCACCGTCCACTGCCTGTGGTAACAACACCACTCGCACGTCTCTCGTGGTATTTTGTTCCAAGCTTTTAAAAAGGGCTGAATATATTTTTTTGCAAATGCAGCAGCAAAGTTATTTTCTATTCCTACTCTACATGCTCCTGTAGTTGCTATGTTGCAAATCTGCAACTCTTCCAGGGCTGTGCACCCATCATATTTATTGGGAATCATATGGTAATGGATTGAAGGGGAATGCTGGGTGTGCGGCCCGTGGCCTATGCCTAAATGAAGAGCGAAGAAGAGAGGAATGTGCTGTCAGATGTCTTTGAGCAAAAGAGATAGCTGTAACCCACCCCAAGGGCTATGAAGAAAAGCAGTGCCCCGCAAAGCCACAGAGAGCAGCAGTGCTATAGGGGAAGAAAAAGGCAGGGTCAATGCACTTCAGTTCAATTAACCTTTAATGGTTAAGTCCTTAATCCTTTACAATGACTTATAGTGGGAGGACTTTTCATTGGTCGGTTACATGAGATCGTGGTCTGCTTTACATAGTCTGCAGGAGTGCTTTGTTTGCTCTGTTTTTTGCTCCCCTTTCCCTTTTCCCTTTGTCAGCGTTCACGTTTGGACATCATTTACTGTTACACACGACACATTTATTCCATCCCTCTCCTAAAGTACGGTCGAGCCGGTTACATATTTCTGAGGCTGCCGCCTGCGAGGAGTGTGTTGAGAATCCCTCATCTCATGTTAACCTTCCTCATCCAACCCAGTAAGTATCAAGCTAAGTTGTCCAAGTCTTAAGACCATATTTAAGACTTTATCAGACAGGATACTCTGGCACAAACATGGCTGGTGTTCCATCCTCCATTTTAGGAGTGCATTGTAGCCTAGGGCAATTGTAATATGACGGAAGCGCTATCTGCCACGTTTTAAGGGTGAATCCCATCCGCCAAACTCTAAATAAGCCCCTTAGTTATGCATAGGTAAATTAAAGTTTTCTTTTCATACAGTGGAGTTTGTTATTTTTAAGTGTGAGGTGCACATTGTGGTGTTTTAGTAAAGGGTTACTAGAAGATAGATGGTAGTTTACCTACATGCTTACTGTGTTTCTCTCTCAGAAACCTACAATCACTGTTATAAATAGCTCATGATAGGAGAGCAATTCAGCATCTTTTTGAAATATGTAATGCTTCTTTTTATTCTTTTGCCTTGTGTGTGAGATGACTTCCTTGCCTCTGATGACACACAGTACATTATAAATAGTTTTTATCATTAGTCCACAGGAACATTTCTTGTTCATAAAAGTATACTCAAAGCCACTGGAATTATGCTGTTGCTGCGTTTTTCACATAGTTATAGATTTGCCGCATTTGTCACATAATCCACCATCTGCTGCATAATCTGCAGATTAAAAAAAAAAATATTCCTCGCTTTCCAAAGCTTGACTGGTCACCTTTCTGTAGCTCATTGTTATATTTGAGTGTTAAACTAGAACAAATGAGGTGCAACCAATGCCCACACAGTGTAACAAGTGTAAAAATGTAAAAATAATTATGGAATACTATCATAAAACAAGCTGCATTACGCTGCATAATTTGCCTTTTCTTACCACATGATTTACTCAGCCTACTGCATAATTTGGCCACTTCCTGCAGCATAATTCCAGTGGCCCGGAGTACACCTCAGTACTGTAAGCCTGGTGCCCACCATCAGGGCCCCTCCCAATGGGGCAGGTGTTGCTCCAAGTACACCTCAGAGTAATGCAGCCTCAATGCTCTCTAGTGCTCCAGGTTGCATGCTCCCAGAGCTGTTACTCAAATGTCATTGTGGTGTTCCTCTTAGAGCTATATACCTTTGTGAGTAACTTGGTTTACTTTCCTCCTTAATGGTAGCTACTTTTTTATCTGTATCAATATGAATGCTGCTCTCTTAGGTATGCTGGCAGCGTCTCCTTAGGCCCTCTTACAGAAACGTGACATGCATCAGAGCCAATGGTTGCATGTTATACTACTTTGTAGAGCTGTTGATCGCCCTGTGAGCCATGCTCTTGAACGCTCAAGCACACAGCAACAGTGTCTGACTTCATTTATAAGTTCAGACCCCTGATATACTTCCACCAAAAAAGTGTTGTCCAGAGATTTTAATTTTTGATTTGTGTTTTTGGATTATTAGAGAAATTATTTAGCTTGGGTAGACATTGCTGTTCCGGGCCAAATCTTTCTGGACGACGAATTGAAAAAATGGTGAATGCGTTGCAGTGATGATATAATATTTCAGGAACCATAAGACCTATATACTTCATTTTGGTGTCAAAACATGGACTTTGGGGGCAAGTAGTCTTATAGAGACAGAAAATAACTCCTCAGAGCAACCCTTCCATCATTTTCCAAAATGTCAGCTATAATGGAGGAAGAGGAAACACATATAGAAATTAAACAAATAATAATGTTTTTTAATCATTTTATGTATACACTAAACAATGTTTACGATTTGAATATGAAAACACAATGTTTATCACTCCTGTTTTAGACTTTATTCATTTGTTTTGGCAATGCCTCGTGGTAGATTTGCAGAATGTTGAGCAGTTGAGAGGAGCATATTGACAGGGACATCTTTTTGTAGAACAGGTTTTGCAAGTACATGTATGTGTAAGTTATTTCGATAGAGGCTTTAGAATTTTTTTAGGTTTTATCACCTCATCAATATCTTCCCAACCAAATTCACACAGATCTCTCTCTACATATGCATAATCCAAAACATTTACACATCTTCTGATCAAGTAGAACACTCTTTTAATGTGTCCATGCACAGAATATGACGTCGGTGGAAGGTCACTTAGTGGGACTAATTTCTTGAACTCACTGTACTCAAGATTGTCAAATGTGTGGCAGTCAGAAATCATTTTCCACACATGCACAATGTATTTTTCTACATCTTTGAAGACATAGGTGGTCATTACAACCCTGGCGGACGGTGTAAAAGGTGCGGTAATACCGCAAACAGTCCGACGGACAAAAAAAGGGAATTATGACCCTGGCGGAAACCGCCAACAAAGACAGCCACTTTAACACACCGCCCGCCACGGCGGTACAGACAAGCAGCGTGGCGGTCACCGCCAACAGACAGGCGGGAGACAATGTACCTCCAACACCATTACAACCCGCCAATCCGCCACCTTTTCCGGGGCGGATTCACCGTGGATAAAAACACGGCGGGAACAGCTTTAGCTATGGGCAAACGCTCACCTTCTACACATCCCACGAGGAACGACGACTCCATGGACCCAGAACTCCAAATACTACCTACCCTTGTCTTTCTGCTCCTTCACGACCAACAGCGACGTAGGCGCAGAAGATACCGGTGAGTACTGCATCTACAACACGGGGTATGGGGGAGGCAAAAGTTAGGGGGACACCCACCAAACACCCCCACCCTCGCATTATACAACATACACACCAATGCTGTCAAAAATATCACATTAACAACCCACAATCCCCCCGGAAGAATACAAAGACAATGCGAATTTCGGTCAAACATTGTAATGTGCCAATATACATGTCATACAAAAATGTACAGATATATATCTCTAAATCACTCATAATTATATATACAATACAAGAAGTAGTGCAGATATGTACACAACAATGTCCGTGCACAAACAGTCCAAAAATGTATGGGCGAGGCCCACAAAAAGATACCTGACCAAATTTGGAGAGAACACTGCCGGGGCATCAGATAGAAACACTACAGGCACCTCAGGGGGAAGGGAAGGGGGGGCACCTCAGCCAGATGAATGCAAAGCCAGATCCACGACGGGGCTCCATGCCCATTGATGTATCCTAGGGAGTGCAACGCCACAGTCTCTCAAGTCTCTACAGTGGGTGTTTTTCCCACTGTACCATCCTGGGGAGTGCAAAGCCACAGTCTCTCAAGTCTCTACAGTGGGTGGCTTGCCCACTGTTCAATCCTGGGGAGTGCAAAGCCACAGTCTCTCAAGTCTCTACAGTGGGTGTTTTGCCCACTGTACCATCCTGGGGAGTGCAAAGCCACAGTCTCTCAAGTCTCTACAGTGGGTGGCTTGCCCACTGTTCAATCCTGAGGAGTGCAAAGCCACAGTCTCTCAAGTTTCTACAGTGGGTGTTTTGCCCACTGTACCATCCTGGGGAGTGCAAAGCCACAGTCTCTCAAGTCTCTACAGTGGGTGTTTTGCGCACTGTGCCATCCTGGGGAGTGCAAAGCCACAGTCTCTCAAGTCTCTAAAGTGGGTGTTTTGCCCACTGTACTATCCTGGGGAGTGCAAAGCCACAGTATCTCAAGTTGATGCAGGTCCCTACTGGTACTGGGGGGTGACTGGTGCCCAGACTGGATGAGTCTCCCCGTGAAAGGTAGGGTCCTGTCACTGTCCCAGCTGCAAATGGGATAAGGATGCCTGATGTGGCGGGCCATTCATTCCTACCCGGTGCATTGCCCTGTTCAGCGGTGCTTTGCCATGGCGGTCTTTGCCCAGTTCAGCGGTGCTTTGCCATGGCGGTCTTTGCACTGTTCAGCGGTGCTTTGCCATGGCGGTCTTTGCCCTGTTCAGCGGTGCTTTGACATGGCGGTCTTTGCCCTGTTCAGCGGTGTTTTGCCATGGTGGTTCAGGACTGTTCAGAGGTGCTTTGCCATGGCGGTCTTTGCCCTGTTCAGCGGTGTTTTGCCATGGCGATCTTTGCCCTGTTCAGCGGTGCTTTGTCATGGCGGTCTTTGCCCTGTTCAGCGGTGCTTTGCCATGGCGGTCTTTGCCCTGTTCAGCGGTGCTTTGCCATGGCGGTCTTTGCCCTGTTCAGCGGTGCTTTGACATGGTGGTTCAGGACTGTTCAGCGGTGCTTTTACATGGTGGTTCTGATACGGACATTGGTGTGTGGCATGACGATTTCCACACTGGACATTGGTGTCTGGCATGACGATCTCCATACTGGACATTGGTGTGTGGCATGACGATTTCCACACTGGACATTGGTGTGTGGCATGACGATCTCCATACTGGACATTGGTGTGTGGCATGACGATTTCCACACTGGACATTGGTGTGTGGCATGACGATCTCCATACTGGACATTGGTGTGTGGCATGACGTTCCATCATTGCCCAGCGGGGCTGTGGCATCCTGGCCCCGCCTGGGCTGTGACTCCGGCGGTGGTCTCTGGACCAGTGACGAAACTTGGCCCCTCCTGGGCTGTGACTCCGGCGATGGTCTCCTGACCAGTGACGATACTTGGGCCCTCCTGGGCTGTGACTCCGGTGGTGGTCTCCTGACCAGTGACGATACTTGGGCCCTCCTGGGCTGTGACTCCGGCGGTGGTCCCCTGACCAGTGACGACACTTGGCCCCTCCTGGGCTGTGACTCCGGCAGTGGTCTCCGGACCAGTGACGATACTTGGGCCCTCCTGGGCTGTGACTCTGGCGGTGGTCTCTGGACCAGTGACGATACTTGGGCCCTCCTGGGCTGTGACTCTGGCGGTGGTCTCTGGACCAGTGACGATACTTGGGCCCTCCTGGGCTGTGACTCCGGCGGTGGTCTCTGGACCAGTGACGATACTTGGGCCCTCCTGGGCTGTGATTCTGGTCTCTGGACCAGTGACGATACTTGGGCCCTCCTGGGCTGTGACTCTGGCGGTGGTCTCTGGACCAGTGACGACAGTGCTGGCGGTTGTGTCTGGACCACCGGAAATGATGGCACACTTCTCCGCCGTGACACTCACAACAGGCTGGGCAGACTTCCTCTGGACCTTCCAGCTGACTCACCAATCGCCATCGATCCCATTTCACGTGTTGACCCACCAGGAGTCTTGACACGGTCCCATCGTCCACTCTCCAATTTCGGAGCCTTTACAGGGGGTGGGCTGCCAGTGCCTTGGCTCCGGGTCCTACTGCCTGCCCTGGTGGACGGTGCACTCCAAAAACCTGGAACACCCACCACTGGTACTAGAGGCTTTTTGGCTGATGCGCTACAACGGGACTGATGAATTGGAGGGGGGGTGGGGGCAAAAAGGTCAATTTGGCATAGGGAGAGTTTCTGACGGACACTGGGATGGGTAGCTGGAGAGGGTCTGGGAGTGGAGGAAGAGGAGGTGGATGTAGGAGGTGTCACTTTAGCTGTTTTGGGTGCAGGTACTGGAGGCTGTCGTGAGGTGGATGGATGTTGGGTGAGTGATTGCCGGCATTTGGGTACTTTGGGAGGGGGCGTCACAGACATACTGGGAGAGGACACAGGGGACGTGTAATGGCAGTGGAGGTGGTGAGTGCAGGTGAGCGGCGTGTGATGCTGGGTGTCCTGGTGCGAGTCCTAGTGCCTGTAGATGTGGTGCATGCAGGTATGTGTGTAGACGAGACTGGGAGGGAGGAGGGAGAAGAGGAGGAGGGGGACACAGTGGAGACAGTGGATGTTGCTGTGTCTGTATGGGTGTGATGCTTGTGTGAGTGCCTGTGGTGTGTGTGGTGCCTATGTTTGCTTGAGCTACTTGTGTGTGTTGACTTGTGTGCATGCTGGTCTGTAGGTGTGCTTGGGATGGGCTGGGGTACAGGGAATTGGGTCTGGGTGGAGTAAGTTGGAGGGGAGGCTGGACACAGGGAAAATTGCTGCCATCAGTGCTGAGGCCAGAGATTGCAGGGTTCGCTGAAGGGCAGCCTGACCAGAATGAATGCCCTCCAGGAATGCATTACCGTGTTGCAACTCCCTTTCTACACCCTGGATGGCATTCACAATGGTAGACTGCCCAACAGTGAGTGACCTGAGGAGGACAATGGCCTCCTCACTGAGGGCAGCAGGGGTGACTGGAGCAGGGCCTCAGGTGCCTGGGGCGAAGGTGATGCCCACCCTCCTGGGTGAGCAGGCACGGGGCGAACGCTGAGGGGCTGCTGGGAGGGCGGCGCTGTTAGGGGGGGTGGCGGCTGTACCTGTAGAAGTGGGGCGCACAGATGGTGCTGCCACCACAGGGGAGCTCACATCGGCGGACGAGTACGTGTCGCTGGTTGGTGATCCGGTGGCTGACGTGAAGCTCCCCTCGCCCTCCGTCCCACTGGTGCATTCAGAGTCTGTGGTGTGGCCCTCCATGGCCATGTGGGATGCAGCTCCCTCGTGCTCCGGTGCCACTGTACCTCCGCCTGTTGATGCTGATGTACAAAAGGACAGGGAGAGCAGGAAAAGGGAGGGAGACAGAAGAAAGAGAGTTTTAGTGCATGGCATACCGCTACCGTTGGCGGACAAGACAGACGCAGCAGCCCCATGCACAACGCCGTGCTCTTGCCCTCTGCACATGCAATTTCATGGATATGGCCTACATGGCAATGGTGGAAATCTGCGCACATGGATGCCACAGGGGCAACTATACCTCAACTTGCTACTTTTCTGAGGTGGGGTAGAGTGCCACATGGCCTACATTACGGAGGGGCCTTGCCTACCTATCTCGCCCTGGCCTAGGGACACCCACAGCCCACCTCCCCACCCAGACACCTCCACTGCACGCAAAGTCCGCAGAATGAGGTTGTACTCACCCCCTTGTGTCTGCTGTAATGTCCTTAAGCGCCCATCCAACTCCGGGTAGGCCACCGACAGGATCCGGAACATCAGGGGGGTCATGGTACGACGGGCCCCCCTCCCACGTTGGGAGGCCATCCCCAGCTGAGCCTCTGCCGTCTTCTTGCTGCAGCGGCGAATGTCCTCCCATCTCTTCCGGCAGTGGGTGCCCCGTCTCTGGTGGGCCCCCAGGGTCCGGACCTCCTTGGCGATGGCACGCCAAATGTCCCTCTTCTGGTGGGCGCTGACCTACATGACATGCACAACGGAAGAGGAACAGTCATTACCAATTGCACCATCAATGTGTGTGGCCCCCTCCATACTCTGACCATGTGGGCCATTTATTCCCATGCTTTACTGTAGTATGACTTCTGCCCCCTTCCCTCTTCCACCCAGCCCTGTCCACCCAGGCCTAGCCCCTACAACGTGCTCCCTGTGTACTAACCTGTTGGTCTGGAGGACCGTAGAGTAGCGTGTACTGGGGGAGGGAGGACCCCATCCACAAGTTTCTCCAACTCCTGTGCAGTGAAGGCAGGGGCCCTTTCCCCAGACGCAGCAGCCATCGTCACTTCCAGACCGAGGTCACAGCAGCACTAGCAGTGTAGGTCCTCTCCTGTCGAAGGCCAGGTATCTAGTGATTGAACAGATAGAAAATGGCGGTGACGTCTGCGGCGGTGACGTCCGCGGCGGGGTGCATCATCACCGCCGGCGCACCTGTTCATTGGCTCCTGGGACCCATAGGTTCCAATGTTAACCAATGCAGCATTGCGCTGCGCACTACGACCGCCTACCGCGACGGTGTGCAACGCCAGCACTGTTACCCCACAATCCCATTGTCCCACTTTAGAGGTCAGGCAGCCGCCATTTCAGGGGCCCACATGGATTCATTTTCAACTGCGTCACACATACTGAGGCCTACACTCAACACACATACAGGAAGGGTTTATTGTCTGGTGTAGTCTTGTATGTGACTGTGGGTACATAACTGGAGGAATAGTGACTGTTTCTTCGCTGTTGTCCTTCGTAGGCACCGTCAGCTGGGACATATGAGAAGATGGCGGAATCCTCCGGTGTACCGACCGCTGGTGGACCTGTTGACAATGGAAGAGAGACATTTAATCGTGACCTACAGGTTTGACCGTGCCACAATCCAGGAACTATGTACCCAGTTGGAGCCAGACCTGATGTCACCAATCCGCCATCCGACTGGAATCCCCCCTGACGTGCAGGTGCTGTCAGTGCTCCATTTCCTTGCAAGTGGGTCTTTTCAGACAACAGTGGCCATGGCATCAGGGATGTCCCAGCCTATGTTTTCCAACGTCTTGTCCAGAGTGTTGTCTGCCCTGTTGAAACACGTAAGGAGATACATCATTTTCCCTGAGTTGGAGGATTTGCCTACAGTGAAAGGTGACTTCTATGCCCTTGGACATATCCCCAACGTCATAGGTGCCATTGATGGGACCCATGTAGCTCTGGTCCCCCCCCTCAGGAGTGAACAGGTGTACAGGAACAGGAAGAGTTATCATTCGATGAATGTCCAGATGGTCTGTTTGGCAGACCAGTACATCTCCCAGGTAAATGCTATGTTCCCTGGCTCAGTGCATGACGCCTACATCCTGCGGAATAGCAGCATCCCTGATATGATGGGTCAACTCCAGAGGCACCGGGTATGGCTATTGGGGGACTCTGGTTACCCCAACCTGTCATGGCTACTGACCCCAGTGAGGAATCTCAGGACCAGGGCAGAGGAATGGTACAATGAGGCCCATGGGCAGACTAGGAGGGTTATTGAGCGCACCTTCGGCCTAATGAAGGCCAGGTTCAGGTGCCTCCATATGACAGGTGGATCCCTATTCTACTCACCGAAGAAGGTGTGCAACATCATCATCGCCTGCTCCATGCTCCATAATTTGGCATTGCGACGTCAGGTGCCTTTTCTGCAGGAGGATGATCCAGATGACGGTGTTGTGGCAGCTGTGGAGCCTGTGGAGCCTGTGGAGCCTGTGGACAGTGATGAGGATGAAGCTGAGGAAGACGAAAACAACAACAGGGAGTCAGTCATACAGCAATATTTCCAGTGACACACAAGTGAGAACATTTTCATTTTTACCATTACATTAACTTTCACACATCTACCTCTATCCTTTACCGACATTTCACTCACTATTTGTTAACTGAGTTGTCCCCTTCCATTTCAGTTTCACAAATGTGGTAACCTATGTGTCAACTGTTTGCATCCTTGAAGGGCTTGTGATGTGTGACATAGGTATGTTAGCCTTCCAATGGGTAAGCCATTATGAAACTGTAATTGATAATACAGATTTACAAATCATAGACTGACTCCATTTTTTTTTAGTGTTTCAAGGGTGTTTATTTAAGTGCTAAAAAATGAAGGGGGGTTGTAAAATGGTGATGAGTGATGGTGGAGGAATGTCCACGGCAGAGTCCAGTCTATTAGTCTCACAGGTACATTGCACATCTGGGCATTGGAAGTGGAGCTGGGTCAGTTCCGATTTGGGCAGGGTAACAAAGTGGGACAGTGGGGGGACAATCAGGGTGGTCTTATTTCCTGGCGGGGGTCTTGCCATCTTGCTCTGTCCTGTTCCTGGATCTCAGGGCCCGCTTGCGTGGTGGTTGTCCGTCTGCAGGGGATGGGGTGCTGGTGTGGTGGTCCTGTGGCGGGGCGTCCTGTCCACTAGCGCCGGCGGAGGTGGTGGGCATTTCAGCGTCCTAGTTAGTGTCCGGCGCCCCTTGGAGTGCCACGGTGTCCCTCAAGGTCTTTTGAATGTCCATCAGCACCCCTACGATGGTGCCCAGGGCTGAGCCAAATATTGTTCCTCCTGCAGAAGCAGGGTCTCCTGCAACTTGTCCAGGACCGTGGCCATCGTCTCCTGGGAGTGGTGGTATGCTCCCATGATGGAGGAGAGGGCCTCGTTGAGAGTTGGTTCCCTTGGCCTGTCCTCCCTCTGTCGCACAGCAGCCCTCCCAGTTCCCCTGTGTTCCTGTGCCTCCGTCCCCTGGACCGTGTGCCCACTACCACTGCCCCCAGGTCCCTGTTGTTGTTGGGGTGGTGGGTTACCCTGGGTGCCCTGTAGTGGTGGACACACTGCTGATTGACCTGTCCTGGGTAGGGAGGTTTGGGCCCGCTGGGTGGGTGCTGTGCTGGTGTTACCAGAGGGTGTAAGCTCGGTGTTGGGCTGTGGCTGGGCAAGGGGAACCGACTGTCCTGAGGCCCACGATGGTCCGGGCTGGTCATCAAGATCCAGTAGGGCAAAGCTGATGTCATCACTGTGGGCCTCTTCTGGGGGTGGAGTGGTGTTGTCTGGACCCTCTGGTGTGGTGACGTTCCTTCGGGTTCCTGCGGGGGTATAAGTACATGATTATTGCATGTGTGTGTTTCATGGTGTGCAATGGTTGGGTGTGCGTGAACCCCAGTGCAGGCATTCCTGTGTGGGGGCTTGTGTGCTGATGGTTGGGGGGTGTTCTGGGTCTGTGCAGTGGGCATGCTTTGGTGATGGGTGTCCATGCTTAGTTATGTCATGCAGGTCTTGGGGTTGGGAGGGGTGGTTGGTGTCATGGGTAGATTGGTGAAGGTTTTGGGGTGATAGGGGAGGGTGTGATGGTGGGGGTGTGTGATAGCATGCAGGTAGGATGGGGGTTATGATGGTTAAGATTAGACTTACCAGTGTCCGTTCCTCCAGTGACTCCTCCGAGGCCCTCAGGATGCAAGATGGTCAAGACTTGCTCCTCCCATGTTGTTAGTTGAGGGGGAGGAGGTGGGGGTCCGCCGCCAGTCCGCTGTACCGCGATGTGGTGCCTGGATACCGTCGAACGCACCTTCCCCCGTAGGTCGTTCCACCTCTTCCTGATGTCCTCCCTATTTCTTGGGTGCTGTCCCACTGCGTTGACCCTGTCCACTATTCTTTGCCATAGCTCTATCTTCCTGGCTATGGAGGTGTGCTGTACCTGTGAGCCAAATAGCTGTGGCTCTACCCGGATGATTTCCTCCACCATGACCCTGAGCTCCTCCTCGGAGAAGCGTGGGTGTCTTTGGCGTGCCATGGGGTGGTGTGTGTGATGTGTGGGGTGGTGTATGGGTTGATGAGTGTGGTGAGTGTAGTGGTATGTGGTGTTTTGTGCTTGGATGTTGCGTGGGTGATGGTGTTGTGTGCCTCTGTGTGATGGGGTTGTCTATTCTGTGCTGTCTCTCTGGCCTTCTCTCAGAAATTCTGGTTGTATGTGTTTGTGGGTGATGTGGGTGTGTGTTTTATATTGTGTTGGGTGTGTGGGAGTGGTGTTTGTATGTGTATCAGGTGTGTGTATTTCGAATTGTCCAATGTGGCGGTGTTTTGTAGAAGTGTGTGTATTTTGAGCGTGGCGGTGTGTACCGCCAATGGAATACCGCGGTTGAAAGACCGCCATGTGGATTCGTGGGTCGTAATAGCATGGGCGTGTTTCTGTTGGCGTGGAGGTGGAGGATTTGTTTCCGCATGTTTATCGCTGACCTTTGGTGTGGCGGTATTGTGTGGGTGTCTGAATTTCGGCGGATTCCGTGATGTGTGTCATAATAGCTGTGGCGGTCTGCCACGCCGGTGTATTGGCGGTCTTCTGCACGGCGGTAAGCGCCTTATACCACCAATGTTGTAATGACCCCCATAGTCTTCCTCTACCTCAGCAAATCCTTTCAGAAACTTCACAGGTTCAGCAGTTAAAGTTCCAAACTTTGTTACAGTTTTGCTCATAGTGCCATCACCCTTAAGAATATGTGTCTTGATAATAAAACTGACACATACACAAACCCCCCCACTTGGTATAGATTAATGTTTCATATGGAAAACACCAAACAGTACATCAATACTGTGTGTCAATGTGTTGTCCATTTCTTATTTTCTCACTTTTTTGTTCTTTACACACAATCTGCTTCACCAAAACACAATAAACATTGCCAGAATTATTATTCCATATTTACATGTGCCATTAAACAAAAACATTAATTCCAGCGGAAATCTATATTATTTTATCACAACGGCTTTTACAGTCACCAAATTTCAAATTCATATACCATTAAATGGATACACTGGAGTTCAGAGTCCCTTCAATAGCTCAACAAGCTATCCATGCATCAGTCTCTGGATTAGCATGAACTGCTATGATTAGAGCCCAATGATGCAAGTGGAATATGATTCCAGGTTATATGTCCTCTCATTCAAGTATCAGATCGTTTTGTTCTGCACGTTCAACAACACATTTAGGCCCATGTTTATGGAAGGCTAGCGTCACCTTAGCGCCATTTATTTTGGCACTAGCGCGGCACTAACTGAACTCCATATTTATATCTTGATGCTAGACCTGTCTACTAAACCGTGACAGGTAACGTGTAAGGAAATTTTATTCACACCCTATCTGGATCCCTGTAAAATATCCAGATTGATTCATTTCAGCACTCCCTCTAGTGTTCTTTTAACAACGAGGTTGAGTCCGCCCAGGTAGTACCATCTTACCTGGGTGGGGCTAGGTGGTCAAATGATGAAGCATGACACTATTATGTGTGTGAGACCACCTAGTCCGTAAAAGGAACTCCCTCCTGTAGATACAGCCACAACCATAGACATTCTATACTCAGCCCTTTTCCCAGCAATTACGCGCTGAGACTGCACCTCTAGGTTAGGGTTTACGAATCCAGTTATCCCTTACTTATCAGCCCACACCCTTAGTGGTATATGGATGTGCTCAATATTTCTCTGATCTCACTGAGTGAGAACCCATAGCCAGCACTCAATAGTGGCTTTAAAAGTTCATTTTATTTTTCAAAGAGTGCAGACTTACCTGAAGGCTGATGGTTGCGTTGCTGCTGGAAGCCATTGTACATTCATATTTTTGAATGTATGTATGTATGCTGTAAGGCTGGGCATACAAATCCAATGCAAATACATTCACCTCGCTGTTTAGATCAGCTGAAAACTTCATATTGGAAGAAACTAGCTGCAGATAAATATATGTTTGCCCTTCGAGGCTCACATACTCGGTACTTTGTTTTTTCGTCAATCCCTTTGGCTCTTGTTCTGGCTAAACCACTGATAACACATTAAAGATCTTCTGCTCTCTGATCAGTTGTTGGAGGTGGATGAGGGGTAGCCATCGATCTTCCAAGTGGATGGGCTTTGGGTTTGGTTGTCATCGCTTTCTCAGAAGACTTGGATTTTTGTTGTGATTCACTGGTTTCTGTTATTTTTTTGACATTTTTTTCCAGGCCTTTTTCCATTGTACACGACTTGTAACACTTATTACAATGATAAAACATGTGATTCTCTTCACCCATCAGTTTCAATCTTTTGTGATCTTCGTCTTTTCATATTTCTGCAGCATCTCAAACTCTTTTCTGTCCAGCAACCTTTGATGTGAGCTTTTTTTTTTCAGATTAGCTTTGGCATATGACACATTTTTTTTTGTTTGCTAGAGTCCTCAGATTTTGCGGTTAGCAACACTTTGTCAGGAGGTAAAGATCCACTGCTACCACCTGCTTCGCTCATGTTTACGAATTTGAATCAATGGAAAACCTGAAACAAAAACAATATTAAAATAAATTACCAATATGATGGGTAAAACACATCATTATAGAGCTGCCATTTTAGAAAACAGTGGAAGGTTTGCTCTGTGGTGTTATTTTCTGTCTCTATAAGATTACTTGATCCCCAAAACCTATGTTTTGATACCAAAAGGAAATATATAGGTCTCATGGTTCCTGAAATATTACATCATCACTGCAACACATCTGCCATTTTTAAAAATTTAATCCAGAAAATATCGACCCAGATTAGCGATGTGTACCCAAGCTAAATTGCTTCTCTAATGATCCAAAAACACAAATCAAAAAAGAAAATCTTTGGACACTAATGTTTTTACGGAGTGATATCAATTGGCCAGGACTATTACCCTGGTTGTTGTAAAATTAGATTATTTTCTAAGCATCTACTTTATCCCAAAGATTGGTACTTGAAGCAAGATTGAAGGCTGATTTAAATAAAAAAAAAGAATGTAAATAGATATGTTGTCATCTAGGAACTTTGGAACCGGAAGATGTATGTTCAGTTATAGCTGAGGTGAAAGAGGGTTAACATAGGTATTAGGTGGAATTAGATAATGAGCTGCACATAGGGTTGCCACCTTTCCCTGATAAAAATACCAGCCATCTGTTCAGGTTTTTAGAGTCTGCAAATGCCTAGACCTGATTCTTAAGTAGAATTCTATATTAAATCGTCTGTATTCATTTTAATATGCCTTTTCTGTCTTTGTTTACTGTAGTTATTGGTCAGGGTACATTAGGGCAGTTGTGGAGCAGTTTTTAAAGTGTTTTCTTCTAACATTTAATTTATTTACTGGCAAGGCGATCAAATATCATCTTTGGTGATTTTTAAAATGTTTGTATTACATGCCTGGTGAAAACGGCTTGGTGGCAGCCCTAGCCGCACATGTCCATTTGTCTTTTCAGAATGTGGGTCTCAAGAGTGTGCTGGATTTAGATTTGCAAACTGGGATCACCCATTTATTTATTTATCCAATTTGTAAAGCACACAGCTACTGTGTGCTTCCTGCTACTAGAAGCTGAAAGCACGATAATATGGAACTGGCACGTTACATTTAGCTGTCATCATCACTAGTCCATGTGCCACCATCTTCTTACCAATATTTTTCATTGCTCCTTAACTTTTAGTCCCCATTCTATATATTTTATGCTCTCCAATGACTTTCTAAAATTGTCAATGTGGGTGTGAAGTTGTCAATCATTTGTCATCATTTCATCATATGATGCACTGCCCTGCTACCCCGAATGGATCCCCATGGAGAAAGCACTGTGTTACAGAAACAAACTGATGAAATATGAAATATAAGAGATCATGAACGAGGTTGCTTTTGTGGACTCCTTTATAATACAGAATGTGGGTTGTGTTTGTGCTCTCTTCCATACAAATTAGGGGCCCATATTGCGCTATCCAATGAATCTGAATCTACAACTGAGGCTAGCCATCAGATCAATAAATTCAAATAGTGTGAAGTACATTAGGCTCCACAAGGAAGACAGAGATTGGTTACGGTTTCAAACCATAAAGGGTATTGAAGATTAAAAAGGTTTGCAAACTCAAAATCATCAAATTAGTGTAAAACAATACATGAATACATTAGTTATGAAGTTCAAATCAATCACAGCCATATTCGTGAGAGAATAAATTAATGTAAAGTCATCCCAAAAGAAAAAGGTTAAGTTAATTGGGTCTCGCATGAAGAGAGTACCATAGTCTGCTCTAAGCTGTGTGGAAAACGATTCTGCAGTCTTTTCTTCACTGCACTAACTTTAATCACACAATTTTAATATTTGATGCACCTACACATAGTTGCCATAAAAATGATCCAATCAGGTTAAGGCTTACATAATCTATCTATGCTCATTGGAATCTCAAGATACCACACAATGTGACTTTTCAAAATGGCCTTCAAACTTACAGTTATCTGCAACAAGTGAGATGCATTGATCCATCTTGTACCTTAATAGTGAATGTAACAACTAATTATGACATTCTGCAGTTATCATTTAAAAAACATATGTGAAAAAGAAAGCAAAGTAGCATCACATTTGTTATTGTGAATTCACCTTCTCCAACAAATAAATATATCTATGTGATGTGAAACCAGATGGCAAAAAGATGCCATTTCAAACACAGGCCTACATTACCTATGGTCAATCCAAATGTGAATAATACACAACTAATACGTTTATGTGCCTTCATGTTATTATCAAAAAAATGCAAAACATTTAATATGAAAAACTAACCCCATCAGAGTCATGAGGTTTCTTGTGGGTTCGTGTAATTCAGTTGTATTTCTGAAGGCCTTCATTGAGATGTGCTTGTAGAAAAATCTTCTCATATTTCAGATGGTCTTGGGAATTAATGCAAGGCAGTAGGCTGTTGTCTTCATTGAGTTGGGACAGTTTTGTGGTCTGCCTCAGGTAGAAGGATCTTCAATCTAATGAGCAGTGTCCCCTATTAACAGTTGGTCTCTGTGCAATGTTAAATCAGAAGATGTAAATGGTATTGCTGTCGATGTGCAGGTACCTGGCACTGTCAATGAGTTAAGGTATGAAGTTATCCAGTTTCACATCTGTTAGTCAATCCTGAACCTACTTTTTTGTATTGGTCCTGGCCAGCAGCAAAAATTCCATTTTGATGTGGTTCATCTTGAGGTAGGCTTTGGACATCTAGACTTGGGTGGTGATGAAGCAGTGCTTCAACTGCTAATGTCATAGCCAGATGAGAAATTGAGTGAAGGGTGGGTGTTATCTGCATTCCAGTGAATGTTAATGGCTTTCTCCATTGCCTCTCTAGAGTTCCGTGAACAAGTTGAAACTGTTTGGTGAAAGGATTGAGTCTTATGATGCACACTATGTTACTGTAATGTGTTCCTCTGGGGTAAGATTAACATTTGTAGGACAATGTGATCAAATCCAATTGGAATAGGGAGAGTGTCAAGCAGGTTTTGTGTTCAACATTGTCAAAGGCTGGAGTGCTGCGATCTTCCCGGGGAGGGGGGTGTTAATTGGTTGATAAGGGATGTAATAAGAGTTCCATGAGGTAGGTGGTTATGGGTTAAAGTTGTAGCCAATGGAAGTCTCCTGAATGTGGTTAACTATAATGGCACAGTTACAGACAAGGCTCATACATTATTGCAGATGTATAATCTCGTTAGGAGGGTAGGAGGGGACTATACTCAAGATCTAGCAATGGATACATCCAATAAAACCAAAAAAACAGCTAAAGCCCCACACTAAAAGAGTGCTTGACACCATAAAGCAAGATTTATTTTCAGTTGATAAACCCATGGCGTTCTAATCATCCATGCATTTGCAGTATACCTGTAATTCACATCGCTTTTACATTGCTTCCTGTCTAGACTTTTTTCTAGTTTTTCAATTAATCAAAAGGGTGGGATGAGATATTGGGGCAAATTCCTTCTCTGATCACTCTGTAGTCTCTATTACGGTACAGTTGGAAGTGATTAGGAGATAGAGGCCCAGGTGGCATCTGGATCTGTCAGTTTTTGCTGGAGTGGCTCGTAGCTATGAGGACATTTATTGGGGAACTCTTCTTGGTCAATAGAGTTACTGTCTCCCTTTTTCAGTTTGGGACTTTTTTTAATTTACAGCCCGGGGGCAGACCACTGCTTATATAGCTCACCAAGACAAATTACAGGCTTGCTATTTATAAGATTTACAATCAACAGTAGATCATGGCCTCGAGGCCAAGAGCAGGCTAACAGGAGGAAGTCCTTCGCTAGAGAATCATCTTGCAAAGGCCAAGCAATATCTGCAGGGTTTTTTATATTGGAGGAAATAAATAGCCTGAAAGCATTTTAGTAATGAGCATGTGAGGAGAATCAACAGATGTGTAAGCTTCTTGCTTGTTCAACACAAATCAAGTAGGATGCCTCAACGGTTAGACAGCAAGAGAATCCAGCTATCCGAAGGTTAGCTGTGGACAAGGAAGAGGTGTTGCAAATCATATTACAGCATTATAGAGCTTTGTATGAAACTAAGTACTTGGTTTCACAAACTAGCCTGGAGGGGTACTGTCAGACAATAAAGCTACCCCAGCTGCAAATCTCCTTTGCTGAAAAATTACAGCTAAAATAGCTCTGACGGAGATCCAGGAAGCCCTGAGAAAAAAGCCTAATGGTAAGGTGCGTGGAAATGATGGGCTCCCAACAGAGTTTTATAAAACATTTATAGCAGAACTTTCAACTTTCTTGACTGATCTATTTAATTTTATCAAGGTGTGTCCATTTTTTTAGGGACTCCACCATAGTGAGTTTTTTTTTTTTTTAAAGTTTAAAATCTCAGTTATGTGAACTCATATTGACCCATCAGCCTTTTAAATGCTGACTACAAATTATTGATGAAAATATTGGCCATTCAGATTAATCCGGCTGCCTAGGCTTAATCCACACAGACCAGAGCAGGTTTACCAGTCATTTTAATGACGGACAATACCATTTTTTTAATAGAGGCATTAAACTATTTTGCCGCTAACCAGATCAGTACAGTAGTAATAGTGATCAAAGCGGAGAGAGCTGCTGTTTTTTAGCTTGATTAAGTTTGGTTTCCCTGCACAATTCATCTTGATGTTGGAGAATTTATATCAAGGTGCACAGGCGAAGATAGTCGTGAATTCCAAACTGGCAGGGAGAGTGGCAATCAATAGAGGCACTGGTCAGGGTTGTCCTCTATCTCCAATCTTGTTTGCATTTTTTATTGGGCCTCCTGCTATTAGGATTTGAAGCAGCAGTTAGATTGGTGCACCAGTGGTTGTTTGCAGATTATGTTATTGTATGTCTGAAACCTGATATTTTGAATGTGCAGAATACTGTTAATGAGTTTGAGGAATTCAGGAGGATTGGGTGATATAAAATCAATAATAATAAAACAGAACTGCTGCTTTTTAACACTGCAGCAAGTGATCTGCCTGGTTCTCTGCAGAAGCAAGGTAGCTTTATTAGTCCAAAACGCTATCTAGGTATCTGACACGAACAACTGTTCTCAATTATTTCATTTGAACTATTCAGTAATGCTGAAGATGATTTGAAGACTGTTGGAAAGATGGCCACTTCTCCCCCTCACAGTGATCGTTAGAGTTCCCCTTATTAAAATATCCATATTACCCCTACTATTATTCTTGTTTTTAAATGTCCCTATTACAGTTAGCAAAAGTTATTTTAATTATTTGGATTTGCTTTTTGGAAATTTTGTTTGGAATAGGAAAGCCCCTATGGTAAAATACTTTGGGGCATATTTAAGAAAAGTGGCGCTGCACACAGCGCAGCGCCACTTTTCTTGTGCGCTTTAGCGCCCCCCTAACGCCACCATGTGTGCGCTGTATTTAAATAAGGTGCACCATGGCGCAGGGTAGGAGCAATAGCATCATTTTTTTACACTATTGGTGTACTCTGCAGGATTAGCGCCAAAATGTTGGTGCTTCTCCTGCAGAGTACATAAGGGCCCATTGTATTCAATGGCATGCCCACTTTTAACACCTGCTCTGAGCAACCTGTTAGATTTCCTTGCAACATTTTTTCGGAACATCCCCTTTCAATACATTATGCCTGGTGCAGGCTTAATGTAGCGCAAAGTGTTACAAAGTGCATGCATTGCACCACTTTCTAAATCTGGCACAGCATTTTTGGCCTTCTAATGCCACACTAGCGTAAAATAATTACGCTAATGCGGTGTTAGAATGGCGCTAGGGGTGCTTAAATATGCCCCTCTGTTTTGGAATTTCACACAGGGCAAGGAGGTCTGGCGCTACCCTATGTGCAGGGATATTATGAGGCAGCACTCTTAGATATGTTGGCAAGATTGTTGGAAGGAAGTGGGACATTAAATTCCTTTTTCTTAGAAAAAATGGTGTGACAATCAGAAATTAGTTTGCAGCCTTTGTTAGGACAGCAAAATTGCTTAAGAAAACTAGGTATAAGCTGCTTCAAGGGTTGGATAGACCATTGAGGGCTTTGTTTGTATCAAATCATATTCCTACTGGATATATGTGTCTTTTGCTACACCAGTGTCATTACTTTGGGTGAACTATGTCCAGAAACCAGATTAAGTACTGGAACACGTGTGACTTTAAGGAGTTGGGCCATTTCATATGAAGGGATAAATATATTACATGGCAAGAATTGCTGGTGCGATGAGGTGGTCAGTGCAATAGTTTCTTCCTGAGCTTTCACCGGATCAACCATTTTATCCGTCTGAATTGTCAGGAGTTAAAGGTGGATCTATGCGCCCACTTACAAGATCTAAGCGCCAGAGTGTAGGGACTTTGTATAGGCTGCTACGCAGTCACCGGGTACACGAACAGGTAACAACCCTCCTGGAAAAATCTGGCTGAAAACACAATGCCAGGGTTCTGAAAGTGGCTGGCAGACCATCTCCGAGATTTGCAATAAGTCATTAAGAGCAGCAACGTTTAAGCAAATGTCATTTCTGTCACGATGTATGGCCTATTACCCCCCCGCAGTTCTTCATAGAATGGACCTCACAGTCTCTGACCATAGTTTTGGCGCTGGGGTCTGGCTTCATGTTTCCTATACCTGTCAGAAGTTGGGGCAGTTTTGCGAAAAGCTTTTTCAGGCTATCAGTCTTGGCCTCCAGGTTAAGATAGCTCCTGAAGCGTGTCTGGTACTGTTTGGGGCTTCCACGTAGAGTCAGAGTTCTACGATAGGCGAAGGGCGCAGTGTGTTGGTATTTATCGCACTGTGGATAGCTCGCTCTTTGATCCTCCAAAACTGGACAACATAAACAGTTCTAGCACTTCAAGTCTGGTTGGAAAAAATACAGATAATAAAGAAGTTTGAGGAGGCATATGCAAAGTGGGTTGAGGGATTACAGAGATTCTCTGCCACTTGGCAGTATTTTGAGCCAATTGAGAAGGACATTTTTTCACCTGCTTTGAATGCAACTCTACCAACTTGAAGACAATTGGTATTGTCCAGTGCAATATTTTGCTTACTAGGTTTTGTACGTGCATATACATTTGTGCTTTACCCGTCTTGTCGGAGTTGTGCTTTAGGGGGCGTAGCATCATTGCACTTTCAGTATTAAAGCTTGGAAGGATAACTTTATTGAAGCATCTAGTGCATGGCTACATACTGGTTTATGTGTTCCAATATAAATACAGGATCTGTGTGCCACAACATGATTGCACTTTATTAGTTCTTGTACGATTGCACTTTAATATCTCACCCAGAGGAGTACTGAATGTTGAGTAATCGCTCTTGTTTCCGCTTTTTAGGATCAGATAACTGGCTTAATGATCTTTGGATATATGTTCCAAACGCTTTATCTCAGATTCTTGTGTCTCATTACGATTGTTCTACTTGAGTTTTTTAGTGTGACTGCACTTTCACTTTCCACTGGTTGCTTTTTATATTTATCTTCGTTTTAGTTCACTTTATTTAGGCAAAAGTCTACTAAAGCACTTTTTTGATGCCATTGGTCTCGCACTATTGACATGATGCTCTACTTTATCAAGGGTGGTTTCAACACTTATTTTTGCTATGCTCATTTGTTTTGTGGTTATATGCACTATGGCACTTTACCTATCCCACCAGTATATTGCAGTGGATTAGGTTTATTGATATGATATTTTCTATTTTAAAATCTGTGCATTGTTAGCAATGTATATCCTATGTATTATGATTGCATCTGATTGTAGGTGCTTTGTATATTTGCCTTTGATGCTACTCAATTTGTTTCTTTTGGTAATATGCACTCCGACACTTTATTCAGTTTTTGGTATTGTGCACCATGACACTTTACCAATTTAATCAGTGTTGTGTCAATTTGGTGTAATTGACGATATATTTCCTGTGTCATAGTTCCATTAGAACTATAGAGGATTTAAGGCTGGATAGGATTATGCAACCTCAAATCTATTTGACCATTAGCTGATTTTAATGTTACATTTCTTTTTCCTGAAACCTGTATGGCTATGATATTAACGTTGGTTGGCCTGTCTCTGCTATTTATTCTGCTCAATAAAAAATATATAATAGACATTGTCAAAGGCTGTGGAGAGATCGAGCAGAAAGATTGAGAAGGGCTGCGCATGTTACAGATCAGAAGGGTGTTGCTGACCACATGGATGGTAGCCATCTTCGTGCTTCTGCTCTCAGTCTGGACTAGCAGTCCTGCAAGGATCTTTCACAGAGCTGATCGGCCGCTGCCTTCTATTGAAATAGTATGCAATTGTATAGTGCCTCATACCACTGAACAGAAGTGCATTTTAGAGAAAGGGAAGCACTATGCTCCATTCATTGCACTTGGTGAGAGCAGATGTTTAATATGCAGCAATGGCGATTATTGTGTTGGTGTCTTGTGTTAAGTACAGAGTTGTGTTGTTATTGGGTCACACATAGCTGTGTTTAACTGTGGATCTGAGCACAGAAGAGTGACAGAGATAGTCCCTTACTCTTACACATACCATAATTTGGTTTGGTTACTAGACTGTTTATAGAATGGTGGTTTTAGGTAGTGTCTTGGTGTGATATTAATGCCGAGTGAGGTGTTCTTATTTTGTTGTAGCAAGTCCGCAGCTGCAGAAATGCATAGAGGCGAGACAGGAGTGGTGAGAGATATATTTGCATATGCTCATATAGGCCACATGTATTGATTTCGGAGCCTTTATATAATTGTTATGTGTCACTTTTTCAAAACATCAGAGTGGGTGGCAGATTCTATTGTTGGGAAGGACAGGGTCTGGTACTATTTTGTGGTAAGAGTGTCTTTTGTTGTGGAATAACCAGGTCTTCATTGTCTTCCTAAGTCCAGGTTGTTTTAGATGTTTCCTAAATGGGCTGGACACGAGATCCAGAATTTCACAGCCTGAAGAGAGACAGCAGGTCCCCTAATGTGCATCTTCTTGTAGCGGCCTACATTAGATATGGTCAATCTAAGTTTTAATCTACAATTCTTAACATGCACCTTTCTGCAAACATGTTAATCATATGATGCAAAGCTTTTAATATGGAAACCATCATCATTCGCCATGCTATTTTATAGAGATTTACAGGTAGGACACAGATTCTAGCACCCCTTGTTTTCTGAGTGTTACAGGAACAGCCAAGATGAAGCCGTTATTTCATCTGTTTATTGCATCGGAATCACTAGCACTGCCAGTCTGATTCGAACTTGCCGCTAGGAAGCTCCCAGTTCCCACATAGGAGGCATCCACACAGCAGCCTCCGGCAATGATTCAGTCTGTTAGATCACAGGGACAGAGACAACCAGTGACAAAGCTTGATTCAAGCATTTCACCTTTTTTATTTCTTCCCTAAAGAATCTTGTTTTTCCTTAGCATTTCCATTCCTTCTTTGTTTACTCACTGTGAACACAGCAAGTCTTGCTATCACTTGAATACTTACAATATATTTCCATACTGAATGTACTGTCCCAGTGCCCCCACATAGCACAGCCATAATTTCTGCTGGTACTTAAGTGGGTTCTTCATTTGTTGGTTTGGTATATATGATTTATTACTCAGTTACCTGGGCACTGTGCTTGAATCTTGCATACAGGCTTTATTGTTTTGTGTTTAATGTTGAAAGACTCATTTTCAGGCTTTTTCACAAATCTGTTATACTCAAGGGTTCAAATAATTCATCTACACTTAGAAACTGTCAGTTTCAAACTAACAGAATCAAGATCGGCGGTAATTGATGGCTACAGAAGAAGGTTTCGGCCGCATGTTTAAAACACTTTCGCTGTTGCATTTTCCACACATGGGGAAATGTCAGAAGAGTGTTTCCAGGGAGGAAAAGAGAAGGAGACTCTGCCACAATTATTCAAGTATTGGTAACGAAATTACCACCGTAAATAATTAAAGGAAAAAAAACCTTAAATTCTCAAACATAGGAAGTCAATGCACACCTACAATTTTTAAATTTGAACCTTTCTCCAAACTGCTAGTGAGTAGGGCTTTCTACAAAATGTTAGTAAATCGACCCTGAGTTTCTTAGTCTTTTTTTCGTTTCAACACAAAGTCCAACAACGTGTTTGTTTAGCAAACTGTTGATGCCAAACACAAAACATTGTGAAATAAATTACTACACCCTGCAGTACGCCGTGCCAGTTTTTAGGTCGAGCATGCAAGCGCTTTGACGGTTGTAAGTATTGTGGGCTTTTAATCACACCCACCACACACCTAACACTTTCACTCATTCGTGGGCTTGCCTTTCAAAAATCCTTTCTTATAATTGGTAAATGCTTTACGTTTGTCCCTCCTTGGTGAGGTTTTGTTACCGCCTTGCAGACCAACCCTGTTACATGGATAATTGCACAATTGCCGATATATTTGACTGTGAGCGAACTTCTTTTTCCATTTTGTGTTCTCCTTCGCGCTCATGCACATGGCGCTTTGAATTAGCTTGCTCATGTCAACTAATGTTTTACTTTTCATTTTCAATTTATGTGGCAAGAAAAGTCCAGTTAGGAATTTACAACACCATTAGCTCTAACGGGAGAAAATGCGAGATCCATTGTATAGAGTGTGACTACATCCGTGACCTTCGGAACCCAAGAGGTGGGTGGTCGATATGGGAAAGACAGTCTTGCCATGGAAACACTTAATCTCCTATTCCTTGCCCTCTATAAGGCATATTTTCTCTGCTTTAAGTATATATGCGTTTATGTTGATTCTGTACCACTAATACAGTGTGACTAGAATTAATGTGTTAAGCATTTTCCCTTCAGTATATCAAAAATTGTATTGACACGGCTCCTGTACAGTGTTTTGCATTCCTGCATAATTTTTCCTGTGAAAATGGCCCCTGGTTGAAGCTCTGACAAAATCAAAGATAAGATGAAACCTAGAGAACATACAGATATGTTGATGAAGTCATGTATGTTCTCATGGTAGGATGAGACTTATTGTGCTCTGTTTCCACTGTCCGTGTCATTGACATTAGGAATGGCTTACATTTCTTTCAGATCTGTCACGTCATACACACCAACCTATAGGGGCCGCCACTGACTGCAAGTGCATGTCTTCAATTCGCGGTCACTTTCTCCCAAATATTTATTTTTCGGTCATTTAGCATTGATCACCTGCAGATGCATCTTACAGAACAATGCTTCCCTGATCCTGGGATCGGTTACTTGTGCATACAATTCTACATTGTTGTAACTGATGCAGGTGTGTAGTTGTCACCCTTGTTTCTGAACAGACCACACTCCACTATGGGTGACTGCCGATGCTTTTTGTAATTTCTTCTGGAAACAATGATTACAACTGTGTGATTGGACACAAAAAGATTCTTGCTAGTGTTTTGTGGTGAGGAATCAGAAAAGTGTAGCCATAATGTAGTCTGACATAAATATTGTGTCCTAAATATGTTTTACAAAAATGTTGCCTTATTGGAGTTAATATTAGAAACTCTACAAACTGTTAGGCAATCATTTTATAAACTTTATTTAGAACACACTCTTCATGCCAGATGGTATTTTAATTTACAGCATTCTGCTATGTAGCACTATTATATTCCATGCTATTTGAGGCAATGGTTGTTTAAACAATTTGATGTCTAAAAATGGTTAAACGTGAATCGAAACATGAGTCAATAATTATCTTTCATATTTCTAGAAAGTACCTAGTCCATACCCCATAATTTACTAATAAGGATCACATGTGTCATCTCACTAAAAGTCTAGTTTTAACAGAAATTAACTGATATGCACTTTTAAGCAATGGATGACAACCCAGGAAGTAATTAAATTTTTACCCTAACCAGAGCTGGCTGTGGACCTTTAAAAGTGTTGGGGCGAATATTTTGACCCACTGTCAGACACTGTGAGAAACCAACAATGCCCTTAGGCTTAACGGCAAGCTCTCAATCGTGGTCAGTATTAAGCAGTTTTCATAACATACCATGACTGAGAGTAATAGAGTTGAAGCTGAAGGCAGTGTGAATTTCTCACAGTGCCTGTCAGTGAGTCAAAAAACATTTTTTATGAAAATTAAAAAGTTTACTTAACCACTGTCTTGGTGTTCTCCAGTCACAGCAGTCTGTAGCTCCGATCGCGGGGTCCCAGAATCAACTCCCCTAACCAATCCAGATGCTGCTCTTTTGCTGTTAATAATATTAACCAGCATGAGAGAAGCGCCATGATTGGTTGGAGTGGGTTGGCTCAGCACTCATTTAGACACTGTCTTCTCTCCACCTGGTTGTCTAACGCAGCTCAGATTGGAGAGGTTTAAAGTGCACAATGTGGGGCTGGCTGTTGCAGGACAGCAGGCCAAACCAACATGTGCTTTTGTAGTGGTCACTAATGCCACATTACTCCTCCCTGTTGCTGCCAATCAGCAGCAATGGCCCATCCAGTCCTTACCCCTGATTAGGGTTATCAGCACTGAAAAATAAAATGGTAACAACATAATTTTATTACCATTTTATTTTTCACTCTTGCTGTGCTCGCAGCTAGGGTGACCAGATGTCTCGGATTTCCACACACAGTTGTGGTTTTCAGAGGACTGTCCTGGTGTCCCAACACTTTTGTTCATTTCACATAAATGTCCCGGTTTTTAGGGGCAAAGGTCAGGTCAATCTGCAAATGCTTTTGTTAATTTAAAATAAATGCCCCAGTTTTTGGGACAAAGGCAAGGTCAACCTGCAAATCAGAAGTGAAAGGTATGCTCTCTTTTCACATGCACCTCTAGAGTCTTAAATACTTCTGCTGCCTGCTTTTGTCTGTGTATATATATATATAGATGTATATATTTATATATACATACATACATATATATATATATAAAAATCTGGTCACCCTACTAGCAGCAGCATGGGGGCGGCGTCCCTTTGCCCTAATGGAGGAACCACTGATGACCTTACTCACGATGATGCGCTGTAGCATGGTTTTTCTCTTGAAGCTTTTATTTGAAAGTCGAGATTTCAGCATGTGACTTAACAGAGACTAGTGAAAAGCACAAAAAAGACACTAAAGCTGTTAAAAGCAACATACTTTAACAAACCAAGAGACACTTTGTTTAAATCATGAATTACACAAAGCATCTCTTGTGTTCTTAGGTTAGCAGATCACTACGTTTCTGATCGCATCTTAAAAAATTAAACATTTGTTTATGCAGCCAGTTTTCCTTAGAGAAAATCGTACAGCACTTAAAAGGAAAACTTTACTTTTTTAAAGTTTGTTTGAGAGTTGACAGTAGTTCCCTGGACCACTGCCTATTCCCAACAGACTTTTTTTTTTAATTCACACCTGGAAAGAGGTGCCAACTGGAGAGTTAGACATATGCAATGTTTTGCAACCAGATCACAGTCACAAAACATTGATACATCCCTCAGCAAATCACTATTTGGAAGGGACACCCTAAACACGCCCCTTCCAAATAATGATTTGTTATAGGTTTCTAAACTAAATTTGGGATTCGGTACCTTCTACCCACTCCCAAAATGGATTTAGTACACAACAAACAGCCATTTTACCGTTGCAATCCCTGTGATTTTGCAATTTCGAAGGCTTCACAACATCAAAAAGGATTTGTAGATCAGGCCCTACCTATTTACTAATTTTGCTCTACAATTAGTGCATCACTCGATTCCTTATATTTAAGTTAAGTGATGCCGATACCTGTGTGGCAGGGGCATAGAAAATGTCTGTAAACACCGTGGGAGTCGTCTCACCATTTGCATAGGCGATTCCATTGACAAGCTCTGAGAAAATAACACTTTGAATCGAGGTGTCACTTTTGGCAAGGGAAACCTTCACATATTTGCTGACTTATTACAGTCACAAGTGAAATTGTTGGGAGTAAAAAAAATGTAGATTCTATCTTGGTTTAGAATCCAGATCATATATGTGCCCTTATCATGTTCTATGCATGCAGATCGTACTTTTGCCGAGGAAGACACTGATTTGGAACCCACCGCCTCTAAATCGACCAAGAGCATCATGCTAAGGAGCACTCTGCAGGGAGGTAGGAGAAATGATATGAATTTTAAAATAGGGAGAAACATAGTCTAAAAGTTGGCATTGGGAACTTTGGATTTCAGCCAGTGTGATAAAACATCAAAGCCATAGGAAAAGGAAAGTCAGACACTGCTTGTGCTGCGAAAGGAGAAATATTTATTCATGAGGTATTCTTTCTTCTGTACTCTTTCTGACCAAGTCATAGGAACAGGATGCTCTTTCATTTGCCATGCATCAAGAAAAGAGATCCTCTGGGTGCTAGAAATTCAGAAAACGTATTTCCTGGCAGGAAAGAGAAAAACAAACCGAAAGAGGAAAGCAAAAAAAAAAGTTCTGAGGGATTCCAGGGTGCACCCAGCATCTTCTTATCTTGCTAAAGGGGAGTTTTAAATATAGGAAATCTTTGAAAGATCCTTATTTTCATCCAAGAACTGTATTTTGTTCTCTGTGGCTAACGTCTGCCACGATGTCTGCATCTAACGAGTATAAATTATTGTAGCTCTTTAAAAATATTAATTATTACTGCGTTTAATATAAATATTACTATTAATAATAATGTTTACCTCATCTCATTGCACTTTCAAAAGAGACACGGATTTGAAAAATATTCTGTGTACGAACTGGAGTATTCTGACATAACATCTGATATCAGTCTCTTTGTAATATTGCGATAAATCCTGTCACTAAGCAGGGGCGTATTTTTGGGTGGGGGGGGGGTGTAGGCTGTGTTTGGGGTGTAATACCCCCAAAATAAGTACATTCTTAGCCTGGTAGTTGAGTGTAGGGAATCTTCTATACTGTGTTGGTTTTTCTCATCATCCTCATTTTTTATATTTGAAATTTCAACTTGTTTATTTTTGTAACAGGATCTTAAATATTTATAGTCACCGGTGCATCCATGGAGCTAGTCTTTGAATGGATGCAAATCTACTACTCTTTAGAATTCACAAACATTGTCAGTAGGTGGCTTGGAAAGTTGCACCAGTCTCAGGTTTTCAGGGCTCTACTGGCATTCAAACACTCAACAGGTAAAGGGACGAAAGCTTGCAAGTAGTCTAACCACTAGCACTCCCTGGGGTAGCATGCCAAACCATTGTTTTTTGCCCACTGTGGCACTCTAGACAGAGGCCCTGGTTTAGAATTTGGCAGATGGAGTAAAGGCAAACAGATGATGGAGGACTTTACATCTGCCACCCTTCCTTATCTACATCCACCAAATCTAGAAATGTTTGCCAGCCCCGCGGACATCTCTATACATTGGCAGTAACAATTGTCATGGCGGCTCCTGTCAATATAGGAAACATTTAATGGATAGTGTCACAAATATGTTAGCTGGCCATCAATCTTTTCCAAAGTTTTTCACTTTTCGTAAACAAGTACCCAAATTGGGACTTTGTTTCTAAAAAACAAACAAATGACCCTCACAGCATGAGAGGCTACTCCCACGGTGTGGAGGTAGTTTTTCTTTTTTTACTGTCCCTCATCGTCAAGATATGGGACAATAAAATTTAGACCAACCGCCCTATTTAGAGTAGACAGTAAGATGTTTTTCCTCCTATAGCTCCTACTCCATCAGGCCATCGGAGAATGTTTTACACCAGTGGAGTACATTTTACTCCATCTGTGTAAAACCTGAGGTTCACCCAAAATTGCGTGGGCAGAGCTTGAGTATGGCAGACAGGGTTCTTGTCCCATTGCAATGGAGTACCTGTCTGCCAAACTCTAAATAAGGCCCACCTAATGCAAATCGGTATTGAACATTCTCCTGATGGGAACAGTCCATCCCGAACCTTGGCCATCTCACCCATTGAATCCACGGTACACTGCTTTTTCATTTGGGAACTTTGAGATTCACACCCCCAAAATCTCACTGACTAAGCAATGCCCGCCACTGATGCTTGAAATACATAAGGCATGATCCATTCATTTTAGGTGGGTTTCGGTCTAAGAACATAAAAAGTAGCTCAATCTGAGTCTCTTCCGTACTGAAACAGATGAAATCCAAGACATGCATTAAGCTAATTTTTTTCATTGTGCAGTGCAAACCATGAGAGAAGTCAGACCACAAATCTATAATTTTCTGGCAATTGAGGACACCATTTGAAATGGGGACTTCTGCAGTGCTGGTGTATTTGGATTTTGTTTGTGGATGAAGTGGGATTCTGTTCCTCAAGTGGCCACCAGAACCTTGACAAGAACTTTGAAGGAAAGCCATCTGGTGATAGGTAGACAGTGTGGAGCTTGTAGAACTGGTGATGTGTGTTCAAGGTGGCAAAAGCAGGAGCAATCTTGTGGCTTCATTACATTCATTGTGGTTCATTTAGGTAATATGTAGGAGCCCAATGGTAGAATCCATTGCCATAGCTCAGTGTAGAGGGAGTGATGGTCACCTGTGCACATTATAGAATTTTAAAGAAATTTAATACTAACTTAATAGTCTCAACCTGTGGCAAAAGGAATTGACAACTGGTCCTAATTGTGTGCTAAGCGAAAGGTATTGTCCAAGAAAATTCCAGATAGATTTTTGCAGGGCTGACCGGTCCTTGGACATTGAAATTTCCTGAAGTCAATAGAAAGAATTCAGTACTGGATTCAATTTCCACATGCCACAATTCGTCGCAAGGGTTAACTTTCAGGTGGTTTTATCTCATACAGTTTTCAATTATCAAGAAGCAAAGCCCGAACATGTTGCTGGTAGTGTGTGCCTGTTTTTCCAGTTTTAGTATGATTCGGATGTCAATCAATGTATTTGTAACAATTAACGTTAAAATAATTGAAAACCCCTCAGTTGATATGAAGTTGTGTTATTTAGCTTCCCAAGCTCAAACCTTTGCATGGTTGTTCCTGAGATCCAACCATGTGACCCTTGAAATAGTTGTGGATAAGTAGAAACTCACAGGTATACTATAATTTATTTTTTAAAAGTCCCTCATTTTTAAATCTTGTGAAAAAACATTAAGTAGCAGCAGTATAACTACAATGACACAGGGACCTTTTTTATGAAAATGAATGTAACGTTCCTTTGGCAGCAATTATAGGAGGACAGGAAATTACCGAACATGCTACATAAGCTAAGTATTTTTCAGTGATTACATCTCTTGGGGCATAGACTAGAAGCCAAATGATATAAAAAGCGCACCTAGTATTACTTTCCACCAATGTCCTATTTAGCACCAAGAACAGGTGTAGAAAGTCACTTTGCCCTCCCTGGCCCTGTGATTCACACAATCACAGGGTTTGAGGCCTCAGAAGGACTTGTTACAATCTGCAAAAATCTAGCTCATAAAAGGTTTTTTTTAGTTTTTTTCCAAATTGCAAATATAAGTGTGAGGGAAAAGGTCACACCCCTTCTATTTAAAAGTTGCAAATGTATGTATCAATGGTTTGACCAGTTACCAACCTCCAAGCTGGGGTTGTAATTGGTTCATAAAGAGGAAGCTGGTAGCAGGGGGACACCTTCCCTTTGGGAATCATGTCAGAAAGGAACCCCATTGGTTCCCATTGCTGGCCCACACCACCACCCAAGCCAACTATATAATTTATCATCACAACCAGCACCCACACTTATGTTGCATGCAAGCTCACTATCTCTGGTGGTTCTCGGACACCTATAACAAAGACACTATCAAACTGCAAACTAAAATGTGAAGAAAAAAACAAGGCAGTGCGCCTTTTCCATGTATACATCCAGAATTTCAAACAACATCTCTGTAGAAATCAATGCCACCTGGATGCTGCTTCAATTTAGGAAAGTGTTACAGACTTATCTCTTTAAAGACATCACAATCCATTAGCTGTCCACAACTAAGCTACCTCACCTAACACTTCTTGACTTTAAGCCTGTCTTTGACTTTGGGCAGTGCTCCGTTGACATTTGGCTAGCTTAATTCTGTAAAATACTATAAACTTGCATGCATACATCAGGTGACATACAAGAGAGCAGGGAGTAACCCAGGATGACCATTTGGATCATTGCCTGCTAGCGCTTGTGTACTGCTTTGAAAAAGAAAAGCGTCCCATTTGAGAATGCAAATGCAGGAGTGAAGGATTGAAGTCCTTTGCTTTGTAGCCAATTACACTGAATCCCAAAACAAAATTCCCTCTAATTATTATTAATTAGGTTCTTCTGTGACCTGTTGCAAAAGGGCATTATGTTATGCAACCTTTTTTTTACAAGTGTACCAACCCAAGAACTGCCACAAACCGCATTTACAACTGAATTTCAAATGAGGAAATTCCACAAATCTATTAAGGTGATGCACTTGCATATAGCGCCAGGTATGGGAAATTTCACCAATCCTAAAACCGGGGTACAGGATTGGAAAATTCTGTTAGCAAACTTAGGATTTTTTACACCAACTGAATTTGGGTGGCCAAGATTGCTAGTGAAAAACCCAAATGTTTTAAAACTTTAACATTTGATTAACTGGGGTCTCTACTCTTAACAAGACATACAAGGAAATGCATTAAAAAGACATTATGAGAACTAACACTGTACCTGCTGTGGAGCGATAATCAAAACATACCACTGTAAAATATTTCACTCTCTCATTTGGACCAAATGTAGACTTTACAAATCTGGGCTAAGATAAAGATAGGTTCAGAAAATGCCTGTAGAGTACAGCAGGGGCTGCCACTGCGCATGGCCAGAGGAGCTTTGCCTCTCTAAAAAAATGCCCCCCATAACGGGAAAAAAAACAATAATAAATTTTGTTTATTACTATTTTTTTTGTTCAGCGCCCCGTCCAGAACCGAGTGTCAGGACGGGAAGTGGCAATTGCTGCCTCGTGGCAGCAGGGAGCAGTGCACTTTTTTAAAGTGCGCATGTCCCTTTCGCCGGCTGTCTTGTGATGGCCAGACTGACATGCGCGCTTTAAACATCTCTAACCCAGCTGTCTTAAGACAGCTAGGTTAGAGAAAACGTAGGCCTCCAGCACTCTGGTGAGTGCTGAGGGAGCCCGCTCCCACCAATCCTGACACTGGTTTCATGCTGGCTACCAGCATGAAACCAGCATCAGGATTGGCTTGTGCAGTTTCCTGGGTCCCGTGACTGTCATGCACTGGAGCTGGGAGGAAAGACACAACGTGTGGAGAGAAGATCGGTAAAAGATAGGTGCCCTTTTTTTTGTTTTATTTTTATTTTACCCCACCTCCTGCCCCTCCTCCCCCTATTTGTTTATTACCATTTTATTTTTCAGTGCCCCATCCGGACCCAGTGTCAGGACGGGATGTGGCAATTGCTGCCGAGTGGCAGCAGAGATCTGTGCACTTGTTTAAAGTGTGCATGTCCCTTTGGCTGGCCGTCTTGCGATTTCCAGACTGACATGCGCACTTTAAATATCTCTAACACAGCTGTCTTAAGGCAGCTAGGTTACAGAAAGCATAGGCCTCCAGCGCTCTGACGCTAGTTTCATGCTGGTTAGCAGCATGAAACCAGCATCAGTATTTGCTTGTGCAGTTTCCTGGGTCCCGTGACTGTCGTGCGTTGGAGCTGAGAGAGACGACACGATGCGAGGAGAGAAGATCGGTGAAAGGTAGGTGCCTTTTTATTTTTTTATTTTTATTGTATCGCCCCTCCTGCCCCCCATTGTAAATATGAGGTGGCTGCCACTGTAGTACAGGGAATATAAATGATATAAATCGATATTCCATATTGTGTACAGGACTGCAGTAATACCTCCCTGGTTATTAATGATAATGCACATTGCAGTTTTTTTGTGAGGAATTACAATTGCTGCACTGGTTTTCCACAATTTTTCCTGTTTCTGACCTCTAGTTCTTGTGTAAAATACACCAGAAATTACATGGTGAAATGTGAACAAGGAAATTCTGCAAAGTATGAAGTTCGTGCACATATCTCAGGACCAGGATGATGCACAGTATTTCCCCACAACTTAGAGTAAGTGTCATGTTATGGTATTGGTGAAAAGGCAATCATTTCTGGTACTAAGGACAGTGATTATGCAAATTACTGCTTAGAAACATTTTAATAAAACTATTTTTATGTAGTACTTCACATAATGCTTCTAACATGTAGTACTGTTCTACATACCAGAAGTTACTCTTTTCTGCTCTAGTGGTAATCGTGTACTGGCCTCAGAAGGGCTGAGGGCTGCGTAGGCATTACCAGGATTCAAACTTGTGAAGTGCAGATCATAGCCAAATCACAGAGGTAAATCAAGATTTCGCAGAAACACCTAAAATACATGAATAGTACACTAGTTGACAGTTGTATTATTATGTATGTGGTGGGACAAGAGAGTACAGCCGGAAAGGGGAAATATTTCGATCCGATTAACTTTTAACCCCTTCCCCGCCACGGACGTAATGGTTACGTCCATGGCAGCGCCTGTGTGGCGCCATGGACGTAACCATTACGTCCTGAATGCTGCCCTCGGGAGAAGCGCTAGCGCTCCTCCCGAGGGCCGCCCCCCCACCCCCCTAGGTCAGGGCTGACAGGGGAATCCCTTCCCCTTCAACCCCTGACCCCCCCACCCCCCCTGTGACGTCAGCGCGCGAGCGCGCGCTGACAATCACACAACCTCCCCCATCGCTCAGCATTTCTCTTTCGATCACGTGGGGGAGGCCCGGAGGGGCTTCAAAGGGAAGGAAATGTATTTCCTTCCCTTTGAAGTCTCTCCGAGGGTTTCAAAAGCCGGATTGCTTGTAATCCGGCTTTTGAAACCCCACTAGACACCAGGGATTTTTTTTTTATATGAAATTGACAGAAGGGAGCGACCCCTTGGGCAAGGGTCGCTCCCAGGGGGTCATTTTTTTTTAAGGCCTTTTCTGCCCCCCCTGGGGGCAGAAACCTCTAGACACCAGGGATACTTTTGTTTTTTTTGTTTTTTTATTTGTTTTCTTTTGTGTTTTAGGTGTGGGATGCGACCCCTTAGGCAAGGGTCGCTCCCATAGGGGGGAAATTATATTTAGGCCATTTCTGCCCCCTTTGGGGGCAGATTGGCTTATTTTTATGAGGCCAATCTGCCCCCAAGGGGGGCAGAAACCACTAGACACCAGGGAGTTTTTTTTGTTTGTTTGTTTTTCACGTAAGGGGAGCGACCCCTTAGGCAAGGGTCGTTCCCTTGGGGGGCAAATTTATTTTAGGCCATTTCTGCCCCCCATGGGGGCAGATCAGCCTATTTTTATTAGGCCGATCTGCCCCCACGGGGGGCAGAAACCACTAGGCACCAGGGATTTTTGTTGTTGTTGTGTTTTACAGATGGGGAGCGTCCCCTTAGGCAAGGGTCGCTCCCCTGGAGGGGCAAATTGTATTTAGACCATTTCTGCCCCCCTTGGGGGCAGATTGGCCGATTGTAGGTCAATCTGCCCCCAAGGGGGGCAGAAACCACTAGGCACCAGGGATCTTTTTTTTGCGCCGTCACGCAAGGAGAGCGACCTTGCAGGCAAGGGTCGCTGCCCGGGGGGGCTGGGGGGGCAAATTTATTTTAGGCCATTTCTGCCCCCCTGGGGGCAGATCGGCCTATTGGTATTAGGCCGATCTGCCCCCGGGGGGGCAGAAACCTTTAGGCGCCAGGGCAATTTTTTTTTGGTGTGTTTTTTTTTTTGTTTGTTTGTTTTTTTAGAGATGGGGAGCAACGCATTAGGCAAGGGTCGCTCCCCTGGGGGGCAAATTGTATTTAGACCATTTCTGCCCCCCTTGGGGGCAGATTGGCCGATTGTAGGTCAATCTGCCCCCAAGGGGGGCAGAAACCACTAGGCACCAGGGATCTTTTTTTTGCGCCGTCATGCAAGGGGAGCGACCTTGCAGACAAGGGTCGCTCCCCGGGGGGGGTGGGGGGGCAAATTTATTATAGGCCATTTCTGCCCCCCTGGGGGCAGATCGGCCTA
Organism: Pleurodeles waltl; assembly: GCF_031143425.1. Classification (NCBI taxonomy): domain Eukaryota; kingdom Metazoa; phylum Chordata; class Amphibia; order Caudata; family Salamandridae; genus Pleurodeles; species Pleurodeles waltl. Next base: position 898,417,535 of record NC_090444.1, on the reverse strand, counting down.
TTGGTATTAGGCCGATCTGCCCCCGGGGGGGCAGAAACCTTTAGGCGCCAGGGCAAATTTTTTTTTGTGTGGGTTTTTTTTTTGTTTGTTTGTTTTTTTAGAGATGGGGAGCGACGCATTAGGCAAGGGTCGCTCCCCTGGGGGGCAAATTGTATTTAGACCATTTCTGCCCCCCTTGGGGGCAGATTGGCCGATTGTAGGTCAATCTGCCCCCAAGGGGGGCAGAAACCACTAGGCACCAGGGATCTTTTTTTTGCACCGTCACGCAAGGGGAGCGACCTTGCATGCAAGGGTCGCTCCCCGGGGGGGCAAATTTATTTTAGGCCATTTCTGCCCCCCTGGGGGCAGATCGGCCTATTGGTATTAGGCCGATCTGCCCCCGGGGGGGGCAGAAACCTTTAGGCCCCAGGGCAAAAAAAAATTTGTGTGGTTTTTTTTTTGTTTGTTTGTTTTTTTAGAGATGGGGAGCGACGCTTTAGGCAAGGGTCGCTCCCCTGGGGGGCAACTTGTATTTAGACCATTTCTGCCCCCCTCGGGGGCAGATTGGCCCATTGTAGGTCAATCTGCCCCCAAGGGGGGCAGAAACCACTAGGCACCGGGGATTTTTTTTTTTGCACCAATGTCACGCAGTGGGAGCGACCCCATAGGCAAGGGTCGCTCCCGGGGGGGCAGGGGGGTTGGGGGGTGGGGAACAAATTTATTTTAGGCCCTTTCTGCCCCCCCTGGGCCCGGCTGAGCTAGAGGCCAAAATCCACAGGTAGGCACTGTTTTCTATGAAAAAATTTGATGTGTCCACGTTGTGTTTTGGGCCATTTCCTGTCGCGGGCGCTAGGCCTACCCACACCAGTGAGGTATCATTTTTATCGGGAGACTTGGGGGAACGCTAGGTGGAAGGAAATTTGTGGCTCCTCTCAGATTCCAGAACTTTATGTCACTGAAATGTGAGGAAAACATGTTTTTTTAGCCAAATTTTGAGGTTTGCAAAGGATTCTGGGTAACAGTACCTGGTCAGAGCCCCACAATTCACCCCATCTTAGATTCCCCTGGGTTTCTAGTTTTCAAAAATGCGCTGGTTTGCTAGGTTTCCCTAGGTGCCGGCTGAGCTAGAGGCCAAAATCCACAGGTAGGCCCTGTTTTCTATGAAAAAATGTGATGTGTCCAGGTTGTGTTTTGGGCCATTTCCTGTCGCGGGCGCTAGGCCTACCCACACAAGTGAAGTATCATTTTTATGGGGAGACTTGGGGGAACGCTGGGTGGAAGGAAATTTGTGGCTCCTCTCAGATTCCAGAACTTTCTGTCACCAAAATGTGAGGAAAATGTGTTTTTTTAGCCAAAATTTGAGGTTTGCAAAGGATTCTGGGTAACAGAACCTGGTCCGATCCCCACAAGTCACCCCATCTTGGATTCCCCTAGGTCTCTAGTTTTCAAAAATGCACAGGTTTGGTAGGTTTCCCTAGGTGCCGGCTGAGCTAGAGGCCAAAATCTACAAGTAGGCACTTTGCAAAAAACAGCTCTGTTTTCTGTGATGTGTCCACGTTGTGTTTTGGGGCATATCCTGTCGCGGGCGCTGGGCCTAACCACACAAGTGAGGTACCATTTTTATCAGGAGACTTGGGGGAACGCTGGGTGGAAGGAAATTAGTGGCTCCTCTTAGATTCCAGAACTTTCTGTCACCGAAATGTGAGGAAAATATGTTTTTTTAGCCAAATTTTGAGGCTTGCAAAGGATTCTGGGTAACAGAACCTGGTCAGAGCCCCACAAGTCACCCCATCGTGGATTCCCCTAGGTCTCTAGATTTAAAAAATGCACAGGTTTGGTAGGTTTCCCTAGGTGCCGGCTGAGCTAGAGGCCAAAATCTACAGGTAGGCACTTCGCAAAAAACACCTCTGTTGTCTTCCAAAAATTTGGATGTGTCCACGTTGCGCTTTGGGGCGTTTCCTGTAGCGGGCGCTAGGCCTACCCACACAAGTGAGGTATCATTTTTATCGGGAGACTTGGGGGAACGCTGGGTGGAAGGAAATTTGTGGCTCCTCTCAGATTCCAGAACTTTCTGACACAGAAATGTGAGGAACATGTGTTTTTTTAGCCAAATTTTGAGGTTTGCAAAGGATTCTGGGTAACAGAACCTGGTCCGAGCCCCGCAAGTCACCCCTCCTTGGATTCCCCTAGGTCTCTAGTTTTCAGAAATGCACAGGTTTGGCAGGTTTCCCTAGGTGCCGGCTGAGCTAGAGGCCAAAATCTACAGGTAGGCACTTCGCAAAAAACACCTCTATTGTCTTCCAAAAATTTGGATGTGTCCACGTTGCGCTTTGGGGCGTTTCCTGTCGCGGGCGCTAGGCCTACCCACACAAGTGAGGTATCATTTTTATCGGGAGACTTGGGGGAACGCTGGGTGAAAGGAAATTGTTGGCTCATCTAAGATTCCAGAACTTTCTGCCACAGAAATGTGAGGAACATGTGTTTTGTTTTTTTAGCCAAATTTTGTGGTTTGCAAAGGATTCTGGGTAGGGTAACAGAACCTGGTCCGAGCCCCGCAAGTCACCCCTCCTTGGATTCCCCTAGGTCTCTAGTTTTCAGAAATGCACAGGTTTGGCAGGTTTCCCTAGGTGCCGGCTGAGCTAGAGGCCAAAATCTACAGGTAGGCACTTCGCAAAAAACACCTCTGTTTTCTTCCAAAAATTTGGATGTGTCCACGTTGCGCTTTGGGTCGTTTCCTGTAGCGGGTGCCAAGCCTACCCACACAAGTGAGGTATCATTTTTATCGGGAGACTTGGGGGAACGCTGGGTGGAAGGAAATTTGTGGCTCCTCTCAGATTCCAGAACTTTCTGACACAGAAATGTGAGGAACATGTGTTTTTTTAGCCAAATTTTGAGGTTTGCAAAGGATTCTGGGTAACAGAACCTGGTCCGAGCCCCGCAAGTCACCCCTCCTTGGATTCCCCTAGGTCTCTAGTTTTCAGAAATGCACAGGTTTGGTAGGTTTCCCTAGGTGCCGGCTGAGCTAGAGGCCAAAATCTACAGGTAGGCACTTCGCAAAAAACACCTCTGTTGTCTTCCAAAAATTTGGATGTGTCCACGTTGTGTTTTGGGGCATATCCTGTCGCAGGCGCTGGGCCTAACCACACAAGTGAGGTACCATTTTTATCGGGAGACTTGGGGGAACGCTGGGTGGAAGGAAATTTGTGGCTCCTCTTAGATTCCAGAACTTTCTGTCACCGAAATGTGAGGAAAATATGTTTTTTTAGCCAAATTTTGAGGTTTGCAAAGGATTCTGGGTAACAGAACCTGGTCAGAGCCCCGCAAGTCACCCCTCCTTGGATTCCCCTAGGTCTCTAGTTTTCAGAAATGCACAGGTTTGGCAGGTTTCCCTAGGTGCCGGCTGAGCTAGAGGCCAAAATCTACAGGTAGGCACTTCGCAAAAAACACCCCTGTTTTCTTCCAAAAATTTGGATGTGTCCACGTTGCGCTTTGGGGAGTTTCCTGTAGCGGGCACTAGGCCTACCCACACAAGTGAGGTATCATTTTTATCGGGAGACTTGGGGGAACGCTGGGTGGAAGGAAATTTGTGGCTCCTCTCAGATTCCAGAACTTTCTGACACAGAAATGTGAGGAACATGTGTTTTTTTAGCCAAATTTTGAGGTTTGCAAAGGATTCTGGGTAACAGAACCTGGTCCGAGCCCCGCAAGTCACCCCTCCTTGGATTCCCCTAGGTCTCTAGTTTTCAGAAATGCACAGGTTTGGTAGGTTTCCCTAGGTGCCGGCTGAGCTAGAGGCCAAAATCTACAGGTAGGCACTTCGCAAAAAACACCTCTGTTGTCTTCCAAAAATTTGGATGTGTCCACGTTGCGCTTTGGGGCGTTTCCTGTCGCGGGCGCTAGGCCTACCCACACAAGTGAGGTATCATTTTTATCGGGAGACTTGGGGGAACGCTGGGTGAAAGGAAATTTTTGGCTCCTCTCAGATTCCAGAACTTTCTGCCACAGAAATGTGAGGAACATGTGTTTTTTTTGCCAAATTTTGAGGTTTGCACAGGATTCTGGGTAACAGAACCTGGTCCGAGCCCCGCAAGTCACCCCTCCTTGGATTCCCCTAGGTCTCTAGTTTTCAGAAATGCACAGGTTTGGTAGGTTTCCCTGGGTGCCGGCTGAGCTAGAGGCCAAAATCTACAGGTAGGCACTTCGCAAAAAACACCTCTGTTTTCTTCCAAAAATTTGGATGTGTCCACGTTGCGCTTTGGGGCGTTTCCTGTCGCGGGCGCTAGGCCTACCCACACAAGTGAGGTATCATTTTTATCGGGAGACTTGGGGGAACATAGATTAGCAAAACAAGTGTTATTGCCCCTTGTCTTTCTCTACATTTTTTCCTTCCAAATATAGGAGAGTGTGTAAAAAAGACATCTATTTGAGAAAAGCCCTGTAATTCACATGCTAGTATGGTCACCCCGGAATTCAGAGATGTGCAAATAACCACTGCTCCTCAACACCTTATCTTGTGCCCTTTTTGGAAATACAAAGGTTTTCTTGATAGCAATTTTTTACTCTTTATATTTCAGCAAATGAATTGCTGTATATCCGGTATAGAATGAAAACGCACGTCAGGGTGCAGCTCATTTATTGGCTCTGGGTTCCTCGGGTTCTTGATGAACCTACAAGCCCTATATATCCCCGCAACCAGAGGAGTCCAGCAGACGTAACGGTATATTGCTTTCGATAATCTGACATTGCAGGGAAAAGTTACAGAGTAAAACGTAGAGAAACATTTATGTTTTTTTCACCTAAATTTCAATATTTTTCTTTTTCAGTTGTTATTTTCTGTAGGAAACCCTTGTAGGATCTACACAAATGACCCCTTGCTGAATTCAGAATTTTGTCTACATTTCGGAAATGTTTAGGTTTCTGGGATCCAGCATTGGTTTCATGCCCATTTCTGTCACTGACTGGAAGAAGGCTGAAAGCACAAAAAATTGCAAAAATGGGGTATGTCCCAGAAAAATGCCAAAATTGTGTTGAAAAATTGGGTTTTCTGATTCAAGTCTGCCTGTTCCTGAAAGCTGGGAAGATGCTGAGTTTAGCAACGCAAACCCTTTGTTGATGCCATTTTCAGGGGAAAAACCACAAGCCTTCTTCTGCAGCCACTTTTTCCAATTTTTTTGAAAAAAACAAAATTTTCCTGGTATTTTGGCAAATTTCTTGGCCTCTTTCAGGGGAACCCACAAAGTCTGGGTACCTCCAGAATCCCTAGGATGTTGGAAAAAAAGGACACAAATTTGGCTTGGTTAGCTTATGTGGACAAAAAGTTAGGCGGGCCTAAGCGCGAACTGCCCCAAATAGGCAAAAAAAGGCCTGGCACAGGAGGGGGAAAAGGCCTGGCAGCGAAGGGGTTAAAGAACTCCAGCTGGTGTCAATGTTTATCTAGGATGTTGGCGATATTTTCAGGGGGTTTCCTAACTTTTCAAATCAATGTTTGTCAATGTTTATACAATAACGGCCAAATAGAAACAAGAAAACTGTTATTTTCCAGTACTTGCAAAACATTTTTTTAATTGCAAAAACAAAATGCACATTTCATTTAAAGAAAGAACAATTTATAATGTGTTCTGTCCCCATATTCGATCTGCGCAATGGACTTTTGGTCGATTGCGCTAAGCAAATTTTTTCTCTGTTTTGTATTAGTCTATCTACCTCATTCATTCAAACTCTGCTGTTCTCCCTCATTCCCCCTGTCTGTCTTTCTTTATTACATCCTATCTCTCACATGTTCAGTGCCTTTCACACTGTAGTGGGTGTGTATCAGGTTTACAAAGCTTTTAGTGCCTCAAGATTTTGTTATAGTCTAATATTGTGCGTTGTTAAAAAAAACAATGCCTGTGCACAGTAGGGGTACATTGCACCTAGCCCGGTGCTCCTCAAACCACTGAAAACGGCCATTAACAATAAGAAATTGATGCTCCCTACACCTACAGGAATATTAGTTTTTAGGTTGCAGCCTGCCAGACAGCACTGATGCCTGGTTTGCTAAAGACATCATGGGGACATTCAGGAAGCTGAACTAGGAATTCATTCTGCCCGTTGCTTGCCATTGGCTTTCTGATTTGTAACTCACATTTTCCTGCTTTCCATTTTCTGGCTTTATTTGCTTTAGAATATCCAGCTTGAGTTCTCTCTTTCTGCAAAAAGGCCTGTAAATCATGTTCGTATCTCGTCACAATTGCTGTGTTTTAAAAGACTGAGCTCAAATGTCAGGTGCTGTCTTCCCAGGGCATTTGTTTACTTTTCTTTCTTAGACTTCAAAGAGAGAAGATTATTGTGATAATTTTGTGTGGTACTAGGGGCAGGAAAGAGTTTTTTCTAGCACACAACAACATTTATATGAACTATGTAAGTATTTCTGAATACATTGGAATTAGGAACACATATGAAGCACATTTTTTGTTATTTCTGAAGTGTATTTGAAACAAATACTTTAATATGATCAAAACAAATCATTACACTAGGTGGTGTAATTTTCACACATTCTCATTTGTGCACTGAATAGTTTTATTACCAAAACTGTATGCCTGCGCAAACGTAATGGTCATTTCAATCAAAAATATATTGTCTGTAATGGCAGTGTGCTATCATTCCATGAATACTCCACTCTACACCACTCCACTCTACTCTGCACCACTCCACACCACTGCACTCTACTTTGCACCACTCCACTTTACACCACGCCACTGCACTCTGCACCACTCCACTCTACATCAATTCGTACTATGCCTCCCTACTCTTCCTGTACCACTCTACTCTATGGCAATGCACTCTTCGTCAATCTACTCCACACCACTGCACTCTTCACCACTGCACTCTACACCACTCCAGTCTAGGCCACACTAATCTATTCTGCACAACTCCAATCTACACCACTGTACTATGCGTCACTCTACAACACTGCACTCTACCCCATTGCATTCTGTGCCAATTCACTCTGCATCAATGCACTTTACTCTGGAACACTCCACTCTATGCCATCTTCACTCTACTCTGAAACAATCTACTCTACACCACTGCACTATACACCTCTCTACTCCACGCCACTCCACTCTATGCAACTGCGCTCTACACCATTCTACTCTCAAGCACTGCACTCTGCGGCATAGCACTCTACACACCTGCACTCCCTGTCACTGCATTCTACTCTGCATCACTGTACTCTATGTCCCTGCTCTTTATGCCACTCTACTCCACTCTACCCTACTCCACTCTGACACTCTACTCTGCAACACTGCACTCTCCACCACTGAACTCTGAGCAACTCTACTCTGTACTACTCTACTCTATGCTACACCACTCTATGCCACTGCACTCTATGCCACTACTCTCCACTCAGCACTACTATATGCTACTCTGCACCACTCAACGCAACTGCACTCTATGACACTCAACTCTACTCTGCACTCTACACCATTGCACTTTATACCACTCGACTCCAGTCTGTGATACTGCCCTCTACATCAGTCAACTCTAATCCACTCCAATCTGCACCACTCTATGCCACTCTACTCTATGCCACTGTGCTCTACTCCACTGCACTCTATGTCGCTGTACTCTACTCTGAACCACTCTACTGTGCAACACTCTACTCTGTGCCACTCCATTCTGTGCCACTTCACTCTGCACCACTGCATTCTACTATGCACCACTCTAATCTATGCCACTGCTTTCTACGATGTTGCATTCTAGACCACTGAATACAATGCCACTGCACTCTATGCAACTATACTCTCGAACACTCTACGCCAATGCAATCTACAGCAGTCTACTCCACCCTATGCCATTCCAGTCAATGGCACTCTATGTGACTCCACACTATGCACTCCAAAACATGAAACTCTCTGCCACTCCACTCTACAGCACTTTATTCCACTCTTCACCATTCCACTCTATGACAGTCCCTGCCAATCTCCTAACTTTTAGCCTTGCTGAACAGCAGCCACACTGGTGTACAACATGGCTAAAACACATTGGCAAAGACAATAGCTCTTGCATAGGCGAGACCTGTTGGCTTTGCCAATGTGTGTTCTCCTGTACTTATTACTAACAGGAGCCTGGCCCAGCCATAGCCTTAGTAAAATCATTAGTGAGTCAACCACAAAAGGCATAGTAGTCTTTCTATTATGTCAAATGTTAATGGATCACCAAGGTAGATGTGAGTTGCCCGCGTTCTCCTTATCCCACCAAAGGAAATTGGAAAATGAATGACAATGCATTTGGCATTTTCTGCTGTGTTTTGTTTCACACAGCAGATCAAAACATCTGCATTCTACAAAGACTGGAGTTGCTGCCATATTCCAGTCTCCTGAGAATAGGACAGCCAATAGCTTGTCTGGTTTCTTAAGGCCAGGGCTGCCGAGCTCTGGTCTTGAGTGGCCCCTGGAAGGGGGTTTGGAAGAAAGGTACTTTTTGCCCCTCTTTCAGCATGGCTGCGGGAGGAAGGTGTGGCTAATCATGCAACTCTCTTTGGCCCTTGAGCAAGGCTAGGAACGATGGCTGAATGTTTCTCTGAGGCTAATGGACTAGGCTGGGGAAAGGGGTAGCGAAGTCCTTTCCAGACTCTGCAGAAAACTGGGTAGGATGCATGAATGCTTCTCATGATCCTTCAGATCGCATGCTTATTCTTCAACTCCTCGTCCCCACCAGCCAAACTAGAATGTTTAGGGATAAATCTCTTTCTTGACATACTCTCTACAACTGTCATTCAAAACCAGGGAGGGTTGTTAAAAAGTGGACATGCTTTTCCCTGACCACTTTTTCGCAATGCAGCAGTGGTGCATGCACTATATGTTGCGCATGTTGATTTCCCTCCTGAGGTTTACACTTATTGTGAAGGTTTTTTATATGCACAGGGTCCTTTTATTTTAAAAAAAAAACATGCTAGCAAACGTGAAGAACTTTTTAACGCTAGAATGAGTGTATGTGTGTTTTTTAGCGAAAAGGAGTGTTTTGTCTTATTTACTTCCCTTCAATTGTAAGAATCGTATTGTGTTGAATCAAATGCAATGGAAATAAAACAACAGACCACAAAATGTTTTTTGAGGTTTCCAACTAGTCATTTTGCGTTGTCCAAATTCAACCCAAGTGGTTTTTGAATTTTCGAACTCTTGATGCGTTCCTGTTATCATATAGATCTTACTGCTCGTGTTCATTGGACACATAAATGCTGGGTTTCTCTAAAAAATGTCTGGACCACAATCACTGCACATGAAAAAGGAAACAAATAAGATGAAGAAAACTGGTTGCACTTTCCTTCAGCGATTTTCATGGCAAAAGTATCCTATGGCAAGGAGGTATGCACAATGGCCCTTTTGGGACCAAATTAAAAAGCTCCTTTTCCAACTCATATGCACCAGATTTGACTTTTTCCAATCCATTCTTTTTTCAACCTTATTAATTACAGACATATCAATACAGATGACGATTCACATAAAATGTTTATGTAGCATATTGTACAGCTATTCAGGTTGATACGGTGTCATGACAAATATGGTCTACCTTTTACAAAACTAGTACAACAGTAAAAGCTATTGAAAGTAACCATAAAAAAGAAAAAGAGAGACAGCAAACACGTTTTGGCTTGTGAGTGTTTTTATACGTCCATAGGATTTCGCTGCTTTACTGCTAGCTGTGTGCAGAAGTCTTTGATGATTTCCTACATCCTGAGATCAGTGGCATGACGAATATTTCCATTTTTGATGTCACACAATATGTTACTAGGAAAGAGTAAAACTTAACACGTCTTTTTTTAGCTCTGTTTATTAAATTAGCATCCAACAACCCTTTACATACTGTAAATAGAGGTCAGAAAACAATATTCACCCAAATACCTTTGTCCGTCCCCCATTGCGTTCATTGTGCACACAGGCCCACTTGGCATTTCCCTCTTGCTCCTTTTCCCTGGCTTTGCCCCGCCTTGGATGCTCCACTGTCCCCCGTGTATCAGTTGTTCTACCCGTGTATCAGTTGTTCTACCCTTCAGTAGCTTGACTTACTACAATACTTTTTCCATATTCCTTGAGGGACTCCTCACTTTATCAAACAAACAACAGCCAATATTTATGAAAAGTTTGCACCACCTTTGCGTATTTTTTTTTTTTACGCAAAAGCGGTGCTCACTTAACTCTATATTTATATTTTGATGCTAGACCCGTTTAGCATAAAAATATATCTGAGTTACAGTCATTTTTTGGGAGTGCCAACCCACCTTGCGTCGTATTGCAACAATTATATGCAAGGTAGGCCTTCCTGTCCAAAAAATGACACTAGCCCCCCAGCGCAATATTTACCTCCCAAAGCAAAAAACGATGCACTCTAAAGTGGATCAAACAAATGTCTCTAAGGCCGATTAGCATAAAATTTTAACGCCTGGTCAGACAAGTGGTTAAAGTGATGTTGGGCACAGTTCCATAGGGAAACATAGTGCAAACACCTTGGAGCCCACCATGGTGTCATTAATTTGGGCACATGAGGACCACCCCAAACCCCTGCATCAACATCACCCACACCACAGGGACACTACAAGTGGAGGGAGCCCATCCTCTGTAAGTATACATACTTGTCTGTTGTGCACCACTATGGGCCTCTTACATGGGGCCCCCTGGCTGGCACTGGTTCTGTTGGGGTTGTCCTAGGGACATTGGTCTCCTGTGTTGGACATTGTGGTTGTGGTACTGTCTCTTGTCTATTCTTAGACAGGAGTCATTATATGGTTGCTGGTGCGACTGGAATATGACGCTAAGCTGACTAGCGGTAGATTTTTTGCTGCTATTCAGTCTAGCATCATTTTTGACCCACTAGCGCCATTTTATGTAACGCCATCCATCACCGGCTTGCGTCACTTTCTATGATGCTCTTTAGGGCCATTGTGCGTCATTTGTTAAATATGGCGCACGGATGACGCTAGGGAATGATGGTAGCTTGTGTTAAAAGTTCTGTGCATCATTTTACATAAATATGGGCCAACATGTCTTCAGCTAAAGATTTGTTTCTTCGTTGTTTTGACCTTCTCAATCTAGAAACACCACTGAAAAATATACAAAGAGTAAGTGAGACAAAGAAAGTTGGTAAATAACTTTATAGGACTTTTTTAATTCAATTTTCAAAATGGAGAATTTGCAGTTGTTATATTCGAGCAATTTGTTTTACAATAATCATCTTGGAGTACCTTGCACCCAGCTTTTAGGGAGAGTTTCGAGGGTGGAACATGCCTTCTTAAATATAAACTGTCTCTCCTCGCCTGTTACTTAATTAATTCTTCTACCTGCATTTGTAGCTGTTGCGTACCATATGCAGACCTCAAACCTCTTAATTTATTAGTCAAATCTCTGCAGTGCTTCAGTATTAGATACAATTTTTGTGCTTGGTGTCCCTGTGTTGTTGTTGTACTTTAAGGAAAAATAGCCTTAGGTATAATGTTAAAAAAAAAAAACTTTTGTAAGGCGACTATATTAGGAAAAGTCTAATGGTACATATCAGAATGGCTGCAAAACAGATTGGGGAACTTTAAACAAAGCTACCTATCCCTGAGACAAAAAGGTCTTCAAGTGATGTGGGGCGTGGAAGCAGTTTTTCTTTGATATCTGTCAGGGCACATTTAGAGGTAGGTAGATATGAAAAGTCTGCCAAAAAATGTCAGATACCGGTCCACCAACCTTACATTACCACACCGACATTAAAGGTGGTGGAAATAGAGGGTGGCTGGCGATGGAGCCTTAGCTTGGATCCACCATCGGAAACCCTTAACCTGACAGCCTGTCCACCACAGGACCATCAAGTCATAGTGACTGTCACAGGTTTCCCCTTTCTGTGTCTACTAAGCAAAGCTTGGCAGACACAGACAGCAAAAACAACTAATGGCCCCCACACACAGGGAGAAAAAACTCTGCAAAGCAGGACCTTTGAAATTTCGCTTTCCATAAATAATCCCCTATCATTAGGGTATGTTTTTGAAAGAAAACATAAATGCAGAGCAGGCCAAAAAATAATGGCACCTGCTCGTCATTTAACAGTGATGAAAGCTTATTTGCAACACCATCATATCTTCATCAGAGAGGTCCCTGTCAGGTAGGCACAGATTTCTCAACATGATTGGATGTAATCTGCCAAGGGAGTGGAGGCCTGAACTTCTGACCTCAAAGACTGCCCAGTGCCTACCAGGGTCTACATGATCCGCAAAGTCTTCAAACAACATTTCTATGAGTTACAGCTTTTAGTTGCTACATATCAATTAATTTAGTCTAGGCCATCGTCATGTCAATCAGGATTTCAGGTCACACAAAATACCTTCAATAACATCATCACACTGTATAGTTTAACAGGGCTTATTTGTTTTGAAAAAACGTCACAGTGTTTCAACATAAAGCTTTCTGAGCTTCAATGTATGGTGACAACTTCAAACAATACTTGGGAAGAGTAGGAGATTGTTAAATACCAGAATCGCATGAAGCTGTTACGTTGTATCGTCTTGTTTTATGACGTAGTGTGTTATGTTTTTGTGTCGTGTTATGTCATTTGTAATGCTATGTCATGTTGTAATACGTCATGTCACAACATGTTATATAGCATGTTATGCTATTTTATGTTATTTCACGTTACACGTAGTTATAAAGTGTGTCACCTGACAATGCTATGGCCTCGATATACACGTGTAATTTAAAAACAAATGCACCATCTCAATTTCCGCTTCAAAGACGAGCATATTGACATTATAACCCCTTTACGTTTTAAGGTTTGTCGTACAGATGCGCGAGAAAGCCAGTGCACGCCTTTACCCTGACTTTCTGTTTTCAGCACCGTTAGCCCTCTGAATGATTTACAGTTTAAAGAAGGACACCTAAAAGCGGCCATTTTCTTGAAGAGTGGTGACTGGCATAAGGCAGGGCGACCATTTGAAGCATTGGGCCCAGTGTCTACGAGATTACTCCTAGCCCGGAAGAAGAGCCGGATTTTAACCTGAAAGCCTCCCCTGCGGGGCAGAAACTATTCGTAGGTCGGGATTGCAGAGACCAAAGCATAGGCCACAAATAATAGATTGCTTCTGGGTGAAGGGACAGAGCTGGAGCTCTGAGGTACAGGTTTAAAACAAGAAGGAGCTCTGTAATCTGGCCATTGTGCGCCACAAGGCTTGCTCACACTTGAGGGAAGGACAATGTTAATTGATAAATTCCTTTAAAAGATAAAGCAATCCAGTTTGACACAGGAGGTGTGAAACCACAATCAGAAAAAGGGCCATGTCTCCAGAGTGAGTGGAAGATTTCTCTGCTAATGGCACGGCTTCTTTCACCAATGGCACGTATTAATTGGAAATTTGTCAGTGAAGAAGAAAGGCTTCAGCACAACGGGGCCTGGACAGCAATGGCCAGCTAGAGTTAATTGGCTCCTGGACACAGAAAGCACTTCCTCTCTGGTGGGGGAAAAGGACTAATCAGACATAAATAGAGGCTGCCAGTCAAGCGTCCAAATCTTTATCTGCTACTCCTATCTCTTGTAGGGAGAACTTCGGGGTAAATGGGAAGTCAGTAGCTTTCATTTCCACTCCCTTAATTTAATACATCGAAATCAGCAATCCGGATTTTGCTTTTAGAAAATTCCTCTCATGAGACTACATTTGACTTTATCTGAGGGATCTGCATGGTCTCGGCAATGGAATCTAATGGATATCAATTAAAAGAAGTTAAAAATGCTACAGTGGTGAGGGGCAGAAAACGCTATGTGTGGATTTTTCACTGAACCATCCCAAACTGAGATTATAACCTTGGATACCTGGCATACCGTTTGGCAGACGCAACTCAAAAACAAACAGTTCTGGCTGCATAGCAGACTTTAACTCATACAACTACAAAGGATTGACTCCACAGTTTCTAAAGTACCTGCCAATTTAGCACATCTTTCATCCGGGCGGAACATACCAAGATTCTGTGATGTTAGAGGTGAAGAAAAAATTGACTTATGCTCCAGTCCTTTCTATCTCTCTTGATAGATCAAGGTGTGCAGATCATTGAGAACTGATCTTAAGCAGCTGTCATTACAGCGCTATTTGGCTGCTACAATCAATTCTTAAGGAAAATAATTTAATGATTCTCAAAACAGCTGCCTGGTGACCGAGAAGAGACTTGCAGGAAGCTCTTATTGTGAGCTTCTTCCTGGATATTGTCAATCAGGTACTTAACCTTAAGCCTGATATGCATCAGAAAGTCTTGTATCTGACATTGTCTTGTCAGTTTATATACATGCTCCATTTGCACAAAAATGGACAGGATTAAGCCTGAGGCTGAGACTCTCAATGCAATGGATCTAGACAAGGAATGGGCATTCTTAAAATATTACACGTACCATGGTAAAGGACTTTAACAATATCGACAAAAAGGTGTCCTCTGAAGTGCTGAACATTTCCTGTATCTGTTACAAGTACATCTTGAGGATCTCTGGAAAGGATGGCTTCCACATCATAGTGTGCCTCTACCTTTGCACGTCATCACCATCAACAAAATGTTGTTCTCTACTGGAGCAGATAGGTGAGTGTGGCTTACGCAAATGGAGGTGTATAGGGATGATATGACGGATTCATCATAGAATGCTTGATTTTGGCACATGTGGCACCCTGAGAAAGATTTCTTATGGGACTCTGTGCAAGAGGTAACAGGTTAAGGTTTCAAATGAGCTGGTCTTGCCAATGCACTCCATTTGAAGATCTATTTGTATGTGTTTATCCATAGTCCAGAAGCTTTAAGTTGACCACCACACAGTGTCAATTGCAGGGTATACTTTTCTGCTATTTGCAGTCAGTTAAAGCAGCCAGCTCTTGCCTCTATAAGTATATGGTATGCAATCTCTGCATACCGTTAGATTTCTTTCTGTTTTTCACAATGTCCTGCCGGTATTGTGGTTGCCACCTCATGAGAAAGTATCCTTGGGTAAAGATGAGGCAGTTAAGTCATAATAAAACAGTTTCTTTTACTTATACCTGAAAATGAATACTTTTTTGAGAGTTTTTTTATATTACTAAATTTAAAAATCTAAACATTGTGCTACAAAAATATTGTGGCAAGAATATGGGCAAAAAATCGTGAAAGTAAGTATATGTAGGCATTTGTACATTACTATTCTTAAATTGTGTTTGTTTTTGTTGTTCATATTTACTCCCTGACAAGCAAAGACCAAACCGGCATTATTCGCTGTGCTAAGATATAGCCTTTTTCTACTTCCACCCTCCTTCCCCCGCCACACCCATTCCCTCTCTTTTTCTCTCATATTTTCCTTCTCTTTGTGGCAGTCTTTTTCTGATAGCCCCCTATTTATCTCTCACTTCCCCTGTCACCTGCCAAAATTATAAACAGTCCAATAGTGGTTCCTTGACAGTGACTTCAGGGCATAGTCCTGTATCCTGTGAGCTGCCACACAATGCCCTTCCACTGTGCCCACAACTTTCATGTTTTCATGAACACTGCCAGTGGATCTGTCAGCCCTCTCAGCTTCTCCTGGCTCTGATCCCAGGAGGAGCAGGAGGGTTAGAGGGGGTTGAGGTATGATTCAGCTACATAATGCTGTTTAAAAACACATCACTCTGTTGGTGGATGTATTAATTGCACATGTCTGAACATGAACTTTAGCTACATCCCCTCAGGCAGGCTCAATCAATAACTTTTAGCAGACATACTGTGCATGTCTCAGGCAGTGCAGTTGATCAAGTAAAATAGGATAGTCAGGCCACATATCAGTGTATCTCCTATGCCAATGAGGATTGAGCAAAGCAGCAGGGACAAGCACTGTCTCAGATTCTGATAGGACTGTGCTTCCGATTCTATCAAGAAGCTAGGAAAGGGTTTGAGGTGGGTCTTGACCCTGCTACTCTGTCTGACTCTTTGTTGGGAATCATGCCTTGCTGGTTTTGATGCTGGGTTTATGCCCTGTTGCTGCAATGAAGCCTCCAACTTACCAGGAAAGGAAGCAAGATAAGTAAAAAAAAGCAGTGCTGTTTTTCCGGGTGAGTGCGTGTGCGTGAGTGGGTGAGTGAGTATGTTTGTGTGTGAGTGGGAGTGAGTACGAGAGAAAATCAGTAAGTGAGAGGAAGCGAATGAGAGAGGGGTTGAGTATGAGTGTGCGCATGAGTGAGTTTGTTAGAAAGTTTTATCCTTGTGAGACAACTGCTGGCCAAAGCATACTGAAGATAGTTCTTTAATTATGGATGCATTCAAAGTAACAGACTGTAACTGACATATGGGAAGTAATTCTTGGCATCTTGGAATAAAGGAAGGCACCTTTGGGAACATGCAGGCCCTAATTGACTATAAGTAATTCTTATTCTGAGGGGAAACATATGGCAAAGTGCTGGTTATGGAATACTATAGGTAATTCTTGGCCTTAGAAATGGCAACCATGGCCAACCGTGATAAAATGCTGGCTCTTACATACTGGTGGTAAGTTTTGTCATGTAGGTCACCAATTATATAGAGGCAAGATCATTTGAAAAATCCTTACATTGGCATTCCGTATGTAATTTATGGTGTAAGGGGGTAACTATGTCCAATTGCTAAAATTGGCACACTGAAGGTAATTCTTAAAATACTCTTAACATATAGGGACATGCAAGAAATTTGGTGATTAGTTGGGTGGGTGGAAACCCGTCTCAAATAATAAAACAATCATTGTCAGGGCAAATCACAAAAGTCACTGTAAAAACCTGTGCTTAACCCTCTGATAACTTGGCACAAAAGCAGTCAGGTGTAACTTAGAGGCAATGTGTAATGAATTCATGCAGCACTTAAACAGTGATAGAATGAAGCACAACAAAAGAAACATCCCAAACCAACATAGAAAAAAGATGCAATTTTAATAAATAAACTGAAACCAAAACGAAAAAATCCAATCAGTTGAACCAAAGATATTAGTTTGTAAATCTTTAGGTGAAAAATAGCCCAAAAAGCACAAATCGCCACAGTTATCTGGTCGCATTGGACTAGGATAAAGTCACAAGTTCAGGCCAACCTTGATGGAGCGCATGTCGTATAAAAGGACAGGTTCATCCTACTGAAGAGTTATCTTCTCAAGTCTGCGCGAGGAGCTGCTGTTCACGTTTGCGGTGCAGCAAGGAGGTCATTGTCGGCACAAGTGGCAGATCGTCATCACAGACGGTCGATGACTTGCCACAGTGAGCCGGACATCGCTGGAGCTTTGCATTGGCAGTTGACGTGGGTTGTTGCTGTCAGCCTGAAGTGCAAGTCTCACTGGAGATTCCAGTTCTTGGTGGTAGCAGATGGTCGCTGTCGGCATGAAGTGCCCGTCCCGCAGGAACTTTGCAGTGGTGGTCATCACAGGCAATCTTTTCTTGGTGCCAGGAGGCCACTTTGGGGTAACAAGTTGCAGAGAACTTCTGTATCTTGCCGTTTGATTTCAAGAATAATCTCTGATGCCAGCCAAGGGATCCGAATTTAGGGGCACTTCTTCGGAATCAGGACTTACTCTAGCAAAGGCCAGCAGTGGAGTTTAGGCAGGTCCAGTTGCAGGGACACCTCCAGAAGCTTTTTATGCCCCTGTATGTCAACCAAAAGATGAGCCAACTGATCCTCGGAGTCACTTCTGGGGAGCCTGGGATCAAAAAAAGCTGGCCAAGGCTTCCTTCCTTAGACAGCTGGGTAGTCCTTCTTCTGAATCCTCCGCATGTCCAGGAGTGTTTTGATAAGTGGTTCAGAGGGTGTCACCATTATCGCCAGTTCCAGCATGTGGGTGAGGGATTCCTCCTTTGTCTAACCCTCCCTATTTTTGTGGGTTTGGCTCCACACTGTCTAGGGTAACAAAGGGCAGGTAGGCCTAGGTGTGATCTGCATTTATCAGTGGCACGACAGGCAGCAATTATAAGTCAGGAAGTCTGTGGTTCAGCCTTTCCTTTAAAGCTCAGTAAAACCCCGAGGATATACTGCTCAAGAGAGAAATATCCTACCCCTCACCCAAGGCCTTTTGTTCCCATGTCTGGAAGGAATACACAAAACACCACAGGAGATATATTCACAATCATGTGACCCAGTACAGTGACAGAAAGGCACTTTTGGTTTGGGCAGAAAAATACCAACTTTCGAAAAGTGGTATTTTTCAGACTCACAACTTAAACTCTGACTTTACTATGAAAGAAGAGTTTAAATTACAATTTAGATTACTGCTGGCAGACCTGCCTGATGCATTGAGGTGATCACTGCTGGCAAACTTGCATGGGGCGGCCACTACTGGAATCATGTCTGATTTGGTCACTATCACAACACTAATAATAGTAGTAACTCGGGCTGATTTTCATTAACTATAAGTGCCTGTTGTAAAGAAAAGATTAAGACCTGCTTTAGTGGTGACTTACAAGTATTATAAAGGAAGGTTTAGGGCTTGCTAAAAGTTTAATTTGCCAGGTTGAAATGCCAGTTTAAAACTGCGCTGCAAGCTGCACTAGCAGGCCTGAGACATGATTTAAAAAGTGCATGCAGCCGACTAGTAGCATTTAATTTACAGGCCTTGAGTACACACAGTACCATTTACTATGGCTTATAAGTAGATTAAATATGACAATTGTGTGGATGCCACTTTCACCATTTTTGAGGGAGAGAGCACAATCTCTTTACCACTGGTTAGCAGGGGTAAAGTACACACACTCCTAATGCCAACCAAAATGAGTCAGTCCTAATGCCAACCAAAATAAGTTCAGCAAAGCATGGGAGTGAAGGCAAAAAGTCTGAGAGAACACCATGCCAAGGATGTCATGTCTAACATGGAACCCAAAGCAATTTTTTTTTTTTTAAACAGGGTGAACTCATGGCAAATATTCCACCATATCAGTTTCAGAGATCACCCTCCATCACTGATGTTGTCCTTAGTCCACTAAAATCTATTATTTCCCCTTTTCCTTCTGGCCCTGCTTCACCCTTGCTCTGGCTATTTAATTATCTCCTACCCTTGGGTTCAACCAGGGCCTCTAGGCAAGAGCAGAAGGCTAAACGCATCTTCCTGTCGTGCATTCACATTTTGGCCCTTTTCAGGCTGGTCAGAGCTTCAGGCCAAAACCCCTTTCTCTTTCTCTCACCGAATCACCCATGAAGCAGTACCCACTCAGTCATGGGTGATTATCATCATAGATATTTTAAGCCATGGGCAAAGTGGGCTCTGGCCCAGGGCACAAGCCTTTCATGATCCCCCTGATAGAGCCAGCTCAATTATGCAGAGTCTTGCCCTGATGACCTTGAATAAATCTTAAACATACTGTATTGTTTTAAATACCGTTTTCATTTAATTTATTTTTAATGTGGGTGATGTGTGGGATTCAGTTCCAGACATTTTGCAGAGAAATGCTATGTTTATGTTTAATGCAATGCAGCACCCATAAGAAAGTTTATTTTAGATCAGTGATTCCCAGCCTGGGGTCCGCTAAACCTCCTCAGGGGGGGTCCCAGACTGCTGAAAAAATTAAATAATATTAGCAGATGAGGTCCTCAGCTTTCAGTAATGACTCAGTGGGAGGTCCCCGGATTCCAATTATGGTTCAGTGGGGGACCCTGGGACAAAGGGGGGGGGTCCACAGAAGTCAAAAAGTTGGGAATTACTCTTTTGGATCAAAACAGGACCTCACATATGAGAAATAAGAGTGTATTGCAGAGAAGATTTGCAGTAATACTAGTGAGCTGCTGCTGCGTTACAATATTGAAATCGTCACTATCCCTGAATATTAGATGTAAACACATTTAGAATTTGGACAAGTGTGCCTTTGCACTGTCAGTGAACTGGCCATAGAGGGCTTGGAAGAGCTGAAAATGGATCATAAATTCAAAGCTTTTCCAATCAGAGGCCTCCAAAATACATTTAGCCGGCCCACCAAAACCTTAAGTTGTCCCTGATTACCATACATTATTCCTTTGGTGTTTAATAATGCTCCTAATGAGTTGCTCCTGTTGCTCTTCTGCAGCTTCTCTGTTGCTTTTTGGTAGACTCCATATAATCATCCTTGGTGTTTTACGTGTGTCTTCAAGGAGTTGCTCACTTGCTTCTGAGTAAACTCTTGATTTTATTCCTTGGTTGTTTTAGAGTGCCTCCAATGGGTTGCTCTGCTGTAGGTACTCTTTCGCTCTTGGTATACACCGTATAATTTTTCCCTGTGGTTAAACAATGCCTCCAATGAGTTGGTTCTCTGTAGCCCTTGGTTAGACTCCATAAATGAATCCCTGATGATTCAACAGTGCCTCCAGCGATCTGACCCTCTAATCAAAGGTGGTTCCTACATGTGATACCACCCACACCAACAGATGCTAAGTACCTCCGTGCACGGGTTCATCTAATCTTACACTCTCTGCAATAGTCATTCAGAACTGTGCACCTACTTCATCAAAGGTCAGACACCTCACCTCCATGTCACATATTGGTCAAATCACAAGGCGCTCAAAAACCCAAAGCACTGCATAAATAATGAAACAGACAATTCAGTAAAGAGCTTTTGGCCTTGCAAGCGATGTGGAAAGCGCTTTATGATTATCAATCCAATACAATGTGCGTGAGATATGAAATATGCATGAATGTTGCTCCCTATCTCATTGATTTGCTGTGCATTTAGGTAAAATTATGTACTGCATCTTCAAATATTCATATTTCTCAGGCTACATACCATATCTTAATTACGCTGTATAACTGATTTCTATCCTAAAATAAAGCCATGAAAAGTGTCCATTAATGGCTTGAACGTGTATTTCATAAGTATGTTCACAAACAGCATGACAATCTATTATCCACACGCATAAAAATGTGACTAATTATGTGAAGCACCCTAATAACACAAGTACGTGAAATAAGTATAACATATGGAACCTACACAGTCCAACAATAATCTGAATTAGAAGAATATTTCAAATTGCATGGCACCGAATGGACACAGCATACCTATCTACAACACTTATGCCTGACTAATCATCAGCACACTGGGGTATATTTATGGAAAGTCGGTGCATCATTTATGCTGTACCGCTTTTCTAGTGCCCCGTTGTGTCCCCCTAATGCAGTGGTCTCCAAACTTTTTAATGCCGCGCCCCCCCAGTTGAAACATAAAAATCATAAGGCCCCCATTCAGAATTTTTTCACAATTATTTTATAAAGATGGCAATGTTTAAATATGTCTTGATGTATTTAAAACTTGCAGTTAAGTACTGTTACCTTTATAAAAATGCAATAACATGTTTCTGCTTAAAACAAAACACTGTTATTTGTGTAATGACTGTTTTGACCAGAGCTTAGTGCCCCCCCTGGGATCACTTGAGGCCCCACCCGGGTGGGTGGCGCCCCTCAGTTTGAAGACCTCTGCCCTGATGACACCATGTGTGCACTGTATTTACAATACGGCGTACCATGGTGGTGAAGTTCACATTAGGGTCATATCTTATGGCACACTGTGGTGCTTTTCTGGATAACGGCACTAATCCCACTAAACACAGGAAGGCCCATTGTTTGCAATGGGAGCATCAAACTAGCACCTGCCTTACGCTGACATTTATAATGATGCTAAAAATGGCGCAGTAAAATCTAGAAAATTTCAGTGTACCATTTTTCTGGGCCTCCCTACGTGGGAACACCTTCCTTGCATACATTATGGCCCTGATTCTAAGCTTGGCGGGCGGCGGTAGCCGCCCACCAAGCGGGAACCACCAGAAGACCGTATCGCGGTCAAAAGACCGCGGCGGTCATTCTGGGTTTCCCACTGGGCTGGCGGGCGACCGCCGAAAGTCCGCCCGCCAGCCCAGCGGGAAACACCCTTCCCACGAGGAAGCTGGCTCAGAATGGAGCCGGCGGAGTGGGAAGGTGCGACGGGTGCAGTTGCACCCGTCGCGAATTTCAGTGTCTGCAAAGTAGACACTGAAATTCTTTGTGGGGCCCTCTTACAGGGGCCCCTGCAGTGCCCATGCCATTGGCATGGGCACTGCAGGGGCCCCCAAGGGCCCCACGACACCCCATACCGCCATCCTGTTCCTGGCGGGAGAACCGCCAGGAACAGGATGGCGGTATGGGGTGTCAGAATCCCCATGGCGGCGCAGCGAGCTGCGCCGCCATGGCGGATTCCCATGGGCAGCGGAAAGTCGGCGGTACACCGCCGGCTTCCCGCCTCTGGCCGCGGCTGTACCGCCGCGGTCAGAATGCCCGGCGGAGCACCGCCAGCCTGTTGGCGGTGCTACCGCCAACCTCCGCCATGGCGGTATTTACCGCCAGGGTCAGAATGACCCCCTATGTCTGGTGCAGGCATAATGTGGCGCAAGGTTTTTGTAAATATCGCGAGTCAGAAATGCCACCTTTATGCCACATTTGCGTAAAAAAAAAAGACGCAAATGTGGCACAAAGTGGAGCTAGGAGCATCATATATATGCCCTAGGGTGTCTCTTAAATAGCATGTTACCCAGTTTCAGCACCTTTCAGGGGTATTAAGTGCTGTATAAACGATAATCCCCATACTTCGTAAAACCTAACCCTTAAAATGCCAGGAATAGTTGTGAGAAGTCTCTGTAGTTCAGCATCCATAGCTGGTGTGCCGTTAAGACAGTTCAAACACTCCTGCAGAGCGTATGTTTGTGTTGCTAGTTGTGGGGGCAGTGGCCGTTCCTCTGGGCCAGAGTTGTGTTTGTGCACAGGTACTGTATTTGGTCACTTAAAGCCTTGGAAATACATTTTATTTGTCATTATTCCGTCCTCTGTCCTACAACTGCCAGTACATCCAGAAGACAAGCGTCTGTTGCCCCGTGGGGAGCTTTCTGTGGATGAGAGACAGGCGGAGGTGTGCTCCCTCAAGACATAAGAGTAGGGGTGAGAGGCACACCTGCCTCTCAGAGCAGTTTCAGAGCCAGGAGTCCTTTACCTGCCCTCTGCACAGGCCCCACTGTGCCAAGGCCTGACTGCCAGAGATTTTGGGTCAAGGCCTTTACCTCGTCCGGCCAGGGGCACTTTTTCAGACCTATGCATTAGGGGAGCCTTGGATACTATGGTGGCCGTGGGTGGAGCAGCAACCAACCTTGCCTTTTTCTAGAGTGCCGTGGACATAGTGATAAACAACTATCACACTTACATACCTAACTCTAACTACACTGGGGTACACAGTCGCTGGTAACAGGCATCAATTAATTACCACTTCACTGGTACTCATTTAATATATCTTAGAAGGATGAAAAACCGAGTTGGCTTACATGGACTTGATCCTTTAGCCTCCAGACCACGCATAGATCTCCTTAATAGATGAATTATCCTCTGAGCTACCCTGCCCACTTTATAAGCATGCTCTCCTTGTGCATCTTCACTGGCACCACTTTTCCCAGGCTTCCCCTGAATGTGTGTGATCCAAGCTCGTCCCTTCTGCACATGTCAACGCTGTGTTTGACAGCAAAACGGCACCAGAGTCCAAAGCATGTGGAGGGCATTTTAAGAGAAGAACATCGAGCAGAAGATGAATGGTGTGCACACAACTATCCCTTGGTGACGTGATGACACAATGTTCTATTTGAGTCTTTAGCTTCTGGGCAGCAAAGGTCCATGTATGGTCTTAGTTTACTTTGCAAAAATGTAATGTAGCTCAATACACCAAAATACAAGCTCATGAGCCAAAAGCGGGTTCAGAGTATGAGCCTTCATCAGCCAGGCTAGCTTGAATCTGGTGGCATAGCAAGCACGGGATCCATGTCTGGGCGTACCCCTTCCAGTTGGGGCAACAAATGCAAAAACAACAGATAATGGACAGAATGCAAAAAAAATCAAACATACACCCCAGTCACAGATCTGGGTTTAATCCCTCAGTTTTTTGCTTGCCATTCCAGTTTGCACCCAACCATATGCAAATCAGTCTTGGCCCTGTCCCTCATGGGAACAGTCCATTCAGAACTACCAGGCCATGTCTTCTCTGGACCAGAAACAAACATCCTAGGACTGGTTTCAGAGTATCACCCTTTATCAGCCAGGCTAGCTTGAATCTGGTGGCATAGGAAGCACGGGACCCATGTCTGGGCATACCCTTCCCATTTGGGGTGACAAATGCATAAACAACATATGATGAACAGAATGCAAAACAAATTAAACATTCACCCCCAATCACAGATCTGGGGTTAAGACATCAGGGTTTTTACTTGCCATACCATTCCTGTTTAGATCCAGGCATATGTAAATCAGTCTTGACCCTGTTCCTCAAGGGAAAATTCCAAACCAAACTGCCAAGCCAGGTACTCCATAGACCAAAAACAGACATCCTGAAACCAGTTTCAGGATATCACCCTTCATCAACCAGGCTAATTTGAATCTGGTGGTACAGCAAGCACGGGACCCACATCTGGGCATACCCTTCCCACTTGGGGCGACAAATGCAAAAACAACAGATGATGGACGGAATGCAGAACAAATCAAACATTCACCCCCACTCACAGATCTAGGTTTAATCCATCAGTTTATTTGCTTGCCATGCCATTCCAGTTTGGACACAGTAATATGCAAATCAGTCTTGACCCTGTTCCTCATGGGAACAGTCCAGCCCGAACTGCCAGACCAGGTCCTTCCTGGACCAGAAACAAGCATCTTGGAACTGGTTTCATGGTATCACCCTTCATTAGTCAGGTTAGCTTGAATCTGTTGAATCTGACAGTGCTCAGGAAGTCTAATCCGCATATCTTTGTGAAACAAAATGCTTCATGGAATTTCTAACTTTAGTCCGGTCTCTCCCTCCTCACTTCACTGTCTGACTTTACTCCCTACAGCTACAGGAATACACTTCCATTGTCTATGAAGATATCTATATCCCATCCTGTACCATGCCAAACCATGGGCATTGAAATGGATCCCACTTTGCTTTGGTAATTAATAATGTAAGGTAAACCTTAAGGGCGAGCACCAGACAACGTCTGCTTCAGCATTTACAAATTCTCTAACACAATGCTTTCATCTTGAGGTTACTGCTTCAGTGAAAAGCAGCCTAGAGCTCCTGATGTTTTCCTATATCTTTGTCCAGCCATTACTGTACGCATGCAGTCCCTGACCTGTTCGGCTGTCAGTGCTGAAACAGTGCTTTCAATAGCCTAGCAGTAGACAGTTTAGTTGCGTGATCCAAGGAAACATCAAAAGTATCTAATATATCATTATTTTGCATGCAAATAATAATGATTATTTCTACAGTTTTGCATCCTTCGAGTTATGATATCTCAATAATATACTCCTAAAATCTTTCAGGAAAATTTTGACCATGATCCAAAACTTCTGATTGTCGCATCTCCATTTTCCGTTGAAAGATCTTTTCCTTACCTTGTATCCTGCATGCCTCCCCTGTCTGAGTACAGCCTATTTTAAGGTGTGTAATCTATGCCTTTGTATTTATGCAAATTATCCCCACCTTATTTTAAAGAGCACAACCTTTCTTTCTTTGAAGCTCATTCCACACTACCTAGCAATATCTAATTTCCTCTAGTTTGTATACTAATCTCACCTACTATCTGCATGAACTCACATAGCCTGCTACTAATTATCAGATCTGTCTCCTACTAATTTAATCCACCAGAAAGACACTGAATTATGGTAATGGAATGGTTTCCTTGAGAGCACAAGACTATTCCCAGTAACCAGCAATAACCATTTAATTAACCACTACCCTTGGGATCCAGAGCAGTGTGCTGCTCAGCATATAATACAATGCAGGAAGACTATTGGTGACAATGGGCAGTGTTGGCCTTGGTTCTCTAAGGTATGGCTTTCTTATCCTGGTTTTGTGCTGTCTCTGCCTGTAATGAAGTGTGGTCATCAGTACTGGTGATTATATTGCCTAGTGACTGTTTTCAGACCTTGGGACAACCTGAGAGGTCTTCCACCATTTCTTTGACAGTTGACCACCTACCCTTTCCCCTGTTGCCAAGGCTAAAGAACGACAGTAACTGATGCTCCACTGTTCCATGAAACAGTTTCCATAGAAACAAGTGCAAAACAGACACTCAGGCCCTCATTCTGACCTTGGCGGGCGGCGGAGGCCGCCCGCCAAAGTCCCGCCGTCAGGTTACCGTTCCGCGGTCGAAAGACCGCGGCGGTAATTCTGACTTTCCCGCTGGGCTGGCGGGCGGTCGCCTTCAGACCGCCAGCCAGCCCAGCGGGAAAGAGGCTTCCACGATGAAGCCGGCTCGGAATCGAGCCGGCGGAGTGGAAGCTGTGCGACGGGTGCAGTTGCACCCGTCGCGTATTTCACTGTCTGCGCAGCAGACAGTGAAATACATGTAGGGGCCCTCTTACGGGGGCCCCTGCAATGCCCATGCCAGTGGCATGGGCACTGCAGGGGCCCCCAGGGGCCCCGCGACCCCCCCCTACCGCCATCCGGATCTCGGCGGTCCGACCGCCGGGATCTGGATGGCGGTAGGGGGGGTCGGAATCCCCGCGGCGGTGCAGCAAGCTGCGCCGCCGCGGAGGATTCAATGGGGCCGCGGTACACTGGCGGGACCCCGCCAGTGGTGCCGGTCCGACCGCGGCTTTACCGCCGCGGTCGGAATCCCCATTGGAGCACCGCCGGCCTGTCGGCGGTGCTCCCGCGGTCCTCCGCCCTGGCGGTCAAAGACCGCCAGGGTCAGAATGACCACCTCAGTAACTAGAATATGGAACAGAGAGCCACCAGCGCCAAATTGGCATTCAGGCCAGTGGCAGGTGGAATATTCAGGGTGCATCAGTGAGTTAGAGTGTGCATGTGTCTGCATGTTCTCATACATCTCTGTAAGAGTGTATGGTATTAAGGGCCTTTGTTTTAGTATGCCGGCCTATGTGTATGTATAAGGATGCATCCATATTTATTTGACTGTGTGTGTGTGTGTGTGTGTGTGTGTGTGTGCTTTTCAGCATGTGTTTCTGTGTATTCGTATACCTCTGTGTTAGTGTGTCTGTCTGATAAGCTTGTTTGACTGATTGATTGATTAAGTGGTTTGTGAGTTTATGAAGCGCATTGTTATCCTAGTGTCCTGGTGCTGGACTCCACACAAAGTGTAGAAGCTTTCAAAGGTATAGGAACCATAAGGAGTTCAGAGAAGTAGATCTCAAAGCAGGTGAAGGGGCATAGCGCATAAATGTGCTGAGCGGAAAGGTTGGACCACTAAAATTTGTTGATTGATGAACAGGGTGCACTAGCATGATACGCTTCTCGAACAGAAGTCAATTGAGCTTTGCAAGATTAAGAGACTGGGGCTTCTTCATTTCTAGAAGCAAGCAGCCAACATTATTTTGAGCAATTTGAAGTTTGTTGAGAAGCTAATTGTGAAAGCCCAAATAAAGGGCATTTCCATTATAAAGGTGAGATGAGCTAATGGACTGAACAACCTTGCAGCTGCCTTTTGTTTGGAGAAAGGGAATAACTTTCTAAAAACATTTTAGAAGAAGGCAGTAAGTACACCAAACCATATTTATTTGTGGGATAAAGCTAATATGCCACCAAAGATGACACCGAGGTTGCATATTTTGGAGGTGGAGGAGGAAGTGTGTCTAATGTAGCAGGCCATTAAAAAGTGGATCAAGTGAATGGTGGGCCATCTAGGATGATGGTTTTATTTTGTTCTGCGTTTATCTCCAGGGATCTCAAAGGCATCCATTAGGTCACCTCTAATAGGTCGGACTAAAATTTAGCAAATGTATCCATGTTTGCGCCGTCCAGCTGAACAAGCACCAGGGTGTCATGCACTCAGTGGTGGAAGGAGAAGCTGAAAGATTGAATCAGAACCATAAATTGAGCAATATAAATATTAAAGATCCCGGACCTCAGGGATAAACCTCACACAATGCCACAAGGGAAAACTCTATACCCATATTGGAAAGGAGAGAGAGTCCCATCTTGGGCTCGGTCTAAAATGCAGAATTTTATCCAACCGATCCAATGAAGGTAATCTTCATTTTGTGAAGCCAGCGAGGAAATGCAAGGTAGTAAATAGCATCAAACACCACTGAAAGTGTGAAAGTATTAAGGGAATGCCACCTCTGTGATCCCAGGCTAGTCTGATGTCATGAAAAGCAGCAAAGAAGACAATCTCTGCCCCATGAGCCAGAAGAAACTTGAAGTGGACTGGATCAAGAACGTCTGTCTCCCGGAAATGAAACAGTTGATTGGCACCCATTTTTTCCAAAGCTTTTGGCTCGTAGGGTGAGGAGCAAAATGGGATTGTAGTTTTTAAGTTCTCCAGAATCGGCTTTCTGGAAAAGAGTATGAAGTGGCTTTTTGAAACAAATGAGAATGCATGCAGTCAATAATAAAGCAATTGATATTGTGGGAGAAGATCAGTGTCAAAAAATATGAGGCTATCTTGGATGTACCGCGAGCAAAGATCGTGGGGTAACCGGACTTGATGGAGGCAGATGCTTGATAATATCCACTACAGAGAGTGGAAAGAAGTGGTCACAAGAGGAAACTTTGGAGTCGAGGAAGAGATAGGAGTGAGAGGGGATCAGTGATGTGTCAAGCGGAGAAAGGCTTATGCATTTATTTTCTGTTTTGAAGTAAAATAAAAGGGAAAGCTCTTTACAGCGAAGGGGAAGTAGCTCATATTTTACAGATAGGGTCACTCGAATTTGGGGTGATAAAGATGAGTTTGGGAGTAAGAGGAGCAGAGCATTAGCACTCTCTGTAATGAAGATCATGCAGCAAAAAAGATGGCTTCTTATTGACTGACACTTCAGACAGATATATTGCTTTATCTTTGAAATCATATCTTCCCCCAGAGACATTCGTGCTTTTAGCCGTCTGATTTCATACTGCCTGGAACAGGGAAACAGCATGGTACGGAAGAGAATGATGTTTAAAAGTTGGTGCTTTCATGGGAAGAACATTTATGGCCATCCGTCATAAAAGGGAAGAGTTGGGGATTATTTTATGGCTTGGAGAACGATAATCTGGACCACCACTGAAAGGTAGTGGCATAGGTCGAAGGGGAGTTGTTGTCAGAGTCAGATCAATGGCTAGGAGAATTGTACTCCCAACATTTGTGATGCAGCTGCTAACTAAAAGCAGTAATAATGTCTGCTACATACTGGTTGACAGCAAGTACGTGACAGATGTTACGTGATGCTCAGACGGGGAGTGTGTCTGAGCATACAACGACTACTCCTGACATGCGCCATGAATACACATTTACAATCATATCTCCAGGTATTCCAAAGGCAGCACCAGGGTGTATAATAGCCAGGCATGCCATAGAGAGGGTGATTTCAAACATGGATCAGATATTGCCATCATATCCTCAGGGAATAAGGCTGTAAATTGAGTGAGTATTTTCCCAACCCTTGACTCTACCTTAAACTCCTGTAAGTCTCATTTGAATTTTAGAAGTTTTGAAGAGATTGGGCTAAATATGCAGAGGGATCCTCGCCCCATAATCTAAAACCAGCACTGAACGTTCTCCCCACGGGTGTCTTTTTCACTTTGTTTCATTGTTACACAGTATTCATTGTTTCCACCGCCATGCTCGGGGCAAAAGTAAGACATTTCAATTTGGCAAGTATCAAAAGAAAGAAAGATCTATATTGCCTACACACCACAAAATACTAAAACACAATTCTTACATTTTTTATTGCACTCATCTGTTGGACTTCTAATTGAGGACATCTTTATTAGTTAGATTTGCTGCATCTACACTCAATGCCCAGAAAGGTGCCCACCCTCTCAAAGAAAAGATGCTGATGCTCCTATGCCGGTGGGACACCCAGCTTACATTGGGGAGTTAAAGACCTGAGGACAACGGTATTGATGAAAGGGGCCTTGGATACCACGGTGGCCTTGGGTGGAGCAGCCACCAACCTTGCCTTTTTCTAGAGTGCCACAAACACAGTGATAAACAACTAGCACACTTATATACCTAGCTCTAACTGTACTTGTTAAGAAGCAACTTATAGTGCAAGAGGATAGGCGAAGTGAAAAGAGGGCTGACTGGTGCCTGCTGCATTGTGGAGTCAAATGCAGACTTCTTTCAAGGAAAGCAGTGCAGGACATTACAAAGGAGATGCAAGGTTGCAGAAAGGGAGGGAAGTGATGGACGTTGCAGGAAACAGGGTTGAAGTTAAGGCAAGCTAAAGTGGGGAGAGGAAAGTCCTCGTACTCCGGTTTTGGCCCTTGTTAACCTCTTTCTCTATACCTCCTTGATCTTGCTGTTTGCCATTTTGGGAAGGGTCTTCATGGAGCATGGACTACACTTTTCTCGAAAGGCCTAAAGGCAGTTAGCCATTTGTGAGTTTCTCTCCAAAGTATATTCACCGAGATTCTGTTTTATTTTAGCTTGCAGTTGATTAAGTTTCGGAGAAAATGAAAAAAGGAAGATGCCTCAACGGAGCAAAAGCTATTAGGTATCAAATATAACCTGTTTCTAAATGCACATGTGGGGTAATCTGTTCAGTACTACATTAGAGCTTCAAATGTGTTTCAGACCTCATCGATCCCCTGTTTGTCTCTCATGTCATAGTTTTGTGCATGTGTTTTCCGAACCCCCTCCTGGCCACAGCCAACTAAGTCCCCACAGCGCTACCTCCCTCAAAGCACAAAAGGTCCTGTATACCTTACCTGGAGAGTTCTATAAGACTGCAGGGTCTACAAAGGTTCTACTAATCGGGGGCAAGGGTCAGAAATAAGATAAAGGAAGGAGTGGAGCATTCAATGCGGCAGGGAGGGAGGAGAGATTAAGGGAGTACGATGGTGCATAGAGAGGAAAAGGTGGCTCCAAAATCTTACACTGCTGGCCCCTGAAAGGGCTCTTCGTTGTGACCAGGAGCTGGGGCCCCAAAGCAGTCACCAGTCCTTTGTCCATCTGATATGAAAAGGCAGTTTCTCTAACACATGAACATTAATGCTTCCCCATCGCGGACACTATTGTATAGTTTTTGTACTGCATTAGATCAGTTCTCAAGAACTAATACTAATTTGGTAATGGTAGACACAGACTAGTCATTAATTTTAGCTAGGCGCAAAGTAGTGATGAGTTGGAAAGGTCTTGGGTGTTGTGACTTGCAAAAATGAAGAAAAATGCTTGGCACATGGGTGGAATGTGAGGGTATACCATGTAAGCTTGAGTAGTAGAAGGGAATACAACAGAATCCAATAGCACGGAACTAGGACAGAGTCATGGAATCCTGTCCGATAATAGATGGCTCTGGACACTTGGGCCCATGTTTATACTTTTTTTACACTGCATTACTGTCATTTTTTGATGCAAAAGTGGCACAAACCTAGAAAATACAAAAGTATAAATCAGGGCCTTGATTCCTTCTCGGGTTACAGGGGAGGATCTGCCTTTCTGAATATATGCAAAGACTGAGTCAGAGACACATTGAACCACAGTAATTGTGTCATACCTCTTCAGCACTATCGCCAATGCAAACAAAATTTGTCAATTTCAAGAGATAATACAATTTTGATAAGGTTTAGATGTTACTGTTGCTTCCTCTCCAAAAGTTATGGTAGTTGGTTATGCTGCATTTGCTGGACTGGAAATTGTATAGCGATTAGAGGATTAAAATGTTTTGGTATGAGCTCCTCACTTCAAACCTGGTCCTAGGTATAACTAGACAGTGCAGATTTATATATATATATATATATATATATATATATATATATATATATATATATATATATATTTTATATTTTTCATTGGAAAAAACAAAGGCTACAGGGACGTTACAGTTAGGAAATCGAATTAAAAAAACCTTAGAAATTCACTGAAAAAAACAAAGGTTACAGGAATGTTATAGTTATAGGTTCTGAATTTACTCATACAAAACCATAGAAATTCACCTGTTATAGTTAGAGTTATCTCAAGTAACTATAACTTGTGCCCTAAGGTAACTATAACTCATGCCTCCGCTATGCACAGTTATTTCGTCAAAAATGTTACTGCAAATATTACATTGATATTATCAATGATGTTATCAAAGATGTCATGAGTGCCGTAATTTGTGGGGTAATTAGCAGTACATGGCAAGGGTGCAAGTTATAGTTACCATAGGGCATGAGTTATAGTTACTTGAGATAACTCTAACTATAACAGGTGAATTTCTATGGTTTTGTACGAGTAAATTCAGAACCTTACTATAACGTCAATGTAACCTTTGGGTTTTTCAGTGAATTTCTAAGGTTTTTTTTTAATTTAATTTTTCTAACTATAACGTCTCTGTAACCTTTGTTTTTTTCAGTGAATTTCTATGTTTTTTTAAATTCTATTTCCTAACTGTAACATCCCTGTAAACTTTGGTTTTTTATTACTTTATGTTAATCCAACCACTGCCACGCACGGCCAGGATCTGCCTGCACCCAACCTTGTACTGTGCATGGCCTTCGCCCGTGCACAGCAGGGGTTGCCTGCAGGGCCTGGTCTTCAGCCAGTCCCTGCGGCCAATCCCTCTAACCACCCAATCCTACTCTGCACCTGGCCCTTTGACCTTGCACTGTGGGAGTTGGATTAAGCTTTTCTCTCTGTGTGTGAAAATAGGTGTAAGAGGGTGTATCTGGGGATCAGAGTGGCTGTGAGAGTCTCTGTCTGAGTGTGGGAGTACGTGCATCAGTGTCTTAGGGGGTGCATCAGTGTCTATCCAGGACTGTGAATTGGTGCATGTGGGTGTCAGTGGGTCTGTGAGTGGGTATGTGAGGGTCTGAGTGGGGCTGTGAGTGGATGAGTGAGGGTCTGAGTGGGTCTGTGAGTGGATGAGTGAGGGTCTGAGTGGGTCTGTGAGTGGATGTGCAAGTGTCTTCGTAGGTCTGTGAGTTGGTGCATGGCAGTCTGAGATGGTCTGTGAGTGGTGTGTCAATCTCTGAGTGGGTCTGTGAGTGGGTGTGTGAAGGTAAAAGTAGGTCAGTGAGTGGGTGTGGTAGTGTCTGAGTGGGTCTGTGAATGGGTGCACGAAGCTCTGAGTGGTCTGTGAGTGGATGCATAAGTGTCAAGGTGGGTCTGTGTGTGGGTGCATCAGTGTCTCACTGGGTCTGTGAGTGGGCACATCAGTATCTGAGTGGCTCTGTGAGTGGGTGTGTCCTTGTCTGAGTGGGTCTGTGAGTGGGTGTATGAAGGACTGTGTGGGTCTGTGAGTGAGTGAGTCAGTGTCTCAGTGGGTCTGTGTGTGGGTGCAAGACAGTCTCAGTGGGTCTGTGAGTGGGTGCATCAGTGTCTGAGAGGATCTGTGAGTGGGTTCAAGAGGGTCTCAATGGGTCTGTGAGTGGGTGCATGAGGGTCTGAGTCGGTCTGTGACTGGGTTTGTGAGGGTTGGAGTGGGTCTGTGAGTGGGTGTGTGAGTGGGTGCGTCATTGTCTGAGTGGATTTGTGAGTGGGTGGATGAGACTCTCACTGGGTCTGTAAATGGGTGCATCACTGAGTGGATGACTGTAGTTTTTGTTGTTGTTGCCGATATTCAAGAAGGCATTGCGACATCACACAGGGGGCTGCACTGAGCGCCACAATTTATTCACGATTATCACAACACTTGACAAAAAAAATATTTCAGCGTTTTAATTAGACCACTATAGTCTCCTGCATAAAGCCCTGGAGTAAGGGTAACTCCATCCCCACCCTTTATGCCACTTTCCAAGACAAATTTCAGCCATAGGGACCGTAACCCGTTCCCTAAAACTACTCAACTCAAGCCAATCACAGCATCTCTGTTGTCGCGTCCATTCGTGAATATGCCGCGATAATCACGGAATCGTTGCGAGCCCAGATAGAGAAATGTGTTTTTCCTTTAATATTTCCTCAAGTAATGCATGGATTTTGACCAAATAAGTAAAAGCATAATCTGCAAACCAAAACCTAGCTTTCTGTCAAATTTCGTGTAATTCCATCCAGTAGTTTGCGCTGAATGCATGTCTAAAGGTCCTATGGGAATTAACTTGGGAAACACAACTTTTTTGACCCCTCTTTTTTCTCGGCCCCGCTTGACAGATCACCCCGAAACTTTCCATGAGCAACAAGAATCACCAGGGCACTATTTTGGGAAAATTTCGTGAAGATTCATCAAACGGTGCCAAAAATATAGGCAAGTCAAAAAAAGATTTTTGAATGGAAACTCAGTCATAATTATAACTACCTACTGGCGATCGCCACTAGGTAATACATACATATATGTGTGTGTGTGTATATATATATATATATATATATATATATATATAGATATATATATATATATATATATGTTTGTGTGTGTGTGTGTGTATATGTGTGTGTGTGTGTGCATGTAGATAGATATTTTTTCAACTTATCTATCTTTATGTTGATTTGCAAATATTTTGTGGAGTGTACATCTAGGTTGTACGGAGGCGGCTCCTGCAGCAAGAATGTTTCTTGTTGACATTTTTCATCCATGCTACTTGTATAGCTCTTTGCACTGGTGTTAGTCAAAGGCGTTTATTATCTAAGCAAAAACTCTGTTAGCCAATCAGAGATGAAGGAAGGGAGGGTCTTGGAGGTGAGAGGAGGGGCGGCGAATATAAATGTATTTGTAAATAGACAAGGGAGTGTGAAGGGGTCGCGCTGGGAAGTAAAACACAACCCCAAACTGGTCATCGTAATGCTGCGTGGCGTCCTGAACTTTCAGTCCCCAAAGGGAACGGGTGATTAATGCTGAAAACAAATGCATACCCCCCGTACCTGACCCTAATCTCATCAAATCCTGCTGCCACCATCTGCTGTTTTTAATTCCTCAGCAATATTTGTGCTCGCCGCCCCCCTCGCCCCCACCGCCGCCACCTCTACAAAGAGAGGGAGAAAAATGCCCCTTCTTTATGAATGGTGTGATCTGGTTGTGCGAGCTGAACACTGGCCAGGAGGCATCTGTTGCTTATAGTCCTCGGAGCATCTGCTGCTATTTCTCACTTTTCCCAGCATGCTGTGAGATATGGTTTCTCCCAAAGGTGGCCTTTGTGCGCGGCATTGTCAATTCCATCATTGTCTCTGACAGCCCGTTCCCACGATGCGGGGGCAGTTATTTGCCATCCTGCAGAACCTGCCTGCTGCCAATCGGTAATCTAAGAAATAATGGGATTGCGTTTTGTGCTCAATGCTTTCTTAAGCATCAGGACTAGAGGATTTTCAGTGTAAGAGATACACTTAAAATCTATGTATCTGTTCTCTGTCTCACAAATACACTCTCACTTTCGCTCAGATTTATTTTCTTTAGACCCTCTCCTCTGCTCACCCGCGTTCACTATCGTTCTTTATTTCTTCTTTGGGTTGTCTCTCTCGTTCATTCTGTCTACTCGCCCTCCTCTTTTTCTCTCTTTCTCTCTGTGGCCTCTTTTCATCCCCCTGCTCTCAATTTGCCCCACTCCCTATTTTTCCTTCTCGTAGACAGCCTTTCATTTCCCATTTTTCTTCATTTCTTGCTTTCTTTTATTTTTTCCTATAAAGTGGTTTATATAGTGCTCCGCGCCATGTATTCTCCTGCTGCCCTCTCTCCTCGTCATCTCTGTACCCTCGTCCAACCATCACATTCACTGAAGTTTATTTACTGAAAAAAAGGTGCCGTGGGTCATTTCTCCTTTTAAACGTCCCGGTGCCAATGGGAGGACGCAGAACTGATTGGTTGTTTATCAGCACGGCTGTCGAGCGCTGTCCCAGCAGTGTGCGTGTACGCCTCTATGTGTGTCTGAGGGATGTCCACACCCTCTGCTAGTGGCGTACAGAGGGAGGCTGCTCCTGGACACACTGTAGGCGTCCCAAGCTGTCACCAGGCCTTGCCCCCGTGTCAGCCGGTTCAGTGCTCCTCTTTGAAGCCCCAGGGCTCAGAGAGGCTTTCAGGCTGCAGAGGCCGGGGCCACAAAGAGCCAGGGTGGACCCAAGCTTTCCCAATATGGATCTCGGAGAAGAGCAACATATGAAGCAAAAAAATATATTTATTGTTCTTTCAGCCGGTAGGATCGTGTGGGTGCAATGGAACCTAAGACTAGCAAGGAAAATGCCCCCTCTATCGTTCGATTGATCGGGTGTTAAAAAGTAGTCCTAGCTGGCTAGGGTGCAGTGGTTCCCTGACTCCTAAGACTGGTGTTACTGCACCTCCTGCACTTATGATTGAAAGTTTCCCTGTCCGCAGTTCAGCGCAGCCACTCCCTAGCTGGGGCCCAATTACCTCAAAAAGGACTAAATTAACCCTGATTGAAACAATGCTGTTTGAACTGACAAGAATTTCCAGCAATAAGATTTTCTCACAGTTTGCATGTTTAATATTGGCGTCAGCCAGCTAGTTTTGTTTTGTTCATTCCAATGTAACCCCTCGCTGCTAGCGTCTCATGCTCTCATTTGAGTTGGGGCTTAGCATGAGCATCAATTCACCAAAATGCCGGGGCAGCGGAAATCCCCCTTTGGCAGCGGAAATCCCCCTTTGATACAATGACATCATAGGAATTGACATCATATGATCTTTGGCAGTGAATCCTCCCAGAAAGTTAATCACATGATCTTAATATTGAAGACATCATAATAATAGACATTGCTGACATTATTTTTATTTATTTTATTTGAGGAGTTTTATTTAGCACCAACATGACCCGTCCGGGTATCACAGCATTGTACATAAAGCAGTCTTGTCATAGATACATGGAAAGGGAATAAGCTTAAGAAGGAAAAGTAATGAACAACACAAATAAAATATTTAAATCAGCAAGCAGAACCTAGATCAGGAAAGTTCAAGGTCAAGAATGAATAAGCAAGAACCAAACAAACATATCAATCAACAAGGCAGCTCCAAGATCTGAGATACTCCACCAGAAGATGGATGCGCTGAGAGACGGCAAGACTCCAGAGGAAGAGATTTGTGCACCAGAAGCTTTTTTCCTTCTTTTTTGAAGAAGGTAGTCAAGGGCTTTGTTCTAATTTCAGGCTGCAATTTGTTCCATATTCTTGGTGGAAGGCCAGAAAAGGAGCGTTTGTAAATGTTCTTTTTGTTGAATTTCTGAGGCTTCAACAATAGGGGGTATGTGCAGCTTAATGAGCGACTTACCCTGGAGAGTTTTAGTTTTTTGGCCAGTTAGACAGGAGTATCGGGGTGAAGGGCCTTGTGGGTCATGCAGTCAATCATCAGTTATCTTCAGTTGGATTCTTGCTTCAAACGATAGCCATTTTAGAAGTGTTAGGACTGGAGTAATGTGGTCTGTTCTTCTGGATCCTGTTATATGTCTGGCTGCTGAGTTCAAAGTGGCCTTTAGCGGAGCCAGGTTAACTTTGGATAAGCCTGCAAGAGTAGCACTCTCGTAATCTAATTGTGAGATGACTAGGGATTGTACTGCTAGCTTAAAGTCATCAGGGAGAAGGAATGGTTTGATTTTCCTTAGTGTGTTTTGTTGGTGATTGACTCCCCTGGTGGTTGCACTGATATGATCTTGCGTAGTCAGGCATTTGTCCAAAGTTATACCTAAAGATCAAGTAGAGTCAATATTATGGGGGAACAATTAAGAGCTGTGAGTTGTTTGACCATTCTTCCATTGGGGCAGTGTGATTGTGGGGGCGATCGGGAGAAATTACGTTTTGAAGGTGTTGCTCATGCGGTGATTACGGGTCTGCCATTGTTGGGTTTTCAGTAGGGTGAAGTTAAGCGTTTTTATATAATCAGGTGAAGAGATTTTCAGATAAAGTTGTGTATCCTCTGCGTACGTATGGTAATTTATGTTTGAGGGCTTCAAATTTTCGGTAAGAGGTTCCATGTACATGTTGATTAATGTGGGTGAAAGCGTGGAACCTTGAGGAGCTCCACTTGTTACCAGTGTGATGTCCGATAGTCTTTGGTTGACTTGGATTCTGTGAGCTCTGTTGTGTAGGAATGTAGCAAACCAGTTTAAAACGGTGCCGGATAGCCTCATTCTGTATTCAAAGAGGTTAATCAAGCTGTCATGTTTAATCATATCAAACGCAGAATAGAGATAAAAAAGTATAAGTAGACAGGGTTCCTTCTGATCTAGCAGTCTCAGTGCATCATCAACTGTGTGTCAGAGCAATTTCAGTGCTATATCCAGATCTGAAGCCAGATTGAAAATAGTCAAGGAGTTGAAATTGTTCAATATGACTGCAAAGTTGCAGATGTACACATTTCTCAAGAAGTTTTAACAGAGTCAGGATGTTGGAAATTGGACGGGTATTGTTGAGGTCTGACTGGGGTCTGACTGATCAGCATTTGTTTTTTTTCAAAATTGAGGTGAACAGGTCACCTAATCTTTAGGCGATCAGGGATCCTGCAGTGAGGGAGTTATGCATTGACAATATTCATCCATAGGGGGAGTAAGAAAGAACTAAGGTCTTTGATGAGCTTGATGGGCAGAGGATCATTAAAGCAGTTGGAGGGTTTTATTGATGTGATCGTTGTGAGTAATTCAGCTTCATCAGGGATTTTGAAGGAAACCAGGAGGCCTTATTTTTTCATAGAATAGCTAGCAAGAGGGCATCTATCTGGGAACTGCACAGTGAGAAGGTTGGGCTGGTCATGACTGAGAAGACGCTTAGAGGCAAGTTGCAATTCATTTTCAATTCTCCTTGTTTTATCGAGTGGGCAGGGAACTCATCTCGCTTGGCAGCATCCCAGTATCTACTGAAAGGTGGTTAGCATGGCAAGTTGCTTGTTGTTTGACGATTTCAGATACTTTTCTGAGTCTGTTTTTGGCATTGTCCAATTGCGCCCTAAGGAATTCAGCTTTTTACCTACAAATGATATTGTTGTAGGAGCTCAATTGCTTGAAATGAGAGTTGGATGGAGAGATTCTCCATAATCTTTCGGCAAGTCTTAGATTACACCTTACCTCATTTAGGTTGCCGATGAGCCCACGTTTGGACTTTCTGCTGTTTATTCTTTTAAGCTGTATTGGAACCATCGAATCCAGTATATCTGACATGGAATGTATGTAATGTTCAGTAATATCATTCACATTAGTCATGTTTGTAAGATGTTATTGCTCAAAGAAGCTCGTTTTTTTATGTTAACATTTCTTAGGTCGCTTAACCATTGTCTGGTTCTAAGAGGTTGAGAACACCTTATGCAAAAAATTAAAGAACAACACGTTACTAACAAAGATAAATATGTATTTTATATACCATCTATATATTAAATAGAGTGCTCTCACATCAGGAACATCGCACATTTCTGCATGAAAAATGGTGTGTTTGCTTGAAACACTGACCACAGTGTGTACTCCTAATGCCCTGGACCTTTTGAATGTAAATTATATTATTACCATATCTTACTCCTTATCATATTGAATAGAATACAGTTTCATTATGATCACTTGTATTGCATTATCACCCATGCAAAACGAAGTTTTTAATCAAACACATCCTCTTACATGTTTTACAGCAATGAAAAATTGGAAACATGGTGTTTAAATTGTGGGCCATATTTTAATTTGATCAAGCGAGACTGCTAACTGCATTTGTTCAAATTAACTTAAGTTAAAGGGCTTGATTTAGAGTTTGGCAGACAGGTTATTCCATCATAAACCTGATGGATATACCATCCGCCGTATTACGATTCCCATAGGAAATAATGGTATCCTAGTATGGCGGATGGGATATCGGTCCCATTTGCAATGGAGTAACCCCATCTGCCAAACTCTAAATTAGGTCCTAAATCCTGGGTCACAGTGGGAGCTGCAGAAAGTCAACAGTGCTTATCAGGGCACCGTTTACTTTCAGTACTTTGCATTGCCTTTGGAACCACTGAAGCTGGAGGTCACAAAGTCAGTGTCAGGGGTTGCAAGGTACAAGCCACGGGTCACAGGTGTTTTCCAGATTTGTATTTTTATTTCATTTTGTGACATATGTGCTGGAGCCAGCCACACAGGTGGGATACTGTTTTTATCGGAGATTTGTAGAAATGCTGGGTGGCAGGAAGTTTGTGAATCCTTACAAACTCTGGGAACTTTTTGTCACAGACTTGTCAGAAAAAATTGTGTTTTGTACTACACTGGGTGTCTCTTTTTCAGAAATGCATGTGTTTGCTTGGTTTCCATAGGTCGCAGACAAACTTAGGCTGAAATTCTGCAGCTACCCATTGCAAAAAAGGATTGTTTTTATTGGTGAAAAGGGATGTCTCCGTAGCCCTTTTTAGGGTGTTTTGTATCACAAGTGCTAGGCCCAGCCACACAAGGGAAGTATAGGTTTTATCGGTACAAGTACAGTATAGGAGTGCTGGCTGATAAGAAATTTGTGTATCACCATAGATTCCAGAACTATCTCTGACAGAAATATGAAGAGATGCTGTCCCCTTTGTGTCTAGTTTTCAGAACGGTCTGGGTTTATGGGTTTCCCTGGGTGGCAACAGAGCTCAGGTCCAAGTTCCACAGCTACCCATGTTGCCAAACTAGGTCATTCTGCTGATATTTTTTTATTTCTCCACATCATGCCCAGTGATTTTTTTTGTTGCATACTCTAGGGCCTGCAACAGAAGCTGGGTACGATTTGTATTGGGAGGCATGTGGGAATATTGCGGGCACTGGGCTCAGCAACACATGTGATGTACTGTTTTTACCAGGACAACTGTGGAAACAGTGGGTGGTAAGAAACATGTGGAGGCCCAGAAATTCTGTAACTTGTTCCTAACAGAAATGTGAAGGCAATGCATGTTTTTAGCCAAAGTGTGAGGTTTGTGAGGCTTTATAGCTAGGAAATATCATTGGCTCCGACAGAGTCACACCACCCTGGACTCTTCTGGGTATTTACTTTTCAGAAAAGTTCTCGGTTTGGTAGGTTTTTTTGGGTGACAACTGACCTAGGGCCCAAAGTCAGGAGCTACCCACATTATTTTAAAAAAACTTTGATTTTGCTGGATGAAATGTGATATCTTTAGGTCGTGTTTTGGCGTGTTTTGTGTCATGGGTACAAAGACCAGGCACCCATGCGGGGTGCCAGTTTTATTGGGAGATTTGTGGAAGAAGAGAATAGTAGAGCATTTGTTACTGCCAATTGAATTTCTTTCTATTTTTGACTTCTAAATGTTAACCAATGTGAAAGAAAGAAAGCATTTGATTAAATCTCCTCTGAATCACAATAGTAACCTCAAACTCAGAACTGTGTGCAAATAATCAATGTTTCTCAAATCAGTATCTTGTGCAAATTACAGAAATGCATAGGTTTCCTTTATACACGTTTTATTCATTAGATTTTACCATATGAATTGCTGCAAGGTCAATACACAATGAAAAATCATTATATGATACAGCTCAGTTGTTGGCTCCAGGTATCGCAATTTGTTTACAAAACCTTCAAATCCTTTATATCTTTGTGACAAGAAGGGCTTGATGGAAGTAAGGATACATTTCATTGTAAATCAGCCACTGTGACAAATTACAGACGAAATATTGTCATCAGTTGCTAGTTTTCTACTTATTTTCATTATTTTCTACTACAAAAATCAGTTTTCTGGCACATTTCTGTTATCCACCTTTCCTTTGCTGAGTTCAGAATGTTGTCTACTTTTCAGAAATGTAGAGCTTTTTGGGATCGCCCATAGGTTTCACACCTATTTCTATAAAAAATTGCAAGTAGGTTGAAATTAGAAAAAAAGGACCACTTCTTAGAAAAATGCAAAACTGTAATAATTGTTTATACAAATCTGATTTTTCCTGAAAGATGCTGTTCCAGGCACAGTAAACCTTTGAAGGATGCCATTTTCAGAAAAAAACATAGGCTTTCTTGTTGAGCACTTTTTACATATTTTTCCCCAAAAAATGTAAAAGGAAGCTACAATTTGCCGATTTTCTAACTTCTCTCCGGTGGAATCATCAAACTCAGGTATCTTTAGAATCCACAGGATGTTGAGAAAAAAGAATTAAAATTTGACATAGGTATATTATGTGGAAAAAAAGTATGAAGGTGTAAATGACAAGTACCCCAATATCAAAAAAGGACTGGAGTTGGAAAAGCAGTTAACAGAATTCAACTATACAGAATTCAAATGTATGTGTGAATCGATCAATTTAAACGTCCAATAGAATATTTCTGTTATTTGCTTACAAGTTACAACTCTCTAACACGGTCATAAAAGCAAGCAATGTTTCAAAGGAGGTTCAAAGAAAACAGCACTGTATCCAATATCCAGAAATGAAACTGAGAATTGTGAATTGGCCGGATGGAAACAGTACGTTTTCTGCTAAAAAC
Organism: Pleurodeles waltl; assembly: GCF_031143425.1. Taxonomy (NCBI): domain Eukaryota; kingdom Metazoa; phylum Chordata; class Amphibia; order Caudata; family Salamandridae; genus Pleurodeles; species Pleurodeles waltl. The sequence continues at coordinate 898,375,419 of NC_090444.1, read as the reverse complement.
AGTGGTTGGCCAGAATGCAATTTTTGCATTGGCTGTGACCGGCTTCTTGCTTTGTGGAGTGAGGAATGCCCAATGGCCTCACACCACAAAGAAAAACGTTTTACAAAAAGCCACAGATCGCCTGTATCAGAAATATTAATGCAGTAGTAACTTGCCTGTTACTCCATGCGAAAAGTAGCGAACGCTGGGATGAAGGCCTGTATGCAGCAGCAGGCCTCAGTCCCAGCAATCACCTTTGCAATGTACCTCCATTGAAGCCTCTGCTCCTAAAAGGGACAGTGTTTCTCAATGCCACAAACAGCAGCACATTGTGAATCCACTATCAGGGAGATGTAAGAGTGCAGGCAGTGACCTGTGGGACCTCTGCCTATACTTCCCTTTGTCTCCAGCCTGCTCAAGTAAAGTGAAAGCTGTCAAATGTAGGCTGCCTACACTTTGCAAATGGTTGCCACCTCCTCTGGCCAGGTGCTAAGCTTTCTATGCTCTGCGACTGATGAAACTGTTACAAATCACTTATACATGCAATTGTGAGTTTTAGGAGTGAGGACACCTCCTGGCCACCCCTTCCCCCGGAGACCCTCAAGAGTTTCAGAGTCATAATCTTCACTGTAAAATGTATTGCACATCTGTGCACTGAGAATTGTGACTGTACTTGCAAAATCAGTTGCAAATGCGCTATCTTTTGTGTATGAGGGCAAAAAAAGTCGTATCCATCTCTTCAAAACCACAGGTCCAACAAGAGGACTAGAAGGTTTTCCATCCGTTTGTTAGCTATATTTTTGAAACATAATAATCACACTGTGCATATGTAAAGTATCCCCAAGCCCCGAAAATTGAAGATTGTTGATGTTCCTGCAGAAGAAAAATACTTGCACGACCATTTAGAGAGAGACCTTTGCATCTGGCAACTTTCTTCCTGCTACAAAAACGGTTATTGGAGTATCAGGAAGCATTCAGTTGAATGTATTTATATATCGATAGTTCTACTTCCCTTTTAAGCTCAATACCGCAGAAGATAGCTGCTATTTCTAAAGTCGATATTTGGGATGCAGTTTATTTCTTATACCCAGCCCCTCCTCCTACTCTATCCTTTCTTTCAAGTTCGTCTTCTTTGAAAGGATTCTTCCATAATGCCATCATGTTGTTTTTTGAAGATGTTCTGCCAGCAAAAATGTTTCAACTGAATATTTTCCCTATTTTATGCATCTGAGAGATCTTCAGCATACTTTATATTTCGCAGGTTTTCCCTATTGCCTTAGCAGTTTTTTTATGGCCACCCAAAAAAAATCCAAACTCATAATTTGCACCCCTTACTTGCTGGTTATTTTTCTACACTTTCGGTGTAAGTTTCCAATTTGCCAGTCTTCGAAAGGGACTCGGACAGTAACATAATTCACGGCTGCGAAGATCTCCATCAATGAAAAAGCAACACAAGTGCTAACTTCAGAAAGCTGCAACAACCCTTCTACGAAAAACCACTTACTACAGAAAAGAGATTCATAAGTATTTTCCATTACTTTCTGTTTACTCGTACTTGTCTTTTGTGAATGTCATCCGCTTTAATGTTAGCGATTGCCTATTTGTTCACATTGTTTCACACACTGATAGTACACATTGCAGACAACACCGATACAAAGAAAACAGTGAACCACATATAAATTAGACTTCAAAGGTCACCTACACAAGAAAGTACAACTAAGGTAAACATTCAGATATATCAGAACTATATTGAAATGAAAAGATGCCCACAGTACCAAACAGCATGACATATGTGCTACACTCAGACATTAGTATGTCCATAGGTACGAAAGGGATGCCTACAGGAGTTTTGTAAAGCAACTAATACCTCTTGTGGCTTCTTGGGACCAGGACAGAGGTAGAGGTGAAAACTCTTAATAAGTATGCATAAGTGCATACTTATGTATTGTTGCAAAGTTGTTCAGAAAGTCTGGGTGATTTGTGGTTAATGGAAGGCTCAAGGGAGAGATCCAGCTAGGAGGAAAAGGAGCAGATCAAGCCCGATCTGTGAAACCATGGTAGTGGAAACAACTACTGATTGGCTGACCAATCAGATCTGCGCATCTGGTAGGGAAGGTGCTCGATCAATAAAGAAGGGCAGCCCTGAACCTCCCATGTGCCCACAAAACCCCTTTCATTTATCAGTGTCTAAAAAACAAAAAGCCAAGTAATAAAGGGTAAAAAAGAATGAGAGATGTGGTAATTTTTCACTATACTAGTAGTACAATCAGCTGCAGCATCCTGAAAGAGCTGCAGTCACCCCTTTAGAGGCCTCAGTATAAGGACCCTTTTAATTGTTATTGGGCTGTAATGACTGCAGTTGACCACATTGGAAGTATGAGATCTGTAGGAACACTGCAAATCTGCTTTGTTTCACCCAGAGATTTCAGCTGAAAGCAATGTAAACTCTGGGTGAAGTTGCAGGGCAAAACGAGCCATCACCAGGGAAATTGGACATGGAATTAGGGATTTCTCATTAATTCCACATTCCTAATGTGCTCTTCAAGGTCCCTCCACCTCCCCTTTAGAGTTATCACCATCCAGGGCTTTAAGGGAGCAGGTTCACCCAGGTTTTAGCCCCGAGAGCAGCTAAAATAGGCCTTTGAAACAAGTCCCTAACAGGCCTTATATAAATGTACTTACCTTTCCTGGCAAAACACCCACCCAATACATGAACAATGGATGTAAAACAGCTAAACCAAGCCAGCGGTTTACTTTGGGTTATATTTCACCTGTTTTACTTAATTTTGCATTCTGTGCCTGTTTGGTGTTTCGAAGATGTTATTTCTCTGTATTTTTCGCTGTAGCTCACTACTCTTGTATAGAACATACTTTGAACTCAGTTGCCTACAGGTCTTTATAGCGGCAGCTCTAGGGAGCTGGGGCTGGAGGCAGTGCGAGTTTCTCACAGAGCTTGTCAGTGGATCAAGTGATCAGAATTAGGAGTCTGTCAAATGTGTATTATGGAGGTACACGGTTGTCAAGATATTGACAAGGGAAAAAAAGTAAAAGAAATTCAGTGCTTACAGGTGAGGGAGCACTTTGTGTATTTGCGAGGGTTGTGAAGTGAAGGATATGCGAGGAAGTGCATTCAGGAGAGAGTGCTGAAGATGAAAGAGATGTGCTGTGAAATATGCAGGCGGAGTAGATGCGGAGAGTAAATGGGAGGGCGTGCATGGCTGACACAGAGGAAACCTGAGCGGAGTGACTGATACTCGGGAGACCACTAACCTTTCCACAAGCCTCAATAACGTTCAATAATCAGTCCTTTAATTTCAGCATTGAAACATTTTCAGTATTACATATTTATAACAAAATCATTGCTGGAACTCATTCTTAACCCGCTAACAGACACTGTCAAAGCCAATAGTCCTTGCATGTCAGTTGTTGTGTTTTATTTATGTATGGGTGCAGCAACAGTAAGCTCAGAGAGGAACCAAAATACTGGTCTGTGGCATGCTACGAGGACAACACAAAGGGGGTCATTCCGACCTCGGCGGTCTTTTCAATAGACCGCCGAGGGACCGCCGTATGGAAGACCGCCAGTGCTGGCGGTCTTCCGCACGGGCCATTCTGACTGTTGGCAGCGCTCCGCCCGTTTCCGGACGAAGAGCCGCCAACAGCCATACTGGCAGCAGGCGGGGAAGTGGAGGTAGCTCCACCTCCACCGCCACGCCAACAGAACACCGCCCAGCGAATCACAACCTGTGATTCGCTGTGGCGGTGTTCTGTTGGAGTGGCGGTGTCGGCGGAGCTGCCCCCATGGGTCCCGTTCCCTCCCGGAGGATCACCGGAACAGGTAAGGTGATCGTCCGCTAGGGAAGGGGGGTGGGGGAGATGTTGTGAGTTGTGTGCGTGCATGGGGGTGTGCGTGTGTATATGTTGAGGGGGCGTGTGAGTGCGTGCATGAATGCGGGGGGTGTGTGTATGTGCATGATTGCGTGCATGAATGCGTGCGTGTATGTGTGTGTATATGTTGGGGATCAGGGTGGGGACGGGGGTCCTGCAACCTTTTGGGGGTGGCAGGGGTGGTGGGGGGGCTGGGGAGGGAGTTGGGGTAGGGGTTGGGGGTGGGGGAGACCCCTATCAGTGCCAGGGAAGGGATTCCCTGGCACTGATAGTGCTTACCGCCATGGATTTCATGGCGGTCCCAAACCGCAGGAAATCCATGGCGGTAAGCCGGGGTCAGGCGGGTTGGAATACCGCCGGCGGTATGTGATGACCGCCGGGCTGGAGACCCAGGTCTCTAGCCCGGCGGTCGTTACCGCCGTGGCGGTCGGAACGGTGAAGCGGCGGCTGGCCATGGCGGTAACCGCCATGGTCAGAATACATGAAAAAAGACCGCCAGCCTGTTGGCGGTCTTACCGCCGCTTCACCGCCGACCGCCACGGTGGGAATGACCACCAAAGTATTTTACATGTTTAACGCACGCCTTTCATTACATAGGTTACGCCCGTTTCAGAGACCTCTCACGGATTCATTCCACTTAAAGCCTTAACAATAGCCCCTGTTTTCTGAACTCGGGGGAGAGGAGTTACCAGGAGGATTAATAGGGCACTCACGAGACCCTAAATAAGGCTGCAGTTTCATACACAGTGGATTGCCGTAATCCACCCTGGATACATTGGTGCCAGTGACTACAGGTCAGGTTAGGAGAAATACGCAAGGAATGGAGTGATCTTTTGGGCGATGGGCGCGATACGACCAACGGATCGCACACACCTCCAATATATATGACAAACCTCAAAACCCTATTAGTTTGAAAGGCTACAGCACTGCTAGAGCAAACATTTCACATTAACACGAGTGAAAACTGTTGCCCAAACCTCAAATATGCACTTGTACAACGCATGCATCGAATATCATTATCAACCATTGTATCAAACACGGGTACAATGTCAGGCGATCTCACAAAACAAAGAACGCCACAGGAAGCATCCCTATCATGTATTTGGAAAGCATGTCATTAACACAGACAGCACCTCGAGGCTCTATGTTGTAGGTGCACGCCATGGCTGGTCTTCCAGCTGTAGTCAGTGTTAGGCAGATCCAAGTAATGAAATAATATCAAGGTCTGTGGCAAACATCTATGTTTGTAGCATGTCAGATACACTGACATCACAGCTAGAGATAATGCCTGGAAAATAGCGTACTCAACAAAGGCCTTGGCTTGCAGCCACAGTTTTGATCACTTTTTTGCTGCATATTATAAATTAATAAGTACCTGACAAAATAAATGAATAAATGCATCGAAACACAGTCTCCAACACAGATCGTAAATCGTGACTACTGTCAATATTTCAAGGATCACTGTGGGGAACATATATTGTGCACTTATTTGCGTTTAGTGAAATAATTATGGGTGGGTGTTTTATGGTGAGTATGTGGCATTCTGATGAAGGGTTTGTGGGGTCACTTGTTGTTAGGCGTATGGTTGTGTAATGGTGAGAATTTGATTTTGGCGTGTGTGGCTGCATGATTGCTGTTGATGTCTGTGACTCGGGTGTTTGAGAGTGTTTGGTGGCATGCTGGGGTGTCTGCCTCTGTACAATTGTCTGACTATATGCATGGAGTGTTTTGTTGCATGCTTGTGTGTCTGATTGTATTCTGTGTTTAACCCAGTGTTTGTGAGCATCAAATGTTTGTGTGGGATATCTGATTAGTGCCCTTGAGCCATTGATGACAGGTATACACGAGTGTCTGATGGTGTGCATGTATTTGTGATTTGTGGGGGTGTGATGATATGTGTGGGTGTGCCATTATTTGGGTATCTGATAAATGTGTAGGTGTGTGATGGTGTTTGAGTGTATAATTGTGTGTGTCTGGTGGTGAGCATATGGTCCTCTGTGAGTATGTGTCTCTGATATTGTGTGGACATTTGATGGCGTTTTTGTGTTGGTGTGTGATAGTATGTGTCCGGACATTTGATGGTGGACACCTATGAATGCCTTAAAGTGATTGAAACTGCTAGAGGGTGTGTGGGAATTTCTTGGTGTGTACAAGCATGTGTGATGGTGGGTGAATGGCTGTGTGATGTTTTTGGACATATGATTTTTCATGTGGTTGTCTGACGGTGTGTGAGCATCTTAGTGTTTGTGGTTGTTTGATATGCATATGGGTATCTGATGATGTATGCATATTTTGAGGTGATACGTGTGTGGGTCTCTGATGATGTGTGGGTGTTTGACATTTGACACAGATGTCTGGCCATTTGCACATTAGTCTGCTTGTATGCCTATGTATCTGACAAAGTTCAAAGGTGTTAATAATGTTCATGAGAACCTAATTCTGTTTCTGAGAGTATTTCAGTGTGATGTAATGCCTAAGCGTCCGATGGCATTCATGATTGTAAAGGGCCATGCTTGCTTGTTGGACAGTGTGGCATGGTGTGTGATGTGTTGCATGGGAGTCTGATGGTTTACATGGGTGTCTGATGATGCGTGTGAACATATGCTGATGTGTGGGCATCAGTGGTGTTTTTGTATATCATTGATTGATGGTGTGTGTGGGTGGCTAATATTGTGCATGGATGCCTGATCACTTCCATGGATGCCTGAGCATTTTTGGGTGTTTCACAATCTTCGTGGGTGTGGATTGTTTTCATGAGTGGTAGGTGCGTGGGTGTGTAAGGATGAATTCTGAGGAACATCCCTAAAGCATTACCCATCTTGTCAGGGGAAGGAAATGCATTGGAGACCTTAAGCTTCTTCAGCTTGACCAAAGCTAGGGTCTGGTTCCCAACCCTATATTTCATAAGTCTAGTAGATTATTTAATATTTTTAATATTTTTTTGATCTTTCCCAAAGCTTGTGAACATTGGGAGGGATTTTAAAACATTGTTTTTTTACATGTACCGCACTGCCCAATAGTGGGAGGGTATTAGATACCTTAGGCCCCACCTCCTTCCTCAAGGGGAGAAATAGATCATATTTCTACCTCACCTTCCCCAAGGGGAGTGCACGAGGGGTTGTGTGTGCGTTTACCCCAGGCTTTGTCCAAGGGTGTGGGGGTATATTTCGCCCTATGTCTTACCCAATGGCAGAGGGGATGGTGTAACTTTTTAGAGCACAAAAGCCTTAACCCAGGGTGGGGATTTCCTCCCTTGTCTTGCCCAAGGATGTGGGGCGATATTCCCCCCACCTTGCCAAAGGGCGGGGTGCCTTGTACATTTTTTAAACACCCCCTGCCTTGCCCATGAATGGCGAGGGGGCAATTTTTGCACCCATGCCTTTTACATTATTTTGTTTGGGACACCTTTGACCTACCCAACCCTTTCTATGTGTTCCACGGCACTTGACAGATCATAGAAGAGTGAGGGCAGGGCACAGATGTCCTGCTCTTGAGAAGAGTAAGTAAACTCACAGCTGCGTCTGATCAATGTTCTAACTGCGAAAATGCTGCAGGAGCATCTGAGCACTTCCCTACTCGCCCATGCACACACAGTATTTGACACAACACAGAGGAGCACCCTCTGTTTTTTATCCCTTTGTGTTGCTCAAGGGGAGAATGGGTAGAAATGCCCCACACTTGGCAACATGGAGGAAAATTGAATAGCAACCTTTTCTTACACATGGCCAAGGTAGGGCGAAGGGATGCAAATGCTCCGCCTCCGCCTGACACTTAAATGGCAGGTTGTAAACCCCCTCGCACTTGGACAAGTAATGGATCCTTCATATTTGGCAATGTGGGGATAGTTTGCATCCTGCCCTCAGGCATAGAAGGGGGGTGTAGGAAGTACCCCTGGTGTATTTTGACAACTTGGGTAAGGGGGATACTGACACAATAGGACAGTGGAGCTACCCCAATGCAACAAAAATCTTGCCATCCCAATCTCGAGCAAGGCTCATTGATGGAGACACCTTCAACCCGTACACTGTCATCAGCAAAGGCTTGGAATGTTTTAAATCCGTCCTTACTTGTAACCCCCTAGTCATACGCCTGACGATGTGGGGGGGGGTGAAAACTGTTACATCAGGCTGGGGAGACAGCACTTTTTATTTAAAATCTCTCCCAATATTTGTCAACATTGTGCAAGATTAGGAAATGTTTTGGTGGAAGGTATGTTACATACCACAGCCTTGTACAATGGTGATCTGTCAGTGATTTAAGCCTGACTTGCCCAAAATTGAGTGTAATATAATTTTTTACCCCAAGGGCAGATGTACTTTGTACCTTTGCCCACATGCCTTGCCCAAGGGCATAGGGTTTATTCCCCTCCTCCACCTAGCCCAAGGTTGATGGAGTATGCATTTTTATAATACTCGTCAATCGTCCCTAAGTATGGGAGGTGGATATTACCCCTCATCCCCTTTCATCTTGCATTGCCTCTTGCCTGTCCAAAACCACAGAGGTATATTTCCCACTCCTGCCTTGCCTGAGGACACACGGAAGGGTAGCTCATGCAATGCTAAAAAGGCACAGAAACATCTGTGAGCTGCCCAGTACTTCAGTGTTCTGTAAAATGCTTTAGGGGATGAAGTAGAGAACCAGCTACCAACTCCCACTGTGCCAGATTCACAACTAGCAATGGAGTACATGGGAAGATATGAGGCTCCCCTACGTTTGGGGCAATTATCAGCCGCCCACTTTTACATGATCTGGGGCATTTACCATGAAAGTAAAGAGTGGGGCAGCTGTCCTCTGCTTTTTAAAAATCCTCCCTCACCTTTAGGCTAGGCAGGATGTGTGGGTAGGTGGGGGAAGGGGTACAAATGCCTCCTGGCACTTGGCGATGCATGGAGAAATAGCCCTACCTCACCCTCGGGCAAGCTGTAGGATGGGATCCACTTTAGAAACTCCCCCATCACAGGGGCATGGCTGGCAATATGAGTACACACTAGCTTTAGTTTTGGGCTCCGAGCCAGCCACAAAAAATCCTCCCGTATCCTGCCGCAACTCTCCTGCCTCGGTGCTCACAGGGTGTCAGGTTTGTTCCTGAACAATGGGGGGCACATCCAAGAATCTAGAAGCCGTGCCACGGCTTCCCCAGTGACCTGGACACACACTGTGCCATGCTCGCTGCTGCAGCTGGGCCTAGAATGACGGTGACATGGCCACAGCAGACTGGGAACAGAGTCACCGGAGTGGCAGACCACGGTGGTCTCGCTGTAGTCAGACCTCCACCTGTACGAGCAACGGCAAAGAACAGCAGGGTCCCCATGTGCCTGCAGTGATCACCCATTCCTGGTCGGGTGCAGACGGAGGGCTGGTGCACGTATAGCACAGCCCTTGGAATACTTGACAGCCTCCATGGAAGTTGGTGATCCCAGAGCTGGACCCCTAGGGCCGTGTATGCACTGCTGGGAGATGGATGAGCCACAGGAGGCAAGCGCCAGCACATATTTCTGAATGGAGTGGGTGTATTTGGAACAGCCGCAGCAGGGGCCAGGAGGGAGGGTGACCATTGCGGTTGCTGCAGGCCTGAACTGTGGAAAAGCGTCCCCCAGACCAAGGTGGACAGATCTATGTCTGTGGGGGCAGGGTGCTTTGGGGGGACACTCCCCTTCAGCCGTCAGACCACAACATCAGCCTACACAAGCCACAAGGGCCCACTGGAGAACAGATCCTTGCTTCTGTTGAGTTCACTGGTGTGGAGCTCAGGACGCAGATAGACACTGTGTCCATGGAGGTGAACCTATTGCAGGCAGACCTAAGGAAGGTGGTGGATCGCTCACTGGCGACAGAGCCATAGGTAGAAAAGCTACAGGAGAAGGTCACTGGTCTCTGCTCTGCAGTCGCTGCCTTGACTGCACAGATGCATAAACTGGAGGTGAGAGCAGAGGATGCGGAAGCTCACTCTTGTCGCACTAAAATGTAATTCATAGGATTCCCAGAGGGTATGCCCCTGAGGCTTTCTTGGAAGCATGGATTCACCGAGCACTACCAAGACTACACTTTTGTCGGTGTTTGTGCTGGATAAGCCCATAGGGTATTGGCACTTGGGGGAGCCCCAGAGAACAATGATTGTGAAAACACTTAACCACTGGGACAGAGATGCTGTTCTGCAGGTGGTCCACAGGGAAAGTGATCCCGCCTTTGAGAATGGCATGATCCGTATCTTCCCAGACTACACACAATGAGTACAGAACATGCTGCAGTCCTTCAGGCGGGTCAAAATAAAGCTCAAGGCAATGAGATTGACTTACATGCTCCTCTAACGGCAAAACTTAAAGTACTCCATGAGCAGTATTTGCACTTCTTCACAACCCCGTAGGAGGTGTGGAACTGGTTGGAGATCATTTTTTTCCAAATTGGGGAGACACCCATTGGGGTTTTGTGTGTTTACCCTGCAGTTGAAAGGGGAGGGGCATTGAGATTCTTACAAAACATTGTTTGTCTATGTTTTCACAGCATGATGATAATGGGGTGAGGATTGCTTGAATGGGATGGTGGGCAGGCATACGGGGGAGGTCTGTGCAGTGACCTTGGTTGCTGAGAGATGGGGCTGGTTGAGGTACCTTGAGCTTTGAAAGGTGGAACACTTGAGAATGGTGACCTGAAATTTGCGAGGGCGAGTACATTTGTTAAGTCCTATAGAGTGAATGCCTACCTATACAGATTAGGAATACAGTTCGCAATGTTACAGGTGACTCATTTGCTAGAAGCGGAGGCTCAGAAGCTCCAAAAGAAGTGGTGGGCAGTTTTTCTCCTCCACGTCCTATGCTATGAAGGTTTCCATATGGATGGCGCTGCAGCTCCCCTTCAGATTGCACAACTCAAAGGCTGACATGGAGGTTTTTGTTCTGATCTACAGCACCCTGGATGGTGAGGAGATTCCCCAATGTGTATGCTCCTAAAACTGATGATGCAGAGTTCTTTGGGATAGTGGAGAGAGGACTGGTGCCATATGTGGGGGACTTCAATTGCATGCAGGATGGTGTGCTAGATCATCATCCGCCCCCGGACAAGCACAAAATATGGTGGCCAAACTGACGGAGTCCATGCATAGGTTCGGCTGCAGGGATATTTGGTGTGAGCTCCATCCATCGGAGGGAGGGGATTTCTCCTGTTATACCCCCACAAACGACACCTATAGCCAGTTACACAGGTTCCAGGTGACTGAGTGGGGCAAGCGGTATGTTCAAAAAGTTGAGCACCAAGACTGCTTTCTCTTCGACCATGCACCGCTGCCTATGTAGTTTGGGCGAGGTATGGGGAGACCAATCTTAGGAAGCTTAATCCTGAAATGCTACAGGGCCCGACCTTCAGTCGGGAATACATGAGCTGCCTAGGACTCACATGGCGAGTGTGTATGAAGTTCCGGAGGCAGTGGCGCATATTGTTGCATATTGTTGCCAGGTGGAGCTCCCAGTACTTATGGAAGCCCAGAGAGAACTATTGGGGGGGCCAGCCTTACCTTGAGAAAGTCACTGCGGCCCTATTATGATATGCTGAGTGGGAAGTACTCAGGCCCTAACGGGCTCCCGGTTGAATTTTGTTGAACTTATGCTGCACTGCTGGGATTTCAACTGCTTGAGGTGCTGCGTGAGGCCCAGGAGTGGAGAGCACTGCTGCAGGCTATTCAAGATTCCTTAATAGTTATGATCCCCAAACCAGACACAAAACCAGAATATTCGGGTCCTATTTCCCCCGTCTAAGCTGGGTGGGGACACAAAAGTGCTCTCCAAAATCTTAGCCACACGGTTGCGGATGGTAGTTACCATTCTGGTGGTTGAGCACCACTGCAGCTTTATACCTGGATACCGTACACGTACAAATTTGAGACATCTTACCCATGTTATGCACATGGTCCATGGTGCTTACAAGGAGGCTGCCCTTGTGGTCCTGGACATTGAAAAGGCATTTGATGCCCTAGGCTGGGAATACCTTCGGGTGGTGCTATGGAGCATGGGTGTCAGTGACAAGTTATTCTTGTGGGTGCGTCTGCTTTATGCAGAGCCTACAGCTAGGGTTCGGACGGGGTCCATAGTGTCAGATCTTCTGCAGGTGTGTTGGGGGACACAATAAGGCTGCCTGCTCTCCCCATTGCTCTTTGCGCCAGCGGTGGAGCCCCTGGCAGAACGGATCCGAAGCAAACTGGTTGAATGAAGGTTTATGATGGGAGCACAACCCATGTGATCTCAATGTACGCAGATGACATTTTGGTGTACCTCAGCATGAGCCACTCGGTGCCACTATTAATGAAATTATGTCGGAAGTCAAAAGTGCCCTGGGTCTGACATTAGCACACGGAAAACAATCCATTTTCCACTAGGGAGCCTGGTGGGACAACCAATCCCGAACCTCCCAGAGACTGGACTGACCTGGGAGCCTGAGAGCTTACATTATTCGGGGATTCGGATCACGCATGCTGAAAAGGATCACTAAGAATGCAATATGGGTCGGATGCTTACAGCTTCCAAACATTAGTAAGCTTTTAGAACACACTTCTACTCTTGGTTATGGGTAGAGTGGTCCTGAGTATAATGGTTCTCCTTCCCTCTGCCTATATATACTTCGAAACTCACTCAGAGACATTCAGGGTCCACTTGTTGGGTCCTAGACAGTCTACTGTTTCAGTTAGTTTGGGCAAAACGCCAGAGTAGAGTCTGGCTGGAGATACTGGAGCTGGACACAACCAAGGGGGGGTTTAGGCATCCAGGACTTAAATTCTACTATGTGGCAGGGCACCGACAGTGCACTGCCTTGTGGTGCGTGACAGACGACAACAGGCAGAAGCGCCTGTTGGCCGGACTGGTGGAGGATGTGGACCTACCAAAAATACTAATGGAGAGGGCATACGCTCCGGCGCATTTGCCCCAAGTTGTAAAAAGGATGGCTAAAGCATGGGAAATGACCACAAAGTGGTGCTTAAAAAGCCCCCACATGATAAGCTATGCCGATTTGGTGACTACAGCTATTTTGCAATATTGTGGAGCTGATGGATGTGTTGCAGTGGACCACGCGGGTTGTCAGTTCATGGGTGTCCTATACTAGAATGAGTAATTTCTAATGCACACAGAGGCTACTGATCTGTTCCCGCTGCGACCTGGGCAGTTTTTGCAGTACGCAAAATTGTCTAGCACGGTTCAGGAGATCTGTACAGATTTTCCGAATGAGCCTGGGACTTCTCAGTTGCTTGCTCTGATTCTCGATGTTGGACCGAGTAGGGACATGATCTCCCGCCTGTACATGGCACTAAAGGCAGACACATGCCTTAACCTGGAGGTAGTTTTCAATGGGTGGAATTAAGACCTAGGAGACCAGCTGACTAGCAGGGAATGGAAACAAGCTCGGATGTAAGTACATGATACAGCCAGTAATGCACGCTTTAAGCGGACAAAATTTTATTATTTATACCGTGCTTACCTCCCCCTACAGAGATTACATAGGATTTTCCCAACCAGGACAGTGGGCTGTCCTTGATGTGGTGGCCAACCTTCCCATTTTATGCCTATGGCATGTAAGTGTTCGGGACTACAAGAGTATTGCAATGGGATATTGAAAACATTGTGCACAGTCAAGGGCTCTCGGGTGGAGCGGGTGTAAGGCACTGCATATTGGACCTACTGACACGTTTGACCAAGGGGAGCAAGATGAGGTACTGTTGTGCTTTGCTTGGACCAGTACTCGCATGGAGACACATAGCCATTTGTTATCCCGTTGGCTGGCAGACCTTACGGAATTGGCAGTGGCCAAGGAATGCAGTGTGGAGGGGTGAGCATGTGGAGTGTGATCTTGAGCTGTGGTGTGATATGCTTGATAGCTTGGAGGACAGTGACCAGAGATCGGGGGACTGCGTGGATCGACCTATGCCGGTGGCAGGGAACTCTGTCTGTTGACAGCAAGGGTGAGACTGATGGGAGGATGGAGCAATGAGCAACACATAGGTGCTTGCTGCATTGTCTGAGAATGTAGTTGGATGTAAGATTTAGGTTTGTCCACATGGGGGAATGTAGTGTAATGTTATCTTCTCTCACTAGCCCCTCCCTTAATTTAGGTCTTTCTACGTCACCCGATTCCCCTCTCCCTCATGCTTGCACCCCTCCCCCCTTCAGTACACGATGCCTAGAAAAATGTGGTATGTTTATATGAAGTTTGGTCATGCCACCGTATCTCTGCTGTGATGTTATACTGTTATGATGTAACTGTGGTTGATTGAAAAACTGTTAATAAAAACTATTTAAAGAAGAAAAAAGAAACTCCCCCATCAGACCTTTAGGACTGGAGGTAGGGTTGAGAAATATTCCCATAGCACTTCGACAAGGTGGGGCGGAGGGTTATTTTGGTACTGTGTTGCAAATGGCAATTAGTGTGGTGCAAAGAGAAGTTATTCTCCTGTCCTTGTGCAAGGCAGAAGGGCATTGTCACAAAAAACACGCAAGCCGTTCACTGAAGATGGGAAACATTTTCCTCATTCCCCCTAGCCTGTCAATGCCATGGAACACACGTAGGTCATGGACAAGAAACAGTCTCACTTCGGCGTCAAAGACCAACATAGTGGAAGATGTTCAAAAGTGGGTGCCCATTTATTCAAGCTGCTGCTTCTGTTCTCCCACTTTGCCGCTTTAGTTTTTTAAAATTTCCCCCACCCCTCCCAGTATTTGTAGATATAAAGAATTCAGTGAAAGGGAGTATCTACTGCACATGTATCTAAACACTGTGGCCCTCATTCTGACCTTGGCGGTCTTTTCGCAAGACCGCCGAGTTACCGCCGCGGTGAAGACCGCCGACCGCGGCGGTATGCCGCTGTGCGCATTCTGACCGCTGGGAGCGTTCCGCCGGAAAACCGCCAGCAGCCACACTGGCGGTCGGCGGGAAAGTGGAGACTGGTCAACCTCCACCGCCACGCCAGCAGAACACCGCCCACAGAATTACGACCCACATTTCTGTGTGGCGGTCTTCTGTTGGCGGTCTTCTGTTGGCGGTCACCTCCCCATGGCTCCCGTCGCCTCCCGGAGGACCAACGCACAAGGTAAGTTGACCGTCCGTGAGGGGAGGGGGTGGGGGGGTGTTGTGTGATGTGGGCGTGCATGGGGGTGTGCGTGTGAGTGTGTAGAGGGGGTGTGTGAGTGCGTGTATGCGGGCGGGGGGTGCTGCTGTGTCTATGGGTAATGTGTGCTGTTCGGCAGGTGCGCATGTCTGCATGTATGTGTGCGGGTATGTGTCCCCGTTGTGTATGTGTGTGTAGGGGGTGTGTATATGTGCATGTTGGGGGTGTGTGCATGTCGGGGTGCATGTATGTGCATGTCGGGGTGGGGGTGGGGAGGGGGTTCGTACCACCTCTGGGGTGTGGCAGGGGGGTGGAGGGTGTGGGGGGAGGACTCGGGTGGGTAGTGGGGGTGGGGGAGACCCCTATCAGTGCCAGGGAAGGAATTCCCTGGCCCCGATAGTGCTTACCGCCATGGTTCGCACGGCGGTTCCCGCCCGCAAGAAACCGCGGCGGTAGGCAGGGTCATAATACCCTTGGCGGTCTTGGGACGACCGCCGGGCCGGAGTGCGCAAACTCCAGCCCCGCGGTCATGACCGCCGTGGCGGTCGGAGTGGAGAAGTGGCGGTCGGTCGCGGCGGGGACCGCCGCGGTCAGAATGCCATTTTTAATACCGCCGGTCTGTTCGCGGTCCGACCGCCGTCTCTCCGCCGACCGCCAGGGTCAGAATGAGGGCCTGTATGTGCAAGTGTGTTTTTTTACAATGTGTTGTTTATGATAGGTTCCATGTTTTTTATCCCGAGATCTTGGATAATACTAACACATGCATCACTGGTACTTGCACCTTACACACAGATATTTACACCTTGCTTCATATCCCAGATAGAGTTTAACAAAAGTTCACCACCGCAAGAAAGGCACCGAATGAGAGAAACGCCATCATTACATTACAACCAGGTGAACATTTGTCCAGTGTTTTCAAAGTTTTGGGCAACCAAGTTTTCTATTAGAAAACCAATGTTATGGCACAATGAAGTGTGAGCTTTCTGCATCTGGCTGTCATCAGCCTTACTGTACAGTAATCAGGGACAGACAAAAAGGCAGGCCTCTTCACTTCAGTGTCTGGATCTCCATCCTCCAGGAACATAGATGCAAACTATACCCCTCCCCTTTCTGAAGAAGCTCTGGACAGTGCTAGACCCTTCATCTGGTGCCATGCCAAGCTAGGGGCATTTAAAATGACCGTCCTGTCCTTAGTACTCTCTCTCTTACACACACACAAAGGGACATAAAAAAACACACACACACAACACACCAAAGGCCTACTACCATACATGTAACACTGGCACAATGTGCTCACTCACTCAATATACACTCATCATATTAGCTCAAGATACTCGGTCTCGCATAATAGCAGAACTCCTCATAAGAGAACTTAGTAGGCTGCACTCTCCTTTACACAGACAAAAGAGTTAGAACCCACTATACAGTACTCTGCCTCACTGTGTTACATGATGAACCCAGCACTAGGAACAGAAGTCAACAGTACTCCAGTGTTCATTATGTGGGAACAATTTGCACACCTCTTCAGGTCACAGTAAAGGTCCTGGACCTCAAATTGTCAAGGATAAGTCTAAGGGCCTCATTACAAGCCTGGCGGTAAAAGCAAAGCCAGACTTGCAGTGGTGGTCAGACCACTGCACTCCAGTTGGTCCAACATAGACATTACGACCCTGGCGGTCAGACCACCAAGGGACTGCCGTGACCGCCTGGAACATGGTTCCCATGGGCTGATGGCAGTCGGAGTTAAGGTCAACTACGGTGGCGCTGAGCTCAGCGTCGCCATGCAGACCATTAGACCAGTTTCAATCAGCCTTTTCATGGTGGGGACCCCACCATGGAAAGACTGGTGGAAATACAGTGCAGGAGGCCACAGGGGGATCCCTCCACTACCTATGGCATGGGCAGTGTGGGGTTTCCCCTCCCTAGCATCCTTGGAATATGCACTCTCTGCTTTGCTGTCTGCTTTGCAGACCAATACCGTAGCACTGTTACCGCGGGGCTGACCGGCCGGAATGTCGTAATACGAAGTTCCCGCCGGTCAGCCCATTGGTACGATGGGGGGTGAGGCAGCCGAGTTCACGGCTGCCTCATCCCAGCGAGTTTGGCAGTTGGCTCATCCGACCGCCAAACTCATAATAAGCCCCTAAGTCTCTGCTCACAATCTTGGTTAGCATGATGCCAGGGACAACAAAAAAGTCAGGAAACCATATATACAAGAATTCGAGCACTCAGGGTGTGTGAAGACTGCCATATAAGGTTGTATGAGAAAATATCAACCACAAAAATATTGTGATACAAATATACTGTTGCCAAAATGTCGACACCCAACTTAGCATACTTATGCCAACTACAAAAATAGCTTGGACCAAAACATTGAAACTGCATTGGTAAATGTAATTAACATTATTGTGATTTTAGAAAATGCTACATTCTTTTTTTTAAATGTAGAACATTTACAAAACACATAACAAACACACAAAGAATGTATTTATTCTAAAAAATGTATTTCTAAAAAATACATGAAACAATTTTTTTTATCTATAATAATATACAATTCTAAAATTAAACTAAAAATAGAATATATTTATTATACAAATAAGTATAATTTGCATATACAAAGTATAATGCTATTAATTTATATTGATTAATAAAACAAGATACCATTTATAATTGTTAGTAATTTTTAAAAACACTTAAAACATGTTTTGTATTAAATAAAGCTTTGCAAATACTTTAAGTATGTAACACAAAAGTATTAATTTTAAGTACTACTCTGCATAACTAAATAACAAAACATTTTAAAAAACAAAATACAACAAACAAAATCAAAAGAAAAGTAATTATTTTAAATTATATACTTGCAAATGGCATCCTAAATATTCACAATTAAGTAAAACAAATAGTAACCTAACGGCAATCTAAAAAAAGTAAGACTGGGCAAAGTGCACACATGGACAGGGGTCAAATGTACTGTGCTAACACCAGTCCAATCAAAATTGTGGAAAGAGCATGCTTGGAGGAATCTAATTTAAATGTATAACTCATGTTAAAAAATATTGTGGAAAGTGCATATATTTGTGGTCTTGGATTCACTACAATCACATAGGTATCTCTTATAAATATTTTTATGGAATTAAATTAAAATGACAACCTAAAAATCATTCAATATCTAAACACTGGACAATAAACTAAAATGTTTTAAAAAATATATAACAGAATTGTGAAAAATGTCAAGCTTAAAAGAAACATTTTATATAAAAAAAGAATTCAAACTCTCACATAAAACACACAAACCAAAACAAAATTACATATGTATATTTTAATCACTAATAATTTACACCCCTCCATTCCTCATAAATACATCATACCTTGTTAAAAATAGAAAAATGCCTTTAAAACATATATTAAAAATAACACATTAATAATAATTAAACAGACAACTATGTTTTAATTTTTTGGAGCAAATCTGTTTATTACATTTTTAATATCGATAGTACAATAGGAACATTTGTGAATTAAATGGAATGACATCAGTTAGCAGATTGCAATTAGACAAGCTTTTGGTACATTAGCTGGTGCATACAACTCTACATGTAGACAGCTGTTGACTAGTGTGTTGGAGCATACCAAACAAAGATTCAGTGTAGTTGTCAGATTACAAACATACATAATAGAGATAGACCTCAGTTCACCATGTAGCTATCTTTTTAATTAAACATGGTGCATTAAAAATACCGAATTAAATGTTTCCATTGTGAAAATAAGTCCATCATAATCGGGGACAGGTACCAAGACTTAACCAAGCAACCCATCCCTCCCCTTTCAGTACAACTAAACATTTCCATTTGTAGCATCATTGCACATGAATAACAGTAATAAGTATCCATAATTCACACACATAACAGGAAGAGAACAACCATTGAAGCAATACACTTGGGCGAGGAATAATTTGAATAGTGTGATTCATCCTAAATTCTGAGGTGTGTTTGACCTCCCTCAGATCTATACCTCCTCTCGTGTGTGTGTCAGTAGTATCAAGGGCAGCCCCCTGAAAGTCTGTCAGGATAGTGTCCCAACCACTCACCATGGGATATTTGCAGAGATCTAGGTTGTCCTCCCTACGTAGGGCAACACCCTCCACACTGGCCCACACAGTCAGAGAAGATGTCCAGGCCACAAGGGTGGGGGGGGTTCTTGTGCTTTCCATCTCCTGGTGGTGAAAGGTTTAGCTATCAGAAGGCCTAAGTCCAGAAAGCGGGACGATGTTCTGTGTTTTTTTTATCCCTGTGATAAAGGCCCAGGAAGCACATCTCCAATGTTTGAGCTATAAGGCATTCCATGCTAGTAAAGGTGGGTTATTTTACCCTTCCAGTATTGATGGAGGGAAGGGTAGGACCATACCATATGGAGTATCTTTGCATCAATCAAAGAACAACGGGGCACGCTGCATGAGCACAGTTAAAGAAACGGTTAATGTTGGATGGGGTGAGGTAGGCACGGTGTACTATGTAACATTGGATAAGTCAAGATTGGGCGTTGCGGGGAATACGTGTTGGGCCTTCCAACAGGGCAGACCACTCCTTGTCTGTACATGGACAGGAGAAATCACCTTCCGAGTGTCATTGAAGTGGTGTGAGTGATGGCGAAGCGTGTGAGAGAGTTGTAAAAACAGCGGATCAGGCGTCTCCCTGGTCCCATGACATTGACGTACTGCATGGTGAGAAGCGTCTGATGTGCTTGTGTTGTGTCACCCCACATGTTCTGTAGCATCACAACTAAGGAATTGTAAAGTGGGAAGTGGCCCGGGGATAAACCTTCCTCTGTAATTAGTGCGTCAAAGGGAGAGCGTTCCCATCACAGTAGAGGTCGCCTAGGGTGTGTATGTCAGCAGTGTGCCAGTCAGCTAACTCTGACAAAGATGTAACACTTCAACACCTGGGCTTACCATGAAGGGGGATCGCTGGAGCATAGGGAGTCAAAGAGCATGTTAGGAAGAGACTATGACAGAAGCACTTATAGAAGTATAATTATAGAAGTATGGGATATGGGGTAAAGTGTCTGATGCAGGGTTGGAACAGCTGGAGGATACTGGTGTGGGTCCAGGCGGGCCGTGCTGTGGCAGTGTCAGGCAATGGCTGCCTTACTAACACTTGGCCACTCATTGAAGCTGGGATGCACAATAGTAGTGTTCAAGATTAGGGACCGCTAGTTCACCTTAAAACGCTCCAAGTTGTTGAATTTCTCTCAGTACAGAGTCCCTGTCATGGTAGTGAAGGACCTGAAAGAGTAGCAGTCTGGGATTGGAGCCTGGTAGAGCTTTCCACGCTGGGAAATGATGCGCCTTCTCAATGGAAAAAAAGTGTGATTAAGGCCCTCATTATGAACTTGGTGGTAATCACCGCTGACCGCCGTGGTGACGGTGAACAAAAGGCTGCCAGTGGCGGTGGACTGCACACCGCTGAGTAAAGATGCCAAAAACACATACCGCCAAAAAATTGTCGACCTCTACTCACCGCCAGGGTCAATGACGGCAGAAAGGCAGGACACAGCACCCCGCCACGCCAATCCCACAACCCCCGACCACTGGCAGCAACGACCGCTGCGGACAAAAATGGGAACCGCCAACAACAGAAGCACACAGTGACAAATTTGAAAAGCTCACACCTGACACACATCCACACCACCATAAAACACACACATACACAACCCACAACCTTTTGCAATGCCAACAGCACAACAGAAATCAACATCACAACACGTATAACCCAAACAAACACCGCACAAGTCACACACCCAACACACCACCCACAACACACACCATGTCACCCTCTAAGCACCCCTGCTTCACCGCCAGGGAGCTGAGGACCATGGTGTATGAAATACTCAGGGTAAGCTGCAGCTATTTGGGGCACAGGTGTAGCAGACGCCCTTGATCAAGAAGATGGAGCTATGGCAGAGGATTGTCAACAAGGTCAACGCAGTAGGAATCCATCCGTGCACAAGGGATGACATCAGGAAGAGATGGAACAACCTGCGGGGGAAGGGGCGTTCCATGGCATCATGACAAAACATCGCCATACAGAAGACTGGTGGTGGTGCCCCACCTCCTCCCCCGAATACACTGAGTGGGAAGAGAGGGTCCTGGCTATCCTGCACCCGGAGGGCCTCACTGGACTCCTTGGAGGACTGGACTCGGGTAAGTCAACTACACCTGGAATGCATGTATCACCCCATCCCTCTCACATCCACCATGCCCCCATCTCTACCCAGCCCACAACACCCAGACACTCTACCCATGCTCCCTGCATGCCCACCCCCTCACAGATCACATCCAGACCCCTGTGCACAGTCACCTACCCATGCATGAAATGGCAGGAGCACTACAACACCCAGAATGCAATACCCCCCTCACTAAATGCATCCGAATGAACACCAAGGGACCCTGCATGCTACCACATGGGAATTGAACCACCAGTGCTGCAAGGAACAAGTAAGTGCAGGACACCCACATCTCTAGTCTCTCACACACAGGCACCACCACCCATGCCACCCGGACGGAGACGTCAATGAGTGCCAGTCCTCTACCTGAAAACAAAAGCCCCCTCAGGAGAGTGCAGAGGGATGTCTCGACACAGAGGAAACCCCTGGCCCATCCCACAGCCCTGGACAGTCATCCTCCAGTAGCCCCACCCAGGACACCACTGACACCCCTACCACTCAGCCATCACCATCAGCTCTGGCCCAACACCCCCACACCAGTGTCTCCAGGCCACGGACTGGCTGCCCACAAGTACGGAGGCTCGAGTCTCCACACACCACCAGACAGGATGATGAAGGGACCAGTGCAGGTGGGACTGCCAGACCTGTGCAGGGGACACAGGTCCAGGGGGCTAGGGCCAGTGGGAGGGAGCAGTGGGCCGGGGGTGGACCAATGAGGGTTGCTGCTGCCCAGGAGGTCATTGCTGATGTCCTGGAAGCATACCACCATTCCCAAGACAGGATGGGCCAGATCCTGGCCACGCTGGAGGAAAATCAGAGGCTGCAGGTAGCACACCACCAGGAGGCCATGGAGCAATGGAAACAGCTCAATGCTACCCTGGCCACCATTGCAGGGGTGCTGCAGCACCAGTACCACAGCCACATAGAGTCCTCCACCCACCTGCAGGCCCCTTCCACTAGCCAGGACAATGCCCTGCCATCCACATCTGCAGCTGCTAGTGGACTGGTGGCACTGCCAGAGGACACACAGGACACCAGCACCCCTTCCCCTGCAGCCCAGCTTCCCCCTCGCAAACGTGGCCTCAGATCCATACATCCCTGTGAAACACCAGCCAAGACCAAGGCCACCACCAGGAAGTGACTCTGCCCTGAACTGTCTCCCTTGTGTGCCACTGAGCTACGTGTTGACATGCCACTGCCATTTCACCATCTTCCAATGGGCCCATGGACTTTGCCTCTGTGTTACCAACAGCTGTGGAAATGTACCTGCGTATATTGTTCACCATGTGCCCACTCCCTTCCACTGTCCCATCACTCATGGATGTTTTGACTTTTAATAAATACACTTATGCACTCAAAATATCTGTTCTTCATCAATATGAGCAATCATATGTAAATGTGGATATATTCGCCTGTTTCCATCTTAATGCCGTTTTATTGCATGGGGGTCTAACAGACTGCAGTGCTTGAAGTATGTCACACAGTACATTCCATTGTTGTAACACACATCTCCTTCTTCATTCATGAAGGTTACACATCACTGGTAAGGGACACCACAGCACTTTGCACATAAGTCACCCTGAAACAATGCAGTAAACCCATTGGCATCATAGAACAGTACCTGTAAAGCCTGATTAGCTGGGTCCTGGAGTTGATGTATTTCCCCTTCTCTTCCCCATCACTCTCATCAATCCTCTGAGGTGGCAGGGGTGGTTGAACAGCATCCTCCTCATCCAGTAGTGGGATATCTTTCCTCAAAGCCAAGTTGTGCAGCATGCAACAGGCGTCACTTTCTGACACACCTTGGCAGGAACATAGCACAGGGATCCTCCAGAGAGATGGAGGCAACAAAGCCTTGCCTTCAAGAGTCCTGTGGTCCTCTCTATCACCCTCCTAGTGCGACCATGTGCCTCATTATAATGGATCTCTGCATCTGTCCTGGGATTCCTCACAGGTGTCAAGAGCCATTGCATGTTTGGGTAGCCAGAATCCCCTGGAGAAGTGGGCGAAAGAGGGTTGAAACACACACTGTCTACTTGCATACAGCCTGCCTGTCAGCTGTGTAACTGATCCAGTGTCATACTCACTCACCTATGAGCCAAGCTCTGTCCCCCTGTAGTTGTCCCATCATGTGCGGCACACTGCTATTTCTCAGGGTGAAGGGGTCATGGACTGATCCTGGGAACCTTGCATTGACATGTGTAATGTACTGATCAGCAGTACACACCAATTGGACATTCATGGAGTGATAGCTTTTACGATTTCTGAACCCCTGTTCCTTTACTCTTGGGGGTATGAGGGCTATGTGGATACCATTAAGGACAACTATCACATGGGGGATATTAGCAAAAGCATAGAATCCAGATTTTAAGGAGGTGAGATCATCATTTTGTGAAAACTGGACATAACTTTGCAGGTTTTGCACAAAGGAATTGAGAAAATTAGACAGGGTGTGGCTGAACAATGGCTGAGATACATCGGCTGTCATGCCCACTGTCACTTGGAATGAGCCTGTGGCCAGAACATGTAGCACAGATAGTACCTGCACAGTGTTAGGGATGGCATAGGGATTCCTATTAGCTGGCATCAGAACAGGCTCCATTTGTGCACAGAGTTTGAGAATTGTGGCTCAATTCAGGCGGTAAGTGATGATGATGTGACGTTCCTCCATGGTGGCCAGATCAACCAGGGGTCTGTAAACAGATGGGGCCCTCCCTCGCCACATGGGTCTCTACCTATGGGGGTGGAAGAGAGACACATTGAGTTGCGACAAACACTTCATTGACAATATTCCACCATTCATCTTGTACATGCAACACGATTGTCCCTCACACAGAGAACTTGGTAATCCTGACGGGCTCATGTCTGGTGAGGTGTGTATATTTCAATGCATCACAGTGAAGCCACAGGTCCCACTATGATTCCATGAGGCGGTCACTGATCATACCCGTACTTGCCGAATGGGAAAGAGGAATGGAGCCATGGATTAGGACCCAGAACAGACCATGAAGGCGTGGTGGATGCAAAATGGCTGCTCCCCTACCCTACAGGTAGTGTAGTGTAGGAAGTGTCTTCATTCCGCTGGCGTTAGTCTTCATGGCGTTAGACGGTGTTCACCACCGTGCACCTCGTCAATGGATAACATTGGCTTCTATAGGGAAGCAGGGCCAATCACGATCACTGCCGGAGGTGACGGTGCACAACGCAGGGGTAAATACTGCCATTTTACAATGCCCTTGCCATTTGACTCCTGAACCTCGAGAGGGGAAGAACTCCACTGCGTGAGCTGCTGTGTCCTGACTCTAGTCCTTAGGATGGCATGTCTTACAGAGGAACGGGCCCCATCCTTCACTGCAGAGGAGCTGGAGAACCTGGTGGACGGGGTCCTACCATGTATGCGAAGCTGTATGGGCGACCAGAGGCTCAGGTAAGTTGCTATTTGACCTCCATGAATGTGTGAAAATGTGGCCGATGCCTGTGGGTGTTTTTGTTGGCCGTGTGGATGCTTACCCGTGATGTGTCTGGCAGTTGTTGTCTTGGCCATTGTCAAAATGTTTGTCTCCATGGGCCATGTTAGGTTGAACTGGCATGACATCTGTTTTTTTTCCCTGTGTGTCCCATGCAGGTCAGCACCCATCAGAAGAAAGGATTGTGGCAAGCCGTCGCCAAGAAAGTGCGGACCCTGGGGGTCTACAACCGGATGAGCACCCACTGCAGGAAGTGGTGGCAGGCCCTGCTGCACTGGGCCTGGAAGACCGGAGAGGCCCAGCTGGGGATGGCCTCTCAACATGGGAGAGGTGCCAATCGGACCCTGACCCCTCCTAATTGCCTGCATACTGGCGGTGGCCTATCCTGATTTGGATGGGCTCTTGAAGGTAGCACAGCAGCCAAAAGGGGGTGAGTACCAACACTATTTTGATGCTACTATGCTGAGTGTAGTTAGGGTGCCATGGGGTGCATGCAGTGTAGTGCCAGGCCCATAGACAGATGTGTCCCTGCAGTCCTGCCCCCCTCTACATCCGTGGGATAGTGTCCTTAGGTAGATATGGCTGGGAATGTAGGCCTGTGAGGAGTCCCCTGTTTGGGCTATTGGTTTCGATGTAGCCTCATAAATTAGCAGTTCCCAGGAGGCAGAGTCCACCGACTCCAAGGAGACCAGTAGGTTGGAGGGCAGGGAAGTACCACGGGGGAGGGAACTACCACCGAAGATAGTGACTCTGACACCTCCTCCTATGGCAGCTCCCTGGTGGTGGTGGACCCTACCTGGCCAACCCATTCTCTAACATCTCCCGCCACCCCCCATACCATCACCACCCTCCCAGTAGCTCCCCAGTGAGTAGCTTGTGCCCGCTCACCCAGGAGGGTGGGCATCTCCTTCGCCCCAGGCACCTCATCTCCTGCCCCCGTTAGCCCTGCTGCCCTCACTGAGGAGGCTATTGACCTCCTCAGAAGCATCTGTGTAGGTCAGACAACCATTGTGAATGCCATCCAGGGGCTAGCATAAGAGATGGAGCAATGCAATGCGTTCCTGGAAGGCATTCACGGTGCCATGTCTGGCCTACATAGATCTTTTCAGGCTCTGGCCTCCTCTTTGACGACAGCCAGTGTCCCTGGTCTTTCTGTCCCCCCTCCAAACACCTCTACCCGTTCCAGCACCCCACTCCCTTCTCCCATCCCAAGCACACATCCAGACAGCCATGCACCCAAATCAACACCCAAGAAGCAGGCAGACAAACACAAGCACCACACAACCCACCACATGCAAGCACACACCCAACATTCCAAAGGCAGATACAGCAACATCCACCTCCGCCACTGTGTTCACCCCCCTCCTCCCACGACACAGAATCGCTCCCAGACATCCACCCCACACACATTCACCAAACATGGGCATACTGTACAGGCACGTGCATCCAAGCACAGCAGACTTACAGCTCGTACCACCACTCCCTCAACCTCCACTCCCAAACCTGTCTCCAAGACCCCTCCAGCTGCTCCTCAAGAGCTTTTCCTCTCCTGTGTTGACCTGTTCTAACCACGTCTTGTCCCTAAACTTTCCCTTGGCCTCCAGAAACCCACTCCTTCCTCATCCAAGTCCTCCCCAGTCTGCTCTACCCATTCCTGTGCCCCTTCCCCAGAGAAGAAAAAGGACCGTGTTGCCCCTGGTCCCTCTGCCACCCCCGGTCCAGGCCCACTCCTCCTCCTCCCAAGGGCATGCCCAAACCCTCTCTGCTTCCAGAGCCTATGCCCCAGACCCCACCTTCCAAACCTGAGTCCCCACCCCTGCCCCTGAACCCTGAGGTGCCTAGCTGCACCATTGATGCCCCTTCTCAGTGGAGTGTTCCTTTCCATCATGGGAGTTGAGTGTGGGCTATATTTGCCCTTGCAGGACATGTAAATAGACTGGTCAATTGCCTTTTTTGGACAGTTACGGATCACTTTAGAAATAAATTGTGATGCCTGGCAGACGTGTTGTTGCTATATTTGCCACTGTACAGCGTTTCACTGTGGGGGTGGTGTGCACAGGTGTGTACATTGGTGCAGGTGTTTGTTGGCTTGTGTCTGGTAAGTACATTTTGTTGGGGTCTGTATGGCTTTGGGTGGTGGGAGTGGTTAGGTGTGTGTTGCGGTGTGGGTGGGGTGGGTGGTATGTGTAAGTATGCCCTTTCCTCCCTTGTGTGCTAGGCTGCGGTACTTACCATCATTGTCTGCGTCGGCGTTCACGGTCCTGCAGAAATGTGGCAAGGAGAAGCACTGGCATTATTTCCAACTCTCGCCCCATGTCGGCGTTGGCATGTTCTGTGTGCCTCCAGGGAGTGTTTCCCTTTATATGTCTCGTTTCCGCCAGGCTTTGAGTGGCGGTGGTCCTCGCCCCGGCACTGATGGTGGTGTGGTGTTCATAATATTGTGGTTGGGTGGGCCTTTCTGCTGGGCTGAAGGTGGCCTCCACCATCGTTGGCAGTGCTTCCAAGGTGGCAGTGGGTGGATGGGCTCCCAGCCCAGTACCTCCAGCTCCCAGAACTCTCATGTCCCTCCCTCTGCAGCAAAACCTCCCACTAAGGGACACGAGACTCACATTCTGACCCCCGCTCCAAGCCCACTCCTCCGCCCCCTAAACAAAAGAGCAAAGGCCCACACCCCTCCCAAACCCAAGGGCCCACTCCCCAAGAAAAAAAAACGCACCCCCCCTGCACCCTGAGGTGCCTGCCTTCCATCATGATGTCCCTGCCCAGTGGTGTGACTTGGGCTGTCAGGAGTCAAGTTGGGCCTTGTACATTGCCCTGTGGGTTGTTTGTTACATTGGACTGGCCAATGGCCCTTTGTATATGGTAGCCTCATTTGTTGTGAGTGCAAGTCCACTGGAATACAGTGGTTGGACCAGAGGTATGTGTTCTGGCTTTCTTAACTTCTGCCTTATGTTGGATTTCTCAGCAGATTGTTCTTGGTGTGTGGTATGTGTGTATGGTGTGTGTTGTGGCTGTGTCACTGTCCCCTCCCTCCCTTGTGGGCTAGGCGGCTGTCCTCACCATCGTCATCAGCGGTGCTGTGATGCGGTCTCCTGAGTGTCTCCTTTTATATGATTTGTTTCCACCAGGCTTTTCGTGGTGTTGGTCCAGCACTGGAAATCCTGGCGGTCTGTTATGTCATTATATGGTGGGCGGGGAATGGTGTTCCGCCAGCCTGAAGATGTCAGCCGCTGTGGTCAGTGGCCAGACCGCATTGGCGGTTTAGGTGGTACTTTCGCTGTCTATGGGAGGGAGCACCGCCATGGTCATAATATGGCCGTTTTCACCACCAGCCTGGGGACTGAACTACTGCCATCGCTGGGGTGGCAGTCAGCTGACCGCCAATGTCATAATGAGGGCCTATGTCTAATTTGTCCCCAACAGAAGGGGTGGTGACTGGCAGATTGTGCAGGGATGGAAATCTTGGTGGTGCCACCAGTGGTGGGCAAGGAGTGCAGGAGTGCACCCTGGGTGCCCAACCACAGGCTTCCCATGGTCGTGCATGTAGCAGATTTGCAACAAAGAACGGAAGTTGACCTCCATAGTGTTAATGGGCCTGCTTGCTGACACCAATATATCTGCAAAATGTCACAGTACGAGCAGCCCCATGTCGTGATGGACAGTGTATGTCGCCCGGTTAGCTGATGGCGTCCAGCAGGATGAAGGATAGAGGAAATGAAGGAGACCACTCCATGAAACCAAAAGGCCTGCTTGCAGATGCCGAGTTTTATCCCATAAGGCATTGCAGCATGAGCAGCCCGGAGCAGCAAATGATGGCGCATTTGCATTATGTTACAACTGCTGCAAGTTGGTGTATACAGCCAAGACAAAGAGGATACACAGTTAAGGGGCCAATAAGGGTCTTATTGCTGCAGGCTGACCAAGAGTGAGTTGGGGCACACCGGACGGAGAGTTTCCTTGGAACTGTAGGCATGCTGGGCCCAGTGGCTTTTTATTGTAGTTGCAGACAAACATTGAGTAGGTCCATGAGGGTGGCCACCCTGATGAAGAGAAGCAAAAGGGTTCAACAATGTCCTGTCCCATGGTAAATGTCACCCATTGCTCAAGGGTTTTACTGGGCACTGGAGAGCTGAAGGCACATCAAGTCCTCATGGTTCCACCTGATGGAGTCGGCATGGGAAAGGATTGCAGTAAACAGACACGAGGCACCCAGGCCACACAGTGAGACTTGGGGTGCATGGGAGGGTCTCAGCTATTGCTTGCGGCAGGTAAAGACACAATTCAGGGAAGGTAGAGCTGTGTATATCCTGTGCTTTCAGCATGAGGGGGGCCCCAGACAGGTCGACCTGGGTGACGAGTTGGGTCCGCATGGCCCATTAATGATGGCAGCAGCTCCATGCGTGTGTGCCCTGCAGCGATAGACCTTACAGCTAGTCCGGTTCTCTTTCTCTCTTCCTTGCATCCAGCAGTAGTCAAGCCCAGTGTGTTCTTGCTGAGGCCCAGAGAGAAGCAACCATGGTAGGAGTCAGTTTAGGAGTGAGGGCCTCTGTCAATCAGTGCTCTACGCCACTAGTCAGCGGTCTAGTGCACTGGAGCAATCCTATCAGCCCCCGAGTCTGGCCCACTCAGTCCTCAGATTTAAGTGGCCACGAGGTCGGGTCATGAGGTTTCCAGTAGATTGCAGCAGTCATCCGTGTGGCTCCACACCAGGCGGAGAGCGAGGAAGAGATGAGGGGAAGTGTAGGTGTCACTGATTGCAGGCACAGGCAGAGAAATGGATGAATTAATGGGGAATTGTGGCAGAGCTCCGCAAAGGTGCAAGTGCCATTTTGGTTGCCTAAGCCATGCCCCCTTTTTCCAATTAATAATGTGCCTGGTTAATTTATTAACCCATTATTGCCATCCTTGCCAAGCTAGAAGACAGACAATGTTTTTCCCACTTTTTACAGCAAAGTCTTGAAGCATAGGAATAGGTAGTGCTATCCATGCTGAGCTTAAAAATGCCAAAAACGCTTGCCATTCTAGGCACAGTATTGCAGCTTTGGATTGATGAAATACAGTTCAGGCCAATCTGAAATGAGGAAAGCACATCCTGACACATGCCTTTCACCCTTGTTTATTTATTCCAGGTTGGCTTGAATGGTAATTCTTGTCAGAGAAGATTAGCTTTGTACAGGCACAAAGAAGCATCCAGGATAAGTCAAACAATGCCCCTTCAGGCTTAACGTTCCACATAAATTATGCAAGAAAGAAGTATGGAGCTCTGGGTAGTTTGGTAGTTTCCAAGTTTTAGGTGGAGAGCCGCTCCTTTATATGAAGCACTCTACAGCACCACCACCTCTAAATCTGCTCACCTCAAATATCGTTTTTTCAAGCAGAGTTTTGAAGCATATGATTAGCACACTGTCATCTACATTGAACTAGAAAAGCAGCAAAGCCTTTAGCCATTTGTTCTTATTTGTGGAGAAAAGTCTTCAAGCATAGAATTTGCTAGTGTTGATACATGTTTCGCTCTAGTCAGCAAAGCATAGCTTTGTCCACACACAAGGGAACACCCAATACAAGTCCAAGCATATGGAAATTTATATATTCCAAGATATGTGGAATATATCATGTCATTAAATTTGGATGGATTACTGTACATAGCAAAGTTTAGCTATCAAGTCGTTGAAATAATTGGCCTCATGGCTTTTGCTGCACAATGCTCTCATGATTGGATTAGCACATATCTCCCTTTATCGGAGGGTTTAATAATGTTGGTATCAATTTGGGCTGATGTCCAAAAATGTCTCTTCATACATAAGATAATGTTTAACAATCTTATTTGTGTTTTTTTAATTTTGGGAACACCTTATTGACTAGGTCACAAAATGTGTCAACGCTATTAGGTTTAGAATCCTGTTTGGTTACCATGTTAGAGGTAATATCATTTTCATTTATCTTTGACATTACATTAACATCATATAGTCAAGAGGATCAGTTCATGTATCATCATCAGTGTCATGCCTCAATACTGTATAACATTTCAAATATTTCAACATTAGAGATCAGCAAGTTGGACAAATGGGTTACCATAGTGCATCCTCTGACCCTGTTTACCAGGCAGGTCGCTCCCCTCACCGCCACGCAGCCCCTGTGAGACCGCTGACCGCTGCTTTATTCCTGTGTCCTTTTGCTGCCTTGTACTGCTCCCCTCACCTTTTTCTGCCCAGTTTGTGGTCCTAAATCTCTGTTTCCCTGCGCACCGCGTCTCCCCCTCGCCGCCCGTTTCCCGCCGCCGCGTCCCGTAGCTCCGCCCCCCTCGCACCCCATTGGCCGCCCCGCTCCCACCTCCCAGCTGCTCCTCCCTCCCTCTCCCACTCATATGGAGGCCGCGCAGCGATAGAGAGAGCGACCTCTGACCCTGTTTACCAGGCAGGTCGCTCCCCTCACCGCCACGCAGCCCCTGTGAGACCGCTGACCGCTGCTTTATTCCTGTGTCCTTTTGCTGCCTTGTACTGCTCCCCTCACCTTTTTCTGCCCAGTTTGTGGTCCTAAATCTCTGTTTCCCTGCGCACCGCGTCTCCCCCTCGCCGCCCGTTTCCCGCCGCCGCGTCCGGTAGCTCCGCCCCCCTCGCACCCCATTGGCCGCCCCGCTCCCACCTCCCAGCTGCTCCTCCCTCCCTCTCCCACTCATATGGAGGCCGCGCAGCGATAGAGAGAGCGACCTCTGACCCTGTTTACCAGGCAGGTCGCTCCCCTCCCCGCCACGCAACCCCTGTGAGACCGCTGACCGCTGCTTTATTCCTGTGTCCTTTTGCTGCCTTGTACTGCTCCCCTCACCTTTTTCTGCCCAGTTTGTGGTCCTAAATCTCTGTTTCCCTGCGCACCGCGTCTCCCCCTCGCCGCCCGTTTCCCGCCGCCGCGTCCCGTAGCTCCGCCCCCCTCGCACCCCATTGGCCGCCCCGCTCCCACCTCCCAGCTGCTCCTCCCTCTCCCACTCATATGGAGGCCGCGCAGCGATAGAGAGAGCGACCTCTGACCCTGTTTACCAGGCAGGTCGCTCCCCTCACCGCCACGCAGCCCCTGTGAGACCGCTGACCGCTGCTTTATTCCTGTGTCCTTTTGCTGCCTTGTACTGCTCCCCTCACCTTTTTCTGCCCAGTTTGTGGTCCTAAATCTCTGTTTCCCTGCGCACCGCGTCTCCCCCTCGCCGCCCGTTTCCCGCCGCCGCGTCCCGTAGCTCCGCCCCCCTCGCACCATATTGGCCGCCCCGCTCCCACCTCCCAGCTGCTCCTCCCTCCCTCTCCCACTCATATGGAGTCCGTGCAGCGGCCGCGCGCAGCTGCCGCGCGCAGCGGCCGCGCCGCTGGCACGCCGCTGGCACGCCTAAGGCAAGCCCGTCTGCGCCCGTCCGCGCCTGGCCCGCGCCCAGCGCCAGACCCCCTGGCCCCCGCAGAGGCCAGCCCACCCGCAAGACCTACAACGCTGCCACTCTCATCGCAATCAACACCGGCCGGATCCCCGGCTGCTGCAGAGCCACCCCTAGACGCACCCATGGGCCCTTCACCTGCCAATCCTGCAAGTTCTCCTGCATTCAGACACGGACCACACCCGCCAAGCCAAGCACCAGCAGCAACCACCTGAAGTGCATCCTGCTCAACACCCGCTCTATCCACAGACACGCCGTCGAACTCTGGAACCTGCTCGACACCACATCTCCAGACGTCGCATTCCTCACAGAAACCTGGATGAACGCCTCCTCAGCGCCCGACATCGCCATCCCAGACGGATACAAGATCACCCGGAGGGACCGCGTCAACCAGACAGGAGGAGGCATCACCATCGTCCACAAGAACACCATCCGCATCACGACCAACTGCGACGACACCCTCACAGCCGCCGAACATCTCCACTTCCAGATACACACCGACCCCAAGACCACACTCAGAGGCACCCTCATCTACAGACCCCCAGGACCCCGCACACAATTCAGCGAAGACATCGCAGACTTCATCAGCCCACACGCCCTCCCCTCCGCTGACTACATCCTCCTAGGGGACCTCAACTTCCACCTGGAGAACAACAACGACAACAACACCACCACCCTGCTGGACAACCTCGCCAACCTCGGACTCAAGCAACTGGTGAACACCCCCACCCACTACGCCGGACACACGCTTGACCCAGTCTTCTCCTCCAGCAAGTACATCTCCTTCAGCCACTCCACCGGACTCCACTGGACAGACCACAGTTGCGTCCACTTCAGCTTCAGAAGAACCACGACTCACCACCACCCACAACAGGCTCCCCGCAGGAGCTGGAACAAGATCACCACCGACCAGCTCTCCACATCACTGAGCCAGAACCCTCCTGTCAGCTCAGCGGACCCCAACCAAGCAGCCAACAACCTCACACAGTGGATCACCAACTGCGCTGACAACCTCGCACCTCTGAAAACCCATCCCACCAGGCCCAACAGCAAGAAAGCCTCCTGGTTCAACAACGACCTCAAGAACTCCAAGAAGAACTGCCGCACCCTCGAGAAAGCCTGGCGAAAAAACCCGACCACAGACAACACGACCGCCCTCAAGCACGCCTCCCTCAAACACCACCAGCTGATCCACACCACCAAGAAGACAGCATTCAAAGAACGACTAGACAACAACGCACACAACAGCAAGGAACTCTTCAACATCGTCAAAGAGCTCTCCAACCCCAGCGCCGGAAACAACGACATCACTCCCTCACAAGACCTCTGCGACTCACTCGCCTCGTTCTTTCACCGCAAGATCGCCGACATACACAACAGCTTCGGCGCACAGACCACGCACCCAACCATCAAACCGACGCCCCCCAACACCACCCTCCGCGCCTGGACCCCGGTCAGCACCGAAGACACCATCCAGATGATGAACACCATCCATTCCGGTTCTCCAACCGACCTATGCCCCCACCACGTCTTCAACAAAGCCGACTCAGTCATCGCACCCCATCTCCGGGACATCATCAACTGCTCCTTCAACACCGCCACCTTCCCGGAGAGCTGGAAACATGCCGAACTCAGCGCCCTCCTGAAGAAACCATCAGCAGACCCCACCGACCTCAAGAACTACCGCCCCATCTCGCTCCTCCCGTTTCCTGCCAAAGTCATCAAGAAGACCGTCAACAGACAGCTAGCCGCCTTCCTCGAGACTATTGGATCCCTCGACCACTCGCAGTCCGGCTTTCGAGCCAACCACAGCACTGAGACCGCCCTCATCGCAGCCACCAACGACATCCGAGCCCTGCTCGACAACGGGGAGACAGCAGCCCTCATCCTCCTGGACCTCTCCGCAGCGTTCGACACTGTCTGCCACCGCACCCTAGTGCAGCGCCTCAGCAACATCGGAATCCAAGAGAAGGCACTAGAGTGGATCATCTCGTTCCTCGCCGGAAGAACCCAGAGAGTCCGCCTCCCTCCGTTCAGATCCGAGGCCACCGAAGTCAGCTGCGGCGTACCACAAGGATCATCACTCAGCCCCACCCTCTTCAACGTCTACATGAGCCCCCTCGCAGCCATCGCACGCCAACACAACCTCAACATCATCTCCTACGCCGACGACACCCAGCTGATCCTCTCCCTCACCAACGACCCAGCCACCGCCAGAACCAACCTGCACGAAGGGATGAAAGACGTAGCCGAGTGGATGATGAACAGCCGCCTGAAACTGAACTCAGACAAGACGGAAGTCCTCATCCTTGGATCATTACCCTCTGCCTGGGATGACTCCTGGTGGCCCCCTGCCCTGGACAGCGCACCCAAACCAACGGACCACGCACGCAACCTGGGCTTCATCCTGGACTCCTCCCTCTCGATGACCAGACAAGTCAACGCCGTCTCATCATCATGCTTCAAAATCCTACGCATGCTCCAAAAGATCTTCTGATGGATCCCCACCGAAACCAGGAAGACGGTCACCCAGGCACTCGTCACCAGCCGACTGGACTACGGTAACACCCTCTACACCGGAACCACGGCCAAACTACAGAAAAGACTCCAACGCATCCAGAACGCCTCCGCACGCCTCATCCTTGACATCCCCCGTCACAGCCACATCTCCGGACACCTGAGAGACTTGCACTGGCTCCCCGTCAGCAAGAGAATCACGTTCCGTCTCCTCACCCACGCACACAAGGCCCTCCACGACCTGGGCCCCAGGTACCTCAACAACCGCCTGACCTTCTACACTCCCACCCACCAGCTACGATCGACCTGCCACGCCCTCGCCGCCGTGCCACACATTAGAAAAGCCACCATGGGAGGAAAATCCTTTTCCTACCTGGCAGCCAAGACTTGGAACTCCCTCCCCATCCAACTCCGCCTGACCCAAGACCACCTCTCCTTCAGGAAGCAACTCAAGACCTGGCTGTTCGAGCAGTAGCGGTCCCCCCTCCCCCAGCGCCTTGAGACCCTCCGGGTGAGTAGCGTGCTATACAAATTTCTTGATTGATTGATTGATCCTGGTATATGACTGTGTCTTTACACTTTCTATTAGGAACATTGATTACCCACCTCTTTCATTTTTCAGTTCGGGTTATATTGGGTTAGGCCATTTTCAATGCTTGCATGTGTTTATGGTCTATGGTAACGCTAGGTAGTTACTGGAATTAGAAAATACTGTTTACAAACACAATAATGACAAAAAAAATTAAAAAGGGTAAATGATGTAAAGAAAAAACATTATCGTTTTGGTACTGGGGCACTGGAACTTAAGCACTCATCTTTTTAGGTGGATGTGCACATGTGGTCCTCTAACCTTTCCTCGCGCCCAATTGCTGTAGTTTGCTTACTCAATTTCCATGATATACGCTATGGTGGGTTGAAGCAAAATGAGAATGACAGGTAAACCGGCGAAGAGATGACTGAACTAAAGCCCTTTTATGAATCATTTTTCATTATTATATATATATGATTTAGGCTGATGAGATCATTTAAAACAAAAAATTTAAATTGACCGAGAGTATGCTTAACTCGTTGCATAAGCAGCACCATATTGAATCGAATATTATTAGAAAAATCTTAGCATGTATTTTAATGCAATCATAAAGATATGTGACGCTCATTTTTAAACCTTAACATTTGTGTCGCATCTGTTTGTAGGAGCATTTATTTATAAAACTAGGATTTAGAGCGCAGTATTGTTCTACAATTTTGCTAGTCACTTAACACAACAATTAAATAATATTTGAAAAAAAAGACAAGGATAACAATTTCCAATCATACATGTATTGTGCATTATTTCTGTATCTTTTCGGCTAGGAAATACATTTGCAGCTTCATTCCCTATTCGCACGTCAATACCCATACAAGTATTTCAAAACTAAAACAAGAATAAATACCACAAACTTCTAAGACCGCATTTTAACTGCAAAGTTGCACTGTTCCAAAAGAAAATGTTTAATGCACGAGTGGATTGACAAATAAACAAGATACTGAAGATGTTTTTCATTACTTTCATTTCAAACAAGCCAATTACAAGAACGCCAGGGAATTAATATCTATCAATTATTAAAAGAAAACTGTATTTATGTCAATGTCTTTGAGGGAAATATGTCTCGGTGGGCAGATACTGTCATATTAGAAATGTAGCCATGTATTCACTTAGTTTGCTTTGGGAATACATTAAGTAAGAGTACATCCCAGTGGCATGAGCACTTGCTCCGCGGAGCTGTCTATTACCTATCCATCATTACTTTCTGGCCATAAACTCAGCGTGTTGTGCACTGCAGAGCTGCAAGTATGAGGGCCACTGCTTGTTACTATCGGAATTGTTATAATCTATATCATCAGAAGAATATTACATCATTATTTCGTTGTTTGTGTTAGGTGTAGATGTTATTGCTGATTTACAATGCGGTGGTCTCTGATAAAACTGTTGTGTGCCCTGGTACAACTATTAACAATAATGGAGAACACTGAACGTTTTGTTTTGCGTCTGCACATTTTTCAGTCAAGTGCCACACGGCATTGCCAGTCACCCAATGCAATGATGAACACTTTTTGTAAGAAGAATGACGGTCAGGTGGATATCAACATATAAAAGAACAAAGACAAAGTCGTCCCCACTGGAATACCTAAGGATATATAGTACATAGATCCAGTGCTTTAAATGGGCCGGTACTGTCCGGTACTGAGTACCGGCACTTTTTTATTTTGAGAGGCGGAGGACCGGCACATCTCAAGAAAAACGTAATACTTTTAATTGGAGAGTACTGGCACTCCTCGGAAACAAGCAGGTACTATAGCACAGAGTACCCGCACTTTAATGTTTCTGTTTCAAGCACTCCATAGATCAGAGAGGCTGAAAGGGACTGAGTGACAGTATTTGAAATGACTATGCCCTAAGAAGAGCTTCTACCAGTTGTCTGATATCCTAATCATAAAGTAAAGCTTGCCTGGGACATCATTATGATTCTGGTTCTCTTTGTCAAATTAAAACCACTGAAAGGCATTTACTCTCTTGTTTAATTCAGGGGCATTTATTTATTTACTCATTTATTTATTCATTTCTGAATTTGCATAGAAGGCTATACTTTGCCTAGGCCACTTCAATGTGCTATGTTAAGAAGCTGCCTACGATAAGCGATGAGGTGGAGTGGTAGGAGTTCAGTTAGATAGGTAGACAAGAACAAGGTCTGTCATACTACATTCACCCTCCCACTTACCACACACAGGTGATCCTGATGCTCTGTTTAATGCTGAACTGAATAACATTGTTTTCAGGATTTTCCTGAAATGGAGGTAATTAGCTTTAGCTTGGAGTTGTGGGCTCAACGTGTTCCTAGGTCTAGCACCCAGAAACCCCAAAGAACTACCTCAATACGTCGTCAATGAGTCTTGGTGGGCCAGGATAGAAGAGAAGAAACAGAATGATAATTCCTGCTATCCATTTAATTAGGTACCAGGTTCCTGGATGGGGAAATCTTAAATTTAGTGGGGACTGGGGATAACTTAATCACAAAAAGTGGTTTGTTGGCAACCAAGTTTATTTTTTCCAAGGTTTTGTCAGTCCAACGATCTTTCTTTAAAATATGTGGCAGTTTCACAGTTCGAAATGAGAGGCTGATGAAAGTGCTCAAAAAGGGATAGAAAGTCAGTGCTGATTGTTGGAAGTGCACAAAATTAAAATGTTGCATGCAAAGTACATAGCCTTTTCACTTTGCAAAGTTGCAAAATGTGTCTAGTATGCCCAACATTACCCAAGAGCAACATTGTCCCCTGAACAAAAAAAAATACAAGAGTATTCTTTATCTTTTTTGCTGGGCATAACAGCCATTATTTATTTTTGTAAAGTTTTTGTTTGCCACAAAACTATTTATATCAGATATTTTCACCATATTTAACGAGAATAAGATGGCTTCCAATTAAATCCTTTCAGGATATTCCCAGGTTGCCCCAAGAATATAATGCAATATCACTGAAAGACACAAACTGTATACCGTAGAGAAATATACAAAAAGTGATGGGTGGAATGCTCAGATGAATCTCATCCACTTGTAATTAATAAGGGCCACAATTAAGGCAATCATTTTTTTACCACAATACCACCTCAGATAAAACACAGCCATATGCAAATTAGTCTTTTGTTTTTGCTCCCATAGGAACAGTCCAGCCTGAATTGTCAAGCCTGCTCCCTTCTGAACGAAAACAAAAGGAATGCAAGACTGATTTTGCTTTAGTTGGGGCTCGTCAGTTGGTTGCAACTTGGTTGCACTGACAATGAGAGCATGGGATCCACATCTGGGCCATAACCATCACACTTAGGGCATCTCTCTGAAGTATTAAAAAAGGACGGGGGTTCCTTGAATTAATCTCAGCCACTGGTAATTACTTGAGGCTGTATACGGTCCATAGTTTG
Organism: Pleurodeles waltl; assembly: GCF_031143425.1. Taxonomy (NCBI): domain Eukaryota; kingdom Metazoa; phylum Chordata; class Amphibia; order Caudata; family Salamandridae; genus Pleurodeles; species Pleurodeles waltl. The sequence goes on along the minus strand of NC_090444.1, from coordinate 898,336,903 downwards.
TTTGCCCACAATGCCACCTCAAATTAGACCAAGCCATATACAAATCTATCTTATCCTGCTTCAGTAGGATCAGCCCAGCCTGAACTGCCACACCAAGTCCTCTCTGAATGGGAAACAAATAACTCAAGACTAGTTTCATCCTAGCTGGGTCTCTTCAGTTTGGGTACAGCTTGGTGTGTAAGACAAAGTGAACACAGGACCCACAAATGGGCATATCTATAACACTTAGGGCATCACGCTTAAGTATACAAAAAAAGTGAAACACCCTAAGAGCGATGGGTATGCTCAGGCACATTTCCCTTGCTCACTTTGCCATTGGAACCAAACTACGCTGGACTTACAACCCTCAAATAGGATGAAATCTAATTTAGGCTGCCTATGTTCCCATTTAGGGAAACCCTGCTTGGTAGTTCAGGTTGGACTGTTTCTAATGGAACAATGGGGGTCATTACAACATTGGCGGTAAGAGCCGCTTACCGCCGTGCAGAAGACCGCCAATACACAGCGGCGGCGGCGGGAGACCGCCACAGCTATTATGACACACATCACGGATTCCGCCGAAATTCAGACACCCACACAAGTCCGCCACACCAAAGGTCAGCGATAAATATGCGGAAACAAATCCTCCACCTCCACACCAACAGAAACACGCCCATGCTATTACGACCCACGAATCCACGCGGCGGTCTTTCAACCGCGGGATTCCATTGGCGGTACACACCGCCGCGCTCAAAATACACACACATCTCCAAAACACCGCCACATTGGACAATTCCAAATACACACACCAGATACACATACACACACCACTCCCACACACCCAACACAATATAAAACACACACCCACATCACCCACAAACACCTACAACCACAAATTAGAGACGAAGGCCAGAGAGAGACAGCACAGAATAGATAACACCATCACACAGAGGCACACTACACCATCACCCACACAACATCCACACACAAAACACCACATACCACTACACTCACCACACTCATCAACACATACACCACCCCACATATCACACACACCACCCCATGTCACGCCAAAGACACCCCCGCTTCTCTGAGGAGGAGCTCAGGGTCATGGTCGAGGAAATCATCAGGGTAGAGCCACAGCTATTTGGCTCACAACTACAGTACTCATCCATAGCCAGGAAGATGGAGCTATGGCAAAGAATTGTCGACAGGGTCAACGCTGTGGGACAGCACCCAAGAAATAGGGAGGACATCAGGAAGAGGTGGAACGACCTACGGGGGAAGGTGCGTTCCACGGTATCCAGGCACCACATCGCGGTACAGCGGACTGGCGGCGGACCCCCACCTCCTCCCCCACAACTAACAACATGGGAGGAGCAAGTCTTGTCCATCCTGCATCCTGAGGGCCTCGCAGGAGTCGTTGGAGGAACGGACACTGGTAAGTCAAATCTTCACTATCATATCCCCCACCCTACCTGCATGCTATCACACACCCCCACCCTCACACCCTCCCCTATCACCCTAACTCCTTACTAATCTACCCATAACACCAACCACCCATCCCAACCCCAAGACCTGCATGACACAACTAAGCATGGACACCCATCACTAAAGCATGCCCACTGCACAGACCCACAACACCCCCCAAACATCACCACACAAGCCCCCACACAGGAATGCCTGCACTGGGGTTCACGCACACCCAACCATTGCACACCATGAAACACACACATGCAATAATCATGTACTTATACCCCCGCAGGAACCCGAAGGAACGTCACCACACCAGAGGGTCCAGACAACACCACTCCACCCCCAGAAGAGGCCCACAGTGATGACAGCAGCTCTGCCCTGCTGGATCTTGATGACCAGCCCGGACCATCGTGGGCCTCAGGACAGTCGGTTCTCCTTGCCCAGCCACAGCCCAACACCGAGCTTACACCCTCTGGTAACACCAGCACAGCACCCACCCAGCGGGCCCATACCCCCGTCCCCAGGACAGGTCAATCAGCGGGGTGTCCACCACTACAGGGCACCCAGGCTAACCCACCACCCCAACAACAACAGGGACCTAGGGGCAGTGGTAGTGGGCACACGGTCCAGGGGACGGAGGCACAGGAACGTAGGGGAACTGGGAAGGCTGCTGTGCGACAGAGGGAGGACAGGCCAAGGGAACCTACTCTCAACGAGGCCCTATCCTCCATCATGGGAGCATACCACCACTCCCAGGAGACGATGGCAACGGTCCTGGACAAGTTGCAGGAGACCCTGCGTCTGCAGGAGGAGCAGTATTTGGGGTTCAGGGAGGAGCTCAGGACCATCGGCTCCGCCCTGGGCACCATCGTATGGGTGCTGATGGACATTCAAAAGACCTTGAGGGACACGTGGCACTCCAAGGGGCCCCTGACACTAGCCAGGACGATGAAATGCCCACCACCTCCGCCGGCGCTAGTGGACAGGACGCCCCGCCACAGGACCAACACACCAGCACCCCACCCCCTGCAGACGGACAACCACTACGAAAGCGGGCCCTGAGATCCAGGAACAGGACAGAGCAAGATGGCAAGACCCCCGCTAGGAAATAAGACCACCCTGATTGTCCCCCCACTGTCCCACTTTGTTACCCTGTTCAAATCGGAACTGCCCCAGCTCCACTTCCAATGGCCAGATGTGCAATGTACCTGTGTGACTAATAGACTGGACTCTGCCATGGACATTCTTCCACCATGACCTCTCCCCATTTCACAACCCCCCTACATTTTTATGCACTTCAATAAACACCCTTGAAACCTCAATAATATTGGAGTCAGTCAATGATTGTGTATTGTTAATTACAGTGTTAAAAAAGGTTACCTATTGGAAGGTCAACATACCAATGTCACACATCACAAGCCTTTCAAGGGTGCAAGCTGTTGACACGTAGGTTATCCACATTACTGAAACTGAAATGGAAGGGGACAACTCAGTTACCAAATAGGGAGTGATATGTAGGTACAGGATAGAGGTAGACGTGTGAAATGTAATATAATGTGAAACATGAAATTGTACTCACTTGTGTCTCATTGAAAATATTGCTGTATGACTGACTCCCTGTTGTCGTTTTCATCTTCATCAGCTTCATCCTCATCACTGTCCACAGGCTCCACAGGCTCAACCTCTGCAACAACACCGTCATCTGGATCATCCTCCTGCAGAAAAGGCACCTGGCGTCGCAATGCCAAGTTATGGAGCATGGAGCAGGCGATGATGATGTCGCACACCTTCTTCGGTGAGTAGAATAGGGACCCACCTGTCATATGGAGGCACCTGAACCTGGCCTTCAGGAGGCCGAAGGTCCGCTCGATCACCCTCCTAGTCCGCCCATGGGCCTCATTGTACCGTTCCTCTGCCCTGGTCCTGGGATTCCTCACTGGGGTCAGTAACCAGGACAGGTTGGGGTAACCAGAGTCCCCCAATAGCCATACACGGTGCCTCTGGAGTTCACCCATCATATCAGGGATGCTGCTATTCCGCAGGATGTAGGCGTCATGCACTGAGCCAGGGAACATTGCATTTACCTGCGAGATGTACTGGTCTGCCAAACAGACCATCTGGACATTCATGGAATGATGACTCTTCTTGTTCCTGTACACTTGTTCATTCCTGCGGGGGGGCCAGAGCTACATGGGTCCCATCAATGGCACCTATGACGTTGGGGATATGTCCAAGGGCATAGAAGTCACCTTTCACTGTAGGCAAATCCGCCACCTCAGGGAAAATGATGTATCTCCTTACGTGTTTCAGCAGGGCAGACAACACTCTGGACAACACGTTGGAAAACATAGGCTGGGACATCCCCGATGCCATGGCCACTGTTGTCTGAAAAGACCCACTTGCAAGGAAATGGAGCACTGACAGCACCTGCACGTCAGGGGGGATTCCAGTCAGATGGCGGATTGGTGACATCAGGTCTGGCTCCAACTGGCTACATAGTTCCTGGATTGTGGCACGGTCAAACCGGTAGGTCACGATGACATGTCGCTCTTCCATTGTCAACAGGTCCACCAGCGGTCGGTACACCGGCGGATTCCGCCATCTTCCAATATGTCCCAACTGACGGTGCCTAAGAAGGACAACAGTGAAGAAACTGTCAGCATTCCTCCAGGTATGTACCCACAGTCACACACAAGACTACAACAGACAATTAACCCATCCGGGAAAGGTTTTGAGTGTAGGCCTCAGTATGTGTGACGCAGTAGTAATTGAAGCCATGTGGGCCCCTGAAATGGCGGCTGCCTGACCTCTAAACTGGGACATTGGAATTGTGGGGTAACTGCGCTGGCGTTGGACACCGTCGTGGTAGGCGGTCGTAGAGCGCGGCACAATGCTGCATTGGTTAACATTGGACCCTATGGGTCCCAGGAGCCAATGAACAGGTGCACTGGCGGTGATGATGCGCACCGCCGCGGACGTCACCGCCGCGGACGTCACCGCCGCGGACGTCACCACCATTTTCTATCTGTTCAATCACTAGATACCTGACCTTTGACAGGAGAGGACCTACACTGCTAGTGCTGCTGTGACCTCGGTCTGGAAGCGACGATGGCTGCTGCGTCTGGGGAAAGGGCCCCTGCCTTCACTGCACAGGAGTTGGAAAAACTTGTGGATGGGGTCCTCCCCCAGTATACGCTACTCTACGGTCCTCCAGACCAACAGGTTAGTACACAGGGAGCACGTTGTATGGGCTAGGCCTGGGTGGAGAGGGCTGGGTGGATGAGGGAAGGGGGCAGAGTACATAGAACAGTCATGCATGGGGATGAATGGGCCACAGGGATAGAGTTCGGAGGGGGCCAATTACAACGACGGTGCTGTAGGTAATGACTGTTCCTCTTTCCTTGTGCATGTCATGTAGGTCAGCGCCCACCAGAAGAGGGACGTTTGGCGTGCCATCGCCAAGGAGGTCCGGACCCTGGGGGCCCACCAGAGACGGAGCACCCACTGCCGGAAGAGATGGGAGGACATTCGCCGCTGCAGCAAGAAGACGGCGGAAGATCAGCTGGGGATGGCCTCCCAACATGGGAGGGGTGCCCATCGCACAATGACCCCCCTGATGTTCCGGATCCTGGCGGTGGCCTACCCGGAGTTGGATGGGCGCTTAAGGACATCACAGCAGACACAAGGGGGTGAGTACAACCTCATCCTATGGACTTTGCGTGCAGTGGAGCTGTTTGGGTGGGGGTGGTGGGCTGTGGGTGTCCCTAGGCCAGGGCGAGTTAGGTAGGCAAGGCCCCTCCGTTATGTAGGCCATGTGGCACTCTACGCCAGCTAAAAAAAAAGGCAAATTGATGTATAGTTGCCCCTTTGCCATTCATGTGGGCAGATTTCTACCATTGCCATGTAGGCCATATCCCAGAAATTGCATGTGCAGAGGGCAGGAGCACGGCGTAATGCAGGGGGCTGCTGCGTTTGTCTTGTCCGCCAACGGTAGCGGTATGCCATGCACTAAAACTCTCTTTCTTCTGTCTCCACCCTTTTTCTGCTCTCCCTGTCCTTCTGTACATCAGCATCAACAGGCGGAGGAACAGTGGCACCGGAGCACGAGGGAGCTGCATCCCACATGGCCATGGAGGGCCACACCACAGACTCTGAATTCACCAGTGGGACGGAGGGCGAGGGGAGCTTCACGTCGGCCACAGGATCACCAAACAGCGACACGGACTCGTCCGCCGATGGGAGCTCCCCTGTGGTGGCGGCACCATCTGTGCGCCCCACTTCTACAGGTATAGCCGCCACCTCCCCTACCAGCACCACCCTCCCAGCAGCCCCTCAGCATTCGCCCCGTGCCCGCTCACCCAGAAGGGTGGGCATCACCTTTGTCCCAGGCACCTCAGGCCCTGCCCCAGTCACCCCAGCTGCCCTCAGTGAGAAGGCCATTGACCTCCTTACGTCACTCACTGTTGGGCAGTCTACCATTGTGAATGCCATCCAGGGTGTAGAACGAGAGTTGAAACACGGTAATGCATTCCTGGAAGGCATTCATTCTGGTCAGGCTGTCCTTCAGCGAACGCTGCAATCTCTGGCCTCAGCACTGATGGCAGCCATTGTCCCTGTGTCCAGCCTCCCCCCTCCAACTTCCTCCACCCAGACCCAATCCCCTGTACCCCAGCCCATCCCAAGCACACCTACAGACCAGCATGCACACAAGTCAACACACACAACTAGCTCAAGCAAACATAGGCACCACACACACCACAGGCACTCACACAAGCATCAGACCCATACAGACACAGCAACATCCACTGTCTCCACGGTGTCCCCCTCCTCCTCTTCTCCCTCCTCCCTCCCAGTGTCGTCTACACACACACCTGCATGCACCACATCTACAGGCACTAGGACTCGCACCAGGACACCCAGCACCACAAGCCGCTCACCTGCACTCACCACCTCCACTGCCATTTACACGTCCCCTGTGTCCTCTCCCAGTGTGTCTGTGACGTCCCCTCCCAAAGTACACAAACGCCGGCAATCACTCACCCAACATCCATCCACCTCACGACAGCCTCCAGTACCTGCACCCAAAACAGCTAAAGTGACACCTCCGACAACCACCTCCTCTTCCTCCACTCCCAGACCCCCTCCAGCTACCCATCCCAGTGTTCGTCAGAAACTGTCCCTCTGTAAAGTTGACCTTTTTGCCCCCACCCTCCCCCCTCCAATTCATCAGTCCCGTCGTAGCGCCTCAGCCAAAAAGTCTCCAGTACCAGTGGTGTGTGTACCAGGTTTTTGGAGTGCCCCGTCCACCAGGGCAGGCAGTAGGACCCGGAGCCAAGGCACTGTCAGCCTATCCCCTGTAAAGGCTCCGAAATTGGAGAGTGGACGACGGGACCGTGTCAAGACTCCTGGTGGGACAAACAGTGAAATGGGATCCAAGGCGATTGGTGAGTCATCTGTAACTCAAAAGAAGGTGGGGAAGGTCCCAAGGAAGTCTCCCCAACCTGTTGTGAGTGTCACGGCGGAGAAGTGCGCCACCATTTCCTGCGGTCCAGACACAACCGCCAGCACCGTCGTTACTGGTCAGGAGACCACCGCCAGAGTCATAGCCCAGGAGGGCTCAAGTATCGTAACTGTTCCAGAGACCACCGCCAGTGTCATAGCCCAGGAGGGCTCAAGTATCGTAACTGGTCCAGAGACCACCGCCAGAGTCATAGCCCAGGAGGGCTCAAGTATCGTCACTGGTCAGGAGACCACTGCCGGAGTCATAGCCCAGGAGGACCCAAGTATTGTTACTGGTCAGGAGACCACCGCCGGAGTCACAGCCCAGGAGGGCCCAAGTATCGTCACTGGTCCAGAGACTACCGCCAGAGTCATAGCCCAGGAGGGCCCAACTATCGTCACTGGTCCAGAGACCACCGCCAGAGTCACAGCCCAGGAGGGCACAAGTATAGTCACTGGTCCAGAGACCACAGCCAGAGTCACAGCCCAGGAGGGCCCAAGTATCCTTACTGGTCAGGAGACCACCGCCACCGCCGGAGTCACAGCCCAGGAGGGCTCAAGTATCGTAACTGGTCAGGAGACCACCGCCAGAGTCATAGCCCAGGAGGACTCAAGTATCGTAAGTGGTCAGGAGACCACCGCCAGAGTCATAGTCCAGGAGGGCCCAAGTATCGTTACTGGTCAGGAGACCACCGCCACCGCCGGAGTCACAGCCCATGAGGGTCCAGAATCCCACAGCCCCGCTGGGCAATGATGGAACGTCAAGCCACACACCAACGTCCAGTATGGAGTTCGTCATGCCACGCACCAATGTCCAGTGTGGAGTTCGTCATGCCACACACCAATGTCCAGTATGGAGTTCATCATGCCACACACCAATGTCCAGTGTGGAAATCGTCATGCCACACACCAATGTCCAGTGTGGAGTTCGTCATGCCACACACCAATGTCCAGTGTGGAGATCGTAATGCCATACACCAATATCCGTACCAGAACCGCCATGGCAAAGCACCGCTGAACAGGGCAAAGACCGCCATGGTGAAGACCGCTGAACAGGGCAAAGACCGCCATGGCTAAGCACCGCTGAACAAGGCCAAGACTGCCATGGCAAAGCACCGCTGAACAGGGCACAGACCACCATGGTGAAGACCGCTGAACAGGGCAAAGACCACCATGGCTAAGCACCGCTGAACAAGGCCAAGACTGCCATGGTGAAGACCGCTGAACAGGGCAAAGACCGCCATGGCTAAGCACCGCTGAACAAGGCCAAGACTGCCATGGCAAAGCACTGCTGAACAGGGCACAGAACGCCATGGTGAAGACCGCTGAACAGGGCAAAGACCGCCATGGCTAAGCACCGCTGAACAAGGCCAAGACTGCCATGGTGAAGACCGCTGAACAGGGCAAAGACTGCCATGGCTAAGCACCGCTGAACAAGGCCAAGACTGCCATGGCAAAGCACCGCTGAACAGAGCAAAGACCGTGTGGGTATGAATAGTCCGGCACATCAGGCATCGTTCTCCCATGTGCAGCTGGGACTGTGACAGGACATGTACTTTCACGGGGAGACTCATACAGTCTGGGCACCAGTCCCACCCAGTACCAGTAGAGAACTGCATCTACTTGCGAAGATGTGTCTTTGCACTCCCCAGGATGTAACAGTGGGCAAGCCACCCACTGTAGAGAGTTGAGAGACTGTGGCTTTGCACTCCCCAGGATGTAACAGTGGGCAAGCCACCCACTGTAGAGACTTGAGAGACTGTGGCTTTGCACTCCCCAGGATTGAACAGTGGGCAACCCACCCACTGTAGAGACTTGAGAGACTGTGGCTTTGCACTCCCCAGGATACATCAATGGGCATGGAGCCCCATCGTGAATCTGGCTTCGCATTCATGTGGCTGAGGTGCCCCCCCTTCCCTTCCCCCTGAGGTGCCTGTATTGTTTCTATCTGATGCCCCGGCAGTGTTCTCTCGGATTTTGGTCAGGTATCTATTGTGGGCGTCGCCCATGCATTTTTGGACTGTTGGTGCACGGACATTGTTGTGTACATCTCTGCACTACTTCTTGTATTGTACATTTATTTTTGACAGATTTCGTGATATATATATATCTGTATATTTTTTAATGAGTAGTATATTGGCACAATACAAAGTTTGACCGCTATTCGCTTTGTCTTTGCATTCTTCCGGGGGGATTGTGGGTTGTTACTCTGATTTTTGTGAATGCATTGGTGTGTATGTTGTAATATGCGAGGGTGGGGCTGGGGGTGTTTGGTGGGTGTCCCCGTAACTTTTGCCTCCACCCTCCCCCATGTCGTAGGTGCGATACTCACCGTTATGTTCTGCGCCTACGTCGCTGTTGGTCGTAGATGAGCAGGAATGCAAGGGCAGGTAAGATTTGTAGTTCCGGCTCCATGGAGTCCTCCTTCCTCGTGGGATGTGTTGAGGTGAGCGTTTTCCCATAGCACAAGCTGTTTCCGCCGTGTTTTTATCCACGGTGAATCCGCCCCGGAAAAGGTGGCGGATTGGTGTGTTGTGATAGTGTGGGCGGTACATTGTCTTCCGCCTGTCTGTTGGCGGTGACCACTGCGCTGTTTGTCTGTACCGCCGTGGCGAGCGATGTGTTAAAGTGGCTGTCTTAGTTGGCGGTTTCCGCCAGGGTCATAATTCACTTTTTTTGTCCGCCGGCCTGTTTGCGGTATTACCGCAGCTTTAACACCGTCCGCCAGGGTTGTAATGACCACCAATGTCTAGACTAATTTGCATATGGCTGGAACCAAACAGATCCAGGGAGATCCATGGATCCTCAGAGGATTTTAGGATACTGTTAATCTAATAGACTGTTAGCAAGTAAAAATGTTTGTTGCAATGGCCATCACAGGATGCAAGGCACTGATACCTGCAACCTAAGAAAAGGGCCAGAAGGGTGTAAGGGGTCTGAGGGACCATCCCCTGTCAATGGAGTATATGATGGGTGTATAGAGGGGTAGAGACTGGCCACAAGAATAAAAAAGACCATTGATTTTCTCATCATTATGTATCTAAATTTAGGTAAGTGGATACTGGAATTTCCAAGTAGATTTGCACGTATTTTGAACAAGATTTTTTCTTTGCAAATGCTGCCAACATTACAAACAAAAATTTACATTTTACAATGCACCTGTGCATGGCAATGACTGTACATAGGGAACACCATTGTCATGGGGGCAGGTTCATAGTTCCTGAAGACTACCAAAGGCTGTTGACAGTTGGTTTGATGACATGTAGGCCAGGACATGGACTGCTTGTAGGTCCAGCCTAGTGTCCAGGGCACACCACACACAACCAAAAGCCTTCTGCCTCTGTGTAAGTAGCATGGAGGTGCATGTAAGGCTTGCATCTTCAGTCCACTATGCAAGGACAAAGACTTAGGGAGCTGTGCATCTATGAGGTTTGATGCAGGGCAATATCTGCAATGAGCCACAGCAGTAGGACATGAGGAATATTGGACTAATGGAAGGTTTAACCACGTACTTAGCTACTGACAAGACCCTGCAGCCAATCCCCACTATTTGTGGTCAGGGGTTGGTTACACTAGTGGTAGAATGCAGAAACTGGAGAAAGACTGTACCAAATGGCAGTTCGATATATGGAAGGTGTATCATATCATCAAAAGAAAACAAATGAATTGCAACAGCTTTGTTAAGGGTCAGTTATGGTTTCTTCTGTTAACAATACATTAATGAATGTTTTAAAGAAAAACTCAGAAAGTCCCTTGAAAGCCCAGTTAAGTTGAAGTTAAAGATATAAAAGACACAAAAGACACTGAACTTGACTGTTTAATGTTACTTGCACTGTAACTAATCATGCCCCTCTCCATTGAAAAGCTTAACTCCAAGGGCATGGCTATGATGGCAGTGGAGTAAGAAGCACCATAGGATTGGTCAAAAGGCTTTTGTCCTGCATGCATCATCCCGTGGCTACGATGCCATGGCCCAACTCAAAATGCTCTTCACAACCAGTGACGTGTCCCTGGGAGAGTAGGGGAGTGTCAATGAGCTCACAGGATTACCATGATGAGGAATCTGTCCTACCCGGAGCGCAGAGCAACAAGTCAAGTTGACAGCAGCCACTGTAAACATAGGGCTGCGGAGTGCGGCTGTGGCAGCTTAGCATTAACAAGAGACATATGGTGGTGACATTGGTTAATTATAGGGGCTGAGACTATCCTGCAACTTGCTAAAAGGAAAGGTCCATGGATAATAGACAATTTCAGGGTCTCCATCTACCCAGACTATACAGTTCTTGAACAATCAAAGCAGTTCTCATATTTGGAGATTAAACAGCAATTGCTGCAGTTTGATTTGAAATATGCATTACATAACCCGGCAAAGCTTAAAGTGGTTGATGAAAACAAAGCTCACTTGTTTGTCAGCTGAGCAAGCAAATACATGGACTGAATCTGAAGAGAATGCTCCGCTCATAGATCGTGACAAATGCAAATGGAACACGGATTTGTGGAAAAGCAGGAAGAACTCCAGAAGAAAGCTTACTAGTACATCCATCAAGGAACAGACAGAACGGGAGAGGATTTGCATGGTCATGAAGATGCAACAACATAATGGAACCTACCTGGATAGGCCTGGACAAAGGCAACTTGAGTTAAGAGCTCCACGTTGATCGGAACTGAGAGTACCATGAAGGATGCATCAGAGGGACTAGTAATCAAGCTAATGATATTGGATGAGATTCTTTGACTGTTGCGCAAGTACACTAACAGAGATGTGTGTAAGGAAATGCCTCTTTTTGCATGATCACCCAAAAGACTTGGACTGAAGCTGCTGGTTTTTCAACACTGAGAGTACACTGAGGCCTGCTAACCAGATCTCAGTGCCAGTGCCCTGAACCTTAAAAGTGTATTTTTATTTTGCATTTACCTAATTGGTGTAGGTTAACATATGGTACCATAGTTATGGTACCAGGGGTATCCAGAGCCTGAAAGCTAAAGTGTTCCTCATGGGCTACAGCACCATGAGTGTATCAAAGTAAAACATTTCTTCCAGCCTGCCTCTGGAGAATCATTACATTAAACCCAGCTTGATGTCCAAGTCGAATTTCATATGACTTTTGAGTAAAAGGCAACTTTAGAAAGTTGCAACTCTGTTTCTGATGTTTTCCAGTGCCCATTTGCAGATACTCGCCGATACTGCCTTCTCATGGAGAGAAGTGTGAATGACTCCCAAGAAAGGAAACAAGAGAGGCCTGCTGTTTGGAGAGGTGTTACATCTCCATGTCAGGAAGCCAAAAGGCAAACTTCGAAAGGGAATCCATCTTTGAAGTGCAAATGGAGGGCATACACTAGAGGGGATCTTTTTTTCTGGCAGACAGGTTGGCATTGGGGATAGAAAAGTGAAAACAGATGCCAAAACAGTTTTCTCATGGCCGTGTAGCACTCAGATAGCCACACCTCTGGGGTGGATTACCAAGCTCCACATACCTAGAGAGGGGATCTGCCATCAGGATAGTGGGCAAAATATTGCACTCTGGGATAATTAGATGCCACACATTACAGTAAGTCATCATCAGGCAGGTGGGGACCTAGTAGCCCTTGTCTAATAGTCACTGCATCCCACAAGGGCTTGTTGTGGGCATTATTGAGGCACCCCTGCACCCAGCCATCAGATCACGTCTGCACTGGAGCGAGGGTTGAAGAAAGACTGTCCTGCTGTTCCCTGGACCTGGCAAAGATAAGATGCATGGAAGACTGGACTGCACCTGCTGATTCTTGGTCTAGCAAAGAGAGTACTGAGGTTGTGGTGCCCTACTTGAAGAAAGTCATCCCCAAGCCCACTGTGAGAAGATGTGAGCCCCAACAGTCTGTTGGCTGACTTCTTGTTACAGCTCTAGGGCCCCGAAAGCTGAAGAAGCCACATTTGCCACGTTGGTAGCCACACTTGCTTTTCGCCACTGATGGCCAAAAAGCAACCCAGGAGACTGAAAACTGACTCTCAAAAGTTGCACTTGAGTCTACTGGACCTGGGATTGTCATCAAAGTGCAGTTTGGTCACCCAAGACAGACAATGGCTTCAGGAAAAGAGAACCCTTGGTTTCACTGTGAGCCAGTAGGCCAGTGGCAACTGTTTTTTGGCTGGACTATAAGGGACATCGACCTCTCTGGCCAAAGTTGCCCCACTGTGTTCGTTGACCGAGAGGTGGCCCCAGAGAGAATCCTGTTGATCGGATCCACATCTTCAGCATCCTGTTTTCCTTGCATCAGAACCACTCCATTGAAATCTATGGGAGTTTACACATAGAGCCTGGAACTGGACTGGGAACTGCCTAACTATAAGGTAACTATTCTTCAAAGCCCTTCTGACATGCTACCTGCCGGGGTTGGTCTCCCATCCCAAACTGGGCTGGAGTACCAAATACAACTTTAAAACAAGTTTTCCATAGTTTTCCAAGTAACCACTAACCAAGGTGTTGCCAATGCATGTTTGCATTTTGAGTGAAAAGCTGTAATTAATGATTTACCTACAAATCTATATCTCCGGAACCCTCTGGTGGATTTTGCTTGTTTTGGTGTCTAAAAATTCATAAACATAAGATCTATTTATATACAAATTCCTATGTTCTGTGTCTCTTTCTCATTCAATTATTTTGTTATGTCTAAATGTTTTTCACTCATCTTTTTGTAAAGCCTGACTGCTCAAAGCCACAGCTACCCCGGGTTGAGCTATGGTTTAACACATGTCTAAATTTACCCAAGACAGGTTTGTGAGTTGATTTTATGCTGAGGTTGCACAACCACACTGTATAATAAACCACATTTTCTCACAATGTGTGATCCATCAAGACTCAACACACACATTACTTGGGAATAGCAGGGCCAGGATGTGTTTGAGAATATGTGTTTCAGAAGTTGGGTGAAAAGTTGGGCTGGGATTGGGGCTCATGTGTATTTTCCACCACTTCCTTACTTTTTACATCATTGATGTCATTCCAAGTTGAACTACATTTGTGCTTTTGTGGCTGTAGCTATGTTTGAGCTACAGCCATCAATTGGGAATAGTTAACAAGTTTTCTTATGTGAAGTGGTCCTTGCATTTACTCATGTCAACACTGCCTGGGGTGTTAGGAGGTGACCTATCAAAATGATTGCAGACAATATATAAATACATGTATACACCATCATTTGGAGAGGAATAGATTAAGAGCCTGATTTAGACTCCACCACGGATTACCCGTCTGTGACTTGGCAGTCCGCCTGCCAGATTTAGATGTTGGCGAGTCCATTGACAAAATAGCACTGATGAACCCCCTGTCAGGAATCACTTCCCCCGTCGATAGTGCCATAGGCAAAAGCGGCTAGCGGCGAGACTCCAGCCCCTTTTACCTCCAAGCCAATCACAAAGTGCATTCCCACCAACTTAACCATGGACATCAAGCTTTCACACTTCAATTGGCGGATCCTTAGGGATATAAGCACACAACTCACCTGTTTTAAACTTTTCCCATTTCCTGTCACCATGCATCCGATCGTACAAGTACAACCTTTGCTGCTGCTGTTGGACTAATGTGAAAATCAACCCCATCGTCGCCGGAACAGAAGGTGAGTCACTGTTTTACCTGACATCCTTGGAACTGTTTCTGTACATAAGCACTAGACTTGAGCATGTTTAACAAAGGCTTGCAACCAATACTACAGTGATGTCCAATGCATAGATCTGTAATGTCATACTTAGAAAAAATTTTAAAAACACACCTCGAGATATTAGTAGCACCCAACAATCTGGTACAAACTGTTTCAAGGAAATGGACACCCAAACCAGAAGTCACAGTAATCGCAAATAAAAATGTGTTCATACAGGTGTGTGAAATAATGTCCCCTAAACTACAATATGATATATATACATAAACAGTATACCCAATAGGAACTACTCAAATCCATGATACTGTTTCAATTCCACTACAAGTTGCTACTAGGGGGTGTACCCACAATGTACAACCAATCTTAACTCTAAACTGCAAACATGTGAGAGATGCATGAAGGTCACATGTCCCCTTGGTATGTGTAATTCATGACAAACATTAGATGTCATTTAACTCCAATGTGTCAGGTTCCCTGTTTAATGCATATGTGCATATTATAGACACATCATGTCAAAATAAAAATGCATGCATTCTCCAGTCACAATAAAAGAAACATGTATAATTTTGGTGTAAGTGTCCAATAACATGATGAATGCCTGCACCAAAACTAACATGTTAATATCAAATCTACAATACTAATGTATGTGTTTTAAAAATAGATATCTAAAATATATCTATATAGCCACTAAGGGTGTGGGGTAGTTGGGGTTGAGGGTGGAGTTGGACCAGTGTTCCCTCAATTGGCGATACCGATTAGGTCGCGTTTTTGTCAGAGAGGGGGAAAGCATGTATAGAGAGTGTCTCAGGAGCGAAAGGCTGTGTTGAGATAAGAGGGGAGGGGGAAGTTCCCTTATGGACCAGGTGGTCTCACACACATAATAGTGTCTTGCTTCATCATTTGACCACCTAGCCCCACCCAAGTACGATGGTACTACTTGGGCGGACTCAACCTCTTAGTTAAAAGAACAAGAGGGAGTGCTGAAATTAAACTGGCTGGATAAATTACAGAGATCCAGATAAGGTGGAAATAAAATTACCATACATGTCACCAATCTCTATTAGTTCAACTTTAATGGGGGTGCATGTTGGTGAGGTTAAGAACGGGGAAGGAGGCTCACTAGAGGATAATGTCTCTTAGAGTCTTAAAAAAGGAATACGTATGACCAACATGTTTCTGCCGTCTCGAAGTGCTGGTAGGTCAGGGGCATTCGTCAGGGTCTAGGATCCCGGAGCACTAATACTAAGTGAAGTGCTCAAAAGTGAATTCTAAAGAGCCTACCTGAACAGGTAGTTCATGGTATGGTAGGTCTGTAATGTATAATAGATAAAATACAGATTATAAAGGGTGATGGGTGGCACACCACTGCACACAACACAGCAAAAATAAAGTGACGATATATGATAAAAGGTGAAAAACACTCAAACACACATGCAATGTTGACTTACCCCGGAATTAGGGGTGAATGGCCTCTGGTCTGGGTATAGCCGGGAGTGGGGTTTTCCCTTGTAGTCACACTCTTGAGGGTGGGGAAGAAAAGGAGATTAAGGGTGGGGGGGAGGAAAAAAGGGGCAGGATGCCAAGGATGGAAGGGACTAGGTAGGGAAGGGGGAAGGGTAGTAGATGTAAGGAAAGAGATGAGATAATAAGAAAGAGTAGACGAATAAGAGTAGAAAAATAAGAGTACAAAAATAAGGAAGAAATGGGAAGTTGGGCTGGTGTCCAGGGGAGTATATCGATTTCTCTTGGGAGGTGGTGTGGGATAGCAACACTCCCAGTGCTCTCCTTTTGTGTTTTATATATCTAAAATATATCACCTGTGCTTGTCACTGTCACAAATGAGAGTAGGTACATGACACACACATTAGCAGAAATAACACCATCAGAAAGAAATAGTAACAATTCAAAAATAATGCCAGGACAAAGGTATTCTCAACACAAATATGTTTAAATATTAATGAGATAACACTCTCAAAAGGATTTGCAACAGTTGTTGGTAAGAGAAAAACAAAGGCCTTCGCCCATTAAGTCCAGACTGGGTTGCATGCCCATCACTTGCCTCCTATCTTTACTGCCAGAATGAACCTCCCTTGCAAGGGGCATCCATGGGGCAGAGAGCAGGCACCTCAATATTGTTACTGGGGGAATCCCTTGAGAATTGTGGAGTGATATACTTTAGGTGCCTAAGGAGCTTACTGGTGCACAACTTGCATTGAACTCACTTGTGTGTCTCTTCGGACAATTTCTGTGTGCCACAGATAAACACACCTCTGGCATATCTGGCTTGGCCTTATTTATAGCAAAAAAGCATGTTGCCAAGTCTTAGAAGGCGTTACATGCTCCCGTCACACAGGGATGAATTGCAGATGTCTGGAAGCAGGCAAATATGGTGGCTTAGACAAGCATCAAAGCATAAGCAGACAGGTAAAGGAAAGTCACACATAGCATGGGGCTCCTTATTTGGTGGCTCTGGAGGATTCACCCGACAAACATCCAACATGAAATGAAGGGATACAGCGTAATTACTAGAGACAGTATTTCACATGAATGTTGCTGGTAATGCAGAAGCCATTGTTCTGACATTGACAGCAACATTTCAGGTTTTCAGAATGAATACAGATTTTTAATGGGTAACAAGGTGTCATGATTCTCTGATAGATGTTTCATGCGATTAGTTTACAGATAGGGGTAACAAGGTGCTGTGAAGCAAGGAACCTCTGGTTTGTTGTCCTTGTTCTATTGTGTTTTTTGGCTCTACGTACTGCAAACATATTGGTTAGACATAGTAACAACAGTTGTCATCCTTTCATATATATATTTTTTTCTTTATAGCCTCTTCTTGTCGCTGTTAAAATTGCCTGTTCTTAAATAGTCATACTGATGATACAATTTTGCCATTGTATAAATATATGTATTGCTTGAACAAAACAATTTCCAGGGACCCTGGAATTGTGTGATTCTAGGGCCGGAAGATTTTCACATAATTATCGATTTGACGCATTTGCCCCCCATGTAATCCAAAATCTGATGCTTAATCTGCAGATTTTAGGTTTAAATCTGTTTTATTGAATTTAGGCAAACTTTAAATGCAAAATTCTTCCCACCTTCATCCAAAGGCCAGTGGGGGACAACAATGAGGAAAGGGAATGGCGGAGGACAAGAAGAAGGGGAAGGAGGTAGCGTAAGGAGACAACTTCCATGACGGCTCACTATATATGAAAGAGTAAGACAATTAGTGCAGAGGACTTAGGAAAGATGGAAAAAGCCCAGCCATTGAGTGTCATGTTCCAAGCGGGTAAGTCTGAGGACTCACAGGTAGGCCGGGCACGTTAACTCCCGAAATTCATTGGATAGGAATCATATGCAAGTCCCCCAGGTTTTATCAAATAGTGTTAATGTATGGGATGCAACGGCTGTTAATTTTTCGTTTCCCAGAAGATTCCATAGTTTGTGGAGCCAGTCACGGTGTGATGGCACCAGATCCAAGCCCCAACATGCCAACAGGACTTGTTTGGTTGCACCAAGTGCTAGAGCGATAGTCCGTCCCTTTGATGAATTTAATGGGTACATGAGAGGATTCAGAAGACCTGGAAAGGTGTAGCTAGGGAATATGGGTATATCAGTGTCATAAACCTCATTAATGTCAGATAAGACGTTTGCCCAGAAAGATTGCATTTTGGGGCATTGCCAGAGAAGGTGAGCAAGCATGCCACTCCGTCCATAATGTCTCCAGCAGGTTGCATTGCTGCCCTGCTTCCATGCAGCCACCCTCACCAGTGTGTAATACCAATGATGAACAATCTTGAGCATTGTATCCTTACTCAATGCACTACTTGCAGAAGTGTGAGCCAGTGCCAAATATCACTCCATTCTTTGGCAGTGAAGTTTCACTCACATTCACCTTCCCAGCATTTTTGCATCAGGGGTTTAGAGGGCCCCAAGGGGAAATTGAGGAATTTATAAATATCAGATATTAGGCGTTTATCAGATAAATGGGTAAGGAGCCATTTTTCAAAAGAAGTCAGGGGTCAGCTCGTGTGGGGGCAAATATAGGACTGCAAGAGTCAATATCAAAGGTCCATGAATTACCAATAGGCACCGGATGGGAGGCCATAATGAGATTGGAGTTGCGCATAGTCCATGATCCACTCATGGTTGTAGAGATCACCCATCCTTTTGCAGTTAGCCACCTGCCAGAGTGCAAAGGAAGGTCCTTGTGCCGGTAGAGGGAAATCAGGGCTGTCTATGAAGGAGGTCAGGGGCGATATACGGGTAGAGAGTTTGAATTGGGGTTGCACCATGTCCCTGACACCTATTGTGGCATGAGTCACAGGAAAGACATAGATCCCCAGGAAGTGGGAGGATTTGGGTAGCCATGATATTTTCCAAATATGTATGCCAGCCACAGCTTGATCTATGAAGCACCAGTGCTTTTCCGTGAGGGACGTGGACCACTTCACACTGTAGCGGAGTTGAGCTGCTTGATAGTAATTGTAATTGCAATTGCTGTTTGTGGTTCCGCCTGCCATCAGGAGTATTTGGAGGTCCAAGTAAGTTACACTAGGGGTGCCCATGTGAAAGGGAAGAGGCGTTCCAAGAGTGCTTGGTCAGCTTTGGGAAGGGGAAGATTAAGAATGTGGGCCTTCTGGAGGTTAAAATTGAAACCGGAGACTTGTCTAAACGTCTCTATCTCCTGCATTAGAGAGGGTAACGAGGTAAGAGGCTTTGTCAACACTATCATCACATCATCAGCATAGAGGGCTAATTTATGCTCCTTGCCCCCATCCGTAGCCACTCGATGATGCCTTTCTAGTGTATTTGTTCAGCAATGGGCTCCATATAAAGAGCAAAAAGTAAGGGAGATAGGGGGCAGCCCTGCCGAATGCCCCTAGTGATGTTGAACGGCTGTGACATCAGTCCGTTGACCTGAACTGCTGCTTTGGGTTGTACATAGCTGCACAATATCCAGCGGCAGAAGCGTGGGCCTTGGCCTATTTGAGTAAGTACCAGTTAGAGGTGTGGCCAGTGGACCCGATGAAATGCCATTTCGAAATCAACCAATAGCAGAATGTCTGGTATACGAGACCGCTGGGCTTTATCAAGAAGATGGCAAAGACGCTTCGTATATTATCGCTGTAGCTGCGTTCGGGTATGAACCCTGCCTGATCGGGGTCCACTAAGTGTTGCATATATAAAGGGCCAGCCGGGCAGCCAGGATGCTCGTGAAGATCTTGGCACCTACGTTCAGCAGTGAAATGGGGTGGCATGAGGAGCAGTGAGTGGGGTTTTTATCCCGTTTTGGGATAACCGTGATGGTTGCTGCATGCATTGTGTCAGTGAGTGTACCAGTTGTACTAAATGAATTGTATAAGCGAGCTAAGATAGGAGCTAGTATTGGTGCAAAGGTTGTGGGCCCGGTGCCTTGCCAGGCTGCATTCGTTGTATGGCCATAAGGACATCATTGATATGGATGTCTCTATCTAGACTGGAGGAATCAGCTGGTGGGAAACAGGTTAGGGGTTCTTGCTCTAGATATGAATCAGCATCCCTTAAAGCCAGTGTTTTGACTGTGTAGAGGGTGAAGTAAAAGTGTTCTAATGCCTGAGCTATATGTGCATCTTAATCGACCTTCTTGCCCTGGGAGTCCTCAATCTCTAATATGCTTTATTATACGATCTGGACCCAAAGCCTATGCGCCAATGGTTGGCCTGCTTTGTTGCCTCCAGCATAGTATTTATGCTTTGTATGCAAGAGAGCATATTCAGCCTTATCAATATGAAGGGCTTTGAGTTCCTTGCTGGTGGCAGTGAGCTGCTGCCGAACCATGAAACAGTCTGTGCATTCATGTACTTCCTCCAAGTACTCTCTTCATCGTCCAGCCTAGACCGTTTGTCCCTCCTTTCTCTGTTCATCTGAGTCACTATGGCGATAAAGCGACCTCAGATGACTGCTTTCAACGTGTCCCACAGAAATGCTATGGGGGAGTCTCAGGGGTATCATTGGTGACTAGGAAATCTTGGATGGCACTTGTCAATTCAACCACATTGGTTTCATGCTGTAGGAGCTTGTGATTCAAATGCCAGAGATGGTGTTGCGATTTGGCACCTGGAAAGTGACAGGTAATGGATATGGGTGAGTGATCTGAAAGTGCAGCAACACCAATATTGACTGCCTTAGTTGCTACAGTTCCGCGCTGAGAGGTATGGAAATGTATACCTTTTTGTATGAGGGTAGCGCAGGCTCCAGACATGGTTTATCCAAACTCTACAAACCACTGCATACATGCCGGCGACAGGGCTTCCGCCTGTCCCATCCATTAGGTCGAACTATCCAGGGATATGTCAGAGGCCAGGTTGAAGTCTTCCCCAACCCCCCACCATAATGTCTGCGTCCAGGGTGCCTAATACTTTCCCCACTGCATCTTTGAGGACGGTTTCCTGGTGGTCATTAGCAACATTAATGCTTGCTAATGTGAAGGTGTAGCCCTCTATGTCGGTGCACAGAGATAGCAGTCAACCTGGCATTTCAGCCTGGCTCTGAATCACCCTTTCCGTGAAGGAAAGGGAACTCATGCCGACTTTCCCGAACCTGAGGAGAAGTACAGGCGGTCAAACAATCTGGAACGCAGATGCTTCCAGTCTACCCTAAGGGAATGTGTTTCCTAAATAAGGCAAATATCCCCCACAGTTTGAGTTCCTGAACAGAAAGACAAGTGCTAGTCATTTTACAGGGGTGTTAAGGACTTGGATGTTAAGACTAATGACCTTTATCATGTGATGCAGAGTGGGTAGAAGTAGTGACATGTTGGTGGCACAAGCCCCACATCGGTATTAGGGTAGTATTCTGCCGTCTATGTGATGTTTGACTGGTGCTTAACCAATTGTGAGTTGTCAAAACTTGATGAACAGGGGTAAACACTAAACAGCGCAACTGGGTGTTTCCCCGCCTGAGAACATCATGACAAACCAAAGGCAGAGGGTCCATGTTGTCAGCGAAAGTGGTGTCGAGCCTCCAGTGGAGTGGAGAGAGGAGGTCCGCTGCAATAGTGGAAAGCAAAATATGAAGGCACATCACACACGGCTCCTCTGGGCTAAAGAAGGGAAGGTGGCAGTCACACATTGCAAACTAGTGGAGGCAACAGGGCCACAATGGGAGAGGAGGTCTCTTTCAATCATTGCCTAGATCGGAGGTGCTGTCCTTCCCTTGGAGCTGGTGCAGTAGGGTGTCTCGTTTCTGGCAGAGCTCCATAGCAGAGGGCTTGCAGAAGCATTCAGGCTTCATTTGGGGGCATGTGCCTCCGCCACTGCCAAGGGAGGTGAATACTCATGTTGTGACTGAGAGAGATAATCGTCCTGCAATACATTTGGGCTGAGCAGTGAACGGGCTCAGCCAGGGTTAGCAAGCTGCGAGTCTCATTATTCCCTATAAACGTGATGCGGAATGGGTGCCCCACCTGTATCTGATCCCTTAATCACATAGAAAACTGGTGAGGGGCCTGAGGGCCTTAGGGCGCTGCAGTGTGATAGAAGACAGATCCTGGTACAACCACACCTTCGCAACTTCAAAGTGAATAGCATTTTTACTGTGCACTGAGGACATGATGACTTCTTTCTACTCTGTGTGTGTGACCTAGGACTATCTCCTGGTCAGCTAGTGCCGGGGCCACCTGCTGAAAGAGGTGAAGGATGTATTCTTCCAGTTTCCCAGGTTCTGCCTGTAACGTGCTCCCTTATGTGAATATTGCAGCACCGCAATCTGTTTTTGAGGTCTTCCAATTTATATTTAGCTCAGCAGTTTTGTACTGGAAGCTGAGGAGTTCCTGATGGTGTTCCTCCATCTCTTTGTCGCAGGAGTCACAAGCCTGTTCCAGGGAATCGACCCTCTGTTCCAGTTTTCCCATATTCCTTTCCAATATCTTTGACGTTGGCTGCTAGATCCAGTTTAAGAGCTGCGATATCATCCCTTAGTGATCCGAAGAGGCTTTCCAGGAATGTCCGTGTGACTGGGGCATCATCCTTATGGAGACCCTCCAAAGTGGTGGCAAGAGGCAGGTGTTGATATTGGGTTATTCCCCATCTGATTGCTTCGTTTCATGCAGGATTTGGTAAGCAAGTCCTTAATAAAAGAGTCCTTCCAAGCATGGCACGCGGAGGACATGGAGCTTGGACAACGGTCCACTCTCCCTCTGGTTGTCTCTCTTACCATGGTGGGATACCTAAGGGCCCACAGGCTCCCCACCAGTCAGTAATCCAGTGTGCAGGTGAGTCTCCATATCCCCTGGGGGAGCAGGAGCCACCAAATGCAGTAAGGCCTTGTGGGCTGGCACCGCAGATGCAACGCAGCTGCCATCTTGTGCGTGATTGCGCTCAGCCACTCTCCCCAGAAACTCCTTTGCGGCCAGGTCATTCCATTACAAATTGCCTCCTCCATCTGCCACTACGATGAGGGAGCCACCTGATCATTTTAGCGAAGAAGAGAGCCCTGAAGAGAGCCGGGGCTGCCATTGCCAAAGTGTTCAATAGCAAAGCTCCGTGAAGGCACGTCCTTCATGGGCGCTACGTGGGACATGGTAATCCATCTGCAGATTTTAACAAAAAATTGTTTGTAGGTCAAATGGATGAAATGTTACAAAACATACGGTGACTCATGCACCTGGGGCACCAGAATACTTTTTGCAAAGTTTGACTGGTCATTATCAAGTTGCTTATTGCTGTATTTGGTTGTTAATTTATTTCTAATAGGGCGGACTATTTTCCCAGACACTGTTACCAGGTGTAAAAATGACAAAGTATTGACCTAATATCATCACAAAATGTGGTGCATTGTGCTAAATAATTTGGCTTCTCTTGCCACATGATTTGTTCAACCGTGACACATAATTTGGTCCACCTCTGCTGCATGAGTCCTGTGACTCTGCCAATAACCAGCTATGTAAGACAGATATCTAACCCTAAGTGGTTTGATCATGAACTCACACATGATGTGACAGATGCTATCGGAAATTACACTGATTTGATCATGACTGGTGACACTACATATGCCTTTAACATTGACATTGTTAAATAAATGTGCACAGTATCATTTCTTTGTTAGGATATATGTTGTTATTTAATTATGTTTTAGTTGTTAATTCTGCCACCTAGTAGTCCATTTGCCAATTATGCATTGAGAAAAGGCCACCCACTGAGCAATCCACATTTTTTTTACATTGTGTATTTTTTACCGCGGCAAAACATTTTTCCCTGTGGAGCACCTCCTTCCCCTGCACCCTGACGAGGTTTAAGGTTTCACATTTACCCTTGTCATCCTGGATGGGGATGTACTCCAGTCGTAGCTGGAGTGATCTAGGAGAGGAGTTTATGAATGTCTTCAAGTTCACTAGTTTGGTTTGTGGGCATTAGCAAACTCTCTATCCAATCCAGGTTTTGATCCGCCCACTCCTTGAGTGGGGTTTACTACTGCGTAATTGCATTTATTAGTGATGTAACAATATGCGGCAGTAAAAGAATTTACACTTTTGTGGATACCTGATGGAGCCATTTTTGTCAAGTACTTACATTTGACGACGAAATGATACTAACAATGGAGCCCAGAGGAAAAGAGTGGTATGAGGACCAATGGAAAAGGGGGCTCCTTGAGAAAGGTATTTCTTCTGAAGGAAACTGCAGATGTTGGTGTGCCCTCCTGCTGTATTCAAGTGCTGCTAAAATCCACAATATTAAAATGTCAGGACTCTGCACAGTCTATATAACTTGGTGCCATATCATAGGTCTACACAATATGTAAAAACTTAATGAATGTCGCACCAAAAACATTTTTTAAGAAAATGCAAGTTTGTTGAAAGATTTCTGGGGCACAGTTGTGTCTCTATTGGTCTGAAGTCATGGAGTAGGTGTAATGCCCTGTGTTAGTGTAATCTCGAGACGCAAGCACTCACCTATATAGCGTGTCACGCTTCATCATAAGAATCTCCATCTAGCACTAGGAAACTCTGTGATCAAACAATTTTTCAACACAGTCCTCAATATCATTCTGGTCCATATGTAAGACTATGATGATGTCTAATTCATAAAGTCTCTAGAGTACCCTGGTGCTTATTGTCAAACAATAGTCAGGACATGTTCCCTTTACAGTCCATCCTGTGAATGGATAATAGGATGTTAAACTTTGTCCTGCCTCTCCAGAGAACATGAAGGGATTAACAGGTATGCCTCCTTTGCACACTGACCCGTTCTACAATTAATATGAGAGACACTGAACCTACAAGTATTCCCACATTGTCATTCAATATCCAATAACAGGTCTATCTTGGGAACAGTTGCAGCTCACTGGAGGTAAAAGGGTGAAGCGGTGTGATGCATGGCAGGGGGGCAAAAAATAATAATAATAACAAAATGTGCCTTCTTCCCCCACCGCCACGCTGCTCCAGGTTTGAAGTGCAGGCACAGGCACTGTGTTGCCGGGTTGGAGAGAGCCTAGTGAACATTTATATTTGGCCGGCCTGTGACAGGGAATGCCCCTCTTGCAAACATTATGCCTGGCGAAGGTATAATGTGGCGCAAGGGATTACAAATTGGCACAATGCATGCATTGCGCCACTCTGTAAATCTGGTGTGGCGTTTTTTCCATTATATTGCCCAAATTTTTTTTTAAATGATGTTTATGTGGCGATATTATGGCACAAGGGTCTCTTAAATCTGCTCAGAAATTTCTCACCTCTGCCTTACTTTTCTTTGGTCCTAAGAAGACTGTTGCAGGGAACTCCAGAGTGGGCTCAGTTCTCACATGCTAAAGACCGGTCCTAGGGAAAGGTGACCAGTTAAATTTTGCAAAGGGTTTGCCACTGTATTACATCAAGTGTGACACTTTTGTTAACACTGAACAGTTTATGTGAGAATCTTGTTTTGTGGGATGTGTAATTTATGCAAGGAAGGGTGGGATGTGTTTTTAATGTAAGGCAAACACACACTTATGCAGACAATACCAAAGCTTGGAGATCACCTAGTTCAAGTGCTCCCATGAAGATTCGTTTTAGGACTGCACAGTTTACCTGAAGGATTAAAATCAGCAAAAATGCAATACTCATCGAGTGAATCAGAAGTTTGAATTATGAAAGAAATCCTCTTCTAGAAGGCTGTGCCTTTGAAAGAAAATTCAGATAAAGGCCCTCCCGTTAATTGCTGCTAGAAGGGACATTTAGAAGGATGAGCAGGAGGCGCCTTGATCAAAAAGAATTGAAAGAACTCACACGAATGGTTTGAGACTATTCTAACACTATTGTGCCGTTTGGAAAGTCTCCTTCTGTTGAAGACAGTAGCATGCACTCCACATTAAACTATTGATCATGGAAACCCAAGTCAGAGGAAAAGAGGTTAACTTCCTCCGGAGGAAGGTGGAATGTATGAGAGTATTCACAAAAGGCTGCAATAGCGTAATAGGGCCACTTCTATAAGTACAAGAATATCTCAAATGAATTATTTCTATACAGTAAATACTTCAGTGTTTAGAATGGCTGATTTATGTTTGTGAAAAATACAGATGTTTGCCAGAAAGTGTGCCTGCGTGTTTTTTACCTCAGATGGCTGATTTTGCATGCAAGAGCTTCAGCCATCTCCCCATTAGCTTCGATTCTGGCATCACATATCGGTATGTATCATAGGCTGTTTTCATGGCACAACCAGAGAATTATATATGGGACAATCACCCTACATGTAATAATCAATCCCATTTTAGGTCTTTGAGTAGTAGGTATGCGGAATAAATGTGAAATCAGTACCATCACATAGATACAATAATGTGCAGTTTGTAATGATTTGCAAACACACATGTTGAGCAGTGTCGTTAAAGGCATATAAAATGGTTTGGGTGTTAGGTTGTATGGTAACCTGTAAAAAAAACAGTTTCCTTGCAATGGACTGATGCAGTGAATAAATAAGTCCCATTAATGCCAATTAGAGTAGAGAAACAGTATCATTTTCTTACTGCAGACGACTAGTGATGGCATAATTCAAGTGTAAAACGGTATTACATTGGGGTAGTGATGTTATTTTCATACTACAGTAGACAGAGCAGAGTCTTCCAAGAGCCGCAGGTCGCAAGTTAAGTCCTGGCAAGGAGAATTCAGCTTTGGAGGCTGCTGCATTGAGTCAGATCAATTTGGCGAACAATCATTTAAATATATTGAAACCTGTTATTTCAAGCACATAGAAACTGCGAGTGCGAACAGTAGTATGACGCGCTATACAGTGGCGTAGCGTGGGTTGTCAGCACCCGGGGCAAGGCAAGTAATTTGCGCCCCCTAACCCGTGGATTTTAGCACTCGCGAGTGCGAGCGCCATCCCCCCCCCCCCCAGATGTTGCGCCCGGTGCGGCCGGCCCCCCCGAACCCCCCACGCTACGCCACTGGCGCTATATACAAACAGTTTTCATTACCGTTATGGGACGTCGGACAATCCAGTTCAGGGCATGTGATGGTATTCGATCCCCAAATGGAATATTATCACCTTATGGGTCTCATTCATGAACAGTTAGCGCGGCTCAAACTTACAAAATATAGTTATATTTTGTAAGTTTGCGACGCTTTTGCGTCAAAAAATGACGTAAATGCGGCACTAACTTGTCATAAATGAAGCCCTATATTTCTGGGGTAGGTTGCTGGCTTCCCTTCCACTCACCCAAGCAACAGCACCTCACGCAAGGCTTCCGCCAATGAGCAAAGGTCTTGCTGAAGGACAGTGGAGAGGGGGCACGAGGGTCAGGCCCACTCACGCATTGTGCTCCGTGGCAGGTGACCACTCTTCCATAACAAAGCGCGGGTCAGGGCTAGAGCGCGGCCTTTTTCTCAGGCCCGTGTTCTCCACTCCTCTCAAGCTGTCCGCAGAGAACCTGCCATTGAAGCTTTATGCTGACTAACCCAGGCAGAAGTAAGGACACACAAAGCGACAGGATGGGAGGTTGGGCGAATTTCATTTGTTCTTTCCCCTTCTTAGCGTTTTTCTTCTTTTCTGTAGCTCATCTTTCCAGTGGGAAGGTTTTTAGACTCCCTTCCATCCCCCCGAAAAAGTTGACAAGATGAATCAGCATGTGGAGCTCAAACACATGCTCTGCTTAAACAATCCTTTTGCTGTTATTAACAACTGCCCCTGCCTGCCCGTTGTTATGCTAATACAGATTAGACGAAATTCAGTTCTTTCTCTATTGAACAGGCAATTGATTTAAACCGATCCACTTTTTTGGGTCGTTGTATCCCGGTGAGCTTAAATGCCTTGGGCATCAGGGATAAGAGAGCAAGAAAGCTTACATTGATGACTGCCCTAACTAGTGCAATACAGAGGGCAAGCAGTGTCTTATTTTGGGGTTTATAGTGAAATTGCCCTTTCATGCTGCTTCGAGATTAGGATACACACATAGTCAACCTATAATGTAGTGGCAGCCGTGACTATGTAGTTCTGGTTTACACGGACCTTCCATTTTAAAGGCATTTTTTGATTTGCCTATAATTCTGCCTTTTTAGGCCAGATCTGCACGGAGTTTGGCAAAAATGTTTATCTAAACAAGAAGGGGAGGTGCGGGGGAAAGGTGGGTTGGTTAGTAGCTAGCGTATGGGCAACCCCCTACATTCAAATTTCTATGCACAAAATAAGGCTGACAGGGTCTAATTTGTGAAGAAAAACATATGTCTTTACCTTGCCGATGTCGCTGATGTTTCTTTTTCAAAGAGTAAAGGTATTTCTCTTTAGAAAGTAGGTGGTGCTAGGTGGGCTCATGCTGAGGTAAATCATTCTTCTTTTCAAATTAGAGTGTGTCTTATTTGGACATGTAAATTAAAAGTTTAGTCAGCTGAAGCTGGCCATTAAAATTTCAGGCACTTCAGTGAAAGGAAAGAAAGAGGTTGTTAATAAAGTTGAGTTTTCCTATTTTAGGTTCCATATGAAATTTTGCTTGGAGGCAATAGCAAAAAAAACCACTGAAAGTATTTACAACAAGCATAACATAAAAGTAGGACTTAACTCATGAAGATTGCTTTTGTTGGTTTAGTATAAATGTGTTGGGTGAGCTTGAAAGGGTTAACACTTTTGTATATGTTTGTGGTTAAAATCAAGATTCAGAGAATTATGAATTCTATCAATTGTAGTAGCGCAATTTAGACTCGATCCCTTACACCTCATCATTGCGCAAATTATGCATTTACATTTGACATTATCTTTGTTGTATATTATTAACGTAGATGGATGTTAAAACTTACTAATGAAATGAACCGCTAAAGACTTTGGACCTCATTACAAGGCTGGTGGTCACAAGACTGCCAGCCTTGCGGTGGCGGTCGGACCCCCCGGCTGTGGCAGTCTGAAATCACATTATAAGTTTCGCAGGTGCCATCCCTACCAGGATAAAAGATCCCAACGGGCTGATGGCGGTCCTGGTTGTAATTAGCCAGGGCGGCGCTTAACTCAGCACCGCCCTGCTGATTACAACCTTGTTCTCCGCCAGCCTTTTCATGGCAACAAGTGCAGGTGCCCCCCTGCCTAGCACCATTGGAATGCCCACTGTCTGCACTGCAGACAGTGCAGATTCCGAGGGTGCTGGTTGCCCCCCCTCTGTGTTATGAGATAGCACTCAGCTCCTTTAACCCCTTTGCTGCCAGGCCTTTTCCCCCTCAGATGCCAAGCCTTTTTTTGGCTGTTTGGGGCAGTTCGCGCTTAGGCCCTCATAATTTTAGGTCCACATAAGTTACCCACGCCAAATTTGCTTTCTTTTTTCCCAACATCCTAGGGATTCTAGAGGTACACAGACTTCGTGGGTTCCCCTGAAGGAGACCAAGAAATTAGGCAAAATACAGCGAAAATGTCATTTTTTTCAATAAAATGGGAAAAAAGGGCTGCAGAAGAAGGCTTGTGTTTTTTTCCCTGAAAATGGCATCAACAAAGGGTTTGCGGTGCTAAAATCACCATCTTCCCAGGAACAGGCAGACTTGAATCAGAAAACCCCACTTTTCAACACAATTTTGGCATTTTACTGGGACCTACCCCATTTTTACTATTTTTTGTGCTTTCAACCTCCTTCCAGTTAGTGACAGAAATGGGTGTTAAACCAATGCTGGATCCTGGAAAGCTAAACATTTCTGAAAAGTAAACAAAATTCTGAATTCAGAAAGGGGTCATTTGTGTAGATCCTACAAGGGTTTTCTACAGAAAATAACAGCTGAAATAATAAAAATATTGAAATTGAGGTGAAAAAAAACAGCTATTTGTCCCCACGTTTTACTCTGTAACTTTTTCCTGCGCTGTCAATATACCGTTATGTCTGCTGGAATCTTCTGGTTGCGGGGATATATAGGGATTGTAGGTCCATCAGAAACCCTAGGTACCCAGAGCCAATAAATTAGCTGCACCTTGCAATGGGTTTTCATTCTATACCGGGTATTCAGCAATTCATTTGCTGAAATATAAAGAGTGAAAAATAGGTAACAAGAAAACCTTTGTATTTCCAAAATGGGCACAAGATAAGTTGTTGAGAAGCAGTGGTTATTTGCACATCTCTGAATTCTGGGGTGCCCATACTAGCATGTGAATTACAGGTTATTTCTCAAATAGAACTCTTTTTTACACACTGTCTTACATTTGGAAGGAAAAAATAGAGAAAGTCAAGGGGCAGTAACACTTGTTTTGCTATTCTGTGTTCTCCCAAGTCTCCCGATAAAAATGGTACTTCACTTGTGTGGGTAGGCCTAATGATCGCGACAGGAAACGCAACATGGACACATCACATTTTTACATTAAAATCTGATGTGTTTTTTGCAAAGTGTCTAGCTGTAGTTTTTGGCCCTCGCTCAGCCGGCACTTAGGGAAACCTACCAAACCTGCGCATTTTTGAAAACTAGACACCTAGGGGAATCCAAGATGGGGTGACTTGTGGAGCTCTCACCAGGTTCTGTTACCCAGAATTCTTTGCAAACCTCAAAATTTGGCACAAAAAACACTTTTCCTCACATTTCTGTGACAGAAAGTTCTGGAATCTGAGAGGAGCAACTAATTTCCTTCCACTTAG
This sequence comes from Pleurodeles waltl, assembly GCF_031143425.1. Classification (NCBI taxonomy): domain Eukaryota; kingdom Metazoa; phylum Chordata; class Amphibia; order Caudata; family Salamandridae; genus Pleurodeles; species Pleurodeles waltl. The sequence continues at coordinate 898,306,273 of NC_090444.1, read as the reverse complement.
CGTTCCCCCACGTCTCTCAATAAAAATGGTACATCACTTGTGTGGGTAGGCCTAGCGCCCGCAACAGGAAATGCCCAAAACACATCGTGGACACATCACATTTCCCCAAGAAAACAGAGCAATTTTTGGGAAAGTGCCTAGCTGGGGATTTTGGCTTCTAGCTCAGCCGACACCTAGGGAAACCTACCAAACCTGTGCATTTACGAAAACTAGACACTTAGGGGAATCCAAGATGGGGTGACTTGTGGGACTTTCATCAGGTTCTGTTACCCAGAATCCTTTGCAAACTTCAAAATTTGGCCCAAAAAACAAATTTTCCTCTCATTTAGGTGACAGAAAATTCTGGAATCTGAGACGAGCCACAAATTTCCTTACACCCAGCGTTCCCCCAAGTCCCCCGATAAAAATGGTACCTCATGTGTGTGGGAAGGCCTAGCGCCCGTGACTGGAAATGCCCCAAAACACAATGTGGACACATCACATTTTCCCAAAGAAAACAGAGCCGTTTTTTGCGAAGTACATGGCTGTGGATTTTGGCCTCTAGCTCAGTTGGCACATAAGGAAACCTACCAAACCTGTGCATTTTTTAAAACTAGAGACCTAGGGGAATCCGAGATGGGGTGACCTGTGGGGCTCTCACCAGGTTCCGTTACCCAGAATCCTTTGCAAACCTCAAAATTTGGCCAAAAAACACTTTTTCCTCACGTTTTGGTGACAGAAGGTTCTAGAATCTGAGAGGAGCCACACATTTCCTTCCACCCAGCATTCCCCCAAGTCTCCCGATAAAAGTGGTACCCCACTCCTGTGGGTAGGCCTAGTGCCTGCGAAAGGAACTGCCCCAAAACATTATCTGGACGCATCAAAATTATCAAATACAAAACTACCTGGTTTTGCAGGGGGCACCTGTGTTTTTGGTCCTGGGCTCAGCAGCCGTCTTGGGAAACCTACCAAACCCAGACATTTCTGAAAACTAGACACCTGAGGGAGTCCAGGGAGGTTTGACTTGCGTGGATCCCCCAATGTTTTCTTACCCAGAATCCTCAGCAAACCTCAAATTTAGCTAAAAAATCACATTTTTCAAAACATTTCTGTGTGGGATCACCGCAGTGGGACAAATTTCCAACCACCCAACATTCCCCTCAGTCTCCCGGTAAAAATGATACCTTGCTTGTGTAGGTGGGCCAACTGCCTGTGACAGGGAAGAGCCAAAAACATGTTAAAATTGAGGGGGAACCAAAGCGGGTCCAAAGGGCAGTTTGTAAAAAAAAACCTTTTTAGGCTGAGAAGTGCAGCAGAATTTTTATCGGTATAGATGAGACAATGCTGGGTGGTAGAAATGTTGTGGATTCCTGCAGATTCCAGAAGGTTCCATCACAAAAATGTGGGAAAAATGTGTGATTTCCAGCAAAGTTGGAGGTTTGCAGGGCATTGTGGGTAAGAAAATGGTGCGGGGTGCATGTGAAGCACACCACCCTGGAATCACCCAGATGTTTAGTTTTCAGATGTGTCTAGGTCTTGTGGATTTTTCTACATGGCAGCGTCCCAAAGTCCAAAAAGTGCAGCCCTCACCATTCCAAGTGGGACGACTGTGAGAGTTAGCCAACCTCTCATGGCCCAAATGTAAAACCAAAACCGCAAATAATCAAATGTCAATCAATCAATCAATCACATTTATAAAGCGCGCTACTCACCCATAAGGGTCTCAAGGCGCTGGGGGGGAGGGGGTCAGTGCTCGAAGAGCCAGGTCTTGAGCTGCCTTCTGAAGGGGAGGTGTTCGGGTATGGCGCGAAGGTGACTGGGCAGGGAGTTCCAGGTCTTCGCTGCCAGAAAAGAGAAGGATTTTCCTCCGGCGGTGGTTTTGCGGATGCGGGGAACGGCTGCCAAGGCCTGACCGGTGGAGCGCAGAGTGCGCAGAGGGGTGTAGAAGGAGACGCGGGAGTTGATGAGTTTGGGTCCGAGGTTGTAGAGGGCTTTGTGTGTGTGGGTGAGGAGTCTGAAGGTGATCCTCTTGTTGACCGGGAGCCAGTGGAGTTTTCTCAGGTGTCCGGAGATGTGGTGGTGGCGAGGTATGTCCAGGATGAGTCGTGCTGCGGCGTTCTGGATCCGTTGAAGTTTCCTCTGCAGCTTGGTGGTGATGCCGGCGTACAGAGTGTTCCCGTAGTCCAGGCGGCTGGTGACGAGGGCGTGGGTGACGGTCTTCCTGGTGTCGATGGGGATCCAGCGGAAGATCTTGCGGAGCATGCGGAGGGTGTTGAAGCACGCTGAGGTCACCGAGTTGACCTGTCTGGTCATCGAGAGGGAGGAGTCCAGGATGAAGCCGAGGTTGCGTGCGTGGTTGGTCGGTTGGGGAGTGCTGCCTAGGGCGGGGGGCCACCAGGAGTCGTCCCATGCGGAGGGGGTAGTGCCGAGGATGAGGACCTCCGTTTTATCTGTGTTCAGTTTCAGTCAGCTGTCTGTCATCCAGGTCGCTACTTCCTTCATGCCGTCGTGCAGTCTGGTCCTTGCTGATGTGGGGTTGTTGGTGAGGGATAAGATGAGCTGGGTGTCGTCGGCGTAGGATATGATGTCGAGTCCGTGTTTGCGTGCGATGTTTGCCAGGGGGGTCATGTAGACGTTGAATAGGGTGGGGCTGAGGGAGGATCCTTGGGGTACGCCGCAGATGATCTCCGTGGCTGCGGATCTGAAGGGGGGGAGGCGGACTCTCTGGGTCCTTCCGGAGAGGAAGGAGATGACCCATTCCAGGGCCTTGCCTCTGATGCCGGCGCTGCAGAGGCGGTCTATCAGGGTGCGGTGGCAAACCGTGTCGAAGGCTGCAGAGAGATCCAGGAGAATGAGGGCCACGGTTTCACCCTTGTCGGTCAGGGCTCGGATGTCGTCCGTGGCTGCGATGAGGGCGGTTTCGGTGCTGTGGTTGGCCCTGAATCCGAACTGAGTGGAGTCGAGGGAGTCGGAGGTTTCCAGGGCGGCGGTGAGTTGAGCGTTGATGATTTTCTCAATCACTTTGGCGGGGAACGGTAGGAGGGAGATAGGCCGGAAGTTTTTGAGTTCGGTGGGGTCTGCTGTAGGTTTCTTTAAGAGGGCGTTGAGTTCTGCGTGTTTCCAGCTTTCAGGGAAGGTAGCAGTGGTGAGGGAGGCGTTGATGACGTCTCGGAGGTGGGGTGCGATGATGTTGTCGGCCTTGTTGTAAATGTGGTGAGGACAGGGGTCGGAGGGTGATCCCGAGTGGATCGAGTTCATGACGCGGGTGGTTTCCTCGGTGGTGGTAGGGTTCCAGGCGAGGATGGTGGAGATGTCGTTTGCGGCTTCCGGGGGCGGGTTCATGTTGGTGGTCGTGAAGCTGTTGTAGATGTCGCCAATCTTACGGTGGAAGAAGGTCGCGAGGGAGTCGCAGAGGTCCTGTGAGGGAGGGATGGGGTTGGTTTCTGCGTCCGGGTTGGAGAGCTCTTTGACGATGCCAAAAAGTTCCTTGCTGTTGTGGGCGTTGTTGTCAAGTCTGTTCTGGTAGGCTGTTTTTCGTGCGGTGCGGAGGCGTTGGTGGTGTTGGCGGGTGGTGTCCTTGAGAGCTGTCAGGTTTTCCTCTGTCGGGTTGAGGCGCCATGTCTTCTCGCGGAGGCGGCATTCTTTCTTGGAGTTTTTGAGTTCGGTGGTGAACCAGGAGTTTTTCTTGTGGTTGTTGGTGTTGATTTGGGTCTTCAGAGGGGCCAGGAGGTTGGCGCAGTCGGAGATCCAGTTGGTGAGGTTGTTGGCGGCCTTGTTGGGGTTGCTGGTGCTGGTGGGTTGGTTCAGGGAGAGCGTTGCTGCGAGTTGTTCTGTGGTGATTCGGTTCCAGTATCTTTTTGGTGGTTGCCGGGTGTGGTGATGCACGGTGGTTTTCTTGAAGCTGAAGTGGACGCAGCTGTGGTCCGACCATGTGAGTTCGGTGGTGTGGCTGAAGGTGATGTGTTTGCTTGAGGAGAAGATGGGGTCGAGCATGTGTCCGGCGTGGTGGGTGGGGGTGTTGACCAGTTGTTTCAGTCCCAGGTTGGCGAGGTTGTCTAGAACGGCGGTGGTGTTGTTGTCGGTGTGGTTCTCCAGGTGAAAGTTGAGGTCTCCTAGGAGGATGTAGTCGGTGGATGAGAGTGCGTGGGGGTTGACGAAGTCTGCGATGTCTTCGCTGAACTTGGTGCGGGGTCCTGGTGGTCTGTACATGAGGGTGCCTCTTAGGGTTGTCTTGGGGTCGATGTGGATCGCGAAGTGGAGGTGTTCGGCGTCGGGAAGTGAGTTGTCGGTGTGGGTCGAGATGCTGATGGAGCTTTTGTGTGCGATGGCGATGCCTCCTCCGGTGCGGTTGAAGCGGTCTCTCCGGATGATTTTGTAGCCGTCGGGGATGGCTATGGCGATGTCGGGTGCCGAGGAGGGGTTCATCCAGGTCTCGGTGAGGAAGGCGATGTCTGGGTTCGTTGAGTTGATGAGGTTCCATAGTTCGATGGCGTGCCTGTGGACGGAGCGGGTGTTGACCAGGATGCATTCGAGGTTGCTTCCGGGGGCGTCGTTCTTGGTGGTGGCGGTGTGGGTCCGTAGGCAGGTGAAGCGGCAGTTGCTGCAGGTGAAGGGTCCGTGGGTACGTTTGGGGGTGGCGCGGTAGCAGCCCGGCGCGGCCGGGGTTGAGGTTGGCGAGGGTGGCGGAGTCATAGGTCAAGCGGGGGGTGCGGGGGCCAGGGGTTCGGGCACTAGGCGCGGTCCAGGCACGGACGGGCGCAGACGGGCTTGCCTTAGGCGCGCCTTCGGCGCGCCAGCGGCGCGGCCTCGCAGCGGCCACCATTTAAGGGGTAGGTGGGGAGGCGGGGTCAGCTGGGAGGCGGGAGGTGGGCGGGCAGGGGAACTGGAAGCGGCAAAAAAAGAGCGGCAAAAAAGAGCGGCAAAAAAAAGCGGCAAAAAACGTCGGGAAAAGCGCGGTAGGAGCGGCGGGAAAAGCGGCAAGACGGCGAAAGGGGAACAAGAGCCTACTAAAAACTACTAAAAAGGAGGGGCTGAGAGGGGAGGACGGCGCACGGCACTCGGGGGCACACGCACGGGATACAAGGAGAGAAGAGGGGAATTTCAGTCACTCGGGGGCACACGCATGGGATACAAAGAGAAAAAAGGGATTTCAGTCAGCACCAGCACAAGCTCAAGCACTCGGGGTACACGGGCAAGAAGGGGGGAGCACACTCACAGGAGAGGAAGGCAGTCAGGGACTGGAGGCGCTGCGTGAGCAGGGGAGCGACCTACCTGTCCTCTTGCTTGCCATGGGATAAGATGTTTTAGTGTTGGGGGGAGAGCTGAAAGACTGTTACCCCCTTCAGTTGGGGTGGGGGCATAACCAGGCCCATACTGGTTGGTAGCCACCACCCCACAATTTTCTGGTTTCTTTTTATTCCCTGGCATCTGCCCTCGAGGTGTGGATCAGGGGTAATTGTCTAATCTGCCCACTGGTGGGCAGAACAATTTTGGCCCCATTTATTTGGGGGTGGGGGCAGAAATGGCCTAAAAATAATTTCCCCCCCCTGTGGAGTGGCCCTTGCCCAAGGGGACGCTTCTCTTATCAGGGATGTGGAATTCCTATCGCCCGACGCCCGGGACATCTTGTTTGGGGTCAAGGGCAACAAGTTTTTATCTTTACTTTGTCCTTGGGACAAGTAGGCCCAACCCTCTGCAGCACAAACCCTTTGACTGCCTGTTTACAGAGAGTGGAACTCTCTACAGTTGAGGTAATGTGTTTCCAAAAGACAATGCTGTTCGAACTTGTATTTATGGTTCATTATTTGAAAACCTTCATTATTAGGGTGAGTGCTGTAAATAAATGTTTTAAGGTCACACTTCACTACTGACGTTGGTTCCAGTACAAATAAAAAAAACGTGTATACACATGTTTGAAAAGTTTAGGCTATGAGGCTAAGTATAATGCTCCCAGAATGCTCTCTGATTAGATGCAAATGAGGTGTCATTTAGTAAAATGTTTTGATGCATGCTAGTATTTCCCAAAAATATTTCTAATGGAAAATCAGTGTAACCATTTTCAACACGATTATGGGAAGCATGAAAATAAACAAACACTGACAAAGCCAACTGATCTGACATAGTCTTTTAGTTTCATCAATGGGTGTCTTGTTTTGACATGGCTTTTGTAACACTTTATTGTTGTGGGAGCTACCAGGCCCTCAACATTTTAACAAACACTGGCAAAAAAAACCAAAACGTTTTTGAACTCTAAAAGCACACGTTGCCACCAGTGGCATAACAAAGGCCCCGCAGCCGCCCTCCAGGGGGCCCCTTCAGCACAGCACCTGCCCTGAGTGAGTCTGGAGAGGGGGCTCATGTTCTTCATGTTCTTTGCAAAGGGGCACCCTCCAGTTTCGTTACGTCACTGATTGCCACTGTAGTTCCTGACACTGAACAAAACTACTTTGTGTGCCAATATGCTCCTTGTGGAAGAGAAGAATGCGATCACTCACAGTAAAGCCAGCCGAAAGAGAGAGAAATAGAAGTTTAATAAAAACAAAATGTCTTTAACACCAGACCTAATTAGGGACCAAGACCCACATGTAGGTAGCTTTTTGCATTTCGCAAACAGCGACTTTCGCTGTTTGCGACGTGCAAAAAGCACATTGCGATGCACAAACCCAGTTTTGCTATTCGGTAACCTGGTTACCAAATCGCAAAACGGGTTTGCGACTCGCTATTAGGAAGGGGTGTTCCCTTCCTAATTGCGACTCGCAGTGCAATGTAGGATTGTTTTGCGAACGCGGGCGCAAACCAATTGCAGTTTGCACCCATTTCAAATGGGTGCTAACACTTTCACAAAAGGGAAGGGGTCCCAGGGAATGTCACTGTAAACATTTTTTCAGAGCAGGCAGTGGTCCGCAGGACCACTGCCTGCTCTGAAAAAATGAAACGTAAACGTTTCCTTTTTCGTTTTTGTAATGCATCTCGTTTTCCTTTAAGGAAAACGGGCTGCATTACAAAAAAAAAAAAAAACTGCTTTATTGAAAAGCAGTCACAGACATGGTGGTCTGCTGTCTCCAGCAGGCCACCATCCCTGTGAGGCCGCCATTCGCAAGGGGGTCGCAAATTGCGACCCACCTCATGATTATTCATGAGGTGTGCATTTGCGAAGCCCTTGCGAATCACAGATTGTGTCAGGGACACCATCCTACATTCGAATTTGCGACTCGCAATTTGCGGGTCGCAAATCTGAACCTACCTACATGTGGCCCCAAATTCTTAAAGAAAGTCACAAAAGTGCACCCATGGTACATGTCGTACCCCTATAAAATATTTGTGAACTGTATTTTAGCATGGGTAAATATGCATGTGTAGATTTGCTCATGTGAAAATCTATTGAGCATTTGCAAGTTCATTTTCCCTCCAGCCACTTGCTTCCCAACCCTGGAAGAAGTTCTAATTCTGCCATTGTCAGCAGTAAATGTCCAACCTTTCTTATTATGGGAAAATATTAGAGAGAAGCTGGTGAAGATCTTTAAAACGTGCAGGTTAGTAGGTTTGCAGACTCAAAGGCATTCCAGCCCTGGAACTATTGCTTACTGCTTCCTCCAGCCCCAGTATGCAGATCTGCAGAAAGGTGGAAAAATAAGGAAATTGCTACAGTAGGGATTGAAACTGCAAGTATTCAAGCCCTACTATGGTAGTAGCCCTGGCATAATCAGAGAGGCTATTATCAGAGCTCTTACATAATGAGATTGCTGCCATAATTTGGCGCCACACTACATGGCACCAAAGGGACAAGTAGATCTTTTTACAGGACAAGTAGATTTGAGAAGCAACCTGTCCCGTGGACAAGTAGATATTTTAATAAATTCCACACCCCTGCTTATGCATAAGTATAATTTAAAAAATAATCCCTGATGTCTAGTGGGCATTTCTGCTGCCCAATTGCATTGCGATCGGGCAGCAGAAATGCTGAGAGAGACATTAAAGGAGAGGAAAGGCCTTTCCTCTCCTTTCATGCCTTTCTGAGCCCCTCCAGTGATCGGAAGAGAAATGCAAAAGCATTTCTCTTCCGAGGGGCAGGCCTCTGATGAGGTCAGCACGCAATCGCGTGCTGATGTCATCAGACGCCACGGGGGTGGGTGTGCAGGGGTGGAAGGGGAAGCGATTCCCCTTCCATCCTTGCCCTTGGGGCGCTGAGGTGAGGCTCATGAGCCAGTACCAGGATGTAACAGTTACGTCCTTGGTGCCTTAGCACCGCAGCCAAGGACCTAATTGGTACGTCCTTGGCTGCCAAATGGTTAAGGGAGCCGAGTCCTATCTTGTAGCACTGTTCCCACTGGTCGGACTGGCGTGAACGCTCTATTTCAAGGTTTCCCCCAGTCAGCCAGGTCAGGCCAACAGAAACCATATAATAGGGCAGGGGGACGCCACCACCATGGTGGGGGCGACTTCCCTGCACTTTTGGCGGTCCCACTTTGGGAAAGCCAAACTTGTAATGAGCCCCTAAAGCTTTATAAACATGCTTACAAATGTTAATTTAAAATGCCTAGATGTATTCATTATTCATGTTTTACATTTACACTTTAAGTTGCAATAGTTGAAGTAAAATGCATTTTCTTATTCAGGTTTGCATATATTTTGAAAGTTGAAAGTGCACATGTATAACTATGTATTTAAAATGTACATAAAATGTTTAGTTAAAGTTAGCACAACTAAAGGCCTTAATTCTGAAATTGACTGCTTGTTTATCATGTGTTTGTTTGCAGGTGCATTTCAAGGCTTCAGTAGCTAGAGGAAAGGAGTATACCTTGTAATTACTTTCACTGCTACTAAGGCCTGAGAAGGGAAAATCTTGGCACAAGACATGAAGATTAAGGTCCATATTAATACTTTTTTAGTGCTGCTGTTGCGTCATTTTGTGACGCAAAAGCGACGCCAACTTGCAAAATACAATTGTATTTTGTAAGTATGTGCCGTTTTTGCGTCAAAAAGCGGTGCAAATGCGGCGCTAAAAAAGTATAAATATGGGCCTAAATGAGCAGCCGAAGTCTCCTATTCATCGTGTGCTAGGAACGTGGGACATTCAAGGTTGCAGAGAAAGTTCGAGTTCCATAGGATGAGAAACTTGGGTGATAGTACGGTTTTTGAGACGGATGGAGATCCTATTGGTCTCTGAAAAGGAGGTGACGATTCAACTGATGTTGAAGTTTCTGTTTGTTTTCATTAATGCTTGTGCTGCTAGGAGTTAGGGCAGATTCCCTTAGACTTCGAGGGGTACAGACCTCTCTGCTTCCTTTATTCTTACAAGTGCGAAGCTTTATGCTAAACACTAATTCCTATTTGGAATACTTTGCTAGAGATTTTAATAAAAATAAAATCCATTTAAATAATAACCAGTATGAGTGAGTTGTAGGCATAACTATACACAGTATTTAATCTTGCATTTTCCTTTCTAAACTCTGCATGACCCGCATTTGCTTGATTTGCTTGACTTACTAACGTTAACAAATTCCAAACTGCATTCGACTTAGCAGAAGTGTTTCTACGATGACTTCTGCATTACTTCTCATGACACAAACCTCCTATGCTAACAAACACAGTATATTTTCCTATTTATTATTAACTGTTTGTCCTGCTTTCGAATCTCACAGATTGCTAAACTATTTGTAAAACTTGCTTCTTTATGAATAGGCTTCTAGTGTAAAGATGTGTGAGAAAGGAGATGACTTAATGGGATCATACCTAGAATTTACGTAAATGTTATTTCTTTCAGAATCCTAAGCAGCTGGGAAAATAATGAAATGTTTCACTGTAGTTAAAACTTCTACAATTGTATCGACTGTTTAGAACACTCTTTGTTAGAACTTTCCATCTCAACGGAAACTGTTCTTGTCTCATGATGTTCTCACTTTCTGATTGGATGTTCCTGCATATTATCTGAAAAATTGTTAAACTCTTGTATCATTATGCAATGGATAAAACTTGTCCTAGGGAAAGAACAGGAACACACACTCTTTTTATTCAACTGAATCATCGTAGATTTAGATTCATTGCATCATTTATTAACAATTTTCCAAAACTCATGTAAAGTGCTATGCAGTAGAATACACAAGTTGTGAGTTTTGTTAAAATTTCAAAGGTGTTGTGGATTTATTTGAATACGTTTTTTCGATATTATTGTTCCTTGAGATTTGTGAGCAGAATGTAAGATTGCTGTCCAATAGCCAGATGCAGAACCAGCAAGAGAGACTATCACAAATGCACCTTTACCTCCGAAAATGACTAAGTATAATGAGGCGATAACACTTTTAAAGGGCAGAATTCCTCCTAAGGATTTGGATTACTTGAAATTGAATCAAATGCAGCGGGAAGTTAAGGAGTCTGTGCACGAATTCTATGAGAGATTGATAAAGGCATTTCAACAGCATACATGATAACCCAATAGATAAGGGGTTTTGCATTACATGGTTTGTGCTTTGTTTGATACCTGAGATTTGTCAGCACATAAAACAGAATATGATTTGTTGGCAGACAATGTTTTTAGATGAGATTTTGAATATTTGCACAGTATTGTGGTGATGAACAGAGATGAAACAGCTGAAACATAAAGAGAAGTTTATGTTGGCTTAGAAAGCATTTGTACAAAGAGGATTTCAGAATCAGTAATTTGTTGGAAATTGGCATGCGCTCCTGAATGTGAATGGTCCAAATGCAATCTAGATAGGTGGTTTTCAGCAGGAATGCAAGGCGTTACAGAAGGTATTATGGTGTCTCCAGGTAGAGGAAGAGATGCTCTAATTGATCCAGGGACAGGTGTTGCTATTGCAACGCTGAAGAAGATGCCTTGTCACCTTTGTACCATGGTGGGGCATTGGAAGCATGAATGTAGGCTTAATCCAGATAGAATTAATAATAATCAGTTACAGGGAGGAAACCAAATACAAATACAAAATGTTCCTATGCAACAGGTACAAGTACCAATGCAAAATCAGACTCACTGTGCTTCCATCCCTCAAGCACCTGTGGTTCAATCAAGTATAAACAATGCAAGATTAAATCAAAATCAGTTGCCAAAGATGAATTGCCATATGGTGCAGATGCAAAACTAGGATGCAATTCAGCAATTCACTATGTTTAGCAATGGAGAATCAGATTTAGGCATGTCAAAATGAGCGTGCTTGAGAGGGGAGGTAGATTGCATGCTTGACGCAGTGTTAGATGTAGCCCAGAATGGACCATTTGTGGAAGGTGAGGAGAACAGACACTAAGGAGGTCATTATGAGTCTGGCGGTCGCCAGACCCACGGTGGCCGCCTCACCGCCCAAAGGCTGGCAGTGGGACTGTCACATTCGGACCGTGGCGGAGCCACCACGGTCAGACTAACAATACCACCAGGCTGCCGCAAGCCGACAGCCTGGCGGTTCCTTTGGATTCACATCCTCCAGGGCTGTGCTGCTTGCAGCGCCCCCCCTGGGGATTAGGGGTCCCCATCTGCCAGCCTTTCCATGGTGGTTCACACCGCCAAGGAAAGGTTGGTGAAATGGGGAACTTGGGGGGCCTCCATGCACATCCTCATCGCGCATTCCACTGCCCGAATTACGGACAGTGGAATGCACGAAGGGTGCAGCTGCACCTGCTGCACTGCCACATTGGCTCCGGCTCCATTAGGAGCCAGCGTCAATGTTAAGGCTCTGTTCACCGCAGGGCCAGCGGGCGGAAAGACTGTTTCCCCCCACCGGCCCTGCATTGAAGTCCTATTAGGGCAAGCGGGGTTCAAGCCGCACAGGCGGTCTGATGGTAGGAAGAGTTTGGCGGCAGGCGGCCTCCGCTGCCTGCCAAGCTCTTAATGACCCCCATGTATCATTTCATATTGACACTGAAGCTACTCATTCCACCGTAGGAATAGTGAAAGTAGCATACCTACTCCACTAGTTAAAAGAGATGCAAGTTGTAGGAGTTGTAAACAGACAGCTTACAAACCCAATTTCAAAACAATTTCCTTTAAAAGAAAGAAGAAAACCATCAATTTGTTGTTTGTGATTCAAATCCTGTGAACCTTTTAGGGAGAGATTTATTGTGCAAGTTAAATTACACCATCTATTGTACTCCGCAAGGAGTTGAGTGTCACACTTATGATGAGGATGTATATTTTAAAATTGCTCAACAAGAGACAGTAGGGATTTAGCCAATGCTGACAACAAAAGATTTACCTGCAGGTTTAAGAGACAGTAAATCCAGAAGTGTGTGATTTCACAGGAAAAGATATCAGATTAATTAAGAGGGAGAACCAATCAGAATAAACATAAAACCAGATGCAGTCATTACAAGAACACCATCTTATCATATGACACCTGAGGTGATGGAAGGAGTAACACCAATCATAACTTTGATGCTGAAAAAGGGTATTTTGAGAGAGATAATTGTGAGTCCATGCAACTCACCATTTATGGGATTGTGAAAACCCAATGGAAATTTCAAAATAGCCCAAGATTTGAGAAAGATGAGTGATATTATAATCCCATATTGTCCTATGATACTGAATCCTGTCCCCATACTTTATCAAATTCCATGCACTGCTGAACGGTTTACTATAATTGATCTCTGCTAGGCTTTTGCTTCAATTCCATTACACAAAGACAGTCAGTACCTGTTCTCCATTTTGTTCCGAGAGAAAGTATTAACATGGTGTAAGGTCCCACAAGGCTATAGTGAGAGTCCTTCCATTTTTAGCCAGATTTTGAAAAATAATCTGAAATCATTTATAATGCCCTGCAGCTCAGTCTTAGTGCAGTACATAGATGACCTTCTGGAAGCATCATAAATGAAAGAATCTTGCAAAATTGACACCATTGCACTACTGAATCATTTGGCAGAGAATGGACTTGATGTGTCTCCAAACAGGTAGTATTGTTAAAAAGAGGTCCAATATTTGTGACACATCATTGAAAAAGGAATTAGGAACGTTAAAAAAAGAGAGCTGAAGCGTTCTGAGAATGAGTCCTCCTAAAAGGCAGAGAGAAGTCAGGATGTGTTGGGGAATGGTTGGCTAATGTGGACAGTGGATACCCAACTTTTCCTTGGTGGTAGAACCTTTACTGAGGTTGACGTACAAAGATGTACCTGATTCAAACCCACGGGACAACAACTGCTGAGAGAAAGTCTCTGTTGTGCCCCCACACTGAGAATGCCAGATTATTCAAAAGATTTCATACTGTTTTGAAGTGAGTGAAAGGGAGGGATGTGCACTCTCAATGATAACACAATTGCATGGGAATGCCAAGAAACCAGTCACATACTTTTCTGTGACACTTGGTCCCATATCCACTGCTTTGCCTGGTTGTCCTAAAGTAGCAGCTGTGGTGAGTGTGAGCCTTGAGCAATGTGAAAATATAGTGATGGGATATCCATTGACAGTCATAGTTCCTCACTCTGTTGAAGTTTTGCTTACACGGACCAAGACTCAGCACCTTACCAATTCAAGTCTAACAATATTCAAGCAGCAGATTCTTGCAGGAAATATAATTGTGCTGAAAAGATGCCAGATTCTGAATCCCAGCACATTATCACCCATTCCTGAAGGAGAAGAATCTGAGAGCTACAATCATGATGGCCTTTATGTTATAAACTATAGCACCAAACCCAGGCCAGTCATAAAAGATCAGCCAATAACAGGTCCAGATTATGTCCTATTTGTGGATGGCTCATGTTTGAAAACAAATGAAGGTTCTTTGAGAGCAGCTTATACAGTCTGCACAATTCAAGAAGTAATAGAAGCTTCATGGCTTCAAGGAATTTCCTCAGCGCAAGTTCCAGAATTGATTCCTCTAACCAGAGCTTGCAGCTTAACAGCCCAAATGAGAGGGACTACATTTACAGATAGTATGATTAGGTGTTGTCCATGACTTTGGGCAGTTGCGGTCACAACGAGGTTTCATTACCTCATCAAGTTCACCCATTTGAAATGGGGAACATATAAAGAATTTACTGAAAGCTCTGCAACTCCACACTCAAATTGCTGTAGTGAAATGCTCAGCGAACAGGAGCACAATAGTTACGTCACAGTTGGCAGCAGGTATGCTGATGAAGTGGCACGCTATTGTGCAATTGTAGCATATATATTTAATGAAGATTTCACAAATGAACCTCAGGAACAAAATGCCTTTTCCATAATGATAAGAGTCACCAATACTTAGGATGAAGTGAGACGAATGCAAGAGAATGCACCAGATACAGAAAAACAGGGCTGGATCAGAGCAGGATATTGGGACGTTGAGTATCATGTTTGGGTTTCAATAGATGGAAGAGCAGTGCTACCAGATAGGTTACTATCTATAATGACAAGACATTTCCACAGACCAACTTATTTAGGAAGGGACGCCATGATACGAGTCATTATGCAATATTGGTTCAACACCAGACTCAGAGCCCAAGCAGATGAGTTATGTCACTGATGTGTAGGCAAACGAACACAAGTCACATTATGTCACATATGGAAGTCAGGTGGTCCTTTCAACGGGATGCAGATGGACTTCATCAAAATGCTTATTTGTAATGGGCGGAGATTTGTCCTGGTGATTGTCTGCATTTTCATAGGATGGGTGGAAGCCTACCCAACAAGAATAAATGATAGTCCCACTGTAGCAAATTTAATTTTGAGGGAGTTAGTGCCCAGGTATGGTATACCAGTTTCTCAGGAGTCAGATAGAGCTACTCACTTCAACAATGAGATAAAAAAATGTTGTGTGCAGCATTACAAGTTGAACAGAAGTTACATTGCAGTTATCGAGCAGAAGCTTCCGGCCCAGTGGAGCAGCTTAATGACAATTGAATCAAGATTGGCAAAAGTTTGTGCTTCCACTTCACTGAAATGGCCTGATGCTTTCCCTCTAGTGTTGATGGGTCTTTGAAGTTCACCTAACAGAAAGACTGGCTTATTACCAAATAAAATCCTGATGGGCAGAGAAAGGAGATTACCTGCAGTTCCAGCAAAAGCGCTTGTGAATATTACAGATAACATGGTACTCGATTACTTTAAAGGATTGGCTGATGTGGTACATTCTGTTTCTTGACAGATTGAAGCTTCCACTGTAAATCCACACCAGGAGCAGTGCCACGACCATAGTCCTGGAGACTGGGTCTTAATAAAGAAACATGTGAGAAAGTCCTGTCTAGAGCCACATTGGAAAGCCCCCTATCAAGTAATTTTAATCACGAATACAGCAGTGAAGTATGCTGGAATTTCGAATTGGGTACATGTTTCACACACCCAGAAAATAAGAGATTCATATGAAGGAATACTGTTCTATGAGCCAGAACAGAGAACACTGGTGAACGTACCACTGCAAGTCATACAAAATCAGACTCAGAGTAGAAATGACTGTGATCAGAGACAACACAGAAGGAGTAAGGGGTTAGGAAACTCTCACAGGTGAAGAGGTCCAATTGTCGGACATCTCACAAAGTTGCATTAGCTCTCTTAGCACTGTAGAAGAACAAAGACACCAAGTTGAAGAAGTGACTTCTGAATCAGTCACAGGACAAGTAGGAAATTCTGAAGACCCAGGAGAAGGAACAAGTTCTGGAACAGAGACAAGGAGTGATCCAGATAATGCCAGATGGCCAAAAGCTTACAGTGGAAAGAAATTAAAATCAAGTATGTTAGTTGAATCCATACCACCGAAAATCTAAGAAAAACAGAACTAAGTGGAATAAGTGACAAAGGAGAAGAACAAAATATACTCAGGAGATCTAGGATATCTACAGTACCTTGTCGAAGATATTCGTCACTTGAATGGATATATTATGTCAGTCAAGTTTTGAAAATTGTAATTTCAGATTTACTTGTTTGGAGCAGAGAATTGCCTTACCTCCCCTTGAAAAGTCAAGTCAAAAAGTAAAAACAAATTTGATTACAAGAAACTATTAGAATGAAATTGTGAAAGATGAAAAACAAAGACTGGTCAAACTTATAGATAGAAAGACTAACAGAAATATTGAAAGAAGATAAGAAAAGTAACTAGGTCTGAGGGAGCAGCAGAAGAGTAGGGATAACATTTTTAGAAGAAGACGGATGTCTTTACGAAGATATTGTTAATGAAAGTTAAAAGAGAAAAGAAAAGACTAACGTTAAGAAAATTAACTTGAAGAAAGAAGATATTGATGTTGCTTAACTTTAACAAAGAAAACATAACTTGCTGTTACAAACAATTATTGGTAGTAGATCTAGTTGTGGAGTAACATGTGTACTGTTAATAGAACTAGATGCAAAGTAGTTTTTGGAATTTTATTTACTGTTTTAATTTTAGTAGGGCTAGCAATAGTTTTAGCCATACACTTCACACATGACACAAAAAAATTTAATAGAGTTCATGAATGGGACATCTAAGGCAGGTTTAAACGAAGATGAGTTGAAAGCATCATTTGTAAATTACATGAACTAAGATTACTGAATGAATGTCTATTCTAGACTTATACAAGAACACACTAAAGCTATTGATGTTAAGGACTGTTATGTTTGTGCACACATGCCATCTTCAGCTGATGAACATATTCCACTTTCCTATTCTACTTCATGTAGCATATTTCTTAGTTTAGTATATAGGCAAATACATTTGTAATACTATTTCTCAAATTTTAATGGTTCTTTCAAAAGTTCCACTAATAAAAAGCATGAATTTGCACCCACAAGCTAGAGAGATTGAAACTGTATGGCATCACTGTAGACCGTTTTGTCCTGTTAACTCTGTTAAGACTCATGAGAGAAATGTGACATGAGTATTGAACTCACAAGAAAAAGCTTTTGTTTTGATGCTAGAAGAGAAAAATGAAACATTTGCAAAAAATCATTTAAAATGGAAGATGTTCAGAAGAATGTATGAAGAAAAGAAGATTAGTTTAGAAGAAAGATGTCTGGCCCTAGGCTTAAATGAGATAAAAGGCACATGGGAAACATGTGTGTGTTTAAAAGAATATTTAGTGGAAGAAATGTACATGTGGGAAACAGTAATTGCTATCATGTGTTTGAATTGTCGGGTGGACTGTGGTGCTGAGGCACCAACTGTCTTCCCCTGCTCCAAAGTCAGCAGCTCTAGCTCTTTTGCCACATCCTCTCCTCTAGGGTACTTTGTCTGGTGTGTGTTGGGGCAGTCTGGAAATATCTCATGTTTTTCACATATATAGCACTTGGAAAAACTGGTTCTGCCATTTCAAAGTGCTGCAAAGCAGGTGCCATTCTTAACAAAATCGCTATAATTTATTTGCATTGACCTTGCAGAGATGAAGAGGTGAAAAAGCTATGTCAGGATTGCAATCTGTGACATTCTTGTTCTGTCAAGACCTCTGCAGTGGGTGCATTAACCGAATGACTTGAGTAGAGCTTAATATTAGGCAATAGCATGTGCTCTTAATATCCTCCAGAGAGTCGCCAACCAAGCACATAGGTGAGTTCTAGGAAAGAAGATGGAGAATGGTGTTATCTCCAAAATGGTGGAAAAGGAGTCATGACTCCAGACCCAAGCACTTTATGGCCTCAAGCTTGATAGCACAAAACATCTAGGCCCTCATTACAACCCTGGCGGTCGGTGTTAAAGTGGCGGAAATACCGCCAACAGGCTGGCAGTAAAAAAGAATGGAATCACAACCACGGCAGAAACCGCCAACACATACAGCCACTTTAACACTCCGACCGCCACAGCGGTAGCATCAAACAGCGCGGCGGTAACAGCCAACAGCCAGACGGAAGACAATGTACCACCCACCCCATTACAACACGCCCATCTGCCAGCTTTTCCACGGCGGTACCAACACCATCAAAAGCACGGCGGAAACAGTACTTGGAAGGGAAACCACTCACCTCTCAACACTCAAGGAGGAACCAGGACACCATGGAGCCCGAGCTGCACGTCCTGCCCATTCTGGTGTATCTTCTCATATATCAGGAATACCAACTGCGGTGACGACAACCACGGTGAGTGCAGCACCTACAAGACAGGGGAGGAGGGGAGGAAAAAGAGAGTGACACACACACACTCAATGCGCAACACCCCCATCCTCACCCCCAACACCATACACACAAACACATGCAACAACATCACATATACACCTTGTAACCCTCTGGAATAACACAAGGACAAAAGGAATTGAGTCAAATTAGTGTTATATTAGAAATACTCAGAAATACGTTAATATCTCAAAAACTGTATTTACAAAATATACAATATGTACAAAAGGCGGGACAATGTCCACCCAAAATGTCCGTGGCCCACTGGGCAAAAACACATAGGCCAAGCCCACACTTGACTCCTGCCTCAATACGGAGAGGACACTGCAGGGGCCTCAGGTCGGAAACACACAGGCACCTCAGGGGATGGGGAAGGGGGGGCACCTCAGCCGGATGATGATACAATGCCACTGCTTCTGGAGGGGGCTCCATGCCCACAGCGATGTCCTGGGGAGTGCAAGGCCACAGTCTCTCAAGTCTCTCCAGTGGGTGGTTTGCCCACTGCTTGCTCCTGGGGAGTGCAAAGCCACAGTCTCTCAAGTGGGTGGTTTGCCCACTGATTGGTCCTGGGGAGTGCAAAGCCACAGTCTCTCAAGTGGGTGGTCAGCCCATTGCTTGGTCCTTGCAAAGCCACAGTCTCTCAAGTGGGTGGTTTTCCCACTGCTTGGTCCTGGGGAATGCAAGGCCACAGTCTCTCAAGTGGGTGGTTTGCCCACTGCTTGGTCATGGGGAGTGCAAAGCCACAGTCTCTCAAGTGGGTGGTCTGCCCATTGGGTGGTCTGCCCACTGCTTGGTCCCGGGGAGTGCAAAGCCACAGTCTCTCAAGTGGGTGGTCTGCCCACTACTTGGTCCTGGGGAGTGCAAAGCCACAGTCTCTCAAGTGGGTGGTTTGCCCACTGGTTCTGGAGGGGGCTTTGTGCCCAGTGTGCTTCATCCTGCCAAGGATAGGGTGATTGGATGCCTTTCTCTACTGGTTCTGGAGGGGCCTTTGTGTCCAGTGATGCAGCACTTGAGGGGTGCCAGGTCATAGTCCCTCACCTGGGTGTCAGACCCACGAGATTTGCAGTGGTCAGGATGCATGATGGTCCATGGAGGCAGGGCTACAGTCCATCCGCTGGCGGCTACGGCTTCACAGTGGTGGTAGTGCCGGTGCAGGTGTCAGTGGTGCCAGTGGTGTGGGGAGGCTCCAGCCCTTCTCCTGCAGCCTCGGACGGCTCTCCACTGGGGCTCCTGCTGCTGACAGTAGTGGTGCTTGCGGCGGTGCAGGTGGTGGCGCAGGTGGCAGTGCTTGTGGTGGTGCAGGTGGCAGTGCTTGCGGCAGTGCGTGCTGCGGTGTAGGTGACGGTGCTGGCCACAGTGCAGGTGGCGGTGCTGGAGGTTGTGCTGGTAGCCACCAGGCCTTCACCTGCAGGCTCGGATGGCTGAAGTGGCTTGGCTGGTGTTTTGTGCCCCTTCCGGCCCTTGGCAGATGGTGGTGTCACCTTGGGTGTGGCAGTTAGAGTCTTTGAGGTGGCCTTGCTGGGTGGTTGTGGCTCCTTCCCCTTGCCGGATGCTGTCCCCTTATTCACCTTGCCAGGTGGCGGAATGTTCTTTGCCTTGGCAGGGGTTGGTGGCACACTGGCTGGGCTGATGGGTGCCCCCTTTTAGCCTCTGACAGCTGCTGGAACCACAGTGGACGTGGACTTGGTGGCTGAGGTGCTGGCCTGGGTTTTGGCCACCCTGGCCTGAGGGGATGGACGGGGGGAGAGGTAGGGAACAGGTCAATGTTGGCTGGGAAAAGCTTCTTAGGGACATTGGGGCGGGAAGAGGGTGAAGGTTTGGGAGTGGAGGAAGAGGGAGTGGTTGTAGGAGGTGTCAGTCTGCTGTGTTTGGGTGCAGGAGCATGAGCTGGATGGTGTTGTGACGTGAAAGGCTGTTGGGTGGGTGTGTGCTTGCATTTGTGTACTTTGGGAGGAGGGGTCACAGACACAGTGGGAAAGGACACAGGGGATGTGTGCATGGATGTGGGGGTGGTGACTGCCAGTGAGGGGTGTGTAGTGATGGGCGTGCTGGTGATGGAGGTAGTGGATAAGGATGTAGTGCATGCAGGTGTGAGTGGAGACGCTACTGGGAGGGAGATGGACGACAAGGAGGAGGGGGACACAGTGGAAGCAGTGAATGTTGGTGTGTCTGCATGGGGATGGTGCTTGTGTGAGTGTTTGTGAGATGAAGTGTGGTGCTTGTGTTTACCTGAGCCACTTCTGTGTGTTGATTTGGGTGAATGCTGGTCTGAAGGTGTGCTTGGGATAGGCTGGGGTTGAGGGGATTGGGACTGGGCAGAGGAAGTTGGAGGGGGAGGCTAGAGACAGGGACAATGGCTGCCATCAGTGCGGATGCCAGAGCCTGAAATGCTCTCTGTTGGGCCGCCACGCCAGAGTGAATGCTCTCCGGGTATGCATTTGTTTGTTGCAAAGGCCTCTGGTTGACTGCCCAACAGTGAGGGATCTCAGGAGGTCAATAGCCTCCTCACTGAGGGCAGCAGGGCTGACTGGGGCAGGGCCTGAGGTGTCTGGGACGAAGGAGATGCCCACCCTCCTGGGCGAGCGGGCACGGGAAACATGCTGAGGGGCTGCTGGGAGGGTGGTGCTGGTAGGGGGGATGGCGGCTGTACCTTTTGTTGTGGTGGGCACAGAGGTGTCCGCCACTGCTAGGGAGCTTCCATCGGAGGAGGAGTTGCTGTCTGTAGTGTCCCCTCTTGTCTCTGTCGGGTTGTTATGTTATGTTATGTTATTGAGACTTATATAGCGCCAGCTACCCGGAGGCCTCGTAGCGCTGATCAGTTTGAAAAGTTTAGAACATACTGGAGGAATCTCAAACTTCCCTGGAGAGGGGGAACTTAGAATAGCCAGGTTTTAATGGCCTTCCTAAATTCAGTCTCCTGATTCATCATGCAAATATTCGTGGGTAGGGAGTTCCAAAGTCTGGCTCCCTGGTACTTCAGGGATCTTCCTCCCCATGATGTTCTCTTTACTTTGGGTACCACTACCAAGGCTTTAGAGGCCGATCTCAAAACTCTTGTGGGTGTATATAGTGAAATTAATGATTTTAGATAATGAGGATCCTTTTTATATAGAGCTCTGTGGAAGAAGCAAAGAGCCTTAAACTTTATCCTTTTTGCCACTGGAAGCCGGTGCAGTTCAATCAGAGCTTTTTTAGCTGATGTGGTCCTAGGCAGATTAAAGAGAAAACGTGCTGCAGCATTTTGTACCACTTGAAGTTTGTTAACCACATAACCTGGAGATCCCAAAAAGAGGCTGTTTCCATAATCTAATCTGGATAAAATCAGGGCTTGTACGGCCAATCTTTTGGCCAATGGCGGAAGCAGACCAATAATCTTCCTTAGTAGCTTTAGAATCCCAAAACAGGTGGCTGACGTTCTCTTGGCTTGATGATCCATGGTGAGTTTGGGATCCAACCAAACTCCCAAGGCTTTATTCTGAGCTTTGAGGGGGTGGGGGGGGGGGGTTTAATCTAAATGTATTACTGGTCCTATATTTTTAGCAGGGTTGGCCAGTTTTCCTAAAAACATAATTTCTGTCTTTTCTTCGTTGAGTTGCAGCCTGCTTTCTGTCATCCAGGCAGCAATCGCTTGGAGACAGGCAGGCAAGGCCGAGTTGTCCGCCTCCTTATTGGGGGAGAAGGAAACCACCAGCTGTGTGTCGTCCGCATAAGACACCAGGGATACCCCAAAGGATTTTATGACTTCTGCTAGGGGGGACATGTAAATGTTGAACAGAGTGGGACTCAAAGATGAGCCCTGCGGAATTCCGCATAAAAGTTTCAACTGGGTTGAGAAAAAAGAACGATCCAGGACTTGAAAGGTTCTATTTTGTAAGAACGAGCTTAACCATTTAAGCGCCCTTCCTTTAATCCCACTATTTCCCATTCTTTGAATGAGTAGATCATGATTGACCGTATCAAATGCTGTGCTCAAATCTAGCATTGTTATTACAGTTGCCTGACCTTCGTCCATTCATTTTCTCGCTTCTTCCGTAACCGCAATCATGGCAGATTCAGTGCTGTGGCCCGGTCTAAAGCCCATTTGAGTTATATGCAAAATCTTATGTTCCTCCAAAAAGCCCGATAGTTGTATATTTAAGTGCTTATCATGGTGCTCCCCTCACTCTCCGTCCCACTGGTGCCCTCACCCTCGGTGGATTCGGCCTCCAGGCCCATGTGGGATGCAGCTCCCTCCGTCGCCGGTGCCTGTGCTCCTGCGCCAGATGATGCTATTGCACACAAGGACAGGGTGACAAAACAAAAGGGGGGGGAGAGACAGAGGATACACTTGGTCAATGCCAGCAACACTACTGTTGGCATAAACAACACACAGGGAGCTGCCCTATGCACTAGGCCATGCAGTACCAGTTACAATGCTAGTCACCAGCCCCTGGGGGGCATGGCATACCGGCATTAGCTGCACAACTGAAACCCACAGGACCCTGCCCAGTAGTAGATGCCCACTAACACCATTGGGTATGGAGTGCTTCAGAGCCTGCCCAACAAGGGACTACCCTGCCATGTTCGCCCTGGCCTAGGGGCTCCCACGGTCCACACCCCCCACCCAGGTAAAACCTTAACGCGCGCCAACTCATGAATCTGAATTTGTACTCACCCCCTTGTGGCTGCTGTGATGCCCTCAACCGCCCATCCAACTCCGGATAGGCCATCGCTAGGATGCGGAACATCAGGGGGGTCAGGGTACAATGGGCACCCCTTCCTCGTTGAGAGGCCAGCCCCAGCTGGGCCTTCGCCGTCTTCCTTGCCCACTGGTGCAGGTCCTCCCACCGTTTGCAACAGTGGGTGCTCTGCCTGTCAAAGACCTGCAAGGTCCACACCTCCTTGGTGATGGCACGCCAAATACACTTTTTCTGATGGGTGCTGACCTGAAGGAAAAAGACAGCAGAAAAAGAGATTAGTAATACCGTCCGGACCGTCACACTCATGGCCCATCATATCCCTCCCATCCACTAACACACATACATTGACCACCATACATGCAGCACTCTGCCCAGGACACCTCAACCCCCCCTACATGTGGCTTACACACACAGCACTCCATACATTCATGGCCCACGCATCATGCTCACAGTGTACTCACCTGTTTGTCTGGAGGACCATAGAGTAAAGTACTCTAGGTAGGACCCCATCCACAAGTCTCTCCAGCTCCTCCACAGTGAAGACAGGGGCCCTTTCCCCAGACACATTTGCCATTGTCGCTTCCAGACACAGGTCACAGCAGCACTTGCAATGTAGGTCTTCTCTTGTTGAAGGTCAGGTAGCAAGTGAGTGAATAGATAGAAAATGGCGGTCACGTCCACAGCAGTGCGCACCGTCACCACCGGCATACATCGCCATTGGCTCCTGGAACCCATAGGGCCCAATGATAACCAATGTGAAGTTATGCAGCGGTCATCGACCACCTACCGCAACGGCGCACAACGCCAGCGGAATTACCTCATTTCCACTTGTCCGTCCTCACAGGTCAGGCAGCCGTCATTTCAGGGGACCACAGGCGATGGCACCTAACTGCGTCACAGCAGATGTTGGCACATCAATTGACTCTTGGATTCACATACTGGTTCTGTAAATGAAGAGATGCATCATTATTGCAATAGATGTGTGAATATGACCCTCTGCTCACCGTTTTCCTCCCTAGGCTTCAACCGCTGAGGATAAATATGAGATGGAGACATCCTCCTGTGTACAGACACCTGGTGGACCTTGCGACAATGGAGGACAGACACATTATCCTAACATATAGACTTGATCGGACCACAATCCAAGAACTGTGTGCCCAATTGGAACCAGACCTGATCTCAGCTATCCGCCACCCCACAGGTATCGCCCCTCTAGTGCAGGTCCTGACAGTGCTCCTTTTCTTGGCAAGTGGTTCCTTCCAAACTACAGTGCCCATAGCATCAGGGATGTCTCAGCCAATGTTCTCAAATGTGTTTACCAGTGTGTCGTCTGCCCTGCTGAAACACATGCGCAGCTACATCGTATTCCCCCAGGTGGAGGAGTTGGCCACATTGAAAACTGACTTTTATGCCCTGGGATATATCCCCAACATCATTGGTGCCATTGATGGTACACATGTAGCATTTGTCCCCCCCACCGGAGAAATGAACAGCTGTTCAGGAATAGAAAAAGCTATCACTCTATGAATGTGCAGATGGTGTGTTTTGCTGACCAGTACATCTCCCATGTGAATGCCAAGTATCCTGGCTCTGTGCATGATGCCTATATCTTGAGGAATAATAGCATCCCACATGTAATGGCTCAACTCCAGAGGCCTCGGGTGTGGCTAATAGGTAAGCCCAAAGTCCCCACCCAGTATATGTTGGTGTCTGGGTATGGGGTTGTCCCTAAGGGTTAGTGTGTGTCTAACAGTTGTCCCTCGATATGTGCAGGTGACTCTGGTTACCCCAACCTCTCATGGCTACTGGCCCCAGTGAGGAATGCCAGGACAAGGGCAGAAGAACATTACAATGAGACACATGGGCGAACAAGGAGGCTTATTGAGAGAATCTTCGGCCTCCTGAAGGCCAGGTTCCAGTGCCTCCATCTGACAGGTGGATCCCTGTACTACTCACCCAAGAAGGGGTGCCAGATCATCGTTGCATGGTGCATGCTGCACAACCTGGCCTTGAGGCGCCAGGTGCCTTTTCTGCAGGAGGATGAGCCTGGAGATGGTCTTGTGGCAGCGGTGCAGCCTGTGGACAGTGAGGAAGAGGAGGCAGAGGAAGAAGATGTGGACAACAGAAGTAATATCAGACAGCAGTACTTCCAGTGACACACACATAAGATACTGTAACTTCACTTTACTTTTCAGCTTTCTGTTGGACATTTTACATTGCAGCATGATTTCCCTATGTCTATGGACACTTACTGTGCCCTTTGGCATCTCTATTTTCAGATCTCTGTGACCCACTCTGGCTCCTGGTGTGTTTACAGCTGCCCACTACAGGTCATACCAGTGTGTAAATTGCTGTACATATGAATTGCAATGTTTTCAGAATGTTGTGCTAATACATATGTCTATCAATTGACAGACTCCAGAATTGTATTTGTTCCAAGGGTGTTTATTTAAGTGCTAATAAGTAGAGGGGGGTGTGCAATGGGCTGAGGTGATAGTGGAGGAATGTCCAGTTAGAGTCCAGTCTCTTGGTATCACAGGTGGATTTTCCTATTGGGGCATAGGAAGGGGAGCAATGGCAGTTCAAGGTGGATAGGGTGACAGAGTGGGACACAAGGGTGACAATCAGTGGACGTGTCCTCGGGACAGAGGGATGGGCCCGCTGGGTGGGTGATGTGCTGGTGTTTCCTGAGGGGGGAGGCTCTGTGGTGGTATGGGACTGTGGCAGGGTAACCGACTGTCCAGAGGTCCCTGATGGGCCAGGTTGGTCATCGTGATCCAGGCGTGCAGAGCTGCTGTCATCACTCTGGGCCTCTTCTGTGGGGGGACTGGATGTGGCTGGCACCTCCTCTCTGGTGACGTTGAGTGGGGGTCCTGTGGGGATGAAAATGCAGTGTTATTGTATCTGCGTGTGCCAGCTTGTGCATGGGCGTGTTTACCTGTATGGTTGTGATTGCCCTGTCAGCTTTGCCTTGTGTGCGTGGTGATTTTGTGGGCTAGGTGATATTCTCTAATGGGCATGCTGTGGTGATGGGTGTCCATGCAGGTCTGTGATGGGGGTCCATGCATTGGTGTGTCATGCAGGGCTTGGTATTGTGATGGGTGGTTTGTGACAGTGGGGTATATGTGAGGTGGTGGTGTGATGGGGGTGAGGGTAGGGGTAGGAGTTTGTGATGGCATGCAGGTAGGGTGGGGGATATAGTAGTAAAGATTTGACTTACAGAGTCCAGTCCCCCTGCTACTACTGCGAGGACCTCGGGATGCATGATCGCCAAGACTTGCTCCTCCCATGTTGTTAGTTGTGGGGGAGGAGGTGGGGGTCCACCACCAGTCCTCTGTACAGCTACCTGGTGTCTTGCAACCACGGAACGCATCTTCCCACATATGTCGTTCCACCTCTTCCTGATGTCATCCCTTGTTCTTGGGTGCTCTCCCACAGCGTTGACCCCGTCTACGACTCTCCGCCATAGCTCCATCTTGCTAGCAATGGACGTCTGCTGCACCTGTGATCCGAATAGCTGTAGCTCTACCTGGATGATTTCCTCCTCTATGACCCTTAGCTCCTCCTCTGAAAACCTGGGGTGTCTTTGGGGTACCATGGATGTGGTGTGAGTGGTATGTGTGAGGATGTGTGGGGTGATGTGTTGTGGTGTGTGCTGTGAGGTGCGTGGATGACGTATGGGTGATGGTGTTCTGCGGCTCAGATTGAGTGGGTGCTCCTGGCTTGTCTCTCTCCCTGTTCGCAATCTTTTTTTCATTGAAAGGGTTGTGGGTAATGTGGGTGTGTGTTTTATAGTGGTCTGAGTGTGTATGTGTGTCAGTTGTGTATAGTTTGAATTGTCCAATGTGTTGTAGTTTTGTTAGTGTGTGTGTATTTTGAGCGCGGCTGTGTGTACCGCCAATGGTTTACCGCGGTTAAAAGACCTCTGTGGTGATTCGTGGGCCCTGATACTGTGGGCGTATTTCTGTTGGCGTAATGGTGTGGGTTTTGGTACCGCCAGTTTATCACTGACCTTTGGTCTGGCGGACTTGTGTGGGTGTCTGTATAGTGGCGGATTTCTCTGTGTGGGTCATAATACCCGTAGCGGTATACCGCTACGGTATGTTGGCAGCCGTCAGCATGGCGGTAGGCGGCATTTACCGCCAAGGTTGTAATGAGGGCCCTAGTCTTTGGATGTAAATTGGTCTTCTTCAAATAGAGTTCAGTTAGCACAAACTCAATACAAAGGTATGACAGCACTTTATATGAGTGCCGGGTACGTTACCCAAGAACACATTCATTTTTGGTAGCAAGGGGAGATTAAGTGATTTGCCCAGAATCACAGGATGTTGAGCTGGTGCTGAGACTCGACACGTGTTCCCCAGCTCCAAGGCTGGCAGCTCTGGCCCTCACGCTACATCCTCTCCACTAGAGTTCTTTGTCTGGTGTGTTGGAGCAGTGTGGTAATAACTCGTTTTTTTTTAATATAGCGCTTGGTAATACAGGTTCTGACATTTCATAGCGCTGCAAAGCAGGTGCCATTCTTAACAAAATCGCTGATTCATTTGCAGTTAAGCTGCTTTTTCTGTTATTCTCTTTGTATACAGTCAATATTTTCAAAAGTTAGGCTGGTATTGCCAATGTAGAGTAATAATCCCTTTATAAGTTTAACACACATAAATATATGGCTGTCCCCTTTTCTTTGCTTCTAACTCTGTTGACCTCTTCATTCTACAGGTTAAACGCCACGAAGATACCTCTTTGTGGCTTGTTTAGTGCTATAAAAGTTTAGATAAACACAGTAGAAAAGGTTGCATTTCTAGAGAATCACAGCCAGTCTGTAGAAATGAGGCAAAAACACTCCCAAGATGGCGGCCTTGTTGTGTCTTCTGTCCAACAGCGATAGGTCTGGGAGAGTTGCTGTGCACCTGGCCAATGTTGCAAGATTGGGCTGGATCACACACAATTGGGATACATATTTCCCTTTTGTGCAGGTAAATATTGATTTATGCAGGTTGCTATATATTGGGCTATTTTAAAAATTACTTTGTGCTATTTTTAGGGTATTGGGCTAGAAACGTGTTTTGGTAACAGGCTCACTCTTTGCTTTTCTATTTACTACACTGGAGCTGACCAAGATCTGGGAGCCGCCTTCTAAGTAGAGTGGCTGAAGCACTTAGAACAGCAGCTTTGTCGCGCATGTTTCTGCAGACACCACTCAATTAACCGCTTTCCCCCGTTCATCTGCAGTTGCAGACACTTCTATGAATAATCCAAATATAATTGCATTAAACTTTTGGTACAGAGCATTGGAACCCGTGGCTTGTCATGTGTGAAAGTGTTACTTGTTCATTGGGCTATGCATCATTGAGTTTGTTAAAGAGTTTCACAGGTGGAAGATGGATGCCACCAGACCCAGCGCAAGAAAATTGATTTCTTTATTTCCAGTAATGCTTTTACATTTTGCTTCAAATACACATAGAAGTAACATAACTTACTAAAGTTAGAAATTTGGGGGGTACAGTTACAATTTATTGGTGCAGGGCAGTGCCACAAGCCCTCTTGCAAAGCTGCCCTGCATTAAAAGAAAAGGGCGGGAGTGCGCAACATCTATAAGACAGGGCACATTCCTGTCCTCTTCCACTGCGCTGGTGCACAAATGACTACCATGCACCAATACAGGCACCCTTGCACTATGGTGCAAGGGTGTCTGTGTTGTAAGAATGATTGTTTTGTGCAGGAAGGGATACCTTCCTGCACAGAAACAGTCAATGGAATCATTTTCCTCTTCCTATGTGTGCTGCAGAATGCAGCACACATAGAAAGAGGAACAAAACAGGAGAAATAAAGTAATTTCTCCTCGTTATGCCTCTTGGTTTGCTAGTTTTACTCACAATTTTTTTTGCAAGTCCTAAAACTGAAGGTGAAGTACAATTTATGGGAATGAATGACGGCCTCTTGCCCACCTGTTTGTGACTAAGGCTGTGCGGGTAAGAAAAGGAGTACTGCAAAGGGCATAGTACCACGGGTACAGCAGGTGCAGTGGCACCAGGACCCAAAGCCCTGAAGGGGCCATTGTTGCCTGATAATTGCTGTATTGTACTACCCCAACAGTCAAACGGGTCATTTCCCTTGGTTGGACCATGGCCTATGGTATCCTTAATATGCTACTGGGTAGTGCTCCATTGTCTAGCCCCCTCTAGGACACAGCTGCCATGTTACAAAGTTCCATGTGTGATGTGCCTGTCCAGTCCAGGTTTTTGCTTTGAATTCTGGGACTTGTAGCCATATTTTATAATGGGCTAAAAAGACTACATGCCACGGAATTCAAAGAAAAAACGTAGACGGGGCAACACATCACGCATTAACATAGAAAAACTGACAGGGCTACTGTGAGCACTCGCAAGAGATGAAAGAAGCAGTTAAGGATCAAACATGCAGCACTCACCATCTCTGTCAAATGGTCCAGCTACAAATCTCTATGGATTGCCTACATAACAGTGCTCAAGACAGTGTACCTGAGAGTAGCACCAATGGGCTATATTTGAGCTACTTTTTAGTTGGCTTTGGGCTAGAGAGTGTGCTAAAAATCTGGCAACACTGCACCTGGCCTACATTCACTACACTCCAAACCAAAACACATAGGTAAAAGACAGTGTAATTTATAACACCAATAGCTCTAAACCTCACAAATGTGAGACCTATTGCATTGCAAATGATTGTGTTAATTAGAAAGCTCCCTAAGAGTTGTTCAATCTAAATTTTCCTGTATTAGAAATTTAGATTAGGGATTAGATTTATGGGACAAGCCTTATGCTATGTTCTGTAACCTAGGCTTGATTGCTTGATTGATATTAATAAAGAAAACTATTTGAGAACTAATGATTAATACAACTTTCAAAATGTAAATACAACTCTCATTATTGACTCCTAAGAATACGAATTTGATTAATGTTAAAGTATATTGAGGTTTGAAATGCAGTTTCTTCTTTCCCGCTCATTACCAAGACCCCCAAATTTAGTGTCCTAGGAGCTGCAGAAGTTTATAAAATTTAAAATACTCTCAGTGCCCGCAACTTATATTGATGTCTTCACTATGGTGGTGCCTTCTTGTGTTCCCAAATTGCCTTAAGCAACTCTCCATTCATCCTTGAGCCTTTATTACAATCATCCTTTAGATTTATTTCCAGACCACCCTCACTCCATACTTAGACATTTCACTAGAAGAGCCTAGAATTATTTCATGTTTAAGGGAGAGAACAGGAGTTTCTTCATGGAGCACCTATTTCTAATTCTCAGCTTCTATGGCTGTGATTGCTTTGTATCTAAATCTATTGAGACTGAACAGATTGCGATATTTCAGCTTGCCATCCGTAATTCTGTATCTTTTCCATATTTTCATGACATGCATATACATTTGATTGATTATTGATCGAGAATAAATCACCTTAACCTCAATTAGCGTTTCCTGGTCCTTTTTGTGTGGCCAAATGGGCTTCACAGAAATGTAAATTGTTTAATATTGTTGATTCCCTCATCGTCAATGTAAAAAGATCCATCTAGTGAGAGATTGAAAACATGCTTCATGCCTGCTCGTACAATAATTTTTATTTTTTGACAAATGTGTTTGACTGAGTACTACAACAGCAACAAATGAAAAGAAAGCATGTGATTTGCAAGTTAAGACATGCTCAAGCAAGCAACCATTTCAAACAGTGGTATCTATTGACATTTTGTGAAAATGTATGTATCGGATTTAATTGTTGACCGTCACAAAGAATTAAAAAAAAGAGAGAAATGATCACGAGGCAGAGAGACGGAGAGAAACACAGAAAAAAACAGTTAGGGGAGAGCCAAGGGCTATGTGCAGCAGGAAGTGTGCCCTGTGGGGATTGGGTGGTTGTTGTGGGTTGGGCACACGGAATGGCCACTGGACATGCATCATTGCCAACGCCTCTGCACACGGCCTTCAGAACATTCCCACAATACATGGACTGTGACCTACCACCACTGCGCACAAACAAAGGACGTGTGCAGCAGGGAATGGAAACCCGCAGTGGTTTGGGTGCAGAGCCAGGCCACAGGCCATGCTCTGTGGCGAACCATTACTGTGCATAGCTTGTGCTATAAGAGTTAGACATTATTCCAGGAGTTCTGCTGTAGTGTTATCCCATCAGGGCTGCTGGAGTGTGACTAACCAGCGGTGTCTAAGTAGTACAAGGGGCCAAGTTAGTGCTTTAATATATTATCTCATGCACAGATTCAAATTTTCATTACACAGATATGTCTGTGAGAGCACATATTAAGTTTGTCCCTAACCTACTCTGCAGATTAAAACGGGTTCTGAGTTATTCCATTTATATAGTCTAAGTTAAAGGCTTGCCATCTTTCGGGACATATTGAATGGTGGGCGTTCAGGTATACCTACTCTTCATCCCCTTGTACTACTTGACTTGGCATGGTCCGGCCATGTAAATTACTAGGCTGCTTTCTGCTATTCAGTTTATGCACGGTCATCCCAACACACACACACACTCCGAGGTCACTGGAGTGTGGTTAGTAGAGCATTACAAAAACCTAAATGAAATAAAAAAATAAAATTCGCCTTGGTTACTGATTTACTCAAAATATGCAACTTAAATGCCCTGAGTTTCTCGGGTAAGAACCACACGTTACAACTGGCACTGAGGTTGCCTTTAGTGCCTGTTTAAGATACACATATACACATTGTTTCAGAGTTACGCTCTTAGTGAATGCAGAGTAAGGCTAGCCATAGGCAACTATAATATAGTACAGACATTAATATTTGCCCTGAGTTAATATTGGCCCGATACTCTGTTATGGAACACACATTAATGTTGACAGTGGGTTACTCTGTTAGGTAAGGCATATTAATATTGGCCCTGAGTTAGTTTTTTAGGAAACACTCATTTATTATGGCCATGAGTACTCTGTTAAAGTAATCACGTTAATTCTGGGCCTGAGTTAATGTTGGCCAAGTTACTCTGTTGCAGAGCTCCCATTAATATTGACCCTGTATTAATATTTTAACCCATGACAGTATACATTTCCATAACCTTACTTTGTCATGATATGCACATTAATATCGCCCTTGAGTTACTCCTTTAACCCATACCCATTAAAATAGTCCAAGAAGTAGCCAATTAAGATATGTACATAAATTCTGGCCTTGAGTTACCCCTCTAGCACGTCTATTGAAACGGTCCATGAGTTATTTTGGGACGGCACGCTCATTAAAACAGCCTTGAGTTACCTTTTTAATGAATGCCCTGCGTTACTCTGTTAAGATTTGCACATTAAAACTGGTCGAGCAATTCAGTTAACATGCGTAAGCTAAAATTGGATGATCATAAAATTACCGCATAGTAACGTTAAGATAATGCCATGAAAACTGGTGTAGCCATTAAAATTATATTAGCTCTAAATTACTATATTTAGTTTTAAAATGTTAAATTAGGGCAGATTTTCATGCATGAGTTTTAATTTGTGATATACGCATTGAATAAACCACCGATATAAAGGAATCCAGAAATATCCTTTGATGATTTCTGAATGCATTTTCAGACCTGTTATTTCCACATTCAAAGTTTGCTGCTTTCAAATTTGGCCGGGAGTTAGTAACACTGTCAAGACAAACAAATTACAAATGGCGGGTTCGCTCTTTCAACGTAAGAGCACCAGTACAGTCTTCTAGGCTTGCCTCGGAAGCTCTCAGCATGGCCAGTAATCATTAGTTCACCCTCTGACTGGATAAGCATGTTAACAATGTAATTCGCTGCAAGAAGTTCACATCTCAGAAAATCCTCCCCAAACTGACTCTTTGTCATGCACCTCCGATTACTTAACACCTCTTAAACCTCTAGTGGAAACTTCAAAGCCTGCCGTCCACCATTTTCCAAAGATATGGCTAGCTGACTCCAGTGAGCTCCCCTACCCCGCCCACTTCTGACAAACAGGTCGAACAACCGTATTTGGGATTTAAATAGACTAACACTTTCCAGCTAATCTGCAAAGGCCATTTCGTTTACAATTTTCTCTCTTGTCCCCATGGGTTCCTGTCTCTCGTGCTGATTTTTTGTCATTTGACAGATGTTGTCACTTTTCTCATTGTAATTTACTCCGTTACACGGCCACGTTTAAAGTGGCAATCTCGTATGAGCATGGAATTGTAGATATTTCCTTGGGACCACTGAAGTTTAATAAAGGGCGTCCTTCACACGCACTTTGCATACTAAAAGCTTCTGCTTGTGCCACGAAATCTAGAGTCAATCTCTTGAAAAAAACATGCTGCAGTTAACGCAGATTATCATGGGGTGATCAGTCTTCGCCATTGCACATTACAGTAGCAGGATTTTCATCCATGTAATTACACTAAAACCACCCACTTAGAAAACTCTTCTCTTGCATAAGCACACACGATGCTCTTCAAAGTTAAAATTCCTGACTTTTGGGCTACACGCTGTGCTGATGTCAGTGGAGGGCAGTTAAACCACTGAAATTTCTCAACCTAGTAGAAATAAAAAACAAGAACAAGATGGAGAAGCGATATAAAATAATCATCAGTGAAAAGGAAAATCGATCACGACGTGTTTGTAGGAACGAGATAGGCAAAATAACAAGCATGGGCAAAGCAGATGGGTCTCGCCTATGGAAGAGACATTGGCTTTGTCAATTTCTTTTAGTCATCTTGGACAGTAGGGCGGTATCTGTGCAGCATAGCTGACAGTTGGAAAATCTGGGGCATATTTAAGAGCCCCTAGCACCATTTTAGTGCCACATTAATGTCATTTTTTTAAGCTAATGTGGAATTAGAAGGCCAAAAACGCTGCACAATATTTACACAGTGGTGCAATGCATACATTGCACCACTTTGCAACTCTTTGCGCTATCCAATGCCTGCGCCAGGCATAATGTATGCAAAGGGGGAGTTCCCCCATTATGAGGGGTGAGGGGGTGTGGACAAAAATATAGCGCACAGAAATCTAAGAGATGTCTTTGCATTATTTTTTTTGGGACTTTTAACGCCTGCTCAGAGCAAAAGGCGTTAAATGGCATCTTGCATTGGTTGCAATAGGCCTCTGGGAGCTTTGCAAAATTATAGTTAACATTTTTTATGCTTATCCTGCAAAGCGCCGGGCTAGCATAAAAAAGTCTGATGCTAGACCCCTAACTACCGCCAAGGTGCCCCGTATTTTAAATATGGCACACACATGGTGGCGTTAGGGGGGCACTAAAGGGTGCAAGAAAAGTGTGCAGCACCACTTTTCTTAAATATGCCCCTCAAACTCCAAAACGTGACCAGCCTTGACCAAAAGGGGCAGTGATCAGTTTCCTTGGTATGGAATAATTCTCTGCCTTTACAAAAAAAGTTTAATAATCTTATGTCCGAACTGTAGTTCGCCATGTTGGCCCTTCATAAAGAAAGCATCAAAAAGATCACGCAGAGCAGGGAGCACAGCGCCGTCTGAATCTTTATAGCATCTTGAACCTGTTGGTGCAACTTTTAAGTGCTTTTTTGGGGGGCAGGAGGGGGCAAGCAACGAACAGGCACTGTTGGCAGAGGATGGGACAAGTAACAATGAGAGAGCAGATAAACAAAGGGGGTTTCAAGTAGAAAGAAGCAAGTATTTGCAATGCAATAGGTCTCGCATTTGCTTGAGTAAGGGCTATTGGCTTTGTAAATGCATAGCTTGACTTTTCTTGCCACAAAAATTGGTCAACCTTGCTGCATAGTGTGGTCCTCTCTGCCACATAATTCCAATGGCCCTGCATATAACTAAAGCACTTCCATTTACCGTCTTCCTCTATCTGCAGCAAAAAATGAAAATATTGCTATTATTTATTATGTTTTTATATTATTATTTTCGGGTTCCCCTCCAACCTAGTGTGCAGACTCAGCGAGGACCTAGACAGAAAGAGCATGCACATCGTGCGGTGAGTTATGGGCAAAAATGTTTTGTGAAAGGAATGGCCTGCAAAGCATTATGTGGCGAGTTTCTGAGTACAGCGAATATTGTAGTATTTTGACTGTAATGCTTAGAACAGCCCCTAGAGGGCACCACTATAAAAATAACAGTTGTAATAAACATGGTTATGTAACCATTTAGTGAGCAATAAATCAAAAAAGATTACACATGGTTCCACCTAGTGCTGTGGGTTTCTTTCAAGTAGATAGCTCGGTCAGCAGACGAGAACCAAAGCTTTTTGAAGCAAGAGCCCTCACTCACCATCCGGTGACATGCTTCATCATAGGGCCAGCTCCTCGTCAGGCCGGCACTGCAATGCCTGACGGGCCCCGCAAGGGGGCTCTTTGCCGGAGATCTTTTGAGAATTGCAAATAGCCGGTCAAAAACACTGAAGTGAAGGATTGGTATACGGAAAAAACTTTTAAAAATGCCTAGAGGTAACAACTAATTATTTTTAATACTCGTGCTCGTAACTCTGACATGATTAAAAACCAGAAAACGGGGAGTTGGTGGAATAATGTCCACAAACCCCATAGAAATATAGGTAAGTATAGTAGTAATTGTAATGTGTCTCTAAGAGGAAATTAACATATAAGAGACAGAGCACACAGGGTCCCCTGTGTCACTCTATGTAGTTGGTCAACAAAGATCCTCCACGCAATTGACTAACCACTTTATTGAGAAACAGCATACACCTAATGATATCAAATGGCTTGTTCTAGAAACTATGAGAGATAACATTGACAGTAACAAGAAGCTCTTTGAAAGAGAACAACGGTGGGTCTTTAGACTTAAGACCTATGTAGTTGGTCTGAATGACGATATTCAATGGACTAATTTTATCCATTAACTATAACACCCCCTTCGTTCTGTTTATAATGGCCAATTACACATTTTGTCATATATTTTTTACATACAATGATCCATACCTATACTGGTTTTGAATATGTCTCCTAAACATTTACCAATATCTGGCTGTGACAACCTTGGCCCCCCCTTTTTATAGACTGTCATGTCAGGACTCACATTTGACGTTTTGACTTTGTGCACACTCCAATATGGCCGACACATTTCTGCCTATTTCTATGTGCAACATTCAAAATGGCCGACACTTTGCTGCCCTCTCGTTTGACGAGTCCTTCCTCTATTTTTGACTTCTTTTTCCTTCTTTAACCCCGCGATATCAGTATCTCCAGGGATACCGGGGTGTTTGACCCAGCGCAGGTTGACCGGCAGGGACCGTCATTAACGGAAGTAAGTGCCCTCGTTGCCATGCGTTACTACATGTTCGCACCCTTGTGACGCCGTCCTCCTTGTAACTAGTTCGGATGTTCGGGGTCTTTTCCCTAGGTGGCCCCCCTGCCCCCCCCCCCCTTTATGATCCCTTAACAATGTTTATTCTTTCACCGCGAACATCGTGCGCCACCAGTGCGGCGCCCTGCACTGATACGCTTCTTCCGCTCACATTCGCGGACACATGAGGGAGTGACGCGGGTACAACCACGCGCTCTCCACTCATTTCTTAATATCAACACACGCGCTTATAATAACTTGCGCCCTTGTTGTCTCTCTAAGTTAACATGTGGGCATTACCGTGTGGCCCTTCCTTTTCCACACCTTTTCTAGTATGTTCTCTCCGTGATCGTGCACCAATAGTTAGTGGCACTGATTTATGAATTTGACGGTACTGGAATATCTGTGATGGATTACATCTATTTTTCACTGTTGGCTCTCTGCTACTTCGGGATCTTGTCCCGTCGAGATATAAGAGCTTCTGCGTGAATTATTACTCTTTTATCACTATTATATATAATATGCTACATAACTAGAGTAGTGACGTACCAACCTTTACATTGACAGTCTTACTTATGTTCCCTCTTTTGTGTGTATATATATAGATCAGAGTTGATTTTTTAGCCTGGACTCCCCCGATGTGGCCCTACCTCAAATTTTTTGGAGGGTAAGCAATGTAGATGTTTATCTGCCTAATTGGCCTTGTATTTTTTTCTTGCACTAGACACGTTCATATACCACGTGGCACCTGAGTGATTTTGCACTTCGATTTGGGGTTGCACAACGTAATTCTCTGTGAATATGTCTTCTATATGAATTATGTGATGCTAATTGTGGTTTCTTCTCTGTTTTTACATTCCCCTAGGTTTTTCATTTACATATTTGTGGAAGTTTCCACGATTTAAAGGATTAGGTTTGTTATTAGGTCCTGATGAATCGCATAAGGTAATTCTTCTGTTACAAGCGAGAAACATGTTGACCAACTACATAGAGTGACACAGGGGACCCTGTGTGCTCTGTCTCTTATATGTTAATTTCCTCTTAGAGACATTACAATTACTACTATACTTACCTATATTTCTATGGGGTTTGTGGACATTATTCCACCAACTCCCCGTTTTCTGTTTTTTAATCATGTCAGAGGTACGAGCACGAGTATTAAAAATAATTAGTTGTTACCTCTAGGCATTTTTAAAAGTTTTTTCCATATACCAATCCTTCACTTCACTGTTTTTGACCGGCTATTTGCAATTCTCAAAAGATCTCCGGCAAAGAGCCCCCTTGCGGGGCCCGTCAGGCATTGCAGTGCCGGCCTGACGAGTAGCTGGCCCTATGATGAAGCATGTCACCGGATGGTGAGTGAGGGCTCTTGCTTCGAAAAGCTTTGGTTCTCATCTGCTGACCGAGCTATCTACTTGAAAGAAACCCACAGCACTAGGTGGAACCATGTGTAATCTTTTTTTTTGATTTATTGTCTATTGGGAAACTTACACACTGGACCAGGAGTTTCACTCCGAATATCCCATTTTTCTGCCCCTCCTTTGTTGTTTCTTCGACCATATAGTGAGCCCCTAGACAGCATAACCATATGAAAACAGAATGGCAGAAAGTAATGAAGTGTAACCATATAGTTAGTTCCTAGAGAGCGTGGTGCATCACACATTAGCCGGCCTACTAGCAGGCCTACTAGAATATATTACAAACAAAGCCCTTAAAATACAAACTACTCCCAAATGTAAGACAAAAGTTCCAGCCATGAAGGAGCCTAAAAAATACATTGAATGGTGGAGCGGTTTCCATTTCGGGGTCCCCCAGAACCTAGTGTGGGGACCCAGAGATGACCAGGCAGAAAGAACACGTCTTGCTGAACGTTGTGATGGTGGTCCAATTGTCCTATGACCACCACATGGTGAGTTAACCACAAATCACCTTTTACTGTTTGGGTTTTTGGTGAGGTGCTGCTAGTGAGCCGGAAAGGTTGGGACAAAAGCTGCGACTTGTTTTAGGATAGACATAGTCGCCTACAAACATAAGTACAGTCATCCTTAAACCAGCAGTCTTGCCTAGAGCAAGAGTCCAAACTACGACAGTTTGTTGTTCTTGAATAAGGTCTCATGAGCCAGCGCAATATGATGTAGAGTGGATATGCCCCATCAGAAAAAAAAATCTACAGAAAGGTATGACACACGTGTAGTTTGTTTAGTGTAGGTTGTTTTCCCCTCAAAAGTCATATCACCTGTTCACTAGATGCGTGTGCAGAATGGAATTTAATAAAGTTATCTCCTTCTTTCACGGAGGCCACAATGGACTGGGCACCGTATACAATATTATATCAGAATACAATAATGGTATAATGCATGGCATGAGGAGTTGTATGGTCCTATTTTGGAAATACATTAGCAGGTTAGCTTGTAAATTTTGATACAATAGTATGTGTATAATGGATATTATTTTAACAGTAAGATTAATTTGGTATGACCCATTTTTTTGATGGGCCCTTGTTTATTTTCAATTCGAGTGAATAGGTACATGCTCCTTATTGGTCCTAAAGAGGCCAAAAGTAAAGATGCCAAAATGTGTTGACTATTTGATATCAGGAGTCCTTACAGACTATGGCCTCATTACGACCCTGCTGGTCCGAAGACCACCAGGGCCGCGGTGGTGGTCTCCGCCAAATTACGAGTTCAGTGGTTTGGCTAAAGCCAAACTGCTGATACTCTGCCTGTCCCACCGCTTTTCAACGGTCCGCTGGGCTGGAGGTGAGCACCTCTAGCACGACGTGGGAGACCACCAGCATTTTTCTGGCAGCCGCACCACCAGGAAAAGCTGGCGGTCTTGCATCCTGGTGACAGGAATAAACATTCCTGTCACCAGGATACACTTGCACACACTTCCACATACCTGCACGCATGCACCCACACACTTCTACACACAAACACACCCCCACTCACCCACGCGATTTGACATACACACCCATTCACACTGACATACGTAGACAAACACCGCTGACACGCACGCATTCACATCCCCCACCAGCATACCCAAATTAATGCCCCCTCACCCGCATGCATCCATTCACACCCCCCTCCAGCGCATACCCACATTCACATCTCCCTCCCCCTCACTCGCATGCACCCATTCATGCCCCCTCAGACCCTCCGCACCACATAGATTCATTCACTCCCCATTCCACACTGCACACAGGCACTCACCCCATCCATCCGCATTCACCAACATACACGCACCCACCTCCCCGCATTCACAACACTCACATACACACTCACACACACACGCTCACACACTCACACATGCACAGACACCCCCCACCCTCCTCCCCTGTTGGACGATCACTTACCTTGTCCATCGAGGAGGTCATCTTGGAGGGGACAGGTGCCGGCACTTCCACCACCGGCAGCGCCCCTCCATCAGAACACTACCACGCTGTGTTATGGGTCATAATACGGCATGCGGCATCCTTTTGGTGTGGTAGTGCCGGCAGTGGAACCGCCTCTTCCCCACAGACCGCCAGCACGACTGCTGTCAGATTGCCACTCGATTTTGGGCAAAAATCTGAAGGCAGTCATAATGCGGTGGTCTTGAGACTGCCAGCACTGGCAGTCTTTCGGCACACGCGGCTTTGGCGGTTTTGTAAAAATAACAACAAAGTCGTAATGAGGGCCTATATCTTGTTTTTTGAAAATATAGGTGCTCTTAAGGGAAATGTCTAATAAGATTAATTTAGTAGTGATTGGTGAACACTGCACAGAGTTTTATATTGGAATTGAAGTGCAATAAAAGAAATAATAATATTAGGTCAATAATAATTGATGTTTTTTTGTTCCTAATTATGTGAGTTTATTGATCCCTCGAGAGTCAACATTTTTTTCTTATGAGTTCCTAGAGGGCATAACAACACAAATTAGAATAGCAGAAAGTAATGCAGCATAACCATATATGTAACACCTAGATAGCATAGCACTACACACATTTTCAGGCCTAGCAGGCCTACTACAATGCTATTACAAACAAGGCCATTGGACACAAACTACTCCCAGTTATAAAACAAACGTTCTACCAATGAGAGAGCATAAAAAGACATTGAATGGTGGGAGAGGTTACTATTTTGGGGTCCCCCAACCTAGTGTGGGGCCTAGAGATGACCTAGACAGGAAGAGTGGGTCGTGCTGAACGGTTTGATGGTTATCCCATTGTGGTAGGACCATCAAAGCTGAGTTTGTAACAAGAAATGCCCCGCAAAGCATTACGGTGTGAGTTTCCCAAATGTAATGAATACTGTTGTATCGGCTCCTCTGCTGTGCTGGAAAAGTTGCTTTGAGGATTTCTGTGTTTTCTATGTGTTAAATGTTCCAGTTTGTATAGTTTTCAACTGCTAAACTTGTTAAGTGGTACTCCTGTAAAGCACTCCTCAGATCGAGGTTGTGCTATACATGAAACTTCACGTAGTCTAGTAAAGTGCTCCTCCGATCAAGTTTGCGATATATGAACCTTAATTTTTTTTTAAATAGAACCCTCCCCCCCAGCTTGCAGCCTTTGTGCCTACACAACACAAAGAAACAGCGGCATGCCCAAAACAAGGAAGAGGATGAAACAACATACAGCCACACAGCACAAAGCAGCGAGGCAAAATAAAAAAGTAGTGCACTACACTAAGCTGTATGGCCGATGTAATAGTGCAATAATCCATGTAACAGGGTCAGTCATCAAGGGTGTAGCAAAGCAGCCTCAAGCCAGAACAAACGTAAAGCATTTACCTACAAAATCAAGGGTGTGTTGCAAGCCCACAGATGTAGATAACAACACGTCAAGAGACAGTGCTTGCGAGCTGCTTAGACTTGACCTAAAACAGTACTTCTGAAAACTGCAAGCAGTGGAAGGGCTCTGGGCATGGGAAGTAGTACTTTGGCCATGCTCCAGAGTAGGGGTAAACACATGCACACGGTGTAAAGCTGTCACTCGCTGGCCAAAGAGAAGCAAAGAAATGAGAGGGACAATGAAGCCAGCCACTGTTAAGCAATGAGTGAGCTCTAAGCCCCCTGTAAGTAAACAGAAAGTTTTGAAGGCAATAGCGCATGCGCTTTCTCAGGTGAGACCTAAAGTATAGGCTATAGGTGTGGAGGAGGGAAGGGAGAGGGCCTATAGTCAACGAGGCAAAGGTACCTACCAAACAAACTGAAGGGAATAAAACAACCAACAGTGCTCCCAAAAACAGTTAGGGGCACTAGGGTGAAGGCAGGAAGATGTTTATGGAAGCAGCGGGGTTGAGTCTTGCCTGATGGGAAACAGCCTTTGCCACGCAGCCTTTTCCATGCAGGATCCTTACCACCCAGTCTTTACCACGCTGGAAAGTACTAAGCTGGTAAGTACTTGTACCTTTACCATGCAGTACTTACCATGGAAGTAAGTTTTTTTTTTAAATAATATACTTTTTATGTTATTTAAAAAAGGGATTTTAGGGATACGGGATGTGTAAAGGTAAAGGGAGGTTAGGGTGACTTTAGGGTTCGGGGATGGGTAGAGGTAAAGGGTGGTGAAGGTGATATGAGTATTCAGGGATGGGTAGAGATAAAAGGAAGGGAGGATAACTTGCAGGTTTGGGGTGGGTAGAGACAAAGGGGGTGAGGGTGACTTGAGGTTTGCAGGTGGGTAAAGGTGAAGGGAGGTGAGGGTTACTTTGAGTTTAAGGATGGTAGAGTTAAAGGAGGTGAAGGTGATTTGTGGCTTCAGGTATAGGTAGAGGTAAAGGGACATGAGGGTGACTGGTGAGAGTGATTTGAGATTTCAGTGGGCGAAGTGTTAAAAGGAAGTGTGGGTGACTTGAGGGTTCAGTGGAGGGCAGAGGTAAATGGAAATGAGGGTGATTTGAGGGTTCAGTGTTGGGTAGACATAAAGGGAGGTGAGAGTGACTTGAAGGTTCAGGGGTGGGTGGAGATAAAGGGAGGCGAACATGACTTGAAGGCTATGGGGTAGGTACAGGGAGGTGAGGGTGACTTTGGGATTAAGGGGTTAGTAGAGGTAAAGCAAAGTGCTGGTGGCTTAAGGATTCAGGAGTGGCAGAGGTAAGAGGGGTGAGGGTAACTAAAGGCTCA
The DNA here is from genome assembly GCF_031143425.1 of Pleurodeles waltl. Lineage (NCBI taxonomy): Eukaryota > Metazoa > Chordata > Amphibia > Caudata > Salamandridae > Pleurodeles > Pleurodeles waltl. The sequence continues at coordinate 898,264,260 of NC_090444.1, read as the reverse complement.
ATGTGGCTACAGAAAGGAAAGTGAGGGTGATTTGAGAGTTCATAGGTGGATAAAAGTGAAGGGAGGTGAGGTGAGGGTGTCTTGAAGGTTCAGTGGTGGGTAGAGGTAATAGAAGGTGAGTGTGACTGAGGATTTAGGCCTGGGAAGAGCTAAAGGGAGATGAGAGTCACAAGGATTCAGGGGTGAGTAGAGGTAAAGTGAGGTGAGGGTGATGAGAGCTCGGGGGTGGGCCGAGATAAAGGGAGATGAGAGTGATTTGAGGGCTCAGGAGTGGGTAAAGGTAACGGAAGGTTAGGGTGACTTTAGGACTTAGGGGTGGGTGGAGGTAATGGAGAGAAGGTTTCTTGAGGTTCAGGGGTGGGTAGAGGTAAAGGGAGGTGAAGGTGACTTGAGGATTTAGAGGCGGATAGAGGTAAAAGAAAGTGAGGATGACTTGTGGGTTCACAGGTGGGTAGAGGTAAAGGGATGTGAGAATTACTTGAAGGTTCAAGGATGGGTAGAGGCAAAGAGAGATGAGGGTGACATGAGGATTCGGGAGTGGCTAGAGGTAAAGAGAAGAGAGGTTTAGCAGTGGGTAGAGGTAAATGGTAGTAAGGGTGATTTTAGGATTCAGGGGTGGATAAAGATAGAAGGAGGAAAGGATGATTTTGCAGTTCAGTTCAGTGGGTAGAGAATAAGGGATGTAATGGTGTTTTTAGGGTTCATGGTGGGTAGAGCTAAAAGAAATTACAGGTGGATTTAGGCTTTAGGGGTGGGCAGAGGTAAAGGGAGGGAAGGGTAGTTTTAGGGTTTAAGGTGGGCAGCGGTAAAGAGAGATAAAGTTGATTTCATGATTCAGTGTTTAGTTAAGGTAAATGGAGACGAGTAATTTTAGGGTTATAGGGTGGGAAAAGTTAAAGAGATTAAGGGTGAAACATAAACCTTTTTAAAACACCATATAGTTTATAATGAATAACACTTCCTCCTAATTAGTGATCATTAACTTTTTGACTTTTGTAGAACCCCATTTAATCATTAATGAAATCCCGGGACCCTCACTGAATCGTTACTGGAATCCTGAGATCCTAGCCTAAGCAATTTTGCGAATTCGAACTGCAAAACAAAAGACAAAAATACAGAAGCAAGGATTCATTAAACACAATCACAATTGTTTTTTTTTTTTTTTTAAACTCACAAACAGATAAAAATCTAAATTTTATTTTAATAGGAAGATTGGAGCTTTTCTAAATTCAGTTGAGGCCACTAATTATTCATACCATATTCTCTTTAATGCACTTGTCCCAAGAATCAATCTGAAGATACCAATTTCATTTTTAGGCCACCTTTAAAATTCCTTCACGTTTACAGAAGGTTATAAAATCTTCAGTTTTACATTTTGCTTTTAAATGTATGTGCACTTTATTACTCGGTTAATATTATTTAATTTTCTAAGTAGACTCTGACCCCCTGATTAGGCGTCATGGACCTCTAGGGGCCTTAGGACCACATGTTAAGACCTGATGCTCGAATTGATAAACGATATAACCACCAAATAAGTAACTGTGACACAGCTGCAGACGTTAATTAAAAAAACACACTCTCTATGGCAACAGTCTTAAACCACAACTTCATCGTCAATAAAAGCGACAGGTGACTGAAATGTATGTTTAGAATGTTGGTCACTAATTACAACATTTTGTTATTAATGATTGTTTGAGTTCATCTCTTGGAAATACCGTTAGCCGCTGGGACCCTGATGGCAGGGCCCCCTCCCTGCATCTTCCGATCGTCTGGCCTTGTTGGGGAGGGGGTTTTAAGGGGGCACAATTCTGCTTTCTGGCCAATAATGTTGGGGTATGGCGTGCGAAGTGCATGTCAATTCCGCAGTTGCGACCTATTTAGGTCACCATGGTACCTGGCCACTTCCTTTCTCCATAGAGGCATCACAGCGGTGGGAGCGGAGATGGTGGCAAGCGACGGCGATTTCCAGGTCTTCTGAGCACCTTGCTTAGTGCCACAGTTTATTGGCCTTGGCAGGGTTTTTGGTGCCTTCGGAGGGACATCAGTCAGCGTTACTCTCCTCCAGGGGCTCTCCAGCTGATCCCGCATATCTTCACTTCCTTTCCCCGCCTTCTGGTTCCTCAGCTGACTCTCTTCCGTGCCGTGGCTGATGCTGTAATGCTTTTGGCAGGATTATATTGGAGCACTCACGACAATCTCAGGTGCTCCCTTGGATTTGCTTTAGGCTCCCCTGTCTCCTCGTTGCTTCCTTCTCTCTCAGGCACCGGAAAGCACAAGAGCACCTGGGGGCATATTTATACTCCGTTTGCGCCGAATTTGCGTCGTTTTTTTCGACGCAAATTCGACGCTAAACTAACTCCATATTTATACTTTGGCGTTAGACGCGTCTAGCGCCAAAGTTCATGGAGTTAGCGTCATTTTTTTGCGTGAACACCTTCCTTGCGTTAATGATATGCAAGGTAGGCGTTCCCATCTAAAAAAATGACTGCGATGCTATTGCGTCGGATTTATACTCCCGGGCAAAAATGACGGCCGGGAGTGGGCGGGCCTAAAAAACCCGCATTTGCGCCGGATTTTAGCGCCTGGGTCAGGGCAGGCGTTAAGGGACCTGTGGGCTCAGAATGAGCCCAGAGGTGCCCTCCCAAGCCCCCAGGGACACCCCCTGCCACCCTTGCCCACCCCAGGAGGACACCCAAGGAGGGAGGGACCCATCCCAGGGAAGAAAAGGTAAGTTGTGGTAAGTATTTTATTTTTATTTTTTTTGTGGCATAGGGGGGCCTAATTTGTGCCCCCCTACATGCCACTATGCCCAATGACCATGCCCAGGGGACAGAAGTCCCCTGGGCATGGCCATTGGGCAAGGGGGCATGACTCCTGTCTTTGCTAAGACAGGAGTCATGTTAATGGGGGTTGGGCGCCCAAAAAAAATGGCGCAAATCGGGTTAAGACGTTTTTTTTGCCTCAGCCTGACTTGCCCCATTTTAGGACGCCCAAACGCCATTTTTCCCTACGCCGGCGCTGCCTGGTGTACGTGGTTTTTTTTCACGCACACCAGGCAGCGCCGGTCGGCTAACGCCGGCTAACGCCATTCAATAAATACGGTGCCCGCATGGCGCTTCAGAATGGCGTTAGCCGGCGCAAATTTTTTTGGCGCAAAACTGCGTTAGCGCAATTTTGCGTCAAAAAGTATAAATATGGGCCCTGGTTCTTTTACAGGGCGACTAGGTCAGCAGGACTTGTGCAGCTCGTCGCCTTCTTTGTAGCAGTTGCTTTTTACTTCTGATTGATTTTAGAAAGTTTCATCAGCGTGAGCTCTCTTGCATTGCTCAGTCCTCTTTTATCCTTCGGTGCTAGGGCTTCTTGAGTCCTGTCTCCTTTACTGATATCTACCTCAGCCCTTCCATATTTGCTAGCTCATTTTCTACGTGGTAGTCACCCCCCTTCCCTGCCTGGTTTAATTTTTGGGCTGTTGCCCTTGCTGGTGTGGACAGCTGGTGCACTCTTCTTTTGCAGCTGCACTAGGCAGGGGAACACAGACTGTGACTTGAGGTAAGCGGCTGTCGAGTTATTTACAGTTTTGTTTGTTTCTGGTGATTGCACTTTGGGTTGCTTATTCAATGTACAATATCTGCTAAGGGTGGTAGAGTGAGCAGGAGGGAGGGATGTGATCCTGAGCTTATACACTTGTTAAGAATGGTACTTGTGCAGTTAGGGGATGGTAGCGAGTCAGGCAATTCTGCATCCGAGCCTGAGCCGAAATCGGTGCAGGTAGTGGTGGAGTGCCCTAGGCAGTCCAAGGTTCTGGCGCAGGTTGCCTTTTCTCCTGTAAAAAGAAGGGCCAGAAAGCAATCAATGCCATCGTGTGGTGGGCTCTACAGGTTTGGTGGCTGTGGTATCTGTAGGGCCTCCAGCCAATGCTTTAGCATCTGAAGACACCATTACCTGCCCTTGGCCCCTTCTGCACCTGCTACACCCACTTAGTTGCTGTAGTCAACCTCAGGGTCCAATGAAGTACTTTCAGTACTAGCTGAGATAAAACAGTCTTTAAAATTGCTTTCTGACAAGAAGGCCAGGGCTTTGTCAGGACACTCAGGATCAGTCCCATGCTGACAGTCACTGATGTCCGTGGAGGGCCCTCATCTTATAGCTCCACATCTGGTAACCTATGCTGTTGCGGGGGGATGATTGGGGGTGCCCACAGATCCCATGGCTGGGGCACTTTCATCAGTGGCGTCACTATTATCTCCACTGGTGTCTCCTGTAGCAGGAGCATAGGGTGGGCACGCTTACTGCCCCATGGGCACCTTCCCCTGCCATTTCCACCATCATCACAGAACTACTGAGACAGGTTGAGGACATTGAGAAGGTGCAGGAAGGGTCAGGGTTGGATCGCATTGCCCAGAAGGAGAGTGTGGGTGGGCCCATCAGTATCCACAGATCCTGCCACAGTTGCAGGAGGTAAAGGGACGAGAGCGATGCAAAATACCATGGCTCTGCATGTAAGGTGATAGATGGGCATGGCACTTTACTTTCCAGGCTGGAAAAGTAATAATAACATGTTCCTAGTGAAGACAAGGGGAAAATATGGAAAGGGGAATTTGTTGACATTTTCTCCAAAAGAAAAAGAAAGGAAGGATGCCTCCTCGAAGGAGAAGAAGCTTAAACTTGAGGAGACTAACACCAATTGGTTGTTTGGCTTTAATGTTTTTATGACTGTCATGTTGGAGAAGAAACCTGAGGTGTCCGCAGCCATGATAATGTACGCAAAAAAAATACTCAAGGTGCACCATGTGTATAGGCGGGGGGGGGGTAGCTTGGTTGGATTATGAAAGGGAATTTAGATGGGCTAAAGTAGAGGCTCCTAATATTAGGTGGGACCAAACTGAGGTCAATGTGTGGTGGGAAGTATGAACAACAAGACACCGCCTTTTCATAACCAATGGGGCCTTGGTGACAGGAAGGGGTCCTGTTGAGCATCTGACAGAAAGCTGTACACTCCACCAGCAGGGTCCTGTAAGTTCAGCATGTATGTTCATTCTGTGGGTACCCCTCACATCTTGAATTCAAATGTGTTAAGAAATCAAAGGAATAACAGGAAAGGCAGCTGAGTTGTTAAATCAGGGGTTTTCTGGTGCCTTTTTCATACCTGCCCAGGAGGTCTTAACTGTTCTACATTGCAAGAGCCAGTTGTCGGTATGTGCTCACCTCGAGGTAGTGACCCAAGAACTGGAGAAGGAGTTCTCGCAGGGCAGGATTGTGGGGCCATTCGCCAATCCCCCATTGCCGAAGTTTGTTTGTTCCCCACCAGACGTAGTTCTGAAGAAGGAGCCCAGTCAGTTTAGACTGATCCATAACCTCTCAGCACCCAAAGGCTTTTCGGTAAGTGATGCAATACATGCTGTTCTATACTCAGTGACTTACTCCTCTGTTGACATGAAGTTGGACAAACTATGTAAGCTGGGCCTCCGGCACTTTTGTCAAAAACCAACATTGAGTCTGCATTTAGACTTCTTCCTGTTCATCCTGATGATTACCACTTGCTTGGTTTCCAGTATCGGGGTCAATATTTTATGACAAATGTATGTCCCTGGGCTGTGCGGTCTCCTGTCATTACTTTGAATAGTTTAGCTCTATGTTGCAATTGTTATTTACTTACAAAACTGGTCATCGCAACATCATTCATTATCTTGATGATTTTCTGATCATGGAACCACCAACTTTGGGGGCTTCTCATTGGTCACTATAGGAGCAGATTTCCTTGTTCTGTGATTTGGATGTGCCCCTTGCCCCAAATAAAACATTTGGCCCGCCCACCTGTCTTTCCTTCTGTTGTATTGAGATTGACACCATTGCCGGGGAATGCAGACTGCCCCTTGACAAAGTTCAGGCCTTCAACCTGGCCATTGACTCCATTCTCACGCTTATGAAGGTGATGTTGCATCAGCTCCAAGTCTTGGTGGGTCGACTCAATTTTGTTCTGTGCATTATTCCAGTGGGTCCCCTCCTCCAGGTCAATAGCACAGACAATGCCAGGTCTCACACAGAAGCATCACCATACCAGACTCCAGTCTGAGATTAGGGAAGATTTAAGGATCATGCAGGAATTTTGGCATCAGTTTAACAGGTCTGTTGTGTGGCCAGCCCCGCTTGTATCTAGTGAGACTTTGGGCTTATTTACTGATGCAGCCGGCAGCATGGATTTTGGGGATTTTTTGAGGGCCCCAATGGTGCAGAGCTGAATGGTCTATTGAATGGCATGATAGCAGCGTGACAAATAAATTTGCATTTTTGGAGTTGTTTCTATTTGTTGTTGCGATCACCATTTGGTCTGCTGCTTTCCAGAACAGGACAGTGATTTTTTGGTCAGATAATATTGCTGTCGCTAAGCTAATAATAAACAGGGAGCCTCCTGTAGGGTGGTTCTGAGGCTGCTGAAGCACCTTGTGTGTCCCTGTTTAAAATTGAACAGTGTCTTTAGGCCCAAGCATGTACCAGGTGTCCATAATAAGGCCGCTGATGCTTTATCTTGCTCCAAGTTACAGGAATCCTGGGAGTGTCACCCATGAGCAGCAGCGCAGATGATGGAGTTCCTGACATCGCTGTGGAAGATTGGAAACCTTATCAGATTTAGTGGCAGCTTCATTGATCACATCCATATTGGGGGATTACCCCAGAAATGCTTTAAGAAATACAGGGCCTTTTTGCATGAGTAAAGCATGATTGAACTATTTACACCCAGTTCCATCTGCAACTTCCTAGCAGCGTTGAGGTCACAAGGCAGGCCCAGCCCACTTGGCAGCCATTGCCTTCTTTACTAAGTTGAAGGGCAAGGGGTTGTGGGCGATTCCTTCCTGTTAAGGAAGGCCCTAGCGGGATGGGCCAGACTGAAGGGCATGGTCATGGGTGGGAGGAGACCCCTTAATGCACTGGTGCTGGGTGCAGTTCTGGCCAACATACACAGTATTTGCAGTTCTTTTTATGAAGTTGTATTGTTGGGGGCTGCATTCTCCGTTGCCTTTTATGGGGCTTTTTGGGTGGGCAAGTTAGTTGGGGCATCAAAAGCTAACTGGTAGGGTGGCTTACAATGGGTGGACACCCATTTATAACCAGAAAGGCTTTCCTCAAGCTGAGAAAGGCCAAAACTGACCCAGCTGGTAAGGGAGCTATGTTTGAGCTCAGGGCAGCTTGGTGGTCTGTTATTTGCCCTGTAACGCAGATGAGGGCATACCTTTTGGTTTGGCCCATGGTACTTTCGCCTGCACTGTTCATCCATGCCAATGTGGAGTGTCTGTCACAGTACCAATTTTTGGCAGTGTTACGTATCGCCCTCAGCAGAATTGGTCTTGACCAGTCAGGCTACTCCTTCCATTCTTTTAGAATTGGGACAGCAACTTTTGCGACGGGGGCTGGATTGTCTTCAACTGAAGTTAAGCAGGTTGGTCAATGGTCATCATTTTGTTTCAAGCGCTACATTCACTCTGAGTTGCTAGGAGTTTATGCTTCGTGCCAGTACTGCTATGTCTTTCAGTTATCTCACTCTTCTTTCTTCTCAAGGTCGTGTGGGCCATCACTCCCTTCTTTGTGCGGCAGGCAGCCTACCATTTGCAAAAGCAACTTAAGTTGAAGCCTGCTGGACTGAAAGATGTCTTCTTCCGGTGGTGTGTCAGCTTTGCCAACTTGTTGAGGAGACAAGAGGTCGCTAAGGACTGCAGTCTGCAGATCTTATCACCATTCACGTCGGTGGTAACAACTTCGTGGAGCTGGTGAGTAGGGTGGTCAGGAAGGCTCTTTTGTGGGTATTTGCCTGGTTGGGTAGGGCCTTTCTAGAGGTGGTCAGAGCTTGGACACATATGATCCCATGGAGCAAATGGGGTCCAAATGTCTCAATGCTTAAATGGCTAAGCTGTGCCCGGGGCCCAGGCGATTATGGAACATACCAGACAAGCTGATTAGGGGTGATCACGTTTCACAGAGATGGAGTTCACTTGCCTGAAATGGGTACTGACTTGTTTATCAATGTGGGGAGGGCTAAGGACTGGTATGCCCTAGTCGCCCTTGTGGCGCAGAAGTGAACCCAAAGATTGCTCCACAACAGTGGGGACAGTTCTCTAACTGTCATAGCAGCACTAAGGAGAGGGAACAGGACTATGAATCCCATAGAGGAAGGTTCATACAGGCTACGGGCAAGGGCGCACAGTTAGACAGTGTAGGGCATGAGGCTCCAATCCCTGGTGTCACTCGAGGAGTCCCACGGACAGCCTGGTGTTGGAGAGGTGGGACCCAGGGGTTGAGGACAAGGGTACCAGTAGTGGGGACCACCCCTGAGGGATACAGATGGGACGGCCCACTTGTGTGGTTCTCTAGGGATGAGGGTTGGCTGGACTTTAGTACCTTAGTGTTGGAAGATTATGCAGTGGAGACTCCATGTTGGACAGGACAGTTCAGTACTTAGCGATGTTGGCATATTTTGTATATTAACTGTAAATGTATGCTCTTCCTTATGACCTGGACAAATGTTTACTTTGATTACAGTCCTTAGTATCCTTTGCTGTGTTTCGTCTGTAAGAATGTATTAATGTTAAAGATGTAATGCTTTGCCTGTTTTGATTTGTAATAAACATGGCCTTCTTCCTAAAAATTATTTCTGCCTGCCATTGGCTCATTTGGTTTTGGGAGGGGGCACGGTCCGGTTTGTGGGGATCCGGGTCCTGTGATGGTTTCAAGTTGTCTTGCAAGCTAAAAAAGTACCCCAATCCAAGCGCCAGAGCAGAATTACACTTTACAAGAAATAAATCAGACCATGCTCCATGGAAGAAAACAATCACATGGAGACAGAGTGAAGCCCAAGTGAAGCCAAACCAACATGTGCTCACCAATGAAAAGGAAGAAAATAAGACTGACAGAGAAGCTAACCAATGGTAAGTAATGGGTGGGCTAAAATCCCAGTTTTAGAGGTTTTTGCTTTAAGAAACAATAGATCATCAGAAGCTATGGCACATGCAGTGACTCAGCAGGATGGAGTGCTGGGGACCTGGGCTAGGCTATGCATGAAGGATTCCTTGCAAAAGTGCACAGAAGCCCTAGCAGCTGCAGTTCATGCAGTACACAGGATTACTGTCTGGCGAGGGGAGGCAAGGACTTACCTCCTCCAACTTTGGAAAGATGGACCACTGGACTGTCGGGGTCACTTGGATCCACCACCTGTGTTCCAGGGACCATGCTCGTCACGATGAGAGGGGACACAGAGGACCGGTGAAGCTGAAGGTTGGTGCCTGCGTTAGCAGGGGGAAGACTCCGTTAACCCACAGGAGATTTCTTCTTGGCTTCCAGTGCAAGGTGAAGGCAGACAGCCCCCAGAGCATGCACCACCAGGAAACCATTGAAAAAGCCAGCAGGATTAGGCGCTATAATGTCGCTGGTAGTCTTCTTGCTACAGAGACCTGAAAATTACAAATGTTTGCTAGTGGTGAGTGAAATATCTGCAAAGAGTGGTATGTTAGCATAATTGCTTTGTGGGACAAAGCTGTGTTTTTTAAAATTAAAGTACAGTTCAGATTTGCTATATTTTTGGCGGCAATGCATAGGGTGGAATTTCAATGTGCGCTCAAACGAACATCAGTAAAGACTGGAAAAAGGCAGCGCCCTTCATTTATTGCATGTTGGTGTAAAGTGCGAATGGCACTTGAGGTAGTGGTTCCAGACAAAGGCCCTCATTACAACTCTGACGGTCGGCCATAAAGTGGTGGTAATAGCACCAAAGGCTGGCGGTAATTATCAGCAAATTATGACCATGGCGGTGAGAACTCAGATAGACATCCACTTTACCACACCGACCGCCAGGGCGGAAACAACTACCACCACAGCAGAAACCGCCTACGGCCAGGCGGAAGCCAATGTCCCACCCACCGTATTAAGACCCTGCAATCCGCCACTTTTTCCGGGGTGGTACCAACAACATCAAAAGCCTGGTTGAAACACTGCACAGAAGTGAAAGTACTCACATTTGGAGACACAGGGAAGACACAGGGAACAACCACACCACCATGGAGCCCGAGCTGCATGTCTTCCCAATACTGTTCCACGTGCTCCTCCACCACAAGCACCAATGACGGTGAAGACGACAACAGTGAGTACAGCCACCTAGCACACAAAGGAGGGGGAGGAGGAAAAAGAGAGTGACACACACACGCAACACACACACCCCCACCCCAACACCACAAACACAATCAGCTGCATTATCAAAACATTTGTACCCCATACCTTGGATGAAAAATGCAAGGACAACATGAATTTACCAAAGTGAGTGTAATAAGATCAACACAGTAGAAATAAGAAAAATGCAATGTAACTGGTATATTTAAATGTACAGTTCAAGGGACACTGCCCAGTCCTCAGTGTGCGTGGGCCCCATGGCCACAGGCCAAAGTCCAAGGCCCCACTTGTCACCTGCATCAACACGGAGAGAACACTGCAGGAGCATCAGTTGGAAAATAGGCAGGCACCTCAGGGGGATGGGGAACGGGGGGCACCTCAGCCAGCAGATGGAACAAGACCACTGGTTTTGGAGAGGGCAACATGCCTTGTGCTTGGTCCTGGGGAGTGCAAGGCCACAGTCTCTCAAGTGGGTGATTTGCCCACATGCACTGGAAGGGGCAACATGCTCTGTGCTTGGTCCTGGGGAGTGCAAGGCCACAGTCTCTCAAGTGGGTGATTTGCCTACATGCACTGGAAGGGGCATTGTGTCCTGTGCTCTTGATCCTGGGGAGGCTGGGGTAGGTGGGTGTCTTGCCCACTGGTTGTGAAGGTGGTATCATGCCCTGTGCTCTTGATCCTGGGGAGGCTGGGGTAGATGGGTGACCTTCCCACATGCTCTGTGGGGGGCATCATGCCCTGTGCTCTTGATCCTGGGGAGTGCAAGGTCACAGTCTCTCAGGTGGGTGTTATACCCACTGGATTTGCCGGGGGAAGGCCGCACAGTAGACCATGGAGGCAGGACTAAATAGTGACAGCTGCTCAGTGGTGGTAGTGTTGCTGCTGCAGCCGCTTGTGGGGGGAAGCTCCAGCCCATCCCCTGCAGCCTTGGATGGCTGCCCACTGGTGGTGGTGGTGCTGCTCCTGCTGCAGCTACTGGTGGAGGTAAGCTCCTGCCCATCCCCTGCAGCCTCGGATGGCTGCCCACTGGTGGTGGTGGTGGTGCTGCTGCTGCTGCTGGTGGTTGGGGGGAAGCTCCTGCCGATCCCCTTCAGCCTCAGACGGCTGCCCACTGATGGTGGTGGTGGTGCTGCTGCTGCTGGTGGTGGTGGGGGGAAGCGCCTGCCCATCCCCTGAAGCCTCGGATGGCTGCACAACCATGGTTGTTGGTGAGAGCTCCGTCTGAGTCCCTGCCCCTGGCTTCTTGCCCTTCCTTGCAGCAGCTGGGGCTGGCTCCTTGCCCTTCCTGGCAGCAGCTGATGCTGGCTCCTTGCCCTCTCTGGCAGCAGCTGGGGCTGGCTCCTTGCCCTTTCAGCAGCAGCTGGGGCTAGCTCCTTGCCCTTCCTGACAGCAGCTGGTGCTGGCTCCTTGCCCTTCCGGGCAGCAGCTGGGGCTGGCACCCTTTACTTCAGGCTGCCTGGTGCAGGCTCCTTCACCCTCTGCACAGGTGCCCTGGATCCTTTCCCACCACGAGTGGGTGTGGAGACTACTGGGCCCATGGACTGGGTGGCTGAGCTGCTTGCCTGAGTTTTTGCCACCCTGGCCAGATGTGAAGGACGGGGGGAGGGGTAGGAAAGAGGTCAATGGTGGAGAGGATAAGCTGCTTAGGGACATTGGGGCGGGGAGAGGGAGAAGTTTTGGGAGTGGAGGAAAAGGGAGTGGTTGTAGGAGGTGTCTGCTGTGTTTGGGTGCAGGTGCATGGGCTGGATGCTGTTGTGAGGTGGATGGCTGTTGGGTGTCTGAGTGCTTGCGTTTCTGTACTTTAGGAGGGGAGGACAGACGCAGTGAAGAGGACACAGGGGACGTGTGCATGGCTGTTGTGCAAGTGTCTGCCAGTGAGGTGTGTGTTCTGCTAGGTGTGGTGGTGATGCTGATAGTGGATGAGGATGTAGTGCATGCAGGTGTGAGTGTAGATGCAACTGGGAGGGAGGTGGAGGAGGAGGGGGAGACAGTGGAAATTGTGGATGTTGGTATGTCTGCATCTGGGTGGTGTTTGTGTGAGTGCCTGTGGGATGATGTGTGGTGCTTGTGTTTGCCTGTGCCACTCTTGTGTGTTGACTTGTGTGCATGCTTGTCTGCCTGTGTGCTTGGGATAGGTTGTGGTTGAGGGGAATGGGATTGGGAAAAGGAAGTTGAAGGGGAGAGGGTGGAAACAGGGACAATGGCTGCCATCAGAGAGGAGGCCAGAGCCTGGATCAATCTCTGTTGCGCCGCCAAGCCAGTGTGAATGCCCTCCAGAAATGGATTAGTTTGATGCATTTGGGCTGCCAGCCCCTGGATGGCATTCACAATGGCTGAGTACGCTAGAGAGATGGATCTCAGGAGGTCAATAACCTCCTCACTCAGGGCAGCAGGGCTCACTGGGGCAGTGCCTGAGGTGCCTGGGGCAAAGGAGATGCCCACCCTCCTGGGTGAGTGGGCACGGGCAACTCAATGAGGGGCTGCTGGGAGGGCGGTGCTGGTACGGAGGGTGGCGGCTGTACCTGTAGCTGGGGTGGTCACAGAGGTGTCTGTCACCACAAGGGAGCTTCCATCAGAGGAGGTATCAGAGTCTGAACTGTCCCTTCCAAGTCTCCACCGTGGTGCTCCCCTCGCCCTCCATCCCACTGGTGCCCTCAGCGTTGGTGGACTCTGCCTCCTGGGTCCTGTGAGATGCAGCTCCCCCCATCACCAGTGCCTCTGCTCCTCCGCCAGATGATGCTAATGCACATAAGTATAGGGAGAGAAAACAAAAAGGGGGAAGAGACAAAGGATACACCTGGTCAACGGCTGCACCAACACCACCGTTGGCGTACACATCACTCTCACACACAGGGAATAGCCCTACGCACTATGCATTGCACTACCAGTTATTTTGCTAGCCACCAAGGCATGGGGAGGGGCACACACCACCAAATGCAGCACACCTGGGACCCACACAGCCCTGACCAGTTGTGGATGCCTACAAGCTAGGTAGCATGATTATCCCTTCAGGACCCTTGCCACCAGGGGGCCTACTCTGCAATGTCAGGCTTGGGCTAGGGGCACCCACTGACACACATCCCCCACCCGGATAATACCCTACCATGCATAAGTTGTAATGATGGGCACTGAACTCACCCCCTTGTGGCTGCTGTGATGCCCTCAAGTGCCCATCCAGCTCAGGATAGGCCACCGCCAGTATGTGGGCCATAACGGGGGTCAGGGTTCGACGGGCACCCCTTCCTCGTTGGGAGGCCATCCCCAGCTGCTCCTCCGCCATCTTCCATGCCCAGAATCTCAGGACCTCCCACTGTTTCCGACAGTGGGTGCTCCGCCTGCCGTAGACCCCCAGGGTCCGCACGTCCTTGGCGATGGCACGCCCAATACCCTTCTTTTCATGTGCGCTGACCTGCAGAGGTAATACACACAGGAAAATAGTATCAGACAGCCCTGCCTGTTACACTTATGGCCCACCATACCCCTTCACATCACCATTTGCACACACATGGCTCAGCACACAACCAATACACCACCCAGAGGACATCCACCCACCCCCTTACACGAGGCCTTCACACACACCACTCCATGCATTCATGCCACATGCATCGTGCTCACAGTGTACTCACCTGTTGGTCTGGAGGCACATACAGCAGTCCGTACTGGGGTAGGACCCCATCCACCAGTCGCTCCAGCTCTGCCAAGGTGAAGGCAGGGGTCCTTTTCCCAGTCACACGGGCCATGGTAGGTTCTAGACACAGGTCACAGCAGCACATGCAGTGTAGGTCCTCTCCTGTTGAAGGTCAGGTAGCAAGTGAGGAATCAGATAGAAAATGGTGGCCATGTCCACGGGGTGCATACCGTCCCCGCCGGCATACATCACCATTGGCCACTGTACCCCATAGGGCCCAGTGTTAACCAATGAGGAGTTGCACGGCGATTCCCGACCTCCTCCCGTAACGGCACCCAACATCAGTGGAATTACCTCACATCCATATGTTCCTCCATAAAGGACAGGCGGATGCCATTTCAATGGGGGCGGGGGTCAGGCCCTGGATAATAACTGCATCACAGTTAATATTTGGACATACAGGACAAATCCCACTTACCCAATACAAATTGACACCATGCATTGTACTGTTTTGGCTCCAACGTTCAGTTTGTGGCCGACTCCTCACTCTTTTGCCCCATAGATTGCTACCGTTGCGGATGAATAGGAGATGGAGACATACCCCAGTGTACAGACCCCTGGTGGACTTGGCAACAATGGAGGACAGGCACATCTTCCTCACCTATAGACTTGACAGGGCCACAATCATAGAGCTGTGTGCCCAATTGTAGCCTGATCTGATATCTGAAATTGGTCACCCGACTGGGATCTCCACTCTTGTGCAAGTTCTATCAGTGCTCCATTTCCTAGAAATTGCTTCTTTCCAAGTGGCAGTGGGCTTGGCAGCAGGAATATCACAGCCAATGTTCTCGATAGTACTGACCAGAGTGTTGTCTGCCCTGATTAAACACACATGCAGCTACATTGTATTTCCCAAGGTGGAGGATTTTGCTACAGTGAAGGCTGACTTCTATGCAATGGGACACATCCCCAACATAACTAGGGTGATTGATGGAACTCATATTGCATTTGTGCCCCCTGTCACAATGAACAGGTGTATCGAAATTGTAAGAGTTTTCACTCCATGAATGTACAGATGGTGTGCTAGTACATCTCCCATGTCAATGCTAAGTATCCTAGGTTGGTGCATGATGCCTTTATCTTGAGGAATAGCAGCATCCCAAAAGTGATGGTCCAACTACAGAGGCACAGGGTGTGGCTAATAGGTGAGCCCTGGTTCCTATCCAGTAGGTGTTGGTGAATGGGTATGATGTTGCCAATATAGAATAGTGTGTGGCTAAATGTTGTCCCTCAATATTTGCAGGTGACTCTGGTTACCCCAACCTATCGTGGCTGCTGATCACTGTGAGGAATGCCAGGACAAGGGCAGAAGAACGTTACAATGAGGCACATGGGAGAACAAAGATGGATAATCAAAAGAACCTTTGGCCTCCTGAAGGCCAGGTTCTGGTGCCTCCATCTGACAGGTGGATCCCTGTGCTTCTCACCCAAGAAGGTCTGCCAGATAATCGTGGCATGCTGTATGTTGCACAACCTTGCCTTGAGACTCCAAGTGCCTTTTCTGCAGAAGGAGGAGGCTCAAGATGGCCATTTGGCAGCAGTGGACCCTGTGGACAGTGATGATGAGGAGGCGGAGGATGAGGGCAACAGAACAGCAGTGATATGACAATACTTCCAATGACACACAGGTAGGACAGTGTTACTTCACATTTCATTGTCAATTATTTGTATATCTTTGGCACTGGCATGCTGTTATTTCCACTTCTGTGCCCACTTACTGTGCCCCACTATAGCTCCTGGTATGATCACTGCAGCCAAATACAGATCTTTCCTATGTGCACAATTACTGTACAGTTGAATTGCAGTGTTTGAACCTGGTTAAGCGAATACATACTTAAAAAATGTAACATACTCCATACTTGTTTTTTCCAAGAGTGTTTATTGAAGTGCTAAGAAGAAGAGGGGCACATGCAAGGGGATGGGGTGATGATGGAGGAAAGTCCAGGGTATAGTTCCAATCTATTTGTTGCACAGGTGCATTGTCCATGGGGACATAGGAAGGGGAGCAATGGCAGTTCAAGGTGGACAGGGTGACAGAGTGGGACACAAGGGTGACAATCAGGAGAGTCTCATATCCTGGCAGGGGTCTTGGCAATAGTCTCTGGCTTCTGCCTAGATCGCAGGGAACATTTTTGGGCTGGTTCTCCTTCTGCAGGGGGAGGGGTGCTGGTGGCCAGTTGGTCCTGTGGCGGGGCCTCCTGTCCACTAGTGGCAGTGGAGGTGGAAGGCAGTTCAGATGTCTGGCTAGTGGCAGGGGCCCGCTGTTGTGAGACTGCCTCCCTCATTATGTTGGTCATGTCTACCAGCACCCCTGGAATGGAGACCAGGGTGGTGTTGATGGCATGCAAGTCCTCCTTGATACCCTGGTACTGTCCCTCCTGCAGCCATCTGTTTTCCTGCTCATTGTCCAGGACCTGGCCCATTGTGACCTGGGAATGTTGGTATGCTCCCAGGATCTCAGTGAGTGCCTCCTGGAGGGTTGGTTCTCTGGGCCTCTCCTCCGCCTGGAGCACAGCACTCCTCACAGTTTCCCTGCTGTCCTGTTCCTCTGTCCCATGAACCGTGTGCCCACTGCCACTGACCCCAGGTCCCTGATTGTCTTCGGTATGAGGTGTGGCCTGGGGTCCCTGTAGATGTGGACACACTGCTGATTGACGTCTCCTGGGGACAGAGGTGTGGGTACACTGTGTGAGTGATGTAGTGGTGTTTCTTTCTAGATGGGGAAGGCTCTGTGGCGGTGTATGACTGTGCCTGGGTAACCAACTGTTCAGAGGTCCCTGATGGGCCAGGTTGGTCATCCAGGCGACCAGAGTTGCTGTCATCACTGTGGACCTCTTCAGTTGGGGAACTGGATAGTGCTGGCACCTCTTCTCCGGTTTCACTGACTAGGATACCTGTGGGGATGTAAATGAAGTGTTATTGCTTCTGTGTGTGACATATTGTGCATCAGTGAGTTGTCCTGTTTGGTTGTATTTGCCCTGGGAGCTTTCACTTGTGTAAGTTGGTATGTGATGTGGTGGACTAGCTGATTCTCTCTAGTGTGCATGCTTTAGTGATAGGTGTCCATGCAGGGCTGTGAGTGGTGTCCATGCATTGGTATGGCATGCATGGCTTGGCATTGGGATGAGTGAGATGTGATGGTGGGGGGTGGGAGGTGGTGGAGTGATGGGAGTGAGGGTGGGTGTATGTGATGGCATGCAGGTAGGAGGGTTATAGTAGTAAAGAGTTGACTTGTTGACTTAGCAGAGTCCAACCCTCCTCCTGCTCCGGCCAGGCCCTCAGGATGCATGATTGCCAAAACCTGCTTCTCCCATGTTGTTAGTTGTGGGGGAGAAGGTGGGGGTCCACCGCCAGTCCTCTTTACAGCGAGTTGGTGTCTTGCTGCAATGGAACGTACCTTCCCCCGTAGGTCATTCCACCTCCTCCTGATGTCATCCCTGGTTCTTGGGTGCTGTCCCACGACGTTGACGCTGTCCACGATTCTCCGCCATAGCTCCATCTTCCTGGCTATAGATATCTGCTCCACCTGTGCTCCACAGAGCTGAGGCTCGACCATGATAATTTCCTCCACCATGACCCTTAGCTCCTCCTCTGAGAATCTGGGGTGTCTTAGTGTGCCATGGTTGTTGTGTAAGGTGTGTAGGTGAGGGTGTGTAGGGTAATGTTTTGGGGTGTGTGATGTGGGGTGCGTGAGTGGTGTATAGGTGTGAGTAGTATGTGGCTCTGGTTGTGTGAGTGCTCTTGCTGTCTCTCCCTGGTGGCAATTATTTGTAGTCATAAAGGGTTGTGGGTAATGTGTGTGTGTGTTTTATAGTGGTGTGGGTGAGTGGCAGTGGTGTGTGTATGGATGTCAGGTGTGTGTTATTTAAATTGTCCAATGTAGTGTTGTTTTGCATGTGTGTGTGTATGCACGGTATGTACCGCCAATGATATACCGTGCAACGGTATGTACCGCCAATGATATACCGTGGTTGAATGTCTGCCATGGTGATTCGTGGGTTATATTGTGATGGGGTTTGTTCTGTTGGTGTAACGGTGTGGGTTTTGATACCGCCAGTTTATCACTGACCTTTGGTGTGGCAGACTTGTGTCTGTGGCTGAATAGTGACGGATTGGTGTGTGTGTCATAATATGGTGAATGGATATCCACCGCCGCCGCGGTATGTTGGCAGCAGTCAGCGTGGTGTAAGTGGGATTTACCACCAATGTCATAATGAGGGCCAAAGTGTTCTAAGTGCATATTGCCTGATCAAAGCATAGGAAAACCTTTTCCTTTCATCAACAGCACCCACTGTGATCAGTTTTGTGCAGTAGTATCATTGATTACAGTAAAAACCGAAAACACTGGTCACTTGCAGCTGCAGGCACACAGCGGTGTTACATGCGGCCATTAGATGCATTGCTGGGCACCAGCTTCTGAAAGATAATCATTTTCTTTTACAAGAAAGTTGGATAGAATAGTGGGAGTGATGCTGCACTTACAGCTTCACTGTGTATAGGTCATTTTCCCTCAGCTTTGCACATCTCCAAGTTCTTCTCTGCTATCGCAGGTCCTCTTCTCGATCTTACCACTTCAAGTCATCAATGAGTCACTGTTAATCCTTCTCTTTTCTCTATGGATGCTGCACAGAGTAATGTCAGGATTTGGAATAAAGCTTCCCATGCAAATCTGTCAGACCTGACATTAGCTTACATTGAAGGGTGTCCCCATCCCTCCTGTAGTTGAGAAAGAACTTAAAGACATTCCTTTTGCAGCAAATATTTCCTGCCCATCCCTTGTTAAACGTTGCATCTAGCAGAACCTCCCCTCAAACATCCTATAACATGACCACACACAGCAGTCATCAACATTAAATATTCAACTTGCACTTCACAAACTGCCAACCCTTGAGCCATAACAAATTTATAATTGTACCGTGCAATTTAAGACTGAAACGATAATCCTGTATCAATGGTAAATTTGTGTAAGCCGTGTTTACCGGCACTGATGTACATTTCTCAGACCTTGTGTTTTGGTTTTACTATTTACTCTCCCTCGCTGTCCCTTGGGGCTAGGTTAGGACTTGACAAATGCTAAAAGTGAAAGCTACAAATTCAAAACGGATTCTTAAACTCTAAAAGTTAATGCATCTACAAAAGCAAGTTCTGAGGCTGCAAAAGTAAAGGTATCTTTAAAAACAAAAAATGCACAAGCATTTAATGCACGTGCCAAAACCATGTACTACTCTTTTGTCCTGTCGCTATACAATAAGGGAAATTCTACTGAAAATTATTCAGATTTACCAAGCACATGACAAGATACATTTTGACAGTTAGGTATTTTCCACAAGTCCAAAATGGAAAAATACTGCCCAATTTATAGAACACCCGATATGCATTCTGCAGGTCAATCTATTTTGTCTTTCTGTTGTATGTGAATTATTGTTTTGATTCGTTGTGATTTGAATGTCTTTGTTAAGAATCTGATGCATATGGTGGCACTTGGAAAGAGAAGTAGCTGGTGTGTTTCATTAGTTGCCCTTCAAAAATATTCTTATACTTGTGTACATAAAAGTACTCAGGAGAAACACTCTGGGTGAGTGGGACAGTGTCATTCAAAAGGGAATTAACATCAAGTATCTCCTCACTAAAACATTTATCCTCAACTCAGAGATGTCGCCAATTATCATCAAAGTTGGTGCAGTCGCTAAAGGAGGGCATGGTAATTTAGAAGTAGCCCATTATGTTCTATTATAGCTGTCAATTAATTGCTCAATCAATATAAAATGGAACTAAGGGTGTAAGAAGCAGACTGAGATGCACTGACAGATGCAACATTGGCCAAAATTCCCAACCAAAAAGGTGCAATCAGAAAGATAATTTCTATCAATCCAGACCACATTTTGCACGGTCGCAGATTTGTGGATTTTGGGCCAGATGTACAAAGCTTTTTGCATGTTGCAAACAGCGAATTTCGCTGTTTGCGACATGCAAAAAGCACTTCGCAATGCACAAACCTCATTTTGCGATTTGGTAACCTGGTTACCGAATCGCAAAACGGGTTTGCGAGTCACAATTAGGAAGGGGTGTTACCTTCCTAATTGCGAGTCGCAGTGCAATGCAGGATTGCTTTGTGACTGCGAACGCAGTCGGAAACCAATCGCAGTTTGCACCCTTTTGAAATGGGTGGTAACCCATTCGCAAAAGGGAAGGGGTCCCCATGGGACCCCTTCCCCGTTGAGAATGGCACTGCAAACATTTTTTCAGAGCAGGCAGTGGTCCCATGGACCACTGCCTGCTCTTAAAAACTGAAACGAAAACGTTTCATTTTTCGTTTTTGTAATGCATCTCGTTTTCCTTTAAGGAAAACGGGCTGCATTAAAAAAAAAAAACTGCTTTATTAAAAAGCAGTCACAGACATGGTGGTCTGCTGTCCGCAACAGGCCACTATCCCTGTGAGGGCCGCCATTCGCTAGGGGCTCGCAAATTGCGACCGACCTCATGAATATTCATGAGGTGGGCCTTTGCGACCCCCTTGCGAATCGCAGATGGTGTCAGGGACACCATCCAGCATTCTGAATTGCGACTCACAAATTGCGGGTCACAATTCAGAATGTTCCTACATCTGGCCCTGTATCTCCAAAGCCCAATGCTTCCTTTAATTATCAGAAAACACAAGCAGCTTGCAAAGTGATAAACGGGTGGCATTGTTGTTAGAGAAGCTTCAACCTTCAGTAAGAGGAAACCAGGCCGATTTGAGTTTGTATGCGTGGGACTAGCTATTACTTTTACGTTTAATTTAGCAAAAAATAGGTGAATGTCTGTAGTGAGAGAATATAACTCTAAAGAAATTTGGGATTTGAAAATTGTGCCCAAGTGTTCCAGGGTATCTGTACATCTAGCAACCTTACTTTGAGGGTAATGCCTACACACCTTTGATGCTTTGATGGCCAAAACTCCTCTTCACTGTAATGGACTTGCACCCCTGCCCTGAGTGCCCAACTCTACTGATGTTTGGAGCCCTAATGCTGATTTTTGTTGTTGTAGGCAAACATGAGTCATGCTTGTGCAGTATGACAAAAGCCTGTCTCACAGATTGCAGCCTTGTTGGACAGGGAGGGGTGCTCAAAGTGCTAACCTCATAGTGTTGGAAGGCATACTGTGTAGTGATCTGGGGTTGGAACAGGTCCTTTTTAAAACTTTTCATTGGAGTTTTGCTGCTATGTGCCTAACTCACCCTCAGACTACATCAGTTTGTTGTGAAGTGCTGCGCTATGCAAGAGTGGTGTATCAGCATTGATGTATGTGTGTCTGGGAAGTGAAGATTTCAGGGCTAATGCAGTGTTGGGCGGTGGGTACATGGTGAATGTATATGCAGGGTGTACTTGGGGCTATGATTGGTACAATACATGAAGGATATAGTGCTGTGTAGTTGCTGGTGGTATGTGCCTATTAGTGGTACAGTCAGTACATGAAGGATACAGTGTTGGGTATAGGATTGTGTATGGTGAATGCATACATTGGGTGTATGTGTGCCCAGGAGCTGTACAGTACATGGAGGATGCAGTATTGTGCAATGTCTGTGTGGCTGTATACCTGCACTGGGAGTATGTGTGACTGTAGATGGGACAATAGTTGGAGGGCCATGGTACAATACATAGAGTGTTCCAATATGGAAGACCCAGGCCTGCATGGTGAAATATGGAGAGGAGGTAGAGAGATCCCTCCCAGACAGATGTGTGTATTGCTGCATTCCTGAAAGCTGGGTGGGACACATGCTATAGAGAGGGGAGCAAGAGTTCCCCTGTACACTTCAAAGGCTGCTCTTTAATTCAGTGAGAAGTCACAAGTAAGGGGCCTGGGCACATCTCAGGAAGGAGATGGGATTGATATGAGAAGCATAAAGAGTAGGGCTGAGGGCCAAGAGTTGACCTTTAGATGCACATATCACTGTGGCAGACATCCAGGTGTGAACGTTAGTCACTCCCAAGGCCTTTGTTGTGGGACTATCAGGTTTGGAGTCAATCCTGGACAGTCTGGCCTCTAAGAGGAAGAGAGAGCCAAGGAGTGGATACTTTAAATGAAGCATATCTCCATAAAACGTCAAATACTGTGACCAGGAGTGGGGACCAAGGCTTCAAAGTCTCCCTGCTGGTTGAGGGGACACCCTCAGGGAATCCGAGACCACCTGCCCTCGAGCCTGGAGCACTAGCGCTGCTTGCCAAGACAAGTGTTCCCTGTGAGGGAGAGGAGAGCATTGGAGGGAGCGAGGTCCTTTGTGGAGCACTGTCGAGTGAACTCCCTCTGCAAGGTGTGAGGAAATAGCTTCTGCACCGATTGGGTCATTGACTGTGTGCAGGATGCAGTCAGTGACCCCCGTATGCCATGGAATGGCTGCTGTCAAGTGAGCCTTGTGCTGCACTGTGAAGAGCGAGCTGGAACCCGAGCATAAGGTTGAGTCGGCAGCTCCGTGTGCCAGGAGGGGCCACTATGAATACGACTGCCATGGGGTAAAGGTTGTATCCTTGTGCGGTAGTGGGCCACAACTACATATGTCAGGAGGAGTGGCAGCTGAAGACTTCGTTGTGCCAATCTGGTGGGAGCCAGTATACTGTGAGGTATGGTCACCCCCAGATGCCATTGTGGTCACCATAAGCATCAAGAACTGCAACCCCACCTCCCGCCGGAGAAGTGAGGATCCTGTGGGATCACTTGCTCACCATCACCCATGAGAGAGAACTACAACAGGATCATCGCAACTACCCCCACCTGTTGAAAAACCAGACACTTACCCTGAATGAGGAGCCACAAAGAACTCCAGGTTGCTTCAGGAGCATGAGAGCGAGTGAGGGATTCTGCACTCACCAAGTGCAGGTACTGGGCCGGCATGCAGCAGATTCACCTGAACCCAGCTGCTTCAAGCACCCAAGGACAGGGCACACTCAGGAACTCCAGACACTCTAAGACTGCTGGTGCAGGTAAGACTGAGTTTGGCCCTGTCAGCCCCAGGAGAACTTGCTGCTAGTTAGCACGATAGCGCTGGAACACTGCAGACCTCAAATTAGAGTTAAAGTGGACTTTTGTGACCTGGACTGCTAGTGGGGCATAACCTAGATATTGCCAGTAGTGAATGTGGAATAGTCAAATTCAGTAGCACGAGGAGGGAGTATGATAGGGAATCACCTTAGAAAATCTAGACCTCAGGGGGGACTGAGTGATTGTTTGTGAATGTTGTATTTTTCCTTTGTGGTGGTAGGCGATAGAAAATAAAAGTGAATATTTAGCTGTACAATGATTTATTGCTGCTGCAAACACTTTGACTTATGAGTCCATGCAGGTTCAGCTTTAGTGTTGGTGACACCTGGGGCAACAACCTTTGTTGTGCCCCCAATGACCTGCTTCTTCACAGATTCCCTCATTACCACCCTCCTACAATGCCCTTCATCTCTTCATAGCATCACTCTCACATGTATTTAATTTGTTTCATAGCGCTACTCATACCAATATAGAGCCTCATTTACAACTTTTTGGCATAGGGCAGTGCCGCAAGACTTCTTGCTGTTCTGCCCTGTGTCAAAAGGAAAGGGCAGGAATGCACAGCATAATGAAATACAGCTCATTCCTGTCCTTTCTGCTGGTGCACAAATTAGTGCCTAGCCCCAACACAGAACCCCTTGCACCATGGCGCAAGGGTGTCTGTATTGTTGGCGCAATTGTTCTTGTGCAGGCAGGGACATCTTCCTGCACAAAAACAATCAATGGAGGTGTTTTCCTCTTTCTGTGTGTGCTGCAGGATGCAACATACATAGAAAGAGAAAAAAAGGAGGAGAAATAAAGTTATTTCTCCTCATTTTTGATGCATTCCCAGGTTTACAGATCATTGTAAATATGAGAATGTGTCAAAACCCATTGGTGTTGCGTAGGAAAACCCACTGACATGCCCATGGAACTCCTCCTTGATGTAGAGTTCGGCAAGGTAGTACAAAATGTTGCCTTGTCTTGCTCCATATCTATGAGCTCAATCAGAGCCTCGCAGAGTGGCTTTGGATCGCCTCATAGATATGTCTGAGAGGTCTGCACCACCGGAGCATCATAAACAGTGACTCTCTGGCAGCACAAACCTCTTGTAAATGAGGCCCATATTTTGTCACAGCACTTTACATCACAAATGCATTATAAAGAGACAATGATTCACACATGTGTAAATCAGTTATAGGAAATGCTATATAAGACAAAGAGGACTACAAGGGGTAGGAGTCAAACGTAATCCATAATGGTAAGCTACATATTTTAAAATTGCTTGGTCTAGGGAAGCACAAACTCATGATTTAAAATGTAACACAGTGGTTGGGTTGGCTTTATTATTAAGAGTGTATTTCTGGCTAAATGAACCCTTTTTTGCAACATTAGGATAATTAAAGACCGGCAAAAACCACGGCGTTCTAACCTGTATCTTCCAGTTTGCATGCAGCTCTTTGATGCCAGTTTATAGCGTACAGTGTTATATTAGGATTGTGACTTATGAACTGCAAGAAACTAAAGGATCTCTGTGTCAAAAGCTGTGACACAGTTAACTACCTACTGAAAATACAATTACGTGAGCTGCATGGTGCACCATCTTTACAACAGGCATGTTAACCCGCTAACATATTTTGAGTAAAAAATGCTCCTAGTCAATACTCCATCTTTCTCCATCAAGTACGTTTATGAACAGAGTTATTGTGATATCTTTATTGTTTGCCTGAAAATGGCTAGTCACATGAAGAACTCTACATCATGTGCTTTTAAACCCATAAGTTATTTCTAAACACAGCAACCCCCCCACCCAAGATCAGTGTCAGTTGTGGCTGCACCAGTTGCACCACCCTAAACCCAGCCTTGCCCCCTGTTCACTATCCGGTATCCACACTTCCCCCCTAGGTTAGCCTTGGACTGCTCGGACAGCTCATACCATGAGAGTCAAGTGCAGAAGGTGTATTTGGCCTAGTTACTCCGAACCCATAGTACGCCTGGCCATAGAACATAAGGAGTAAAAGGCCCCCACGGTTTGGCCTAGTAACCCTTGCTTGCTCCATGGCTCTCTGAAAGGGGTTCTGACAGAAGAGAACAAGGAATTGGGGTGATTTAGTACAGCTTGTGTAGATGCTGAATGATAAGGAATATCTGACATGCAAGTCTAGATACCTAGCTGTTATTTGGAAAGAGGTATTATCATGCCGGGTGTACTGAAACACAATTTATGCTGGTTTGCCAAATAAACACATTGCTAGCCTATAATGGCTGAAAAATCATTCAACCAGAATATGTCTAAACCTCCACAAGCATGATCATATGAACCCTGCCGTGAAAATACTCCAATAAATTCTTGGAATCACTTCTAATGTACTTTGTACTGCCCTTAAAGCTTATGGACCAAAGGTCCACAATGTCTGCAGAAAGTGGAAGATCATTACATACCAATCAGAAACCTCTGATCCGAGTCTGGACATGTGATCAACCAGTGATCCTTCTTGAGAATAAAATATGGAGGCAGTCCAATGTCCTAGATTGTGGAACACCCTTAATCTGAACATTATGTCCAAACACAATCACAAATCCTTCAGAAATGTCTTGAAAAGGGAACTGATTACATTGGTTTTCAGATGAACTCTGCTCAGACCAGGAATCAAAAAAGATGATAATTGGACATGGATTCTCTCCCACCTGATCTGAGTTTAATCAATCAATTAATCAATGAATCAGTCAATCAATCAATTACATTTGTACAGTGCTTAGGTGACTCAAATGAAATGTCCCAGTATTAGCAGAAAAGCTAAACACTGATGTGAGCAAGTGGAGGTCAAAACATAGGGCTAGACTTCATTAAAGAGGATTGTCTTTGGATTTTTTTAATAAAAATAGACTCAAAAGGGGCCAAACTTTAACTAACGGGAAATTAATTCCAGAGTTTAGCCATACGGAAAGAGAAGGATCTGCCACCCTTTCTGGCTTGGCATTTTTGGATCTTAAAGCAGACTAAGGGGGTCATTCCGACCACGGCGGTCAAGGACCGCCGGGGCCGGGGTCGGCGGGAGCACCGCCAACAGGCTGGCGGTGCCCCGCAGGGCATTCTGACCGCGGCGGTTTGGCCGCGGTCAGAACAGGAAAACCGGCGGTCTCCCACCGGTTTTCCGCTGCCCTCTGGAATCCTCCATGGCGGCGCAGCTTGCTGCGCCGCCATGGGGATTCCGACAACCCATACCGCCATCCTGTTCCTGGCGGTTCGCCCGCCAGGAAAAGGATGGCGGTATGGGGTGTTGTGGGGCCCCTGGGGGCCCCTGCAGTGCCCATGCCAATGGCATGGGCACTGCAGGGGCCCCCGTAAGAGGGCCCCACAAAGAATTTCAGTGTCTGCTGAGCAGACACTGAAATTCGCGACGGGTGCAACTGCACCCGTCGCACCTTCCCACTCCGCCGGCTCCATTCGGAGCCGGCTTCCTCGTGGGAAGGGGTTTCCCGCTGGGCTGGCGGGCGGCCTCCTGGCGGTCGCCCGCCAGCCCAGCGGGAAACACAGAATCACTGCGGCGGTCTTCAGACCGCGGAGCGGTGTTCTGTCGGGGGAACTCTGGCGGGCGGCCTCCGCCGCCCGCCAGTGCTAGAATGACCCCCTAAGTTTGTTAGATCTTAAATACCTCAATTGATAATAAAGTTTACGTTTTTTTCTTAAGGATAAATGTCCTTGCATGGCCAAGACTCTAAATACAAAAGTGAGTACTATAAATGTATGTGGCTGACCACTTTTAGCCAGTGTTGGCAGTTTAAATAAAGGGAAATTGATTTCCAATGTGGAATTTTTCAAAATCAGTTTTGCTGCAGCATTCTGAACAATCTTCAACCTGTGAATCGATTAAGGCCGGAAGGCCCAGATATAGGCTATTAACAAAGTCCAGTCTAGAAGTTAGAACCGTGTGAACAATAGTTTTTTGCATATATTCAACCGAATGCAACTTTTTAAAGTGATTTAGGTTTCACAAAACACACAGCAGAAATGTGCCGAATTTGGGATAGAAAGGAGAGATTCGAGTCAAATATTATTTCCAAGTTTCCAGCAGTGGAGGTAGCTGTCAGAGAAGGGCCAAGTTCATCGCCACCACCTGCTTCAACCAGGCAAGCACTTAGACCCAAAAAAGAAAATTTGGGTTGTATCTGAATTTAATTTCAGAAAATTTGAATTTATCCACCCTACTATTCAGCATAAGTATTGCTTCAAAGTTGTGATGGCCTCATCTTTATGTTCACGAATAGACAAGCGAAGCTGGGTGTCATCTGCAGAAGATAGTACTCGAATGTCTCAAGATTCAATTAACTTGGCCAAAGGTTCCAAGTATAGACTAAACAGGTTATGGCTCAAGGCTGAGCCCTGCGGAACTCCATAACTAAGTGGTTTCGAAGTAAAAGTAAATAGAGGAAGATACACTTCCTGAGATTTGCCCTCAAGGCGGTATTTTAGTTAAGCATAGGCCTGACCCTAAATACCAGCCATTCTTACCCTATCCAAAAGGAGCATTTGAGAGACAGTATAAAAGGCAGCTGATAAACCAAGCAGGCCCCCATAGCAGAACAAACCTGAAGGAGATTTTCTTTGATAAATTCAGTAACTTTCAACAAGGCTGATTCAGTACTAAAGCCTAGTTGGAAGTCAGATTGGGAGTCATGAAGCAAATTGCTAGATTCCAGGAGTTGGGTTAACTACCTGTCAACAAATCTCTAGAGGATTTTCATTGCAGCAGGTAAGAGCAAATTGCTTAATAGTGCCGGATCTGCCTTTGGTTTCTTTAATAAGCAAAGCAGGAAAGCATGTTTCCAACCAGAGGGAACATAAGCAGATTCCAGGGAATTATTCAGTATTTTATTGAGCACTGGCCTGGTGATAGACAAGGCAAGATTTCAAATGAACTGCAGGCATGGATCACTTAGAGATCCAGATTTACAGTTAGCTAATTCCTTGCAGAATCATCAACTGAAAAGGGATCAAAATTAAATAGCTGGGGCATTGAATCTAACAGCTGTTCAAGAAAATTGATAAATTGGGGTTAAGCTGGAAATTATAAATATATGTTTTAGATCTTCTCATGGAAAAATTGTGATGGTTCTTCTGACAGAATGATTCTTTTCCTGTTGCGTTCTGAGATATAACAGAGTGAACAGTTTCCAAACAATTCCCAGGAGGTAATGCAATATGCTCTCTTGGCTTTACAAATAGATTTTAAAACTCTTTTAAAGATAGTTATATCGACATTTTGCATAGAACTATAAGATTCACGCTCTCGCCAAAATTTTATAGTAACTTTTTTTATCCTTCAAGGAAGATGAAAACCAGGGGGTGGTTGGTTTGGACCTTCTGATTGCATGATTTTTTAGCAGAGTAAAACAATCAATAGTACCACTTAACCAATGATTAAAATTCATCACATCAGTATCAGGCGTGCCCACTAGAGATGGAAGAGAAGATTGCAGGCTGTGTAAAAGAAGCAAATCTGAAATATTATGCCATGCTCTTGATAAAAGTGATGTTTTTTCTTGGCCCTTCTGATTTGGTATAACATAAAAAGAGAAAGGCACTAGGAAATGATTGGACCAGGGAACTATAAGAGCCCGGTAAACTTGCAGATCTCTGAGATTAGAAAAGATGAGGTCAAGAGAATTCCCTGTCCTATAATTTGGGGTCATAACCATTTGAGGAAGGTTAATGCCTGCTAAAGCAAGTTTAAATTGATAACCAGAGTGGCAATTGGGATCTTCTATAAGAAATAGAAAATACCCTTACAAGTTAAAATTACCTCACTAGAGGGGTCATTGGGAAATTACCTCAATAACCTGCAGAAGAGGATTGTTTGGAGTGTTTAGAAGTCAATATGTTAATAATCCTAAGAAGGATACAGACTAGTTAACTCCTTCCTCTATTTCCTTTTAACAGTTTTTGTTTTTACCATGCTGTACTTTGAACTGTATACACTACTGCAATACAATTGCAAGCTTTAAAGGTCAATTATCTTTTGCAAAACCAAGAAAACAGGTTTGCAACCATTAATTGTAAAGAATATAACATTCCCATACAACTACAAATAGTTTCTCCCATTTGGATCATTAACATTTCAGGCCCAATAGTCTACTGTCACCAAAGCAACTGAGAGTTGGGGTAGGACTAGTAATGCATATACGCCATATCCTAGGAATAAATAAAAAGACATGTACCATAACTGCAAGAGCAAAACCTGTAGATTTGAAACGTGTAGTGTTTTGGAGTTGCCCACTTCTTTCAACCAGGGTACGTTTTCGGACTCTCTCTTGAGAGCCCGGAAGGATGGTGAGGACTCCTTTAAATCTGTTGCCGTCCTAAAAACAGGAATTGGTTGAACCTTCTTGTAGGACCTCGAGATAACTCCTTATGTTTGATATAAAGTCCTCCTCAATATCAGGAGGATGGGAATACCAATGTAACCCCATTTACAGGACTAAGGGGGTGATTTGAGTCCTGATATATAGCTCGATGTTCCACCAGGGCAACGGGGTAAATTACTCCATTACTCTGTTGGAGGGACTACCTGGCTCGTTTATAAATGACCGCCCACTGGCAGTCATTTATAAAGCATTGCCAGGATTCACTGGCACAGCATTCTCTGTTTGGTGCAAGCATCTGTCAACATGATGGTGCTCTGCACCAAATGGGATATTGTTTTTGAAAATAAAAAGAAATCATCTTGGGAGAATTTAGCAGTTTTCACTGCCTCTTGACACCAGGGTTTTCCTGGAGGCGATGGGCAGTGGAAACTGACTTGTCATTTCGTTCTTCTTAATTAGGTGGGCAGAATTACAGGTCTGCCTCAGATGGCCCTTACTCTGCAGGGCTGTCAGAGGGGTTTAATCACAGTGGAGAGAAAGTAGTTTCAGCTGTAATTAAAACTATGGCCCCCATCCAAATGAGAAGTATTTGCATTTTACAGATTTTAAACGTTTTAATTGTTTCTTTTTTCATATTTATTAATGGTACTCATTGAAATTACTTTCATAATGGTTTATTGTAGTGTTCTTCACTCTTGAATGTTCAAAGTGAAAAAGGCCAAACTGAATACTAGAAGTAGCCCTGGCTAAAATAAACCAACCAATCCACCTCCATCCTTCTCGTTCTCTTTCCCTGTTTGCATTCTTCAGATCCCTTTCTTCTCTTTCTTGCTTCTCTTTTCATCTCCCTTTATCGCTGAACTACTTCCATCTTATCTCTCTTTCCTTCCACTTTCTTTCCCTCTCCTCATCTCTCCATCTATCTATCTTGCTTTCTCCTCTCAGTGCATATCCCTCACTGAGCCTGCTGCAATAAACCATGGGGTTCTCTGGAAAGAGTGACAGATGCACCACAGCAGCCCTGGGCTTCAAAAAACACCTTTCAATGACATCCCCTGGGGTACTGCCTCCTAAGATAAATGGCAAGTCATCCTGTCATGTAGGTTCTCATTATCCTAATGAGACTACTGGATTCTGGCGGCAGAATCACTTGTATTGCAGGTGACTGAGTCCGATCCCGGACCATGGGACACCTGTCGGTCTAATCCAGGTTTGTTCCGGCTAACTAGCAGTGCCTCATCTCCACCCAAGAACAGGGATGACTAGGGCAACCGGGCGCTTGACATAACTGACTCCTCAGGGGAATAGTGGTCACTCATATGCAAGGACAATCAGAGGCAGAGTATAGTTCAGTAAGGTTTTATTGAAGTAACTGCCTCTTAGATCATCATCATCATCATCATCAAACAAACTTTATTCGACTTTCAACAAGTCATAAAAGTATCAAATGAAACACATCTATGTATATAAACACAATAAATAGATAAAATGATAAAAGAATAAATAGTAAAAATAAAAATACACATCATTAATTTGTCCATATACAAATATTTAAATAACCTTAATGGAATTTAGGCCCATGCGCCTATGGACTTCCTTGCAGTTAGTACTAAGCATAAGAAATTCGCCAGAATTCCACACATTTCGATGGAAGATAAAACCTGTAAGCTAAAATACGCATCACGACACTGGCGCAAGTTAATCGATCTTAAAAATGGCAATAAAAAACGTTTTCTCTGCTTGTTGTAAAATTTATAAAAGAGGACCACGTGCATCGTAGATTGAGCGGCCTTCGCGTCACAGGGGCATACTCTTAAGGCTGTACTCCAGTCATTCATTATCGGGAAAGTTACAAGACAATGGAAAGTGTCTAATCGTAGTCTTGTAAGGACAAAACGATGTCGAGGATTTGTCACATTTACTAGGTAAGGCTGCATGCCTTCCGTGGACAAAATTAGTTGGTTGGACATGGCACTGGACTTTCTCGATTCAGCTTCCCATCGTTGATCTTCCAGGTACCTCAATGTCAAGGCCCTCAATTCTTTCCTGGTTATGTTTCCCAATGATTCTGGGTTTATATAATAGTCTTTACAACCCATATTTCCAAAAAAGAGCATAATATATTTCATCCAAGGAACTTTTAACGAGTGAGTTAGCCTCATGCAATCTGATAGAATGGCCTTGTTTAGTCCAGTGTACTCCGAGATCCACACTTTGTGCCATAATAATAATGGCTGTATCTTTATCAGATCAGCTACAAAAGAAACCCCTAATTCCACGTGGCTAATGTATGACGATGTACCATTTGGTACCATTAAAAAGTATCTGAGAAAATCATTCTCCACCGTCTGAATCGGATTACAATTAGTATACCCCACATACCTGAACCGTACATGGCAGCTGGGATGCACTTAGCTTTGTAGATTTTTACCATATTCGGCAGGGTAATCCCCCCTAGCCTTTTAGAAAAGATCTTCAGAGCCGCCGTTGTTTTAATGATCTGGTCTTTTTTAGTTTTCACACAATGTGCCCAGGAACCCTGTTTGTCAAACATCATGCCCAGGTATGAAAACGTACGAGCTATCTCCACTTTGTCCTCATGGATGGCAGTCTTGTAGATCTTACCCGATTGCCTACCGCAATTCATTATAAAAGTTTTGAACCGAATAACTGTAAGTCCCAGATCTGTCATAAAGGTTATGCAGGTGGTTAAGAATTTTTGGAGAGCTAATGGCGTCCTAGCCATAAGTACTGCATCATCTGTGTAAAGCAGTACAGGGACAGCACGGTTGCTTATTTGGGGAAGATCTTTACATTTGCTTGTCAGATCACCTTCTAAGTTGTTTATGTTTAATGAGAACAAGAGTGGAGCAAGAACGCAGGCTTGGCGCACCCCTCTTTATATGCCAAAAGGCCTAGTGCATTACTCTCTCATCCCATACCTTACTCTTGCTCTACATCATGTATACATGTCCCGTATGAACTGGACTATTGTTAATTCGACCCCCATGCTGCTTAAAATGTCCCATATCTTCTCATGTAACACGCAGTCAAATGCTGAGGAAAGATCTATAAAGGCCAGGTACAAGTTACCCTCTCTGGTCTTTGTGTACTTCCCCACTAGGAGGCTTAAATTCAGGCCCTGTTCCACTGTACCTATTCCTGTGCGGAAGCCACACTGCACTGGGGATAAGATGTCATTTCCTTCCGCCCATGTTTGGAGTCTATTTAAGATTATTCTCCCCGCTAGTTTAGCTGTTGTCTCAAGCAGGGAGATTGGCCTGTAACAAGCTGGGTTTAGGCAGTCACCTTTTTTATATATAGGGATGATGATAGAATCTCGCCACGTCGATGGGGGGCCTTGTGTACAAAAGGCCCTCAACACCTGTGTCATTAAAGGGCCCCAAAGGTGCGTGTTTGCCTTGTATAAATCTTTCGGGACGCCGTCGGGGCCCGGCGCTTTCCCCGCTTTGCTTATATTTATGGCTTCCACTACCTCCTCTAAACTAAACTGAGGTACTACAGCCGAACGTGGGCCTTTCTGAGCGTCTGGGACCTTTAAAAAGACCGCAGAGTCTGTGTCAGTAGGTTGGCGTTATATCTTAGAAAAGTAATGATCCAATCCTCTTCCGAAATTGCAATTTCCATTCTGGGGATATCTCTATTCCCTAACACAGGAGTATTTATTATTTTCCAGAAGAGGATGTTATCCTTCGCAGGGCTAGCTTTATGTAAATTTTCCCACAAATTTCCTTTCAGGGTGGATTTCCTCCTTTTTATGGCTGTCTTGTATGCCTGTCTACACGTGCGTATTTCAATTGGGCATCTTATTGGGGCACTTAAAGCTTTTTTTAAACTTGTGTGTGCTTTTGTGCAATAATGGTCGAACCAGCCACTTTTCCTTTTTTTTTCCTGAGTTTCCCTGCCTGGTAGTAAGAACTTCCTTCACACCTTGTATTATCTGAGAAAAGG
Source organism: Pleurodeles waltl (assembly GCF_031143425.1). NCBI lineage: Eukaryota > Metazoa > Chordata > Amphibia > Caudata > Salamandridae > Pleurodeles > Pleurodeles waltl. The sequence goes on along the minus strand of NC_090444.1, from coordinate 898,231,088 downwards.
CACTTAAACATTTTCCTGGTTCTTTGTCCTCACTAACTTCCTCTTAGATAATAAGGCATGTATTGCAATAACTCGGACAATGAAGCACAACAAGATTAAAATTGTGACAAAGAGTAGAACACAAAAATAACGCTTCCATATTGTCACTAGAGTTTATAAGGATAGTTCCTACCTCAGCTATGTTAGAGCACAGCATGTTAAGCTCTAATTCTGCCTTTCAGGTTCCCCCTGGGGAGACATCATTCCTCATAACTGAGCAAGAGGCCTGTAGTCTACATAAGCAGCTGCAGCGAAACTATCAGCATACAGTCATGGTCATCTGGCTGGAATCTCCCTCTAACGTACATGGGTCAAAGTAGTGTTTTTATAATAAAACAGCTGATGTTCGAAGAAAGGATCCCCATGTAAGAGTGTGTATGTTTCTGTGAACATTGGAGACAAAGCGTACCACTTTTGCCAGCAACTTATTTTACTGCAGCCTTGAGAAAAGTACAGAGTGAAAGAAATGTCTTGTTTAAGAACGTAGTGCTGACCTAGGCGAAGAACAGCTAGATAGAGAAAATAAAACAAGACCACAAATGTGGCTACTGTTAAAATAATATAATTAAGCTAAAATTAAACATATCTAGGTTAAAGTGCACAGTGGCAGGCCTAGTTTGCTATAATAACATGTATAAAACTGTAGCTAAAATGGCTGCACAACAATACCTGAGGATGAATGCTTCAGAAATTTGGGGAGGATATCACCTGAACTCATTTGGTGTGACACATTTCTTGTTCATTTACTGCATTACACATTTCTGTATTTTAAATTATTCGTTGGCCTTTTTTGATGTTGTTTTTTAAATGTGTCAAAAGGTCTTGCCTACATCTGCAAATTTGTAGTATATTTGTTACATTAAAATAACAGTAGTTCCTCGGGGTCACTTGTTTACTTGTCTGATCTTAAATCCACTTGTGTGATACTGTTTGGCTGAGTTGTTGTTAGATATTCATGAGTCATATGTCTTTTTTTTCCTTCTTGACACCACAGGGTGGAGTAGATTCTCTGTATTTGTGTCCAACTTCTCCTGAAAGTGTGCTTCCGGATTTGACTCCCCTTGATCAGGACCCTATATGTGCTTGCCACTAACAGTTGATAGCATAGGAGATGGGCACAATCACAGTTTGAACTCTCACCACACTAGGTGATGATTTGGAAAGCTGGAGAGAATGTATAGGTGTTAATGTCGATAGGTAAATATGGTTGCTTGCAGCTGATAAGAATGCTTATTTATCTTTAAGAATGTTCTTTTGAGTAGATGTCGATCCTGGGAGCACACTGTCTTTCTGCCTAGCAGACTTGTAATGACAATTACCTTTATTGATTAAATGACTGTAAAATTCAGTGTAATACTTTTGCTCCTCTTTGTTTTTGTCTAAACACCAATACAATATTTAAAGTAAAATATGCTTGCCGTCACTGTCATTACCCTCTTCCTAGTCCTACTTCTGATATTTGATGGTGGTAGACAAAGTGATGGCATCCGCATGGACCTGCAGCTTTTGAGCCTATGATCAATTGATCCCCGGGGCCATAAGACGATGATCTTTGGTCAGTGTACGCACCATCATAGTCTACATGAATGGTTGCTAGCACAGATGGCAAAGGAGATTACCAACACCACTGGAGGTTGGTGTGTCATATGGTGTCGGTGGAAATGGCAAGTGGGTCCTGCGAGTGGTGCTGCACATGATTTTGGTGAAAGAAATACTGTGACATCTACTGCCCATGCCAGGCTAAAAGTGGCAATAGTGGAATTATTGATCATAACAGCTGTCATCAGCAGTGATTTCGTGGTGATTGTGAAAGTGGAATTGAATGTCTGGCAGTCACTCCTATACCTCTCTCTGCTAAAACATGCCATCACTTGTTGTAATAAGAAGATTGTATTTGAAGTATGAGGATGAAGTGATGATTATGAATCTGATGTCTTTTATTAAATGTTCTTTTCAGTTGTTAACGCAAACTACAAATACTTCTTATTTTGATAGGTCTTAATAATATTTATTCTAAGATATTCCAAGATTTGGGCCAATCCTTTATGAACCAAAAAGAAGGCTTATAATGTTGCTTTTCAGGATCAATAAATTCACTGAGTACAATGTAAAATAAAAATTGTAATACTGCCATATGTCACAAACAAAAAGCAACCAAAACGTGCATCAAGTAGATGACTGACAATAAATCATAAAAGGTCAAAACAAATACCATGCTAGAACATTACAAAACATTTTCTAGACATGAAATCTATTCAATGTTAGTCCTGGATGAGCCAACCTGCAATCCCAATGGGAAGAACAAATTAAAACATTGACAACAACATAAAGAGTACTATAAAAGCCACCAGATTCACCAGAGTGCCCACGGGAAGCACCATGCTGTTCAGAATAACTATTGAGTAGGAATGAAACAATTGAGTCCATTACTACTTTAGAAGTAGTAATTTCTCGCTACAGTGGAATGCTCTCAAAGCTGTGAAGTAAAAAAAAATAATGAAAGGCAGAAGGTGAAAGAAAGATAAAATAAACTAAATGAGAGAGGTTACTGACTCCCTGCAGCTTGTGTCTATTCCCCATAGTGTGTTGCGTACTGAAATGAAATGAGTATTCTTAGGCAGGTGGTAGTAACGTTTCAGTACCTAATTCATTATTAATGATCATGATAGGGTGTCAATCCCAGTGATTCAAAACAGCAATTAGTATCACAGGTAGTCAACCTAAAGGTAGGGAGAGATTATTACTAAACCTATTAAATAATGTTATCATTATTATCCCAAATAGTTTTCCGTCTTCCTGAATAGTACTCATGATCTACATATCTTTACACCATCAATAGAATAGCAATTTAATTCAGAGGTACAATTGTATATTAAAAAATATTATCAGTTCTAGCAATAAAAAAGAATTAAATATCACTAATACCGACCTCAGGGGGCATGGAGCAGCTTTAGAGTTTATGCTATAAACACAAGACTGTTATATCATGTTATGTGAGCCTACCATGTGGAATGCACAGTATCCTAAGAGAACTTATTAGATGACATAACCATATTAAACCAGTGCTCATACTAGATTGAAGCAATCAGTTCATTAACTTGCAGGCCTTATCTAAAAAAACACTAAAATGAATGGAGTTAATATCTAATTTAAATATCTCACCCTGACTGGATTCAACCTGCCAGAAATCCACTGACTTTCACTCTGCCCCTCGTACTGCTGGAGGAATATCAAATGATAAACTAATCAATTATGGATTTGTAAAGCACGACTATTAACTCATAGGGTCTCAAGGTGCTGAATGTAGGTGTGCTGCTCAGTCTAAGAGCCAGGTCTTGAGGTCCTTCCTGAACTGTTTCAGTGATGCAGTCTACCTGAGCTTGAGGGGAAGTGTGTTCCACGTTCGGGCTGCTAGGTAGGAGAAGGATCTTCCGCTTGCTTTACTTTACCAGATCTTTGGGACGTCTGTTGGGTATGTAGAAGGTGAGGCGGTGGTTGAGGTATGCGGAGAAGGTGAGAACCAGGGTACGTGGCACTGGGAGTGGTCCAGGCATGGAAGGGCTTGCCTTTGGAATGCTTTCGGCATGCCAGCGGCACGGCCGTGCTGCGGCCACCATTAATAAGGGGAGGAAGGCGGGGGTCCTGTCAGCTGGGAGGCCGAAGGGTGGGAAAAAGTGCTTTGCAGAGGGGGGCAGGGCCGCAGGGGCAGCAGCGGCATGGGGAAAATGCAAGGGAGAAGAAAGAGAAAGGGACAGAGAAGAGACAAGTGAGAAAAAAGAAGTAAAGGCAGAAATAAAAAGACAGGAGTAAAGAGAGGCAAAAAGTACAGAGAGGAAGATACTTACTTTCGGATGGCCACTGGGCCATGAGGGATGAGGCGCCGGCAGGAGCCTGCGGGTGAAGGCGGCCCTCGAACTGAGAGTCAGGCCGGCTCTCAGTTCATCCCAGGCAGAGGCAGCAGCAGCAGCCTGAGGAGCTGCACTGGGGAGGGCAATAGACACTGACCAGGAGGTCAGAGGTGCCGCCCACTCACTGCACGGCGACTGCCATTGATGGGGAAGGGAGGCGGGGGGTCCGGCCAGCTGGGAGACTGGAGGGCAGAAAAAAGAATTTCGCAGACGGAGGCAGGCCGCAGGGCCAGCAGCAGGACAGGGAAAACACAAGGGAGAAAAAAGAGAAAGGGACAGAAAAGAGACAAATGAGAAAAAAGAAGCAAAGGCAGAAGTAAAAAGGCAGGAGTAAAGAGAGGCAAAGAGTAAAGCGAGTAAGATACTTACTTTCAGATGGCCACTAGGCCACCAGGGATGAGGCGCAGGCAGGAACCTGCAGGTGGAGGTGGGCCTCGAACTGAGAGTCAGGCAGGCTCTCAATTCGTTCCAGGCAGAGGCAGCAGCTGGAAGAGCTGCACTGGGGAGGGTGACAGACGCTGACCACGAGGTGAGCACTACATATTCTTAATCTATACTACTCCACTTCAACCCAAGTTGTATTTTTTCCTAATATCCAAACTATAAAGTCCACCCAGCAGGCTGATTGTCCCACTTATCGGCAACAGGGAAGCCAGAATCTTAAAATGCCCACCTCTTTGAACTAAAGCTCTGATGGTACCAAGCAAGTGATGCTTCCTGAAAGAGCTCACTTGTCAATTCCATTCAACCATCTTTGCGTTCTTCCTTTTGCCTTTCCATCCACCAACAGATATAAACCATTTCACCTTTTCATTATGTCATCCATTCATTATTTCATTTATCATTCAATATTTCACCATTCCATCCATCAACTGGCCATTTCCTCCTTCCATCCATTCCTTCACAAATACATCATCTATGCATGCATCCATCTGTACATCTATCGACCAATCACTTTGACTTACCATCCATAAATGAAGGTTGTCATCAAGCAATTGATTCTTTTATCAATTCATCCACCCACCCACCCATCCATCCATCCACCCACCATCTCAGATTTCCATTTACTCTCACATCCATCCATCACTCTATATTCTGTTTACTGTGCCCTCCTTTTAGTTTCCCATCCATTCAGCCTCTCAGATTTACATTTACTCTGCCATCCTTTTATCCTCCCATCCATCCATTCATTCATCTACCCTCTCAGATTTCTGTTTGCTCTGCTATCCTTATAGCCACCTATTCAGCCATCGATCCTTTCAGGTTTCATTTCACTCTGCTATTCTTTCACTGACCCATCCATACTCTCAGATTTTCATGTATCTGCCATTGTTTCAGCCACCATTCTTCCATCCATTGTCTCAGATTTCAATTTACTCTGCTATTCCTTCACCCACCCATTGATCCTCTCAAATTTTCGTTTATCTGCCATCTTTTCACCAACCCATCCATCCATCTTCTCAGATTTCTATTTCTTCTGCTATCTTTTCACCTACCCATCTATCAAGCATTCCAATTTTCTATTTACTTTGTCATCCTTTGACTCTCCTGTCCACCCATTCATCCTGAGAGATCTCAATTTACTGTGCCATACTTTCTCCCACTCATCCACCTACTCTCACCTATGCATCTACCCTTCCTTTGACCTACTCACCCATCCTTTTACTCACCCATCCATACATTCTTTTACCCAACCATCCACGCAACCTTTCCCCTCCCACCTTTTCACCCACCCAGTCATGCATGCTAAACCCTTCCATTCTTTCACCCACTCATCCACCTGTCCTTGCTCCTGCCCATTCTCTCACCCACTCATCCAATCTTTCACCCACAATTCCATTCGTTCACCCATTCATTCATCCTTTCCCACACCCATCCATCAATCATTTCATCAAACCATCATTTTACCCACCTATCCATCCATTTTTTCACCCAACTATCGTTTTACTTGCCCATCCATGCATCCTTTCAGTCACCAGTTAATTTACCCACCCATCCATCCTTTCACCCACCCATCCTTTTATCCACTCATCCATCCTTTCACTCACACACCCATGCATTTTTTCACCCACCCATCCTTTCATCTTCTTATCACTTCACCCAATACAACCCCTTCCTTTCATTCACTCATCAACCATCCTTCCATTAGGCTATTGTTTCACCCACTCATCTGTCCATTCTCGTCCACCCATTCTTCACCCAGCCATTCATTCATCCTTCTTTTACTTTTCCATCAATCCATCTTTTTTCTTATTTATAGCAGTAAAGTTTGGCTTTTATCTGGCAAGTTGCAGACATAAGAGGCCCATAAAGAGCCCCACCCACAGTGTAGATGCTAAAGAGGTGGCTCACACCGCCCCTCCTTACTGGTATTATAACCGTTTTGGCTCAGTCTTGCCACTGATCAAGAAAGCGTTCAGCTCTGCATGATCACTACCAACCAATATCACAAAATACAAAAGGCCTCAAAAGCATTACATTTTGGTAAGGAGAAGGGTATAACAGCTACCATTGCCTTGATTATTCCCATGTACATACTTGGAGAAATCAACTGAATCATTACTTTGTAGTAAGTTAGCTGACGAGAGATGATTAAAGGGTCCATTCCCCAAACTATTCAAATCATCTCTCTTATGATAGTATGTTCTAATGAACCTCTTCAACAGTCTACAAAATCATTGTCCTTCACTTTACTTTTTGGCTCTATTTTTCAAGGTTTCAAAAAATAGTGTAATTCTTCTTCTTTGTTGAAGCCATATTTAAATACTCCCAATTTAAAATTCCTGAAATTCTCTCTCTCTCTCTCTTGTAACCTCAGATAGTAATACAGCTGTTCTTGAAACTGGAATGATAGATGATTATGGAAAGTTCTAAATGGTGGGAGAGCCAAACTCTTAGCAATAGTTAGAGAGTACAGCTAGAATCATTTAAAGCTAACGGTGCCTCTTATATCTCCTTTAGCAGCGCAGTCAGTGCCACAACATATAGTAAACCATCTACCAGTTCCTCTCTCTCTAATTCTAGGATTTCTTTTTCAGAAGAGCTGCAGAGATAATAGAAGGCAGAAAGTACAGCAACAACTAGGATAAAGAAAGACTGTGAGAAAAAAGAAAAGGATGTTCTTGGAAGAAAAAAATAAGAAAGGAATGAAGACAAGGCTACAATCCAGACAGAAAATGAACACAAATTAAATATTGTGTTTAACCTATCAAAACTGTTGTTGAATAAAGAACACATTTGGATATTGAATAAATTATTACATTTTTGATTTATTCCAGTTTAGAATATACTTATTAAGATCCATTCCATAAGAACGTTTAAACTAAAAAAAATGAACTTGTTCCTCCAAATTAATCCTACAGATATTGGTGTTAAGTCCTTCTCTAGTCAATCCATAAATGTCTTAGTAGTCATCCAAACTCTGATGTATCTTACTGATTTAACTATTGTGGATTTAGAAGCCATACTGAAGGGTCTTGATACTGAGTTTGACCATTCTTTAGATAGTGGATTGAAATCTAAAACTAAGTTTTACCACAAAATGGTAAATGAGGTCAAATTGATATTTTTGAAACAATGTGTGCTGAGTGATATGGATGAGTTGAAATGTAATACAAAAACCCTCTAAATATAAATAAAAACAAAGATTAGCTATACACACCTGTCAAAATATATGGGTCATTGCCACAAAGAAAGCTGACAAAGGTAGTTCAGTGTTCATATGAGATTATGAGGATTATGACACAGAGGTAGGAGACAGTTGTGTGACTCATACTGTTATGAAGGCACGACTATAGGCACTACTAAATTAGCCGAAAAAAGTGGATCACATTGTTGATGAAGTGGAAAGGGTTAGGCCTATTATCTGTTGAAGAGTATGAGTACCTCAGTATTCATTTTCCCAGTCTTCCTGTATTTTAGGTGTTGCCTAAGGTGCACAAAACCTTAATCCATCCTCAATGAAGACCAATGGTCTCTAGTCATGGTTCATTAACAGTAAGGCTATCTGAATTCAGAGATGTTTTTATGGGACCTTTGGTAAGGGACTTACCATCATACATAAGAGGCACAACTGATTTTCTTAACGCAATATACCATGGGAAGTTGACCCGATTCTGGTAACTATGAATGTGAATTCATTGAACATGTGCATTAGACATAGAGATGGTTTGTTTTTGAATACCAGAGCAGCTAATTTAATTTTCCATAGTAAAATTATTTTTGAGATAGCTGAGTTTAAGCTGACGAACAACTTTTTCTTTTAAGAACATGATGATGAAAATAGAGTTACTAGAAGAGGGGGATGAACCCTTACTAAAACAGATACCACAATTTCAGTCAGGGTGAAACACAAGCAAGCCCCAAACTAACCTGTGCTTAACCCCCTGGTAGCTTGGCATCAGCAGTCAGTATTTATCCAGCCCTTCAAACTATAGTAAAGTAAAAACACAACACACAAAACATACTACACCAATTTAGAAAAATAGAGTGCCATTTAATAAATTATTTGACACCAAAAACAACACAAATCTAATCAGTAGAACTGAAAATATGCAATGTTAAAGCTTTTAGGTTAATAAAGCCCCTAAAAGGACGAAGCACCACTTGCAGCTATTTAGTAGTGCAAGATTAGGTGAAAGTCAGAAGTTCAGGCGGGCCACGATGGAGCAATGAATGGATACAAGGACCAATTTAGCCCCTCTGAATAAGTTACTTTCAAAGTCAAGTGTTAAGAGTTCCATTTGCGGTGGAAGAAAAGAGCGTGGAGCAGGCAGAGTATCGCAGATGGTTTATCGATGCAGCGCGAAGATCAGGCCGGATGTTGTAGATGATGTTGCTGTTGTGTGATTATGCGGTCAGGCGTCGCTGATGGTCGTTGGTGGAACTTTGCATTAGTGGTCATTGCAGGATCTCGTGCTGCTGGGCAGCATTGGCGATCGATGTGGCATGACTAGTTGGGTTCACCAAAACTTCAGTGTGTCGGGCGGCAAGATCTTGGTACGAACGGGACGTTCGCATATGCGAAGAGCCCAAAGCTTCAGGATTTCTCCTTTTCTTCAGAGAAGAGCTCAGCGGATGCCAGCTCATGGGTCCAGAACCTGAGGGGCACCTGTCGGAGGTTAGGAACTCACTGCAGCAGAGGCCAGCAGGGCTTAGGCAGGGCCAGGTGCATGTCCAGACAGCAGGAGAGCTCAGCAGTTGCTGGAAGCCTCTAGAGCTTGTTATGTCCTTGTAGCTCAAAAAGGAGGTAAGTCAGCTGCCCTTGGAGTCACTTCAGCCTGGGTTGAGGGGTTTGGGTCCAGTCTTATTTCTCAGCAAGCAAGATAGCAGACAGCAAAGTAGCAGGGCAGCAGAGTGGCAGTCCTTCTGGCAGCAAAGAAGAACAGCAGCCCATCTTCTGCAGCATCCAAAAGTCCAAGAGTTGGGTCTGAGGGTCGAATAATTATACCTGGGGCCCACTTTGAAGTAGGAGATGTGTCTGGAAATCTCCCTTTGAAGTTTCCTGCCTTCCATGCCTTGGCTCCAAGTTGGCTGCATGAACAATGCAGTGGTGAAAAGTCTTTAGTGTGAAGGGATGGTATAGTCTATTCAGTTGCAAGTGGAGCTGTGCCAAGCTATGCACCCCACATGTCAGAGAAGGTCCATCTAGACACAACTAATGCCTCTATTGTGTGACTCTCTGGGAAGAATAAAGAAAGTCCAACTACCAACATGACACCCAGTCATGTGACACAGGAAAAGGCTGCAGGCACTATGGCCCTCATTTTGAACACGGAGGGATTTCCCGCCGTGGTCAGGCTGGCAGGTCTTTTCATCGACCACAAGCCCCCTGGAAAACCTGCCGGGCGTATTATGTTTTCCCTGCCAGGCCGGCAGGCAGAGACAGTGTCTCCGCCCGCCGGCCTGGCAGGGAACACAGCCGTACCATTGAGGGCGGCTCCCTTAGGAGCCGCCGCCAATGTTGGTATGCGGCAGGTGCAGCAGCACCCATCGCGCATGTCACTGCCCGTAAATTGGGCGTGACATGCGCAACTGGGGCCTCCACGGAGGCCCCTGCACTGCCCATGCAAAGTGTATGAGCAGTGCAGGGGCCCCCAGGGTTACCCGGGGCACCCCACCGCCAGCCTTTTCCTGGCGGGATATCCCGCCAGGAAAAGGCTGGCGGCATATGAAACATTATCCACAGGGTAGCACAGTTACCCTGGCAGATGGTGTTTCATCCCGCCGCCAGGCTGCCTGGCAGTGGGAGCATGGCAGTGGGTGACGGCTGCCGCTGGCGGCCGTCAACCAGTTCATTATGTGGTGGTCCGGCCTGCCATGCCGGCTGGCAGCTTCAGCCACCACTGCCGGCATGGCGGGCCGAACCGCCAGGTTCATAATGACCAACTAAGTGTTAAGAACAAAAACACTTTCCGAAATTGGCATTTTCAAAATTGTAGCGTAAAATTAAACTTTACCATTCAAGATGATTTTTAATTGCAATTTCTCAGACAGCAAACATGACATATTTACCTGTTCATAAACAAATGTTAGCACTTATTAAATGTAATAAGGCAACTCAGTGTTATTTTATGGGACAGATATGCTTTGCAGTAGTGAACAATTAATTTAGGAGTTGTTCACTACCAGTAGATGTAAAACTTAAAGGTACATGTCCAACTTTTTTAATACACTGCATCCTTCATTCTGGGCTGTGTAGTGCATATCCTAGGGGTGACATATATATTTAAAAGGAAAGTGTAAGCCTGGCAAAAAGATTTATTTTGCCAGGTTGAAGCAGCAGTTTAAAACTGCACACATAGGCTGCAATGGTTTGCCTGAGACGTGTTTAAATGGCTAATTATTTGGGTGGCACAAACAGTGCTGCCGGCCCACTAGTAGCATTTTATTTACAGGCCCGGAGTAGAAGCAGTACCACTTTACTGTGGCTTAGAAGTAGATTAAATGTGCCATTTGGATTTAAGCCAATTTCACCATGTTTAAAGGAGAGACCATTTGCACTTTAACACTGGTTAGTAGTGGCAGAGTGCCCAGAGCCCTAGGGCCAAGAAACAAGATAATCAGAAATGAAGGGTTAAGGCAACAAGGTTGGGGGAATACCACACTAGGGCTGACAAGTCAAATAATGTTCTATACCTTCAAATCTGTGGAACTGCGATGGGCCCATGCTTTGCAACCTCATAGGCCTAATTTTTTTATGTGAAGGTTTGAAAGTAAATATTTATCCAATTCTAATTTGCAACCCTTTGAAAATAACATTTTAGGTTTGTTGATAATGTTTTTGTTATCTGGACTGGGGAATGAGAAATAATTACTAGAATTTCATTCTCACGTGATTCAGAATTCAATAAATGTTGGATTGACACTAGGGGTGGACATAACTGCCTTAATTCTCTCTAGCCTAATTACTCATTAATTACTGCAAATTTACTTTTAATTATATATAATTACGTGAGAAGACTAAATCCAGTATTTAGCACTATATGATTAATGCAAAATGCAACTCATTAATTACACAAAATTACTCCTCATAATTATGCATAGTTACGAAAGAGGAGTAATCCAGTAATCCACTACATTCTTCTTGCAAAATGTACCCTCACAACCAAAATGTGCTTGAAAATGTATTTTGCGCTAAGAAAATATCACTAAATACTACAGGGCACGAACAGCAGTAGCCATCAGCCACTCACTGTTGTTTAGTTTGTTGTTCCTGTGCTCCTGCAGTAGGACTTTTGCCTCAAAATTGCTTGTAATTACTCAAACTGACATAATTGCATAATTTAGGTAATTTTGCATCACAAGAGTAATGCGTAATTACTGAAATTACTGTGAGTACTCCAGCATCATTACAATTTTGCCCAGGCTTCATTGACCCTCAAATTCGAAGCAAAAAATGGCATTGATTGGGAAGTCTATGGGCAGGGTAACAAAATCATGAGTAGAATCCGTAGAAAAACCACACCTGTAGATAGCACTCTGCATTTGAGTTCAGCTCATCCACTACATCGAAAGAATAACATTCCCCTATAGAAATTTGCTAAGAGCACAGAGGATTTGTAGCATAGACACAGAGTATCAAAAGAAGTGGGGAAAACAAAAAAATGACTTGCACAGCAGGGCTTTATGGGACACGTTATTAATAAAGTGGTAGAGAGAGAAAATAGATCTTTAAGGAATTAAGGGGGTCATTCCGACCCCGGCGGTCAAGGACCGCCGGGGCCGGGGTCAGCGGGAGCACCGCCAACAGGCTGGCGGTGCCCCGCAGGGCATTCTGACCGCGGCGGTTTGGCCGCGGTCAGAACAGGAAAACCGGCGGTCTCCCGCCGGTTTTCCGCTGCCCTCAGGAATCCTCCATGGCGGCGCAGCTTGCTGCGCCGCCATGGGGATTCCGACACCCCATACCGCCATCCTGTTCCTGGCGGTTCGCCCGCCAGGAACAGGATGGCGGTATGGGGTGTCGTGGGGCTCCTGGGGGCCCCTGCAGTGCCCATGCCAATGGCATGGGCACTGCAGGGGCCCCCGTAAGAGGGCCCCACAAAGAATTTCAGTGTCTGCTCAGCAGACACTGAAATTCGCGACGGGTGCAACTGCACCCGTCGCACCTTCCCACTCCGCCGGCTCCATTCGGAGCCGGCTTCCTCGTGGGAAGGGGTTTCCCGCTGGGCTGGCGGGCGGCCTTCTGGCGGTCGCCCGCCAGCCCAGCGGGAAACACAGAATCACCGTGGCGGTCTTCAGACCGCGGAGCGGTGTTCTGTTGGGGGAACTCTGGCGGGCGGCCTCCGCCGCCCGCCAGAGTTAGAATGACCCCCTAAGTGCTTTACATGAAAACTGAGTATAAAACTAAGTAAACTGTAATGGTTAAAAGCACCCTAAGACTGATTTTTAGATATAATCATGAAAGCTCGATGATCTTTCAGATTGTTTAATATCCTGACATATCAAAATAAGTCTGAGATAGCCTTCGAGTGAGGAAGGTCTCTTTAGGACATCTTGTGCCTTAGTGGCACCATTTTGTACTCGAAGATGAGGAAGAGAGATGAGACTATCTCTAATATATCGGATTGTTTTAAGTGTGCCAATTGGATATGTTGTGATTTCACTAATAGCAAGGATACTACAAGCTTTGATTGTGAAAGAAAAAAGAGCTACCCTTCTGGAATTTTTGAACTTCAATACTAAATTTAGTGTATATGTGATTACTTGTCACAAGGCTGTGATCCGCCAAGAAAGATTTGAGCACTTTTAGAAATCCCACTGATATATACCCTATTTCATTACATCGGTAACAACCCTGATTGTGCACATAGAGTTGGTGAAATATGTTTTATTGCAATTGAAACTGTGAATAGACACAGAAGAGGTGGAGATCATATACAGAGGTTACGAGAGACTGAAAGAAAGAGAAATTGCATTATTTATTGAACACTTGAAAAAAAAGTCAAAAAGTGAAGTGAAGGGAAGTATTTTGTGGACTGTCGAATAGGCTCATTGAACATAATATCCAAAGAGGGATGATTTGAATAGTGCAGACAGAGGTTGGTAGTGCTTGATAGTGATCATGTGTAGTAGACTGGATATTTGAGGCTTTTGTGGGATGTTTGGTAATTTTGGGATTCATTTATACAGATGTCGAGTGTTTCTCTTTTACTCCAAATGGAGAAATTGATATGGTCTAAATGCGGACATGAATAGATGCATTAACCCAGGGCTGGTGCCCTAATTGCTTTCTTTCAGACCAAGAGTCGTGAATGCTGACAAGATGGAATAATATTTGGTCCTTGGAACTGCTGTATTTAAGCGGTAGGGTGGATTTGAGCACATTCCTTATAAGGAATGAGACTGAGCCAAAACAGTTATCATACCGGTAAGTGGGACAATCAGCCTGGTGGTTGGACTTTATAGTTTGGATATTAGGGTTAAGTACCATTTAGGATGAAGTGGAGTTGTATACTTTAAGAATACTTAGTGTTGTAATTTGTTTCCCCCCCCCAGTAGTATGAGGGGTAGAGTGACGGTGAATGTATTTCTGGCAGGTTGAATCCATTCAGGTTGATATATTTAGAGTAGATATTGAGTTTGTTGATTTAAGTGTTTTTTTACATAGATTCAGGAAATTAATGAACTCATTGCTTTATTCTAGTTTGAGCACTGATTTAATATGGTTGAGTGCAAGCTACACATCTCTCTTGGGACACTAAGCACTCCACAAGGTGGGCTCATATAATAGCCTTGTGTTTTTAGCAAAACTATAAACTTTAAAGCTGCTCCACGCCCTGTGAGTTTGGTATGAGTCACATTTGTTCCTTTTCTATTTCTAGAACTGAGAATACTTTGAATGTGAATGCACAATTGTACCTTTGAATTGAATTACTCTTCTATTGATGGTGTAAATGTATGTGAGTACTATTCAGGAAGTCGGAATATAATTTGCTATAAAAATGGTAACATTACTTAATCCGGTTTTATAATGATCTCTCCCTTCCTCTAGATTGAGTGCTTGCGCTACTAATCACTTGTATGCATCATTGGATTGGAACCCTGTGGACATTGATAAGGAACTAGGTATTGAAACTTTGGTAACACCCACCTATGAATACGTGTTTCATATATCAACTTTGAGTACACAATACATAATGGTAAGTAGGCACAAGCTGCAGGGAGTCAGTATCCGCTCTCTTTTAGTTTTTGTTTCTTTCTTTCGCTTTCTGCTTTTCATCATTTTTTGAAACTCACATATTTGAGAGTATTTCACAGTAGTGAGGTATGACTTCTGCTAAAGTAGTAATGGACTCAGTGGTTTCCTTTCTGCACAAGAGTTATTATGAAAGGCATGGAGTACGGTTTGTACACTTTGATTAATCTAGTGGCTTTTATATTACTCTGTCTTTTTTGTCAATGTGTTAATTTGTTAAACGAATTAGGTTTGTGAGTTGGCTCATCCAGAACTAGTTTTGAATACATTTCTTGTCTGGAAATGTTTTTCTAATGTTCTAACATGTTATTTGTTTTGTCCTTTTATGCTTTATTCTGTCAATTATCTACTTGATACTGGTTTTGGTCACCTTTTGTTTGTAACACATGGCACTATTAAAATTTGTATTTACATTGTGCTCAGGCAATTTATTGGCCTTGATTAAGTAACAATATAATCACAAAACATGTGTTGACCTTTTTCTGGGTATAATATGGGTTCACATTTTGTAATATCTTGGAAGAAATCTCAAGACATATCAAAATAAGAAGTAGCCCTGTGTTGGGTTAGCAGCTGAAAATAACTTTGAGTCGAAGACATCAGATTCATAATCATCATCTCACCCTCAGACCTCAAATACAGTCTTCTCATATGATTCATGGTCTGTTAGTGCATATGTGAAGACATTACCATATTTTTAGGTCTGGCTTGTCTTACTATAACAGCATCTTTTCCCTGTACTTATTGTATTAAATTGGGGCATTAGTTGAGGGGGTGGAGAACACACCTCAAATATAATAATCATCAATAATCTTAATCCTTGTCTTGGTGAGCCGCAAGAGGTCCTAAATAAACCAGTGCTTAACCCTCTGATAGCTTAACACAAAGCAGCCAGCCTTAATTTAGAGGCAATGTATAAAGTATTTATGTAGCATTCAAGCAGTGATAAAGTGAAACTATGTAACCAGAATTAATCTAAATCCATTTTAGCATAATTTACATTTTAATAAGTAAAATACATAAAAATGTCAAAACTCCAATAGGTAGAACTGGAGATATCAGTTTTTAAAGTTTGAACAAAGGTTAGCTCTAAAAGCACTGGACTGGGTCAAATTCAAAAGTTAAGGCTGACTGCGATGGATCACCAGTCAGATACAGGGACCAGGATTGTCCCTGTCAAACGTTTATCTTCAGACTTAATAACTTTTTTTGAGAAATAGTGGTCATCAACAAGTCATCAGTGGGGCAAGCTGGATCCAGAGCATGGGCCTGACGACATTAGGTTGTTGAAAAGTGGTGTACCATGCAGTAGTGATCAAGACGGGAAACCTTAGAGTTGGTGAAGCCTGAAGTCTGTGCCCAGGAAGAGCTCAATGTCTACAGGGTTCTGCTCAGCGTTGTTCTCATTGAAGCCCTCTTGGTTTGGAAGTTATATCGTCTTCTGTGGGGCAAACCATCAAACTGAGGACAACTGGCAAGTCAATAGCTATGGCTCCATTGGTTTTACTGGTCTCCATTGGTTCTCCAGGCAGAAAGAAGTCCTACTTCTTGCAGTTTGAGGGCAGGAGGAGTACATTCTAAAACCAAACCAGGGTCCAATACCTCGTGGCACCACTTGGGTTTTAGGACTCATTTCAACAGAGGGCAGCAGCAGGATCCAAGGCAAGTCCAGTTGGCTCTCGTTAGCTGGGCAGGTATAGGAAAAGGTCCTCTGGAAGTTTATTGTGTCCTTGTAGCTCAAGCAGGAAGTCAGCCAGCTGGCACTTGGAGCCACTTCTGGGGTCCTGGATACAAGGTAAGCAGGTCAAATCTTCCTTTAGGTCTTCAACAGCAGGGCAATCCTTCTGATTCTTTGTAGGTCTGGGAGTGTTCTGAAGAGAGGTTCTGGCGCTGCCACTTTTAAACCCAGTGCCAGTCTGAGGTGGAGGGCAATCCTTTGTTCACCCCCTAAACCAGTCAAGGCCACTTCCACCCTCAGTGGGTGTGGTGCTATACTGACAAAGTGAGTCAGACCTAGGTGTGAGCTTCATCTGCCAGTGATGGGGGGGCATCCTTTGAAGCTAAGAAAGGGACTGAGCACAGTACCGAGGCCATCCTGTCAAGGAAGGAGTCCACCTCACCACTCCCATGGCCTATTCTCCATTATCTGGGAGCAACAAACATCTCATCACAGGGAGTTGTTGGGTGACAGCAGGAAACTCGCATGAAAGTCTTATTTCACCGTAGGGGGGAGAAAGACAGTGTCTGTTTTCAATGTTATGCTCCAGGGTTAATTATCTACATAACATAACTCTACTGAGTGATATGGGAATTTTAGAGAGCTAGTCAATAAGATTGAAATGCTGGTGAGAGGAACAAATATCACTTTTCTCACAGTTGCTGAAAATGGAGAAATCTACTATACCCAAAGTTAGGATGTGTGCCATAAGTGAAAATGTTACTACTAGAGTAGTAAATCAGTTAAGCAAGCATTAGCTTGCTTGTGAAATACTAGAAATGCGACAAAACATTTTTAGAAAACAGAAAACAAATATTAATTTTCTGCACTTGTTTTATTTTTTGACAATTTGCTGCCAGTTTTAGAGGAGTGCAATATTTTTAAAATGTAGTTCTTGAACAGAAATATTTTTTTAAAGTCTTCATTACTGAAAAAACTCTAAGCCTACAAATTAATGGAATACCTCAAAACACATTTATTCAGATAGGAATCAGAACACGTCCTTTCCACGATACAAAACAATGCAAGTTAACTCAGCTGGCTTGCAGTGCAGCTGTCTGCAAGACCTCTCGTGACCATTTCTTAAATGAAAATAGGCATAGAGTTGGGTTTGGCTCCGACCAGAGGTATATCACTCTCTTGCCTCATGTCATTGGCTATTTGATGTATTATTCCGTTGCTTATGGAGTGCTTGCTTTGTAATGTATAAGGGTCTATTTAACATCTCAAAAGTACTCTGAGTCATCACATATTAAATTCTTAATCACATAGATGCATTTTATGCAGAAAGTAATCATATTTGTATTTGTTTTTTTCATTACTGCAGGATTTCTTAATTTGAAGTCAGGGCTCGAAAGGCAAGCCACGCGTGTTGGTTAGAAAGCCAGGTTTATGAGGCCATGGTGCTGTGAGCAATTCAGGAATCAAGCGATGCGTTGAACCTATAGTCAGTGCTTTAATTTAAACTGGACAGCTGTGCACTGAAACCCAACACAAGAATCAAGAGAGTGTATATCTTCTTCATTTTTTTTTATCAAACATCATCAATGATGTATAAGATTGGGTTACTTTTTCCTTTTCCTGTTATCACTGTAGCAACCATCAGGATCCTCAAGTAATAAGTAAAGAGCTAAACTGAGCAATCATTACCGATTCTCCGGCCAAAACAGCTGTAACATAATGCCAGGTGTAACCTGCTCTATTTGGCTACTTCATTTTCTATAGGATATTTTAAAATATTATTAACCCTAGCCATTCCATCACCAGCCTTAATGATTCCATTTAAGACTTCTTGGCAACCAGTACTGGAATTAGATAGAGGCATCGAGGCACATTGCCATTTTCCAATGTCTTTAAGAAAAATCGTTTTTAGCATTTGATATAATATGAATAACCTGTTTGTCCATGAGTGTTAGCGGTTTAACTGGCATTGCCTAGAAACCTACATATTTGCATACCTTCTGAAAAGGAGAAGTTTGGCCAGTCAAGGTTCCCATTCTGATAAACAGTGAAAGAAAGGTGGCATTGAGTGTAGGAAACCAATAACTCCCTGACTGTATTGAACTTGATGCTTCCAGGAAGCTATATGTATTCCAGGCAAAATCGTCTTTGATGATTGTACCTCACCATCGATGGAATTGTAATTGCATGCCTAAGTGAATAATCTTTTTTGAATTACCATTAGCACGCAAAATGTTGTATCATTTTAATAGAGTACAGAAGGAATCCATGTGCATGTTGCCTAAATTCCTTTGCTTAAATTACATGGAATGACTAAACAAATATGCCAAAACGTGTTATTACACAAAATGCATTTGACATTTTGCAGAATTTTCAGTGCAAAATGGGTCTTTAAGTCCATTACATGAGGACGGGTTTCACACAAAAAATAAAAACTAGCACAAAATCGCTTGCATCAATCTTTCGCATTCAGGGCCAGATTTGTACTTTTTCACGCAAATCTGCGTTAGAGCAGTTGTGCATGAAAAAGTATAGCACCAGCTTACGTCATTCCAAGACACTGGACGGGCGCCATATTTATGGAATGGCGCTAGCCTGCGCTAATGCCCTGTTAGCGTCCTTGGAAAGGGGCTTGTGCGCCTAATGATGCCGCTACAATGTTCAGAGGCAGAAAAATTGCCCCTAAGCAGAGTAGCGGCATTGTCTGGCACACAACCCCCATGGACATGGTTCCTGTCTTAGTAAAAACAGGAACCATGCCCACCACCCCAATGGCCACTGGGGCCAGCACCGTGCAGGGGGTCCAAGTCAGGACCCTCGAGCAGGGTAATAGAAAATAAAATGTATACCTACCGGGACTTACCTGGGTTGGGTCCCCCATCCTTAGGTGTCCTCCTGGTGTGGGTGGGGGTGGGTGGGGGTGTCCCTGGGGCCAGGGAAGGGCACCTCTGGGCACTTTCCATGGTCTGTGACCATGGAAATATGCCTACAGGTCCCTTTATGCCTGCCCATACCCAGGTGTGAAATAGTGGCGCTAAAACAAGCTTAGCGCCGTTATTTAAGGCCCCCATCCCCCTGTGCTGGATTTTAGCACGTGGGATAAATATGGCGCAAAGGCCATATCGTCCTTTTCTGGACAGGAACGCCTAACTTGCATCTCATCGACGCAAGGTAAGTGTTCACGTCCAGAAAACGACGTTCACTCCATAACTTTGTTGTTAGAAGTGTCTAGCGACAAAGTGTAAATGTGGAGTTAGGTTTGCACTGAATTAGCATTAAAAAAATGATGCTAATTCAGCACAAACAGAGTATAAATATGGGCCTCACATTGCATGTGATCTCTATGTGTGTCCCTGACAAGATGTTTACCTGAACAAAGTCTCACTTATGTGACACGGCACAATGGTGTCATCTCGCAGGCATTTCAAATAACAATCCTAATGTGAAATCCCGGAAAGTGCATGAGATAGCTCCGGCATAACTGAAATTTCACCCCGCCTAGTAAACACATTCTAATGCTCGAAACTAGCATTAATAGTTCCCTTGTGTTTGATATGAAATTACTGTATTCGTTTTATCAAGAGAAGAGGAGCAAGTAGGAAGCCTAGAACGTGAGGTGGAGTTCTACTGAACATGTTCTTTGGGCATTGACAACATATGCCGCTACTCAACTTCAAATATTCAATAAAGGATAAAATCCTACAGTTCCTAACTTGCTTTTGCAAACTATCTTTTTGAGTGCCTAAATTGGGCAGAAGTGATTAAGTGACGTTTTTGAGATTCGGGCCTGCCTATCAGCTAAGGAATACTTGTATTGTGAAACTGGTCTTGTCTGAAAATGCCTATCTGAGCTAGTGTTTGCATGTGAATAGACATCACTTTTGTAATGGCTAAATACCAGTGCTGTACACAAACGATTCTCACTCTAAACCTTGTTAAAGGTTGGTTTATGTTTTGTACTCAAGATCAAGAAACAGAAACACATTTTCATTCTTGTGTGACACTGTAGTTAGGAAAAGAAAGCTTCAACTGTACATTTTTTAAATGAGTGAATCTTTCTGAAACACAACGATGTCATATTTAACCCATTTGCACACTACCTCCCTGGTGCGGGCCACGACCAGTTGCCGACACCATGGAGGGGGTTAAAAGATCCTCAGGTGCGTTGTTTAAAAAAAAAAAAAACGGGAGACACAGAATATCTTCTGTGTCTCCCCTCGCCCCCCCCACCACCTCCCTTTGCGAGGCACGCTGACGTCACAGTGTTGTTTGACACAAAGCCCCCTCCAGAACCAGTGGAAGGAGGCATCCACTTGAGAGACTTTGGCCTTGCACTCCCCAGGACCAAGCAGTGGGCAAAGCACCCACTAGAGAGACTTTGGCCTTGCACTCCCCAGGACCAAGCAGTGGGCAAAGCACCCACTAGAGAGACTTTGGCCTTGCACTCCCCAATACCAAGCAGTGGGCAAAGCACCCACTTGAGAGACTGTGGCTTTGCACTCTCCAGGACCTGCGCTATAATACAAATGAAATGTATGTGCGGGGGTGGGGGAGGCTATGGAGAGATGAAGGGCACTTTTGCTGGGTGGTAATGAGGGAATCCGAGGAGGAGGACATGGGAGTGGGAGCACCAATAATGATTGTTGGAGTGGGCGCAAGAGGTGCTAAAGACTGTGACGAATGGTATGTGACATGGTGGTTTTTGAGTGTCTTGAAAGAACGTGCTGATTGAGGGAAGAAGCGCAGGTGAGGTGACCTTTACTGTTGCACGTATCACACACACACCTGCAATTTTGTGACTGTCTACGTAGGCTAGTGTTTTAGAGCAACAGTTTAGCCAGTAGCAGAGATGGCATCTCGTTGGATGACTGCTGCTGACGCCCTCACTCGGGTCATAAAGGACAGCTCTGACATATGATCAGAGACTGAGACATCAGATACTGAGACAGCATCTGAGGGATAGGACAATGGTGCAGACTCTGGGAGTGATTTTTCAGTCGGAGGACTCCCATTCGATAACTCCCCTTCCAGTAATTATGAGGGAGGTGATGAGGACAGTCCTGCTGTCCCTTTGCAAGCGCAGTCTGTGCAACGGGGCAATAGCGGGTTAGCCCAACCCAGAGACCAGGTGAATGCAGTGGCAAGCACAGAGAGAGGATGCTCTCCTGGGAGCTCCCCAATTTAGTTCAGCCCCAAATTCCACCGTCCAAATCGTATTGTAGAGACACGAAAATTATCTATCACAAAACAAACTGGTTTTGTAGGGCAGGCACCTGTGTTTTTGGTCCTGGTCTCAGCGGCCATATAGGGAAACATACTAAACCCAAACATTTCTGGAAACTAGACATCCGGGGGAGTCCACAGAGGTGTGACTTGTGTGGATTCCCCAAAGTTTTCATGCCCAGAATACCCTGCAAAGCTGAAATGTTGAGTAAAAACTCAATTTTTCTAGAATTTCTGTCACACAAACTACAGGAATATGCTGGGATCCACAAAATTCCTACCACCCAGCGATTCCTCACCTTTCCTGATAAAAACACTACCCCACTTGAGTGCTTGTACCTAGTGCCTGCGTCAGGAATGGATCACCTCAGGGTCAACAGTTGCCTTGTGTAAGGACCAACATTGACCGTTGTGTGATCTATTCCTGTCGTGGGCACTAGGCCTACCCACACAAGTGAGGTGCCATTTTTATCGGGAGGCTTGGGGGAATGCTGGGTGGAAGGAAATTTGTGGCTCCTCTCAGATTCCAGAACTTCCTGTCACCGAAATGTGAGGAAAAAGTGTTTATTTGGCCATATTTTGAGGTTTGCAAAGGATTCTGGATTGAGGCCAAAACCTACAGCTCAGCACTTTGCAAAAAACACATCAGATTTTAATGTTAAAATGTGATGTGTCCATGTTGCCGTTCCTGTTGCGAGCATTAGGCCTACCCACGCAAGTGAGGTACCAATTTTATTGGGAGACTTGGGGGAACATAGAATAGCACAACAAGTGTTATTGCCCCTTCTTTTTCATTCCAAATGTAAGACAGTGTGTAAAAAAGACGTCTATTTGAGAAATGGCGTATAATTCACATGCTAGTATGGGCATCCCGGAAATCAGAGATGTGCAAATAACCACTGCTCCTCAACACCTTATCTTATGCCCATTTTGGAAATAGAAAGGTTTTCTTGATACCTATTTTCCACTCTTTATATTTCACCAAATGCATTGCTGTATTCCGGGTATAAAATGAAAACCCATTACAAGGTGCAGCTCATTTATTGGCTCTGGGTACCTAGAGATCTTGCTGAACCTACAAGCCCTATATATTCCTGCAACCAGAAGAGTCCAGCAAACGTAACAGTATATTGCTTAAAAGAATCTGACATTGCAGGGAAAAGTTACAGAATAAAACGTGGAGAAAAATGGCTGTATTTTTCAGCTTAATTTCAATATTTTGTTATTTCAACTGTTATTTTCTGGCCGAAAATCTTGTAGGATCTACACAAATGACCCCATGCTGAATTCAGAATTTAGTCTACTTTTCAGAAATTCTTAGCTTTCCAGGATCCAGTATTGGTTTCTTACCCATTCCTGTCACTAACTGGAAGGAGGCTGAAAGCACCGAAAAGGGTAAAAATGGGGTATGCCCAGTAAAATGCCAAAATTGTGTTGAAAAGGGTGGTTTTCTGATTCAAGTCTGCCTGTTACTGAAAGCTGGGAAGATAGTGATTTTAGCACCGCAAACCCTTTTTGATGCCATTTTCAGTGAAAAAAACACAAGCCTTCTTCGGCAGCCCTTTTTTCTCAAAAAACAAAATTTTAGTTGTATTTTGGCTAATTTCTTGGTCTCCTTCAGGGGAGGCTACAAACTCTGGGTCCCTTTAGAATCCCTAGGATGTTGGAAAAAAAGTACACAAATTTGGCGTGGATAGCTTATGTGGACAAAAAGGTTATGAAGGCATAAGCGTGAACTACTCTAAATAGCCAAGAAACGGCTCAGCACTGTGGGGGGGGGGAAGGCCCTGCAGATAGAGGTTAATATCAGCAAGTACAAGCATTATACATTTTACGCAATGCTTTAGAAATTATAATTTTTACATGAAACAAAAGATTTTACATGTACTTTGATAACGCATTTTATATCTCCTAGTAATAACACTTGCAAAATTGTTTTGCTTTCTTCTTAAAGTACTACCAGACCCTTTGCGATGTTGCACATTACCTCCCGTCCCTCCCTCGCCTTCCTTTCCCAACCAATGAGGCTCCCTGCCTCCCCCTAGACCCCTCCCTTCCCCTTTGAAAAGCCCCCCCACCCCCTCCTGTTCTTTTTGTCTAGCCCGCTAGACTTAACTTTTCTTTCTCCTCCACAGCAGGGCTGGGGGGGGCCTTGTGTTGACTCTCGGCGAGCGCGGTACTCCTCACGGTGGGTCCCCCGGCGGTCGCATCTTCCTGTGGTCAGCAGCGCTGCCTTGGGAGACGCGTCTTTGGAGTCGGCTGACGGAGTCGGTCAGCTCTATGGTGGCTGGGGCTGTACTTCCGGATCTTCACCTCGCGTATTGTGGGCTGATGTGCCGGTTGTGTGAATTCGCATGTTTATGGTAGGGCGGGCATTTCTGCCCGCGTTTTTTATTATTTTTGGGTTAATTGCTGCGCTTTTCTCATTTGCTGCTGTTGGATGGGGGGGGGGGCTTTCTCCTTTATTTTACTGGATGCTGTTGGCCTTTTGGGTACATTTCTTGTTTGGATCATGTCGAGGCAGGTTCCTTCCAAGCGGCGCAGGAGTGTCTCTTCTTCTTCTTCTTCGGTGGAGGATGTTGCGGTTCCCTTTACCACTCCTGGTGGACACCAGGTTGCGCTGGGGTTTCCTGCGCCTCTCATGTCCAGGGAGGAGGTTCAGGGCGTGATGAGGTGGCTGTGTCTCGTGCTCTTCAGGCTGGAGCTCCTAGACCTGGACGTTCTCCTGGCTACCGTCCTTCGGGGGCGGCAGAGGGGTCCTCTTCATCAGATGATGACACCCCTTCTACTTCTTCTGGTGGGAAGTATGTCTCCAGGGAGGAGATGTGGGAGGTTCTGACGCATGTTCGGGGCAATTTAGGGTTTCCTGTTTTTCAGCCTTCGGGGACTGATTCCCACTTGTTCCCTCAATATCAAACGTCTTCGCGGTTTGCCATGCCTTTCCAGGTGCCTGTTAAGGATATGGTGTTCCGTGAGTGGAAGGATGTGGACAAGTCTCAGGTTCCGCGCTTCCTTCAGAAATTGTACTTACTGGAGGGGGAAGAGGTGTTGCCCCCTTCCGTTAAGCTAGATTCCATTTTAGCTACTTTGATTGACAAGACGGCGGTTAATCCGGAAGACTGCGTTCCTGCTGATGCCACTGACAGGAATTTGGATTTGGGTCTGAAGAGGGCATTTGCTGTGAAAATTTGGCCCTCAGAGCTGGTATGTTTTCTGCTTATTCTGCCCAATCCTTGGTGCAGGATTTTGACAAACAGGCGGTGGCTGTTCGGGAGGGTTCGGAGTGTTCGGAGCTGCTGACGGTTATGGAACAACAGTTCAGGTTGCTGGCTAGCATGTCGTCTGATGTTGTCCGCACTTCGGCTCCGGCTTCGGGGGCTTTGATTGGCGGCTCGTAGGTCCCTCTGGTTAAGGATGTGGAAGGCGGATCCAGGGGAGAAGTCTGCTCTCCTGCGGCTTCCTTTTGAAGGGCGCAATTTGTTTGGGGATCAGTTGCCTTCCATGCTTTCGAAAGCTTTTAAGGAGAGGAAGCACGCCTTACCTTACAAAGGTTGTTCTTCTTCTGGCAAGGGTTGGTGGAAGCATTCTCGTTCTTCTCCCAAGTTTAATTCCAAGTCTTTTTCTTCCAGGAAGCGTCATTTTCAGCCCCGTTTTTCTCCTAAGAAGTCTGCTCCTTCGGTTCGGGAGGGCCTCAAGAAGGGTTCCTGACAAACACTGTGGGCCTGACAGCGGGCCGGTTGGGGGTCGGCTGAGACACTTTTTTCACGTTTGGCAGGAGGATGTCAATGATCGCTGGGAGCTGGACATTGTGAACAATGGCTATGCCATAGACTTCGACGTGGTTCCTCCAGATACAGGGGTTCGTCCTACACCACTGCCTGCAAACGGTGCCCAGAGGTGGGCATTGTTGGAAGGGGTCCGGGACTTGCTCATCAAGGGGGCCATCTCCCATGTTCCTGTGGGGGAGAGGGGTCTGGGCACTTATTCCATCATGTTCCTGGATACAAAGGTGTCAGGGGTTTTTCGTCCAGTCCTCAATCTCAAGGGAGTGAATTCCTGGATAAAGACTGTGCATTTCCATATGCTTTCCATTCAGTCAATTTTTCCTCTGGTCGGTCCAGGGGATTTCCTGGGGTCTCTGGATCTGCAGGATGCTTACCTGCATGTTCCAGTGGCTCTGTCTTCTCAAAGGTTCCTCCGCTTTGCTGTAGGCCAGGACCATTTTCAGTTCTGTGTTCTGCCGTTTGGCCTCAAATCCTCTCCCCGGATTTTCACCAAGGTGCTGGCTCCTCTGGTAGCTCTTCTACATTACAAGGGTGTGTTTGTCCATTCTTATTTGGACGATAGTCTGATTCAAGCTCCCACTCAGGTTCTGTTAAGGAGTCATGTGGCCCGAGTACTGTTGGTCCTGCAAAATCACGTTTTTTTGGTCAACTGGGGGAAGTCAGATTTGGTCCCTTCCCAAGATCTGGTTTTTCTTGGGCCCGATTTCTGACTCTTCAAGGCTTGGCGACTGTGTCGGAGAAACAGTTGTTGTGCCTCCAGTCGCAGGTGTTGTCGATCTTGTCGCAGACTGCTCCCAGAGCCCTTCAGTGGTTGCCTCTTCAGGGTCATTTGGCGTCGGTGGTTTTTCTGGTACCTT
Source organism: Pleurodeles waltl (assembly GCF_031143425.1). Classification (NCBI taxonomy): domain Eukaryota; kingdom Metazoa; phylum Chordata; class Amphibia; order Caudata; family Salamandridae; genus Pleurodeles; species Pleurodeles waltl. Next base: position 898,204,902 of record NC_090444.1, on the reverse strand, counting down.
GGGCGCAGTTTCATCTTCTTTGCCTGATGAACTGATTTCTTGTTCGTAGGTCTCCGGTGTCGGGATCTCTTCGGACAAGGAGTCCTGTGTCGGGGTTTGTTTGCAGGGAGTTGGGTTGGTGGCTGGTGCCAGCTCATCTTCGATTGGGGGTGTCTTTGTCTCCTCCTCGGCCAGTGGTAGTGACGACCGATGCCAGCCTCTCCGGTTGGGGGGCTTGGCTAGGGTCGGCTCAGGTCCAGGGGTTTTGGTCACCTCTGGAGGCCAGACGCTCCTCGAATTGGAGGGAGTTGAAGGCGGTTCTTCTTGCTCTGGTTAATTTTCAGGAATCCCTGAAGGGATTGGATGTTCTTATCCGGACGGACAACTTGGTGACCAAATCTTACGTGAACAGGCAGGGTGGGACCAGGTCGCGGTCGCTGTTTCGGATAGCGAGAGACATTTTGGTTTGGGCTCAGGAGTGGGTTCTGTCTCTGCGACTCACCTACATTCAGGGGGTGGTCAATGTTCGAGCGGATCTGCTGAACCGGGTCATTCCTTCGTCCCAGCTTTTCTCCCTCCAATTGTCTCTGTTCCGTCGACTGGTTCACCTGTGGGGTCTTCCGGTGTTGGATGTGTTTGCCTCCCCAGAGAATGCATAGGTGAGGCGCTTTTGCTCCCGGTTTCATTGTCATAAGGCTTGGGCGGTGGATGGGATGTCGTGTCATTGGCCTCAGGATCTTCTGTACACATTCCCGCCCTTCCAGTTTCTCCGTGCTTTTCTGGTGAGGGTACGTCTTCTGAAGACTAGGGTTCTCTTGATCGCGCCGCATTGGCCACGGACGAATTGGTTTCCGTTGCTTCGGTTGATGGCCTCCGGTCACATGTGGACTCTCCCTCTCTGTCCCTCGCCTCTGGAGTTTCCTTGCCTTCCTCTGGGGTCGTTGCAGCGGTTCCACTTGATGGCTCGGAAGTTGAATGGAGGGGATTGACAAGCTTGGGGGTTCCGGTCACTTTGAGTTCGACTTTGCTGGCTTTGCGGCATCATTCCAAGTTGCTGTCTTATGGTCGGCAGTGGAAAGTATTTTGTGCCTGGTGTTTGCGGCATCGGTTAAATCCTGCGGCAGCTTCTCTGTTTGAGGTGATGCCGTTTCTACAAGATGGGGCCCAGTTGGGTTTGTCTGTGGCTTCGCTGCATGTGCAGTGGGCTGCGATTCAGGCTTATAGAGGTCCGTGGCATAATCTGTCTGATGAAGGTTGTTTGATGCCTAGATTTTTTCAGGGCCTTCTTAGCTTGTTTCCTCGTACGGTGCGGTCCTTTCCTTCCTTAGATCTTTCTTTGGTGTTGGAAGCCTTGACTGTTCCTCCCTTTGAGCCTCTGGAATCATGTGACTTGCGTCATCTGACGTTGAAAACTTTTTTTCTGGTGGCCATTACTTCAGCCCGCCGTTTGGGGGAGTTGGGGTCTTTGGCCTGCTCTTTTCCTTTTTGTAAGGTTTTTCCAGATCGGGTTGTGCTTGTGCCTGTTCCCTCATTTGTTCCCAAAGTGAATTCCGCTTTCCATGCTCAGCACGAGGTTATCCTGCCTGCTTTCCGTCCCGATCCTTCCTCAGCTGAGGAGGTTCGGTTGCATTCTTTGGATGTACGTAGGGCATTGTTGGAATATCTACGGGTGGTTGCTCCTTTCCGGAAAGGTGATTCCTTGTTTGTTAATTTTGGTCCGGCTCGGAAGGGGGAGAAGCAAGGGGTTGTGCTGCCTACGGGGATACAGGGCTGTTCTACCAGGGGTATGGCTGCTACGGTGGCTGAGTTACAGGGCGCTTCTGTGGTGGAAATTTGCAGGGCAGCTACTTGGGCCTCTCCTTCTACTTTTGTTTGTCATTACAGGCTGGTGGACTTGGGGGGTTTGGAGTCGGTAGTGTGTCACTGTGTCTTGTCTTCTATGATGCAATAGGGGGGTTGTTGTCCGGTGTCCTATTTAGTTGTGATAAAACTTGTTGCAACTGAGTGTCCGTCTCCTGTGTTTCTCTTGCCATGTCTCATTGGTTGGGACAGAAAGGCAAGGGAGGGACGGGAGGTAATGCGTCCATTACTTACCGGTAATGGCATTATTCCTAGTCCTACTCTCTCACCTTCCTTTCCGTTACGCTCCCACCCTCCCGGTACGGAACACCTGAGTTGCTGTTTGGGCTTGTTTCTGTACAGGAGGTGGTGGGGGTGGGGGGGGCTTTTCAAAAGGGAAGGGAGGGGTCTAGGGGGAGGCAGGGAGCCTCATTGGTTGGGAAAGGAAGGCGAGGGAGTAGGACTAGGAGTAATGCCATTACCGGTAAGTAATGGACGCACTAACAAGCATTTTAAGCACACAGCCATTTTGTATTTCAGTGTTGTACATTGAACATTAGCATGAAAGAGTAGCCTCGTTTTGAAAATTGGCATAGACCTATGAGAACTGTAAATTTAGTGAATTCAACATTCTTCTATACCCAACTCTTCCCCACTTCCTCCCAAGGACTTTTCACACTCTTCCTACAAGAAAAGCTAGGCACCTGCTCATTAGATTCTATCCTAAGTTTTAGTTTAATCACATATTCGGTCATCAACGTGCTGGATTGAAGAGAATGTGTCAAAGTAATGGAAATGTATACAGAAGTTAGCATTTAAGCTCTCCAACAGTTCAGGCAGCGAAACATTGAAATTGCAAATGTCCCTTAGTATACTTTTGTTATATTTTCGGCGATTAAATATGTGTTAGGCTTCTATGTGCTTTCCCAACTACCCGTCTCGTCTTTCATAGAACCTGCTGCATTGTGTGCTGGAAACTGCCTTTACTCGGAGACCAAAGGGAACAAGTTCTGGAGTTGACTCCACACAATGACCCCAGAAACCAAGGTAAGGAAGAGAGTTCTCCAGGGGTGACAAAGGTAGAGAAAGTTCCAGCGCTTCACCCAGTCACTTGGACAGAGTACCTAAGCACAGTAAACTAAATTAAGGAGAAATCTGACCATGGTTATTATTTGCTGATTTACTCTTTGCTTGTGATGTTTTGTGAAGGTGCACCAAAGTGTGCATCATCAAAGAAAATGATAGGATAATAGACTGCTTGGGTAGGTAGACATGGGAGGAGTCCTATAGTGAAGGTGTTGTGTGTGCAATCCACGGTATAGAGCGCGCGGCTCTAGAGAACAGTGCCAGAGCGGGGAAGATATGAAGAACAGCCAGTACTCGAATCACGAATCCTAGCAGTATGAATGTGTGTGAGTAAGAGACTCTGATCCAGCCACACTGGATCGTTCGCTAGCCCTTCCGTGTGCACAACCAGTTAAACACAAGTAGACCTTTCAGTAGTAGTGCACAACTCTTTTACTCCCTCCATCCACAAGATCAGTTACAGAAAGAACTTAGGGACTCCTTCCACTGTTTCCCATTTCCTCCCCGACCCCTCTACAGGATCAGTTGTGGCACAAGGCTGGAAGATTCCTTGTTTTCCGATGAATGATGGAGATATAGTGGGAATACCAAGTAAGACGCCTTAGGAACAGAGTCAGATCCTGCGCTTCTACTGCTGCGCCTCCTCTATATCTATTTCCTTGGATCAATGAACCACATGGAAAAAAGAAAGAGAAAAAGGAGAGCAGGGGCCAAAAGGAGGAGGATTCACTGTTTAGTGTAAACTTCCTCATGCCGGCTAATGATCCCATGGGGACACTGATGACTGTAACCAAAAAAGAGGCAGTGCCAGCCAGACTGCCTGCAAGAGAAGCATAAGGAGGTAACGTGCAAACAACCACTGTGATCTCAACTACCAACAGTATGACACTCAAGGGGGGGTCTGCAGCTAGCAAGATGAGATGCAGATTCCACAGCCAAAAACCAGTCCAGACCTAGAGTACATTCAGTTCCAGCTGGGCGCAGGGATCCCCGTGAGAACAACCCACCACTACCTCAGACAGTTTACTGGCCGACTGGCTAGGGGTGGGATTCAAAGAGAGAGGGCAGAGGTCTCTCCTCATTTTAACGGTGCAGACAATGAAAATCCCTCTTAAACATTTACAACCACTCTCCTTTATTTAAGAGGAGACCTTAGGGAGAAGAATCATCAGGAATAAACAAATCAACATCTTGCTTAGCTACGTGCAGCAGAAATGCAAGCAGCATAAACATGACGCTGTGATATCCATTTTAAATGAGGAGTCAAGGCCTAACCGAGACCTACTTAGCATAAGCCAGGAAAGCACACTTTAAAATGTTGTAGCAAAATTGTTTTAACTAAAATAGTTTCATGTTGGTATACAGGGGTAGATCAATTGCTCTGCACACTAATAATAATGTAAATTTTGAATAAGATGCATAAAAGCGTCAACCACCGACTCTGTTACTTTAGACCAATGTAAGTCTCCTCACTGCATTAGCTAAGAAATAGCTAAGGGCCAGTTGTACAAAGCTTTTTGGACGTCGCAAACAGCAAATTTCGCTGTTTGCGACGCCCAAAAAGCACTTTGCAATGCACAAACCTCGTTTTGCGATTCGGTAACCTGGGTACCGAATCGCAAAACGGGTTTGCAAGTGGCAATTAGGAAGGGGTGTTCCCTTCCTAATTGCGAGTCGCAGTGCAATGCAGGATTGCTTTGTGACCGCGAGCGCGGTCGCAAACCAATCGCAGTTTGCACCCTTTTGAAATGGGTGGTAACCCATTCGCAAAAGAGAAGGGGTCCCCAAGGGACCCCTTCCCCGTTGAGAATGGCACTGCAAACATTTTTTCAGAGCAGGCAGTAGTCCAATGGACCACTACCCGCTCTGAAAAAAATTAAACGAAAACGTTTCATTTTTCGTTTTTGTAATGCATCTCGTTTTCCTTTAAGGAAAACGGGCTGGATTACAAAAAAAAACTGCTTTATTAAAAAGCAGTCACCGACATGGTGGTCTGCTGTCCGCAGCAGGCCACCATCCCTGTGAGGGCCGCCATTCGCAAGGAGGTCTCAAATTGCATGAATATTCATGAGGTGGGCCTTTGCGACCCCCTTGCGAATCGCAGATGGTGTCAGGGATACCGTCCAACATTCTGAATTGTGACTCGCAAATTGCGAGTCGCTCTGACTCGCAATTTGCAGGTCGCAATTCAGAATGTTCATACATCTGGCCCTAAATGCTTCAAAAGAAAAATTATAATTTTGTCTTCCCTCTCTAAACTATTGAGTCAAAAGATCTCTGCGTGAAACCCTCTATCTCATGCAAGTCATAAAAGTGGCATCTCAAGGCACTGAAATGAGACCACTATGTAGACCTGAGAAGAACAGAAGGAGGACTCTGCTGCTGCCTCTGACCCTGGAAAAGCACTGAAGACTGGACCTACTCTCTTTCTTGTACTCAGGACAATGAAGTGGACTTCAATGGTCAACGCCATGCTGGCTTTATTCGATCATTTAAAAACAATCATAAAAGAAAGCACAATATACAAACAATAAATATGTAAAAGTGTAAGCAACTGAAAAATACATACAAAAAAGGATATATAACATTGAAAAAGATTAGATTATCATTTTATTTCCTATGACAAAGAGCACATTTTAAAAAAGAAGAAACACTAGAGCAAGCTAAGATGCTGGAGAAATTTCAGTGCGGACTTCCAAGTAACAAAGCCCGATCTTATCAATATAGGAATTAAAAATGTTTTACATTTACACATATATATATATATATATATATATATATATATATATATATATATATATATATATATATATATATATATAAAAGGTAAAGCGCAGTAAACCTTTAGTACAGTACTCATCGAATGGGCAGATCATATTAGATGACTGATCAAACTGCCACAGGTGGACACATAGCTAGCATCGAATTATGCTGAATCTAAGTTTGGTAAGAAAAATCCAGTCCTGGGTATTAATAACTATATCCAAATAAGGTTCTGCTCCCACAACCATACAAATCATTAGGTGCCCTGAGTTTATTCTCTTGGCTCATTCAGCAGCTTCCCTATATTTTCTTTCTTAAAGCTGAAAATTGTACTTTTAACTAACTTTTATCTTTGGAACTCCATTGCGTGCCAGCACTAGGAAAAGCCAGGAATGTGCCATACAATGTTAAGTACAGCTCATTCCTGCCCTTTCTCTATCACACAGTGCAGCGCAGAAAGGTGACTTACTGTGCTGCGCTGCATGATTTCATGATACATAAGTGTTTAGTGCTACCCATCTTTAGTACCTATTTCATCAAATTTACAAAAAGTAAAGACTGAGTTACATCTAGCAATTTTTTTAAGTTAAGCCTTGCTATTTAAATGGAGTTGTTTGAAGGGGTGCATTACTTATTCAACTATTTTACCAGGATTGTGACAACCAAAGTGCAGGGAACACAAAGGTCTATATAAAAATACCACTGAGCTACCTACCATCAAACAGATATATCTGACCATATAGCACACTAAGCTCTGATGTAGGCACATTAACCTGCTGTGATGTTTTATGATGCTTCAAACATGTGACCAAAGATATTCGAGACATCTCTCCAGCAAGCACTTTAACCACCTGTAGGAAGCAGGCCCTTTAAGTGAATAACGTGTAAAGGCTCCAGAGTTCCCCAGTGAGTGGACAGGGCTTTCTATGCAATCCCAAAGTGCTCTATTTAGGGGACAAGCTGACCAGGGTCCGGAGAAAAAAGGACCAAAAGAATCAGGAGTGCCAGGCTGGTATCAGAAGGATTAGGAAAAAAAGACCTGGAAGAGTAAGAAGAATAGGACTGGGAACAGAATCAGGAACAGGAGGCCCAAGAATAAACCAGGACCTGAAGGAGGACCATGATGATAAGCACCAAAAGGACCAGGGCAGCATGACTTTAACAGGCAGGACCAAGATGCATAGGAGGAGAAGCAGGACGAGGATGAACAGGACTAGGATCAAAGATAGGAGGACAACGAGGAACATAACTATGAAGACCAAAGTAACCAGGAACAGAAACACAAATACAAGGAGGGCCAGTGCAAGGAAGGTCGGATGGAACCAGCCAGGAAGACTAGGGCTAAGAGAATAAGTAGCATTAGTCACAGGATCCAGGCTATCATGACCAGAGGAACCAGCACCAGAAGGATCTCTATCAGGAAGATTAAGACTAAGAAAAGCAAGAGAGATAGCATCAGGATCAGGCTAGAAGGGCTAGAAACATGACGAGAACCATGAGAAAGCACCATAATCTGGAAGAGGAGCACAATCAGAAGGGTCACAACCAGCAGTAGAAGAAGAAGAACCAGTAGGGCCAGTACCAAGAGAATGTGGAGAACCAGATTAGGAGGGCAAGAAGGAACAGGGGAGCCAGGATCAGCATGACATGGAGATCAGGCAAGAAGAACCAGAAGGACGTGGCCAGAAGGATCCAAACACCAGGACCAGAGGATCATGAATAGGATTAGAAGTCCCAAAAACAGGGTTAGATGTAGTAGACCATGAATAAGAAGACAACGAGCACCATATCTAAACAAACTTGGAGGATCAGCTCCAGGATTAACAGGAGGATCAGTTCAGCACCAGAAGAAGGTGAACAAGGAGGCTGAATAATAGTATCACGAGGAGGACCAGGGTGGGAGGGAGGTAGAGGACCCAATGGAGCAGGGCCAAAAAATCTGTGAGGACCAGAAAGACCAGGAGGATGAGTATTGGGAAAAGGAGGAACAGGACCTAGCTCCAGTGCATTACCAGCATTAAGAGGACAACCAGGGTAGGTTGGGAAATGACAAGTAGGGCCTGAACAGGAGAAGGACCATGAAGAAGGCCAGGAAACACTCAGGCCACAAACACTTGTGGAGTTAGTTCCCTAGGGCTCCATTCTGTCTCCTGTCATCTCCAACCTATGCATGGAGCAACTTAGTTCTCTACTTACAGATACACACAGATAACAGAATTAAGATTCACCAATATGCAGATAATATACAACTATACTTCTGCTTCAGACATTCATTTTCTCAAATACTGCTTGCACATCACCCAACCTGCATGTCCAGTACCTACCTGATGCTCAACCCAGTAAGACAGAATTCATGTTACTTTCCAACAAGTATAAACAAGGTACAGTAGACAGCAGGCTCAATGACATGAAACACTGATGACTTCAAAACCCAACTGTCACCAAATGCCAAGCCACTTGGATTCATCCTGGACATCAACCAAGCTATCACAGAACATATTGCCAAAAAATCAAAGACAGCATGGTACCAGATTTCTCTTCTCAAGAAAGTCAAACCATTCCTTCCAGAATGTGACGTCAGAACTGCTGTTCAAGCACTCATACTTTTGCATCTGGATGGTGGTAATGCCCTACATAATGGCCTCCCAGGCTCAGGGGCCCTTAGGGGCATTCAACAGGCTGCAGCACATCTCATCCAGGGCCTGAAGAAATATCATCATAACACATCACTGCATTCCTGTTGGAACTCCATTGGCTCCCTTTCCCAGCCTGCACCATTTTCAAAAACAGCTGCATCATTTACAAGCTGTCATGGCCAGCACCACCACTTATCTTGCAGACAAACTGACCATCTCTGGAGGTTCTTGCCACACCTGCAGCCAGGACATTATCATACCTCAGTCTAAGTGTGTAAAAGAAAAAACAAAACAGCAGGCCTTTTCCATCCATGCACACAGGATCTGGAAAAACACCCCTATATCAATGAGGATCACCCCAATGGTGCTCCAGTTTAGAAAAGATTTGAAGACTCACCTCATTAAAGGACATTAAATCACAATGTATTAACCATCCCCAACCCCTTCTTTTCCTCTTACTCGTTGACTTTATGCTTGTGTTTGCCCATGTACAATGCTCTGCTGCTTTTTATCTATATTTGCACTATAGAAATACCACATACATACAAACATACATGCATAAAGCACCAAGTGGTACACCAGGAGGAAAGACAAGAGGAGGAGGATCAGAAGGTGGAGGTGAACCAGGGTGAGGGATGAGAGGAGGGCAGGATATAAAGTGGAGAAAGACTAGAATGAGGAGACCAGAGTATGATGATTATAACCAAAGGCTGAAGGACCAGGAGGGGGTGAAGATGATGAGGTGGATGTTGAGAAGACAAAGAAAGCAATGACTATGAGGAAGAAGAGGAGGAGGAGGAGGATGATTATGAGGAGGTGAAAGACAATGTGATTGTAGACCATGTGATAAGGACATGCCCTAAGTTACAGGGGTTGTACCTCTTTTTTTATATATGACTCACACCCCTCATCAATCTTAAAATGGATTCTGTTTGTGGTAAGAGAGGGCCAGGTCCAGCAAATTCCAAGGTATATCAAACTCAATTTTGGCAAGTCAAATTGCAAGCATAGGTACATAAATCCAGAGGAATTTAAGGCCTGTCAAACACTATAGATTAACCATAAAACTAGCAAAACTGGACACAGAACCCAAAGGACAATAAAGGGGGCAAAATGTTAGGGTGAGTTGGGATTGGGGTTAAAAGATGTTTCAGAATTTCATCAACTGCATTCTGCACAGTCTGAGATTTCCCTAAGAGACCAATGGGCAGCTTTTTATTTTGAGACATTCCTCCAGCTCTTCCTGACACACAGTGCCAGAAAACATTGACAGCTAGCCCCAACATAAAATGCTAATGTATAATAAAGACTGTCTGTTCGCAAAGATTATTTTCCCCTCCAGTGTACACAAGGAGATAGGGTAGGAAAAACATTTTGCACATACTCAGCGCACATGTTGGGGGGTACACATGGGTAGATGGCATCCACACACTATTTTCATAGGGTGGACACCATCCACCCTACCAAGAAATTGGTCCCCACTGAAATATGCTGAACTTATCCTGGTGTAATTTTCAGACACCGGGACACATTCAGCTGTGCCTGCACGTTGTCTTCTTTCTATACTGAGCAGAAAGATGCAGGCGACAGGGGTCTTCCTATTTCATCTTCCAGCTGGCCCAAAACAAAGGCCCAATTTCAGGAGCCATCAGGCCTCCTTTTGCTCCGAGTATCCTGGCTGAGAGCTATCTGGAGCCTCACACCTAGATGCAAATGCAGTGGAGGAGAAACCAAGGCACACAGTTTGTAATTACTTCACAAGTATTTAAGAGTCATGCTTTTGACTTTGTTCAGTCCCCGTATATTAGCCAAATGCATGCACTGTAAGAATCTCAGATTTGTTGGTCTGTCCCAGTATTTACACAAATAACAATTTAAATACCATTATTTTTTATTTCTTGTATAGAGCTACTCATCTTAATGCAGGCAGTGAGTGTGCTTTAAATAACATATACAAATTATACATTGACAATAAATCATATGTGTGTGTAAATTAATGTACAGGAGGATTTATGTAAGACACTGTGGGCTACAAAGTGTAGGAGTCATTAGTCGTTCATAGCTCACTGTGCTGTATAAGAAGAATTACAATTTAACAAAAGGATCCACAAGTTAAAAGCAGTAACCCACTTACCTAGCTACATTAAAATTAATTTGTCATCTATGTGTTACATGATGTGCTTTGCAGGAGATGCATTATCCCTGATTCAAAACTGGGACTAGACAAAACAAAGATCTCTCCAGCAAATGTGTTAACCTCCAGAGTTGTTTTGCCATTATTATTATTCCCTGAGATTTACTGGACACACAAAGATCTCTGCAGCAGGTGCCTTAACCCCAGAAGATTTTGTAAACAATTAAGCAGAATAGATTTACCACCACATTTCTCTTTGTTGCTAATTTCTTTGTGGCAGAACTTTTGAAAACTATATATAATGGGACCCAGATTTTGCATTAGGGTTTCATCACTTTTTTGGCACAACTCTGACACAATATCACATTTGTTAAATCTCGTAATGCACTTAAATGCACTCATGTTAGACCTGCTAAACATATGTGTGAGGTCTTAAGATCTGATGTCACTTCTTGTGCTACCACTTCCTGTGAGGTCATGGGCTGTGATGCCACTTCTTGTGAAGTCTCTTTCTGTGATGCCACAAGCAAAGTCACACACTGTGAAGTCACAAGCCATGATGTCACTTGCATTCTGTCTAACTTGGTTAGTCTGCATATTTCCTTTTTTTAGGACTAGTGCCCTGCACACATTCAAATTCAAACAAGCATTTGCAATGCAATAGGTCTTGCATTTGCTTGAGTTAGAGCTATTGGCATTATAAATGCATAACTGGACTTTTCTTGCCACATAAATTGGTCAACCCTGCTGCATGATTTGGTTCTCTCTGCCACATAATTTCAGTGGCCCTGCATATTGCACTAAGTGCCCACATTGCAGTGACACACACTAAAAGAAGTAGCCTCTTGTAGTGGCCTATTAAGTAAAGGTCCCCTTTACAGTGACAGACATGCAAAATAAATGTTCCCATTGCAGTGACGTCGAACACAGTAAATGCATTTCCCTAATGTAATGAAATGTGGCATGAGAAATGCATGTATTTAAATATTATATTCATAGAGTGCTGCCTTCACCCAACATCATCCTGGTGCTAAACACAAAGGTTAAAAAATCATACCATTTACATGATACCAGCTACAGATCACCTGGAAATCATCACACACCTCAAAACTAGACTTTTCCCTGCGGATTAGTACTATGTTCTTTGGATAGTTTGGACTGACAGATAATGCTCACAGCGGCACAACATGCTCTGCGAGAGTGAACAAGATTTAATGTATTTTTAAATTAATTATTTTCTGAATTGCCAGGCAGTGGTACGGACTGGTGGTCTTCCATGCGTGGTATCTGTATGTTGAACAAGTTCAGTTGCATAGGATCACGCGAAAACCCCTCCCTGCCATCCACCCCTGCCTTGCAATCAGAGTGATAATGCATTTGTCAGGACAAGCGACTTAGGAACAGCTTGAAAAGCCCTGTTATTGGATCAATACTGCTGAGACAATGAACGGCAATGTGGCGGGTTTAACACCGCCGGGCTGGTGCCAGGCCTCCAAATGACCACATTGGTTTAAAGAGCAACACTGGGTGTTCAGAGGGACTGTAAAAAAACAAGCATCGGCAGAGGAAGGACGGCAGCAATGACAAGAAGGAGTGAATGCGAGTGAGAAGGCAACAAATGGCCAGAGAAAGCCAACAAAAAGGATCAACGAGTGAAGTCCGCTTGAAGGAGAGATGGGGGCCATTACACGCTGTAACAGGAGGAAGCGTGAGCGTAGTGTGAGGGCCAACAAAAATGTTCTCTTGATGAAATCGCCTGGGAGGCAACTCAGCACACAGAGGAGGGACATTTAGAAAAATGCACCAATAAAAAGGAAGTGTTGAAGACAAGCACAACAAAGTACGAATGGGAAGAGTGGGCATGGTTAAAGTCCATAAATTGAATAAAACATGTCTTGCAGACAGCGCTGAGCGCTGCCTAGGCTCACCCTTAAAAGGAATGTGTGCCTGCAGAAATTAAGATGCTGAGATACATATGCCCTCTGCCTGCATGCAAGCCCCTGAGCAGAAAGGCTGATGCAAGCAAGTGCTGGCAACAAGATTAACTACGCCATGCAGATAACTCTGCAGGGTTTTTGTGTGATTTCTGATCTCTGTTCAAGCAGACGTTTGAGCAGGGGTTAGAATTTTTGTTAACATTTGAACGAGGTCTAGTGTTGGGATTTTTTAAATGTTTTCTCTGCACATACCCGTTAACTTCATGTAGGGAAATGCCTTCAAATGTCCATATTAGCAGAAGACCAGGGAGAGGCCTGGGGATAATCATTGGCCCCTTTTTATCTCTGTGACTCAAGAAAGCCAATGAATATTGAGGCTTTGAGATGTGGGCCTAAATATGAAATGAAACACTGTTGCTGTCCTGGCCCTTCCCTTTTGAGTTTCACCATGCATCTGCAGGGAAATAGCGCACACGCTTTGTGAGAGAGGCCACCATCCAATTGGTATGCTGTCTGCCTATATCCTCCTCACCAAATATTGTTCCTCGTCTTATTTTATTACTACAAAATTAAATAGCAGTGATAGCCTTTCAAACGGTAATGCCCTGGTTCGGAGTCGCATTTCTGCAGGCTTCTGTGGAATTACCAGACAGTAGAATTGTAAGATTTGCCAGCTGTGGAGTTACCCCCTATTCTGCTCATATTTTGCACCTATTGGCAGCAGGTGGGAAATGCCCGTGCGCCCCTACCCCCACCCCATCGCTGGCAACATTCCTGATAACTTTATTTAAGTTGTAAAGATGTAGGGAAGAGGGTTCAACGTCTCAGCAGACACGCCTGATAAGGTAAACTTTGAGCCCCCTCTGGGGATAAAAATATCATGTTTTTCTTTTCTCAGCACAGTTCCCGTTCCCAAGAAGTATTTTAGTTGTTGGTATGCCGTGTAATTCCCGCTGTTTTAATTGTCGCTTGTGTCACGGAGACTCTCTCGGAATGCCTGGCTGTCTCCCTCACCTCGAGCCGTTACTGAGGAACCATTTGCTATATTCAGCCTCACAATCCACCTAATTTTATGAGCTGTGATGACACGCAGTGAGGAAACTGTTGAAAAGCCGTGGGAAATACTTCTAAACAAGATCTTTTCGGATGCCTCTGATATTTTTTCATTCTTTCATGAATGCTTAAGCGCACAGTGGATGAGTCACGGGTCCCTGAGGAATATGCGCATTTTCCAGAAATGTGATGCGGTTATTTATATTTCCTTCCCAGAGCTCTAGTTTCTGATCCCTTTCTTCTTGCTAGTTACCCACGACTGGGTTATCTGCTTTGTGTGGCACAGCAGGTGAGCCGGGATGCAGTGGTGCTGGGATAATTTTCTGAGGAGGGTGCCTGCATCAATGCTACATCACTGAAGTTACACAAACAAAAACTATGGTGGATGAGCCACGCCTATTCGGCAGGAGAGTGGTAAGAGTGTGGTATGTAGCAGGTTGTACATTATGGAGCACAGTGTCGCAAATCTATCGCAAAACATGGTATGGTAGCGTATTGTCATTCACAGACCGCACATTTTCCATTGAAATTGCAACATCTTTCGCACTGACATGCAGTTTTGCTGCTAAAACTATAGAGTGCACAAAAGATAATGTGTGGTTTTTGGGTATCAGAAAATATTTATCATTTGAACCAAGAAAAGTGTCTTCATTTGTTGTGTTCATATTAAAATCAGTTCATTTACAGGTATTTAAATGTTTTTGTGGGTTAGGGAAAAAAACTGACATCCTACAGGCTTTCCTTTCATGCTCCCTGTACCCCAGCAAGATTGTCAGATTGCTTTACAAGATCTTCTAAATGTGCAGTCAGAGAAGGAAAAGTGAATACCAACCTCCATGTTTAAAGAATAAGCACCAATTTGTGAGAATATGTAGTCTGACATTTGACCTCTGTCTTTGAACATACAACAAATGTGAGAAGGTAAACAAAATATAAAGTCATCTTTATTGCGCATTCATCTTCTGAAATCCTGCATGGTTATTTTGAGAGTGCTTCAGCACCCCTGCACCACTAGTTCCAGAACCAATGCTGTGATGGAGAGGAACTAGTCCCAATGGCAAGTGCTTCGTGTGTAAATGAAATGGTGCCAAGCCCAAAGCTCTGCTAAGAAGCTCATGGCTGGTGCTTTCAAACATTGGCGCACCAAATGTCAAGTCTTGAATCCACCTTATGACTCTCTAATTCACTACCAGACACTCCTTGCCCCTGTATATCACTCCTCCAGGTTCCTGATTTCTCCCTTTCTGGTGGGTGTCCATCTTTCTCTTCCCCCGTATTTCCACTTGATGTGTTTTTCCTCTCTTACTCTCGGTAAATGTCAGATACGGAAAAATAAGTGTCATTCCCCAAAATGAGTGCCGATGGCCTTGACCAACAGCCACAGCTCAAATTAAGCAGAGCCAGTGGGACATCCTGAAACCCAGAGTCATGGCACCTGCCAGCTGCTTCGATACACCTGTTCTCCAGTCTCTGTCCCAATGCAGTTGAAAAGCTCCAAAGCCCTGTTATGAGAGTGACACAGTGTCCCAGATTTGCTGGATAGTCCACGTTTTTCACCAAATGTACCAACAAATTTCAGTAAATTTAGCACATGTGCCGTTTTCAGAGTGGATTGACTGAACATTGTAGGAGGCAAGTTTTGCTTTGTTTGACTAAATTAGCTTACATTAGATCAAGTTAATTTAAACTGGGTTCGGCTGTGTTAGCTAAGGTTCGGCTGGGTTACGCTGATTTCGATCTGGTGTGGTTGGGTTGAATTAAGTTGCATTAAGTTAGGTGTGGTTTTTGTCAGTAGCCTATGCTGCTGGAAATTGATCTTAAAACTCATGCTGAATAGAAAGCAGTGGGTGGAGCATGAATAGAATATGATTTAAATGTAAGTGGGAATTTCTGCCTGGGCAATAGGTAATTTTGCTCTTAGAACAACCATAGGTAGTTATTGTCTTTCTGTAGCATGGCAGGGAAAGTGCTAAAGGGTCCCTTGGGGTCCAGTCTGACACCAAAGCTTAGCTTTTTAGGGTTGAGTCTGCGTTGCATGCGCTCGCGCATGCGTATCGCAGCGAGACTCTTTTGTATTTAGAAAAGGGCTCGCAGCCCTGTCAACTTCACATCAGTGTTTTTTATTGGTTCGTGGGCTTCCCTAATAAAATCTGCTTGCTTTCATTAGTGGAAGGCATGCACACGTCATGCCTTTTCCGGTGGCAAGCCCTCCTCGAGCGCAGCGACCAAGTACAGAAAACATGCGAGGCTTGCTGTTTTCCATCGGGCTCGTGGACTTTTCTTTCTCTAATTTACGAGCGCGATCTCGCTTGGCAGAAGTCGAGCGCTTTACATACATGATTTTACTTTTTCGGGTTATGTACATAAATGCACTTTTGCCCGATAGGTGAAAAGTCGGGTTAAGAGTTTACAACGCAATCAGTTCTAACATGAGCAAATGCGAGACCCATTGCATTGTAAATGCTTGTTGTAATGTGGAATCGTCAGGGGCTTAGCATAGGCACATCCTAATTATCTGCATGGCGTGTACCTGAGTGTACAGTGCCCTGCTTATTTTTGGACCACTATTGCAGAGTGTTTTCTGAACGAGGACGAGGGCCTGGAAGAACACTGTGAAGTGATAAACAGACAATGGAGTAACTTGAAGTTCTGGTGACTTTGTGTGTGATTTCTTAAGGTTTTAGAAAAGGCTGTCTTCTACCACACTTTAATATACATCAAATAAATTCTGTAAAACATGAAAAATTGCCAATTAATTCAGGATGCTTCAGTTATTAGAGAGAGGATCGGTGTTTAAAGAGATCAGTTCTGCTTCCTGCACCTTCTTCGATATCAATGCCAAAAAATATAAACCAACTTTTTTAAATGTGTGTATTTGAATCAAATTGGTGCCTGTGATTTGATAAAATCAGAGGTGGGCAGTGAAATAGTTTCTGGACGGCTAGAATAGCCAAAAATACTCCAACATTTTGATCACATTTCTTAAAGACCTTTAAGTACACAGTGAGTTGGAGAGCAAAAAGAACTGCTGTACAACAGAAGGCAGTTTTGTAAAGCATGCATTACCACAAGTGGCTTCAGGATCCTGATAGCGTGACTGAATGGAGCTACTATGAATTCCATCTAGAAACTTTGATTGATGAGCGAATCTCTTTCATTAACTCTACATAAGAAAAGATGCAGACGACTGTGAAAGGCTGAAATGCAGTTAAGCAGTGTGTTTTATGGCTGGAGCAATACAATAGCAGAACCCATTGCTTTGCGGAGGATCTCGGCTTCTTCAACATACATTGGGCCGATTTGAGCATCAGTCAGCATTGACTGACGATTTCTAACTGTTCACCTGATTTACTGGTCGAGTAGTTCTATATAAAAATCTTGATGAGGGCCTTAGTGTGTGTTACCTTAAATATGTGACTTTGGAGTGCCTTCTCAAAGGATGGCAATGTGAATACCTGCTATAGGAAGTCCGCCTTTGCTGCTTGATCAACCCAGGTGTTTCCCTTTTAGCTGAACCCTATATGTTTGGTGACTTTAGAACTCTGTGCATGTTAACCCTGCTAACTAATGGTAAAGTGTCTGTGCTCCCCTTTTAAACATAGTCGAATTGTCATATTCCTACTTGGTGTATTTTACTTTCCTATAAGCCCCTATTGTACAGTATATACCCAGGGCCTGAAAGTTAAATATCACTAGTGGACCGCAGCACCTGTGATGCCATCTACTACCCTGTCTATCCTGGATTTTGAAGGGAAGACCTGAAATACGACCTGTCAAAATAAACCGGCTTTAGTTATTAAAAATGAAATTCAATTGTGAAGTAAGAAGTTTAAGGTATTAAGGAGAAGTAATGTTTAGAAAGTTACTTTTCTAACGTTTGTCGATGCTCAATTTACATTTGTTCTCCCACTTCTGCCAGCCAGTAATAAGCATTAGAATTAGTCTGAAAATGGTGTGAAATGCTTCCAAGTAGCAAACAATAGGCTGACCTGAATGGACAGATATAACTCCTCTGAATCTCCCAGAATATGCCATCCTCCACCACTGCAGAAAACTATTGCCAAATCTTCACAGCAGGACTGTAACAAGATTTCAGAATGACCCTGGTCCTCCAAATTCCTACACCACCAACTCTAACAGAACAACACCCTCTCTGAAAGCATCTCCAACTTCAACAACTGGGTCACCGCCGGCACAGACACCCTCGCTCCTCTGAAAGCCACTAGAACCTGACCACAAGCAAGTTGGTAGATGAAAGATCTCATGCTCACCAACGTCACTACAAGCAACTTGAACGCAGATGGATACAACGTCAGAACGACATCGACAAAAGCACCTATAAATCTAGCCTGAGACTATACCAGCAGCAAATCAGAGCCATCAAATGCTTCTGCTATCGAGCCACATTAAAAGCAGCACCAACAGTGCAAAGGAAATTTTCACCACAGTGAAAGATTTCACCTTTCTAGCAGCAGGCTCCACCAGCATATCCCCCTCTCAGGACCTCTGTATCAAGCTGTCCCTATTCTTCAGCAACAAGCTCATCAGCATTTATGACAACTTTGAGTCCCAATGGACTCTTCTATCCTCACAGAGTCTTGCCAATCTCAACCAACACCCAGAGGACCATCCTGACCACCTGGCCCACTATCACCACTCAAGAAACCATAACAGCCTTGCAGTCCATACACTCTAGAGCACCCTCCGACTCCTTCCCTCACCATGTATTCATCAAAGAACTAGACCCCATTGTCGCAGTTCTCACCCCGACCCTGAATGACTCAATCATCACAGCCCTCTACTTGGATGCCTTAAAATACACTACAGTTTTACCCCTTCTCAAGAAACCATCAGCTGACCCAAAGATGTTAGCCAACTACCAGCCTAACTCCCTGCTACCCTACCAGACAAAAGTAACGGAAAAGATTATATATAAACGCCTAGCCAACCACCTCAACAGCAACCACCTCCTTGACACTTCTCAATCTGGATCCATGTTGAACTACAGCACAGAGACTGCCCTCATCGCTGATATTGGCGACATCCAGATGATCATGGGCATCGTGGTTCTCATCCTACTGGACCTTCCTGCAGCCTTCAGCAGCGTCTCCCACCCCATCCTTATCCAAAGACTGCAAGAAGCCACCATCTAAGGACCCGCTGTTAGGGTTTGTACACAGCAAAGAGCATGTCCCCTCTCACTGCACTAGTGGGTTCTGTAATAGCTCCCTTTTAAACTTACTATTGAAAGCCTTTCTTGTTATCTCACCTTCCCCCCCCTAGGCTTCTGTGTATGTTGTTTAATGTGCTGTTTTGTTTACACATTGGGCCTTGCTTTTACCAACGCTTCTTTAAAATACTCCTCCCTAGGCCATGTGTTAATCCAACTCATTTGTATAATAACTGAAACTCTGCACACCTTTCAAGAACATGTGCAGCATGTGAGGACCACACCCAGCTCTTCAAACCACACCCAGCTCTGCACACCTTCCAAGAACATGTGCAGCATGTGAGGACCACACCCAGCCCTTCAAACCACACCCAGCCCTGTCTATAAAAGGCATCCCCCGAACCTCACCCAGTGCTTGTGCTCGTCTACCTCCCGCTTACCTGAGAACAGATCCCTCGGCGCTGGCACTCCTGCTCTTTACAGACTTTCATTGACTTCAATGGGCGCAGCTTCTGGTTCTTCCTTCTTCCGGTTTCCGGTTCCTCCTTGCTTCAGCCTCTCTCCTATGAGTAACCTGCAAAAGAGAAAGAAGACAAGGTTAGACTGATCAGTATCTCTTGCCAGCAACAAGTAAGTGCAAAACCTTTTATTACCTGAAAGAACTTTGACAACAATTTCTGGATTCGTGTATAGACAATTTGAAACGAAATACCTTCCACGAACATTGTGATTCAAACTATTTGTTACAAGAATATTTTGCAGAACTTTGTGAAGCAAACATTGTTTTTTCTCATGGAACTTTTAAGAATCGAACAGTGGAAACCATTAACAGCAAGGCAAACAGTAAATCAAGGACTTGCACAAATTACATGCTGTATTTTGATGTAAAAGTACAGTATTTGTTTTATAAAAGATTCTGGAAATATGGGAAAAGTGAGTCTGCTATTGGGAATTTAGGCTTTAGTTATATTAAGATGAATGTTTGATATTGGTAATTCTGATAACGGTATTTGTTTAATGTTTTAGAAGCTTTACAGTAATAGAAAACACATCCCAGAGCAGTAACACTATCCAAACCTGGAAACTAGAGACCAGGATCCAAGAGGTACTTTTAGAAGAGAATTTCTAATAAATAAAGGGATAGTCAGGAACCCATTTAGGAATAGGTTGCACTTATCTGTTCTTTGTTTATGTTTCATTAGGCACCAGTTTCTACAGAAGTCAGAAAGGGCCGCAGATTTGTGCAGCACTTCAACAGTGGAAACGCAAGAACGGTGTTGTCTCTCTTTTTTATTTTATCCACTTCCCCCCTTCCCTTGAGCTTCTGTTCTTAGTGCACTGTTTTAAAAACTAGTGTGCTGGAACAAGCAGTTTCAGGGTGGGGTCGGATTGTCTTCAACCTCCATCAGAACTGAACAAGAACTCAGGTGAGCTGGGCTTTGACAGAAGCACAAGCCTTAAAAAATTTCAGTTCTGGTGGACGATGAATACCGGGGAAGAAATAGAGGGCATTGACATCACGGATATGGCGCAGGCCCTAAATGAGGACTTGGCTCATAATGAATCAGTGTCTGGCATCTTGCAACATATGCAAGAGGAAATAGAGAGATTAAAGATGGAGAATACCTCTTTAAAACAGGATTTAAGCAGGTATAAATTTAGGGGATCTCAGTGGAACACAGCTTCTACGCCTTTGTTTAAAACCTCCTCAGAGACAGGGGCGCCATCAAAACATACAACTTTGCCTTCCCCAGTTGAGGTTACTGTTAATGTTCCTAATGTTGTGCCCTTAGCAGCACCTGAACGTTTTCATGGAGATAGTAACAATTTCCATGTTTTTATCAATCAATGTCAATTACACTTCATTTGTAAGCCACAACAGTTCCCTACTGATGATACGAAAGTGGCATTCGTCTTGTCTTATTTGGGTGGCACAGCAGCCAATTGGTCAATTCCTTTCGTGGATAGAGATGATCCCATCCTCCATAATTGGAATCAATTTAAACATACCATGACCAGCCTTTTTGCAAAACACACTTTCATGCAGGCAAGTGATAATGAGCTTTTAAATCTTAAACAAGGCAACAAGGATTTATTGACCTATCTCACTAGTTTTAATCGTTTACTCACCGAGACACAGTGGCCAGAAGAAAAGCGTGTCTCCCTTTTTTATAAAGGTTTGAGAGACGAGTTAAAAGACTCGCTGGCTCATATCGTTGATTTGCCAAAAGACTATTCGGACTTTGTAGATTTAGTTGTGAAATTAGAACATAGACTAGGAGAAAGAAAGGGAGATAAATACAAACTGGAATCACGGTTAACTTTTATTAGACAGGAGAAGAAAGACACAGATAATAAACTCCCTGAACCAGAGCCTATGCAAATAGGGACACTCAGAGGTCCACTCACATCAGAGGAAAAAGAAAGAAGGAGAACATTTCAATTATGTTTATATTGTGGCAGGGCAGGTCACTTTGCCAGAGAATGTCCAGTAAAGCCTAAAACTCCACGAAAGGGTGCTGTTTCCTCTACCTCCTCAACTGAATCGGGAAACGATTAAGCTCGACAAGGGGAGAGGTTACTTGTTCGAGAAAACATCTTAAGCAAACCTCTAATGCTGCAGCCTTCAGGGTACCGCACATACCTAGACATTTCATAATTCAGGTCGTTTTAATTGTTACTACCCAAGTGAGGCATTCTCTCCCTGTCCTACTGGACTCAGGCGCGACAGGAAATTTTGTGGATAATAAGTTAGCTGAAATCTTAGGACTTCCTATGTGCCTAAAGCCTTGTCCAGAAGCAGTATGTGCAGTGGATGGGTCAGAATTGACCTCTGGATTAATCACAAAATAAACAAGTCCACTTGTTATGGTCTGTCAGAACGGGCACACAGAGGTGATTAGCTTTGATCTGATAGATACTCCTAATTTTGGTTTGATTCTCGGGGTACCCTGGTTAACAACTCATAACCCAAAAATTGATTGGGTGAATAGAACTGTTACTTTGGATTCCTCTTTCTGTAGAACCAATTGCTATCAAGAAGCAGGTACAGAACAGAGCACAGTATTACACTGTGCTAGTGTTACACAAGATGAACCAAGTCTCCCTGCTGAATATTCTGACTTTAAAGACGTCTTTGATCCAGTAAAGGCTATTGTGCTGCCCCCACATCGGTCTTATGACTGCCGTATAGATCTTATCCCAGGGGCCCCTTTACCTAATAACAGAGTATATGCTTTGACTGACGAAGAAACCAAATACTTAAGAACCTACCTAGATGACCTACTACAGTCTGGGTTCATCCGTCATTCCACATCTCCGGTGTCATCTCCACTCTTTTTTATCCCGAAGCCGGATAAATCCCTGCGCGCGTGTATCGATTATAGAGGACTAAATAAGGCTACAATAAAGAATAAATATCCTCTTCCTCTAATACCTGTGTTGTTGGATCAATTAAGACATTCTACTGTATACACTAAACTAGATCTGCGGGGAGCTTACCACCTGGTCCGAGTAAAAGAGGGGGATGAGTGGAAGACAGCTTTCAAGACAAAGTTTGGTTTATTTGAGTACACAGTAATGCCCTTTGGGTTATGCAATGCCCCTGCGGCCTTTCAGTTCTTTATAAATGAGGTCCTACACGAATTCCTGGACGTTTGTGTCATAGTATACATAGACGACATCCTCATTTACTCTAAAAACTCAGAAGAACATACCCAACATGTTCGTGCAGTATTATCAAAGCTAAAAGAAAATCATCTTTTTGCTAAGTTAGAAAAGTGTACTTTTAATGTCAACAAGGTGGACTTTTTAGGATACTGCCTGTCACCTCAAGGAATAACTATGGATGTAAAGAAAATCAGTGCTATTGCTGATTGGCCAGAACCATCCTCTGTAAAAGATATTCAGAAATTTCTGGGTTTCGCCAATTTTTATAGGAGGTTTATTGCACATTTTGCAGACATTGCGGCCCCAATAACTACCTTGTTGCGGAAAGGGCAACGATTTCTTTGGACTGATGAGGCGGCACACGCCTTTCAACTCCTAAAACAAAAGTTCACTTCAGCCCCAATTCTGAAACATCCTGATCCTGACTTGCCCTTTTTTGTTGAAGCAGATGCTTCACAAGTAGCTTTAGGAGAAGTTCTCTCTCAACGAGATGCAGTAGATGGCCAGTTACATCCTATAGCCTTCTATTCTAAAAAGTTATTGCCAGCTGAACAAAATTACACTGTGGCTGAAAGGGAACTACTAGCTATCAAAGTAGCCTTTTCAGAATGGAGGCACCATTTAATGGGAGCCAAGTACCCAGTTACAATCTTTTCTGACCATAAGAACCTACAGTTTTTTGGATCACTTAAAGCACTAACACCACGTCAGATGCGCTGGTTAATTTTTTTTAGCACATTTGACTTTGTAATAACCTATAGACCAGGTGCACAACAAATTCAATCTGATGTGTTATCTAGATACGGACATACCTCAGACATGAAACAAGATAAAATAGGAGAACCCTTTATTCCTCCCCAAAAGTTGTTGGCACCAGTACAACAGAAGGATTTCATCACAGATCTATATAATGCACACATGCAAATAGCACCTCAGGATTGGTTAAAGGATTCCCATAACACAATACAACGAGGTTTATTGTATCACGACAACATGCTGTTAGTGCCCACCTCTGAATTACAAACACAGGTGATAATTTGGCATCACGCCTCACCGTTGGCAGGTCATCCTGGTTGGGTAAAAACCCTGGAAAATGTGCAAAAACACTTTTGGTGGGACACTATAAGAAAGGACATTAAGCAATTTGTCACTACCTGTCCAATTTGTGCAAGACATAAATCTTCTCATAAGGCTCCTGACGGCTTGTTAATACCAATGCCAACACCCAAACAACCTTGGCACACTGTGAGCATAGACTTTATTGTAGGTTTACCACCTGTAAAATCCTTCACAACAGTGTTGGTTATAGTGGATTTTTGATCTAAAATGGCACATTTTGTACCATTACGGAAATTACCCACGGCGGCAGAATTTGCCGATATTTTTATAAGGGAAATTGTGCGTTTACATGGTTTGCCAAGCAAAGTGGTGTCAGACCGAGGGAGCCAGTTCAACTCCAGATTTTGGAAAAAATTATGTGAAAAACTGAAAATAGATGTGGCCTTATCCACTGCTTTCCACCCAGAGACAGATGGACAGACTGAACGACTGAACCAAACCTTACTTCAAACGCTACGTTGTTTATTGGCTGATTATTCTAGTGAATGGTTGGAAGCTCTCCCTGTAGCAGAGTTTGTTTATAATAATACTGAGCATTCAGCTCTACTTTGCTCACCATTCTATTTCTTGCAGGGGTATCATCCAAGAGCTATACCCATTTTGTTAGAAGATTCCCTGTTGCCTACAGTAACGGATAGACTAACGAGGTTAGGTGACATACAAGACAAAGCCAGGAAACATTTATTAAAGTACAAGGAAAGCATGAAAAGACAAGCAGACAAACACAGGTCTGAGGCCCCAGTGTATAAAATTGGTGACAAGGTATGGCTCTCCACAAAGAACCTAAACATAGAGGGATCCCGAAAGCTGCAACCACGTTTCATTGGACCCTTTAGTATAACTGCCATAGTAAACCCGGCAACAGTAAAATTAGATTTACCAAAAGAATATCCAGTACATACTACATTCCATGTGTCCTTGCTTAAGCCGTACAACTCAAAAACCCGACCTGAACCACCACCTCCACCCATACCAATTAAGGGAAATCTGGAATATGAAGTGAAAAGCATAAAAGACTCAAAAAGAATTAGTGGACGTCTGTTTTATTTAGTAGAATGGAAAGGATATGATGAATCTGAGAATTCATGGGAACCAGCATCATATGTACATGCCCCACAGCTGATTAGACGGTTTTATTTAAAAAATCCAGGAAAACCCCGTCCTGTAGGAGGGCCTTTGAGAGGGGCAACTGTTAGGGTTTGTACACAGCAAAGAGCATGTCCCCTCTCACTGCACTAGTGGGTTCTGTAATAGCTCCATTTTAAACTTACTATTGAAAGCCTTTCTTGTTATCTCACCTTCCCCCCCCCTAGGCTTCTGTGTATGTTGTTTAATGTGCAGTTTTGTTTACACATTGGGCCTTGCTTTTACCAAGGCTTCTTTAAAATACTCCTCCCTAGGCCATGTGTTAATCCAACTCATTTGTATAATAACTGAAACTCTGCACACCTTTCAAGAACATGTGCAGCATGTGAGGACCACACCCAGCTCTTCAAACCACACCCAGCTCTGCACACCTTCCAAGAACATGTGCACCATGTGAGGACCACACCCAGCCCTTCAAACCACACCCAGCCCTGTCTATAAAAGGCATCCCCCGAGCCTCACCCAGTGCTTGTGCTCGTCTACCTCCCGCTTACCTGAGAACAGATCCCTCGGCGCTGGCACTCCTGCTCTTTACAGACTTTCATTGACTTCAATGGGCGCAGCTTCTGGTTCTTCCTTCTTCCGGTTTCCGGTTCCTCCTTGCTTCAGCCTCTCTCCTATGAGTAACCTGCAAAAGAGAAAGAAGACAAGGTTAGACTGATCAGTATCTCTTGCCAGCAACAAGTAAGTGCAAAACCTTTTATTACCTGAAAGAACTTTGACAACAATTTCTGGATTCGTGTATAGACAATTTGAAACGAAATACCTTCCACGAACATTGTGATTCAAACTATTTGTTACAAGAATATTTTGCAGAACTTTGTGAAGCAAACATTGTTTTTTCTCATGGAACTTTTAAGAATCGAACAGTGGAAACCATTAACAGCAAGGCAAACAGTAAATCAAGGTCTTGCACAAATTACATGCTGTATTTTAATGTAAAAGTACAGTATTTGTTTTATAAAAGATTCTGGAAATATGGGAAAAGTGAGTCTGCTATTGGGAATTTAGGCTTTAGTTATATTAAGATGAATGTTTGATTTTGGTAATTCTGATAACCGTATTTGTTTAATGTTTTAGAAGCTTTACAGTAATAGAAAACACATCCCAGAGCAGTAACACATTCCAAACCTGGAAACTAGAGACCAGGATCCAAGAGGTACTTTTAGAAGAGAATTTCTAATAAATAAAGGGATAGTCAGGAACCCATTTAGGAATAGGTTGCACTTATCTGTTCTTTGTTTATGTTTCATTAGGCACCAGTTTCTACAGAAGTCAGAAAGGGCCGCAGATTTGTGCAGCACTTCAACAGTGGAAACGCAAGAACGGTGTTGTCTCTCTTTTTTATTTTATCCACTTCCCCCCTTCCCTTGAGCTTCTGTTCTTAGTGCACTGTTTTAAAAACTAGTGTGCTGGAACAAGCAGTTTCAGGGTGGGGTCGGATTGTCTTCAACCTCCATCAGAACTGAACAAGAACTCAGGTGAGCTGGGCTTTGACACCCGCATGTCAGCCTGTATCTCTTCACCTCGGATGAAGTCAACCTCATCTCTAGTGTTCCACAAGGATCCTCATTCAGCCCCACTATGTTCAACGCCTACATGACACCACCTGCCAGCATCATCTTCACCCACGGAACATCTTCACACCCTACGCAGTCAACCCCCAGCTCATTCTCTCCCTCTCTAACAAGATGCCAAACACCCAGACCAATTTATCTGCATGAACAAAGTCACCAGAAGGAGGAAAACCAATTGCCTCAAGCTCAACACAGAGGAGACAAAAGTAGTAATCTTCAGCAAAGACATCTTGCACTGGGACTCCATCAGGTAGCCTGCCAAACTGAGACTCACACAGCACCTGGCAACCCATGCAAAGAACTTTGGAATAGTAACCAAAAACCAGCTCACCATGACCGACTCAAGATGCTCAAGGGGATATTCAAATGACTCACCTCCAACACTCGCAGAAATATCACCCAAGCCCTCATCACCAGCAAGCTGGATACACCAATGCACATTATGTCTGAATCAATATTCAACTGACAAGAAAACTCCAGACCATACAAATCTCAGAGGTCAGGCTCGCCTTCAACCTCCCAACCCACACTCATATCACCTGCCCCTCAAAGAGCCCCACTAGCTCCTAGTCGACAAATAAGTACTCTAGAAACTCCACACACACATACAAAGCCTTAAACAACAGTGGCCTCACGCACCTTAACAACTGGATACACTCCTAAAAACCTACCACACTCCTCTGCTATGCTGTACTACTCTCACTGGCCCTTTCATACACAGAACCAGACCTGGCGGTCATGCCTTCTACCTCATTTCTAAAGCCTGGAACAACCTGACCCTGCACAACAGAGCCACTTCCTCAGTTTTTGTAATCTACAAGAAACTGAAGACTGGCACCTCACCTAGCACTGGCCCTGGTTTGGCCCATACCGCTCCATCAGCCCCAAAATACTGTGCTATACAAATACACATAAAATAAAATAACCCTTTGGGGTGCACTTGAAAGGAAGGGAAACAGGATGGCAAAATAAATCTTGTATATCCACTGACTGTATGCTGTAAAACAATATGTTTGTTCTACCCGACTTCTGTCTCTGGATTTATTGCGGATACTGCCCCAAACTGCATTTTAGTGTTATGTGTTGGAGGACACCAGGATTACCAAGGTACAGTTTTCACACACTCCCCCAACCCCAGATCGCAAGTTTAGAGTGGTCGAAGACTTTTATCATCTTGAAAATGCTGAAAGTAGGTAAGGGTGGCCCCAAAAACCTTTAACCCATTGGTTAGGGTGTGCCAAGGAGTCATCATTTCCCACTAGCTCATGCCAGGCATAAATGTGGCATCTCCAGGTATTCACTTTAGAACAGTGCTGGACCTAAAGAAGATCAGAAAAGGACTGAACAAGCTATCTGCGACCTGAAAAGAGCCCAGACGGACTGGGCCTCCTCTCTCCTTTACTCAGGAAAAAGAAGTGGACTCCAAGGATCATGAGGCTGACCTCGTGTTTCTTGCAACTGCCAAGCTGACTAGTTGCAACTGGACCTGTACTGGCACCTGCTGTTGGCTGCTGCCTGACACCCTGTGAGTCTCTAAATTCCTCCCCTGAGGTCCTAGGTGGATTTAGAAGTGTGCGTCTGTGGTGCATTGGGACTTAAGGCACTAAGGGGGTGATTCTAACCCTGGCGGTCGGTGATAAAGCGGCGGCCAAACCGCCAACAGGCCGGCGGTCCAAAAAATGGAATTCTGACCCTGGCGGGAACCGCCAACACAGCCCGCCACTTTAACACTCCGACCGCCACGGCGGGACCGACAAACAGCGCGGCGGTCACCGCCAACAGCCAGGCGGCAGACAATGTACCGCCCACACTATCATGACCCACCAATCCGCCACCTTTTCCGGGGCGGGAGCCCCGCCGATAAAAACACGGCGGAAACAGACTACGAATGTGAAAACGCTCACCTCTACGCACTCCACGAGTACGGAGGACAGCATGGAACCCGAATTGAACATCATACCTGCTCTCGTCTACCTGCTCATCTACCACGAGTACGAACTCCGGCGCAGACGTCAACGGTGAGTACAGCACCTACGACACACGGGAGGGGGGAGGACGAAAGGTTACGGGCACACACATATGCAACCCCCCCCCCCCAATATGTACACACCAATGCAGAGCAACAAGTCACAGTGACACCAACCAAACCCCCGTAAAAAATGCAATGACATTTCAAAATTGTCAATAAATATTTATGTCCAAAATAGCCTCCGATAAGTATTGGTCAACTAGCCAGAATATTTACATTTATAAAGTCAATATACACAGCAGTGGACAACTGCAGAAATCAGTCCTGCACATTTTACGTAGTAACGATTTGTCCGTGGGCCAAAGTGTAGCAACACAAGGGCAAAGCCCACACACGAGACCTGAGTCCTTTGGAGAGAACACTGCAGGGGCATCTGATGACAAAACTACAGGCACCTCAGGGGGAAGGGAAGGGGGGGCACCTCAGCCACATGAGTCCACGACGCAAGACCCACGAAGGGGCCACCATGCCCACTGCCATATCCTGGGGAGTGCTTGACAGGAAGGGCCCAGCGGAGCGGTGCTTGAGACGGCGGGGCCCAGCGGAGCGGTGCTTGAGACGGCGGGGCCCAGCGGAGCGGTGCTTGACAGGAAGGGCCCAGCGGAGCGGTGCTTGACAGGAAGGGACCAGCGGAGCGGTGCTTGAGACGGCGGGGCCCAGCGGAGCGGTGCTTGAGACGGCGGGGCCCAGCGGAGCGGTGCTTGACAGGAGGGGCCCAGCGGAGCGGTGCTTGACAGGAGGGGCCCAGCGGAGCGGTGCTTGAGACGGCGGGGCCCAGCGGAGCGGTGCTTGACAGGAAGGGCCCAGCGGAGCGGTGCTTGACAGGAAGGGCCCAGCGGAGCGGTGCTTGACAGGAGGGGCCCAGCGGAGCGGTGCTTGAGACGGCGGGGCCCAGCGGAGCAGTGCTTGAGACGGCGGGGCCCAGCGGAGCGGTGCTTGACAGGAGGGGCCCAGCGGAGCGGTGCTTGAGACGGCGGGGCCCAGCGGAGCGGTGCTTGACAGGAGGGGCCCAGCGGAGCGGTGCTTGACAGGAAGGGCCCTGTTCAGCGGTGCTCTTCTGCACGGCGGGGCCCTCTTCAGCGGTGCTCTTCTGCACGGCGGGGCCCTCTTCAGCGGTGCCTGTCTTCACGGCGGGGCCCTGTTCAGCAGTGCCTGTCTTCACGGCGGGGCCCTGTTCAGCGGTGCCTGTCTTCACAGCGGGGCCCTGTTCAGCGGTGCTCTTCTGCGCGGCGGGGCCCTCTTCAGCGGTGCTCTTCTGCATGGCGGGGCCCTGTTCAGCGGTGCCTGTCTTCACGGCGGGGCCCTCTTCAGCGGTGCTCTTCTGCACGGCGGGGCCCTCTTCAGCGGTGCCTGTCTTCACGGCGGGCCCTGTTCAGCGGTGCTCTTCTGCACGGCGGGGCCCTCTTCAGCGGTGCTCTTCTGCACGGCGGGGCCCTGTTCAGCGGTGCCTGTCTTCACGGCGGGGCCCTGTTCAGCGGTGCTCTTCTGCACGGCGGGGCCCTCTTCAGCGGTGCTCTTCTGCACGGCGGGGCCCTGTTCAGCGGTGCCTGTCTTCACGGCGGGGCCCTGTTCAGCGGTGCTCTTCTGCACGGCGGGGCCCTCTTCAGCGGTGCTCTTCTGCACGGCGGGGCCCTGTTCAGCGGTGCCTGTCTTCACGGCGGGGCCCTGTTCAGCGATGCTCTTCTGCACGGCGGGGCCCTGTTCAGCGGTGCTCTTCTGCACGGCGGGGCCCTCTTCAGCGGTGCTCTTCTGCACGGCGGGGCCCTGTTCAGCGATGCCTGTCTTCACGGCGGGGCCCTGTTCAGCGGTGCTCTTCTGCACGGCGGGGCCCTCTTCAGCGGTGCTCTTCTGCACGGCGGGGCCCTGTTCAGCGGTGCCTGTCTTCACGGCGGGGCCCTGTTCAGCGGTGCTCTTCTGCACGGCGGGGCCCTCTTCAGCGGTGCTCTTCTGCACGGCGGGGCCCTCTTCAGCGGTGCTCTTCTGCACGGCGGGGCCCTGTTCAGCGGTGCCTGTCTTCACGGCGGGGCCTTGTTCAGCGGTGCTCTTCTGCACGGCGGGGCCCTGTTCAGCGGTGCCTGTCTTCACGGCGGGGCCCTGTTCAGCGGTGCTCTTCTGCACGGCGGGGCCCTCTTCAGCGGTGCTCTTCTGCACGGCGGTGCCCTCTTCAGCGGTCCTCTTCCAGGAAGTCTAGGGAGCCAGACCTGGGCTGGACACCCTGATCACTCGCCCTTCGAATGTGCAGTGGCAGGCCCCTTCGGGGACGGAGTCCTGGGCCCTTTGCTGTCGTCCCTTGCAGGCGGGATGGGGCTTGCGGGGCCCTCCAGCTCCGCGCTCCTGATGGATGACCTCTCCGCCCTGCTGCCCTTTCGCTCCTTAGATGGGGCTCTCGGGCCCTTGCCTCCCCTGGCTGTTGTGGCAGGTGAAGTGGCCGTTGTTGGCTCCTTGGGGGCAGCCGTCTCAGTCCTCTCACGGCGGCCCTTCACTTTACGTGTCCTCTTGCCTGGGGGTGGGCTGGATGTCCCCTTGCTGCTCAGTGAAGTGTCACTGCCGCCAAAGGGTGGACTCCAGAAGCCATGCACCACTTGGACCCTCGAAGCTGGGCTGGTGGTGGCTGAGGTGCTCTTGGGACTCTTAACCGATGGAGGGGGTGGGTCAGGGGAGGGAAAGAGGTTAAGATTAGAGAGGTAACATTTCTTAGGACCAAGGTAAAGAGTAGGAGTAGTGGTGATGGAAGTGGAGGAAGAGGATGTGGTTGTAGGAGAGTCAGGTGTGCTGTCTTTGGGTGCAGGTGACTGAGGCGTAGGCTGTCGTGAGGTGGTTGGCTGTTGTTTGGATGTCTGCCTGCGTTTATGTGTCTTGGAAGAGGGGGTGACAGACACAGTGGGAGAGGACACAGGGGATGTGTAGATGGCAGTGGGGGTGGTGACTGCACGTGTGAGGACTGTGGTGGAGGGTGTGCTGGTGATGGAAGCACTGGCTGATGGTGGTGTGCATGCAGGTGTGAGTGTAGACGTCACAGGGAGGGAGGAGGGAGACGAGGAGGAGGGGGACACAGAGGTGGTAGTGACTGTTGGAATGTCTGCATCTGGGTGTTGCTGGAATGCTTGTGTGTCCTGTGGTGCTTGTGTCTGGATGATCTGGCCTTGGGTGTTGAAGTGTGTGCAGGCTGGTCTGATGGTGTGGATGGGATAGGCTGAGGGACAGGAGACAGAGAAAGGGTGGAGGCAGTTAGAAGAGGGAGGCTGGAGACAGGGACAATGGCTGCCATCAGTGCTGAGGCCAGAGCAGTGAACGATCGTTGATGGGCAGCCTGACCCGAATGAATGCCCTCCAGGTAGGCATTGCTCCGATGCACCTCCCTTTCTACCCCCTGGATGGCATTCAAAAGGGTAGTCTGCCCAACAATGAGCGTCCTCACGAGGTCAATGAGCTCCGCACTGAGGGCAGCAGGGGTAACTGGGGCAGGGGCTGAGGTGCCTGGGGCGAAGGAGACGCCCGCCTTCCTGGGCGAGCGGGCACGGAGCGAAGGCTGAGGGGCTGCTGGGAGGGCGGAGCTGGAGCGCTGGGTGGCGGCTGTACCTGTGGAGGCGGAGGGCCCGGATGTTGCCGCCCCCGCTAGGGAGCTCCCAAACGAGGACGTGTCCGTGTCGCTGGTGTCTTCACCGGTCCCCGTTGTGGTGCTCCCCTCGCCCTCCGGATCACTGGTGCCCTCGGTGTCTGTTCCAGTGCCCACCGGGGCATTGTGACTTGCAGCTCCCTCGTGCTCCGACGCCAATTCTCCTCCGCCTGATGATGCTGATGCACAAGAAGACAAAGAATAAGGGTGGGGGGAGAAATAATACAAAGTTGAGTGTATGCCTTGTCAATACCGTTGGCGGAGAGGACAGACACAGGTGCCTCATGCACTAAGCCGCGAAATTGGGGTACACTACTCAGTACTTCTGACTAGGCCAACAGGTCTAGGGACAACAGACGCGCACATGGGTGATGCAGGACCATGGATAGCTGTACTTGGCACCCTACAGAGGTGGGGGGCGGGGGCACAGGGCCATGTCTAAGGGAGGGGACTACACTACAGAATGCGCCCTGGCCTAGTGTCACCCACGGCCCTCCTCCCCCACCCAGACGCCTCAACTGCGCTTAAGGATAGCAGAATGTGCAGGTACTCACCCCCTTGTGTCTGCTGTGATGTCCTCAAGCGCCCATCCAAATCAGGGTAGGCCACCGCCAGGATCCGGGACATCAGGGGGGTCAGGGTACGACTGGCACCCCTCCTAGGTCGGGAGGCCATCCCCAGCAGTGAGTCGGCGGTCTTTCGGGTTCTGCGGCGGATGTCCTCCCACCTCTTGCGGCAGTGGGTGCCCCGTCTGGTGTAGACCCCCAGGGCCCGGACTTCCTTGACGATGGCACGCCAAATGTCGATTTTCTGATGGGCGCTCACCTGTTAGACATGTACAGGGTGGGAAAGAGAAAACGTGAATTTTCGGCATGTTTGGAGTACATGCCCCCCCCCTCCCCAACCTTGCCATGTGGCCCATTCTCTCATCTGTCGTGCGTTGCAGTCCTCATTTTCTCCCCACCCCAACAACTTACATCCACCCCACTCCACACAGCCATAACCCATTCAATGTGCACTCAGTGTACTCACCTGTTGGTCTGGAGGACCGTAGAGTAGCGCATACTGGGGGAGGACCCCATCCACTAGTTTCTCCAACTCTTCAGACGTGAAGGCAGGGGCCCTTTCTCCAGTCGCAGCAGCCATTGTCACTTCCAGACCGAGGTCACAGCAGCACTTGCAGTATAGGTCCTCTCCTGTGGATGATCAGGTATCGAGTGATTAGGCAGATAGAAAATGGCGGTCACGGCCGCGGCGGTGCGTACCGCGGCGGTGCGTACCGTGACCGCCGGCGCACATCGTCATTGGCTCCTGAATCCCATAGGGTTCAATGTTAACCAATGCGGGTTCGTATAGCGGTCTTCGACCGCCTACCGCCACGGTGTGCCACGCCAGCGCATTGACCTCACATCCCATTGTCCCACTTCACCGGTCAGGCAGCCGCCATTTCAAGGGCCCACATGGCTTAATTTCAACTGCGTCACACAGGCCTAGGCCTTGCATTGCCACACATCCAAACATAGCCATCCATACCTTATCGTGTACTGTGCATGCAGTGGTGAACGTACCTGTGACTTGCTTGACTCTGTGCTCCATGTTGTCCTTCCTAGGCACCGTCCGCTGGGACTTGCGAGGAGAAGGATGAATCCTCGCGTGTACCGCCCGCTGGTGGACCTGTCGACAATGGAAGAACGCCACATCATACTACGATACCGGCTTGACCGAGCCACTATACATGAACTGTGTGCCCAGCTGGAGCCAGCCCTGATGTCCCCCATCCGCCAACCCACAGGAATTCCCCCTCTAGTGCAGGTTCTGTCAGTCCTCCATTTTTTGGCAAGTGGCTCATTCCAGACAACAGTGGCCATGTCATCTGGAATGTCTCAGCCTATGTTTTCAAAAATCTTGTCTAGAGTGTTGTCTGCCCTGACGAAACACATGCGGCGCTACATTGTATTCCCTGAGGAGGTTGATTTGGCCACTGTGAAGGGTGATTTTTATGCCTTTGGACATATCCCCAACATAATTGGTGCCATTGATGGGACCCATGTGGCTTTAGTACCCCCAAAAGACGATGAGCAGGTGTACAGAAACAGGAAAAGTTACCATTCGATGAACGTCCAGGTGGTCTGTTTGGCTGACCAGTACATCTCCCATGTGAATGCCATGTTCCCTGGGTCAGTGCATGACGCGTATGTGATGCGAAATAGCAGCATCCCTTATGTGATGGAACAGCTACAGAGACAACGTGTGTGGCTAATTGGTGACTCTGGTTACCCCAACCTGCCTTGGCTATTGACCCCAGTGAGGAATCCCCGGACCAGGGCAGAGGAACGGTACAATGAGGCCCATGGGCGAACTAGGAGGGTCATTGAAAGAACCTTTGGCCTCCTGAAGGCCAGGTTTAGGTGCCTACATATGACAGGGGGATCCCTGATGTACTCACCAAAGAAGGTGTGCCAGATCATCGTGGCCTGCTGTATGCTTCACAATCTGGCATTGCGACGTCAGGTGCCCTTCCTGCAGGAGGATGGTCCAGATGGTGGTGTTGAAGCAGCTGTGGAGCCTGCGGAGAGTGAAGAGGAGGAAGACGAAGAGGACGACCCAGACAACAGGGACAGAGTTATCCTACAGTATTTTCAGTAGCACACAGGTAGGAATCTCCCACGCCATTTACCATTTAGTGAATGCCCCCTGCATCTTTACTTTGTGTATTGCCCCCCAGTTCTTTTAACCTGAAGTTTACTTTTCCCTTCCCTTTTCAGTGCTGTATGACCCACTGCGTGACTTTTGCCTGGTTAGCCCATGGACTAATGCTTATTGACATCGGTATGTTGTCCACACATATATAACAGAACATTATTGATAAGTAATGTGTTATACATTTGTAAATAATACAGGCTGACTCCAGAATGATTTATGTGCAATGAGTGATTTATTTTTAGTGCTATATTTTGGTACATGATATTAAACGGTGAAGGGTGAGGGTGGAGTTATGTCCATGCAGAGTCCAGTTCTCGGTCGCACAGGTGCATTGTTCATATGGCAGTGGAAGGATGGAGCAGGGGCAGTTCAAGGTTGGACAGGGTCAGTGTGGGACAGTGGAATGACATCCGGGGGGATATTAGACTGGCGGGGGTCCTGGCATCCTACTCTGTCTTCCTTTGAGATCTCAGGTTCCTCTTGCGAGGTGGTTGTTCTTCAGCAGGAGGTGGGGTTCTGGTGGCCCGTCGTTCTGTGGGGGCCTCCTGACCACTAGCGCCAGCGGAGGTGGTAGGCTGTTCCTGGCTAGTGGCAGGGGCCCTTTGCGGTGCCACATGGTCCCGCAATGTGGTTTCAATGCGGTTTAGGGCCTGGACTATGGTCCCCATTGCGGTAGCGATGGCCCGGAGTTCATTGCTGAACCCCATGTACCGTTCCTCCTGCTGTGCCTGGATCTCGGTGAACCTGGCCAGTACCGTCGCCATCGTCTCCTGGGAGTGATGATACGCTCCCATGATGGTGGTGAGGGCCTCTTGGAGAGTCGGTTCCCTGGGCCTGTCCTCCCCCCCCTGTCGCACAGCAGCCCTCCCAGTTGCCCTCTTTCCCCGGGCCTCTGTCCCCTGGACGGTGTGCCCACTACCACTGCCCCCAGGTCCCTGTTGTTGTTGGGGTGTTGGGTCAGCCTGGGTGCCCTGTAGTGGCGGACACACCGCTGATTGACGCATCCGCGGGACAGAGGCATGGGCCCGCTGGGTGGGAGCTGTGCTGGTGTTCCCAGGGGGGTTTGGGTCTGCTGTGGCCTGTGTGTGGGGAACCGACTGTCCAGAGGTCCCCGATGGTCCGGGCTGGTCGTCAGGTTCTAGGTCGACAGAGCTGCTGTCCTCGCTGGGGGCCTGTTCTGGGGGTGGGATGGACATCTCTGGACCCTCCGTGGCGGGGTGTTGTCGTTCGGGCCCTGCAGGAGTAAAGGAGCATGGTTATTGTTTCTGTGTGTGCCATGGCGTGCATTTTGGGTGCCCTTGTCCCCCAGTGCTGGGATTCCCTTGTGGGAGGTGTTGTGAGGGTTTGGGGGGGGTGTATGGGTATGTGCAATGGTCATGCTTTGGTGGTGGCTGTCTATGGTTTGTGTTGGCATTCAGGGGTTGGTGTTGTTTAGGGTGGGTTGTGCTGGTGAGACATTGGCAGGGAGGTTATGTGCTGGAGGGTGAGATTGGGGGTGAGGGGGGGGGGGTTGGCATGCTGGTGTTTGGGGGGGGTGAAGTGGTTGAGATTCTACTTACCAGAGTCCATTCTTCCTTGTACTCCAGCGAGGCCATCAGGATGCAGGATGTTTACCACCTCTTGCTCCCATGCTGTGAATTGGGGTGGGGTGGGTGGGGGTCCACCGCCAGTCTTCTGCACAGCGATGTTGTGCCTGGAGATCATCGAGCGCACCTTCCCCCGTAGGTCGTTCCATCGCTTTCTTATATCTTCCCGATTTCTGGGATGCTGTCCCACAGCGTTGACCCTGTCTACGATCCTTTGCCATAGTTCAGCCTTCCTTGCTATGGTGGTGTGCTGCACCTGTGTGCCGAAGAGCTGGGGCTCAACCCTCATGATTTCCTCAACCATGACCCGGAGTTCTTGGTCCGAAAACCTTGGGTGTCTTTGGGGTGCCATGGGGTGGTGTGGATGAGGTGTGGGGTGGTGTTTGTGGTGATGTGCGTGGTGATATGTGGTGATGTGTGCGTAGATGTGGTGTGGGTGATGAAGTTGTGTTCCTGTGTGTGTTGGGGTTTTCTAATGCTGTGCTCGCTATCGCTATCTCTCGCTCTCGCCTCGCTCCGATTTCCAACTAGTGGGGGTTTGTGGGTGTGTGTTTTATAGTTGATTGGATGTGTGGGAGCGCTGTTTGTATGTGTGTCAGGTGTGCGTATTTCAAATTGTCCAATGTGGCAGTGTTTAGGAGCTGTGTGTGTATTTTGAGCGCGGCGGTGTGTACCGCCAATGGAATACCGCGGTTGAAAGACCGCCGCGTGGATTCGTGGGTCAGAATGGCATGGGCGTGTTTGTGTTGGCGTGACGGTGGAGGTTTGGTCATCTCCAGTTTTCCGCGGCCCGCTGATGTGGCGGCCTTCCTTGGATGTCGGATTTTTGGCGGTTTCACAGTTGGTGGTCAGAATGACCGTGGCGGTCGACCGCGGCCGCGGCGGTAGTATGGCGGACTTCTGACCGGCGGTAAGGGCCTTTTACCGCCGAGGTCAGAATGACCCCCTAAATCAGAAGGAAAAGTCTTTGACCAGGACAAAACTGGTTATTGTATCTGACCCGTGCTTCATCTAGTTCAGCCCCAAATCGCACCTAGGTCAAGGTCTACTGCGATCCTTATCTCACTCATTTTATTTAAATACATTATTTATTGGTTTTATCAAATACAAACCAGCACCAACCATGTGCAACATTTCATCCGGTCACAGTACATGTTAAATTTTCAGATTAGAATCAAATGAAGATTACATTTATAATACGTCCAGCTTGTTGCTACACATGTCCTTGTTCGCAAAATGAACATGAACATGATGAGAACTGGGACTTGGGAGACAGGGTAGGGGATATAGGGTTGGGTCAGGGGAGGACGTAGTCAATCTGTAATATAGGGGGACAGAAGCAGGGGATGCTAGATAATGAAGGGGGTGGGATGGAGCAACACTCTCCATTAAACATAGAAGTTAAGACTGCACCCTCTGTCTCAATGGTAGAGATTATGGTCACCATGCAAAAAACCTTGCGAGGTATCTTTGAAGTTACAGTGGTAAATAATTATATTCTAAAATCCCAGAAAAACCAGCTTCAGTCTATAGCCACAGAGCTGAAGCAAAAAAGAGAACATATGCTGAATGTAGTTAGACCTGTAGAGGTAATCAAAATGTTTACAACCAATGAAATAGATGAGAATGCTGGTGTATCTGGTTCATCTGCAGATATGGAGGAAAACGGCATAACATACATTACCAGACACCCTATCCTGATAAAGAAACGGGACAACCTACGCAATACAGGCACTATATACCTCGTCTGAAGGAGATTTGAAAAGGTCAAATACATAGCTCATGGGATGGGAAGAAGTTAAAAGGGGGGCCAAAATCAGTAAAAGTAGGTAGGTGTGCCGTAAATCCCCCAAAAGTGGTACCACAAAGGGGCACCCAAGAGAAGCCCACAAGGAATTAAAGGGTTATCAGGGAGTCTAAAGGAACTA
This sequence comes from Pleurodeles waltl, assembly GCF_031143425.1. Classification (NCBI taxonomy): domain Eukaryota; kingdom Metazoa; phylum Chordata; class Amphibia; order Caudata; family Salamandridae; genus Pleurodeles; species Pleurodeles waltl. The sequence goes on along the minus strand of NC_090444.1, from coordinate 898,166,932 downwards.
TAGGTGTCGACCCCGTACTGCCAAGAAACGAGAAGACACAACATTTAGGAACACAAAGGGTTGAACATAAAAGGGCAAAGTCGGGAAAGTCATGAAATAGTAAATAACAAAGTAGAGGGAAACCCAAGTGAAGAAGAGGCCACTGGCAGCACACAGAAAACAGGTGGGAGATGACAGAAAATATTTATGGATATAGCTAGAGCCTATACATAGAGGGAAAAAAGGTAAAAGAAAGTTAGGAAATGAGTTCCTTTAAATCGCCCACAGGTGGTATTCTCACTATCGAAATGCCCAAGCCTGAAGACAATGGCCCTCATTCTGACACTGGCGGTCGGTGATAAAGCGGCGGCCAAGCCGCCAACAGGCCGGCGGTCTAAAATATGCAATTCTGACCCTGGCGGGAACCGCCAACACAGCCCGCCAACTTAACACTCCGACCGCCACAGCGGTACAAACAAACAGCGCGGCGGTTCCCGCCAACAGCCCGGCGGCAGACAAAGTACCGCCCACCCTATTACGACCCACCAATCTGCCACCTTTTCCGGGGCGGGAGCACCGCCGATAAGAACACGGCGGAAACAGACTACGAACGGGAAAACGCTCACCTCTACGCACTCCACGCGAGATTCCGGCAGTATGGAGCCAGAGTTGCAGGTCATCCCCGCACTCCTATTCCTGCTCATATACCAGGAGCACGCCCGGCGGCGCGGAAGACATCGGTGAGTACGGCACCTACGACACAGGGGAGGGAAAAGATTACCGGCACACACCCACCCACCCACACCCACTACAACACACACATCAATGCATTCCCACAGATCACTGTCACAACCCACAAACCACCCCCCTCCGAAATAATGCAAAGACCAAAAGAAGAGATCATAAACGGGCAGATATATTGAAATATGTACACCAGTAATCCCAATAAATAAATAAACTATGTACAAAATATATACAGCTACTAAATGTAGTCCAACCACTGTCCGTGGATCACAGGGGTCCTGTGCAAAGGGGCAAGGCCCAGTCCCACGACAAGAACTCCACGGAGAGAACACTGCAGGGGCATCAGAAAGAAAATAGGACAGGCACCTCAGGGGGAAGGGAAGGGGGGGCACCTCAGCCACTTGAGTACACGACGCCAGATCCACGAGGGGACTCCATGACCACTGGCCCATCCTGGGGAGAGCAAAGCCACAGTCCAAACAGTCCATACAGTGGGTGGCCTGCCCACTGGGCCATCCTGGGGAGAGCAAAGCCACAGTCCAAACAGTCCATACAGTGGGTGGCCTGCCCACTGGGCCATCCTGGGGAGAGCAAAGCCACAGTCCAAACAGTCCATACAGTGGGTGGCCTGCCCACTGGGCCATCCTGGGGAGAGCAAAGCCACAGTCCATACAGTCCATACAGTGGGTGGCCTGCCCACTGGGCCATCCTGGGGAGAGCAAAGCCACAGTCCATACAGTCCATACAGTGGGTGGCCTGCCCACTGGGCCATCCTGGGGAGAGCAAAGCCACAGTCCATACAGTCCATACAGTGGGTGGCCTGCCCACTGGGCCATCCTGGGGAGAGCAAAGCCACAGTCCATACAGTCCATACAGTGGGTGGCCTGCCCACTGGGCCATCCTGGGGAGAGCAAAGCCACAGTCCATACAGTCCATAACAGACCCCACTGCCACTGGAGGAGGCAAGTTGGCCAGAGGACATCCTGCAGCCCTGCCCGAGATAGATCCTGCCCTGCCACGTCTGCCAAAGGGCCAGCGGTTCTTGCCCTGAAGGGCCCAGTTCAGCGGTTCTTGAGACGGCGGGGCCCAGTTCAGCGGTCCTTGCCCTGAAGGGCCCAGTTCAGCGGTTCTTGAGACGGCGGGCCCAGTTCAGCGGTTCTTGCCCTGAAGGGCCCAGTTCAGCGGTTCTTGAGACGGCGGGGCCCAGTTCAGCGCTCCTTGCCTTGAAGGGCCCAGTTCAGCGGTTCTTGAGACGGCGGGGCCCAGTTCAGCGGTTCTTGCCCTGAAGGGCCCAGTTCAGCGGTTCTTGAGACGGCGGGGCCCAGTTCAGCGGTTCTTGAGACGGCGGGGCCCAGTTCAGCGGTCCTTGCCCTGAAGGGCCCAGTTCAGCGGTTCTTGAGACGGCGGGCCCAGTTCAGCGGTTCTTGCCCTGAAGGGCCCAGTTCAGCGGTTCTTGAGACGGCGGGGCCCAGTTCAGCGCTCCTTGCCTTGAAGGGCCCAGTTCAGCGGTTCTTGAGACGGCGGGGCCCAGTTCAGCGGTTCTTGCCCTGAAGGGCCCAGTTCAGCGGTTCTTGAGACGGCGGGGCCCAGTTCAGCGGTTCTTGAGACGGCGGGGCCCAGTTCAGCGCTCCTTGCCTTGAAGGGCCCAGTTCAGCGGTTCTTGAGACGGCGGGGCCCAGTTCAGCGGTTCTTGCCCTGAAGGGCCCAGTTCAGCGGTTCTTGAGACGGCGGGGCCCAGTTCAGCGGTTCTTGAGACGGCGGGGCCCAGTTCAGCGCTCCTTGCCCTGAAGGGCCCAGTTCAGCGGTTCTTGAGACGGCGGGGCCCAGTTCAGCGGTTCTTGCCCTGAAGGGCCCAGTTCAGCGGTTCTTGAGACGGCGGGCCCAGTTCAGCGCTCCTTGCCCTGAAGGGCCCAGTTCAGCGGTTCTTGAGACGGCGGGGCCCAGTTCAGCGGTTCTTGAGACGGCGGGGCCCAGTTCAGCGGTTCTTGAGACGGCGGGGCCCAGTTCAGCGGTTCTTGAGACGGCGGACGGTCTATGGCCAACTGCTAATTGCCTGGTGGTGCCCTCCTGGGCAGCGGGGATGGTGCTCCTTCACTGCCCACCTGGGCTGTGGGTGGTGGGGCCCTCCTGGCCAGCTGGGCTGGGTCCTCCCTGGGCAGTGGCTATGGGGGTGGTGGGCTCTCCCGGGGCAGCTGTGCCGGTTCCTCCCGGGGCAGCGGCTATGGGGGTTGTGGGCTCCTCCTGGGCAGCAGGCCTGCTGCCTGACCTCTCCGACTTGCTGCCCTTGCCCTCCTTAGTCGTGGGCCTGTGGCCCTTTCCTCCCTTTGGAGCTGTGGCTGGTGACTGTCTCTGGGTGGTGTCCGGGGGGGATGTAGAAGGCGGGCTCCTGCGGGGACCCTTCCGCCTTCTGCTCCTCTTCCCAGGGGTTGGGCTGGCTGTCCCCTTGCTGCTGGGTGAAGATCCAGACATGCGGGCTGGCGGGCTCCAATACCCCTGCACCCTTGTCAAGGGGGCTGCAGGGCTGGTGGTGGCTGAGGTGCTCTTCTTACCCCGACGAGAAGGAGGGGGGGGCTCAGGGTCAGGAAAGAAGTTAGTAGTGGCGAGGAAGAGCTTCTTGGGACAATGGAGAGTGGTAGGTACAGTGGGAATGGGAGTGGAGGGAGAGGATGTGGTTGTAGGTGAGTCATGTTTGCTGTCTTTGGGTGCAGGTGCAGGTGCAGGAGGGATAGGCTGTCGTGAGGTGGATGGCTGTTGGGTGGGTGGGTGGCTGCGTTTGTGTGGTGTGGAAGAGGGGGTGACAGACACAGTGGGAGAGGACACAGGGGACGTGTAAATGGCAGTGGGGGTGGTGACTGCACGTGTGCGGACTGGAGTGGAGGGTGTGCTGGTGATGGAAACATTGGCTGATGGTGAGGTGAATGGAGGTGTGAGTGTAGACGTCACAGGGAGGGAGGAGGGAGACGAGGAGGTGGGGGTCACAGAGGTGGTAGTGACTGTTGGCATGTCTGCATCGGAATGTTGCGTGTGTGAATGTCTGCGTGATCTGTGGTGCTTATGTTTGGATGAGCTTCTCTTGGGTGTTGAGGTGTGTGCAGGCTGGTCTGATGGTGTGGGTGGGACAGGCAGAGGAACAGGAGACTGGGAGGAGGGAGTTAGTAGAGGCAGGCAGGAGACAGGGACAATGGCTGCCATCAGTGCTGAGGCCAGAGCCTGGAACGATCGCTGATGGGCAGCCTGACCCGAATGAATGCCCTCCAGGTACGCATTGCTGCGATGAACCTCCCTCTCCACCCCCTGGATGGCATTCAAAAGGGTAGTCTGCCCAACAATGAGCGTTCGGAGGAGGTCAATGACCTCCTCACTGAGGGCAGCGGGGGTAACAGGGGCAGGGCCTGAGGTGCCTGGGGCGAAGGAGATGCCCGGCTTCCTGGCAGAGCGGGCACGGGGCGAACGCTGAGGGGCTGCTGGGAGGGCGGAGATGGTGCGCTGGGTGGCGGCTGTACCTGTAATGGCGGGGGGCACGGATGGTGCCACCCCCGCAAGGGAGCCCCCTTCCGAGGACGTGTCCGTGTCGCTGCAGGCTCCAGTCGTCCCCGTCGTGGAGCTCCCCTCGCCCTCCGTCTCACTGGTCCAGTCTGACTCTGTGGCATGGCCCTCCTGGGCCATGTGAGATGCAGCTCCCTCCTGCCCCGATGCCACTTCTCCTCCGCCTGATGATGCTGATGCACACAAGCACAGAAAGACAAACAAAAAGGGGGGGGGAGAGAGAAATAAAGGGATATTGAGTACATGGATCTCCGGTACAGTTAGCGGACATGACAGACACAGATGCCCCCTGCACTAAGTTGCGCACTTGGGGTACGCTACGCATTCCGTGGAACATGCCCTACACGCCTAGAGTTGACAACTGCACCCATGGATGACACGGCCCAGGGATGGCTGTACTGACAAACTACTGAGGGTGGTGGCTGGGGACACAGGGGCTTACGGGGGTGCCCAGCCTACAGATATCGCCCTGGCCTAGGGGGACCCCCAGCCCTCCTCCCCCACCCAGACACCTCCACTGCGCGACAACAGAGTAGATAATGCTTGTACTCACCCCCTTGTGTCTGCTGTGCTGCCCTCACGCGCCCATCCAATTCAGGGTAGGCCACCGCCAGGATCCGGAACATCAGGGGGCTCAGTTGACGGCAGGCACCCCGCCTACGTTGGGAGGCCATCCCCAGCAGAGACTCGGCGGTCTTCTTGGTCCCGCGGCGGATGTCCTCCCACCTCTTGCGGCAGTGGGTGCCCCGTCGATGGTGGACCCCCAGGGCCCGGACTTCCTTGGCGATGGCACGCCAAATCCCGATCTTCTCATGGGCGTGGACCTATGTGACACGTACAGGGAGGGAGAAATACCACGTTCAAGTTTCTCAGCATTTTCCTTTCCAGTGGCCCAACGCCCCCCATCCCCGCCAGGCCCCCCGCCATGCCCCCCGCCATGCCCAACATGCCCCCCATCCCCGCCATGCCCCCCGCCATGCCCAACATGCCCCCCATCCCCGCCAGGCCCCCCGCCATGCCCAACATGCCCCCCATCCCCGCCATGCCCCCCGCCATGCCCAACATGCCCCCCATCCCCGCCAGGCCCCCCTCCAGGCCCAACATGCCCCCCATCCCCGCCATGCCCCCCGCCATGCCCAACATGCCCCCCATCCCTGCCAGGCCCCCCGCCATGCCCCCCGCCATGCCCAACATGCCCCCCATCCCCGCCATGCCCCCCGCCATGCCCAACATGCCCCCCATCCCCGCCAGGCCCCCCGCCAGGCCCAACATGCCCCCCATCCCCGCCAGGCCCCCCGCCATGCCCAACATGCCCCCCATCCCCGCCAGGCCCCCCGCCATGCCCCCCCGCCATGCCCAACATGCCCCCCATCCCCGCCAGGCCCCCCGCCAGGCCCCCCGCCAGCCCCAACATGCCCCCCATCCCCACCATGCCCCCCGCCATGCCCAACATGCCCCCCATCCCCGCCAGGCCGCCCGCCATGCCCCCCGCCATGCCCAACATGCCCCCCATCCCCGCCAGGCCCCCCGCCATGCCCCCCGCCATGCCCAACATGCCCCCCATCCCCGCCAGGCCCCCCGCCAGCCCCAACATGCCCCCCATCCCCGCCAGGCCCCCAAGCCAGCCAGTGGCCCCAAATCCATATTGAATTAAACTCACTTGTTGGTCTGGAGGACCGTAGAGTAGCGCATACTGGGGGAGGACCCCATCCACAAGTTTCTCCAACTCCTCTCCAGTGAAGGCAGGGGCCCTTTCCCCAGTCGCAGCAGCCATTGTCCCTTCCAGACCGAGGTCACAGCAACACTTGCAGTATAGGTCCTCTCCTGTGAAAGTTCAAGTCGCAAGTGGATAAGTAGATAGAAAATGGCGGTCACGTCCGCGGGGGTGCGTACCGCGGCGGTGCGTCCCGCCACCGCCGGCGCCCTTCGCCATTGGCTCCTGAAACCCATAGGCTTCAATGTTAACCAATGCGGCTTCGCGCCGCGGTCTTCGCCCGCCGCCCGCCGCGGTGTGCCACGCCAGCGCATTGACCTCACATCCCATTGTCACACTTCACAGGTCAGGCAGCCGCCATTTCCAGGGCCCACATGGCTCAATTTCAACTGCGTCACACAGGCCTAGGCCTTGCATAGCCACTCAGACACGCCATTCACTGCATAGAGAATCGTATACTGTGCTAGCTGTGAGTACGTACCTGTGGGTTGCTTGACTGTGTGCTCCATGTTGTCCTTCCTAGGCACCGTCCGCTGGGTTGGGCGAGGAGACGGATGAATCCTCCCGTGTACCGACCGCTGGTGGACCTGTCGACAATGGAAGAACGCCACATTATCCTGACCTACCGTCTTAACCGTGCCACTATCCATGAACTGTGTGCCCAGCTGGAGCCCGACCTGATGTCCCCCATCCGCCAACCCACAGGGATTCCCCCTCTGGTGCAGGTCATGTCAGTACTCCATTTCTTGGCAAGTGGGTCATTTCAGACAACCGTGGGAATTGCTTCTGGGGTGTCTCAGCCCATGTTTTCGAAGGTGTTATCCAGAGTGTTGTCTGCCCTGATGAAATCCGTGAGGAACTACATCATTTTCCCTGAGGTGGGCGAATTGGCTACAGTGAAGGGTGATTTCTACGCCCTTGGACATATTCCCAACGTAATTGGTGCCATTGATGGGACCCATGTGGCTTTGGTTCCCCCAAGAGACAGGGAGCAGGTGTACAGGAACAGAAAAAATTACCATTCAATGAACATCCAGGTGGTGTGTTTGGCTGACCAGTACATCTCGCATGTAAATGCCAAATTCCCAGGGTCAGTGCATGACGCCTACATCCTCAGGAATAGCAGCATCCCTTACGTGATGGAACAGCTACAGAGACACCGTGTATGGCTAGTGGGGGACTCTGGGTACCCCAACCTGTCGTGGCTACTGACCCCAGTAAGGAATCCCCGGACCAGGGCAGAGGAACGGTACAATGAGGCCCATGGGCGTACTAGGAGGGTGATCGAACGCACCTTTGGCCTCCTAAAGGCCAGGTTTCGCTGCCTGCATATGACAGGTGGATCCCTAATGTACTCACCTAAGAAGGTGTGTCACATCATCGTGGCCTGCTGCATGCTTCACAACCTGGCTTTGCGCCGCCAGGTGCCTTTCCTGCAGGAGGATGGTCGAGACGGTGGTGTTGTGGCAGCGGTGGAACCTGAGGAGAGTGACGAGGAGGAAGACGACGGGGCTGAAACAGACAACAGGGACAGAATCATTGAACAGTACTTCCAATAGGACACAGGTAACATTTCAAAGATAATTTAGTAAATGTTAACTACTCTCCAGCATCTCTGCTGCCTGTCTATTTGCCCCAGTGTATGATGACTGAGTTTTGGCTTTTCCCTCCCTATTTCAGATCTGGGGTCCCCACTACGAGTCCTGTGCTTCGTTTCCCCATGGACTACAGCTTTGTGGCAGCTGTTTGTTGATTTCACCATGTACAAGGACATATTTGCACTGTCATGTCAATTACAATCTATTGAAATCACAGCCAGACTCCTGATATTTTGGTGCAAAATAGGTGTTTATTTAAGTGCTCAAAATGGGATGGGTGGTTTCAAGTGGGTGGGGGCTATGGTGAAGGAATGTCCATGGCAGAGTCCAGAGTAACAGTCACACAGGTGCATTGTTCAGAGGCCTGTGGAGAGATGGAGCATGGGCAGTTCAAGGATGGACAGGGTGACAATGTGGGACAGTGGGATGACATCAGGTGGTATCCTTTGCTGGCGGGGGTCTTGACATCCTACTCTGTCTTCTTGCGAGATCTCAGGGCCCTCTTGCGGGGTGGTTCTTCTCCTGCAGGAGGTGGGGGTCTGGTGGGCTGCTGCTGTGCGGGGGCCTCCTGTCCACTAGCGCCGGCGGAGGTGGTTGGCTGTTCTTGGTCCAGGCTAGTGGCAGGGGCCCTTGGGTGTTGTTCAGTGTCCGCCCTGTTGTTGACGAGGTCCTGCAGCAGCCCTACCATGGTAACCAGGGTGGTGTTGATGGCTCTGATGTCCTCCCTGTACCCCCGATAGTGTTCCTCCTGCAGCACCTGGATCTCCTGGAACCGGGCCAGTACCGTCGCCATCGTCTCCTGGGAGCGGTTGTATGCTCCCATGATGGTGGTGAGGACCTCGTGGAGAGTGGGTTCCCTGGGCCTCTCCTCCCCCCCCAGTCGCACAGCTGCCCTCCGAGTTCCCCTGTTTCCCTGGGCCTCTGCCCCCTGGCCGGTGTGCCCACTACCACTGCCCCCAGGTCCCTGTTGTTGTTGGGGTGGTGGGTTATCCTGGGTGCCCTGTAGTGGTAGACACACCGCAGATTGACGCGCCCTGGAGACAGAGGCATGGGCCCGCTGGGTGGGAGCTGTGCTGGTGTTCCCAGAGGGGTTTGGGTCTGTAGTGGCCTGGGCCTGTGTGAGGGGAACCGACTGTCCAGAGGTCCCCGATGGTCCGGGCTGGTCATCGGTGTCCAGGTCGACAGAGCTGCTGTCATCGCTGACGGCCTCTTGGGTGGGGGGTGTGGAGAATTCTGGCCCCTCCGCCGCGGTGTGTTGACGGTCGGGTCCTGCAGGGGTATAGAGGTATGGTTATAGTTTCAATGTGTCGCATATGGGTGTATCTGTGGGTTCTCGTGTCCCCAAGTGCTGGCATTCATGTGTGGGGGCTTTGGTGAGGGTGGCTTGTGGGGGGGATGTGTATATGCATTGGGCATGCTTTGGTGATGGGTGTCCATGCTTAGTGGACGCATGCAGGCCTCGGTTTTGGGATGTGTGGGTTGTGATGGTGAGACATTGGCGGGGAATAGGTGTGCTGGGGGTGGGGGTGAGGATGGTGGTGGGGGTGAGGATGGTGGTGGGGGTGAGGATGGTGGTGGGGTGAGGGTGGGGGTGAGGATGGGGGTGGGGGTGAGGGTGGGGTTCGAGGATGGGGGTGAGGTTTGGGGTCTGATTTGGCATGCAGGTGGGGGGGAAGCAGTATTGAAGCTTCAACTTACCAGTATCCATTCCTCCGCCGACTCCTGCGAGGCCGTCAGGATGCAGGATGTTCAAGACTTCCTCCTCCCATGATGTGAATTGTGGGGGTTGAGGTGGGGGTCCTCCGCCAGTCTTCTGCACGGCGATGTTGTGCCTGGATACCATGGAACGCACCTTCCCCCGTAGGTCGTTCCATCGCTTCCTGATGTCTTCCCGATTTCTGAGGTGCTGTCCCACTGCGTTCACCCTGTCGACAATCCTCTGCCATAGCTCCGTCCTCCGGGCAATGCTGGTGTATTGTATCTGTGTGCCGAACAGCTGGGGCTCTACCCGAACGATTTCCTCCACCATGACCCTGAGTTCTTCGTCTGTGAAGCGGGGTTGTCTTTGGGGTGCCATGGGGTGGTGTGTATGATGTGTGGGGTGGAGTATGTGTATTTAAGTGAGTTGAGTGTGGTGGTGTGTGTTGTTTTGTGTGTGGATAGTGTGTGGGTGATGGTGTTGAGTGGCTGTGGCTGTTATTTTTTGGATGCTGGTGTCTCGCTCTTGCCTTCTTGACGAATTTTTTAGCGTAGGGGTTTGTGGGTGATGTGGGTGTGTGTTTTATATTGTATTGTGTGTGTGGGAGTGGTGTGTGTATGTGTATCAGGTGTGTGGGATTCAAATCATCCAATGTGGCTGAGTTTTGTTCGTTTGTGTGTATTCTGACCGCGGCGGTGTGTCCCGCCAATGGAATACCGCGTTTGAATGACCGCCGCGTGGATTCGTGGGTCGTAATGGGATGGCCGTATTTCTGTTGGCGTGGCGGTGGAGGTTTGGTCACCTCCACCTTTCCGCCGACCGCTGGTCTGGCGGTCTGTTGTGGCGGTCAGATTTTCGGAGGTTTGCCTTCTGCGGGTCAGAATGACCGTGGCGGGTTTCCGCGACCGCGGCGGGATTATGGAGGATTTCTGACCGGCGGTAGGCGCCTTTTACCGCCGAGGTCAGAATGACCCCCAATATCTTCAAATGATTTGAGGCTTGTGGGATTAACAAACGACATACAGGGTAACGAGGTAACAAAGGTTTTATTGTACTCAGCAATGGTAAAGGAAGCATTAGAGAATGGAGGAGATGAGCTTCTGAGAGAGGGGATTAGATTAGTGGCAGGAAGTTTAGATTACTGAGGTAGGAAGTCCAATGAGCTCTTGCCTTAGACACCATGCAGGCCTGGGCTCAGGGCAAATTACATTTGATACACTTGTGAGTGGGAGAAGCCAATTCAACCACATCTGCCATCTACACTAGGTCAAATTTGAGCCATCCAAGTAATTGCTAGTCGCCCCTGGCCTGCAGCAAAATCAAATGCAGGAATTTAAAAGCCATTTTCTGTCCTTTCGGTCCAGGGACATTCCCCAATTGGCAGACAAGTGGGTCCATAGCTACTGGAATCCACACTACAATCCTCACATAATCCAACACTTTCCCCCAATAATCAACATACTTAGGGTACTACCATGCTAAGTGTAGGAAGGAGGCTGACGGGATAGGACATCTATGACGTGAATCAGTTGTACTAGGATCTATTTTATGCATCAACACCGGTGTGAAATATGTATGATGAAGGAAATGGAACTGCAAGAGTTTGAAGTGGGCATTGCTTAAGACTATTTTCACCGGTATACACTTTTGTCACCAACAAGCATCATCTATTGGAATCCCCATATCCTCCTCCCAAGACACCCGGGCAGGGAATAGGACCATCCTATGGTCTGCTGTCAATGCTTTGTAAAAGTGTAATATCAAGTGACGGCTCCCACCCAGCTCCAAATATGGGGTATTCAGGAACAGGGAGAAGGACTACTTGGAAACAACCTGTCCCACATGCAGTCAAGTCCATTGAGGCACCCAACAACCTAAAAGTAGGGAGATCCCAGCAGTTGCAAGCAAACAGGGCACTACATAGAACACTTTTAATGGTACGTTCCCACAGTGAAGCAGTGTGTCTAATTAGGTAGGAGCACAGGATTAACTTGGTCAGTAAGATTGGAGGGGTATGAGCTTCAGATTTTTCAGCAATCACACTGGCATATAATGTCAAAATATGTTATATGACAAGCAAGGTACATGAGAGAGGCTAAAGAGGCAGTGGAAAGGGAGACAAATGCGGATTAGAAGGGGTACTGAGAGACAGAAAACACAATGGGGGTCATTCCGACCCCACGGTCGGTGGAATAGTGGAGGTAATACCGCCAACAAGCTGGCAGTACCTACCTCCACTATTATGACATTGGCGGTTTGGCCAAAGGCAAATTGCCAATGTACCACACTGACTGCCACAGCGGTAACGAACGCCGGGCTGGAGACTACAGCCTCCATCCCAGCGGCCATCACTAGGCCGCCCATGACATTAAGACCCCGCCCACCGTCATGGTTTCAGTGGTTTCTGTACCACCACAGAAACCATGGCGATAGGCATTATGAGTGGCAGGGAATTCCTTCCATGGCACTGATAGGAGTCTCCAACGCCCCCCTCCCCCTCGCCAGAGTCCTCCCCCATCCTCCCCCTTCCTCTCCCGACCCCCGCACATTTACACACATTAATGCACACTCATACACACACGCATACACACATTCACCCACGCATTCACACATTCATACACACTCACAGCAACACTCACGAACATACATCCAGGCACACACACAATCTCACAACACAACATGCACATACACACACACACCCACTCATGCACACACACTTTCCACACGCATGCACGCATTCACACACACTTGCACCCCCCCCCACATGCACACAACACCCCTGACCCCCTCTCCTGTCGGAGAACCCGACTTACCTGCATGCAGTGGGTCCTCCGGCAATAGACGGGAAGCGGTGCTGCTACCAGCAGCAGCATCCGCCAGCAAAACACCGCCAGATCATATCATGGAACATGGTACGGTAGGCGGTGTTTTGTTGGAGTGGCGCTGCTGCTGGCAGTAGCACCACCGTATGCCATCTGCCGCCATGACTGTCGACGGAATTCCGCCAGCCTTCTGGCGGAATTCTGTCTACGGTCATAATGGCATGGACGGTCGGTAGCCACGCCAACGGTATGTTGGCGGCCGTCGCCGTGGCGTTAGGCAGCATTTGCCACCAATGTCATAATGAGGGCCAATATTTTGTAAAATAACCAACTTTATTGAAGACTTTCAAAGCAAAGAGGGAGAGAGTATGTGTGTGTATTTGTCCATGTATATGTAAAACATCCTTGTGAAATCCAACAAACACCTCACCATACCCGACTGAAAGAACCTGTACACAAGTATTTTCCAGAAATTAGAGGGGTGCAACACCTCAAACACTGCCCCATGAAGCTACACTCCTCAGTAGGGGATGCGCTCCACATCCTTGCCCCTCACCATTAAGAGTTGGGACAGGGTAGTTCATCCCCCTTAATCTCCTAGCAGTGTTTTCTTACAGGTTTCCTTTTCAACCAACCAATGTCCTGCATGCTATATTTTGGCAGCCAAGTAGTATTGTTCTATATCAGGTATTGCCAGCCTTCCCTCCTCTAATTGGTGGCGTGAGATAGGCCCTCACCACTCTGCTACAGCCACCACCCAAATCAGAGATGTCAGTAGGGAGTTTAGCCTACGAAAGACTGGGGCAACACATCAAAGGAGTGCTGGATAACATAAAGGCACTGGTGCAGAAGAGCCATCCTTGCGACAGCTACTCGACCCATGAGAGACAGCAGAAGTCCAGAATCACACAGAGAAACTCAGTTCCTCTATTACCCTCTCTATATTGCATTGCTTATTCTTTAGTGGGGTATGAGCAATAATCATCCCCAATTAACTGAAGGAGTCCAGCTCCTATCAGAGGACCACCTTCCCCTGCACCACAGGTAGCCAGTGATCTTAATGGAAACACGAGGACCTTACCATGATTAATGTGGAGACTTGACATTTCCCCAAAGGCTATAAGTTACGAAAACATGATGGGTAAAGTCCTCCGTGGGGAATGAGAGGTAAAATAGAGTATTGTCTGCACATAAGGACACCAAGCGAGTAACGCCTCATACCTCAATCTCCCACTCTGTCATCTGCTGCAAGATCTGAACCTCAAGGGGCTCCAGCACAATGGCAAAGAGAAAGGAGGACATCACTGCTGCATGCCCCTCCCCCCCCCCAGAGCGCCAAGCACCTCTGTCCAGCTGGCACTCGGGCAATGGGTTTCGTATACAACAGGCGTAACTAGGAACAGAATAAGGGGCCAAACCTTATAACCTTTAGGACCTGCAGCATATATTGCCACTTAACTGCATCCAAAGCTTCATCTATGTCTTCACTAGCATGGAGCCCCCTCCCATAGATTCCGAAAGCACTCTGCACTTCTGAGTAAACCTCCAATAAGAGCTGTGTCAAAACTGATGAGAAGTCCATGTAGAACTCAGCAGGAAAACCATTGCGTCGGGCATCTTCGTCCCAGGTAATTGCCTCAATGCTGAATGGATCTCTTCCAACGTGAGGTTCACTTCCAGATCCTGATCCTCCAGATTCCCCAGTCGCGGGGGCGGTAAGGAAGCCAGACAGAAAGGCAACTACCTGTGCCCACAATGAAGAGGCAGTGTCATGGTATAACTGTTCTAAGTCAGTATGCAATGTGCCTACTATGCCTTCCTGCATGTATATCTCTGTTCTCTAAGCAGTGCGGAGGTGCAAAATGATGGATTGTGGGGTCTCCCTCTGGAGAAGCCAAGAAGGAGGCATCCAGACCTATTCCCCTCACTATGGAGAAGTTGGCAATATGATTTAAGTGTAAATCGCTCCAGTTTATCTCTGACCTCCCAGACCTCTTGTAAGAAACATATTTCCCACCTACTCCCTTCCCTATCATCCGGTGCCAACTGCTGGGCCCTTGTGAGGTCATCGTCCTTCTGAAGAAGTTCAGACTGTAAAGTGTGACATACCCAAAAGGATGATGGACGGAGTGTTGAAACTTTTCAACCACTCACCACCAGTCACACACCTGGGTTTAATCCATCGTTCTTTTGCTCACAATGCCACCCCAGCTTGGACCCAGCCATATGCAAATCAGTCTTGACCTTATTCCCCATTGGAACACTCCAGCCCTAACTGCCAGGCCAGGTCCTCCCTGGAACGGGAACAAGCATCCTGGGACCTGTTTCAGGGTATCACCCTTCATCAGCTAGGTTAGCTTGAATCCAGTGGCACAGTGAGCAAGGGACCCACGTCTGGGCATACCCTTCCCACTTAGGGAAATTTAGCAACACAAAAGGATGATGGACGGAGTGTTGAAACTTTTCAACCTCTCACCCCTAGTCACAGATCTGGGTTTAATCCATCATTCTTTTGCTCACCATTCCACCCCAGCTTGGAACCAGCCATATGCAAATAAGTCTTGACCCTGTTCCCCAGGGGAACAGTTCAGCCCGAACTGCCTGGACAGGTCCTCTCTGGACCGGAAACAAGCATGCTGGGACCGGTTTCAAGGTATCACCTTTCATCAGCGAGGCTAGCTTAAATCCAGGGGCACAGTGAGCAAGGTACCCACGTCTGGGCATACCCTTCCCACTTAGGGCAACTTTAACAATACAAAAGAATGATGGACAGAGTGTTGAAACTTTTCAACCACTCACCCCTAGTCACAGATCTAGGTTTAATCCATCATTCTTTTGCTCACCATGCCACCCCAGCTTGGACCCAGCCATATGCAAATCCGTCTTGAACAGACTACAAATACGAAATACACTGTTCCAAAGGAAAAGAAAGAACAAACAAAGGGCAGCCTTTGTGCTAGAAGCATGTGCTCTCACACACCCACTTGACTGTCATGCTTCATCATCGGGCAAGCTCCTCGTCAGACCAGCGCTCCAATGTCTGACGGGCACTCCTGTAAGGGGGCTCTTTGCCGGAGGTCTTTTCAGGAACACAGCCACGGGTAGGTCCGGTGCGGGGGATTGCAGTGTGCCAATGACTTTGCTTTCCTCATGGCTCGTGTTTACCTATGAAGTCGAATCCTAAATGAAGTACGGTTGACCCGTACATTAGACTAGCCTGACGTGCAGCCTCTTTGTAGTAAGTGACTGAAGTTTAATGTAACTATCAGTTTGTGACATACTGTATTGAGTCCATGTGTTTCATCCAATAGGAGAAGTGTTCAGTTGAGTTTTTTGGTCCTGATTAAGTGTTGATGGATCCATATGGACCGTTTAGACACAAAAAATGTTGACCCTCTTTTCAGGGGCATAAGATAGTCCCTTATTCCTTGCCGCTATTTGTATTTGGAGAGTGCTTGAGCATTACCTCATTCCCCACTCTCGTTTCTATGTTTTTTATTGCTTTGGCCATTACCCTTTCTGCTCATTAAAATTTGATGTCCTGTTCGAGTTTTGAGCCAATTTTAATCTTTTCTTTCTCTCCTACTTTCTGTAGTGCCTGTACGTTGGCAATGACCTCTCTACAATGTCTTCATCACAGCACAGTAAATACTGAGAAAAAGATCTCCGGCAAAGAGCCCCCTTACAGGGGTGTCCGTCAGACATTGCAGCACCGGTCTGACAAGGAGCTTGCCCGATGATGAAGCATGACATCCAAGTGTGTGTGTGAAGGCACTTGCTTCTAGCATAAGGGCTGCCCTTTGTTTGTTATTTCCTTTCCTTTGGAACAGTGTATTTCGTATTTGTAATCAGTAACTTTGGGAGACTATACACTGGACCATTACCGCTTCAGCTGCAAGCCTGTCCTGAATCAATATGTACCTCCCCTCTTCTTCTGCCTCCATATACTTCAGCAAGAAGGGACCCAGGCACTCTTCTTATAAGCACCTCACAAGAGCAGGTGGAATAGCTAGCACTGTTCGACTGGCGATGCCATTTCTTGCCTAATTGGCCACTTTTCTATCAGTAAGGTGGGTCTCCTGCAAACGTGCAATATCTACCTTGCGTCTCTCAAGAAATGAGTGCACTTGGTATTGCTTCTTATAAGAATCCAACCCATGCACATTTCAAGGAGATTATAATTTCCTACGCAATACATGGTGAATCAGTGCCTACCAAACAAACTCCAGTGATTCCGCTGTGACAATGGATGGAGCTGGAACACAAAACCCCTAACAAAATCAAAATCAAGCAGAACCTTCCCCAACCCCCTTCACGGATATGCCCGGTAAACAAACAGTGCTTACAGATCCATAGTAAGCGATGAATTCGGATGCACAGTATCATTACTCCAATATACAATTGCAACAAACCCCACCCCAACCCAAGACACTGCTTTCACTTCAGCAAACACATTTCCATACCCTACCAAGTCATAAGCTTTATGCACCCCAATCATCACTAATTGAATTACTGCATGCCCAGACACTCGTACTATCCCACTCCTGCCCTAATAATGCCCACACCAAAGTGAAGAAAACCCGAGGAAGGAGAGCTCTACACCAGCAGCAGAATGCCACTCCTTTACCAGAGTATAACATCATCA
Organism: Pleurodeles waltl; assembly: GCF_031143425.1. Taxonomy (NCBI): domain Eukaryota; kingdom Metazoa; phylum Chordata; class Amphibia; order Caudata; family Salamandridae; genus Pleurodeles; species Pleurodeles waltl. The sequence continues at coordinate 898,150,185 of NC_090444.1, read as the reverse complement.
ACTGATCAAGTACATACTTCATGCTTACCAACAATCAAGGATAGCCGTTCTCCACTATACCCCAAAAATCAAACAAGGCCCCTCCAGGTCGATACTTCCACAGCAACCCCAGTTACAAATAATCAAAATAATTCAGGTTTACTACAACTCCACAGGATGGAATAGTGTCCTGTAGAACATCAATGTATTCAGACTGTGCCTTCTGCATCCCACCCTCTGCCACAGCCCTACTAGATTGGCACCCCGCCTTAGAACACCACCATACAAGAAAAAGACTATAGGTGGTACATCCTTCTCAGCCCAAGCAGCCAAACTATGGAATTCATTACCCCCAACTATAAGAGCCACAGATAACTTTCTTGTCTTCAGAAAACTACTCAAGAGTTGGCTCTTTCCTTCATAACCACCTTATTCAAACAACTATGAACTGCATATGCCTATGTTGATAAATATTTTTTTCAGATTATATGTATATTTCTATTTATTTATAGTTTCTTTAGAAAATATGTATTGCTACTATGTCATAACAATAAAATACACACACACTCTTTAAACCTGTTTGACTAAGTATTTTTTTACCCATGGTTCTAATTATGTATTGTATGTGCATATGTGTGTGTATTCATGTGTATGTGTGTGTGTATATATGTGTATGTATGTGCATATGTTGTTTCTGTGCTTGCCATGTTCGTGGATCATTGCATGGCTCCTGGGTGGGTTGTTATACTAGATATCTATGAATTCCTGCTCTCATCTTATCACACTTATCTACTCATCATCATATGTCATGTCTCTATCAAACTATCCTCCATTCTCACTCTGACTCATCCCAAATCCCTTCTACTACTTTCATCTCCTAAATATCTCTGCCTAAGCTCTTCCCTCCGCTTCCACATCTAACTCACCAAACCTCACTCTACTACTGTGACCTCCCACACAACCCTACTAAATTCTCCTGCATTTATCCCACCCTGCTACTATGCTCTCCCTAACCCGTCCACATACTCTTCCCCCTCCGCCCCCCTTTACTCATCCCAAGCCTTTGGGTTGAGTAAATGAAGTCCAGTCAATCTAACTAACAAACTCTCATATCCGCGTCTCAAATTAACTCATAATAATACTAAAACTGTACTCATTATTTAACGATACTAATCCATCACTAATTCATGTTGGGTTCCAGAGTAGCGTGCTACTCATCGAAAAGCGCTTTGACGCCTCGTCAGGGGTAGTAAGCGCTATATAAATACGATTACAATACAATACAATGCTCACCAGTGTCTCAGGTATCTGCAGCAAATCGGGGTCAGAAGCAGCCATCTTTCCATCCTCGCAAACCACAATGCGGCCAGTACCTGGGGACCCAGATTCACCCTGCTGGTGAAGTTGCTCCCATCGTCCACACCCTTCATGAGTGTGGAAGAGGTCCCCCTCGCTGAGCGAGCAGCTGGGCAGATATCCATCATATCCAGCCAGGACCAACCATCTTCCGAGTGTTCAAAAAATTGGCTATCCCAGAGGCGATAAAACAGAATTTGGCTGGGTATTAAAGCATATACCTGAGATTCATAGATCATAGTTTACTTTTTGCCTCAAGCAAAGACATGTGCCTTTCTTGGACCTTCTGGGTATAACCAGGATATATGGCAATGTTGCAGTTATCAAATTATGAGATGGAGCCTCCCTGGCCATTTCCCAGATAGCATCTCAGTCCCTATAGTTGAAGATCTGAGCAGTAAATGCCCTTGCAGGGGCCCCTGACAGGTGGCCTGTACTGGTGCTCTATGAGCCCTTTCAATGATGAAGAAATTAGACAAGCCTTTAGGGCACAACACAGTCCTCACCCATTACTCCAGGAAATGCTTATCAGATTGGTCTTCCACCCATGCAGGGAAGCCCAACAGGTGCATTTTCTTTCTCTGGGAACACCCCCCAGCATTCTCAACTCTATGTTCCAGAGCACTCAAGACCATTTGCAACTGGGTGACCTGAGTCTTGAGCTGTTTCACTTCAGTTTGTAGGGTAGTACTGTCGTTCTAGCAGTCTCAACCTTGTCAGATACTCTATGGAGATCAGCCCTCATCAAGTTAACCTCTGTGGATACCCCTGCAATCTACTGCTCCAAGGCCACTCTCGATCCCTGTATAGCCTCCAAGAGTGTGGCACAAGATGGTTCCATCTATCACTCCAGTGTGCTACAAGGTATCAGGAATCCTCCTGTATTCCACCACACAGTCCGGTGCCCCAGCTTAGGTAACAGCGCAATAGTTCTAATCAGTGCAAAGAGTTGAGCAGGTGGCAGGTCCTACATCTCAAAGTCACCCACCCCAGTCATCGGCTTCCATGTCTCTGTCATAAGCTTCGGGTGGCACTTGCACAGTCTGACCCACTCCAGGTTTGCCAACAGTATTGCATTCACTGTTTCAGCAGGCGCAGCTGTGGGGGCCCTCGTGCAGGAGGGCAGAGAATTCAAATGCCTGGGTAATGTCCCCAGCAGGTCCCCAGTCATCAAAGAATGGAATCATGTCTGGGGCACCACCTCCCATTCAGGCTGGCTGCAGCTATATCTCTTTCAGAGACAGCCCTGCACCCGTCACCCCCAGAGTTGTCCTATTAGGATCAGGCCTCTCTTGCTGTGGTGGAGGCAGGAGGGGCTCCCAGCGCACAGCTGCAGCATCTCTCCGATGTGGAAGCCCAGCCAGAAAACAAGTAATGCCCCACTCCATGCCCTGTGTCTGCTGGTACTGTTCTGCACTATCCCGCAAGCTCGACCCACTCCTAAATAGCTTTGCCAATTCATTATTGCCCTTTCAAGGGCCCGTGTGCCTCTCAGCCACCTCCTGTCTTCATGAAGCACCCTGAGATGACAATCACAGTGAGGCCATGTACCATTTACAGGGGGCTCTTTGCGGCAGGGACACCGTGGTCAGCGATATCTAGCTGCTCTGGCACTGGTCACGTGCCTCATGGCCTAGGTTCACTCCTCACCCTCAGGCCGCCCGGATGCGGAACACCTCATGGAAGGCAGGGCCTCCCTCAATAAGAGACCATGTGTCCCTGCTCTGCAGGTCTCGGGCACCCAGCTCTGGGAAGCCATGCAGCAGCCGCAGTCCTGTCTGGCCCTGATCTCATTGGGATCAGACAGCTCGCCCTTGGCCACAATCACTGGATGCCCGTAGGCAGTGGGCAGCAGCCCTGATAGGCCATGCTCCACCTGCAACCCCATCCAGTCTCATGCCAGATCTCTTGAGGCTGAGCGCCGAAGTCCAATCCCCTCCTTGGGTAGAAGTCACTCCTCAGACTCCTCGCTCTGGGCTGCACATGCTGAGGAGCTGTTGTCAGGCAGTGAGCAGAGCTCTATGCAGTAGGGAGGCCACCATGCCCTGCAACCTGCTGCAAGCACTGATCGAACCACTGACAATCCAGGGTGCGAACCAGCCCTAAATGGCCCTCCCTTCAGGTGCAAGCCTGCAAGCTGTTGTGGTCCTGGTGGCGGTGTAGAATTAGGATGTTTGAGGATTTTCAAAAAGTGGGGAGCAGAAACTCCTCAAGGACATGCCTGAGTGGCCACCTTGGCTAGATCCTTGACTATCATTGGCAGTTTGTGCTTCTTAGTGCTTTTCCTGCTTCAAAATTTTAAATTGATATCTCTGGTTCCCCTTAATTGATTTTGATCATTTTGGTGTCATTTTGTTTAATAAAGTTTACTCTATGTTTTCTAATTCATTTGGTGAATTTCATCATTTTGAATTTCAGATTTATAAATATGCTCAAGTATCTGCGCCACTTGCCCACGACCATGACATGAAACAAGAGACAGGTGAGCTGTCCGAGAGGGAGTCGTTTTGTTAAAACCTCTAATCTTTTAAGTGACAGAAGTCTCAGTTGCTTCCCCCATGAACGACATTTTCAAGGGAGAAAGCCCGGTGTCCAGGTCTCTATTTATTTAATTGGTGTCTACATTGTCTGAACCATGTTCTACAAACACCTGGGTCAAGTTTATTTTCAGTTATAAGCCAGGGCTAATAGCACTTCAGCATCCATTCTCCCTGTACTGAGCTATAAAATAAAGGGACATAATACTTCTGACATGAGACATACAAAGTTTAGGCTTATGCATTGTAGAATTTTGCTTAAGGATATAGGGGGTCATTGCAACATTGGCGGTAAAAGGCGCTTACCGCCGTGCAGAAGACTGCCAATACACCGCCGCGGCGGCGGCATTCGCCACAGCTATTATGTCACACATCTTGGAATCCGCCGAAATTTAGACACCCACACAAGACCGCCACACCAAAGGTCAGTGATAAACTGGCGGAAACAAATCCTCCACGCCAACAGAAACACGCCCATGCTATTACGACCCACGAATCCACGCAGCGGTCTTTCAACCGCGGTATTCCATTGGCAGTACACACCACCACGCTCAAAATACACACACATATACAAAACACCGCCACATTGGACAATTCCAAATACACACACCTGACACACATACAAACAACACACCCAATACAATATAAAACACACACCCACATCACCCACAAACCCCTACGACCAAAAATTTGAGACGAAGGCAACAGAGAGAGAGCACAGAATAGACAACCCCACTACACAGAGGCATACAACACCATCACCCACACAACATCCACGCACAAAACACCACACACCACTACACTCACCACAACCATCACCACATACACCACCCTACACATCACCCACACCACCCCATGTCACGCCCGCTTCTCCGAGGAGGAGCTCAGGGTCATGGTGGAGGAAATCGCCCGGGTAGAGCCACAGCTATGTGGCTCACAGGTACAGCACACATCAATAGCCAGGAAGATGGAGTTATGGCGCAGAATAGTGGACAGGGTCAACGCAGTGGGACAGCACCCAAGGAATAGGGAGGACATCAGGAAGAGGTGGAACGACCTACGGGGGAAGGTGCGTTCAACGGTCTCCAGGCACAACATCGCGGTACAGCGGACTGGCGGCGGACCCCCACCCCCTCCCCCACAACTAACAACATGGGAGGAGCAAGTCTTGACCATCTTGCATCCTGAGGGCCTCACAGGAGTCGGTGGAGGATGGGACACTGGTAAGTCAATTCTTACCTATCATGTCCCCCACCCTACAGGCATGCTATCACACACCTCCTCCCTCACCCCCTCCCCTATCACTACAACTCCTCACTAATGTACCCATGACACAAACCACCCATCCCAACACCAAGCCCTGCATGACACAACTAAGCATGGACACCCCTCACTAAAGCATGCCCACTGCACATACCCAGTACACCCCCCCAACCATCACCACACAACCCCACACACAGGAATGCTTGCACTGGGGTACACAAACACCCACCCATTGCACACCATTACACACACACATGCAATAATCTAGCTCTTATGCCCCTGCAGGAACCCTAAGGACCGTCACCACACCAGAGGGTCCAGACAACACCACTCCGCCCCCAGAAGAGGCCCACAGTGACGAGAGCAGCTCTGCCCTACTGGATCCTGATGACCAGCCCGGACCATCTTGGGCCTCGGGACAGTCGGTTCCCCTTGCACAGGCACAGCCCAACACCGACCTTCCACCCTCTGGTAACACCAGCACAGCACCCAGGGCTGCTGTGCGACAGGGGGCGGACAGGCCAAGGGAACCCACTCTCCACGAGGCCCTATCCTCCATCATGGGAGCATACCACCACTCCCAGGAGACGATGGCGACGGTCCTGGACAAGTTGCAGGAGACCCTGCGCCTGCAGGACGAACTGTATTTGGGGTTCAGGGAGGAGCTCAGGACCATCAGCTCCGCCCTGGGCACCATCGTAGGGGTGCTGAAGGACATGCAGCAGACCTTGAGGGACACCGTGGCACTCCAAGGGGCCCCTGACACTAGCCAGGACGATAAACTGTCCACCACCTCCGCCGGCGCTAGTGGACAGGACGCCCCGCCACAGGACCACCACACCAGCACCCCACCCCCTGCAGACGGACAACCACCACGCAAGCGGTCCCTGAGATCCAGGAACAGGACAGAGCAAGATGGCAAGACCCCCGCCAGGAAATGACACCACCCTGATTGTCCTCCCACTGTCCCACTTTGTTACCCTGTCCATACTTAAACTGCACCAGCTCCACTTCCTATGCCCAGATGGGCAGTGTACCTGTGAGACTAATAGACTGGACTCTGCCATGGACATTCCTCCACCATCACCCATCCTCATTTTACAACCCCCTCCTATTTCTGAGCACTTCAATAAACACCCTTGAAACACAAAACAATCTGGAGTCAGTCTGCGATTTAGTAAAAATGTATTATCAATGACAGTGTCATAATGGGTTTACCATTGTAAAGTTAACATATCTATGTCACACATCACAAGCCCTTGAAGGATGCAAGCAGTTGACACATAGGTAACCACACCTGTGAAACCGTAATGGAAGGGTACAACTCAGTTACCAAATAGTGATTTAAATCGAGAAACAGGATAGAGGTAGACGTGTGAAAGTTAATGTAATGCTAAAAATGAAAATGTTCTCACCTGTGTCTCACTGGAAATATTGCTGTATGACTGCCTCCCTGTTGTCGTTGTCTTCTTCCTCAGCTACATCCTCATCACTGTCCACAGGCTCCACAGACTCCACAGCTGCTACAACACCGTCATCGGGATCATCCTCCTGCAGAAAAGCCACCTGGCGTCGCAAAGCCAAATTATGGAGCATGGAGCAGGCGATGATGATGTCGCACACCTTCTTCGGTGAGTAGAATAGGGATCCACCTGTCATATGGAGGCACCTGAACCTGGCCTTCAGGAGGCCGAAGGTGCGTTTGATCACCCTCCTAGTCCGCCTATGGGCCTCATTGTACTGTTCCTCTGCCCTGGTCCTGGGAATCCTCAATGGGGTCAATAGCCAGGACAGGTTGGGGTAACCAGAGTCCCCCAATAGCCATACACGGTGCCTCTGGAGTTGACCCATCATATCAGGGATGCTGCTATTCCGCAGGATGTAGGCGTCATGCACTGAGCCAGGGAACATAGCATTTACCTGGGAGATGTACTGGTCTGCCAAACAGACCATCTGTGCATTCATGGAATGATAACTCTTCCGGTTCCTGTACACCTGTTCACTCCTGTGGGGGGGGGCCAGAGCTACATGGGTCCCATCAATGGCACCTATGACGTTGGGGATATGTCCAAGGGCATAGAAGTCACCTTTCACTGTAGGCAAATCCTCCACCTGAGGGAAAATGATGTATCTCCTTACGTGTTTCAGCAGGGCAGACAACACTCTGGACAACACGTTGGAAAACATAGGCTGGGACATCCCTGATGCCATGGCCACAGTTGTCTGAAAAGACCCACTTGCAAGGAAATGGAGCACTGACAGCACCTGCACGTCAGGGGGGATTCCAGTCGGATGGCGGATTGGTGACATCAGGTCTGGCTCCAACTGGGTACATAGTTCCTGGATTGTGGCACGGTCAAACCGGTAGGTTACAATGACATGTCTCTCTTCCATTGTCAACAGGTCCACCAGCGGTCGGTACACCGGAGGATTCCGCCATCTTCTCATATGTCCCAGCTGACGGTGCCTAGGAAGGATAACAGCGAAGAACCAGTCATTATTCCTCCAGGTATGTACCCACAGTTACACACAAGACTAAACCACTCACAAAACCCTTCCTGTATGTGTGTTGAGTGTAGGCCTAGCTATGTGTGACGCAGTAGTAAATGAAGCCATGTGGGCCCCTGAAATGGCGGCTGCCTGACCTCTAAAGTGGGACAATGGGATTGTGGGGTAACTGCGCTGGCGCTGCACACCGTCGCGGTAGGCGGTCGTAGACCGCGGCGCAATGCTGCATTGGTTAACATTGGACCCTATGGGTCCCAGGAGCCAATGAACAGGTGCGCTGGCGGTGATGATGCGCACCGCCGCGGACGTCACCGCCGCGGACGTCACCGCAATTTTCTATCTGTTCAATCACTAGATACCTGACCTTTGACAGGAGAGGACCTACACTGCAAGTGCTGCTGTGACCTCGGTCTGGAAGCGACGATGGCTGCTGCGTCTGGGGAAAGGGCCCCTGCCTTCACTGCACAGGAGTTGGAGAAACTGGTAGACGGGGTCCTCCCCCAGTACACGCTACTCTATGGTCCTCCAGACCAACAGGTTAGTACACAGGGAGCATGTTGTTTGGGCTAGGCCTGGGTGGAGAGGGCTGGTTGGAAGAGGGAAGGGGGCAGAGTTCATAGAACATTAATGCATGGGAATGAATGGGCCAAATGGCCAGAGTAGGGAGGGGGCCACTCACAACGATGGTGCAGTTGGTAATGACTGTTCCTCTTCCCTTGTGCATGTCATGTAGGCCAGCGCCCACCAGAAGAGGGACATCTGGCGTGCCATCGCCAAGGAGGTCCGGACCCTGGGGGCCCACCAGAGACGGGGCACCCACTGCCGTAAGAGATGGGAGGACATTCGCCACTGCAGCAAGAAGACGGCGGAGGCTCAGCTGGGAATGGCCTCCCAACGTGGGAGGGGTGCCCGTCGCACCATGGCCTCCTGATGTTACGGATCCTGGCGGTGGCCTACCCGGAGTTGGATGGGCGCTTGAGGGCATCACAGCAGACACAAGGGGGTGAGTACACTCTCATTCTGCGGACTTTGCGTGCAGTGGAGGTGTCTGGGTGGGGGAGGTGGGCTGTGGGTGTCCCTAGGCCAGGGCGAGTTAGGTAGGCAAGGCCCCTCCATAATGTAGGCCATGTGGCACTCTACCCCACCTCAGCAGAGTGACAAGTCGAGGTATAGTTGCCCCTGTGGCATCCATGTGCGCAAATGTCCACCATTGCCATATAGGCCATATCCCAGAAATTGCATGTGCAGAAGGCAGGAGCACGGCGTAATGCACGGGGCTGCTGCGTTTGTCTTGTCCGCCAACGGTAGCGGTATGCCATGCACTAAAACTCTCTTTCTTCTGTCTCTCCCCCTTTTTCTGCTCTCCCTGTCCTTTTGTACATCAGCATCAACAGGCGGAGGTACAGTGGCACCGGAGCACGAGGGAGCTGCATCCCACATGGCCATGGAGGGCCACACGACGGACTCTGAATGCACCAGTGGGACGGAGGGCGAGGGGAGCTTCACGTCGGCCACCGGATCACCAAGCAGCGACACGGACTCGTTCGACGATGTGGGCTCCCTTGTGGTGGCGGCACCATCTGTGCCCCCCACCTCTACAGGTACAGCCGCCACCTCCCCTACCAGCCCGCCCTCCCAGCAGCCCCTCAGCGTTCGCCCCGTGCCCGCTCACCCAGGAGGGTGGGCATCACCTTCGCCCCAGGCACCTCAGGCCCTGCCCCATTCACCCCTGCTGCCCTCAGTGAGGAGGCCATTGACCTCCTCAGGTCACTCACTGTTGGGCAGTCTTCCATTGTGAATGCCATCCAGGGTGTAGAACGAGAGTTGCAACACGGTAATGCATTGCTGGAGGGCATTTATTCTGGTCAGGCTGTCCTTCAGTGAACTCTGCAATCTCTGGCCTCAGCACTGATGGCAGCCATTGTCCCTGTATCTAGCCTCCCCCCTCCAACTTCCTCCACCCAGACCCAATCCCCTGTACCCCAGCTCATCCCAAGCACACCTACAGACCAGCATGCACACAAGTCAACACACACAAGTAGCTCAAGCAAACATAGGCACCACACACAACACAGGCACTCACGCAAACCTCACCCACATACAGACACAGCAACATCCACTGCCTCCACTGTGTCCCCCTCCTCCTCTTCTCCCTCCTCCCTCCCAGTCTCGTCTACACACACACCTGCATGCACCACATCTACAGGCACCATGAATCGCACAAGGACACCCAGCACCACAAGCCGCTCACCTGCACTCACCACCTCCACTGCCATTTACACGTCCCCTGTGTCCTCTCCCTGTGTGTCTGTGACGCCCCCTCCCAAAGTACACAAACGCCGGCAATCACTCACCCAACATCCATCCACCTCACGACAGCCTCCAGTACCTGCACCTGCACCCAAAACAGCTAAAGTGACACCTCCGACAACCACCTCCTCTTCCTCCACTCCCAGACCCCCTCCAGCTACCCATCCCAGTGTTCGTCAGAAACTGTCCCTCTGTAAAGTTGACCTTTTTGTCCCCACCCCCCCCCCCTCCAATTCATCACTCCCGTCGTAGCGCCTCAGCCAAAAAGCCTCCAATAGCAGTGGTGCCTGTTCAAGGTTTGTGGAGTACACCGGCCACCAGGGCAGGCAGTAGGACCCGGAGCCAATGCACTGGCAGCCCACCCCCTGTAAAGGCTCTAAAATTGGAGAGTGGACAACGGGACCGTGTTAAGACTCCTGGTGGGAAAACAACTGACATGGGTTCCAAGGGGACTGGAGAGTCAGCTGTGACTCCACCAAAGGTGGGGAAGGGCCAGAGGAAGTCTGCCCAGCCTGTTGTGAGTGTCTCGGCGGAGAAGTGCGCCATCATTTCCGGCGGTCGAGACACAATCGCCAGCACCGTCGTCACTGGTCCAGAGACCACCACCAGAGGCACAGCCCAGGAGGGCCCAAGTATCGTCACTGGTCAGGAGACCACCGCCAGAGTCACAGCCCAGGAGGGCCCAAGTATTGTCACTGGTCAGGAGACCACCGCCAGAGTCACAGCCCAGGAGGGCCCAAGTATCGTCACTGGTCCAGAGACCACCGCCAGAGTCACAGCCCAGGAGGGCCCAAGTATCGTCACTGGTCAGGAGACCACCGCCACCACCGGAGTCATTGCCCAGGAGGGCACAAGTATTGTCACTGGTCCAGAGACCACCGCCAGAGTCACAGCCCAGGAGGGCCCAAGGATCGTCACTGGTCCAGAGACCACCGCCAGAGTCACAGCCCAGGAGGGCCCAAGTATCGTCACTGGTCAGGAGACCACCGCCGGAGTCAGTGCCCAGGAGGGCCCAAGTATCGTCACTGGTCAGGAGACCACCGCCACCGCCGGAGTCAGTGCCCTGGAGGGCCCCGGCTGCCAAAGCCCTGCTGGGCAATTATGAAACGTCATGCCACACACCAATGTCCAGTGTAGAGAACGTCATGCCACACACCAATGTCCAGTGTAGAAGACGTCATGCCACACACCAATGTCCAGTGTAGAGAACGTCATGCCACACACCAATGTCCTTATCAGAACCACCATGTCAAAGCACTGCTGAACTGGGCAAAGACCGCCATGGCAAAGCACCGCTGAATAGTCCTGAACCGCCATGTCAAAGCCCCGCTGAACAAGGCAAAGACCGCCATGGCAAAGCACCACTGAACAGTCCTGAACCGCCATGTCAAAGCACCGCTGAACAGGGCAAAGACCGCCATGGCAAAGCACCGCTGAACAGGGCAAGCACCGGGTAGGAATGAATGGACCGCCACATCAGGCATCCTTATCCCATGTGCAGGTGGGACAGTGACAGGACACGACCTTTCACGGGGAGACTCATCCAGTCTGGGCACCAGTCCCCCCCAGTACCAGTAGAGACCTGCATCAACTTGAGAGACTGTGGCTTTGCACTCCCCAGGATGGCACAGTCTGCAAACCACCCACTGTAGAGACTTGAGAGACTGTGGCTTTGCACTCCTCAGGATGGCACAGTGGGCAAACCACCAACTGTAGAGACTTGAGAGACTGTAGCTTTGCACTCCCCAGGATGGCACAGTGGGCAAACCACCCACTGTAGAGACTTGAGAGACTGTGGCTTTGCACTCCCCAGGATGGCACAGTGGGCAACCCACCCACTGTAGAGACTTGAGAGACTGTGGCTTTGCACTCCCCAGGATGGCATAAATGGGCATGGAGCCCCGTTGTGGATCTGGCTTTGCAGTCATCCGGCTGAGGTGCCCCCCTTCCCTTCCCCCTGAGGTGCCTGTAGTATTTCTATCTGATGCCCCGGCAGTGTTCTCTCCGATTGTGGTCAGGTATCATTTGTGGGCCTCCCCATGCATTTTTGGACTGATGGTGCACGGACATTGTTATGTACATATCTGCACTGCTTCTCGTATTGTATATAATTATGACTGATTTTCAAATATATATCTGTATATTTTTGTATGACATGTATATTGGCACATTACATTGTTTGACCGATTTTCACTTTGTGTTTTCATTCTTCCGGGGGGATTGTGGGTTGTTACTGTGATTTTTTGTGAATGCATTGGTGTGTATGTTGTAATATGCGAGAGTGGGAGTGGGGGTGTTTGATGGGTGCCCCCCTAACTTTTGCCTCCCCCTCCCCCATGTCGTAGGTGCAGTACTCACCGTTGTCTTTGGCGCCTACGTAGCTGTTGTTCATAGAGGAGCAGAAACACAAGGGCAGGGAGTATTTGGATTTCCGGCTCCATGGAGTCCTCGTTCCTCGTGGGATATGTTCAGGTGAGCGTTTTCCCATAGCAAAAGCTGTTTCCGCCGTGTTTTTATCCACGGTGAATCCGCCCCGGAAAAGGTGGCCGATTGGCGGGTTGTAATACTGTGGGCGGTACATTGTCTCCCGCCTGTCTGTTGGCGGTGACCGCCGCGCTGCTTGTCTGTACCACCGTGGCGGGCGAAGTGTTAAAGTCTTTGTTGGCAGTTTCCGCCAGGGTCATAATTCCCTTTTTTTGTCCGCCGGCCTGTTTGCGGTATTTCCGCAGCTTTAACACCGTCCGCCAGGGTTGTAATGACCCCCAAAATCTGGATATGTCGATGCTTAGTTGTGTATTGCTTTAAAAATCCACCTATTTTGTTTCCTCCTCTGAATATGGGTGCTCCATCTAGAACTTTTGGAATGCATTTGTTTTTTCATTGTTCACATATACCTGATAAAACTATTCGAACAAGACGGATGCCTCTTTCGAGTTCACAAAGCAGATAGAGCTCCCAGATATAATCTCACTGTTTGGTTTGTGGTTACTGATGCCATACACGGTTTACAATTTATGTCCCATGCCCTAAAAACAACAAATTAATAACAATAAATAATATATACACACAACTAAACCCAACTGGCGCCTTAAAAGTCAAACCAACAAACCGACTTCGCAGGGGGTAAGGATGTAACTGAGAACGTCTTGCAGGCCAAAACCTGGGACGTTTTCACTTAACTAAATGTGCAGACGTGAAATGAAAACAATCCTGACGTATATAAGAAGCGTTATTATTTTTCCACAGTTTGGAAAACTCTTGTCTGGCGAATGCCACTTCTCGTGGGCCACCCCAAAAGGAATCATAACTATATTGTCTAGGAGTTAGAGGCTGGAGCTGCGTGCTTTGACGTGTTAGCTGAAACAACATTTCTACAAAAGAAGCGACCGAAAAAGTGGCAGCCCGCATGGAAATCCCGCTTGTGTGTTTTTTTGGTTTGCACAGCGAAATGCACCTTTCACGTGTACTTGAAATCTCATTCGTAAATAGTGTTCTTACTATCCACTTTACAGTCGCTTCTCTGTGATGACATAATATTCTGTCATTAGAGTCAGGCAGTGTGAAGCGGGGGCGTAGACTGGCTCTGGAATGTAAGACAACTTTGAAGGTGGGTGATCTGCACCTTCTGCATTTACATCCTCACTGATCCCATTAACTATTTATAGTCAATTGGCCTGATTCACAAAGGCAAATTTACTAGTAGTAAAATTACACTTGTAGTTTGTGAATACCAAAACAGTAGTAAAGATACTACATGTAGCATGAACTTACACACTTCACAAAACAGTGGTAAAGTTACTTCAGCAAGTATAAACTTACACAAAAGTGTAAGTTTATCTTTGTGAATCACACCCTGTGAATCAGGCCTACAATGTGGAATTGATTCACAAACGTAAACTTACTTTTTGAAGTTTGTGAATACCAAAAAGTAGTAAAGTTACTACAGCAAATGTAAACTGACAGAAAATTGTGAGTTTACCTCTCTGAATCAGACCCTATGTATTTGACATAGTTTAATATAGCACCGACTTTGTCCCAACGGATGTCAATGCTCTCTATAAGCATGTATGCTGTAATTAATTTGTGCTGGTGTTTGCAGGTGGTGGGCATTTCAACTCTGACCCAAAGAAAGAAGAAAATAAGGACCTAAGGTAACTGTGACTCACACTCGCACCATGCAGTTTTCCCATCAATAATTGTATTGCAAATGTTGCAGTGATATTATCATTGATGTCATAGAAGACATCATGACTGGTGTAATATGGGGGGTAATTAGCAGTGCATGGCGAATGCATGAGTCATAGTTACATTAGGGCACGAGTTATAGTTTCTTGAGATAAATATAACAATAAGTGCTGAATTTCTATGGTTTTGTATGCGTAAAATCTGACTCTAACTCTAACTTCTATGCAACCATTGTTTTTTTAAATAAATTTTTTACATTTGTTTTTAAATTCTATTTCCTATGTATAATATCCATGTAACCTTTGGTTTTTCAGTAAATTTCTACATTTTTTAAATGTAAAGTACTATTTAATTACCATTCATTAATCCAACCACTGCCGTGCACTCCCTTCAGTCATGCCCTGCGGTCAATAATATTCACTGTGTGCAGCGCGGCGTTGACCTCAGGACCTGGCCTGCAGCCAACCCCCCAAATAGAGCCAACCCTATGCTCTGAGCCTGTGGATGGATGTGTGACTAGCTGTATGTGTGTGTGATTGGGTGTGTGTGAGTGGATGGGTCAGTGAGTGTGTGTGTGAGCGGTCATGCTGGTTTGTGAGTGGGTGTGTGGGTGGTTGTGTTGGTGTGTAAGTGGGTGCGTGAGTGACTGTGTGAGTGGCTGTGTGGGTCTGTTACTGGGTGTGGTAGTGGTTTTGTGGGTCTATGAGTGGGTGTTTGAGTATATGTATGAGTGGCTGTGTGGTTCTGTGAGTGGGTGTGCGAGTGTTTTTGCAGGTCTGTGAGTGGGTGTGTGAGAGACTGTGTGGGTCTGTGAGTGAGCGTATTTTCATTAATTGGGGACTGGATCCGCAGATTTATCACAAATTCACAAAGGGGGCTATGCTGAGTGCCCGTGAGGATCCATGGATCCTTGTCTTTTGGCCAACTTCTTGCCTATGAGGGGTCCCTCACAGACCCCTCCATCCGTGCTATGGGGTCAGGATACCTGTATCTTGACCCCTTATATCTTATTTTAGGTTTATTCCCCCACTCCTCACTGAATCGATAGTCAAAATGGTGGCTGCTGCTTTCCTTTCAGGTTGCAGCCAGCCAATCACGGCATTGCTGGTGGCCTGTGAATCCACGTTTCTACATAGACATAAATATTTTTCTTTAACTTCAAAACTACTGAACGGATTTACACCAGTTTAAAAAAACAGATCCAGCTTTATGCCAAATTTGGTGTAATTCCATTCAGCGGTTCAGGCTGTAGGCATGTCTAAAATCCCTATGGGAAATTGTGTGGGGGGACAATGCATTTTAGAATCCCCCTTTTTCTTGGTCCCGGCTTGACAAATCACCCTAAAACTTTCCAAACAGCAGCTTAAGTGAGTGGCAAAATTGTTTAAAATTTCATGACGATTCGTCAACCGGCAACAACGTTAATACCAAAACAAAAAATGCTTTTCCTATGCAAACTAAGACCCATATTTATACTTTTTTAGCACCGCATTTGTGCCGCTTTTTGACGCAAAAACAGCACAAACTTACAAAATAAAATTGTATTTTGCAAGTTTGCGCTGCTTTTGCGTAAAAAAATGAAGCAAATGTGGTGCAAAAAAAGTATAAATATGGGCCTAAGTCCTTGCTATAACTACCTACTGGCGACTGCCCGTAAATTAGATCTCAGGATCAAGATTGGAAAAGGATGGAATCGTGAAGTTTAAAATGCCCAGGCTGGTGGGAGGAGCAGCTGTCCATCGCAGAAGACACCCAGATAGGATTTGAGCATGTTGTATTATGGCTTCCATATATTGATGACCTTTTTTTGATTTGGCAGGGGAATTAGGAATTGGCATGGAATTTGTGAAAGTTCTGAACAGAAATAAGTACAATCTCACATTTACATCAGAGATTAGCAAAGAAAATATTACTTTCCAGGATGTGGAAATAAAGAAATAAGCATTTGCAAAGCATTAGGTCTTGCATTTGTGAAAGTTAGAGGTATTGACATTAAAAATAGAATTTTTTTTATTGTGTTTTTTATGCAGTGGGGTGATGATATTAGCGCTATCGGAAT
Organism: Pleurodeles waltl; assembly: GCF_031143425.1. Lineage (NCBI taxonomy): Eukaryota > Metazoa > Chordata > Amphibia > Caudata > Salamandridae > Pleurodeles > Pleurodeles waltl. Next base: position 898,133,988 of record NC_090444.1, on the reverse strand, counting down.
TTGTATGACCATGTGGCGCTGGAGAGCCAGAAATGGGAAATAGGTTATGAGGGAGGAGAGACAAGGGTATTATGCTGGCTGTGAAAAAAATAAGTAAACAATATCCTGGAAAAAGCAAACACTCATAGAGAATGCAAGATTAAGTAAAGCATGTGAAACGTATGCAGGAACAACCCGGTTATATTGACTTTTGTATACTTTTAAAATTCTGGCTGCAAAAACCCGGGCGCACAAAGCACAGAAAGGATGCAGTACCACAGACTGTCCCTAGGTGTCACTTGGGACTCTTTTGGCTGCATAAGGTACTGCACCCTGCAATGTTGAATTAAACACATCCCCAATGACTTTTGAGTGCAGTGCTGAAACGTTTGGTGCCCGTTTTGAGAAAGGTTTTATGCTGTACATTCAGGTTCTGAGGGAGGGGAGACAAGAGTAATAAGCTGTCTGAAAATAAAAAATAAGAATGAGGTCTAACTATATGTAACTTTACATAGTGATGTGAAGCGCTCTACTGATCGAGTTTGTGCTAAATGCGTAGTCATGTAAAGAAGACTTTCAATCGAGTTTGCGCTATATGAAACTCCACATACTCACTTAAAGCACTCAGACACCACAAAGAAACAGCGGCATGCTAATAGCAAGGAAGAAACAAAATACGGCCAAGCAGCGTTAAGCGGCGAGGCAAAAGAAAAAAAACAGTGCGCCACACCAAGCCATATGGCCGATCAGCATAACAGGGTCAGTCTGCAAGGTGGTAACAAAGCAGCCTCAAGGCGGAAGAAACATGAAGCATTTACCAATGAAATCAAAGGAATTTTGAAAGGCAACCCAAGGAACAAATGAAAGTGATGGGTGTGAGATGGGCTAGGTTAAAAGCCACAGATGTAGATTACAACATCTAGGGACAGTGCTTTTGCAATACCTAGGCTCGACCTAAAAATTACACCATCTGTACTATACTATCTAGGGAATCGATGGCAGGTAATACCATCCTGCATGTCCGAAGTGGGATCCAGAACCACTAAAAGGGAGAATTCAATGTGGAGAACTCCTAAGGGCACGAAGAAATTATAGCACAGAGGAATATTACAACATATAACAGGAGACCATGATAAGTAGATTCAAGGAAAAAGGATACCCAAAAAGAATATTAGAGAAGGCAGTAAGGAATGTAAAAGAGAAAATCAGGGAATTGCTGTTCTTTGAACATGTCATAGTCACCCCCAGAAAAGAGGCAGGGGAAGAGATACAATGTATAACCTCATTCAATGAAGCCTCTAAAAAGATTAGGCTCATTATATCCAGAAATTGGCAGATGCTTAAATGTGACCCTATCATACAAAATGCAATGAGATACCGAGCACATACAGAAAAGGGAGGGCCCTTAAAGATCAACTGATGCAAAGCAAATTCAGGGGAACCTCAGTACAGATTATACAAAATCTGAAAGGTTTCTTTCCTTGTAGAAACTCCAAAGTATGCAGAAACAGAGGATGTGAAAAGGAATGCTCTGTTCTGTATGGTAATGGTAGAAGAGAAATGAAACTTGTTCTTATGTGCAATTCCAATTTTGTGATCTACGTCCTGGTATGCCCTTGTGAAAAGCAATACATATGAAGCACAATGCATCCCATAAAAAAAGTATCTTCCAATACATGAGGGCAATAAAACAACATAGACAGGCACTGTACTGTAGCCCGCCACTTTGCAGAGTATCATTTCAGCGACAGAAATATGTTAAGGTACTTTGCAATTGAACAGGTAAAAATGAGTCCAGAGTGGGAAATAGAGCACTCACACTAACAAGAAGGGTATCTAAATGTATAGTGGGTTTAGAAACTAAGGGCCATATTTATACTTTTTGACGCAAAACTGCGCTAACGCAGTTTTGCGTAAAAAAATTAGCGCCGGCTAACGCCATTCTGAAGCGGCATGCGGGCGCCGTATTTACTCAATGACGTTAGCCGGCTTTAGCCGCCGACGCTGCCTGGTGTGCGTGAAAAAAAACGACGTACACCATGCAGCGCCGGCGTAGGGGGATATGGAGCTTGGGCGCCAAAAAATGGGGCAAGTCAGGCTGAGGCAAATTTTTCGCCTCAACCCGATTTGCGCCATTTTTTCCGACTCCCAACCCCCATAGAAATGACTCCTGTCTTAGCAAAGACAGGAGTCATGCCCCCTTGCCCAATGGCCATGCCCAGGGGACTTCTGTCCCCTGGGCATGGTCATTGGGCATAGTGGCATGTAGGGGGGCACAAATCAGGCCCCCCTATGCCACAATTTTTTAAATACTTACCGGAACTTACCTTAATGTCCCTGGGATGGGTCCCTCCAGCCTTGGGTGTCCTCCTGGGGTGGGCAAGGGTGACAGGGGGTGTCCCTGGGGGCATGGGAGGGCACCTCTGGGCTCCTTCCGAGCCCACAGGTCCCTAACGCCTGCCTTGTCCAGGCGCTAAAAAACGGCGCAAAAGCGGCCGTACGTCATTTTTTTTGACCCGCCCACTCCCGGGCGTGAATTTTGCCCGGGAGTGAAAATACGGCGCACATGCCTCAGAGTCAATTTTTTTGACGGGAACGCCTACCTTGCATATCATTAACGCAAAGTAGGTGTCCACGCTAAAAAATGACGCAAACTCCATGGACTTTGGCGCTAGACGCGTCTAACGCCAAAGTATAAATATGGAGTTAGTTTTGCGTCGGAATTGCGTAAAAAAAAAACACGCAATTCCGGCGCAAACAGAGTATAAATATACCCCTAAGAACCCAGTATGACTCAGTGTGGAAGACGAATTAAGAATCCACATAAGAGATTAGACATTTGGAACACTGGAGGCCCTGACGTTTTATTTTTCTCTTAGCTTTTAGTTAAAATACAGAACCTGTTTTTAATCTGTGTTTTTTCATTTGTTTTGAGGAAGAGATTTTGGGATGGAAGCTGAGGCAACATGGTCAGCTGAGTTTACAATCCATACCCATTTCTTCATTCCACACAAGGAACTGACCTCCTTTTGAAAATAAAGCTAAGACTTTGTTTCTGATTATCTGTAATGCACTCACATATAATAGCTTTTCTGTTGTTATTTATGGAAGAAAATCCAGAGGATATTGGCCCGTATTTATACTCCGTTTGCGCCGAATTAGCGTCGTTTTTTTCGACGCAAATTCGGCGCAAAACTAACGCCATATTTATACTTTGGCGTTAGACGCGTCTAGCGCCAAAGTATGGGCAAATAGCGTCATTTTTTTGCGTGAACGCCTTCCTTGCGTTAATGAGATGCTAGGAAGGCATTCCCGTCTAAAAAAATGACGGCGACGCAAATGCGTCGTATTTATACTCCCGGGCAAAAATCACGCCCGGGAGTGGTCGGGTCAAAAAACCCCGCATTTGCGCCACTTTTTAACGCCTGGGTCAGGGTAGGCGTTAAGGGGCCTGTGGGCTCAAAATGAGCCCACAGGTGCCCTCCCATGCCCCCAGGGACCCCCCCTGCCACCCTTGCCCACCCCAGGAGGACACCCAAGGATGGAGGGACCCATCCCAGGGACATTCAGGTAAGTTCAGGTAAGTATAATTTTTTATTTTTTTTTATTTTTTTTGGTGGCATAGGGGGGCCTTATTTGTGCCCCCCTACATGCCACTATGCCCAATGACCATGCCCAGGGGACATAAGTCCCCTGGGCATGGCCATTGGGCAAGGGGGCATGACTCCTGTCTTTACTAAGACAGGAGTCATTTAAATGGCGTCTGGGCGTCGAAAAAAATGGCGCAAATCGGGTTGAGGCGATTTTTTTGCCTCAACCTGACTTGCCCCATTTTAAGACGCCCTAACGCCATTTTCCCCCTACGCCGGCGCTGCCTGGTCTACGTGTTTTTTTTCCACGCACACCAGGCAGCGCCGGTCTGCTAGCGCCGGCTAACGCCATTCCATAAATACGGCGCCCGCATGGCGCTTCAGAATGGCGTTAGACGGCGCTAAATTTTTTGACGCTAAACTGCATTAGCGCAGTTTAGCGTCAAAAAGTATAAATATGGGCCATTGTTTTTCCAATTGTGAGCGGCGTAATATTCAAGCAGGTGAGAGTGCAGGAAATCAGGGAATGTTTCACACCCGCCCAGAATCCCTAAAATCAGTATGGAGAGTGATTGGTATTTTACACTATGTAATTTTTATCATACATTATTCAGTTGCAAATAATGCGTGTTAGAATTATTTTGGATATTGCAAAACAACAATTATTATACATATTATGATAAATGTAGATAAACTGAAATCATATTTCTTCACACTCCCCTGTCCACAAAACAGCAGATTCATATTAGTCCATCATAATGTGCCACATCATGTAAAGCCTCCTTGGGTACTTTGTAGTTCTACTAGGCCGGAGGAAGTAACTCAATTTTCAGCAGTTCTCCAGCAATCTTTTCTTGTGGATCCAACTCCAACCCACAATGGTATCTTATATACTTTTCTTAGAAATTATGCTCTATGAGCACAGATACCTTAGCATATACTCAGCGTTTCTTTTGTTTCAGTGAAGTGCACGCTGCTTCCTATTCAAAATATATCACATGGAAGCTTTCTGCTACTTTTTGTCTTGATTCCTGCAAGAAGGAATTTGCAAGATCATCTCTTGTGGTAGCCATATTTTAGCTGCCATGCTTATGAAATCCTTATATTACACAATGGAGAGTGATCCTGTTAAGGGAATGGGGGAGGGATCCATACAAACTAGAAATGCAAAGAAAACCCCCCTGCACCATACATTCTTCAAGAGTTACAGCAACTACATGATTACTATGAGCCTACACCTTCAAAGCAACACGTTTCATATTTTTCAGAAAGTTATTTCAAGATCATCACATAGCTGTACAAAAACCTAAAGGTGTACTAATAATATTTATTTATAAACATAACACAATTGACACAACAGAGACACAAACATTATAAATAATTATAAAATAAAGTCGTTACTTGAACTTCTTTTTATACATATAGCAACATGCACAAAGGACTTTTTATCATGGAATTGTTATAGTGCATGCACTGAAATGTTTAACATATTCAAAACAATGGAGCAAACATGCAACATACAATAATTGAACTAACATTTACGTTATCAATATATAGCTATGTGACAAAAATAAGTGTTCAACATAAATTTCATCACCATAATAGATACAAACTTGTCCTCCTTCTAATTGTTACAAGGGCAACAAACAACCCTACGGGGTTAAGGCACAGTGTTCCACCCTTGATTGTTGCTTTAATAGGCTTCAGTTGTCATGATTCCAGTCCTCTCGCTTCTATTGGCCTTTATAGGAGTGTGTCCTCGACCATACGACAGCATTAGAGAATTGAAATGTTCCTTCTCTGGCACTTTAATGTGAGTCTCAGCAAAACATGGCAGTTGCATGCATATTTTATTGACTACAAGTTTTAAATGAGCAAGTCTGCTTTTTTGGTCATTTACTTATACTAAAAACTCCAATACATTTAAAACACAAAAGTGACCATGTTAATGCAGAACCAGGCCAGTATTGTATGTAACATTGAAAATACATATAAAAGCCTTGCCAAACATGTCACAACTGCAGTTCCCCAAAATGGCACTGCGTTTTTTTAGAAAAAGATCAGAACTGGGTCCACTTTTACACTAGCTAATTCATCCTGATGCCAACAAAATGGCCTCTAAAGGAAGAACCCTATGGCCCAGATTCAAGAGGGCCTAGCACCTCCTTGCGCCACATTAGCACCATTTTTTTTATGTTAATGTGGCCCAACGAGGCCAAATCGGCATGCCATATTTACAAAGTGGCGCAATGCATGCATTGCCTGACTTTGTAATGCCTTGTGTCACATTATGCCTGCGCCAGGTACAATGTATTCAAGGGGGAGGGGGAATTCCCTCATTAGGGGGGTCTGAAAAAATGGCACAAAAAAATCGAAGAGATTTCTTTGCGCCATTTTGTGTGGCATTTTTAACGCCTGCTCTGAGTATGCGTTAAAAGGAGGCTCACCATTATTTATAATGGGCCCCTATGTACTGTTCAGGGTTAGCCCCAAAATTAACCCTGAACAGTACATCAATAGCGTCAAACATTTGATGCTATTGCCCTCTATATTGCATCATGGTGCACCGTCATTTAAATACAGCGCACACATGGTGGAAGTAGGGGGGAGCTAAGGGACCATAAAAAGTGGCGCTGCACTGGGTGCAGTGCCAATTTTCTTAAATCTTTTCCTATGTTTGATATCCCTCTTAGTAATGCACATTGATGTCTGCCTCCTACATTCAGTGCTCTGCCATGCACACAGAACAACCCATAGAGTGGCTGCGAGTGCAAACAACCAATGTCAGCCAGGAGCAAGGAGAAACTTCCCACCAAATACCAGCCATGAAAATAAAAGACATGGGGGGTCATTCTAACACTGGCGGGCGGCGGAGGCCGCCCGCCAGAGTTCCCCCCTCCGAAATACCGCTCCGCGGTCGAAAGACCGCGGAGGGTATTCTAAGTTTTTCCCTGGGCTCGCGGGCGGTCGCCAAAAGACCGCCCTCCAGCCCAGGGAAAAACTCCCTTCCCACAAGGATGCCGGCTCGTAATCGAGCCGGCGGAGTGGGAAGGTGCGACGGGTGCTGTTGCACCCGTCGCGTATTTCACTGTCTGCCAAGCAGACAGTGAAATACTCGTAGGGGCCCTCTTACGGGGGCCCCTGCAGTGCCCATGCCAGTGGCATGGGCACTGCAGGGGCCCCCAGGGGCCCCGCGACCCCCCCTACCGCCATCCGGTTCCCGGCGGGCGGACCGCCGGGAACTGGATGGCGGTAGGGGGGGGTCGGAATCCCCTCGGCGGCGCAGCTAGCTGCGCCGCCTTGGAGGATTCAAAGGGGCGGCGGTACACTGGCGGGAGACCGCCAGTGTTGCCGGTCTGACCGCGGCTTTACCGCCGCGGTCAGAATGCCCTGCGGGGCACCACCGGCCTGTCGGCAGTGCTCCCGCCGACCCTGGCCCCGGCGGTCTAAGACCGCCGGGGTCAGAATGACCCCCATGATGTATTCTCCTTGGATGATACAAGGCCAAGGGAACATGTCATGACTGATGAGTTTTGATCTGAGATGTAACAGGGGCTTGTATTTATAACCTCACATTTATTGCTTATAGTTGATAATAGGCAGTTTTGATATTCCCAATGGGTTGTTTGCTAGATAATTTACTGTTTTATTAAGAGATTCTTCCCTAATAGATTGCTTTGGTCGGTTGATACTGAAGACGCATTTTCACTATTTTGCACTTTACACAAACATTTATATTAATTTTCATCACACATGTAAATAAAGTGGGATTTTCACATTAAAGTTGACCATAGTTAAAGTTGGCCTCGATTTAAATTGACTGGCGTTGTTGAAATTCCTTTCTGTCTGCTCTTGTTTCAGAAACCAAGCTACAACATTACACTTGAATTGAATTGTATCATAATGTTTTAGTGTCTGTATGAGTGTTTTTTGTGTATATGTTCCATTGAGTGCTGAATAATAAACCTCTGCGTCTGTGACTGATCATATTGTATCATCCCACTACAAGATATCCATTGAAGGTCATGCAGCATAGACGCCATTGTGTAATGGCTGGGAATGAATGACACTGGTTTATCAGAAAATGCTCGATCCAGATTGGTTTGCTTCAATGCAACCATACGGAGTTGGTTTTCACTGTAAAGATCTCTACTGTTTAATAGTGCATTGCAGATTTAGTTAGATTCAGATGCCCACTCTACTATCCTCAGAGAAGACGCTTTCTTGCTCCTGCCTGAAAGAGTTAGACGCCTGGGCATATGAATTCCCACTTAGCTGTCTAAATATCTATTGATTCTGCCTTTAGAAGCTTTACTTGCTGACAGCTTTTGCTTGACTTCACCCCCAGTCATCTGACTTCTTAGCTTAGCAAATTAGGCAATTTCCCTTTGTGGGGAATTGAGCCTACTCCATATGCTCTATTACTTCTTTAAGCAGTTTGTCTTTGTACTTGCTATCTTTAACTGATTTGATTTATACTGAATGGTGCATTCATGTATTGATTATTGGTTTATGACTGAATTAAAGCATCTGAATTTGTAACGTTGCTATAATTAATTGTACTTGATTTGTTGTGTCACCGCTCAGTCTGGGACTAAAAGTCTATCCGCTTCTGGACAGCTTGGATTTGAGTTTGTAACAGTGATGTGCATGCTGCAAATCTGCTACATCAAATCCTTGCAGCCCAGTTTCCAGTAGCGGCTCACAGGGATTCCTGAGGGTGGGGCAACACGTAGGGGCGGGGGGATTAATATATTTAGATATATTCAAATAAAATTTCAATAAACATAACTCCTCCGCCACGCGCTGCTCCACTCTCCCCCGTCGTCGCTGCTCGCAGGCACAGGCTCCCAGCCTTCCCTGCAGCCAATCCTGATGCTGCTCAGGCAGACTGGGAGCCTGTGCAGGTTCTCTCCAGCCCAGCAACTTTGGCTGGAGAGAGTCCTGTGCGCATGTGTGTTTGGCTGGCCAGAGACAGCAGGCCAAACATATATGCGCAGTTAGGGGAGATCTGTGCACTCCCCCTCAGTGCAGGTCACCCCCGTGGCCCCACCTTTTTATTAAAGAAAATGATAATAAACATAGTTTAATATCCTTTTCTTTGAAAGGTTTGCAGCTGACACTGCTGGCAGGGGGGGTGACGCTTCTTCACCTTTATGGAGGAGCTGCCCCTGACAGTTTCTTTTTTGCTTTACATATGGTGGTTCTAGTATTGTGTTTCAGTTTTCCTTTGCCAAAAAAATAAAGTAGGCTATAAGTATAATAAAGTTTTAAAAAAAAGTATAATTCCAATATGGCCTGGTTCCCTCTGTCACCAGCCATCTAGTCAGCACATCAGCAATTCACTTAGTGTGCTGATGCTCCACGTTGGTTCTTCAGTTTTGTAGGAACTCACACAAACAAATATGACGGCAGGTGGTTTACTTCAAGGAGCAGTACACACAAGCACCAGCCACCAGGATTGCTGGCTGTCCCAACTTTTTTTAAAGCACCTCAAGCCAAACTCATGAAATAAAATGATTGAAGGCTCTGTGCAGCATCTCAGGTAATGGGGACTTGTTGCAACATTCTGCATTGGCTTGTTCTTCTTTGTAGTCATCAAGGCGAATGAAGAGATGGACCTGGGCTGTGGGTGGCCAATCAGGTGACAGTCTGTTTCCTTCATACAGTGACCTGCATAGGCACTAGCCACCAGGACTGCAGTCTGTCTAAAGTTGTTCATTGTTTTAAAAGCACCTCAAACCAAATTCTTGAAATAAAAAATGTGCCCCATGCAACAACGCAGGTAGTGGATAAAGCAACACCCCACATCAGTTCATTCTCCTTTGTAGGTGCCTATGTGAATCAATTGGTTTTTGCCTTACGCTATCTGCAAATAATCCATGGCCAGGGTCTTAGTGTATCACCCACCCAGACACGCAGGAGAATTTGTATCACCCCTGGACGAGTACATGTCCAAATATATGTTACAATACTCATACTTTGTGGTTTTAGGGGACCTGAATACACATATGGATTAGGCCTCAAACCAACACAGTCGCCTGTAATGGAAAATATGGCATCCTGGAACATGCAACAAATTGTGGACCAGCCCACCCACAAGGTGGGTCACATCTTGGATCCCATTTTCTTTAACGGCCAGGTTGCAGTTTTATATATTATAAAGAATGTATACATTTCAAATGGAGGGTTGAACATGGTCCTCACAGATGTAGGACTAGCACCCTTCTATCTTGCAGAAACTAGGCCACAGCCTCACCTCAGAGTTTAGTGTCACTCTGAATGAGAATGCTCAGCCTTTGAGTGGAGACACAGACTCGGATGCCCTGGTGGTTAATGCCTGGCTTTTACAGATAGCTAACACCATTGCCCCATTAAGGCAAGCTCTGCACCCAAGTTTAATGATGAGCTCAAAGAGCTACATAGGCAATGTAGAAAACTGGAAAGAGGCTGGAGGAAATCTTTCTCAAGAACAAGTAGTATATAAAAGTGCTCTAAATAATTACCACTGCGCAATCAAGAGAGCTCAAGCAAACTTTTTTATGATCCAAATTGTGCACTCCCATAATAAACCAGCGAGGTATTCAAAATTGTTGAGATATTTACCCACCCTAATGCTTTGCGTCAGCCACTAGTATCTTCCCCTAAGTTGTGTACACAGCTATCAGATTTCTTTGATGCAAAAATCTAAGACATTGTGGATTCACTGCTCTCTGACAACTTGGGCCATCCAGCTGGTAGTCAGTTGAATGTCCTGCAGGAGACCCCTTTAACAACTTTGTCCTTCTCCTTGCATGAGGTTGCACCAATCTCTTTGGAAGAATCTGCACAAACCCTAGGAGCCTGTAAATCAGGTGTCCCTGAGGGTATGTGCCTGCCACATACCCTTGTCTCCAATTGTGCATCTATAAATCCCATTTTAAAATAGCTTCTTAACAGTTCCATCCAGACAATGATGGTGTCAAGCTGTTGGAAACAGGCCAAACTGATTCCTTTACCGAAGAAGCCATCGGCTGCTAACTCAAACTTCACTAATTTCAGACCAATCTCTTTGTTACCGGTCTTTGCAAAGATTTTAGACAGGCTGATTAATCAACAACTTTCTTTTAATTTAGAAAGAAACCAGTTACTATGCCCTTCTCAATTGGGCTTTCACCCCAGTTTTAGCACCAAAACTACCTTGTTGGAAGTTGCAAACAGCATCAAGCTGGTGATTGATCAGGGGAAGCAGGTAGCTCTGCTTCTCCTTGTTCTGTTTGAGGCTTTTGAGACAGTATTGCATGTCATTCTTTTCTAGGAAGCATTGGTGTATGTGAATCTGCGTTAACCTGGATCTGGTCTTTTCTGTCCAAAAGAAGCCAATCAGTATGGATGGCACCATTTGCCTCGGAGCCTAAACCCTTAGGTGTTGGTGTCCTTCAGAGTTTGCCACTAAGCCCAACATTGTTCAATATTCAAATGACTACATTGGCTGCTCTTGTAGAATCTAACTGCTCATAAATAGTGCCTCACCCCGATGAGGCTCAGATTCTTCTTAACCTAGACAGAAACTTACCTAAAGTGATTGTTAGTTAGTTAAATTGGCTAATTATATTTGCAAGTTATATATTAGGTGCAAGTTTTGGGGTTTGGGGGGGTATATAGTGGGAAGGTAATTAAGTAATAATTAGTGAACAATTACTTATTAATTTATTATTAAGTTCTTTATTGATTAGTAAGTATGTTTATTGTGTTCTAATTATTTATTTTCGTTATATTTTAGGTGTGGGCTGCTAGGTTTGTGGAACATAGTGTGGGAGCTGAATTTAAGAAATTAATAACTTTTTTAAATTCATAATTAATTGTTATATTTTTTACATCATGTAAATTAATTGTATTTTATTTATATAAATATATATATATATATATCATTTTCTTAATGGGAGTTTTATATTTCTGGTCAACTAATAGGGTTATTAAAATATGTTATGTGTTTGAAGTGAAGTACTTTCCCTACCGCTCCACAGACTGGAGTGGGAATAGCAAATATTACCCCTCTGGAGTCCAACACTATCCCTACGGTTGCACAGACTGGAGTGGGAAAAGTTAATGTAATCCCTCCGAAGTCCAGCACATTCCCTACTGTTGCACAGAGTGGAGTGGGAATCAGTAAATATTACAACTCCGAAGTCCAACGCTTTCCCTAACTTTGCACAGACCGGAGTGGAAATAGGAAATTTAACCCATCCAAAGCCCAACACTTTCTCTACTGTTGCACAGATTGGAGTCGGAACTGTAAATGTAACGCATCTGAAGTCAAATGCTTTCCCGACTGTTGCACAGACTGAAGTGCGAACAGGAAATGTAGCCCCTCCGAAATCCAACGCTTCCCATACTTTTGCACAGACTAGAGTTGGAATAGTAAATTTAATCCCTCCAAAGTCCAATGCTTTTCCTTCTGTTGCATAGACTGGAGTGGGAATAGTAAATTTAACCCCTCGTAAGTCCAACCCTTTCCCTACTGTTGCACGGACTAGAGTGGTAATAGTATATTTTACTACTCAGCATTTTAAATCTTTCCCTACTGTTGTACAGACTGGAGTGGGAATAATAAATTGTATCCCTCCAAGTCCAACACGTTCTCTACTGTTGCATAGATAGAACTAGTCAATTTAACCATTCCGAAGTCCAATATTTTTGCCTACTGTTGCACAGATTGGAGTAGGAATAGCAAAATTTACCCCTCCAAAGACCAACATTTTGGGCCTCATTATGACTTTGGTGGTCTGACGGTAAGACTGCCGCAGTTGCAGCTGCCAAAAGACTGCCATGTTGGTGGTGATCCAAATGATGTATTAGGAGATACACCTCTGAGACTGCCAAAAACAGCTAATTCCCCAAAACCACCATGACACTGGCAGCTGGAAAAAAGGTGGTCAGACCACCAGCACTGACAGCCCAACAAAAATCAACTGATATAGTTATGATCCACAAATCACGAGAGAGGTTCTTCCATGGTGGATAACCATTGGTGGTGCGAACCGCAGCAGTCTGAACTCACATCAGTCAGAACACTACACAACATTGGATAGTTGGAATACCACACATCTGACACACATTCACAAGGCTGACACACTGACATACTGTACTATAAAACACACCCCTACACAACCCACAATCCTTTGCAACCAGAGCACCACTCATAGCCATAGAGTAGCTAAAAATAAACAAACTACCAAAACAAGCAATAGGCACCCCTACACATTACACTAAGAACACATCCCACATTTGCACAACCGACACACACAATTTACAAACCCACATAATACACAACAACCATCACCCACTCACACACAGCACCCACACCTCATCGCAAACATCATTCATCCTTTCATTCACTACCATGTCCCCACAAAAACACCCATGTTTCACTCATGATGAGTTGAGGGTCATGGTGGATGAAATTATCAGGGCAGAGCCATATCTATTCGGAGCACAGGTCCAGCAAACTTCAATAGCCAGGAAAATGGAGCTGTGGCAAAGGATAGACAACAGGGTAAATGCAGTAGGCAGTTAACTATGCACAAGGGAGGACATCAGGAAGAGGTGGAACCACCTCAGGGGGAAGGTACGTTCCATAGCATCCAGGCACCAGGTGGCGGTCCTAAAGACTGGTGGTGGTTCCCCACCTCCTTCCCCACAGTTCACATAATGAGAGGAGAAGGTCTTGGACATACTGCATCCTGAGGGCCTGACAGGGAAACCTGGGGGAGTGGTGTCAGGTAAGTCACAACAACATCCATGTCACCAAACAGTTATGTCTTGAATGCTCACTCAACATCTTTCCCTACCCTAATTACCAAACCACCCACCACCCCCTGTCCAAATCTCCAAATACCCCTCACTGCTATGCCACATGTCAAGTAAACTCACCTTGGGCCTAAGCACTACAACTTCCTGAGGGCACAGTTCCAACATTAACAAAACCAGAACCAGGAACTACATTTTAAATGTCTTGTGTGTGAAATTAACAATCAAAGTAAACCAAACTGAATGGTCCACCATGTAACAATGACAATGACAGCTATGCAATGGCCCACTACCAGTACCATTACAAGAAAATCACAGCTACAGCTGTGTCCCATACAAAACTGGACTCAGAGAAAACAACCCTAATAATGTCTGTACTCACCTGTTAGGGGACATCTAAATGCCAAACTAAAGGGCAAGGCCCTGTGCATTACTCAGCCTCTAGTTGGCTCAATGATGTCATACTTTCACTCAGACAAGACATAAGGGTGTTTGCAGCCAATTAAACACCAGCATAACCCAAGAGGGTTGAGCATACTGTATGCAATTGCAAATCTCTGTGTCCCACATTGCATCATCCCAGATTAAGTAGCAGCTGTCATTGTCATTTCATGTGATCATGTAAAAGCAGTGAGTGCATTCCACACACATGTTTAGTTGTCTAATTTATATATCACTTGTTGCATCACTTACACCAACTATGTGTTCCACTTCTCAAATAGGTAACCTTGCTATCCCAAACATGGAGAGGATACCAGAGACAGACACTACCCCTCAGGATGAAGGCCACAGTGAGGAAAACAGCCCTGGATGTCTGGACACTGAGGACGAACTGGCCCATTAGGGACACCTGGTCAGTCAACAACTGTTAGCCTCACCCTGTCCACAACGACTCCTCCCAGCCCTGTTGCAACTCCATCACAAGCAACCATTCATCACCAAACCTGTGTCCCAAGGACAGTCGCTTTCATCGTGTGCCCCCAATACAGGTACCTGAGTCTCCTAATGTCACCCCTGAAAATGATGGTCCTGCCACTAGTGTGAGTGGGCACACTGTGCCAGGGGCACAGATAAATGGAGGTAGGGTGAGTGGTAGAGATGGTGTGGGCCAGAGGACGGGGGGTTCCAAAGGACACAATGGACCAGGAGACCATCTCTCAAGTCTTGGGAGCCTAACAAAATTCCCAAGGCATGATGGTCCAGGTACTGACCATGATGGGAGAGATTAGGCAGGTTGAGGGACAACCACCAAGAAGCCATGCAGCAGTGGCAGGCCCAAATTGCCATCCTGGCTTCCATTGCTGGGGTGCTGAGGGACATCAACACTATCCTGAGTAGCTTTGGCACCCAACGTCAGGCCTTTTCCACTGGCCATGAGACATCAGGCCCCTCAACATCTGTGGCTGCTAGTGAAATTGAGGCCCTGCCAGGAGAAGGGAATGCCTCAGAAATCCCACCCTCTGTAGCAGAAGACCCCCCCCCCTGAAAATGTGGAAGTCCACCCAGACATCCAGGAGGAGCAGATGCCAAGACTAAACCCACTGCCAGGAAGTAAACCTCTTTTGATTGGTTGATGGGTTCCTCTTGTGTGTGAATGATACAGCCTGTTGACTCTCTGATACCTAACTCAATTTTCGTATGGTGTAAGAACACTGGACTTGTGTTTTCCAAATGATGTAGCTGTTCCCCTGATGATTTCATCCAACATGACTGAACCCTTCACTGTTAACTTTGTTTCCTTTCTATTTCAATTCACTCATTTTCTTGTTCACTTCCCAATAAATACCACTTAGTCACAGATCCTGTGTAAGTATGATATAGCAATCATATACAACAGTCATGTATGACAACTATTGTACCAAAATATTCCTCTCAAATGTTATACCTCTATTATCGTCATCCCACATGTACTGGACAACCAGGATACATATTGCATTGGGATTGATACATACACATGACACAAGTCATCTGTATTGTACATCTCCACATATTTATTTGGAGCATGGCAATCAGCATATTGTGAAGTCATGCTGTGGACTTCAATGTTTCAGCTTAGGTATCATTCACTACCAACCCACAGGATGCAGATGTTCAGAACATGTCAATGTATCACCATCCCAGGAGGCAGACAGATTTGTTCAATGTATCATCAGCTAGTGCCTTATCACATACCCATACTTCATCCTCCCAAATCACCATACCCCATTAAGCAGACAGAGGTCAGTACTAATTCCCCCATTCATGGAACCTTCCACTTCCCATGGTCAGGTATCAGTAGGCTTGCCACTCACCTATGTCAATCTTCAGACACATACATATTTGTCTACAATTAGGAAACACACTGATAGCTATGCACAAGATAGATCACATAAAACACAAACCATAATGATGGTAGAGTGTCTGGATACCACATTGTGACATGAGTTAGACACAAATGGACACACACATGCCACCATTTGAGCCACCTCCAATACCAAACAGGTCTATTTTGTGGAAAAGGATACTTCAAAACCACTGTCCTGACAGTCTGGGCATAGAATTTACAAATCTAATGCAAAACATTACCTGATCTAATCCATGTCCACTGCTCATGTCAATCTGCAAATCCCATCTGCCTGTGACACTGTCTGAAAATGCCAAATGAGGATGAGCAAAACAACCAATTTGCAAATCTGTGATTGACAAAGTCAAAGTATATGCCAGAGTGGAACACAAAAATTATATTGTCTATTCATAAGTACAAAAGTGACTTTGATTGTGCATTTTCTGAATAATAAACGATGTACATAACAGTTCCATACACAACTCGAAGGGACATCCAGCTTGCATATCTGAGTCATGAGCTTTGGAGCCAATCAAGACCACACTGATGGTGGTAAGAAAACATTACATGGCATGCATTACCTCAACTATGTCCCATGGAATCTCGTTAGTAAAATCACATCACATATTTTGAGTCAGTACTGATTGATGACATCTGCCCTGATGTCTCCAGCTTCATCCTCCTCATGCTCAACCTCACTTAGCATATCTGCATTTCCACCCACAGGATCTGCTGGTTCCCCATCATCTGGTATGAATGGTATCTGACATCTCAGGGCAAGGTTATGGAGCATGCAGTAGGCAACAATTATGTGACATACCTTGTAGAGTGAGTAGAGGAGGGCTCCTCCAGATTTGTCAAAGCAGTGAAATCTTACCTTCAGGAGCCAAAAGTCCGCTCCACGACACACCTTGTCCTTCTGTGGGCCTCACTGAAGAGGACTTCCCCTGGCATGGTTGGGTATTTCACTAGTGTCAATAACCAAGAATGGTTTGGGTAGCCAGCGTCCCCTGTCAGGTATAGTTACACCAAACCAGGCAGGCCCTCTCTGCGTATAGTTGTGTCATCAGCAGTGGGATATTGCTGTTCCACATGAAGGAATCATGGTCTGATCCTGGATACCTTGCACTATCTTGTGAAATGTATAGGTCAGCAAAACAGACCACTTGGACATTTATGAAGTGGAAGTTTATCCTATTCCTATGTACCTGTTCATTTGCACTTGAGGGAACCAAGGCTACATGGGTGCCATCTATGGCTCCAACCACATGTGGAATGTATCCCAAAGTACAGAAATCTGCCCTCACATGGGCCAAATCCTCACGTTGGGGAAATCTGATGTAGCTGTCCAGGTGTTTCAACAATGCAGACAGTACAGCCTTCAAAACCAGATTCACTGTATTCTGAAAGGGCCCAATGGCCAGGAGGTGCAGCACTAACATGACTTGAACGATGAAAGGCATGCAATTGGGATTGTGAATAGCAGGCATCAGATCTGGCTCCAGCTGATGACAGAGATCCATAATTGCATGCCTATACAGGCGATATATTTGGATTACATGTCATGCCTCCATGGTCTGCAGGTCTGCTAGTGGACAATACAGTGCAGGTTGTCTTGCTCTTCTCAGGCCAGGGTAACTATTTGGGACAACCCCAGAATGTATGTGAATGACTCAATCCATACATCATAAGTATGATCATAACAACGTCACACCTATATCTGACTCATGTCACATGAAACAGTGAATAAGTGGTATACAGCACATAGCGAGCCAAAATATGAAAGTGTACAGGAATCTAGTCCCCTAAACACTTGCATGTACTCTACATGTAGATACATGTCACTGACAGTGATAGTTACATCAAACCTGTAGACATGTAACATTTACTATTGTCAACCATACCATCTTCAGATTGTCAGTAGCATGGTGACAACACTGTTTAATATACATAAGCCAAAATACCTCTTTTCACTCCCTCTACTAATGATATGGACATTAATACTTGTAAACAGTTAGCCTGCACCTTACATATTGCCATACATATGAGGTTTCAGTAAATTACTATATCATACATATATAAGCCCAAAAATGGAAGCTGCCTGACCTACTGTACTGGACATCAGGAAGTGACCTTATTCCACCAGCGGATGTTGTCATGACGGTAGGCAGTTACAATTGTGGTGGACATTCCCATTGGAACATATTGCTGCCTTTGGCGGACTTGGGCCAATGGTGACATCTGCCGGCGGTGACGGTTCTGTATGTGGCAGACGTGACCGCCATCTTCTGCACAATCCCTCACTTGACTCCTGACACTACTGCCAGCAAGACCTCCATGACCTGAGCTGCTGTGTACTGCCTCTGGGAGCAATCGTGGAACGTCTTGCAGGTGATAGGGCCCCGGCCTTCAATCTGGAAGAGATGGACAGGCTGGTGGCGGAGGTCCTACCCCTGTACAAACAGCTTTATGGTGCACCAGAGGAGCAGGTGAGTCCAATGCAATACCAATGGGTGAAAGGTTGTGTATGATGAGGTAGGTGAAATGTGCATGTATGAAGGATTGAGTTATCATGTGTGGGTAGATGGGTATGTGCACATGTGCATAGTAAGACTGTTACCCCTGATACATAGTAGGTAGTGTGTGATGTATGTACCTTACTCCACATATGCACATCACAGCATTTACATCTATATAGGTGTGAGAAATAGTTGTAGAGAGGTTCCCTTTTAAGGACATACATGCAGTCTGATCCTATGTTTCTAGCCAAAACCTTGTACTGGGTATGCATGTTGAAAGCCTGACTCCACTTCACACATGGCCTGACTGCAAAGGGTGACTTCCAAAAGAATTTGAAATGTGAGGAATGGTATGTTTGCCAACTTGCACTAACCTGATTGTTCAGCCGAATTGTTTTGGGATGGAGCATGTCTACATGATTTTCTACTCTTGTCTGTGTCATCCATGCAGGCCTATACCCATCAGAAAAAGGGGATCTGATGTGCCATTGCCAAGAAAGTGTGGACAGCCGACGGAGTACCCACTGTCAAAAGCGGTGGGAGGTCCTGAGACGCTGAGCCCATAAGACCACTGAGGCCCCGCTGGGGATGTCCTCCCAAGGACAGAGGGGTGCCTGTCGGACCTAGACCCCCTAATGGCCCACATATTGGCAGTAGCCTACCCTGAGTTGAATGGACATTTGAGGGCAGCACAGCAGCCACAAGAGGGTGAGTACCGACTAAACTCATTTACATTCCTATGCAAGATCAGTGTATGATGTGGAAGACTCTAATCTGTGACAATGTAGTAAGTGCAAAAGGTAAAATGTATCCTATGAAAACCTATATATGAAGTCCTCAACATTGGTACATAGGTGTGCACATTATATTGTGTATAGGGACGTATTACTCACCTATGTCATCCCTTCTGTACAGTAGCAAATGATGATGCATATGTGACTGTGTCATATGTGTACCACTATACTGCTCCTAGTACCCTGCTTGTTGTTCCTTGCCAAACTCCCAATATCCAGATGGTCAGTTGTCCGGGTCTTTGCCCTCTGTCCATTCAAATGCTCCTTGATACACCCCTATGTCCAACATTGAGTCTGACAACTTGAGTACATGCCTACTATTCCTGAGGTTTCCATTGAGTGTCAACTTATTGTGAGGCTGTGATCTTAATGTGACATTTCACATGCCACACTTGCTGCACTTACTTAAATCTGTTAGGAGGTGTCCCATTTGGTAAGTGAGGACTTAACATTGGCATGTGGGATGTTTCCTCAGAATGGACATCCTGCATGCACTAAACCATGGTGGTATAACTAAACTCCTACTGCAACCCATATAATTGATATGAGAACTCACAATACTAGTACCAGGTACATGTTCTTTGGATGGTAAGTGGCTACAGAGCAGTTTCCTCTTCCAATGTGTTGTAGGCATGCTAAATAGGCCACTACTTCTTGTTAATTGGTACAAGCTTAGCTGCTATTTTGCCAACATCATGTGTACATTGTTTGGTTCAGACATATATCAACATAGTGATGCAACTTCAACATACTTACTTTTGTTATTGTGGATATGTTTTGATGGCTTTTAGTATGGAATCCTATAGTTTGTACTGACTGAATTGTGTTGCAGATGTGGTATTTCACCTTCACATGTTGTTGGCATGGTATGTGCAGTCAGTCATTTGGCTTGGCTGAAGGTGTATATCTTTATCACATTAAGCTCAGAAGCCTGTTGTTGAATTGTAATGATCATGTACAGATGTAAGATTGCACATGTCTGAAGTGTGGATGGTGATGTTGTCACTTGAATAATGGGCTATTGATGTTGCCAATCATCATGATAAATTGTACTGTATGTGGCCTTCATGCACTACAGGTGTACATTGAATTTAAGGTGATGGTACAGTACCTGGCCTTGTCTGTAGGTAAATCCTGTGGGCTAAGTCTGCCCTTATAAGTGTACATGACTTTGTGTACAGGTGGTGAATGACTTAGAAGAGTAGCTCCACAAAGTATGTATCATTCTTTCCTACATGACATCAGCTACAAATTTAGGTATGTGTGGATTTTGTGTATGTGATATGTTGAACTGAATGTTACCACTATTTCACATTGCTTGGTTGTTGGTTGACTGTGTTGCTGTGGATGGTGACTCAGATGTATGTTGGGAAGTCATGTTGTCATAGAATGTTTATGTGATTGCTCTATTGATATGATGGTATAGTATGTGTGTGATATGTGGCTTAGCTGGTGTGTGACATTTTTGTAATGTAGGGGTGAAGGTGGTATCTAGTTGTGACATAATGTTGGCACTAACCTCCTTCAATCTGGATGTGTAGTACAAGTGATTGTAATGTGATTGATGTGTACAGTGTGATGTTAGTGTTTGTAAGGAATATGATGACCTCACCTCTCTTTCTGTTTTCCAGCATCCGCAGGCGAAGTAGACGGGCCACATCGAATGGAGAAGCTGCTGGCCACGGGACCTCAAGCCATGATACAACCGACTCCAAGTGCCTGGAGGGCGAGGGGAGTGCCACAGCGAAGACAGGATTCAGTTCATCATCATCAGAATCCTCCTCCAGTGGACACTCCCTGGTGGGGGCAGACCCATCTGGCACCACTCCAGCACCATTTCTGTCAGCCAGCCTCCCTTCTACTACTCACCTCGCTGTAGCTCCGCATCAAGTTGTCTGTGCCCGCTCACCTAAGAGGATGGGTGTCTCCTTTGCCATAGGCACCTCTGCCCCAGCCCCTGTTAGCCCTGCTGCCCTCAGTGAGGAGGCTATTGACCTCCTGAGGTCCATCTCCAACAGTGTTGCATTGTATATATGTATATATAAACATTTGTATGTGTGTTTTATATCAGTATATATTTATATATATTTTAAATATCAAAATTATTTAATTTACATCATATTATTAATGTTATATGTTAAAATATTTAAGATTTACTATTTTATCCCATATTTAAAATGGAAATCAATATTTATGTAGTTTTTTAAATTAAGTTAGTGTAAACAATATTTTTGTTCTGATATTTTTGTACTTACCATTATAAGTATAGGCAGACAATCCTTCTGTAATCTATATTTCTGACTCAATATTTGTGTGTCTCGATATTTGTTCTTCCAATATTCTGTCAGATATCCCTGTTCAGGTACTTAAGAGAGGTATGCTGTTGGCTTTGTTCAGACCCTGTCTATAAAAGATATGCATGCACTGTAGGAATGTCAGATGTGTACTTCTGTCCTAGTATTTACACAAATAACAATTTAAATATCACTATTTTGTTTTATTTCTTTTATGGTGCTACACACCCCAATGCTGGGTGTCAGGGTGCTTTACATTACACATACACATTATACATTGACAAAAAAATCATATAATTGTAAATTAATGTACAGAATGTGTTATATAAGGCAGTGGGTGTACAAGGTGTAGGAGTCACATGTCCTTCATTGCTCGCTGTGCTATATTAAAATTATTACAATTTATAAACTGCAAGTAGCAAAAGCATCTCTTTGTTGAAAGAAGTAACCCATCTTACCTATGTGCATAAAATAAAAACCTGTCATCTGTGTGTTACATGATGTGATTAGCAGGGCACATGAACCCGCAATGCCATTTTGATTCAAAACTGAGAATAGACAAAACACAGATTTCTCAAGAAAATTTGTTAACCTCCAGAGTTATCTTACCATTATCATTACTTGAGCGTTTCCGGGCACACAAACATCTCTGCAGCAGATGCCTTAAGCCCATAAAATATTTTAAAGTGCTGATTTTGCAGCCAATTAAGCATAACAGGTTTACTGCCGCCTTTCTACTTGTTGCCAATTACGTTGTGGCTGGGATGTAAAAAAATAATTGTATAAATTGAGTTCCTTATTTTGCGTCCCGGTTACATCACTTTTTTGTCACAACCATGACGCAACATTCCTTTTGTTAAATCTTGTAATGCCCTAAAATGTACTCATGATAGACCTGTTAAACATATTTGTGAGTTGTTAAGATCTGGTGTCACTTCTTGTGATCTCACCTCTGGTGAGGGCATGGGTTGTGATGTCACTTTCTGTGATGTCACTTCCTATACTGCAGCACCATAATGTAATTTGCATACTGTCTGACTTGGTTAGTCCACCCACTTCTTTTTTAGGACTTGTGCCCAGGTTATAAAGGTGTGAATTAGTGAGACACTAGTTGCACAGTGATGTGTGTCCTTTTGTTTGGTGCTTGAAGCCATGCGTTTCACTTCCACTACTGTTCCTAAAATTGTAGAAGGCTGTGACTATAAATTACCTAAAGTCTCTCTATGAACACATTGAAAAATAAACCGAAAGCGTGGGTGCTGTTAATAAATATGGAGTATCAGAGTCAAAATCAAATTCACACTTCCATGTTCCTTTTGCCAATTGAAGAGATTAAATACAATCAAGAAATGTACTGTTTCAATCTGCTCTGCAAAACCGCCCTTCACTTCCTCCCCAAGGCCGTTTGAAATTACATCACTTCCGTTTAACTTTCAAATAAGTAGTCTCTACATAATTGGACCAAAATCAATTATTCGCGAATTATCTTTTAATCAGTACAGTTTAATAGTTTATTTTGGAATCTTTGTCGTGGTTGTCCGCCCCCCACAAGCAGTGCCCAATTTGTTAAAATTTCAGAGATCGTTACAGAATAAAGCTCTTGCACTCATCTTTGTGTAAAAAACTGTGTCAGGCAAATCCTGTTCAGATTATTCTGAGGTCTAGTTTTACTGAGCGTGCACAGGCACACAACTCAACATCAAACTTTCGCCTGCTCAACATACATGTGTGCATATCTAGGAAATGCGCGCGCTTACATCTGCCATTTACCCCTATGCATTTTAAACGTGTAAAGGCAATTGTGCCTGTGTATGTTTTGAACGTTTACACAGGTAGCCTGCGCGCTGGCTTGGCCATTAATGAATTGTAAGCACATCTACACTCACATCAAGATGCAAAGGTGTAGCCTCCATTTTGCTCCTATACCTTTGTTATTGATCCGCCTAGCCGTAGATAACCTCAAAGAGTCTTTTCAGATCCACTGCAATTATTTCCAGGTGCCACTTGTTCGAAAAACTAACTCGTGGTGAGAATGCTTCATTTGATATTTTCTGAAATCACAAGTATTTTACACAGAGTATGTGTGTATCCTGAGAATGGCTATGTAACTGAATGCATTCTGCTATCATGTAACCGCAAATTCGCCTCACAGTGACTGACAGATGTCCAAGTGGATGTTTAAACCCAATTTCACTCTTTTAACAGGCAATGTATCCGGGTTTCCTTTTGACTCACACCTTTCCTTCCAAATCTCGAGTTCCAATCTGTAAGACTGTTTGCAGACCAGTGTCAACACTTCTGGGCTACAGTGAGAGACTGTCTTCATGCAGCAAACAGGGCACAAATGAAGTGATCAGTTAGAACACTGGTATTTAATATATGGAGTGGCAACGATGCGTCAAAATATGAAAAACTGCTAGTGGTGTTGGGGGTCACGATGGCGAAAAGAAATATTGCATGGAGTTGGGGAGCAAGTGACCCACCTCAAGTATGTGCCTGGAAGGAAGATATGGATTGGTGCATGCCTGCATAGAAGCAGGCTTATAAAGGAAGGGGATTCCCCCCAAAAGTCGGAAAAGGCCCGGAAATCCTGGCACCAATAAAGGAGCTTGAGTGTGAGCCAATAGCCTAGGGAAGAAGGTGGTACTACCCGGAAAGGAAGTGGGCGAGAGAGAAGGTGGGGGGCGCTTGCTAGAGAAGCAGTGCAAAAATAATTATTAACGTGGAGATATTATAACCTGTCAAATATCAAGATAAAGGTGGCAGTGTGTGGTTTATTTGCTGTAAACTTGAAAAACACATAACCCAAAAAAAGTCGATTCAATTGCACTGTCCTCTCCTTACCTACCCATCTCCATCCATTAAGGACCTCACCCAAACCTGCCTCCTTTTAAAACATATTACAGTAATTTTAAGCTTCGTTTTCCACTATCCAATTTTAGCAACTTGTCTAAAGTGTCTGACAGACATTGGGGTCAGGTAGTGATATAGAAAGTTAATTGTTACAAATAAAATGAAACCCAAAAATGTTTGCTCTCTTCCCCCAGCTTTACATTTTCGTCATCTGTGATCTCAGCATCCTATCTGGTGCTTTCCAAATGTAAACAGTTTTTAACCCAAGGTTTTACTGAAAGTTTCGAACTGAGGGTATTTGAAACCAAAACTTTATAACTTTCAACCTCCATGCATAACCATATAGTAGTGGTACTTGCTCTTGTTATTTTTAGTGGACATGTTATGTTATGTTATGTTATTAGTTCTTATATAGCGCAAACTACCCGGATGCCTCGTAGCGCTGTTCAGACTGAAAGATAAGATAAACTGGAGGATTCCTTAGGCTTCTATAAAGAGGGAGGTACTAACTTGCAGTTAAAATAGCCACGTTTTAATGGCCTTCCGAAATTCTGTCTCCTGGGTCATCATACGAATATTCATAGGCAGAGAGTTCCAGAGTTTGGCTCCCTGGTACTACAAGGATCTTCCTCCCCAAGATGTTCTCTTTACTTTGGGAACAACTACCAGGGCTTTAGAGGCCGATCTCAAGACCCTTGTAGGTGTGTAGAATGAGACATATTGTTTTCTATATGCTGTAAGCAACAGGTGATTTAGTGAAAAAGAAAAAAATTGCAATTCAGAAATCCTATCTAAAACTTAATGCCTCTCAAATCATCACAGGAAGTTAAAGCCCAGCTGGACAACCGGATCAAACTTTACCTCCATAAGAACGGGAAAGCCACAAAGTAGCCCACAGGCCAGTTGTGGCTACAGTGACCGCCTTCCTTCAGTTCATTATGGACACAGTTTCCAGTACTGGCCTTTTGGGTGCTAGCCTAATGCATTATGGTTATTGTGGTCTTGTCCTGCTTACACTACACTAACACACCTGAACTCAATGATTTGTAGGTGAAACGTTCAGGACTGGCGACAGTCTGCGTAATGACCTGGAGTAAGGTGGTCGCCCTGGTTGTGGCCAGCTTAGGCCCCGGAGCAGCGGTAAGTAAGCTGGAGAGCTTAAGTTATAGGTCTTGATCGTAAATCTATCCAGCGTTTTGAGTAATGAAAACGACGGTATTTATACCTCTCACTGGGGATAGGTTTTATTTTTAGCAAAAGTTTAGAGTCTTTTCTTGTAAAAGACACACATTCATATACAGAACAGGGGCACTGTTAACATAAAGTCTATTCAACAACAGTATCAGTTTCAAAGTCTGCTAGTCCTACATTATATTATTTAGCTGAATACCACACATGGTATTTAATGTTTTCGGTTTATGTCATTAAAGAAAAGTGCAGTTCTGAAATGAAGCCTCCGTCCTGTTCCTTCTGCTGGCAGCCTGTTCTAGATGAATTTAGGGCTGAAGAGAACCTGTCACAAGTGCCCGAGAACAGCATATGGCGTCTCCTGTTTCAAAGACACATTTTTTTATTCTTTCAAATGTATTTATGTACACAGCTGCTAAATATTAACAGCCACAGAGCTAAAACATTGCAGATTGCATGTAAAATCTGATAGGATGACTGGCCCTAGCCAGTGATTCCTAAAATATAGCTAAGGAAAAGTAAGAGACCGCACGGGTCCCCACAGCCATGTTTTTGTGACCCTCAAATATCATGTGACAAAACATGGATTAGAATCCGAGACTAATGTGATCCTCCGTTGGAGACCTGGTGTCTGGCCCTTGGGGAAAATGTGGTGTTTATCTGTGGTCTGTGAAAAAGACAGCCCACAGCTCAATAACAGTGTGGTGAATGGGCATGTGGGAGACCGACATTTCAGTCTGCTGTCTGCCCGAGGCAGGGGAGGAGTAACTGCCTGACTGACAGCTCGGTAGGCTCGCTCCCTTGCCGACTTCAAACTGCATTTTTATGCAATGTGAATTCCCAGCCGTTTCTAATAGAGTCCTCGTTCCTGGCACCGTTGCTCCTCTGAGGTTAGCAATAATCTCAGAGGCGTGTCGCCCTTGTAGTGGGAGACATGCTTATCTTGAGTGTGGGTGGTTCTGCAGCCTCCTATGACTCGCATTAACCAAACTTCGCATGTTGTGGGTCTCACTGTAAAATGTGATGACATGTAGGAGTCGCCCAGGACCAATCAAGCCTGGAACCGCTGACGATGCCTTACAGATTCTTACCTTATGTTATGGTAGCTCAAAACGGACAGGCACAATTAGACCCCACCAAGAGTGTTGCATGCCCTAGTTGCAAATTAACGTATGCAGAAAATCGCATTGGGTATCAATTCGACCATGAGACAGGATAAAATAAGCCTTTATTATGACCGACAAGCAGGGGCGTAGCGTCAGGAGGGGTGTTTGGGGTGTTACAACCCCTAATAAATGTATTTTCAGAAAAATAGTTGGGTATAGCTGCTTTCAGGCGGGTATGGTGAGGTGTCTGTTGGATTTCACAAGGATTTTTTACATAAACACAGAAAAAACCATACACACATTATCGCTCTCTCCACTTTGAAAGTCTTCAAAAAAGTTGGTTATTTTACAATATGTTGTGTTTTCTCTCAGTACCCTTACTAATCCGCACTTGTCTCCCTTTCCACTTCCCCTTTAGCCCCTTTCATGTGTCCTTCTTGTTCTATAATGTATTTTGACATTATATGCCACCGTGATTTTAGAAAAGCTGAAGTTCACCCCACCCCACCAATCAATCTTACTGACCAAACTACGCCCCTGCGGACAGGTTTAAGTTCTTTGTAATAATGATCTGGCACAAATCACTTTATTAGTTGTAACTGAGATCTCATTCTGTTTACTCTGATAGGACCAACGGTGCTAATCTGAATATAGTATACTTACGATAGTGTCCAGCTGTAGATCTGCTAAAATGCCCTTTAAAAGATTCTTTTTAATATGAATTGTCTGTTGAGTAGTTTATTCCACGTGATTATGCACATTGCACTTTCTCTACCACAGCACTTTTTAGGGTTGAGCCTGCATCGCATGCGCTTGCGCATGCGTTTTGCTAGCAAGACTCTTTAGTAGTTAGGAAAGGGCTCTGAACCCCGTCCATGTCACGTCAGTGTCTTTCATTAGTTCGTGGGCTTGCCTTTTAAAATCTGCTTGCTTTCATTATGGGAAGGCATGCATACATCATGCCTTTTCCGGTGGTTAGCCCTCCTCGAGCGCAGCAATCAAGTACTGAAAACATGCGAGTCTCGCTGTTTTCCGTCCAGTTTGTGGACTACTTTTTATCTTTTTTCGCAGCGCGATCTCGCTTGGCAGAAGTTGAGTGCTTTGCATGACATCGACCCTGTTACATAGTTAATTGCACTTTTGCCGGTTACGTAGATAATTGCACTTTTGCCGATAGGTTTCACTACGAGTGAACTGTAGCAGTGCGATCGCGCTCTTTTTTTCCATTTAATGTGGCAAGAAAAGTCCGGTTGGGAGTTTACAACTGCTAAGAGCTCTAACTCGTTTCTTCTGTGTGTCTCCTCCATGGTCATGCTCATGGTGGTTGTGGCGATTTGAATAGCCTTGCACTGCCGTCCCCAGCACCTCCTGCCTGAAGGACTGTTATGACTGCAGAACACTTTGTTTCATGTCGGCAAATAGTACGTACAATAAAATATACAAGGCTCGCAGACAGAAACAACTCAGCAGACTAATTCACTGCCTTTGTGCTTCATTTATCAAAACTACACAAAAAATTCCTATGTGCTTTATTTATCAAAACTTAACGAGGCCTGCAAATAAAATAAATAATTTCTGTTTTAGCATCATACGTGTGTACTCTACTACTACGATGTCTTAATATAAGAATACTATTGTAAACATGCAAAGGTTCTTTTAAATTAGATTTTTCCATCTCATGCTTGCGAATACCTCAATAACATAGGCAAAGAGGGGGGCGCTCCATGATGGTGCCTCAATGTATGGGGTGGACTGAAAGACAGCGTTGCTCTCAGATACACTACTGAATAAGTCTTGGAGAGACGTTGTCATGTCGCACGAAGATTCAACTTTGGTGTGTCGAAAGTTTGGTGCAATAACTATCTTGCCTTGGTGGCGTATTCATCATTATTCATCAGACTTGCAGCCGCCTCAATGGGCTACCTCAAACAATTGGTGCTGCAGGATTTCAAGTAGTGGTGGTGCTGCCAGTTGATTGGACCCTTCAAACGCTTCAACGCGTCATTGGAATTAATGGTTTAGGTAGCGCACAGGCGTCTCTCCCGATCGAGGAAGTTTTGCGACCCTCGTCCAAGTTACTGAAGCTCTTTGATTTGCAATATGTAACTAGAAAAAGTATTTGTGTAAACCTTCTGCGCTTTTTACCATCTTTGCTAACTCTTTTTTTGTTCTGTTTAATACAACAGGCCTAGCCAAATTCTGCGTCTGTGACCACAAACTTGTCATATTCTTTTTTGGATAGAAACCTTTTGTCAGGCAGTCTGTTGCTTTTTAGGTCGAGCACACAAGGGCTTCCGACCTGTTGTAAGTATTGAGGGCTTTTAACCACGCCCATGTCACACCCATTACTTTCATTCGTTCGTAGGCTTGCCTTTTAAAAGTCCTTTGAGGGTATTGGTAAATGCTTTACGTTTGTCCCGCCTTGGGGCGTTTTTGTTACCACCTTGCAGACTCATCCTGTTACATGTATTATTGCACAATTGCCGATATGTTTTATGTGAGAAAACTACTTTTTTCTTCTGTGTCTCTCTTTTGTGCTCCTCCTTGCGGCGGCTATGGCGCTTTGAATCGGCTCGCACTGTTGTTCCCAGCGCCTCCCGCCCATCCCTCAGTTTCCTGTTTGTGTCTGTCGTCCCCGCCACCCCTCCCACGTTGTCCATTGTTATTGAACTTTAGTCACAAGTCACTGCTTCAGTGAACGTTAATTGTATGCCATCTTTAAATGCCAACATTTCCTTCCCATTGTATTCAATCCAGCAGCAAATAAGTTTCAAAGCCTTTATTACAAAGGCCTTGTTGATATTAGATTGCCTAAAGTGTAAGTTTGTTCATATTTGCATTATATTTATTTTTTGTATGTTGCATTTAGAGAAACACAAATTTGCAGGCAGAGTTGACCAGTTTATGTGGCAAGAAAAGTCCAGTTATGAATTCACAACGCTAACAGCTCTAACTCAAGCAAAAGCGAGACCCATTGCATTGCAAATGCTTGTTTTATATGTCACTATCGTCCTGCATTTTAATAGACTGACCTATGCATCCTTGAAAATACGATGTATATGATGTATTGCATAACCGGGCTGTTCTTAGATGTATTTTAGATACATTTTAAAAGATATTTTTTCTATTGCTTTGTATGAAGAACTGGTAGACTATTAGTCCTCCAAAATTGAAGCCATCTAGTACTCAATTCCACCTTCTGCTTTTGAAGACCTAGATAACGTGAATAATATCCTGTGCCCCCTCATGTAACAACACTGTCTTTATTTTCTCTTATGAGTATAGACTCTAAATTAGTTAACCGCTACTGTTAAATCAGGTTCCCCCTTTAACCCATGTTCACTTAGACTCTTTCAGACTTTCAAAGATATTTGTTCTCTGCAATTTTGAATATTTCCATCTCTTCTCTCAGCTCTGGCTTAGTTCTACTTGTATTAAACTAAGACATTGGATGCCACTGCTAAAAAAGCTGAATGCTGACCCATACGCTTACTCCAAATACTGCCCAATTTCCCTTTCCTTACCTCTCCTAAATTACAGAATGTACAGTATATAACCGAATTATCCACAAGACACAAGCTGATTTCAGACCAAATCTTATTACTGAATCTGTCTTGCTTGTTGCTCTTGATGGTCATCGCAGGTTGCTTGACAGAAGTGAGTTTCGGGTAATAGTTATCCCCGACCTCTCTGCAGCAGTTGGCACTGTCTCCCACCTCTGACTCCTCAAATGTCTTTGGAAGATGAGGATGAGAAACAGTGTGCTGAATTGACTTTCTTGTATTTCTTTAGTGGTCTTCTCACCCTTTTGATCTTCTTTCAGCTCTGCACCTTATGGTGCACCGTAGGGCTGAGCACTGAGCCCTAACATGAGGACTCTCTACCTTGCTACACTTGCATTTCCCGTTGGTAGTCATAGTGTCAGGTTTTATTGTTAAATCAGTGAAACCCAACTGGTTTTTAACGTTGACACAGACCAACTCTGTGACCATCTCAAACAATGTCTCTCAGACCCAATCAATTGAAGTTTAATGTTAATAAAACCAAGATCATTTTCTTGGGTAATTCATCTACCAACATCCAGGCTTTGTGATGTTTGGGCATTAATGTGTCAACCACCCTTATCTCCCAGGCACATAAATGGTAATTACGTTTGACCTGCAACTCACCTTCTGTACATACATTGCTAAACTTTCAACTTCCTGCTTTTTGGTTTTGCACACTTTAAGGAAGATACCATCTTGCCTTCTGGCATGCTTCAAATTTTAGCCTTGCCTTTCTCAAGACTTGACTGCTGTAGTGCTTTCCTCCTTGTCCTTCAACTATATATGATCAACCAGCTACAGCATATTCAAAATTTGGCAATTTGCCAAATTTTAGGTCTCTCTCTCATCCTGAATACACCTCCCTATATCTGATTTCTCCTTGTTTGCTTCTTATATACAAGCTTATTGTCTTCAAGACCTTGTGTATATGTACAGACCCTTTGAGAATGCCTGAAGCATTACGCATTTTCATGTACTTGTTGATCATCTAATGTTAATCTTTGTATAATTTCGTAACTAAACTGCTCACTCTGTAGTAGCAGATCTTTCAGCATTCTCAGCCGTAAAATGTGGGGTCCTCTTTCTCTGTTCATCTGAAAAATATATTCCCATGTTGCTCTTTGAAAAGCTTTTATAACAAGGTTATTCACCACCTTTATATCATGGTAAATGTCAACGTTGCTGTTATTAGAAAAATGCTGGGATACAGCTGTGAGGTGGCTGCTGCAAGTTGCATAAATCATTCAAACATGAGTTACAAGTCCTACCAACAAGATGTATAGGGTTCAGATTGGAGGAGAAATTTCACAATCAAGGATCCTCAAATCTGCCTGGGAAGAACTCTCAGGAAGAAATGGCAGGTACATTCTTTGCAAAAAGGAGAGGGCTAAATAAATGCCTTATAATAACACCAACCAAGTAGAAGGGCATAGAGGTATGATACCAAGGGTAAAATATGATACCAACACCAAACGGAGAGTGTTTGCACAAACTCCACACCAATATGTCCAGTACTGACCCTTTGTTCCTCACAAAAGTAACTGTCCATAAAGGGCGGAAAAAGACTGAGCTGGGAACAAAAGACAGAAAGGGTCAATCAATAAGTTCTACAAGCATTCTCCCAATGGCACAACCTCCGAACAAGAGGGTTGCAGCTTCTACTCCACAAGAATGTCATTATCTATGCCTCCTTTCTGGGCAAACAAATCAGGGCTGGGTGTCATGCATTGGCAGCTTTCCTTAAGTAACTGGTTGAATAAACGTCATCCACTTTTAACGAAAACAAGCAAACTTACTAAAAACAATAAAATCTACTGGCCTATGAAAATGCACATGGTTGTATAGCCAACCTAGTGGTTACTTAGGATCCATGCACAACATTTTTTCACTGTACAACAGCTCAATTCTAGACACCAAGGCATGCTTAAAGGGTGAAGGATGATACATGGTAAAACACTTAAGGCCCGATTTAGTTCTTGACGGAGGAGAATATTCACCCACATAGTGAAGGATATCCTGCCTGCTGTATTATGATCCCATTATATTCTTTGGAGATCATAGTGCGGTGGATGGGATTTCTGCCACATTTGTGATGGAGTATTCCATACACCAAGAACTAAATCAGGCCCTTAGTTGCATATGAAACGCAGTTGTAGAATCATAGACCTTTTAAAGCTGGCTTTATTGGATTGGCGGGCTGGGGAGCATTGTTTCTAGAAGTTCATTCAAACAAATAGAGTGGCACTTAATGTAATTTGCTCTTGCATATTAAAATGCACATGTTAAATATGTTTATTAACTTGTGTGGAATCCATTTTGATTCAGGTCCCATTTTGTGACACTCAATAAGAGAAAGCTTGCAGAACGTGCACACGTCTGTTGGCCTTTAGGTGAACTTGAACTGTGCGTAGCACTGTTATAAGGTCTTGAGACATGATAATGTCACAAGAATACATCTCTTTGATGTGACTATGCTTAATTTGCTGATTTCATAAATCAATGCCCATGTATTAGCTAAAGGTCTTGTTCTGATTAATGATTTTATAAATGATTGAAAAAAAAACACTGTTTCTCCGAGCAACGGGCTCTCATTGGCTGTGTATCATTTGTGCAATATTTACTCTAATCTATAACATCCCATGTTAACTTCTGTAAATTGAGCTAGTGTACAAGCAAGTTTGAACATCTAGGTTTCACAATATCATGCCTGAAGAAAATTGGATGTTCTTGTTATAAGAATGAAACAACAGTGAACCATTGTCCTTTTGATATACCAATCAGTCTTTGGTCACAGTCAGCAGCAGGAAGGAGGAAAGATACAGGAGAGAACAAAACTATTTAAAGTGATGGCAGTCGAATGGCAAGATCATTTTGCTAAGACCACAAGATAAAGAAGGACATTCATAAGATGCATTCCATGTGTTCCAAACATACTTATAATATAGACGTGTCAGATTTGTTTACCTTTATCCTCCCAAGTTACCATTTATTTAATGTCTGTTTTTTTAAGTGGTGAAGGTTCAATAATGATATATAAAACAGAAGATCTCTATCATTTCAAGTGAAAAAGGTACCTTTAATTATGATGTGTTTGGTTATTTCACTATAATATACAAGAAAACATTTTCCCTATGCTTCCTACTCATCAGACAGGCGTGTGACATCTTGTGAGTGATTTTTTTCACAGCGTTGTCTCTTAACATCAACAGGTTTGTATGTATCAGATGCTCTGGTGC
The DNA here is from genome assembly GCF_031143425.1 of Pleurodeles waltl. NCBI lineage: Eukaryota > Metazoa > Chordata > Amphibia > Caudata > Salamandridae > Pleurodeles > Pleurodeles waltl. The sequence goes on along the minus strand of NC_090444.1, from coordinate 898,100,772 downwards.
AGCTCCCTACTTACCTGGACTGGTCCCCCGACAAGTCAAGGCCCTTTTCGGACCCAGCACTGTGCTCCTGCTGCTGACCTCCTCACTCGTTTTCTCTCCCCCTCTCATTCGTGCTTCATCACTCTTTCCCAGTATTTTTCCCTTGTTTGCCTTTCATTGGTGCCTCTTTGCTTCTTTTCTCTGCCAGCTTTTTCCTCTTTTTGACCATTATGCCTTTCACCCGTGCTTCTTTGCACCTTTTCAGCTTTTGCCTCTTTTGCCCTTTTTGCCTTTCACTCATTCCTCTTTGCATCCTTGCTTTTTGGCAGCTTTTGCCTCTTTTTGCCTTCAGTGGTGCCTCTTTGCTCCTCCCTGTTTTGCCATCTTTTGCCATCTCTTCTGTCCCACTTCCTTCACCCTTTCTGCTGCTACCAGCAGCCTTCATCAGCTCCAGCCTCCCCCGCTTCTTACCTATTCTCTCGCATGTCTTCCTGCATCTTCATACTGACTTCACAATCCTCACTCACCACCCCCACGCATTGCTCCCTCAAGTCCCTCCCACCTCCCAGGACCTACTTAATGGCGATAGCAGTGTGGCCGTGCAGCAGATGCATATCAAAGAAACAAAGCAGGGAGCTTGTGAGCACCCATCTGCACCTGGACTCCACCCAAGAACCCTGGTCTGTCAACCCCCCCAGCTACATCTCCGCCACACTCCATGCCCTCAACATTAGTTGCCAAGGCAAACTTTGCTGCTGCGCCTCCCCAGTTACCACAGTGGAACCTTTCTCCTGTAACACCTGCCATTTCGCCTACCACTCCTTGCTCACTCCTGCACCCCTAAACCCCTTCAGACCACTCCTCGTACTACACCTGCAGCACAATAGCAGATCACATACTCGCACTTTAACACACACTCTCTCATGAAACACATTAACTCGCTTGCACTGGGCCACCTCTTCCCCACAGAGACCTGGTTCAACCAATCAGACCCTGACACCGCAACAGGCACCCCAGAGGGATACAAGATCACCTACCGCAGCTGCATCAATAAACTAGGAGGAGGGCTCGCCATCATCCATGGCGACTCTGTCCAATGCACAACTGTCACAGGAAACACCACCCTGACCATGGAACACATGAGCTTTAAACACCACACCAACGAAAGAACAATCATCAAGGATACCTTGGTGTACCACCCACTGGGGACCATGAACCAGTTTCACAAAACTCATGCAGTCTTTATTGCCACCCTTGCCATTCACTCTAAAAAGTACATTTCATCGGCGACCTCAATTTCCATCTAGATAACCTCACAGACCTCCTAGACTGCATGGACAATATCAGATTCACCCAACTAGTTCATGACGCCACACATGCCACTGGTCACATGCTCGACCCCATCTACATCTCCGGCATCTGAATCGCATACAGCCACACCACCCAGCTCACCTGGATGGACCACTGGTGCACTTCAGCATCACCACCTCACAGGCACTCCACCCAGGAAGGCCCAGAAAACCTAGCACCAACTGGAGCAAAGTCACAGAAGCAAACTGTGCACCCACGAGCAGCCTGGAACTCTGTATCAGAAAAGTCAACACTTGGATCACAAACTGCAACAATACCCTTGCACTGGCCAAACACACCAGACATGGAAAAACCTACAAGCAAACCAGCTGGTACACTGAAGACATCAGGAACTCCAAAGGCCACTGCAAACATTGAGAGATGAGATGAAGAGACAGCAAAAATGTCATTAATAGGACCACTTACAAAACTGCACTCAATCACCACCATCCGAAGGAAACAATGCTGTTCAAGAAATTCTCGTACCCTCAAGTTGCAGCAAAAAGCCTCATCCCTTCACAGGAACTCTGCAACAGCCTTGCTGACTTCTTCCACAACAAGATAGCCACAATCTACAGAAAATTTAATCTTCAGCCCAAAACATCCGACTTCAACAACCAATCCACCACCAGCATGGCAGTCTCCCAGCTAATCAATTTGAGCCAACATTCACCTGGACACAACATCCACCCTAAATACAGCTCAAGGGACCTCACCAGCCCATACCCCACCACATCTAAGTGGGCCCAAAATCATCCTCAAACTCACAACTCCTATAGAAACAGCCACTTTCCCCAAAAAACAGAAACATGCAGAAGTCAACCCCCCTCTTAAAGAAACCATCAGCCGACCTCAGCGAATTCTAAAACTACTGTCCCATCTCACTACTACTTTACCCAGCCAAAGTCATGGAGAAAGCAATTAACTAGCAACTTGCCAAACACCTGGAACACAATCAACTCCTGGACAGCTCAAAAACTGGGTTCTGCAGCAATGACAGCACCAAAACAGCCCTCATCACAGCCAAGCCACAGACAACATTCACTACATACTCAACCAAAGTGAGACAGCGGCTTTCATCCTCCTCAACCTCTCCCTAGCATTCAACATCATCTCACACCATACGCTTGTCGCCAGACTCCACCACATCGGAACCAGGGAGCAGCACTCAAGTGGATCACCTCCTTGCTCACAGGAAGAACCCAAAGAGGAAGCCTCCCACGTTTCACCTCCAAGCCCAAGGAAATCATCTGCAGAGATCCACAAGGCTTGTTTCTAAGCCCTAACATTTTCAACACTTACATGACACCTCTGGCCAACACTGCCAGATCCCACAGACTCAACATCATCTCTTAGGCTTATGACATGCAACTCATCCTCTCCCCCTTAGAAGATCCCACCAACACCAGGAACAACTTTCACAACTGCATTACCAATGTTGCAGACGGGATGAAGGAAAACTGCCTGAAGCTCAACAACAACAAGATGGAAGTGTTGATCTTTGGAAACAAGAACTCCACCCCAGGGCTCCTCCTGGTGGCCCCCAGAGCTTGGTCCCACCTCAACCGTGACTGAGTGCACCAGAAACGTCAGAATCATACTCAACCGCAAACTTACCATGGCCTCACAAGTCAACGCCATTGCAGCCTCCTGCTTCTTCATCCTGCACATGCTAAGCAAGGTCTTCAAGTGGCTCCGCAAGGATTCAAGGCGCACCATCATCCAAGCCCCCATCATAAACAAAATAAACTTTAACAACATACTCTATGCAGGAATACCAGCCCACCTCCTCCAAAGGCTTCAGATTGTCCAGATGTCTGCTGCCAGACTCATCCTAAACCTCCCTCAATGTACCCACATCACTTCCCTTCTACGGCAGCTCTATTGGCTCCCTGTCCAGGGATTCAAGTCTCTGTTCAGCTTAGGACCCTCCTACCTCAACAGCTGCCTCCATTTTCCTCAACCCATCAGATAACTTCTCTCTGCCCCTCTTTCTTTTGCCTAAGTACCATGCATACGCAGAAGCAGAGGCAGAAGCCTGCCCTTTTCCTACCTTGCAGAAAGTTCTGGAACCACCTCCATCTCCACATCAGAACCTCCATGTTGCTGCTGGAATTCGGAAAGAAGCTGAAGACCTGGCTCTTCAACTAGCACTCCAGTCCCCCCACCGACCACTTCTAGACTCAGTTTTAACCTGCCTAGCGCTTAGATACCCACACAGGTTATAAACCGCACTCTACAAATCCACTAACATAACATAATCGGAGAGGGTGAAATTAAGGTAGGCGATATGTAGAATTTCTGGTCAATGTAAATGAAAGAGTTGTGGAACTTAATTGCAAAATGAATAAACGGTTGAGCAACACACAGTGAATGTGAATTGCATGTGAAGAGGGTTGGAGCAGTGGTGAAAAGAGGGAGTTCTGTATGTGGGACACAAGGCAAGTAACAAAAGTAGTGATAACTTTAGGGCTCATGGGACACCTACCAGTAGAGGCATCTGAAATTATTTTTTCAGCTCAAAAGTGCAGAATGTTTTTGTCTATTTATTTTATTTTTTTGTCAATTCTCTGCCAGGTCAACTGACTAAATTAGTTATACATGCTCACATGATTGTGCTGGCCATCTCACTAACTTTATAATATGCCTGATTCCCTTCTAAGATGGTTCCAGTCTGTCTCCACAATATGTAAGGCTATCCAATTGCACCTTTCGTTATACTTTGTTTTAGGTAACAAAGCAACAATTCGGTGATGAAGCAACTGGTTAGACATTAATGTACTTCACACAAATGATTACATACATGGACCATATCATGTCAAGGGTTTTTGGGTAGAGGAACAGTAACAAATATTTACGTAGATTCTTAATGGAGTTCCAAAAGTTGTTTATGAATGTATATATACTATGTTATACACAATAAGAGGCAGGATTGGTGATTGTTTCTCTTTTTCTATAATGCCTTTTGTGATATATGTCTCAGCTCCATGTTAACTGCTCATTTTTACAGGTTTCAAGTGTACTGCAAGTCTGGTTTAAAGTCACAAAAGCTTAAGCACTTGATTAATATTCAGTTCTTAAACTATTGTTTTACTTTCCTATAAGTTTGCTTTCTGGAAAAGAAAAGACGGCCTTGAATGTTACTATGTTGTTAACCACTGTTGAAAATAATTCTCTGCACTGGAATGTATTTCATCATGCTAATGTATTACCTGATGTGTACGAAATATAGCATGCACAACCACCATGTTGCCTTCTGCAAGTTCTGTTATTGCCATCTAAAACTGTCCTAGTGAAATGTGTAACTGACACATTGTCTACTCATGTGTAATGCATTTATTTGACTAAGACATTGCTCTATGGTTAGGGAAACATTTCCACATTGTAAGTTTCAGGTCGCTAGTGTCCCACAGCCTCATCTTGAATGATATAAGTAAGAATTACATTTATACTGCAGAAAATGTAAAGAGGTTGCACCATGTGAGGGACATTATAGATTCCAAGGTTGATGGGTGCAAACGGAGGAGTGGTATGAGTAGGCATGTGAAATTATGTCTAAGGACTCAGTTGTTCCATGTCCCCCCCGAACTGGGAGACCGTGCAAAAGAACTGAAATGTGTAAACTGTTGCCTCTTTGGAGAACGGATTCCACTCGGACTAAAATCTTGCATTTGTTTCTCAAGCAACTCAAGGCACCTGCAGAGGGTTGTGGGTGATGCAGTCGCTCCACTGTGTAGTGGGTGGAGATGAAAAAGGAAGTATTCAGAGAGAAAACTAAGAACAAACTGAACTGCCTGTCTTAAATTCTTGCCCTCCCATTACGATTGCTGGCAATAAAACGTACCCTGACTTAATTATTAAATTGAGTCCACATTGCCACGTCTCATGCTTGATGCTCTACTACCACAGTACTGCAAGAAACTAACAGATGACTGTGTCCTCTTCGTCACCAGGTGTTGCAGGCCCTTCCAGGTCTCTTGGACACCCAGTTCAACTGGAACCTCAACAACAAAATCGACAACCAGAAGGGGAGAGCTGTCTACCTCTATAACCACAAAACATGCTACAACATACAGTCTTGAAAGCATACTCAATTGCAACCAATTATCAGCTAAGACTAAAACAGAGTGCATGTGAAAAGATACTGAAAACCTCTCTGTGCTTAATTGTGAGACCTCAGCAAGAAATACCAGAAAGTGGCCCTGGGCAGTAATAGTCTTGTGCACCCTATTTGTCAACAATAATGGTGACTTTACTGCTCATTGTGTTCACGCATCCTAAAAAGAGTCCAGCGATTGATGGCAGCAAAATAAGTTTGAATGGCTCTGAAATATCATAGAGCCCTCTGCTGTCAGGACAATCCAGGAATGGTCTGATTATGGAAAGAAATATGACAGAAAACAGTATGTTAATTTGCTCAAAAAGTATGTTATAGTTAGAAATAACTAAATGTTGTTTGCATACACTCCTTTCAGCACTGAAGATGATATGACAAATAGTGTAGTGCCTTTAAAAAGCGCTATGAGTTGGGTCTTTATACAGGAAATGTATTCAGGTCTACAACAGTATAGCATATCAGTGAAACAAAACACATCACGGAGGTGCTAGAGGTTGGATCACATAAGAAACTGAATATCACCTCTTACATAGCAAGGGACACCTAACCAGACGAAGTACAACTAATAAAACAGTGTGACAGAATTCCTAGGGCAGGATTGAGGTACAGAAGCCTGGGGTTGTTGAAGGCACTACAGAACACACATCAGATTCCCAAATTGAGAATAGAACATGAAGAAATAGCACCATTGTGCATCTGAGCTACCCATCTCCCATGCAAGATATTCTCAAAGCAGGAAGAAGAGAAGAAATGCAATCTTATTGATTGCATAATGCATTTAACAGGAAAGATACATCCTGAAATAAATATATACAACGTGGAATAGCACCTGCCAACGTTACATATATTTACACACTTCCAGTGGGAAGGAAGGAAAGGTTGTGGGGGTGTCTCCAGAAGTAATTGGATATGAAGGGATGTAATATGTGTATGGAAAATTAGCCTAGTTTCATCTACCATGAAGTTGATATAGAAGTTAGTGCCTATCCTTGTTACACCCAGGACGTTTCATGTTCAACATTTTCCTGAAATGAGACCTGGAGCAAGCAAAGTAATGATGAGGCACAAGGTAATGGCCAATTGGGTTAGTAACATGCTAGCAGGCCTATGAATAATAACACCACCAGAAGAGGTGTCTCATAATAGCCATAGGATAAGGCAGTTGGCAAAGTTGATTGATGACTTATTGGATGACACCACAGCTGCCCTAGGATATCACAGGTGAAATGACCCCAATAAATATGTTATTTACACAGAACAGGATGTTATTAGCTATTTTGCTCACAAAGGAAGGGAAATGTGCCAGGTTGTGGGCCAAACGTGTTGTGCTTCCATACCAGACAACAGTGGTAACATTAGACAGGCAATAAATAAGTAAGGAAACATGCATAGGATGTAATGATGGGACTTGGTATCTTGGTACTTCTTTGTATATTAATAACAAGTGTGCCATGATGCATCCCAAGTAAATGCCTAAAATGCGTAGGCCTCGAAGGCATAGCACCGAGTAACCAATTGAGCAGGAAACAAGGACAATTATGCGCATTTAACTTGATTAAATTACTCTACTGAGTCTGAGAGGAGGGGAATGTGGAATCCATTTTGATTGAGGTCCCATTTTGTGACACTCAATAGGAGCAAGTCTACAGAACATGTCTGTTGGCCTTGAAGTAAACTTCAACAGTCTGTAACATTGCTGTAACCATAAGGGCATGAAAAATTACAATTTCACAGCAATACATCTCAAACTGTTGTTATGCTCCATTTTCTGATTTCATAAATCAGTCTCCATGTTTAGTTAAAGGTCTTATTTTGATAAATGTTTGGATAAATGATTGAAAAATACCTACTGTTTCATTGAGCAACTGACTCTCTTTGGCTGTGTATCATTTGTGAAATATGTGCTATATGTATCATGATCTATAAAACTGCATGTCAACTACTGTAAATTGAGAAGGTCCTCTTCAGCTCTTAGGGCCAGATGTACAAAATTGCAGGTTTACGATTTCCTAATAGCAAATTTGAGCGATTTGCTATTAGGAAATTGCAAGCTGAAATGTACAACAGTGTGTTTGACACTGTTAGCGATTCCCAGTGGGTCACCAATGGACTTGCCTCATCATTATTCATGAGACAGGTTGCAATTTGTGACCCATTGGGAATGGCAAAAATCACAGGGATGGTGGCCTGCTCAGGTCAGCAGACCACCATGTCAGTGATTGCTTTTTAAATAAAGCATTTGTTTTTTAAAATGCAGCCCGTTTTCCTTAAGGGAAAATGGGATGCATTTCAAAAGAAAACTGAAAAGTTTTCTTTTCATTTTTTAAGAGCAGGCAGTTGTCCTTAGGGCCACTGCCTACTCTTAACAATGTTTGCACCCACATTCACAAAGTAGAAAAGGTCCCTTGGGAACCCCCTTCCCATTTGTGAATGGGTTCCCGCCTCCTTCAAGGAGTCTATAAAATGTAAATGTTTTGCAACCGCATTTCGGTCACAAAACATTCACACACAAAAGTGCAATTCGATATTAGGAAGGGGAGCCCTAAACATGCCCCTACCTAACACCGAATCACAAAAGCAAAATGTGATTCGATAACAAGTTACTGACTCACATTTTGTCTTTGGTACCTAGAAAAAAAACATTTTACCAGTCCTAAACAGCCTGATGGGCTGTTTGCAACCAGACAATTGCTTTCTACATCTGGCCCTTAGCTCCCTGCAGCTGTTGAATGATAAAACCACACTTGCAAACTGACTGCTGTGTGTCTTTATTATTTTAAACTTCCATAATTGCTGTCTCTACTGTCACCCATTTTTGTTATGACGTGTACCTTAACTAATGTCTTGGCTTCTTGCTCCTATTCTGTATTAAGTTGAAACAAGCTGAAACAAAACCAATCACATGTATGGGCACAAAATACAATAAACTTTACTTTTGGACCATTGAAAAGTAATTTTCAGGAAGCTATGTGAGTGGAGGAGACCTCATGCATGTGTTGTTTTTAATCACATGTGCTTCACAGTGGATTTTATCTAGATCTGCCTCAGGTCTAATTCCATTCAGAACTGATGGAGCATTTTCATCCTTCACAGAAATCAATGCTCTTTGAGGTGGATGAATCTTGGGACTTAGTAAGTGGTGTGGTAGAACGGCTAACACAATTTCAGTACAAACCCAATTGATTTAACCACCATGACCAATGCGGCCACTGGAGGAAAACTCCAGTTGAAAATTAAGTTAAGGAGTTTTATTACAAACACAAGCCAAATTATAAAGATACATAATCGCCAAGAGTTGTCCAAGGTGACGAAATAAGTTCAGGGTAACTAACTTTAACAAAAGTAAACTTTCAAGAAAAACTTGGCATAATATTTAAAAAATATGTGAAATACAGAAATGATGCACTGTTCAGGGTTATCAATCATCTGTCAATTCAATTTAGCTGAGTAATAATTTAGGCTCGGCAAGACAAACCTCTCAGCTAACCAAATCTGGGAAGTACATGTGTGGGGCAAAACACATGCGGGCAGAAGACAGAAAGCACAAAAGGGGAAAAAATTATTTGGAAAAAGATAATCTAGGACTATTGTTTACTAATTAGGATAGACAAAAGATAAATAAAAAGGGAAAAACATCAGCATATCAGAAGCTCGATCAAGAGTCTTTTGAAGGGGATGAGAAGAATTTCTGAGTCTCAACGGGACATCTCAAGGAGCAAAAGCAGAGAGGAAGATACCTCTCCAAGGGGCTCAGCATTCAGGGAGACTTCATCAGCAACGAATCTGGAATCACCAAAAACACCTGCAAGCATCTGGACAGCATCTGGGAACTGAGTAAGGTCTGACCAAAATCCAACTGGGCACTGTCATATCATAAGTCACAAAACATTCTGGCTCACCAAAGGTATCAGTCCACGTCACGTTGAAGGGGTATCATCCAATAATAATTGATCACACTGCTCCAAGTTGAAACATATGTATTCCTTCCCAAGCTTTCCATGGGAACATCTTCCATTTGTGTGACTCCACACAAGTTTGAATTACTTGAATACGAAGTCAGTCCATGTTCCACGATGTACTACTTTCAAGGACAACACAATACATTCCCTCTATGTCTAAACAACGGGGTCTATTACCAAAAACTAGTCTTCTCATGGGAATGTAACCTAGAAGAAAGTTCTCATTAGGAAATGAATAAGCATTCTAACAGGGTCACAAACTGCAAACTCTGCAGGCCTCACTTTTGCTAAAACAAGAAATCATGACTTTACATTCAATGAATATGTTTTAATTAAACACATGTAATATGCAACTTATGAATTCAGCACTATTAACACTTCAATAATATGAATAGTACATTTCATTTAAAACAAAGAGCTTTGTTAATGTATTTCGTTAAGTACAACAGAGAAGTTAATTTCTCTCATTTTTGCACGCATTTTAAATTCATTAATCATTAAACATTCAATATTGTTTCTATATGCACTCTTGGATAGAATATAATTAACAATATAACATCAGTTTATTCCTTCTAATATGTAATTTATTTGAAGTACCACCTAAGTCTAACTATGCATTATAAAGAACAGTACATTCATAATGGTGTCAATGCAGCTTCCAGTTTTACTATTTATACATTTACTAACATAAGGCATAAACTGTCACAATTTGATGGCATCTGTGACAGGAGGGATTCTTCTAAAATTTAGACTACATCAGGCCCATCTCTCTGATTCCGAAAATCTAGCACTTCCTCTCACAGCCTTCTATGTAATCTATGCCACCTTTTTCAAAGCATTCACAGGGCTTTGGAGAATGCTACTGTGTATACTTTTAGGAAATCTCTTCCTAAATCAATTTGTACAGAGCGTGCAATCCAAGCAGCACTTTTATATAAATTGCCATCTCATCTTCTACAGATCGAATTTGTGATGACTGAAATATTTTTTTCCGTAGTGCCTCATTGTTTACAGCTGCACCCACAGTCCATGCCCAAGCACAGGGACACTTGTTACAGAAACAAAACTGGCAATAGTGCATAGCTTCAGATTGTGCAAATGTGCATGGTTCACTTGCAGCTCCAATAAACTATAACAACTGCACGAAGAATATTTTAGCAAGTCACGGGCCAAGAAACAGCCGTTAGTCAAAACTGTACCTAAAGCCCCAGGTATGGCCTGCAGCTCTGCAACACCGTTCTTTGTCAAATTGAGAAAGAACTGAGGGGCACCGAAGCCGCAAAGGAGCAGCCTGGACTTTTGAGCATGCACTGCGAACATGTTTTTCATACAATATCTAAAGTAAAAAAAAAAAACTCCCCAGGACATTGAAGTGGGTAAACTCCCTAGGTATTTTTCCTTTCCCACTACACAGGAGCGCAATCAACCCACAAAACGGAAGTGACGCAAACTGCTTCAGCACACCGTACTTTGCCGGTTTTCTTCCCTAACGCAGTAACCCTAATTGGGGCCTCAGTTGCAAGCCAAGCCAGGACCTATAGTCTTTGGGAAAGTTAGCCCACCCCTATTTGTAAACAAACAGAATGAGTATATTCTCAAAAAAACTTTTAATGGTTGTCGGTAATATATAATTAGGCCTCCTTAAGATGACGTTGCATGCTATAATTCCTTTCAGTATTATGGTTTCCATGTATCTCGGTGATTAACAGTTTAGCAAAGACAGGAGTCATGCCCCCTTGCCCAATGGCCATGCCCAGGGGACTTCTGTCCCCTGGGCATGGTCATTGGGCATAGTGGCATGTAGCCTATGCCACAAAAAAAAAAAAAATACTTACCGGAACTTACCTTAATGTCCCTGGGATGGGTCCCTCCAGCCTTGGGTGTCCTCCTGGGGTGGGCAAGGGTGGCAGGGGGTGTCCCTGGGGGCTTGGGAGGGCACCTCTGGGCTCCTTCCGAGCCCACAGGTCCCTTAACGCCTGCCCTGACCAGGCGCTAAAAAACGGCGCAAAAGCGGGCGGACGTCATTTTTTTTGACCCGCCCACTCCCGGGCATGAATTTTGCCCGGGAGTGTAAATACGGCGCACATGCCTCGGAGTCAATTTTTTAGACGGGAACGCCTTACTTGCATACCATTAACGCAAAGTAGGTGTCCACGCTAAAAAATGACGCAAACTCCATAGACTTTGGCGCTAGACGCGTCTAACGCCAAAGTATAAATATGGAGTTAGTTTAAAAAAAAACGACGCAATTCCGGCGCAAATAGAGTATAAATATGCCCCTTAATCTCCACTCTTTGAGGGATAGGCAACCAGTGCAGGCCGAATAAAGTCTCAGATGCAAAATAGATGCATATCTTAGAAGGGCAACTGCTCTCACATAAATAAAGCATTGTCTCACTAGTCAGAGGTTTATTATGACAGTGCCAGCTGAGGCGCCACCATCTACATTTTGGCAGTTCTCTCACCTAGAAATGTGTAGAAACTGTGAGAATCAGACTACTGATTTACTGTGATTTTCCCATTCTGCAGATTGTAACATTACTGTGATTCTTCCATTCGGTCTAGTTCACTTATTTGAGGGTCCTTGAGCGTTCAGTAGGTGGTCAGTGGATCCTTCATCCTGGCACAATTCAATCTGCTGACCAAGAGGTACCACGTCGCTTGTCAGGGACAGCTGTGCGCAACAGGATCATTTCAACAAAATGTAACGCCAGCCCTCCATCATGTCAAGGAGGCCGTTTGACATTGTTTTGTATGTATTTGAGAAACAAACCCTCAAACCTATGCTTCATTTCTGAAATGCCAAAAATCCACAGCCCTGAAATGTTGGCAGTTTTCTCTGTGCATGGGATCAATTGATTATTTTTCCAGCCACCACATTGCAGTCCAGGGCATGAAAAACATGTGCTGTAACAACACCCCCAAAAAATGGCTGGCCTTCGGACACAATGGCCCAGTGGCTGATGGGCTGCCGGAAAGTGGTTTCTGACAGCAGAGACAGTTTAGTTTTCACCATTAAAAAACCATTGGTTCACCCCCTTTCAATAAGGCCACAAAACCCCAAGTTTGGTAGGGTGGGTGAACAGAAGATTAATATAGTTTTTCCCATTCGGCCAAACTCTCAATGTCCCCTTGACTTTTTTGTGATCTATGTTGATTGTTGTGCGTGATTATGTCAATGATTTAGTAAAGGTGACCATGTAGAGACAGTAGTGACAGTATCCTTTACCCGAGGCACAGTAAAGATATGGTTAGGCTGCATTAAAAGGACCAACTAGAGCAAGGGTGCAAATATATTAGGCCTTGCTGTTAGAAGGCTTCTTTAATACTTGTCCCTTTATGTAGTGTATGTGAAAGGATCCCTCCGTACAGAGTGAGCAGGCAGGTGAACAGCATCCCTGGATTGATAAGGTGTATGACATTGTTAGGAAGATGACACTGCTGAATGACCCTTATCCTCTAGCAGTTGAAGGATGGGCTCCGTAGGCAAGGTCTTTCTGTCAATGTTTCTGGGTGGAAAGAGTTGTTAGCCAGGGGGAAGGATGCCTTCAAGTGAAATATATCTGTACCAGAATGTTCTCTTACAGTGAAGGAGTTAGACCGGTGCTCTCTAAGCCCAAGTTTAACAGCATGCTGGTACATAATACCATGGGGTGGCCAGATACCTCTTTGCCATACCCAAATAAGGAAGAACATTAGACTTTGAATGTGACATCATGTTGAGGCCCTGAAAAATGAGTTGTAAATGGGGTAGAGGTGCCCATCACCTTTAGACTCGCCAATCCTGTCTATGGGTCGGGCATCAGTTCAGTGTCTACTATTGGTGATAAGTGTTTGCTCTACCTTTTCCTGCAGGTCTGGCAGGTACCAGTCTAAACATCCCATGTTTGGGTATCAGGGATAGCCCATCTTTTACATCAGTTCTTTCAAGAGGAGTTAAGAGGTTCTGTGAACCTTCAGGAACCATCCAGAATTACAGGTGTCTACTACCTCTCTCACAACGCTGTCCCCTGTATCCCACATCTTGTTGGTGCCAGATCTTCTGGAATAATTTTCACCCTGTGATTGTATGGAGACTAATGAGATAGTGCTTTGGTGGGGCCACAGAAGGGGGCTGGGCTTTTGACCCTCGGACAGTCACACACAGCATAATCCCACCCAACACTCCACCTTCCCCACCTGAAAATGGCAAGTGCTCTGGAGCTACATCCCTTGTCCTGGACTCTTTTAAATGCTTACAGGGATTTCTGCAGCTGGCTGCCTGCACAAAGGATCTGGAAACCTACTCTGGTCAATAGTTTCAGCTCATCTTATGATACACTGTAATAGGTGCTCTGCACTGAGAGACTATGTGATGGGTGCTGAAACCTTTTTTCACAGAGTGGCACTGTGTGATGTGGCAGGTCCGGGGTGTACACAGAGTATGCAATGCTGCAGGTACTGTACTAGGAGATGTGTTACTAGGGAGGATGACTACACTAACAATCCCTTGGCAGCAGTGTTATCCTGACCTCTCTGTCCGGAACCCAGGCTGCTGTGATGTAACTACAGTTGATGTATGTGTGTGTGATTGTACCTGTAGGAATATGCTTCTTTTTGCATGGTTCCTCCAGATGATCGACTTAATTTGCTAGAATTTGACTCTCTGAACTGAGAGGCTCATAAAACACCTTCCAATTGAGTTAGAGGAATTTTATGTAAGGAAAGAGTAAAAACTGTGCAAAAGCTACATGTGCCATAAAAATACAATATGTTATGTAGGCTGCAGAGAGACTTAGTAACACTCACATGGGCTAACTTGATACATGGCATCATGGCTGCCACTTCAGCTATAACTGTAGAAGGCACACCAGAAACAACACTCCAGACATTTTTAAAAGCCTACATCTTGCAATAGTTGAGTCACCTTTATAATGGGCATTGAAAGACATTGGTGCCCGATGGACTGAAATGAGACATACACATGTAAATGTAGTTTTTCTCATTTTAAGGTAAAGTAAAAGCATAAAAAACATTCCAAGAAATCAGAAGAGGAAAATAACTAGGAAATACAAATCCTGGCTGTACAATTCTGTTAGTTTTATGAATCTGATTCATTGATGAAGTTGCTCCATTTGTTTGAATACTACAAATATGATTTCTAGAAAAGGCGGTCACCTTCATTTGTGCCAGGCCAGTGCTATAATTAGTTCCGCAAAGCCATTCCCTCCTGCAGTGACTGTAATTAGACTTTCCCTGTCCAGAGGTGACCTAGACTAAGTGTGAATGCCCCTTATCATGTCTGCCTTACAGAATAAAGTACCATCTAAGAAACTGCCCTGATGAAAGACTTCTGGCAGAAGACAGGTACCTAGTAACAGCAATTGCAAGAACATCAACCACCACTTATGTAATGTGAGGGAACATGAGTGGACACCAAAAAGCCACATAAAACGCTTGCAGGACACCAGTAATTAATCTTATTCATGTGAGGACAAATAAATATTGCAGATGTACTTTTCAAGTGGCCCTATATCCAGACAGGCCAGCTCCACTTTCTCCCAAGGTGACACATAGCAATAACAGTTTATTTTTTTGTTTGTTTGTTTGTTTTTTACAGGTGGGGGAAACAGAGGTACCCCTTTTTTTAAGTTTTTGTTTCATAAAAACACCCATAGGTGAGCTATTTGAGTGCTAGCATCTGGAACAGTGTTCTGCCTTGAAAATACCCAGAAATACATAGGTCACTTGACAGTAGTGGAGCAAGGATGGTAAGGGCCCTAGTTCAAGCCAGGAAATGGCTCATTACACTGTGTTGGGGTAGTAAAATGTAGCAATTATTGGGGCTCACTGGGCCCTTCCTGCCACATGCTGCCCATCCCCGATAAGCCTGAGTCCTTGAATTATGTCATATCTCATGGCTATGTCTTTGTAAGTGATTTTCAAAGGGTAGGGAATCTGGTCTTCTTTTGTCCGTAGGGATAACATGGACTTAAGGATGTACCTTGAAGGAAAGATCCAGGAGGCCGATTTGGACAAATTTGCCCGGGGTCCTAAAGAAGAAGGGGAGAAAGTCTGTATTTCCCTTCTATTTGTAGCTGGATCACACCTAGAATTTCTCCTGGATGTTTGGGAGCTTTGGGTGCCTCCAGGAAGATATTGTGAAAATCTAAACAAATTTGTTGTCTACAAATTTGTCGACCACTTATAGAATGGGACGAGGTGTCAGGGCTAGAAAAGGAAGATGTGGCCTAACATTTCCTGGTCTGTACCACTCTGGGCTTTTCGCTACAAAAGGATCTTGCACAGGAAATATCCAACCTCATGGCCTCCTGTCCATCCACAGCTTCCAAAACAGGCCCTGCTGGAGAATTTCGAGCTACAAAAAATTACTAAGTCCAACTTTAGAGAGAGGGGAAAAGACAGTAAGGTGACAAAGTGACTACAGCAAAGACAGTACCTTGGCAGCCACAATTTTCAAGACCCTCAGCATTTGGCCGAAGACTTCAGTGTAACTTCCAAACTGATGTATCCTGCCTCGTGGACCATTCTACAGCCATTGTGTCTAGCAAGTTACACAGAAATAACTAATTCAAAATGTGTATCGCATCATCGGGCAAGACAGCCAACTGATCTCAGCAACAGTCTGACCCAAGGTCAGGATATGAGGGAAGGCAGCAGTCCCAACACTCCTGGGACCTCCAAGGCAGAGATGCAGGTAAGTGTGATTTTTTTCTTAATGTTTGGTGCATGCATGTATGTATATTTGGTAGTGAGTGTTGTGAATGGATGTGTGTGTGTGTGTGCACATGTGTGAATGCATCGGTGTGAGTGTGTATGTGTGCATGTGTCTGGTCTGCGCCTCCCTTCTAAAATTACCGGCCGCCACTGACTGACACCAAGCGCACTGTGAGTGTTATATTTTTATTGATTTCTTCTTTGTGGAAACTGTGCAGTGTATCTCTTTTTGTTGAATTTTACGGTTTAATTGTGTTTCACTGACCTTAGTTAGTTAGACTTACCTATGTGGCTTCGTTCCATACCTGAAATGGTTGCGGTTTCCTAGGAGTGTGAGTATAGTAGGGTTATGTGTTTTTTGTGTGTGTATTGTTGAGCACTGCAGTGTTTGCAGGTTTTGACGACTCACTGTGTTTTGAGCAGGTGTGCGGTCATTTTGAGCTTGAAAGGTCTTTCTGTTTTAATGAGATTTGACATGCTATAGTTTGAATATTGCTTGTGCTTATGAAGAGAAACACACTTGCTGCATGAGTTTTGGTTAACAGACTCATTAAAGTCTAAGATCCCAGAATAAGCATTGAGTATGCTACATTGTAATTTGGCTGTTATGGTTTGTGGTGTCGGACAGCGAAGCTCTGTCGGCCGTCCAAAAGATAGTGACTCATTAATTTCTATTTTGAAGTTGTATTAACTGAGATTGGAGTTTGGTTAATTCTTTTGCGCATAAGAACACTAGTCAGAGTGATTTCCCGCTGATCGAGATTTCACTTTGTGTGTGTGATAGGATCAGGAGGGTGTTCTTCCCTGATCTCCTTAAAGTGATTGTGAACTTTGAATTTTCTTCTTTGTGGAACAGACAAGAATTATGGTTTTGTTTGAGTTTCAGTAATTTGCCAGTGTGAAACTGATCGCTGTTGAGTGAGAGCTGCTGTGAGGTGCTGCAAGTTGTGTCCTAGGGTGCCACGCTTGTGTTGGTCAGTTTGTGTGTGTGCCGCACTGAGATTGGTTGTTAAATTAGAAGATGCCCACTGTTAATAGTCTGTTCTGTGGTGTTGCTCTGAAATTGGAAGTTAGTGTTGTGTATCACTTTGTGATTTGTTGTGAACTGCTGGTCATTTCAATTGAAGCTGATTGTCTTTGTGTTGTGTCGCATATAGTGAAAAGATGAAATGTTTCATGAAATTAAGAGCATTGTTGAGTGATAATATGAGGATACCTGTCCATGAGGGTGTGGAGGTCTTTCCCGCAGGCTTGCCCACTCATTAAATGACAATCAATATCGGTTTACACACATGTATTTGACTTAAACAATGGAATAAGATCGCTGAGAATGAAGGGTCTTTGCAGATTCCCCCATACAGGACTTTAAATCTTAGAAAAATTGAAAATTGGAAGAGAGTGTTGTATGAGATGAAACATTCACCTAGACCAGTTCAACATGAAGCTTTGAAAGAATGCGAGTGTGCAACTCATGTGAAAGAGAAGGAAAAATGTCAGACTAAAGCTAAAAGTACAGTACACGGGTGGATGGAAGTGAAGTGGGATGCAGAACAGCAGACATGGAGGAAAGAATGATTGAAGGAGTCAGGATGTATCCTGTGCTGCCCAGTGGAGGAACAAGGGGAAAGAAAGCACGAGAGGAGGGTGAGAATTAAATAAAGAAATAAGAAAATAGCAACAGTGACTCTAGTGATGACTTCCTACATGATTTTCTGGCTTCATAACCACCTCTATGCAACATAGTTCAACAAGCTGGAGGAAATTAACAGGCTGTAGGGCTTCTGTCACTTGCAGATGCAGGCATTAATATGCCTATTGATTAGAGTCTCCATGATGGGGGACAGCCTGGTACACTTCCACCTCCCCAGATAGCATATGTTACACTTCCAGTTCTATATTGTTGCTGCAACACCTGTCATGCCAGTATTTGCAATAACCACTGCTGTCCAAGAGGTTAATACCTTTCCAGAGATAGGCGCAAGATCCTGAACAGGAGTGACACCTGTTAGTGAGGCTACTGTAGAAATGGATAGCCTTGAGTGACAGCCATCAGAGTGCAACACAGTTTTTGAAGATTTGACCACTTATTTTGACTTTTTGATCCCTAATGATCTGTGGATTGAGTGTAAAGTGTCTGATCAGTGGTCAAATGCATGTTCCTTCTGTTATAGATATGGAAAATTATGATTAGGTGATTAACGTTTTGAAAATTGAGGTTCAACAGAAACAAATGGATTGGGTCAATATATCCAGGACTATTCAGGAGCATAAGAAGTCAGTGCATGCCTGTTATGAGCAGCCTATGCAGGTTTTCTGTCAGTCCACTAGCATAAAAAATCACAAATATGAAAATCTTAGTAATTTTGTGCCCCTGTTTGTTCTTGCATTGTGCCTGAATATTAGCTCACATATCCAGCAGAATGTAATTGCTGGCAGTCAAAGCCTTTGGAAGAAATACTACAGTATGAAAAACATTGCAGTGATAATTTAGAAGGCATGCAGAAGAAAATCAAAGACACAATTCATGTTGACTGAAACAAAGTTAACCCAGAAGGGATTTCAGAATAGCCTGTACAAGGCAAATGTGGTTCTGGTGTTAGTAGGTAGTACTGGAATGCAGAGAGTTGGGTATCAGTGTAGTGGTCAGATGATGAACAATGGGAATGATATCCTTCAAGGTAGAGGAGGAGGAGTGCCTGTTGATAGGAATTTGAGAATGGTTATAGCCATGCTTAAGAAAATAACACTGTGTCATTATTGTAATACATTTGGCCATTAGAGGCAAGATTGTAGATCAAATGTGAAACAAATGCAATTTGATATCCAAGTGCCTCATGTGAATATTACGCCAGCTCTGAACATGCAAATGCCAGGACCTCCAAATCCTAACATGCCCCAATCCCCATCAATAATACACAATTTGAACACTCTGAGATTTAATGTGAAACTGAACCCTAGAGTTTAACCGAACCCCTTCACAAATTCTGACACTTTCCAACAGTTTCAACACAAGGACTACCCCTTCTACTGTAGGGACAGTGGAAGTTTCAAACCAACCCTTCTCAGAAAAAGAAGTTTAAGTTGTGGGCATTCCAAATAAGCAGATAGTGAATTTTGTATCAATAAAAGTCCCTGTGAACGTAGGTCCCCTTGAAGAGGACCATCGGTTTGTGATACGTTATTCCAGCCTAGTCAATCTATTGGTAAGGACCTTTTGTGCAAGCTGAACTGCACAATTTGTTGTACCCCAGATGGTGTCAAGCTCCTAACTCATGATGAGGATGCATATCTTAAATTGAGTACCCAAACTTAAGTTGTTGTGCTGTTTCTCTTTTTGATACAAAAAATACTTACCGCCTGACTTAAAGAACTCTGTGAAGGAGGAAGTCTGGGATTATAAAGGCAAAAAACTGATCAAAGATTTTGAACCTGTAGACCCCATTACCACTTCTCACAAGAGGGAGCGCCCGGCATTACCCCTGTAACCGAATCCATGTTAGAGCAAGGCCTTTGAAAGGAAATCCTAGGGAGTCCCTATAACTCCTCGATCATGGGCCTGCAAAAAACAAATAAAGATGCAGGCCATGCAGGACCTATGAAAGATTAATAATATTGTAGTCCCATGTTGATCTGTGGTATCCAATCCAGCTTTAATGCTGTTCCAAATACCCTGTGATACCGAATTGGTTCATGGCCATCGACCTGTGCCAAGCATTCTTTTCTATCCCGTTGCATAAGGGCAGTCAGTTCCTCTGTGCTTTCCAGTTCCAAATTAAGTTCTGGCATGGCGCTGAGTTCCTCAGCTGTATACAGAAAGTCCTTCGATCTTTAAACAGAAACTGAAAAAAACAATCTGGAGACCCTACAGCTGTTGTGCAACTCAGTTCTGGTTCAGTATATGAATGACCTGTCTGTGGCATCGACAATGCAAGAAACATAACGACAAGATACCATTGCTCGGTTGAATCATTTGGCAGAAAATGGACATAAAGGGCCTCTTTACGACCATGGGGGATGATGGTAAAATGAAGAAAAGTACTGCCAACAGGCTGGCGGTACTTTTCCCCATATTAAGACATTGGCGGTTTGGCACAAGCCACACCACCAATGTACCACACCGTCCGCTACGGCGGTAACGGCTGCCGGGCTGAAGACCTCAGTCTCCAGCCCGGCAGCCGTCACTAGCCCGCCTGCGGGATTATGACCCCGCCTACCCCCATGGTTTTCGTGGCTTCCTTACCGCCACGAAAACCATTGTGGTAGGCACTATCAGTGACCACTCCCCACCCCAGGTTTCCCCCATCCCCCTCCCTCTCCAGACCTCCCCCTTCATGCATGCACCTTCATACACGCACACAGGCATTCACACACTTATTTTCACATTCAAGCATGCATGCATACATCCATTCACACACTCATCCACACACACATACATACAAGCACACATGCATACACACAACACAACATACACGCACTCACACATCCATACATGCACACACAACACGCAACACACACCCGCATTTACGCACGCACAGACATACACACACACCCCACCCCTCCATCCCCTCCCCTGTTGGAGCACCAGAAGGATGGCAGAAATCTGGCTGTGGCCATGCCAACAGATGGCGGCAAGGTGGCACTGCTGCCAGCAGCAGCATCTGCCAGCAGAACACCGCCAGGCCATATCATGTGTCATGATGCGGACTGCGGCGGTCTACTGATGTGGCGCTGCTGCTGGCAGCAGCACCACCTTACCGCCATCCACTGGCATAGCCACAGCCGGATTTCCTCCATCCTTCTGGCAGAAATCCGGCTGTGGTCATAATTCGGACGGCTGGTAGCCGTGGCAACTGTCTTTTGGCAGTAGGCGGTGTATACCGCCAATGTTATAATGAGGGCCAAAGTGTCCCCAGCTAAGTTGGAGTATTGTCCGAAGGAAGTCCTATATTTGGGATATCATAGCAAAAAAGTGTCTCGAGAGAGAATGAAACTTCCCAAAATGCAGAGAGAAGTCAGTACATTTCTGGGAATGGACAGCTACAATCATCAGTGGATTCCTAACTTTTCCCTAGTGGTAATGCCTCAGAAGAGACTTGCACACAACGATGTATCTGACCCACTATAATGAATGCAGGGATGCCTTCCTCGAGCTGAGAGAAAGTCTTTGTTGTGCTTCGGCTCTAGGAATGCCTGATTATGAAAAGCCTTTCCTTTTATACTGTTCTGAGAGGGAATTGTGCTCCCTAACAGTAATTGGCGCATTGCGTATTAATCAACCATTCTTGACCCAGTAGCTGCAGCATTGCCAGATTGCATAAAGACTATTGCCTTAGTTGGTGTCAGCATTCAGCAGTGTGAGGGCATCGTAATATGGTACCCTCTTACAGTCATGGTTCCACACTGTTCAAATTCTACTCACCCGTACCTAAACCCAACACATGACCAACTGTCAACTCACCAGGTGTGAGCAGGTTATCCTCACTGCAGAGAACATCACTCTGCAGAGGTACAGCTGTTTAAGTCCTGCCACACTGTTACCTTTGCCTGTAACAGATGAAAGTAATGATAATGGGGTACACCATGATTGCCTTGATGTGACCGATATGTGTACTAAGCCAAGACCCGACATTTGAGATGTCTCTCGGGAAGAGCCTAATTATATGATATTTATGACTCTTGCCTAAGAGATGAAAGAGGGATTTTAAAAGCAGCCTATGTTATTTGCACCTTAGAAGTTGTAATGGAGGCCTAATGTTTATGTAATGTAACCTCTGCACAGGTGGCTGAACTGATTGCTCCAACTAGAGCCTCTAGTGTCAATATAAGAGGCACCCACCACTGACAGTATGAATTTGGTGTGGGCCACGATTTTAGAAGGTTGTGGTCCCGAGGGGTTTCATTACCTCATCAGGACCTCCCATTAGAAATAGGCACTATATCATGGACCTCCATGAGGCACTGCAGATGCCTGCTGAAGTAGCTGTGGTGAAGTGTGCAGCACACAGGAGCTGAAATTATTTTGTAATCTCTGGCAACCTGTATGCAAACAAAGTATCAAGATATTGCACACTTCGGTTTTGCACCTTCAATGGAGTTGTATTCAAATGAATCAGAAAGTGACACTTTGTGAGCCTATTGTTGACTGTGTTTGATACATGAGAAGAGTTAAAGAGGCACCGGAATGTGCAGAGAAAAGGTGGATCAAAGCAGGCTACATGAAAAAATGAGGTCTGGGACTTATTAGATGTCTGCCCTGTTTTGACTAACTTCCTGTTGCTCCCTGTTGCCCAACATTTTCACTGTGTCACTCATATATGTCGAGACTGTGTGATTCATCTCTTTAGCACCTAGTGGATTAACTGCAAGTTCCATATTGTTGCAAAGGTATGTCACAGATGGATATGCCACATGTCAACTGTCAAATGCAGAAAGGAGAACTATAGTCCTCAAAAGCAACATAGGGAGATTGGTGGGCCTATCAATTGCATTAAACTTAAACTTTGTTGGGATGCCTGTGAGTCTCAGGCTCTGTTACATTCTAGTAGTGGTTTGCCTCTTTTCTCAATGGGTGGAGCCACACCCTACTAACAGAAATTACATTCTTACTGTGGCCAAACCGTTGCTGAGGGAGTTGATCACTCAAGTTGCGATCCTGGTTTCTCTGGAATAAGACCGTGGTAGTCACTTGAAGAATAAGGTTTTTGTGCAGCTTTGCACACAAGTAGATTCAAACTAGTAGAAGTAGATCAGAGGTTCCAATATAGTTACAAACCTGATTTCTCAGGCAAGTGGAGTGGAAAAATGGCACACTGAAGTCCGATCTTGCTAAAGTGTGTGCATCTGCTTCTTTGAAATGGCCTGACGCCCTTCCATTGTTGTTGATGAGCCTGAGAAGCATCTCCGATCGAAGGACAGGATTGGCCCCCCATGAAATCCTCATGGGCAAAGCAATGAGACTTCTTGCTATGCCTGCAACTGCACTTGTAAATATTACAGATGATATGGGTGTCGACTACTGCAAAGGCCTGTTTGATGTGTGGTGCATTCTGTCTCTAACCAGGTTGAGTTTGCGACCCCCTTCTAAGGCAAGAACATTTCATTTACATTAGGCCCAGTGACTGGGTTTTGGTGAAGAAACATGTGCAGAAGTTGTGCTTGGATCCCTGAAGGGGTGGCCCCTACCAAGTGATCTTGGTCACAAATATTGCTGTTAAATGTGGAGGCCTTCTAAACTAGATTTATGCCTCGCACACTTCAAGACTGATTCAAGCTGGAGAAGAAGGGGTGATGCCCGCTAATGATTTGCAGAGCTGAACTCTAGCACAACCTGAGAGCTTAGAGGGAGAAGAAGAGCATATACAAGTGTCTCAAAGTCAGCCAAAGACAAGTGCAGAACACATGGTAAATGAGCCAAAAGTGGCCCATTGAACTGATCTGAAGAAGCTGTAAGTGCAGACTCTGAGCTTGGAGAAGGGACATGTGGATCAATTAATGGGGTGGCCAAGAAGTGAATAATGGCCAAGGAAGGGTGAGACACTGATGTTTTCGTGTCTGAAGAACACATCCCAGACACCAGACACCATCAATGAGGAGACAGAGACAAGGGAGCAAAGTGACAGTGAACAGCCAGTCGTCAGGAGATGAAGAAGAAGATGAGTGCCTTGTCAAAGTTACTCAGCTGCTGGATGGACATACTTTGCCAAAAGTGATCACAGTTGTCACAATGAGACTTTGGCTGATCTTACTTCTGACTGATTTGAAGTCATCTGATAGTTTGAAGGATTTAGCATATAGAGCAAACCATAAAATGACTTCTAGTGCCAAGACTCCAATATGAGAGTAGGGGTGTCATTTTAGTAGAAGATTGATGTAGGGTTAGGGATTGACTTTGAAGCAACTAAACATGACATTCCATGTGAATAGCTTTGCCAATTTGCATAAGTAGAAGAAATCAATAGGATTGTTCACTCTATATTATTTTTGAATCTTGCACTTTCCTTTCTGAGTCGCAAGAAACTGTGTTAATCCTTTCACTAAATCAGTGTAGAGCAATTGTGGTCATAGTGTCAATCATTTATTTTATTTTTATGATCCGCTTATTCATACATCTCAGTTCTCCTGCACAGCAAGTTACACCAGTGGCTAAACCTAACATTACTCATGTAGAAGAGCAACCTAGACAGTGCTTAATTTGAACAGGTGGTGCTCCTGCCTTCCTTATCCTGACGCTGCGTAACCAGCTACATTATTATCCATTCAGGGAAAACATTGGGGCCAGGCCAACACACCACCAACAAGCAGGGGGGTAAATAAAACTGCAAAGCAGCCTGGCAAGAGACATGAGTCAACCATCACTGAGATAAGTGAAACCATGACTTTGCAAGTGTCATCCACATCAGGCCCCAGGCACACCTCCATATCACACTTGACTACACCATTACCTAAGAGCCTACATTTCTAATAAACCCACCCCCTAGCAATAGGGGTACGAAAACCACCCACCTCACATCTTGACCCCCAGCAGGTGACTCCCAGGGGCCTTCAAAAGTCACACAACGAAGTGTCCCTGCTAACCATCCCCCCCAGGATGTGTGCTGCTCAATGCTGATTACTTCAGCTCAGGTTCATACCACAGATCAGCAGACAAGAAATGTATTGTTCTTCAAGACAGCTTTTGATCATTCTCTCTCCCCCCAGAACAGAAGTAAACATTGTCAATACCTCAAACAGGGGCAAGGTTAACAGGAGCAACCCCTTTGCCGACAAGGCCAGCCTGGCATGTCAGTCGACTAGTCCAGCACTGCCAAGTCCATGTGCCCAACTAACTGATTGGAATAACACCACAAGTAACTTTGTGTGCCATCTGATTCCCTCTACCCCTTTAAGTCCCATCAAGTTACATCTGTTAACCTCTAAGGCTTCAGCCAGTAGCTCGATCAAGGGAGGGCTTAGTCATACCTCTGCAGAAGAGGCTTTTGGAACTTATGACTCTGATTCACCAGGTCACTCTGACCTAGGGACAAATTTATGAAATGTGGTGCATAAGCTTATGATAGACACTTTTCTTGCACCCCATTGTGCCCTACCTAATGCCACCATATGTGCACCATAGTTAGAATATGGCACACCATGATGCACGTTAGGGAACTAGTTAAAAAAATATTGAAGCAAATATCACTCAATCTCCAACCCCAGGAATTGTCGCAAAGGCAACATTCTGTGCACTGATGTGATATAAATATTTTGTAGGGTATGCTTTTGGGAGAGGCGTGCCTTCAGCTGATGCTTTCACAGCAGCCAATATTAAATTATCCAAACTCGTCTGGGAATGAGTATCGATAGTGATAGTAGCCATAGCTACTGCAGATTTGGCCACTTCATCAGCCAAAGTGTTGCCAATAACGTGTACTCCTACACATTGGTAGCCCAATGTATGGACTACATGAGCATTAGGCAGCTTATCCTTAAGATCAGCTAAGATCCCTCACAGAGTTCTGTGTTTTATGGTGCTCCCCTTGGAGTCTCTGAGCCCGTTCAACTGCCAGTGATTAAGATAATCATTGTAGGACTGGACACAGTAGTACGAATCACAGACAGTCAATGTGAGTTGTCCTGGATCAGTGTGTTCTAGCGCTAAGGTAAGGGCTTTAAGTTCAGCCAGCTGAGCTGTGCAGTCCCCAGGGTCTGCGTGTAGGTATTGTGTGGGTGAAATATACCATCCCTCATCACTCTGCTCATGGCTGCGCAAGCGGCTGAGTACTGATGTTTAGTACCTACAGCTAGTTGTGCTGAACCATCATTGTAAATGACAGCATGGTATCTGTCAAGCAGCAAAATGTCAAGAGGTATAGGGTACTCCTCTTCATATTGGAGAAATTCTTGTGTTTGAAGTTTTGGGTCAAAGATGTAATCAACATCGATGGCAGTCAGGGACGCTGCCCACTGAATCCAACGTGGATGTAATTCTTTAGCATTAGGAATACTAGTTTTGGTGACACACTCTAAGGCTGGCACCGGGGTAATTACAATAATGAGATTCCCTTGGGCAAGTGGCCTCTCCTTGATGACAGCCATTTGTACTACCGTTAGAATATTTTCTGTGGATGCGAAGCACTGTTCTGCATTGGAGTATAAATGTGGTTTATATGCTATGGGCACTATGTTGCCTTCATTAAACGTTACATATGTCAACCCAGTGGCACCAGCAATTATTCTGATGACTAAATTTGTTTTGTTGTCACAAATGTGTAAGTGTTTTGCTTCTATCATGTCCTGTTGCAGTCCTCTAAGGATGCATGTGTGTTCAATTGTCCAGTGTCTGCTAGAGAAACCTGGGCATTTTAAGTCATAGAGAGGCTTGATGCGTTGTGCATAATCAGGAATGTAAGTTCCGCCAAAGTTAAAGAAACCAAGTAAGGACTGCAGTTTCTTGATAGTGTTTCGTGGTTGGAGTTGTGCACATTTTTCTAAAAGGTGTGGGCCAGGCTCTTGCCCTCATTTGATAACTCATATCCTACAAACAATACATTGAGAAAAGCTATTTGAATTTTTAGTTTGTCTAAAATTGAATTTTTAACCAAGGTCTGTGAATCCCACAAAGATCCGATCGACCCTGGCAAGATGAATGTTGAGGTCATTATCTGTGAGATAGATGTCATGCACATAGGAGAAAGCCTCAGGATCAATATCTTGCAAAATAGATGTTACACTGGCTGAGAACAGCCCTGGGGCAAATGACAAAAGTGTTTTTGTGAGCCAAATGAGAATGCACTCCGGTCCTGACTTTCGTGTGCTAAGTTTTGTCAGAAAGTAACCATAGAAGATATCCAAGGTTGTTTTGTATTTTTTATGCACTATGTAATTAATTAATGGTGTGCTGTGCGAATTTTGTATTGCATATGGATGTATATGATTGTTTAAGTGTCTGTAATCTAAGACTATTCTATATGAATGGTCGGGTTTTGCAACGGGGAATAATGGGTTATTCATTGCAGAGACACAGGGCTCTATTGTACCCTGGTACTTGAGCTGAGTGAGGATCTCCCTCAGGGGAGCTTTAGCTTCGCACTTAACAGGATATTGGGGCCGAGGCTGGGGTGTAGACCTAATCGGTATTACATGGTAAGGAGAATCCTTATCCCCACCTACATGGTTGCAGTATAGTGCAGGTGCCTGAACTTAAGCCGAGTAGACATCATAGGCTTGTTTTACCGCTACTGGAACAAGATCAGAGAAAGAAGGCAAAATGACATCTTCCCCATGTGGGAGCTTATTGACGTGCTCAGGTGGCCAGTCTCTTTCAGCCAATAGGATATCACAACTAAGTTCCTCCCAGAGTATCAAACTAATGTTGCGTTCTATGTCTCCCTCAATTTAGATATTTAACTCATAAACCCTGTTGGGTGGGAGAAACCGAACGTTCGCAGTCTCAACTGCAATAAAGTCGCTAGTTGCTGTCGCATCCAGATGATCTTTCAGACTCCGGTGACATATCATGACTTCTGATACACTGTCCAGCAGTGTCACAGCCCACGTCTTGTTCTTCAGCAATGTTCTCAAGTTTACCGGCATTTTTAATTGAAAGTGCTGTCACCTTTTTCTTATTAAACTGTGGCTTTTGTTGTACAGACTTGCCTTCTTTTTTGTCTGAAGACCATATTGAGTCTTTCTTCTGCTTCACATAGTCAGGACGTTGCTCTGACCGGCCCACTCTCTGGCTGCTTATATCTGGTACATGCTGAAAGGAACGAGAGCGACGTGAATCAGTATATATGTCAGGAGCTTTCATGTTTTCTCTATGTCTGAGATTATATCTCCTTTTGGAATTCTCAGGGTGTGGAGAGTCTGCTCTCTGACTTTACCTGTCTTTAATTTGTTTTTGTTTATCCCAGAGCTTATTAGAACCCTCCTGTGCTTGTTTGGTACCTTCCTTGGTGGTGGTCCTCTATATTTCAGGTCTTTTGGGCTTGGCTCCAAAACTATCCTGTCCTATACTAGTATAGGTATTGGAAATTATTTTCAGTAGCTGTTTCTCCTGTTCCAAGTGTGGAATCTCTTGGAGTCACTGAGGTATAGCAAATGCTACTGCTTCCCCTTTAATGTTATTCAGTATTATTGAGGAGACTGCATCAAAGTTATGCATTAATTTAATCCCCAAGTCTAGGGCTGGTGCAGCCGTGTTCGTTCTGAATTTGTTTTAATACTTCCAGTAAATTGGCAAGTGTCTGGCCATAAATCGCAGACTATACCCTATGTGGTGCAGCCATCCATTGAAGGAACCATCCCGAACGGCATGCACATTGTAAGAATTCTATGTTTTTTCTGTGGTCCCGTATGGGGAAACACAGGCTTCCAGCTGATTCATTTTCTGGGCTATCCAGAACGGGATTTTCTCTCATTCTGTGGGCACTTTGCCCATGATACAATGCACTGTTTGTGGATTCATCCCAGAAGTGGCTAATTCATATCCTGCGGGTGCTGGACGCGCTGGTCTTATGTTCAAAGTTCGCTTTATGAACTGAACAAGCTGTCTATATAGTGTTACTAACTCATTGTAAAGATTGCGCGGATCAGCTGCCTGGATGTTTTGTACACCAGGTTGAGGCGTATATTTGGCAAACATTGCCGACGTTGGTCTGTCACTACCTACAGGACCTAGACTCACGGGTTGTATTATGTGTGGTAGGGCGCCATTGAACCAGTTCTGATGTTCTTGATAAGTAATCAGTATTTCAAAATACTGGTGTGCTTGGTACCGTTGTGGTACGTTTGCAATTCTGTATGTGTGGAATGAGAATGTTCTAGGGCCTTCCTGAGGAAAGGGGGCACAGGAATAGATGATTCTGATTGGTAAGCTTCATAACTTCTACAATGAAAGTAACATCCCTGCCCTCATCTGTTAAGCCATGCGCTATTAGATGTAGTGTTAATACATGTCTGACATTCTCCGGAATGTCTATGGCGTTAGCCATATTATGAAATGGGTAAAGAGATGGAACACCAAATGGGGAGAAAGTCCTTTCAAGAGTTTGAGCTTGAACAACCTACAGCCTAGTTAGGTGCTCCCTGTTCAGCTGAGGAGGATTATCCCAAAGACCACGGATGTCTCCTTATAGTGGTCCTTAGGGTACCTGTTGTGTGTGAGACAGGGATACTCAGGTCATCCCTAAATTAATGTTGGTGGCGCTATGTCGTAACTGAACTCTTGCTCTAAGCAAGACTGTGGTTTTGGGATGTAGGTGACTGAGGCAATCCTACAACAAGCCCCAACTGTCGGCCCAACCCTCCCGGCTCACAAGCAGTACCTCACCTCACCAAAAACCCAGATAGTGAAAGGTGATTTGTGGCAGGCTTTACGCATGGACTCAAGAGTGTGACATCTCAGGGGAATCGTGGTTAAATGGAGATTGCCCTTTTCTCACATGAACAACAAGTCTCATTTACACACAGACAATGAAGGAGATGCAGTAAAAGTTTTCAATAGGTTTTATTAAGAAGACTGCAATCACTGTAAAATTCATGAGCTGCTATGATTAGGATGATGAACAATGCAAGAAGCAGAATTGTAAAAACAAGAATCATCAATATAAAGACTCCCACCATCTTGCAATACCATGAGATGTGAAAATGCCCTAATATCCTAGCATGTCGAACCTAATCTCTAACCGAAAGAGAGCTAGGTGTGTTAAACCTAATTTGTCAGTACCATGTCCATGAGAAGTGCCCCCCAACCATCATTACCTTGGAATGAGGTCTCTAGATCAGACTCCGTGGGGACACGAAGGCTGGGTCTACATCAAGGCAAAGTGAAGCATAGATAGTGTTGATGGCATCTGGTAGAAATCCCTCTGATAGCCTTGTCTGTGTCAGTTGTATTTATACAGATCTTGTAGGACCCCTGACACAGGTATGTTCCCAAATGATAGATACAAATGCATGCTTGGGGTGGCAATTTATATAAACAACTCCCTCCAAAAGTACATTATGTTCCTGTCACACGTAAGTGGGAAAGGGACATGATGTGAATACCTACGTACATCACTTGTCTTTGATGCTAGCAGTGACACCTTCACAGAGTGGCACCGATAACATGAAATCAAAACATCTTTCTAACTACAAACAAGGCAGTCATCTTGGAAGAAATAATTAAATAAATGCGCTAAAACAGGGCAGGCTAAGTAGATTAAAAGTCACTAGCTGATGGGCACATGGCCTGCAAGCCAGAAGGATCAGCTATCTCCTGGTTCCCAATAAAACTAAATAGGATCCGCTACACTATCACCCTATTTTCCTCCTGGGCTCCACTGTGAAGGTGTTGGGCAACATCCTGCTTGCTCCCTTGGAGGCATGAGCTGAGGAGAGTGTTTCTCTATCACGTGTTCAGTACGGGTTCAGGAGAGGGATGGGGATGGAAGACCAATACATTAACCACTGTCTTTTTCGAGGAAAATATACAATTACCAAGTGCAGCGCCCTCCACCTGGACTTAATGGATCTGTCCAGTGCCTTCAGCCATGTGCCCCACTCAAAACTATTGAGTATCATGGAAGGCCTGGCAATAGATAGATCAATCATCAACACCATTAGAGAAATTTACTGCGACTCTAGTGCTGCTGTTAGGTTCGGGCTAGGAGGGAGTGCTCCAAAACGTTTAGGGACGTCAGGCAAGGCTGCATCCTTGCACAGTTCTTATTTTACCCTTCTGTAAACCACCTGGAAAGGCATTTAGTACTAAGCTGAGGGGACATGTCCCAGATTGGAAACCACCCAATACCAGCTCTTTTGTATGCTAATGATGCTGTCATCATGGGTTGCACACGTGTAGCACTGCACCGTCTTTTGGATGACTTTGCATCCTTAATGAAGGGGATAGACATGAAGATCAACACTACTAAATCTTTTGTAATGTCCTGTGGCTATAGGCCAGGCCCAAGGTCTGTCGTTAAGCTCCAGGCCACCCCTGTTAAACACATGACTAGCTTTAATTTTCTGGGCTTAACCTTTCATTATAGGCTCCCACAGATAGACAAACAGCTAGCAAGGAGTAATGTACTAAAAAATTGTTTCTACGCAGCCAAACTGGGTAAAGATTGTTTGCCCATATGATGACTTTTTGTGGTGCTCAATGTCTATATAAGGCACAGGGGTCTGGGGCTCTCAGGCGTTATCACCACTACAGATTACTGAACATAAATTCATGCGTCGCCTATTGGGTTTACCACCGTCTATCTCCTCTTTCATCACCCTTGGGGAGCTAAGGCTTACCTATCTCGAGGATACCTTAAAACCCAGCCCACTGCTATGATGGCATAGGATTTAGGTTAATGAGGCCCTCTCCCTAAATAGATTGTTAGTCAAGGACTTTCTGTCCCTCTTACGGTCCCAGGGGTGTTAGGGACATGGCAGTGGCCCTGGGCAGGCAGGACTTATCTGAAGACTCTTTACGATCCTTGCCCATATTATCCCAAAAAACACTGAGGGACACATGCCCTACATTTTGGGAGAAAGAGAGATTGGCTAATGTGCCCGCACTCCCATGAATTTTCACACTGTTGCCTGCAGTTCTAGATTAGCATTAGGGAGTCTCCCTTTCTCCACAGAGACATATGCACATCGTTCCTTCTTTACCAATATGGATTCTCCCAATCCTATTTTTGGTGTCCCTCGATTTCCTTCTCCCCAGCACCTCTTGTTATTCCAACCCCATCTGCTCCTCATCTGTGTAATGGGCTCTTCTCCTCTCTCTTATTCTCTCTCACTTTGCTGCTGATGTAATTTCATAATATCTTCTTTTATTTCACTTATCCTTATTGATCTCCATTATGTTCACGTCAGTTTACTCACTAAATCAGCTCAAATGCTCACGATCTATTACAAGTTATACAGAAACTTTGCTTTTATATCAGTATGTTAGAATTATTGCCTATGCCTTCTTTCGGCCCAAACTATTTTTTTATTACATGTATAACAGAAATGTACTTTGTTTCCGATACTGTGCTATATTTCTCTAAAAAGCTAATAAAAGGTTTTAAAATAAAAAGGGAGGTTCCTTCAAAGGAACTGAGTTTTTAGGATTTGCTTACTCGATCTTTAAATAACTTTACCTCGCATTTGCTGTTTCCTGTCTGGGGTACTTTTACATATGATGTAATGAGGTGATTAATAATTTCTGACTAAACTGATTGATTTGAGTTGTAAGTTCACTAATTTGTTAATAAAACCTTAATGATTTGCAAATCTACTATTCTCTGTTGTTACTATGGAGCAAACATACGGTTCACTGAAATTGATATATCATTGAATCGTTGATGCCCAGCCTCAGTTCGAGGCCTAGATCCCTCCTTTGAATATACCTAAAGTTTGAAGATTTTCACAATAGTTTTCATGGTGCACATGACCTTGGTGAACCATTTTACTGTTCTTTTCTTCTTGCTCAGAACGCATAATGAAGAAAGGCTTGCTACCAGCTCGTGAAATATCATTGCACTCTAGCTGAAGCAATATGTATTAAGAAATGTACTATCTTGTGTAGTGCTGCTCATGGAGGTTGGAAGGTTCCATTTTACAATATGAGGCATGTAGGCCATGGTTTGTAGCCTCCTTTGCTGTATTTTACTTGACCTTATGTACTGAGTTACAAAAGAATAACAGTAATGCTTTCTATAAAGTTCGAGAAATAATTACATGTTAGTTTGGAGAATTAATGAGATGCACGTACAAAAATAAAAGATCATGGAAGGCTTCCTTAATTTGAACTGCTCGGGCTTGGTCTCTCAAGCCAGTGGTTCCCGTGCACGTAAATAAAACCATTTTATGCTTACTGAGCTGGTTGGTCTTGGATTTTTCCTGAATCTGAAAAAGCTTCACCATCTGTGTGGAAAATGCAGTGCCTTGAGTGACAGTGCTCCCATGCCTGGTTCCCAGCTATTTGGGGGGCCCCTCTGCACCCGTGGTGACGCCCCACTGTGCTCTGTGTGGCCCTCCCTGGGAGGGGAGCAAGTGCTGTGGTGAGTATCTGCCACCTCTTGGTCGGTTCCCGATTTCCTGTGTTTATATCTTGCCCCGAGTGACGAAGGGATTTTGAATTGTGTTTTTTCTTATTTTTACTATCTCCCTGCCCTTGGGCTGTGTTATTTTTCTGGCTCTTTTTCTTTCCTGCCTTCGCCAGCATGCTTGCCGTGCCTCCCCTCTTGAGGTGGTTGCCACTGATTTTGCACTGGTGGCCTTCCGCCACTGGTCGGACTCTTGGATTTTGTGCTAATGTATTGGTTTCCTTCCCCCTCCATCGTTTCCTTTCCCCTTTCTTTCTTGGTTAGTAGGTATGTCTTTCTTTGGTTTTGTATTGTGAGCGGGTGGCGCTCCTCTTTGTGGCTCCAGCCGGTGGGGCTAGTTCACGTTGGTTCAAGGGTGGGTGGCGCTCTTTGTTGATACTTGCCGCTGGTGGAACTGTGCTTTCTGGACAGCCGGAAAACCTGTCCTTGGTTATAGCTGGAGGGGCTCTGACGGTTGTGCTCCCAGCCGGTGGGGCTGGGGGTGAGGTCTAGTCGGAAAGGGTAGTATTGGTCTGCCCCGGCTCAGCGCACAGGTGGTGCTCTGCTGGCTTGCCTGCCACCGCCTCAGGCTGGTTCTTTTCTGCTCCTGTCTTCCCGACGCCTGCTCCTTTGGGGGACTCAGGTTTGTTCCCAAAGACCCGTTTGGGCCCAAGAAACAAGGTGTTGGGCGGCGGGGGGATATTTTGAATACTGTTTCTCACATTATACATTCCATGATTCGTTGGCTATTGTTTGTTGCATATAGATTCCAGTTTCTTTGAATGTCTCTGGTTTAGTTGGTGTGAGCTTAGATGTCTGCTGAGATCATATGCCTGTCAATTGGATGTTTGTGTACTTCTGGTAATGGACCTATTTCAATTTTAGGGGTATACTGACATTGTAGGGAAACTTACAGCATTCGCCTGATATCATTACCAGGACAGTGTTTTCTTATTCTATGATTTCTATGACTTTGGGACACACATATATAGACCAGACATGTCACCCGATTCTACCCACTATGGGGCATATTTATACTCTGTTTGCGCCGGATTTGCATAATTTGTTTTACGCAAATCCGGCGTAAACTTAACTCCACATTTATACCTTGGCGCTAGGCCCGCCTAGCGCAAAATTTCTGGAGTTTGAGTCATTTTTTTACTGTGGAAACCTACCTTGCGTTAATGAGATGCAAAGTAGGCTTGGGGGAAGGCCTTAAAAAATGACTCTAACCCAGTTTAGAGTCATTTTTTAATGCCAGGATCAGGGCAGGCGTTAAGGAACCTGTGGGCTCATTTCCATGGTCCCCTGGGCATGGCCATTGGGCAGGGGGGCATGACTCCTGTCTTTTCTAAGACAGGAGTCATTTCTATGGGGTTGTGCGTCAAAAAATGACACTAGTCAGGTTAGAGTCAATATTTTTGACTGTAACCTGACTTGCACCAT
This sequence comes from Pleurodeles waltl, assembly GCF_031143425.1. Lineage (NCBI taxonomy): Eukaryota > Metazoa > Chordata > Amphibia > Caudata > Salamandridae > Pleurodeles > Pleurodeles waltl. The sequence goes on along the minus strand of NC_090444.1, from coordinate 898,066,174 downwards.
TCTTTGACGCACAACCCCCGCCGGCTAACGTCATTCCATAAATAGGGCACCCGGCTGGTGCGGTGGAATGCCGTTAGCCGGCGGTAAACCTTTTGACGCAAATCTGCCCAAGCGCTGATTTGCGTAAAAAAGTATAAATATGGGCCTATGTTTTGGACCGCCACCACTAGTTGCGCTACTCTGCGTTACCGCTACTCTGCGTTACCACTCTGGGTCGACTGTCTTATCACCTTACTCATAGCATACCTCCTATTTGACTTATTGGGTTGGTAGGCACACCCAGTCCAAAGGTTAGGACACACTGATATAACTGAGGGACAGTTCCACGCTTTCTATATTGTATGTGTATGACTGTCAGTGCATGTAGAGTTCACCTTCTTTTGCCTGATCTGTGTGCCACTGGCCGTGGATTCAGCTGGCTTTATTTCCATTCAGCCTCAACCTTCCCATGCGAAGGAATGCAAGGGAGTAGAAAGACTGTCCTCTTTTCCTACTTTTCTGTCATCCTCCTTTCTGGCCACATAAGGACATTGGTAAAACAGAACCTTTGGCATCTCCCTACTTCCAACTAGTGAGTGCCTACGGTGAACTAGTACAAATTGCAATGTCGCCAAATTGAGATGGCTCCTCTGCTCTCACTAACAAAACAGGCTGTAGAGTGCCTGAGTGGTTGTAGTATTCACTTTCTGTGCCCCCATTGTTCCACAGAGAATGAGCGATAGGAATAGCCTGTTGACACCCTCTTGTCTCTCATGCAAAGTATCATTTAATTGTCTGTATTGTGCAGCTAGGGAAAGCTATCTTCTCACCACGGGCATCCATTTTAGCAAAAGGGACTTGGATACCAGTAAGCCTGCACCCCCAAAAGATTCATCTGCGCACCAGGTCGCAGTAAGACAAGGCTACAGCGCACTACTCTACCTTGATAAGTGGCACACATTGATGGCCATAAGACTGGACGTTCAATTTTCACCAATTGGCACCTATGACTTGACAAAATTGTCTTATTTGTGCCAGAGTTTGGCCCTCAAAGGGGGAAAATTACAGCCTCTTGAATCGGAAGCCTTTTGGATGTGGGATGCTGTGTTGCATGATTTGCGTGCGACTAGTGATGTGAAGAAAAAAAGTGCATAATGAGTTGCTGACACTGAAAAAGGGGTTCTGGACCGAGAAAAAAGGGAAAGAGAAAATGGATAGTTGGAGAGAACATATGTTAGAACTAATTGGGACCTTTCCATCTCTTTCTGCAAAGGGTTCACAATCGCAGGAACAAGGTGCAGAAGGGGAGGTGGGAGAAGGCCAATTACCAGAAGACATGCTTATGGGTAGAGTGGGAAATACACCTAAAGCTACTGCCCCTACTAAGCAGCACACTCCCAATGACTGCATCAGGAACTCAACCTTCTCACCTGTTTTCAGCTCAGAAGGAAGGCTGCCGTGAACTGGCACAACACCTGGTAAAAGAGGAAGCACAGAAAGCAGCGTTTGATACTGTTTTACATACACAGGCCCTCATTACAACCCTGGCAGTCGGTGTTAAAGCTGCGGTAATACCGCAAACAGGCTGGCGGAAAAATAAAATGGGATTACGACCGTGGCGGAAACCGCCAACATAGACAGCCACTTTAACACTCCATCCACCACGGCGGTACAAACAAGCAGCGTGGCGGACACCGCCAACAGTCAGGCGGAACACAATGTACCGCCCACCCTATCACAACACGGCTATCCGCCACCTTTTCCGGGGCGGAACCAACGCGAATAAAAACACGGCAGAAACAGTACACAGAGGGGAAAACACTCACCTCTCCACACCCCACGAGGAACCAGGATGCCATGGAGCCCGAACTGCAGATCCTGTCGGCGATGGTCTTCCTGCTCCTCTATCAGGAGCTCCAACGGCGGCAGCGACGACCACGGTGAGTACTGCACCTACAACACAGGGAAGGGGGGAGGGAAAAGAGAGTGACACACACATGCAACACGCAACACCCCCACCCTCACCCTCACCCACAACACCATACACACAAACACATGCTGCAACATTACACATACACCCCCCTCCTACCCCCCTGTGAATAACGCAAGGACAAAAGGAAATGATTGTAACGATTGTAATCAAAAAAGATCCATCAGTCAAAACTCAAAATCCAGTATATACAATTATGTACACCAACTACACAAGTCCGGATAGTGCACCAATCATTGTCCGTGGACCACTGGGCACAAAATGCATGGGCGAGGCCCACACTAGATACCTGGCTCCAAACGGAGAGAACACTGGAGGGGCATCACATAGAAAATATACAGGCACCTCATGGGGAGGGGGAGGGGGGCACCTCAGCCTGATGAACGCACAACGCCACTGCTTTACGAGGGGGCTCCATGCCCATTGATGTATCCTGGGGAGGGCAAAGCCACAGTCTCTCAAGTCTCTCCAGTGGGTGGTTTGCCCACTGCTGCATCCTGGGGAGTGCAAAGCCACAGTCTCTCAAGTCTCTCCAGCTGGTGGTTGCCCACTGCTGCATCCTGGGGAGTGCAAAGCCACAGTCTCTTAAGTCTCTCCGGTGGGTGGTTTGCCCACTGTTCAATCCTGGGGAGTGCAAAGCCACAGTCTCTCAAGTCTCTCCATTGGGTGGTTTGCCCACTGCTGCATCCTGGGGAGTGCAAAGCCACAGTCTCTCAAGTGGATAACAGTCTCCACTGGTTCTGGAGGGGGCTTTGTGCCCAGAGTGCTTCATCCTGCCAAGGACTGAGGTAGTGGATGTGATACTCCACTGGTTCTGGAGGGGGCTTTGTGCCCAGAGTGCTTCATCCTGCCAAGGACTGAGGTAGTGGATGTGATACTCCACTGATTCTGGAGGGGCCTTTGTGCCCAGAGTGCTCCACGTGCATTGTGGCTGCAACAATACACTCGCCTGGGTGTGTGTGCCACGAGATTGCCGAGGTACAGGTAGGTTGATACGCCATGGAGGCAGAGACATACCCCACACTGCTGCGGCTTCGCATTCCATATGCAGGTGAAACTGTGGTGACAGTGATGCTTCATGGAAGCTGCCCAGGGGGTCTACCTTAATTCAGTACATTGATGACCTACTGTTGGCCTTACCGTCTTGGACAGCTTGCATCCAAGATACCATAGCACTATTATGTCACCTAGCAAGAAAGGGCCACAAAGTGTCCTCGAAGAAATTACAGTTCTGTCAACAAAGGGTGAGGTACTTTTTTTTTGTTAAATATTTTTTATTGATTTTATATTTCAAAATATAATACAAATTATTCAATTTGCAATCACAGGATAAACCAATACAATAACTAATATCTAGGCCATTTAACAATCACACACCCCCCCATTATGCACTTCACGGAACACTTCTAGTTTTACAGTATCATTTCTGGCTGCACCCTGTATGGGTTTATCCTTTATTGTTTATTTTATATAGGTATTCGCTCATGACCAGTGTGGGTCTTGTTTTGCATGCATGAATTCCCTGGCTGCCTGATGAGGGCGCCATCCGGATTAATGTTTGCAGATAGCACCCCTGATTTCCTACTCCTCTCGTGTCGCTGGTACTGTGGTGGCGAAGGCTTGACAGACAATTATTACTGGAAAGATGGAAAGAAGTGACATACATGCGCCGTGGTGCCTGAGTGTCCTATGGGTTTTGTTTCCGTAGCGGGGAATGCAGGGGGATTTATGTTGTGGTTCTCGCGAGTATATATACCCCAATTCAAGGAGGCATCTCATCGACCCGCCAGGAACAGGATGGCGGTATGGGGTGTCAGAATCCCCATGGCGGCGCAGCAAGCTGAGCCGCCATGGCGGATTCCCATGGGCAGCGGAAAGTCGGCGGTACACCGCCGCCTTTCCGCTTCTGGCCGCAGCTGTACCGCCGCGGTCAGAATGCCCGGCGGAGCACCGCCAGCCTGTTGGCGGTGCTACTGCCAACCCCCGCCCTGGCGGTATTTACCGCCAGGGTCAGAATGACCCCCATAGTCTTATTCTGGCTTATTGTGGCCTGGATATTCAATGACAAATGCTGCAGTCATTAATGAATTCAATATTCCAGCTTTGAGTTCTAGTGGGGCTGTTCTCCGGGCCCGCTGGAGCATGCGAAGGGTGTAAAAGCTGGGGGGGGATCACTCGCTTCCTCCTTTGTGTTGGGATGGCTTGGTGCCAGAGGCTTCCTCAGATAGAGGGGAGAAATACTTGACGGCCGGGAGAGGCGGCGACACCCGGGAGAGACCGCGGGTCAAAGCGATCGCAGGGCGCCGCAGAAAGGCTTTGTGCAGCTAGGGACAGTCGCGGCAGGGACCCAGCCGTCCATTCTGCGCTAGTTGATTAGTCCGAGCTCACAGGAGCACGCGGTCCGCATCAATCTTGCCCTCTTGCGTTGATGGAGTGGTGAGGTGAGGGGGGGGTTGCCCCACGTTCCAGGAGTCTTTCCCCACAGCTTAGTTTTGGTGTTCCCCCCCTCGCGGGTGCCCTCCTCACCTCGTTCCTTTGGCACTGCACCTGAACCCCCGCAGCTTGCTGGGCCGCCGCCGCTGTGCGTCTTCTTTGCCGGGCTGGAGTGCCCCTTCTTTATTCTTCTGCGGCTTACACACGCGAAATTCAAGATGGCGCCCCGGCTCCTCAGGCCGGTACCAGCTTCACGCGCCCCGGGGCGCCCGGCGGAATCTGTCGTGCGGTCCACCTCTGGCCGCGGCTCTATAGCCCCCCCGGCCACGAGCAGGCTTGGGAGCGGGAGGCGGCCGCGCCGGGCCAGAGCGCGAGCGGGCCGCAGTCTCAGCTCCTCCCTCTCAGCGCTCCACCCGGCGCAGATTCGCGAGCCACAACCTCGCCCCACCCGCGCACCGAGGGGGGCTCGCGGCCCGAACTGGACACCCCAGTCTCCCCCCGGCCAGGCCGCCGTCCCGGCCGTCGATACCGGGCCGCGGGGGGGCGCCTTCCAGGATGTTTCGAGGTAGCCGGGAACGGATCGCTCAAATCAAGCGACCGTCCCGGCCGCCATTTTGGCTCCTCCCCCAAAGGGTGAGGTACTTAGGCCATGAACTCTCTCAGGGACACAAAAGTTACTGCCCGTTAGGATAACAGTAATCACAAGGTTTCCCAGACCACACACGCAGAGGGAGGTTAGGGCTTTCCTTGGATTAGCGGGCTACTTCAGGCACTGGATACCAAACGTTCCCCTCATAGCATGCTCACTTCAAAAGCTCACCCACAAGGAGGTGTCAGACAAGGTCACCTGGTCTCCAGACTGTGAGAAAGCTTTCCAAACACCGAAAAGAGAATTGTGCGCAGCACCGGCACTATGCCTTTCAGATTATAGTAAAGATTTTCACTTATTCTGCCATAAGAAGGGAGGCTGCTCCTTGGGGGTGTTGGCCCAGAAGCGCGGCTTCTTTTAATGCCCAGTGGCCTATTACTCTGCCACTCTAGACCTTGTGGCGGCGGGACTTCAACCATGTCTGAGGGCGGTGGCCTCCATGGCCCTGGCGGTAGAACAATCCGAGAATGTAGTGCTGGCACACACTTTGATTTTGCATCTTCCACATGCCTTGGACACATTATTGAGCACAACAAGGATCCAACACCTCACACATGCCTATCTCTCCTGATATGAATTAACATTGTTAGCATCACACATCATTATTAAAAGGTGCACTACACTGAACCCTGCCTGCTTGCTGCCAACAGAGAGTGACCATGATGACCCCACAACGGACAGCTCCTTCCATAACTGCATCTTGGCGATCGATAGGCACACCAAAGTGAGACCAGACATCAGGGATACCCCCATTACCAGATGCAGAAGGAGATTTGTTTGTTGGCAAGTAATCTATTAGAGGAAACACCGGAACTCTACAGGCCGCTTACGCTGTGGGCACAGCCAAAAGGTTGCTAGAAAGGGGAAGGCTAACAATTTAAAGAGTGCCCAGGCGGCAGAATTAGTGGCAGTAACAAGGGCTTGCAAGCCGGCAGAAGGGAAATCAGTGAACATTTACACTGACAGCCAGTATGCATTTGGGGTCACCCATGATTTTGGCCACTTGTGGGCAATGAGGGGATTCCTCACCTCACCTGGCCAACACATACAGCATACATCATTGATTGCCAATCTGTTGCAGACATTGCTCTTGCCAAAAAGGATTGCTATTGTCAAATGCGCAGCTCATACCTCTGCCAGAGATCCTGTTTCCACAGAAAACATTCATTGATGAGGAAGCCAGGAGAATAGCCCTAAGTGGGTGAGAGTATACAATGGTGCAGGTAACATCCACCTCAATGGTTAGAGAGGAATGTATATATTTTCATCCCAAATGTGTTAAACAACAGGCCGCAGAACAGGAGCTGGAGGGATTGAAGAGGGGAGGTTGTACACAGAACAGGGAAGTGATTTGGGTAGCCCAAATGGTAGGCTATGTCTGTCATTAATGGTACTCCGTTCCATGGCCCGTCTTTTTCATGGTCCTTCGCATGTGGGATGGGATGGGATGATCTGTCTGTTTTCCCAATGTTGGCACAGCACAAATTTCTCCAATGTGCTAAACATTTACGTAAGCAATGCACTATCTGTGCTCAGTATAACACAGGTAAGGGTGCACCGACGGCACCAGGCCACTTCCCAATGCCACTTGGACCCTTTGAGATTCTGCGAATGGACTTCATCGAAATGCCCACTACACACAAGTACAAATATGTTTTGGTCATTGTGTGCATGTTTAGCAACGGACAGAAGCTTATCCCACAAAGAACTGTGATGCACAGACAGTTGCCAAATGCTTGTTGAAGGAACTTATTCCGCAGTTCGGGGTCCCAGCCTCCTGAGTTCTGACAATGGACCAGTGTTTATTGCTCATGTAATTCAGGGGCACTGCAAAGGGCTGGGGTTCACCCAAAAGCTGCATAGTGCATGCCACTCACCCTCAGCGGGAGTGGTTGAGAGAAAGAACAGGTGCTTAAGAATAAGATAGGGAAGATTTGTGCATCCACCAAACTATTTCGGATTGATGCTCTACCATTGGCGCTGCTAGCCATGAAAAGCACCCCTGACAGACTGACAAAGCTGAATCCCCAGGAGATATTGTTTGGCTGCCCCACACAGTTCCCTGGCCACATATCTGTGGCACCACTAGCAGTAGCAGATGACCTATTGTTACAATATTGCAAGAAATTAACAGAGACATTACGTTATCTCCACCGCCAGGTACTACAGGCCTTACAGGAGGAAGAATTACCACCAGAACAAGGACTGCAGCCCGAAGACTGGGTGTGGTTAAAGGCCCACACCAGACGACATTGAATCCAGCCCCGATGGAAGGGGCTCTACCAAGTCATTCTGGCAACTGCCACGGTGGTCAAGTGTGTGGGGCTGGCGTCCAGGACCCACAGCTCCCACATCAAGAAGACAGCTGGACCAGCAGTCCCTCAGCAGCAGGTCGGCCACCACCACCAAGATACAACCTCCGCTCCTCTAGACCTGTAAGTTGACACTGACAGGGCTGCTTGTGCTGCACCCCTGCGGAAGCAAGGGGGTGCAAGCGGGTCCTGCGGTGACTCTTGATTGGACTGCTCATGCCATACAGCTCTGAGGAAGGCAGGGTGCAAGTGGGTCCTGTCAAGATTTGTCTACAAATGTACCCTATTGGTCATAATGTGCTAGATAGCCTCTGGTGCCACGTTTTGTGGTACCATCGATGGAGAAATAATTGAACACCACCTGTCCGCCAACTCCTTTGATCAGAGTCCTTGAAAAAAAATTATAACGTGAGATTAACAACATTGAACGAATAGGCAGAATATAATATATACATTGGAACACTTCCTTGTCTCCCACATCATCTTACCTGCAGAAAGGACAATGCCAAAAGCAAGGAAGGAAGACAGGAAATGGCCTACAGTGTTGACAGTCATCTGTACCCCAGTCCCAGGAATAATAGTGACCGTTATATTGATATGATAAGCAGATAACATATATATACCTTTCTTGGATGAGCACACAAACATAAATGAAAGTGAAATGTTACATGGGGAGCAACATGGCAATACATTAGGGACAAGAGGCATTGGGAAAATAGGAGGAGGGAGAGAAAGAGAACGTGTAGCTTGGGGTGAGTATAGGAAGATATACGCTGGGAATACATTTGTGCAGACAGTAAATATGTATGTAGATATGGCGAATGTATCAAACTGATAAGTGTGCACCCATTTACCCACACACTCCTAAGACACAATGAACTATACAGACGTCCCACTCAGCAAATATGTAGGATGTACAGTGGTAAACAAGCTAATTGAGCAGTGTCTTAATGCACCGGTTAAATATACCAAACGCACCTACCGCAGACATAGACCCCGAAATGGTACATCATGTGGTGAACTTGCCACCCCAGACAGAGAATAAGCTACTACTAGACCAACTTGAGGAAATGAGATGGCTGGATGGGGGTGAGAATGGGGAACAAGAAGCCAGGCAGGTACCAGGGAACAGAACTGCAGGAAGTGTGGGCATTCCATACCTAAGAACTAGCAGCAAAGAGGACGTACCATGGTGCATAAAGTACACCAAAGGTAGCACCCCAGTTAGAAAGGTGGTCAATAGGGACCTGTGCACCATATTCAAGTTCCTTTACCCTTCTGTTGACCTTCCCTTGCCTAATTGTGAGGAGGGTACCACTGATGCCAATGTTGGTATATACGTGGGCACCAGCAAATGCTGCAGCTATACCAACTTAGATAAAAAATATGGGATGGCCCAAAGTGACTGCCAGTGAGCCTGTCAGGGCCTAGGGGGTTCTTCTTCATATGTGGAAAATCCACATACTTCAGACTACGAGCTGAATGGTATGGTAGCTGCTATCTCACCTTAGTTATGCTATGAATGATCCATGTAACTAGTATATCACAGATAAGTAACATAGCCCGCCATGGATCATGCAGAAGGAGGGTCCCTACTTGGATAGGCAAGGCCATGGCGGTTCTGGGAGTAATGGTGCCCCCTGTTGGGGCCTTATATTCCATATCCAGAATGCACAAACTGGCAGGACTAGTTGAAAGGTTGGCAGACTCCACAGCAGCAGCCTTGGGGAATATTACAGAGGAGCTCACCAGCATGAGAGCTATGGTAATTCAGAATCGTACGGCACTAGAGATCATCCTAGCAATGGCTGGTGTGGTATGTCATGTGATCCACCAGGCCTGCTGCGCGTTCATACCGGATAATGGTAGGAATATTAACAAGGCCATAGGGAACATCAGGAAGGTCCAAAAGGAAGCCAAGGATGTCCATGTCTCCACAGATCTCGGTGGAATATGGGGAACGGTAGGCTCATGATTCCACAATTAGGGAACCTGGTTGATAGAGGCATTGGTAATAGGAACAGTGGTGTTAATAACAGTGTGTGTGCTGGCCCAAGTATGCCCTTCTTCCATAAGGATGGTATTAAAAAATCATTTAGTGGGAATGCTGTGCTCATTACCACCCCCCAAAAACAGATGTCACCAAGGCAGATGGCACCCAGGAGATGGCCCTGCTGAAGGAACATGTGTAGGACATCATTAAGTATCAGAGAGCGGAATGTGAAGTTGCATTTTTATCTGGAATCCATTTTGGCATGCTAGGACCTGTGATACTCAATGATGACAAGGGCTGTTTAATGAACAGCTCATAACCTTGGTGAAACATGTTTACTGTTCTTTTCTTCTTGCTCGGAACGCATTATGATGCAAGGCTTGCTACCAGAACAGCCCTCATGAAATATCATCACACTCTAGCTGAAGCAATATGTATTAAGAAGTGCACTATCCTGTGTACGTGTTGCTAATGGAGGGTGAAAGGTTCCATTTTACAATGTGAGTCACGTAGGCCATGTTTTGTAACTTCCTTTACAGTATTTTACTTGGCCTTATGTACTGAGTTAAGAAAGATTAACAGTAATGCTTTCTGTAATGTTTGAGAAATAATCGATTGTTAGTTTGGAGAATTCATGAGATGCATGAACACGCCTTGTGGCTTGCAGAAATAAAAGACAATGGGGGTCATTCTAACCCTGGCGGTAAAAACCGCCAGGGCGAATGACCGCGGTAGCACCGCCAACAGGCTGGCGGTGCACCGCTGGGCATTCTGACCGCGGCGGTTCAGCCGCGGCCAGAAACGGAAAGTCGGCGGTGTACTGCCGACTTTCCGCTGCCCTGCAGAATCCTCCATGGCGGCGGAGCGCGCTCCGCCGCCATGGGGATTCTGACACCCCCTACCGCCATCCTGTTCCTGGCGGGTCTCCCGCCAGGAACAGGATGGCGGTAGGGGGTGCCGCGGGGCCCCTGGGGGCCCCTGCAGTGCCCATGCCAATGGCATGGGCACTGCAGGGGCCCCCGTAAGAGGGCCCCAAAAAGAATTTCAGTGTCTGCCTAGCAGACACTGAAATTTGCGACGGGTGCTACTGCACCCGTCGCACTCCAGCAACTCCGCCGGCTCCATTCGGAGCCGGCTTCATCGTTGCTGGGTCTTTCCCGCTGTGCTGGCGGGCGGCCTTTTGGCGGTCGCCCGCCAGCACAGCGGGAAAGCCAGAATGGCCGCCGCGGTCTTGTGACCGCGGTGCGGTCATTTGGCGGTAACCGCATGGCGGGCGGCGACCGCCGCCCGCCGCGGTTAGAATCAGGCCCAATGTATGATTTCCTTAATTTGAACTGCTCGGATTTGGTCTCTCAAGCCAGTGGTTCCCATGCACGTAAATAAAACCATTTTAGTCTTACTGAGCTGGTTGGTCTTTCAATTTTTCCTGAACCTGAAAAAGCTTCGACACACACATCTCCATCACTAGCTGTCCTTAAGTTCCACATGGCTCACAGAACAAGGCTGCCACATGGCCCCACTACATATCTGTATTTGCAGTCAGTACAAACAGAAAGGTACTACATGCAAATAACAGGCTCACCAGCCATTTCATTTGTTTTTGGTTGTTGAATTGAAATGGGTGCTGTGCCCTTTAGTAATCAGAGCCATTCTTCAAAGACACTAGTTATACAAAGATAAAGCGTTTTCTTCTTTAGTCACTTTTCAGTGTACCATGGATGTGATAAGAGGAAAAGATCACAGTAACTAATCACTCACAGCCACAGGATCGTTTCAGCCAACTAATGAACCAACATATCACCTAGCAACCCCAAAGCCAGTAAACTTTGGTAGCAAGTGTTCCTCACTCTTTACGAGCAAAGTCTTTACAAATCAGAGACCTGCTTGGCAGATTTGAAGTTGTTTTTGCGTATAATTAGGAAAAAACAAAGTGTTTATGTAGATGGAATTCAATTTATGTGTACATCACATCACATGAAGATTGACTTTTGGACTCAGTCACTTACACACCGTGTTCACCAATCCGGATTGTCTACATTTGTAGTACTAACCAAAGGAGGAGCCAGAGCTTGTGTCTTGGCTGTCCAATGTGTACCACGATGCACAAAAACATTATGCTTCACCAATGCTGTTCTTCAAGTCAAGTATGGAAAACAGCAAGATCATGGTAGAACCAGGTGAAACATCCAGTTCACCAGTGACACATGGTTTCAATTTGGTTCATCAGAAAGTTCCATTTGATTCGGTTACATATTGAACGTAGTTATCGGTGACTGTTGTGGTGATATCATTTATTAACTACTATAATTATTTTTATTTTATCTGCACTCATTATATAGTTCAATCACCACACCCTATGAATTGCAACTGGATACAATAGAAACCACTTATAAGTGATCAAATGGAATTTCCTCAGCAGCAAAATTTAAGACCATGACAAAAGTTGCCTGTTTACAGCAAGGAACCTGACCGCTGGTGCATATTGAGTGATTAAAAAATATTACAATTGCGGTACCTACTAAACACAGAGCAACATTCCATTGGCATTATAAGAAGCAGAATAACACAGGTGTTAAATATTTTTAATGCAAAGGAGCAGTCAGACCACATATTGTATTAGACGGTGTAACATTTCTACCAGCGCCGTTCAGCAATCCATGCAGAGACACGAGATTGCCCTAATGACTGCGATGGAAAAGCAGTGTTGTTGGGTATCTTGGGCGAGACCACCAAACGTGTTCCAAGCTAAATTGGACACCATGGCCACCATATGTGAAGAGTGCAGGCACCCGCAATATGTCCATATAAGGCCTTTCTTTGAGTACTTGAAGCGGTTTTCCATTGTCCTTGATTGGAGCTCTGCGTGAGGCTGGCTGGAGGCAGTTATTGTGTGCAGACCTGTCAGCTCGCATCTCAAGCACAGTGAAATTCAACTAATTGTAAGTGTGTGCATTGTTCAGGCTGCCCCATGCACACTTCTGGCAGGCTGCGTGACCTCAGCCCAGCAGCACAGCAGAAAAACTGTGGAGAGACCCGGACAAGATACAGCTTTGTTGACTACTTTTAAGACAGCATCTAATTATGTTGACAGGAACCCATATATGAAGTGCTGCACAAACCTCGCAGTAGGTGTGGTCTAGCAGTCAAGTCTCACCTCTATGAGCAAACGAGCTGGTTTGTAATCTCGGACTTCCCACTTGACCGCTGTTGGAGTCTGGAAAGGTCACGCTGTCTTTCTTCGATTCACTTAGCAGTACATTTGGAGCATTTCAGCAAATGTCGAATATTCAAAAACACGTGCATAACAGAGTTTAAGTAGATGTCTAAATTAGAAATCTAGTTTGCCAAATTAAGCAACGGGGAAAGAGGCACTTAAAATGTTCAAAATCAATTTCTAATTGTGACTGTTCTCCGTTTTGTTTGCAGATATTTGATTGTTTTCAGTGCCATCAACAGAAATAGTTCAATCCAGCAGGGCCATAATTCTCGGTCAGGCACTATATAGGATGTAACCAGTCCAATAAAAAAGGCACATTTCGAAATAGACATTGAGAATCCGTCACGTTTGTGGGTTGGTGTTGCTTTTACGAATGTCGGCAAAAAGGAGTCCTGAAGGGTGAGCAACATCTCCAAGGCCCAATAAATCTGGGCATTTCAAGAGCCTGCAGAAATGATCTCTTTACAAAGCAAATATTACAAAATGCCGGCCTCGACTCCACCACCGCCACTTAGGAGCATACACCTTTAGGGAGATGGAGGTAGAATGCGAGCCATACCCTATATCAGTGCTGGTCCAGTCTCTACATCGGTTTATTGCTGCCTGAGCCTGCCTCCCTGGTAAAAGGCAGAATTTGAGCCTGGGGGTGGGGTGCGATGGAGGGTAAACTCTAAATTCACTTCTATTACCATACATGTTTTGCAAACTGGATGGTGATACTGGGTGGGAAGTTGAGTACCAAGGGGCTCAGGCAACATCCCTGCACCTGCCTATTTACGCCATGAAAATGCCATATTTTCTCCAGTGGCAATCGCCACCCTGGAACCCGATATTAGGGGCAACTTTCTCCTAAGGCTAGCTTTCAGGTGTATAAACACCTGCAGACAGCAACAGAGGGGCGACCTCATGCAACCCTTCTTTGAATGTGCTTCTTGGTGTACAGTGGGTGTCAGCTCCTGAGGGGGAAGGGGTTTGGAGTTAACCCCTGTTCTGGCTCCAAGAGGAGTAGACATCTCATAAGGTAGTGAGTATTTCATAAATGTTTCATTGAGTCAGCCTGTCAGTCTGACCTATTCTATTGGGTGGAGAAGGTCAAGCCACAGGTCTGTGGGTGGGGACTCCGCGTGCAGCTGCCCATGATATCCCTCGTGACTAGTAGCTGTCATGCCTACTCAATGCAGGTTAGGGACATTGAGAAAACGTCCACTATTTTTAATTTTCATCAACCAACCTATGTAGTAACAGGTTGGTTCATAAAATTCTGGATCGGGGTGGGCTGTAATCCGACCTACCTCGTGAACAGCAATTGCGATTCACTCACATTGGTGGCATCACAGGTATGATGACTTGCTAAGGTTTGTAGACCAATGTGTCTGTTATCCCCTTTAAATAAAGTAATCTTTTTTTTTTAATGTTGTCCCTCTTCCTCACAGTAAACAACCTTTTCTTACTAAAAGAATCTTTTTTTAATCTTTTTTGAAAAGTTTATTTTAAGTTTAAGTTTATTTAAGAGTTGCCAGTGTTCTCTAGACCACTGCCTATTCCCAGCAAACCTTTTTTTAACGTTCCCTTTTTGCAAATGGCTTACCATCGAAACTCATGCCAGGAATTTTTCAATGTTTTACAAATGCATTTTGGATGTAAAAATTGATATATCTCATTATATTTGGTATTTCGCAGGGACGCCTACAACAAACACCCTTTCTAAGCAGAGAATTGATATAGGGTAATACTACCATTCTAGGCGCTGGTAAAAGTTAACGACTCCAATAATTTGATTGTTTAATAGCAAAACCTATTTTGCTGCCGCAAACTCAGAATCAGAGTGTTTACAACTGTAAAATAGGTGCCCCTTGAGGTATCAAGTGATGCATCATCCTGCTGCAGTCCAGCGTAGACACAATTATGCCTTGGAATGATGACTAACAGTGGGTCGAGGCAAGAGAGGGGTCAAACCCTGAAAGACAGCACCATCTCTGCAGAATTGGCCCATTCATACTTAGTAAATATTGTTTGTGCCTAATGCCTGTCTTTTGTAATAGGAGTGTAAGGTGGGGCAAACCTTTTTGCTAAGGAAACCCAGCCACCATACATTTCACTTTTTGTATAAAAGCATAGTACTACATGATGGTTAGTGGGTAACTGATCCCTCTAATCGAAACCTACTTCAAAGGGATTGAATCTTTGGTTGCGAGAGTAAGCGCGAGAGGACAAGCACTGTGCCAGTGTATAACCACAATCTGCACATTCATCATCAGAAAAAGTCATTCTGAGATGCTCCTTCCCTTACTAGGGATAAACTTCTCCGATGTAAGAAAGGCATGAGGGCAGACTACATGCCAAAAAGACTGTCTCCCTCCGCATCTCACATTTTTATTTCCTACAAAACTGTATACCTCTTGATTGTCTAGCTGGTGTCAGCTCCAAGGGCAGGATCAGGAGCCACCCCCTTATGTTACCCTCAGAGGAGCATTTCCTGCATGGTGGGCAGGGATGTCAAACAAGCTTGTGTTAGAAGCATTTTGTTAATATTGGAGAAATCGATGTTGATCTGCACAATGATACTTTCACATATAAAAACAAAATCACATCACTATCACCAAATTCACCCATCATGAACACTCCGTCAACCCTAACACAGATATATGTGGTCAGGCAGGCTCTGAGACCTAGGCCAAAGGTTACTGATTGAAAGGTCACAGGTGGGGCAGCACATAGCCGGCAGACAAACGCATGAACAGGAAACTCAGATCAACCCCACAGATAGGTGCAGCAACACCACAGTGGGCCTAGGAGATTGACCAAAATAAAGCACACATGGCCAGACGGGTGCACACATTCCCAAAACACCATAAACTTAGATGCCTCATGAAGTTAGGAAGACACAGCCAATCTGAACACAGCATGCAAAGTAACACGACATGATCACCTGACCCTCAGGCTGGATGTCTGCACGTTACTAACTGGCCCTCATTGTGTCCACGCATTTGTTATCAGGGACCTTATTTATGACTTCAAGACAACTGTTCAAATGCTTCACGTAAAAATGAATACTGTAATTGTTTTATGGTGCACAGATAAATGTGTAAAACACTGCTCAGATCGATTGTACTTTGAAAAAAACCTGAGACCCCATTTCTGTAACTGTTCTCCCAACCATAATGTTTAATTAAACATATATTCCTACTTTGCTAAACGCCTCTTGTCTTCTGTTTTTTTAAAGGTAAATTCACATTCGAGCAACATTTTGGGAAGCCTGCCAGGAGCTGATTGGTACCGAGGACCCAACTGTGGCTGAAGGAAGGAGACCCTGCCCTGACGGATTCACAGTTGCGCAACAAGTTAGGTGAGCAGACGGCACAATTGATTGGAAGTTCTGCTGAATCTGCGGGCTGGAGGTCCATCCTGAAGCCACCAGCAGAAGGGTAGGAGACTGTGTAAGAGCCTTAGGTCCAGCATTTGGTGTATGGCAAACTAGAAAGAAATAACATTTTACCTGCGCATCCTGCCACTGACAGAAATCTGGCATGTTACTTATTTGATGTGTCTGAATTGAATAGTTACAGGGCGGTCTCGGAGATAGTCAGCGTGCTAGATAAGATGAATGTTATTTGTTGCTTGGACCGCTGGGCATGACACAGATGGTAAGCTTGTACCCTGGGTGTGACACAGGGTTGATCGCTTGGACAGCTGGGCGTGACACAGATGGCATGCTTGTCCCCTGGATGTTACACAAGATTGATTGCTTGGACTGCTGGGCGTGACAGAGATGGTACACTTGTCCCCTGCGTGTGACACAGGGTTGATCGCTTGGACCGCTGTGTGTGACACAGATGGTACACTTGTCCCCTGGGTGCGACACAGGGTTGATCAGTTGGACCACTGGGCGTGACACAGATGGTATGCATAAGCCCTGGGAGGGATATAGGGCTGGCATCTCAATTTTGAGAGGTGTGTAGTGCTTGGACTCTCGGGCGTGACACTGATGGCACGCATAGGCCCTGGGTGTGGTATAGAGCCGGAATCTCAAGAGGTGTCTATCGCTTGAACCACTGGGAGTGACACAGACAGTACGCTTGCCTCCTGAGTGTGATACAGAGCTGAGGCCTCACCGCTTGGACCACTGGGCGTGACATAGATGGTACGCATGGGCCCATGGTGTAATAGAGGGCCAGCTCCTCAATCTTGTGTTTTTTTAGTCTTAAAGGGTTCTCTCAGTGCCACCGGTTTCTGAGCACTGCTGGTATCAGATAGAAGTGAAAGGTGCTGTTTGCTTGGACCACTGGATGGGACACAGATGGTATGCATGACCCCTAGGTGTGATATAGGGTGTGATTTGTACGTTAGGGAAAAATATTTGGATCTGGGAGATTAGATGTAGCTTGTGTTTGGCCAAGAAGGGCCTATGGTTGTCGAGTTATCCCTTTTCTCCACACAAATTGTTATTATCTTTATTCCAGAGCCAATATTGACAGACTTTCAGGCTCACTTAGTCTGTGTACTGAGCAGAGCTTCCCCTGGTGTGACCAGGGAGGATGGCATGTGCTAGAGCGGGCTGAGGTATTTTTGATAAAGTCATAATTTTTTTGACATTTTTTATTTTTCTAGTAGAAGATTGATGTATCTTCGACATTGTGGTTCTGGTAAATTAATGCAACTGTGTCTTGTCTTGAGTGTTCTGTTTTGTCGATGACAATGTGCTATGAAGGAGGTGCTATTTATCACAATCCCTATTTAATGCCAAAATAAAGTTTTCTACTTGATGCCAAATTTCATGATGTTTGAATTAACCATTGTACCATTTCCCACTATCACTATTTAATGCCAAATTAAAGTTTGCTATTTGATGTTAACTTTCATGACGTTTGAATTAGCCATTGCACTTTATTCTAGGTAATAACCCTTCATTTGCAGTGCTATTTGTGTTTGTGAAATGTTCATGTTGGTGCATCTGTAAATATTGCTGAGCACATAGAGAAGTAGTTAGAACTTGTAATCCCCGTGTATGCATTTCCCCACTACCAGAGTAAAACTTAACATTCCCAAAAACCAGAAAAGCTAAAAGTGTATCTGTCCCATAAAAAACATCCCAACTTATCATAGAGTAGCCACTAAAGCACATGCAAACCAGGTTCCCAACACAGGACAAAAAATTAAACAAGTTTTGCCACAAATGGCACACACACACTGAGGCACATTTGTTTCTATGGCCAAAGGAGCTAACCTTTGACACTAACATAATTAAACAAATGAGGACACACAAGAGGACCAAGTACGTCGGGCAAAAGAAGGACAGGAGAGAAGCACTATTAGAACTATGGGCCATCTTTGAGGAGGGCCAGACCAATAAACCTAACCCTCAATCAGCAAGCCACCCCCCCCCCCCCCATATGCAGGAATGGAGGTGCTCTCCCCGATGCTTGTTATCCCAGCATTAGGTCATACCAATCCGCTGGTCAAGGGAGTCAGAGGGTCCCCTACCGAAAAATAAACTGTTAGGTCCAGTCATGACTGTCTAACAGGCCAGCAGGCCCAGGCATTCCCAGCACCACTCAAGTCCAGCACTAGAGCTCCCTGACGTTTGACCCCTGTCCGCCACGTTCAGCCCCCTGAACCTCAGCAGCACGTAGAACATGTAATACCACTGGTTCCCGTAAACACACTAGAGTGACAGAGAGATCCATAGCTGATCTGGACAGTGACACAACTAACCAGGATGAGGAAAGTGGTCCCAGGGAGGAGGGAGCCACAGGGTTTGCTTAAGTAGCCGAAGAAATGACAGAAAGTGAGTTTTGAGGGCAAGTCCCAACCAAAAAGAACAGCGTATAGCTCAGAATAAAGGAGGCAACCTAGGTAGCATTTAGAGGAAAGGCACAAACTAGGGAGAGAGAGAGAGCTCGCACCCTGGAAACACAACAAGAAAGTAAAGCGATGCACCCTCCACCTAAGAAGAATGGGGGTAAGTACAGAGCTCCGTTCGGGCGAGAGTCTGAGATAGAACTAGAGGAGAGGCTTTTGGCTGGGATCCAAGCCTCTCCAGATCATCAACGTAGGAGAGGGGTGGACCAGGAAATAAGAGACCAAGGTAGCCAAGTGCAAACTCAACTTAGATACAGGAGAACCAAGATGGCACCTTTGAATGTGCATGAAGATAGCAGTAACAAAGAAGTCCTCTGCTGCTCCTCCCAAATGCACAGGATAGACAAACTAACCCCAGGAAAGACAGTGGGCCGAGAGGAGTACGAGATCTTTAAATGACCATTTTATCACCTGCTAACCCACTGGACTGAGGGAAGATACCAGTACAATAGACCCTTACTAACGGAGGGGTCCTTCGAACCAGAGGACATGGCTGTTGTAGAAGACTGCATCTGGCACAGTGGGAGAGATCCCAAGGGGAACTTCCCTTACATGCAGGATTGTCTAAAAAGATAGTAACGCCATGTTAGGGAGAAAACAGTTTAGCTACCTAAAACCACAATGTACCCACTGCTGCAGTAAGGCACTTCAGGGACCACCTATGTGCCATGGGCTCTGATAGCTAAAGGAGGGCTAAGAACCAAATTGCCACCATGAATGGATTTGACAGGGAAATAGATCTTATGTTTTGAGAAGAATACCACTGGAATAAACCTATTGATAGGCGATATCAAAAGTCTGCTAAGTAGTCTTATTGGAGAGCAGACTAACACTGTTTGCCCGAGCTCGCATCCCAGCTATCACAATGACATACACCAAGCATTCGTATAGGCACCAAATATGGACAGCCCTGGGGGAAATGTTCCCTGACTGTCCTGATGTAGGAAAGTTAATAGCAGAAACCATGAAACCTGGGGAGACCATAACCTATTTTCTGGATAGGATGAGAGAACAATGGGGACAAGGGAAAGGACAGCTAGCTATGGTCCAATATGGGCCCCAGGTCATATTATTTTACAATATCCTCAAAAAGGGGCTGCTCACCAAAATACAAAGCGGATTGGACAGTGTGGTGGGGCTAGACACCAAATCCTGGAGGGAGATACAAGCTCACACATTACACTATCACAAAAAGAAACAAGAAAAGGACAGAGAAAGACAAGAGCTGGCCCAGAGAGACACCACTAAGTTGGTCCAACACAAGTTGAGTAAGACCACCCTTGAGGAAGCCACATTGGCCGTGAGTGTGCAGATGGCACCAGTCATGAAGGGAGCTCTACCGCAAAAAACAGAGGATTTCAACCCAGCTATATCGGCAGAAACTGGGAAGTTTGGCAGCAGCCAGACCTTAGAGAATGTCACTATTGCCCCAGAATGGGTCACATGACTGACAGATGCCGGCTAAAGGCACATCATGAACAGAGGTCAAACAGCATGGGCTAGTCCCCACAAAATCTCCATCCACAAAACCAAGCCATGGGAAAGCCGAATGCACCTTACACTCAGCCGCAGGGAAGTCAGTCCATCTCCGCACCACCGCAACAGGGGTCAGGTAGTTGGACAAACACGTGGCAACAGCAACCCATTCTATGACACCCAGCCTGGCACCAAAATTCTTTTATGACGTGTGGTCCCAACAGGGCCCCCAGAGAGCTGATGGCCTCCAGCCAAATGGAGGCCCCCTTTTTTAGTTCCAAAACTAAGCTGTCCTCCATTGTCATGAGCCAGATTTCCCATACGCTTTAGATAGTGAAGACCCATAACCTCCACAGCGCACACACAAGAACTGACAGATTGCAAAGCACTTCTTCGCACTGTACCAGTAGAGGGGAAGGGGACTCGGCAGAACAACCAACCGTCACTGTCCTCTACCATCATTTGGGCACATTTCAACGAGTTCTTGGCCTTGCAGCAGACTCCCTATGCAGCAATATTTTTGCCTCCTCCTTTCCCTCAAGAGTTTTCCAAGTAACTGCCAGGAGCCGCAGGGCCAAATATCCTGGGAAAATGTGGTCCGAGGAGGTGGAGGGTCCTGGGAAAAAGGGAGCCCGAAAACATCCATCTTAACTCAGAGCAGAAGAATGCAAAAATATGCTCACCCCCGTATCAGGCCTAGCAATCAGCCAACACACAAGACCTTGCACACACCCTCTGAAGGAAGCAATAATCCCAGTGTCAGACAGCGCAATATCAGAGGCACATGGGGGCCGCGGAACAACTCTCCAGCCCCCTCCGGTTCATGACAATTAAGATCATATGAAGATCTAGGGAACCACCCAAAGACCTATAAAAAGAAGCCCAAGACTAGCCCAAAAGAAGCCTCTAGAAAAAGGGCATAGTCATGACAGTTGGGTCTGGTTTTACAAAAAAAGTGGACTGCGCTGCAACAGAATTTGCAGTGCCACTTTTGAAACTCAGAGATGCGCCGTATTTACAAAAATATGGCGCACCCCTGTTTTTCGCCCTGCGCCAGCACTGAATTTAGCAGCCTGCGCTACTGCAGGCATCCTTGCACCATAGTGTGCAAGGGTGTCTGCGTTGAGGGGGTTGATTATTTATGTGCAGGAAGGTGTCCCTTTCTGCAAATAAACAATAATAGTAATTTGGCACTTATTCTGCAGCACACATAGATGTACCAAAGCATCATTTTTAAGTCTCACCTGTGAGCATCGTGCATGCATTGTCGCTATGGCGACGATCTATTCTGATTATTTTTAAAAAACAACTCTGAGAAGGGGATTTTAACCTACCCATCACTTACCATTCTTTCTCACTATTGTCAATCTTTTTAGCCTTCTAATTCTCAGGGGTCACTTTCTGCATCTCGTCCTGTTGCTTCAGAGGCGCATGGGCCAAGTACTGATTAATTTTTCTTAATTAGTCTTCCTCCACTGTTTTCGCTGTGATCAAGCTACTATACCTTCCTTTTTTCATCATTTGCTATATAGGGGAACTTGAGCCGAAGGCATTGGAGCGATTTACCTGAGCGCCAGATACATTACATAAGTTCATATTAATTTTTTGGGCAGGAGGCGATTATGTGCTTTGCCCATGGGTTGTTGCATTTTTTGCAGTGGTCTCTCTTGTACACCACGAGGGTGAGGTGACAGAG
Organism: Pleurodeles waltl; assembly: GCF_031143425.1. Taxonomy (NCBI): domain Eukaryota; kingdom Metazoa; phylum Chordata; class Amphibia; order Caudata; family Salamandridae; genus Pleurodeles; species Pleurodeles waltl. Next base: position 898,044,570 of record NC_090444.1, on the reverse strand, counting down.
AGAGAATGGTGGTGGATGGAAGCATACAAAGGAGACTACTGCAAAACATGCAACATCCTATGGGAAAAACACACTCTTTCCCCTAAAAAAAGAATGTGAACTTGTATAATTTAATTGGCTCTCATATACTGTGCTCCAAAACCTTGGGTTCGACTTTGCGCTATATGCAGCATCCTGTGGGCAAAACACGTAATGAACCCTTCGGTTCTAGTTCGGACTAGATAAAAAATGATGAAAAACAGGAAAGATCCTTTGTGCTTTTAGTATTCCTGCCTCATATGTGTGCTTCTCTTTGCCAGCCACATTGCTCAATCTCTCACCCACCCCCTCTGTCTCCACCTAAAATGTGGTGGTTAAAGGAGCAAGGCAGGAAGACCCCTCTGGAGGCTGACATTTCTAGTACAGTCAGTGTTTGAGGTGTGCCTGCCCTGATGATTACTGAAGGAGGGTGTGTGAGGGGAGAAGGAATGTATTGTATGGTGTGTTGGGAGCACAAGCGATGGGGCAACTTGACAGAGAAAGTCTTTTTTTCGAGGGAAAGGCTTTTGCTAACAAGCATCGGCCAAGCCAATAAGTCTCGCTTTTGGAAAAACTACTGGCTTTGTCAGTGTTTTGTTGAGTCATGTTGTACGGCAGTCGCACTGCTGTACAAAAAGGCTGGAAGTAAAGGAAAACAGACATTTGCAATGCAATAGGTCTTGCAGTTGTTTGAGTTAGAGCTATTGGCATTGTACATTCATAACTGGACGTTTCTTGCCACATAAATTGATCAACTCTGCCTCATAATTTCGTCTTTTCCTGCAATATAATTCCAGTGCCCCTGCATGTAACTAAAGCACTTCCATTTACCTTCTTCCTCTGTAGGCACATGTTGTTAGATGAAATTAGGAATCTTTAGTTGACTTTATGAGGCTGAAATTTCCATTGTTACCCAACTACAAAAATGCCCACTGCTAGAAACCATACTGAAGTAGGGGAAAGTATGCAAAAACACAGATCACGAAACAGTGAAATTGTGAAAATGAAATGCCAAAGGAAGCAGTAAAGAGAATCTAAATAGAGGCGAATCTAGGTTAGAGTCATTACGAGTGAAAGAAAGAAGTAGAAGAGTCACTGGAGGGGTGATGCCCTGAAACACAGCAAATTATTGAATTAGTTTCATTACTCAAGGGATGAGTGATGAAGTGCAAAGAGACGACTGAAGTTTACAAACATAAATCAAGGCTTGAGCTAGTGGCAGTCTGAAGGAGCACAATAGGCGTAAGAAAAGGCTCCATTCGCAAGGGGACTTGTAGCATGTAAAGTTACAAAAATGGGTTCAGTCTGCAGAGCAAAAGGTGCAGAAATTCCGCGGCGGTATTCGTAACTGTACATGTGGTAAGATCCTTTATGAATTGGGCCCAGCCGAGAATGAGCAGGGGATGATATCAACTAGCAAGGAGCAGACTGGAAGGAGTGAGGGAATGGGTATGCATCTTAGAAGTCAAGGAGAGACAGGATATGAAATCATAAAGGACTGAGGGCATGCAAGTGCGGCTGCGCCAACATTTAAAGGAGCTAAAAACATGATGAAAAATTGGTGAATACTAGCAAAAGAGCAGAAGAGACAAGAGTGAGGTAAGGCATATTAATCTGAGGCAGGCGTAGATTAAAATTTGAAGGAGTAAAAGTCTAGAAAAGTGCGTTCCAGAAAAGTGAAAGAAGTGAAGGTCTAGCATAAAAAAGGTGCAAGTTAAGGACAGGGCAAGAAAAATTAATAGGCGAATACTTAGAGATCTCCGTAAGCAGTGAAGGAAGGAGACTGAAAAGAAAGGATAAAAATGAGGTTGAAGGGTGATAGTGAGGCATATGTGGTGGCGAGGGTAGGGAGGAAGATATTTTTAAGAAGAGACAATGATTTTGAGGTATGTGAATCACCTACTAGAGAGAAGGATTATTAGGTGAGTATATTCTCGTCATCCACTTGATAACGGTTCAGTCTTCTTTCCTCTCTGTGGAGGGGGGCTGCGCATGCTCTGGGTGCCTTCCTACAATTCTCAGCGCCGCTTCGTTGGTGATGCAGTAGTGCTGTAATAACCCTGCTGGTCCTGCTAAGGCCTCTGTCCAGGGTGGACCAAAAAGCCCAGTCAAACCTCTGCCTGCAGATGAGATAAAACGGCAATACATTCGAGTAAGTGGACATGAAATAATGCTAGCAAAGTGCATTAGGTTTCCGATGGAATTACTTCTGCATTAATAAGGGCCCACGCGCCATGTGATTAATGTAATCGCAACGAGCACCGGTGGGCTTAATAATGGGCTGTCTAGCTACTGATTGTTAAATAATAGTGATAACAGTTAAGGATTTAGAAAGCCGTCTACGGTCCTCCCTGGTCGCCGTGATGGATACGGCTGACAACAGGGCGACAACAGTAGCGAGTGCTATTCTTACTGAGGGTTATTGAGAAGTCTAGACTCTCAGGGTTTCCGACTACTGAACCCAAACATTGAAGAAAACAACTTAGGGCCGCGCAGTACGAAGCGCGCAATAGCGACATGCCCCAAACAGCGAAGAAAAAACATATGGCCATGCAGCTCGAAGTGGCCATTCAAATGAAATATTGAAATAAATATATGAAATATATATAGGAAACAAAAGTGTGCCAGATTACATCACGTCAGAAAAGCAGCGTTTGCACGCTGCTATGCACGACCTGAAGAAGCACTATGAAGTGGCCACTGCTGACTGCGTCATAGTGCCTTTTATTTTCTTTACTTTCAGCCATGTTGTACAGCAGTGCTACAACTGTACAATGTGACTAGAAGATTGACAAACACAATAGCTCTTGTTGAATCATTGTTTATTTGCAAGAAGGGACATCTTTCTGCACATAAACATTCATTCATTCATGGCATTCTGCTCCTTCTATGTGTGCTGCAGAGTGCAGCACACATGGCAAAAGCAAAAAACGAGGAGAAATATTCCTCCTCGCTGTGCCAAGCTAAAGACACCCCTGGGATGGCGTTAGTTTTTGGCACTGCCACAGATTTACGTTTTCTTGTAAATTTGGGGCAGTGTCAAAAGCAATGGGTGTTGCGGTGGAACGCCCATAGAAACACCAATGGCATGCCTTTCTGCCACAGAAAACTGCAGCTGAAGGTCCATATTTACAAGGAGGTGTTAAGCCACAAAAAGTGGTTTAATGCTTCCTTGTAAGTATGGCGCAGTGAATAGTGCCACCGGAGTGTCACTAGAAGTGCTAAATATGGCCCTTGGCACCACTAGGGAGGGTCACGTTGCACTCCAAATGCTGGGACTCCAAACTGATCCTGTTGGGCGTATTTATGTGGTCTCTGAAAAAATGATGGACCACATAAATGCGCCCAACAGGATCAAGAACAACAAACTGCTCCAATAACTTATTTGAACTGTTAAAACTAAGAAATTCCCATTTCCAGAGGACTACAGACATCTTTCCTGGATTTATCTCAAGACATAAAATGCTCTATAAGTTCTGTATTGTTGTATATCTGTATACCTTCTTTTTACTAGAGGTGCTGCCGCACCCTTTCATTGCCAAAGAACTGCCTGGCCAAACGGCGTCCAGAAAATGTTACAGCACTTGCGTAGAGACCTCTTCCATGTCATCCATAATTACATCTCACCCAACACTAGCATTCCACAAGTGCTACACAGCGCCCTCTTACACAACACATGGTATCACCACATGACCTCCGTTGGTTCCAAGACATCAGCCAGGTCATGTTATGTCTGTTTGCTGATGCATTAGGCACAGGCAGGCTTTACTTGTCCCAAGAGGTAGCCCCTGAAAAAGCAAAATACCTTCTCCACCTATTCCAATCTAGAATTAGGGTCAAGATACAACCCAACAGAGTAGAACCCCATGAAGTAATGGTAAATCTGACTCGATACAAGACCAATCCCACAGCACTGTACCTTTTCACAGAGCCTAGCGATTGTCAAACAGAGCTAAATAGGATGTGCAGGAAGGGCACCATAGGAGAGTACACTGTTTGGCCTCGAGACAGTCCAGAAAAGAGATTCTTGGAGGTAGCAAAACCACAAACCAATGCACATACACATCCGCACCCGCTTCCATCTGTTATCCCGGGGGGGATCCGGGGGTCCTTAGCATATCAGGGGCTGTCTTTTTTAATAACAATTGGACCTCATGCATGGATTCCAGTGTAGGGCCATCTACCTCAATAATACAAAGGGGGATTAATCTCATACGGGAGTGTTGAATAACAGCATAGATATTCCATGTCAGGAAAGCTGGGAAACTGAGATAGATAGACATACCTGGATAGAAGGGAAGAGGCAACCCCTAAATGTACAGAAACTCACACTGTATTCCTTGAGTTTCAGAGGTAAAGGAACAATCGCAGTGGGAACAAATTAAAACTGTGGCACATCCTGCACATTCTCGATCTGTAATAGGGCACCTCCGTGCTGATAGACACTTACTGGCAATCCAGGGAGTTTGCCTACACTCAGCTCAACCCGGATGGTGTGGCCTCTACTCTCTAATTTTCATACCCACCCTGACCCTGGCCATTCCAGGAGATGTTCTGTTAGAGTTGTGCCAACACCCATTGATGAAAAAGACGACCCTGTTGAACCAGTCTTCAGAAAAAACAACTGTTGATTATTTTGGCTTGGCTCAGTACAATGACATTCCATAAGAATTCAGACTGTTCTCTGATGCACAAAGATCAATAGAAGGGTCCATACCCTTCTTCACCATGGAGACAAAAGCGAATGACTGCTGGTTGCAGAGAACCAGGTGGGGGATGCTCAAGATGATGAGCAGCACTGAGCTCAACCTTAATTCGATTAAGGCAGAACTGAGAGCCATCAGCCTCATGGTGATGCAACATCGATATGTGTTGGACTTAATGACTGCAGTGGAGGGAGGGGTGTGTACCAAGATCAGTGCCTCCTGCTCCACGTTTATACTAGGCAATGGCATGGACAACAGGACTCTGACTCTTGCCATGCAAGCATTGCACCCTTTACAAAGAGTCATGTGTGAGGTGCCTCTGATCAGAAGTGCTTCACAAACTGGTTCTTCTGGCTCCCATGGTGGCTGACTGGTCTGTGCATGTCATTGCTACCCATTTTCATAATATTATTGTTTTTGTGTGATTTCCTGCAAGTGGTGTTTTCCTGCTGTGAAATGCAGTCCTCAAATTGGGTAGAATGCAAGAAACTAGGGAAATAAGACAACAAGCCCCCAATGATGTGACTGTCATAAAGTATGGGTTAGATGGTGTAGTTGAAAATTAACCTAGCGGTGGGAATGTTAATATTGGAAAAATCAATGTTTATGTGCACCATGATACGTTCACATATAAAAACGAAATTGCATCACCCATCATGAACTCCCCATCAATCCCACACAGAAAAATGTGATCTAAAACCTAGTCCTGAGGTTACCGATTGACAGGTCACAGGTGGGGCAGCACATAGCTGGTAGACAAGCGAACGAACAGGAAACTCAGATCAATCCCACAGATAACCGCAGCAACTCCACAATGGTCCCAGGAGATTGACCCAAATTAAAGCAAACATAGCCAGCTGAGTGCACACTTTCCCAAAACACCTAAAGTCTGATGCCACATGAAGTTAGGAATGCTCAGCCAATCAGAACACAGCACGCAAAGTAGCACCCCACGATCATGCGCCCCTCTTATAGGCATCTGCACACTTTACCCACTGCCCTCATTGTGTCCACGCCGGGTCGAGGCCACCTACGTTTGTTATCAGGGACCTTATTTATGACCCCAAGGCTACTGTTCACATTCTTCACCTAGAAATGAATGCTGTAATTGGTTTATGGTGCCTAATAAAATGTATAAAACACCGCTCAGATCGATTGTACTATGAGACAGTCCTCTGGCCCCATTTCCGTAACTGTTCTCCTGGTCTTAATGTTTCATTAAACAAACAGTTTCTACTTTGCCAAAAGCCTCTTGTCTTTCGTTTTTTTCAAGGTAAATTCAAGGCCGGAGATTACTACTTTATTCCAAGCAGGATGGCTCTTGGAATGGACTCACTTGGAGTGGGGGAGAGTCTCCTCTTCCCACTGGGCTGTTTTCCTGCTATAAATACTTGCATGTGTGACTACTACAAAGTTAATATTTTGGATAATAAAGTAGTGCAGTATCTAAGACATTTTAGAGAAATAAACTATTACCCGATATTCATAAATGTTACTGATTTCACTTCAGATTTACAATACACCAGTGCTAGAGACTAGGTGCAAAATTATTTTTTGTAGAAATAAAACAAACAGGTAGTTGGTCGAAAATGCACCTTCGGCCCATGCCGACTGATAGAGCAGTGCTGTCCTTGTTATGACAATGGGGGCCGTCGGAGCGAGGTTAGCTGTTTCTAATTTAAAGGGGGGATCTGGGTGAATGATGCAATCGGGTTGGAGGCTCTTGCTGTTTGAATGGTGCGGTACTTCCCTTTTACTGTGCAATCAGAGGGTTTATAAAGCTCTTGAGGGAGGAAAAAGAAGCGAATTCGTATTTGCCCCAGCAATTGCAAGAAACTCATGTTCGCCTGTGAAGGCATCCCAATGACAAGAAACAGAAAATGATCAACATGCCTGATTAGTGCCTGAAGAGCAAACCCCTTTAGGGGCTGACCTACCAGGAGAAAGGTACCAGCGTGGGCGACAGTGGACACATGGTTCTGGTGGAGTTGAGGTGTGTCATGTTTGGTGCAGGGTGTAAAGGGAAGGTACCTTGGAAAAAAGGTGTACATTCGTAAAAAACCTTGAACTTTCTTGCTAATTTATTTACTATAGTATGAAAATGAATTTAATTTGTGACTGCCGCCGCTGGAATGCATTGAACACTGAAGCACATGGACATCAACATTCACAATATGGTGACTTCTAAACCAGAGAGTTGGGATAGCCAATGTGTGTTGAATGGTGATCTATGTGTGTTAAATGTCGATCAAGGGACAAGGAAAAACAGATCCATGAATTATGTCAGATGATCATTCTCTCAAATGGGTGACAAACATATATCAAACAAATACAGTTAATAAGTGAACAAGCACTAGATGTAGTTATCAGAAACAGCATCGATACCCAGTCTGGTAGTGGAAGTGATTCTGCACTACCTGAAGTGATATGGTGTGGCACTATGCCTGGTCCACGCAACAGGCCAGTAGCAGGACATATCCTTCATCGTTTCAATACGTGGACATAATTCTGCAGACATTGAAGTCAAATCCTCAGCCTTGTAAATAAACATTGGAATGTAAAACCCATTTTGCACCTTGACTATTGATTGGATGTTAAAGGGCACCATGTCTCTTTGTTGTTCTTCGTCGCTGGTGGTGATAAATTCTATCATATCAACGCTGTAATTTAATTATTTCTAAATCTGTATGAGAAATTTCTCAATTGCCTCTTGAAAAATTACAAAATCAAGCAAACCGAAAGTTTTTCTATTACTTTGAGAAGTGTTGGATATTTTCTCGTTCTTCGCGTTTATATGGTTCAGGGGCATCAGTTTTCAATAATATATGATTTTGATGTCTCTTGGTATTTGTGCTGCATGGAATGTGAGTGAATGTTTACTGAAAGTACTGAAAGTAATGTCTTCAATTACAACCAGGGCTCCTTGTTTTGTTTGATTCTTTTATATTAATTGTCTTGGAAAGCTTTGTCACCAGAGTAATGTAGCACCCAGGCCACATGAAATACATAAGTGTTTGTATCCAGGTGGAACATGAGTTATTACCACACATGCATTTACCATGCCTGCCTTTACCGTGCAAGTAGCACAACTTATTCACCTTTACAACACAGCGTATTAAATCGTAAGTCTATACCATGCATTGTCCATGGTAAAAATGCATACACACATGTATTGAAAAAAGTGGAGTTATACGTGAGGAAAGTAGTACGATTTTAACTTATGTAAAAAAAAACTTAGAAATTCATTAAAAAGCACTGCCATTTACAAAACATAAAACCAGAGAAATTGGTCAGCAATTCACTGAACTGACATGAGTATAACTTGCATCGCTGTAGATTTCAGATGTCAGAAGTGATGTATTATGTATGGTCATAAGCAGTGAAACACAGAGATGCAAGGTATACTTAAAGCATATTTTTTGGTGTTTTCGGGGGGAACACCCAAAACACCACTGTCTATCCCACTACCCTTAAAAACCCTTCACTATCCAGTACCTTTACCCATTCCCCAACCCTTAAAACCCTAAAGTCCCTTTTCTACCCCTACCCTTACCCATCCCTCAACCCTTAAAATCCTTTACTATACCATACCCCATCCCCTTGCCCAGCCCGGAATTCTAAAAAAACACTAACTACCCTGTACCGTTTCCAATCATTCAACCCTAAAAACCAGTACAACCCTGTACCCTTACCCATCCTTGAGTCCTAAAAACAACTTATTACCCATAACCACTCTCTACCCGTACCCATCCCTGAACCCTAAAAACTATTACGCTGTACCCTTACCCGTCCCTGCCCCCTACAAACTGTGAGCTACCCCGTCCTCATACTCATCCATGAACCCTAAAAACCCCTTGCTACTCCTGACGATCCAGTACCTTTATCTATCCCTAAAGCGAAAAAACTATTTACTGCCTACCATACCCATCCCGGCTATTTATAACCCCTTACAACTCTTACTTTTCCTTAATTCCCTAATTTAATATAGTTAAAAAACACTTTCCTGCATTGTAGAGTTCTGTGTTGTAAAGGGCCAGAAAATGGTATGCGTATTACTTACATGGGTAATAATGGTTACACTGTAAAGGTAATGTGTGGTAACACCAGCATTGTAAGCATTACATACCATTGATGACGCAGAGACAAAGGTTTTACATTTATTAGCGCATAAAACGTAGTGCTGCAATAATCAAGTGTGACTTTAACCGAACTAATAAAGATTGTACAGGGACAAATGTGCCCTCAGAGTAGTTCGCCAACATTTATGAGCGTGCTTTATATAACGTGATGTATTAGAATTGTACTAATCTGACATAACCGTAAACGTGTGCCATGATTTGCTTGTTTGAAATGTTTTAACTTAGCATAACTTTAGTGGAGGCTTCGGCCTAGTTGCCTTGTCTCACGGTTTAGATGCTCGTATTTTTCTAATGTGCTAATAAAACGTGTATTCTTGCTTGAAGCTGTACTTTTCCAGTGAGATCGGTTCACATGCTTATCTTTAAGGTTTCGTGCCAGCCTGGCATCTTCTTCTTTGCTCCAAGGTCAATCTGCAGGTGCAGACAATGGAAGCTCTGAAAGTGAATTCATTGGTAAAATATGTTGCAACTTACGTTCCCGACTCCAAGGATAATGTAGGCCTAGGTAGAAGCTTGTAAATTGTTGTTTTTGATTGGACAATTTGAAGCCAACCTATGAACCCTCCAATGGAAGACCCTACTGGATTTGAACTGTTGATTATTTAAACCTGGTGCACAAGAAGAAAGCAGCCATGGCCATTACCCATTGCACCCATTGAGGACACTAGACATTGCAGACATTATGGCCCATCTTGCCAACCTCGTCATTTTGCCATCTTCTACGATGCCAATTGATGTTCGACGCCATTTTGAATGAGACTTTGATGCTTTCTCTAATCGAGAGAAAGAGACTTTAAGAAATTCTCACCCTAGAGACTTTAACTTTGATTCGTCCCTTTGCATAAAGTAGTAGTTTTGTCCTTTTATCTTGCCGCTGTGAGGCAATTGCCCCGTCCACCCTGCCCCTTTACCCCCGTCCAATGCTGATCAACCGGTACCTGTGAGACGAAGACTTCTTTGAATGCTGATTGAATTTGGTAAATATGAAAGGATAAAATGTACAATTGCATTGTGTTTTCTTTTTAGGTAACCAACTGCTGATTTTTGATATGAGCCCTAGTTAGGAGTTTTTTCCAAATTAATGTTGCTAGATTGTTTTTGCATGAAGTCCCACATGCAGATGCTAATTTGATGTTAGATGAGGATTCATTTGTTGCACGATGCAATTTGAGACCTTGTTATGCTGACTAATGTATGCAATTAGCCTATTACGGATTATCATTTTAGTGGTTTGTGTTGTTATCATCGAATGCATTGTTATTCAAATGCTGCATAGATTGCATCTTTTCGCCGTTATGGACAGCTATTAATGTTCATTTACATATATCATTTGGTGTTGAGACACATTTATATTGTGCTAGCTTTGTTAATATAGGGAAATAAATTCATTAATTTTGAATAAACTGGTGTGGTTATCCATGGCCGAAAGGTCATGGTTCGCCGAAATGTTTTCTGGATTAATTGTGAAGTGTTATGTTGATCAGGGCATTGCTTATGTTCGTTATTGATAATTGATTTGATTAAATTGATTACTCTCGGGTGAAGAGAGCCCCACTTGGTCAAAAGATTCATCGACCCAAGAGCGTCCAGATACAGGTAATTTATTAGGACGGAACGCTCTATCAGTAGATGGTAGCAGAGGACGGTTTCGCCCTTTGGGACCCCACTCGAGAGGTAACGGTTTCACCCTTTGGGACCCCACTCGAGAGGTAACGGTTTCGCCCTTTGGGACCCAACTCGAGAGGTAACGGTTGCGCCCTTTGGGACCCCGCTCGAGAGGTAACGGTTGCGCTCTTTGAGACCCCACTCGAGAGGTATATGGTGTTGAATTAGATTTTTCTTGGGTAAAACAGATTGAGAGAATGATGATGCCCTAAGTCCCCCGCGACTTTCCCGGGATCTCGGAGCTTGCGAATGGAGAGAATGGAGGTGTGAAATCGGCGTTGGCGGTACTAGTGACGGTATGAGTGAAGTCAGGGTTTTGCGCTTGCACAGCTTATTGCCGCAGATTGTTTGAAAAGGTTGCGAGGATTTTAGAGAATAGCGGAGGTGCGACTCCGAGTGTGAGAGTAGGGAAGTCGTCGAACTTCATGTGCATGTGGCGCTTTGTGCAGAAAAATGTCCACATGGTTGTTGATGTTGAGACGGGCCCTGCGAGGTCAAGAGACTCCGGAGTATGTTGAAAAGTGTATGAGACACTTGTTTTATGTTGTGGTCTGGTCGGTTTAATAGGTTGACCGGGCGTGGTCAACGAGTCGGTACGTGTGTTAAGGGAGTGAAAGAAAACTTCGACTTCGGGCTTTGACAAATTCTAAGTGCACTAGAATAGATCATTGACAAGTTGAGAGCAGAGTCTGCGGGTCAGGATTTGGTTGCGAAAGTGGGGGCCGAGAAAGATGGAATAACTGCTGAGGCTAGTGAAAAATCCCTAAGGTCCTGAAGCGATTGTGTTCCCCTTCCTGTAGTAAACCGACAGATCTGTTTTATTATTATTTGGTTGCTCGCGATACATGCCAGAAGTTGTTACGAGAGGAGCTGAGTGAAGGAGGACAAGCCGCGAGGCTTTGTCAGCCGCAATGTGTGTGAGTGTGACGTCACTAGGAGCCGCGCTGGGATAGGTTGGTTGCAGAGAAGGGCCGCGCACGGATTGGACGCAGTCCGTGGGGCTCGATTGGAAGGGGAAATGCAAGCGAAGAGTATTCCGGGAATTAAAGTCACTTATTGATTACAAACTTTGTGAAATAAAAGACGAGAAAATGAAATTTTTTAAAGCATTAAAGAGTGCGATGAAGGGGGAGTCTTACATTAAAGCGAGCGTAGGAGAGGAGACGCCACCCGAAGGTACACCAGCTTACATTGTAATGGAGGAAAGGGGGGTAGCTCCGTGCCTTTGGCTAAAGCAATGGCACAAGCTGACAGAGAGACATGGGAGCGTAGCGTTCCCGATCCATGGGACATTCAATATAAGGATCCTAGAGAATTTGAGATTCGCGATGTACGACATGAAGGTACCTCCAAGGCCAGCACAGTTTGAGGCTCTAGCGATTTGGGAACTAATGGCTAGACAGCAACAGCAAAAGAAGTTCGAGACCAGGATAAGAAAGGTAGAAAAGACACTAGCGGACGCTAGGTGGGATAATGCACAGAAGGTGTGGAGGTCAGATATATTGCAGGGGATAAAATTGTTTCCCGCAATTGCTAAGGAAGAAGAGGCAACAGGCAAGAAAGCTACCTGTAAGACAAACAGGAGGTGTTCCAAAGATAGAGAGGACGAGAAAAAGTTAAGGAGAGAAGACGAGTCAGAGGATGAGGAGTTCATCATGCAATTGCTGAACGACCGTCCACCTTATGCAGAGAGTGAACAAGGTCCAAGTACCAGTTCTGCCCCTCCGGCACCGGTACAGAATAATGAAACTCTGAATTCAGAAACGCCATCGGGATCTAAGGACCCGAGTTTACTGTTTACCCCGCAGATACCGCAGGTTAGGAGAATATATCCAGATGTGCCTATGTTGAAAACAGCAGAAAATTATCAGCCGCAGGTCCCAAGGTACTACAGCAGTGACAACAGTACGGGAATGATTATAGATCCAACCGTAATGGGAGTACAGAATGGTCACAACCCAACATTGGCACAAGCTGAATCAACCCAGCTTTTGATGTCTCAAAAGCAGATGCAGGGGGGAACTGCACATGCTCAGATGACGGGGAGTCAGACGGGCATGCCGGCAATGATGACCCATAGTGTGGGAATGAACATGCCTCAGAACTTGGGGAATGGACAGAACCCAGATGCGATATCCCTACCCATTACTGTAGGTTCACCGGTACCTTTGTACATTCAGCCTAACTCAGGTATGAGCGGTCAAGGATCAATGGTGCAGAGTGGGATGGAAAGGAGGTGCATAGAAAACACTCCAGAGACAACTCCGATAGCGGCTCTGCCGACTGGATCTGGGTCCTTGATGGAGTTTAGTCCCATATGTGCTCAGTCAACAGTGGTGAGGTCGAGTCCCCCACTGATGATACCGCTATCATCGAACACTGAAAAGTTGCCGCAACCATCAAAGGCAGTCGATGTGAATGCTACACTGATGGGGTTGAATGCGCAACAGCTGACGCAGTGGTTCAACAGTCTGAATTCCCCACAAAGCTCAGCCAGTGGGAAGGGAGAAGACTATCTGAATAAGGTCAGGTTGAACATGGAAGCAGAAGAATTGGTGGAAGGGACTATGGGTTTGAATAGGTTAGAGTCCTACTCGGAAGAAGAGCTGAGGTATCTATGTCCCAGGATTACGAGAGAAGTGAACAAGGTACATAGAAGGTTGCAAGAAATAGCTGACAAAAACGGGGTTGAGATAGACAAGACAAAACACTTGAGCAGGAGCTATAGATTGGATTTCGGGACCACAGACTTTGAACACATGAGGTCAGCAGGCATGAAAACGCACCTTAGAGAATTGCTGCAGAGTGCACAAGTGTGGAGGTGCTTAGACAAATGGGAGAGCAGATGGGCAAGGAAAAAGGAAAAGAAGAAAGACAGTGTCCCAGAGCACAAGGAGAAAAGACCACAGAGTAGTGATGCAATAACTATGTTACCAATGAGGGAGACAGCAGGGGGAAAATTAATACATGTACCGTGGCACAGGAGCGACATTCAGTCTTTTACGGATGATTTTCCCAAACTGAGAGAGAGACCGATTGAATGGTATCAACAGACTGATAGGTTTGTGAAGCTTGCAAAATGTCTTTGGGAAGACCTGAACACCCTCTTTGAGATTGTGGTTCCGGCAGATTTGTGGGAAGACTGCAAAAGGGCTGTAGGTTGGCCGACAAGTGAACCAGAGAGAGACAGGGATACGGGTGCACCATCACCTATGGTAATGAGCTTGTACTATAAGGTGATTGAGCACTTGAAGACGAAGGTTGCCGCGAAAAATGTGGATTGGCAGAAGATTGATCGGACTGCCCAAGAGGCTAAAGAGTCGATTCATGGTTACTATGAGAGGTTGTTGAAGGCGTTCAAGAACTACAGTGGCACGGAAACAATAGAGGCGAAGGACATGCTCCATTTTGTGTTTAGATTTGTGGAAGGGCTGAGACCAGAGATAAGTCAGATGATAAAGACGCATTTGATTTGTTGGCAGTCGAAACCGATTGATGAGGTGTTGAATTATGCGAAATACTGTAGCGACGAAATTGAAGTGAAACAGAAAAGGTTGAAAGAGAAAGTGATGGTGATGCAACTTAAAGCAGCTCAGACAGGTTTGCAAGGGTTGCAAGGGTTCCAACAGCAGATGCCGCAGCCGCAGCCGCAGCCGCAGGGAAACATGGTGTTTCAGCCACAGGCGAGAGGCAGAGGCAGAGGAGGCTTTGGGAGTAATGGTCCGGATTTGAACACTGTTGCAATTCCGAATGGTGTGCAGGCAAAGAAAAGGGTGATGCCGTGTCACGTGTGTGGAATCGTCGGGCATTGGAAACGCGAGTGCCCGATGGTGATGCAGGAAGGTGTAGGTGTTGGTCAGCAAAACAATGATGTCAATGCATTCCAGACAATGAGGGGACCGAAAATGAGAGGTCCAAACCCAAATTTCCAGACCATAAATCAGCTGCAAGGATTACAGCCCATGCAGCCGCAGCAGATGCAGATGCCCTGTATGCAGATGACGCAAATGCAGCCAATGCAACAGCAGTTTCCCATGGTACCTAATCAGCAAATGCAAATACCTTTGGCACCAATGAGTCAGCAGCAAGTGATGGTTCCTCCACAGGTCTCGGGTCAGGTGATGAATACAAATGGCACAGTACAACAGTTCCCATTACACAGTGAGAATGGAATAAACAATGCATGGGAGAGTGAAAGTTCAGATGAGGAGGGAAATTGTGTGCTTGCATCATCCTTGGAAGTTGATCAAAAGGGTCCGTATGTGGAGGGAAGAGTTATGGGTCATTGTGTTTCATTCTTGGTTGACACAGGAGCCACACGCTCAACTGTCAGGAGCATTGAAGTACCAAATTTGCCACTCTCAGGGAGAACAGTTCAAGTAGTGGGAGTAGCAAACAGGCACCTGACGAACCCAATCACAGATCCAGTACAAGTCAGAATTGGTAACTATCAAGGGTCACATCATTTTGTGGTATGTGACTCAAGCCCGATATCACTGTTAGGGAGAGACCTATTGTGCAAATTGGGATGTTCGATTATGTGTTCGAACGATGGAATTAGAATTCAGACGAGCAGTGATGGGGAAGAAGGGGACAGTGTAGAAGGGGATGAGATGGAAACTGTCGATGAAGAATATCCTCTGATTACCCTTTTTCCGATGATAACTTAAGCAGATATTCCAGCTGAATTACGGGAAACAGTCGGAAAGGAAGTGTGGGATATGACAGGAAAAGAGGTGGGATTGGTGAAAGGAGTGGAACCAGTGAAAGTGACCATAAAACCCAATGTAACCTTTCCCCAGACCCCACAATATCATATGGCACAAGACACCCTCATGAAAGTCGCCCAACTCATTGACGAGTTTGTGAAACAGGGAGTACTGAAAGAAGTGTTAAGCAGTCCATGTAATTCACCAATCATGGGACTAATAAAGCCGAGTGGAAAGGTCCGAATTGTGCAGGACTTGAGGAAAATAAATGACATCATAATTAAATGCTGCCCTGTAGTACCGAATCCAGCTGTGATAATGTTTCAAGTCCCTTGCGATGCCGAGTGGTTCTCAGTCATCGACTTGTCACAAGCATTCTTTTCGGTGCCTCTTCATGAGGACAGCCAATTTCTCTTTTGTTTCAAATTCTTAGACAGAGTTTACAGTTGGTGTCGAATTCCTCAAGGGTTTTCGGAGTCACCGTCAATTTTCAATCAGATTCTAAAGAAAGACTTGGAAGCGTTAGAATTGCCATTCGAGTCAACCCTAGTACAGTACATTGATGACTTACTGATTGCATCTAAGACAGAAAGTGACTGCACAGCCGACACCATTGCCCTATTGAACCATTTGGGAAGGAATGGACACAAGGTGTCTCCTTCAAAGTTGCAGTTCTGTCAGAAGAAAGTGAAATATTTGGGTCATCAAATAGAGAAAGGGTCACGGAGAATAATGAAGGAAAGAATAACAAGTGTACTTCAAATGAGTCCACCAAAGACGAGGAGGGAGGTGAGGAAGTTTTTGGGGATGGTGATCTACTGTCGCCAATGGATTCCCAACTTCTCAACTCTAGCAAAGCCTTTACTGAAACTGACCCAGAAGGATGCATTGGATGAAATTGAGCTGAAAGGAGATGAGATGGACGCTTTTATTGAATTGAAAGAATGCATGTGCAGGGCTCCAGCTTTAGGTATGCCTGATTATACAAAGCCTTTCACATTGTTTTGTCATGAACGTGATGCGTGTTCCTTGTCTGTCTTGACCCAAGCCCATGGTGGCATAAACAGACCAGTAGCGTATTTTTCTGCTACTTTGGATCCGGTTGCAGCAGCACTGCCAGGGTGTTTGCGCGCCGTAGCAGCAGTTGGTATCAGCCTCACTCAGATTGAAGGAATAGTGATGGGACACCCATTAACAGTCATGGTCCCTCACTCAGTTGAGATACTTTTGACCCGCTCCCGAACGCAACACATGACTGGAGCAAGACTCACAAGGTATGAAACAATAATTCTGGGCTCACCGAATGTGCAGCTGAAAAGGTGCACTACGTTGAATCCAGCAACCTTGCTTCCCAGTGAAAATGCTGAAATTGAGAACGCTGAAGACGTCGAGCACGACTGCCTTCAGGTGACTGAATTTTGCACAAAACCCCGACCTGATATTAGGGATGCTAAGCTTGATGAAAATGACCATATTATTTTTGTTGATGGTTCATGTCTAAGAGATGGGTTGGGAATTTTGAAAGCAGGATATGCTGTATGTACTGTAACAGGTGTCTTGGAAGCGTCCTGGCTTCAAGGAGTCTATTCCGCACAAGTAGCAGAGCTTGTAGCCCTTACAAGAGCATGCCAACTGTCTACATTGATGAAGGTTACCATTTACACTGACAGTCAGTACAGGTTTGGAATTGTGCACGACTTTGGGCAACTATGGTCACAGAAAGGTTTCCTGACCTCTTCAGGGTCCCCAGTGAAAAACGGGGAGAGAATAAGGGAATTGTTACACACCATTCAGATGCCAGCCGAAATTGCAGTGGTAAAGTGTAGTGCTCATACAAAAGGACAGGACTATGTTTCCCTGGGAAATGCATATGCGGATCAAGTCGCAAGATTTTGTGCCTTGAATTGTATATTGCTCAGGGATGAATGGAATTTGATAAGTGAGCCAGAGCTCGAACCAGCTGAAGCATTTGCCTTGAAGGTCGTGGATACAATGGATGAGCTAAAAGCATTACAGAATAGCGTCAGGGAGGATGAAAGAGTTTCCTGGATTAAGTCACAATGTACAAGGAGACCAGATGAGTTATGGGTTTCAAATGAAGGAAAATGTGTTTTACCAAATAGTCTCTTATCGCAGCTAGCGCGGTTCTATCATGGACAGGCTCACCTAGGGAGAGATGCCATGATAAGATTGTTCAAAACTGATTGGTTTAACCCCAGATTCCGTCAAGTTGCAGAAGCAGTTTGCCATCGTTGTGTCATTTGTCAGCAGATGAACCCAGGAAAGGGAACGGTTGTGAACGTGAGCCACATTGGCAGGGCGGGTGGCCCGTTCAGCAGAATGCAGATGGACTTTATTGAGATGCCTGTGCATGGAGGTCTGAAGTATGTGTTGGTGATTGTGTGCATTTTTAGTCACTGGATTGAAGCATACCCCACACGTAGAAATGACAGCCTTACAGTTGCAAAACTATTGTTGAGGGAGTTGATACCACGTTTCGGATTCCCGATCTCTTTAGAGTCAGATAGGGGAAGTCACTTCAATAACGAGGTGATAAAGTTACTTTGCGCAGCGCTGAACATTGAGCAAAAACTGCATTGTAGCTATCGCCCTGAAGCCTCAGGACTGGTGGAACAAATGAATGGTACACTGAAATCAAGAATGGCGAATATATGTGCATCGACAAATTTGAAATGGCCTGACGCATTGCCTTTGGTGTTAATGTCAATGAGAAACACCCCTGACAGAAAGACTGGATTGTCCCCGCACGAAATTCTCATGGGCAGGGCCATGAGACTTCCTGCAGTTCCTGCAAACGCGCTTTTGAATATTACAGATGATATGGTGTTAGACTACTGCAAGGGTCTGGCTGACGTGGTTCGCTCTTTCTCTCACCAGGTGGAAGCAACCACCTTGCCACCGATCCAAGGTCCAGGACACACACTGAAAGCAGGTGACTGGGTCGTGATAAAGAAGCACGTGAGGAAGTCGTGTCTGGAACCCCGTTGGAAAGGCCCTTTCCAAGTGATCCTGACGACCACTACCGCTGTGAAGTGTGCGGGAGTTCCCAACTGGATCCACGCCAGTCATACAAAGAAAGTGTTGTGTCCCACAGATGAGGAAGTTGAAGCGCTGAAACTGCCAGTACCTGATAACAAAGTGCCGAGCGCTGAGGCAGAGCAAAACAGAACTAGAAGCGAACAGGCAGAAATAGAGGAGGGAGAAATATTCTCTGAGGACGAAGCAACCGATTCACTTGGGGAAGGCCAAGGAGGAGCCTCAGACAGCGACGAAGCAGCTGAAAGTGACAAAGAGCCTGAAGAAAGTAACGGTGACAAGGGGCTCGAAAGAGGTGAAGAAGCAGGAGAGCCTGATCCGAGGAGGGCTTTCCCAGAAGCAGACGGTACAGAAAAAGAAAAGGAAAACCTGATTCACTCCCCAGAAGGAGGGGACAAGGCAGAACAGAACGAAACTGTTCAAACTTCTTCAGAAGAGATCGCAGGTCCATCAAGTGGACACAGTGCAAAGAGAAGACCAAGTATATCACCAGTAAAAGTAAGGACTAGAGAAACGTTGAACGACAGTGAAGGGCCAAGAGTGAAAGAGAAAAAAAAGGAATTGTCTGTCGTGGTACCAACATCGAGTGAAGGAAAAGAATTGGCCAAAGAGGAAAGTACCAGTGAGACAGAATCAAAGAGAGATGCAAAATTGAAAAGGAAAAGGATACCAAACAGGAGATATTCCGGTACAGAATGGGCATATGTAGTCAATGACGATTGGACGACGAATTTGTATCTCTTAGCCTCGAGAACGAAGAAGAAGAGATACCAATAGAAAAGAAAAGTTTTATGGACACTATTGATTGAAAAGGTGATAAATGACATTGCTTGCTATAATATAACGTGATACAACCAGCTGAGACATTGCTAAACCGGATGAGACGTTTGCTAACTTGATAAGACTTTGATAACCTGATTGACTCTTAAACCCGATTTGAGACAACGTTGCTAACTGATAAAAGACTGAGTTATTGCCGAATTGAGACAAATGCTGCTAACCGATAAGTGACTGGGCTCCTGAAGAAAACTGTGTGAACATTGCGCTCGTTCAGCTTCGTAACAATTTGCTAAATCGTTTCTTTTATAAGTGCTTCTAGCTCTCTGATTCTATACAGATCATGACTAAGTACGCTACACAAAACAGTAGAGTGAAATATTGTAAATATGCGTGTATAGGCTTGATAACTGCATGTGTACTAATAATAATGGCAATAGTGCTTGCAACGCGTGGTAAGGGTGAGAATGAGAAAATTGATGCTTCTACTTCTGCTCCTGTTACTGTCACTGAACTAACCGCATTGAAAAGACTAGAATTAGATGAGAGACACTTGCACGATAAGAAGGAACTTTCGTATAATGTTTTCTATCGCCTACTAACAGAATATGTTGAGACTATGGATGCGAAAGATTGTTATGTGTGTACACAGATACCGACATCGGTAACGGAAGGGGTGACTTATCACCACATGCCTCTTACATATGGGATTACATGTAGTTTAGTAACTTCTAGATTTTATGGTCAAACTAACATACAGTATTTTTATTCAAATTATGATGTTACCTTTGCATATGTTCCTATAATAACGCAACTAAGCCAGATTGCTAAAGATTGGGATGCTAAAATAATGAGGGAGTTTTTCGAGCCAATGCAACCTTTTGAAACAGCTCACGCTCATAGGGAAAACCTTACCTGCTCGCTCTCTGCAGTAGAAATAAGCTTTTTAGATCGCACAGATGATAGAAGGGCACAAATGAATGCGAAATTAGAAAAAGAGCTAAGTAAGAGGACTTCAGTAGATAATTATGCTTTTGCCGCAATAAAAACACAAGGAAAAATAGCTTTAGACGCTTGGCATGTAGGGAAATTTTGTATATATCGTGGTGAGTCTTATTATGATAACATTTTCGTGGGAGCGAGTGAATGTGAACATACGTTTATCTTTAAGGCCAAATGGACATTCATGCTGAACGGACTTGACCCTGTCATACCTGGTGTATATTACATTTGTGGGCATAATGCCTATTATCGTCTTCCAAAGGGATGGTGGGGGAGATGTTATTTGGGTATAGTGTTCCCAAAGGTTTATCAACTGGATGACCTATCGGTGATTCCAAAGACGTCTGGATCTCATCATATCCAGAAAAGAGAGACCGCAGCTGCTGTGGTAGGAGATATATTTGGAGCCATAATTCCGTCATTGGGAGTTGTGTTGAATTCCATCAAAATAAGAAAGTTGTCTACTATAGTGGATAACATGTTGACAAAGTTTTCAGGTGCTATAATCCTGATGGATGCTGAACTTGCAGCGGAAAGAGCTATGACTCTTCAAAACAGGCTTGCCCTAGACATTCTTTTAGCAAAGGATGGCGGCGTTTGCAAAATGCTTGGTGCGCGTCACTGTTGCATGTATATACCAGACAACAGTGTGAAGATTAGAACAATGCTTGCAAATCTAACAAAAGAGAGTGCAGACTTGAAGGAATTGAAAGAACTAGGAGTTTGGGAGAAGGTTGGAAAGGGAGTTGCTTCAGTGGGAAATTGGCTTGGTGGCATTTGGAATGGAATATTACTAAAAATAATACAGGGAATACTAATAGTACTAATTTGCATCTTTGGGATTTGGGGAATAAAGAGGGGAATACTAATGATCATGGAAAAAATTAAAAGAAGGAAGGAAGAGAAAATAATTAAAAGAATGGCAGAAGAATACAAGGCAAGAACAAGGGGAACTAAAAGGCAAAGAGAACTGACAGAATTTTAATGGAATAAAATTTGTGGGAATGGTTTTGTGTGATGACAAATAGTCATCAGAGGAGGGATTGATGATGCAGAGACAAAGGTTTTACATTTATTAGCGCATAAAACGTAGTGCTGCAATAATCAAGTGTGACTTTAACCGAACTAATAAAGATTGTACGGGGACAAATGTGCCCTCAGAGTAGTTCGCCAACATTTATAAGCGTGCTTTATATAACGTGATGTATTAGAATTGTACTAATCTGACATAACCGTAAACGTGTGCCATGATTTGCTTGTTTGAAATTTTTTAACTTAGCATAACTTTAGTGGAGGCTTCGGCCTAGTTGTCTCACGGTTTAGATGCTCGTATTTTTCTAATGTGCTAATAAAACGTGTATTCTTGCTTGAAGCTGTACTTTTCCAGTGAGATCGGTTCACATGCTTATCTTTAAGGTTTCGTGCCAGCCTGGCATCTTCTTCTTTGCTCCAAGGTCAATCTGCAGGTGCAGACAATGGAAGCTCTGAAAGTGAATTCATTGGTAAAATATGTTGCAACTTACGTTCCCGACTCCAAGGATAATGTAGGCCTAGGTAGAAGCTTGTAAATTGTTGTTTTTGATTGGACAATTTGAAGCCAACCTATGAACCCTCCAATGGAAGACCCTACTGGATTTGAACTGTTGATTATTTAAACCTGGTGCACAAGAAGAAAGCAGCCATGGCCATTACCCATTGCACCCATTGAGGACACTAGACATTGCAGACATTATGGCCCATCTTGCCGACCTCGTCATTTTGCCATCTTCTACGATGCCAATTGATGTTCGACGCCATTTTGAATGAGACTTTGATGCTTTCTCTAATCGAGAGAAAGAGACTTTAAGAAATTCTCACCCTAGAGACTTTAACTTTGATTCGTCCCTTTGCATAAAGTAGTAGTTTTGTCCTTTTATCTTGCCGCTGTGAGGCAATTGCCCCGTCCACCCTGCCCCTTTACCCCCGTGCCATGCTGATCAACCGGTACCTGTGAGACGAAGACTTCTTTGAATGCTGATTGAATTTGGTAAATATGAAAGGATAAAATGTACAATTGCATTGTGTTTTCTTTTTAGGTAACCAACTGCTGATTTTTGATATGAGCCCTAGTTAGGAGTTTTTTCCAAATTAATGTTGCTAAATTGTTTTTGCATGAAGTCCCACATGCAGATGCTAATTTGATGTTAGATGAGGATTCATTTGTTGCACGATGCAATTTGAGACCTTGTTATGCTGACTAATGTATGCAATTAGCCTATTACGGATTATCATTTTAGTGGTTTGCGTTGTTATCATCGAATGCATTGTTATTCAAATGCTGCATAGATTGCATCTTTTCGCCGTTATGGACAACTATTAATGTTCATTTACATATATCATTTGGTGTTGAGACACATTTATATCGTGCTAACTTTGTTAATATAGGGAAATAAATTCATTAATTTTGACTAAACTGGTGTGGTTATCCATGGCCAAAAGGTCATGGTTCGCCGAAATGTTTTCTGGATTAATTGTGAAGTGTTATGTTGATCAGGGCATTGCTTATGTTCGTTATTGATTATTGATTTGATTAAATTGATTACTCTCGGGTGAAGAGAGCCCCACTTGGTCAAAAGATTCATCGACCCAAGAGCGTCCAGATACAGGTAATTTATTAGGACGGAACGCTCTATCACCATCCAGGTGTCTTCCTTTACACATATTTAATTTCTTATGGTTAAGGTATTGATCAGAAGTTCAATGTTGTCATTGGCACTTGCAAAGCAGGTGTGGGGTTCTTCAACTAGCTGCCTGTGCTTTGGTTGTGACAAGTGGGCATCCCAAACTCCAGATATGGCCATTGTGTAGCTGGAGCCTAAAGTCTTAGCTTGTACGTCCATCTAGATCAGACACTGGCTTCTGGTGAACCCTAATTGGCAGCAGATTGCCTCGAAGTGATTATTCGTACCACATTTCATTAGTTTATGGACCGCTGATGGTAATTCACCCTTGCGCGCCCGAAAACCATTGAAAGCATTAGTTGACAGACAATGTAGGCAGTCTCCTGATATGAAACGCCACAGGCAAGGAGACAGTTGTGAGAGGCTAGCAACTAAACATTAAAGTTGCACCTGTGCTACAGTATGAATTATAGGACAGCTATTATGAAACATAACATAAAGCACCCTGTTGATACAGCACAGTGTGCATTCACTTAGAGAGGAGTATGGTGGTAATTTGAGTTCGAGAATACACTCTGCACATTTTTGTCGACGTAATGGAGGTAGGTAAAATTCCTCTGGGATTACCTGAGAAACCCTTTGCATGACCAGTCAAGGATTAATTTGCAGGGGAAAACACAAGAAATGTCTTTGTTTACTGATTCCGCTACAGAGATGCAAAGATGGCTGCTTAGCTCACAGGTAAATGCTGTTTAGGAAGCCTGGTTGTCATTCACTTCTGCTTTAAAGTAAAGCTAAATGTTATTTAGGACTACTGGATGGCAGCATCCAGGCCAGCCACCAGATCGTCAAACACTTCCATACATAAATAAAATAACGTGGGTGGCAGAATTGACAAGAGTTTTCTCAGTTGGATAAAATGTTCCTCTGTCAAACTGGTTCTTGATGGAAAATATGAGAACTGGCGAATTTCATTGTCTTTTATTTTTATTTAATCGCATTGACGACTGATCCCAATGAATGGTCATTTTAAGCGAGGCCGAGCGATTAAGAGGAACCAGCAAGCAGTCAGTGTTCCCACCAAGAAGTGGTCTCACAGTATGTAGGGTAAATGTCACCGTATTAATTGAGTCTTGCTTTTGAATAATACGTTTTTTCTATTACTGTGGGGTTTAACCACAGATATCCTCATTGGGATCTTTAAAGTTTCTGGATTCATTGAAAGAAGGTTGTCTGGTGTGCTGTACACCCTAGCTGACATGGCTCTACAAAAATTATGATTTCTGGGTGGGTTGCTTTCTTGACTGGTTGCAACAGGACACAGCTCTGCTGAAATGGGATGCCAACTGTGAACAACAAACAGGGGGACACTCCTTCCTGTGCACTTGCTCCATCGTAGGGGGTCATACATGTGGTAGATCATGTAGACCTAGGTCCCCAAGTTGTTGTGCTTAGATTCTTAACCAATCAGAGGACATTTGTCAGTATGAAATCCCCCTTCCAGCTCATGACTCAGTCAATCCACTATATATTGATACTTGTAGAGTGCCAATCGTGGAAAGGCCACTGTTCGCTTTTCATCCACAAGGATCGTGTGTATTTGCATTTCAGAGTCAACATTATGAGCCACACTTGCCAAGCCTGAAGGCGTAACAGTAAATGTATACCACCTGAAGAAATGGGGCACAGGCAAGTGAGGATTACATTCTCCAAAGCCACATTTGACGTGTGACAACCTTTCCTGTTAATAAAAATTGACTCCTCGGAAAAACGCGCTGTGAAAAGTAAAACATTCTGAATGATAAGGAGACTGAAACACAAGTTGACGAAATACCCACAACAGCACCCAACCATTCAGTGAGAATTACGTTCAGGGTTCTTCAAACACCTATCATGAGCTATTCCTCCGCCAACCACTCTTTGGGGAGAGGCTTGCCTAGGTACCTAGGTAAAGGTGGTGTGCAAACAACAAAACATATCATTTTTTAAAACACCCACAAGCAAAACTGTTTTTGATCTAAAACCTGTTAACATTGAATTAGCAAGTTAGCAAGACTGAAAGTCAATAAAAAAATAACAGAAGAGAAAAAAACATCTTGAAGACGATGGTTAAATAGTAGTCCCGGTTATGTTGTACAACAAGGTCTTGAATTAATAGAGATCACTGGGACTTCTTTCTCAACACACCATATGCAGCGTCTTTCCGAAGCATGGCATCGCTGTAAGGGGTTCAAAGATTAATCCAGAGGGCAAGTGTGCAAGAGAAGAGCTACTCATCCGCGTCCCCAAGCCCCCTCCTAGCTTGCCATCTACAAGAAGGTGCGACATGCCAAGGTTTATTTTTCTCAAAAATAAATAATTCAGCTGTACTTCGATAACCTGCGGGTGGACCCTGATCAGACAAGGGTGGGAGAAAGCAATGAATGTCGCATAAATATGTCAGTCATGCCAGTGCTTCTTAGCCACATATGGGTTTCTGTGCATGCCCAGTGCTTAATATGTGCAGATGGTTGCTGGTGGTGAGTGCGAGTACTCTTTCATGGTGCCGGGGCTTACTTTCCTTATCATTCTTTTTTTTTTCTTTTACAATTCTTTATATTGCCAAAGAACAGCAAACAAAACATTGCAGCAGCAAAGTAAACGACATCGGATAATAGATAAACAATCTTACTTCTTGTGGAAAATTCCCAATATCTCTCTCCTTCACCCTGCCCTTAGGAAAATCAGAGCGCATCCTCAACATCAGTTCATATCTGGTTTCGATGTTCTTCCCTCAAGGGGTCAGGTGGAGCACATAAACCACCTCTATGATTTTTTCCACTTTCCCCACATTTTGGTCCAGGTAACCCTTACTCGTGTACACCACTCTCTCCACCAACATGCGCCAGTCCAGATCAAGTTTCCAGTCCTCCAGTTCCAGCGGTCGACCTGCTTTACAGGTGCGGGCAATATTACGTTTCGCTTCTATTAACCCCAGAGTCATCCAGACCTGATCAATAGTGGTGAGATCTGTTTTATCCCAGATATTCAACAGGCACCATTTAGTGGAGAGTACAGCAGCATTATCACACACAGTATTTAGGCAGGGCACCACTGATTCCCAGTAGCCGTGTATAACCGGCAGGCGTAATAGCATCTGTGGAGGGTTTTCAACTGGACTCAACGGAACCTGGAGCGAATAGCCTCATCCTTCGGGGAAGCCAGGGCGTCCCGCTACTCATCATCATCCAGTTCTCCTAGATCGCGCACCCAGTGGTCCCTCAAGCTCCCAAATATATCAGGTGAGTTATTATTGATTTTACGATATGCTCATTGGTCAAGAGAGGCAAGGAAGGAAGGGGGAAGATGACTGACAAAGGGAGAAAGCAGACATGAAAAAAAACCTGTAATCGTGCGATAAAAAGATAGCAAGTGTAGGGTGGTGGAAGGAAGAGGAATGAGATGGAACAAAAACTAGTCAGCCTTGATAGTCGGCGTCTCTGACCTTCAGCATCACTGGCAGTGGATTTGAGCTTGTGCATGTATGATTTTTTTTCTTTTATTTTAACAAATTAAGCAATGCAATTAATAAATACAATAGTATTCAAATGCCTTGCGCCTGCTACAGTACTGAGTGGTAAACAACTCTCCATAGACGCTTAATTTGAAGGCATGTCTAGGATGAAGGTGAAGCTTCGAACCTTATGATGCACTTTTACAGCACAATTATTTTGCCAGCTCATGAGTTTAGTTTTGAAAATGCAATGTCAGATGGAGCAAATATTAACTATAGCAAATATTTAGCATTTGTTCACATTTGCAGATGTCAGCATTTACCTATCTCTTCACGTATGAGTAGATAACGATGAACTAGATAGCCTAATCCTATTTAGATATGGAAGCTTCCCTCTGGCTGTGCTTTACTTGTTTTATAAAGCACTGATTCCCTTGGAATTCTCCAAACTCAGCTGCTTCTTTGACTGTCGTGTCTCTTTAGCGCTCTAGTTCTTGGAGCTGTGCTCAGGTACCTTACCTTTATCACTGAGCTTCAAGAGACTAGTAGCTAGATGGCCAAGTTGACCTGCTCTTGGAGTAAGACCTGTTACTTGGACACAGTTACACCCTCTCATTTGGAGATGACCTTCTGAACACAATGTTTACACCCGATCTCTTCATCTCCTTTTTCCATTTTCTTTTTAAGTCCCGCCTGAGACAGCGCATGGGCTGTCACTTGCCAGATGTCTTTTTAGCTTCCAGTGGGCTTGGGTCCCAACCATTGCTTACCATTGGTTAGCTTCATTGTCACTCTCATTTTCTTGCTTTTCATTTGTTAATGTGTGCAGCCTTCACATCCACTTCTTATGATTGACCCTACCCTGGGGCATGGCCAAAATACTTGTGTCAGTCCACTGCTCACATTTAGGGAGCTACATTTTTATTTCTGTAGAAGCACTCTATGAGAGAGCATGTGTTTGGGAGCTGGTTTTGGCATGTGCTTCTTTCTCCACAACGTCCATGTTGTTGCTTGCCCCCTCCCACTGTCCGTGTGGTTGCTTGCCCCATCTGCTTTCTGTTTCATTGCTTGTCCTTCTCACTTTCTGCATTGTTGCTTGCCCTCTCCTGCCCTTCTCTTACTGTCCATGTTGTTGTCTGCCCCTACTCGCTGTCGGTGTTGTTTCTCACCTTACGAACTGTCTGTGTTGATGCTTGCTCCCTTCCACCCTCTTCCTCCTGTCCTTGTCATAACTTGCCACCATCTGCTAATTTGTTATTTGTGTTTAACCACTCTAAAAGAGTGCTTGTTTTTCAACTGTCTGCCTCGTTTACTCCTCCCTCTGTATTTCCTTCTATCCCCCACTCTCCATATGTGTTACCTTCCTACCTCCCTCCCTGTTGCCCCCTGTCTGTAATACAAAAAAAACTTATCACACCGGCAGCACAAGCCATGTCACAGCATTTGTTTTCACAGCCCTGGTATTGTATGTGTTTCTCTCTCTCACACGCCCTTCCTCCCTCAGAGTTGCCTTTTACTGCACCAGCAGCAGTAAAAACAACTATGACTCTGCCAGCACTGGTTAGGTCATAGCACTGTAGCAGCCATGCTGCTGTACAACATGGCTAAAAAACATTGACAAAGTTGATGGGCCTCGTAGGCAAGACCTACTAGCTTTGTCAATACTTGTTTATTTCTGCTTTCTTACCCTTTCACTCTATTCCCATCTTCTGCTTCGTCCATGTCTCTCCCTTTTTTCTCCCTTCTTCTCTCGTGCTGTTTGTCAAAGTCTTATGATAACAAAATAGGTCCCAGTAACCAAAAATAAGTGCCAATGCAACCACTAGCACAAATTAAGCACTGCTGCGCTAGGTTTAACAAAACTGAACGGGACTAAAATAAATGAGATTGACACAATCCTAAAACACGATAAATATAGGAAAAGGTTATAATTAATTATGAGTGTGCAGTCATTTGGCTTGTTAATGAATCACACCTGTTATTATGCTTGTAGATTAGTTTTGCATGCATTTGTTTGAGCTCTTGTAGCGAGCTGTGCCATTGACAACTAGTGCACTTTGTGCAGGGATCATGAGTTGCAAACCACAGACAGCATGGGAGACATTAATGACTGCATAGATTAAGTTACACTGAATGTTCCGCCACCTCTAGTTATCTCCCAGTTGAAAAGGTGAGAAACAGAAAAAAATACTTTTCCGAGTTTGCTCAGCTTTTTGAAGGCCCTGCTAATTACGAGGTGTTGATTTGACAGCAGCGGGATCCCTTCACATGATGGTGTTTGGTTTGGACTCATCCCATGGAAGTGACAACACCTCTGAGTCCACAATGGGCAACTAAAACAGAGAAATGACAACACTCTAGCCTGAGAGTGTGCCAACATCAACAGTATGTTTGAAGTAGAACTCAATGGGAAACTGACACTACCGGCAGACGAAACATGGCTTCTAAGTGGTTTCTGCTCTCCAAGCCGACGAGACCAACTTCCTTTTCGGCTACCTAGTGATTTGTAAAAGGTAAATCCATTGGCCAGTTGGTGTACTCCTTATTTGATAGTAATAGTTTTTTTGTTGTTTATGGTCCAGCAGGGCACGAAATTGACTTAATTTGTACCACTGTAAACCGCTTTAGTCCCTTTTTGCCTGCCCTCTCTCTGATTCGTGCTCATCCTCTCAGGTGTGGCTCAGTTATCTTGTGGGTGCACAAGAGTACTTCATGGGACCACCCCACCATGCTCATAACTTCGATACATTTTGGTGCATCGCCTTGTTCTGTAGGTCCAAGACTCTTGTGATCGGCTAGGTGCCATGCTGGGGTAGCTGTAAAATAACCTCTGATACAGCAGTAGCCCAGCACACGTCATCCCACTGGCCACAACATGTGAATCATTGTCATTTCGATAGCCTTGCAACAACAATGTATAACATTTATTCTGAAGGCCAGTCAAGGCTGGCTCCATTCACTTCCCAAAAAGAGTGCAAGGAAGACGTTTTATCCTGAATTCGCCCTGCTTGCTGCTCACGAACACCTTTATATCAAAAGAGAGGGAATCCACTTATATTCATTGAAAACACCTCTTTATTTGGTCTAGTGCAGGCATCCCTATTTGTTTAAAAGGACCCTCGCCCACTAGGGGTATTAGTGGCATGCTTCATCATTGGGTCATCACCCAGGGTACCTTGTGTTTCTGGGTGGGCTTAACGTTAATGGCTAACGGAGCCCCTGAAGCATTTCTTGGGACGGGATCTAGGTCTAAAATTTCCATTGAGTATTCAGTGTTGTCTGATACTTAGGGGCAGATTTAAGAGCCCCTAGCGCCACCAGAGCATCACTTTGCATGACGCTCAGGTGGCGCTAACCACTGTTCCATATTTACAAGGCCGTATAACGCCACTTTTCCTAAATATGGGCCCCTCCGACGCAGTTTTCTGCATCAGAGGGATGTGCAATGGGTGTTACAGTTGGCGTTCCACCACAACATCCCTTCCTTTTGACGCTGCCCCAGATTTACGAGTCACAGCAGGGGTGGCGTTAGCATAGCAAAACAAGGAGGAATGCTGTTAGTCTTCCTCATTTTATGCTTTTTCCATGTGTTTGGCATTCTGCAGCACATATACAAAGAGCAAAATGCCATGGATGATTATTTATGTGCAGGAAGGTGTCCCTTCCTACACATAAACAATCATTCCAAAATGACACTCTGGTACTTCTATGTGTGCTGCATTTTGCAGCACACATAGAAGCGCCAAATTGCCATTATAGATTGCTTATGTACAGGAAGGGACACCTTCCTGTACATAAACGATCTATCCCCTCAACACAGACACCCTTGCACCATGGTGCAAAGATGCCTGTGTTGGTGCAGGGAGCTTAATTCAGCACTGTGGCAGGGGAAACACAAGGGTGCGCCATATTCCTGTAAATACGGAGCATTCCCGTGTTTCAAAAATGGCATAGTGCAGCACTGCTATTTTTGGCGCAGCACCTCGCTGCTTCAGTTTTGAATAAATCAGGGCCCCAATCTTTTGAATTCTTTGGCAAAGTTAAAAACAAGCAGTTTGGTGCATATGGAGTTACAATGGGTTCCTGCATTGAAAAGATCCACATGTTTCAGCCATATCTCATTGCCTTACAGTCGAATGACTTTCTTCAGGACCATCAAGACTAAAATATCACTATTTCTGCTGCTAATTATGACCTTTATGACTCTGGGTACTGCACTACTTGTGCTATCAGTAACTGCAGTCAATTTTATGTCATTCACACTTCATTCATACATGGATGCCAACATATAAACAATACTGTGAACTTTCATCAGATGGTAAGTTTCGCATTGCCTTTGTCTGGGCCTAATAGAGCCTTAGAGGTGGGTGCAGTGTGTAGTCACACATTTGTCAAGGGGAAACACCCACAGGGGCCCTAATTGTGTATTCTAGTCTCCACATGTGGCTGAATTCATTCCCAACCCTGGTGTACTGTACTCTCTCCACTCTGTGGGGACGGGACAAAGAGGGCTCATGAATTTGCCTGATAATTGCCAGGTAGGATCTTTTACCTTGCCTACAGATTTAGATAATAAGCCAGTGAGAGCAAGGGGAGTCACTTGAGTCTATGTAAGGGACTATCCCTGCTGCATCTTTCGGATCCAATGAAGGATTCAGGCAGATCAGTATCCTCAGCGCGGCAACTACAGCGCAACACCTGATCATGTACAGGAATTAAGACATTCATTTCCACTTGACTTGGAGGCACGGTCCAACCTATGGTCCTTGGGACCACACCAAACTCAGTTCTGGGTCACACAGCTTACACTCCTCTCTGTTAAGTGAGAGACAACAATGTTCATGGCACAAGTCAGGGGTGCTCATGGGTAACTCGCATCCTATTTTTACAGGGTGAAAGCCATCTCCCCTGACAAAAAGCTGGGTCTCAGTGAAATCTGCTGAACATTTCGCGGTGTAATTTCCAACACTGGGGCACACTCTGCAGCACCTGCACATTGTCTACTTTTCATTCCGAGTAGCAATGTGCAGGTCTGAGGAAACTTTAGCATTTTAGATTCCAACTGATACGAAAATAAAGACCAAAGCTAATGGGCCATCAGCTCTCCTTTTGTTTGAGTTTGATCTTAGCTGAGAGCTATTTGGGCCTTGACACATAAATGCCAATGCAGTGGAGGGAAAACAAAGGCAGCCAGCCTGTTAATACTTCATCAGTTCACAAGTATTAAATAGAAACTATAATTTGGAGGAAAGCTTTTCACTTCGTTCAGTCCTTGTATATAAGAGGTGTTAGAAATGGGGTCTCTAGTTGGCAGTCGGTTTGCACCCTGTCAAAGTAGGGATCTCCACTCTAGTCAGGATAAGGTAGATACCCGTTCAGATAACCCCTGCTCACCCCCTTGGTGGCTTGGCACGAGCAGTCAGGCTTATCTCAGAAGCAATGTGTAAAGCATTTCCATATAACACACAGTAATACAGTAAAAACACTACAAAAGGACACCAGACCAGTTTTAGAAAAGTAGCCAATATTTATCTATGTAAAACAAGACCAAAACAATAAAAATTCAACATACAATGTTAACGATATGAATTTTGCAAGATTTACTCAAAAGTACAGTTTCTTGAAATCAATAGCTCCACCTGGGGCTATCACAGCGTTGTGATCAACAAAACCAACAGTTCAGGCCTGCCGCAGCATCGCGGGCCAGCTACGGTGTCGGGGAGACCCGCAAACAGTACCTTTGGAACTGCAGGGCGTCGTGATCCTCGCGGTCAGCTCCGGAAAGTGGTGTCGCTGGCGTCATGGTGTCGGTCCCGGAGTCGGTGCGGGGGTCATCGGGCCCTTGAAGTCACACACGTTGCAGATCAAACTCCGGGCTGATGAAGTCAGGAGCACTGCTGCGGATGGCGTCGGGCTGCGGTGCGAAGCTGGACAATGCGACGTGTGGTGCCCACAGGTCATGGTGCAGTCGATGACAGCTTGCAAAGCGAGAGCCTGAAAAACCTCAAATATTGCTCATCACACATACCTAACCTATATGTACAGTTCCCTAACCATGCTGTATTTAGCTGGCTCACAACTTGTTATATTAGTTTATCGTAATGTATAGCACCTCCATACCTGTATGCCAGTAGGCATAGTAAGCCTCAAATTGAAGTTCTTATTGATAGCTTCTCTCCCAGGCAACCATTCACTCTGTTTGCCCCCCACCCCATTTGCTAGGCTTTTTATGTCCTTTTCATGCGTTAAGGTTTATGGGGCAAGTAGAGGACGTATTTCTCTCCAATCCTACGTTTGTTACACCAGACAAAGCTAATGCTGATTTTAGTTTTTAGGAAAGATACACTGATTACTGTGTTGTATCATTTTTATTCAGTTAGCATGGAACTTGCACCAGGTCAATCAGTAAACAGATTAAAAGATACAGTGCAGTAGAGAATGGAGAACGATTGCTCTGTCTTTTATAAAACAATCAGAAGAAAGTGCGCAGAAAATATCTGACAATTTAACACACAAAAATTCTGTTAGTCTACATAAGAAATGAAGATACAAAGCACAATAAATGCCAAACACACTTAAAAACATATGCTCCACATTGTCAGCATTTTCTATCTCATTAAGACATCTTTAGACTTCCAAAACTTCATAAATAGACGATTCTCCAATGGAGTATAATCTGATCAATCCTCTCCAGCCCCTAATTATTTACCCAGAGCATGACGCAGTTGAAGATAATATTAAATAGTGTCTTTGACATTCCACAGTTCTCATAGAACTGGGAGAATACAAACACTAACCTCAGAAACCAAAGTTCTTCTGTTTTGAATGTACCGATTAAGTCCAAGTTCTTAAAGCCTGTCATTGCCCTGAATTACTTCCTTCAACCAGTTTGCCAACATCAAGGGTGTCTCTTTAGCTATAACCTCATTCCACTCAATTTCTGTAACACCCTTCGACTATGCTTTTTTGACTATGTCCTTAGGAGAAATTAAGGGAACCTCTGCTTCACCCCCATTTAAATAGTAGAGAAGCTCCTAAGCACCCGTCCAGTATCAATCCATCTTGAGAGATGGTTCATTCTGGTCCCTGTAGGCCCATCCAACCAGACGTGCAGTCAAATAATAGTAGCACAGATTTGGAAGCAGTATGACACCATTAAGCACACCCTTATGTAGACCTTACAATTAAATCATGGGTGCACCACCCTCCCTTCAGGATATAATCTACTTTTTTATAATAGTTTTTTTCTGTGATCAAAAGGAGGAATTTTGCAAACCAAGAAGAAATGTTGGCAGCTCAATCACTTAAAAAAGTTCTGATTTTTCCAACGGAGATAAGGGAAGGAAAATCCTGACAGCTGTCTCAATCTGGAAGAAATCAGGCAGTAGTTCTCAATAATGCTTTAGAATTTCTTTTAGTTCCTTGAACCACACAGTCCTGAATATTGCATCCTTCTCTTTCTAGATTCTTTTATCTACATGTGCACTCTACTGTCCAGTTAATTCTAATATTCTGGGTCCTTGTTGCAAGAAAACGGCATTACCAGTACATACTGTGCAAATTCTTCCTTTATTGACAATAGATATCCAGCCAGTTGAATCATCAAAAATTGATGATTCAACATCATCTGTGTACACACCATATATATTACACAAAATTATTTGTGATTCATTAGCACTTATACATATAGAAGGTGGTCTCTTTAGTTTTTGCCTTTTATAGACCAATATTAACATCGTGTTCATAACAACCACTTTAGTTGTTAGACCTGCGTTACCATGACAAATGGCAAAAACGTATTATCAAAGATACAAATTCAACATCCTCTCTTAAGCAGACGACAAGCAACTCATACTCTTCATCTTGGACAAGACTCCCAACACAAGAAACAAGAAACAAGTTCACCGCCTTCAAGATCACAGTTGCAAACTGGATGAAAGCCAACTGTCTCAAGCTCAACACCGGCAAGACAGAAATTGTGATCTTCGCCAGAAACACCTCACCATTGGGGTCCAACTGATGGCCGTCTGAACTCGACCTACACTCACACATGGAACCAATGCCAGGAGCCTGAGAATAATAATCAACGGCAAACTGGATATGACCACACAAGTCAACACCATCACTGCATTCTGCTTCCACACCCTAAAGATGCTGAGGAAGATCTTCACTAAAAAAAACTGTCACTCATACCCTAACTTCAGGAAGCTTGCAGGGGTTGTTTGTTGCGGCCGCACCCTTTCGACCTGAAGTATGCCACAAACACAACAGAAGGAGGTATTGTTACAGGACTCTATTATACTTTTGAAGTCTTTAGACAGTTCAATACAGGTAATTCAAGGTGGGCTACAGATATTTTATAGAACACAAGACACTGTGCCGTGTATGCATTTCGGGACTCGATTGTAACATCACATCTTTTGATAACTCTAAAGAGTACAATAAAGGTAATCAAGATGGGCTACATACATTTTATGGAGCACGAGATACTGTGCTGTGTATGCATTTTGGGACTGCATTGTAACATAGCAAACCACAGGAAGTATGACCAAGACAATTTTGTGATGGACTATGAAAAAAGCTATAGGACGTGAGACACCAGTTAAATTAATGATGTGCAAGGGATAAGCTTTGAGGTTCCAGATACCCTGACGTATGTATTTTGTCTGTATTTCCCCGTTTGGTACTGTCCTAGGCTGGGCTTCAGAAAATTGCTGAAAGGTGAAAATTTGGAGTCGTATTCTTAGAGGGAGGAAACGCTATTGACATTTTGCAGGTTGGACATTGGATTTCTATCTAGAATGAGATGGATCCTAAACCCTATCAGTGGCAGTTGGAATGTGAGTTAGATATCAATATCTTTTGTTGTTGCTGTTTCTGGGCCAGATAAAGATACATCAGTCTTGATGGAATAAGGATATACCTTTAATTTGCTCTTATTTAATTCCCTTGAAGAGGATACCCAATTTACCCTCCAGGGAACTCTTTGGAGCCGCTTTGGAGACTCAGAAAATCATGAGTATGGTTATGAAAGTTTGTGAGGGGTGATTGATGATGACTAGTCTTTGATGAAAGGCACTTTAAATGCATGTAACATGTGGGTCTAAATCAGTCTCTATCTATCCAGGCATATGTCCTTTCTGGTGTTTCATACACTTATATTTATTTATTTTTCTTTCACAAGGCTTTATCTTTTGGTTTTAATTTGGGGTGGACTGGTTTGGTCTAAAGCACTGATAATTCAAATTATTTTTGAGGCTACACTGTAATATACATGTGGTCATGACCCGTGATATGTTTCCTATTCTATAGAAACATCCCCACTTGTCGCTCTGGGTGAAAAAAATAATCTCTAAGGCTGTTAGATCCTGAAGAATGTGGTTGAAAATATTTGTGAGCCACGGAAAAGTATGTTGACCAGTTGTTGCAAACCCAGTTTGTGACTTATCAGGAAAAGTCTAAAGAAGAATTGTCTCTGTTCTATCAATGTACATTTTTTGTGCTTCTGGGTAGTGAAGGATGAGTGAACATGGAGTGTATGGGAGAGTGCATATGAGTAATATAGAGTGTTTGATGAATGGGGTGTTCCATATTTATACTGTTGTGTATTATACTATGATGAATTTGTATTTTTTGTAACTGTATTGTGAATTCATGTAAATTTTTATGAGTTATGTCAATTTTTAGCAAACAAATACAAGGTTTTGCTGTAAAAATAACTATAAAATGATATAAAATAAATGAAATACATATATAATGGTTCTTTGTGAGTCTTTTCATGCAGGACTTAAGTCCACTGTTTGAAGTATAGAGGTTAAGTGGGAAGTATTCATTTTGATTATACTCACATCCTAGTCAACATCAAATTGGACTATGGGAACACCCTCTACACCTGTATCACCAAGCAACTCACTAAAAGACTACAAACTATTCAGAACTCAGCAGACAGAATAATCCCCAACCTCCTACACAGAACTAACATCATACCACACCTCAAAGAACTAGACAGGCTCCTGATACACAAACACACTCAATTCAAACTCCTCACACACACATTCAATGCACTACACAATCAGGCCTGAACAGTCACACCTACGTCTACCAACTACCCAGATACCTCCATTCTGCAGGTCTCCTAATCACACACATTCCAAGCATACACAGAACCCGATCAGGAGGACTGGCGTGCTCTTAAATCGCTCCTAAATTGTGGAATGACCTTCTGCTCCACACCAGAGCCCACTCCTCTCTACTTGAATTCTGCAAGAAACTGAAGATCTGGCATTTCAATTACCCAACCTACCATAGGCTGAATTATGCACACACCCACTTAGCACCAGGATACCCTTGCGGGTGCAGTGGAATTTACAAATACACATAACATACCATAACAATCACCAATATCACTCTAGGGACCCTGAATTAACAGCACCTAAACATATGCATTGCTAATTTTACTATAGGGATGAAAAACAATAAATGTAAGCAGAACACACCTTATAATGATGGATTATGCTACTCATACACATGTAGAATTCAATGTCCTTATTTAATATGAATATTAATGACCAAGGTAGGGAAGCAGAGCATCAGATTGCAATTCATATTTGTTGTTTATAGAATATCACATCATCTTGATCTGCAATAAGAAAGTGAAAGGATATATGGCGAAGAAGTTGAAGGACACCTGAGTGTAATGCATGTTAAAATGTACACCGTAAAAAACAATGGGCATTTTAAATCTCAAAATACATTCCAATCTTATAGGTTTTGAAGATATATCAATCAACAAAACCTCAAATAAATCTATGACATGTCTTAATTGTGCCCAATTTATGGCATACTATGTACAAATAAAATAAATGTATATTGAACCCATATTGCATGAATATATTTTTTCATGTAAAGCATATGTCACTCATCCATAATTATAATACTAGCCTTCAAAAATAAAATCCCATACCTTACGTGCACTCTCACTATATAACTGATAGACATTTGGAGCAAAAAATCACACCAATCAAATAAAGGTAATTACCTATAAATCATTTAAGTCAAAATCAGAAAGGAATTCACTGCCAACCTACAGCAGTTTATTGTGATGTTGTCAAGCACAATATATTGTCATAAACTGAAATAATACAAATCCACAATAAGCTCTAATTTTCGTGTCATTTCCTCCTACATTTAAGTCAGGACATGTAAATCGAAACTTAATAGCTTATTGTCCATGAAGCTGTGCATGTGACACCACTATCGTGACAATAGTTCTTCCTGCAAGCAAGTCTAGGCAGATACACAGTAATTCTATAGCATATTAACCATAGACTATGAGAAAGAGAGTGTTAAAAGGAGTCTGAAAGACCACAACCTAAATAAAACTATGCATGCTAAGCATCAACATGTGATGACCAAAAACATCAGGCGATCCCTGGCACCCTCTCCCACAGCACTATTCACTGCTAACCTTAAGTAAATGTTAAACATGTTTATCGGCATTCAACTCAAGCACCATTTTGCATTAACAATTATACACCAAACTGATCATGCGATTGAATGTGCTCTCTGTCCGCCATCTTTATTTGTAGTGAATTACATAAAAAATGGTAAATTAGAAACTATTCTTTTCAAAGTACCAAACATTTGAAAGCCCATATCCTTCTAACTACAGACTATTAAAAAGAGCATATGACTTGCAACACTGACCGTGAATTTTCCTACATGAAAGCCAAGGTATGTATATAGACAGTCCATTGTATAGTAACAATTGACTACTAGCATGGGTCTGTAAGACCACAACCGCAAAAAGACTATGCATACAAACCCTCATCCTTTTATATCCAAGAATGTTACGCTATCACCGTTCAACTCAGGTGCCATTTTCCATTCAAATTTATAGACCAAACAAATCACGTTATTCAACGTGCCACCAAATTCACCATCTTAATGTTGAGTATATATAATAAATCACTGAAAATCTCCTATACCCAGTATGTAAACACTCACTGCGGAAACAGGGCCTTCTCACAAGGTAACCGGCTGCTTGCTAATATTTCACCAGTGCATCAAAGTCCATCAACGGATGATACCAGCAGGCCACTCTTTGATAAATTGTTTATTCCATATTTCATTCATTCTTGTCGTTTCAGAGAGTCATGATGCGTTTCAACCTATGTGCACTATTGTATGTGCCAGGCTCCATGAAGAAAACTACATGATATATGTTGATATATAAATCAAGGTCCATTGCATGTCATGTATTTAATGATAAATGTGTTTTTTTTATTTTGCCCTATTTAGTCAAATAAACTTCATACTGCATTCTGTTCAACCAGTAAGCAATGCCGTGAAGGAAACTTTGTGATCCTCATTGGCCACCATCTTGTAAATAAGCCATTATTTAGGCAGTTATTAACAAAAGCATCTTCAGAAGTAAACCATAGTTCAAAACTCCGTAAAAAATCCAAATACAACATTTATACCCCATAACTCAACCACTGTGATTTGAACCTACCAGAAGGCTCATATCAAAACATTTTAAAATATCTTGTATAATGAATGCAAAGATATAACGTTACCAATACTTATAGACATGCGCTTCAAGAAAACTGTAATCTTGGACAAACAGCAAGGTCCTTTTCTTGGTGGACAGTTCATTATTTCAGGAGGCAACTTGAACATATTATGCCACTCTTATCAGACATTTGGTCAGAATCATAGGTAGGTGCTTAGTCCCTGATTTAAGGTAAAGTGGTGCAGCGTGGTGCTGCGCCATAAATAGCAGAACTGCGCTGCACCACTTCTGAAATCTATGAATGAGCCGTATTTACAGGAATACAGTGCACCCCTGTGTTCCCTTCTTTGCCAGTGCTGAATTAAGCTTCCTGTGCAAACGCACGCATTCCTGCACCATAGTGCAAGGGTTTCCGCGTAGAAGGCATAGATTGTTTATGTGCAGGAAGGTACCCCTTCCTGCACATAATCAATCATCCATAGCATTTTGCTTCTTCTATGCAGCACACATGGAAAAAGCAAAAAATGAGGAGGAATAAAAGCATTCCTCCTCGTTTTGCCATGCTAACGCCACCCCTGGAGTGGCGTTCATATTTGGCGCTGCCTCAGGTTTACTAAAACTTGAAATCTGAGACAGCATGAAATGCAATGAGTTTTGCCATGGAACGCCCACCACAGCACCCATTGCACTCCCCTCTGATGCAGAAAACTGCATTGGAGGGGCCCATATTTACAAGGAGGCGTAACGCCACAAAAAGTGGCATTACACTTCCTTGTAAATATGGAGCCATGGTTAGTGCCACTGGAGCGTCACAAAAAAGTGACACTCCTGGGGTGCTAGGGTCTGTTAAATCTGCCCTTTAGTTTCAACATTAATTGAGGATCCTAAAACTTTATGTTCAACATTTTCAACATTCAATAATAATTCAGATGTCACTGCCATGGTCGTGCGTGCCCCTGGCCTGGTCAAAGTAATTCAGTGTTCTCTAGGCAATATGCTCCCTGTTCTTTCCGAAAGTCGAATAAGTTGCTCAAGATAATTGTTTATAAGAAAAGAGTATCGTACACAGCCCTTTCCAGATAATCCTCAAACACTCGATCCCATGGTTGGCAAGCGCTGAATGGTTTGCGCACCCCTCAGTATGTCATCTTAATGCTTCACATACGCAAGTGGCCACACGTTTTTTCAACTATTGAACGCACCTACCAACTCTACAGGCACCATACCGAATGTAACAAACTTTCAAAAAGCAAAGTCAACAGTGCTTACATAAAATGGCGTGCAAGCACAAAGCAGCGTCAATTTAGATAAACAGATCTCCCACTAACCGCTAATACATTATCAAGGTGGGTTCCAGCTTCCTGAAGCCTGATCTGCCACTTACTCCGCACTGCTTACACAACACTTTCCCGCCCCAGTGCATTTGACATTTCAATCTGCTGACTTTTTCACCCACTGAGTGATGTGTGTACATTCTGTATTGTGTTTAAAGGTTGGAGGACCATCCTAAGAATGCGATTTGCTTGCTTTTTTAACCAGGGAGTTGGCAGCCAAAATCTAAAGACGAGGAGTTGTGCCAATAAAAGGTCAGTTTGCACCTGCTTGTGGTGTGCCTCGATTGCCTGGGGGATCAAATTAGCCTACAAGGACCAGACTTAACTGAGAGAAGTTCTGTGTTTATTCCAGATGGGATCTGCAGATAAGACAGGGAGCGTTTACATTTGAGAAAGCACAGATGAACAATAGGTTTCAATGGGACCTCTAACTCATATTTAAAAGCCATCAAATTAAAGAGGAGCAGCAATGTACACAAACAAAAGTTAAAGGGACGTCATAGTTCTGTGAAGAATGTCATTTGAAACATACCATAAATTAACTATACCACTGAAATTCACCAGTGATAGTTATCTCATGTGACCATAACTCACGCACTGTGTTGACATCAATAACCTCATAGGAGATATTACAGTAATGTTATTAATGATGTCATAGATAGAACATGTTGTGAGTGATATAATATCTGAAGTAGTTAGAAGTGTATGGAGATGGTGCAAGATATAGTTACTTTAGGGCATTAGGTATAGTTACTTGTGATAACTATAACTGGTGAATTTCAATGGTTTTGTTTGTTGAAAACGGTGGGCCAAGGTAAAGTTGGACTTTTGGTCTAATTTTAGAACAAAAGTCCACATTTACGA
Organism: Pleurodeles waltl; assembly: GCF_031143425.1. Lineage (NCBI taxonomy): Eukaryota > Metazoa > Chordata > Amphibia > Caudata > Salamandridae > Pleurodeles > Pleurodeles waltl. The sequence goes on along the minus strand of NC_090444.1, from coordinate 898,003,632 downwards.
CTTTTTGATATTCAAAAAGGTAAGTTATGAGTAGTATCTTTACTTCCACACCTCGGGCAGAATCTCCACACTCGGGGGTAAGAGTGCAGAGATTCCACTTTGGGTGCAAACAGTACACTACAGGTGCAGAGATTCCAGTCCTGTTGCGGAGTGGAATCTCCACCCTGAGTGCGGAGATTCCACCCCAAGTGCAGACATAAAGATACTACTCGTAACGTACCTTTGTGAATACTGAAAAGTTGTAAACTTAGACTCTTGGTCTAAGCTTAGACCAAAAGTCTAACTTTACCTTTGTGAATAGGGCCTGGAATGTTTTAACTGATATTTTCACCTACCTATAACATCTCCTTTAACCTTTGATTTTTTTTCCTTTGCATGCTAAGTTTCTTTTATGATAAAGTAAGATGTTATTACAATTCCTTACTGTAACATCACTTTAAGCTTTAGTTTTGTCAGTGAATTTCTATATTTTTTAGTGTAAAGTAAGATGTCCACCGCAGTGTGTGTCATGAGGATGGCTGCCCAACCCCCACACCACGCACGGACTTTCGCCTTTGTGCGGCATGGCGTTGGGCCACAGGGCCTGGCTGGGACAAGACCCTGTGCCCGATTCACGCTTTGCGCCCAACCCCACTGCACAGGGCCTTTGGCTCCATAAGCTTAGTGAGTTTGGATGCTCTATACCCAACAACACATCGCCTGCGGCCAGGCCCTGCACCCAAAACCCTTGCGGGTGCACATGGGTGACTATGTGATGTAACAATATTACAGGGGTTATTTTAAGGCAGACCTGCTTACTTTGTCAATCAATCAGAACCCCAAAATATAAAAGTGGGCCTATCAACGATACACAAACAATTATTATTATCAAATATATTTGATAAATTCATACATTGCATTGATATTTAATGAAAGTGATTGTCATAAAATATTTTCAATAAAGCCTCTACATGCCTGTAAGACTTTTTTGTAACTTTTTTTGCAGGCCACAAAATGCAAACCCAGAACCCACCATAAGGGGTCTCTGCACTTCAGATGAAAAGTATACAGCTTCAGCGTGGAGTACTTAAAAAATATATGGCAAGCTCTCCTGGGAGTCATGAAATCAATGACCCATGAGAAATACTGTTTTTTAATGTTGCCCCTCCACCCAACAATGTCTCTTCTAGGGGCACCATCAAGAAGGAAAACATATAATTATAAATAGCCCTAGGGCGTTATGGAGTGCTGCTTGCCAAAGCAGTAAATAATAAATGAGTGCCTCCTGGTGTTCATTTTTTATTTTTTTTCCTTGGTCTTTTTACAATTTTTGGGTGCCCCGATGCCCAAGTGGAGCACCCACACCTTTTTTATTTTTGTTATAAGTTGAGGGTCATGGGGAAGCACCAATGTCCCCGTGATCCCTGTCAGCTCACCAGCCATTACCCATACCTGGTGCCGGAGGGAGCTAGCAATTTTTTTAAAGGGATTTCTCCAGTGCTCACCGAGGGCATCCACAATATACAAATTGTTGGGAATGTTGGAGGGAGCCCCAATGCCCCAGCGATCTCTCCAGCCAGCACCCATGGAGGTGCTGGGGGAGCCAGCTCAGACACTTCCTTCCCATCTAGGTGGGAGCAGCATTCTTCTCTGTTACCACCTGGTCAGGAGAAAAGTTGTGTTCCCTCCAAGCAAAACTGTGGGCACGGAACTGTAGTTTTTCGGGGATGGGGTCTCCAGGACACTGCAACTGTATCAGGTCCTGGGGGATGGAGTCCCTGGGGCCACTGGCTGGTTCAAGGAGAGGGGGTGCACACTCCCTTTCCAAAATGTGAACATCGGCCTGTGGGATTGGGTCCCCGCTGCCTCTGCAAATATCAGGAAGGAGGCTGCATACCCCGTCCTTAAAAAAAAAACACAAGTACCCATGACCCACACCCACAGGCCTGGTCCATCCTAGGGGGCTAACTTTTTAAAAGAGCGAAAGCTGCCATTTTTGTCTTAGCAGCACCATGGACCAGCGGATCCTCCACAGATTTACAGTGCCATTAAAAAAATATCACTTTGTGGCCCAGACCTAAGGGGACAGGTTTCCCTACCCTGTACCCCATATGTTGTTTTATAACTTTTCTACAGTACAGGGGACTGAGCCCCCGAGTCCTAAAATAGCTTTCGCCATATCTTTTTTTATCTAGTGTCAGCCAATCACATCATTTCTTTAAATCTGCCAGATCCGCAGATCTTTCATGAAGTGAAATATCTATAAATTGTGAACCTTAATTTCTCATACATTACTGAACAGATATACACCAATCATAAAAGCTCACTTTCTGGACCAAGGTCTAGCTTTCTATCCAATTTGGTGTAATTCCAGTCAGTAGGTTTTGTGGTATCACTATTCCATTTTGATTGGAGAAAACACGGTTTGCCCCCCCCCCCTTCTTCTAAGTCCCCACATAAAGGATTGTACAGAAACTTTTCAGGAAGGAGCAGAGGTAGGTGGATGAGACTTGTTTTTGGAAAGTTTCAAGAAGATTCATGAAATAGCGCCAAAGTTATGAGCAAACCATACAAATCAAGTTCCTATGAAAACAAGGTCTCAGCTACAACTACCCAGTGGCAATCACCGCTGAGTGACATATGTGTGTGTATGTCATATATATAGATACAAACGTGTGTTTACATATATATCTGCATGCAGTTTCAATAGACTTTTGTTAGAAGCATTTTTTTTTAAAACTGTTGAACGGAATTACACCAAATTTGTCAGGAAGCTAGGTCTTAGGCTGATGATTGTGCTTTATGTGATTTGGTGTAAATTAGTTCAGTAGTTTTTGAGAAATTAAGGTTAATAAATATTTATATAGCTGGATGGTTGAGTCAGAGGGACTCCCACTAGCGGCTTTCAGGAGCGTGTATCCTAAAATAAGGCATTTTGATTGACACAGTGAGCTTTTTTTCTCTTGGGCCATCCCTCTCCCACATGTGTCAGATTCCAGCAGGAGCGAGCACTCTGATTGGCTGTCAGCAACATGAGAAAAATGTTGCTGGCAGCCATTACAGGACTCGGAGTTATAAAAATAATAACATAAGCGGACAGAGTGGGGATACCCTACCCTCCAAGACCCTGTGGGGGGACACAGCCAGACCTGCTCTTGGGGCAAAAACAAAAGAAATTGGCAGTTATTGCCGTGATCCTGCGGGACTCCTGAGGTATCACAGCAAAACAACAAAGAAATGGCAAAAGCCATTTTTATTACATATATGGGGAGGGGGAATGAATAGAGCCCAGCAGCCCCATCTCCTTGGGCCATGTATATTCATAAAGTGAGGGGATGTACATCCTGCGTCCCAGTGCTTATTGTGGTTGGCCGCAGGGACCACATTCTCTGAGGCCAAATTCACAAAAATGGGGTGGGAAGCCACAATGCTCCCCTCCCTGAGCCTCTAGAGGACCAGGGGACCCCATCACCTGGGACCGAGTAATAAACTAAATGGATGAGGTAAGCGACCCAGCTGTGGCCCTCTTCCTGGAGCCTACATAGGCCCTGGGGACCCCATCCCTTTGAGCTGAAAAGTAAATAGAAGAGGAGTTAGCCACCCTTTCCAAGTTTTAGAAATGCCCTGGGGACCCCATTCCACAGGGTTATTAATTTAATTAAAAGTACGGGTACACGTCCCCTGTCCCCGCGCCTATGTTGGGTGGCCCCAGGGACCACATTCTCTGGGACCAATTTCATAAAAAAAGGGGACGGGAAGCCACAATGCCCCCTTACTTAGCCTCTAGAGGCCCAGGGGACCTCATCACAGAGTAATAAAGTAAAGGGATGTGGTAAGCAGCTCCTGTCGTGGCACCCTTCCTGGAGCCTACATTGGCCCCAGGGTACCCATCCCTCAGGGCTGAAATGTATATAGATGGGAAGGTAGCCACCCTCCACAGGCCTTAGAAAGGCCCTAGGAACCCCTTTCCACAGGGCAATTAATTTAATTAAAAGCAAGGGGGTTCTGAGCAGCCCCACTCCCTGAGATTTTAAAGGCCATAAGCATTGAATGGGGTCATGAGCAGTCATAAGCAGTGCATGGGGGGTGCAAGTTACAGTTAGCTCTGCTAACGTTAACTGGTGAATTTCTGTTTTTTGTGAGTTCAAAACATTAATGTTGTCACTGATATATTCACCCAACTATAACATTACTTTAAACTTTAGGTTTTTTCTGTGATTTATTTAATATATAGGTGTAATCAAAAAGCAAATCCACCAAAGCCGCTAAACAGCACTTTGCATCAATAATGTGCAACAGGTGTCAGCCCCAGTCAATTATGCCTGCAGATGCCCCCTTCTGTATATAAAGAAGGAATCAGCACTCTAGAATTTAGGTATACACCGTTTATTTGTGATAATGCATTTCAGCTTGCTCCACCTTTCTCAGATCAATGTGCCCCACCGCCATTCAATGTATATTTACAAAGTACCATAGAGACAGAAGAGAGATTCCATGATGTACTCAATAAGTTCAAACAACCTTTTCTCTGTGATACAATACACATCAGGAAAGATTTTTTTTTAATCCATCATAATCCTATATCCATTATTTTCATTTAGGATTGATATATTAGAAATTAAAATTAAAACACAAACACATGTCAAAATGAATCAATATTTGAAAAGACAATGGGGGTTATTCTAACTTTGGAGGAGGTGTTAATCCTTCCCAAAAGTGACGGAAAAGTGACGGATTTACCACCAGCCGTATTACGAGTCCATTATATCCTATGGAACTCGTAATACGGCTGGTGGTATATCCGTCACTTTACCGTCACTTTTGGGACGGATTAACACTCCTCCAAAGTTAGAATAACCCCCAATATGCTGTGTGCTGGTGTACTGGTATATTCGCCCCCCCATCCGGGTAATGCCAAATTATAATTCCAAAATATGTTCACATTTCTGTATTGGGTTTACCAAAAAATAGCATTCTTTCATTTAACTGAGTTTACTGCAGCAAGCGGCGAAGCGAGGAAGCAGACAGCTATGCAAAGACCCGACATGAAGAGCCATAGGACAACAAATTTTGACAGATCCCCCACATGCCATTATCCCTCCACTTGTAACCACAAAGCGAAAGCTAATGCATTCTAGCGTATTAACATATAGCACTCACTGAGGGTAGTTGAGTCGCAAAATTCCTAAAAAATAAGAGGGGAACTCACATACACAGCATGAGAGAGGAAGTTAAATAAATGCCGTATATCACTCAGCAGAATGGAGGTGGCGATAAATGAGCACAGGATGCACAAATTCTATTTGACGATGAAGATGGCAACAGCAAGGAGACAGGTCCATTGAACCAAAGCAAACATGTGGGGAACACTGAACCTAATATCAATATAATGGAAAAACTACTGCAAAAAAGAGATCAGTAAATGGTGGGAAATAATAATTCTAGAAAACATATTGAAGGACGCACAGTGCCTAAAGGAATCAAGATTCTAATTCTGACCACCTAGGACAACCAGGACCCTAAAATGATAGAAAAATGTGCAGACCTTATGAAAGGAACTAGATTGGGAATGATGAAATTACTGGTTAACTATTCCTGTGGGGACTTGGAAATTATGAGAAAAGAGCTCTCAGCACTCAAAAATGGATTGAAGGATACGATGGATGAATCCCTACAGAACTATAAGGAAGATATCAAACAATGAAAAAAGAAGAAATATCTGATGGATAAGTATCATTATCTTCAAGGACAAATCATCACCTTTCTGAGAGGGTATTGTTTGATCAGAAAAAATACAAAACATTGGCAGCATAACAACAACAGGAACAAAAGTGGAAGTAGGGAACCCTGGGGTTGCAAACGTTCAGGTGGAGAGTAGCTGGTGTATATGGAGTACTCTACAACACCATTGATACTCTCAAACTTCTCACCTCAAATGTCTGTTTTTCTGCAGAGTTTTTCAGCATAGGATTGGCATAGTGTTATCCATGCCAAAGCTGAAAAATAACAAAAGGCTTTTACCACTCCAGGAACAATATCACATATTTGGATTGGTACATGTGTTTCGCTCTCATTAAAGCTCATCAGAGAGACACAGCTTTGTCCAGACACAAGGGAGTACTCAGTCAAAGCTGTACCCTTTCAGACTTAGAGTACAGCATAAATTAGGCAAAGAAGGAAGTAGGGAACCCTGGGTGCTTACCAAGTTTTAAGTGGGAAGCAGCTTATTTATATGGAGCACTCTACAAACTCACAACACCCTAAAACTGCTCTCCTCAAATGTCTGTTTTTCTAGCAGAGTTTTTAAGCACCAGAGTAGCATAGTACAATCGACACTAAGCTAGAAAAGTTATTTTAAAAAGTGATAAAGGGGTCTTGAATGTCAGGAAGGAGTGGAAAATGCAGGAGAAGATGTGTGTAGTAGGAGTGGACAGCACCAGGTTCTTGCCCAACCATATGTGCTTGACTGCCTACAAGAAGTTGACAAAGTGTTTGGTACAGGGTGAAGACTGTGAGTAGTAGGGTTTTCACCACACAGGGGGTCTTGGGTATATAAACAGAGTGGGCTCTCCATAGACTGTTTCTGCACACTGTGGACACTGTTTGCAATAGGTAGTTTCCTACCCATGCATGGTTTGTTGCTTAAGAGAGGTCAGCTATCAGCGAAGAGTTCGATAATGAGCAAAGGCTTGCATAGTGGGGGCTTAGCTACCCAATCGAGCTTGGCAGTCTGTAGGGAGTGGGTTCTTCATGAAGTGGTCTTTTTAGGGTGAAGACCTTGTGCAGCAGGGGCTTGCCCATTCGTATGTGGTTGAAAGCACACATGAAATCTGCTATCCACAGACTGTTCGGTACAAGACGAAGCTTGTGTGTAGGAGGTGCTTGATTCACCTAAGTGGGCGGGTGTCTGAAGGGTAAATTTTACTTTACATGATTCTGTGCATTTTGTAACTTACTTTCATATCTAAAATGCTGTACTGATTTATAGAGTAATTTCAACACCAGTTGGTTGGATGATGTCATCAGTGATTTCATTAGTGATGTCATCAATGATGTGATTTGAGGTGCCATCCGTGATGTCATAATTATGATCAACCCCATGCACAATAACTGGTGAAATTCTGTGTTTCTTCGGACTTAAAAGGTGATGTTATTACTGACATTTTCACCTATTTATAACGTCATTTTAAACTTTGTTCTTTTCAGTGATGTATCTGTGTACATCGATATCTATATACGTACAAATATATACCCACATATATATAGATATACATGTATATATATAGATATATGTGTATCTGTATGTAGATGTATATATATATATATTTATATATATATATATATATATATATATATATATATATATATATATTGACGGAAACTACTGAATAGCTTTTTTAAATTTTTTAGTACATGTCATTGGGGAAATGTCCTACAAAGTTTTAGCTTGCTTGCTTGCTATATTGAACATTTTAGTCAATAAATATGGAGCAACTATTTCTATTGCTGAGGCACTAAATTATTTTACAAACGAGGGCTCAGCATGGAATGATTTGCAGGCCTCTAGCCTGTAGCACAAACCTTTAATACAGCCCATAAGAAGCGACAAACTGCTTTACGGAGAGTATGCTGATGTACATAGATACAAATATGTGATGTCATAGACTGTCCTAACAATTTAAAATTACATTTGGCAGGTCTAGGTCTGGGCATCCACAAATGCTTAGAAAGTAAAATATTATTAACAGATTAATTAGATATAAGTAAAGAAGCAAAACTGAAAATTGAAAATGTGAAAATGTTCTGTAAAAAGGAATTTGAAATTGAAAGCTGAAAATTAGGTTGGTATCCTCAGACTGATTTGTGGGTGCAGTGGAAGCTCACCAAACAAAATATAGTATGGACGTTGAGTGGCCTCATTTGAACTTAGAGAATCTTCAACCTTCCCACTAAAATTAATATTTTGATATTTAATATTTGTTTGGCAATTAAGTAAAATCTTTCATCGTTTGTGTATTTGTTAGATGAATGCTTGTTTCAGTATTTTTGTGTATTATTTTGGGGTTCATATCATCGGAATGGCCTGACCTGGGGTCTCCACCTTCCAGTAATGACTCAGTGGAAGTCTTTGGATTCCAATAATGAATCAGTTTGGTCCCCAGATTCTAGTAATATTAAAGTGGGGGTCACAGAGGTCAAATGTTTAAGAATCACCGGCCTGGTGGATAACTTGCAGTTTGAGGAAGTAGGAGACTTCCAAACATGACCAGATTGCACAGTGTGGGCAAAACAATTTTTTAAGTTTGGGAGGTGACCACGTGTAATCGGGTCCTCTATACACCAGACCAGTTTTTTCTTCTCTAAACCACTAGAACTGACGTCTAATGCCTTAGGTTGAGATGGATTAGAACCACTACTCTAAAAATGCAGTCAGTTGTTAAGTGAGTGGTTGAGACTGGTGTACAGTGTCCCAGATGTCAGGTATTATCTGGCTTCCTCCAAGAGCATCAAAGCCCTTATCTGCTGAAACTAGTAGTATATGGAATAACTTTCAACTTGCAGTATAAGTGAGCCATGCAAAACGCTTTCCCTCTCATTAGACAAAAAGCATAATTTTGGTGTAGTATCTGAACACCAGATGACATTTATGGTTCTGCTGGTAGTGCTGAATTCCATTGTTATATTTTTCTGGCATGCCTTCTCTTCTCTAGTGAAGACACCAAGAGACGCATTTGCACATATATAGTTATATATTGCCTTGTGAGAGCAATACGTTATACCTCTCTTTGTCCGACATATTTTTCCTGGAGGTTAAACTGGCTTAATTGACTCAAGACATGGCAATAATGTTATTAATTGGTTTCCAGGTGGAGGTTTTGGGCCCTGAGTCAAAATGGATTGATCCCATCGCTGTGGTTGCGTTGTGTTATAACCAGCCTTTGCTTTCGGAGTGCGGGAGATGGACATTTCCCTAGCAATTGCAGACCTCCTGCTGCATGAATCTTAATGAGGCATGAATTATGTTTCGACTAGTAGACCTCCATTCCAGCATTCAAAATCACAAGGTGCCGCTTTTGTGACCCCTGTCCATTAAGTGCTCTTTTTGATATCAGACGTGACCGTAATAAGAAAATAAATAACAGGGTTTTGTACAATTAGTCATTTTCCTGGTCACAAACAGCTGCATTATATGGCATTGCAGATGTACGAGGTTGCTAGATCTAAGGTGCTGTACTAAGAGATGAGAGGGAAGGGAGATTATCGGATCAAGAGGCATGTTTCAATGACTTCTCATGCATTTAAATTGATTATCTGTTGATTTAGTTATAGTGGGTTACATGCTGGAAGCCTGAAACTAGAGTGCTCAACCACCTCAAGGTGCCTTCTATGGAAATATTGAGAGGTATGCCCCCTAAATATTAAATTCATAATATTGGTTGGACAGAATATCAAGGACAAAATATTGATAAAAATAGTGACAGGTAAGTAAGTCTAGATTTCCTATACCTAATACTTATGTTGTACATATATCTTCAAGGTACAACAATGTAGAGTTGAAGTAGTAAATGTATACTTCTCTAATTACACTTACCTTTTGATAGTGTGTCCCTCGATATTCTGGACTCAATACTCTTATACCACAATATTGTTGGTGTGGATATTCAGAAGTACAGTCTTACTGAAAAGTCCTGTGTCTTAGGAAATGACCACAGGATGATACCAGAAAGCAGATGAGCATTGCGCTTTCTTCATCTCTTTGATTTATACTCTCATTCTTTCGCTCCTTCTCCCTCCTATCTTGTCAATCTCCTCCTTTCCACTCATGTTCTCGTGACCTTTGAAATGGTCTAAGTTCGCTATTTCTGGATTAGGGGATAGCACAAGGCCTCTTCACAAGTGCAGTAATACTTCTAGTTGTTTATTCACTTAAACGCCTTGGAGCTCATCGTTAATCTCTGAAATTAGTAGGATCATCAGCTTTAAAATACTTTGAGATGATCATAAATATATTTTTTGTCATAGTTAAAAATGTTTCCCCTCACTCAATTATCTGTACACCACTTTTTCCCATTACTGTAGAAAATACTAAATAAAGAACTTGTTCACATCTTCTAGGAAGGCAGAACCGTTTTATTTATTGCATACATAAAAAAGATTGCTTTAGGGTGATGACTATGCATGTCCCTAAATGGTTCGGAAGGCCACTTTACAAATTGCAAAACAAGTTACAAAAACCACGAAGTGCAAATTCTATTAATGTTTTACATTTTCAGTGAAGTCTCCAAAAAATGTCACTCATATTCTTTTGACACAGAAAGGTTTCAAGATACACAGAGGCATGTTCTGCTATCACGGGTTTTGTGAATTCCCACATATGTGTTATTTGTTTGATCTGCTCAGAAAAATACATCAGACCTGCGTTTGTAAGGATCGCTCTGATTTTTAACTGCTTTTATGTTCTTCCTGCAGTCCACATTTTAACTGCGTCCACCCAGGTCAACATATATATCACATAGAGAACCGTAAATGAAAGATGCCAATGTCATTTAGAGCCGACTATGTCATGATATTTCACTTCCTATCTTCCATCGGATTTTTTGCTCCTATTGTTATTATGTCATTGAAAAAAAGGGAGGAGTGAGTCATCCTTTTTTCAAACAACTTTCTGTCAAAACTAATCACTTATGCATAGCCTTCCTAAAGATTGTTTTCTGAGTGTCCTAAATCTTGGCTTTTCTAGTGCATACTCAGGGAGTAAGGGAGCATGTTATTATCTGTTCACCGCTTCCTTTACAATACCTAATACTACTCCTCCATTAATCACTCTTTCTACTTCAACCCAGTCATCACTTTGGTTTCAGTAACCCTTTTTAGGGCGCAGTCTACCCTTTGGGAACATTCAGAAAGTTTACTTAGGAATGCATTCTGCCCGTTGCTTACCATTGGCTTTGTGGTTTGTAGTTCACATTTGCTGGCTTTCTTTTTGCTAGCTTTATATGCTTCAGGCTGTCTAGCTTGAGTTCATCCCTCACGTCGACTTAACCTTGTATTATGTATTCTTCCACAAACATGCTTTCTGTAAACAGACCTCTGATTCGAATGTTTTTATCTTATCACATTTGTTGTGTATAGAAAGACAGAGGTCAAATGTCAAGCTGTGTTTTGCTGGCTTCAAAGTGAGATTGTTAGCAGGAAAGAGGAATGCAGATTATTCTCCCCAAGGAGCCAGCTCATGCCGCTCCTATGCTCCATTTACAAGGCTGTAACGTAGCCCTTAAATGTCACATCATGTAACATGGGGATGACAGATTTTTATTTTTGTTAAATAGGTAAGTGGGTTACTTCTTTTAACAAAGAGATCCTTTTTATTTGCAGTTAATAAATTGTAATCCTTCTAATATGGCAGAATGAGCTATGAAGGACATGCAGCTCTTACAATTTGTAGCCCACCCTGTTTTATGAAACAGACCTCATGTACATTGATTTACATACTTGGATGATTTATTGTCAATGTATAATAAGTATTTTACCTAAAGCGCTCTGACACCCTGCACTGGTATGAGTACCACTATAAAAGAAATAAAATAGTGGTATTTACATTGTTATTGGTGCGACTGCTGCAGCACGTGACATTCATACAGTGCATGCACTTCTCTTATAAATAGAGACTGAGCAAAGTCAAAAGCATACCTCTCTTAAGCACCTGTGAAGTGATAACAGGCTGTGAGTCTTACTTTCTCCTTTCCATTTGCATCCAAGTGTGAGCCTCCAAACCGCACCTAGCCAGGATCAGATTGGGACAAAAGGAGGTCTGATAGCCCCTTAACTTTGGCCTTCATATTTGACCAGGCTGGAGGTGAAAATTAATTTTAAAAGGTACCTCTCTGCCTGCATGTTGCTTTTCAGAATGAAAGCAGAGAGTGCCTTGTGCCACTAAAGGTGTCCCATGTCTGAAAATTACACTGGGACAGGTTCATCATAGGCAAAAAGGCAAAGTTGTTCTTCACAAAAAACAACAGCCCATCACTGCTCGTTTAAGCACCTCAAACCACCCTTCCTTCCCTTTCCTTTGAACATGCACTTCCGGAAGCTTCTTCATTTTCAAACGGCAAGTGCAGTGACACCAGGGCAATAAGAACTCATGGAAACATTAAACCTATGCCAATGATTCAGTTAGCATTTTGAACAGACAAAAAGAACACAGTTTCTTTACTTTCGCTATAAGATACCACACACTGCCTACACCAGAATATACATTTTGACCCAAGCTCCATATTGAAAAACAAAGTATGGCTATTGTTTGCTAACACCACAAATTATCAACCGACTTCAGGGCACACACACCAACAGATCCCTCTTTGTATCGATCATTCTGAACTGAACTTACCAGACCGGACATTACATTTGTGCAGCAGATATGGTGGCATCATGCCCAACACAAACACAATGAACATAAACCACAACTTAATTTCACCCATCTACATGTTCCTCTCCTGTCCCTAGACTCACCTCACCCTGCCCCACACCCTCAAGCTTTTACAAAGTCCTAACTTCCATTCAGGCAGCAAATCTACTGGCTCCAGGATGGTAATTTCAATCCATTGTGCTAATATGCACAAATGCACAAGTTGTAACATTAACCTTCCTGCTACCAGTAAACAAGGAGATACCATAATCATAGAGCCACTTTGAGAATCTCTCCTCTACCCACGCACCCAGAGGTCTAATCACCTCCAAGCTCCTCTCCCTCTGACTCTCCAATTTCAAAGCTTCACAATCTGCCTTTAGGTTCTTTTAACACTTTGCCCGACACTGTGTCTACTTCTACCTCACCACACGCTCTAACAACAAGTGCTCTGCATCCTTCATGCCCTTTCACCACAGACAACAATTAAAAATATATGCTCTTTCAGACCCTGTCTTTCACTTATTAAATCACATAAACAAAAAAACAGGCCTCTCGCTTTTTCTTACTTTTCCACCCCTGACCTATACAACATTACTTAGTGTGCCTTAATTACATCACAGTATAACCTGCAGTAACACCTTATACCAAAAATAAGATCAAAATACAATAATAATTAGTTGTTCTGCAATAAAATACTGGTGCATATTTAATTAATACCACTACAACTTAGGACACACTACCTCTGCCACAGAGCACGTTTTCATTAAAATAGATTTGACCTAATTGTCTTATCACACCTAATCTACGGCAATTTGTCCTTTCAAACCAACACATCCTCATCAGTAATATTTCATAACACTTTAGCAGGCATCTCTTTCTCCTATCCCCACCTATTGCACACACACTTGTATGCCACTCTTTCTATTTGTGCTATATGTGCGGTCCCACAAGGACAATCTGGCATCAAGGACATATTGAAAACACATTTTTGCTTCCATTTGAATTTGTTTTACAGGACACAAAGATGTAATTCCCACAAATCCCTATGCCACTGCTCTCTACACCACTTTACTGTAGGCCACTGCACTCCCTGCCACTAAACTCTAAGCCACTCTACTCTACACCACTGTAGTCTACAACACCCTACTGTGCACAACTGCACTCTCTGCTACTGAACTCTCCGCTGCTCTACTCAGCGCTACTCTGCTCTGCTTCACTGCGCTCTATGCCACAGCACTCTGTGCCACTGGACCATTCTACTCTACACCACCCTATGTCACTGCACTCTACACCACGCTAATCTACTGTGCACCACTGCACTCTATGCCACCTTACTCTGCACCGTTGTACTCTACTCTGCACCACTGTACTTTATTCCAATGCACTTTACTATGTACCACTGCACTCTTCGTCACTGCACTCTACACCTACACCTGCACCTTCCCTGTCTAGGCCACTCCACTCTATCCTGCACCACTCCATTCTATCCTGCAGCATTTCACTCTACGCCACTTCACTCTACTCTGAAACAATCCACTCTCTATGACTGCGCTCTATGCCAGTCAATTCTAAACCACTGCACTCTACATCACTATACTGTACTCTGAAACACATTATGCCACTGCACTCTCTGCCACTGCATGGTATGTTACTCTACACCACTGTGCTTAACATCACCACACTCCACACCAGTCTATTCTACTCTTTACTACTGTACTGTATGCCACTGCTCTCTACAGTACTCTACTCTGCATCACTCTATACCACTGCAGTCTTTGCCAATCCAGTCTACACCACTGCACTGTGAGACAGTCTACTTCGTATGACTGAAATCTCTGCCACTGAACTCTACGCTTCTCTGCACAACTCGACTCTATGCCACTGCACTCTACTCTGCACCACTCATCTCTACGCCAATGCAATCTAAGCCACTGCACTCTATGCCACTCTATTCTACACCCCTGCACTCTACCCCACACCACTCCACTTTACCCTGCACCACTTCACTCTTCTCTGAAACAATCTACTATACACCACTGCACTCCATGCCTCTGCACTCCATGCCACTGCACTCTTCGCCACTGCACTCTACAGCACTCTGCTCCACTCCATTCTACGCCATTGCACTCTGCGTCACTGTAATCTACCCTGCACTCCACTCTACTCTGCACCACTATTCAATGTCACTCTACTTATTCTATGCCACTGCACTCTACACCACTTTATTCAAAGCCAATGCACTCTAAGTCACTGCACTCTATGCCAATCTACTCTACACCACTGTACTTTCTGCCACTACACTCTAGCCCACCCTACTCCACTCTACAACACTACACTCTATGACTTTCTTCTCCATTAAACTCTACTCCACTCTATGACACCCTACTCCATGCTATGCCACTCTACAGCACTATTCCACTCTACGACACACTACACAACTCCCTGTATGCCATTCCATGTCACTTTACTCCACTCTATTCTATGACCACTACTCCACTCCACTACTCCACTCTTTGCCACTCCACTCTGACACTCTATTCCACTCCACTCAACTAAACTCTACGGCAATGTGTCCTTTCAAACCAACACATCCTCATCAGTAATATTTCATAACACTTTAGCAGGCATCTCTTTCTCCCATCCCCACCTTTTGCACACACACTTGTATGCCACTCTTTCTATTTGTGCTATATGTGCAGTCCCACAAGGACAATCTGGCCATTCTATGCCATCCCACTCTACTACACTCCCGCACTCTGTCACTCCACTCTACACAATCTACTCCACTTTACACCACTCTACAGCACCCTACTCCACTCTTCACCACTCAACTTTACAACACTCTACTTCACTCTACGCCCTTACACTCTATGACACTCCACCCCTCTACAGCACTAAACCATTCAACTCTTTGTCACTCTATGGCACCCCACCACACGCTACTCAACTGTACACCACTCCACATCTCTCTACGACACTCCATAACACCCACTCTACTTCATGACACTCTGCTTGTGAAACTACTCTCTACTTTATGCCATTTTTAGCCTTGCTGGACAGCTGCCAAGCTGGTGTTCAACAGGGCTAAATCATTTTTGCAAAGCCAATAGCTCTTTCGTAGGTGAGACCTATTAACTTTATCAATGCTTGTTTCTATTACTCTTACAGTGTGATGGATAATCCTACAATACTCACTGCATATAACATCATCTCCTGGCAGTTTTCTGGGGAGTGTCTCATTTTAGAGTTTAGAGTATGAGTCTCACTGGGTGCAACACACAGAAACCTTGGATGGGTCAGGGATAAGTCAGGAATAAGTCTACTTAGCCGCTTTCTATTTTGCTGGCCATTTCATGATGCAAGGTAGTTAGGGGTCAACAGCAGCAGCAAATGCAACCTCTTTCATTCCACCTGCTGCAACCAATGGTAGTGGGAGCCAAGGTGCACAAAGATAAGAGGCCTGATGCATGTCAGACTTTACATTTGCAAAGACAGCGCTCCTGAGTTTGGAAATGTAAAGTCTGAATTAATTGATCACAATAGTACATTGTGATTCATAATGGCCATTAAGGTGTAAGCCTTACCCCACTACCTTAACAATGAGGTAAACGGAATAAAATTCATCAAGAAGTCTATCATGGCCACCATCAGCCACTGAGCCACAGTTAACGCCCATTTTGGTGCTGGGTGCAATGGGTGATCAACTCTTTTGGAGAGGGTTCCTGGTGCAATGGTGCCCTGGGCACTTCGGCCTTAGTTCCCAAGGACCAGACTCTTATGTGCTGCTGACACAGGAGCAGTACACTACTGAGCATTGAAAACACTAAAGAGAGGAGTTCCGCCCTGCTTTTTTCCTCTATCCCTGCCCACAACACACCTGCACACACTGATCCAGCCCTTTCAGAAAGCAAAGTGAGAACTCCATTTGTAAAAAAGGGCTAGGAGAAGGGGACTAGAAACAAAAGCAAATGAGACTGTACGAAAGCAAAGGAGGCTTCACCTGGGAAAATGAGTGTGGACCTTGCCATATGAGGCTTTAACAGAACAACTGAGGATGCTTTGGAAAATAATGATGCACAGGAAAGATGTCCTACACCTGACAAATAGGTCAGTGCTTTAAGTGTATTAGGATGCACTTGGATATGTGAAGTAGTAGCTTCATAATTTAAGGCATCACTCAATGCCTGAGGCTGGTGTTGACACAATCTAATTTCTGCCCCGTATCTTGAATGTCAGAGTGAAGAAATTCAATAAAGTGCAGGGCTGACTCTGACTGTGAAGTATGTTCTATACAAAACCATTCCCTTGGCCTGTTTCGTATTCATACGCCCTTTGTGATTGAACTTTGGGGAATGGGTGGAATTGCTCTGCAAGTGGTGTCACCGTCGTTTTTGAACTTTTATAACGACTACTCAGTCTTTTTAATAAAGCATTGCTGCACTTTATTTCTAACTAAATTCTTTCTATTTCTTACCATGTTGAGGGCTCTGTGGTCTACTATTCTTTTTGGGGAGACGACACACCATTTTTTGTTCTCTCTAACATCCTGAGGTGCTATTTTGGGTGAGTGTGCACTCTTGTTGTCTACTTTGCTTTCCTCAATGGACTATTTTAATCAAGCTTGTTGTGGACACGCAGAGTTGGCATGCAATTCTGAAGCCTTCAGCGCACCAAAGGTTAGCCTGTCTGTGCCCATCTGCATCGATTCCACGGCCAGCACCAGCCATGCTCCCCGTGTTGCTCTAAGATCGGTGGGCAGAATCAAAGGTGAACTACTCCAGCTCAGTTTCTCTAACAGGGACTGCTGTTGATATTCCCCAGAGGAATGTGCTGGTATGATATGTTATCGTAGCTGTAAATATGCATTCCAGGTTGACTCATTCCCTCAAAGTGTTCATCATCCTAGGAAGTATACCCATCTGTAGGCTGATAGAGGGCTATTTCCGTCACACCCTGAATCTGGCCCTGGGAGGAGCTTTAAGTCTTGCTGATTAACATGCGTTCTATGGCCAAACATGTCCTGAATATATTCCACACTTTAATGGGTGCCAATTATGATGCCATGTTTTCTAACAGAAACCTGACTCTGGCCAGATACTAATCCTGATATAGCCTTAGTGATCTTCCCCACCCCCTGGGTTTGTCAGCTTTAGGCAAGATAAAGTAGACAAGGTTGTTTAGGCATTGCCATTATCCTATGAAGAAATTTCAAGAGCTCTGCTTTTCAGCTAGATAATGTTAGGGAGAGTAAGGCCCAGATTTAAGAGGGCCTGGCATCTCCTTGTGCCACATTTGCGCCTTTTTTTTCATGCTAATGTGGCCCAACAGGGCCAAAATCGCAGAGTCAGATTTACAACGTACCCCCTTGTGCCACATTATGCCAGCACCAGGCGTTATGTATGCACGGTGGGGTGTTCCCCTGTTAGGGGTGACGAAAAAAAGGTGCAAAGAAATCTGAAAGATTTCTTTGGCCCATTTTTTTCAGCATTTTTAACGCCTGCTCAGAGCAGGCGTTGAAAGGGGCCACTCTATTGCTTACAATGGGCCCTTATGTACTGTTCAGGGTTAGCGCCAACATTTTGGTGCTAACCCTGAACAGTACACCAATATCGTCGAAAATTCTCATGCTATTGCTCCACCCAGTGCCATGGTGCACCATATTGTAAATTCTGCGCACACATGGTGGTGGTAGGGTGGTGATAAAGGGTGCAAATCTGCCCGAATGTGTCTTGGATTCTGCATCTCCTCTTCCCCAATGTCACCTTTTCTGGAATTTTAATCTGAGCACCCCCACCCTTCTCACCCCGGCATCCTGGTTCTACATGTGGATGTACCACCTTATAGAGCTGTCAGTCATTGATAGACTTATGCAAGGCCCTCAGGCTGCAACCATTGATTACATCTGCCACACATTAAGCTGGTCACTCATTGGACCTCATTTTTTGAAGCTTGACACTCACAGTTAAAACACCTGTAGCCCTAAGTTGGTCAGATCATTTTATGAACCCTTTCATCTGGGTAAGGGTTATATTGCTTCTGGATCAATTGGCAGGGGCAGTGTTTAGGCCCCAGCTTGAAATAAAATTAAGGCATCTGAGTTTACTGAATAAGTAGAGATTCTCAAACTGCACTTGTTGGTAGCTTAGATTTCCACCTCCAATCAGTTAATACTCAGCTTTGTGAGGCCACCTGTCGTCTGGCACCTTTCAAACACAATACTGCCAAGCTAAGTGGTTTGGCCGTGTCATGGTTCTCACTTGAGCTCTTAAACTTAAAGAATTGTAAAAAATCTGGAGCAAAACCCGCATATGAACTATGATAAAGGAGTCAAAGAGTCCTACAAAACAGCACTAAAATAGTACCATAAGTCCATCGAATCCACCCAAAGCGCATTCTATGCTAGCTTAAGTACAAACTCATCTCATGAAATCTTTAAAATCGCCAAATCATTTCTGAATACCAGAGCTTATATCTCTACAATCCCAACTTCTGCTGATTTCTGCAAGAAACTATATGTTTTGAGAAGACGATTCTACAGAGCCCAGCAACCTAGCTATCTTCCCTATCCTTAGCTACTGCTTGCATTGCAAGGGGTGCTCAGTTGACCACCCCTTTTGCATGCTCTCGTTACATGTTTGGTCCCATTTCCATTGAACAAACTAAACAAGTGCAAATTGTGGGCTCCAGGTGATCCATGCCCTCCAGCGATTCTAAGCAAGGTTGGTGCAATCATCGTCCCAGTGTTCCATCAACTTTTGAACAGCTCATTGTAATCTGCAGTGGTGTCATCTGGCTGGAAAAGGGTCAAAGTGTCTCCTCTTTTAAAGAAGCCTTATATAAGCACAGCCTTTTTGTCAAATTTTTGCCCTATTTCTTTGCTTCCTACAGCCTTCGGAATACTAGAAAAACTGGTTAATTTCCAGTTAGCAGCTTATATAGTAGATAACAATCTTCTTCACTGCACCCAATTAGTTTCTGTCCCTGCCATAGCATAGAAACAGCCTTCTGGAGGTTGATAATTTTATTATGTCTGTCCAGGATCCAAGGAAAGATGCCATCCTAATTTATTGGATGTGTTGGTTGCATACAATACTTTCTATCCCATCTTTCTATAGTGCCAAATGAAGGATGGCATTAAGGCAGCCTGCATGGAGTTGGTTAACATCTTTCTTGGAGGGGGGGGACAAGAAATCTGTCTCTCGCTGTTTGTGTCATCTTGCAAGAAGCTAGCTTTTGGGTGCCACAGGGTTACTCATTGAGCCCTGCTTTATTTGACATCTAAATAGCCCCCTATCTAAACTTATAGAATCATACGGCTCTAAAACCATCTCCTATGCCAAAGATAAGCAGTTGTTACTTACCTTTGTAACATTGGCTATGGATGAGTCACCTGCAATGTAACACTGAGAAAATTAAGATTCCCCTGTTTGGTCAAGTGCTGGAGTACTGGTTACACAGTTGCTGGTGAAATGACCTCCTTCCTCCTTCTGGGCCTGTCATTACAGCTAAGAACCATTGCTTCAACTTTGATGACAAGCTTTCCTTTCTACCCCAGATCCTGCCCGTTGCCAGGACTTGTTTTGATCTGCTCCACTCCATTAGAAAGTATCTGGATCTTTTCCCCTACACTACTGATAGAACAGTTCTTAAGGCTCTTATAATATCAAGGTTGGACTATGTTAACATTCCACATTGCCAGGATGAGAGGTAATTCTTTCACACTCTCTGCGAGTTGAACCGGCTTCCGCATTCTTTCAGTGCCATTTCTCATGAACTCTCATCTAGGAAAGTTTCCCAAAAAACTTTTTGCAGCACACTAGTATGCCTGTGTCTCCTGTTTTTGCTTTGTCTAGTTAGCACCGGACACTCTGGGGAGAAGGTGCAATCTTTCTAAACCTAACATTAATTCACAGCAGAAGTTATTATGAGTTTCTTAACCCCTCCGCGATCATAGTAGTCTTTACCTCCAAGTGATCCTGCTGGTTACTATGGCCCTCATTATGAGTTTGGCGGGCAGTGGAGGCTGTTTGAAAATGAGGAAGTCACTGATCTCAGTGAACGTCTTGAATTTGTATCTTCAATAAATAAGAACATGAAAAGCATATCTAAATTTCAGAAATTGCTTGACATGTATGAGGTTGCTGATAAACATCTGCAATTTGAAGGCTGACTTCATCAGAAAGGTCCTCTATTGGAAACATCCCAATGAAAAACATTTTTGCAGAGTATGCAAAGAAGTAATAAAAACATTTTACAGAACTTAAAAGCATGTTTCAAATAAACACAAAGAATACTGTTTGAAAACATAGGGGCCTATTCACAAACTGCATTTTCTACTATGTTTAGTAGGACTACAATTGTGCTACTCATGTGTGACAAAACGCTATTCACTGCCGCTGCCTCTCTTTTCTGTTCGAAAATCTCTATCCCGACTGAGGAGATCTTTACACATGAATGCCCACGTTCTAAAGGTAAATATAAGAGGGCCAGGGGAGTGACTAAAATATAGGGAATATTTACTACTGAATGGAAGGGGTTTGGGAGCAGTAAGGAGGAGTTAAGGGAGGGGTGGAGAGGAGTTTAGGGAGAGCTCTGCACTCACCCATCAAAGAGTAAATGCATTCCTAGCACATAGAGAACCTAATTTGAAAAACATTCAAGGTGAACTGAGAAAAAGTGATGTACTGGTCCCAAAAGATAGTACAGTGGTGGTAATCGATGTGTCAATTTGATAGGAAATCTCATATCATTTCCTTGAACTAGTACATGAAAGCAAAGTTAATTACTACAGTGAAGAAACCCAGGGAGTTAAATCACTCATAAATTAAATGATTTCATTGTAGGTTGTCAGGACATGTGGCAACAATGTAATAATGTTGACCTAACAGAGTTAGGCCTTAAAATGTCAGAATGTTATTCTATATGTCCTGAAAATACAAAATGGTGCCGTTCTGTTCCTTAGATCACTGGAAGAGGTGTCAGCACTGCCTTCCTACGTGAAGGCTCAAAGTCTGATTCTCCATGCTTCTCAACGTTCGAGATTCCGCCTTCATTGCATTCTTTGACCACTGCACCACATTCCCTTGTTTCTGCTATCCATGTTCTAGTTGTAATTCTTGTGTTACGATCTTGTTTGTGTTGATTTATATATTTTGATTGGATGTATTCAGAGACCTTTTTTTCTGCAACATTTTTGTGTTGGACTGGCTTCTGTCTTTCAAAGGATAATGTACCACATTTTCAAAGACATTGATGGCTGATGGAGCTTTTTGTATGGACTAATTCTAGGCTGATGGCCATTTGGATCCATACACTAGGTTTAACTAGAGAATCAGGTAACAATCAACAAAATTAAATTACAGTGTAGCCAATGTGGCTGCATAATAAAGACCCAAAACGGAAATAAAGTTAAAGGGTTTTGGTACAAAATAACACTCAGGTTAATGTAAACAAAATTCAAGAATCTGTTATAAAGATACGGAATAATCATAGGATAGCCAAGACTTCTGAAGAATTTTAGACAAGTTAACATAAGACAAACCAGACACATGGTAACAGCAATACCAAATATCAGTAAAAGTATCTGATTCACCTAAAAAAGACAGCGGTCTATTGTTTTACATATTAGTACAAGCTAAGGTAATCTAGTTGCTAACTAAGTCAAACTGTGGGCAATTTGGAAATCTCCAGTTAACACTAGTAATACAAAAATGAGATCTAACTAAAAGACATATAATCAAAAAATAAGGAGCAAAAATGAGTAAAAAGGATTTAGAAAATGAAGAGCAAATACAAACAGAAGGTGTCAGCATTTCAGAAGCTCGGTCAAGAGTCTTCTTAGAGAGTAGCAAAGTTATGGGGCAAAAAGGGAAAGTCAGAGGTCTGTACCGCTCAAAGTCCAAGGGGATCTGCTCTACCATCAATTAGTGAAAGCCCCTGTTATTTCTGCAAAATTCCAACAGGTAACGCCTTCCTGATCACCCCCCTATGATTCCATTGTGCTGACCTGTCCCATGATGCAATTTGAAATATCAATCGTCGTTCCCAAAGCAGTCCTGTGAACACTGCTTTCCTTGGTCCTCAGAAAATCTTTTGCAACAAGTCTGAATACGGGACAGTCTGTTCACTCTCAAGCTCCTCACGTTCCACCTTCAAGGACTTTTTCTCAGACTCTCTATTTGTAAAGCAATAGCACATCTATTTTCAAACTAACATTTTAGGAGAATGCACCTGCAATGAAATGACATGTTGGCAAAAACGACAAACAGTTTCTCATATTAAGGAAATTCTTGCCTAGTTAAGCTAACCTTAAACTAATGGGTTACACTTTCTCATTTGAATCTCATTTGAATCTTCATGTTACATTTAATAAAAACAAAATTAAATTGTCAACACACGTATTTGAAGTTTGTATGACTGAACAACGCATTCAGTTGCAATACATGCAGTTACCAGGCATGCATTACGAGAATGCCATTATGACGTATAACCTTCACCACGCATGCCTTTACAATGATTTACGTTGTAAAAGCATGAATGTTAAATGCATATGTGTGGTAAAGGTTCTCCCTGACCCCTGCCCTGAGTCTTAAACGCTGTCCCCGACGCAACCCCCCAACCCCCAGCTCTTCTAAAAACTACCGGACCCCAGCCCTAAGCCCCAAAATCAGACTCCAAAGTGGCACCCCCCGGTCCCCAACCCTTCTAAAAACTACCTGGCTCCCTACCCTAAGCCCTAAAAGTGGACCCCAGCGTGACTTGCCCCTGGCCCCCAGCTGTCTAAAAATCGACCAAAATCCTGCCCTAAGCCCTAAAACCAGACCCCAACATAACACCACCCAGTCTCTAGCCCTTTTAAAAGCTACCCAATCTCTTCCCTAAGCTCTATAACTGGATCCTAGTGTGACTCCCCCCCGGCCCCCAGCACTTCTAAAAAGTACCCGACTCCTGCCCTAATCCCTAAAACCAGACCACAGCAAGACAACCCCCACCCCCAGCCCTTCTGAAAACTACTGGATCCCTGCCCTAAGCCCTAAAAACCAGACCTCAGCGTGACCCTCTATATCCCCAGCTCTTCTAAAAAATACTCGTCCCCTGCCCTGAGCCCTAAAACAGTACCCCGCACCAAGCCAGAAAAATGTCCCCAACTGTCCCCACCCTAAAACCATACCACCTCCCAAGCCCTAAAACAGTACCCCCCGGCCCAATCCCCCTTACTTTCCTCTTCACGACAAAGAGCCAGCTCTTCTGAGGCACAGCACAGGTCGTTCAGAGGAAACGGAAGGATCTCTCCGTTTCCTCAAACAATGCCGTAAGCATTTACCACCATTACCACGCCTAGCCCCTACCATGCATACCTTTACAAGATCATTTGTTGTAATGGTATGCGTTGTAAAGGCTATTTGAGGTAATGATGCATGCGTTGTAAGGCATGCGTTGTTAAGGCCATCCGTGGTAACAGCCGTTTTGTTATGGCTGTTTCCCGTATTTGAATGTAATGGCGAACTGCATTTCTCAACGTTAACCCATAAATATTAGTGCACACATCATAAAAACTGTTATTGTTTCAGTACAAATGCACTCAATTAACATGAAGATGGTTAAAACATTATTTTCAGTGATTACATTTAAAATAATAAAGTTAAAGCACACAGTCCATTTTCTCCTAGCACTACAGTGAAAGCACTCTATTACTGGATTCACATGCATCACTTTACATTAATAAGAGATTAAAATACACATTATATGAAACGCCATAGGTACATGTAGGTTACGATTGTGATATCAGGAGTAGCAGCAAATTCTACACTGCTCCAAGGTCAAGGGCCTGATTTAATTTGTGGCACAGAGGGAACCCCATTGCAACAGTGATGCAGTTTCCTCCCCACCAAGACTATGGTGTGTGCGCCTAATTTTGACTCAAGTGGACCATAGTTTGACAATGGCGAGAATACTCCACCACTGTCAGGCCATTTGATATTTGGTTAAATGTCCGCCAATCTAATTTAGATGGGTGGACATACAGGTGTTTTTCATTGCCAGTTACTGCCAGGAAAAACTTGGTGATAAGGGGCACTGGAAAGTGATCAATGCCCCCTCACTATCAGAAGAAACACTCTTGACAAGGGGGAATAGTTTTTTTTATTTTCAAAAATAAAATCTCACTTTGGGAATTTCATTTTTAAAATTAAAAAAATGGTAGGTTTGCCATACTGCTCTGTCATAAATGAAGGTGCGTCTGGCAAAGTTACAATGCATCATCAGCAACCACTTTGATTGCGGTTCCTGTCAATGCTTGAAATGTCCGGTGGTCAGACGGGCATTTAAAAATTTGGTGGTCAGCACCTCCATCAGGGCGATGGAGTAATTTATTCTGTCACTCTGGCGGAGAACAGGCCGACCGCCCAAATATAAATCCACCTTCAAGTTAGATGATTCCAAGTTGAGATCTTAACCTTTCTGAAAGGCAAGAGTGAACATTTAAATGTCCTGTCAGGTGCATGCAAAAGACTGTCAAAAGATTATGTAGTTCTCTCTACTATGGAAGTTGTTGGAGGCCAAGGCAAATTATTTGGGACACACTAAATCTGCCAAGTGTAGTTGCTGAATACACTCCTGTGGAAGTTGTAAAGAATACTCCAGCTCAAAATGACAAAGAAAAACTCATGTTCTCTATAGACCTTTGTGAATACTACAAGAAGTTTGTACAAAACTTTACTTCAGAAATGGAACCATTATTAAAACGTCTCTGCAGGGATTGCATCTTCTGGTACCAACAGCAATAGGGAGCATTTGACGACATCAAGGCACACATAATCAATGCACCTGGTTTGCAACCTTTAATTGGTGGTAGAAGATATATCATATCAGTTGATACAAGTGCATACAGTTTAGGTGCTGTTTCTTCACAAAGATCTGGAAGTTCAGAATGGATTGTAGCTTAACCTTCAAAGACCTTGAATGAAGCTGAGAGAAGATACTCAGTCATAGAACATAAGCGTCTTGCTTGTGCTTGGGCTACAAACCATTTCAGGTAATTTGTCTAGGGAAACAAATTACTTTATGCACAGATCACAAAGTTTTGGTTCAGATCTTTTCTCTAGGTGGAGGAAGGAACACTACTGCTTGCAATGCAAGATGAAGCTGAAAACCTGAAGAATTCAGCTTTCAAATAGCCTTTGCTCTAGGACACAAAAATCAAACAGCACATTGTCTTTCAATGTTTCCTAGCCCAAGTAATGTGAAAGTCATGTTTGACAAAGATGATTTTGATAATTTTGCTTGTGTGAGAGATATTTGTGTGGTATAGAATGGGAAACTTGATGAAGCTTTATGTCAAATTCTAAGGATGTCAAATGTAATATTATAAAAAAATATATATCTGCAGCTTTGGCACACAAAAACAATATGAAAGTTCTCTTTTTTCGTTTGCTCGTGTGACCTCAGAATTGAGCACTAATGTGTGTTTTATTTTTCACAATGAAAAGTGCATACCCCCAGTTGGGGTTTGTGATTTATTGCTTAAGGTTCGGCATACAAGACACATGGGTATGTCTGCTTTAAAGAATTAGTTGCATAGCCACTAATGGTAGTCAGGAATGGATGCTGAGGCAGACTGTTTATTTAGACAATGTCACATTTGTACCACTGCTGTTAAGAATTGTAAAGCACAACAGACACATATGCAAATTGTCCAGTTCCCTGAGTTTGCTTGGCAAAAGGTCGGATCAGACACTGCGGGTCCCTTTAAGAACCTACTTAGCAACATGCATTAATCATCACCCTGGTTGACTACCCTTCTAAGTATCCAGAAGTAATGTTTTCTCAAAGAGTAACAGCATCCTTTGTTTTTGAAATTCTTGTGGACATTTGCAGCAGAGATAGATTCCCTAAATATCTAGTCACATATAATGGTGTTGAATTTACAACTTATGAAATGTCTAGATTCTTGCTCAGACATAATATCAAACATGCCAGAACTGCATTGTGTGATCCCCAATGTAATGACCAGGTGGAACGTTTTAACAGGTATTTGAAAGATAGTACTCATCGGGCTCTTTTCCTTTTTTCAGAGGTTCTGTCTGATATGTTCTGTTGGATGTAAGTGTGTGGATTACTATGGTAGGAAATAATTTTAAGAGCACAGCGATATCCAACAATATGGCATATCTGTGCTGTGATGGGCATCTTAGAGGAGTTCTTTATAGTCTGTGCTTTGTTGGATATTTTGTGTATGGCATTTGCTGCAGAAAGTGCTGATGTGAGCCTAGTGCTAGGTAGAAGTACTATTTTCCAGTAATTATGTTTCACAGAACTAATAGTCATCTTTGCCAAGAAGTATCAGATTAGCACAGATTTCATATACTTGACAGATTAGCAAAGATACTTGACCTTTTGTTTATTTGTCTTACATAACAATGATCATAAGGCACTGGGTAAAAACAACAGCCTATATTTGCATGAATTTCAAAACACTAATAACAGTCTTTAAAAACGTACTTTGTCATTCTACCTTACTTCTGCCATTTTTTAATCAAGACATTCTTAACATTTGCCTGGGGCTGGAAACAGAGCCCAGTACAAACACTTCCATGCTGTATTGTTGTCCCATACTGCAATCCAGACAGTGTCAGAAATGTCCTTTCCTCAGAGCTTGTATGAAGACCTTTATGGTTCACCTATAGGCACCATCAACTCTGATTGCCTTTTGGCAAAGAGAATTAGAGTAGCCAGGTGAGGGAAAGAGTGTTAGGGGAAGGAACAGCTGAGAGAAAAATCTGAAAGAGAAGGATTAAATGTTTTAAATATTTAGTGCTTGAATTCCCTCTTTCTCTACTATCAATTGAGATGAATATAAATTATTAATCTGTTTCTTGTGGGAGCTTTTGGGGTTATCCTGAAGTGAAGGGAATTCAGAGTGTCTCCAGGGTAGCTGCTGTAATAACAAAACAAACCTTATGAATTTTTATTCTTCAATCAAACCCTCTTTTTGTATCAAGTAAACTAAGGGGCTCATTATGGTCTTGGCGGATTACCCCGCCGACAGCCGCGCTGACGGTAGATGGAAGACTGCCAGCACGACGAAGCCCCGCCGGCACTATAATGATTTTACCACTGGGCTGGCGGGCGGAAATAGTGTTTCTGCCTGCTGGCCCAGCGGGAAACAGGGCCTTTACATTGACACCGGCTCCCAATGGAGCCGGCGCCAATGTGGCAGTACAGCGAGTGCCTGGGTGTAATTTGGGCAGTGAAATGCGCAACTGGGCTGTGCATGAGGGCCGTTGCACTACCCATGACAATTGCAGGGGCCCCCAGGGTGGCCTGGGGTCACCCATTCCACCAACTTCTCCCTGGTGGTGTAAAATGCCAGGAAAAGGCTGGCGGAATGGGACTCATAATCCGCAGGGCAGCGCTGCCCTTTCAGATCTGAAACACCGCCACCGCCAGGCTGCCTGGTGGCGGCAGCCTGGCAGTGGCGGCATTTCCAACATGGCGTTTCCACCACGGTCATAATAGGGCGGGCGGACCACCACTAATGTGGCGGTCCGCCTGCCACTGTGAGTCTGGCGGTCAGGAATCCTGAGGTGACTTTGCTTTGGAAGCTTTCCCAAACTGTTGGAACCGCTCCAGAACCAAAAGACAAGGGAACACAGGATTGAAAGGCAGTCTCTGCTTCAGACTTCCTGAACAGTGAACATGTGTGCTGGGGTGGGTACTCAAGCCCAGACTGATGACTCTGGAGACTGGAGAAAGCGCAGGGAATCTGGGAAGTGTGAACCTCCCGATGAGTCAGCAGTCTGGAGGGAGATTGGAGAACCTGGGAATTGTGCCCTACCCAAAGAGTCATCAGTTTGGAGTGTACCAGAGAACCTATAGACTGTGATTTCCCTCACAATGCAAATTCACATGACAGACTTGTATTTCAAGAAAAGAGTTTAGAACACAGTTTAACAGTTCTGCACATTTCTTATAATACAACAGGGTCTTAACTATAGGAGTCTTGACTATATATTTTGACACCATAACCACTACCCCCCATTTCTCCTTTGAATGTGCACTCTTTCACAAGGCATGATATCATGAAGTCGACCAAACCGCTTGAGAACTGGATACCTATATATGAGTGTGTTGGTGGGCCTACAGTGCACACCACCAAGGTCCTGACAGACAGGTACTCACAGAGACATACACACATTGAGGCAAAGGCAAAGACAGACATGCCATTACACAGACAATTAGACACAAGAACACACAGAAAGATGCAGAAGAAGACCCATACACACAACTGCATGCACATTGTATGTCTTGGAATGAAAAACAAGGAAAAGCGTTAATCACATTTCACGAGTAATAAAAAAAAATCACACCCACCAAATATGCAAAAGCTTTGGATATGATTAGAAACATATTACACACTCACAATCAGCTACAGCACAGTTCTGAAAAGAGCGATGAAGCAGCAAGCAAATATCCTGCAGCAACACTCTACAAATATATTACCTTAAGAGCCTCAGCAAGTGTAAACTGCTCTGTGCAACTATAAGGAATTATAGATGGGTGACTGTGGAAAATAGGGATGTTAGTCACCAAAAGGTTCAGAATGATATCAAATAGACAACAGAAGTGAAGTTTGAATAGTCTGTGATGTTACCCAAGGAACAACCTTTCTGTTTCTCTCAGTCATAAGTTGGACATAATAAAATTCTGTAAAAAACAGAAGGCTTTCCTGTTCCCCAGGTATACAGCCAGATCACTTTCTGTAATCCATTGATGCTAATGTCTGTGAATTGTATAGGACAATTTAGAGTGAAAATATACTGTGCTATTTAAATACTGGAGCCAGAATAGTGTACACCAAAACATTATAAAAAGAATTAAATATAGGTTAGTATGTATTTGCTATTCCTAACTCCACAAACATGTACCCTGACAATAAATACACAAATAAGGAAATACACACATACACACAAAACTCTCCAAAAACAATTAATCCACCTCAGCTACTTCCTTGAAAGTTTTGGGGTGATCCATCAAGAAACAGGTCCCAAAATGTGTTTTCCTCATTTACGAAAAATTTGACACAGCTACAGCCAAAACAGCTGAACATAAATACACCACATTTGTGACATGGTGTAAATGCATTCAATAGTTTTGGAGAAATGAAGGTTCAAAATGTATGTGTATATCACTCCTTGGAGGATCCACAGATCTCGCAGATCAAAAGATATGATCTAACTGGTTGCCACTACATTAGCAAAACTGTGACAGCAGCCATTTTAGGATGCAAGAGCTCAGTCTCCTCTGCTCCAAAATTTTATAAAAAAAACATATGAGATGACAGATGCCCCCGAGCTGTCTAGAGACCCTGAGAACACCATCCCTCAGGGTCGATATGTTCATTTATTGGGAGCATGCATCTTCCCTCCCAATACCTTACAACGGCACCAAGGACCCGTCCCATGGGGCAGATATTATATTTTGGGGCGAGGGCATTAGGACCACTTACTGAACCTGTGTAAAGCCCTATCAACCCCACCCCCCTGAGCTAAATCAGTAATTATGGGAGGGGGCATGTGCCCACCTCCCCATGCAACAGAGAGGGCCCAGGGGCCCGATCTACAGGGGCTGTGTTTTTTGGGGGTGGAGGGCATTGGGCTCCAATGAGTCAGATCAAAGCAGTGCACTAGAGATCCCATTCTCTGCGACACTGCTGTGTTTCCCTGCCTGGTTCAGTGCGAGCAGGGAATGTAAACTATACTTCCTGCCCACATACTCCCAGACAGGGAACACAACTTGGCTCTCACCTGATGGAAGCACAGAAAAATGCTGCTCCTGCCCAGGTGGGAGCAAAGTAACAGCCCGTTTCTGCCGCACCAAAAATGGGTGCTACCTGGGGAGGCAGAGAGGATCACAGGGCTCCCCCCCAACCCCAACTTTGAAAAAAAGATGTGGGTGCCCCAGGAGAGCACTAGGACACCCATGGTTAAAAACAAACTGGCTGGCTCCCGCTAGTGTGCTGGCTGAGGAGCCAGCAGAGGCAGCGGGGCTGTGGGGCTCCCCCCATTGCCCCAAGGTATAAATATATAGTTTGGGGGTCCTGTTGTAGCCAGGACACCCAAAAATGAAAAACAAGTAAACTAAAGACTAATAAATTAGCATCAAGAGCTGCCCTGCAAGGGATTTTAAATAATATTTTTCTATGTTGGTGGAGCACCAGCAAGCATTTTTGTTACCATTGTGGATGGCTGCAGGGAGTGCAGCAGCCACTGAGTAACATAAAAAACACAGTACGTCTCCTGGGTCATTGAATCCGTGACCCCAGAAGAGCTTGCCATATTGTTAAAGCACTAGTAGCAGGAACTGCATGTTCTTCAGTTGTAGTGCAGGGACCCATTGTGGTTGGGTATATGGCTGCACTTTATGGCCTGACAAATGTTTAAAAAAATGACTTAAAGACATGTTTAGTACCTTCTTTAAGTAATGCTTTATTGAAATATTTTGTGACAATCACTATTATTAAACATTGCTGCAAGAGTTAGTTCAGGAGGTTGGGAGCCACACTCAGGCAACAACCACAATTCTTGTTAGAGTGAACCACAAAAGTCACTAAATTAACCTGTGTTTAATCCTCTGGTAACTTGGCACAAAGGCAGTCAAGCTTAACTTAGAGGCAATTTATAATGTATTTATGTGGCACACAAACAGTAATACAGTGAAACTGCAACCCAAGAAAAATCCCAAACTAATTTAGAAAAACAGAGTACATTTTAATATATAAAATGATACCAGAATGACAAATTACAATCAGTAGAACCGGAGTTATTCAGTTTTTACGTTTTTAGTGAAAATAGCACCTAAAAGCACAAGCTGGATGTGCTAGACCGGAGAAAAGTCACAAGTTCAGCCTGGCGAGAATGGAATATATGTGGGATACAGGGACCATGTTAATCCCACAAAAGAGTTAACTTCTGAGCCTGGCCAAAGCGTTCAGTACATGCTGGAGGAGGCTACAAGGGGCAGGTAGAGCACCATGGATGTTTTCCATTGTACTGGGAAGAGCATTCCAGCATTGTGGGTTCTCGTGGCTGTATTGTGAAGAGCCTGTTGGTGCTGCAGACATCTGTTGCTCAAGCTTCACATTGATGGTCACCACGGATTTACATTGCTGTGGTGCTCACATTGCTGGTTGTCACTGGCGGTACTGTATGGTGAAGAGCAGGTCTCATCGGCGCTACGTGTTGGCAGTTGTCGCAGGCAACAGAGTATTGCATAAACTGGCCTGTTTGCAGTCACCAGGAGTCCCAATTTCAGGATTTTCACCTTTTCTTGCACAGGAGTACCATCTGATACCAGCCAAGAGTCCAGGACCTGGGAAGGTACTTCTTAGGGATCATGGATTCATACCCACAGGGGCCAGCATGGCTCAGGCAGGTTCCGTTGCAGGCCAAGGCAGGCCCAGCTGCAGCAAGTCAGCTGGGCTGTTGCATTGAGGCCTCTGGAGCTTGTTGTGTCTCTGTAGCTCACAAAGGAGGTCAGTCAACTGACCCTTTGAGTCACTCTGGTTAGCCTAGGATGAAGGTAAGCAGTCCAGTCTTCCTTTTCAGACTGCAAGGCAATTCTTCAAGCAGGAAAGCAGTTTACTGGTGGCAGAGCAGTCCTTCTTCTGTAAGTTCCACAGGTCCAAAAGTGTTCTGAAGAGTGGCTCAGAAGGTCCAATATCTATACATGGTGCCAGCCTTTGTGTGGGGGTATCCCCTGTCCTAGCCCCAAA
Source organism: Pleurodeles waltl (assembly GCF_031143425.1). Lineage (NCBI taxonomy): Eukaryota > Metazoa > Chordata > Amphibia > Caudata > Salamandridae > Pleurodeles > Pleurodeles waltl. The sequence goes on along the minus strand of NC_090444.1, from coordinate 897,971,473 downwards.
ACTGGTTTTTGAATGTTCTTCCACTTCCCCTGTCAAGTCTCCAAACTGTCTGGGGTGACAAAAGACAGGGCAGGCCTAGTATCAGATGCCTTCTTGCCTACAAGAGGCAAAGCCCTTGGAAACATACGTGGGGCTGGGCACAGCCCCTCACTGCCATTATGCCAGGATGGCTCATCCTGTCAACATCTAAACCCTCTTTGTGTTACTGCTTAGAAGTGATACACAAGCACAGCCATTGACAGTCATGTGACCCATTACATTGACAAAAAGCATAGATGTTTGGGACAAGAAAATGCCAACTTTCTAAAAGAAGCTTTTCTGTGACTTAAAATCCGACTTCACCATTAGAAAGGATTTTAACTTACAATTCATTTTAGTGTAACACCATATCACTATCTGTTCCGAATCCAAAGTTAGCACATATTAAATGTAATAGGGCAACACCGTGTTAGTTAATGGAAGTGATGGGCATAACAACAGCGAAAAATGACTTTACGAGTTTTTCACTGCCAGGACTTGGAAAACTTGAACACACATGTCCTAATTTTTAAACACAATGCACCCTGTCCTTTGAGCCTTTATGGCCTACTTAAGGGTGACTAATAGGAATTAAAAAGGAATGTTTTTAGGTTTTAAAAGGCCACTTAGTGGGTGGCACAAAGAGTGCTGCAGGCCTCCTACTAGCATTTAATATATATGCTCTGGACTTAGGTAGTACCATTTACTAGGGACTTAAAAGTAAATTAAATATACCAATGAGGTAGATGTCAGTTGTACCATGTTTTAGGGAAACCGCACAAGCACTTTACTGTGGGTTATCAGGGAAAAAGTGCACACAGTCCCAATGCAAACAACAATAGGTAAAGCAATAAGAGGTACGAAATTAGGGGAGACCCAGCAGAAATAGGCAAGTCCAACAATTACAATGTGTGAACCTTTGAGATATAAATTTGATTATAGTTATCAGCGACATTCTGACAAAGTCAAAAGGTATGGTTTATATATGTTGATGTGCTGACCCCTTGATAAAGCCTATGAGTCTGTCACTTTTTATATTTTGGTGTTCTGACCCTTTTACAAAGCCAATAGGTTGGTCTTACTTTAAATGACAATCTGTCTATTGTTACATGACACAGTCAGCCATGTCTGGGGGCAGGGGTAGGGGAGCTTGGCCTGACCACTGGCCAGGCACTGCACAAAATCTCTGCTGTGCACAGATAAAATCTGTGCGTGGTGGGTTTGTAGGCATCCAGGAGGTTGGGTGCAGTGCCTGGCCACCGGCCTATCATGCACAGTTGATGGCTGTGTGCAGCAGGTGGTTAGACATCTAACCCAACACTGAGCACTGCGATGGACATATTACTTTATGTTAAAAAAAACAAAGAAATTCACTGAAAAAACAAAGGTTAAAGTAACATTATAGTTAGGAATTATAATTATATCTTACTTTATGTTTTAAAAAACTTTATACATTCAAGGAGAAAATAAAGGTTAAAGAGATTTTATGGTTAAGTGAAAATATCTATTAAAACATATCATTTTAAACAAACAAAACAAATGAAATTCGCCAGTTATAGTTTATTCAGGTAACTATAGCTTGTGCCTTAAAGTAACTATAACTTGAGCCCTTACCATGCACAATGCTGCCGTCATTTCAGATTCAGATGTTGCAGTGATGTTTTCAATGATGTCATGCAAAATGTAATGAGTGGTGTAACATGTGAGGTAATTAGCAGTGCATGGCACGGGCAAGAGTTATAGTTGTGTCGTCAATCGGCCCCAGACACCACATCCCCCTGGGCCAGATCTACACAGCATCATGGTGACCACATCCCCCAGGACAATGCTTTATTCTGCCCGGGAGAGTGCGTGCATACCCTGGCGAGAAAGCCTAACTTCACTCCCTTCTGACAGGACTATTGGAAAGTTGGAGATCTGGCTCCCTTCAGCACCCACATTAATGCTGGCCAGGGAGCCAGCTGGGGCCGCAGGGGCCCAGGTGTTCACCCGCATCCCCCAATAAAAGGGGGCTTGTGGGTGCCACCCAACAACATTTAAAAAATCAAAGGATGTCTCCTGGGTTATTGAGCCCATGACCCCTGGAGAGCTTTCTCCATTTTTAAAGCACTCCCAGCTGGAGTGCAGTGTACAGTTTTATGGTTGCACTTTGTGGCGGAAAATGAAAAAAAAACATAAACATGTGTTAATATTTTTTAAAGGGCTTTATTGAAAACATTTTGTCACAATCACTATTATTAAGCTTAGCAATGTGTGAATTAATAAAATATACATTTGATTCTGGTTATTAGTGACTTTTTGACAAAGTCAATAGGTCTACTTTAAAAGTGCCCTGCCCCGGTGATTTTGTTTTATTGAGCCTTTGACAAAGCCACTAGGTCTCCCAAGTCTGGATCTCATTTCCTCTTGACATTCAGATGTCCCCAAACTATATAAAGTTCAGACAGGCACTCAGGACTTGGCATTTCAGAAAAGCACACAATTAGGGCATCTCTAATTTTTTACAGCAGACTTGTTGTAGAGTGCCGTAGAGTGGCATAGCGTGGAGTACATTGGAGTAGAGTGTCGTAGAGTGGAGTGGAGTCCAGTAGAGTAGAGGATAGTGGCGTACAGTGTAGTGTCATAGAGAGGATTGTCATAGAGTGGTGTGTTGTACAGTTGAGTTTAGAAGAGTGAAGTAGAGTGGCATAGAGTGGAGTAGAGTGGTGAACAGTGGAGGGGCATACAGTGGAAAAGGGTCTTCTAAGGTGGAGTGGCACAGAGTGAAGTGTCATGTCGTACAATATCGGGGAGTGTCATAGAGTGCAGTGTTGTAGAGTGGAGCGCCATTGAATGGGGTGTTGGTGAGTGGTGTGTTATTGAGGAGAGTGTTGTGAAGTGGTGCAGACTGGAGGGGAATACAGTGGAGTAGAGCGTTCTAGATTGGAGTGGCATAGAGTAAAATAGTATGTTGTAGAGTACAGAGGAGTATCACAGAGTGGAGTGGAGTGTTGTAGAGTGGCATAGAGTGGAGTTGCGTACAATGGAATAGAGTCTTCTAGAGTTGAGTGGGGCAGAGTGAAGAGGCATGTCGCAGAGTGCAGTGGAGTGTCATAGCATGGAGTGGAGTGTCATAGAGTAGAGTAGAGTGGCTTAGATTGGAGGGGCATACAGTGGAGTAGATTTGTTTAGGATAGGGTGGTGTAGCGTGAAGTGGCACACCATAGAGTACAGTGGGGTGTCATAGAGTGATGTGGGTTGTAGGTTGTAGGGTTATACAGTGGAACGTTTTTCAGTGAAGTGAAGTGTTGTTGAGTAAAGTGTCTTCAAGTAGAGTGTCAAAGAGTGGCATAGGGTGGAGTAGAGTGCTGTAGAGTGGAGTAGCAAAGAATGGAGTAAGATAGAGTAGAGTGTCATAGAGTGGACTCTCATTGAGTGGAGTGTAGAGTAGAGTGGAGGATGGATGGAGGAGAGTTGTACAGTGTGGTGTTGTAGAGTGGAGTGTCATAGAGTGTTATGACATGCAGTGGAGTATGGTAGAGTGTTGTGGAGTGTCACAGAGTGGGGAAGAGCGGTGTAGAGTGAAGGGGCATACAGTGAAATAGAATCTTCTAGAGTGGAGTGGCGTAGAGTGAAGTAGTGGAGATTACAGTGGAGTGTCAAAAAATGGAGTAGAGTGGCATAGAGTGGAGGGGCATGTCATTGAGTAGAGTCTTCTAGAGTGGAATGGCGTAGAGTGAACTGATGTCATGTAGAGTACAGTGGAGGTTCATAGAGTGGAATGCCATAGAGTGGAGTGTTGTACAGTGAGTTTCATACAATGGAGTGTCGTTCAGTGGAGTGTCGCCGAGTGGAGTGTCATCAAGTAGAGTGTTGGAATGGCATACAGTACAACAGAGTGTTATAGAATGGAGTGGCGTAAAGGGGAGTAGGGTGGAGCAGAGTGTCTTAGAGTGGAGTGTCATCAAGTGAAGTATTGTAGAGTGGAGAAGAGTGTTGTAGAGTGCAATGTTGTGTCATGCAGTGGAGTAGCGTGTTATAGAGAGAAGTGGAGTGGCATTCAGTAGAGTGTTATAAAGTGTAGCAGAGTGGAATAGAGTGGAGGGCAATAGAGTACAGTAAAGTGTTGTAGAGTTGCATAGAGTGAAGTAGAGTGTTGTGGAGTGGAGTGTAGAGTGAGTGCAGTGTAGTGCCATACACAGTGCTGCCAACCCACTAGCCACACTGTGTTAGCTATAACTAATACCATGCATAGTGTTCTAATAAATGATGTAATGTGAGATGTCATGAGTCCTGTTATGAACATTATCATCTCACATGCTATAAGTGATGTAATAAGAAAGGCTAGAAGCAGTGCGTGAAGAAGGCTATGATATTTCTGTAGCACAACATGATATTCTAGTATTGTAATTTCCTGCAACTATATTGACACATTTGACTGGTGATGGTAACATTTTCATAGCATTTTTTTTAAATTATAGAAGGAGGTGTGAAATATGGTCCAGTGGCTAACCAGCCCATTTTAGATGTAGGGTTCTCATCTCAATTCTGGCATGGAAAAGGACATTTTGAAATTCTAGGCTTAAAGATCTTCCTTCTCCTGAAACAAGGTGAATATTGTGAAATGTAATGAAATTATAAATTTCTGAAATTTAAAATAATGAAAACTCAGTTGATGTACAGAGGTCCAGTGCTGCACAACAAAGTTTGTATTATATAAATATCAGAGCATGCATACATGCATAATGGGGAATAACTGTTACAGGGGAACAGGTCAACCAGGTGTACTTAGTTTTGTTTTGTCAGTGGCTAAGCTTCTACATTGCATGTTTGGTAGTGACTCTGATATAGATATATTAGAAAATAACGGGCCAGATGGTTTCAAAAACTCAATTTCATAAAATCAAGTTCTTGTGACCGAAAGACCTTTTTAAATATGTACTGACCCCATACTGTGCTTTGGAAAAGGTTTTCTGCATTGCAAAATAGTTTTAGAAATCATTTCCAAATGGCAACTTGGAAGGATGTATTAGGGGCATTCATCCCAAACTGTGATTTGGTAACTTTTGGAACAGCAGTTTGTGACTGTATTTCCGGTCACAAACCACTGACTCCCAATTTGCGATGGTAACTGATTTGCAAAGGGGTATGGTCCCTTTGTGGATAAAGGTGGCCCCTTCACGAGTATCACTGCCTGCTCTTAATGGAATGTTCCAAAATGTAAAGCTTTTTTTTAAAGCAGCCCCAGTTTCTTAAAGGAAATAGGGCTGATTTTGAAAAAAGGTTTTCTGTTTTGAAATGCCATCAGAGGGCTCGTGTCCTGCTGTACCTTGCACGCCACAATCTTGTTGATTGTAGCCAATCACAAAGAGTTTCAAAGTGTGACCTGTCGAAGGAATAATAATTAGGAAGGTCGTTCTTTAGCGCTCTGCATTCACAGTTCGTAACCTGTTTTTGTTACCAGTACATAAGTACATCTCCCTGTAGTTTGGGCGTTCAGGTTCTCTCTCCACAACCAGGAGCTTGGACGTTCATTGTGTGACCTGAGCAAAAGTAGCAGAGGAACAAGCAAAGCCAACTTCTGTCATGGGGGAACAGTGACATTACGTGAGCCCGTATTACGTGCCGGTTGAGTAGCTGCTTTCACACACTAAGCTTTCAACTTTGAACTCGTTTTGCTACTGACCACACAATGGCTTTTCAGCTGAGTTGGATAATATCAGGAGACAGGTTCAAAGCGCCTCTATTGTTCCTTCATCCTGCACAGCGGTGTTTTACTGTTCAGCACCTAATCGTAAGAAAAACATGTCTTTCTCTGTTTAGCCTTCTCTCTTCTTTCCCTGCTCAGCTCCTGCACTTCGCAGTTTGGTCATGTAGAGCAGAAATCATTAGTTAACAGCATGCTTCCTTATGCTTGCAAAGGTAAAAGGGCGGCATTTAGCTTTAATTTTTGCTGGGACATTTCTCTTCATTCACGGAATTGTTTAATCTCAAGTACAGTGAAAATCTCAGCGCATTGTGTTCTGCAGGGGTTGGTAATATGCGTTTGTGCTTTGTTGAATTCAATCTGCCACACAAACTGCTTATCTGTAAATGCAGCTGTACAATTACCACAGTAAAGTCATCTCAGCACATAGAGATTCTTTCAGACTACATGAGACATTTGTTCTTTAAATTGGGAGGGTAAAGGCATGGTCTGGAGTACAAAATTGTCATTCCAGTTTATCTCTGAGGCAGAAAAGAAGCAACATCTCTTTCTGGATTAACCACGTTAATATTAAAAGTTTCCTACTGTCGAAAGATTTGGTTGGAGAGCTTTGGTATTTTAATAGGGTATGAGATGAAAGCATTTCGACAAAGTTTTTTTTTTTTACTTTAATGTTTACTGATATATAGTCGTTGTTTCATCTCTTGCCACATTATTTTGCATTACATTATGTTATGTCATGTAATGTTCTGTTACGTTGCAGTATGCTACAGTGTACAGCATGGTATGGTTTTGTATGGTATGCTGTGATGTGGTAAGTGTAGCACAGCACATCACTTATATCACCATGTGTTTATGCTTTTGCGAGTTGTGTGGTGTGTTGTACCCGTCATGTATGCGGTCTCTATCAAGAAGTTTGGGTTGCATAAAGGAATAGAAATCAGAGCAAATGAGATCCTGAGAAGAAATAGTGATAAGAGGTTGTATCAAATAACATTTGCGAAACAACTAAAACATAGGAATTAAGTCGCTGTATGAAAATCTATAAAATGCTTATGACATCTGAGGCCTGCACAAGAGAGGTGTTCAATTAACGTTAATAGAGTCATAATCAAAATTAAATAGAGTGAAAGATAGGAATATGTAACTAGATACAGGAAGTATTTTGGATCCACTTTATATATGCATTTTATTTTCATTGTAACAATATTATTGAATTTTGCCTGACCTGAAGAAGGTGGAGTTGTATTTTATTCCACCAAAACGCTGCTTAACATTCCTTTCAATATTCACCTCATCAACAAAATGTTTCCTAGAAGAAAGAAAAGCTCTAGTCTAATTATACCAGATAGTTCAACTCTACGGGATTATGATTGATATACTCATGGAATGAATGGAGTGTTTGAAAATGGGTGGGTGTATTTTTTATGGCATAGTAGTTTGATTAATGAGTGTGGAATTTTGTTGAAATGTAATTTAAAATTATCTGTATGAATTAAAGTAATGTGTTATTGACAGTAGCATGTCATTTGGTTCATATTTCATGGCCAGCCCACGGTACAAAACCAAAAACACTGTTAAGGTTTTAAAACAAAGGAGAGATCTGTGAATTCATATTATTTAGAGTAATTTCTTAATAATCTTTTTAACCATAGAAAAAGAGTAATAGTTCTACTGTGTCTTACCCCAGCCAATGTGCAGCGTTGGGTTGGCCTCTCTAATAGGAAATTAGCTTCTGCATTCTCCACAGCGTCCATTTCTACAGATTCATAGAGCAGTAAGCTGTCTGGAATGTGAGTTCCCTCTTACTTCATTGGTTTCCCTGCAGACCAGAGCCTGTGTTGCCAAATGGTAATGTACGTTCAGGCTTTGTGCTCTAGTCCATCCTTTAGCCTGTGCTGTGCCCAATGAGCAATTGAGACTGAGCTTTGGGGTTATTTGCAGAAGAGGCAGACATGATCTTTTCTCATAGAGCTACGATTGTAGTGTGGGAGAGATGTGACCAGAAAGCCTTCACGTAAGCATAAATATCTCAAAGGTCAGTCTTACCTCCTTGGTTAAGATTGTGTTAGGGTTGCTTTGCAAGGGTTGTTGCTGGCTTCTTGAAATGTGTAAGGTTTTCTAGAACTTTTCTAGAACCTGTGTGTGATTTTTCATTCTAGCATTTTATGTTAATAATGTTCATGTTCCGTAGTGGTTAGTGCTGTTGGGAGAAATCTGATAGATGGTTGTGGGGGATATCTGTCTTGTGCTACGTACATGTTAGATCTTGTGAACAAGTGAGTAAAGGTTTTAATGTGTTCTGTTTTTTTCTGCGAGGCATATCTTGGTGAAATGCGCAGTTGTGAAATTCATCAATACTGAAATTGACACATTCATTCACTGATTTAGGAGTTTATAAGATGTTCTACCTCATGTTATTTGTGTGCCTTGTTGGCCACAGCCTCTGCCACCCACATCAAAAGCTCTTAAGATAAGTACATCTGTTCCGACCCAGAAAGGCACACAGTTTGTCAGGAGATGGCCACAGCAGCTATGTTCCTTATCTCCTCTATGGAAAGCAGTGCGTAACAAAATTATTTGGCTTTTTCCAAATGAACAATCCTGCTTAGATCTTCCACTGGGCATTCCGTAGTGGAAAACAGTTAAAAGTACCTGTTAGACCTGACAGCCTTAGGGTGGTCACCCCTAACTTTTTGCCTGCCTCCCTCCACTTTTTGGACACTGTCTTTGCTGGTTTTTAGACTCTGCGCACTTTATCACTGCTAACCAGTGCTAAAGTGCAAATGCTCTCTCCCTTTAAACATGGTAACCTTAGATCAGACCTGATTGGACTATTTAATTTACTTATAAGTCCCTAGTAATGTGCACTAGATGTGCCTAGGGCCTGTAGATTAAATGCTACTAGTGGGCCTGCAGCACTGGTTCTGCCACCCACTTAAGTAGCCCCTTTACCTTGTCTCAGGCCTGCCATTGCAAGGTCTTTGGGTGCAGTTTCACTGTCACCTCGACTTGGCATTTAAAAGTACTTGCCAAGCCTAAACCTCCCCTTTCTCCACATATAAGTCACCGCTAATGTGTGCCCTAGGTAACCCCTAGAGCAGGGTGCTGTGTGGGTGAAAGGCAGGACATGTACCTGTGTAGTTTACATGTCCTGGTAGTGTAAAACTCCTAAATTCGTTTTTGCACTACTGTGAGGCCTGCTCCCTTCATAGGCTAACATTGGGGCTGCCCTCATACACTATTGGAGTGGTAGCTGCTGATCTGAAAGGAGTAGGAAGGTCATATTTAGTATGGCCAGAATGGTAATACCAAATCCTGCTGACTGGTGAAGTTGGATTTAATATTACTATTCTAGAAATGCCACTTTTAGAAAGTGAGCATTTCTTTGCACTTAAATCTTTCTGTGCCTTACAATCCACGTCTGGCTGGGCTTGGTTGACAGCTCCTTGTGCATTCACTCAGACACACCCCAAACACAGGGTACTCAGCCTCACTTGCATCCATCTGCATTTTGAATGGTTCTTCCTGAGCTGGGATGGTGGAGGGCCTGCTCTCACACAAAGGACTGCCACACCCCCTACTGGGACCCTGGCAGACAGGATTGAACTGAAAGGGGACCTGGTGCACTTCTTAGCCACTCTTTGAAGTCTCCCCCACTTCAAAGGCACATTTGGGTATAAAACAGGGCCTCTGCCCTACCTCATCAGACACTTGCTGGAGAAGAAACCTGAGCCAGAAACTACATCCTGCCAAGAAGAACTGCCTGGCTGCTCAAAGGACTCACCTGTCTGCTTTCTATAAAGGACTGCTGCCTTGCTGTTGGCCTGCTGCCTTGCTGAACTCTTGTCTGGCTGTGAAAGTGCTCTCCAAGGTCTTGGATAGAGCTTGCCTCCTGTTCCCTGAAGTCTCAGGACCAAAAAGACTTCTCTTTTTCACTTGGACGCTCCGTGCGCCAAAATTTTCGATGCACAGGTTGTTCCGCGGCGAGAAAAACGCCGCACACCGAAGCTGATCGACGCGACACCTTCGGGACGACCGGAACTTCGACGCACGGCCTCGCAAGGACAATGCCGCCCGACCTCCAGAGGAGAAATCGACGTGACGCCTGCCGTGAGAGCGAAACTTCGACGCGCAGCCCCGCAGAACGACGCGCAGCCGGAAAACAAGCAGGAAAATCCACGCACAGACCCGGGACATCTGGTAATCCCTGCGATCCACAAAAAGAGACTGTCCGCACGCCGGAAAACGACGCACGACTTCCCCGCGTGGAAAATAACGACGCAAGTCCGTGTGTGCTTGGGAGAAATCGACGCACACACAATTTTTTCATGTATCTCTTCCTCTGTGGCCCTCTGAGGAGATTTTCTACTCCAAACCAGGTACTTTGTGCTTGAAAGAGACTTTGTTTGCTTTTTAAAGACTTAAGACACTTTATATCACTTTTCAGTGATATCTCTACAAATTCACATTGCAACTTTATTCGTTTTGACCTACAATTATCCTGATAAATATTATATATTTTTCTAAACACTGTGTGGTGTATTTTTGTGGTGCTACATGGTGGTATTGTATGATTTATTGCACAAATACTTTACACATTGCCTTCTAAGTTAAGCCTGACTGCTCGTGCCAAGCTACCAGAGGGTGGGCACAGGATAATCTGTGATTGTGTGTGACTTACCCTGACTAGATTGAGGGTTTTTGCTTGGACAGGGGGTAACCTGACTGCCAACCAAAAACCCCATTTCTAACATTGGTGATCGGCGGTGAGGATAGGACTTGTATTTGTGCAATGACATACAGTAGCTAAGTATTTCACTACCTACCCACAGTTGAAGGTCAACTTGATTTTTATCTCTTTTTGCAAATTCGTTTTTCCTGACAATTTTCAAACACTAAATCCTCACTCAACATGTCTCTGACTGGGTCTCAGATAGGAGACTTTGACCTAGTCCTGTTGGATACATATACGGTCAAACAACTAGAAGGATTCTGCAAGGCAATGAGGGTACCCACCCAAGGGGCCTCCAAAAAGGAGGACTTTCAAGTGGCGCTGAGGGCCTGGGCAGAAGCCATTTAGAAGAGGATGATGAGGAAGAGGAGCCAGAAAATGGCCCCTCAGAGGATTTGTTGCTATCTGTGGATGGTGTTACCACTGCAATTGTGCCCCGTTCCAGACCAGGGAGCAGTGTCTCTGTGCAAAGCCTGACCGCAGAGGAAAGGAGAGAAGAAAGGGAGTTCCAATTGCAAATGGCAAAACTGAAAATTGAGACTCAACTTGAGGAAAGAAGGGCAGAGAGAGAAGCCAAGCAAGCAGATCCTGAAAGAGCAGCCAAACAGATTGAAGCTGAAAGAGCTGAAGCTGCAGCTGAGAGCCTTGACTGAAAAGAAACTTTTATTGGCTCATGAACTGAGTATCAAGGAGCTGGATCTCAAGGCAAAGCAGTCTGAATCCAGCAATAATGGTGGCAGCATACTGACAGGACCTGCTGTAGAAAAGAAGGTTCGTATACCCAAAAATGTGGTGCCCAGTTTTGTAGTGGGAGATGACATAGATAAATGGTTAGCTGCTTATGAAGTTGCACTAAGGGCTCATGAGGTTCCTGAAGGGCAATGGGGGGTAGCTATGTGGGGTTATGTGCCGCCATTGGGGAGGGACACACTTCTCACATTGGATCAACCTGATCAAAACACATACCCACTTCAGAAAGCCACTTTACTTGCCAAGTTTGGGCTGACCCCTGAGGGATACCGTCAGAGGTTCAGGGACAGCACCAAAAAAAACACACAAATATGGGTAGGTTTCTTTGATTTTTCCAGTAAGGCACTGAATGGGTGGGTGCGGGGCAACAAAGTAGATAATTATAAAGGGTTATATGACTTGATTCTGAGAGAGCATATGCTTAATAGTACTTTTACAGAGTTGCGCCAGCACTTAGTGGATAGGCAGCTGACTGATCCCAGGAAGCTTGCTGAGGAGGCGGACCTCTGGGTTAGCACCAGAGTGTCCAAGAAGGTACCTGGGGGGACACCCACAAAGGTGGTCACGGTTCCCAACAGAAGAAAGAGGGGGGAGATAAACTTACAGATAAGGAACTCTCCAAAGGCCCCCAAAAGAATTCCCAGGGAGGGGGTGGCAACCATTCCTTTTCCAGATTTGGGAAAAAGCCAGGAACATATGATAGGTCAGGGAAATCCAACCCCAAATGCATGGAGTGTTACCAGTATGGTCACTATAAAGGCGACCCCCAGTGCTCCAAGCGAGCACCGTCCACTACCGGACAGACACCTGGGTTGACTAGTGTAGCGCTCGGGGGGGAGATGGACCCAGATAGTTTTGGGGAACAGGTAGAGATTTCCCTAGTGTCCCAGGGAGAAGGAGAGATGGTGCCCAAAGCCCGCATGCCCCAAAATACTTCCAAGTACAGGCAGTGGGTCACCATTGATGGGCAGAAGGTGGAGGCTCTTCGTGACACAGGAGCCAGTATGACTACTATTAAGAGTCAGCTGGTGTCAACAGAGCAGATAGTCCCTAATACATTCCACCAGGTCATAGTCGCTGACAATCGTGAGAGTCACCTACCGGTGGCTCTGGTTCCCTTTGAGTGGGGGGGGGCTCTGGTACTCTGAAAGTACCTGTGAGTCCTGCCATGCCTGTAGATTGTCTGTTAGGCAATGATCTTGAGCATACAGCTTGGAAAGAAGTAGAGCTCAGATCTCACCTGGAGATGTTAGGGTTACCTGAGTGGGTCTGTATGACCACACGGTCCATGGCTGACCGAGAGGGAAGTCAAGGGCGTCTGGAGCCTGGAACAATGGCCCAGAGAACTGCCAAGAGGAGGGTCAAGGGGCGCGGGAAACCGGTCCCAGAAGTTCCCGCAGTGGTTGACGGGGCCCCTGAGGAGGAGGCTCCAGAGCCAACTGGGGAAGACATTGCCACCCTAGGTGACCTACCTGAGCTTGCTGGCTGGCAAGTTGAGGGTGGACCCACCAGGGAGGAATTCTGCAAGGCGCAGAAAGAATGTCCCACTCTAGAGGGTCTGAGGACGCAAGCCTCAGACCAGGCGGCAGGTGAAGCCTCTGGCGATCACCACATATATTGGGAGAATGATCTCCTCTACAGTGAGCCTAAGGTTCCGGCCTTTGGGGCAGCGCGTGCGCTGGTGGTCCCCCAGTGTTACCGAACCTTCCTACTGGGGCTGGCTCACGACATTCCCCTGGCAGGACATTTGGGGCAAGGCAAGACCTTTGACAGGCTTGTCACCCACTTTTATTGGCCCAGAATGAGGACAAACTCAGATAAGTTCTGTAGATCTTGTCCTACCTGCCAGGCCAGTGGTAAAGCAGGAAAAAGGGTTAAAACCCCCCTGATTCCACTTCCTGTCGTTGGCACCCCCTTTGAAAGGGTGGGCATCGACATTGTTGGTCCATTGGACCCCAAAACTGCCCTAGGCAACAGGTTCATCCTGGTTTTGGTGGACCATGCCACCCGTTACCCAGAGGCAATCCCTCTGAGGACCGTAACTGCACCGGTGGTGACCAGAACTCTGATGGGGATATTTACCCGTGTGGGATTCCCAAAGGAGATAGTGTCTGACAGAGGCACTAACTTCATGTCTGCATGCATGAAGTCTCTGTGGGATGCATGTGGTGTAACCTACAAGTTCACCACACCCTATCACCACCAATCTAATGGTCTTGTGGAGAGATTCAACAAGACCTTGAAAGGCATGATTGGTGGCCTCCCTGAGGCCATGAGGCGTAAGTGGGACGTCCTCTTACCATGCCTTCTCTTTCCTTACAGAGAGGTCCCCTAGAGGGTGGTGGGGTTCAGTCCCTTTGAGCTTCTCTATGGGTTCCCTGTCAGGGGACCCTTAAGCATTGTCAAGGAGGGGTTGGAGAAAGCTCCAAAGGCGCCCCCTCAGGATGTGGTCAGCTACATGTTGGCCCTCCGCAACCAGATGACCCGCTTCTGGAAAGAGGCCCAAAGTAACCTTGAGGCCATTCAAGAGGTAATGAAACGCTGGTATGACCAGAAGGCCACCCTGGTAGAGTTTCAACCTGGAGACAAAGTGTGGGTAATGGAGCCAGTAGAGCCTAGAGCTCTCCAGGACCGCTGGTCTGGCCCATTTGAAGTAAAGAAGTGGAAAGGGGAGGCTACTTACCTAGTGGACCTCCAAACCCCTAGGAACCCCCCTAAGGGTGTTCCATGTTAACCGACTAAAGGCTCATTTTGAGAGGTCTGAGGTCAACATGCTTCTGGTCACAGATGAAGGAATGGAAGAGGAGAGTGAACCTCTCCCCGACCTCCTCTCTGCCCAAGAAGGTGATGGGTCAGTGAAAGGGGTAATTCTTTCCGACTCCCTGACTCTAAACCAGAAAGGAGACTGCTATGAGCTGTTGGAGCAGTTCTCCCCCCTGTGCTCCCTTACTCCTGGACTGGCCCACCTCTGTGCTCATGACATTGACACCGGTGACAGTCTCCCTGTGAAGAACAAAATTTACAGGTTATCGGATAAGGTGAAGGCCAGCATCAAGGAGGAGGTCTCCAAGATGTTAGCTCTAAGGGTTATCGAGAAATCCAGTAGTCCCTGGGGCCAGCCCAGTGCTGTTGGTCCCTAAGGCTACTGCCCCAGGTGCGAAGCCAGAACTCTGGTTCTGTGTGGACTACCGGGGTCTCAACTCAGTCACACGGACTGATGCTCACCCCATCCCCCGAGCTGATGAGCTCGTTGACAGGCTGGGCGTTGCCAAGTTCCTGAGTACGTTTGATCTTACTTCAGGGTACTGGCAGATCGCCCTGACTGAGGGGGCAAAAGAAAGATCTGCATTTTCAACCCCTGATGGCCATTACCAGTTCTGGGTGATGCCATTTGGATTGAAAAATGCCCCCACTACCTTCCAACGGTTGGTTAACGGGGTCCTAGCTGGCAAGGATGCCTTCTGTGCAGCCTACCTGGATGACATAGCTGTCTACAGTTCCAGCTGGGAGGAACACCTTTCTCCACCTCAAGGAGGTGCTTCAGGCCCTGCAACAGGCAGGCCTGACCATCAAGGCTAGTAAGTGCCAGATTGGGCAGGGTTCCGTGGTGTACTTGGGACACCTAGTGGGTGGTGGCAAGGTGCAGCCACTCCAGGCCAAGATTGAAACTATCAAGGCCTGGCAACCACCTAGAACTCAGCCTGAGGTGAGAGCCTTTTTAGGTCTCACAGGATACTACCGCAGATTTGTCAAGGGCTATGGTACCATTGTGTCACCCTTGACAGAACTCACTTCCAAGAAACAACCTAGGTTGGTGAATTGGACAGAGGCTTGTCAGAAAGCCTTTGACTCCCTGAAGGAAGCCATGTGCACGGCCCCCGTGCTCAAGGCCCCTGACTACTCCCAGGAATTTATCGTGCAGACAGACACTTCAGAGCATGGCATAGGGGCGGTCCTAGCACAGCTAAATAAGGAGGGCCTAGACCAACCAGTAGTCTTTATTAGCAGAAGGCTATTACCTCGGGAACAGAGGTGGAGTGCTATTGAGAAATAAGCTTTTGCTGTGGTCTGGGCACTGAAGAAGCTAAGACCCTACCTGTTTGGAACTCACTTCTGGGTTCAGACAGACCACAGGCCCCTCAGATGGCTCATGCAGATGAGGGGTGAGAATCCAAAACTCTTGAGGTGGTCCATTTCCCTACAGGGGATGGACTTTACGGTGGAGCATCGCCCAGGGGTTGACCACGCCAATGCTGATGGTCTCTCCAGATACTTCCGCCTTAGCGATGAGAGCTCCCAGGAGGTCGGGTAGCTCTCCCCACTTTCAGCTGGGGGGGACAAATGTTAGACCTGACAGCCTTAGGGTGGTCACCCCTAACTTTTTGCCTGCCTCCCTCCACTTTTTGGACACTGTCTTTGCTGGTTTTTAGACTCTGTGCACTTTATCACTGCTAACCAGTGCTAAAGTGCATATGCTCTCTCCCTTTAAACATGGTAACCTTGGATCATACCTGATTGGACTATTTAATTTTCTTATAAGTCCCTAGTAATGTGCACTAGATGTGCCTAGGGCCTGTAGATTAAATGCTACTAGTGGGCCTTCAGCACTGGTTGTGCCACCCACTTAAGTAGCCCCTTTACCTTGTCTCGGGCCTGCCATTACAAGGCCTGTGGGTGCAGTTTCACTGTCACCTCGACTTGGCATTTAAAAGTACTTGCCAAGCCTAAACCTCCCCTTTCTCCACATATAGGTCACCGCTAATGCGTGCCCTAGGTAACCCCTAGAGCAGGGTGCTGTGTGGGTGAAAGGCAGGACATGTACCTGTGTAGTTTACATGTCCTGGTAGTGTAAAACTCCTAAGTTCGTTTTTGCACTACTGTGAGGCCTGCTCCCTTCATAGGATAACATTGGGGCTGCCCTCATACAGTATTGGACTGGTAGCTGCTGATCTGAAAGGAGTAGGAAGGTCATATTTAGTATGGCCAGAATGGTAATACCAAATCCTGCTGACTGGTGAAGTTGGATTTAATATTACTATTCTAGAAATGCCACTTTTAGAAAGTGAGCATTTCTTTGCACTTAAATCTTTCTGTGCCTTACAATCCACGTCTGGCTGGGCTTGGTTGACAGCTCCTTGTGCATTCACTCAGACACACCCCAAACACAGGGTACTCAGCCTCACTTGCATACATCTGCATTTTGAATGGGTCTTCCTGAGCTGGGAGGGTGGAGGGCCTGCTCTCACACAAAGGACTGCCACACCCCCTACTGGGACCCTGGCAGAAAGGATTGAACTGAAAGGGGACCTGGTGCACTTCTTAGCCACTCTTTGAAGTCTCCCCCACTTCAAAGGCACATTTGGGTATAAAACAGGGCCTCTGCCCTACCTCATCAGACACTTGCTGGAGAAGAAACCTGAGCCAGAAACTACATCCTGCCAAGAAGAACTGCCTGGCTGCTCAAAGGACTCACCTGTCTGCTTTCTACAAAGGACTGCTGCCTTGCTGTTGGCCTGCTGCCTTGCTGAACTCTTGTCTGGCTGTGAAAGTGCTCTCCAAGGTCTTGGATAGAGCTTGCCTCCTGTTCCCTGAAGTCTCAGGACCAAAAAGATTTCTCTTTTTCACTTGGACGCTCCGTGCGCCAAAATGTTCGACGCACAGCTTGTTCCGCGGCGAGAAAAACGCTGCACACCGACGCTGATCGACGCGACGCCTTCGGGACGACCGGAACTTCGACGCACGGCCTCGCAAGGACAACGCCGCCCGACCTCCAGAGGAGAAAGCGACGCGACGCCTGCCGTGAGAGCGAAACTTCGACGCGCAGCCCCGCAGAACGACGCGCAGCCGGAAAACAAGCAGGAAAATCCACGCACAGACCCGGGACATCTGGTAATCCCCGCGATCCACAGAAAGAGACTGTCCGCGCGCCGGAAAACGACACACGACTTCCCCGCTTGGAAAATAACAACGCAAGTCTGTGTGTGCTGGGGAGAAATCGATGCACACAGCATTTTTTCACGTATCTCTTCCTCTGTGGCCCTCTGAGGAGATTTTCCACTCCAAACCAGGTACTTTGTGCTTGAAAGAGACTTTGTTAGCTTTTTAAAGACTTAAGACACTTTGGGCCTGATTCTAACTTTGGAGGACGGTGTTAAACCGTCCCAAAAGTGGCGGATATACCACCTACCGTATTACGAGTTCCATAGGATATAATGGACTCATAATACGGTAGGTGGTATATCCGCCACTTTTGGGACGGTTTAACACCGTCCTCCAAAGTTAGAATCAGGCCCTTTATATCACTTTTCAGTGATATCTCTACAAATTCACATTGCAACTTTATTCGTTTTGACCTACAATTATCCTGATAAATATTATATATTTTTCTAAACACTGTGTGGTGTATTTTTGTGGTGCTATATGGTGGTATTGTATGATTTATTGCACAAATACTTTACACATTGCCTTCTAAGTTAAGCCTGACTGCTCGTGCCAAGCTACCAGAGGGTGGGCACAGGATAATCTTGGATTGTGTGTGGCTTACCCTGACTAGAGTGAGGGTTTTTGCTTGGACAGGGGGTAACCTGACTGCCAACCAAAAACCCCATTTCTAACAGTACCTCTGTGAGGTTTACGGGGTGAAGATGTGGAAAGGCAGGAAGGCATCTTCTCTACCAAGATAGATCAGAGCACCCTCATGGGCATGAAAAAAGAGAGGAGAGAAGACAGAGAGGCAGGGAAACAAATAATTGCTCAAATGCAGTTAGGTTTAAAAGAGATAGGTTTAAGAGGCCAAATTATGAATGGGGTTATTTAGGTTGGTTGCAAAAATTGAGGCACAAAGTTCATTTTAGCTCATTAGGAAAAATAAATGTTCATACCACCAGTCACTCTAGAGCTTTTACAATCCTTACATATTGAAATTCAGCCTGAGCAAACTCCATTGTACTTCACTCTATGACACTCTACTTCCCTCCACTCTACAACACTCTATTCCACTCGATGACACACCACTCTAAAACACTCTTTTCTGCTCTACGCCACTCTACAACACTCTACTCCACTTGATGAAACTCAACACAACTCTCTCTATGCTACTTGTCTCCACCTTACTCCATGACACACTACTCCATTCTACTCCGCTACAATACTCCACGACACTCCATTTCACGACACTTCACTTGTCCACACACTATGCAACTCTCTCTATGCCACTCCATGCCACTCCAAGCCACTCTAAGCAAATCTGTGTATGCCACTCCATGTCACTGCACTACACTCCACACAACTTCCTCTATGACACTCCATGCCACTCCACTCTACTCTACTCTACAATGCTCTACTCCTTCCACAATCATCTACTCCACACTCCAACACTCTACTCTCTCCATAACAATCTACTCCCTCCATGACACTCTATGCCACTCCATTGTAATCTACAACACTCTAATCAACTCCACACCACTCCATTCTATGACACTTTATGTCACTACACTCTATGACTTTCTACACCACAATACTTTACTCTACAGTACTCTATGACATGCCACTCCACTCTACGACAATTTACTCTACTCTACACTATGCAATGCCACTCCACTTTACTCAACTCTACTGTAATTTACTCCACTCCACGCTACTCCAGTCTATGTCACTCCATTCTACATACTATACCCTGTGCCACTCCACTCTACTTTACGATACTCAATGCCTCTTCCCTGTATGACGCTTTACTCCACTCTATGGCAATCTACAACACTCTACTGCAGTCTAAGATATTCTAAGCACCACACTCTATGACACTTTAATCCGTTTTACTCTATGACACACTACTCCACTCCATTCCTTTACAGCACTCTACAACACTCCCCAACATTCCACACTGTGACACACCATTCTACACTACTCCACTTGATAACACTCAATTCAATGACACTCCATTTAACAACACTCTACGCAACTTCCTCTATGCCACTCAGTGCGGCTCCAAACCACTCTAAGCAACTCCCTCTATGGCACTCCATGCCCCTCACTCTACTTTATGCAACTCCCTCTACACCACTACTTGCTACTTCACTATATGACACTCTACTCCCTCCACAACACTCTAGTCCCTTCATGACACTCTACTGCCTTCTTGACACTTTATGCACTCCACTCTACAGTACTCTACCCCCTCAATGCCACTCCACTCTGTTCCACTCCATTCTGACATTCTATGCCACTCCACTGTACAAAACGCCACACTACAACATTTACTCCACTTTATGCACCTCCACCCTATGCCCTTTCACTCTACCCCAATCTACTCCCTCCACGCCACTCTACACCACTCCATGACATGCTATTCCACTCCTCTCTATTGTACTCCACTCTATGCTACTCCACTCCACAACATCTACTCGACTCTACGACACTCCACACAATGACTTTCTATGCAACACTCCATTCTATGATTCTTTACCCTACTCCACACTACACCCCTCTACTCTATGCCCAGTCATTCCACAACACATTACTTGACTCTAGGTGACTCTACTCTACACCAGCGGAGGCTGCCACTGAACGGGGGTGGCGGGGCAGGGGGGGATAAAAAGATGAATAAAGATAAAAACACTTACCTTTCTTCCGAAGACGCATTTGTGTCTCCTCCACCCTCTTCCCGGCAGCACCCAGGCTCTCAGCCAATCACGACGCTGCTGTCACTAGCATGACAGCAGCATCATGATTGGTGCAAGTGCCCTGCTTCAGCACTCAGAGAGGGAGTGGGAGCCTGTGCACTTTCTCCACCCAGCTGTTCAATACAGCCGGGTGGAGAAATGCAAAGTGCGCATGTCTGTTTGGCCGGTCCAACACGGCTGGCCAAACATACATGCACAATTATTTTGCACATCACTCCTCCCTTAAGCCCTCCTCGGCACCCTCTAGCCCAGCCCCACCCCGCCGTAAGCCAGCTCCCAGGAAAAATAAAATGTGTTATTATTATTTTATTTTTCCTTCCCTTTCTGCTTAAAAACAGCGGGGTGACGCTCCTCGGAGCCGACCCTGCTCTACACCACTCAATTCTACATCACTTCCCGACACTTCACTCTGCTCTATGCCACACCATGACAGTCTACGGCACTCCACTGTATGATGCTCTACTCCACTTTATGGCCCTCCACTCTGTGCCCTTCCATTCTACTCCACTCCACCACACTCCATGCTACTCCACTCTATGCCACTCTACACCACTGCACAACACTCCAGACTACTCTACACCACTCCAGTGTACTCCACTCTATGCCAATCCAGTCTACTTCACTCCACAACACTCAATGGCACTCCATGACACTCCACTCTATGACACTTTATGCAACACTCTACTCTACAACATTCTACCCTGCTCCACTCCATGACACTCAGCACTACACCACTATATGCCACTCTTCAACACTAAACTCTAGTCTACGCCACTCCAGTCTACTCCACTCTATGCCACTCCTGTCTACTACACTCCACAACACTTAGCGCCACTCTATGACACTTAACTCTATGACACATTATGCTACACTCTACTCTACGACACTCTACCTCACTCCAATGTACGACACTCTACTCCACTCTATGCCCCTCCACTCTATGACCTTCCATTCCATGACACATTATGCCCCTCTATGCCACCCAGGGCACCCCACTCTACACCGCTCCATTCCACGCCTCTCCAATGCACTCCACTCTATTCCACATCATGACACTCTATGCCACTCCACTGTATGACATTCTAGTCCACTTCATGCCCCTCCACTCTACACCCTTCCACTCTACTCTACTCCACAACTCTCTGCGCAACTTCATTCTATGCCACTCTATGCAACTGAGCGACAATCCACTCCACTCTATACTGTTCCAGTCTACTTCACTGTACCCACTCCAGTCTACTCTACAACACTCAGGTGGTCATTCTGACCACGGCGGGCGGCAGTAGCCGCCCGCCATGCGGTCACCGCCATCTGGCCGCTCTGCGGACAAAAGACCGCGGAGGCCATTCTGGCTTTCCCGCTGGGCCGGCGGGCGCCCGCCAAAGGAGCGCCTGCCGGCCCAGCGGGAAAGGCCCTGCAACATAGAAGCCGGCTCCGAATGGAGCCGGCGGTGTTGCAGGGGTGCGACGGGTGCAGTTGCACCCGTCGCGATTTTCACTGTCTGCTAAGCAGACAGTGAAAATCATGCTGGGGCCCTGTTAGGGGGCACCTGCACTGCCCATGCCAGTGGCATGGGCAGTGCAGGGGCCCCCAGGGGCCCCACGACACCCGTTCCCTCCATCCTGTTCCTGGCGGTAAAAACCGCCAGAAACAGGGTGGCGGGAAGGGGGTCGGAAAGCGCCGCCATGGAGATTCAGCCCAGACAGGGGAAATCCGGCGGGAAATCCGGCGGAAAATCCGGCGGGAAACCGCCCGATCCCCTTTTCTGACCGCAGCTTTACCGCCGCGGTCAGAATGGGCAGGGAAGCACCGCCAGCCGGTTGGCGGTGCTTCCGTGGTCATCCACCCTGGTGGTTGATGACCGCCAGGGTTGGAATGACCCCCTCAATGTCACTCTAATCTACTCCACTACACACCACTCCATGACACTCCACTCTATGCCACTCTGAGACACCCCACTCCACTACATACCACACTCCTCTATGCCACTATCTCTTAGTCACACTGAACAGCAGCTGCATTGATGTACAAGATGGCTAAAATATATTGGCAAAGCTACCAGCACTTGCATAGGCAAAACCTTTTGGCTTTGCCAATGCTTGTTTTCTAAACAAGACTAGTGGTGCCATTGTACATTAATAGACACAATCACATGATCAGGGGTCCAGGCTACCTTTCTCTGGAAAAAGAAATTGCCTCAAAATGTGGCAATGATTTAATAGTATTTTTTTATAAAGTTAAAACATATTTTTGGGGCCATAAATTTCAAACGTGAGAAAATGTCTGAATTTTCCAATCAGTTCCCTTGTGCCAGAGCAGAGAAAGTTCCTGTGACAGGGTTTCAACCCTCTTTCTAAAAGAAACGTTATGTTTTAAACTGAGGGCCTGATTTATGAAAAGTTAGCACCGCCTTTACGTCATTTCTTTACGCAAAAAGGTGTGCAAACTTGCAAAATATAATTATATTGAAAAAATGACGTAAAGATGGCACTAACTTTTCATAAATCAGGCCCTGAATGTGATAAAGTATGCAAATATTTGACTAAGTTGAAAAAACTATGTGAAGAACTCAAATGTCAAGCATGAGGTGGTGTAAGGTGAAGTTCGGGGTTTTCTGAATACAGCCTTTAGAGCAGAAAGTCACTTTAACAGGAGCTCATCCCACATTTACTTGGATAAATCTACTTTCTGACGGTAAATCTGTATTAAATATAGAATTTTTGGCAATGTTGGGATATTCCAGCTGATGACAAAAGGATTGACAATGGGGCTAGTACCTGCCTGCGTACACAAAAACAGAAAGTCACTTTGGTGGAAGATCAAAAATGAACCCGTAATCAACTACATGATTCTTTCCTAGCTTGAAAAACTTTGTTTGTAATTGGAAATTTCATGTTTGGGGCAAATAGGCAGGTTTCCTACACCCGTCTAGTGGCATCTTTGTGCCATGGTGAAGAAAGTAGATATACAATTTGTGTTAAAGGTGAAAAACGTCTGTTTGAATCTCTACATTTGCTGCCTGGGTAAAATGGCCAGGTGTCCTGGAGGTGGTTGGTAATGTCTTTGTGCTGGAGAACAAACATGTAATTTTTACACAATTTCAACCTTATGTCTTTTGCTGGGAGGCGTAAAGCTAATTTCTCCAAGTGAGTTCATGTTACAGTATATTACTACTTGGTAAAGATGAAAACTACCTGTGCACTATAACTTATGCCCTCACCATACCTCACATATTACATTACTTGTCACATTTCTATGACATCATTCATAATATCACCACAACATTTACAGTGAAATTATTGATGATATAACTGTGCATGGCAGGTGTGTGAGTTATAGTTACCTGAGGGCATGAGTTATAGTTAACGTGAACCCAACTATAACGTCTCCTGTAACCTGTTTTTTTCAATTAATATATATATATACACACACACACACACACACACACATGTGCGTGTGTGTTTGTGTCTTTTCAATTCCCGACTTAAATCCTAAAAACTCCTTACTACCCTTGCACAATAACTGACCCTAAACCTTAAAAACATCTTACTACCTACACACTGCCCAACCCTGAATCCTAAAATCTCCTTACTATCCCTTTGGACAACACAGCTATGAACCATAAATCTCCTTACTACCTTTATAGACTTCCCATCCCTCTATCATAAAAAATCCTGGTACCTCTAAAGATTGGCATCCCTAAAAACCCTTTTCCACCCCCATGCACTACCCATCGCTGATTCCTAAAAAAATATTTACTTCCCCTATGCCCTATCCATCTCTGCACTCTAATAATTACTTACTTCTCCTATACACTAACCACCCTTGAAAACCACCACTAAAAAACCCTTAAAACCTCTAAACACTACCCATCTAAAAAATCCTGCAATTCCCTAAAAAACATTAACATCTAAAATCCATATACCCACATATTAAATTATATCATTAAAAAATAATCATTCAGTTTCATAAATATTAAACAAAATAAACACATTTATATTTGTTTTACTATATATATTAATCACTTTTAAATTTAAATATTCAAAATCCTTTTCAAACTTAAAAATGAATTTAATTTACTTTACATTTTTTTAAACACAAATATATATATGAATAAAAAAACAACCTTAAGAATATATGTATTAAAATTGATTCTTCTTTATGCATCACAGCATAATGTTCACCACGTTGTCGTTATATTTAGGTAAGAGTTTCCATGGGAAGAACATTTGTTCTTCTGCTAATAACTTTGGTGCAGTTTGACAAATCTACATGTAACTTTCCAAAAAAAAGTTCACCCACCTCAACTCCTTTCTGGAAAAATTCACCCCGATTTCTCAAGCTGAGGCCAAGTAAAAGAGGGTGCCAAAATGTTGATTTCCGATGTTAATTATCATAGTAAAATTTGTCAATCAAGACAAAACAAACAGCTGAATGGAATTCCACCAAATGCAGCAAAAAGTTAGAACTTTATGAATAAAAAAACAACCTTAAGAATATATGTATTAAAATTGATTCTTCTTTATGCATCACAGCATAATGTTCACCACGTTGTCGTTATATTTAGGTAAGAGTTTCCATGGGAAGAACATTGGTTCTTCTGCTAATAACTTTGGTGCAGTTTGACAAATCTACATGTAACTTTCCAAAAAAAAGTTCACCCACCTCAACTCCTTTCTGGAAAAATTCACCCCGATTTCTCAAGCTGAGGCCAAGAAAAAGAGGGTGCCAAAATGTTGATTTCCGATGTTAATTATCATAGTAAAATTTGTCAATCAAGACAAAACAAACAGCTGAATGGAATTCCACCAAATGCAGCAAAAAGTTAGAACTTTACTCAGTAAGCATGCTTTTCATTATGTGGCGTAAATCAGCTCAGCCGTTTAAAGAGATGCTAGGGTGGTAATGAATGGGTAAAAAATGTTAATGATATTTGCATGGTTGATCTCAAAACAATCCAGTGGGATCATCATTTTAAAAAATGGGGACTTCTTATGGGCCTAGGGAGCTTTTTCTCCTGTGGACCTTTTCAGTACCATGGGACAAGTATCAGTCCCACAATACTGAGTGATTTTATTGAGTGACACCATTACAGGACGCAGGGACTTGGTCCCCGGTGCGGGGCCACACACAAAGAGAACAGGGGCAGAGGGGTGTGGGTGTAGGGAAAGCCTAGGGCAGCAACGGATGGCAGTTGCTGCACAGCAGCAGTGGCAGCACAGTGGACCAGGGCGGGAGTGGGTAGGGGCAGGCACCTAGAGAATTGGGGCAAGGAGAGAGGGGACAGTACCAGCACGCCAGACCAGGGAGGAAGGGGGCAGGGGCACATACACAGAGAATGAGGGGAGAGGTGGAGGGCCAGGGGCAGCAAAGAAGGGCCAGAGCAGCACAGGGGAAGCACAACTGACCAGGAAGGGAGGGCAGAGGCTTGCAGAGAGAACAGATGAGTGGATGGTGGAGGAGGGGTAGGGTGAGGAACAGATGGCAGGGACAGTTGCAGTAGAATGGACTAGAGAGGAAGGAGGCAGAGCCCACAGAGGGAGATCAGAGGGGCAGAGGCAGCATCAGAGAGTAGTGGCAGTTTAGGAAGTGACAGAAAAATAGACCAGGTAGGGAGGGTCAGGGACGCTCACACTGAGAATGAGAGGCGAGGTAGGGGCAGTGGCAGTGGCAGCAACAGAGATAAGTAGCAGCTCTGGGGCAGTGGCAGCACAATGGATGAGGGAGGGTGGCATGCACATGGAGATCAAGGGCAGGGAATTCAGGGGCAACAGCCTACGGATATCATATTACGACAAACGTGAAGGTGTGCATATCCACGAATTGGGATAAAAGGTAGGTGATTAATAGTTTTTCACAGTTGTGTCAATCATGTTGAGGCCAACTTGTGTCTGTTTTTGATGCATCTGATTTTGAATTATCTGTCACCAAATCCATTTTCTGATGGAAAGTGGCTCTGTCTGCAGGTTGTGTGAGCCTTTGCCTTTGTTTTGGGAAGAGCTAACGTTTTGCTTTCTTCCTAAATCACAAGTGATCTTGTCCTTGTTGGGAGAGAGTTACAAGGTTTTGCTACCTCTATGGAGGAGAGTCTACGGATCCATTTCTTCTTGATAGTCATTTGAGGTTGCATTTTGGAGCAGCGTGCTTTATCTGGGTGAAGGGAGGGTCTTTGCTGTGGGTGGACATGTATACACTGCAGAGAGCCAAGAGGAAAGAGCCCATCTTTTATCCAAATAAAGCTGCAACAGTATCCCGAGGTTTTCAAGATATTTCGAAGTGTTCAGAGGAGCAGGTGGGGGAGGAGAAGGGATGGGGCCAGTTGGGATACTGGGTCGCTTTCCAAGGTAGAAGAAAGCAAGGAGAAAGCGGAAATGCACAGGTGGCCCAAAATATTTAATTTCAAACAGTCGCAACTGCAAAAAGTAATTAAACAGGGAAACAAATGACCAAAAAGTAACAAAAATAGATCACAATGAAGACAGGCCTCTTGTTTGCTGTGCCAAGCAGCACTTTTCACTTGGGCTACTACAGTGCACGTCAACCAGTCCACGATGGCTGCATTACACACGGAATGATGAGAGGACTGCTGAGGAGGCCGGCGTTGATGGGCAAGTGACCAGGAGGGTGGGAGGGTGTTAAGTCAGAAAGTTAAAACTACTCTCGTAGTCCCCAGGAACAGGCTCTGATTAAAGAAAAGGGATAGGAGCCAGCAATTGAAATAGTTACAAGAAAGCAAAAACAAAAATCAAACATGAAAATATTGGGGAAAAAATAAAATAGTTCACAATGCAGGCGAAGCTGCTAAACGATCTGTACGAGTAAATCAGTTCTTTTTTTGGCTAGAAAAATGAGTTGACATTAGTTCAAAGCCCAGCCAGGCTTTCTGTTTAGGGCCTTTCCACGGAAACGCAGGCAACGAGATGCACCAGATAGCTGTCCCAGAATGGAAACATATATTTTTTTTTTACAAAGTTGCTTCCTGGGGTCAGCAAAGGACAGGAAAAGAGCTGACAATGACTGAAGTAAACAGTGTTTAGGGAAACAAAAATGCCGGTCACTGAAGTCACGAATTAAAGGCATCAAAATACCAGCCTCACAGTTCTCATAAAAATCAATCTACTTCCTAGTATTCCAATTTACTGGATGGGAATAAGAAATGGGGCTTCTCTGGAAGTTCAGAAATCAGCTGTAGTCAGTAATTTGAGCAGGCAGGGCGGCGGACGCCCACACAGGCACACACACACATATTCACACTCACCCATCTAGTGCACACTCACTGACATCCATACATTCACAAACACACATACATCCACCATTCACAAGCATGGATGGGGTCAGTGAGAGTTGCTGACCCCATCCTATACTGTGACGAGGTCACAGATTGACACTCGGCCCTGGGCACTTCAGGGCTTAAAACTGAAGCGCCCAGGTCCTAGTCCATCTGTGTCGTGCCTCCTTGTCATGAGGGGAAGGACCTGGAGGAGCTTTGCAGAGTGAGGAGGTTATGCCTGCATCACTCTTAAATCTTCAGCCTTTTGCTTAAGCAGCCATGCGCCTGTATATTTAGCTCATGTATAGTGCCTGGTTGCCTGACCTGATCATAAAGAGTGTCTGTCATGTTGACCTTTGCTCAACCTAACAGACACTCTTCATGTCTGTAAAAAGGTGGGGGGCAGGGCCACTATGTGGTTAAGGATGGGCTGCACTAGTTAGAAATTAAAGCAGATACATTTTAAATAGAAAGCAGCTTAGATTGCCATTTCCACCTTTGAATTGTGTTTGTGTCATGTTGAATTCCAAAAAACACAAAACTGAATCTGATTGAGTCATAAGGAGCTGGTCAAACTGACTGCTACTTGGTATCAGATGAGGTTATGAATGTATTCTTAATTTGTTTGTTAACCAATGTGAGTGGAATACTGGTCAATTTCAGTGGTTTTCTTCTGTATTTCTTCACCGGGAACATCAGGAATGAAAACAAGACCAGGCATCAAATTAAAAGTGGTCCCCCACTAGTGAACTAGATAACTAAAAAGAGGCCCATGTTTTCAAATTGGAGCAGTTTTCAACTTCTAAAGACACACTGGATTAGAACTCTCTTCAAAAACAAAAACCTCAACCAATCTGACCTAGCCAACTAAGGCTTGTATCAAATGAACCATTCTTACGAAAAGATTACTATAGAGCATGGTGTTTCCTTAATTCTCTAACTTTACAGAACATAGGGCCAGATATGCAAAGCCTTTTTTTCAGCTCGCAAATGGCCCAATTCGCAGAATCAGGCCGTTTGGGGCTGGAAAAAAGCATGTACCTATGTACCAAACTCTATTTTATAATTCAGTAACCTTATACCGAATCACAAAATGGGTTAGCGATTCGGTATTAGGAAGGGGCGTGTTAAGGGCATCCTTCCAAATAGCGACTCGCAGTGGTATGCATGAATGTTTTGTGACCTGAAATGCATTTGCAAAATATTCACATTTTACTGACTCCTAGAAGGAGGTGGTAAACCATTCGCAAACAGGAAGGGGGTCCTCAATAGACCCCTTCCTCATGGTAAATGGACACAAAATGTTTTTTAAGAGCAGGCATGGTCCCATGGACCAGAGTCTACTAAAAAAATGCAAAGAAAACTCTTCATTTTTGTTTTCGAAATGCATCCCATTTTTTCTTTTAAGAAACAGGCTGCATTTTAAAAAAGAGCATTGTTTAATTTAAAAGCAAACACAGACATGGTGGTCTGCTGCCCCTAGCAGGCCGCCATCCCTGTGTTTTTAGCGATTCCCAATGGGTTGCAAATTGCTACCTACCTCATGAATATTAATGAGGGAGGTCACTTGCGAACCATTGCGAGTTGCAAACAGTGTAAAACACACGGTTGTACATAGCTGTTTGTGATTTCTTAATAACTAATCACTACAATTGGCTATCAGGAAATCACAAACCCAAAGCTACGTACATCTGCCCCCAAAAGACTCAATGTCAGCCTAATAATCTGTCTGATGAGAGACACGAGTTTTTTCTATTGGCGTCTGCAGCTACCAGCATTCTAAGGGTCCCTTGAGGCAGCCCTTTCAATCCTTTGCAGCTAGTGTTCGATGGCACTATAAAGGGTGATCCAGAGCCCTGCAGCACTGGAAGAGAGACACGTGTTTTTTCTATTGGGGACTGCAACTACCAGAATTCTACGGATCCCTGGAGGTGGCCCTTTCAATCCTTTGTAGCTGGTATTTGTTGGTGCTATAAAATGCAACCTGGAACCCTGCAGTGCTGGATGAGAGACAAGTGTTTTTCCTATTGGGGACTGCAACCACCATCATGTTAACGGTTCCTGGAGGTGTGCCTTTCAATCCTTTGCAGCTCGTGTGCGTTGGCGTTATAAAGTATGAACCCGAGCCCCACAGTGCAGGACGTGCCTGGGCCAAGGGCGGGCCCATCTGTGGCCGTCAGAGCCTGGAGGAGGCTGGGCTGGGCCACTTCCCTAATGTTGGCTCTAAGTGTAAGGCTGTTGATTTGGATTGCCGTCTAGTTGTAGACTGTTATATGTGAAGAGTGCCCGGTTGGAGTGAGAGGTACTCTGTGGGGTGTGACAACATGCTGTGAAAGCTTTGCATGTATGAACTTTGCTCAGCAGAGGATAGCTGCAGTGATTTAGCCTATAATTCCTACTGTTGTTCACCTGGGAAGGATCTCAGTTTGTGGTGCTCTGGCCCTTCTGCTTATTTACAGAACAATACTTTGATCCTGTGCCATGGGCAAGTGCAAGATACAAGTCCTAAGACATTTTGCTGTTGGACCTTTAAATGGTACTTCAAATGGTACAACTTTAGACTCTTTTTTGGCATGGGCTGTGGGGGTGATAACCAAAGAAATAGCTTTAGCAGACCGGAGGCTTTCTCTGGAGGTGGAGGAGGGTCGAAGTTCTCTAACAAGGCCTTATTATGATTCAGACTTGGGTACAGAATCTCAAAGTCTACCTTGTAGGGAGGCCATCTTCACTCCCTCTATTGCTTCACTAGTGAATCAGGAATGCTTGGAAGAGAATGAACCATCAGAGTCCCTCAACACTATCATCTGCCCTCTGGTAGACAAAAGGAAGCGCCAAACTAAGCATTTGCCCGCTATTGCAAAACGTAAAACCTGATCTCCAAAGAGCGGGGTCCTGCTAGACACTAATGAGACAGTGGTAGCTGGAAATGCATATTGGGATTATATGTTTAATAGACGTAAAGACACTATTATGCAGTGTGTTACACCTCTATTAAAAATGATCTCTTCAGTGGAATCTGTTATGCATGATTCAATTAAGTCAATAGGGTCCAAAAATGCTTTTAATAATTCTGGAATATGTGATGACCCCAGTCATGGGGATTTTAATAATGGAAACAACAGTGTTCTTCTGTCCTCAAGGTCCTGCTTATGATTGTTTGATTGAAAAAGTGGCAGTAGTTACTGAGGCTTTGGTGCAAGTTCACCGTCCCCCTAAGGAGTGTGCCCCAGTGGCCACACCTAGAATTGGAAGGCTGCAATCTAATACAAAGGCTTCGATGGAGGCTGGTCTTATGGGAAGAGGGGGCGAGTGAGAACGAGTAATTTGAATATTCCCCCTACTTGCTGCCCTTATGTGGCCATCCTGGTGGGGATACCCCATATTAGATCACATGAGAGGTAATTGACTTCACAATTGAAAAATAAAGTTTGCTATAGGCTATGTAGTAATACTTATTTTAACCCCACAAATTATAATTATATTCTGTATGTCAGAAGGGTTGGTTGGGTTGGCCCTATGGCTGAAAACCTTCCTGGCGATTGTGTAGTGATAAACTGTAGGTCATCTAATTTGGCCAAGCGACCTATATGTGGTTCTATTTCAAAACCTTTAAGCAGTGCACGAATTAGTATCCTTCCGCTGGTTATTTCTATTGCTATTTCAAGTCTAATTTTATAGTTCCAGTTATAGTGAAACCCCATGGTTTACCTCAGTTTGCAGTACCTACTGCTAGAGGTTTTCCCCATTAGACACCTTAGATCAGATTGACTCATATTCCCTGTCCCCTTCCTGAGTAGTTGCAAGGTTAGATCCCCTGTCTCACACATAATGCCGGTAAAGCAAAATTAGCTTTCACTCATTAGTACAGAAGCAACTCTTAGATTGCTTAGTTGGAATGGGGCTGGTATCAGGAATAAGATTCAAGACCCTGAATGGCTTAATTTTGCTACTCGGTTTGACATTCTTATATTGCAGAGGGCATGGGTGCAGGAGCCTGTAGTCTGGGTTGGTTTTGAAATATACAGTGTTGCAGCTATCCCCTCCCCGGGTCATAGAACACAATGAGGTCTTACTTCTTTGATTTGTATTTTTAAACAGCTGAAGGTTGTACCCACCCCTATTGAACAGGGATTCAAATAATATGGATGGTGTTGTCTTGTCATCTACATTTTTTTAGTGGTGAATTTCTATAATGCAGTTTGGGAAGTCGACTGCCAGATTGCAGCCTTGTCCCAAGCTATTTCAATTCTAGAGACCTAGGGCCAGATGTAGGAAGCACTTTGCGAGTCGCAAACGCCAAAATTTGCCGTTTGCGACACGCAAATGCGTGTTTCCTATGCAGAAATGCATTTTGCGAGTCGTTACCGACTCGCAAAATGCATTTCCGAATCGCAAATAGGAAGGGGTGTTCCCTTCCTATTTGCGATTCGCAATGGTATGCAATTCCATTTGTGACCGCTTATGCGGTCGCAAATGGAGTCGCAGTTACCATCCACTTGAAGTGGATGGTAACCCATTCGCAAACGGGAAGGGGTCCCCATGGGACCCCTTCCCCTTTGTGAATGGACCCCAAAATATTTTTTCAGGGCAAGGAGTGGTCCAAAGGACCACTCCCTGCCCTGAAAAAAACGAAACAAAAGGTTTCGGATTTTTTGAAATGCAGCTCGTTTTCCCTTAGGGAAAACGGGCTACATTTCAAAAAAAAAAAAACTGCTTTATTGAAAAGCAGGTCGCTAACATGGAGGCCTGCTGACTACAGCAGGCCTCCATGTTAGCGAGTGCCTATACTCGCTATGGGGCCGCAATTTGCGACCCACCTCATGAATATTCATGAGGTGGGTCATTGCGACCCCATAGCGAGTTGCAGTCGGTGTCTGAGACACCGTACTGCATAGCAATTTGCGAGTTGCAAATTGCGAGTCGGAAGGACTCGCAATTTGCAACACGCAAATTGCTTCCTTCCTACATCTGGCCCCAGGTCGTTTGCTTATTTTAAGACTTTTAATTTAATATCGGCTGGGTGTTTTAAGGCTAAGCCGGGAACGTATGACACTGGTTGTAATCCCTTCATTGTTTGAGATCCCCCCACCCCTTGTATGTCAGTTTCTGTCCGAAAGCGGCATGAGTTACCCAAAGCCCTGGGACATACAGGTCTTTGCAATATGCTGTCTAGTGGGATTTGCCCATCTAGCACCCTCCCTACATATGTGGGGAGGGGTAAAGGGACAACGATTTGTTATGTGTTTATGTCCAGAACCCTTGCACACCTTGTGAGCCCTGGGTTGTTCATGATGTTGTTTTTAGTAATCACAATCCTACTGAAATAAGAGTCACATCCCATGTTTAGCCAGTTTGGACACTGTATTGAGTTTGACTGGCTTAATGGTTAAGGATAAGGGGCTGAGGGTGCAGTGGTGTAATCTCCCAACCGCTGTTTTATTTGAGACTATAGTTAAAATTAATTTCAACCTTTTTGAGGACACCCTGCTAGTGTAAAATTCATCTGCTGTAGTGACTTTGGAGGCCCATATCTAACTAATTGGATCAGTTAACGGCATTATGAGAGATTTGTCAAGACAAAGACCAGCTGTACAGTATGGATGGTTCGATAAAGCCTGTAGGTTGGCTAATAAGCATCTAAGGGACTCCCTATATATTAGGTTTCTGGGCCAATGTTAATGGTATACAGCCTACTTTGGCTACCCCAGATGACATAGGCTCCTCCATTAGACCTGAGTGTTGGGTGTCTCATTTTGAAAGGGTTTATAATCTTTCTGCTGATGTTATACCTGTAGGGAATAAAGATGGATATTCAGAGATAAGGTTTAAACTGGAAGAGGTATATAAGGCCATTCGGTTTAGTCCGTCACATAAAGCCAATGGTCCAGATGGGATCCCTATGGACCATTATAAGGCTGAAATTAATTTCTGGGCTCCTGTCTTAACAAATGTACTTTATGCAGCTGTACAGGTAGGTCTCCCCTCATTATAGAATTTAAGAAAATGGAATAGACAAAACCCTGTATGCTACAGACCCATTTCCCTGCTTCATTGAGTTGTGAAGTTAGGGGGAAGGATCATCTTAGAGCAGGAGTTTCCAACCTTTTCTGTAATGAGAGCTACTTCTGATCAAAATGAGTTACTGAAGGCCAAGTAACTTGCACATTGTCAAGAGACACATTCTCGTCCAGCTTCATTGACTTTAAACCTAACATCCATAGAGCCTGATACTATGGTTTGAACAAAATACTGTGACTATGGGTACTATGCTATGGCTGCCCCATGAGTCAGTGAGTCTATGGTCTGTGGGGATGTATGAACACAGAGCCTATGAGAGCCTGAGTCATACGTAGTTGTGACTCAAGACATACCTTTTGCTATAAGTGGCCCGTTACATGTACAACACAGACATACAAAAAATTTTTTAATGGGAAAACATTTAAAGTGCAGAAAAAGGTTCTGTAAAAACGTTCATAAGGAAAAGGTTTCTGCACTTAATGGAATTTTTTTCTGCACTTTAAATTTAAAAGAAAATGACTGTATTTTTCAGTTATAAATATGGCGCTGTCCCTACCATGCCAGTTGTTTGTAAATGTGACCTTTTGAAAACGGAGAAAATTAAAATAAAGAGCTAACCTAATCATAATTAAGTCTTCATTTTAATTTGCTCTCATTGAAAAGCATTCAGAAATATAATTTTGTTCTCATGCTTTAACATTGAGAACAATGTTTATTGAAGAGTTAAATAACTTAGTGCTTCAGTTCTGAACCTCTGTGACGCATATGGGTCATAAATCTGACTGGAGCACTTGGCAAGCTGATAATAATCTAAAAAAAACATAGCCTTTCCTTATTTTTAAAAGGAAAACACAAAACCTATTTATTGCACTTCTTAGTTAAAAATAAACTTCAGGCTGTGAGCTACACTGAAGGTTTCTGCGAGCTACTGGTAGCTTACGATCAACTGGTTGGAGACACCTGTCTTGGAAACTTAGGCCCATTCCCATAATATTTTTTTCCCCTGTTCAATACGGGTTCAGGGAGGGTAAAGGCACTATGGGATAGTGCCTGAACCTAAATCTCCTGATTGAGCATTTCCCTGCATATTTTGCTTGACAGGTATCAACACCTCAACAGTTCCTGAGCGAGAGGCCTTGCTGCGCATGAACTGGAGGTCTAGCTGAACTACTTCCCAGAGCCAGCAACTTATCAGCGGGTATACAGTGTCTTAGGAGTATGTCCTGTGGTATGAGGTCAATGCGAGTGGACTAGCTCTATCCCAGCCAGAATTTAGTGCGGATGTATTCTTGGCCCTCCCCTCAGTAAGCTGTGTTTCCTGATGCATTTCTGTGGGCCAGCAATGTATAACCGGCATTGTATGATGTCTGAGAAGAATCCTTTTAGAGTTGAGCGGTCTGCCTGCTCCACCGAGATCGACTCCACACGCACATTCCAGTGCGCCCAGGAGAATTCACCTAAGGTGTTTTTCTCTCCAAGGCTATTCTCTTCCACTAGTAACTTTTTGTTTTATGAAGGGCTTGAGACCCTCAATATCTATGTGTGTAGAAAGTTCTTTTTGGCAGTGTGTCATCCACTCGGTCCTTCAACACAACGACACACACACTTCTTCCACAAATTTTAACAGTGATAAACAGACCTCTTTACTAACCTAAAGTATGTTGTCGTGTTTTAAATCTAATGGTAAAATCTACACGCAGTGCAAGTTATTACATTTGATGAGATACATAACTGATAACACTTTGGAATTTTCTTAAAGAACATAAAAAGCAGCAATTAATTAAGCCATTAATAGAATATATATTTATACAGGTACTATAGCTAAGTGTTGCTCTTATTGAGCATTATTATTTTGTGCTTCTTAGTCATTACTATTAGTGTGTTGTTTAAACAGATATTGAATATATAAAAGTATATTTATCCTGCATTCTTGCATATTGGAATTCAGAAACAATAATGGCCGCAGCAAGCATGATTCAACCTCCATCATCAAATGAAATTTAAAGCCTGACATACATTGGAAGAATTGGGTTTAGTTATATTTGAGTCTTACTTGATAGCAATATGACGTGAAAGATTCAGTGTGGTGCGCAAGCAAAACATACTGTTGCATAATTTAAGAGTGCATGGGCATGATATTTAGGAAACCTTACCTGAACCAGAGGCAGAGAGAGAATGTGAACAAGAGGAATATGATGTTTACAAGATAACCTTTATGAAATCTGAGCTCATTCTGGTGATGAAATAAATGAGGTTTTAGAGCGGCATACATTTTTCAATAGCGTTCAAACAGGAAAGTATAACAAATTACATTGCAGCACCGAGAGGCCTAACAAAGTTATGTGATTTTGGCAATCTCACTGATTCATTAATAAGAGACCAGTTGGTCAGATGTAAAAATAACCCTCACATTCAAGAAAATTTACTGGTTGAAAATCTTTCTTTAAGAGAAGCGATAGACAGTGCACAATCTATTGAGCATACCGCAAATTGTATTAAAGCGATGAAGGTGCCGAATGAACTGGTTATAAAAATTCAAGGAGAACAACCAGAAAATGAACTATACAAGGTTATGAGTAAAGAAGTGAAGAAGCCCAAAATGAAAAAAGAGGATAATTAGTTGAAATGTTTTAGATGTGGCAGTAGTAACTATTTAGCTAACAATGTACAGCTCCAAGCTCAAAATGCAAATTAAAAAAAATATAACAAGAGAGGGCATTTTGCCAGAGTATATAGAGAAAGGAAAAATTATCAGGTGAAAATCATAACAAATACTGAACCAGAGGAGAAAAAGTATGTTTTTCAACTAACCTTCATAGAAGTACATTCTTAAGTGATTTGTCTTAAATGTAAAGTGTATCTAAATGGCAATTCTGTGGAAATGCATGTTGATTCATGTTTAACTTTTCATTGGTAAATCTGGAAATATTTAATAGAATAACGACAAACAACAAAATCATTCTAGATGAACCAGGCATTTTACCAGAAGGGTATACCAAAGACCCTATACCTTTTGTGGGTATGAAAAAGATGCATGTATGTTTCAAAGATGGATCCACTATTGGGAAGATGTATAGTGTGGAAAAATGCTCCAATTTATTAGGTTGGCGACATCAGTGGGATTTAGGGATAACTCTTGGTCCCAATAATAAGGAACAAGTGCTTCTTGTAGATAGAGATATAGGTAACATGGACATATGTGATGAATTCCCTGGTTTATCTGACAAACGTGGCAAATTAGTACAGAACTAACATAAAGTTAGATGAAAAGAGGGAGGTAAACCAGTAGTACACGGACAACGTCCAAGCCCTAACATGATGAAGGAGCCTTTAGAACAGGAATTTTATAAATTGTGTGAGATGGGAGTTATCCAGCCTATAGATTCCTCAGTGTGGTTGGCCCTCATTGTTATTGCATCTAAAGCTTACGGAGAAGTAATTTGTTTATCTGTGAACTTATGCAGTTTGAATGAGAATATGTGGGTTCCCCACATAGACGAGAAGCTAAGCACTATGGGAGAGGGTAAATATTTTGGTGTCATTGGTCTTTTGAAGGCTTGCCACCAAGTAGACTTAACCGCCGACTCAAGGTTCTATAGAGTTCATAATACCATGTTTTCAAGAATGCCATTTGTGCTTGCGTCAGCAGCCACAGTTTTCCCCAAAATTAAGCATCAAATACTAAAAGGTGTACAGAATATCTTATGTTTTCAAGATGACATAATGGTATATGCTCACCTATTGAAGAACATGATGGTACATTACGTGAAGTAGTCACAAGATTAAGAGATGCAGGTATTACTGTAAAAAAACATAAACGCCAAATAAGAGTTCGTTCAGTCGACTACTTAGGGCAAACTATTTCGAAGGAAAGTTTCAGACCAAAAACTAGTCCAATACAACAGTCAAATAAGCTCTGTACTCTAAAAGTAAGGATAAATTAAGATCCTTTATGGGTTTTGCTGAATACTTTTCAAAATATGAAGAAAAAAAACTTCTCTGATGAATGTGTTGATTTTCGTGCCTCACTAAAGAAAAATAAGCAATTTGTTTGGGAAGAGAAACACAATGATATGATTGGCAAAATCAAAGAAGAGATCATTACATCACCTGCTATAGGCACATTTGGCCTCCAGAAGAAAACATGTTTAACTACAGATGCCAGCTGCAAGGATTTAGGCACAACTGTATCACAGAAAGGGGAGGGAGGAGAGAAAATAATTGTATTTGCTTCCAGATGTCTAACTAAAGCAGAAGTTAATAATTCTGTTATAGAAAGAGGGGTGTTAGCATGCTACTGGGATGTAAAAGATTTTAAGTTCTATTTGTGGGGTATTACATTTACTACAAGCACTGACCATAAAGTACTTAAGTGTGTGTTTTTCATCAAGGGAGCGAAACGCAGTACACCACACATCACCAAATCGATACTTGACCTTGAAACAACTGCTTTCAAATTGAATATGTACCTGGAGAAGAAAATAAAATTGCTGACTATCTTTAAAGGGCACCTCTAGAACAGGAAGTGCAAGAGGAATTGATGGAGAGTCCTATTTTTGCCATAACCACATCTGTATTGTCTGAAGATTAGTGGAATGCATGCTTGAGAAAGGATGTAAATATTAAGCAGCTAAAAGAAGGGATTCTAAAAGGCTGTCCTGCCAAGTGCAGAGTTGAGGGATTTTTGGGAAATGAGACACTAGTTACATATCCAAGATGGAAGAATATGTTGTAATGAGGAAATCATTCCATGGGAGGAATTGAAAGGAAAAATTGTTGACTTAGCACATGAGGAACACCTAGATAGCATAATAACATAAAGCAAAGTAAAATATAAAATCTGTTTTCCAGGAA
Organism: Pleurodeles waltl; assembly: GCF_031143425.1. NCBI lineage: Eukaryota > Metazoa > Chordata > Amphibia > Caudata > Salamandridae > Pleurodeles > Pleurodeles waltl. The sequence continues at coordinate 897,933,461 of NC_090444.1, read as the reverse complement.
TGGACTACTTTATTGAACAAATGATAAAAAACAGTGGACCTGATTAGATCCTGGTGGAAGGGAATGCTTATATCCTATGGGGATCGTAATACGTTGGATGGGATATCTGCCATGATTCTGAGGGAGTATTCCATCCGCCTGGATCTAAATCAGGCCCTGTGTTAGTTGTGCACGTAGTGATCAGAGCAAAATCACATGTAAAGGTACCTTTGTCTCCAGTAGAAGTGCCACTTAAGTCTTGGAGCAAACTACCCATAGACGTGTTTGGGTCAATGGAAAAAACAGGAGCATACAAAAAATCCATGCTGGTCTTAATAGACTACACTTCACATTGGATGAACACGAAATTAGTACATCATGCTACCACTGCTATTTTTATTGAATTCCTAAAGGATGCATTCATTAATGAAGGATAATTACAGACAATGGTGTCCAGTTTGCATCCCAAGAGATGAAAGATTTCCTACAAGCATTTAACCTCAAACACAAGAGGACAGCACTATACCTTCCCAAAGCTAATGGACTTGTGAAGAGGGTAAATCATATGATAAAAGACCACGTAGAGCTAGCTATAGCTAATGGTGAAGATGTAGAGAAATTGTTCTGTAATTGCATTTGGTGATATCATACTTCACCCAATCTCAACCCCATTTGCAGCACTTCAAGGTAGAGAAACCAGCACATAAATGATCCCTAATTGGTTGGGAGGAGCCCAAAGTGTATAGGTAGACTCTGATAAGGCCCAGGAAAAAATACATCATCACCAAATAAAATACCAAAAATGGTATGATAATAAACATGGGGTAAAAAAATCAGAATTGGAAAATTGGTGATTGGGTACAGGTAAAAAGAGATACCGAAGAACACCATCATCAGAGCAAATACTATCTACCTAGTCAAATAATCAAAACTTATCTTAATGAAGTAAAATTGAGCAATGGGCAAGTTTGGAGTACAGATAAATTAGCCAGATACCGACCAAATTAAAATGTAGCTCCTTATAAGTTATTTCAACCTCTTATGTATAAGTAATTGTGATTAACGTATTGACATTGTATAGTTTTGTCTCAGATTGTATCATGGAGGGGAAATGTGTTATAATATGGCATTTTAAAATGGTGTTATTGTAAAATATAAATATTCATTCACTTACAGTGTATGCTGGGATCTCTTAATTCACAAAGAAGTCCTCCACAAAAGCGGGCAGAGGCAGGGTCTAACCTGTGCCATTACAGAGCACAAATCCAAACAATTCTGCTTTGGATCCCAAGAGGAGCCTTCCAGGCTAAACAAATAGAATGTCCAATCTGAACAGTAACAGAAACAACTTCAGACATCATTGTAATAGATTTGACCTCACCAAGTGCAGCTTGAGTTTCCCCACTGCTCAGCAAGTCTAACATTCACATCTGTGCATTGCTTGTACTTAGGATGACAGGGCCAGACACTGAATCAAAAGCAGCCCTTGCAAAAGTTGTCAAACCAACCCACTTCCTTCTTCTTTTCTCTATCTCTCTATCTCTTTCCATCTATCGCTAGGCCCGATTTGCAAGTGTACTAATTTTTGGTATTCACAAACAAACAATTTGATAGTAATATTAGGCCTGCTGAAACTTCACAGTCAGGGAGGAGAACCCCACACATAAAAAGATAAGCCTGTCCTATATTTATATATGCAAAGGTCTCCTCCCTGACTTTTAAAATTGTTAATTTTTTTAATGTTTAAATTATTACTTTTATTAATTAGGTAGTTCCATAATTAACTTTTATTCTTTTACTTATTAATTTGTACATTAATTATAATATGTGTTATTAATATATATATATAATTGTAATGTTATGGTTTGTAGCTTTAAATGTGATGTTTCAAAACATGTTTAAATAAATGTATGTATATATATATATATATATATATATATATATATATATATATATACATATATATATACACACACACACACACACATATTTATACTTATTTAGTTTAGAGATTAATTAAAACTATGTTTCCATTAACTTTAACTTTTAAATTAAGTTACATATGTTTTTATTATGCATATGTTACTTATGTTTTACTTTAAACCATTACGTTTTAAGTTATTAGGTTATTGTTAATAGATTTTAAGATGTTAATAGATTTCATTTAATGTATTTTAAAATGTTTTAATTGTTTTATATTTTGTAAAAACACACACACACATATGTGTATATATATATATATATATATATATATATATATATATATATATATACATATATTACATGTATACATATAATATGTATTTTATTTACATTACTTGTTAAAACTATTTATTGTTGATTATATTATTAGTTTCTACGTAAAAATTTAAAAAGTCCCTTATAATGCTGCCTCTGTACAATTGTCACTATGCTTACCTTTCTTTTTATGATCCTCTGTTCCACAATATTTTTGAATAAATATTTTTTTAGTTTATATACCAAGTATGGAAATTCAATATTTTTGGTGACAATATTTTTGACATGATATTCTGGTGTCACTATTTTTTTATTCATGGTATTCTGTCATACAACTCTATCTTCTAGGTACAGTACAACATCCTTCATGCATGTTGGTCTAAGGAGTTAGAGGCCACACGTTCTGGTGCCTCATTCATAGTTGTGGAATCTTAGGATACAGTTTGTGAAATAGTGTCCAAATTTACTTGCCTCATCTCAGTATCTAAAGACAACACATCTGTGTTTACAAAGAGGTAACGGCACATCTGAGGAAAGAACACTGTGCAATGGTTAATAGATGGGGAACTAACCCTGCACCACAGCAAGGGCACAGTAGATGTTGTTCTATAGAAATACAATACTTTAAGACAGCCACCACACACATATTTTTCAGACAGACCATGGATCTAAGGTGTAGCTTCTTGACCTCCTCCAAGAATCGAACAATGGATACTGCAGCTAAAGGGGTGCCCGTTCAAACTGAATACCGTCCTGAAGCTACCTTCCTAACAGACTACAAGCATGGCCATCTACTTACCCAAATGCCAGGGGTAGTGAAAGCGACATCACAGATCCTTTGACATTCATTTACAATCGCTCACACATACACACACATACACATAATTCACAATCACACACACGTTCTCTCATGTAAACACACTCAACTGCAAGCACATACACATTAAGCATCAAAAAGCATTTTGTTACGTACCTCAACTACCAGAGAAGGTTAATTCCAGCTAATTGTACTCTTTTTTCTATTACACTGATACTGAATAATGTCATATTCTTCATTATTACTATAATAAAAAAATATAAAAATCAAAGAGAGTGGAGCCCCAACCGACGTCCGTAACGACAGTTGCCAGTGTGTTCCTGCCACTGATTCTAACATGTCTGAGGCCACGGGTCTCACAGGCAGTGCCAGAGGTCCATGACTACAAGTCACATAATCCCGGGCTGTCTACGCCTAAGTGTGTGAAAGCTAATAGAACAGAACAACATGCACATCTTATTACAGAAAATGCCTGGCCAGATTTATTTAGGTAACTGGAATAAGAAACAGTGCAAGTTGCCAAATCTGCTCACTGTGAAGCTGATGAACAAACATCACATGCAAGACAAGTACCAACACGCTGCTGAGTTTAGAAAATGCTACAAGCTATTGTAACAATTCAGAGCAAACTGCCAATTTTGGAGGCGGGCCTCTAGATATGAAGTAATTACATTACCATGCCAATTTCTCTCTATTGTGTAGCTATCCCAGAAGGGCCAGTACGAAGTGGCAAAAACTAAAGCCAGTATCAGGGGAAACTCATCATTTACAGCAGGTAGGTGCTAAGGTGGAGAAATAAATCATTCAGTGTCAAGCGGTGTTACTGGAAGAATAAATAACCCAATCCCATCAGCATATGCTGTCCTACCCAATGGGGTGAGAGGAGTGCAGAACGCCTCAACTTACTAGAGGTGTTGATGAGGTCGAAATAGTGAACCAGGGCAGGCAAAGTTGCATCACTCCACTAGCAATAGCCACTCTTGGGATGGGCTATTTAAAACACACTTTGATGCAGCAGAACCCTCACTATATAGTACCTGGGTTAGACTTTGGAGGCGATTATTCTATCTTTGTAGAGAGCTCCCAATCAGGTCACCATTCTTGTTGAGGTGCCTGCCTATCAAACTCGGCCTGCTCGAATAGTTTATATTTCTTTGATGGGTTTGTTTTCACAGAATTCTTTTAGCTTGGCTTTTTTGTCCAGAGCCTCTTCCTGAAGGGGAGTCCTAAGTAAGAGGCAGTGGTGGCTGGACTTCAGTTGTCTTTCATTTTCCCCCTACTTTCGCTCTTCTTAAAACACCACATGGCAAACACAAGCCTGTCTTCTGCCTTCTCCACCCTTGCCGCACCTAAGACCAGGACCTCTGGCCAGTAAAGACTCTACAGACACCCCAACTGCCAAAGCAATAGGAGACAACATTAAGCCCCCCCATGCTTTGCCATAGACCTACACAACTAACTGACCAAAACCTGCAGCTCATGTCCCTGTCTGCTTCCAAACCATCTTAACAATAATGCTAAGGCAGGACACTTTTCCCAAACAGTCACATCAGCTGCATGCTTATTAATGCTAGGCCCTTGCTATAATATTCAAGCAGAAATTTGGGAGCTGATCTAAAACCGCCACCTGGGCTCTCTATTTATAACTGAAACTAAGTTGAACCAGTAAACCGGTCCAAACAAAGCACTTGTGATAACAACAGGTAACAAAATTGTCAAAAAGGACAACGAACTCCTACATGGAAGAGGTATCGAGGTAATCTAAAAGGCTCCTGGACAGGCTCATGTGACCCTTCAGACTTTCTAGAACTGAAAAATATATTCTTTAATATTAAACCTAATGCTTATGCCTCTTTGTATGGCACCCTAATCTATCGACCACCAGGACCTAGAATCGGGCTTTGCGATAAAATTGGTGCATTTTTGACACCCTTTGTGTTCAGACACTGAACCTACTGATCCTAGAGGGCTTCAACTTTTACCTTGAAAGCCTTCAGACCCTGACACTATCAAAAATCATGGATAAAGTTGGACCTCACACACTCAGCTGGACTCAGTGCTACTACGCTTTTCCTCATTTGATCAGACCATGATGTTATTCTTTTTACCCATGCAAAGTCTCTCCTTCCAGTAGATAACATCAACCACTTTGCCAACGCTTATGGATAGCCACAGGTTGCAAGGCTGCATCAACCCCATGAGCGAAAAAAGCACAAAGAGGAAAGCAGTCAGCGCCATGTTTTACAGACAAAGTTAGCATGGGTAAAAATGCAATAAAAGACTTGAAAGAGACTGGTGATGGAATAGTGATCCAGTCAAGAGGTTTTATCATGTACAGCTTCACAAATACAAACATTATTTTAAGGAAGTAAAAGATTCCAACTACTCCAAAAAATGTTATCTCTGAAAAACCCAGAAGGAGAAGTTTTTGCAATCATCAAGTAGTTTAAAAAGAAATAATTGAGAAGATCTACTTCAACTTCCACCTGTTACCTGTCACAGCTAATTCTGGCATCACCTGCCAGCAAACAAAATGTCCCTCACCTGGAGGAATACACCTGACTCACTGAATCCCAGGTACTTGAATTACTGTCTACCAACAATCAGGATCTCTTCCTGACCCTTGTCCTCCCCACATACTTCAGACAGTCTCTAAAAGTATAATTGGCACTCTCGCAAATCTATGCAACAGAGTCCTGGTTTCTGCCTGAATGCCACACATTTGGAAGAAAACTATTATTTCCCCCTCTAAAACAAATCCTTAGCAGACTCTTCCATTATCTTGTAATTCAACTCCCTCTCATGATTTACTCTTTTGGCTAAAATTCCTGAAAAACAGTCAACAGTCGACTTTCGCAATTAAAAGACAAGCATTGCCTCCTCAATAATACCCAAGCTGGCTTCAGAGCAAACCATAGCATGGAATCGGTTTATTTTATGTCCGAGATGATCTAAGGACAACTTTGGATCAAGGTCCCTCTGCAGCCTTGATCCCACTCGACATATCTGTTGCTTTTGACACAGTCAATCACAACATCCTTTTCCCAAGCCTCTGAAAATCCAGGGCTCTCAAGGAAAACCAGGACTTGGATTAGTTCCTTCCACACCAATAGGGAACAAAATGTTTCTCTTCTTCCCTATCAGATTGAGACTTTTTTCAACACAGATGAAACTAAATTTGCCTTTATGAATGCAAGAGTAAGGTCACAGAATGAATGAATAACAACTGTTTCAAACTTAACAGCGACAAGACAGATTATTCAGTTTGGGTCGCTGTCTCGCTCATGGAAATCAGACTGGTGGCCTGAAGACTTGCAACACCCCACCCCGCCATATCAGTAAGAAATCTAGGAGTGCTATAAGCCGTCAAGCTCTATTGCAGCCACCTGCTTCCCCCTTCGCAAAAATCCAAACAAATTATTCCAGTGCATTCCCCTGGAGTCAAGATAAACAGTATTACAGGGCCCGATTATGTTTTTTGAGTCGACTACTGTAATGCCCTCTATATAGCAAACATAGCTTGCAATTACTCCTGTTAGTGCAAAATTCACTGCTAGACTTATTTCAAACATTCCTCAATCGTCACTCACCTCCCCTTCTCTAGTAAAACTACACTACATGTAAGGAAGTCCATCTTCTTCAATATTCTGTGTTTCACAAACAAATGCCTTTTTACGGCCACTTTACATATTTTCAGGATAATACTGTAGATCAATGTTTCTTCTCTGAACCTTTGAGCCGCATCCCAAAATGTTCTTACAATTCCCAGAATCAAGCATGCCACACTAGGACAACGTTCCTTCTCATTTGTGTTGGATAAATCATAGAACTCTCTTCCAACTAAGTTAGAGCCTTGTCTGATTTTCACTAAACAGAGAAAGACGTGGTTATTTATTCTCTAAGCTTTCTGCACGGCAGAGACACTCCTTTGGTATTTGTTCACTCACTCATTCATTCCAAGATCTGAAACTGAATTTCCTTCATCAATGGTGGGCATCAGTTATCTCTCACTCTCCTTCACTTCACTACACCCAAGCCTACAGCTGCACATTTCCAAAGCACAACCCGCATATACCAAACTGCATTTGAACACTCTTCCAACCAGACACAGCAATGCCTTATGAGCTGAAGCCTTCTATTTCTCACTCGTTTTCACTCCACTACACACTTAAGCACAGAGACATATAACATTTTAAGAGCTGAACATCATACATGACAATGAAACATCTCCCAAGTAGGCCATTCTATGAAACAACACTCTGACAACCAAGCACATCGCGCGAAGTAGCATGTTTCCCCGCTGCAAAGCACTACTCACCTTCTCAGAGGTCTGAAGAACTATGGGCCGCATGTCAGTAGCTTTTTTTGGTTGCAAACTCCCCGATTCACAGAATCTGAACATTTGCAACCAAAAGAAAACATTTTCCAATGTACAAAACCCAACTTTGTGATTTGGTAACTTACTGCCGAATCACAAGATGGGTTAACGATTCAGTATTAGGAAGGTGTGTGTTGAGGGAGTTCCTTCCTAATAGAGATTCGCAGTCCTATGTACGAATGTTTTGCGACCAGAATGTGGTTGCAAAACATTTGGGGCCAGATGTACGAAACGTTTTGCGACTCACAAATGGCAAAATTTGCCGTTTGCGAGTCGCAAAACACGTATCCCAATGCAGAAATACATTTTGCGAGTCGTTACCGACTCGCAAAATGCATTTCAGACTCGCAAATAGGAAGGGGTGTTCCCTTCCTATTTGCGAGTCGCATTGGGATGCAATACCATTTGCGACCGCATATGCGGTCGCAAATAGCATCGCAGTTACCATCCACTTCAAGTGGATGGTAACCCAATCGCAAATTGGAAGGGGTCCCCATGGGACCCCTTCCAGTTTGTGATTGCACCCAAAAATATTTTTTCAGGGCAGGGAGTGGTCCAAGGGACCACTCCCTGCCCTGAAAAATCCGAAACTAAAGGTTTCGTTTTTTTTTGTAGTGCAGCTCGTTTTCCCTTAGGGAAAACGGGCTACACTTAAAAAAAAAAAAACCTGCTTTATTGACAAGCAGGTCGCTAACATGGAGGCCTACTGACGTCAGCAGGCCTCCATGTTAGCGAGTGCCCATACTCGCAATGGGGCCGCAATTTGCGACCCACCTCATGAATATTCATGAGGTGGGTCATTGCGACCCCATTGCGAGTTGCAGTCGGTGTCTGAGACACCGTACTGCATAGCAATTTGCGACTTGCAAATTGCGAGTCGCAGGGACTCGCAATTTGCAAGTCGCAAATTGCTTTTTTCGTACATCTGGCCCTTGCTTTTTAATGCCAATTGCACCTCAGTGCTAACGCATTTGTGCCTACTCTTAATTTTTTTTAACCTGAAACATTCAATTTTTTTCTTTTAAAACGCATCCCATTTTCCTTTAATAAAAAAGGGCTGTGTATAGGGGCTTGGCCAAGGCGTCAAGATGGTGGTTGCACTTTTGTAGTGCTCTGGACCCCTCCATCATCCGCCTTAGGTGGTGCCCATCTCAGCCCTTCTCATGTGCAGGACAGGTCCCAAGAGACTGTCTGCTGCCTCTGGAATGGCCAGGCGGGAAAACGGAGCCCCGGGGACCAAGCATGCAGCGAGCCAACGTGGAGCATGCTGCACCTAAAAGGGCAGCCGGACGCCGCTGACAGGGGAATGGCCGGCAGCTGGACAGGGGCATCTGTGGCCTCAGCGTGCAGGAGAGGTGAGCGACTTCCCACCCGCTACCACAAGAGATCGGAGGACGCCAGGTGGAGGAAGCAACCCGAGCGGTGGCCAGCAGCGAGCGGAAGGTGGGGAGGCGGGAGCAACGAGAAGTGGTGGCAGGCAGAAACAGAGAGCAGAGCCTAGGCTGTGCAGCGGGCCCCTGGAGTGTGCCGTCTGGGCCTGGCATGCGCATCAGGCCCTGAAGAAAAGAGAGCGGCTGCTGGCCCCCCTGGCCCCCTTTGAAGTGTTTCTGGGGCCGAGAGAGCAGTGGGGTGCACAACCTCCCCACCTGCAGCCAAGCAGACGCAGAGGCGGCCCGGGTGGCTGCAGGCAGCGTACGGAGCACAGAGAGACAGGAGGAGAGTGGCCCGTGCCGTGGATCCCGGGGAGCGCAGCTGTCCCTGGGCCTGCACCCCCCACTGGCTCCCCTGAGGTGTGCCTGGAGCCCCGGCAGGAGACGGTGCTGAGGCTGGGAGAGCCCCCAACAGAAGGAAAAAAGTGCTCTGACCACCCCTCCTGCCACCAAGACAGTGCAGAGGCGACCCAGCAAAGACCGGGACCAGGCAATTGCAAACAGGAGGTGAGGAGGCAGCACACCTGAATGGTGGTGGTGGGTCTGCATGCGGGCCCCGGGGCGAGGGCCGCAGCAGGTCCTGGTCCTGGGTGCCCAACCTGTAAAGTGCCCCCGTGGCCCGCCGGCACCGAAGAGCAGAGTAGTGGCAGCGAGGCACCGCAACTGGAGGGACAGAGAGGCCGCACCGCAGCGGGATGAGCGGAGGTGGTTGGAGCGACCACTCTAAAGGAAGATCCTGAACCAAGAGACTGAGGCCTGGCGGTCCTCCCGCCATTGGAGACAAATTTGCAGCGGTTTGGAGTGGTCAGGCCAAGTGAAGCAGCGGTGAACATATGCATCTTGCGCAGTGCCTGGATGCTGCTGCCTCAGGGTGAAGTAGTGCTTGGAAGCGAGCCCTCTTCGAGGGGGTGGGCTACATAGCAAGGCTTGATCTGTGCACTGATGCTCTGTGAGTCCTGGGGTCCAGTAACAGAGATCCAGCCGATCATGCTGGGGAAAACGCAGGCTGGGCAAGGGTTCGACAGTTTCCGCTGCTGAGATAACTGTAGACTGCGAGAGGGGTAGTGGGCAAGGACAAGCCGGCGCAGCTCGCCTCGGCGCAAATGCACATAGATCAATTTGCTACGGGCTCCAACGCAAATTATGTCGGAGATCTGGCACCGGGTGGCTCTGGCGGGAAACCGTTTCAGCCGGCAACCTGGCAACCATTCATCAAGCGACCCAAACATCCCAGGCTGCGGTGGAAGTCAAGATTGGGGAGGTCAGAGGAGATGTGGTGCTAGTGCGCCAGGATCTCCACAATGCGGCTGCTTGGATTACAGAAGCAGAATTGTGAATATCTATCATGGAAGATGAGCTGGTCGCCTTGAAAACACAAGTGTCCACCCTATATGCCCATACATCAGAGATATATAGCAGGGCAGAAGATGCTAAAAACAGATCCAGGCGTAATAACCTTCGTATCGTAGGCCTTCCGGAGAACATAGAAGCCTCCTCTCTAGCCTCTTTCTTGAAGGATTGGTTCAGATCCTGGATGCCTGGAGACAGCCTCACATCACGGTTCGCCATAGAGCGAGCCCTCAGAGCTCTGCAGGCCAGACTGCCGCCGGGCTTCCCGCCAAGACCGGTGATACTTCGTTTCCTTGACTTTAAAGACAGAGACGCAGTACTACAGGAGGCACGCTCCAAAGGCGATCTGTGCTGTGATGGAGCAAAGGTCCTTGTATTTCCGGATTACATGAGAAATGTTCAATTGCAACGCCAATCCTACACAGAAGTCAAGCAGAAACTGAGAGCAATGAAAATACCCTACCATCTTCTTTTCCCTGCAAGGCTCTGAGTGGTGCATAACAATAACACCCATGGATACTGAGGATTTCCCTCTGGGTCCCCCCGGTGGAGGCTCATGGCAAACTCGGGACAGAGTACTAACGAACAGTCAGCAGAGATGGCCACCGGGCCCATGACAATGTAAGTGCTTCAGGAGACGCAGGGCGCGGCGGGGCTCACGCTCTGGCTCCCCCTTGGGGCCCCCATCTGGGAGTACCACGTCAGAGACCCTACCAGCACAATCGTCAAGCAACGGCCCGGGAGGAGCGGAGGAGGGGCTGAGGGCAAAAGAGCTGACACCTGAGCGCCTGGAGACGCTTAGTGACTTTGATCTGTCCTGAAGCCCGGTGCAGTAAATTCAATTGGGAGGGGAGGGAGTGAAGGGCGAGTAAAGCTCACACTAAACATACGCTGCATTATAACTGCCTAGTATCCAGTGCTTTTTCATCTGACTCTATGGAGGGCCCACCACTGCCCAATCGATTGGGGTTTAGAACTCACTGTGTCAGTGAGTGAGTTGTTTTATAAGGGCGACAGATGCTTCTTGGGGAAAGTATGGGGTGGGGTGAGAATTGGGGGGTATGGGAGTTCAGGCCATGTAACAAGGCGCTCATTATTGTTATCTGGGTTCATTGTTTGTTCGCTGTTACCCACAAATGCACGGGCAGGTTGGAAAATGCTGCTGTACAGCGGAGAGTACACCACACACTGAGACACTATACTTACATGATCAGGGGAGGACCCAAAGGATAACTGGATGGACCTAGGGATAGAACTTTGATGGACATACACAAGCAGACAAAATGGGACCGGTACATATTATCTCATAAAACGTCAATGGGCTTCTAGATAAGATCAAACGTGCAGCCGTACTTACATATGTCCACTGCCACTGGCCTGACAAGCTTATGCTGCAAGAGACTCATCTCCTAGGGAACCCCTGTCCATGTGTGGCCCGTGAGGGCTATGACAGGGTATACCATGCCCGGTTTGTCCACGGCTCGAGGGGTGTAGTGATACTGCTCCACCGCTCATTTCCTATGGCGGTTACCCAAGTGTGTAGGAATCCACAGGGGTCATATGTGGCCCTGCCTGGGAAAGTTGAGGGCCTCACGATCAATGCCATTAGCGTATACGGTCCGCCGGCACCAGTACGAGGGACTCTAAATGATCTTACCAACTTCCGCCTGGATCTACCCCGAGAAGTCACCATGTTATGGGGAGACTTCAATGCAGTTCTCGACCCCAGGCTGGACGTGACTGGGTCACCATCAGCCCACAGGCAGGCCATGGCGCCGGATTGTCGGGGTGGCTGGCGTTCACAGGGTTATGTGATGCATGGAGGGTGTGGTACAGACGGCACCGACACTTTACACACACTTCAGTGGCCCATCATACGCAGTCTACAATTGACCTTGTGTTCTTACCGGTCACAGATTGCCGCCACCTCACGCACATTGAAATTCTACTGCATGGGATAACTGACCATGAGCTGCTCCGGTTTGTTATGGGGCCCGCTTAGGCGTTGGTCCACCCAATATGGTGAATAAATGCGTGGTACCTGCAGCACAAACCGTATGTCCAACAGTTGAGGAATATTTTGCCCTCAATGGGGATTCGGTTACATCGAGTCGTCTGGGCCGCAGGTAATGCAGTGATATGGGGGACTGCCAGGAGCCTTACCCTCTCCCTAGAGTGTTCCCAGGCCCTTCACATTACTCAACTGGAGGCCCAGGCCATCCAGCTGGAGGCAGAACAAAGTACACAGCCAAGCGAAATGGTGGCCAAACAGCTTCTACTGATCTAAGAGGAGATCTGTGACCACTCTCTGGAGGTGGCTAAACACCTTTGGCGAGTGGCCAATGCCAGGGAGTATGGATGGGGGGGGGGACAAAAATGGGAAGCTGTACTGGTCGGCTTCCCATCATCAATCCTCTAGAATTATACCCGAAACCTTTAACACGCATGTAAAACCTGTCTCAAAGCTCCAAGAAGTGCAGACGCGCTTGCATCATATTACAAGGTACCATATCAGGCCTCGGCGGTGATTGACTCAGATCATGGCCGTCAATTTTTAACAGACATTCCCCTTCCTGAATTGCCCTCTGCAGAGGCAAAAATACTTGACGAACCTCTAACAGGTGAAGAAATCGGAGAAGCCATATCCATGCTGGGGACGGGTAGGACTCCTGGGCCCGATGGGTTTCCGTCAGAGTATTACAAAGTGTTCCGGGATGACCTGGTGCTGTCCCTCGTAGCTTTATATGAGGAAGTGGACTGACCGGGCTCCTTTCTGGAGGGGTTAGAGGTTGGCACTATTGTGGTGCTTCCCAAAACTCAACCACCATTGCGACAGTGTGCCAATTATGGGCCAATATCTCTTATTAATAGCGAAGTGAAAATGTATGCCTCAATTCTCGCCTCCCGTCTTAAAAGGGTGCCACCACTGCTGATTCACCCGGATCAGTGTGGATTTATGGCCAACTGGAGTGCGCGGCACTGTATACGTCGTTTTCACATAGCCCTAGCTTGGTGCCACCAGTTGCCCCAGAACCTAGCCCTTCTATTTATTGATTTTGAAAAAACCTTTGACACTGTTGACTGGGAGTTTCTCTTCCTAGTACTACAGCGTGCAGGTTTGGGGCTGAGATTCCTCCAACTGGTCCAGGCCTTATATGCCAACCCCACAGCCCAAGTGCAGGTCAACAGTACCTTATCCACTATCTTTCCTATCCACCGGGGAACACCCCAAGGCTGCCCTCAGTCCCCTCTCCTTTTTGCCATGGCCATTGAACCTTTGGCGCAGCTGATTAGAATAGACCCACTGTATCGCGGTTGGAACTGGGGACCATCCTCTTAAGATCGAGTGGCCCTGTACACCGACAATGTTCTGCTTTAGATGAGGGAACCCAGTGAAACTGGTCCAAGGAGCTTCCACCTTCTGCGCTGTTATAAAGAGGCATTGGGGATCACAATAAACCCCGCCAAATCGGAGCTGTTGCCCCTAAGACTGTTGCGAGATTGCTATGATTGGCAGGGAGTAGTGCCCATACACCGGCTGAGCTTTAAATACCTTGGTATATGGGTGGCTCTCCTTCCGGAACTCACATGGACCCTAAACCTGACGCCATTATTATCCTGAACCAAGGCAGATCTACAAAGATGGCAAGCACTGCCGTTAAATGTCCTGGGCCGTGTGGCCTTATATAAAATTATGGTCTTACCACGCCTTTTGTATGTGCTCCAAAATGTTCAGTTTTTGATCCCACGTCCCTGGTTCCAGGAACTGGAGAGAGCCACCACCTCGTTCCTCTGGTATGGCGCGAGGCACCAGATAGCACTACAACACTGCCAGAGGGGGGTTTATGATGGGGGATGGGTATGGCTAACCCATACCTGTACTGCTTGGCTACACAACTCCCGGTGGTGCATCACTCGTTTAATGGGGGGTGGGCGGACTGGGCCTATCATTTAAAGTTAAACTTGCTGGGATTTCAACATATTCTAGATCTTCTTTATGGCTCACCGCTTACCAGAGACATGGATCCAGTGACCATAGCAGTCTTCCTCCCTTGGCGAGCTGACTGGGACATACCTGATGGAACAATGTCATCACCCAACAGACTCCACTGTAGCACGGCAGGTGGCTGAGAGAGTCGGCTGCACTGGGAGGTTTTGTGAAATGGGACTTGGTGGGCATTTCACACCTAGGGGACGTATGGAGGAGGGATGACATGCAATCCTTTCAGGATTTGCAATCTGACTTTCAACTGTCCCACACGCAGTTCTTCAAATACCTTCAACTCCGGGATGCCCTGGGCAAGCACTTGTCCCGCACAGACTTGGTGAGGAATACAGTCCATTAGAGGCTAAACTACTAATGGGTGACTTGGGAAAGAAAAGAGTATCCCAAATCTACAAAATGTTAATTTACAATGCTCCAGGAAACCTAAACCAAATCAGGAACAAATGCGAGGGCTGGCTGGAATCCATTGAGGAGACCGATTAGCTGGAAGCGCTAATGGCAGGCAGAACGTTGGCCGCAAGATTGCGTGCAGTGGAGCTATACTTTTTGTACAAGGCTTACCAGTCTCCTGAGAGACTATATTGGGCGGGGCTTCGCCCCTCTCCGCTCAATGTCCACGGTGGACTCAGCAGACTTCTTTCATATGGTTTGGACATGCCTGATAATACAGGTATACTGGGGTAAGATAAATTGCGAATTGAACGTTTTGCTGGGAAGGGAGCAACAGCTGTCCCCAAAATTGGTTCTGCTGGGCACGATGGAGGAGTTGAAAGGCACAAGAGCTGACCGCGCATTTGTTGATACGGCCATGCTGGTGGCCAAGAGAGACATTGCAGCTGCCTGGAACTCTCCCAATTGGCAGTCCCTCCAGAACTGGAGGCGTGGAGTGGACCGGTTGTGCAAACCAAGAAAAGTCAGTTTATGAGGCGTGGGGCTGTCCCCATTGACACAAGAAGGTGTGGGGGAAGTGGCTGGGTCTTCTCCTGTGAGCCAAACATTGAATGTGTGTCTCCCTACTGTATAGCAATGTTGTGCATCTGTCATATTGTTAAAAGATATTGTCATGGTAAGGATGACTCTAAGCTGGCTGCACCAGACCTTACCTGTGCAATGTTTTTCTTCCTCCTTTTCATCCACTTCCTTCTTTTCTCTTTTAACAAAACCAATAAAAATTGTTAATAAAAAAAGGGCTGTGTACAAAAAAAAAGATTGCTTTATTTGAAAGCAATCACAGGCATTGTGGTCTGCTGACCCCAGCAGGCCACCATCCCTGTGATTTTTGTGAAATGCGACCTACCTTATTAATATTAATGAAGTAGGTCTATTTACGTCCCACTGGGAATTGCAAAAGAAACTCAGTGGAGTTATGTGCATTTGGAATTATGATTTCCTGATTGTGATTCACATGAAACAGCAATTCCTAGTGTACGTACACGTGGCCCTATATACATTTAAGTACAATACAAGGCAAATTGATACTACATAAACCTTTGCAAGTTTTATTGTGCAATAACTGCATAATAGGAGACCAAAAGGGAAAGAAGCTTTTAAAGTCTCCCAATAGGTTATGTATATTTCATAAAAAGACAGAACAATATGGGCATCAATTATTGTGCATGCATCATGGTTCATGGACTTCAATTGACTTCCTGACTTGACATATCTTTTTGTCATTCGTCTTTCAGTTTTGCTGTGCCAGTACAGCAAATGATGCATACCTTCATTGTTGATAAGGAACAATGCTGTTAGCTCAGAATATAGAAACTTCCTGTTAACCAAACTTCGAAACTGCTTTTCAAAAAAGGACACCCTAAGGAAGGAAGACATTACTAAATGTAGTAAGTTATGCAGAAAATCTTAGGAACTAGTTATTAAAACACTTCTAAATCATGTATCTAATTCTACCTAATTCATTGCTGTTCATCTAGCCATAACCAGACTCATTAAATGATACACACACATATATAAACACAAAGGTGTGGTGAAATCTTTAATTATATGCATTGAAAAGTAATGTAGAAAAAAAATAATTTACTCACATCACATAAGCACGTTTTAAAGTGTGAAAATAGCAAATGAAGCTACATGTCTTGAACTGCGACCAAATTACATATTGTATGCAAATGTTTGTGTACAGCAAGGGGAGGGGGGCCTGTGCTACCCCACTCTTGGAGCCACTACTGGGCATCGGGGATCCCATCTTCTGGGGGGCTTTCTAAAGAAAGGGGAAGGGTTGCCATCCCTCAAGCCAGTGGTTGGCCCCGAGAACCCTCTATCCCTAATGGCCAAATTTCCTAAAGAAGGGGAGGGGACCCTCTCCCTCCCTGTCCTGGTATCAGACCCTGGCACCCCCATTCCTCTGGGTGCAATACTTCACAGTGTTCCAGGCAGCCTACCCCCAGGTCACTGTGGCTCCCTGCCCTATACAGTGCTGGCACTCTCTCGGGCAAGTACCTCAACCTTGCTCTCGCCTGGCTGGAGCAGGTAGAGAATGATGATCCCGCCTGGGGGGGAGCAAAGACAAAGGGGGTAATTCTAACCCCGGCGGGCGTCGGAAGCCGCCCGCCTGGTGGGAACCACCAAAAGACCGTACCGCGGTCAAATGACCACAGCGGTCATTCTGACTTTCCCGCTGGGCCGGCATTTACCGCCAGGACCAGGATGGCGGGAAGGGGGTCGGAATCCCCATGGCGGTGCTGCAAGCAGTGCCGCCATGGAGGATTCCTTGGGCCAGGGGTAAACCGGCGGGAAACCGCCGGTCCTTTTCTGACCGCGGCTTTACAGCTTAATAAAAATAGAAATGTCCTGGGGATGGGATACCCAGAGCAGTAAAGGCTCTGACATGGAGGTGGGGTCATGTACCCCTCACTTTGAAAAAAAAGGGCCCGGGGATGGGGCCCCAGGGTCATACAGGTTGGGGAGAGGGGCGGAGCACCTCCTCCCTTATAATTAAAAAAGTAGCCCAGGTGGATATCGGGGACACCAAAATGAATAATAAATGAGCGGCAGGAGCCGGTCTTTCAAGGAGCTCTCCGTCATGCCCTGTGAGGGCTTTTTTGCTTATAATTTTTTGAGCTTTGTGGTGTGCCTAGAATAGGAAGTGGCACCACCAATCCTCTTGTTAGAGGTGTGGGGGGCTGCAAGGAGTGTAGTAGAACCCTAGCAACATTAGAAAGATAAAGTAAGACTCTTGGGTTCTTAAAACCATGACCTCAAGAGAATATTTTTAAAGCACTCCTAGCTGGAGCTGTATGCTCTTCAGCTGGAGTGCAGGGCTCTCTTGCAGTTGTTTTTATGATTGAATTTTGTGGGCTGAAAAATGTTGAAAGAAAGACTCAAAGACAAGGCATTATTAAAAAAAAAACAATATGTCTCTAAGTGTTTCTTTTAACAGTGTTCAGCCCACAAAATATTTAATTAAAACTTTATTAATAATTTATTATAATAATTACTATTGTTAAACATTGCACTTTGTAAGTTAATGAAATATACATTAGATAAAAAATAATGGTGATGCTCACATACTGAGAAAGCCAACAGGCTCACTTTTTATATTTGGTTGTTGTGACTCTATGACAAACTCAGTAAGTCTGCCTGAGTGCTGCCAGAACTTGCAAGACCGTACACCCGCGGTGCATTCCAGAAAGCCATGCATGGCCTGGGATTGGCTGCTAGAAAGGGGATGGATGCATGGCCTGGCTGTAGCCCATGCCCTGTGTCCAACCCCCCACACTGCACATTGTTGACTCTGTGGGGTTGCTTGCCTGTGTGGAAATGGATGCAGGGTCTAGCCACAGGCCAGGCCCCAAGGCCAACCTCACACCACGCACAGCCAAAGGCTGTGCACAGAAGTGGCTTGGCTTTACATATGGTAATAAAATATTTGCCTTCAGTTAAATAAAAACAATAAAATGAATCAAAAAAACAAAGGGTAAAGTGACATTATTGTTAAGAATTGTGAACTGATTATGGCCTGTAGCATCTTTAATCTGCTCCAGTCCTACACATTTTGTTCAGCAACATTCCAACATTTCAAACTTTATATGAAAATATTATCTAATTTAAATCTCATTGTTAACCATTGTGCATATACACAAAATGTTCCCAAAGCTTCAAGAACTTTCTATGTAAGCCTGTCTTCATTCCATAATATTTTTCTCATAACTTTATTCAAAGCAGTTCTTTACTTTCACTGGTCAACTGTGTGTATTGCATTTGTTTTCCAGGTTCTGCAGAATTATAGGCCTAGCTGTCAATGTGGCTATAAATCTTTTTTTCCTATGACAATTTAAACCAAGCGTCTGATAAATAGCCCAACAGTATTAATTGCAGATTGTCCAGAAACTCAATGTTAACTGTAGTTTGCTAATAGCTCTGTATGGAGGCCCAATGTTCCTTCAACGCTAGGAATTCCTAAATCATGTGTGTCCAATAACCTTCTACGCCCATTGAGCATCTAGAACATTTCCTGAGTATTTGGGGATCAATTTCATTAAAAAATATGGTCACCTTATACAACAAAAACGTTGTATGGAATTGCATGTGGCTGAGATTTGCTCCTTTCAAGATGGAGAAATTATATTGACTTATCTTTCTACAAGACTCCTCCCGTAGTATGCAATTTCTTCCAGGATTGCCATTTCTGATTTAGTCTGGTGATAGCACCTATCTCATCTTATTCTGATAATCTATTTTTTCAATATTTTACTGATATGTGTGTACTTGTCTCAGTCAGACTTCCACTAGATCCAATCTTACCATTATAACCTTGGGATATAACCCCTTTAGGAAATGTGTAATTTGGGCAAAGGACCATTGGACGGAAATTTCCAAAAACCTGAGAGCTGGCTCAACAAAAGCCCACTTTTTCCATGTATCATTATTAAAAAAATACCCAATGTATCTGTATGCATTTATTCACCATCTATGCACTGTCTTCTTATCCAAAAGTAGCTGATGTCCTAATGAAATATCTTCCAATTTTAGTGGACCCATTTGAAACTTGGATAGCGTAATATCTAAACGTCTGCTTTTTCTTCTTTAACATCCACTGCAATAGCTTATGTTGGAATTGTTTTGGCAACTTGGTCAGGCATCATGGATTTTATACCCCTTTAGAATTAACTCTAAAAAACATTATCCATTAGCCTCTTTATCCCTTAGGTATCAAAAAACTGATATAATGAATGTACAAAACGTATGAAATATTATTCTTTCACAATTGGCTATGCAAGATCCTTGATGGATTTGCATAATATACTTAGGGGGTTATTATGACCCGGGCAGTCGGTGTTAATATGGCGGAAAGTACTGCCAACAGGCTGGCGGTACTTTTCTCCATATTATGATATTGGCAGTCCGCCAGTGTACCACACTGACCGCCACAGCGGTAATGACTGCCGGGCTGGAGACTTCACTCTCCAGCCCGGTGGCTGTCACTTGCCCGCCTGCGGGATAATGACCCTGCCTACTGCCATGGTTTTCGGGGCATCATTTCTGCCACAAAAACCATGGAGGCAGGCACTATCAGTGACAGGGAATCCCTTCCCTGTCACTGATAGGTGTCTTCCCTGGCCCCCTCCCCTTCCCACAGGTTTCCCCTACCCCCTTCCTCTCTAGACCCCACTTCTTGCACAAACCTCCCTTCACACATGCATACACACACCCATTCCAACAACATACCTACATACACACACACCCCCACACACACAACACCCCCTTCCCGTAGGCACAGGGTCCTCCGGCAGGAGACGGGACGTTGTGTTGCTGCCAGCAGCAGCGTCAGCAAGCAGCACACGGCCAGGCCATATTATTCTCATAATATGGCCGGCGGCAGTCTACTCACCTGGCGCTGCTGCTGGCAGCAGCGCCACCTTACCTTTTAGCTGAAATCCAGCTGTGGTCATAATACGCCGGACGGCTGGTAGCCACAGCGACGGTCTTTAGGGCAGCCATCGCCCTTGCGGTAGGCATTTTTTACCACCAGGGTCAAAATGACCCCCTTAGTGTCATTCAGGGTACTTTATTTGCCAAAATGAAAGCTGAAAAAAGTCCTTCAATTTCTTTATAAATTTTCATCCGTAAAGTACAAGTCAATGCAGCAAATAAAAAATTCAAATAAATAGCAGTAAAATAGACATACGGATCAAAGCAATTCTTCCGATTTTTGATACTGGCAGATGATTCCACACTTTATAAATAGAGATTTTATCGTACAAATTAAAGGTAAATCATTCAATTTGAAAAGATCATCTACGTCAATCTTTGAGAATATAACTAGGCATCCCTTAAGTCTCAATTTACAAGAGGCCAAGGTTCTGAAAGTAAAGTGTCAGTATTGCAATTACATAGCACAATTTCTGTTTTCCGATGGGTGATCTTATTCCCCCCAATTGCTGAAATAGATAGAAAATGCTAAACACCCTTTGTTGAATTTCAAAGCCTAGTTTTAAAAAAAGGACAACATGCTCTGCATACAGCTTAATTTTAGTTGTCCCAATGATAGGTGCCTCAATTGTCCTATCTTCTCGTAATGCAATTGCAAGTGGTTCAATAAAAATGGCAAACAGGATTGGGTAAAGTGAACAGCCTTGTATTTTCCCACAATTAATCTTGCATACACCAATATCACTTGAGTTCATAATTAGTGGTGTTCCTTGATAAAGATTGGATATAGCTTTCGTACGTTTTGTGGGAAACCAAATTCAGCTAAAATGCAAAAAATACTCTTCAAATTGACAAAATCAAATACTTTCTCTTCATCTAATAGAAAGACTTGATGGGATCTGTTTTCTCTTAACAAAATCCAAGGCTTCTATTAAACAATTTGTACTAGAGGACAGTCGCCTGCTTCATATAAAACTGCATTGATCTTTATTGATTAATCTTTCCATCACTTCATTCATTCTGTTTGCAAGCAATTTCATTATAATCTTAGAATCAGCATTTAGGAGGCTGAGTGAGCTATATGAATTTATATTTACAGGATTCTTATTTTTCTTTTAGAAAACTTACAACCACGGCTTTGTTATACAAAGGTGTTATACATGTGCTAATAATCCTACTGTTTATCTAAGATGAAGGTACAGCATTCCCTCACCTTCAAACCTTACAGATTCCAATCTCCTTCTAGAGAATGATGTCTAGCGCAAGGTGGTTCTGCATAATCATCATGTGCATGGCAATTTACTCATTATTTATCTGGGTCATAGCACCAGCAGTAAGCAATGCTATCTTCTAATTTTCACATCATTCATAGCCACTCTATCAGATTGAATCATAGCTCCTAACACATCCAGCACAATTTGCCCAAATACTTCTTTCATCCTCTTCAAACTAACAGCTTCCCTTATCTCCATTGAGAATACCAAAGCCAGGTAGCAAGAGCCCACCCAATTATGACAGAAGTTAAAAATCCTTTACGCATTGGAGCTTTGCAAACCAGAAATTCACCACTGTCAACATAACTCCTATCACGCTCACTCTTTCCAACAAACTCCATTGATCTAACTCTTAAAGGTTCTTCACACATCATACATAATCCACCCTTTCTCTCATGCTCTATTCTAAATCTCGTCTGAAAATTTGAATGCCTAAATTTCTGTTCAACCTCATTCTGGTTACAAATTTTCTCTCATCATTTTAAATTCTCAGCATTTTCACTCTCCTCTCATTGTAGACTTTAACAAATTCACTCTCCACTCTATTCAAACGACAAACATATCTTCTTTTGGTCATTTTAGTGTATTTGTACAACCAGCTTTAGATATAAAGTATAGTTTACTGAATATATAGTGTTTTGGGAAACAGGAAGTTCTTCCAGTGAAGCACTGAAGTATAAAATATATGGAAACAGAAACAGTTGCTTGTTAAATGTACTAACAAAAACATTGCAAGCTAGGGTGTAAGTTAATGGCATTTGGAAGGTTGCTCCTTCACCTGTAGAAGAAGGGAAAAAAGTTCAAACAAAGCAATTTCCTATACCTATAATCCTGCACAGCAAACAGTGCGCATTATGAGGGTGCTGGCAGAGAGCCCCCAGCACTAGCTTTCTGCCAACCTTTTCCTGGCAGGAGCCCCACCATGAAAAGGCTGGCGGAAAGAGGACTCAGCATGGTGTTGGAGAACTCAGCACCTCCGTGGCTGACCACATGTCCGACCGCTGTCGGGATCCATGATCCTGGTGATGGTGGCAGTCCACCCGCCAGAGTCGCAGTCAGACGGTCGGACTCCCAGGAGTGCGGCGGTCCGACCGCCACTGCGGGTTTGGCTGTCCTCAGGCTGACAAACTCGTAATTAGCCCAAGTTACAGGGCAGAGCAAACCTTCCAAATCTTTCTTTTGGATCTAACTAAAGATTAAGAGACTTTCTGAATACCTTGTGGGATTCAACACAAAAAGTGAATTTTATTTTGGAACTGAAATGCAAAAAATATATTAGCTATTGTCATGTAGAGGAAAGAAAAAATCACCTGGTAGAAGTAAAGACTGTGGCCCTAATTAAGACAATGGCGGTAAATGCCGCCTACCACTATGGCGACAGCCGCTAAAAGACCGTCGCCTTGGCTAAATGATGACCACAGCCAGATTTCCGCCACAAGAAGGGCAGAAATCCAGCTGTGGCCATACTAGCGGATGGTGGTAAGGTGGCGCTGCTACCACCAGCAGCGCCAGGCCAGTAGACCGCAGCCAGCTGTGTTATGAAAAATAATACAGCCTGGCGGTGTTCTGCTGGCAGGCGCTGCTGGCCGTAGCAGCACCCCGTCAAGTTCCCTTACGGAAGACCCCCTGGATGCAGGTAAGTTGGGTTTCTGACAGGGGAAGGGGGTGGGGGCGTTGTGTGTGTGGGGGTGTGTGCATGAATGTGTGAGTGTGTGCATGAATGCGAATGTGTGTGTAGTGTTGTTTGTGAGTGTGTATGCAGGTGTGAGAATGTGTGTTTGAATGGAAATGTCAATGCGTGTCTGCATGTCAGTGTGAACGTGTGTACGGATGTGATCGAGAATGAATGGATGCATGCATGAATGAATGCATGTATGCCTGTGTGATTGAGTGTGTGTATGCGTGGTGCATGTCTGTGAGTGTGCGTGTATGGGGTATGGGATCGTAAGGGGGCGTTGATGAGGGGGTAGGGGTGGGGGCATCTGGGTAGTGTTTGGGTCTCCTACCATTGACAGGGGAGGAATTCCCCATCACTGCTAGGGCCTACCGCCATGGTTTTTGTGGCGTTGCAAATGCCACAAAAACCATGGCAGTAGGCAGGGTATGGCGCCGGTGGTACAATAGCGGCCGCTGGTCTGGAGGTTCTTATCGTCGGCCCGGAGCCTGCTACTGCCAATGCGGTCAGTATGGTAAATTGGCGGGTTGGCTGCAGCCAACCCACCAATGTCATAATGTGGCGGTATGTACCGCCAGCCTGTTGACGGTACTACAGCCACATTATCATCGACCACGGGGGTCATAATGACCCCCTGTGTGTCATTCTGCATTTGAAGAAATCTGGAATAATATTATAGCAGGATTTGGTAGAACCGCACAGGATTGGGCTACAATTTGATTGACTTTCTTAAGATCCTGCACTATCCTCCACTTACCACTTAATCTTTAAATGTCTAACATAGGAGAATTGTGAGGACTAGCAGTCACCTCTCTCAGAAGTCCTGCTCTTGCATTGCTTCTTTGATAGGCTTAATTCGCGCCACTACTTCTCGTGAAAGTTTGTATTATTCGATTCTGGAATAACCTGTGTTAGGTTTGACTTGTATTCTGATTGGATTTTTTACTAGCCCAATTTCTTTTCGGGTGAAATTCCATACCTCTTCCTTCACAGTATGTCTTCAATCAAGAGGTGGGTCAACTTTTGTAAGATATGAGAAACAAATAAACTATTGATTCTTGTGATCTTATTTTTAAGCCTGGCTCTTCTTCTTGAGTTTCAATTGCAACACCACCCAGTTCATCTTGCAAAGCAAGTCTCTGCCAAGTAAATTATCATGACTCAAATCATATGAGTTGGTGGTTGTTCTCTGTTGAGCCTATTTTAACTGGGACATCTGCTGTGAACTGACTAATAATCTTTTTATTGTTGATTCCTACAAGTTAGACTTCTTTTCTTTAGATGGGCAGGTTTGGAACCACCATACAAAGAACCATGAAGCTGGTAGCACCAGTGTTGATTAGAATTGATATGGAGTGGCCATTCACATGATCATTTACATATGGTCCACTCTGTTCTACCTCTAGGACTGCATCGAGCATTCAGTCCTCTTCCTCAGAGACCGTCATAGTAAATTTGTTGCTTCTGGTGAAAACAGGGAAAAATCATCACTTAGAATCAAGGGATTCTGTTGCTACCCTGGATTATTTGGAATCTTGTTTCTTGTGGTTTGCTTCAACAATGGTGCTGTGGCAATATTCCTATGGAACTGTCCCTGATTTTGCACATGCTGCATAGGCGTTTGTTGAGCTGGGATTAGCAAACTGCATCTGCATCTGATTTGTATCCTACTGCACATGGGGAGCAAAATCTTTTTTTAATTTGATACGAGTTCTGCATACACTTGCACTTCCAGTGGCCCATCTTCCCGCAAATGTGGCAAGCAGTGCTCTTCTTCAGCAAATTGACATTTGCTTTCAATCGAGCATTGGTCATACACCTTCTACCTAGACCATGAGGCTGCGTTTGCACAACATCACTCCTTGTTTTCACTCCCTGAATCCCTTGTGTCTCATTCATACTAAAATGTTCAGGTGGCATAAAACCTAAATCAGAATTCATCATCTGATTTCTATTGTTGCCCCAAATCTACTTTATCTGCACAATCATCAACTCTCTTTGATCCTTTTCTCTTTGTGATCAAAACAGTTGCTATGTACTTGGCACACTTCAATATCTCATCTGTACTCTTAATCTGCTAACACATCATACTCTGTTGAATATGAGAGCTAAACTCTGAAGTAAACCTAAAACAAAAGCTGATACAAATCTGCTGACACCTTCACCTTCGGACTCGTCAATTCCACTGTACTTGCTATAGATTTGCAAACGCCTCTTATAAGAAGCATGCATTGATTCTTTCGGTTCTTGTGTGGCTCTCATTATCTTTGCCCAGTTCACTTCCTTCTTTGGCATATTCTTTTTCAAATGCTTTATCACTTCTCTGTATTTTTACAAAACAAATCAGCTAGAGCATTAATAGTCTGAATTCCTGCTAGCTCTTCTGCTGACCAAGCAACAGCGGTTTGGTACTCTACCCACAAACAACGAGAAAGAACAATCTCAAACAACGTATCCAAATAAGTACAAAGCACCTTTGAGATTGTCCCCAATCTATGAAACCCCTTTTTACCACCTGTCAGGTTTCTCTCTCAGTTTGGAAAAACTTTCACAAAAGCATAGAGATTACTCCTGGACAAAGGAGCATGCACATAATTCCCTCCATGTATTACCCGTAAAGGAAATCCTATTATGTACTCTGGATCACTCATGATCACATTTGTTTTCATTCCTGTGTCAATATTCTTCTTTTTGGAAACAGATTTCTTTTTCCAATAGTCCTTGTATTTCCTCAAATCCATCCAATCATTTATGTGCTACACTGAGTCTCTGATATGAGCTTGCAAATAACCTAGACACAGGCCCACTATTTCTGGCTCAGAAGAACACTCTACTCCACCTCCAAGATATAGGGAGAGGAGTTTTGGGGAATGATGAAATCGAATTTATTGTTGTAAATTATATTTCGTTTTGCTGATCTTTCTCAATTGTTGTTCTCACTGTTGTTACGTATCACGAATTGCCCAGGTCCTTTTGGATTACTTGCTGGGTGACATCATTGTTATGTAATACCTCTGTATGCACAGCAGTTGTAGACCCATTAGGACCAGGTACAACTGTCAGTATACTCTCAGGTGTGACATTGGCAATCAAAGTAGTGCTTGCATTTAGTACTAAAAGCGTAATTGTTCCTTGTACACTTGCACTTGGCTCAACATACCCACCCACACCAGTTACCAATAATAATTGTGCCTGTGCACCATCTTTATATGGAGGATCTCTAGAATCCAATAGGTAATTAAAAAAATTATCCTTCTCATCAGAAACAATTAACTTTTGTTCCACTTGTCACTTTACGAATCTTCATCTTTCTTTTGTTTTTCTCATTGACTATTGCATGGAAAACTCTTGCTCATATCGTCTCTTTATGTCTTTTTCTTATTTCCCCACTTTGATTCCATCCACTGGCTCATTGCACCTTTAAACTGGTTCTCCATTTTCTTTCTAGCTTTCTCTATGGCCTTTCAATGTAATTCATCCCATGTTTTAAATTATGTAGGTCTAGGTCTGGCTTTCTCTCACACTTTGTTTATCTCAGAAATCAATCTTTCTAGTATAAAAATTCCCTCTAAAAGAAATCACACACCCTTGACATCAGAAGTATACATATGCCAATATTTTAACCATGCACAGCATTAAGTCCAACATCCATCATCATTTCTGATGCAG
Organism: Pleurodeles waltl; assembly: GCF_031143425.1. NCBI lineage: Eukaryota > Metazoa > Chordata > Amphibia > Caudata > Salamandridae > Pleurodeles > Pleurodeles waltl. The sequence continues at coordinate 897,906,759 of NC_090444.1, read as the reverse complement.
GCGAACCTTCAAGAGGAACCCTTTATTTAAAAAAAATAAAAATACATAAGGCTCATAAAATAAACAAAGTGCAACAACCAGTTGCAGTGTGCCTATGGCAAAGAATAGACAATCACAGGGCAGCTACAGCAGAAACCCACCGACAGCGAGACTCTGTGATGACATCTCACCCATCCTAGCACGACTCACAGCTGGTTGGCACTGAACTCTCAGTGAGTTGGAAAAGCAATGCACTACACACACAAAATAAATAAATAAAATCTTGTCTGCTCAACCTAAATGGGAGAAGATCCAGAGACTGAATGAAACTGCATCACTAGTCAATCACAGGATTCACTTTAAAGGAGACTACCTTCCGGAGGAAATCCACATCTAATTAGTGTGAGTATGTCCATGCACCAAAGAGCATGTAACACCAACCCAGATTAAGAATCAAAAACCTGAAAGGAAAACTTTTTAATTCAGAGAAATCCCTATCCGGTGTGAACGTGGCGCCTTGCAAATCATACTACCACTTTGCAGACAACTTTAAGAACAATAGGACAAGAACTTAGATTATGATGAATCTGATTATCTAAACCAACAAATGACAAAAAATAAAACCTTTTACCACAATTCACAAATTTTACAAACATAACAAAATCATGATGACCAAATCACCCATTAAACCAAGAGCTAATCGCTCAAACCCAAAACAACAATTGATGACAAATCACTTTCTCAACTACAAATCCCATAAGGCATCATTAGCAATCCTTACTCTCTCAATCTCATGAATCATTGTGCCCTACTAATAGTTAATCGCTCAAACCGAACACAACAATTGATGACTCAACACAAATCACTCTCTCAACTCCAAAACCCAAAATGCATCATTAGCAAACTTTACGCTCTCAATCTCATGCATCATTGTGCCCTACTTATACTCACAAAACATTTTGTCAGGAACAATTGATGCTCTAGTGCAGTCATCAGGACTCAGCAAATAATCCAAAGGTGGTACTCAGCAATGCAGCTAGAAAACCAGTCCAGAGATTGGGGCTAATATAGACTCTGAAACCTCCTTTATCTCTCTAACCATCCTATGCTACCAGAAGAACTATGGATGCAATGTATCCCTAAAACTTTACACCTCAGTAGTGTAAGCAGGAGCGGGGTAGATCGGAGACAGTATTCATCTCAAATTCATAAGGTAATGTGTCCCAGAGGTAAGGAACTATACAGCATCTTAAAACTACAGTTAAGTAAGTGATGGCTGACTAACAAAAAGTGAGGTATAGAGCAGAATTTGGAAAGGTAATTAAGGTTTATTACAAATTCAAAGAAGTAAAATACAGAAATTGTAAAGTGCATATTCAGCAAATTTCATAAAAGCATAACATCATTGCCATTAAGGTTCTTAGCAATAGGAGCAATGCACAATAATAGGGGAAGTCTCTAATGTGCAGCAAAGTCATTAAGAAATCGGACAGTGTTCCTAGTAGCAGAGGAAAGGTCTTTCAAGAGTTCTGCTACCTCCCAAAATCAAGGATTTATGCAGCCATTTCTTCCATAGACACACATTCAGACTATTAAGTTATTGTGGTGTGAGCAAAGAATTACATTTTCAACTAATCAATTACAGATTTTAAAATCATCAGCCCTACCATCTAAGCAATAACCCACTACATGAATGTTGATTTTGTCCCTCTGACTTAATGTAATTGGGAGGTGTCAGAACACACTAGTTACACAAACAACAGTGACTTACTTTGAATAGATGTAATACTGCATGCAAGAAGAAGGTCTGTGCGAAACTGTCACAGTAGACCTTCTTTGAGAGCAGTGTCATTCAGAAGTAAACAAATCTACATCTTGCTTAATTATGTGCAGCAGAAATCTAAACAAAGAATAACCATGATGCAGCATCCATTCTAGACACTGTGATACCTGGGTCTTTTGAGGCCTGTTAGACATTAATGATGCACGAAGGCCACAAAGGAGGAGATGCCTTAAAAAAAAGGTGCTGCCTCGGATTTTCCGGTGCTGCACAAGCGATGCGTCGTTTCTTTCCACGCTGCAAGGTGATACATCGATTCCCAGGAGCACAGCCTTGGGTCCTCACTGCAATGCAGGGATATTTTAACGGCCAGGGATGATGCGTGGAAAATCCTGGACACGTTGGTAGAAAGGAATAGGTGCTGCGTCGATCTGGTTGGCGCTGCAGTGATTTTTCAGCCCTGAGGCAGGCACTGCATCAGATTTCCAGTTGCGAGTCCGGCACGGTGCTATTCTGGTCGGTGGTGCAGCGATTTTCCAGCTGCAATGCAGGTGCTGAGTTAATTTCTGCAGGTGTTGCATCAATTTTCTGATGCACGAGGATTTCCTGAAGGGGTGAAGACTTTGTTGGCCCTGAGACTTCAGAAACAGGAGGCAAGCTCAATCCAAGCCCTTGGAGAGCACTTTAGGAGAAAGGCAGAGTCCTTCCAGCAGAATTGGGAGCACCAGGCAGCAGGGCAACAAGCAGAAAATAAGTTTTTCAGCAGAGCAGCCCAGATGAGTCCTTTGGGCAGCCAGGCAGTCTCTCTGACAGAGTTCAGGTGCAGGTCCAGAGGTGTCTGATTTGTCGGAATCAGAGACCCAGTTTATATACCCAAAAATACCTTTGTAGTGAAAAAGACATCAAAGAGTGGTGGTTTTGAAGTGCACAAGTTCCCCTTTCAGCCCAGTCCTGTCTGACAGGATCCCTGTTAGGGGTTTTCAGTCCTTTGTGTGAGGGCAGGCCACTGGCCTTTGAAATGTAAGAGAGAGCCCCTCCACACGTCTTGCCCAGGGAGACCCATTTAGTATGCAGATGAATGCGGATGTGACTGAGTGTTCTGTGTATATGGTTGTCTGGGCGGAATGCACAAGGGGAGCTGTCAACCAACATAGACCAGATGTGGATTGGAGACAGGCTGTAAGGTACAAATGGCAGTAAGTACATAGAAATGCCCACTTTCTAAAAGTGGCATTTCTAAAATGGTATTATTACATCTTACTTCCCCAATATGAAGGATTTTCTATTACCATTCTGCCCATACTAAACATGACAGGGCTACTCCTTCCAGATCAGAATCTACCACTTAAAAGTATATGACGGTAGTTCTTATGGCTAGTCTGTGAGAGGTGCAGGCCTCACAGTAGTGAAAAACAAATTTGTGGGGTTTTCACTACCAGGACATATAAACTACATACGTACATGTCCTGCCTTTTACTTAGATAGCACCCTGTCCTAGCTAGCTAGGGCCTACCTTAGGGGTGCTATTTATGAAGAAAAAGGGTAGATTAAGGCTTGGCAAGTAGTTTTAAATGCCAAGTTGAAGTGGGAGTGAAACAGCACACACAGGCCCTGCAATGGCAGGTCTGAGACATGGTTAAGGGGCTACTTATGTGGGTGGCACAATCAGTGCTGCAGGCCCACTAGTGGCATTTCATTTACAAGTCCTGGGCCCATGTAGTGCACTTTATTGGGGATTTATAGGTAAATAAATATGCCAATTGAGTAGGAACCAATGGTACCATGTTTAGGGGAGAGAGCATATGCACTTTAGCACTGGTCAGTAGTGGTAAAGTGCGCAGAAGCCTAAAACCAGCAAAAAAGGGTCAGAAAAATAGAGGGAGGCAGGCAAAAAGTTTGGTAATGACCACTCTAAGGTTGTCAAGTCTAACAAGGCCTACTATGCATGATCCAGAAAAACACACTTTAACGTGTCATAGCAAATTCATTTTAACTGCAGTAGATTAATATCAACATGCACGTCAATTTGAGTGTAGACATTGTCATTCCCCTGCATTGTGACTTTGGTGGTGGCAAGATTGTGAGCAAGCTGTCTATGTTTAGACATTTGAAAGATTTCTACTTAAGTGAATTGTATAAAGGGATGGGGAAAAAGCAGTATTTTTTTGTGTTATTGGAGTGGTACAAGATCTGAGCTTGTGTCTGTTAATAACTGATGTCTCTGTGATTACAAAGTGAGCACATTATCATGTGACTCTGCAATCACATTGAGGCTACACTTGATGGCACTAATGATAGCCTAAGTGGTTTTGAAGGGAACAGGTAACTAGTTATTGGTTGCTTTGGCTTAGAATATGAGGTTTCTGTGAGAGACACAGTGAGCTATCAGTTTCAGAGTTGAGCACTGTGCTGTTTTTTGCAGATGGTTCATTTTCCAAGTTGAGATGTTGGGTGCACCATGATGGATGGAGTTTTAGTTTTATAAAGCACACATTTGAAGGGTTTAGTGATTATATTGGCTCATGGGAGAAGGTTGACTTAGAGCAAGAGGAAGTTGACTTTGGCTTTGGAGTTAGTTGTGAATGCTAGGATGATGATTTCTTAACTGAGCATTTTCAAGTGTCCTACTTTGAAAAAGCAGTACTGTTATTTAGTGGCTTTTTATTGACAGTGATGGGAGGATAGTGTTGGTGGTTGTGATCAGGATTTTGCTTTGGTCTTACTAATATAGTATCTGGAGGAATCATGTGGGAGTTTGAAAAAAAAATATTGTTGGATGAGATGATGAATGAGGTGCTAATGAAGGCTGTGGTTTCCTCAATGAAGGTTTTGCTAGGATGTAATCTGCAAATCGGGTGAAAGGTGGTGGTCTGAAAGGATGAGAGTCCAAAGTGTTTGGTGAGTAGGTACAGAAATTTAGTGGTAGTGGGTTCTAAGAGAGGGCTTGTCCAGGACGACATGTGGATCATCAGTAAGACATGGGTATATATCATTTCTAACACCAGTTACATATAAATGTTCCAAAAGTTGGATCAAACTATACATTTCCCAGAGTCCCTAAAAACCTTAATGTGTCTCTGTAGGGAGCATTTCACATTTTCTTTCCTGGGACATGAGTGGCTTGCTTGGTGGTCCTGGGATGGAGAAATCAGTGACAGTAGCCTTGCCTTAAATTGAGAAGGGTCAGTATTACTTTGGCTTGTTGACCATAAGGTCAAGGGAATTCCCTGGCAGAGCCAACTGAGGCTCCACCTCCAGAGCCTCTACAGTTTCCCTATCCGTAAAGGGGTGGTGGACCAATGAAGTGGGAGAACAGGGCATCTGCCACTGTAAATTAACCCATAACTCACTGTCTGGCTATCATACGTTTGGTGAAGAATTTTGCTTGTCAAGCATGACTGAGAAAAGGTACAGTAAGCATGTGACTTGCTAGGGCCGGGCATAATACCAGGCATTTGGGTGGGTTAGAGTACGTAGGGCCCTTTAATAGGCCTTACGTGGGAAAATGATCCATAAGGACCGACAGCCACTTAGAATTGCTGACCTGGCCTCTTAAACAGGATAAACCCAATATTAGTTAGGTTCAATTGCAGGAATCAGGATGACCTGCACAGTGAGGCATAAGCAATGCGCATATCGATTCAATTTTGATTGCCACTGAAGTCTTTTTTTCAGGTCTGTGATTCAATAGTAAATTACCACATTATGCAGCAGAGTGTTTATTATAAATATGACAATAGTCGTTGCAGAGGAATTAAAGAATTGTGAACTTACTATTTGATTAGTATATCACTCTCTTATACTCACACAGACCTTCAACCATGCACACAACACTTGCATGCATGCTCCTCAACACCCGCCTACTCACCAAACATGCCACAGAGATCTCGGACCTGCTGCACAGCAATGCCCTGGACCTACTTTTCTTCATAGAAACCTGGCTGAATCATTCATCAGCACATGACATCACCATGACATCACCAGCGACACCCCCCCCAACCTGGCTACAAGATGGCTAGGCAACACAGGCTTCACAATCACGGAGGCGGATTCGCTTTTTTCCACAACAGGACCATCAGCTGTACAACATGCGCGGACACATCATCCTCCAACATGGAACACCTGTTGTTCACGCTCCACATCACAGTTTACTTCACCCTAAGAGGCACACTCATCTACAGACCACCATGACCGCGCACCAACTTCAAGGACACCATCACGGACTTTGTTGCACCACTGGCTCTCGTTGCTAGCAGTTACATCTTTGGAGACCTGAACTTCCACCTTGAAGACCACATGGATCCCAACTCAAGAGCACTAATTGCAGACCTTGGAAGCGTAGGCAATAAAATCCCTGCTATTTAAAGCAATTTCAGCCTGCAATGGGGCCCAACAGAACTCGACAAATGCTTCTCAATCTTATCCAAATAACCAATATTAATCAAATGCCATCCTCACCCCCTAAAGAAACAGCTGACAACTCAAAGTCTATCCACACAGGGGTCACAATGGACTCCTGCCTCCACCATGCCTACTCCAGAGCAGAGACTGAAACCCATCATTGTCATGCCCACACTGATTCTGAATGCCTCCTCCTCTTCAGTGACTTTCCCAAATGCTTGGAAACATGCAACTGCCCCCCTACTGCTGAAGAACCCCTCTGAGGAGCCTTCCAAGCTCGCCAACTACAGACCCATCTCTCTGTAACCATTCCCAGTCAAGATCTTAGAGAGAATAATCAGCAGACACCTCACTGAATACCTCAATAACCACCAGCTCCTCTACACCACTCAGTGTCGTTTCAGACCCAAGCACAGCACAGAAACTGCCCTCATCTTTGCCACGGATGACATCGTATGACTCTGTACAGAGGAGAGACAGCGGCATCTGACACAGTCTCCCACTCCATCCTCATTTAGGGGCATATTTATGAGCCCCTAGCACCACCGGAGCAGCACTTTTAATGATGCTCCGGTGGCGGTATGCCCTGCATCGTATTTACAAGGGGGCGTTAAGCCACTTTTTGTGGCATAACGCCACCTTGTAAATACAACCCGATCACACGCAGCACTTTGCGTGGAAGGGGCGTGCAATGGGTGTTGCTGTGGGTGTGCCACAGGAACACCCATTGCATTTTGACGCTTCCTTAGATTTACTAGTTTTTGTAAACCTGAGGGAGCACCAAAATCTAGCGAGACGCATTTTTTGCTTTTTCTATGTGTGCTGTATTCTGCATCACGCATAGAAAGAGCAAAATGCCAGAAATTATGGTTTATGTGCAGGGAGCTGTCCCTTCCTGCACATAAACAATAATTAGAAAATTACGCTTTGGCAATTCACATAGAAGTGCCAAATTGCCTTTAGTGATTGTTTATGTGCAGGAAGAGACACATTACCGCACATAAACAATCAACCCCCTCAACGTAGAAATCTTTGCACAATGGTGCAAGGATGCCTGCGTTGGTGCTGGCAGTTAAATTTAGCGCCAGCGCAGGTGACAACACGGGGGTTTAATTGAATACGGCGCATTCTTGCATTGTGAAAATGACGGCGCGCAGCACTGCCAATTTTGGTGCAGTCATTTTCCCATAAATATGGGCCTTAATGACTACATGACATCAGAATACAAGGACAAGAACTCCAATGGATCTGCTCTTTCCAGACTGGAAAGACCCAGTCAGTCAGCCTAGCACCGTACACCTCGGATGCCCGCAGCCTCATCTTTGGAGTTCCACAAGGATACTTATTCAGCCCAACCCTGTTCAATGCATATATGATCCTTCTAGTCAGTATCATCTACTCTCATAATATCTATGTCCTCTCCTACGCTGATGACACACAACTCAATCTAACCCTCCCAGACTAGATGGCCATTATCCAGATCAAGTTCAATGCCTACATGACTGAAATCACCCACACAGCACTCACATCACACCACACCTGAAAAAGCTCCACTTCACAAACAAACACAATTCAAACTCCTCACCCACACTTTCATAGCACTACATAACACTAGCCCAGCATACCTCAACAATCGCAGCTGCTTTCACAAACCTTCCAAACACCTCTGCTCTCCTGGATGCCTGGGCAAATCCCATATATATAGAAAACCAGATCCAGGGGTCCACCCTTCTCCTTCATAACGCCTAAAGCATGGAACAACCTACTGCTACACATAAGTGCCTACTCCTCGTTTCTTGAATTTCACAAGCAGCTGAAGATTGGGCTTTTTGAGTAGTCCCACTAGACTCTAGGTGTGCCTGGACTCACACCTGCTCAGCGCCAGCCACTCAGGTGATAGTGTACTCTACAATCTGCATGACATAACACAACATAAGAAGAAATGATGTGTACTTATCTGGATAGAATACTATGAGTGTTATTGGAGTCTTTTTTCATTGTCTTTATTCCACTAATAAAATACAATATATTTGATTACCATTATAAATACTGCAAAGAACTATACAAAATATGTGGAGCATTGTGGACACTTCAATCAATCAATCAATCAATCAATTTGTTGAGCATGCTACTCACCCGGAAGGTTCTCAATGTGCTGGAGGGGGTGCTACTGCACGAAGAGCCAGGTCTTGAGGTGCTTCCTGGAGGTCGGGAGGTCCTGGGTCTTACGTAGATTGGCGGGGAGGGAGTTCTAGGTTTTGGCGGCGAGGTGGGAGAAGGATCTGCCACCGGTTGTGCTACGGTGAATGCGGGGGACTGTTGCGAGGGAGAGGTTGACAGAGCGGAGCAGGCATGTCGGGTTGTGGAAGTTGAGTCGATCATTGAGGTAGGTCGGTCGGGTGTCGTGGAGAGCTTTGTGAGCGTGGATTAGGATTTTGAAGATCCCTTTGTTGACGGGTAGCCAGTGGAGGTCCCTGAGGTGGGCAGAGATGTGTTTGTGGCGAGGGAGGTTGAGGATGAGACGTGCTTAGGCGTTCTGGATGTGCTTGATTTTTTCAGAGCTTGTCCGTTGTTCCCGAGTAGAGGGCGTTGCGGTAGTCAAGTCTGATGCTAACGAGGGCGTGGGTGACCGTTTTTCTGGTTTCCACAGGAACCCACCTGAAGGTCTTGCACAGCATTCGAAGGGTGTTGAAGCATGAGGACGAGTTGGCGTTGACTTGCTGGGTCATGGAGAGTGAAGAGTCTAGTATGAAGCTGAGTTTGCGTGCGTGGGTGGTGGGTGTTGGGGGCAACCACAGGGTGGCTGGCCACCAGGAGTCGTCCCATGCTGACTTGCTGAGGCCGAAGATGATGATCTCGGTCTTTTCTGAATTCATCTTGAGGTGGCTTGCAGTCATCCAGTTGGCAATAGCGAGGAGTCCGGTGTGGAGGTTGTTCTTGGCGGTTGCAGGGTTTCTCATGAGGAAGAGGATGAGCTGAGTGTCGTCTGCGTAGGAGATGATGTTGAGGCCTTGGGATCGGACGATGTTGGCTAGTGAAGCCATGTAGATATTGAAGAGAGTGGGGCTGAGTGAGGATCCCTGGGGGACTCCCCAGATGGTCTTGGTGGCCTTTGACCGGAACAGGGGGAGGCAAACTCTTTGTGTTCTTTCAGAGAGGAAGTAGGTGAGCCAGTCCAGGGCTCTGTGGCGAATTCCGGCGTCGAAGAGCCGTGTGCAAAGGGTTTGGTGACATACGGTGTCGAAGGCTGTGGAGAGGTTAAGGAGGATGAGAGCAACGGTTTCACCTTTGTTAAGCCTGGTCCTGATGTCGTCGGTGCAGGCGATGAGGGCAGTCTTGGTGCTGTGGTTTTTTGCGGAATCCAGACTGGGAGACATTGAGTAGGCTGTTGTCCTCCAGGAAGCGGGAAAGTTGATTGTTGACTATCTTCTCTATGGTTTTCGGGGTCGGCTTTGGGCTTTTTGAGCAAGGCGTTGACTTCTGTGTGTTTCCAGCTTTCCAGGAAAATGGCGGTCTCAAAGGAGCTGTTGATGATGGTCCGGAGCAGGAGAGTGATGATTTGGCTGGCCTTATTGAAGACATGGTGAGGGCAGGGATCTGCAGGGGAGCCGGAGTGGATGGTGCTCATGGTTTTGGTGGTTTCATCATCGTTGGTGGGGGTCCAGGCGCTCAGTATGTTGGTGCAGCAGGGTGCGATGGGGTTGACCATGTCAGTTGTGGTGGTGGTTGGGGATGGAGTTGTGACGCTTCCATGTATGTCTGTGATCTTGCCGAGGAACAAGATGGCGAGGGAGTCGCAGAGGTCTTGTGAGTGGGGAGGGTGGAGCAGGACTTGGGGTTGGTGAGTTACTTGATGATGTTGAATAGCTCCTTGCTGTTGTGTGCGTTGTTGTCAATATGTTCTATGTAGAAAGAACTTTTGGTGGTCCGGATGAGCTGGTGGTATTTGTGCATGGCTGATTTGAGGCCGGTGAAGTTGCTCTCTGATTGTTCTTGGTGCCAGGTTTTCTCAGCTTTCCGACATTCTCGTTTGGAGGTCTGAAGGTCTGCGGTGAACCAGGGAGCTTTCTTATTGACACAGGTGTTGCTGGTATTCTTGAGTGGAGCGAGGGTGTTGGCCCAGTTGTCGAGCCATTGTTTGAGGTTGAAGGCGGCGGTATTGGGGTCGTTGGCTTTGGGTGGTAGAGATTGGGCGAGGTTGGAGACCTTGTTCCACAAGCGGTGAGGGATCGTATGCTGTTGGTGGTGGGTGGTGGGCTTCGGGAAGGAAAGATTAACGCAATGGTGGTCGGTGCAATGGAGTTCGGGGGTGTGAGTGAAGGTGATGTGGCTGCTGGAGGAGATGATGGCGTTGAGCGTGTGCCCGGCTGAGTGGGTGGGCGAGGTGACCAGTTGCTTGAGGCCGAGGTTGGTGAGGTTGTCCAGTAGGGCAGCGGAGTTGCAGTCGCTGGTGTTCTCCAGGTGGAAATTTAGGTCGCCAAGGAGCAGGTAGTCCGAGGAGGCGAGGGCGTGGGAGCTGATCGTGTCAGTGATGGCGTCACAGAATTGGGGGCAGGGGCTTGGTGGTCTGTAGATGAGGGTACCTCTCAGGGTGGTGTTGGCATTGTTGTGTATCTGAAAGTGCAGGTGTTCTGCGGCATCCAGGGCGTCGTTGGTGTCGGTGGGGATTCTGATGGAGCTTCTGTGGACTATGGCGATTCCTCCTCCTGGTTTGTTGATACTGTCTCTTCGGGTGATTTTGTAGCCCTAAGGGATGGCTATGGCAATGTCTGGTTCAGATGAGGGGTTCATCTATGTTTAGGTGAGGAAGGCGATGTGAGGGGAGGCTGATGTCAGTAGGTCCCATAGCTCGATGGTATGCTTGTGGACAGAGAGGGTGTTGAGGAGGATGCAGCTGAGATGGTTGGGGTGTCTGGCGTTGTTGTGGTGCTTGGTGGTTTGATTGCAGGTGAAGCGGCACGAGCGGCAGGCAAAGGGTCTGTGGGTGTGCCTAGGTGCAGGCAGTGGGCCAGCCGGGGTTGAGGGCGAGGAGCTCTGCAGTGGTGTAGTGGCATCTGGAGGCCTGGGAGGAGCGAGGGGCAGGGGCACAAGCGCTGGGCGTGGTCCAGGCGCAGACGGGCTTGCCTCTGGTGCACCTCTGGCGCACCAGCGGCGTGGCTGCACAGTGGCCGCCATTAAGAAGGGGAGGTGCGAGGGAGGAGCAGCTGAGAGGCGGGAGGGGATGGCGAATGGGGGCCCTAGGGGGATGGGGCCGAAGGGGATGCAGCGGCAGGAACGGGGAGACCAGGCAGATCAAGCAAAGCAGAAACGGGCAGAAAAAGGCAGAGACAGCAAAAAAGGCAAAAGCAGAAAAACGGCAAACAAGCACAGAAAACAGATGGCAAGACAAACACTCAAGACAACAAGACCAACACACAATACTTACGTCTACCACTAGAGATCAGGGATGAGGCGCAGGCGGGTGCCTGCAGGTGGTGGAGGGCCTCAAACACGCAGCAGCAGGGAGGGCAGGGTTAGGAGCACAAGGGCAGTCTGGTGGAGCTGCTCAGCGTGCAGAGTGATTCCTGGCCTTAAGTCAGGTCAGGGGTCACTCTGAGCACTGTGCAGCGACCGCCATTAAGAAGTGGAGGTGGGAGGGAGGAGCAGCTGGGAGGCGGGAGGGGGTGGCGAATGGGGGTGCAAGGGGGCGGGCCACAGGGGACGCAGTGACAGGAACGGGGAGACCGGGCAGATCAAGCAAAGCAGAAACAGGCAGAAAAAGGCAGAGACAGCAAAAAAGACAAAAGCAGAAAAACTGCAAACAAGCACAGAAAACAGAAGGCAAGACAAACACACAAGATAACAAGACCAACACACAATACTTACGTCTACCACTAGACACCAGGGATGAGGCGTAGGCAGGAGCCTCCGGGTGGTGGAGAGCCTCGAACTCACGGCAGCAATGAGGGTGGGGTTAGGAGCACGATGGCAGTCTGGTGGAGCTGCTCGGCGTGCAGAGAGGTTCCTGGCCTTAAGTCAGGTCAGGGGTCACTCTGAGCACCGCGCAGTGGGCACAAGTAAGAAGGGGAGGTGGGAGGGAGGAGCAGCTCTGAGGCGGGAGAGGGTGGAGAATGGGGGCGTGAGGGGACGGGGCCGCAGGTGATGCAGTGGCAGGAACGGGGAGACCGGGCAGATCAATCAAAGCTGAAATGGGCAGAAAAAGGCAGCGACAGCAAAAAAGGCAAAAGCAGAAAAACGGCAAACAAGCACAGAAAACAGATGGCAAGACAAACACACAAGATAACAATACCAACACACAATACTTACGTCTACCACTAGACACAAGGGATGAGGCGCAGGCGGGTGCCTGCGGATGGTTGCGGGCCTCAAACTCGCGGCAGCAGCGAGGGCGGGGTTAGGAGGGCAGGTTAGGAGCATGAGGGCAGTCTGGTGGAGCTGCTCGGCGTGCAGAATGGTTCCTGGCCTTAAGTCAGGTCAGGGGACACTTGTTTGAACTTAATTAGCAGATCTAACTGAATAATGTTATGTGAACTATGAATGTTTATTTTTTAATCATGAGATTTGAGATGTCTTTCTTTTATGTCTTTGATGACAACTTTCAACTTTGTAAAAATATTTTATGCACTTTATTTAATTCAATTTCATGAATAAGAGCCATGTGACCTGAACAGCTGCAGGCTAAGTTCAGCATGGGTTGTGCCCCTCAGGTTACTGAACCCCCAAGCCTACAGACAACCCCCTCAGCATACAGGCAAATTTGTGTAATAAGGGTGTTGGCTGCCTTAGATAGATAGGCACAGGGCCTGGCTAAATGCCAGACCCCACACCCATCCGCGCTGCATAGGGTCAAAGGTCAAATTGCCAAGCGCAGCAGGGATTGGCTAACTGCAGAGAGTTGAGCACTGAGCCTTGAGGCCAGGCCCTGTAGAATACCTTGTTGTGCGTGGCCAAAGGAGTTGGCCATCCACTAAAGGTTGGAAACTGTTGAATGTGATATCTAATACAAATGTTAAAGTTAAGTTATGGTCAGCTTTGTAACACCTCAATGTATATTTTTTTTAAATTCAGAAACTCACCTAAAAACTGCAGGCAAAGTGCAGTTATGGTTATGAATTAAAATCGAAAAAATAAGTTATGGTTAAAAGCACAATCTGTAACTCGCACAACTGCCATGCAAACCATAATTTACATTAGTTGAAAAATGTGTATGAACACAAACCAAGGAGCATAGCTCATCCATTCAGCACATGAGTAAAAGTTATTCTGGTTTTGTCTGAAGTTCTTGTATAAATACACATGAAACAATGACAGCCACAGCCATATAGCATTATTCATTGGTACCATCACACCCTACTACCAACACTGGCCAAACATGGGCCTACGACATGCACTTACTTCTTTCAAAAAACACCAGCACCATTTTTTCCTGATTCAAGCGTCTTGATAGTGAAAGAAGGATCCCTCTGCATAGGCTCGATGAAGGAAGCTGGCTCTCTATATGGTGCACTAAAAAGAGGTACACCGTGCAGAGAGTCCAGTGAATCCCCAATTGGTTTGCAGAGGCAAAAGTAGTTAGGACTAATGTTCTTTTTTGTGGTAGTGTGAGCGAGCAGTTACACTCATCAGAGGATTAACAATACCTTACAAGGTCGAGCAAAGTTAAGTACTGGACATTGATCAGAACCACACCAACATATCACACCAGGAAGCATTGGGGTGGTCGCGTTCAATGGTTCTCTGAGGGAGCTGGACCTCGTGAAAATCAGGCTGCAGGCTCTTGCTAGAAAGCCAGTCAGGGACAACAAGCAGGTAGGTAGTAGACTTGGGGTGCTTGTGGGTGTATGTGCACCTTTGGTCCTTTTCTCCAGGTCCCAGGAGCAATGGATGCAGGGGTGTTCTTAGGTGTCGGATGTTCTCGTCCAGGAGCATCTGCAGTCAGGAGGTCCAGCGTGTTGAGGCTGCAGGCATTGTTGGGTAGTCCAGCAGGGGCGGACCCAGGGTGGACTCGAGCACTTAGGAGCCAGGAGACATTGTTGGTACCAGTGACCCATCTCAGATGGGGTCAGGGGAGACGGATGCAGTGGTTGTTGGAGGTGTCCGGTTTCTCTCACCATAAGGCTGCAGGAGAGAGAGCCTGTGTGCAGAGACTGCAGGCATCTCAGGAGAGTCCAAGATGAGTGAGGCCACACTGGACTTGGTCTCTGGGCAGCTGGGGAACCATATTGGCATTGTTGGTTGGCTTCACCTTGAGACATGGACGTCAGGTGCAGTGATCACTTCAGGTGTCGGGTCTTTGGGGGTTCCAGAAACTGCAGAGTTTTTTCCTTGAAGTTTCTTGTCGCAGAGCAAGTCCACTGCTCATGGGATACTTTAGTCTTTATCGAAGGTAGGATGAGTTGGCTTCTTGGGCAGAGTACTTTGAGGTCTGCAGACAGTCCAGGGTGGTCAACTGCTTCTTCTTTTCCTCTTCTGCGGGTGCAACCCTTCTTAGTCCTCGTCTTCTTAGGTCATCAGGATCTGAGTTCTAGGGTTCAAGGGTGCTACCTAAATACTCAATTGAGGGGAGTTAATGGTAGTGTCAGGTGGTAGCAAATGGGCTGACCACCTTTAGGGTGGCTACACCCTTTTCATGACCACTTCTGCTGGGAAATGGGCATAACTCTAACCTTAGCGGCCTAAATCCTTTTGGACAAGATGGAGGAATTTAAAAAGTAGTGTCTACTTCAGTTTGTCCACCTTAGGGGTGGCACTGGCATGAAGTGGGCACACCTCCTAATTTGCCTAATTTTCCCACCTGTGCTTCTGCCAAAAGTGAGGTCAGGACAGGGGGGTTAGTCATCTCCATCTGGAGAGAGTTGGGTCGAATTACAAAGGTGGCTAGGCCTTTGAAGCACCCCACCCTAGAATGTCCATCCTGCCCGGGTGAGTTGATAACACCCCTCACCCAGTGTAGCCTTTTGTCTCTGGCCCTCAAGAGTGCTGGTTTTCACCTTGAGGGGCCAGCAACACACCTGTGGTGGCTGAACAGGTCAGGACCAGTTAGTTAGTACACTAGTAGCTGAATTAAGTGAGAATTTATTATTCTGAGATGTTTGGTACCAAACATCCCAGGGTTCAGTGAAGCCATAGTAGCTGGGGAACTTGTAATGACCAGTGCCCAGCACATGCATTTAAAATGGGTTCCCTGTTCACTTACTATGTCTCAGAATTGACTGAGACATAGCAGGAGCATGTCTGCCCGTGCATATATGCCCTCACATGTGCCCTAATGTACCCTGCTTTAGGGGTGACTTACAGCAGGCATATGCAGTAATACGGGACATGGCACACAGAGGTGTGTGACAGATCGTGTTTTTAATGTATCCTGCACCAACGTACGCAGTCTGCAATGGCAAAGGCAAAAATATGTGTGTTTGGTGAGGGGTCACTGGGGGTGGCACAACTGGTGCTGCAGCTCTCAGGGACCTTCCTTAGTACCCCAGTCCCTACGTACTAGCAGTATCATTTACTAAGGACTTACAGTGGGTGCTAAAGTGTGTGACAATCGTGCAGAGCAACTGTGCAGTTTTGGAGAAAGAAATCTGGCACTGGGGACTTAGTTAGTGCACTAACAGCTGAAGCTTGAAAGACAGTGCAATTTTCAGAATTCTCTCAATGTGGAGGAAAGCATGTTCAGCAACCACAGGGTTAACAACGATTTTAGAGGTCGAGCTCAAGAAGCTGGGCATTGATCAGAACCACATCAACAGGTCACACCGGGCGGCACTGGGGAAGCCGGGTGCAGGGGTGCAGTAGGTGTCGGGTGTCCAGTGGTTCTCTATGGAAGTTGGACCTTGTGACAAGCAGGCTGCAGGCTCTGGCTATTAAGTCAGTCATGGACAACAAGCAGGTAGGTAGTAGACTTGGTGTGCTTGGGGACATGGATGCACCTTTGGTCATTTACTCCAGGGCCCAGGGTCAACCTATGCAGGGGTGTCCTTAGGCATCAGGTTTTCTCGTCCTGGGGCACTCGCAGTCAGGGGATCCTGTGTTTTGAGGTTGATGGCATCATCCGGGAGTCCAGCAGAGGTGGACCCAGGGTGGGCTCTTAGGAGCTGGGTGGCATCTTTGACACCATTGACCCACCTCAGTTGGAGTCAGGGGCGACGGGTGCAGTGGTTGCTGGAGGTGCTGGGCTTTCATTCACCACAAGGCTGTGCGAGAGGGGGCCTGTGTGCAGAGGCTGCAGGTGTCTCGGGTGAGTCCAAGATGGATGAGACCACACTGGATTCAGTCTCTAGTCAGCTAGGAAACCACATTGGCACAGTTGGTTGGCTTCACCTTGGTACGTGGATGTCAGGTGCAGCGGTCACTTGAGGTGTTGGGTATTTGGGGTTACAGCAGGTGCACAGTCTTTTCCTTGAAGTTTCTTGTTGCAGAGCAGGTCCACTGCTTGTGGGAGACTTGAGTCTTTTATTAAGGCAGGATGAGTTGGCTTCTTGGGCAGAGTCTTTTGAGGGCAGCAGGTAGTCTGGCATGGTCAGCTACTGCTTCTTTTCCTCTTTTGTTGGTGCAACTCTTATTTGTCCTCGTCTTCTTAGGTCGTCAGGATCTGAGTTCTAGGGTTCAAGGGTGCCACCTACATACTCAGTTTAATGGCATTACATGGCGTGCCAGGTGGTAACCAATGGGCTGACCACCTTTAGGATGACTACACCCAAAAGGTACGGCACCCTATTCTGGGAAGTGGGTATAACCCAAACCCTAGTGGACTAATCACTTCCAAACAAGATGGAGGAATTTAAAAAGTAGAGTCCACTTCAGCTTGTCCATCTTAGGGGTGGGGCTGGCATGAAGTGGGCACACCTCCTAATCTGCTTAATTTTCCCACTTATGCTGCTGCCAAAAGGGGTTCAGGACAGGAGGGATGGTCAACTCTGCCATCCAGAGAGACCTGGGTCACTTTACAAAGGCAACTAGGCCCTTTAAGCTAGGATGAGGTGATAACACCCTGCCCATTGCAGACTTTTGTCTCTGGCCCTCGAGAGCTCTGGCTTTTACATTAGGGGGGCCAGAAACACGTCTGTGGTGGCTGAACTGGTCACGACCAGTCAGTCTGTACACAAGTAGCTGGTAAGTTTTCAGGGGGCACCTCTAAAGTGCTCTCTGTCTGCATTTATTAATAAATCCATCACTATATTCATTGAAGGTTCATTATTCTGAGATGTTTGATACCAAACATCCCAGGATTCAGTGAAGCCATCATTTAGCTGGTGAACTTGTAATGACCAGTGTCCAGCACATGCATTAAATATGGCTTCCCTGCTCACTTCATTTGTCTCAGAATCGACAGAGACATAGCAGGGGCATATCTACTTGCAGTGGCGGCCGGCAGCTTTAGGAGGGAGGTGGACGGGAAGCACACACACGCACACACACACATTTGTTCTTTCACACACACACGCACATCCATGAACAACACTCATAACATTCAAACATGCACGCACGCATCAAACATTCATTTTAAAAGATCACACACACTCATTCTTTCACACACACACGCACGCACATCCATTAACAACACTCATAACATTCAAACACATCAGCCCGTCATCACAACCTCAGCATCATCTCCTACGCCGACAACACCCAGCTCGTCCTCTCCCTGACCAAAGATCCGCTCACCGCCAAAACCAACCTCCACGAGGGACTAAAATCCATCGCCGAGTGGATGAACAACAGCCGCCTGAAGCTCAACTCCGACAAAACGGAAGTCCTCATCCTCGGACGCACCCCCTCGGCCTGGAACGACTCCTGGTGGCCCACCGCCCTCGGACCCCCACCCACCCCAGCCAGCCACGCACGAAACCTCGGCTTCGTCCTCGACTCTGCCCTCACCATGTCCAAACCGATCAACGCCGTCTCCTCTTCTTGTTTCAACACCCTCCGCATGCTCCGCAGGATCTTCAAGTGGATTCCAACAGGAACCAGGAAGACGGTAACTCAAGCCCTCGTCAGTAGCAGAATTGACTACGGCAACGCACTCTACACAGGCATCCCAACGAAAGACATCAAACGACTCCAACGCATACAGAACGCATCCGCCCGACTGATCCTCGACATACCCCGCCGATGTCACATCTCCCCCCACCTGAAGGACCTCCACTGGCTCCCTGTGGATAAAAGGATCACCTTCAAACTCCTCACCGACGCACACAAGGCACTACACAACACCGGACCCACCTACCTAAACACCAGACTCAACTTCTACGTCCCCACACATCAACTCCGCTCCGCCAACCTCACCCTCGCCATCGTCCCCCGAATCCAGCGCAAGACCTCTGGCGGCAGACCCTTCTCCTTCCTCGCCGCCAAGACCTGGAACTCTCTCCCCACCTCACTACGCCAGACCCAGGACCTCCTCACCTTCAGGAGACTCCTCAAGACATGGCTCTTCGAACGCTAGCAGTACCCCTCCCCCCCCAGTGCCTCGAAAACCCTGTCGGGTACATAGCGCGCTTTATAAATTCACTGATTGATTGATTGATTGAAACATGCACTCACACACGCATCAAACATTCATTTTAAAACATCACACACACACACTCACACCGTCAGCCTCGGAGGTCGCAGGAGGGTTGGGACTGCTGCCTTTTCTCATTGGCTTACTTTAGGTCAGCCAATGAGGGAAGGCAGCAGTCCCATCCTCGTCACAGAGTGAGATGGGGTCAGTGAGACTGCTGACCCCACCTCACTCTTTGACGAAGTGTCACTGATTAACACTCACCCTGGGCGCTTCAGGGCCTAAACCTGAAGTGCCCAGGTTGAAGTCAATGGGTGACGCTTTCCTCGTCGCCCATGGGAGGACATTGAGTCACCTTTTCTGAGCCGAGGAGGTCACGCCCATAGGAACTGTGACCTCCTCAGCCCAGCAAAGTTCAGCTCCGGCAGCCAGGAGTCTGCGCAAATCGTGCATGTCTGCTCCTGGCTGCCTGACCTGAACATAAAGAGTGTCTGTCAGGCTGACCTTTGTTCAGCCTGACAGACATTCTTCATGAGGGGCAAAAGGTGGGGGGGTGAGGCCCCTCCGCCCTAAAGGACGGGCCATGCCTGTCTACTTGTGCATATATGCCCTCACATTTGCCCTCATGCACCCTGCTCTGGGGGTGACTTACACCTGGTATATGCAGTGATAGGGGACCTGGCTCACAGGGGTGTATGTTGTGTTTTTAATTTAGCCTGCACCAACGTATGCAGTCTGCAATGGCAAAACTGTGTGGGTTTGGTGAGGGGACCATGGGGGTGGCACAACTGGTGCTCCAGCCCTCAGGGACCTTCTTAGTACCCGAGGCCCTGGCTTGCAGGGGTTCCATTTTCTAGGGATTTACAGTGGGTGTGTGTGACTATTGTGCAAAACAACTGTGCAGTTTTGGGGAAAGAGATCTTCTACTGGGGGCCTGGTTAGCAGGGACCCAGTGTACTAACAGCTGAAGCCACATCCGAAACCAGGCAAAAAGTGGGAGGCTAACCATGCCAAAAAGGGTGCTTTCCTATACTGCATTCTACTGGTGGACTGTTCTCACCACCAGATTATGCTCTTCCACCTCACCTCTGAAAGGCTGTTAACCAAAGGCTCAACGTATATACCTAAAGGATGATTTAGAGGTGCACATTAATGACCTGGCAATGAAAATCTCATCATGCCTACAACTCTCTAATGACCCTCAACGCATGATTCTTCAGACTACAAGGTAATCATGACCAACATTATGGATGTGTCCCCCTAGAACTTGAGAGACAAAAAATAAATTCTGGTGCTTGTGGCTTGATAAGGAAGTATGATGGCTTCAGATACGGCTTCAGCACAGAAACTGCTATCCCACATGATTCACTGAAAGATTATTGAAGGAATGTAACTCATGCCTTCTCATTTTCCTAGACCTATTCAGGACTTCGGACACAGTCAATCATGACATCTAAACCTTATGAATGAGTGAATGGGAATAGATGGCACAGTCCTGAGTTGGTTTACCTTAAAAACAATCCCATCAAATCAAACTGATTAGATCCCTGTCATATCAACATCATACAAGTGGTAACCAGGTTTACATACTATACTCTAAAAATACATGAAGCCCCTGACCCCAATCTTTTGGCATTCTAATTTTGCATACCACCTATATGCCAATTGTAGCGATTAACCTTGTATGTCATATTGTATTATTATTATGTTGATTATATTTATTATAATTAACCTGATGACAAAGTACCAAGAAATTATTATAGCATTAGATGTGTCACTTAGTTCCTTCCTCCATACCCTTTTCTCTTACTTATTTAGAATGTTCCATATTGAGGTCTGTTTGATCAGACTGATGGTTTGAACAGTTGCTGTGACTCTGAGGATGGGACTGCATCTCATTAAATCCTTTGAAAAATCTACAACTTACTCATCATATTCAATAACAATACCAATGACACTCAGCCTTCCTTAAAATGTAATCTTTGGATGAAGTAGTTCACCTAAATCCCTAAAAGACATGCAACGTTGATGTCTTACAAACACCTAAAACTGAACCTGCTCATCACACCTCTGCTCAACTCTCTCCATGTGCAGGAATGCCCTAACTCTCAAGACACACTAAACTGCATACCTGAAATTGTTAACTAAACCAAATCTCGGAGGATCTCTCTGGACGAGAATCTGGACCTGCTAGGTCACATCAATTCCATTACTAAAAGTACTGTTTATCAACTGCCAAAAAGGTTCAGGTCTCAGTCTTACCCATGCTGCACTACTGAAATGTGATTCTAACTGGTTACCTGAAAACACACCTAGTGCCAATGAAGGCCAACCTAAACACCGCAGCCAGTCTAATGTATGGAGCAAGGTGTTTTGACCACTTCACTCCAGTTCTCCTCACTCTCAAATAGCTCCTGACCAAAGCAAAATGCATTCTCAAGGTAGACTGCAACACCTACCTATAAAGCTTGCCAGCTGGCACCCTAGATATACCTGACACAGAAATTCAACAAATCTGGGGGCAGTAGCATCCTTCACAGAGCCAAATTGCTAACCTGGAACCCCACAGATTCAAGAAACAAAAAACCTACTCATGCTCCTTCTTTGTAAATGCACCCAGGACACGGCTCACTGCCTCCAGAGACCAGCACAAACATTTCTCCGACCACCTTCAATATCAACACCAAGGCCCTTATTACAGCCCTGGCGGTCGGTGTTAAAGCGGCGGTAATACCGCAAACAGGCCAGGGGAAAAAAATGGGATTACGACCGTGGCGGAAACCGCCAACATAGACAGCCACTTTAACACTACGACAGCAACGGCGGTACAAACAAACAGCGCAGCGGACACTGCCAACAGACAGGCGGACGACAATGTACCACCCACCCTATCACAACACGGACATCCGCCACCTTTTCCGGGGCGGAACCAACGCAAATAAAAACACGGCGGAAACAGTACACAGATGGGAAAACACTCAACCCCACGAGGAACCAGGACGCCATGGAGCCCGAACTGCAGATCCTGCCGGCGATAGTCCTCCTGCTCCTCTATCAGGAGCTCCAACAACGGCGGCGACACCCACGGTGAGTACTGCACCTACGACACAGGGGAGGGGGGAGGGAATAGAGAGTGACACACACACGCAACACGCAACACCCCCACCCTCACCCACAACACCATACACACAAACACATGCTGCAACATTACATATACATCCCCCTAACCCCTCTTGAATAACGCAAGGACAAAAGGAAATGATTGTAATAAAAAAAATTCCATCAGTCAAAACTCAAAATCCAGTATATTATGTACACCCACTACACAAGTCCGGATAGTGCACCAATCATTGTCCGTGGACCACTGGGGCCAAAATGCATGGGTGCGGCCCACACTAAATACCTGACTCCAAATGGAGAGAACACTTGAGGGGCATCACATAGAAAATGTACAGGCACCTCGGGGGGGCACCTCAGCCTGATGAACGCACGACGCCACTGCTCCACAAGGGTGCTCCATGCCCATTGATGTATCCTGGGGAGTGCAAAGCCACAGTCTCTCAAGTCTCTCCAGTGGGTGGTTTGCCCACTGTTTTATCCTGAGGAGTGCAAAGCCACAGTCTCTCAAGTCTCTCCAGTGGGTGGTTTGCCCACTGCGTTATCCTGGGAAGTGCAAGGCCACAGTCTCTCAAGTCTCTCCAGTGGGTGGTTTGCCCACTGCTGCATCCTGGGGAGTGCAAAGCCTCAGTCTCTCAAATGGATAACTGTCTCCACTGGTTCTGGAGGGGGCTTTGTGCCCAGAGTGCTTCATCCTGCCAAGGACTGAGGTAGTGGATGCCTTTCTCCACTGGTTCTGGAGGGGGCTTTGTGCCCAGAGTGCTTCATCCTGCCAAGGACTGAGGTAGTGGATGTGATACTCCACTGGTTCTGGAGGGAGCTTTGTGCCCAGAGTACTCCACGTGCATTGTGGCCGTAACAATACACTCGCCTGGGTGTGTGTGCCACCAGATTTCCGAGGTACAGGTAGGTTGATACGCCATGGAGGCAGAGACATACCCCACACTGCTGCGGCTTTGCATTCCATATGCAGGTGACAACTGTGATGGCAGTGATGTTTCCTGGAAGCTGGCCAGACTCCTGGAACTCACCACCAGCCTCGGACGACTGACCACTGGGGATGGCAGCCATGTCTACGGTGGTGCCACTGGCTCAGGATGTCGCAGGGCCGCTGGTGGTGCTTGCGGCGGTGTCAGTCGAGGCGGTGCTTGCAGCAGGTTCTGTGGCGGCGGTACTGGCTGCAGGCTCTGTGGCGGCGGTGCTGGCTGCGGGCTCTGTGGCAGGGGTGCTGGTGGCGGGCTCTGTGGCAGCAGTGCTGGCGGCAGGCTCTGTGGCGGTGCAGGTGGCGGTGCAGGTGGCGGTCTTCTCCGCCATACAAGTTGGCGTTGACGTGCACAGAAGGTGTGACACTGGTCCCTCAGTCGGTGCCACCATGCCCTCTCCTGACCTGCCCTTCAGTTTCTGGCCCTTCCCCACCTTTGATGGTGGCGCAGCTGTCTTGCCACTTTCCCCTTTCGTTTTCCCTGACCCCTTGGTGGCAGGTGTTTTTGGCTTCTCCCTCTGGGATGTGGGTACCTTTTTCACCTTGGCGGGTGGCGGAATGTCCTTGCCCTCGCTCCGTGGCACACTGGCAGCCCTGATGGTTGGCGCACTCCATGACCCCGCAGATGCTAGCACCACTGTGCCTGGGGATGTGGTGGCTGAGGTGCTGGGCTGGGACCTGGAAAGCCTGGCCCTAGGGGAAGGACGGGGGGAGGTGTAGGGAATAGGTCAATATTAGCCAGGAAAAGTTTTTTAGACACACTGGGACGGATAGATGGAGGGGGTTTGGGAGTGGAAGTAGAGGTAGTGGTTGTAGGAGGTGTACATCTGCTGAATTTGGGTGAAGGTGCATGGTCTGGAGGCTGTTTTGAGGTGGATGGCTGTTGGGTGGGTGTGTGCCTGCGTTTGTGTACTTTGGGAGGAGGGCTCACAGACACACTGGGAGAGGACACTGGGGATGTGTGCATGGTAGTGGTGGTGGTGAGTGCACGTGAGCGGTGTGTGGTGATGAGCGTGCTGGTGATGGAGGTAGTGGCTGAGGATGTAGTGCATGTAGGTGTGAGTGGAGATGAGACAGGAACGGAGGAGGGAGACGTGGAGGATGGGGACACAGTGGAGGCAGTGGATGTTGGTATGTGTGCATGGGTATGATGCTTGTGTGAGTGCCTGTGGGATGTGTGGTGCTTATGTTTGCCTGAGCCACCCTTGTGTGTTGAGGTGTGTGCATGCTGGTCTGATGGTGTGCTTGGGATAGGCTGAGGTACAGGGGATTGGGTCTGGGTGGAGGAAGTTGGAGGGGAGAGGCTGGACACAGGGACAATGGCTGCCATCAGTGCTGAGGCCAGAGCCTGAAATGCTCTCTGTTGGGCTGCCTGCCCAGAATGAATGCCCTCCAGGTACGCATTTGTTTGTTGCAAATGCCTCTCAACACCCTGGATGGCATTCAGAAAGGTAAACTGCCCAACAGTGAGGGGTCTCAGGAGGTCAAAAGCCTCCTCACTGAGGGCAGTAGGGCTGACTGGGGCAGGGCCTGAGGTGCCTGGGGCGAAGAAGATGCCCACCCTCCTGTGTGAGCGGGCACGGGACACACGCTGAGGGGCTGCTAGGAGGGCGGTGGTGGTAGAGGGGGTGGTGGCTGTACCTGTTGATGCGGGGGCACAGAAGGGCCCGCCACCGCAAGGGAGCTCCCATCAGATGAGGAGTCGCTGTCACTGCTGTCTGCTCCTGTCCCTGCCGTGGAGCTCCCCTCGCCCTCCATCCCACTGGTGGCTTCAGACTCTTTTGTTTCACCCTCCAGGACCTGCTCCGGTGCCACTGCTCCTCCGCCTGATGATGCTATTGCACACAAGAACAGGGAGACCACAAAAAAGGGGGGTGGGAGACAGAAGAAAGACATGTTCAGTGCATGCAACACCACTACCGTTGGCGGACACAACAGACACAGCAGCCCTCTGCACTACGCCATGCACTTATAGTTCCTAGATTTATCACATGCCCATGGGGTACAAGGCCTAAGCCGGATTACTGCACACCTGGAAGTCACAGGAGCCTGACTATGTGTAGATGGCACTAACCACTAGTGGGGTTGGGTACCACAGAGCCTGCCTCACAAGGGACCTTGCCTACAAAGCTCGCCCTGGCCTAGGGGAACCCACTGCCCTCAAGTGCCCATCCAAGTCCTGATACGCCACCGCCAGGATCCGGAACATCAGGGGGGTCATGGTGCGACGGGCACCCCTCCCACATTGGGAGACCCTCCCCAGCTGCGCCTCCGCAGGCTTCTTGCTCCAGCGGCAAAGGTCCTCCCATCTTTTCCGGCAGAGGGTGCTCCATCTGTGGTAGACACCCAGGGCACGGAGGTCCTTGGCAATGGCACGCCAAATATCCTTCTTCTGGTGGGCGCTGACCTAGAGGAATATTACAGGGGAAAAGGAAAATCTTTACCCGTCCGGACCATCATCCTCTTTGACCCACATTCCCAACCTTGCCCTGACGCACCTACACTTACCGTCAGCACATGCAGGCCTCAGTCCCCCTCCCCCCCATTTTCTTCCATCCACACCACTCCAAACAGGCATTGCCCATGCAGCTTTCTCACAGTGTACTCACCTGTTTGTCTGGAGGACCGTACAGTTGTGTGTACCCCATCCACTAGTGTCTCCAACTCCTCTGAAGTGAAGGCAGGGGCCCTTTCCCCAGACACATGAGCCATCGTCGCTTCCAGACTGAGGTCACAGCAGCACTTGCAGTATAGGTCCTCTCCTGTTGAAGGTTAGATATCATGTGAGGGAACAGACAGAAAATGGCGGTCACGTCCGAGGCGGTGCGTACCGTCACCGCCGGCGTACATCGTCATTGGCTCCTGTGACCCATAGGGTCCAATGTTAACCAATGCAAGATTGCGCAGCAGTCTTCGACCGCCTACCGCAACGGTGTACAACGCCAGCGCAGTTACCTCATATCCCCTTGTCCCACCTTACAGGTCAGGCAGCCGCCATTTCAGGGGCCACATGGCATTAATTTTAACTGCGTCACACCAATGTAGGCCTTGCATATACACAGTAACAGGCACATTGCGGATTAATAAATGTGTGCAAATGACATTTTGTGATACCTCAGTGTTGGCTGACTCTCTGCTCGCTGTTCTTGTCCATAGGGCACGTCCGCTGGGGCAGGTGATTAGATGGCGGCATCCTCCGGTGTACAGACCGCTGGTGGACCTGTCAACAATGGAAGAGAGACACGTAATAGTCACCTACAGACTTGATTGTGCAACAATCTATGAACTGTGTGCCCAGTTGGAGCCAGACCTGATGTCAGCTAGCCGCCATCCCACAGGGATAACCCCTCTGGTGAAGGTCCTGTCAGTACTCCATTTCCTGGCAAGTGGTTCCTTTCAAACAACAGTGGCCATTGCATCAGGGATGTCTCAGCCAATGTTCTCTTATGTGTTGTCCAGAGTGTTGTCTGCCCTGCTGAAACACATGCACAGCTACATCATGTTCCCTCAGGTGGAGGATTTGCCCACAGTGAAAGGTGACTTCTATGCCCGGGACATATCCCCAACATCATAGGTGCCATTGATGGGACACATGTGGCCTTGGTACCCCCCGCAAGAGTGAACAGGTGTACAGAAACCGGAAGAGCTACCATTCGATGAATGTGCAGATGGTGTGTTTGGCCGACCACTACATCTCCCATGTGAATGCCAAATTTCCTGGCTCAGTGCATGACGCTTACATTCTGAGGAATAGCAGCATCCCTTATGTGATGGGGCAACTCCAGAGGCACAGTGTGTGGCTAATAGGTGAGGACAAGGACCCTATACAGTGTGAATAGTTGTATGGGTTTGGGGTTGTCCCTACGGGTTAGTGTGTGTCTAACAGTTGCCCCTCGACATTTGCAGGTGACTCTGGTTACCCCAACCTGTCATGGCTACTTACCCCAGTGAGAATTCCCAGGATAAGGGCAGAGGAATGCTACAATGAGGCACATGGGCGAAATAGGAGGGTGATTGAACGGACCTTCGGCCTCCTGAAGGCCAGGTTCTGGTGCCTCTATATGACAGGTGGTTCTCTCTACTACTCACCAAAGAAGGTGTGCCAGATCATCGTGGCCTGCTGTATGCTGTACAACCTGGCTTTGCGACGGCAGGTGCCTTTTCTGCAGGAGGATGGGCCAGATGGTAGTCTTGTGGCAGCTGTGGAGCCTGTGGACAGAGAAGAAGAGGAGGCAGAAGAATAGGATATCGACAACAGAAACAACATTATCCAGCAATACTTCCAGTGAGACACAGGTAAGAAGATTTCACTGCCTCACACATCTGATACTATTGTTGGAGCTAGCATAAGTCTGTCATTTTCACTCAGTGTATGGACCCTGACTTGTCACTTTGCCTTTCCATTTAACAGATGTGGGTCCCACTTTGTGCCCTCTGCTATAATTCCTCCAGCCCTACAGCTGTGTTTCATCGGTATGTGAACAATTAAATTGACATTGCTATATTCCATAGTTATTGTAATTACAGATTTGTGAAAGCACAGACTGACTCCAGATTGTTTTGTGATTGAAGTGTGTTTATTTCTGTGCAACTAAGTGGAGGGGGTTGTAAAATGGGCAGGGGTGATGGTGGAGGAATGTCCATGGCAGAGTCCAGTCTATTTGTTTCACAGGTGCATTTTCCAAAGGGGCATAGGAAGTGGAGCAAGGGCAGTTGATGGGTGGACAGGGTGACAAAGTGGGACAGAAGGGTGACATTCAGGGGGGTCTCATTTCCTGGCAGGGGTCTTGGCAATGTTCTCTGTCTTGTTCCTGGATCTCAGGGACCGTTTGCGGGGTGGCTCTCCATCTGCAGGGGGTGGGGTGCTGGTGTCGTGTTCCTGTGTTGGTGCCTCCTGTCCACTAGCACCCACGGAGGTGGAGGGCTGTTCATCATCCAGGCTAGTGTCAGGGGCCCCTTGTTGTGCCACAGTGTCCCTCCTGGTGTTGACAAGGTCTTGCAGCACCCCTGCAATGGTGACAAGGGTGGTGTTCATAGACTTCAGTTCCTCCCGGATCCCCAGATAGTGGTCCTCCTGCAGCCGCTGGGTCTCCTGAAACTTGGGCAGTACCGTTGCCATCGTCTCCTGGGAATGATGGTACGCTCCCATGATGTTTGAGAGGGCCTCGTGGAGAGTGGGTTCCCTGGGCCTGTCCTCCCCCTGTCGCACAGCAGTCCTCCCAGTTCCCCTGTTTTCCAGTTCCTCTGTCCCCTGAACCGTGTGCCCACGGCCACTGCCCCCAGGTCCCCGATTGTCTTGGGTTGGTGGGTTTGCCTGGGTTACCTGTAGTGGTGGACACACTGCTCATTGACGTGTCCTGGGGACAGAGGGATGGGCCCGCTGGGTGGGCGCTGTGCTGGTGTTTCCTGAGGGGGAGGCTCTGTGGTGGCTTGTGCCAGTGTCAGGGGAACCGACTGTCCCAAGGTCCCTGATGGGCCGGGCTGGTCATCTAGATCCAGTTGTGCAGATCTGCTGTCATCACTGTGGGTCTCTTCTGTGGGGGGACTGGATATGTCTGGTACCTCCTGTTCGGTGACGTTGGGTAGGGGTCCTGCAGGGATGTAAAGGCATGATTATTGCATCTGTGTGTGCCATCATGTCAATGGGTGAGTGACCTTGTACTCCAGTGCTTGCATTCTTGTCTAGGTACTTGTGTGATAATTGGTTTGAGGTCTGTGTGGGTATCTGTAATGGTAATGCTTGGGTGATGGGGGTCCATGCATTGGTGTTACATGCAGGGCTTGGTTTTGGGATGTGTGGGTTGTGTTGGTGGGGTATCTGAGGGTTGTTGGGGTGATAGGTGGGAGGGTAAGGGTGGGAGTATGTGATGGCATGCAGGTGGGGTGAGGGGGATAAGGAAGTAAAGATTTGCCTCACCAGAGTCCAGTCCTCCTCCTACTCCTGCGAGGCCCTCAGGATGCAGTATTGCCAAGACTTGCTCCTCCCATCTTGTTAGTTGTGGGGGAGGAGGTGGGGGTCCACCGCCAGTCCTCTGTACAGCAATCTGGTGTCTGGAGCTCACGGAACACACCTTCCCCCGTAGGTCGTTCCACCTCTTCCAGATGTCATCCCTAGTTCTTGGATGCTGTCCCACTGCGTTGACCCTGTCGACGATTCTGTGCCATAGCTCCATCTTCCTAGCAATGGAGGTGTGCTGCACCTGTGATCCGAATAGCTGTGGCTCTACCCGGATGATTTCCTCCACCATGACCCTGAGCTCCTCCTCAGAGAACCTGGGGTGTTGTTGAGGTGCTATGATGTGTGGATGATGTGTGAGGTGGTGTGTGTTGTGATGTGTGAGGGGATGTGTTGTTGTGTGTTGTTTGAGGTGCGTGGATGTTGTGTGAGTGATGATGTTGTGTGTCTCTGGATGCTGCTGTTGTTTAAGGTAGTGTATCTCTCTGGCCTGCTTTCAATTTCTGGTAGTAACTGTTTGTGGGTGTGTGCTTTATATTGGATTGGGTGTGTGGGTGTGGTGTGTGTATGTGTATCAGGTGTGTGTATTTCGAATTGTCCAATGTGGTTGTGTTTTGTAAATGTGTGTGTATTTTGAGCGTGGCGGTGTGTAAGGCCAATAGAATACCGTGGTTGAAAGACCGCCGCGTGGATTCGTGGGTCGTGATAGTGTGGGCGTATTCCTGTTGGTGTGACGGTGTCGGTTTTGTTATCGCCAGTTTATCACTGACCTTTGGTGTGGCGGACCTGTGTGGGTGTCTGAATTATGGCGGATTCCGAGCTGTGGGTCGTAATAGCTGTAGTGGAATTCTGCCACCGCAGCGGTATGTTGGCGGTCTTCTGCACGGCGGTAAGCAGGATTTACCACCAGGGTTGTAAAGAGGGCCCAAGGGCCATATGTACAAACACATTTTCCCATAGACACAGAATGGGTAAAACCCTTTGGTACAGGTGGCCCCAAATCTCTACGGATGGATGAATTCCACATCAGTTGTTCCTGCTTTACCAGCCATGCCCCATTTTACTCTCTGTTCCCCCAACACATTGCTAGTGATTATTCAGGTTTCCAAAATAATACTCCTTTTGTCAAAGTCACAAATATGCATACTAATTTGCACTGACTGGCTTGCTCACTAGCATGACAGCCAAACTATTGGTCCCGTTCACACACTACCCTTGTTCCCTTTGGAGTGATAGGTTGTTTAGATTGTCTTCTGATCACCTCTCATAAAAATAAGATGACACCTCTTCAGCTTCTTGTTTTCAATTTATCTGATGTTCAGCTTTGTTTTTGCTTGTTTGTGTGTTCCTGTTCAAAGTGTATGGCACGCCATTCTGATTCTGTCAGGGTTTTTTTGCGCTATATAAAACCTCTAATAGATAGATAATAAATATATAAAAGAATAATATATTGTGTATTGCACCAGGTCTCTACACTATTTTATGAACTTGGATGCATTTGTTCCTTTTAGAAATTGCACATTGGAGCCATTGCGAGCTTAGCGTTTGGCCTCCTACATAGCCCCCTGGACAAAGCTAAAGGTTCAGGTAAGTCATTCTCTTACCAAGTAGTCAAACTCAGGTTAAAGCTAGTAAGTTGGTAAGCAAAGTAACTGGGGGAAGAGTCAAGAACAGAAAACTACCGTACGTGGGAGTGTTGATGTCTTTGGGGGCGCATCTCACTCAAAATATGACGGAAAAGAGTTGCAAAGGTCATTTTGTGGATGTATTTGAACTACTTCACAGAGAGGTTCAGGCCAAGGAATGCTCAAAAGAGGAAGAGTGGGAGTTAGCACGTAGGCCTAATGTACCTACTACCATAGAACATTGGACTTCAGCTTTTCTTATATATGCAAGCCTTTATTGTGACCAGTATCCGGAGAGGTGTGTGGTGATGTTTAAATACATGGACATTGTTCGTAGAGCTCAAATGTTTTTTTTTTTTTTTTATTGGTTTCATTGTGAAGAGGAGTTTCGGGCAAGGTTGGCTATTTTTCCAGATAAGGAATGAGGAGAGATTAACAGAGAATTGTGGATGCAATGGCTTCGCACAGCTAAGAACGTGCCGGTAATGCATACAGCTAGTGGGTTGCTGCTGCAATATAAGCCCTTTCAGGCCGCCCCACCAAATAAGGGATGGGAAATGTTCCAAAAGGACAATTGCCTCAGAATGGAGCATGCTGGTCATTTAATAGCAGATCATGTACAAGACAGCAATGACTTCAAGACTTTGCGGTCCGGGTCTGCCCCACACAGGAACGCGCCCAGGAGAACAGCGTGTGCACTCGTGGGAGCTGTGCACATCGGGAGCAGCGCAAGGTGCGGTGGGGAGGCTGCACACACCGAGGAGAGCGGAGCGTGATTCATGGTAGCCACACACGCTGAGAAGCAGAGGCTGGTGGCAGTGGGGGGATGCGGCCGGGGAAAGCCATCTCTTCTCCACGCACACCCCCGCCCATGCTAGCAGCTGGAGCTCTGGCCGGCGACCACACAGAGACCTGCCCGCTCCCCTCACACAGGCCCGGCAGCGGGGGAGCGCCAGGCGGGATGATGAGGTCACGGTGACAAGCAGCGTTGACCACAGCTGGTGCGGAGGCAGCAGCACACCGAGGAAGGCAGCATGGAGCTGAGCAGGAGGAGAACAGCTGCTTGCAAGCGTGACCAGTGCGTGGAGAGGGCATGCTGGTAAGATTGTCTGACTGTTTTCCGATCTGAGAGCAGAGTGCTCACAGGGGGGCAAACATGAGGATACAAAAGGATTTTTTGTGGCATGTTCGTGCCGAGTTCCGGGTAAGCTGTCTGCACTGTGTGAGAGTGAGTAAAGACACGACTCTCTTCCGTAGCTGAGCCGAATAACGTGCTCTGAGTTCTTTGTTGTTAGTTTGTGGGAGGTCGCTCTCTGTACCGTTGATGAAATAAACGTAATTAATAATCAACTCAAGTCTTTACTCAGAGCACCAGATCCTCCTTCAAAGCAAAGTTCACCACATGCGCCACTCCAACAATGTTTAATTAGTGTTGGCAGCCTCCCACGAGCTGGAGGAGCGCGCGCATCACCTAACGGAGTGGATGTTGTTTGCTCACGTGCCAATGTAGCCCCTGTGGGAGTGCAGGGGGAGCGCTGCAGGATCACCAGAGGAGCCGGACAGCTCTGGGAGTGCCTCTAACCACTGGGCATGGGGGGCTTGGTGTTCAGTGACATGCGGCTGTCCTATGCACACAAGACTGCCAACCAGTGAGGAAGGTGGGTTCGGTGATCGATTTGCTGTCTTTCTGCCACTTGTGAGAGTGGTGGGTGGCTGCAGCGTGCAAAGACACAGAGAAGCTCTGGGAAATCGTGGGCGAAGGCATGATAGTTGGCCTCGGAACGGAAGCGGAAGCCGAGTGGTAACAAGCAGGGCTTGAAGCACAGTGACGGAGGAGTGAAGAGAAGTTTTGCTGCACGGACACTGTGCAGATTCAGGCTGAGCTGACTAGGGAGGGAGAGAAGAAACCATTGCTTTGTTTTGCTGGTATTTTTGGACAGTGGGAGAGGGGGAAGTTTAAAAGTATCTTCTAATTATATGTTTTGTTAAAGTATGTACAGGTAAAGGCTAAAAATAGCGGCTTTAGATAATTCTCCTTATCTTTGTATCGACCAGGACATTAAAATACTGGTGGTGCCAGGAGAAAACCTGTCACATGGCAACCCTACACATTGCAGCGACAGCGGTGAAGTCTCAGCTATATTTTTTGCTTTATTAGTTCAAGAGTGCATGTGGGGGCGAAGTGGTTCAGGGAACATGGTGGCCGTCTAAAGAAGACGGTCGAGGAGGGCTCCGTTCCATGAATGACGCAGTGAAATAATTATGCCTTTCCGGGGAAACGTAAAGGTTTGACAAGTCGGCAGTGGGGGTTCCGCTTTGCGTTTTTTTGTTTTACAGCGGTGTAAGGGAGGCAAAGGAGCTGGCAGTAGCACGGGACGCTTCGGAGCACATGGTGGTGCTGTTTGTGAGAGCCTCCCGGGAGCTCTTTCGGGTCAGGGAGGCGGCGACTCGTGTTCCCTACCAGGGAAACCAGGGCAGGGCCAGCACAGGGCCGGATCCTTCAGGAAAGAAGAGCAGGATTTTGAGGATTCCTCAGTACACCGAGGACTTGGTGATTTCAGGTACTGATGAGTTAAAAACAAGATTTAAAGGGTTTAAAGGTTCTGTGCACCAGGGACACGCTTCTTTTGGTATAAGCACTGTAGAAATTCATTCAGACCATATGGTGGATAGGGTAAATAGGCTAGTGGGGACCAGAAAGGAAGGGGGGAAAGTGGCATCTAAAAATAGTTTGGGACAAGTAGCGTATTCCCTGTGTAGCTCAAAAAAAAGTAAGAAAAGAGTGGAAGTTGAAAGTCTGGTCCCCCTCCAGAAACCCTCTACAGCGAGAAGTGAGGCGGAATACGATAATAGTTCCGTTACAAAGAGACTGGATGTGAAGAGTGTTGGAGGTTTGAACTATAGAAAAGTCCGGGTTACCCCATCAGTAAGGACTTATTTTCGAGTATTGCCAGGATCACCTAGAATGTCAACCGGGGGTGCGAGTATGCAAAAGCTGGATAAATCAGACAAGTTAGAGTCTGCTGCTAGTTCAGAGGGCATTAGCCCAGACCTCTCCGGGTGGATGGGAGAGGTGTTTCGCAGTATTCCTTTTCTGTGAGATCTGTAGAGAGGCAAGAGGAGGTAAATGCAGTACAAACTTTTCAATCTGTCAGAGAAGATCAGGGGCACTCAATTGCGGATATGTTGAAAGCATTATCTGTGGAACTGAAGGGTGGCTTTGAGACTTCTAATGCCAACCAGGCGGAGATTAGGGGTCTCTGTGAAGACTTAGGGAAGAAAATTGATGACCTGGCGGGCCGGACAGCTGCTTTGGAGGAGGAGGTGGGCGAGTTAAGGATGGTGGTGGAAGATAATAAAGAGCAAATAAGATATTTAAAAGAAGGGGAAGCTAAAATGGAATCCCTAGAAAATAATCAGAGGAGGAATAATCTGAGGTTTCTCAGGGTCCCGAAAGGGTTGGAAGAAGGTGATTTAAAAGGCTTCATGGACCAATTGATAAAGCATGAGGTGAAGGTGGAAGAATCAGAGAAGGACAGTGCTAAAGATTTTCAGAGCGTGCACCGGGTCCCGGCAAAAATGCCTTCCAACAGGGATAGACCAGGGAAATTTTTTGTTTATTTTCAAACATAGGGGGTCATTCTGACCCTGGCGGCCGGTGACCGCCAGGGTCACCGACCACGGGAGCACCGCCAACAGGCTGGCGGTGCTCCCGAGGGCATTCTGACCGCGGCGGTTCAGCCGCGGTCAGAAAGGGTAAACCGACGGTCTCCCGCCGGTTTACCGCTGCCCCATTGAATCCTCCATGGCGGCGGAGCGCGCTCCGCCGCCATGGGGATTCAGACACCCCCTACCGCCATCCTGTTCATGGCGGGAATCCCGCCATGAACAGGATGGCGGTAGGGGGTGCCGCGGGGCCCCTGGGGGCCCCTGCAGTGCCCATGCCAATGGCATGGGCACTGCAGGGGCCCCCGTAAGAGGGCCCCGCAAAGTATTTCAGTGTCTGCTTTGCAGACACTGAAATACGCGACGGGTGCAACTGCACCCGTCGCACCTTCCCACTCCGCCAGCTCCATTCGGAGCCGGCATCCTAGTGGGAAGGTTGATTTGCCCTGGGCTGGCGGGCGGCCGCCCGCCAGCCCAGGGCAAATCTCAGAATCACTGCAGCGGTCTTTCGACCGTGGTGCAGTGTTCTGACGAGGTTACCCGCCAAAGTAAGAATCACCCCCATACTCACTGAAGGAACATATTCTGGCTCTGGCGTTAAAAAATAAATCATTGTCAGTAAACGGATCCCCATTTGAAATTAGGTCAGACCTAGCGTCCGTGACTTTAAATAAACAGTGGGAGCAGGGTTAAAGAAAAGACATGCTGAAAAAACTGGGTGCAACAGCTCAGTTAAAATTCCCTGCTTCATTAAGGGTTATGGTGAATAACAAAATGTATAACTTTACGGACTGAAAAGAGGTGGACGAGTTGATCAGGAAAATTGAGAAAGGGAGCGGGAATGAGAAAGGTCTGACCTAAGCTTCTATTGTTTTTCCCGGTATGGAGATACTTTTTTTTTTTTTTGCGATGTCCCACGTTCGGTACGGTGACCCTCCTCTGACTTTGGTCAGGTTAATGATTGGGCGGGTTCCCTGGGGGGTAGGGGGGATGGGTGAGGGGATGGGGGATGGTGGTGGGGAGACTGGGTGGGGAGCATAATAGGGAAAAAAAAGATCCTCATTGTGGTAGGTAGACCTGGGGGGGCGGGGCGGGGGAGTGATGGGTGGAGGGGTGGAAGAATGTAGGTGGTTTTGATGTCGGAAAATGGCAGTAAAGAATTTGAGACTCCTGTCTTGGAATGTAAATGGTCTTAGGGTAAAGAGTAGGCAGAAAAGGTTGGTGCAATATTTGAAGAATGCCCCGTTTGATGTTTTGATCTTACAATAGACCCATCTTTCTAGGGAGGAATGTTTTGAAGTTTTCAAGTCATGCGGGCGGGTTCAGCAGACAGCTAGTTCAAACTGTTTGATTGGTAGTAAAGGGGTGGCTGTTCTAATTAAGAATCATGCTAATATTACTTTTCTGGAAGGTCCCATCGATAACTCAGGGAGGTGGGTGTTGGGGAAGCTCTCTGCTTTTGAACATGTCTTTAGGATAGCATGGTCCTAATAGGGATGATGTAGACCCATTAAGGGAACTTTCAGATCTTCTTTTGCAATATTTAGATCCAATAATATGGGCAGGTGATTTTAATGTGGTATTGAACTACGAATTAGATACATCAGCGGGTAGTAGGTCCAAAATAAAAGAGAAAATGCGGGGTCAATTTGGGTAATGATGTCCCAATGGGGTTATATCATGTTTGGAGGAATAAGAGGTTATTCTTATAATAATAAGAAGTATCGGCGTCAGTCCATAATTGATTACTTCCTTTTGGATACTGTTTTGAGGGACTTTGTTGAGTCAGTAGTACATATTGGGGCCCATTTATCAGATCACTCAGCAGTCAGTTTAGATCTTAGGTTGCCAACGAAAAGGAGGGAAAAAAGGTGTACTTTAGACAGAACTCTGCTTTTGGAAGATGAGGTGGTTACGGAATTGCTGCGGATTCAGAGGATTTTTTTAGGATAAATTTGGGTTCAGCTGCCTTAGCGATAGTTTGGGATACATTTAAGGCCTTTTTGAGGGGATGTCTGATTAGGATAGCTGCACACAGGAGGAAATTATATAACGAGGAAATAAGCAGGTTGGAGAGTCAAATACGACAATTTGAGCAGAGAAAGTTAAGTAAGGAGCAGGGTGAAGAATTTGGTGATTTACATAAGCAACATCAGACAGCTAGTTTGGAGTTGGCAGCTCTTTTGAACCACAGGATTAGATTGAGATGTGAAGCTAATAGGGTGATACAGTTTGAGTATAGTGAGAACAGCAGTAAATTGATGGCTTGGAAGTTAAAATCAGATAGGGTTAGGAATCGGGTGACAGAAATTCGAGATGAAGACTCGGGTGAGATTAGAAAAGGTGGCGAGCAGGTGGAAGAAAGTTTTTTCAATTTCTTTAAGGACTTATATACAGAAGATTTGAAGCCCCCTTTGAAGGTATTGAAGGGGTGGCTTGGGGAATTAGAGTTACCTACTCTGAATGAAGAGGAGAGAAGTGCGGTTAATGATCTGTTTCAGCAGAGTGAGGTAGAACAGGTCATTTTAGCCTGCAAATCGGGGAAGGCATCAGGGCCAGATGGGTTACCCATGGAGGTTTATCGAGTTCTGGGTGGTAGTACTTCTAAAGTTCTTAAGCAATTATGTGATAATATTAGGGGGGGGATGAGAATCTTTCTCCTTCTTGGAAAGAGGCGATTATTACGTTAATTTTAAAACCTGGCAAAGACCCCAGGAAGTGTGATTCATACCGCCCAATATCGCTGTTAAATTGTGATTATAAAATCTTTGCTAAACTCCTGGCTGATAGACTAGGGATGGTTATGGGGAAACTCATACACACAGACCAGAAAGGGTTTTTGAAGGGTAGGCATATGCATGAATTGACACAGGGATTGGTAGGGTTGATTGATTTAGCCACTTTGATGCATATGCCTTTGGCGGTGGTAATGGTGGATGCAACAAAAGCATTCGACAGGGTTAATTGGAGTAATTTGATTACGGTATGGGAATCATATAAAATTGGAGGCCAATTTATTAGAACATTGCAAAAAATCTATCATGACCCAAGTGCAAGAATTTTGGTTAATGGTATGCTCACTCCTCCGGTAAAAATAGAAAGAGGGATGAGACAGGGGTGCCCGTTATCCCCTTTATTAGTTGACCTTTACATTGAACCGTTAGCTTGTAGAATTAGGAGAGATAAGAGAATACTTCCTTTCCGGTGTGGAGAGCTGGTCAGGAAGGTTTCTTTATATGCGGATGATTTAATGATTCATACAGCGCATTTAAGTCAGGCCAAACTAGTTCTACAAGAGTTAATGGAGGATTTTGGGGGAATTTCTGGTTATGCTATTATTAATCAAAAGACGGAAATTATGGCATGGAATATGGAACTAAACGATGCAGTGAATGTAAAGAAAGAAGTTAAATATTTGGGGATCACTGTAACACATGATATATGTAAAATGGCGGAAAAAATCTTGCTCGGGTTATGAGGGAGGTGGACCTCTAACTGAGGAAATGGCTTAATCTTCCACTAACTATAATAGGTCGAATTAATGTTGTAAAAATGGTGATTGTTACCAAATTAACTTTTATTTTCAATGCATTGTCATTCATGTTTAACAAGGCTGCTTTAAAGAAATTGCAGGGGAAAATTAGTAGTTTTATTTGGGCATCTAAAGATGTTCATATGTCATGGAAAAAGCTCAGGAGGAAGAAAGAAAAAGGTGGTCTGGCAGCTCCTGATCTGCAGTACTACGCATGGGCTTATTTGTTAAAAAATGTAAGACAGGGTTTTAATGCTTCAGAGCTGGGGCAGGTGTTAATTGCTATGATGGAAGGTCAAGATGTCCAGAGAAGTTTTTGTATAAGTTTGGAGATCCGAATTTCTTTAAAAAAAATTGATTTAGGATATTACATGATTGGGCAGTGTTGTGGTATGAGGTGAGGAAGATCACGAGGTTGTCATATTATAATGAGTATGCGCCGATTTGGGATTCTCCAGGCTCCCCGGAGTGGACTAAAGATGCCTTGGCTATTCCTCTGAAAGAGGCAGGTTTTGTGCAATGGAGACATCTCTGTTATAATGGTGAACTTAGGGAGTTTGATAACCTTAATATGGAGGTAGGAGGAAGGCTGTCTAAGTTTAAATACCTTCAGATGAAGACTTGGGTTGGGAATGTGACAGAGGAAGTGGGAAGTACTAACAGGCTTGTGGACCAGATGCAGCTGGATACTCCGATGAAGAAAGAAGTGGCTAGATGGTATTGGCTGATGATGGACATTGTGGATGGTGAATTTAACCTCCCAGAATAAATCTGGAGGCAGTGCTTGCCGGAGCCGCAGCTTAAAGACCTTTGGCAAGTATCCACTACACTTCTGTATAATACTGTTAAACCTGCTGTGTTAAGGAGAAATCATCTATTTTCTGTTCACAGAGCCTTTTGGACTCCCACAAAATTGTCCAGGCTGAGAAAGGATAACGTGGTGAGGTGTAAGAAGCGTGGTTCTGCATCAGCTGACGATTTACATATGTTTATTGATTGCCCTCTACTCTGTAAGTTTTGGCAAGAGGTGGGTGATGCAATTAAGGAGATTCTTCCCACAAGTTCGAAGGTAAGACCTTTGATAGTGATATTTGGCTGTTCATATGAGGCGCAGAAGATGGGTAGAGATGGAGCTAAACTGTTGTTTTATATGATGCTTGTGGCAGGAAGGGAGATCTGTAGGAAATGGATCAGCCCTGATCCCCCTACTTTTGTCAAATGGAAAAACTCTCTAATTTACCATCTTAAGTTAGACTGTCATAAGGTTTGTAAGAGGATTAGATTTTGGAATCCGCTGAAGCAATGGTTGGGAAGGGGTGAGGTATGAATAGGTAGGATGTGATCCTATGATTATACTTTTTCCTCTGCTTTCCGCACTGGAGCTTGGGTGGAAAGTTTTTCCCAGACAGGGGCGACGAGGTCGGAGATGGGTGGTGAGCAGTTGTGTGAGAACCTTCACTGCTCCCCCCCACCCCGGTCATGTGAGGGAAATTTGGAAGGTAAATGAGGATCAAAAAACAAAAAAAGACAGCAATGAAAATTCAGGCATGACTGCTCAGGTTGTGGGGAAAGGCATCTAGTTTTCCAATGTTTCAGGGGGATGCACTGGGGATAGCAAGGCAACCCAGTCAGAGGCAGAGATAGGGGCAGAGGCCACATGCACCATGTGGCAGGTAAAGGGCCCTACTCCTCTGAAAGTGGAGATTCTGAAATATTGGTTGCGTTTTTATCCATGGGAGTCTGATGCAAAGGTTTTGGTCTGGGGTTTTTCTGAAGGTTTTCGTTTGTGTTATCTGCGCCCTAGAATTCGGAGATGGGCAAAGAATTTATGATCTGCAATGGAGCAATCAGAAGTGGTTCGAGTTAAGCACAAAAAAGAGATGGAGTTGGGGAGAATTGTGGGCCTGTTTGATTATTGGCCAATTCCAAACTTGACCATTTCACCGTTGGGTGTGGTGCCCTAAAAGCAACAAGGTGAATTCAGGTTGATTCATCATCTGTCTTGGCCTTTAGGGGTATCCATTAAATGGGCTCTATTGCCTAAGAGGACTCAATAGTCAATTATGTGTCAGTTGATGAGGCAATTGCACTGTTAAGAAGTTGTGGCATTGGGGCTGAAATGGCAAAATCTGACATCCAATCAGCTTTTAGACTTCTTCCGGTTCACCCAGCAAATTTTTATTTGTTGGGGTTACAGCTTGAGGATGCCTTTTATGTTGATAGGATGTTGCTTATGGGATGCTCAGTTTCATGTTCATTGTTTTATACATTTAGTTCATTTTTTAAATGGTTTTATCAATCACGGAGTAGGTGTAAGTATGTGACACATTATTTGGACAATTTATTTTTGGTTGCTACTGCTGGCTCGCGTGAATGCCTAAGAGCTTTGGAGTCTTTTCAAGAATCTATGTTTTTTATTGGTGTTCCATTAACTCCTGAAAAAACTGAAGGGCCTACAAGTTGTATATAATTTTGGGGCATTGAGCTGGACTTTAATAAGATGGAGGTGCATTTGCAAAGGAGAAAGTGATGATGATCATTGCATTGTTAGAAGAGGCAGTCAAGAAACCTAACATGGAATTGAGACAGGTGCAGGTTTTGCTTGGTCATTTGAACTTTGCCTGTAGGGTGTTGAGAGTAGGAAGGGCTTTTTTGTAGAAGATTAGGTTTTGCACTCAGAGAGGTAGTATTACCTCATCTTCATGTGAGGCTACGTGCCAGTGTAAAGGCAGATTTCAAAATGTGGATTTCTTTTTTGCAAGATTTCAATGGGGCGACTATGTTTTTTAATGAGGATGACTATTTTTGGCAAGTTCAATTTTTTTCTGACGCTTCAGGTGTACATGGATTTTGTAGGAGGCTGGCCTGGTTTGTAGTGCGTACCTTGGGTACTTACACCTTATACCAGGTCCAGTTATCCCTTATCAGTGAAGTAGTAGTGTTCTAGCAGCTTAGGCTGATAGAGGTAGCAATAGCAGAGCAGCTTATGCTGAACTAGGAGACATGCAAAGCTCATGCAATACCACTATTAGTCACACAGTACTTATACACAATTAAAGACAATACTCAGTGTTACCAAAAATAAAGGTATTTATTCGGGTGACACAGTACCAAAAATATCTTAGAGACAATACGTCTTCTAGAGGTAAGTATTGTACACAATATATACACTAGGCACCAAAATTAGACAAGCAATTAGTCATAGGATAGTGCAAACAATAGGAAATGCTATAGAATGCAATGGGAGAAAATAGGTCTAGGGGCAACACAAACCATATACTAAGAAAGTGGAATGCGAATCACAAATTCCCCCCTAGACAAGTGTAGTGTGTGCAGAATTGCTGGGAGAGTAAGAATACAGTAAAGGTAAGTAAATTACCCCACTGCAGAGCCCAGAAAAGCAGGAGTAAAGTACTGAAAGTTTCCTTAGGACACACTACACCTCATGATTGGGATTTTGCAGCAACCAACCAAGTCTGCAAACAACAACTGATGGATTCGTGGACCTGAAGACCTGCCAAAGAAGGGGACCAAGTTCAGAAGTCGAAAGAAGTTCCAGGAAGGGGAGGAGCCCCTGCCAACCCAGAAGAGGGTGCAAAAGAAGAGTCCCTGGTTGGGCGAAGAATTCAGGAATGCACCCTAGGAAGATGTCAGTGGGTTCCTGCAGAATGCAGAAGATGTCCCAAGACGTGAAGATGGATGCAGACATGATTTCGTGTTGGAAGTCGCCAACGAGCCTTGGTTACGACAAATATGCGCTTTGCATCAAAATGGCACTGGCTGGACCCAGGAGGGACCTGGGGGCCTCAACTTTGTGTGAGGAGGAAGAGGTTGCTCTCAGCACTTTAGAGAGCCCTCAGGATGCCAGACAGCACCCACAGGAGTCCCAGGACATGGGGACAAAGGAGGTGCAAAACACAGTTGGTGCCGCACAACAAAGGAAGATCCCACGCCACCTGAGAACAACTCAGCGAGTTGAGCATCGTAGGATAGAGTGCTGGGAGCTGGGCCAGGATGTGCACAAAGGAATTTTGCAAATAGTGCACTGAGGCCTCAGGAGGTGAAGAAGACGCAGTACAACGGGGTACCATCGCTCTCAGGGAAGGGAAGGTCTTACCTCCTACAAATTGCACCAGCACTACCTCAGGACAGTCTATGTCGATGGGGTCCAACCTCTGTGTCCTTAGGAGTAAGCTTGTCGATGTGAGAGGAGTCCAAGAGTACCAGTTGTCATCTTGGAAGGTGCCTCCGTCACACCACAAGAAATTTCTTCGGTCCTTCTGGTGCAGAATGAAGACAGGGAGTTCCCAGAGCGTGCACACCATGGAACTGTTGCAGTTGCTGGCTGGAGCTGAAGTTGCAGAGAAAAGTATCCCTTGTGGATTCTTTGTTGCTGCTAAAGCGGTTCCTGGAGCAGGCTGCGGTTGATCCAAGGTCATAGGATGAAGTAGTAGTTACAGAGGATTCCTGAAGGAAACCTCCTGCAAGCAGAATCTGAAGAGAACCCACAGAAAAGACCCTAAATAGTCCCAAGAGGGGGATTGGCTACCTTATCAGCTAAGGACCTATCAGGAGGAGTCTCTGACATCACCTGCTGGCACTGGCCACTCAGAGCCCTCCAGAGTGCCCCCACAACTTGCAAAGCAAGATGGCTGAAGTCTGGGACACACTGGAGGAGCTCTGGGTGCCACCCCTAGGGTGGTGATGGACAGGGGAGTGGTCACTCCCCTTTCCTTTGTCTCGTTTCGCACCAGAACAGGGGACAAGGTGTCCCTGAACCAGTGTAGACTGGCTTATGCAAGGAGGGCACCATTTGTGTCCTTTAAAGCATTTCCAGAGGCTGGGGGAGGCTACCCCACCCCAGCCTGTAACATCTATTTCCAAAGGGAGAGGGTGTAACTCCCTGCTCTCAGAGAAAATGCTTTGCTCTGCTTTCCTGGGACTGAACTGCTCAAACCCCAGGACGGTAGAACCCTGTCTGTGAGGTGGCAGCAGCTGGAGCTGCAGTGCAAGCCTCAGAGACCTGGTTTGCCAGTACTGGGGGTTCATGGGGGAGCCCCCAGGATGCATGGGATTGGCTCCCCAATACAATATTTGGAATGGGGGGACAATTCCATGATCTTAGACATGTTACAAGGCCATATTCTGAGTTACCATTGTGAAGCTACATATAGGTATTGACCTATATGTAGTGCACACGTGTAATGGCATTCCCACACTCACAAAGTCCCGGGAAATGGCCCTGAACTATGTGAGGGCACCTTTGCTAGTGCAAGGGTGCCCTCACACTTAGTAACTTTGCACCTAACCTTCAGCAAGTGAAGGTTAGACATATCAGTGACTTATAAGTTACTTAAGTGCAGTGAAAATGGCTGTGAAATAACTTGTGCGTTATTTCACGCAGGCTGCAATGGCAGGCCTGTGTAAGGGTTCATCTGAGCTCCCTATGGGTGGCAAAAGAAATGCTGCAGCCCATATGGATCTCCTGGAACCCCAATGCCCTGGGTACCTAGGTACCATATATTAGGGACTTATAAGGGGGGTCCAGTGTGCCAATTGAAATTGGTAAATAAAATCACTAGCCTACAGTGCCAAATTTAAAAGCAGAGAGAGCATAAGCACTGAGGGTCTGGTTAGCAGAGCCTCAGTGACACAGTCAAGCACTACTGACAACACACACCTTAGGCCACAAACTATGCGCACTGGGGTCCTGGCAAGCAGGATCCGAGTGAGGCAGGCAAAACACACTGACATATAGGTTTTTATCTAATTGGCCATTTTATTGGAAAGTGGCCCGGCATAGCATTGCCTTTTTGGATTTGTTTCCTTTGATGGTGGCTTTGTAGCAGTGGGGACAGACAATTGCCAATAGGAAGGTTTTATTCAATGTGAATAACCAGACGGTGGTAAATTTGGTGAATTTCCAGAAGGCAAAGGATGAGAAGGTACTGAAGTTGTTGCAGGCATTTTTATTGAACTGTTTGAAGTTTAATATATTGTTTAAAGATAGCTATGATCCAGGTGGAAATAATGATAATGCGGATGCGCTATCTCGTTCGCAGGGGCAGAGACTCTGTGGGCTTGCTCCTGGAGCAGATGTGCAGAAGACAACATTTCCCCGGGCACTGTGGGAGCTTGGAATATGAGGATGTAGGAGTTGATTTAGTAGTCTATAGCTCCGTCTACTCGTTAGGTCAAGCCCTACAGTATTTTGTTACATTACAGGTGGTTACAATTGTTTTCATGGGCAAATTATGTGTTTTAACTTTCTACATTGTATTGATGGCCCGGACAGATCAGGTTCCTCAGTTTGGATAGTTTGGCATTGCTTTGTGCATGGGGCTGAGAAGCATGCTGCATCAAGACATTTTGGTTGTCAAATGGGATTAGATGGGGACAGAATAAAGATTTGCTGGGTGGGAAAAAGTGGTATGAGATGGGGTGAATTCCTAAGTGTTCTCTCTAAGAATTTAGTGAAAGGTTTTTGTCCAGATTTGTTGGTATTACACTTAGGGGGAAATTATTTAGTGGCTTTATCAGGTGTAGGGCTTTTGAAGGCCATGAATATGGATTTATTGTAGATAAAAGAAAACTGGGCAGGGAAACATATTGCATGGACGGAGCTAGTACCAAGGCAAGTTTGGAGGGGTGCTAGATCTTTCATGGGGATCAAAAAGCAACATAAAAAGGTAAATAGGGAGATGAGGGTTTTTTTGTCATGCTCATGGGATTTCGG
Organism: Pleurodeles waltl; assembly: GCF_031143425.1. Classification (NCBI taxonomy): domain Eukaryota; kingdom Metazoa; phylum Chordata; class Amphibia; order Caudata; family Salamandridae; genus Pleurodeles; species Pleurodeles waltl. The sequence goes on along the minus strand of NC_090444.1, from coordinate 897,862,483 downwards.
TTTTGAAGCATGAGGAAATTGTTCATGTGGATTTAGCTCTGTTTAAACAGGACGGGGTTCATTTATCCTTTATGGGTAATGAACATTATTTGTTAGAACTCAGGATTCGGATTGCAGATTTTTTAGGGGAAAATGTGTGGGATCATGATTGAAGCAAACTATTTGTGTGGGGGTAGGAAAACACTGGAGGGTTTTAGAGACATTCTTTGGGGGGAAGGGTACGAATACACAAATACGAGAGGTCAGGAATTTTTGAGAAGGAACTAAAAGGGAGGGAAGGGCGAGGGGAACTACTTCAGGGTGACAGCACGACAGATGGGTACTCGATTGGTCGGGTCAAGGGGGGGATGTGAATGGGGCATTGATGAGGGGTAAGTTTATTAGAGGGTTGGGGTGGGGTTTAGGAAGTTACATTGTATTAGTGAGTTAGGTTAGTTTTGTAAGGCTTAATGGCAAGGTTATTGTTTTTGCCAGACCTGCTCTATTAAAGCAGCCTTTTACCCCTATATTTTGGTGAGTTGTGGTTTCTACGCCGTTTTCGCCCAATGGGGTTTTGAGGGGAGCAATGGCTTGCCCAGTCTCCTCCATGCTGATGGGCGTCGGTGGTAGAATCCACTATGTCCGAATACATGATTTGTCGAGGGTGTTGTAAGGGTTGGATTAGGGGGGAGGTTTATAAGTAGGGGTCAAGATGTGGGTGGCCTCTTTGCCTGCTGTCACACCCAGGTATAGGCGTTGTGAGGTTTTTGAGCCCTTCCGTCCTCCCTTATTTTATGTTTTTTCTTTTTGTACTATCAGGAAGGTGATGTTTTTCCCACTTTTTTATTATGGGTTAGTACCAATGACACTTAAAGTTTTTTCTATGGTTTAATAGAAAAGGCAAGTTGATTAGTTAGTTAAGTTTTTATTAGTTGTTGCTGGTAGGCAGGTCTGGTATAGGCAGGTTTTAAAGACATTCTTTGGGGGGGAAGGGTACGGATGTACAAATATGAGAGGTCAGGGATTTTTGAGTAGGAACAAAAGGGAGGGAAGGGCAAGGGGAACTACGTAAGGTGGACGCAGGACAGATGGGTACTGGATTGGTCGAGCCAAGGTGTGGTTGTGAATGGGGTCATTGATGAGGGGTAATTTTATTGGAGAGTGGAGCGTGGTTTAGGAAGTTACATTGTATTAGTAAGTTGGGTTAGTTTTCTAAGGCTTAATGCCAAGGTTAATGTTTTTGCCAGTCCTGTTCTATTAAAGTGGCCTTTTACCCCTATATTTTGGTGAGTTGTGGTTTCTATGCCGTATTCGCCCGACTGCCCTTAAGTTCAAAGTGGTTTATTGTGACGTCTGGTGAAACACAAATTACAAAAGAAAATTGAGAAAGGCAGTAAACTATGGATTGGTAACGGGCTTTTAGCACCTATGAAATGTGGTTAAATACTTATCTGATGGGGCTGATGACATTGCTGAGTACTATGTTATTTCTTGCTTCTGCTATCTAAAAAGCAATTCAAAAGGGGGATAAATGTCAGAAATGAAACTTGCTTATTTCAATGTGACTTTCGCTACTCTTTTCACTGAGAGGAATTGATATAGTAGAAATGAGCCTGTGCATCTAGGTTCATGATAGGAGAATCCTTAAGTGTGCATACTTATGTAATTTTGTTTTTGAACTCTAAATGTGACACATAGGGGGTCATTCTGACCCCCGCGGGCGGCGGTCGCCGCCCGCCTGGAGGGAGCCGCCATATGGCCGCTCCGTGGTCGAAAGACCGCGGAGGCCATTCTGGCTTTCCCGCTGGGCTGGCGGGCGACCGCCAGAAGGCCGCCCCCCAGCCCAGCGGGAAACCCCTCCCCACGAGGAAGCCGGCTCCGAATGGAGCCGGCGGAGTGGGTATGTGCGACGGGTGCAGTGGCACCCGTCGCATATTTCAGTGTCTGCAAAGCAGACACTGAAATACGAAGTGGGGCCCCCAGGGGACCCACAACACCCCATACCGCCATCCTGTTCCTGGCGGGCGACCCGCCAGGAACAGGATGGCGGTATGGGGTGTCAGAATCCCCATGGCGGCGCAGCAGGATTCTGCAGGACAGCGGAAAACCGGCGGGAGACCGCCGGTTTTCCTGTTCTGACCGCGGCTGAACCGCCGCGGTCAGAATGTCCTGAGGAGCACCGCCAGCCTGTTGGCGGTGCTCCCGCATCCCCGGCGGGTCGGAATGACCCCCATAATATGGACTACCAATGATATATGTATTTTGAGCCTGCATATTAAGCTTCAAGTAAGGAGCTTTCTTGTGTGCATTTATGTAATTATGGATGTTTGCAGGGAATTTATTTGTTTAAACACTATTAGGACTCCTGTGGAAGTAGTGTGTCGCAGGATGGGTGGTAGCAATCACACAGGACTCGTTGATTCTACAGGTAAGTAGATTTCATTAGTGGTAAATAACACTTTCTGGTGATGTAAGTCTTTTATATTATTTTTCTGTTCTTCAGACGTCTCCTCCAGACATGGTTTACTGATCTCTTCTTCTTCTTTCTGATTTCTTCAGAGGCCTCTCGGGAAGCATGTGTGGACAGAAGAAGAAGAATAGGCTTGGTAAGTGATTGTGCAAGTTTTTTCCCTTCTTCTCTTTTCTGTCTCTGTCTTTCCCTTCCCTTTCCTCTTCTGGCCCTATCCCTGGTCTTTGGGGGGGGGGTGGATTTCCTTTATCCTTGTCTCTTCTCTCTCCCTCTTCTCCTGTTTCTGCTTTGCTCAGTTCTGTCCTGTAGTGGATGATTATGGCTTTTCTTTGTTTCTTTTCCTGTGTTCTCTCTCTCTCTCTCTCTCTCTCTCTCTCTCTCTCTCTCTCTTTGCTTTTTCCTGAGTCTCCTTTCCTCATAGTTGCAGTTCCTTTCTCCTCACTTTCCTGTCTGTTACCGATACCTGGTTCTTCTATTGTCAATGTCTTCCTGTGTCTTCTGTACTCCCAAATCCCCTTCCCCCCTTCCTGTTGTTTCCCCAACCGTGTGCCCAACAGTTTCGTGCTTGCCCTTTTATTTTTACTCTCTCATCTCACTATGTATTTCGTGAACATGCAACCCAAAGTGCAATCTCCCTCCCGTCCTCCCTAACCCTGCCCGGCCACAGCCCTGTACCTTACTCGGCCATGCTTCTCCTGAAGCGTGGCGGGTCTTAAAGTTCTGCTTCCCGGGGCTGACTTTCTTCGTCCCTGGTTGGGACCGCGGCGGTCCCGTTCTTCACTCCTGTACCGCACTCGAGGGGTGCCGATGGTACTAGGAGTCTCCTCGGTTCTTGTGTCCTGACGGACCTTCTGGATTCGTCCTCGGTGTCCTCGGTATCTTCTGTATTCTTATTTCCGACTCTCCTCCGCTCATCCGCCGTTCTCCTCCTCAGCTCCGCGACCTGGCCTTTTGACCTCCCAGGTTCCCGCGGAGACAGCCTCGAGCCCACAGGATTGGTTGACCCCGGAGACATATCCGGGTCAGTCCAAGAGGCGTCAGTGCCAGTCGAGATATTGTGCAGGTCGGCCCGGTCCGGCCCGTCACAGACACTCCCCCTAGAGAGCGGCAGTCGATGACGCTCAGGAGGAGGATAGCGAGACCAGAAATCTGCATTCAACATGTGGCGGCCAGGAGAGTGCAGAATGTGGAAGGAGAAGGGTTGCAAAGAGAGAAAAAACCTTAGAACACGAACATTACAGTCTTTGTTGTGAGCAAGCCAGGTGAGGGGTGCATGATCCGTAAGAAATGTAAAAGTTCACCCAGTGAGATAATAGCGCAATGCCTCAACAGTCCACTTAATAGCCAAACATTCTTTCTCAATAGTGGGATAGTGAGTCTTTCTCGGGAGGAGTTTTCTACTAATCTACAGTACTGGGTGGATGGACCCATCCATCTGGGTTTGAGATAAAACCGCCCCAAGTCCTACATCAGACGCGTCCGTCTGTAAAAGAAATGGTCTTTGGAAATCCGGACAGCATAACACAGGGTTGGTGGATAGGGCATTTTTCAAGCGGTCAAAGCTGTGATGTGCAGCTTCGAGAAGAGAGGGTAGAGTGTTGGGAGTAGACTTCTTGAGCAGGTTGGTGAGAGGTTCTGCTACCATTGAGAATTGCAGAATAAACCGCCGGTAGTACCCAACAAGACCGAGAAAAGCACGTACATCTTTCTTTGTCCTTGGTAGAGGTATCTGTTTGATGGCATTTACTTTCTCTATCTGAGGGCGAACCAATCCTTCCCCTAACACGTAGCCAAGATATCTGATATTAGTAAACCCTAACTTGCATTTCTCAGGGTTTGCAGTTAAATGGGCTTCCCGTGATGCCTGTAAGACCTCCCCCAAGTGTTCTAGATGTTCTGTCCAGGTGTTGCTGTATATTACTATATCGTCCAGATACGCAGCCGCGTATTGTTGATGAGGACGTAACACCTTATCCATGAGTCTTTGGAATGTGGCTGGGGCCCCATGGAGCCCAAAAGGGAGGACTGTGAACTGGTAAAGACCTGATGGGGCTGCAAATGCGTTTTTTCCTTATCTGCTATTCTCAATGGGATTTGCCAATATCCTTTTGTGAGGTCAAGAGTGGACATAAATCTAGCTTGACCCAATCTCTCCAGGAGTTCGTCAATGCGTGGCATAGGATAAGCATCTAAATATGTTACCTCATTGACTCGTCTATAATCCACGCAAAAACGAGTACTCCCATTCCGTTTTGGAACGAACACTACTGGAGAACACCAGGGGCTGTTGGAGGGTTCTATGATACCCACCTCTAACATTGTTTGGACCTCTTGTTCTATTACTGTTCTTTTGGCTTCTGGGACACGATAGGGCCGTTGTCGGGATATGGACTCATTTTTGGTTCGTATCGGGTGTTCTGCTAACTGAGTACGTCCGGGTTGTTTGGAAAAAACATTCCTATACAACTCAATAACGTGTAAGAGGGGTACAAGTTGTGTATCTAGGAGGGTGGCATTGGTTTGGGGAATAGACTCCTGAGGACAGTGTTTCAAGGGAAGGGATAGGAATGGGATGTCCTCTGTGCTTGTATTTGTGATATACCGAACGGGTTGGGCACTCATTGGCTCTTGCCATTTTTGTAGGATGTTTATATGATATATTTGTTCCCTACCGTGGCCGTGGGGAAGAGCCAGTTTATAGGTAGTGGGATTAACTTGCTCAAGAACCTCATAGGGTCCTTGCTACCGAGCCAATAGTTTGTTCTCACAACTGGGAAGGAGTACTAAGGCCTTGTCCCCTACATTTAGACTACGGAGTACACTTCTAGCATCATACCCTTTTTTTTTGCTTCTCTTGGGATTCACGTAAGGTATTGTGGGCTTTTTTCCATACAGAATGTAGGGTATCCCTCAACTCCCTCGTGTAAGTCAGGAGGTCTTTAACCTCATCGTCTGACTCTTTTCATTGTTCAGCCAGCATCTCGCGAAGGGTTCGAGGTGGCCGCCCAAACAACAATTCGAAAGGACTATGGCCTAAAGAGGACAGAACGTGCCTGCAAATCGCGTACAATACAAGGGGTAATTTTTTTTCCCAATCTCTACCATCTTCGGTAATACTCTTTCTGAGCAAGGACTTAATAGTCCGGTTAAATCTTTCCACAAGACCATTGGTTTGTGGATGATATACTGATGTTCTGATCTGCTTTACTCCTAAGGTCTTACTTACTTCAGCCATGAGTCTCGACATAAAGGGTGTGCCCTGGTCGGTTAAGATTTCCTTAGGGAACCCTACCCTGGAAAAAAAATCAATCATGGCTTGGGCAATTACTTTAGTATGCATGCTAGGGAGGGGAATAGCTTCTGGATAACGGGTGGCATAATCTACCAACACCAAGACATATTGTCGTCCCTTACTGGATGGGTTGAGGGGGCCAATAATGTCCATGCCCACGCGCAAAAAGGGGGTCTCTATGATTGGTAAGGGTTGTAGTGGAGCGGGTGGGTGTGGAGCGGGATTATATAATTGACATTTCGGACAATCAGAACAGTGCCTACGAATATCCCCGAAGACTCCGGGCCAATAAAACAGCCTGAGTATGGCCACCTCTGTTTTTTCCCTACCTAGATGCCCTTCCCCATTGTCCCCATGAGCAAGATGTAGGACCTGTTGTCTATGACTACTAGGAACTATCAATTGTTTTTGCCTTCCGTCTTCTGAATTTGGGATTCTATATAAGAGTTGGTTGTGTATGAGGAATTTTGGACCTACCACATGTTCCTCGGGATTCAAGGCTTGCTGCCACACGTTTTTTAAGAAGGGATCGTCTCATTGACTCTGTCGAAAGCCTCCTGCCACGGCACACACTTTGCCTGTGGCTCCCGGGTTCAGCCTGGTTGTTCCATTGGGCATTTGTGCATATTGTTGTCGTTGTATCCTTTTCTGACTTCTGCTTAGATGTACCCTAGGACTTCGGCTCACTCCCTCACCTGCTTCATAGGGAACTTTCCCCCACCACATTTTCAGAGGGTGCTCCTGTCCCGCTTTTGTCAACAACAAGGGAAAGGCCACATAGTCAGTTCCGATAATAACGTCCTCATCCAGGTGAGGTAATACTCCCACCTTGAGAGTTTCTTTTTCTTCTCGCCACTGGAAGTTGATTATAGCCACCGGATAATATCTTTGGTCCCTGTGTACACAGGCGATCAACACTTGTGCCTGTGGTAGCCTTTGACCTGGTTCAAGCAATTCCTGGCAGATGACACTCTGGCTGCATCCGGAATCAATCAGTGCTACCTGCTGCACTCCATTGAGAATGATAGGCAGTGTGTAGGTGGGTTTGTCTCCCCCAGTCTAGAAGACTCTTTCCTTTGCAACTCCAATCTCCATCGGTTCTTCCACGTCCTTTTTCTGGGGGCAATATCGTGCTATATGACCCCACTCTGAACAGTTGTAACACTGAGGACCCGTATTGGGAAAAGGTGTTTGAGGGGGATGGTGTACCCGTATTCCTGTGTTCTCTATCTCTCTCTCTCTCTGCTTTTTCCTGAGTCTCCTTTCTTTATAGTTGCAGTTCCTTTCTCTTCACTTTCCTGTCTGTTACCGGTACCTGGTTCTTCTATTGTCAATGTCTTCCTGTGTCTTCTGTACTCCCAAATCCCGTTTCCCCCCCTCCTTCCTGTTCTTTACCCAGCCGTGCGCCCAACCCTTTCGTGCTTGCCCTTTTATTTTTACTCTCTCATCTCACTATGTATCTCGTGAACGTGCAACCCAAAGTGCAATCTCCCTCCCGTCCTCCCTAACCCTGCCCAACCACAGCCCCGTACCTGACTCGGCCACGCCTCTCCTGAAGCGTGGCGGGTCTTAAAGTTCTGCTTCCCGGGGCCGACTTTCTTCGGCCCTGGTTGGGACCGCAGCAGTCCCGTTCTTCACTCCTGTACCGCACTCGAGGGGTGCCGATGGTACTAGGAGTCTCCTCGGTTCTTGTGTCCTGACGGACCTTCTGGATTCGTCCTCGGTGTCCTCGGTATCTTCTGTATCCTTATTTCTGACTCTCCTCCGCTCATCTGCCGTTCTCCTCCTCAGCTCCGCGACCTGGCCTTTTGACCTCCCAGGTTCCCGCGGAGACAGCCTCGAGCCCACAGGATTGGTTGACCCCAGAGACATATCCGGGTCAGCCCAAGAGGCGTCAGCGCCAGTCGAGATATTGTGCGGGTCGGCCCGGTCCGGCCCGTCACATAGTGATTCCCCACTTATGCTGACTTACCTTAACACTGAAACTCACTGGTATATATTTATGTATATGGCCACTATATATGCATTGACATTGTAGATGCTAATACCTATAGATCCAGAGCAAAGATCCCAAGTACTGCATTACATCTACTAAAAAAGATAGAAGAGATTTTCAGTAAATCCAGACATAAGTATATATGAGTAGTTATTCTACTACCAAAAATACACAGTATTAATAGTTTGTCATTATTTTGTAGAAGCTGCAAAAAGGAAAGACAACACAGAAGTAGCGACTTGCAGTCTGGTGTCTGTCAGCTATCATCCCTTCAACCTGATAGATCAGGATGATTCCTTTTTCTTCTGATCTGCTTGCCCTGCAGGGAAGCTGTGAACTTTACTCATGCCCATTTCACCCCTGGTTACAGGTAAGAGCCTGATACACATAGCATGTTGGAATCCGTTTTTACATAGGGTGGTGTCCATCTTTTATATGTAGACTTCTTCTGTTCTTGTACAGTACTCAGCATATGTTCTTCGACACTTTTCACCATTGTTGTGACATAAGATGTGTAGTATATGGCACAGGAAAACAACTTGGCATATTGTAAATCATTATTGAAATTATAGAAATTATTGAACATCAGGAATATACAAGTAGAGATGAACAAACAAATCTATAGACCACATAAGCAGTACATGTTAACAGAAATTAGTCAACGTCTAACTGCTAAAGGACAGCTCCCACGGACCCTCCATAACATGTATTCCATGACATCATGGGAGAGCCATGTAGCAAGTCACCACAATAAACAATATTCCTGCATACAAAACCATTTCCACTTTGAGTAAAAACATGTTTGATGGTCGAACATCATATTGCCATTTTCATTAAGTGCTCAAAAATATTATTGCCACACATGGACTCTGAAGTACATGCCCACATACCGGTGCATTACTAGCAAACATAAGAAATGCCCTTCATTCGTTCAATCATTTATTCATTTCAAAACTTTATTTGGTAGCTTATTAGCAACCATTAAAGATATACACAGTTAAAACAAATATCAAAATGATTGCAAATATATATGGAATCTCAATAAAATAAGAAAATTCATTAGTACTAATACACTTAGGCCCTCATTACAACCCTGGCGGTAAATCCCGCTTACTGCCATGCTGACAGCCACTAAGATACCGTGACCGCAGCAGTAATCCGCAACAGGTATTATGACCCACACAGAGAATACCACCACAATACAGACACCCACACAAGTCCGCCAACCCAAAGGTCAGTGATAAACTGGCGATAGCAAAACTCACACCGTCACGCCAACAGGAATACACCCAGAGTATCACGACCCACAAATCAACACAGCCGTCTTTCAACCGTGGTAAACCATTGGCGGTACACACCGCTGCGCACAAAATACACACACACATACAAAACTACACCATATTGGACAATTCAAAATACACACACCTGACACACATACACACACCACACCCACACACTCACACCACTATAAAACACCCACCCACACTACCCACAACCCCTTACAACCAAACAAAAGAGACCAAGCACAGAGAGACAAGCAAAGAGCACACACTCAATCAGAGGCACAGAACACTATCACTCATACACCATCCACGCACATCACATTATACATCCCAACACATCACCCCACACATCACCTCACATATATCACTCACACCACATCATGGCACCTCAAAGACACCCCAGGTTTTCTGAGGAGGAGCTAAGGGTCATGGTGGAGGAAATTATTCAGGTAGAGCCACAGCTATTCGGATCACAGGTGCAGCAGACGTCCATTGCAAGAAAGATGGAGCTATGGCAGAGAATAGTCGATAGGGTCAACGCCGTGGGACAGCATCCAAGAACCAGGGATTACATCAGGAAGAGGTGGAACGACCTACGGGGGAAGGTGTGTTCTGTGGTATCAAGACACCAGGTAGCTGTACAGAGGACTGGCAGTGGTCCCCCACCTCCTCCCCCACAACAAAAAACATGGGAGGAGCAAGTCTTGGCGATCATGCATCCTGAGGGCCTGGCAGGAGTAGCAGGAGGACTGGACTCTGGTGAGGCAAATTGTTCACTACTTTATCCCCCCTACCATCATGCCATCACATACCCCCACCTGTACCCTCACTCCCATCACTCCATCAACTCACATTCACCCCACCATCACAACCCACACATCCCAAAACCAAGCCCTGCATGCAACCACAATGCAGGGACACCCATCACCACAGCATGCCCAGTAGAGAGACTCACCCAGCCCACACAATCAGCAGTCACACAAGGCCAATGCAACAGGGAAACCACAATTCTATAGAGGAAACACACCCATTGCACAAGATGCCACACACAGATACAATAACAATGCATTTGCATCCCAGCAGGACCCCTACCCAACATCACTGGACAGGAGGTGCCAGCTACGTCCAGTCCCCCCACAGAAGAGGCCCACAGTGATGACAGCAGCTCTGCACGCCTAGATCACGACGACCACCCTGGCCCATCAGGGAGCTCTGGACAGTCCGTTCCCGTGCCACAGTCCCAAACCACCACAAAGCCTCCCCCCTCAGGAAACACCAGCACAGCACCCACCCAGCGGGCCCATGCCACTGTCCCCAGGACACGTCAATCAGCAGTGTGTCCACCACCTACAGGGACCCCAGGCAACCCCACTAACCCAGGATGATCAGGGACCTGGGGTCAGTGGCAGTGGGCACACGGTTCAGGGGACAGAGGCACAGGGCAACAGGGAAGCTGGGAGGACTGCTGTGCGACAGGGGGAGGACAAGCCAAGGGAACCAACCCTCCACAAGCTGCCTCAAACATCCTGGGAGCTTGCCACCATTCCCAGGAGACCATGAGCAAGGTACTGGCCAAGTTACAGGAGGGACAGTACCTGGGGATCAGGGAGGACCTCACAAACATCTACACCATCCTGGTCACCATAGCAGGGTTGCTGGCTGATATGGGCAAGACCATGAGGGAGGCAGTGGCACAACAAAGGGCAACACTAGCCAAACCGAAGAACAGCCTTCCACCTCCACTGGTGCTAGTGGACAGGGGCCTCCGCCACAGGACCAACGGGCCACCAGCACCCCACCCCATGCAGAAGGAGAACCACCCTGCAAACGGTCCCGGCGATCCAGGCAGAAGACAGAGAACATTGCCAAGACCCCCACCAAGAAATAGGACTCTCCTGATTGTCACCCTTCTGTCCCACTCTGTCATCCTGTCCATCTTGAACTGCCATTACGCCCCTTCCTATGCACCATTGGACAATGCACCTGTGATATCAAGAGACTGGACTCTACCATGGACCTTCCTCCACCATCACCAAAGCCCCTTGCATGTACCCCCATACTATTTAGCACAAAAAATAAACACCATTGAAATATAAATCATACTGGAGTCAGTGTAATAATTGGAAACATTTATTCTTACTCCATAACCAAAGCATTGAAACGTATATGTTCATTGACTTATGCCAATGTATGACAGTTGGTGAGCAGCAGTACAAAGATCTGAAAAAAGTAAACCCAAAGGGAACAGTCAGTGGCCATACACAGAGGGTAGGAGGCTGCCATGTACAATGTCCTAAAGTATACAGAAATGTGAAGAGGAGTTACAGTCTCTTATCTGTGTGTCACTGGATGTACTGCTGTATAATGTTTGTTCTGTTGTCCACATCTTCTTCATCTGCCTCCTCTTCCTCTCTGTCCACAGGCTCCACCGCTGCCACAAGACCATCACCAGGCTCATCCTCCAGCAGAAAAGGCACCTGGCGTCTCAATGCCAGGTTGTGCAACATACAGCATGCCACGATGATCTGGCACACCTTCTTGGGTTAGTAGTACAGGGAGCCACCTGTCAGATGGAGGCACCGGAATCTGGCCTTCAGGAGGCCAAATGTCCTCTCAATAATTCTCCTTGTTCGCCCATGTGCCTCATTGTAATGTTCCTCTGCCCTTGTCTTGGGATTCCTCACTGGGGTCAGTAGCCATGACAGGTTGGGGTTACCAGAGTCACCTGTAAATATTGAGGGACAATTGTGAGACACACACTAACCCTTAGGGACAACCCCAAACCCAGACACCTACATATACTGTGTGGGGACCTTGGGCTCACCTATTAGCCACACCCGGTGCCTCTGGAGTTGGCCAATCACATACGGGATGCTGCTATTTCTCAACATAGAGGTGTCATGCACAGAGCCAGGATATTTGGCATTCACATGGGAGATGTATTTGTCTGCCAAACGCACCATTTGCACATTCATCGAATTATAGCTTTTTATATTCCTGTACACCTGTTCATTTCTGCGGGTGGGACAAATGCCACATGTGTCCCATCAATGGCACAAATGATGTTGGGGATATGTTCCAGGGCATAGAAGTCAGCTTTCACCGTCGCCAAATCCTCCACCTGGGGGAACACGATGTAGCTGCGCAAGTGTTTCAGCAGGGCAGACAACACTCTGGTCAACACGTTTGAGAACATTGGCTGAGACATCCCTGACGCCATGGCCACTGTGGTTTGAAAGGAGCCACTTGCCAGGAAATGGAGCACTCAGTGGATTCACTCTCATGAATGCTGGAATGCAGCTCCCTCTGTCACTGACAGGACCTGCACTAGAGGGGGGATTCCTGTGGGCTTGTGGATAGCTGACATCAGGTCTGGCTCCAATTGGGCACACAGTTCTTGGATATTGGCACGATCAAGTCTGTATGTGATTATAATGTGTCTGTCCTCCTTTGTTGACAGGTCCACCAGGGGTCTGTACACCGGAGGATGCTGCCATCTCATATCCTGCCTCAGCGGTTGTAGCCTATGGAGGAGAACGGTGACCAGAAAGTCATTCCTCACATAGATAGCACAACAGTGTTTGAATTAACGTTACAGAAGCAGTGTGTGAAATCGAGAGTCAGTGTATATGCCAATATGTGCTGTGATGCAGTTAGGTGCCATGCCATGTGCCCCCCTGAAATGGCGGCTGCTTGGCCTGTGAGGAGGGACAAGGGGAAATGAGGTAACTGCGCTGGCGTTGTGCAGCGTCGCGATAGGCGATCAAAGACCGCCACGCAACTCTGCATTGGTTATCATTGGGCCCTATGGGTTCCAGTAGCAAATGGTGATGTACGCCGGCGGTGACGGTATGCACCGCCGCGGACGTCACTGCCATTTTCTACCCATTCACTCACTTGCTACCTGACCATCAACAGGATAGGACCTACACTGCAAGTGCTGCGGTGACCTGAGTCTGGAAGCAACAATGGTAGGAGTGTCTGGGGAAAGGGCCCCTGCCTTCACTGCGGAGGAGTTGGAGAAACTGGTGGATGGGGTCCTCCCCAAGTACACGCTACTCTACGGTCCTCCAGACAAACAGGTGAGTACACTGTGAGCATGATGCTTGGGCAATGCCTGTTTGGAGTGGTGTGGATGGAAGTCACATGTTGGGGGGTGGTAAGGCGTCCTGGCCTGACTGCTGCATGAGAGGTGGTCAGTGTATGTGCCTCAGGGCATGGGTGGGAACTGGTGGGTAATGAGTATGATGGTCCGGAGGGGTGAGTAATGACATTTTCCGCTGTCTTTACCCTCTAGGTCAGCGTCCACCAGAAGAAGGGGATTTGGCGTGCCATCGCCAAGGAGGTGCGGACCCTGGGGGTCTATCACAGGCAGAGCTCCCACTGCTCCAAGAGATGGGGGGACCTGCGCCGCTGGACCAAGAAGACGGCGGAGGCCCAGCTGGGGCTGTGCTCGTCGCACCATGACCCCCCTGATGTTTCGCATCCTGGCGGTGACCAATCCGGAGTTGGATGGGCGCTTGAGGGCATCACAGCAGCCACAAGGGGGTGAGTACAATTTCAGAAAGCTGACTTTGCGCGCTTTAGGAACTAGCTGGGTGGGGGATGTGGGCTGTGGGTGCCCCTAGGCAGCCAGGGCGATCATGCCATGGTAGGTCCCTTGTTTGCAGGCTCTGAAGCACCCCTACCACAATGGTACAAGTGACCAACTACTACTGGGCATGGTTCTGTGGGTGTCAGGTGTGCAGGTGCTGGCGTTAGGCATTGTACCCTATGGGCTGGTGACTACCTTAGTGAGTGGTTAGACATGGCCTAGTGCATAGGGCAGCTCAGAGTGTGTTGTGTACGCCAACCGTAGTGGTTTTGCTGGCATTGACCATGTGTATCCCCTGTCTATCCCCCCTTCTTGTTTTGGCACCCTGTCCTTGTCTGCATTAGCATCATCTGGCGGAGGAGCAGAGGCACCGGCAATGGAGGGAGCTGCATCCCACATGGCCCATGAGGGTGAATCCACTGAGGGTGAAGGCACCAGTGGGACAGAGGACGTGGAGAGCTCCACGACGGGGACAGGACGGGATACCAGTGACAGCGACTCCTCCTCTGATGGAAGCTCCCTGGCGGTGACGGACACCTCTGTGCCCACCCCAACAACAGGTACAGCCGCCACCACCACTACCAGCACCACCCTCCCCGCAGCTCCCCAGCGTGTTTCCCGTGCCCGCTCACCCAGGAGGGTGGGCATCTCCTTCGCCCCAGGCACCTCAGGCTCTGCCCCAGTCAGCCCTGCTACCCTCAGTGAGGAGGCTATTGACCTCCTGAGATCCCTGACTGTTGGGCAGTCAACCATTCTGAATGCCATCCAGGGTGTTGAGAGGCATTTGCAACAAACAAATACATACCTGGAGGGCATGCACTCTGGCGTGGCAGTCCAACAGAGAGCATTTAAGGCTCTGGCCTCAGCACTGATGGCAGCCATTGTCCCAGTGTCTAGCCTCCCCCCTCCAACTTCCTCTACCCAGTCCCAATCCCCTCTACCTCAGCCTATCCCAAGCACACCTTCAGACCAGCATGCACACATATCAACACACAAAACATAAGCACCACACATCATCACACAGGCACTCACACAAGCACCATACCCATGCACACATACCAACATCCACTGCCTCCACTGTGTCCCCCTCCTCCTGTTCGTCCACCACCCTCCCATTAGCGTCTCCACTCACACCTGCATGCACTACATCATCAGCCACTGCCTCCATCACCAGCACGCCCATCAAAACACACCCCTCACGAGCAATCACCACCCCCACAACCATGCACACATCCCCTGTGTCCTCTCCCAGTGTCTCTGTGAGCCCTCCTCCTAAAGTGCACAAACGCAGGCACACACCCATTCAACAGCTATCCACCTCACAACAGCCTCCAGCCCATGCACCTTCACCCAAACTCAGCAGACGTACACCTCCTACAACCACTACCTCTTCCTCCACTCCCACACCCCCTCCATCTTCCCATCCCAGTGTGTCCAAAAAACTTTCCCTGGCTAATGTTGACCTCTTCCCTACACCTCCCCCCATCCTTCCCCTAGGGCCAGGATGTCTAGATCCCAGGCCAGCACCTCAGCCACCAAATCAGATGTGGTCCCTACAAGTCCAAGAGGATCGAAGGGGGCACCCGTCAGGGCTGCCAGTGTGCCACCTACAGATGCTAAGGACCACCCGATTCCGCCACCTGCCAAGGTTAAAAAGGGGACGGCATGCAGCAGGGAAAAGACGCACCACCCACCCAGCAAGGCCTCATCCAAAACCAAAGAGGACAGTGTCAAGGTCCCAGAAGCGACTACCAAGGTGGGGAAGGGACACAAAAGCAAGGGCAAGTCACCTCAGGGCACGGAGCCACCTGAGGGACTGGTGACTACCATTTCTCCGGACAGGCCAGCAACCTGTACCACAGTCAGCACCGCCGCAATGACCGCCACCTGCACCGCTTCCTGCCCCACCATCTGCACCACCCTCTGCACCGCCGCTGCCACAACGACAGTCACCAGCATCCTCCCCAGTGATCAGTCATCCGAGGCTGCTGGAGACGGCCTGGTGTCTCCCTCCACCACTACAGACACCTGCACCACGGGCAGCACCGGCAGCATCTCCGCCGCAGCCACCGCCGCAGCCACCGCCACCTGCACTGCCATATGCACTGCCACGTGCCCAGCCGGTGCCACTAGATCGGACATCAGCAACATCCCCAGTGGGCAGCTGTCCGAGGCTGCAGGAGAAGTCCTGGACCCTGCACACACCACATGAGACACCAGCACTGGCACTACCAGCAGTTTGCAGCCTAAGTCGCCACAGGATAGAGTGGGGCTCTGGCTCCATGGAGTATCATGCTACCTGTTCCCTGCACATCTCGTGTCTCAGACACCCAGGTGAGGGAATGGGAACTGCCACACCCCAGGTGCAGCATCACTGGGCACAATGCCCCCTCCAGAACCAGTGGAGAGATGCATCCACTCCACCAATCCTTGGCAGGATGAGGCACACTGGGCACAAGGCCCCCCTCCAGAACCAGTGGAGAGATGCATCCGCTCCCCCAATCCTTGGCAGGATGAAGCACACTGGGCAGAAGGCCCCCTCCAGAACCAGTGGAGAAACCATCCACTTGAGAGACTGTAGCTTTGCACTCCCCAGGACCTAGCAGTGGGCAAACCACCCACTGAGGGACTTGAGAGACTGTGGCTTTGCACTCCCAGGAGCAAGCAGTGGGCAACCCACCCACTTGAGAGACTTGAGAGACTGTGGCTTTGCACTCCCCACGACCAAGCAGTGGGCAACCCAGCCACTGGAGAGACTTGCAAGACTGTGGCTTTGCACTCCCCAGGACCAAGCAGTGGGCAAACCACCCACTTGAGGGACTTGAAAGACTGGCTTTGCACTCCCCAGGAGCAAGCAGTGGGCAAACCACCCACTTGAGAGACTGTGGTTTTGCACTCCCCAGGACCAAGCAGTGGGCACACCACTCACTTGAGAGACTGTGGCTTTTTACTCCCCAGGACCAAGCAGTGGGCATGGAGCCCCCTCGAGGAGCAGTGGCGTAGTACCATCTTCCGACTGAGGTGCCCCTCCTCCCCTTCCCCTGAGGTGCCTGTGTTTTTTCGACCTGATGCCTCTGCAGTGTTCTCTCCGTTTTGAGGCAGGAGTCAAGTGTGGGCTTCACCAATGATTTTTGGGACCACTGGTCCACGGACATTTACAAGGGACAGTGTACGGCCTTCTGTACATAATGTAAATATTTGTATATACTGATTTCTTCTCAATCGGTTACTATATCTGCCTGTTCAAAAATATCACTGGTTGAACTCAATTCCTTTTGTCCTTGCATTCTTCCAGGGGGTAACGGGTGTATCTGTAATGTTGTTGGATGTGTTAGTGTGTATGGTTTTGTGGGTGAGGGTGGGGGGTGGTGGTGGTGCGTGCCGCATGTGTGTGTCACTCTCTTTTACCTCCCCTGAGTTACTCACCGTCATCGTTGCCTTCTTTCTATTTCCTGGTGTATTAGTAGATATACCAACATGGGGAGGACCTGCAGTTCAGGCTCCATGGCGTCCTGGTTCTTCGTGGAGTGTCGAAAGGTGAGTGGTTCCCCTTCACTGTACTGTTTCCGCAGTGCTTTTGATTTCATTGGTACTGCCCCAGAAAAGGTGGTGGATTGGCCTCTCATAATACGGTGGGGGGTACACTGTCTTCTGCCTGTCTGTTGGCGGTGACCGCCACGGTGTTTGTTTCTATCGCACTGGCGGTCGGACTGTTAAAGTGGCAGTCTATGTTGCCAGTTTCCACCGTGGTCGTAATCCCATTTATTTTCCCGCCGGCCTGTTGGCGGTGTCACCTCCGCTTTAACACCGACCGTCAGGGTTGTATTCAGGGCCTTAGTGAAATACGAAACAGCAGTAATATGAATAACGCATCTCAAAAACCATAATACATATTTTCTGGGCACAAATACAGTAAAACAAATGGCAATGAAAATATCATAACATTGTTCTCCGCAAGCATACAGTAGCTTTAAAAAATGAGCCAACTTTACAAATTCAATCAATCAGGTGTTATTTGTATACTGCGGCTTGTCACCTGAGTGGGTATCCAGGTACTTGCTGCAGGTGCTTATTTGAAAAGCCAGGTGTTCAGTCCTCTCTGAAGTGAGTCAGCAAGGGTGCAGTGTGGAGTTGGAGGGCGTGCCAGGCTTTGACGGTGAGATGGGAGAAAGAGACTCCTCTGACGTTTCAGTGACATGTGCGTGGTATCTTTCTGAGGGCGATATGTGCCGAGCAGAGGTTCCTGTTTGGTTGGTGGAGGTGAAGGTGGCGGTTCTGGTAGTGGGTCCTTGGTTATGTAGCACTTTGTAGACACAAGTCAGGAGCTTTAAGTGGCATCTTTTCTGGAACAGGAGGTCCTCAGCTGGGTGATGTGGATTATCTTGAGTAGGTTAAGGATCAGTCTGGCAGCTCTGTTCTGGATTGTCTGGAGTCTTTGCATGACTTCAGTGGAGGTGCCTGCGTAGAGTGCATTGCTGTAGTCCTGAGGGCCTGCATCGCTGTCTTTCTTGTGCTGATGGGGAGCCTCTAAAAGATCTTGTGGAGCAAGCAAAGCATGTGGAAGCAAGCTGAGGAAACAGCATTGACCTGGCGTTTCATGGAGATTTCGCTGTTGAGAATGATGCCGAGACTGTGGGCATGATCTTTCGGTGCTGGGTTGGGTCCGAGCTATGCTGGCCACAAGAAGTTGTTCCAGAGGCTTGAGTATCTGCCAAAGATCAAAACCTCCATTGTGTCCATGTTGAGCTTCAGGCAGTTGTCTTTCATCAAGGCGGATATGTTCTTCACACAGTTGGTGAAGTTGTTCTTCATTTTGGTGGGGTCTGTTGAGAGCAAGAGGACAAGCTGTGTGTCATCAGCATAGGGGATGATGTTGATGTTGTGCGATCTCACAATGTCTGCGAGTGGGATAATGTAGACATTGAAGAGTGTTGGGCTTAGGGAGGAGCCTTAGGGGATGCCGCAGATGGTGTGCTTGATCTGTGAGGTGAAGGGGGGAGGCGGACTCTCTGGGTGCATCCCATGAAAAAGGATGTCATCCATCTAAGCGCATCATCTGTGATCCCAATCTGGCGGATTTAATTGATCAGTGTATGGTGGGAGACTGTGTCGAAGACAGCGGAGAGTTTGAGCAGGATCAGAGCGACTGCTTCTCCTCTGTAGAGGAGGGAGCGGATATCGTTTGTTGCAGCAATCAGAGCTGTCTCGGTGCTGTGATTGGCTCTGCAGCCTAATTGGTAGGGATCTTTCAGGGTATGCCTAGATTGCTCGGGATTTCCCCCATTATCCCAAGATGGAGACAATTATGCCAAGAATAAATACATTATGCAAAGAATTAACACACTTGGGTCTAGGTAATTGGGCTGTTATGTCAGCAATAAGCTCTTTAATGTCAGGGATGCCCATAATAAACCAAGAATGCCAATATTATGCAAAAAATAACAATCATATCAGGAATGGCCTCTATAATTTCTGGGAGGAAGACAATGTGAACTAGACTCCATCATGTCATCATGGCAAGATTTATGGCAGAGAAGGGTATCATTAGGCCAATGATGGCAATTATATGCCAATTCAATCAATCAATAATACACTTTATTCGGTGCAAAAAGACCATAACAGACATTATATGCCAATTAATGCCAAATGCCATTGGTTAGATGGTGACCAATGGTAGGCATTGCAAGACTAGTGGCAAAGTGATACTACAGCAAGCACAGTACCAACCACACATATAATATTTATCAAACATATGCATACACATACACACACTGATAACGCGTCCCATCTTAGATAATTTAATTTGTCCAGGACTC
Organism: Pleurodeles waltl; assembly: GCF_031143425.1. Taxonomy (NCBI): domain Eukaryota; kingdom Metazoa; phylum Chordata; class Amphibia; order Caudata; family Salamandridae; genus Pleurodeles; species Pleurodeles waltl. Next base: position 897,843,053 of record NC_090444.1, on the reverse strand, counting down.
GTTTTAGGCCAATGAATCTTTTGACCCTGATTGAAGACACCTTAGGACGAGACAACTAATCAGCATATAAATCACTAGGTCAATAATTTTCTCAGTATTCAATATGTTAAAGTAAACCAATCTAGATAAATGCATTAATAAAGTTTGATCACACCACGACCTTTCAACCATGAATAACCACACAAATTTTTTTAAGATTTAAGTTATTTTATTCCCTATTGGTTACACTCTACTAGCAAGTTTATTAGTCTCAAAAACAGAAAACACATCAGCAATGTCACAATGTGGCAACTAGAATAAGATTTCATCAGCGCAAAGATCATGAACATTAGAACAAAGCACGACGTCAACATGGATTAACTTTTAGCAGAGTATCATTAGCGCATTATTCAACAAAGCGTTGATTCAGTCATTTGTCTATTTGCGTCCGTTTTAGTGAACTCCAACAACACAAATTTAGAAAACATCTAACTATGGTCTCGATCAAAAGGTAGCAGTTGGTACCTAGAAAGGAAAGGCAAACAGACAATTACAATTTCATTATCATACAGTTACCCTCCGTAATGGGTCAGCATACAGAGTCAGTCTTCGTCCTCAGGACATCAGTTAATTCGCCATCAGCAAGGAAACACAGCAAAGTTCAACAAGACAGGCAATACGGGACACTTCCCTCTTAAGGAAGAAAAGTATGAATCAGGCAGGACAAAGATAAGGATGGTTCGAAGAATTAAACAGCAAAGTCTTTAGGACAGAGTGACGAAGTGTCTAGGTAGTAGCAAAGGCACGTAACGGCTGATTTCTCCTTGTGTCAAAGGATTATATCAATCTTGTTGTACAGTCCCCTAATTTCTAATTGGGCAAAATTGGTGCATCATTATCTCCGTCCAATAATCAGGTAATCACCTCATTAGAATTGTCACTTTAGAACAGTTCTCACGTAGTTTATTGGCTCCTGTAATTGACGTCTCCAACGGGTAGAATGTCAGGTACAAATTTGTATTCTCTCAGGCTCAGTCAGTAGTTCCATTGTCTTTACCAGTTCAGGCGGCCTTGTACCTGTTGCAAGTTTACACTGTTGCATTCAGCAAGAATGTCTCCTTGAGCAAGTCAAGTCTCATGAGAATGAATTTACTACGGTTACACACATCTTCTAGCTTCTGGAAAAATACGGCTACATGTCCTTCAGCAAGTCAGCACATTGCACGTTAGAAAAACACATTTAATATGAGACCGGCAGCTAGGCCCCGACTCATGCTAACTAAGGCCTAATAATTAATTCAGCAAAACCTTAACATATAACTCTAAATGCTAATACAGAATCATACATTGCTGCATTAATAATTCATTATTAGTCACTTTCATTAATCATCGTATACAATGGTGGCCACTCCCTGAGGGCACGTTTCAAACACACGTTTAGTAAAACACAGCAATACAATTTCTATGCGGCATGGTTAGGCATTAATTTGCAAACATTTCATGTTAATTTTGATTATAATAACTACACTCCAACACACACACACATTCATGTGAACTCTCCCACACAATAACACACAGACAAAAACACACACACAACTATACACACACACCTACGTGCATGAAACGCCAAATCCCTAACTTTCTGCAGCAATTGGTAATTTGTACCACAACATGCTCAGCAGTTCCGATCTTCACCTCGCACATTCTTACCCAGCAAGTCATGCACTCATAAACCCTGTGTAATTGACAGTGCTGGCTAGCAATACAACCCAGGGTCTTGCCATATAGAGGGAAGGTGACTGACTATGTTAGGGGGCAAGTCATAGTGTATATTTCTGGGCCTGTCTTTAGCTTGCTGGTTAATTGGATATTGTTGTATGATGCTTTGGTAGAGTCCTGTGTGCTAAAGGTTCAGTACCAGCTGTCTAACAGGCCATGTAGTGCACCTGACACAAAACAAAAAATTCAGCTCATCACACATGTATAGTTTTTTTAAGTTTAAAAGAAGTTTATTAACGAAGAGTGCAACAAACATTACATAGTTACAGTAACAGACTACAAATATATGATCAACAACAGGGTCATTTGCAGCAACAGGGTCATTTGCAAGTCTTTGAAATGTTGAAATAGCATCTTGTGGAAATTGAATATGTTGCATATAAATAATTGATAGTGTAATAGTATAAGAAAGGGGGTAAAGAAAGAATTGAGGAAGGAAAAGACATGTGAATTGTGAATGGTAAAATGATAAAGGATAAAAGAGGAGAGTGGAAATGATATATTAAACTGTAGAGTTACAATACATGGAGGTTTGGGGTCCAAGAGAGGTCTATGAGTAACAGAATTTCGAGCACAAGTGTCTAGAAAAACAGTAACAGGTGACCAAATAATTTCTCTCTTCATAACAAGTGAGATTGGATTAATATAAACTGTGTCTAATCGGTGATTATAACAAACATTATGCCACCAGATTTGAAAGGAAAGCTGTGAGGATTGTTTCCAATTCGTAGTAATCTGCTGAGAGGCAAGAGCAATAAGTAAATCAAGTACAACAGTTATAGAAGCATTATTCTGTCAAACATTCAAAAGACTTCCACGGAAAATAGTTGAAGCTGAAAATGGAATATTAGTGTGAATAATAGCATTGATTTTGGACCATACCTTTTGCTAAAATTGAAGGGTATACAGGCATGAAAAGATAATATGCTATAAATCTGCAGAAGCAGCGTTACATGACCAACAATTTGACAAGGAGTCAGGATTAAATTTATGTAGATTGGCTGGTGTAATCATGAGCATATTATATACAAAAAAAGGGTTTGGGTCGTTTTTGCCGATCTTGATGTTTTTTGTATTATCAACCAAATTTTGTCCCAAAGGGTGAGGAACCACGAAAGATGATAATCTTTTTACCCATTGTATTTCAACTTCTGATTTATTTCTTTGTTCTGGAATGTTGGTAAGTATTTTGTAAATAGAGGAGGCGCTAGGGAGATTGCATGCTACTGCTGCACCCTACAGCACTAAGGACCATACTGCTCTGCCACGGGCAAGACATCTTCAGCTTCTGACAAAGCACATCACTTTGTCAAAGTATGCCGAATGATCAAGGGCTCACCTGCAACCCATGTCAAGTTTCGAGAGAAGGTCAAGTGCAAAGTAGGACAGCACTTCAGAATAACTCAAATAAAACAGAGGTTTCTGATCCTAAACAAGTTCACTTTATAAATGCTATTCATGACCTTATGCCCAGAAAGAAGAGGGCGCAGCCAAGGTTCGCACTGGTAACTAATTGAGACATGATAAACAGCCTTATAGACACTGAAGCCGCTGTGTGTGTTATGGCCTGAAAAGAATATTCAAAATTGCCCCCATCTCTACTACTGGAGAAGATGCCAACAACGATGTGTGCCTATGATAGTGCAAAACCCCTAGATCAGGCCTAGGTCTTCACTATCAGAGCAGTGTCCTGCTTAGAGTTCATTGCCGCCCGTTTCTTTGTGACCAAGTCAGGAGGGACTGCACTAATCGGTTGCAGCACTGCAGAATCACTCAAACGGGTTATATCTGCATTTGATGTGCAACAACAAAGTGTTGAAATGATGCAGGAAAAAAGGAATATTGCAACTCTGTATTGATCTTAACTTCCAGTCAGCTGCCCTCCATCACAGATGAATACTGTTTCATGTATGCACACAAGTAGAAGAAAAGTAAGAGAAACTAGAAACCACTTCCATAATCAAAAAAATAGATGGGCCGACCTCGTGTGTATTGTCTATTGTAGTGGCCAAAAAGCACAAACAGCCTGGAGTTTGTCCTCATTTGGCATGAGGATGCCAAATAAGCCATTTCCGCAAAAACGCCATATAAATCCCATTGTTGAGAGTATTATTACTGGGATCAACAGAGCCAAGTGGTTCTCTAAGCTAAACATGAAATCAGGATATCACAAAGAATGCATTCTTGCACAAAGAATATTCTTACATTATGGTCTTATCTACCCATGTGTGTCTCTGTCGCCACAAGAGATTGAACTTGTACATTTCAACTGTTGCAGACATATTTCAGAACTTTGTTTGCAAACTCTTATCAGGTCTCCAAGGCTTGTTCAATGTGAGTGACGATATACTAATATTAGAAAGTTCCACTGAGCAACACAATGAACAACTGATTGCCCTAGTCATGCGGATTAGAGACATTGGACTCAATCTCCACAAGGAGAAGTGTGAGTTTTTAAAGAACATTGCCAAATTAAAACATTTGGGTACTGATTCTCTATAGAATGAGTCCCTCCCCACCCAAAAAAAGTCCACAAGGTTGAAGGAGCCAGTTCCCAAAGCAATGTGTCCAAAGTGAGAAGCTTCCTAGGTATGGTTACCTATAGTGGAAGGTTCCCATAAAACCTCACAGCACTAACTAAACCCTTTTGAGAGTTGCACAAGTCACATGGCCGTGCGTGTGGAATAGATGTCAACAGGAAGTGTTAGAGTGCTCCAAATCAAGGCTATTGGCAGATCCCATGACAAAATATCATGACTAGGAAAATGAAATAGGGCTAGTGGTGGACATCAGCTCCACTGTGCTAGTTTGTGTGTTAATGCTTAGACAGAGTCAAGATGTGTGGGCACCAGTTGCATATGCAAGTAGTGCCCTTGCAGAAATAGTCACAGAATTTCTGTGAGACTATCAGTACTCCCATCTACACTTGTGTAGTGTAGGTTCTCACTATCCTAATGAGACTACTGGATTTGGATTGCGAGAATCACCTGAACTATAGGGCACTGAGTACAATCCCACATCAGGTTACACCTGTCGGCCCAATCCAGGTGTTTCCAGCCAACTAGCAGTGCCTCATCTCCACCCGAGAGCAGGGATGATTGTGGCAACTGGGTGCATGACAGAGAAGACTCCTCAGGGGAATCGAGGTCGATCAGATCTCATCCCTTTCCCTCAATTACATTAGTTTCACACAGGCAAAGACAAACAGAAACAGAGTATAGTTCAATAAGGTTTATTGAAGTAACTACATCTTAGATAAAATGCCATGTATTACAATAACTAGGATGATAAAACACACAAGAAGCAAAATTGTGACAAGGAGAGTGAAACACAAAAACAGTCCCACCATACTGTCACTAGGAATGATATATATACATATATATATATATATATATATATATATATATGTATTTCCTACCTAAGCTATGTTAGAGCACAGCGTGATAAGCCCTAAGCCGCCCTTCAGGTTTCCCCCTGAGAAGACATCACCCCCCAAACCTGAGCAAGGAAGCATGTTGTCTAAGAAGACACTGTCCCCAAATAGGCCAGGGATTTGGCAGTCTAAGCAAGCAGTTGTAGCGAAGACATTCACCAATCAGCATGCAGTTGTGGTCATCTGGCTGGAATCTCCCTCTAACGTGTATGGGACAGAGAAATCTTTATAATAAAACAACTGATGTTCTAGGAAAATGTCCCCAGATAAGGATGTGTATGTTTCTGTGAATGTTGGAGACTCACCGCATCACTTTTGCCGGCAACCCTATCTGACGGCAGCCTTGAGGAAAGCACAATAGTAAAATGAATGCATTGCTAAGAACGTGGTACTTTCCCAGGCGAAAGAGGAACTAGATGGAGAAAATAAACCAACAGCGCAAATGTGGCTAATGCTACAAAAATTAAGCAATGCTGAATAAAATGTAACTGGGAAAATTGCACATCGGCAGGCTTAGTTTGCTAAAATAACATGTGTAAAATATTGCTAAAATAGCTATATAACACACTCCCCTTTTCCGTTCAAGGTGTCAAAGCCTAAAATGAAATACAAGCCTAATAAAATCTATTTCTAAAAGCATATACACATGAATGTCAATAGTGACAAGTTAAAAGACACTTAAGCATGGAGTCAAGGGGCAATTTAAACTTCAGTAGTGGCGCCAAAAAAGTCAAATTAAAATGCCAATGTAATTTTTAAAGTCGCCAATTATATCCGGGACAATAGAAGCCAGGAAATGTTCCACTTCGGCAGGTAGCGTAATATCCACATCGTTGCCAAGGAAAACCATAGACAACTCGTGTAATAAAGCCTGGCCTCCAGCTCAGGCAGCAGCATTCTGTGGTGTGCCCAATGTTGAGTTAAGAGCTGCATTATCCACAAAGGGTAACTCATAGACAGCTTCCGGTAGCAAATGCACCCTCAACGTGCATGTCTGGTAATGAGCCCTCAGCGAGAACATCAACAGATCAGTATAAAAAAAATGGGCTGCACACAATCCAAAACAGGTCTGAATGACAGAGCAAGTTGCACTCAAGTTCTTCCAGGAGTGGTGCTCCGAAATACTGAGGGAAGCGCTTTCACTCATCCTTGTTAATTGACAGCCATTGCCCAGAAAAAAATAGCAACTGCAGAATGTCACCTATTATAGCCAAAGTAATCAGAAATCCCCCAAAAACACTTGAAAGATTTTTAGTGTATGGCTGAAGGTATTGAGCCAAATATCGAGGATAAGGTGTGAGCGAAACCAGAACCAACAGCCTTAAAGAAATGCATGATTCCAGTAGTACTGGATGTGTTAACTATTTGTCCCACAAGTCCACCATAGTGTCTCAGAAAGTTTGTACTTAAAAGGGAGTGAATCTCCGCAGATGACCTCGCAACTTGAAGCACATAGGTCTCACGTGCAGATGTAAGCACCACATGTTTTAGAAACACTAAAGCCTTGAGTCTGCTCAACTTGCCAAAATTCACATCCGAAATAGCAATATGAGGCCAAAACTCTGCTACTTCCCTTTGTTGTGTAGAGGGAAAAAGGACATTCCTGCAATAGATGACAATTTGGGAGACTGAAACAGCATAAGCTATTCCGGCTCGCATTCCACAACAACCCTCAATGTTAAGGAGCAAATAGCTACCATATGAGAGCAACTGGAACACATATCTAATAAGGGGACTGGAACTCCCTTCAGATGGCAAGCCAACGTTGCCGCTGAGGCGTTACACGCCCTGTGCAAGGACAGCTGCTTACAAACCATCTAATGGCTCACAGAAGTCTTGCATTCACAGCCACTAAGAAAGACCTCTTTCATGCCATTTAAATAAATGTATGAAAAGGGAAGCTCCCACACCTCGTGTATGTAACTATCTCCCAGCCTTTCATATCTGCCTATTGGAATTTGTTTCAAGCAGGATGTGAATTGAATTGTTGAAATAGGCAGATTAATAACTCTGTGTATCAACAATTCAGCAGATGGTATTTCAGCCACAGTAAAAGGCAATTTTTCTAATTTCTCGAGCCATTATTTGTTGTTGCCGCGTTAAATTAAAATTTGAAAATTTGAAAATATATCCCTTGCGCTAATATGTTGCCGGCGAACGCGACCTAATTTCAATGTTTGTAGTGTCCAACCTAACTGCATAATGGACATTAGCTGACTCAGTCCATGTTGTAAAGATGGCAAGTCACGCTGCACAATGTCTAAGAAACAGTGTTGTTTAAAGTGCATATCTGGTTGGACAAGGTATTAATACCATCATCTACAATGGCTAGTGCCTTCTGTAAATTTTCCTGATCTATTTGCCTTAACCGGGCGGCAGCTTCTTCTTGGGAAAGTTTCCAAATCTCATCATATACTGCATATAAGAAGCACTTTCTGTATTGTCTTTTGAGGCCTAACAGGAAATCCTGCAAATCTAGATAGTCAGGAGACTTAGGTGTTCTTTAACAGCATCAAGTGAGGAACTTCGCAACCATTTCTGGCCTAATTTCCCTACGCTATGAGGGTCATTATGACCCAGACGGTTGACGTTAATATGGAGGAAAGTACTGCCAACAGGCTGTGGGTACTTTTCTCAATATTATGACATTGGTGGTTTGGCTAAAGCCAAACTGCCAATGTACCACACTGACTGCCACAGCGGTAACGACTGTGGGGCTGGAGACTTCACTCTCCAGCCCGGCAGCAATCACTTGCCCCGCCTGTGGGATTATAACCCCGCCTACCGCCATGGTTTTTGTGGCATCCTTACCGCAACGAAAACCGTGGCGGTGGTCACCATCAGTGACAGGGAATCCCTTTCCTGTCACTGATAGGGACCTTCCCCGCCCCCCTCCCCAGGTTTCCCCCCACTCGCCCTTCCTCTCCAGACCCCCCTTCATACACGACACTCCCTTCACACATGCACACACGCATACACACACCCATTCCAACATTCATCCATGCATGCATACATCCATTCACACATCCACACAGACTTACATACATACATGCAGACATGCATTCACACAACTCAACATACACACACTCACACATCCATACATGCACACACACACAACACGCAACACACACCCGTATACATGCACAAACAGACATACACACACACCCCCACACACACACACAACACCCCCCCACCCCCCTCCCCTGTTGGAGCACCCGACTTACCTGTAGTCAGGGGGTACTCCGGCAGGAGACGGGATGGGGCGCTGCTGCCAGCAGCAGCGTCTGCCAGCAGAACACCGCCAGGCCGTATTATTCTCATAATATGGCCAGCGGCGGTCTACAGGTGTGGTGCTGCTGCTAGCAGCAGCGCCACCTTACTGCCATCCGCCGGCATGGCCACAGCCGGATTTCCACCATCTTTCTGGTGGAAATCCGGCTGTGGTCATAATCCGACAGACAGCTGGTAGCTGTGGCGATGTTTTTTTGGCCGGCGTCGCCGCAGCAGTAGGCGGTTTTTACCTCAAGGGTCAAAATGAGCCCCTGTATGTTGTTACTATAGCCGATCAGACATAGCAAGGGTCTGGCTTACTTGTTCAAAAACCCCTGTGGGGTTTACAAAATGTGTATGGCACCCATTGATGTCCACTGGCCACTATAACTACCAACCAGGACATCAAAGTGATGTGTTAAATGTCCCAATCTGGACCCACCCATCGAGCTGATCTTCGGATGCATTTATGTACATTGTCATTTGTAACATTTTGCAGAAGCAGGATTACTGGAAGCATTCAAATCCTTACTTTTTGCTAAGCCTAAACAACGTGTCTGTTGTACAGTTTCATTTGAAAATTTCATTTGAACAGGTATCAGGCATGTTTTAAATAAAGTTTCCTTCCCCCTTATTTGCCAATATTTAGGGCCTGATTACAACTTTGGCGGAGGGGATTACTCTGTCTAAAATGTGACAGATTCCCCGTCCGCCGTATTACAAGTTCCATAGGATATAATGGATTCATAATTTGGCGGGCGGGATAACCGTCACATTTGGGACGGAGTAATCCCCTCCGCCAAAGTTGTAATCAGGTCCTTAGTTCCCCACACACTTTTTAAGTCTATCGACTTCAATCAATATTCATAGCCTTCTATAGCTAATCGGGAATCAAAGGAATCAGAATAAATTAATTTTGTATCAGTCAATGTAATATGCTGACTTTCCATTATGGCAGTTTAAAATTATATGACATCATTTTTTTTTAATTGTGCCCAGAGAATTATGCCAACTTTTCAGTATATGTTTTAGAACTCCCCACTGGCAGAGTCGGGCAGTGTTCCCACTGCGTAAAATTAAAAATAGTCTTTGGGGTACTTCATTTGTGAATGAAATGATGTCCATACTAATTATTACAGAACATATCTCAATAATTGTCTTTGGAATGATAAACATCCTCACTTTCAAATACAATGAAATATTGCAGATCAGTCATCATAGAATCAACTGTTTTTACATCCCAATCATCAGAATCCACTCCGGGTGTTCTAACATAATTCATGGAAAGTTTAAATACATAAGAAATTTGAATCTGAATGACCTCCGTCGAGCCATATATATCAAATGATTCTTTATCCCAAACAATTCCATCAAGAATTTGTCCAGTGGAAATGTTCACCAGGGACAAGTCACTGCGGACTTTGTGAGAAGAAAAATGTGGTTTTAGGATGTCATCCACCTGTTCAACTGCAGAGCATTCAGCAAGGTAAAAACCATGTATCAGTAAAAAGAAAACAATGACAACCCAATCCAAAGGAGAAAGGCAAGAACAGGTAATAAGAGCCATACATAGTTCCATGGAATAATAAAATAGTTAATTTTGAGCCACATTATCAGCTAGTGCTCTTGATAGTTCTGTTGCAGTAGAGGCAGATGAGTCAGTAAAAGTGTCATTGATGTCGGCAAAATATCCAGAAGCAGTTTGTGCAAAAACCAGAGCCGTATATGGAGGAGAACTAGCAGAAGTCTCCCTCGGTGGTTCATAGTAGACTATACTATCCGTTTGTGTAGAATTTGAGTAGAATCGCTCAAAGTTGTTGACGTTACTTGTCGCAGAAGAAGTTAGTGGAACTAATAAAAATTCATTTTCCACCCGCCCGAAGCTCAGAGTGGTATCAGCGCTGCTGATGAAAACCTGTAGAGGAACATCCTGGTCTGTTGTGAGAGGGATGTGGGTATTACAGAGGAGTCCGCTAGATATGCTGTGCAGGATCAGTCATATAGTGTAGCTTGACATTGTCGATGGAGACTAAATTATTTTCTTTATAACCAGGCAGTGGTGGTAGAATGACAGTCCTGGTACCGTGTATTCCCAGGACTGGAACTGGTTCACGATAGGAAGGACCAAACTCCTTTTTCACAGCAATCTTTTCACGCACTTGATCCCCAACTTTTGGAATGCAGCCTGTAGATGTTATTGGTACATCACTTATTCCTAAGGAGGCGGCACTGGCAGGTGCATTGTCATCACTGAACTGTTGTAAGTCCTGCAAGACAGTGATACATTCGTTTATGTCAAAAGGTATATCTGCCGCCAGGAGCATCAAAGTCTGGGACATACATTCCTGTCCCGAAAAGGCATTTGCATGAGGAATGCCTCTCCAGGGATCTTCTGGGCAGATTATTAAGTGCTCTCTGGACTCCATACAGATGTGTAAGCCAACTATGATCCATGCTTTATACTATGGCTGTTAAGGATTGCTTTAAACCCCAGTTTCTACACAACACTATTTCCCTCAGGATGAAATTGAGCTGAATAACGCAGTTGGACCCCTAACGAAGCCATGGCATCCCTGAAAGCCCTTGAGGCAAAAGCATGACCCTCGTCTGAGTGGAAAGCCGCAACAGCAAATGTGCTGATAAAGACTTGCAAATCTTTAATAACAGTTTGAGTGTTAGCCGAGCTTTGTGGCCAGATCTATAGAAATCTGGAGCATGAGCCAACAGCGACTAAAATGTATTTGTAGGCACTGTCAGGTGTCAAGGGACCATAATGGTCCAAGTACACACATTGAAATGTTTTTTTTCTTTAGGAGGGGAGTCTGCAGTGGCCGTTTGACGGTAGAGCCTTTCATTTGTTGACAGATGTCATAATAAAGGACATACTGCTTGGCCTGTTTGTAGGGACCTGGCCACCAGTAACCTGCTTGTAATAATGATATCGTAGCCACCACACCAGCATGGTCAGAAGCAACTCCCTCATGCCATGCTCTGATCAATTCTAGTCTTTGTTCCTTATTGGGAATCACACGATTACCCACCCCTGGTATTACTACTAGGGCTGTATTGAGGCATGATATGCAGTAGGAATATTTGGCAGGATATGCCTTTGGCAAGGGCGTGCCGTCAGCCGAGGCTTTTACAGCCTCCAGTGTTTCATCATCCAATTTAGTTCTAGAATGAGTTACTACAGCAACAGAAGCTGTAGCTACTGCTGATTTGGCTGCTTCATGAGCCAAGGTGTTGCCAGCAACGTGTATTCCAGCCCGCTGATGTCCCAGTGTATGTACTACATGGACATTAGGTAGCGTTTCCTTCAGATGAATTACTACTTTTCTCCACAAGAGTCTGCGTTTGATGGTGTTTCCTTTTGAATCTCTGAACCCATTCTGGCACCAGTAATGCAGATATTCATTGAAGGACTAGACACAATAGTATGAATCACAGACAATCAGCGTCAGTTGCTCTGGATCCGCATGTTCCAGTGCCATCTCCAGAGCCTTGAGCTCTGCTAATTGTGCAGTGCAGTCTCCTAAGGTCTGTGTGTAAGTATGTTGTGGATGGAATTCACCATCTTACATGTAGCAGCTCACGAATGCGCAAGCGGTGGAGTATTGATGTTTTGTGCCTATGTCTGATCGGGCTGAACCATCAGTGTACATAATTGTTTGATATTGTTCAATAGGCAATGTGTTTGCTGGAACTGGGTATTCAAGTTTGTGTTGCAAAAATCCTTGTGTTTGTAATTTTGAGTCAAAAATATAGTCAACATCAGTGGCAGCCAGAGACGCTGCCCATTGAATCCAACGTGGATATAATGCTTTAGTGTTAGGTAAGCTAGCTTTGGTAACAGCCTCAAGGGCTGGGATGGGGGATATGACAATGGTATGTTTACCCTGGGCCAAAGGTCTCTCTTTAATGACAGCCATCTGAACAGCAGTGAGTATTTTCTCAGAAGGGGAAAAGCATTGTTCTGCACTATAGATGTGATTTGTATGCAATCGGGACAGTCTCACCCTCATTGAACATTACATAGGTGAAACCAATGGCACAAGCAATTTCTCTGATTACCAAATGTTTTTTCTTGTCCCTTGTGTGTAAGTGTTTTGTTGCAAGCATGTCTTGTAATTCTCTGAGAATGCATGTGTGTTCAACTGTCCAGTATTTACTTTTAATTGAATTTGTAGCTGAATTCGGCAAATACCACAACAATGTGGGCTACCCGTCTTATATGTTGCATGAGCTTGTCATCCGTAAGATAGATATCATCCAAGTAGGACAACACCTCAGGGTCAATGTCATGTAAAATAGATGTGACATGAGCTAAAAACAGTCCTGGACTGTTTTGGTACTGTTGAGGGAGTCAGCTACATTTTTTGTGGGTGCCTAAAGCACTGAAACTTGTTAAGTCCAGGCACTATATTTTGACAGACAAACCCGTTGGAAATATCCAGGGTTGTTTTGTATTTTTTTAGCACTATGTTGTTTATAAATGCTGTACTGTGTACATTTTGTATAGCAAATGTGCCTGTATGACTATTCAAATGTCTATAATCTAAGACTATTCTGTTTGAATGGTCGGGTTTAACTACGGGGAACAATGGATTGTTCAATGGTGAGACACAGGGTTCTATATGCCCTGGTATTCTAACTGTGTGCGAATTTCTTTCACGGGTGCATTAGTTTCATGCTTTATTGGATATTGGGGTTGTGGTTGGGATTTAACGGGTATTATATGATAGGGTGAATATTTATCCCACCCTACATGGTTGAGATATAACACAGGTGCCTGCACCACTGTCCAATCAATGGCATGTATTTCTATGTGTTTTCTGGGAGCAAGGGGGAAAAAAGATTTTTCAATTATTTCTTCCCTTTAAGGGAGATTCCGGACAAACTCTGGTGGCCAATCTTTCTCAGCCAGCAAGATATCATAAATGGTAACAATGCGATCCTAAAAGATGGCATCAATTGTACGTTCAATGTCTCCATCTAACTGTATAATTACTTTATACATCCTGTAGGGCATGGAGACACGCATGTCTGAATTTTCAACTTGTAAGAAGTCATCAGTTGCTTTCACCTCCAGATGCTCTTGAAGATCCCGACGAACTATTGTGACCTCTGCTGCACTGTCTAATAGTGCTAGTGCCCACTTCCTGTTCTTCAGTAAAGCCCTCTTCCTGAGTAACATGTCATATTGCAACTGCTGCCACATGTTTCTTTTAAATTTGTTTTTTTGTTGGGGAAGTTTCGCTTCTTTCTTAACAGAAACTTCAGACCAGCGTTGTGAGTCCTTTCTCAGTTTCACGTACTGTGTTCGCTGCTCTGACTGCCCACCTATCTCACTGCGTTTTTCTGGTGAGTCCTGAAAGGAGCAAGATTGTCGTGTATCAGTACACTGATATCTGTCAGGCGTTTTTATATCATCACTATTTCTAAGATTAAAGCGGTTTTGAGAGGTCTCCGAATGAGGAGATTCTTCCATTTCCTTTTTAGGTGTTTGTTGTTTTTTTATCCCAGCATTTTTTAGATCCTTCAGGTGCTTGCTTGGTAGTATCTTTATTAGATTTACCCTATTATTGTGGTTTAATGGGTCTGGCCTCCAGACTATCTCGGCCAATATTAGAGTAGGTCTCAGCGATAGTCTTGGACAGCTCACATTCTTGATCCTGTACAGGAACGTCCCGAAACCACATACGCATTGCTAGTGCAACTGCCTCCCCTTTGAGATTACTCAATAATATTGAGGATTCTGTAGCAAAATTGCCCATTAATTGCATCCCCAAATCCAGGGCCAAGGGCAGCCCTGTATTCGTCTTGAATTTGTTTTAACTCCTTCAGAAGACTGGCAAGTGTTGGTGTACCATGTGCGGTATTATAGAGCATGGCAAATACCGTGCCCCAAGTATTGCAGTTATCTACTGTGGGAACCATCCCAAATGGCAAGCACATAGTTAGTATTCTATGTGTATCCTGAGGTCCCATGTGGGGAAAGACTGCTTCCAGCGCATATATTTTTTGAGCTAACCTAAAGGGAATTTAGTCCCGCTAGGCGGGTACTTTACCCATGAACGAATGTACAGTCGCAGAATTAATGCCTGGCATAACTGCATGTGGTTGCTCTGGGGCAGCACGTGCTGGGTTTGTATTCAATGTCTGCATTATACACTGTACTAACAGTCTGTATATTGCCGTGAGCTCTGTATATAGGCAGTGAACCTCAGCTACCACCAAGGTTGCTGCTTCAGGGTGCAGTGTACATGTGGCCAATAAAGGTCAGGTCGGGCCATTGTTGCTAAGAGGACCAAACCTAACTTGCAGTATTGTATGTGGTAGGGCACCATCAAGCCAATTATTGTGGTCTTGATAAGATGTAGGTATCTCTAAATATGCATATGCTTTGTATTGGGCAGGTATGTTGGCAGGTGTGTAGTGATGAAATGTATTTGTGTTCCCATCAACTGCTGGAAAGGTGACCCAAGAATAAAATGTTTCTGTTCTGTAGGCTGGATGGGGATCAACAACAAATATAACTTCACCTCCCCGGCCTGTTAGGCCATTTGCCAGTAAGTGTGCAGTAAGGGGTGGTCACATGTTTACTGCAATTACTACCTATTGCAGGTTCGCCATGGTAATGGTAGAGGTATCAACTAGCAGTGTCTCATCTCCACCCGAGAGCAGGGATGATTGTGGCAACCGGGCGCATGATAGAGAAGACTCCTCAGGGAAATCGCGGTTGATCAGATCTCATCCCTTTCTCTCAATTACATTAGTCTCAGACAGGCAAAGACAAACAGAAGCAGAGTATAGTTCAATAGGGTTTATTTAAGTGACTGCATCTTAGAAAAAATGGTATGTATTGCAATAACTAGGAGGATAAAATACACTAGAAGAAACATTGTGACAAGGAGAGTGAAACACAAAAACAGTCCCACCATACTGTCACTAGGAAGGATACATATATATATATTTGGAACAAAAAAAGAATAAAATATAAATGCAAATTGGATGGATTGACTGAAAGAAATTAGACCCCTGGAGAATGTTGGATGCTCAGATAAGGTCCACTCTGTGTGAGCTGAAAGAATAAAGAGGGAATTATCAATGGTTTTGCTGAGGTAAGAGAAAAAGGAATAACAATTCCATCATAACTGTTCTCCCTGATTCCCTGCTTATTTGTTGTAGGATACAAATCTTGAGACATGGTGTTAAAATCCTATGAGAGAAAAAGGATTGGCTGTGCCAGTGTATCCCCCTCCCCCAATTCCCAAGGAATATATAAGCGAGCATACTCTGATTCGTAGAATAAACCATAATTGATAGGCTTGAAATGGAAAGTTATGTGCAATAGATTATAGTTATATTGGTGTGATCTCACCAAATCTGGCTTTACCAATTGGTATAGCAATACAGAAAATATTTATAAGTGGAGTGCTGGTTGGCTGTAGAATTTTTCTTTTTTATATTCTCACACAAAAACGCTAAACTACATACAATGGCTGAGAGAATGCTGAAACGAGAAGAGATCTGTAGAACCCTCTTTGAAGATACTGACACTATGAAAGGGATAGAACCTCCCACATTTAGAAATCATGAACTCTCACACAGCATGTTATTAAAAGAACTTGAGCAAGCCAAAAGAATGGAAATAAACAAATGGTGTGAGAAAGCAACATTGAAGAAATATAGCAAATGTGGAAGAATTCTGAGGGGATTGAGGATGTTTGTATTGCCAACACTTAATGACATGGATGCTGATTCACTCAGAAAGAGGCAAACAGACACAGTGGAATGCTCTATGAAATTGATGCAGTCATTGATCATGCAAGCAGAACTAAAATTAGAAAAGACATTAAGAACATGTTGGGTGAAATGGAAAAACAACAAGAAAAACATGAAATAGAGATTCAAGTTAAAAAACGAAGACATTCAACAGAGATAAGGCAGATTATGATATGGGAAGGATGTACACATTTGAAAAATGGTTTGACTCCTTTTACGTGAAACAAAATATGGATAAGACTAAGGAACAATGTAGAATTGTATATAGTGCTGAAAGCTCTGATCTAAGTTCGGGGAATGAGTTCCCCTCAATAAAAGGACCCGCATTGGACTTCTAAGGGGAAATGCGTCTCTACAACATGGAAACGAGATGGAGAGGAAGAGGCAAACAAAACAAATCGAACACAAGGAGATCAAAAAGGAAGAGGCAAGAAAAGAGGAGGCGAACAATAGATCCAAATGAGTTGGGAAATCAAGAGAACTTAGTGATAAATCTGTCCTAAAGGTCATTACAATATAAGCATATAAGACTATTAAATAAAGGATTGACTTTTTGTCTCGTAGTTTAAATGGATTTAGCAAACGCCAGAATTGATCTATAAAAATTCTCCAGGAAGTTGAAATTGAAAAACTTATTTGCTTCAAAAATTCAACAAAAACATCTAGAGCAGAATAAAAAACCTCAAGATGGCTCTCCCATTAATATTGCAGAGATGGAACAACTAAGAAGTCTTTTTGAGTTGGAAAGGGAATCCAGAGAGAGTACCGCAAGGTCAATTCCTGAAAATCTTTCTGATCAAGAATTATGCCAAAATATAGGTATTCCAACAGATTTCACAGTTTCAAGTGAATGTAGACCCAAATCACGGTTTTGTCCCCAACTCACTAAGGGGAATAAGGTAGACCTGTTTCAAGAAGTGATGGCAGATGGGTTAATGAAGATTGCTTTAGAACCTAGAAACCACATACCAATATGACGCAAGAAGATTGGGAAGCAATATAAGTCTTCAAAAATGACAAAACAATCATCATTAAAGCATCAGATAAGGGGGGCAACATCGTGATCTTGGACCGTAAGGAATACATTAAGGAGGCTAAGAGACAACTCAATGACAACGGAAGTTACATTAAGCTAGCCAAGAATCCCATGGATGAGCCTATGGCAGAATATCATCAGAAATTAAAACGATGGCAAGACAGAAGTCTATTAGAAGAGAACAAAGTGAGGTATCTCAAGATAGACCATCCCATCATTCCTACAATATAATTTTTACCGAAAGTACACACGAACAAAATAATCCACCGGGGTGGCCAATTGTAAGCTCCATAGGGTCATTGCTAGAGCACACCTCTAGATTTGTGGATATATTCCTTTTCCCCTATGTTCCTAGTCTTCCCTCTTATTTGAGAGACTCCTTGGATTTCCTCAACTGGATCAATAATGTACCAAGGAAAAAAGAGTACATTTTGGCAACAATTGATGTGGTCTCTCTATATACCTTAATAAGACACAAAGATGGTGTAGAGGCTTGCAGATACTTTTTAAGAGCTAGGTCCGTCAGCTTAATGGAACATACGGAGATGATTTTGGAGATGTTACAATATTGTCTGACCCACAATGTCTTTCTGTTTGCTGGTCAATTCTATTTACAAAAAAGAGAACCAGCAATGGGTACTTCTTTTGTGCCAACGTACGCTTGTGATGGGACGGTGGGAAGTGGAAACCATCTGGCAAGAAAGTAATGAAAAAGACTTGGAACATGTGATATTATGGGTTTGTTACATCGACGATCTGTTCCTAATTTGGGAAGGAGAACAAGAAGCACTAGTAGTAGTAGTGCAAACTTTATTCGACTTTCAACAAGTCATAAAAGTACCAAATAAAACACATCTACATATAAGAGCACAATAAATAAAGTAAAATAATAAAAGAATAAATAGTAAAGATAAAATACATATCATTAGTTTGTCCATTCACAGATATTTAAATAGAATAGTTAGGTTTGGACCAATGCACCCATAGACTTTCTTGCAGTTAATACAGAGCATAAAAGAATTAGCCAAAATTCCACACATTTCAATAGAGGATAAAACCTGTAAGCTAACATAGGCACTACAGCACTGACGCAAGTTGATCAATCTTAAAAGAGGCACTAAAATACGCTTTCTCTGTTTGTCATATAATTTACAAAAGAGGACCACATGCATCGTGGTTTGCAATGCCTTTGCGTCACAGGGACATGACCTTAAAGTTGTGCTCCAGTCATTCAAAGTCGGAAAAGTTACTAGGTGATGGAAGGTACCTAACCTTAATCTTGTAAGAACAAAACAATGCTGAGGGTTTACCACATTTACCAAGTAAGGCTGCATGTCCTCCGTAGACAAGATTAATTGGTTGGACATAACACTAAGCTTTTTTTATTCTACTTCTTATCGCTGTTCTTCTAGATGCTTCAGCGTCAAGGCCCTCAATTCCTTCCTGGTTATTTTTTCCAGTGGTTCTGGGTTTGTATAATATTCTTTGCTACCCATTTTTCCAAAAAAGGTCATAATATATCTCAACCAAGGAACTCTTAACGAGTATGTTGACGTCATACCATCAGATAAAATAGCCTTATTTAGTCCAGTGTGCTCATAATAATAATGGCTGTATCTTTATCAGATCAACTAAAAAGGAGACCCCTAATTCCACGTGGCTAATATACGACGATGTGCCATTTGGTACCATTAACAAGTATCTAAGAAAATCATTTTCCACCATCTGAACCAGGTTACAATTAGTATACCCCCAAATACCTGATCCATACATGGCAGCCGGGATACATTTGGCTCTATAGATTTTTACCATATTCGGCGGGGTAATCCCCCCTAGCCTTTTTGAAAACAAATTCAGAGCCTCTGTTGTTTTAAAGATCTGATCTTTTTTTGTTTGCACACAGTGTGCCCAGGAACCCTGTTTATCAAACATTATACCCAGGTATGAGAATGTTCGAGCTATATCAACTTTCCCCTCGTGGATAGTAGTATTATAGGTCTTGCCCAGTTTCCTACTGCAATTCATTATAAAAGTTTTAGAACGATTAACGGTAAGTCCCAAGTCTGTCATAAAAATTATGCAAGTAGTTAAAGGTTTTTGGAGGGCTAGTGGTGTCCTGGCCATGAGTACTGCATCATCTGCATAGAGTAGCGCCAGGACAGCATGATTACTTATTTTGGGAAGATCTTTACATTTGCTTATCATTTCACGTTCTAAATTATTTATGTATAATGAGAACTATAGTGGAGTGAGTACACAGCCTTGGCGCACCCCTCTCTCTATGCCAAAAGGCTTAGTACATTCCCCTCTTATCCCATACCTTACTCTTGCTCTACACCCTGTATACAGGTCCCGTATAAACTGGATTATTGTTGATTCTACCCCCATACTGCTTAAAATGTCCCCTAGCTTCTCATGTAATACGCAGTCAAATGCTGAGGATAGGTCTATAAAGGCCAAATACAGATTACCCTCTCTAATCCTTGTGTACTTCCCAATTATAATGCTTAAATTCAGGCCCTGTTCCACCGTACCTATTACTGTACGGAAACCATACTGTACTGGAGATAAGATATCATTTTCTTCCGCCCATATTTGAAGTCTATTCAAGATTATTCTCCCTGCTAGTTTAGCTGATGTATCAAGTAGGGAGATTGGCCTATAACAAGCTGGGTTCAGGCGATCGCCTTTTTTATATATAGGGACGATAATAGAATCTCGCCACATTGATGGGGGTCCTTGTATGCAGAAAGCCCTCAATACCTGCGTCATTAAGGTGCCCCATAGTTGCGTATTTGCCTTATATAAATCTATCGGGCCTGGTGCTTTCCCCGCTTTGCTTGTATTTATGGCTTCCACTACCTCCTCTAGACTAAACTGGGGTGTTACAGTCAAACGTGGGCCTTCCTGGGCACCTGGGCCCTTTAGGGAATCCATTGACTCTACATCACTGGGCTGACGGTGTATCTTAGAAAAATATGCAATCCAATCCTCTTCCGAGATTGCAATTTCCATCCTAGGGATATCTCTATCCCCTAGCACAGGAGTATTTATTATTTTCCAGAAGAGGATATTGTCCTTCATAAGGCTAGCTTTGTGTAGATTTCCCACAAATTTCCTCTCAGGATGGATTTCCTTTTTTTATGGCTGTCTTGTATTCCTGTCTACACGTACGTATTTCAATCGGGCATCTTGTTGGGGCCCTTAAGGCCTTTTTTAGTCTCTTGTATGCTTTTGTGCAGTCGTGGTCAAACCAACCCCTTTCCCCTTTCTGTCCTGCCTTTCCCGTCCTAGTAGTGAGAGCGTCTTTCACGTCTTGCGTAATCTGCAAGAAGGCACTTAAACATTTTCTTTGGTCTATGTCCTCACTAAGACAATCTACAAAGTCTTGATTATGGTCACGTATTAACTGCTTCAATAAAGTCTTTCTGGGACCATCGCAATGTATGTCCATTGCGCGTGGCTAATCCAATGTCTTTTACAAACGTAACCTTCTCAACTTTAGCTGATGTAGAAAGAGTTAGTGAGAGTTTCAGGCTCTGAGGGAAGTGGTCACTTATTCCAATATCATGAAGTATATAATTAGTGAGATAATATGCAAAATGGGTTGACATTAAAACATAATCAATCACCGTATCAGCACCCCTTCCATTAAAAGTTGGTTTAAACTGTGGGTCTTCAGAATAGAGTTCGTTTACAAAAGACAGGTTATATTTTTGAGCCATTAAGTTCATCGCATCTCCTTGAATATTATGTGAGAAATGATGCCTTAGGCCAATGTCTTCAGTATTCCGGCCGCATACCTTCTCTGAGAGTTCTTTGCAAAGATGGGCATTAAAGTCACCACCCCATATGAGGAGAGTCTCACGTCTATTATTTGCACATATTTTCTCTAAGTCCTCTCCCATTTCCATTAAAATATTGGGGACTTCTCTTGGTGGTGCATTATTGTAAAAATTAATACTTACTGGCTCAGTCTTCTGGTCCAAGTTGCTCTCTATCATTTGGTAGTGCGATCTCGTAATTTGCATTTTTAGATTCTGTAGCCACAACTTATTGGAAATATATGTGCATAAGCCTCCTTTTGGCCTGCCATGTTTAGTCTGCACAGCTGTTGTGTTGAATGTCTTGTAACCATTTATGTGAACAGGGTTTAATAGCCAGGTCTCCTGGAGGCATAAGCATGAAAAGTCTTCTATAAAATTCACCCAATGCTCATTACTAATCTTGTTAGCTAAGCCTGCCACATTCCAATAAAGTAGGGCTATTTCCAATTTCTGTTGGGTTTGGCAATACGCATTATTTGTGATTGGGGGGTGTATGCCACCATCTATTGTGTGAATTACTATCGAGGGGGGATCCCTCTGATTTAGCTGAGTCCATGCTATGTTTCTTTCAGGTGCCACTTCATAAGGTGTATCTTCCTTATTCATGCTAAGCCCTTCTATATTTACTTCCGGGACCGTTTCATAAAAAGAATCTTTCTTATTCATGCTAAGTCAATCTAGACCTTCTAAGGTTGTAAGAGGTTGAAATCTATTACGAGAAAAAATGGGGTCTGGACTGATTAAAGGTATTTTACTCACTGAATGTGGATTCTTAAAATTATGCCCCACAGATCTTTGATAGAAAAATCCTAAGGGTAATAGAGAGATTCCTTGATGGGTAGCTTGCCTAACTCCTAATTCACAGATGATTCTGTCCACTAAGTCCGGGGATTTGAATGAAAGAACCACGCAATCTCCTTCCAATACTTTCTTACTGCTTCCTATCCACTTAACTCTTCTAACCATTTTTATGTCATCAAAGAGGAGGCCCACCATTCCGGAGCCCAAGCGTGTTCATATCCAATTGACAGCCTTATTCCTCAAAGCCGACCATGATTCCCGCTGTTGATCACCTACAGATGGAACATTTGCCAGGACCACTACATATGGAGTTGCCTCCGGAGGAAGATGTAAAAGATCACTTGGGGTATATATGGGCTTCGAGGGTCTTATTCTGCTACATTGACTCCCTCCTAAATTTAACTGGAGCTGATTTATCCTGGCCATAGGTAGAATATTATTCACTGTCCTGGTTGGTTTGTGGCTAATATTTGATACTATTGGAAGTGATTGTAATTTGGTCAGAGGCTTTGAAGTCAGATGTGGTTGGCTGGTATTTAATGATGTTGGTGGTGGTTGTAATTTAGTCAGGGGCTTTGAGGTCAGATGTAAATCATCTACCCTATCTTGCGTGGTGGGTTGTGTATTACTCTCGAAATCTGAAATCGACAGTGGAGTACTAAAATCTTTTTTCACATGATGTGAGTCCTCAGATTGTAGAGACTTTATAATTCCTAAGCCTGCCTCAAGATTACTCTCCACCACTTTTAAGCGCTCTGTCAAAGAATCCAATGAGGCCCCAATTGATAATTTCAAAGTATTTACTAATTCGTAAAGGTTTGCAAGGAGGGTTTGAGTCGTGTCCACTGGATTACTTGAGATTTTCTTTCGAGATGGCTTCTTTGATGGCTGTCTACCGAGAGTAGTTACTGAATCTTTCTTTGGCAATTTTCTAGGGGTATTATCTACAATCCCTACCACCGGTTTCCTTGGGCGCTTAGCTAGAGGGGAAGGGTCATCCGGGGTATAAATTAAATCTGAGATGTTTTGAATACATCCATTTGTGTGCCTTACTTCTAGATTCACAGCCCCATGATCACCATGGTTAGAATCATCAGGCGTCCCAGTGTACTTTGGTGATTGATAAATATGTTATTTAGGTATCAGCAATTTTCCTTCTGCATTAGCAATTTGTTTATCTATCACCCCCATCGCCCCTGAAATATATTTTAATATAGATGTACTATCTTTTAAATTTGGGGGGTGATTCAATGTTGAATGCTTTCTTTTACCCATATTTTATATAGTGTCAGGCTTATTCCAATGTAGAAAGTAAGACTGAACAGGGAATACTAATTAAATTGGCTTACCAACCCCAAGAAAACACCGCCCCAATTGGATAACTTAACCAGAGAGTTAGAGTACACAGTCACAGTCAATAATCAATGATTATCAGTCTACTCAAGGATTGAGGTCATATATCATATAAAAAAAACGTTCTCACTTGTATATCCAGCGTGCAAGGGGGTCCTAACGTGCTCCTGGGGCTTGGTATTCTGCCAGGAGCTAAGACAAGGCAAAGAAGAGTCGTGATGTTTTCAGTACGCCATCATCTGGCCCAGAATAACTGAGGCTTCTCTTTCTCCTCCTTCAGTTCAGTCCTCCTTCAGTTCAGTCCTGTTCAGTTAGCGTTATTATAAAAATCTATCGCAAGGGTCCCCCAGAGAAAAATTAAAGAGGGGGGGCCCAGCCTCTTCCTGGCAATGACGGGTGAAGGACGGGCCCGCCCTTGGCCCGGGCTTTGCCCAGGCACCGCCCGTGCGCGTCCCGCGAGGTGGGAGCGCTCCTGGGTGTTTAAAGGGGCCTCTCCTCCGCCCCCGGCAGCAGCAACAAATTACGCGCTACACAGTTTCGAAAAGGGCTCCTCCCTGCCCCAGCAGCCCGAACCAGCACGTCCCGCAAGGCGGGAGCGCTCCTGGATGTTTAAAGGGGCCTCTCCTCCACCCCCGGCAGCAGCAACAACTTAGCGCAACCCGCGAAGCGGGCGCGCTACACAGTTTCGAAAAGGGCTCCTCCCTGCCCCAGCAGCACGAACCAGCACGTCCCCAAGAAGCACTAGAGAAATTCATCCTCTCACTTAATGATAATCCACAACAATTAAAATTTACATATGAAACAAGCATAACTAACATTACTTATTTGGGTAATGGTGTCTATGTAAAAGATAATATGATATGTACAAGAATTCATAGGAAGCCAACAAGTGTGAATAATCTGCTACACGCAAACAGTGGAGTATATAGTATGGTGAATTCTTGAGGATCAGACGTAACTGTTCAGATGAAGTTGAACTTGAAGTGCAAATGGAGGATATGTTTCACTGATTTACCCAACAAGGTTATCCAGTTGCGGTCCTGAAAGATGCCATGATCAGGGCAAAAAAGTGTAAACAGAATGAACACTTGATACCAAAGAAGAAAAGCAGCCCTTAAAAATCTGATGAAGAAGAGATCAGATTTCTTATGAGATTTGACACTGCCAGTCCAGATGTTAAGAATTTCTTAAATAATAATTGGAGCCTTTTACTGCTTTTACTGCTTGAAAGGAATATTA
The DNA here is from genome assembly GCF_031143425.1 of Pleurodeles waltl. Lineage (NCBI taxonomy): Eukaryota > Metazoa > Chordata > Amphibia > Caudata > Salamandridae > Pleurodeles > Pleurodeles waltl. The sequence continues at coordinate 897,818,551 of NC_090444.1, read as the reverse complement.
TCAGAGCATCCACAAATTACATTTAAGAAAGCACCATCCTCAGGGGAGCATTTAGCAAAAAGCTACATGGCTCCTCAAAATAGACATGGTTCAAATTGGTTAGAACAAAAACAGATTGGACTTTGGAAATCCGTAAATGCAAGGCATGCTCTATTGGAAGAAACATGAGTATTTTCAAACCATACCATGGAAAAAACAATGAAAATCAAAGAGAGAATAACCTGTGAAACAGCATTTGTAATTTATGTATTAGAATGTGGATGTTGCAAAAAGTATGTGGGGAGTACTGTGAACAAACTAAAACTTTGCATACTCCAGCACCTCAGAGCAATTAACAACAAGGAAACAAGATACTCCATGGCAAAGCACATTTGGGAACAACACAATGAAGATCAGACAGGGTTAAAATATTATGGTATGCAATGTATCAATCAAAATACCAGAGGAGGTGATCATGAACAACATTTAACAAGAGTAGAGTCTAAATGGATCATCGTAATGGGAACCGGGAATCCATGGGGGTTGAATGCAGATGCAGAATTACATGTCCATTTCTGATACATAGCAACAAGGAATGTACAATGAAAAAGATGATATGAGGATACTCTAGATATGAGATTTTGGAAAACATATAGAAGATGGAGGGACCACATAGTCTACCAGGATAAGATCAGTAAAATGAGAGCTCTAGCAGTAGGAGGAATGAATTATCAAAGATGGCCATACACATGTATCTACTGCAAAGCACTTAATAATGAAAGGACAAATGTAAAAATAATGAAACAGAAAAGTCAGGAACTTCAATCTGCATTTGCACTTTAATCATTTGATCAGCTATATTGTTGATAAGGGTCCTTTGGACCATGACATTTTTCATAAGAACATATGCACTTTGATTAAGTACTTTACCAAAAATGAGAAATGTATTCATAAGCTCAGCGGTACTGTAACAGCCCAGAGGTAACCCAAGTCCTAGAGTTCCTAAGACTGAAGCAGGAGATGTAGTGGTATTAGTGAAGAGAGATCTGTACAACTATTGCTTTATGAAGTGCAATGTGATCAAAAGGCAGACATTACGGATCAAACGTTTAGACAAGATTTGATTGGGTACTTTACCATGAATGTTGAGAATAGGACAATAAGAACCAGAATGCTGCTGATGTTAATATGGTTTGAATATATTATTAAATAACATTGCTGAGGGAATGTTGAAGTAAAACAATATAGTCCAAACAGTACTAATAATGTGGAAATCAGAACATTACTGGGAAATATAGAACATGAGGGTTAACGCGCTAGAGTTTGTGCAACGTGTGTGAGGTGGGGGTGGTTTTTATTTAGTAATAGGCACTCTAGATCACAGAACTCTATGGCCAGTCGAAGGCTTTGGGCCGAAACGCGTTGCCAATTTCATTTATTTGCAGCGAGCACTTTATGATTCAAATTAAATAAACAGGAATTGGATCACAGATTTTTTGGTGCCGCCATCTTTTCTCAGATCCTGAAATGAAATACATATACATGTGTGTGTGTATTTCCTACCTAAGCAATGTTAGAGCACAGCGTGATAAGACCTAATCCGCCCTTCAGGTTATCTCCCTGGGAAGACATCATCTCCCATACCTGAGCAAGGAAGCCTGTTGTCTAAGGAGACACTGTCCCCATATATGCCAGGGATTCGGCAGTCTAAGCAAGCAGCTGTAGCGAAGACATCCAGCAATCAGCATGCAGGTGTGATCATCTGGCTGGAATCTTCTTCTAACATGTATGGGACAAAAGTGTTTTATAATAAAACAATTTATGTTCTAGGAAAATGTTCCCATGTAAGGATGTGTATATTTCCAGGAATGTTGGAGACACACCTTATCACTTTTGCCGGCAACCCGATCTGACTGCAACCTTGAGGAAAGCACAAAGTGAAAGGAAGGCATTGTTAAGAACATGATGCTTTCCCTGGGGAAAGAACAACTAGATAGAGAAAATAAATCAACAATGCAAATGTGGCTAGTGCTAGAAAAATAAAGCAATGCTGAATAAAATGTAACTGGGCTAAAGTGCACAATGGCAAGCCTAGTTTTCTAACATAACATGTATAAAGTATTGCAAAAATAGCTATACAGCACTTGTATGGCAACATCTTCATAGTGTGTACTGATCATAAGCACTACATACCTGTGTTTCAAGGCTTTAAAGTCAAACCACTCCCCTCAAACTGAGACATGGGTTCTCTAGCTACAGTAGTATTATTTTGAAGTAGAGTCCAGGCCTGGCCATGACATCCTAATGACTATTTGTCTCATCACTACTGAGCAGCTACCGAGGTGGAGAAAAACAAGCACAGGAAAAAGAAGAATATGATTGGCTAGTGATTAATTATTCTTGACCAAAGGTGATCACCATAGATAAAATTCATCAAACATCTCAAGCCAATGAATGTTTCAGCCACTTCAAAGAGGCCATTGCAATGACAAATCGGTAGCCCCTCATGAAGTAACAACCTCAATGGCTATTCAAGCCATGACCAAATTCACCATAAACCATCGCTGGTGGACAATGGTCCAGTGCTTAGAGGTAAAAGGCTAGTAATCCCTCAATGTCTAGTCTGTTGGTGATGCAAACAGCCCTCCTGACTCACCACGTCATTGTTAAGACAAAAATGAGGTAAGGTAAAATGTGTGGTTCCCTGACATAGAACGCCAGGTTGAAGAAATGATTGTCAACTGTCCGTTATGCCAACTGGTAGAGCAATCAGATGTGGCAGCTCAAATTTTATCAGAATCACTCCCAGCACCCCGTGGACCGAACTCAGTGCGGATTATGCTTCTCCACCCAAAGGCCACCATTTCTTAGTCGTGGATGACAACTTCAGTAAAATCTGGAGATAGAGCTGGTGTTGTCCACATCCGCTGAAGGAATGCTCTCGAAGTTTCAGAAAATGTTTGCCACCCATGGGTTACCACAAAAAATACGAACAAACAATGGCCCTCCATTTCAGGCCCACGAACCATCAGATACTTCAGATTTCTAAACATCAAACACCGAAAGATTATCCTATGATGACCCTAAGCCAACAAAGAAGCAGATAAATTTAGGAAATTTAGGAGAACTCTGAAAAAGGGTCTTTGTATTGCAGAACTAGACAATGACCACCTAGAATGGGCCATCTACATGTTCCTAAGGGATTACTGAAACCCTTCTCACACCAGTACTCGAGTACCTCCCAGGGCAGCACTGGGTAAATGCACATGCCATGAAACAATCCCTTACCACTATTCGTGGATCCACCCCGTAGTGGGAAACAGAGAGTTAGTGCAAGCACAGCAATGGAAGAACAATAAGGTGATAAGTCACAGTTGACATGCAAAATAGAAGCCGTTTAAAGTCAATGATTCTGTACTAGGCTGATTCTAACATGGAGGGAATAAATTCACACTGCAGTTTGAACCGACACTGTGGGGAGTATCCAAAATAAAAGGAACTATGGTACTACTGTGAGAAGGGACATCAGTGTCACTATGAATGTCTCCCAATTTAAGAGAATTTCATAGGGTGCGGCTCAAAGTAGTGTTGTGTTGAGAAGATATGGCAGGGCTCTTTGTGACAAACCAGCAATGGCCAGTGATTTCTGGAACCAATCATCAATAGGCTGACAGTTTCTGTCCGAGAGCTCTCTGGAGTTACTTCTTCCATCCAATCCAGGTCTGGTGAGCCCTCCCCCTCTTGCATCAGTGCCATCAAGTATCGTGAGAGTTACGATCGCTGTTCCTCAGACCTCAACCCCTATCCCTCACCTCACAAGGATTAATGCACAAAAATTGCAAGACTGCAGGGAACACTCATTCAGAAGGCCGATTCCCTCAGAACAGAACTGATTGATTGGAGGGTTCCAAAAAATTTAAGTTTATGTTGTGTTTTGTTATTTTTATGTGTTTTTGTCTAAAGTTTGGAGGAATGTTTTCATCAGTCACAGTGGAAGTGACCTGTGGACCCTCTCTAACCTGCCTGATTTTGGTTTGTCGCTGACCTGACTACAGCATGTCCTTAAATAAACAAGCACTGGTGTAACAATAGCCCCAGCAGCCCCTGAGGTGCTGGGGGCAAGCTCCGGGGGGTCCCCTCAGTACAGTACACTGTGCATGGGAGGCAGGCCCATGGCCTGAGAGCTCCTGACTAGGTCAGGGGTCCTCCATGTACTTTGCAGGGGGCTCCCTTGTTTCGCTACACCACTGTAAACAAGTCACACCCGAATGCAGGCAGTGTGTATTCTGATACTTTTCTGTGTCCCTGACTTCTGCTATTATTGTGCGTCCCATGTGGGGGTCTACATTATACAAGATATAACACCCATACCTTCAAGAACAGCGCAGTCTAACTTCACACCATTTTGCAATGTGTCTTCTTCCTACCACAAGTGCCACATTGCAGGATAAACAGTTTTAAAACTTGCAGTTTGTCTCTTGGCATGAATTAACTTCTCAAGTTACTTCAGTCTCACAAATCCTATTTTTTTCAACACAATAACTTTTTGGGTGTGATTCACAGCATACTTACACTTTTGTATAAGTTTAGGATTGTTTGCCATTCACAAAGGTATTTACAAGTAGTAATGTTTACAAGTGTGGAGTCTCTCCACACTAACCTTTTATGTGTGGAGACTCAGCACTCATGAAGATCCTACTCACAAATTCCTTTGCAAATAGCAAACACTCATGAACTTTACACAATAGTGTATGTTTCCCTTATGAATTGGTGCTTAAAGCAATATGTGTGTTTCACCACAGAGTAGTTATCATCCATACCTCCTGGCCTGTCTTCAAGGCTAGATTATTTTAAGGCCTTATTCCCACAGATTCCCATAACATTGATTGACTCATCATCCTCCTTTCACAAACAGATCAATTATGAAAGTTTTGTACTTGGGTAAAAAGGCCATATGTGGGATCAGGCATGCTTTTTGTCAGTTAGATATTTAGAACCTCATTATAACATTGGCGGAAAAAAACGCCTACCGCCCCAGCGACGGCCGCCAAAAGACTGTTGCTGCGGCTACCAGCTGTCCGCCGTATTATGACCACAGCCGGACTTCTGCCAGAAGGATGCCGGCAATCCGGTTTTCCATGACGGCGGATGGTGGTAAGGTGGTGCTGCCACCAGCAGCGCCACACCAGTAGACCGCCGGCGGCCGTATTATGACCAATAATACGACCTGGTGGTGTTCTGCTGGCGGACCCTGCTGCTGGCAGCAGCGCCCTGTCCCATCTCCTGCCGGAGGACCCCCTGGATCCAGGTAACTCGGGTCTCCGACAGGGGAGGGGGGTGTTATGTGTGTGTGGGGGGTGTATGTCTGTGTGTTCGTGGATGCGGGGGGTGTTGCGCGTTGGATGCAAGTGTTCATGTATGAAGGTGTGAGTGCATGTATGTTGTGTTATGTGAATGCGTGTCTGCATGTATGTTTGAAAGTGTGTGCAGGTGTGTGTGAGTGGAGGTCTGCATGCGTGGATGTTTGTGGGAAAGTGTGTGTGTGTGTGTGTGTGAAGAGGGGGGCGTGTATGTAGGGAGGGGTGGGGGGCTTTAGAGAGGCAGGGGGATGGCGGGGTAACTGGAGAGGGGGTGAGGGGGAGACCCCTATCAGTGACAGGGAAGGAATTCTCTGTCACTGATGGAGCCTACCGCCATGGTTTCGTGGCGGTAAGGAAGCCACGAAAAACATGGCTGTAGGTGGGGTCATAATCCGTCGGGCCGAACAGTGACGGCCGCCGGGCTGGAGATAGACATCTTCAACCCGACGGCTGTCTCCGACATGGCGGTCGGAGTGGTACATTGGCGGGTTGGCTTCAGCCAACCCACCAATGTCAGAATATGATGATGAGTACCGCCAGCCTGTTGGCGGTAGTTACCTCCATATTACCACCGACCACCGGGGTCATAATGACCCCCTTAATGTACACTCCTGCCTCCAGTATTCACTCACCTGAAACCATGTGGATGACCCTGAAAGAAAAGAGCTTTTTTAGGTTGAAGCCTACCAGAGACTGCAGATGTCTGGTTTGCTAAAGACATCTTGGGGGCATTTGGAAAGCTTCCCTGGGAATGCATTCTGCACATTGCTGAGGCTTTGCTGTTTGTAACTTAGATTTGCTTAGTCTCTATTTGCTGGATTTGTTTTAGGCTATCCAGCTTGAGTTTGTCCCTCCCGTGGAGCATACCCTGTTTACTATATCCTTCCACCAGTGTGCGGTTTTGGTAAACGGGCATTAAAATCTTGTTCTTATATTGACACACTTGCGGTGCATTCAAATACAGAGGACAAATGTCAGGTTCTGTCTTCTGAGGGAGTTTGGTATTTACCTTTTTTTTCCCTGACTTCAATGTGGGAGGATTTATGTGACATTCATGCTGGCTACTAGGGATGTACTCGAGGAAGGCTGTAGGGTATTAATTTTTCCTAGCACACAACAACATTTAAATGTCTGTAAATGAACTGTGCAGATATTTAAGAATATATCATAATTAAGAAAGCACAAATGAAGCACATTTTTCAGTAAATCTGAAGTGTGGTGAAAACAAATATATTAATAAGTTCAAAACAATCAATACACTAGGTGAAGACGTTTTCACACATTATTGTTTGTGCGCTGTATACTTATAGCAACAAAACTGTATGTCTGTGCAAACGTAATGATCATTTCAATGAAAGATGTATTGTCTGTACTGGCAGTGTGCTACCACATCATGCATAGTACACTTTATGAAACTTTACTCTACTGTGCACCACTCCACGCCACTGTACTCTACTCTGAACCACTCCACTATACACCACCCCACTCTTCCCTGCTCCACTTTACACTAGTTCACTCTACACCTTTCTACTCCACACCATTATACTCTATGCACTTTATGCCACTCTACTCTACTCTGCACCATTGAACGTTTCACCAATGCACTCTACACCACTCAAGTCTAGGCCACACCACTCCTCTCTTCAACACTGGACTCTATGCCAGTGCACTGTACTCTACAGTTCCACTCTTTGCCATTGGAATCTACATCAGTCCACTCCATGCCACATCTACTCTGCACCACTGCACTCTGACATTGCACTTTATGCCACTCTACTGTACACCACTGCACTCATAGATCAAAAGATACCACTTAGACATATAAAAGGGCATTCCCAAGGCAAGCCTATGAGAGAGACAGCACTCACAGCAGTGAGAAACCAAATAGACTGATTGTCACTACTAGGACAGGCCACACAATAAGGCACATGTCCTACCTCTTACCTACACAGCACCCTGTCCAACAAAGATCTTAAGGTGTCCTTGGCTAAAACTAATAGTTCTTCATTTAGGAATAAGGCAGTGTAAAACAGCGGTAAAAATGTGTTTGAGTGTGGACAATGTAGATTTAACATATAAGTTTTTTAAATTTTGGAATGGTGCTTGCAGGATAATTAATAAAGGTGCTTCATTTGTACAATGTATTTTTTCCTTGTTTCCCAAATATATTTAACCACTATTTTGGTATTTTTTATGAAGAGTGGCACTGCTATTTCTACCATTCACGGCACTTTATTAAGTTGCTTTTAAAAGATGCTGTCTTTTTATCTTGTTTTTGGATATTCACGCATATCCTTTGGGGAACAGTGGTACAGTTATTGCGAGTGCTTACTAAAGGCACTTTGTATGGCTATCACTGAGTAGCAGTTGCTTATTACAACGTTCCTTAAAGAAAGTAGCTCATAGTAGCTTAGGAAGTCATTTACCTTATGTGCATCCATCTATTGCGCTTGCACATTACAGTTTAGTCTGCATGATGGTATAAAATATTTTGTGTTTTTATACTTTTGGCAAATTGTTATGGTTTTAAATAAGTGAAACGAGTGTTTTAAATGGGCCTGTACTGTCTGGTACTGAGTACCGGCACTTTTTTATTTTGAGATGGAGAGTACCGGCACAGCTCAAGAAAAACGGAATACTTTGAATTGGAGAGTACCGGCACTTCCCAGTAACAAGCAGGTACTCTGGCACAGTGTGCCTGCACTTTATTTTTTCCATTTCAAGCACTGAGTGAAACCAATAAAACTTACTTACTTACGTACTCTATTCTACGGCACACCACTTCACTCTACTCCATTTCATTATATGTGACGTGTGACTAATATATGCATACCTAGATATAACAAAACGTTTGCAACATTTGAAATGAATGCCAGGTGTTTGTGTCTTGTTATCATTTAGTCTGGCTAAGAAAGATTGAAATTCTGACAGCAAGCTAGCTTTTGATCAAATACCAGTCTTTTATAGCTAGAAAATGAGCTTTGAATCTATGACATTAATAAAGTGTGCGAAATGTAGCGGTCTTACACTTCCATGCGTTCAGTGTGCGTTTGATTGACAGTAAGACAATGGTATGCGTTGTTTATTCACTTATCCAAGCAGAAAAAGGAAATGTCAGCAAAAACCTTGACGAGTGACTGTAGTGTATGGAGCAAGTAGACAAACCTGCCCAGTCTTGTAGGTGTGCAAACACAGCTACCAGGCCAGGTAAAACTTCCTGGCACTTGTGCCAAGTATTTGAAGGTCTCGGGGACCATGCCCTGTCTCCCACACACACCCACCTCCTCCAAGCCTAAATACGTGCACCAATCAACTATATCCTCCATTTTGGAATAGATGCCTGACTATAAGTAGACTTTAGTGAGAGAACAAGGGGACACTACTCAGTGCTTCATTTGAGCCAGTAATTGGTTGTGGAGCTAACCAGCACTCAGTTTTGGAGACCGGCACTTTTTTTTTACTCGTCTTACATTAATCTTGGAGCAAGGGAAAAGCCCTCAAAGTGAAAAGAGAGAGGAAGATAAAGATCGGAAAACAGCGAAAAGGAAAAAAAGCAGGAAGCTGCACCAGTGAGATAAAGAAGAAGGGAGTGTCTGATTTGGATAGAAGAGCTACGAGTTCGATTCAAGACTGCACTGTTTTGGCATTGGGTGTGTAGACATTTAAAAGCACCGGGCGAGGGTTACTAAGCAGAGCTTTGAGCACCGGCACTCATTCTATTGCCATTTAAACACTGCCAGTACTGCTGCTGGCATCTGAGGAAAACCTCACAGAGTGGGGAGCTCCTGCCCTTACTGGTAGACATGGAAATTAAAATAATACATAGGCTACGAAGCATGCAGCCTATGTGCCAAATGCGCCTTCCTACTACGAGATAAACGTCGACCTCCCTCTTTTGTAAGCAGGGACATTTTGCTGAACATTTGAGCGACAGGTGAGGCAAGCCGTCAACGCGGAATGCTATTGCAGAGCCGTGGAATCAGTGTGACTCAAAACAAATCTAGATGAATCACAAGCTAATAGTTACAGGGGAAGGTCAAAGCTTCCCGGGGACAGGTGGCGTGTTGAATGGTGTGCATTCACACGTGGATGAGCTCCAAACGTTCGGAATTCTCTATCGCCCTCCTCCCTGCCCCCACCTAAGACGTACGTACAGAAGTCACGATTACAAACCTTCAGGTAGAATTGTGAGGTGGTGCTCTCTGTAAGGTATTTGTGGAATGAACCATTTTGAAAAGTGCTGTTTGCCCAATCTATTGGGTGCATTTATATGAACAGCAATGCGATGCCTTTTCGTAGTTTTAACTCTTGCTACTCAATAAAAGAACGTTAAACTTTAAAAATGTATTTATGTTGGGGGGGGGGTGGCCAAGCAAAATGGCGGTCAGGACGTGCTTCTAGTGAGCTCCCGATTCCCGGCTTAATCCTTCTCTCATCCTGGGGTGCCTGAGGCGATTGGAGCCCCCCCCCCCTTGCCATGGAACAGTGCCCCAAGTGGTCCGGTTCAGCGCAGTCCCATCCCTGAGTTCCCGACATCGGGTTTCGAGTCTGTGTCTGCGGGCCTCCCTTGGTCCGCGCACAACCTGGCTGCCGGCCTCTGGAGGCAGGCGTTGCAGCGGTACACAGGCGGCGCGGGCCTATGCTGCCAGATGTGCCCGGCTGGAATGGCGTGGGCCCGGGAGAGTGGAGGACTGCAGGGCCTTCGGATGGGCGGCAGGCATCCTGAGTGAGTGAAGGTAGGAGTTGCTGGGCCCACCCTGGATGACCGCGGCAAGGCCTGAAGGGGTAAGGCAGCTGGCTGGCACGCACTGCAGCGGGGGCACGAGCAACAGCCCTTGGGCCTAGTTTTTAGTCACCTGAGCCTGGAAGCCCTGGACTTGCAGAGGGTGTTCTTTTTGGGAGTGCCTAAGACTTCCAGAAAGACTTCGGAGAAACAGTGTACAGTGGTGCCCTGCAATGGGAGGAGTAGCAGATCCTTTCCATGAGGTGCCTTGAGCTCCGGACACTTTTTCACGTCATTGGGTCATTTGAAACTGGGACATTGGTTGATACGGGACGCAGTGGAATGGGGCGGCATAAGCGGACAGAAGTGTCGCAGGGTAACACCATGGAGCAAAATAGCACTCCTGTGCCCTTACCACAACGTCAGATTGGGGAGGCATGGAGACGGTTTGAGCGTGCTGGCGAATCCTGAGGAGCCTTCAGAAGCAGAGTTTCTGGCTGCCATCCAGGATTCTAGAGTAGCCCTGGAGGGCAAGATAGAAACAGTGGCAGTAGAGGTCTTCTCCAGGTGGACCTTAGGAAGGTGTCTGACAAGGTCAAAGTGGGGGAGGGCTCTATCGTGGAACTGCAAACAAAGGTGGGGGTCCTGAGGAAACAAATGGTGCAGGCCAATACCACAGTCGGACGGCTGGAGGCAAGGCTGGAGGATGCAGAGGGTCAGATTGTTGGGTTTCCCAGAGCATGCAGAGGGTTTCAGCAGCAGAAACTTTTGTGGAGAATTGGATCAGAGATGTACTGCAACCGACCGGGCTCTCCAGGGTATTTGTTGTGGAGCGTGCTCATAGGGCCCTTGTTGCGCCTCCCCGGCCTAGCGCGCTGCCGAGGGCTATCATTGTCGATCTTTTGAACTATAAAGACCGATACTGTGTGTTGCGGGCTGCTCGTGAATCTGACAGGGCAGTATTTGAGAACTGCAAAATATCCATTTATCCTGATTACACGAACAAGGTGCAGAGTTCTCGAAAGGGATTCCTGGATGTGAAGGCAAAGCTTCGTGCCATGAACATCAGATATATGCTCCTGTATCTGGCGCGCTTAAGGGTTCTTTCAGGTGATAGGTCACACTTCCTCGAGCGTCGGGAGGAGGTATGGAGATGGCTGGAAATGTGAGATAATGTGACCCCGGGGAGAACAGAAAGGACTGGGGGGTATCTCCTCGGACCTCTGGAGCGGATGGTCTGGACTGGAGGCCTCGTGATGATGGTCAGCTGAAGGATACTGTGGCTTGGGTGTCAGCCAAGGGCTCTACTCATAGAGTTGAGATACAACAGGATGGGACAATGGCAGTGGTGACTGCTGGATCGTGCGGAGGGTTTGAATGGGAAGCTGGAGTGGGGAGCTGTGAGGGTCCCCGCACAGGTCTGACTATGTTCCTAATATTCCCGGATTGCTGTTGCGCCCTCTCCTGTGGGGCTTGTGTCAAAATGAGAGTACTTCTCTGGCGAAGAGGTGCGGCTAGACTACGGCTAAGGTCCTGACGAGACCACATCTAAACGCTGGAATGTATTGGACATCAGGGGCCTATGACAATATTGAGCTATGTTGGGTTGGTATTCAGGCATTTGTAGGTTGATGCCAGAGTGGGGGCTGGTCACTCCACGACTGTAGTAGGACTTCAGATCTGGGTAGTTGGGGTTTAGGCTGTTGCACTGGCAGCATCTGTAGTATGGATTTATAGTATGGTTTGTTACAGTTGTTTTACTGTATATCCGGGGTGGGGGTTGGGGCCTTGAGGGTTTTGATTGGCAAAGTTCATCAACATTTGAAGTTGTTTCACCAGTGCAGGTATATAGGCGAAATAGGCAATGTGTACCTTCCTTGTCTTCCCATGATGCGGCGGGAAGTAGGGGGTGGAGATAAAGTGGGAGGGATGGAATCTCAGTACCAACATGGGTCGTCGGATTAATATGTTAACGTGGAATGTCAGGGGGTTGAAGAGATAAACAAAGCGCTATAGGGTGCACTCCTTTCTAAAGAGACGTAAGATTAATATTGCCTGCCTTCAGGAAACGCACATGACCGAGGAGGAAGCACAAAAACTGTCCAAGAAATGTCGGGTCAAATGTTCTCATCCTCTTCTCCGCTTACGCGAGGGGTGTGATCATATGAGTGGCTCCAGGGGTTCCATTCACCCACGTGTACAGTGAAGTAGATGTTGAGTGTAGATACGTTCTAGTAGAGGGTATGTTAGATGGATCAGCCCTTATTATCCTTAACACTTATGCGCCCAATACTGATGATCACTTCTTTTATTCCCAGATGCCAGAGATCTTGGGGGAGAGCATGGATAGGCCTATTGTGTGGGCGGGGGATTATAACTGTATTTTGAATGGGGAAGTGGAACGTCTCCCGACGAAGCTGGGGACTAAACTTTTGATGGTGAAATCTCTGATGGAAGTGATGAGTCATTTAGGGTTATGGGATAGTTGGAGGGAGTTGCACCCAGAGGGCAGGGAGTACACTTGTCATTCCAGAACACATAATTCACGCACTCGGCTAGATAGGTTTCTCCTGGGTGGTCTGAGCTGCTCACAGGTTCTGGATGTTACACATCTGGGTAGGTTCTTGTCCGACCACGCACCAGTGATGATGCAATTGCAGTGGGGGGCTGATACCACTAGTTTGGCACATAGTTGGCGTCTGCCTGCGGACTTTCTTACTGATGTGAGGTGTCGGGATACGGTGGGTGACACCATCAAAGGTTACATGGACTTGAACTGGAACACGACAACATCTAGGGGTACTGAGTGGGAGGCTATGAAGGCCGTAGTGCGGGGGTCTGCATAGGTACAGCTTGCAGGGTAGGCCGACAAATGGAGCACGAACTTACAAACTTGGAGGAGAAGTTAGGGGCTTTGCAGCAGGGGTTACCAGACATGAGAGTGGCTAAGAGGGAGGAGCCCAGGTTGTACAAGGAGGTTAACAGTTGTTGGGATACCCTGAGTCTGGTCACTCTCAGGTACTGTGGGGTATCCGGGTGGGGCAGACCACACACGTGGTTTTCCTATATGCAGATGATGCATTGGTGGATCTTCAGTAACCCCTTGTCTCAGTGCCGTTGTTGCTGCAGAGGTTAGATACTTTTAGGGTTGTTTCTGGTTTTAAGGTCAATAGGAAAAAATAACTCCTGGTGCCCTTCGGGTCCCTTTACTGTGTTCCCCAGGATGATTTACTGAGGGCAGGACTCAGGTGGGAAGTTGAGAGTTTGCGGTATCTGGGCATATGGGTTACTCATACTTTGGCTGCGCATAAAAAGCATAATGTAGAGTGAGTAGTTACTGGCCTGGAGCGTTCGGTCTCGTTCTGGAACAGATTACCTCTTTCTGTAATGGGCACGGCTGCTGTAGCAAAGATGGTGTTCTTGCCGCAGTCTCTATACCTGGTCCAGAACTCTCTATATCCGTTGTCCGCTCAGCTCTTCCGTCATCTGGATAGCTTGCTGATCTCATTGGTGTGGGCTGGTCGACGAAGTAGGGTGGCTCTGCCCATGTTGCAGAGGGACCTTGAGGGGGAAGGGCTTGCGATTCCTAATATTAGACAATATTTTTACGCAGCACACCTGCAATACACTGCCAAGTGGATGACGGATTCTGATAATTGGGAGAAGAGATTGTTTGCAGGAAGGGTGGATGGGCGGACATTAGTGCATCTATTGATGTCAGGCGGTCGATCTGAGCCCGTCGTTCCCTACTTGGTCAAGACCACTGCTGGGATCTGGGAGCAGGCAGTTAAGAATGTGCTCCGACTTTCCCCTTTTGACAGAGAGCTCAAGATATGGGACATAGCCACCCTTTAGGGATATGGAAAAGTTGATGTCCATGGAGGCTGGGAGGATGCGTGGTGGTTGGAGATCTATACCCAATGGAGAGTTCATTTCCTTTACTGAAGCTAAGGATTACTTTGGCCTGGGCTCTGGGCAATTCTTGCAATATGCAAAAATGGAAAGTGTGGCACATGAGCTTTGGAGTGGTTTTTCAGTAGCCCCTAAGGCCTCAGCGGTGCTGAATGGATTGATTAACTGGGGTGAGGGGACTCACTTTATTATCCGGTTTTATAAATCCCTTTGGGAGGATCAACCAGATGCGATAAGTGTGGGGCGCAGGGCGTGGGAGTATGAACTGGGGGAACGCATAGCAGATGCTGATTGGGAACTGGCGTTGACACTGGTGTGCACGGTGCCATGTAACAATAGGTTTAAGCTATTACACTTCAACTTCGTGCACAGGACATACCTCATGCCCAACCGACTAAACAAGATTGACCTGAGACGCAGAGCGGGGTGTCCCTTGGTGCTTCCTTCCTGCATTTGGCTTGGACTTGCAGGACGGTATATAACTTCTGTCAGGAAGTGGCAGGGAAAGCCGAGGAGTTTACGGGATTGGGATTGGAGGCAATGCCAATGACATGTCTTTTGGGAGTGGTGCAGACACCACGGGCCGGAGTATTCATATAAGCTATCACAGCTGGCGCTGGTATTGGCCAGGCGCAGGGTAGCTATTGGTTGGATGAGTCCCCAAAGTCCGTTGATTTCCTGTTGGATACGAGACTTAATGGAATGGGGCGCAAATGAGGAACAACATATGCGCCTGACACGTAGGGATGAGGGGGCACTCACTGATGTGGCAGCTTGGGCAGTCTTACTGGAACAGTTCACTGGTGTGGAGGACTTAAGCTATGCAGGCAGTACGGAGGATGAGGTGGGTGAGGACACACATTGAACCTACTGAGCAGGTGATGGCCAAATGTGGTGTCAACATGTTTCTGTTTTCTACAATTTGTATAATGTCTGGTCTCATGCGAATCTCTGCTGGGAGGGGGGTTGGAGGAAAATCCTGCCGCAGTGGATACTATCGTCTCTTGGCTTGGATTTATGTAAATAATACCCTCTGGTACTGTGATATACTGATACTGCCATGTCTTGCAATAACCAGCGCTGCACTGTATGTTTATTGTTGTTCATGATTTTCAAACTCAATAAAAACAGTTACAAAAATTGTATGTATATTCCCTTTAAGGAGAGAACTTTTTAAAGTTTGGTAGACACATCTTATGGAACAATAAGAGAATATACAGTGCTTGATTTGTAAAATAATAAGTTCCAGGGCTGTCAGTACCAAACCACCTACTAACCATCACACCCCTACAAGTGAATACAAAATATACCAGGCCCTTAAAGCTAGAAGAATGGCTTTGGTGACAGGTATTAATCATTGTTAATGTATCTTGAATTAATAAAAAACTGCTATTGTACTTCTCTCTAAAATAGACAAAAAGCACCACCATGTGTCAAATTGTCGTAAGTGTTGTTTTGACAATTAAGCATGCACAGCTCCTCCATTTGGGTGGAGGAGTGTTCCCACCTCCCCCTCCGCCCGCCAGCAGCAACCGCTGCAAATACTTTCACAAGGAAAGGGGCAATGCATTGGGGGTAACGAGCAGAGGGAAGTACACTGTGCACTCCCCTCAAAGCGCTTGTGCGTTTGGCCGGCCTTCTCGGGCCGGCCAAACACATATACACACAGGACTCTCTCCAGCCCAGAAACACAGTTGCCATGTAACACAGCGCCCCCACCTCATCCTGACAAAGCCTTGCGAGCTGCTCCTGCAATTAAGTGCCAGTGCTGACCTACGCAAACCACCAGTTCAAATTAAGCACTGAGAATATACTGAGATGGTCAAAAGGGCTGCCCCTTCAGTCATCAGAAGTTTTAGGTTTCATTCATGAGCTGGTGCATCAGCTACTGGTTGGCTGCAACTGTCACTCAAGCTGTATTGTATTTTGGCATTGTCCCAGGGTTATAAGTGGGTCGAGTCCCTCAGAGTCTCAGACCCCGCAGTAATTTAAAACAGAAATTGAAACCAGCCCCTTATGGGCCATGTATTCATCTCCTTAACCTTTCATGCAAAAAT
Source organism: Pleurodeles waltl (assembly GCF_031143425.1). Taxonomy (NCBI): domain Eukaryota; kingdom Metazoa; phylum Chordata; class Amphibia; order Caudata; family Salamandridae; genus Pleurodeles; species Pleurodeles waltl. Next base: position 897,802,520 of record NC_090444.1, on the reverse strand, counting down.
ACTGATCAATTTCTGAATGAGTGTAAAAAATATTAAAGCAATCCATGTCTTCCTGCTTACATCTTTCATGCTTTAATTGATCTTGCAGTGTTTGCATTTAATGGATGTTGTATTACGTTTTTTTTTTCTTCAGGTATCGCATTAGTCTAGTCTAGGCTTAATTTGAATCAATTGTCATCCAGGCACCCTTGTGACACCTCTTCTCTACGTGAAATTGTAGGGAGAACACACTGCTCCTGCTTTGATGCATGCAGTCATTGCAAACTATTTCCATCCTGTGCTCACTATTGCACTATGTATGCACCCATCTCTTTGCACTTGCACACCCTGAGACACCATGGCCTTTCACTCAGCGGGAATGCAACCAACCAGGTCAAATAAGCAGCATAATACTCACCTTCTTGGTCTTCTCTTACTCTCATAAGGTTTAACCAATACAAGCCATGTCTGTAACCCACTAATGTACCAATCCAAAGCAACAACCTACCCATCATCATTTGAACAGGATGGAATAACTGAGATCTGCCACCTACCACTGGCCACTGAGGACGCTAGGGGACAGATTTAAGAAACGTGGCACTGCACCTAGTGCAGCGCCACTTTCCTTGCGCCCCTTAGTGCCCCCCTATCACCATCATGTGTGTACTGTATTTAAAATATAGCATGCCATGGCGCAGGGTAGGGGACAGTAGTGTCATTTTTTTGGCGCTAGTGATGTACTCTGCAGGAGTAGCACCAAAAGTATGGCACTACTCCTGCAGAGTACATAGGGGCCCATTATAAATAATGGAAGCCCCCTTTTAAGGCCTGCTCTGTGCAGGCATTATAAGTGCCATCTAAGAGATTTCCTTGAGCCATTTTTTTGCCCTCCATAACAGGAAATGCCCCCCTTGCATACATTATGCCTGTTGCGTGTGGAAAATTCCACTTTAGCGCTGCCATAGCGTAAAAAAATGATGTTATGGCAGCACTAAGGTGGCACTATGGGCTTTTAAATCTGCCTCTAAGTTAGTCCACCACTGCAGGTCTTGATCAATTCCTATGACCACTGCTTGACACCTTAAATGGAGATTCATATAATGGATGATTGTAACAAATCCCAGCCCAGCTGATCTTAGCCTACCTATGCCTGCTCAAGCCTATAAATGTAAAGAAAACATCTCAGACTAGACAACCTTCGGAGTGTTTTCATAGAAAAAAAATCTGGAAAAAAGTATTGTGTGGTCAAAATATCATGTTAAGAATATCAAGGTCAAAAATATATATTCATGGTACGTAGATTTGGATTTAAGAATAGTAAATCTATACTTACCTCTTTGCACTTACCTTCTCAATATTTTGGTCCTCTATATTTTTGACACAAAATTCTGTCCATACAATAATTTTGGTTCCAATATTCTGTTGGTGATCCCCTTGTGAGGAAACTGGCTAAGTGGCCTTTGATCATAAGAAGTACAGTAAAGGGATCTGTAGAGCTGGACAAACTGCCAGCTAATTGAAAACTGTAAACTGCAGACCTATTTCTCACAATTCTTCATCTATCACACCACTAAGCCCTGTATCCCATGAAACAATACCCGCACCTTGGTGGTCCTCATACATGACATGGAATCTCTTTCCAAATAGGATCAAAACAAAGACACCAGCCTTCCAATAATGCTCTTTAAATGATGTAGCATTCTGCACATGTAGGCAAGCGCGTCAGGGCCCCACAAGGGCTAGTAAGTGCTATATAAATGTTTTTATACAGTATAAATGTTTTGGCTTTTTGTAGTTATAAGGTACTCATCATACAACAGGAACAACAAGTGCAGTTGCTGTGCGAGTTTACCTATGGATGAGAAATGAGTAATGGCTGCTGTTACAGAGGCACTACCTCTTCAGTGCACTACTCAAGTTTGCCAACATCTTTTTAATCGGTCATTACGTACTAATTCCATTTAACATTAATTTCTCATAGTTTATTACAAACAAGCTTTATAATCAGGGCCACTAGAATTAGGTTGTAGGGGGGACACCAATTATGTGGCTGGGTTGACTAAATTATGAAACATGAATATGCAAATTATGATGCATAATGGAGCACATTTTTTTATAGTATTTCTTCATTAGTTTATAATTATTACACATGGTAATACTCTCCGGGCAATTATTTTGCCTCATTAGTGTCAGTTTAATAACTAAATATAGAAACAATCCACTGAAAGATGACCTGTTAAACTTAGCAAAGGGCCTTCCACTGCACATAAACACATTGCAATGCTTTTAGTAAATTTTGATCTGTTTGAGCTAGAAACAAGGGTCCATATTTATGAAAAATTATGCAAAACTTCCCTAATGCAGTTTTGTTTCATTTTTCTTAAACCCCGGCCAACGCCATTCCTTAGAACCATCTTAGCACCATATTTATTAAATGATGGCGCTAAGGAAGGGCTAGCATATAAAAAAAGATGCTAGCCAGTCAGGGATGGCGTTAGGGAAAATTACGGTAGTGGGTCTGAAATGACGTTAGGCTGATTAGCGGCAAAAAATATGCCACTAACCAGCCTAGTGTCATCCTATGTTGCCCAAGCAGCCAAAAAATGACTGCTGTCTAAGTGTAGACAGGAGTCATTATCACCACCCCAATGCCCACCACAGGAAACTAGTGTCCCCTGGGCAAGCCCAACATACCCTGTGCCAGGCAGGGGGCCACATGTAAGGGGCCACCAATGGTACTTAACTAAAACATTTTTATACTTACCTAAACTTACCTGGTTGGGATCCCCCGCCTGTAGTGTCCCTGTGGCCTGGGGCTTGGGGTGGGCATCTTTGTGCCCATTCCATGGTGGTCCTACCTGCACCCTAATGCCTGGGCTGACCCAGGTGTTAAATAATGGCACTAAGCGAGCTTAGCACCATTATTTTGGCCTGCCTCCTCCTTGCACGTCATTTCTGCACCTGGAGATAAATATGGCGCTGGGGGTTAGCGTCTCATTGATGTAAGGTGGTTTCTCGCTTCCTAAACATGGCGCTAACTCCAATATTTTGGCGCTAGACGAGTCTAGCGTCAAAATATAAATATGGAGTTAGGTTAGAGCTGTTTTAGCAGCAAAAAAATGGCGCAAAGGCGACACTTACCATCCATAAATATGGCCCAAAGTTTTTTTGCCAAAAACTGCAAATTATGCAGCAGATGATGGATTATGTAGCAAACGCATAAAAAAACCTCAGCCGCAGAATCCCACAATTCCAGTAGCCCTGTTTATAATGACCACTGCAACACCCATCCCATTGTTTATGTTTACTTTTAAATGTCTTTTTTTACATATTCCGCACTAAAATAACAATATGACACATGCTATCGCTCTGCTGTAATAAGATGCTTCACTCTGAATATGTTGCTTTCTTCTCCACTGATGCTTTTAGAAGTCTATGGATTCCACACCTATTAGCTTTGTCAGTGCTTGCTTTAATCAAACTCCTGGGAGCAATCTTTGATTATGACGAGGAACAGGAAGAGTGAAGGGAGGCTGACATGGTTTGGATTTATTATGAGAAGAACATTTTTAAGTCTGTGAGATGTGGCTGTTGAATGCTTGATGCAAGGTGGTGCAGCCGGGAAGAGGGGAAGGATGAATTGTCTTTTTTTTTAAGTAACTCAACCCTGCTTCCATGCCTTTGCTCTCTAAGAAGGAAAAAGGTAGGGTGAGAGTGGTAGGGCTGTTGCTGTGTTGCACGCCACACAGACGGGTACAGATGGGAGAAGAATACCTTTTACACACTTTTGAAAAATGTTATGTCATTCGGGTAGCCAGGAGCCTGCAACATATGGTATTCTGCACGCCACAAAAGTTGCGCTTATTTGGAGAACAGAGTGGTAGAATGAACAGATCATCACCTTCTTACTTTTAGGGTGGAAGACATTAAGGCCCTCATTACAACCCTGGCGGTCAGTGTAGAAGTGGAGGTAATACCGCCAACAGGCAGGTGGAAAAAAAATGGAATTACAAGCATGGCGGTTACCGCCATGCAAAACCGCCACTTCTACACTGTGACCGCCAGGGTGGTAACGACCAATGGGCTGGAGACTTCGGTCTCCAGCCCGGCGACCGTCACTAGACCGCCGGCGGTATCAGGACCCCGCATACCGCCATGGATTTCGTTGGGTTTTGTACCGCCATGAAATCCATGGCGGTAGGCACTATCAGTGCCAGGGAATTCGTTCCCTGCATCTGAAAGGGGTCTCCCCCACCCCCCTCCTCCTCCCCAGAATCCTCCCCCCAAACCCATGACCTCCCTACCACCCTCCAAAGGTGGCAGGATCCTCCCACCCCCACCCCCCCAAAAAACATCCACACACACACACCCCACCCCCCTACAGGCACGCTCACACAACTAATACACATACACGCAGACATACACGCACACATGCACACAGACATATACGCTCACACTTCCCATACACACAACACACCCGGCATGCATACTCGCACTCACACACCCCCTCTACACACCCACATGCACACCCCCATGCACGCACACAACACACAACACCTCCCCACTCCCCTCCCCTAATGGACGATCACCTTATCTTGTCCGGTGATCCTCCGGGAGGGAACGGGATCCATGGGGGCTGCTCCGCTGCCAGCTCCCCGTCACCAGAACACTGCCACGCCAAATCCTGGGCTGTGATTCGGTGGGCGGTGTTCTGATGACGTAGTGGTGGAGGTGGAGCAGCCTCCACTTCACCGCCGACCGCCAGTATGGCTGCTGGCAGCTCTCCGTCCGTAAAACGGCAGAGGGCTGCCAGCAATCATGATACCCTGGGCGGGAGACCGCCTGCATTGGCGGTCTTCGGCCCGGCGGTACCTCAGCGGTCTTGGGAAAAGACCGCTGAGGTCCAAATGAGGGCCTAAGACTCTTGCCCACTCTTTCACTCCCACCAAGTTAACCAGACAATGGGGCAGAATAGAGGAGCAGAATCTCATCCTGGCCTTGACGTCAGGCTGTGAGCAGGCCAGGGAACGGTTCAGATCAGCCATTGACAGATTATGGGGTAAAGGCCACTAGCGATCTTCTTGCCCCTTTGAGGAAATCTCAACCCTTTGCCAGGAAGAAAGCATCCTCTCCTTGGTATACCAAGGAACTGAAGGACTTACAAAGAACATAGCGATGCCAGGAACGCAGATGGAAATTAAATCAAAATCCTGTGGAAAAAGAGAAGCTTAGGTTTGTGCTTAGGAATTACAAATTGGCAATTAATAAAGCCAAAACAGACTTTTATACGCTTAAAATTAAGTAAGCTGAAAACGCCCCCAGAGGACTCTTTAGAGTGGTTTAGAGTGGTTCACTCCAACTGCCCCCCAGAATTGGAAAATTCTCAAGCTTTTTGTAACAAGATGGCAGACTTTTTTTTAAAACAAAGTCATCTAAATCCAGGCTAACTTTGTTCAGCATCCTGGGGTGCTGGATCTTTATGAGCAGAGAAACAATTTGGAAAGCTGTAAGGCCCCTATTCTCACCAATTTCTAGCCTTTACAGATGGAGAATATTAAGGAATTGCTGGGGAGAGTTAAGTCCGGATCCCCCAGCGATCCTTGTTCTCACCACATAAATAAGCTTGCCCCCAATTTGGTATCTGCAGCACTTGTACCAGTGTATCAGGAGATATTGAACACTGGTGTGCTTCCGCCTTCCAGGAAGGAAGCGATTGTTATTCCTCTCAAAAAGAAACCAGGTGGTGCCCCTAATGATCTCAAGAATCTCCATCCCATAGCCTTGTTGCCCATACAGGCAAAAAAAAAATTAAAAGCACCTCAGTATGGAATTGGCTCGATTTTTACAGGGAACAGGATGCCTAGATCCCTCTCAGCACGGTTTTAGGAAAGCGAATAGCACTGAATCTGCCCTTATCAATACCTCAAACTCTATCTGCAGACTGGTTGATAAAAGGGAATGGAGCTACTTTAGTGCCATTAGATTTGTCTGCTGCATTTTATACCATTTCGCCTCAACTGATGGTACAACGTCTTCATCAAGAGGGAGTCAGACAGAAAGCCTTGGATATCCTGAAGTGATTTCTATGTCAGAGATCCACCATAGTGAGCTGCTGAGACTTTCCAACTTCCCTGTGGGGTTCCCCAAGGCTCCTCCCTCAGTCCCACTTTGTTTAACCTTTATGTGGCCCCTCTGGCAAGACGTATCCGCTCCTTCAGCTTTTTTGGCTTCCTCCTATGCGGATGACACTCAGCTCATTATTCCTATTAGCAAGAACTGGGAGGAGGTGGCTGATAGATTCCCTCACTGCATGAGAGAGATTAATAAATGGATGGGCCGTAATTGGCTCAAAATCAATAGAGATAAAACGGAAATCATATTTTTCAACTCCAGCAGTGATCTGTGGAGCTCCCATTGGTGGCCGCAATCTTGTGTAGAACTGCCAGTCCCTATAACATTGACTAGAAAACTTGGAATCATGCTCGACAATGCTTTATCATTCAAACTTCACGTAAATCTGACCACTAAGGCTTGTTATTGGATTTTAAAAACCCTTAAGAAAATTGTTCCTTATTTTCAGAAGGAATTTAGAATTTCGGTGTCCCCGGCCTTAGTGGTTTCTAAACTAGAATACTGTAATGGGCTGATGCTGAACATCAACAGAAGTTCTCTCAACAAACTGCAATTGGTTCAGAACACCGCTGCCCGCTTGGTACTGGACCTTCTCCACTCGGCTTCAGCCAGCAGAAGCTTGAGACAGTTGCACTGGTTACCTGTTGAGAGGCACATTACATTTAAGCTCTGTCTGGCTCACAAGGCTCTTCAGTCAGAAGGTTCCAAGTACCTCTGTTTCTCTATACAATGGAATGTGCCAGGTCGACAGCTTAGATCATCTGGTCTCCACTTGATCTCTGTCCCCTGCAGCCGCAAGGCTAAGTGGGGTGACAAAGCTTTTACAGTGGCAGTTGCCAAACGCTGGAATACTCTCCTGCTTTCTGTTAGGAAGGAGGATATCCTCTTGTCTTTAAGGAAGTAGTTAGACTTGGCTTTTTCCTAATTAACTACCTATCGCTTTAGGTAGATGTCTGCCTCCTCGTTCATGCTTCTCTCACTCTCACTTCTTACTGCTTAGCACTTCGAAGCCACGGTCAGAACGCGCTATACAAATACTCATACAAATACAAATATAAGATGCTATAGCTGAACGTAACAAAAGACATGCAGGGTGTTCCTCACGTGCATGCCTAGATGTGTCCGCGTACACTGATGAATTCTGCTCTGTTTATGGGATAGGGCGCCTTTGGGTGGGATACGTGATTTGCCTCTACATGCAGTTTTTTTACATAACATCTGTTCAGAAATTTGTGAAGTAAAGCAGACCACAAATCTTTAAAAAACTCTGAGGAGTGGGTGACTAATACCCACTGTCTTATACCTCCAACAAGCTTACTGCCAAGCTACAAGGGCACCTTTTACGTTAGATTCTCCCAACCTTTCCAGGGTAGGTATGGTGTGGTAACTTATATACTGGTAACACAATTCTTTAATTGTAAGATCCGATCTATTTTAAGATATTTTATGGTAATTTGTAAAAGAGGTAATAATGAGCCGTTAATTAAGATCGAATGCTCTTATTTAAGGATTTTTTAAAGATTCGACATGGTACTTCAGTAGACAATATGCACCTTTATTTTGGGCAGGTGGATAAATTAAGATTATGCAATGAAGGTGCATCAATTACGTTTTTAAACGTAAGAAGTAAGGCAAAGTCGAATGGCGGCCTCTCTAAGGCCCGTATTTATACTTTTTTTAGCGCCGCATTTGCGCGGCTTTTTGGCGCAAAACGGCGCAAACCTACAAAATACAATGGCATTTTGCAAGTTTGCGCCGTTTTTGCGTCAAAAAACGACGCAAATGCGGCGCAAAAAAAGTATAAATACGGGCATAAGTCTATTGTTATGGAATGAAATACAACCGAGAAGGTTCACTGTATTTAATTAAGAGTTTATAAAAAATTGGCAAGACAAATGTATAGAATCAAAAGACACACCGATCTTTTTGAAGTTTTAAATAGTGCTAAAATCAGTAGTGAAATAAATCAGCTACTGCAGTGAGGTAGACAAAACAAGTATTTCAAAACATGTAAAAATATTATTGCCCACTTGTGCAATGGGGAAGCAGCAAAAACATTTAATGAGCTTGTCAATAACTGCTGAATGCTATAGTTGCCGAATAACAGGGCTACCTAATCTTGACACCACCTCACACCCCTCTCTCCCACCACCCTACACTTCCTGTCTATGTTTCTCACACTTGAAAATTATTTATCATTCCTGTTTTCACCCTTTGTCATTGTTTCCTGTTTTTTACTTTCTCATTCTTTCTTCATTGTGTGTCTGTCTTTCTGTTGCTCTGGTCAAAGTTAGATTATGGAAAATAAGTCTTGATCCCTAAAGATGAGTGCCACTGCTGCCTATTGACATTCACCAGCACAAATTAAGCACTCCTATGTCTACCACTGGGTGCAGACTTTGTAATAAAGGTGACTTTGAGAAGTAAACTGAAAATTGAGAAAATAGCCACATAAAACGCTGACATATTGGAAGTATTCTTATCCTGGCAACCTACACCATTGATTTAAAAAACGAAAGTAACGCAAAATGAATGGCTCATATTTCAAGCCACAATTTGATGACTTCGTCTAATGTGGTTGTGTGTGGTGTACTGAGAATGTTTCAAAATATATGTGGCTATAAAAGAAAGTGGTGGATCACAGACATTCTATTAACTAGACAGAGTGACACATGAAAACACCACGGGCCATCAGAGCTGGAACCATTTAGTTATACAGGCTAAACGAATGCATTATGGGTAAATATGTCAGCTTGTTTAGAAGGAAGTCACAAGTCTGCAGAACCGGATAATTGTGAGGTGATTATGAAGGTACAAGACCAGAGCAACCTGTTCCCACACAACTGGGGAAGGCTAGGACAAACTGTTGTCTATGAGATGTTTTTGACTTTTCACTTAAAGCAGATCAATTTACTCCTAGATACAGGTGTACCTGAGGCCGTTACAGATAATGCCCTTTCTGTGTACATGGCAACACCATGGAGATTAGATAAGTCTGTTGTTTTCATCTGTTACCGATCATCAGATTGGAGAGAGGCTACCTGAATGAGTCAATTATTGGCTGTATATTGTTAAGTCCAGGGCATGCACATTCTTTACTTTATCTTAATCACTGTAAATGTAATAGCTACACACATGAAAAGAAAGCTTGAGAGCACAATTCTGATACATTAACACTCGTATAGTTTTAACAGTTCCCAGTACATAGTTGCTCATAGTCTGAATGAACGAGTTCCTCTCTCGCACTATGTGGTTCAGTGGACCCTTTGCCCATACAGTAAGATTCACTGATGATCACTGAATTTGTAAGAGTGTTTGTGAATGGAAGATCAAGAAGATGGGCTCTGTTAGGCGGTCAACTTGGGCAATAGTGTTGGAAGGAATAAGAGGGCGAGAAGGGATCCGGTATTAGTTAATACGGTAGTTACATGTAGTGGTTTGCTAGTTCCACATTTAAATAACTAGAAGCCATATGTACTAATATCTGGTCACAAATTACTGGTCACAATTTGCGACCAATATTTTTGCAACCAATAAAGATTTTTAAGAACCAACCTATGCATAATAGGTTGGTTCCTAAACATACGAATCGTCGTGGGTTAGAATATGACGTCCCTAATGCATATTAATGAGGTATCTGAAATTACTCACCCATTACGATTGGAGGCCTTCGCAGGGATGATGGCCTGCTGAAATGAGCAGCCCACCATGACTTTTCATGCAGCAAACATTTTTTTTTTATGAAGCCTGTTTTCCTTAAAGGAGACGGGACTGCAATAAAAATAATTATTTGGGGGTGTGGCCATCCACAAGATGGCATAGAACGTACAATTGGCCAGGCTCCGGACCATCTTGGTCCAACTAAAGCCATCTACAGCACCAGGTTGGAGCCATCTCCTTTAGCTGGGGCAGGCTAACGGCTAAGACTACCATCTTGCCCCGTGGGACCATGGTGAACCCTCACAACCGATGTTTGGCCACAGCTGCGATGCAACTTCACTGCCAACCTGGGCCAGGATGCCATCTTGCAGGCCTATGTTGCCGCAGCAGCCTCTCTTGAAGCAGTGCTGCAGTGTTGCTTGACTGCCCAGCAGACCAGCTCAGTACTTCACTCCTCCGGATCTGACCTGGTGCTGAGCCTGCCGACTAGGCACACCTGGGAGCTCTCGGAGATGCTGCGGCAGCGGGAGTCCGCCACTCTGTCAACACAGCAAAGCAGAGCACCAGAACAGCACAGGCCGTCAACCTCACTGTGTGCTGTGGTGGGGCTCGTTGGTGTGCGCTGGTCCCCATCAACCCACAATGTTGCTGCATCTCCTTCACTCACCGCCTGCATGCCTGCCACGTCCTTCTACATTGCAACACAGGCTTGGTTCTGCAAGGCCTGAGAGCACACTGGAGCAACTGAGAGCACCGCAGAGGCCTGTGCTGATGGCCCGGCCCCATAGGACTTTGGTAATCAGGGGATGAACCCTCCATAAGCCCCTACCCGAGAACTTGCTTTATTTGCCCAAAATTGTAATTTGGGCACCTGGGACCTGTCTGCCTAACACGCTGGTAGCCCTCGCCCACTGCCTAATCTGGAGCGTGCCGTGCCAGCTTTGCACACACTTTTCCTGAGCGATCTACCAAGGCCTCCTGGGGCCACGCCACATGCTTGCCCACGGAACTGCCCACTGTCAGACTGCCTACCATTAAACCACTGCCCGCTCTTGAACTGCTGGGAATGAGTTAATGTGCATGCAATAGAGGAGTCAGTGCGCACCACCTTTGCCATAAACATAATAGGGCGATTATCCACAGGATTGTCCATTCATGCCTTTTGGCCTGATGCAATAACCTCTAACTCCTGCTAGGCGTGTGGGAGCTGCACCTCAGGTGTGAATGGTCTCCAGATTGGCCTCTCGAGTTGGTGCTGTGGGGTGGGATCTGAACTCTGACTTCTTCTGAAGGTCTTGATCTGCCACTTTCCATACCCTGCACTTAGAATTATTTGCACTCTCCCACCCCTACAGCGTAGTCTGTCCTGGATCGCTCACTTGGGAGTGCCCAGCTTGCAGCCAGAGCATTCTCCGGGCTCCCTACTGATGTCCTGTCATGCCACGTGGCAAATCCTCAAAAAAGACATAGAGTGCTCCTACAAAAGATGTACCTGTTACCTCACTGTGGCACAAATGGACGACACCATGCGTTGGTCCCTCTACAACTGCGTCAGGGCCCGCCGACACCATGTGTGGATCCCTCTACAACTGCGTCAGGGTCCGCACCAGAGACTGCAGCGTCTGCACTCATAACTCAAGCCTATTTAGATAATTTTCTCCAAGAACTCCATGCTAACATTGGCTCCCTCAAGACAGACTTTAAGACCTGTATACACGATCTTAAATGGGATGTAGATGGGCTTGGTGAACGAGTGAATGATCTGGAACATACACTTGACTCTCGCGCCAAGAAGGTCTCTGGCGCAGGATCGCGACCTGGGAAGACCAGCCGCTTGACCACCAGCTGAAGCAAGGAGACCTCGAAAACAGGAGCAGGAGGAACAATATTCACTTCAGGGGTATCCCTCAAAGAATGGTAGGTCCTGACATAATTAATTTTACTACCGACCTTCTACACACGATTCATGGGGACCTGCCTCCACCCCCAATGCTAAATAGAGCACACAGAGTGGTACCAGCTCCGGGACATCCTGATTCCAGCCCAGACATCTTGACATGGGCACACTTCTTTATCAAAAAGGGCACCATCTTATAGACGTCATGAAAAAAGACAGACCTGGTATTCAGAGGCCATACTATTCAGCTGTTCCGGGAGCTTGCACCCACTATGCTAGGGTGCTGCAGAAACTTCAGGCCTGTAACTAGAAAACTCAACATTCACTATCAGTGGGGGCCCCCCTTTGCCATCATCTTCATGTGGGAGGGGAAGGGCAGGGTCCTTTGGTCACTACAGGAGGCCTATCAGCTACTGAACTTAAAAACAAGCCCCAAGGAGTGACAGCGCATCCTTATATTGCTCACCCACTCACAAAACACGCAGCCCATATGAACCAATGTGGCATCCAAGAGTACCTAAACGCAGAAAAGAACTTATATAATGCACAACTAAGAAAGGCATTATTCCACATCTCCGCAATCTTGAGAAATCCTCATCACCCGCTCCTTCGACCTCTGGCTTGATCTGATTCGGATGAACCGCCTTCCCTTTGTCCCAACCCTGGGCACTGGCATCCACCTGAACACCCTTGTTGGAGTAGTTCCCATGGGCTGGTGCCCCCACACCTGGCTGCATCCACACTATACATTGGGGGTGAACTTTGAGTGCCTTCCCTGATAGCCCCTGTATTACAATGCTTATCGAGCGAAGTAACTACCATCCATGTGCCCACACAGAGACTCAGGACCTGGACCTTCACTGCCTCAAAATGTAGCTCAACCTGGCTGTCTCCAGCTGTGAGGTCTGTGAGGCTGTGGCCTTTTGTCCTTTGCCACACCTCCCTCTTGACTAAGATCTATAGGGAGTGACATCTCCTGCATGACTGGCATATCAAGGCGTTAGCCATTCCAAGACATGAGTCCAATGTTTAGGCCCTGTTGGCCTTCTGTTGTTTATGTTCCTAAACTGATTTTTTCCTTCCTTAGGTTATTAAGCTTCTCGAGGGGACCCACTTCCCTCAGTACCCCGCCCTCCATGCACCACTCCTCAACGTACATTCTTATGCGCTGGTTAAAAAGTGCTGTGTTGACCTGTCCTACTAACCTGTTCATTTCCCTCACCCTGCCCTGGTACCTGTCCCTGGCTGCGACACTTGTCACCTCCCCCTTCTCACGTGGAGGCCCGGGCACCCTAGCTTTACCCACACACCTTACTGGATATATCATATCAGCGCCACACACTGTCTCCTACTATGGCTACTACACCAGGAGTTAAACTACTCACCTTTAATGTGAGGAGATTAAATGCAAGAAATAAAAACAGATATGTCGTTCTCTTCTTTCACAAATCTCCGACGTTATCTTTCTACCAGAAACACACCTTATGCAACAAGATGTTGCTTGCATGTGACACCCCAAATATCCAATTTGTCACTGGGCACACACTCCCACAAAGACGGCTTGGGTTGTGATTATGTGTAAAGCCACATTCTGCTCAAAGGTCACGATATGGGATGGCGACAGCAATTTCCTGAAATTAACAGTACAATGCAGCATATGACTCCTTACACTCCTAAAAATAAAAGCCCCCAAACAAGGGTAGGATGCATATATCAGAAACCGCCTAAAAGATCGATTGGCGTGTGAGAGAGGTGACCTAGTGGTTGGAGGGGACTCAACTTAGCCTGGAATCCCAAGCTTGGCCACAGTACCACCTCCTTCAAGGGCACTGGAGCCATGTCCGCAGCCTTTAAACGCAACCTCACTAAATTAGGTTTAGTAGACGCCTGCTGCTATGAACACCCAGACATACAAGATTTTTCCCTCTATTGCCATGTCCAAACTTCGTTCCCCTGGTATAGACTCTTTTTCTCACTCATTCCTTATTGAAGGACCTTCACTCTGAACTTATCTCAGGCATATCTCTTTCTGTCGATGCACACCTAGAAATAACCTGGCTTAGAGCGGGGACTGCCACTCAATTCTGCCCAAGATGGCGCGTAGGCTACTTCGGGATCTGACAGATGTTGAAGAGATACGACAAGAAATACTAAATTATTTTGACTCCAGTAATACCCCGATGTCTCAGACCACACACTTTGGGATGGGTTCAAAGCCGCCATTAGGGGCACTATTACCTCTATAGCGATCACCCGGGTACAGGAAGCTCAGCTGATCCAGTGATGCCCGGCAGACAACATTAAGGCCCTGGAGTGCCTTGATCACTCTACCCCCATCTCGGAAAAACAAGGGGTGCCTTGCTCTACTGCAAGGTCAGTTACGGGCACACCATACTAAAAGGGCAGAGTGGTCATTGCTTGCCTCCAAAGTAAAGTATTATGAGGGTGGCAACAAGGTAGGGGCTAATTTAGTGCATCAGCTCAGACATCAACGTGTTTACACTCATATTTTCAAAATACAGATTGGGGCTGACACATGGGCCACTTTGAAAAGGGCTATACAACAAGCATTTCAAGATTTCTACTGACCCTCTATAGGGGAGAAGGTTCCCTAAAAATACTATTGAGGCCTACCAAGCGGACTGCCAGTGGGACCCTCGTAACCTACTGCATTCCATGTTGCTCAAAGCACCCATCACTACACAGGAGCTTTAAAGTATCTAGAAAAGCCTTCCCCTCAGCAAGATCTTTGGCCCAGGCGGACTCCTGGTGTCCTTCCTTCAAAAATATCTCTCCCAAATACAAAAGCACACGTTGACTCTTTTCAACACATTCACGGGGGACAACAGATTGACTCCCACAGTGTCTGAGGTGGAGATTACTCTTATCCCAAAACCGGGCAAGGACCCCACTTTATGTGTTTCTTATCGCCCCATTGTGCTTTTAAACACTGACGCAAAAATGCTTACAAAGATTTTGGCAAACAGATTGGCACCCTATCTCGCAGGCCTCATTGAGCCAGACCAGGTTGGCTTCATACCCAATAGGCAAGGAGCGGATAACATCTGTTGTATCGCCCACTTAGTAGAGAAATCCCATTGCCACAACATACCATCCTGCCTTCTCTTGCTTGACACGGAGAAGGCATTCGACAGTGTCAGCTGGTCATTTTTTGAGTGTGGTAGTGCAGAAAATGGGTTTAGGCCCAGCAATGATCTCTTATGCCTTGCCCACCACTAGGATGTGAGTCAATGGTCACTTATCCCAGGCCATTCATGTGGAGCGAGGAACTAGGCAAGGTTGCCAGCTTTCACACCTACTTTTGCTTTGGAGGTTAAACCATTAGCAACTGCTATCCGTCAGACAGACAGTATAGCTGGTATCCCCTTTGGGGGTGCAGATTCATAAAATCGCCATGTTTCAAATGATTTTTTGTTTTCTCTTGCCCAGCCTGAGACTTCTCTTCCTCCAGTGGTGTGGACACTGCTCACATTCGAAAAAGTTTTGGGCTTTAAAATTAACACGACCAAGTCCAAGCATTAAACCTCTCAATATCTCGGACAGACTTGTCTGCCCTCCAAGCCCTCACCCCCTTCCAATGGGCTCAGAGCTCTATTAAATACTTGAGCCTAAGTCTAACCTCATCCCTAGCAACCTGGACGCCATCAAACTGGCTGGGATGTCGGAAATCTATTTATGGAGAGCTTTGCCACTGGAAACCCTCACAGGTTTCTTGGCTAGGCCACTTAAATCAGTTAAAATGTCTCTCCTGCCGAAAATTCCTTACGTTTTCCAGACATTGCCCACCCCATCTCAACAAGATGATATATTGCACCACCAAGGTGAAATATATTCCTTTATCTGGAGTGGTAAGCACACTCGTTTCTCCAAAACAGTCCTGAGGCTGTCCCGCGACCGTGGAGGACTGGCTTGCCTTAGCCTCCTCGAATACTATTGGGCAACCCACCTGCGCTTCATATCGAAATGGGTCGTTCTTGAGAGAGACTTGTTCCACATGGACCGGGCAGGGGCCTGTCAACCCCTTTGGGATCTGGTATGGGTTCCCAAACACGCTAGACTGCAGAGTGCATATCGCTGTTCCAACTAACACTGTCTTGGAGATCTGGAACAAAGTGGCTTGGAAACGTAGCCTCTTCACTTTCCCCTCACCTAATGCAACTTTTGCACACTACTCCGACTTTCCACCAGCTTTACAGACACACTGTTTCTGCCATAGGGTGATTGACGCACTCTCTGGGATCTTTTTTATAGAGAATCCATCAAAACCTTCGATCAATGTCAAAGGGACTTTCATCTCCCTGAGTCCACCAGATTGCAATATTACCAGCTGCCCCACTGGTCCCTCACCTCTCCAAAGTTCAGGGAGTGACATGCCCACTTACACCCTTCGAGGCATTGATTCAGTCATTTGATGGAACGCGGGGGCTCATCTGACGTACATACAGTGTACATCAACACTCCACCCCTTCCTACCCACATACATACCAATTGTGATGGCACGCTGATATATCTGAAGACATCCCCCAGAAACGATAGGAGGAATTGTGGCGTGCTATCCCTCGTATTAATAGAAGCATATTCTAGCACAAGACAGCATAGAAAGTAATGAAAGATGGTACCTAACACCTGAATGACTTCGGTCCATATTCCCCTCCTTTTCACCACTCTGCTAGCGCTGCACCATGGCACTGGATGATTTCTTCCATATCTGGTGGTCATGCTCAATTATTACAACATTCTGGAAGAAAGTCCTTAGCCACATTAGGGGAGATTTAGGCTCCCCCATGCCGGACTCCTATTCTGCAATGATTCTAAGTGTCTGCCCTCTGCAACTGAAAGCCATGACACATGATGAATGGCACTTAATAAGTTATATGCTGGGTGCAGCCAAACAGTTAATTGCCTTACACTAGAAGAAACCCGCATTCACACTGATAGCTCAATGGTTTCTACGCCTACAGGATGTCCTCGCCATGGAACGCCATTCCCACAAAATTGTGTGCACAGAAGGTAAATTTGCCCATATTTGGCAACTTTTAATTTTAAAAAGTTGAAAAGAGTGGCCTTAGCATGGATAGTCTATTTTGTGATATGTTATGTAATAGTTATTTTATATATTATATATGGCTATGGCAGAGAGCCACTAATATGAATAAGTGGATTTAAATGCAATAACTCACTGCTATGATGTAGCAACAGTTGTTTACAAAAACTGCTATCCACTACTGCTGCATCCTAAAGGTGTTCCAGTCTGTCTGGCAGGGTTCTCACAGAGCCTGTTAGAATAGCGCTGAAAAGCAGGGAGCTTTTATAACAGGAGGAAGGGAAGGCACAGAGAGTACAGTTGTGTAACAAAGGCTCCCACAGCCCCCGCGGTGCACAGTACACTGTGCACAGGCGGCAGGCCCCTGACTGGCTCCAGGTGGTAGGAGCCCTCCAGGTACTTTGCAGGGGAGCACACTCAAGTTTTGTCACACCACTGAGATAGTATTGAGGGTGGGTACCAGGAGATTAGATATTTTTTACATTGACGACATGCCAAATTTTGTATGTACTGTGGAGCAGTTGAAAACAATGGCAGGTAATTTTGGAAAACATATCTAACATGGAATATAGATGGGCAAAAAGTGATTTACGGGGGTGTATTTCACTTTTGGGTTCTGAGTGACATCATAGACAACTTGGGGTTCATTCTTGTTGTCTGTCTGATGTCTCTTAGAACCCTTCGGTGTAAAACATCCCCATAATTCACCCATCTATAATTCTATACAGTACATATACTATATCAATTTATTTCATATATGGTTGTAACCTAGTGCTCCACTTCCCTTTGAACAAATTTCCTCTCCATCCAAGCATACACTAACTATGTTTGGAATAAAAGGGCTGGATGTGTTATTCATCTGTAGCCTCCTGTCTGTGCCACTCCCTCCATTTCAGCAGTGTTCCATCCAAAAGCCCATAGCCTCTGCTAAGTCTCAAGGTCTATCTGTCGGGTCACACTGTGATTACATCATTTGTATATATGTATGTATGGATGGCTGGATTTGTGAATGGGTGGATTGATGGAGGGATGGGTGGATGTATATACTCAGTCACAGAAGCTGTTCAGGCTTTTATACTGGGCCCATTTCTCATCAGCTCTTATTTGGCATCTGGAAATGTGAGCAAATGTTCTGTATCTTAGAGATGGTGTCAAATGAGGCAATTTGTAATTTCTCCAGAATGTTTTTGCTAGTCCAAAAGTAAAACAAAATCTTAACCCATGCACAATTAAGTGGGTCTGCCATGAAACTGGTTGTTGGACTCTGTTTTGATGGAACATGGAATACTGCTGTGCACACTGACTGATTCTAGAATAATCACTCCAAAAACTGTCTAATTTATTAACTGTTATATGTATTGATTGTATTCATAACGTGCACACATCCTCGTCGGGATATCCCGACACTAGAACCAAACAAGGAAACTCTAGAGATAAATGCCCCTAAAAAGGATACAACCATGTTTTCAAATTCTTACGGAACACAAAAAGGCCCACCACAAGACGCATTTCCAGAGGAAGGGAGTTCCAGTTAAGTGCATCCCAATGGTTAAACAAACAGCCACCCATCCTGACTTTACTAATTTGTGTGCAACGAATCAAGGCTTGATGGGAAGAACGCAGCGCTGTGCTATGCTTTTAAAAGACCACCTTGCCAAGCAAATTAGCTGGTCTTGACTCGTAAAGTGACTTATGTACATAACACAGTAGTTCAATCCTGGCTCTTTTCCGCAATGGCAGCCAATGCAACCAATTGAGACATGCTGATGCTGAACTTCTTTTGGAATATGTCTGCTTCATTCTGTTTAACCTGCAAGCGACTGAAGAGATAGTCAGCTACCCCTAAGTATAATGCACTGCAATAGCCCAATCTGCTCAGAATAAGAGCCTGAGTGAATGTCCTATGTCAGGTTAAAGGGATCTATCGGAATAGCTTCCTCGCATGAGTAAGAGACCAAAACATCTCCCGCACACCAAGTTTACTTGGCTCTGCATAGAAAGTGAGTCATCTGATACGACTCCCAGATTCTTGGCTGCTCGCCTTGGTAATGGACTGCACCAAGAGATATGGGCCACCAGGTATTATTTCAAACTCTGGCCGGCCCTTCGTTCAGCAGAACTTCCTTTTTTCTGGGTTCAGCTTCAAACAATGTGAGCGCATCCAGCTAGCCACGTCGGAGAGGCAGCCCAAAAGATTCTCGCAGGTTTGAAGCAGATTCTTGTCAATGGTGGGAATGCTCTGTTTATCATCCTCATGATCTGTTCCCTGCAGGCCTTTAAAGAAATGTCTGCAGCAGGTTCAGTACCTCCTAAACCGTCTTGCCACCCACTTGCCCTTGGCACAAACCTTTTGATATAGGTGTCTGCGCCCTCTGAGTTAGCTGGTTGACAAAGACACCACATCAAATATAAAAGAAGGAAGCAGCTGTATGTTATAAGATTACTCAAGTTGGGGCAAAATTGAGTTCCCCTACTTACATTACTAAGGTAGTGTATGAACTGGGACACAGGCAAGGTGAGAAAACTGTCTTGATGCTGCTAACAACAATTTACATGACTTAAAGAAGCCTTCGGGGATAACTAAGGCTGTGTTAGCACATGTTCATGACCTAGGTTGTTTTTCTTGCCCCAAAACCTCTCAGTTACCCATTGAGTTATTTCCTTCCAGCCAACATCCTGGGACTCTTGAACCTTTCACATCTCGTCTCCTGATCGTTCCTCACAGGGCAGCCATCTTGGGCATATGGGTTAGAGGAGGAGAGATTAAAGGTGTCTTCCTGCACAGTCTTCATATGGGCCTTTGATGGGCTTCAAGCGTATAGAGCCAGAACCCCTGACTTTTTCACTCTTTGCTCTCACTTGCCTCATGTTTCACCATTCTAAACCTAGCTACTATTACTTTCATAGTAGGACTATCTATCACTTCCCTTTGTAGGTTTATTAGTTGCATTCATTCCAATCCGCTTTTAGGTGGATCCATTATACCCAGAAAAGCTCTTCATGATGCCTGGTACCTAACCACGGCTCTTTACTCTCTGCTCTGCTCCTGGGTCCACTCATAGATTTACTACTGTTGTTGTCTGTGGATGTCACTATTCTTGTTTTTCCCCTTTGTACCCAGCCTACCCAGTCACCATTGTGCGAGTTATGCTGTGAATTATGGATTGAGAAGCTAACCATGACTTGATCATTACAGCGTTTTTTTCTGGCTTTAATTCTAACCCTCACCACATTTTAACTGTGGTTTTTAAGTTAATTTCTGAGTCTTTCTCAATATTTGTTGAGGTGTTTTAACCAAAGCTGGCCATAAGTACACTTTAGATGCTGTGCCGATTGGGACATAGCCCCGGGGAGAGTGAAGTCGGCAACACTGTATGGCAAAGGGGACCATCAAGAACTGGGAATTACTGCTGTGCCATTTAGGGTGAACAAGGGATGTTGTCTGGTTCAGCCATTTTCAAGAGGCTACAACACCTTGGAGATGTGTGCATGCCCGGGCTCTGACTGAGGGTCAGGATCCAAGAGATCGTTCCCCTACCTGTGCAGAGGATCAGAGGAACGTACCGTTTCACCAGAGAAGTGCCTAGGACACTCATTTGCTGACCCTGCAGAGCTGTGAGTGATAATCACCATCAGTGGGCGCTGCAGCCCTCCTCAACTTCAGAGAGATAAAACTTACCAGGAAATCCAACAGGGCAACACCTGTCTGAGCATTTTAGGCTGGTTGCAGGGCCGGAATACCACAAGGGAACTTGTTCTGCCTCAAGCAGTTTGGGCACTGCAACACTTTTGACTTTTGGAAGAGCTGGAGTCGTACTCTTGAGACTTGGACCACTAGTGAGGATTAACTTGACTATAGCCTATTGGGATTTGGGAATAAACACTACCAGTAGTAAGACGGATTTAGGAGTCCTCCTAATCAAACACTAGAGCCCCAACCTAAGAAGACTGTGTGTGTGTGTGTATTGTTTGTGTATGCTGTTATTTTACTTTGTGGTTTAAATGAATACTCCTTTTTCAAAAAAATGCAGTATTTGACTGGGCTAACATTTATTGCTGCTATTGAGTGTATTCTGGTCTATGAGCCTGGGCTCACCCCTCTGCATCTCCCTCAACCCTGAGAAGCCTTGGACTGATCAACCCATGCTACTACTTAGACTCAAGTGGTGAAGGAGTATTTGGCCCAGTTGCTCAGGAACATTGTATGGTAAGCACTAGGACACCATAAGTAAAAGGCCTCAGCCCTCACGGCTGGGCTCAGTACCTCTCCTTGCCCTGTGGGCCTCTGAAAGAGATTCTGTCCTTTGGCCGCAAGAGGTGGGATGCCTAGCAGTTAGGAGCCTTGGATGCAGGCGTGGCACTGGCCATTTCCAATTTACACCAGTAGTACAATAATTCCAGTTTTACACACAATCAGCACAAAAACATTTTTTTTTTACTCAGCATCATGTCCATCGATCAGATGAAGGATTTATCTAGGGACAGTGGGGAGATGGTTCCCAGGAATAGGGGGTAAAGCTCCCTGCTGATTTTGTTACGGGCCAGTTTGAGTCACTGGGTGAAAGAAAAGAGGGTGTAGTTGGACACGGGAAGGGAACCATGTTAGGAACCCAGGTACAGAGTGCTGTGGTTTCAGGCTGTCGGATCCCCTTAGGACAGATCTGTCCCAGGCCCACACAGTGTGTCATCAAATGCATTTTCCATAGTTTCCCCAAGACACTCACCACCTTTAGGATCTATAATGCACCAGATGTGTATACCACCTTATATTTTTAGGGTACCACTGTCACTTATCCCAGGAGTAAATCCCTTGCGTGGAATTAATTTATCAGAGACCCTGAGCTTGCAGTTGGCTCTCCAGAAGGCTAGGGCCAAGCAAGTGGAGCAGGACAAAGAGTTAAGGCTAGTTCGCCTGGAACAAGAAGAGAGGAAGTGGAAGGGACAGGAGGAATGGGCCCAGGAAGAGAAATTGCGAGAGAGGGAAGAGAAACAAAGAGAAAGAGAGGAAAAACAGAAAGATTGAGAGAGGAAAAAGAAGGGAAGGGAAAGAAAGCTGGAGAGGGAAAAGATATCCCTTGAACGAGAGAAGCTTAGGATACCAGCAATGACTACTCCAAGCGCTGTGACCGGAGGAGGGGCAGGAGCCCTTTAACTTTGTAGATCGCGCTCCCGCCGTCGCGGGAAGCGCTGTGACTGGAGGAGGGGCAGGAGCCCTTTAAATTTGTACCGCGCTCCCGCCGTCGCGGGAAGCGCTGTGACCGGAGGAGGGGCAGGAGCCCTTTAAATTTGTTCCGCGCTCCCGCCGTCGCGGGAAGCGCTGTGACCGGAGGAGGGGCAGGAGCCCTTTAACTTTGTAGATCGCGCTCCCGCCGTCGCGGGAAGCGCTGTGACTGGAGGAGGGGCAGGAGCCCTTTAAATTTGTACCGCGCTCCCGCCGTCGCGGGAAGCGCTGTGACCGGAGGAGGGGCAGGAGCCCTTTAACTTTGTAGATCGCGCTCCCGCCGTCGCGGGAAGCGCTGTGACTGGAGGAGGGGCAGGAGCCCTTTAAATTTGTACCGCGCTCCCGCCGTCGCGGGAAGCGCTGTGACCGGAGGAGGGGCAGGAGCCCTTTAACTTTGTAGATCGCGCTCCCGCCGTCGCGGGAAGCGCTGTGACTGGAGGAGGGGCAGGAGCCCTTTAAATTTGTACCGCGCTCCCGCCGTCGCGGGAAGCGCTGTGACCGGAGGAGGGGCAGGAGCCCTTTATATTTGTTCCGCGCTCCCGCTGCGCGGGACGCGCGCGGGCGGCGCCCGGGCAAAGCCCGGGCCAAGGGCGGGCCCGTCCTTCGCCCGTCCATCGACCGGAAGAGGCCGGGCTGGGACCCCCCCTAACGTCTACTTCTTCTGCCTGTGGAATCTCCATCAGGGTGCTGTACCAGATATTGTGTGAGTTTGTTACCAAATATGGGGAAAAGAAAGTCTAATGTTCAGAAGGGGGAAGCCGGGTCCAGCTCCCTTCAGTCCTCCATTACTAGTTATTTATCCTCTGTGATGGGGGCCATTGAATCCGAACTTGAACATGTAGAAGAAAGGATTGGGGCTGTCCAAAGTACTGTTCAACACCCCCCCTTGGAACCTACCATCCATATTTCCACTTTTCCAAGGACTGGTCCTTCATCACTGATCTCGCCTCTGAATACCAGCCAGTTGGGCGCCGATATACTCCCCACAACCGACCAAATTAATTCTTCTCTCCTTTTAGCTATTCCTCCTCCTGAAAGCTCTTGCTCTCAGGCCGATTCTCCCCCTTTGAAGAAGAGGAGAGCCGGGAAAAAGCTCAAAAATACAAAAAAGGCCCTGGGCCCCAATAAGAATCTACCTACCTCCCTGGCCCATAGTGACCAACCACCAATCCCCCTGGTCTCCCTCCCCGAATGCCCTCCGAGCAAGGATGCTCCTGAAGATCTTTCTAGTTTTATTGACTTGACACTCAAATCCTTTTGTGCAACTCTTGAGGCAAAAATTTCCACCTTGATCGCTAGGAAGCTCGATTGCTTTTGTAACGATGTGACCAGGTTTTTATCTAGTTTTTTAAAACCAGGTCCTTTATGCACGGGAATACTTCATAGCCCCGAACCAGCACATCAGTCTACTCCTCCCCCTACTTTGGTATCCCAAGGAGTAAGCAATTTTTTGCCTGATCCACGAACCGTCTCTGGTCAAGGACCTTTCACTGACAACCCTGCATCAGGGCCGATAAGGGAAGTTTATTCCTCTAGATCGCATGACAAAGATCCTACTAAACTTACTAACCATGTAGACTTTTTACATTTACCACCTGCCTGCAACCCGTACGTTCTGGTTCTTTCAAATGTTCCTCCTCTGGAGTGCTCCAAACAAGAAGATACCCACTCCCTAATTAGAAAAGCTGGTCACTGGTTGAACTTCAATTTCAAATCCAATTGTTTTCATAATGATAAGATTCTCATGGCCCGAAGAGTGAGGAGGGTAGGACACTCCAAAGTATTGGAGGAGGGAGACTATGTTGTTTTAAATTTTGCTAATCCTCGTTCAGTAGACAATTTTTTGACCAATTTGGACTACTGTAAAATGTCAACTAACAGGATTCAAATACATCCCCTGTATCATTTTTACGACCCTGTGCTCCTACCAAACCGCACTGTCACTAATTCTAGTATTCGCAGACCAGATTTTGAAAGGTTTCATTTACAGGTAAATGTACCCTCTAGCAACCGGTTCTCGACTCTCAGTCACCTTGACGTGAACGATTGACTATCGGTGACCCACCCCTGCTCTTCTAAAAAGGAGAGACCAAAGGCTGGGAATGTCCACGCTGAATGTATCTGGGACACAGGAAAGCCTGATTTGGACCTGAAAGCTCCTATAAATACTAAAGTTCTAATGTCATGTCCTGTGTCTAGACCATTAACTCTGCTTAGCTGGAACATAGCAGGGCTGTGATCTAAATCTGACAATTCGGACTGGAAAAGCTTCATTTCCTCCTACGATATAATCTGTCTACAGGAGACCTGGTCCAAAGATACGTTCCTCTTGAACGGTTTCACCTCTTTGTGTCAGCCGGCATTAACTTCCCAGATGGGGAGAGCTAGTGGCGGCCTCTTAGTTCTCGTTTCCGTACATCTCCCGCTTTTAAAAGTGTCTTTAATCTGGTCTTCCCTTTATTTTATGGTTGTCCTTGTCTCTATCTGTGGCCAAAAGGATATCCTTATTTTAAACTTTTATAACAATATTCCACGGGGCCTCCTTATGGGTCATTTGGAAGAGGTAACGGATTTTATAGATTCTTCACATGCTTTGCAGAATAGTGACCTAATTATTATATGGGTGGGCGATTTCAACACTCCTCTGTGCAGCAAAGAACACATGGACCTGTGTGCCTTTCCTGCTGAGGGCAGAGAGTCAGTATTTCATTTTAACCACACATCTGAAGGAGATGCCTTAAACCTTTTTACTTGTAAATTTGACTTGGTCCATGTTACCGAGAAATTGGCCCCTGACGCCTGCAATATACCAACCTTTACAGGGAATCTGAGGGGGAGTATTATCGATTTCATACTTATCAGCTCCTCTGATTTTTACGTAATTCAAGAATTCAAGATTACGCCCCACTGTGCGAGTGATCATAACCCCCTTAGTATTATATTGGACCTAAAAATTATTCAGGCATCCAATAATAAAAGCTTGAGCGCTGCTACTGTTTATAATCCAAACTGTGGCATACGTTTAAAATGGGACAAAATAGATACAAAACTTTTTAACCAGGAAATTGTAAGAAGTAGGTCGGACTCGATTCAAATGTGTCTCTCCCAGCAGTTAGATTCTGACCGCATAGTGCGTGAATTTGAATTTTTAAGCACTGACATTTCACGCGCCTTGGCGGTGGACAGGCCTGCGAAGGGGCCGGCGGCCCACAGATGGTTCGATTCCGCGTGTTCATCTGCCCACAAAAAACTCAAAGATGCACTTAAAGCAGTTCCTCTCTCCCGACAATTAGTTAAAATAGCCAGAGTTGATTATAAGGCTGCCATTGACAAACGGAAATCAGAAATTAGGTCCAGGGCCTGGGGCGATCTTTTGGCTGCATCTGAGCAGAAGGACACTTCTAAATTTTGGAAAGTGATTAATCACTCATACTTTTCTGGTCACCACTCTTTGGCCGATGACTGTCTTATTACTGAGGATGTCTGGTTAACTCATTTTAGGAAAGTCTTCTGTTCAGGATCCTATGAGAATTCGCTTGTAAATTCTTCTGCACTTTTCAATTTAGATTCCAAAACTAAGGCCCCAAACATTATTTTTGACCTCCACGAGGTCAAAAATGCTATTAATAGATCAAGGCAGGGAAAAGCTCCCGGCCCTGATGGGGTTCCCGCTGATCTTTTTAAATCAGAAATTGATCTTTGGGGTCCGCTAGTTACAAATGTTTTGAATAGTGTGGTAAACAGTAACGTGCCCCTTTCATGGAAATCGGCCATTATTGTTCCTATCTTTAAAAAAGGTAATAGACAAGATCCTTCCTGTTACAGACCAATCTCTCTTATTGATTCGACGGCAAAGATTTTAGGTAGAGTGATCTTGTCCCGGTTAGAAGACTGGGTGTCCGAGGCCCATATTTTATCCCCTATTCAATTTGGTTTTAGACCTGGTGTAGGCACAGTTGAGCAAGTTTTAAACTTGCAGCTGATACTCAGCAAATATGTGACAGTCAAAAAAGAGTCTATTCACATGGCTTTCATTGATCTAACCAGTGCCTTTGATATGGTTAATAGGTCAAAGTTATGGCAAATTTTGGAAGCCTTAGGCTGCGATCCGCCTCTTTTGGAGCTTATTAAACGCCTACACACAGACCTAACAATTTCTGTTCAGGTCGGCTCACATGGGCAGAGAACCTCCCCCATCCCGTCAACTAGGGGCGTAAGGCAGGGATGTATCTTAGCCCCTTTTCTCTTTCTGATTTATATAAATGGGCTCTATGATTCACTTTTAAAACATGCAAAGGACATACCGAAGATGGGTCAGAGACACCTTCCAGTTTTATTATACGCTGACGATGCAGTTTTAATTGCCCGTACTGCAAACGGTTTACAGGGACTACTGGATGTATTTTACGATTTTATGCTGAATCTGGATCTGAAAGTAAATTACCCAAAGACTTTTGTTATGACTTGTGGCCCACGCAACACTAAGTCTAAACTATTTTCTATGGGAGGGCACACTCTTAATAAGGTCAAAGAATTTTGTTATCTAGGCATGTACATGAGTTCTTCTTTGTCCTGGAAGACACACATTAATTTTAAGCTCCAACAGTTGATAAGGAACAATGAAGCAATTTTTCGCTTTTCAAATAAACTAGGTCACAGACCCCCTGCTCAGTTGAAAACTCTTTATAATTCCAAATGCACTGCATCAGTCCTTTATGGGGCAGGCGTCTGGGGCTATAATAAAATACCGTCTCTTCAGAGTGTAGAAAATAAATTCCTGCGCAGATTATTGTTGGTTCCAAAATGCACCGCAAACATAATCTGCCATGAAGAACTGGGTCAGTGCTTTTTGGAGGACAGGGTCTTTATGGCTCCCCTACTGCTGTGGATCAAATGTTGGTCAAATCCTATGGCAAGTTTGGTCCAAGACTGTATCACTGATTGTCTTCAATTGGAATACTCAAATAGGATTCCCTGGCTTATGTTTCTGCAAAACTCCTTTGAGAACCTAGGGCTTAGATATATGTTTGATGATCCCCATCTATTAACCACAAACTCTAGGTCTGTTTTGAAGTCTACCTATTCCAAGCACATATCAGAGCTGAGATTTTATAGTTCCCTGAAATTGAAATCTTTTGATTCTTATTCTCGGATTGTGACTGTTCCATCCCTTGAACCCTATTTGTCTTGGTTTTCAAGTTTTAAAATAATTTCCTTTTTAACACTTTTTAGACTTAATCTAATTCATTTTAAGGTAGCTTTCCCTGAACCATGTTTCTGGAAAAAGGATTTACCGCTTTGTCCCTGTGACTCCAAATCAACCCAGAGCACTTTGCACTTTTTTCTTTTTTGCCCTTTATATGCTGCACCTAGAGGGGCCTTTATTTTACCCACGTTACGTCTTTTTAGACCTATTCATTATAAGGAAGCCCTGCTATACCTTCAGAGGTTGCCTAATATCCAAATTTGTCACCATGTATTAGACTTTGTCACAGCTTCTTTACGCATTAGGAAAAGGCCTATTCCTTTTTAAATATTTTATGTACGTATAGTATATCCTTTTAACGCCAACATTTGTACTTTTCTGACTTTGTGATTTTTAATCATGTCTAGTATATCTATCTATGTATGTCAAGGGGTTTCAGTTTGGATGTTCATCTGGTGCTTCCAGTAATGGTTTTTAAGTTTTATTTTACTATTTATAGATTGTGAAATGTGTCTTGGTTTGTACTTTTATGGCAATTGCCGAATAAAGTTATTTGACTGACTGACTGACTGACTGACTACTCCATTTGAGATAAATGACTCTGCATCTAGTTCAGGCCAGGCTGTGGCTAAAGGTCCGAGAAATATTGTGCACAATGTAGAAAGATGGGTCAGGACATCTTTGAATTATTTGTGAGCTTTGAGGTCACTTGTACAGTGAAAACCTTGAATGAGGTGTTTAAGGCAGCTGCCTTAATAGAGTGTATGCCATTGGAACGAACAGCCATCATTGGAAGAATGCCTCTGGCTGGCCAGATGGTCTACCAGCAAATGAAGGAGGCTCTGATTAGCTGGTATGGGCTGAAGCCAGCTCAGTACTTTCAAAGGTTCAGGGACTGCAAGATAACTGATAGTGTTCCATCTGAGACCTGGATTGACCCAGTACTGTGTGACTGGAATGAGCAGCTGATAGGGATGGGGGCCAAGGACTCTCAGTCCCTTAACCAGTTAATGTTGGCAGTGCGACTTGAGGAGGAGTGATCTACCTACTTGGGCAATATCTGTCTGATCTGGGAGAGAGGGATCCAGAGAAGCTTGCAGTGTTGGCTGACAAGTAGCTAGGTAACAGGGTTTGCAAGGGGCGAGACCACCGTTCTAAGTCAAAGAGAGGGAGGAACTCTCCACAGACTGTTTCCACTGGGTAATTCCTATGGGATGGGAGGGAGGGACCAGGTGGAATGGAAATGATAATGGTGTGTCCAAGAAGGAGCCTCATGAGAAGGGAGGATATGGAAGGTCTTCCAAATCTGATGTGGTGACTTGCTACAGTGGAAACTGGGTTTCTTTAATGTATTTTGATGTAATTGAACCCCATCAGCTACAAGCCTTAAGTGCTCCTTGGAATATGGTCAAGCTATCCTCGTTTATAGGGACCAAAATGAAAACTGTTGATGAAGTATGACATTAATATAGCTGAAAGTATCTTTTAAAGAAATGAACAAGGATTCCTGATGAAGACATTTTCCAACACATGCTCGGTCTGGAGATAAGCAGGGCTATAGGGTACCTATGTAGATATTTTTGAACCAGGAGATTACAGTTGTGTCAACCTAAGGGGATCTCTTGTCACCTTGACATGCTGCAAATGCCATCAGTTAGAAAACTTCAAGAGGGATTGTTAAGTGAAAAATTCTAACCCAGCAGCATCCATTATAGCAAGCATGTCACACATGGGTGAAGGGGCCCGAAAGGGCCTAGTTGCGCTCAACCTACTAGATATGGAGGCCTGGGAGAGGTACCCAGGTGCTCTAGTGGTTTGTGCAGGACGTTAGTATAAATGGGAGGAAAGTGCCTGCCCTGAGGAATATTGGCACCTTGTGCACTATGGTTGAGAGGAAGTACTTTAAGCCTGATGAGATGGTCCATGGTACCAAGGATACAGGTTTGGTAGCTAGTAGAGAGGGCATGAATTATCTGCTTGCCAGGGATGAGATAGCAATCAAAGGCAAATCAGGAATGGTTGATGTTTGGGAAAGGGAAAAGCAACACACTGGATGTCTCTTGGGCAATGACTTGATTGCCCCTGTTGTATAGCTATTTTAGCCATATTTTAGACATGTTATTTTAGTAACTAGTCCTGCAGTTGTGCACTTAAACCCAGTTACATTCTATTCACCGTCACTTTATTTTTCTAGAAATAGCCACATTTGCGGTGCTGTTTTATTTTCTTTATCTTATTGTCCTTTTGCCTAGGAATGCATTATGTTCTTAGTAGGACATTTATTTCACTCTGTGCTTTCAGTCAGATAGGGTTGCCGACAAATGTGGTATGCTGTGTCTCCAACATTCACAGAAAACACACACTCAGATGTGGGGACCATTTCTTAGAATGTCAGCTTTTTTATTATAAAAACACCCCTTTGTCCCAAATACTTTAGAGGGAGATTCCAGCCAGATGACCACGACTGTATGCCGATTGCCAATTACTACATTACAGCTACTTGCTTAGGCGGCCGAACCCCTGATACATATGGGGACAGTGTCTCTCTAGACTACAGGCTTCTTTCTCCAGGTATGAGGAATGATGTTCTCCCAGGGGGAAACCTGAAGGGTGGATTAGGCTTATTATGCTGTGCTCCAACATAGCGTAGGCAGGGGAACTATAAATCACTCCTATTTGACAGTATGGTAGGACTGTTTTTGTGTTTCACTCTTTTAGTCACACGCTTGCTTTTATTGTGTTTTATCATCCTAGTTAGTGCAATACATGCTATATTATCTGAGATGCAGTTACTTCAATAAATTCTTAATGAACTATAATCTGCCTCTGTTGTCCTTGCCTATGTGAGACTTCTGTAACTGAGAGAATGGGATGAGATCTGATTGACCACGATTCCCTTGCGGAGTCTTTCTTGTCATGCGCCTGGTTGCCACAATCATTTCACCCAGAGATGAGGCGCAGCTAGTTAGCTGGAGAACCCGGATTAGGCTGACAGGTGTTACATGATGTGGAAACGTAATCAGTACCTACAACCCATGTGATCCTGCCTCCTAAATCCACTAGCCTCATTAGCATAATGAGAACCAACGCGACACCCTAGCTTAGTGCCAGGATTAGACACTTTTATGGCATGTACCATGTCAGCTCTTTTGACCAGAGTACAAGCTGTACGTTAGTCTCAAAGTGAGACTGGAATCATTCCTTATTTGAAGAGGCTAGGGCAAGGTAGTTTGCAGAAAAAGGCAGACTCCGGTAAGGCAGTGGCAGTGGATGTCATTGTTTCTACTGTAAAGGGAGAGGAGGATGAGACTCCAGAAGTAAACTAGGTGCTGGAAGATGAGTAGCTTCCACAACTTCAGGGTTTTCTAGCTGTTGGAGGGTCCACACAGGAATATTTCTGCAAGCACAGGAAGAGTACCCTACACTTCTGAGACTTTGAAAAAAAGCCCAGGAAAGGTGAGCAAAGGAATGGTAGTAAAACACTATGGCCCTCATTATGACATTGGCGGAAAATGCCGCTTACCGCCACAGTGACGGCCGCCATCATACCGCCGCAGTGGCGAATATCTTTTCACCATTTTATGACACACACACCAATCTGACAGAATACTGCCACATACACAAATCCGCCAGCCCAAAGGTCAGTGATAAAGTGACGGTACCAACACCCATACCGTTACACCAACAAAACAACGCCCATCACCCATCATGCAGGGAATAGAAGAGAATAACAATCAGTCAACAATGCCTTCACCTTTGAAATCTACCCTGGAAAACAACATTCAGAACATTAATTGGGTATTCTGAAAACCAGGTGACACTACTTTGCCTCTGTACTGCCCCTGCTGTTTTCCAACTTTCTTTTAATGCTATCTTCTCTGATCTGATTCTCCACACAACTGTCATCTACTTAGATGACATCCTATTTTTTTCGAAGGATCCAGCGGATCATTCATTCAACATCAATGAAGTCCTGCAGCATGTAGAGGAAAACACAACACTGGCCAAGCCTGAATAGTGTCTTTTTGGAAAGTTTCCTGCTGACGATTTAGGCTACATTCTCTCCTCTGAAGGCATTCAGAAGGTCAAACCATTCTGGATTTCCCCATTCCTACTTTGATATGAGAAACACTGAGCTTTTTATGTCTAGCAAATTGCTGTCAAAGTTCATTAAGAGTTTCTCTAGATTGTGTCACCCATCACTTAATTGCTCAAAAAGAACAAAAGCTTTGAGTGGAATAACAATGCTAATCTATCCTTTGAAGGGCTTAAATAAGAGCTCATTCAAGCTCCCATTTCGCATCACCCTTATCTCTCCAAGCCCTTGATTCTTAAGACTGGTGCTTCATATCTAGCTATGGGAGCAGTCTTGATACAGTTAGGTCAAGATGGCGAAGAACATCCCATCACCCTTTTTTTCTAAAAACAGTTCCCCACCAGAAGGAAACTGCTGCGTGCTGGAGAAATAACTCCTGGCAATCAATGCAGCCTTTGCTGACAGAAGATATGTTTTATTTGGGGCTCAATTTCTAGTAACTGTCCACACTGGCAATGAAAATCTTCAAGTGCTTCTACAGGTCAAATGTTAGAACAGAAGGCAAGCCTGTTGGGGATTATTTTTCAACAATTAGATTTTTCCCTAACCTACGTTCCCTGCTCTGAGAATATTATCCCAGATTCCCTCTCCAGGTGATATCTTGAATCTGAAAATTCCAGGACCATTAATAAGATTGTTGTTCCTCAAACTTTTATTTCAGTTACAACTTCCTCTTTATTCACTCTGTTTATCTATAGCTCAAACAGTTGGAAAATATTGTTCATCATTTCCAAATAAAGAATACAAATGGTCTAACAAACTCTTTATTCCCTCAAAATATTCACAAAGAATAATACTTCAACTTTACTATGACTCCTTAATAACTGGACATAGAAAAAGAAAGGAGTTAGTCTGAAGTAAATTCTGGATGCCAGCTCTCCATCATGACGCCACACATTTTATCAGGTCTAGTGAAATCTGTGCTTTAAGCAAATCTGAAACACAAAGAGGCTGGATTTCTATTAACATCTAAAATGTCATCAAAATCCATCGGAAATCATCTCTACTGACTTTATAGTAGATTTGTCCAAATCAAAAAATTGCACCATCATAATCGTCACTAGAGATCCATACACATAGATAGCTCACTTTTCAGCCCTGCCCAAATGCTTCAGAAATGGCTGAGATCTTATATTCTGGCATGTTCAGACTTCATGAGTTACCTTAAAAATTCATTTCTGAGCGTGGACCATAATATATCTCTAAAGTTTGGAAATCTTATGTCAAGAACCTGGTATTCAAAGAGCAATAACATCTACTTTCTACATTTAAGCCAATGGGCAAAGAGAAAGATTAAACAGAACTCTTGAAGAGTTATTGAGGTGTTACATTTCTGTCTCCCAACATACTTGGAAACATCTTATAACTGCAGATGAGTTCACCTTCACCGGCTCTTCCTGTTTTTTTGCCTTAGCTGGATTTCATCCTCTATCCTTTTCAGACTTCTTGGAAACTGACAATTGGTACCTGCAGTCCAAAGGTCATTAGAAAGTTTGAAAGAAGTGGAAGGAATTTACACCAAAATGAACATATTCCTATATCTAGCCAAAGATTACAAGCCAATCTGTATAGGCTGTTATTAATAGATCTGAGAACACCCTCATATAATGATCAAATAACAAGAATGATTTTTTTGTTAATCGCTGTCTCAGAATCTCCTTTTTAGTCTGGTAGTCAGCAAAGTTCACCAAAACGACTCTTAGTTATTTCGCATTGATTGGCTGATGTGCCAGGACTCTATGTGCCCTCATGATCGACAGGTCAGCTGGTGAGTCCACTAAAATAAGCTTCCTATTAAGAGAGTTTATCAACTGTATTACATTCTGACTTGACCCTTGAGATTCGCTCCCTTGCGGAATCCTGGTAAATCAAAAGGTTTGAACGTCTTGTGTGATTTTCCACTTCTTCTACCTTACTCTCTAAATAGTGGATCTTTTTTTGTTTAGCCAGAATCTCTTTGTCGAAGGAGCCTACTTTACCCTCCAGGTCAGAAATTCTCTGTTCAGCTTCTTGCAGCCTTTTTTGAACTTGATCTAGCTGCTGCTCGATATTAGTCAAACTTTGTTTTAACTTCTCAATTTCCTGTACCTGCTGCTGTCTTAATTCATGGATCTCACCAAGAATCATCTCAAACAGAGCTTTCACAAACTCTACTTTCAGCATGGAGGACCAGTTAGATATTCTTATATTACTGTCAGCCGACTCACCCTAGCCAGCAGGCTCTCCTGTCAGTCAGAGCCTGAAGCACTTTTACCCTCAAATGCCTTGTTGCGTGGGGAATCAACCTCTGTTATTTCTGCACTGTCCCTCTGCCCCACATCCACATCTGAGCCCAGACTTAAAATATCTTTACTTAATTGTTGCTTTCGCTTTGTCTCCTTGTCCAATTGGCTACTT
Source organism: Pleurodeles waltl (assembly GCF_031143425.1). Lineage (NCBI taxonomy): Eukaryota > Metazoa > Chordata > Amphibia > Caudata > Salamandridae > Pleurodeles > Pleurodeles waltl. The sequence continues at coordinate 897,768,867 of NC_090444.1, read as the reverse complement.
TCAGCTTTCTGAAATAAAGGGTACATCTTGGCCTTTGTTGCCGAGCCTGCCCCAAGGGCGGTAACAATGTCCATACCCCCGCTGCAATCCCCGATTGTAGTGCTGCGACAAATGACTGCTTACTCCCCCTACACACTCAAACACTGGCTGCGCTGTTTGGGAGATGGTAGCAGTAGCAGATGGAGAAATAGGGGTAACAGTCGCTGCTGGATAGTCTAGTTGTTCTAGTTGAGACAAGTTAGTCTCTCAGCTGGGGGATAGGAGTCTCTCAACCATGTCTCCACTGCCTCGTTGGTCCATGCTCCTGCAGGCTGTCACAGCCAGGCACCCTTGCCCCGCCTGCCAATACACTTTCGGGGATGGAGATGTGCTCTGACCATTAGCTAGCAATATTAGATGGTGTTTCTTCATCTTAATCTCGCCAGCCCCACCAAAATCCCTTGGGCCGAACCCTCTGCCACGACTCCTTGTGGCAGATGGTCTCTTACCTCAGAATATCAGGGGGCCGGTCAGCTTCTCGCACCTTGGGTCATCTACAATCTACGTCCACTAAGCAACTTTCAGGCAAGCGTCCCCAGCCTGACCACCATATCAAACCGGCTTCCTTGGCTCTCCTGTCTTCTTTGAGCACTACAATGGCATTCTGACTGTGGCAAAATGTGGCAAAATGCAGGGGGACCACCGGCGTCCACACTTGAGCAGCAGTCCCTGCCCCAGCTACCCAGCGTGAGCCAACATACACCGCATATGTGGGGATAGGGATCACAGTAACTAACGCCAGCAGCAAGCCATGTGAGCTCCGCCTGCTGCCTCCCATTGCCAATCTGTGTAGGCAATGAGCTTCTACTTATACTATAGGAGACAGGGCATAGTTATCCCCCATGAACCAGTCCAAGTCCTTTTGTCAGATATTTATGGACCTTTTGAAATATATTCAATTATAAATTCGGGCACAGTACATCTCAAACTTCCTCTTTCCTGGAGGATTTACCCCTCCATTCATTCTTCCCATTTTAAATGTTTTAAACCTTAGATGTATTGTAGAGGTCGTCAGACTGAAAAAAGAGGAGGTAGACTGTAAGGGTTATACTTTTACCTCACCCACTCCTCATTCCACCCTCTTCTTCTTGCTGCCTTCCACCGCTCCTCCTCGAGTTCATTCTCTGGGGTAGGGGGGTGTTGTGTTTCCCTGATGAATTGTACCATGCACAGGGAACTATGGGGTAGTCTCTCTGCATGGTGGCTTCTGACATCGCATGCAGGAGGGATCTGTTTCCTCTTTATTCTGGCATCTTGCAGTTTTGGACTGCAATTGTTTTGATTACCTAGATGCAGCAATGTATGTTTTTACTTTCAATTGACTGATTATTATTTTATTTATTCCCAATCCAGGATGGTTGAACCACTTACTGCAATTAGTTACTTTATGTTTGGCAGTACAAAAGGGGGAGTTAATTTTGACTCCTGTTGCATTACAATAGTTTCTGCTGGATTGCTCATTCTCTAGATTCCATGGACTCCCCGCCTTCTGCAGATGGATAGAATGTTGGTCTCCAGTTTTTTCTTCTCCTTGGAAATTATTTTATCTAGACTCCAGTCACAATCTGGCATCTGATACTGCCTCTGGAGATAGTAGGCCATTACTACGAACGAAGAAGACTTTCCAAGCATCACCAAGAAGACCAAATCTTATCAAATCAATTGCATAAGCTTCTTGAAGACCATTTGCATGACCTTCCAGCTATCACCCAGCTAATGAATAGTTTCTTGATGAGATGTGGATGTGCTGAACTGAGACAAAGGCATGGGATGCGGGGATGTTTTCTGTTCCCCTGACACAATGACCACCTGGATAGTGCTCAGGACCTTAATTATATTCAAAGAGGTCTATCCTGTTGCAGGCAGATGGAGTTAACACATGGAGTAGCCCCCTCTTTTGTTCTGTTACCCAACCAGGCATCAACCCTTTGCATGACCTTCCAACTATCATCCAGGAGCTGAATAGCTCCTTGATGAGATGTGGATGTGCTGCGCTGACCCCTGACCCAATGACCGCCTGGTAGGAGAGTTTACCATTTGTATGGCCACATCTCTAGGGTGGGTACAGGAGCTCTGCACAAGGGAAGAAAGGTTCTGCCATCTTGGTTTTAGGTAGAAAGGGGCACTTTGGCATTGTTTTCAGTAGAGCATACTGCAACTACTTTAAAAGTGGGTAAGGTTTCCACTAGGCTATTTTCTCCCTATTGGTTACAGAGGGGCCAGGAGCCACCACCACCCACAGGCTAGTGCCTGGAATACATGTGGCACACCTAGGCATCCTCTTCAGATTGCTCTGGACCTGTTGAAGACAGAGGAAGGAATGCATCTGCTATACGGATCTCTCTGAAGATTTTCCCAACACTGGCGGTCACAGGCGGGTGCAGCTGTTTGCCTTGGGAAAGCTCGAGCAGCAAAACCAACTCAAGCAGCAGAGCCCTCGGGCAAGCCATGTGGTGCATTTGTTCTGATTTCTCGGCAAGGAACAAGCTCCCAGCACTAAAAATCAGCATGTGGAGGAGGTGTACTGATTTCCACCCGCAGAACTCTGCAGAATCTCATGGATTTTTTATGTAACTCTACAGAATTCCATGGATTGAAACTCTGCACGTTCCACCTACCCCCCAATTATTACTTTTGAGGGGCTACTATGCACCTTAAGTAAGATTCCACTTGGGGGGCGTGGCCAACATGGTGACCCGAGCAGCAGCGTAAACTGCAGCTCTGCGCCTGGCCCACTATAAACATCCTGATCACGGCGCCTATCATGTTCTTCACGATAGGCGCCGTCTACGGCGCCACCCAGGACCATCATCCGGTGCTGCGACCCTTCACGAGGCACTGGATCGTCTTGCACGCCGTGAAGGAACTCGCGGCCTGCTGAGCCAATACCCGCAGGCGCGGCTGGTAAGCGTGCTGCCCAGAGCCACAGGCCGGCTCCACCACTGGCCCTCTACCGCTCAGCGCTGAACTGGGAGGCCTGCGGGGGGCTTGGACACGCCGAGGGACCAACGCTCCGGAGATCGCGCTACTACGAAGCGCTCAAGTGCAGCCCCTCGTGAAATAATATTGTAGCGCTGAACCCAGCGGGGTGCCCAGCGCGGAGTGTTGTGTCAGACTTCGGCAGCGCAGGGGCCTTCTGGCCCATGGTGCTCCCTTCCCAGCTGGGCACCGTCTCTCCCTTTTTGGGCCGGTAAGCTGCTGTGATGGTTGTTGAGGCCCTCGTGGCGCTGGAATATTATGCCTGATTCGAGCAGGGCCCGTACAAGTTGAGGCCCCCCAAGACTCGACAAGTGGCATGCGCGCTGTTGTGACAAGGCCGCCAACGCGCCTGCACCGACCGGAGCAACCAATTTGGGGACCCCCGGCTCGGCCCCAAGTGCCTGCACAAGGCTGCAGTGGGCTGCACACCCTTCGGCGACACAGACTGAGTCGCAGTGTGGCGGCAGACTGCTATCCCTCTCATTGGAGCGAACAGCAGCGGAATTGGGGCGTGGGAGACATCATCACTGGCTCCACTGACTGGTCAGGGATTCAGAGTCGCCCCAGGCACCAGGCCTGTGGCATCTTGCTCATTGCTGACCTGCTTCTGCCCCGACGACCCACGGCATTCACGGCATGCTGAAGCACTGTGCTGGTGCGCCCACTACCTGCACAGAGTACTCCTCACATCCTGGACACATCGTCGCCCTGGCACTGGGTTCGTCACCACAGTGTGTCACAGCACTGGACACACGACATATCTGGCACCAGATTGTGATCCGAAGATAAGGTGAGAACACGGCACAGCCCTAAAATACAACGCCAATCACCCGGATTCAAATAGCATGCCTCACTAGCACTAATATCTACGCCTGCCACTGGAAAGGCAATGTGGTAACCCCACCCTCTGCAAGACATTAATCGCCTAATCGTACATATACTACTAGTGGTCCCAGCGACGCGGACACGAAATGGGTAAACCGAAAACCCCACGTGCACCCCCGGGTAATAGGGATACCAGCGCCCCCCCCTTCCGAGGCCCAATCTACCACGCAACTAGCTCTGCAGAAGATGGAACTAACTTTGCAAACACATACAACACAATTTGAAAAGAGTTTGCAAGCTATCCTTGACACTAAGTCCACCCTGGAAGCCAAAATTGGCTCAGTGGCAGAAGAAGTCAACGTACTGCGTGCAGACCAACGTGCGTTGGCTGACAGGGTGAAGGAACTGGAAAAAGACAACGTATCCCTCCCTTTGAATGTGAAAAACCTCCAAGCGCAGGTGACTCATCTAACAACCGAAATCGAAGACTTAAAATGTAGGGCTGAGGACGCAGAGGGAAGATCATGACGTAACAACATCCGACTAGTTGGGTTCCCTGAGCGCGCTGAGGGCCCTTGCATGGAACTCTTTGTAGAACAATTGCTCGCGGACACAATTCTCAAACATAATATCCCGAAGTTTTTCTCAATCGAGCGTGCCCACAGAGTACCGGGCAGGCCCCCTCCGCCAGGGGCGCAACCTCACCCTCTGATAGCAAGACTCCTGACCTATCATGACAGAGACCTTATCCTACAACTATTCCGTAAGTCAGGGCCCATACGATTCGAAAATGCCGAGATCACAGCTTATCCAGACTATACAGCGGAGGTGCAAAAGAAACGTAGCTCCTTCTACCGGGTTATGGAACGCCTTCGTGAACACAACATCAAATACGCACTGCTGTTCCCGGCCAGACTACGTGTGCAAGACGACACATGTACACTCTTCTTCACTACACCAGAAGATGCTTGGACCTGGCTGCACACTAAGGGCCTGGCCGACCCGATGGTCACCAATAACCCTATGGAACAATGGTCCTTTCCCAAAACTAGACGCAGGAAACGTAAAAAACACGGTGGCAAACCGACACTCGAACAGGCTCGTACTGAACTTTCTCTCCTCCTGCAGGCTACGTCTCACTTTGTCAACACTTCACCGACAACCCTGTCCACTCAAACCAAAGAGGAACCAGACCACGAAGTAAACTCAGATTCAGCGGATTCTGATCGAGGCCCTACTCTTACTCCATGCACAGCAGACGACATTTGTTAAACAACTAAGAACTAATCTCCTGAGTACCTGGCACCGCGCTCATTCCATTATGCTACGGCCTGCTCTGTTCAGTTGTCTGGGGCCTGTGAGGCGGAAACACGAGTCCCTTAATACAACACTCTAGTCAATCATGGTCCTGGGTGGCGAGTCCCACAGCAAGTGCAACTCGGACCAGGCAACCCAATGACTTGGAACCAACGTTTGCCAGCGCCCCCCGCTCCATATGGACTGTTCCTTCACGCTGGCAACTGTCGGAATTTTCTCTTGCCTTGCCGCAACCTCAGTTGAAGTTATATATAGTTATTGTTTACTTTTTCATTCATTGGTTTTATCCCACGCTGTTTAGCAGGGACTACGTTCATATCAGACCACGTCACATTTGCCATACCAACAAAACCATGCCTACCAATAAAAGAGGCACGAACTGGCTAACCCCGGAGGGTAATGGGCACATAACCACTACAAGAGGGAGGGGTGACACACATCACCTTCGCCTAGCCAAACCTAAAAAACCTCCATGACCTTACAAACTCAACAATATATACAAACTCAACAATATATCCCAAAATATAAGATACTCACATGGAATATTAGAGGCATGGCAGCACTGCGTAAGAGGCATCGGATTTACACATTTCTTAGGAGACACCAGGTACACATAGCCCTTTTGCAAGAGACACACCTATCTCAATCCACACTGGAAAGCACACGGTCAAAATGGAAAGGGCAACTATACGGTACCACTTCTTCAACATTTGCTTGTGGGGTGGCAATCTGGATCGCCCCAGTGGTCCCATTTGCCATGTCTCATACGCAAAGCGACCCAAACGGTAGATACGTGATATTAGAAGGCGACCTAGATGGCTCCCCCCTAGCACTGATAGCGCTATATGCCCCGAATACAAATCAACGTGACTTTTTGAGTACACTTACCACTGGCAACCTTAGTGACCCTACGGTGGATTGTATAAGGGGACGGGACTTTAACTGCGTCTTAAACACTCAAATAGACCGTTCATTTCCCAGCTCGACACTGCTCCGTCTAACCGTGCATCTCTAGGTCTGTCAAAGTGGGTCTCCCACAATGGCTTAAGGGACGTTTGGAGGTTAGGACACCCTACTAACCGCGAATATTCCTTCTATTCCCTGTACACAGATTGTATACCAGAATAGACATGCTCTTTACATCTGTATCTGTAACTCCAAAAGTAAACGCATCCGAATACCTAGCCCGCTCTATCTCCGATTATAACCTGCTTTACACAACTTTAGATTGGGGCCGAACCCACACTCACATACCAACTTGGCGGCTACAGACAGAAACCCTCACTGACCCTCCCTTTCATGCGTAATTATCCAAGTGCCTCTCTGACTATTTCTCCCTGAACAAAAACACAACATCATCTTGTGCTACTGAATGGGATGCCCACAAAGTTGTAATACGCGGACATTACCTTGCAGCCACAGTGGGGGTTAGAAAGACACTCACCAAAGAACTGCAGGCACTAGAGGTCAAGCTCCGCAAAGCCGAGGTAGAAGCCTCCCGGAATGAATCTACATTAGCTGCACTCAACTCGCTCAGAGCTGACTACAGGGAGGCAGACTCTAGGTTAAGCACACATGATTATAGACACTACATGATGAAACAACATACTGATGGAGATAGGTCAGGCAGACTGTTAGCATGGTTGATTCGCCAACCAACACAATCCTCCCCCATAGACGCGATACGTTTGAATTCGGGTAACATCATCAACACCCAGGCGGAAATAAATGAGGCCTTCTTTGCATACTATTGTGCTCTATATACGCCTCCTCCCCCTCCAACCGAAGAGCAATTAGCTGAAATTCTGTCAGCGGTTCCCCAAAATCAACACATCATCGACAATACAGATACTATAGATGGTCCCATTACTATAGAAGAACTTCGCCTAGCCCTATCCCAAATGGCTCGCAGTAAAACCCCAGGATCAGATGGCTTACCGGTAGAGTATTTTGTCTCCCATGCTGCTCTCCTCTTACAACCACTATTAGAGGTATTCAATGAAGCACGAAATAAGTTACAACTCCCTGATTCCATGCGCGAAGCCCTGATAGTCGTGCTCCCAAAACCGGGGCGCGACCCCCTAGACGTGAAATTATATAGACCACTTTCCCTATTAAACACAGACTGTAAATTATTAGGGAAAATTTTGGCAAATAGATTACTGCCCTTTCTACCAAATTTGATACACTCCGACCAGTCGGGATTCATTCCGGGAAGGAGCACCTTTTTAAATATTAGAAGACCAATCCACATAATGCATCACGTTACGGAGGCAGAAGCAGTGGCCCTTTCCCTAGACGTAGAAAAATTGTTCGATACGCTGAGCTGGGACTTCCTCATGCGCACGCTGAAAGCGATGGGCTTTGGACACGGATTCACAAGCTGGATCAAAACGCTGTACTCCAAACCTATAGCCCGTGTCAAAACGGGTCAAATTATATCTGAAGTATTTCCTATAGGCAGAGGCACTAGGCAAGGCTGTCCACTATCCCCCTTATTATTCGCAATAGCCATGGAACCATTAGCAATCAAACTACATGGCAATGAATTTAACTCATATCACATTACATCCTTATATGCAGATGATGCCCTAATTTACCTGCGCAACCACACCACTTCCATGGCAAGGGTAATGTCACTACTGGGCTCATTCGCACTAGCCTCCGGATTGCGCATAAACTGGTCAAAGTCAAGCATCTTCCCACTCACTCCTGTGACAAGCAAATCTCACCTAGCAACGCCGCAATATCAATTACCATGGTCACACACAACTTTCAAATACCTAGGCATGCAAATTTATCACTCCATAGCCAACCTAAAAGAGGGCAATCTCGACAGAGTGCTGAGATCTACCCGCGGTTCATTGCCATTTTGGTGCTCACTCCCCTTATCCCCTATGGGTCGGGTAGCTATAGCCAAAATGCTCATCCTACCCAGGTTTCTATACTACTTTACAGCCCTTCCGTTATCCCTATCTCGTTCGTTCTTCCATAAGCTACACTCCCTATTGACGGACCTGCTATGGGGTAGGGGCAGACTCAGAGTGGCACTATCTATAACACATTACCCACAGGAAGCGGGAGGATTGGGCATGCCAAACTTCGAACTATACTATGCTGCGGCGCAGTTGCTCTTGCTTACTACATGGCTTAGTGTACATCCATCCCCAGAAAGTAAAGCGATGCGCGCATACACTGCACCACAAACAATCCTAACTTCACTGCTGGCTGGCCCTCACCGCCCGCCGTTAAAATCCATTCTGCTAGAAGCTGCGATATTTTGTTGGTGCGGATACGTTCAAGGCAAGTCCCCCTTACCTCCTTACTCCCCTCTATTGCTGCTGACTCAATTACCGGGGGCTCAAGCTCTCTCACTACACCATGACACGCAAGTCATACATACATTAAACGTGGGGGATTACTACTCAAGTTCTACAATGTGCACCTTCGAAGAACTTGTAGCTGCAGGGATTATGCATTCAGGAGCCTTCTTGACATACAGTGCTACCAAAAGTCTACTTATTAATCTATGGGGCCCCGGCAATAACGAACCACATGAGTCTCATCTGCTCACAGCAATTCTTACTATAGGAGAAGCAAAAAGCATCATAACCAAATTATACAAAGGGCAACTAACAGAGGCCTGCCCAGAACTGACACGTGCAAAAGCCCAATGGGACGCCGTCCTCTCGACACCATTATCTCAAAAAGCCTGGGACGCAGCCCTCACACTGGTCAAGCCAGTATCCCGCAACACCAGACTACGGTACACCCAATTTAATTATGTCCACCACTCATATTTATTTCGGGCTCGCATTCAAAGGATATATCCAAACACAAACCCAGTGTGCCCTAGATGCGCCACTCCAGCGGCTGACTTTTACCATATGGTCTGGAGCTGCCACTCAATTAATATGGCTTGGCAACAAATCACTAAAATCACAGCAGATATCGCGAACCATACTCTTACTCCCACACCTGAATCCTGCTTACTCGGCATACGCCACCGAGCTAAGGATAGCAAACACCTCCACAGATTTGTAGACTTAGCATTTGCAGTCTTTAAATGCCTGATTGCCATGCACTGGAAAGCCCTGCACGCTCCCCCACATACCGCCTGGCTTCGCGACCTGCTTAGTCGCTCGCAAGCTGAGATGCAGACACTACGCCAATTACAACAGAAGGGCCTGATACAGGGCGGTGCGAAATCCGGGACATTTATGTGGTGAGCATAGAAGCCAGAGATGATACAAACCCTCCCTGAGATACTCAGTACCCTGGAATTACCTCCCTGTTTAATATTTATATGTGGCATCCCCTCCGCTGTCTCTTAATTATTCGGACCTGACACCTTTGTATCCTATCTCAGCACAGCAACGTAGTGCCTAAAGGTGCCTATCCCCTTGTCAGTGACCCCACGGAACCGAGATCTTGACTCGCTCACTACACCTTGGTCACTGGACGTCCCTTTGTTCCCCCAAACCCCGTCAACAGCTCCACAGCTTATTTACACACATAGGTGATGTGCCCCCCCATGACCCCCACCCCTCCGATTGGCATAGCCCATACTTACTTTCGAAATTGGTACACGCATGTTGGTATTCAGACATGACCCTAACCACTAGTTACACAGTTTTAAGTTATATTTCGACACAACACAATGCAATAGCACTGTACTAGAGAATAAAAGTATGAGGACGGATTGTAAAATCTTTAATAGTGTATTGTATTGATGTTTATGCACAATGTTTACTAAACAGATTTTTTTTAAAAAAGTAAGAATCCACTTTCTCACATTGGTTTTCAGTGGTGGGATCTAGAACGTGTGTTTAGCAGTACCACTCTGAGCTATTAAATTGGAAATTAAAAATCACAAATTTGATCTGAAAGCAAATTTTGATTTTTAATTTGTAATTTGTATAATTTTGGATTTTTCCAAATTATTTTTGCTTGAATATGTTTGCAACTTTTGTAAGTCTAAGGGACCATGGAGTTGTATCTGGCTAATACAAAGAAATTTGAAACTGTGGCACAATGCCAAGAACAAAAATTTTAAGAAGGCCTTTATGGCTTGGTAGGATATGCTCCAAACACAGATCATCCCTGATGAAGAGGAAACTTCAAAGGATGTAGCAGAAAGAGACAACCTGCCCCAACATGTTTTTGTAGACCATCCAGGGCAGGAAGTGAAGTGGGCTCTCCCAGCAAAGGCCCTTATAAACTTGTCATCCACCAGCTTGAGTTCAGTGACAGGCAAACAGCCAGGACGCTGCAGACAAAACTGGCAGCCATAGCCCTGAAGGAGAAGAAACTGGCACTAGAAGAAAAGAAATTGGCCTTGGAGGAAAATAAGCCAGACTGGCTTGATGTCCAGTGAAGATGGTGGCAAAAATTACAAGGAATCCGTGGAACAGCCACACACCCCTTGCTTGTCCAAATGTATTATGCCTAGCTTTGTGATGAGGGACGACACTGACAAATGCTTTGCTTCCTATGAAAGAGCATTTGGGGTGCGCAGGGTGGGTCAACAGCACTGGGCAGCCTTAGTGTTGGAGTTACCACCAACACTGGGGAGGATGCACTCCTGACTCTAAAAGTTATGGTAGCTAACTATTACACTCACATGTAGGATGTCCTTATACAGACATTTGTTCTCACACCTGAAGAGTATCAGAAAAAGCTTCTGGACACACACAATGAACACAATAATACTGAGTTTACTTTGTAGATATCTCAATAAAGGCACTAGAGAGTTCGGGAAAAGGCAATTCAGTCACAAGTTATGATAGGCTGTATAATCTGATTACAAAGGAGCTCATTATGAGTAATTGTCAATCAGAATCATACCAGCATCTAGTAGATTGCAAGCTCTCTGGACCCAGGCAGTAAAAAGTCCCAGGGTGTGCACCTAAAAAAGGGGTTCAGTCTTTTAGTGGAAAGAGGGGAGCAACTAAAATAACAAGCATTTTCAATGCAACAGGTCTCGCATTTGCTCGAGTTAGAGCTATTAGCGTTGTAAAGAAAAAAAACTCAGCGTGATCACCCTATGTATAATGCAGAGCAATCGCGCTGCGTGGAAAATAAACAGATAAAGTAGTCCGGACACCATGCGGAAAACATCTAGCTTTGTATGTTTTTTGTAGTTTACCGGTGCTGTGTAGGTGGGCTAAACACCGGAAAAGCCATGATGTATGCATGCTTTTCACAAATGAAAGCAATCGGATATTAGAAGGCAAGCCCATGGATCAATGTAAGAGACTGATATGATTTGGGCGTGGGTGGAAGTCCAAAGAGTGATTACAGAATGGGACAGAGCACTTTGCGCTCGCCCATAAAAAGGAGTAGTTACAAGGGGCACTAAAGCCTACTCAAGAAGGGGGTCCCTTGTCTTTTCCAAACTTAAGTGAGGATGGTACAAGGAGAACAATCCTTTTGACCCCATGACAGGGGTGTGCCTGGAATGTTACAAGCCAGGACATAAAAAGGGAGACTGTTTCAAGAAGCCCATGACAGGTGGGCCATCCCAAGGGATTGCAAGGGTAGGAATTTGGGGTTGAAGCTTGCCCAAGGGATACCACAGGGTGAACTGATGCCACCTTAGTCTCCATGGGTAGGTTGATATTGAAACCCTGACTGCCTTCCAGCATGGTAAAGTACAGGAAATGGCAAATTATAAATGGGACCAAGGTAGAGGCTCTGAGGGATATTGGAGCCAGCATGACCACAGTGGTGGATTGGCTGGTTCCCCTAGAGCAGATTGTCCCAGATACTCTGCATAGGCTAGTCAATGCTGACAATGAGGTGAAGTTTCATCCCGTGGCAATGGTCACTTTTAAATGTGGAGGCCTTACATGCCTAAAGAATGTATCTGTGAGCCCTGCCATTCCAGTAGAGTTTCTGTTAGGAAAACAAACTATAAACCTGTGCTTGGGCTAAAGTGGAAATGAAGACTTGTGCAAAAATGTTGGGTCGGTCTGAGTGGATATTTGAGGCCACAATGGCCTACACAAACTGTCAGGGAAGTCAAGGGAGTCTAGAGTCTGGAACAATGGCACTGGTCCTCACAACCAAGAAAAAGGGTAAGAGGTTTGTGGAACCAGTTTCAAAACATCCCACAGCCCAGAAATAGTCTGATCGCCAGGGGGAGGCACTGGAGCCCAAAGAGTAAGAAGAACCTACCCTGAGAGACCTACCAGGTGGTCTGAGTTGCAGGAAGATCACCAAGGGAGATATTCTGGCAAGCACAGACAGCATGCCCAACACTAGAAGACCTTCGGCACCAGGCTGAAGTCCAGGAGAAGGAAGGTACCAGTTGAACCTATTGGATCTACTGGGGGGAATACATCCTATACAGTGAGGCTAGGGACCCAAAGCCTGCGGCAAATAGGAAATTAGTGGTTCCCTAATGGTAAAGAGCTTTCCTCTTACATTTAGCTCATGATACCTCATTGGCTGGGCACCTGGGGCAGACAAAAACATAAGATTGGTCTGTCAACTACTTTTAAGGACCCCAGATGATTAACAAAATGAAGAAGTGGCCTGCACCACTTTTCAAGTCAGCTTCAAGACAGGAGGCCAAACCAGGATTCCCTTAATTCCAGTACGTGTGCCTGGGACTAGTTTTGAGAGGGTGGCGATTGACATTGTTAGGCTTTAGACCTCAAAACAACTTCAGGGAACAGCTTCATCTTGGTGGTGGTAGACTATGCTACTAGGTACCCTGAAGCTATATGTCTAAAGGCAGTAACTGCACCTATGATGACCAGGGCGCTGCTTCGTATCTTTAGTAGAGCTTTGTTCCCAAAAAGGCAATCTCAGATAGGGGACAGACTTCATGTTTGCATTCTTGAAAGACAAGTGGTATGAGTGTGGGGTAACTTACAATATTAGCACACCTTAGCACCCAAGCCCAAAGGGCTTGTGAAGAGATTCAACAAGACTATAAAGGTATTATTATTGGGTTGTCTGAGAAACTCCATGGAAAGTGGGACCTCCTACTCCCATGCCTTTTATTTGCCTACAGAAAGGTACCACAAAAAAGAAGAGAGTGTTCTACAGCACCTCTGCACTTTTGCATGGGCACCCTGTCAGAGGTCCCGTAAGCCTTGTCTGAGAAGGGTTGGAGAAACTTCTTAAGGAACCTAAACAGGACATTGTTTACTATGTACAGGGCCTGCTTTTCGGCATGGCTGAGTACATTAAGAGGGCTACCAAGACCTTGAAGATCAGCCTGGAGCTTATCAATCAATAATAAGACCAAAATGCAACCTACAATACCAGAATGGGCAAAAAGTGCAGTTTGTGGAATCTGTTGTCGCCAGTGCCCTCCAGTTCAAATGTATGGGGCCCAACAAAGTACTGTGAAAGATTGGTGAGGTCACCTACCTGGTGGTCTTTGGTACCCCTAGACACCCCAAACAGGGTGATCCATGTCAGTTGTCTGAAGCCATGCTCAAGGTCATTGATGGAGGGGAGGAAGAGGAGAGTAAGCTTCTCCAAGACATCCTGCCCCACAATGCTAAGGATGGTTCAGTGGAGGGTGTAGGGATCTCCCTACACTGACAAAGCGAGGGCAGAGAGACTGTTGCCAGTTGCTGGGACAGTTTGCTAGACTGTTCTCACTGAGACCTGGATTAACCCAGTGGTGTGTTTATGACCTAGATAGTGAAGACAGACATCTTACCTGTTAAAAGCAGAATATAAGACTGCCTGTCTTTAGCTCCACTTGGCAGAAATACTTGACCCAACTCATGGAAGAATTTCAGTCCTTGCAACAGGCAGGACGGGCTAACAAGACCAGCAAGGGTTCTGTAGTGTACCTGGTCCACCATGCTGCCGGGGGACCTGTGCAGCCTCTCCAGCCCAAGATTGAGACAATCATGGCTTTAGAACCTCCCAAAACCCAGACACAGATCAGAGCTTTCCTGTGTCAAACATGTTACCCAGAAGGCACATATGTCATGGCACTGTTGCAGCTTCCCTGACAGAGCTGACTTCAAAGAAGCACCTAAAGAAAATCAGTTGGACTGAGGAGTGTCATAAGGCCTTTGACACCCTGAAAGAGGCACTGAGCATAGTGTGGTGAAAGAGACATTATGGTTGGGGGAGAAGTACACTACAGAGATGGGGGAGCAGCATGGATTGTGAGCAGAAGAGAAGCAAACAGTCTTGAAAGGGCAACGTGAAGCTAGGGAGGAGAAACAAACAGGCAAGAAAGCAACCCAGAGAGATAAGCATGCTTGTGGCGAGCATAATCTTGAGGGAGGGCTGTGGAGAAGCACATGTGCAAAACAGAGCATGGCAGGAAAGGGAAGAGAAGTAACACATGCACTCTCATTGAGTGCTAAACCAGAAAGTAAAAAGTGGTGCTTGAAAATTAAGCAGTGGAAGGACACAAGTAACAAGGTCATGTTCTAGGGGAGGGATACAACACAATAAAAGGAATTAAAGTCAATGCAAACAAACATAATTCAAGTAAATGAGAGTGATAATAAAGCCCATACACTGTAAACAAGAGCAGGATCTAATCCCACAGTTAACAGACAATAGGCCTTTTCACAAAAAAAGACAGCTGGCTCTGTCTGATAGGTGAGACCAAAAACTGTTCTGATATCTGAGCAGAACAGAACTTGGTGTTTACATTAATGACTGTAGCTAACAGCCATACCCAACAAAAATAATGTATAATAAATTCTTAACTGCCTCTGCAATCCATGTATTGGCGACTGCTACTGAGGTTCTTGTTTCACTTCACAGTTGTTAACGTAGCCTAGCAAATGGGCTATACGGAAATCTAAAACATGCATAGGCAAACTAATACCAGTCCCCTATGTCTTTAAGCCATGTTGTACAGAAGCACGGCTGTGCAGGATGGCAAAAAAGTTTTTTTAAAGAGCTATGATGGGGCCAGAGCTGGACAACGTGGGACGGAAGGAATTAAGAAGCAAAATGGACAAGAGGGGGAGGAGGAGGTATTAAGAAACAGCACGAGGATAGGAGGTGGTAGGGAAGAGGCAACACAGATGGTGGGAGGTGGAAGGGAAAAAGCAACACGAACAACAGGGAAGAAGAATGAAAAAATAATACCTCAATCACAGTGCAAGGGCTGAAAGGACACTAATGATAATCAAGCCATCAGTACTTGGTGCATAATCCAAAAGAAACAAGAGGAAGTGAAACCAGTGCATGCTGGCCATTAGAAGGCAGCAAATAGGACTGACAATGAAGCCTTCTCTCTTCCTGCTGGCCATAGACTAGATCATTATGTCATCCACAGTAAGAAGGAGGAGAAATGGGATCCAGTGGACGTTTTGATGCAACTCGATGACCCGGACTTTGCAGACCACCTAGCCCTACTCTCCCATATCCATCTGCAGATGCAAGAGAAAACTGACAAAGTTGCAGCCACATCAGCACAAATTGGTCTCAACATCCACAAGGCAAAACCCAAGATGCTGAAGGCTAACATAGCCGGCACAACTGCAGTCACTCTTACAGGCAATGCACTGGAAAAGGTTGAGGCCTTCACTTACTTGGGCAGTATCATAAATAAGCAGGTCAGCACAAACGCCAACATCAAGGCAAGAATTGACAAAGCAAAGGCTGCCTTCATTCAGTTAAAGAAGATCTGGAGTTCCAGTGACCTAACGTTACAAACCAAAATCAGGCTTTTTAACATCAACATAAAATCTGTTTTCTTCATGGAGCAGAAACTGAGAGGACAACAGTGACCACCACCAACTAAGTCCAGACCTTCCTTAACACCTGTCTGAGGAAAATCCTCCAAATTCCCTGGCCAAGCACTATCAGCAACAATGACCTATGGTAGCAGATCTTCCAACTCCCTGCTCATGAAGAAATCTTGAAAAGACGCTGGGGCTGGATAGATTATCCCCTCCACAAGCCTGAAACAAACACCACCAGGCAAGCCCTACCTAGAACTATCAAGGGAAAAGAAAAACAGGAAGGCAAAGAAACAACTGTCATTGAGGTCTCAAAGCTGACTGCAAGACATTGGGTTTCACCTGGAATTAGGCTGACAGAAAAGCCAAGGATAGAGATGGCTGGAGAGTCCTTGTTGATGGCCTATACCCCAGGAGGGTTAGTAGGCATACATAAGTAATGAAGCCAACCACTGGTAAAAAAGCAGTGGGCAAGTTCCAAGCCCTTTTTAATAAATTAAGAGGCACATCTGAGAGACCCTAGCACCTCCTTGCTCCACATTAGCGTCATTTTTTAATGCTAATGTGGCCCAACGAGGCCAAAATCGCCGCAGCAAATTTACAAAGTGATGCAATGCATGCATTGCGCCACTTTATAAGCCTTTGTGCTACATTATACCTGCACCAGGCATAATGTATGCAAAGGAGTCATTCCCCCATTTGGGGGCTAGAAAATGGAGAAAAGAAAACTATGAGATTTCTTCGCGTCATTTTTTTGGGAAGTTTTAACACCTGCTCAGAGCAGGAGGTAAATGGAGGCATACAATTGTTTACAATGGGCCTCAACGGGCTTTGCAGGATTAGCATCAAGATTTTGGACGCTAATACTGAAAAGTGCCAAATTAGTATAAAAAATATAAGCTAGTTCCCTCGCTCCCGCCATGGTGTGCCGTATATTAAATACAGCGCACACATGGTCATGTTAGATGGGCGCTAAGGGGCGCTAGAAAAGAGGCGCTGCACCAGGTGCAGCCCCACTTCTCGTAAATCAGCCCCAAGTGACTCAGAAGCGAAAGCAAATAATTAAAAAAAATCAAATTTATTTTATTTGTATGATTAATAAAAAACATTACAAAAACCTCTAAAAGAAGACATTGAAAAGCAAGAGAACTGATTATGGCCCTCATTATGACATTGGTGGTAAGTACCGCTTACTGCCATGCTGACTGCCGCCAACATACCACCGCCACAACAGATTAATGCTACCCATATTATGACACACACATAGCAATCAGTCACTATACAGCCACACACACAAGTCCGCCAGCCCAAAGGTCAGTGATAAACTGGCGGTAGCAAAACCCACACCGTTACGCCAACAGAACTACACCCACAGCATTATGACCCACAAATCAGCGCGGCGGACGCTCAATGGTGAGAACCATTGGCGGTACATGCCACCGTACTCAAAATACACACACCTGACACCCATACACACACCGCACCCACACAACCCTTTACGACTAAAAACAATTGACCACGGCCACACACCACCATCATCTGTACACCATCCACGCACCTTACATCACACACCCCAACACATCACCCCACATACCTTCACCCACACCACTCAAACTACACGCATGGCACCACAACGACACCCCAGATTCTCTGAGGAGGAGCTAAGGGTCATGGTGGAGGAAATCATGCGGGTAGAGCCACAGCTATTCGGATCACAGGTGCAGCAGACATCCATTGCAAGGAAGATGGAGCTATGGCGGAGAATTGTGGACAGGGTCAATGCAGTGGGACAGCACCCCAGAACAAGGGATGACATCAGGAAGAGGTGGAACGACCTATGGGGGAAGGTGTGTTCCACAGCAGCAAGACACAAACTAGCTGTACAGAGGACTGGCAGTGGAAACCCACCTCCTCCCCCACAACATGGGAGGAGCAAGTCTTGGCAATCATGCATCCTGAGAGCCTGGCAAGAGTAGGAGGAGGACTGGACTCTGGTAAGTCAAATCTCTATTACTAACACCCCCCCCCTACCTGCATGCATCACAAACCCCCACCCTTACCCTCACTCCCATCACTCCACCACCTCACACACACCCCACCATCACAACCCACCCCTCCCAATACCAAGCCCTGCATATAACACCAACGCACGGACCCCCATCACAGACCAGCATGGACACCCATCACTAAAGCATGCACACTAGAGAGAATCACCTAGCCCATTAAATAACTACTCACACAAGGCAAAGCTGCTAGGGCAATAACAACCATAGAGGGCAACACACCGATGCACAAGATGTCACACACAGAAACAGTAACACTACATTTACATCCCCACAGGGCCCCCACTCAATGTCAACGGAGAAGAGGTGCCAGCAACATCCAGTTCCCCCCCCCCCAGGAGAGTCCCACAGTGATGACAGCAGCTCTGGACGCCTGGATCTGGATGACCAACCTGGCCCATCAGGGACCTCCACACAGTTGGATTCCCTGGCACAGTCCCATACCATCACAGAGCCTTTCCCCTCAGGAAACACCAGCACAGTACCCACCCAGAGGTCCCATAACTCTATCCCCAGGACACGTCAATCAGCAGTGTGTCCACCACTACAGGGACCCCAGGCCACCCCACAAACACAGAACAATCAGAGACCTGGGGTCAGTGGCAGTGGGCACACGGTTCAGGGGACAGAAGCACAGGACAACAGGGAATCTGGGAGGACTGCTGTGCAACAGGGGGAGGACAGGCCCAGGGAACCGACTCTCCAGGAGGCACTCACCAAGATCCTGGGAGCATACCACCATTCCCAGGAAACGATGGGCCAGACACTGGACGAGTTGCTGGAGACCCAGCGGCTGCAGGAGGGACAGTACCTGGGGATCAGGGAGGACTTGAAGGACATTAACACCACCCTGGTCAGCATTGCAGGGGTGCTGGCAGACATGGCCAACACCATGAGGGAGGCAGTGGCACACCAGCAGGCCCCTGACACTAGCCAAACCGATGAACAGCCTTCCACCTCCGCTCCCGCTAGTGGACAGGAGACCCCACCACAGGACCAACAGGCCACCAGCTCCCCTTCCCCTGCAGAAGGAGAACCACCCCGCAAACGGTCCCTGTGATCCAGGCAGAAGCCAGAGACTATTGCCAAGACCCCCACCAGGAAATAAGACTCTCCTGATTGTCAACCTTGTGTCCCACCCTGTCACCCTGTCCACCTTGAACTGTCATTGTTCCACTTCCTATGCCCCCTTGGACAATGCAACAGTGAGCCACATAGACTGGACTCTATCCTGGACATTCCTCCGCCATCACCCCAGCCCATTGCACATCCCCCTCTACTTATTGGTACTTAAATAAACACCATTTGAATAAATACAAGTATGGAGTCTGTCAAATGATTAAACTATGTATTTGTTTAACAAGCTTTAAACACTGGAATACAACTGTACAGTAATGTATACAGAGGAATGACCTGTAGTTGGCTGCAGTTAACACACCAGGAGCAATAGTGAGGCACAAATATCTGAAAATAGATATGCCAAAGGGTACAGTTAGTGGCCATAGAAGTGGTAAAATCAGCCTGCCAGTGACAATGTCAAACACAAAACTGTCAATGAAAAGTGAAGTTAGAGTGTCTGACCTGTGTGCCATTGGAAGTATTGTCGTATAATTGCACTTCTGTTCTTTTCCTCA
This sequence comes from Pleurodeles waltl, assembly GCF_031143425.1. Classification (NCBI taxonomy): domain Eukaryota; kingdom Metazoa; phylum Chordata; class Amphibia; order Caudata; family Salamandridae; genus Pleurodeles; species Pleurodeles waltl. Next base: position 897,749,328 of record NC_090444.1, on the reverse strand, counting down.
TCCTCTGCCTCCTCATCTTCAGTGTCCACAGGGTCCAGTGCTGCCACACGGCCACCTCCAGCCTCATCCTCCTGCAGAAAAAGCACTTGGTGACGTAAGGCAAGGTTGTGCAACATACACCATGCCACGATGATCTGACAGACCTTCTTGTGTGAGTAGTACAGGGATCCACCTGTTAGATGGAGGTAACGAAACCTGGCCTTCAGGAGGCTGAATGTCCTCTATACGATTCTTCTTGTTCGACCATGTGCCTCATTGTAACGTTCCTCTGCCCTTGTCCTGGCATTCCTCACAGGGGGCAGTAGCCATGAGAGGTTGGGGTAACCAGAGTCACCTGCAAATAACGACGGACAACTGTTAGACACACTCTCACCCTTAGGGCCCACACCTGTATGGAGGGACAGGTAGAAATGAGGTAATTCCGCTGACGTTGTGCACTGTTGCAGGAGGCGGTCGAGAACCGCCGTGCAACTCCTCATTGGATACCATTGGGCCCTATGGGTTACAGTGGCCAATGGTGATGTACGCCGGCGGTGACAGTACGCACGGTTGCGGACGTGACCGCCATTTTCTATCTGTTCACTCACTTGCTACCTGACCTTCAACAGGAGAGGACCTACACTGCAAGTGCTGCTGTGACCTGTATCTGGAACCGACCATGGCCCGTATCACTGGGGAATGGGCCCCTGCCTTCACCGCTATGGAGTTGGAGAGACTGGTGGATGGGGTCCTACCCCAGTACCGAATGCTGTATGGGCTTCCAGACCAACAGGTGAGTATACTGTAAGCACGATGCATGGGGCATGAATGCATGGAGTGCTGTGTGTGAGGGCCTCGTGTAGAGGGGATTGGTGGAAGGGTCCTGGGCAGCGTGCTGCATGTATGGTGGGTAATGTCTGTGCGTAAGGGCATGTGAGGGCTATGGTGGGCCATGAATGTAACAGGTAGGACAGTCTGATTGTTACCTTTTCCTATGTGTATTTCTCTGCAAATCAGCACCCATAAAAAAAAGGGTATATCACGTGCCATCACCAAGGACGTGCGGACCCCAGGGGTCTACGGCAGGCGGAGCACCCACTGTCGGAAACGGTGGGAGGACCTGAGACGCTGGGCACGTAAGACAGAGGAGGCCCAGCTGGTGATGGCCTCCCAATGATGAAGGGGTGCCTTTCGAACCCTGACCCCCCTGATGGCCCGCATACTGACAGTGGCCTATCCGGAGCTGGATGGGCGCTTGGGGGCATCACAGCAGCCACAAGGGAGTGAATACAGTACCCCAATATACTAATTGCGCGTGGTGGGGTGGCATCCGGGTGGGGGATGTGGGCCTGTGGGTGCCCCTAGGTCAGGCTGGACATTGCAAGGTAGGTCCCATGTTGGGCATGGTCTGATCTAAACCTCCTCCAACCAAGGTAGTAGGCATCCACTACTGGGAAGGGGTCTGTGGGTATTAGTTATGCTTCAATTGGCGCTAGGTAACCCTGTCCATAGGCTGGTGACTAGCATTGTGACTGTTAGTGCATTGCCTAGTGCGTAGGGCTGTTCACTGTGTGTGTGTATCATGTACGTCAACGGTGGTGCTGTTGCTGCCATTGACCAAGGGTATCCTTTGTCTCTCTCCCCCTTTTTGTTTTGTCACCCTGTCCTTATGTCTATTAGCATAATCTGGCGGAGGAGAGAGCTGCATCCCACAGTGCCTAGGAGGCTGAATCCACTGACGGTGAGGGCTCCAGTAGGACAGAGGGCGAGGGGAGCACCACAGCGGAGACTGGAGGGGACAGTTGTGACAGTGATACCTCCTCCAAAGGAAGCTTCCTGGTGGTGGCGAACACCTCTGTGCCCACCCCAACTGAAGATACAGCCTCCACCCCCTACCAGCACCACTGTCCCAGCACGCCTCAGCGTGTTTCCCGTGCCTGCGCACCCAGGAGGGTGGGCATTTCCTTCACCCCAGGCACCTCAGGCCCAGCCCCAGTTAGCCCTGCTGCCCTGAGTGAGGAGGCTATTGACCTCCTGTGATCCATCTCTGTTGGGCAGTCAACCATTGTGAATGCCATCCAGGGGCTGGCAGCCAATTTGCAACAAACAAATGCATTCCTAGAGGGCATTTACTCTGACATGGCGGCCAACAAAGATCAATCCAAGCTCTGGCCTCCTCCCTGATGGCAGCCATTGTCCCTGTTTCTAGCCTCCCCCCTCCAACTTCCTCTACCTAATCCCATTCCCCTCACCCCAACCTATCCCAAGCACACAGGCAGACCAGCATGCACACAAGACAACACACAGGAGGGGTTCAGGCAAACACAAGCACCATCCAGATTCAGACATATCAACATCCACTGCCTCCACTGTGTCCCCCTCCTCCTCCTCGTCCCCCTCCCACCCAGTTGCGTCTAAACTCACACCTGCATGCACTACATCCTCATCCACTCCCACCATCAGCATCACGCCTATCACTACACGTCCCTCACTGGCAGTCACCATCCCCACATCCATGCACACGTCCCCTGTGTCCTCTCCCACTGTGACTGTGCCCCCTCTTCCAAAAGTACACAAGCGCAAGCACTCAGACACCCAACAGCCATCCACCTCACAACAGCATCCAGCCCATGCACCTGCACCCAAACACAGCAGACTGACACCTTCTACAACCACTTCCTCTTCCTCCACTCCCAAACCTTTACCCTCTTCCCACCCCAATGTCCCGAAGAAGCTTTTCCTCTCCACCGTTGACCTCTTCCCTACCACTCCCCCACATCCTTCACGTCAGGCCAGGTTGGTCAGAACCCAGGAGAGCACCTCAGCCACCCAGTCCACGGCCACAGCAGTGTTGACAGCTGCTGCAGGTGGGAGAGGATCCCGGGCACCAGGTAGCAACACTGAAAGGATGCCTGCACCAGGTGCTTCAAGGAAGGGCAAGGAGGTACCACCAGCTGCGACAGGGAAGGGCAAGGAGGCACCACCAGCTGACAGGGAAGGGCAAGGAGCAATCCCTGGCTGCTGACAGGAAGGACAAGGGGCCTGCACCAGCAGGCAGGAAGGACAGGAGGCCTGGTGCTGGGACTCATTTGGAGCCCCCAACCACCAAGCATGGTGGTTCAGCCGCCTGGAGCTGCAAGAGAAGGGCTGGAGTCTCCCCCCACCACTCCCAGCACTGCCACCAGCACCACTGCCAGCAGCAGCAACCCCAGGGGGCAGCCATCTGAGGCTGCAGAGGATGGGCTTGAGCCTCCCCCCACCACTGCTAGCACCGCCACCAGCACCACTGCCAGCAGCAGCAGCCCCGGTGGACAGCTGTCCAAGGCTGCAGGGGATGGGCTAGAGCCTCCCCCACCACTGCCAGCACTGCCACCAGCACCACTGCCAGCAGCAGCAGCTCCAGTAAGCAGTCGTCCGAGTCTGCAGGGGATGGGCTGGAGCCTCCCACCACCACTTCCAGCACCAGCACCACTGCCAGCAGCAGCAGTCCCAGTGGGCAGCCTTCCGAGGCTGCAGGGGATGGGCTGGAGCATCCCCAACCACTGCCAGCCCCGACACCAGCACCACCACTGCCACCACTGAGAAGCCATCATCGCCGGCGGACAGTGTGTAGTCCTACCTCTATGGGATGTTGTGCTTCCTGGCCCCTGCAAATCCTGTGGGTCTGACACCCAGGTGAGAGACTGTGACCTTGCACTCCCCAAGATCTGCATCACAGGGCACAATGCCCCCTCCAGAACCAGTGGAGAAGCCATCCACTCACCCCATCCTTCCCAAGATGAAGCACACTGGGCACAATGCCCCCTCCAAAGCCATTCACTCACCCCATCCTTCCCAGGATGAAGCACACTGGGCCCAATGCCCCCTCCAGAACCAGTGGAGAAGCCATCCACTCACCCCATCCTTCCCAGGATGCAGCACACTAGGCACAATGCCCCATCCAGAACCAGTGAAGAAGCCATCCACTCACCCGTCCTTCCCAGGATGAAGCTCACTGGGAACAATCGCCCCTCCAGAACCAGTGGAAGAAGCCATCCACTCACCCCATCCTTCCCAGGATAACACATACTGGGCACAATGTGTTCACCCGATCCTTCCCAGGATGAAGCACACTAGACACAATGCCCCTTCCAGAACCAGAGGAGAAGCCATCCACTAGAGAGACTGTGGCCTTGCACTCCCCAGGACCAAGCAGTGAGCAAACCACCCACTAGAGAGACTGTGGCCTTGCACTCCCCAGGACCAAGCAGTGGGCAAACCACCCACTTGAGAGACTGTGGCCTTGCACTCCCCAGGACCAAGCAGTGGGCAAACCACCCACTTGGGAGACTGTGGCCTTGCACTCCCCAGGACCAAGCAGTGGGCAAATCACCGGTAAAAATCGCAATTAGGTAATCGCTATTGGATAAAATGATACATCTGGCCCTTAGGCACTATTATGGCTCCTGATTTGAAGAACACAGGTGCATTGACCAAGAACAGGAATGCCTAGTAGCCGTGTTAGTGATGATGAGTGATGTTATTCAATGACCTCACAAATACCTGTGTGAATTTCACAAATCGCCCTGCCTGTTAAGCAGAGAGGCAGGTAATTACGGCAGGTCTGCAGGAGTGAATACCAAGTTTCGGGCACTGTGGTTTTAAGAGAGCTTGTCTTTCTTTCTGTGGGGCAAAACAAATACAGATGATGTGCACAACGGCTTCCTTGATGGATTAACAAAACCTGTTTAAGAGTTTTGGGCATTTTCTTCTTTGGGCCGGTATACAGCCCAGCGTCGGTAGGTCTTCGAACCTGTATCAGATGAGTTGTTGTTTGACCTGTACTGACATGCAGAGTTTTGTGACCGGGACTCCGGGAGCAGTCCTAATTTGACATAATTACTTAGGACCAACCAGGCATGTGAGCGTGAGGCCAGTTGTTGTTTGTCAGCTAACCATGATATCTTTTGTGCCATTTTGATGATTAGCGTTTTAAAGTTTTCAACATAAGTAGGGGTTGCCGACAATGCGGCTGCCTGAAGATTCTGGACTGATTGTTCCAGTTAGACACAGACTGTCTAGCTGGTTTGGAGATCTCTATCCAAAGTTGGATTTACAGTGTATCAGGACCCGATGAACGTAGCTTAAAACATATTCAAAGGAAGGTGGCTTGTCTTTTCAGAACTTGACTTTCCAGGCTGGATTTGTGCAGGGGAGGCGTGTGGAGGTAGGAAGAATACATTTTTACAAGTGCTCACTACTGCTTTATTTAGTATGAGAGACCCTTTACATGACCTCTGAGCCGTAAGCTTCGGTGGGCAGTAACTTAGCATGGATCACCTTCATTAAGGGTTTAAGTGATGGGCCTTGGAGCTTTTTGGAAAGTTTGAGGAATGCATGTGGTGAAGTATCAGATTTCGATACCACGGTCTCCTTTTGGGGTTGAAAGTTTCCGTGATTGTCCATGATAACGGCAGGTACTTAGCTGCCACCGGCCTAGCTTGAGTTTTTTTCTGCCAATGATCATTATCTCTGTTTTTTCTAGTTTGATAGTAAGACCATTTTGGTTCATACAGGAGTAAAGTATACCTAGAAGCCACTGTAACCCCACTCTAGTTCTGGATACTAAGAGGGAATCCTCTGCATAAAGTATGCAGCAAGGTGGTTTAGCTTCCAATATAGGGGCATGAGCATTCACTTCCCCAAGAGCTGGAGAAAGATCCGCCAGATAGATATTAAAAAGATAAAAAGGAGAGGAGCTAAGACACAGCATTGTTTGAGCCATATCAAAGTCTGTTTTTATATACATGGTTGTGCCATCCCCCAGTTTAACTTGGATCCAAGTATTTGAATATAGGGTAATGATGATTTTTATTAAATGGGGTGGCATATTCCTTGCTGCAAGCTTTTGCCATAGTGCGTTGCGTGGAACTGAGTCAAAAGCTAATTTGAATTCCACAAGGCAAACATAAAGCAGAGATTTGTTCTTGATTGTTTAGTCCATTAGTGTTATCAATTTAAGAAGGTTTGCAGTGGTTCCCACTTTCTTTCTAAACCCTGTTTGAGTTGGGGGGACAATGCTATTTTCATCCTCCCATGACTTCAAGTCTCCTAGGAGGAGACCCGTGTAATACTTGACCTCATTGACTAACAGAGAGATTTGTCAGTAATTTCCTGGATTGGAGGGCTTCACACCATTGTATGTGATCCTGTCTCACAAATCCAGTAGCCTCATTACCATAATGAGAACCTACGTGACATGGCACCACCAGCATTTGGCCAACATATTGGGATTCTTCTAAGTATCTCTGTCTCATCAGAGGCTAAAGACACCTCAATACTATATGCGTAGACGTCCGTGGTATTGAGGATTTCTTACTCAGCTGAATAGGTAGTACCTATCTTGAGCTGTAGGTTGTTCAAGCTGGAACCTTAAAAGTACCAATCCCCACTTGGTGTCCTTATCTCTGAACATACATCTACCATCAGAATGGCAAACCCACAATGGGTAGTAATAGCAGTAAATATGCGACCACCCCTTAAGGCACATTTATTTGCAAATGGCCTAACGGCCCATGGGGGTTTAGGTACATTTGTTGTTGAGGCTCATGCAGCCTATAGAACAGAATGTTCTTATTCTTGTGTCACTTTTCCAGCTGTAAATGGGAACACAAATACATTTCACCACTTTACACATGCAAACATACCTGCACAATATAGAGCTTATGCATATTTAGAAATACCTTTATCTTATCAAGACTATAATAATTGGCTTGATGGCGCCCTACCACATACAATATTACATGTTAGGTTAGGTCCTCTGAGCATTGATGGCCCGCCCTGGCCTTTGTTGGCCACATATACACCACACCCTGATGCAGCAACCTTAGTGGTAGCTGAGGTTCGCCGCCTATATAGATAGCGCACGAAAATATACAGACTATTAGTACAGTATGTCATGCAAACGTTAAATACTAACCCAGCACGTTCTCCCCAGTGCAACAACATGCAGTCCCGCCAGGCATTAACCCTGCGACTGTACATTTGATCATGGGTAAGGAACCCACCAAGGTGGAGGAAATTCCGTTTTGGTTAACTCAAAAAATACATGCCCCGGAAGCACTTTTTCCTCATACAGGACCTCAGGATAAACATAGAATTCCCACTGTGTGCTTGCCATTCACGATGGTTCCACCAACTGAAAACTGTAATACATGGGTCACGGTATTTGTCATGCTCTATACTACTGCACACAGTACACCAACACTTGCCAACCTTCCGAAGGTGTTAAAACAAATTCAAGATGAATACAGGGCTGCCCCAGCCCTGATTTTGGGGATGTAAGTAATGGGCAATTTTGCAACAGTATCTTCAATCATAATAAGTAATCTTAAAGGGGAAGCAGTTGCACTAGCAGTGTGCATGCAGCTCCGTGATGTTCCTCCACAGGATCAAGAATGAGAGCTGCCAAAAATTATCGTTGAGACCTATTCCAGCACTGGTCGAGATAATCTACGGCCCAGGCCGATTAAACAACAATTTCAAGGCAGATCTAATAAAGACACTAACAAGCAAGCACCTGAAGGTTCGAAAAAAACACTGGGATAAAAAACAAAAAACACCTCAAAAAGAAAGGGGAGAATCTCCGCACGCGGAGACTCCACAAAATAGGTATAACCTTATAAATAGGGGTAATATAAAAACACCTGACAGATATCAATGTACTGATACAGGCCAATCTCATTCCTTTCAGGACTCACCAGTAAAATGGAGTGAGAGAGGTGTGCGGTCAGAGCAGCGAACTGAGTATATGAAACCAAGAATGGACTCACAACACTCATCTGAAGTTTCAGTTAAAAAGAAGAAAAACTTCCCCAACAAAAATCCCAATTCAAAAAAAAAAAAAAGTGGCAGCAGTTACAATTCGACAAGCCACTCAAGAAGAGGGCTTTACTGAAGAACAGGAAGTGGGCACTGGCACTGCTCGACAGTGCAGCAGAGGTCACAATAGTTCGCCAGGAACTTCAAGAGGTGAAAGTAACTGATCCCCAACCGTAACCTAAATACCCTATAAAAGATGATGCAAAAGCACCTGTGAGGGAAATCCTCAATCAATTGGAGTACCAGGGTGTCATTGAACACTCAGACTCGTCCATGAATAATCCATTCTTTCCAGTCGCAAAACCCGACCGTTCAGATAGAATAGTCTTAGACTACAGACATTTAAATAGTCACACAAAAACATTTGCTATACAAAATGCACACCGCACTTATGCACAATATAGTGCGCAAAAAACACAAGACGACTCTGGATACATCCAATGGGTTTTTCTGCCAAAACATAGCCCCTGAAAGTAGGGACCTAACAAGCTTTAGCACCCTTGGCTCTCAGAATTTTTTTTGCCAACTTCCCACGGAGATACAAAAACAGCCCAGGACAGGACTGTTCTCAGCTCGTGTGACATCTATACTAAACGACATTGACCCTGAGGCGTTGTCATATGTGAATTACATTTATCTCACAGACGACGACCTCATGCAACATTTAGGATGGGTAGCCCGTATTGTTGTAGGATTTCCCCAAATTGGCTACAAATTTAACTTCAATAAAATGAAAATAGCCTTCCTTAGTGTCCTATTTCTGGGTTACGAACTGTCGGATGAAGGCAGAAGCCCGGTGCCCCAATTTTAAGAAAAGTGCACACAACAACAACTTCCAACCACAATAAAACAGTTCCAGTCAGTATTGGGCTTTTAAAGTTTTGGCAGAACATATATTCCAGATTATCCACAACACATCAAACCATTGTATGACTCAATACGTCCTGGTTTTACTAGTGAATTTTGGACAGTCAAACACACATGCATTCTAAAAGCTTTGCAAAAAGACATGCTTGAAGGAAAACACTTGCACACAAGAGACAATAAAAAAACATTTGGTCATTAGAGTAATTGCTGGTGCCATTGGTTTCATCTATGTGACATTCAATGAGGGAGAGACCGTCCCAATTGCATACAAATCACACATATACTCCACAGCTGAACAACGCTTTTTTCCCACTGAGAAAATTCTCACCGCTGTCCAGATGGTGGTCCTTAAAGAGAGACATCTTGCGGTCCTTAAAGAGAGACATCTTGCCCAGGGGAAGCGCATCATTGTCGTAGCTCCAATTCCAGCCCTTGAGGCTGTTACCAAAGCAAGAATCCAAACGTTAAAGCACTACATTCACTTTGGATTCAATGGGCGACGTCTCTGATAGCCACTGATGTTCATTATGTCTTTGATTCCAAATTACAGACCCAATAATTCTTACAGCACGAACTTGAGTACCCAGAACCAGCAAATACATTGCCTATCGAACAGTATCATAGAATCTAGTACACTGATGGTTCATCTCAACCAGCAATAAGAACAAAACATCAATACTTCGCTGCTTGCGCAGTCATGAGTGGTTACACGAAGGATGGCAAGTTCCATCCACAAAATACTTATACGCAGACTCTAGGAGATTACACTGCACAACTTACAGAGCTCAAGGCTCTCGTGATGGCACTAGACTTGTGGATCCTGAGCAGATGATGTTGATTGTCTGTGATTCGTACTATTTTGTCCAGTCCTTCAATGAATATCTGCATTGTTGGTACCAAAATGGGTTCAGAGATTTAAAAGCCAACACTGTTAAACACAGACGTCTGTAGGGGGAAAGTAGCAGAGCTGAAATAAACGCTATCTAATGTCCATGTTGTGCATACACTAGGACATCTTCATGTTGGAATACACGTTGAAGGCAATACTCTGGCTGATGAAGCAGCAAAATCAGAAGTAGCCCTCTCTTCTGTTGCTGCAGCAACTCGTTCTAAACTAAAAGTGGATGATGAAACACTAGCAGCCGTGAAAACTTCGGCTGATGGCATGCCTTTACCTAAAATGTATCCTGCTAAATACTTGTTTGATGCACAAGTAACAATACCAGGTGTGAGAGTTCGAGTAATTCTCAACAAAGACCTAACACCTGAACTAATAAAAACACTGAATGAGGGAGTTGCATCTGCTCATGCTGGTGTGGCGGCTACAATTTCAATATTACAATCATGTTATTGGTGGCCAGGTCTCTATAAACAGACCAAGCAGTATATCCTTTGTTGTGACATCTGCCAGCAAATAAAAGGGTCCACCATGAAACGCCCCCACCACAGACACCCCTCCTAATTTCCAACAAACCATTACAATGTGTGTACCTGGACCATTGTGGTCCCTTGACCCCAGATACCGCATACAAATACATCCTTGTCGCTGTTGACTCATGCTCCAAATTTCTATGGGTTTTGCCACAATGCTCGGCTGACACTTGAACTGTTATTAAAGATTTGCGAGTCTTTATCGGCACATATGCTGTTGCGGCTTTCCACTCAGGCCGGGGCCCTGCTTTTGCCTCAAGGGCTTACAGGGACGCTATGGCTGCATTACTCATCTCCATTTCATCCCGAAGGAAATAGTGTCATGGAGTGACGAAACCGAGATTTAAAGCAAATCTTAACAGCTAGTGTATGAGGCACGCATCATAGTTAGCTTACACACCTATATGGAGCCCAGAGAGCACTTAACAATCTGCTTAGAAGGTCCCTGGTGAGTGTACATCATATGAATGCCTTTTTGGAACTCAAATGTATGTTCCAGATCTTGATGGTCCTGGCGTGGAGGCGGCATATACACCCTTTGACATAAATGAACGTGTCACTGTCTTGCAGGACTTACAACAGTTCTATGATGACAACCATCTGCCAATTCTGCTTCCTTTGGAATGAGGGATGTACCAGTATCATCTACCAGCTGGATTCCTGAACTTGGGGATTTAGTGCGTGAAAAGATTGCTGTGAAAAAGGAATTCGATACTTCTTATCGTGCACCAGTTCCAGTCCTGGAAATGCACGGTATCAGAACTGTGATTCTACCACTGCTGCCTGGCTCTAAAGAAAATCGCTTTGTCTCCATCAACAATGTAAAGTTACACCATGTAGCTGATCCTACACATCAGACCTAGAGTACTGCTCCTGAGTAGTGTCCGAATCCTTCCCATTGCAGACCAGGATGTTCCCCTACAACTGTTAAACAGCAACGTTGATACCTCTCTGAACTTGGGGAGGGTGGAAAATGAGCTTTCATTAGTTCCACTTACAACTACTTCTACAATCAGTAATGAAAATAATGAGCAATTTCTTACAAATTCTACACAAATGGATGTCATACTTTACTATGAACGACCAAGGGAGTCCTCAGCATGTTCTCCTCTTCAAAACACAGCTCCAGTTTTTGCACGAGCAGATTCTGGTTATTTTGTTGACGTTAACGACACTTTCAGCGACTCATCTGCCTCTACTGCAACAGAACTGTCAAGAGCACGTAAGCTGATACATTGGCTTAAAATTAACTGCCTCATTCATCCACGGATTTATATTTTGCTCTTATTGACTGTACTTGTCTTCCTCCTTAGAATTGGGTTTGTCATTGTCTTCTTTCTCCTTTTGCATGGTCATTTTCTTCCTGAACACTCTACAGTAGAACTGGTGGATGAGGTCTTAAAACCAAATTTTTCATCGCACAAAATGTTCAGAGAGTTGTCTCTGGTGAACATTACATCCATACCAATTCCCGATGGGATTGTTTGGGACAAAGTGTTATTCAATATATATGAGCCTACTAAGGTCATTCAAATACCATATGTATTCACACTTACTATGATAGATGTGATCACACCTGGAGTAGTGTCTGATGATTGGGATGTGAAAACTGTTGATGCTATGATGTCTGATCTGAAGTATTACACAGTATTCGAAAATGAAGATGTGTACCAGTTTAAAGGAAGTTATGGTGATATGTTCTGCTATAATTACTATGGACATTATTTCAACCAAGTACCCCAAAGTCTATTTTTAAACGTACACATTGGGAACACTGCCCGACTCCACCAGTAGGCAGTTCTAAAATGTATACTGAAAAATTTGCATATATTTCTGGGCACAGTGTTAAGAATGCTGAGTCATATTATTTTAAACTGCCAGAAATGGAAAGTCAACATGTTTTATTGACAGATACAAAATTGATTTACTCTGATTCCTTTGTTTCCGGATTGGCTGTAGAAGGCTATGAGTACTGGTTGAAGTCAATTGACCTAAAAAGTGTGTGGGGAACTAGAAATGGGCAAATAGGAGGAAGAGAAGCTTTAGGGCATGTATGATTCCTGTTCAAATATATATTTTTAATTGAAACAGTACAACAAACAAGCTTTTTAGGCTTAGCAAACATTAAGGAATTGAATGTGCCTACTCCTGCAAACATTTATCAATGGCAAAAGTATACAAATGCGTCTGAAGACCAGCTCAATACATGGGTCCAGAATCGTACATTTAACACATCGTTTTCACGCCCTGGTGGGTGGTTATTGTGCCCTGTAGATACCAACCGGTGCCATATGAGTTTTTTTTTAACTCCTCAGAGGGTTTTAAAATGAATAGGCTGTACCCTCGCTATGTGTCCTCAGAACACTCGTGTATAGTGACAACATGTAGTGAAGGAAAACTATGCCAGCAATGGATGAAGATCTACTCACTAGATGCTGTTAAAGAACATCTTAGTCTCCTGTCCAGTAACACAGATTTACAGGATTTCCTTTTAGGCCCCAGAAGACAACTCAGAAAAAGCTTCTTGTATGCTGCATATTATTAAATATGGAAGCTTTCCCAACCAAAAGCGGCTGCCCGTTTGAGTCAAATAGATCAGGAAAACTTACAGAAAGCATTAGCCATTGTAGATAATGGAATTAACACCTTGTCCAACCGTTTATACACTTTGAATAACATAGTGTCCTCTGCAATAGATGTAGTACAAAGTGATGTATCATTTTTGCAACATGGACATAGTCAGCTAAGATCCATTATGCAGTTAGGTCGGACACCACAGGCACTGAAAGCAGGTTGTGTTCCCTGGCAACAACTGAACGCAAGTGAGATTTTTTCCACATTTAATTTAACGCGACTACAACAAATAATGGCTAAGAAAGAATGCAACATATGTCATGTTGAATATTGAAAAGTTAGAAAAGTTACCTTTTACTGTTGCTGAAATACCATCAGCTGAATGGCTAATACATGGGGTTATAAATCTGCCCATTTCAATACTTCAATTTACATCCTGCTTGAAACACATTCCACTGGGTAGATATGATAGGCTGGGAGATAGTTACAAACATGAGGTGTGGGAGCTTCCTTTCTCGTACAAATGTTTCAATAGCATGAAAGAGGTCTTACACAGCGGTAGTGAATGTAAGACTTCTGTGAGCCATTCGATGGTTTGTGAACAGCTGTTCTTGCACGGGGCATGTAATGCCTCCACGGCAAACTTGGCTTGTTACCTGAAGGGAGTCCTAGTTCTCTGGATTAGACCTGCGTTCCAGGTGCTCTCAAATGGCAGCTATGTGCTCCTTAACAGTGAGTGCTGTTGCGGAATGCGAGTCGGAATAGCTTATTTCATTTTGGTCTTCCAAATTGTTACTTGTTGGGGGGATTTTCTTTTCCCCACTAAGTGTTTCAAGGAGTAGCAGACATTTTGCCTCATATTGCTGCTTCTGATGTGAATTTTGACAAGTTGAGCAGACTAAAGGCTTTATTGTTTCAAAAACATGCGGCGCTTACATCTGCACGCAAGACCTATGCGCTTTAGGTTGCAAAGTCATCGGCGGAGATTCAGACCCTTCTGACTACAAACTTTCTGAGACACTTTGGAGAACTGGTGGGACAAATATTTAATTCATCCAGTACTACTGGAATGGCACACTTTTTCAAGGCTGTTGGTTCTGGTTTTGTTCACACCTTCTCCTCTATATTTAGTTTAATACTATCAGCCATACATTCAATATTTTCAGGTGTTTTCGTGAGATTTCCAATTACTTTGGCTATAATAGGTGGCATTTTGCTGTTGCTACTTTTTCTGTGCAATGGTTGTCCCATCACAGCAAGGAGTACTGAAAGCGCTACCGCCAGCACAAGTGTGTGGTGAACGCATGATGCAGTATTTCCGAGCACCACTCCTGGAACAACTAGAGTGTGACTGGTCTTTGTCATTCCAACCGGTTTTGGATTGTGTGCAGCCCATGTTTCGATGCCTCTGGTATCTATTTGAATGAGCACTGAAAATCTGTCTTTCTACGCAGCGCTTACCTTTATTGGACGCTGATCTGTTGATGTTCTCGAAGAGGGCTCATTATCAGAAATGCATATTGAGAGTGCATTTGCTACGGGAAACCGTTTATGAGTTGCCTCTTGTGGATTCCGCAACTCTTAACTCTGTGGAACACGAGTGTTCTGTGGCTTTCCTTGGATATGATCTGGATATTTTGCCACCTGCCGAAGTAGAATGTTTCCTGGTTTCGATTGTCCCGGATGTAATTGGTGATTTTCAAAGTGACACTGACTATTGAATTTAGTTTTTTTCCCCACTTATTTCAAATTGTCCTTTCCTGCCTTTATGTCTCTTAACTTGTCACTATTGAAATATATGTTTTTTTTGTGGAAGAGTTTATTAGATTTCTTTTATCTTGAGCATTTAAACCACCTTTGACTGGCAAGGGGAGGGTTTTGCATGGCTAATTTACCCATGTTTAAGACACTTTCCTTTAAGCTAACTAGGCCTGCCGCTGTGCACTTTAACCCTGTTAGATTTTATTCAACATTGCTTTATTTTTCTAGCAATAGCTACATTTGCGGTGCTGTTTTATTTTCTTTATCTCATTGTACTTTCGCCTAGGAAAGCATTACATTCTTAGTAGGAAATGTATTTCACTTTGTGTTTTCTCCAAGGCTAGAGTCAGATAGGGTTGGCGACAAACGTGGTATGATGTGTCTTCAACATTCACAGAAAACACTCACTCATACATGGGGACAATTTCTTAGAATGTCAGCTGTTTCATTATAAAAACACCCCTTTGTCCTAGACACGTTAGAGGGAGATTCCAACCAGATGACCACGACTGTATACTGATGGCTGATTGCTTCGCTGCAGCTACTTGCTTAGACCGCCAGACCCCTGATCCACATGGGGACGGTGTCTCTCTAGGCTACAGGCTTCTTCCTCCAGGTATAAGGGATGACATACCCCCAGGGGGAAACTCGAAGGGCGGATTAGGCTTATTTTGCTGTGCTCAGACATAGTGTAGGCAGGAGAAATATATATATCACTTTTAGTGACAGTATGGTAGGACTATTCTTGTGTTTTATTCTGTTGGTCACCTGCTTGTTTTTATTGTGTTTTATCATCCTAGTTATTGTAATACATTTCTTTATATCTAAGATGCAGTTATTTCAATAAATCCCTATTGAACTATCTTATGCCTCTGTTGTCTTGCCTGTATAAGACCCTTTGGTAACTGAGAGAAAGGGATGGGATCTGATTGACCATGATTCCCCTGAGGAGTCTTTCTTGTCATGCGCCCAGTTGCCACAATCATCTCGGCCAGAGATGAAGCGCTACTAGTTAGCCAGAGAACCTGGATTAAGCTGACAGACGTCATGTGGTGTGGAAACATACTTAGTACCCACAATCCATGTGATCCTGTCTCCCAAATCCAGTAGCCTCATTACCATAATGAGAACCTACGTGACAGCACAATGTTGTTTACAAAAAATACTTCAGTTGTGGAATTCATCGGTTGGAGATCAGGACTTGTAACAGCGGACTCTCATTTAGTGCAAGGACAACTCAGTCGCTTACGCATTTAGAGTTATGTTTAAAGGCAGAAGATGTAACATTATCTATCCCTACCATGGTGGTAAAGTTGGTGGCAGCTGCATCAAGCTTTTGGCTCATGGTAAAGGGATTAGTGCTTTTGAAAGTCAAGGTGACTGATAGTGAGGGCAATGCTAGTTGTATTGTTTGAGTCTTTAGGTTAATAATAATAGATGGAAGAATTTCTGGCAGAGTTGACAATTTATTGAGGATTGGTGAACAGGCAACTGAGCACTAGCACTTCCCTAGCACTGAGGATGGAGCAGATGTCCCTTGTGCTCGCAAAATGCTTTTGTTAAGATCATTGACCTTGTCATCTATCCACCACACAAACACTGCCTGGGTGTTTAAGAGATCAACTTGAACTTCTAGTTTCTCTGAGTGAAATTTGAGTGATTGGACAATGGAGTGAAGAGTTGACAAAAGTGCAGGCCAACAGTTATCCTTCACAGGGGTGGAGGAAATGGGGGGTTTGTGAGGGTTGTTGGTTGCACCCCCTAACCTCAAGGAGTGAGAGGGGATGACGGGGCTAACGGCAACATCTTCAGGCTCACAAACTTCGCATCCCGTCAGATTGGTTGTTGATCTAGTGCAGGGCCCCCTACACACTCTTTGCATTCTAGATGGGTTGGGTCTCCACCACTATCCATTTCCATTTGTTTTGAGGCGCTTTGTACTTAACTGGTCTTTCCTCCTTTCTCTTGGTTTCATTCGTGTAGGCTGATAAAATTGGTTTAAAAAAACTTAGTACTGAGGGAGCTTGTCATTCCCCCTTACAGGATGCCAGGTCGGATGGTTTTGAGTACCCAAGCTGATGGAGTATGCCAAACAGGGGGTGTGCTTGCTGGCATTCTTTCCTTTTTCTCCCCTCGATAGGCCACCCAATGGACCTCAGAACTCAGATAGAAATTCTTCAGTGCTATACCTAGAAATGAACGGAGCCACAAGAGAGCTGCACTGTGCTGTGCCACACTGATCCTCTGGGTGCCGAGGTTGCCTTGAATGGTTGCCAACCATGTCAACCAGACTAGCATGGAGATAGGATGGTAAGTAGGCATGCAGGCAGGGGGACTGTGGGGCAGATGAGGCAGACAACACATGCAGGAGAGCAGCAAAGAGCTGAGAACACAGGGCAGCGGTGAGGGCAGTGGAGGCACGGACATCGCAACGAGCGCAAGCCCCAACAGCCTAACCCCAGCTGCTTTCATGCAACGAGCGTGCCACGGGCTACTCATCGTTTATATCTTTGGCCCACTGGAACTGCAGAAGGGTCTTGATTCTTGTAGGTTCTGCCTTGACCAAGGTAAGGGCGGCCCTTTCTGGTAGCCACGGTGCTGCCGACAAAGGTGTGCCAAAAAGCAGTCTGTGCCCTCCAGAAGAAGTCCCAGAGGAAAAAAAAAACAAATGGAAAAACCTCTAAAGCAGGAATTCCCCAGATCAAAAATAAGCAAAAAGGTAAGTCTTCCAACAAGAAAACTATACTGGAAGAAACTGGAATAAGCGAGGGAAAAAACTTGAGAAAAAACAACAGGAGCAAAGATCACCACCAAAGGAAGTGTTGCAGTGCAAGGAGAAGAAGAATCACTCACCTTATATACCCTAGAACAGGAAATGACCAACAGGAAGCAGAAAGTAACCTTATTGGATTGGGAGGGAAGCATAGGAACATACAGAGAAAATATGCCATTTTGAAAGAGGGTCCTAAAGCATGCAGGGAAAAAGAAGGCATGCTGGGAAAAAGAAAGAACATGGCAGCTAAATGTAAACATAAAAACATGAGGAAAAGAAGAAAAAAGAGAGAAAAGAAGAAAAAGGACAGGCTTACCAGGTAAGTGAGGGTTAGGGATGAATGTGCCATAGTACCATTGAGGGCGCGCCGTACCCAAGACTCGCTGAGGCCCCATGCCCTCTTTGGGGCCTCATGCGAGAAAGTAAAGAACAAAAGGGCACGGCACGCCCGGCTGCCATGAACACGGCCGCGCCCTGAGCCAAATGCCCGGCTCGAGTCGCGGTCCGCCGTGGCATGACAGTAGACATAGAGGCAAAAATCTGGAAGAAAGCCAAACCTTATCATGGACTTGATAAGATGGAGCCTCACATCGTTTCTTATCTGCCATTCGTTTTATGTGCCTTTTAGTTAACAAAAGATTATACCATATCAGACGTTGAATTCTATGTAACCTTTGGGAAAAGGAGGTGATTGCAGTGTAGAAGAGGTCTTAGGAGTGGCAGGAAAAGATTTGGGATGAAATCCACATGAGCAGAAAAAAGGAGTGGCTTTTGAGGCACTAAGGGGCATATTTATACTCCGTTTGCGCCGGAATTGCGTCGTTTTTTTTTACGCAATTCCGACGCAAAACTAACTCCATATTTATACTTTGGCGTTAGACGCATCTAGCGCCAAAGTCCATGGAGTTTGCGTCATTTTTTAGCGTGGACACCTACTTTGCGTTAATTATATGCAAGGTAGGCGTTCCCGTCTAAAAAAGTGACTCCGAGGCATGTGCGCCGTATTTACACTCCCGGGCAAAATTCACGCCCGGGAGTGGGCGGGTCAAAAAAAATGACGTACGCCCACTTTTGCGCCGTTTTTTAGCGCCTGTAAAAGGCAGGTGTTAAGGGACCTGTTGGCTCGGAAGGAGCCCAGAGGTGCCCTCCCATGCCCCCCGGGTCACCCCCTGTCACCCTTGCCCACCCCAGGAGGACACCCAAGGCTGGAGGGACCCATCCCAGGGACATTAAGGTAAGTTCAGGTAAGTGTTTTTTAAATTTTTTTTTGGTGGCATAGGGGGGCCTGATTTGTGCTCCCCTACATGCCACTATGCCCAATGACCATGCCCAAGGGACAGAAGTCCCCTGGGCATGGCCATTGGGCAAGGGGGCATGACTCCTGTCTTTGCTAAGACAGGAGTCATTTCTATGGGGGTTGGGAGTCGGAAAAAATGGCGCAAATCGGGTTGAGGCGAAAAATTTGCCTCAGCCTGACTTGCCCCATTTTTTCACGCCCAAGCTCCATATCCCCCTACGCCAGCGCTGCCTGGTGTACGTCGTTTTTTTCAACGCACACCAGACAGCGCCGGCGGCTAACGCCGGCTAACTTCATTCAATAAATACGGCGCCCGCATGGCGCTTCAGAATGGCGTTAGCCGGCGCTAATTTTTTTGACGCAAAACTGCGTTAGCGCAGTTTTGCGTCAAAAAGTATAAATATGGCCCTATGTACGGTATTGTTGTAGAAAATTCAGCAATGGGTAAGAACGTGGTCCAGTTTCTCAGAGTTGCATTACAAAAGCAGCAGAGATATTGCTCGAGTCCTTGATTCAGACATTCCGTCTGCCCATTGGTTTGAGGATGAAACCCAGAAGATAAGGCTACATTAATATTTAGGGCTTTACAGAAGTAATTCCAAAACCGTGATGTGTATTGAGGGCCCCGATCTGACACAATAACTTGAGGAAGGGCATGGAGACAAAAGATTTCTTGGATGAAGATCTAGCTCAATTCTTTAGATGTGGGTAACTTCTTCAAGGCAGTAAAATGAGCCATTTTTGTAAACAAATCTACAGTCACCATTATAATTTGGTCTCCCACTGAGGGAAGTAATGAACACATAAAATCAGTTGATATTGTATGCCAGGGGGCTGGTGGAACTGGTTATGGTTGAAGTAGTCCTGCAGGCCTTGTATGGGGTATTTTTGCTGGGGCACAGATGGGACAAGATACCACGTAACTTTCAGCATCTTACTTAAGTGTAGGCCATCAAAAAGAGCGAAGGAACAATTCCTGCGTGGCTTTGATACCACGATGACCGGCCACAGGGGAATCGTGACACATTTGGAGTGCCTTTCTTTGCACTTTCTTAAGAGGTAGGAATAACACGTCTTCATGATAGTAGTACCGTTTACTCTTGTGTAATTTTGGACGCAGTTCCTTTGTCTCTTGTTCTGAGAGAGTTGAGTACTCAGACTGTACTTCATCGAGGAAAGACTGGACTAAACCAATTATTTTGTCTGGTTCGATTAGATGGTATAAAGGGGTGTTAGTGCTTTCAGGGTAGCGTCGAGATAGAGCATCCGATAAGATATTTTGAGAACCTGGAATATAGGTAATATAAAAATCGAATTGGCTAAAGAAAAAGGCCCAATGTGCTTGACGACTCTTCCGGCACTGAAAGTTTCGTAGGCATTGTAAATTGCGATGGTCTGTTCTCACTTCAAATGGTTCTTTGGAACCCATGAGGAATTGTCTCCACTCTTGACAAGCTGTTTTTAGAGCTAAGAGTTCTCTTTCCAATACCAAATAATTTTGCTCAGAATCAGAGAGCACCTGAGACGGATAAAATATCGGATGTTCTAATCCGTCGTCATCCTGTCTTTGTAATAATGCTACCCCAATAGCTCTTTCTGAAGCATCAGTAACAACTATGAATTGTTTGTTGGTGTCCAGATACTGTAGTCTAGGTGCTTGGGTGAAGGCTTGTTTTAGGTTTTGGAAAGCATTTTCAGCCACGTCTGTCCAGTTGAAACCATTTCGCAAACTCTCTTTTTTAAGAGTCTGTGTGATTTGACTAGTTTGTTGAGCAAAGTCCGAAATAAATTGGCGATAAAGGTTGGCCAGACCTAAGAAACATTGAGTTTCTTTGATTGATTAGGGGGATGTCCAATCTAGAATGGCCTGAATCTTCTCTGGATCCATGGAGATACCAATCTGACTAATGTGATAACATAAATATTTCACCTCAGTCTTATCAAATTCACATTTCTCAGGTTTACAGTAGAGCTGATGTTGCCTAAGTCTGTTTAATACTTGCTTTACGTATTCAGTGTTGAGTTCAGGGTGTCTGGAATATATGAGGACATCATCTAAATAAATCACTACACTGTGATTCAACAGGTCAGAAAATACTGAATCCATGAATCTCTTTAAAACAGAGGGGCGTTTGTTAAACGAAAAGGCATTACCCTATATTCATAATGACCAAAAGGTGCACGAAAGGCAGTCTTTCACTCATCGTCTTCCTTAATTCTTAAGAGATGGTATGCCCTCTCCGATACAAGGTAGTTGTTTACCAGTCCCATGCACACAAACAGTACTCACCTCCTTTCCCTAAGGCTGCAATGTATTTTTGAAAACATGTGCCACGAAAAGGCTTATGCTGGTATTGAACCTCCAGTGCCTGAGTGCAGTCGTCAATCACCATTCATGCCAGGCGGGCCCTCAAGCACGAACAGTGAGATATAATAGGAGACTTTCTCTTTCAAGCTTGGCTCACTGGAGGACTGGACGCACACTAGGCCTCGGCAGGCATTGGCGATTTTCTTTAAACACTGCTGTCATTAGAAGCACTTTTGCGTGCTGAGTTAGCGTGACGGCCCTGCAACTACTCACCATGGGGCGGGGGTGTCAATAATCATAAAAGTAGTCATATAATTGTGCATGTGTCTTCACGCCTTCATGTATCTACTTGTATCATTATTGTATGAGCTGGTGGTAAGAGCTGGCCTGGGGGAGAGGGGCAGGCTTGGGCTAAGAGTAGAGAGAGAGAACGAGGAGAGCAGGCAGCTGAAATCAGGGGACTGGAACTTGTTTGTTGTATTACGTGACGTCACGTAATGTGTGCCAGCGTCGGTGTCACTCTCGTCAAGAGTAAGGCTTTTGGCCCAGTGACTGCGCCACAAATGCTGACAATGCTATGGCGCCACCCCAGCTTAAAAAACATGCACAATGGGCTAATATATGCTCAAAAAGTAGGAACCTGTTTGGGTTTTTTCTCTCACAAATGCGAAAAATATCGCCCATTTGTGTGGAAAATAGCACAATCTAGCAACACTGCATGTGACCAGGCCCCAGAAGCTAATAGGACAGTGAAAGCCTCAGGCAAGACTTAAAAAGAAATTACCTTATCAATGTTTCTTTAAGCTTTCTTTTGGTACCTAGTTGGCGGGTAGACACCTGGCAGCTTGCGCTTACAGCTGTTTCCAGGTAAGCAGCATTAGTGCAACAGGGACACTAGTATCAGGGCCAACGATACCTCAATTATAGAATTTTTTTGTATCAACCAAACTGGGCACTGGGGTCCTATTTCCCCTGGTAGCATTAGGGCCTGTGGCACTTTTGCTACACCACTGGTCAGTACTGGAATTTATCTGTGAATCATGATTTTGAATACACAGTTCTATAACAACAACCTCATCTGGCCTCCAAAATGTCCTTTTTGTGCTGCATAGCTCAGGAACCAATATTTCTCCTAGGAAACCCCTGCACCCTTTAAATTGTTTTACACAGTGACTTCCATTTTTTTCTTTATACCATTATTGCTGTACACCGTAGAAAAACACCACGCATGACAAATCAGAACAGTAGCTGAGACTTACCTAAACATGCTTGGGGCTTTTTGGGCAAAGCCTTGTATGGCACTCAAAGTCTGTATTCTTCACTGTGTGTTTTTAACCATGCTATTTCTTTGTGCAGCCAGTGTCCTCGAGATGACCGTGCGACCAGGCAGCACTGCCAAAACTGCTTCATTTTGGGTTATTGCTTCACACCGTATTTTTATTAAAATTGCGTAAATGACCAGTGCAGTGGTGCACATTATGATTTTTGTGATTTTTCCCACACAGTTACACAGAAAGCACCGAAAGTGACACTTATGTATAGAGAGCCATGCATACGATATCAAAACTAAACAGAACTTCAAAAACCTTGTTTTGTTTTGAAAGTGAATGCCTGGTGGGGCGGGGTCCCTTCTGCCACAAACTACGATCAGTCCTCATTTTGAAGTGTCAAAAAAAAAGGAAAAATAAAGTATATGCGCCCAATCTTTTCATTATAGTACAGACGGGATTATAAAATGCTTAAGTCTTATGAAGCAAACGCACTCTGAAAACACTGCACAACACTACCCACCTCTTTTGTATGGTATCTGTATTTTTACTTTGAAGATCAAAATAGCACAATGGGCTATGTGAAAAATATACATTCAAAATAAAAAGATAATAATAATATTATATTGCATTTAAGAACATCCTGGTAAATCACCAAAGTAGAAAAACATACTGACTGTTCTTGCTACCACAAGATTCAGCGACTGTGAACAGTTGTAATGGGTTTGAAGCCAGTTAAGTCAATGTTATTTAAAGATGAGCTGCGGGTTTTATTAAGAAAGCACGTGAAATGGGGCCGTGGCCTGTCGGGACATAGACTCTGACACCCTTAGTTGTAGTGTAAAAGGCCATTTATTAGGACAGACTTGCTTATCATGATACACAAAAGTAGAACCATAACTTGAATGATAACTTTATCTTAAAACTTGTAACTCCCCTTTGTACATACTCACTTCAATCCACCACGTATCCTTGCTCACCCAATTTCCCTTTTCATTCCCACACATCCCCTTTTCTTCGTACCCCCTGCCTGACTCGGGCCTCCCTCATGCTTCTTTTTCACCCTGGAAGGGTAGACAAGCCCGCATCTGACTCTCCACCCTCCCCCATCTACTGCCACCCAGCACAAATCCAGTTGGCGTTTTGCTGCCCCACCAGCGAACCCACTGCAACTCATCATGCCTCTTCATTGCTTGCACAACGCCAAAATCTTTCCCCCCACAAGTTAGTCAGCATGAAGCACAATTCCATCAAGTAATGTGCATTCCCCATGTCTGAGAGATGCACACAGTCGTCCCTGAAAAGCACTTGCTCCTCTTCTTTTAACCCTTTGTGTGTTAACACCTTAATGCCCTGCGCCCAGCAGAACACCCTCATAGCCCTATTGACCTTCCTCCGGGCCCTCTCAATGGCCCCATATTTCTGTGCTCCCTGCCATTTCCTTCAGGCACAATTTTCCCTCCATACTAAGCAAGTCCCATGCATGTTGCGCTTCATCAGTACCAAATCACGTTGCATGTGTTGCAGAAGGGTGAGCCTAGAGAGACGCACCAGGTCATTCTCTCCCAGATGTAAAACCAATACATCAGGACATCCCCATGTTGGTAAAATCGATGTGGTAAAAGGAAGCAAATTGCACCACCTCATGCCGCTCTTTCCCCACCACAGCACATCAAGCCTGCTGCTCGGGAGTCCCAAAGATCGTCCATAGACCTGTCTCTCCATACTTCGTTGCCCAGTGAATGAAAGAATGTCCGACCAACCATGTGATCGCCTTATGTTTCTCCAGGCCACTCAAGCAACAAGGAAAAAGAAACAAATGTCAGGAAGGAAAACACCCCCCCCCCCACCCACCCTACAAAGTCACCCCTTAATAAGCACTCTCTACCCCCAAATTTCCGTACCCGTCCCGTCAACCATTCAAGCCCTTACATATCTCTCACAGCACTTTGAACGCCAACGACCAATGCACCTGATCCTACCCCAATCCCACCCCAATCTGGCAGCTTCCACCGCTGCACCAATCCTAAAAGAATGAGTACCAAAATTACCCGCCTGTCTACCCAGTCGTCTCAAACCCATTCTCATCACAGACAAAAGCTGAAAAGATGTAACCTTCTACCATTCTCATAAATAAACACACTGGTGGTCATTCCAACCTTGGCAGTAAAAGCCGCTTACCGCTGTCAGAAGACCGCCAACATACCGCCGCGGCCGCGGTAAACCGCCATGGTCATTCTGACCCACAACAGGCAAACCGCCAAAATACAGACATCCACAAAAGTCCGCCACACCAAAGGCCAGCGAGAAACTGGCGATGACCAAACCTCCACCGTCACGCCAACAGAAATACGCCCACACTATCACGACACAGGAATCCACGCGGCGGTCTTTCAACCGCGGTATTCCATTAGCGGTACACACCGCCGCGCTCAAAATACACACACTCCTACAAAACACATCCACATTGGACAATTCAAAATACACACACCTGAGACACAAACACACACCACTCCCACACACCCAACACAATATAAAACACACACCCACATCACCCACAAACCCCCACTTCTACAGAATCGGGACCACGCACTGAGAAAAAGAGAACTGAGCACCCAGACGCGCATTTTACTTTCACCCAGCAATATTTCCACGCACTTCACACAACACACCAATACACATCACCACACAATCCACCCCACACATCACCCACACCACCCCATGGCACGGCAAAGACACCCCAGGTTCTCCGAGGATGAACTCAGGGTCATGGTGGAGGAAATTGTACGGTTAGAGCCACAGCTCTTCGGGACACAGGTGCAGCACACCACCATTGCCAGGAAGATGGAGCTATGGAGCAGAATAGTCGATAGGGTCAACGCTGTGGGACAGTACCCAAGAAATAGGGACAACATCAGGAAGCGGTGGAACGACCTACGGGGGAAGGTGCATTCAATGGTATCCAGGCACAACATCGCGGTGCAGCGGACTGGCGGCGGACCCCCACCTCCTCCCCCAGAATTTACAACATGGGAGGAGCAAGTCTTGGCGATCCTGCATCCTGAGGGCCTCGCAGGAGTATCTGGAGGAATGGACTCTGGTAAGTCAAATCATCACTACTTCATCCCCCCCACCCCACCAGCATACCAACTCATACCCCCACCCTCACCCTCACCCCCATCACATCCTGCTCCTTGCAATGGTCTCACCATCACAGCCCACCCATCCCAACACCAATCCCTGCATGCGACCACAAAGCATGGACACCCATCACCAAAGCATGCCCACTGCACATACCCATCCCCCACCAAATCACCGTCACAAAAGCCCCCACACGGGAATGCCAGCACTGGGGTACAAGGGCACCCACCCATTACACGCTATGGCACACACAAATGCAATAACCATACTTTTATACCGCTGCAGGACCCTAACGCCACGTCACCCCCCAGGAGGGTCCACAAATGTCCACTCCACCCCCAGAAGAGGCCCACAGTGAGGACAGCACCTCTGTCGACCTGGATCTAGATGACCAACCCGGCCCATCGGGGACCTCTGGACAGTCGGTTCCCCTCAGACAGCCACAGCCCATAGCAGACCTTCCCCCCTCTGGGAACACCAGCACAGCACCCACCCAGCGGGCCCATCCCTCAGTCCCCAGGACACGTCAATCAGCGGTGTGTCCACCACTACAGGGCACCCAGGTTAACCCACCACCCCAACAACAACAGGGACCTGGGGGCAGTGGTAGTGGGCACACGGTCCAGGGGACAGAGGCACAGGGAAACAGGGGAACTGGGGGGGCTTCTGTGCGACGGGGGGGACAGGCCCAGGGAACCCACTCTCCACCAGGCCCTCTCCTCCATCATGGGAGCCTACAACCACTCCCAGGAGACTATGGCGACGGTCCTGGCCAGGTTTCAGGAGATCCAGCTTCTGCAGGGGGAACAGTATTTGGGGTTCAGGGAGGAACTACGAAACATCAGTTCCGCCCTGGCCACCATTGTAGGGGCTCTGAATCAAGTAGTCACCACATTGCGGGACACTGTGGCACCACAAAGGGCCCCTCACACTAGCATGGACCAAGAACTGCCTACCACCTCTGCCGGCGCTAGTGGACAGGAGGCCCCGCCACAGAACCAACAGGCCCCCAGCCCCCCACCCCCTGCAGAAGGAGAACGACCTCGCAAGCGGGCCCTGAGATCCAGGAAGAAGACAGAGTAAGATGCCAAGACCCCCGCCAGGAAAGGATACCTCCCTGATTGTCATCCCACTGTCCCACATTGACACCCTGTCCATTCTTATACTGCCCATGCTCCACTTTCCACAGGCATTTGGACATTGCACCTGTGATACTAATAGTCTGGACTCTGCCATGGACAGACAATCCTCCACCATCACCCCTCACCGACTTGCAACCACCCACCAATATAGATCACTGAAATAAACAGTTATACGACAAAACAATCAGGAGTCTGGCTGTGATTTTGTACTAATGTATTAGACATTACCGTCCCAAAATGCATATTTACATTGTGATGCCAACATACCACTGTCACACAGCTGTAGTCCATGGGAAAACAAAGCAGATGTCACGCAGTATGGCCCACATCTCTGAAATTGGAAGGGAAAGTCACAACTCAGTTACCATACACAGGGGGAAATGGTCAGACAGTAGAGAGGTAGTAGGGGTTAAGTATATGTAATATGCCGGTGTGTATTCTTACCTGTGTGTCATTGAAAATACTGCTGTATTACTGTGTTCCTGTTGTCTATGTCATCCTCTTCGGCTTCCTCTTCTTCACCCTCCACAGGCTCCACAGCTGCTACAACACCACCATCTGGACCATCCTCCTGCAGAAAAGGCACCTGGCGTCGCAAAGCCAGGTTGTGAAGCATACAGCAGGCCACGATGATCTGGCACACCTTCTTTGGTGAGTACAATAGGGATCCCCCTGTCATATGGAGGCAGTGGAACCTGGCCCTCAGAAGGCCGAAGGTCCACTCGATCACCCTCCTAATTCTCCCATGGGCCTCATTGTACCGTTCCTCTGCCCTTGTCCGGGGATTCCTCACTGGGGTCAGTAGCCATGACAGGTTGGGGTAACCAGAGTCACCAATTAGCCACACACGGTGCCTCTGGAGTTGACCCATCACGTAAGGGATGCTGCTATTCCGCATGATGTAGGCGTCATGCACAGAGCCAGGGAACTTGGCATTAACATGGGAGATGTACTGGTCTGCCAAACACACCATCTGTACATTCATCGAATGATAACTCTTTCTGTTTCTGTACACTTGTTCACTCCTGCTGGTGGGTACTAAAGCCACATGGGTCCCATCAATGGCACCTATGATGTTGGGGATATGTCCAAGGGCATAGAAATCACCTTTCACTGTAGGCAAATCCTCCACCTCAGGGAAAACAATGTAGCTCCGCATGTATTTCAGAAGGGCAGACAACACTCTGGACAACACCTTGGAAAACATAGGCTGGGACATCCCTGATGATATGGCCACTGTTGTTTGAAATGACCCACTTGCAAAGAAATGGAGTACTGACAGCACCTGCACTAGAGGTGGGATCCCTGTGGGTTGGCGGATGGGTGACATCAGGTCTGACTCTAGCTGGGCACACAGTTCCTGAATAGTGGCTCGGTCAAGCCTGTATGTCAGTATGACATGTCTTTCCTCCATTGTCGACAGGTCTACCAGCGGTCTGTACACGGGAAGATTCCTCCATCTCCTCGCATGTCCCAGCGGACGGTGCCTATGAAGGACAACAGCGAGCACAGCGAGCACAGAGTCAATCAGCCCACAGGTACGTAACCACAGTTTGCACAAAACACGATTCCCAATGCATGGAATGGATTGTATGAGTGTTGATGCAAGGCCTAGGTATGTGTGACGCAGTTAAAATTAGCCATGTGGGCCCTTGAAATGGCGGCTGCCTGACCTGTGAAGTGTGAAGTGAAGTGTGACAATGGGATGTGAGGTCAATGCGCTGGCGTGGCACACCGTGGCGGTAGGTGGTCGAAGACCGCGACGCAAAGCAGCATTGGTTAACATTGAACCTTATGGTTCTCAGGAGCCAATGACGATGTGCGCCGGCGGTACGCACCGCCGCGGGCGTGACCGCCATTTTCTATCTGCTTCATCACTCGATACCTGATCTTCGACAGGAGAGGACCTACACTGCAAGTGCTGCTGTGACCTCGGTCTGGAGGAGACAATGGCTCATGCGACTGGGGAAAGGGCCCCTGCCTTCACTGCTCAGGAATTGGAGAAACTCGTGGATGGGGTCCTCCCCCAGTATGCGCTACTCTACGGTCCTCCAGACCAACAGGTAAGTACACTGGGACCATGCTTTGTGGCCAATGCCTGTGTTGAGTCGGGTGGATGAAAGATGGTGGGGAGGGGAGCGAATGAGGCATGCATCAAACGACGGATGACAGGATGTGCCACATGGCAAGGGTAGGGATGGGGGGCCACTCACATTGAGGGTGCAGAAGGTGATGACTCTTTTTCTCCCCCTGTACATTTCACATAGGTCAGCACCCACCAGAAGATAGACATTTGGCTTGCCATCGCCAAGGACGTCCGGGCCCTGGGGGTCCACCACAGACGGGGCACCCACTGCCGGAAGAGATGGGAGGACATCCGACGCTGGAGCAGGAAGACGGCGGAGGCTCAGCTGGGGATGGCCTCCCAACGTGGGAGGGGTGCCAGTCGGACTTTGACCCCCCCTGATGTCCTGGATCCTGGCGGTGGCCTACCCCGATTTGGATGGGCGCGTGAGGACATCACAGCAGACACAAGGGGGTGAGTACAACCTCATTCTGCTGACTTTGCGCGCAGTGGAGGTGTCTGGGTGGGGGAGGAGGGCTGTGGGTATCCCTAGGCCAGGGCGATTTCTGTAGGCTAGGCCCCTCGGTAAGGCATGGCCTGTGTACCTCTGTAGGGTGCCAAGTACAGTTATACATGGCCCTGTGTCATCTATGTGTGCAGTTGTCGTCCATAGGCTTGTAGGCCATGTCCCATGGATTGAGTAGTGGACCCCAAGTGCGCGGCGTAGTGCAGGGGCTTCTTTGTCTGTCCTCTCCGTCAACGGTGTCGCCAATGCATGCACTCAACATGTCTTTATTCCCCCCCCCCTTTTTGTGGTCTTCCTGTTCATGTGTGCATTAGCATCATCAGGCGGAGGAGAAGTGGCATCGGAGCACGAGGGAGCTGCATCCCACATGGCTATGGAGGGCCATGCAACGGATTCCGAATACACCAGTGGGACGGAGGGCGAGGGGAGCTCCACAGCGGGGACTCGTGCAGACATTAGTGACACAGACTCGTCCTCTGAAGGGAGCTCCCTTGTGGTGGCGGCAACATCCGTGCCCCCCGCAACAACAGGTACAGCCGCCACCCAGCGCACCAGCACCGCCCTCCCAGCAGCCCCTCAGCGTTTGGCCCGTGCCCGCTCACCCAGGAAGGTGGGTATCTCCTTCGCCCCAGGCACCTCAGGCCCTGCCCCTGTCACCCCTGCTGCCCTCAGTGAGGAGATCATTGACCTCCTGAGGACGCTCATTGTTGGGCAGTCTACCCTTTTGAATGCCATCCAGGGTGTAGAAAGGGAGGTGCACCAGAGTAATGCATACCTGGAGGGCATTCATTCTGGTCAGGCTGCCCATCAGCGATCGTTCCAGACTCTGGCCTCAGCACTGATGGCAGCCATTGTCCCTGTCTCTAGCCTCCCGCTCCAACTTCCTCCACCCATACCCTATCACCTGTACCTCTGCCTATCCCAGACACACCATCAGACCAGCCTGCACACATCTCAACACCCAAGGGAAGCTCATCCAGACATAAGCACCACACATCACACATCACACAAGCAACATCCACATACAGACATACTAACACCCACTGCCTCCACTGTGTCCCCCTCCTCCTCGTCTCTCTCCTCCCTCCCTGTCACGTCTCCACTCACACTTGCATGCACAACATCTTCAGCCACTAAGTCCATCACCAGCACACACACCAGAACCCCCCACACACGTGCAGTCACCACCCCCACTACCATTTACACGTCCCCTGTGTCCTCTCCCAGTGTGTCTGTCTCCCCCTCTTCCAAGATACACAAACGCAGGCAGCCACCCACCCAACAGCCATCCACCTCACGACAGCCTCCAGCCCAAGCACCTGCACCCAAAGACACCAGACTTAAGACTCCTAGAACCACAACCTCTTCCTCCACTCCCATACCCACTACACCTACCCATCCCACTGGTCCTAAATTGCTATTCCTGTCCAAACTTAACCTCTTTCCTACAACTCCCCCACCCCGTCCATCTCATAGGACTCCAGTCAGCACCTCAGCCACCACAAAACCGGGCCCTGGGATGACAGTCTGCCATGGACTGTGGAGTCCCCCACCCTCAAGGGCAGCCAGTTCAGTAAGGAGCCAAGGCACGGGCAGCCCACCCCCGGAGAAACACCCGAAGATAGTCAGCGGCCGGCGCGAGAGGGTGAAAACCCCAGGCACTAAAATCCCTACCATGGCTCCGGCACGAAGTGTGGAGGCAGGTGGCATACCGCCCAAGGTGGGGAAGGGCCACAGGCGAACAGGGAAGGCTGGGAAGGGCAGCACGCCGAGGAGACCGCCATCAGCCCAGTTGGCCAGGAGGGCCCCGCCCGCCCCATCCCAGGTGGACAGGAGGACACAAACAGGCCCGGTACTGCAGACCAGGAAGGCCCCGCCAGCCACCCGACAGATGGGCAGGAAGGCACCGCCAGCCACAGGACAGGTGGCAAATGACCTGCACGCCATGGCCGGATCCGTTGAACTGGGCCCTTTCACTCAAGCACCGCTGAACTGGGCACCGCCGTCTCAAGCACCGCTGAACTGGGCACCGCCGTCTCAAGCACCGCTGAACTGGGCACCGCCGTCTCAAGCACCGCTGAACTGGGCCCTTTCACTCAAGCACCGCTGAACTTGGCACCTCCGTCTCAAGCACCGCTGAACTGGGCACCGCCGTCTCAAGCACCGCTGAACTGGGCACCGCAGTCTCAAGCACCGCTGAACTGGGCCCTTTCACTCAAGCACCGCTGAACTGGGCCCTTCATCTCAAGCACCGCTGAACTGGGCCCTTCATCTCAAGCACCGCTGAACTGGGCACCGCCGTCTCAAGCACCGCTGAACTGGGCACCGCCGTCTCAAGCACCGCTGAACTGGGCCCTTTCACTCAAGCACCACTGAACTGGGCACCGCCGTCTCAAGCACCGCTGAACTGGGCACCGCCGTCTCAAGCACCGCTGAACTGGGCCCTTTCACTCAAGCACCGCTGAACTGGGCACCGCCGTCTCAAGCACCGCTGAACTGGGCACCGCCGTCTCAAGCACTGCTGAACTGGGCCCTTTCACTCAAGCACTGCTGAACTGGGCCCTTCATCTCAAGCACCTCTGAACTGGGCACCGCCGTCTCAAGCACCACTGAACTGGGCACCGCCGTCTCAAGCACCGCGGAACTGGGCACCGCCGTCTCAAGCACCGCTGAACTGGGTACCGCCGTCTCAAGCACCGCTGAACTGGGCCCTTTCACTCAAGCACCGCTGAACTGGGCACCGCCGTCTCAAGCACCGCTGAACTGGGCCCTTTCACTCAAGCACCGCTGAACTGGGCACCGCCGTCTCAAGCACCGCTGAACTGGGCACCGCCGTCTCAAGCACCGCTGAACTGGGCACCGCCGTCTCAAGCACCGCTGAACTGGGCCCTTTCACTCAAGCACCGCTGAACTGGGCACCGCCGTCTCAAGCACCGCTGAACTGGGCCCTTTCACTCAAGCACCGCTGAACTGGGCACCGTCGTCTCAAGCACCGCTGAACTGGGCACCGCTGTCTCAAGCACCGCTGAACTGGGCACCGCCGTCTCAAGCACCGCTGAACTGGGCCCTTTCACTCAAGCACCGCTGAACGGGGCACCGCCGTCTCAAGCACCTCTGAACTGGGCATCGCCGTCTCAAGCACCGCTGAACTGGGCCCTTTCACTCAAGCACCGCTGAACTGGGCCCTTCATCTCAAGCACCGCTGAACTGGGCACCGCCGTCTCAAGCACCGCTGAACTGGGCACCGCCGTCTCAAGCACCGCTGAACTGGGCACCGCCGTCTCAAGCACCGCTGAACTGGGCCCTTTCACTCAAGCACCGCTGAACTGGGCACCGCCGTCTCAGGCACCGCTGAACTGGGCCCTTTCACTCAAGCACCGCTGAACTGGGCACCGCCGTCTCAGGCACCGCTGAACTGGGCCCTTTCACTCAAGCACCGCTGAACTGGGCACCGCCGTCTCACGCACCGCTGAACTGGGCCCTTCATCTCAAGCACCGCTGAACTGGGCACCGCCGTCTCAAGCACCGCTGAACTGGGCACCGCCGTCTCAAGCACCGCTGAACTGGGCCCTTTCACTCAAGCACCGCTGAACTGGGCCCTTCATCTCAAGCACCGCTGAACTGGGCACCGCCGTCTCAAGCACCGCGGAACTGGGCACCGCCGTCTCAAGCACCGCTGAACTGGGTACCGCCGTCTCAAGCACCGCTGAACTGGGCCCTTTCACTCAAGCACCGCTGAACTGGGCACCGCCGTCTCAAGCACCGCTGAACTGGGCCCTTTCACTCAAGCACCGCTGAACTGGGCACCGCCGTCTCAAGCACCACTGTACTGGGCACCGCCGTCTCAAGCACCGCTGAACTGGGCCCTTTCACTCAAGCACCGCTGAACTGGGCACCGCCATCTCAAGCACCGCTGAACTGGGCCCTTTCACTCAAGCACCGCTGAACTGGGCACCGCCGTCTCAAGCACCGCTGAACTGGGCACCGCCGTCTCAAGCACCGCTGAACTGGGCCCTTTCACTCAAGCACTGCTGAACTGGGCACCGCCGTCTCAAGCACCGCTGAACTGGGCACCGCCGTCTCAAGCACCGCTAAACTGGGCCCTTTCACTCAAGCACCGCTGAACTGGGCCCTTCATCTCAAGCACTGCTGAACTGGGCACCGCCGTCTCAAGCACCGCTGAACTGGGCACCGCCGTCTCAAGCACCGATGAACTGGGCCCTTTCACTCAAGCACCGCTGAACTGGGAACCGCCGTCTCAAGCACCGCTGAACTGGGCCCTTTCACTCAAGCACCGCTGAACTGGGCACCGCGTCTCAAGCACCGCTGAACTGGGCACCGCCGTCTCAAGCACCGCTGAACTGGGCACCGCCGTCTCAAGCACCGCTGAACTGGGCCCTTTCACTCAAGCACCGCTAAACTGGGCACGCCGTCTCAAGCACCGCTGAACTGGGCCCTTTCACTCAAGCACCGCTGAACTGGGCACCGCCGTCTCAAGCACCGCTGAACTGGGCACCGCCGTCTCAAGCACCGCTGAACTGGGCACCGCCGTCTCAAGCACCGCTGAACTGGGCACCGCCGTCTCAAGCACCGCTGAACTGGGCCCTTTCACTCAAACACCGCTGAACGGGGCGCCGCCGTCTCATGCACCTCTGAACTGGGCATCGCCGTCTCAAGCACCGCTGAACTGGGCCCTTTCACTCAAGCACCGCTGAACTGGGCCCTTCATCTCAAGCACCGCTGAACTGGGCACCGCCGTCTCAAGCACCGCTGAACTGGGCACCGCCGTCTCAAGCACCGCTGAACTGGGCACCGCCGTCTCAAGCACCGCTGAACTGGGCCCTTTCACTCAAGCACCGCTGAACTGGGCACCGCCGTCTCAAGCACCGCTGAACTGGGCCCTTTCACTCAAGCACCGCTGAACTGGGCACCGCCGTCTCAGGCACCGCTGAACTGGGCCCTTTCACTCAAGCACCGCTGAACTGGGCACCGCCGTCTGAAGCACCGCTGAACTGGGCCCTTCATCTCAAGCACCGCTGAATTGGGCACCGCCGTCTCAAGCACCGCTGAACTGGGCACCGCCGTCTCAAGCACCGCTGAACTGGGCCCTTTCACTCAAGCACCGCTGAACTGGGCACCGCCATCTCAAGCACCGCTGAACTGGGCCCTTTCACTCAAGCACCGCTGAACTGGGCACCGCCGTCTCAAGCACCGCTGAACTGGGCACCGCCGTCTCAAGCACCGCTGAACTGGGCACCGCCGTCTCAAGCACCGCTGAACTGGGCCCTTTCACTCAAGCACCGCTAAACTGGGCACCGCCGTCTCAAGCACCGCTGAACTGGGCCCTTTCACTCAAGCACCGCTGAACTGGGCACCTCCGTCTCAAGCACCGCTGAACTGGGCACCGCCGTCTCAAGCACCGCTGAACTGGGCACCGCCGTCTCAAGCACCGCTGAACTGGGCCCTTTCACTCAAGCACCGCTGAAC
Source organism: Pleurodeles waltl (assembly GCF_031143425.1). Lineage (NCBI taxonomy): Eukaryota > Metazoa > Chordata > Amphibia > Caudata > Salamandridae > Pleurodeles > Pleurodeles waltl. The sequence goes on along the minus strand of NC_090444.1, from coordinate 897,714,849 downwards.
GGGGCACCCTCCGTCTCAAGCACCTCTGAACTGGGCATCGCCGTCTCAAGCACCGCTGAACTGGGCCCTTTCACTCAAGCACCGCTGAACTGGGCCCTTTCACTCAAGCACCGCTGAACTGGGCCCTTCATCTCAAGCACCGCTAAACTGGGCCCCGCCGTCTCAAGCACCGCTGAACTGGGCACCGCCGTCTCAAGCACCGCTGAACTGGGCACCGCCGTCTCAAGCACCGCTGAACTGGGCCCTTTCACTCAAGCACCGCTGAACTGGGCACCACCGTCTCAGGCACCGCTGAACTGGGCCCTTTCTCTCAAGCACCGCTGAACTGGGCACTGCCGTCTCAGGCACCGCTGAACTGGGCCCTTTCACTCAAGCACCGCTGAACTGGGCACCGCCGTCTCAAGCACCGCTGAACTGGGCCCTTCATCTCAAGCACCGCTGAACTGGGCACCGCCGTCTCAAGCACCGCTGAACTGGGCACCGCCGTCTCAAGCACCGCTGAACTGGGCCCTTTCACTCAAGCACCGCTGAACTGGGCCCTTCATCTGAAGCACCACTGAACTGGGCACCGGCGTCTCAAGCACGCTAAACTGGGCACCGCCGTCTCAAGCACCGCGGAACTAGGAACCGCCGTCTCAAGCACCGCTGAACTGGGTACCGCCGTCTCAAGCACCGCTGAACTGGGCCTTTTCACTCAAGCACCGCTGAACTGGGCACCGCCGTCTCAAGCACCGCTGAACTGGCCCTTTCACTCAAGCACCGCTGAACTGGGCACCGCCGTCTCAAGCACCGCTGTACTGTGCACCGCCGTCTCAAGCACCGCTGAACTGGGCCCTTTCACTCTAGCACCGCTGAACTGGGCACCGCCATCTCAAGCACCGCTGAACTGGGCCCTTTCACTCAAGCACCGCTGAACTGGGCACCGCCGTCTCAAGCACCGCTGAACTGGGCACCGCCGTCTCAAGCACCGCTGAACTGGGCACCGCCGTCTCAAGCACCGCTGAACTGGGCCCTTTCACTCAAGCACTGCTGAACTGGGCACCGCCGTCTCAAGCACCGCTGAACTGGGCACCGCCGTCTCAAGCACCGCTGAACTGGGCCCTTTCACTCAAGCACCGCTGAACTGGGCCCTTCATCTCAAGCACCGCTGAACTGGGCACCGCCGTCTCAAGCACAGCTGAACTGGGCACCGCCGTCTCAAGCACCGATGAACTGGGCCCTTTCACTCAAGCACCGCTGAACTGGGCACCGCCATCTCAAACACCGCTGAACTGGGCCCCTTCACTCAAGCACCGCTGAACTGGGCACCGCCGTCTCAAGCACCGCTGAACTGGGCACCGCCGTCTCAAGCACCGCTGAACTGGGCCCTTTCACTCAAGCACCGCTGAACTGGGCACGCTGTCTCAAGCACCGCTGAACTGGGCCCTTTCACTCAAGCACCGCTGAACTGGGCACCGCCGTCTCAAGCACCGCTGAACTGGGCACCGCCGTCTCAAGCACCGCTGAACTGGGCACCGCCGTCTCAAGCACCGCTGAACTGGGCACCGCCGTCTCAAGCACCGCTGAACTGGGCCCTTTCACTCAAGCACCGCTGAACGGGGCACCGCCGTCTCAAGCACCTCTGAACTGGGCATCGCCGTCTCAAGCACCGCTGAACTGGGCCCTTTCACTCAAGCACCGCTGAACTGGGCCCTTCATCTCAAGCACCGCTGAACTGGGCACCGCCGTCTCAAGCACCGCTGAACTGGGCACCGCCGTCTCAAGCACCGCTGAACTGGGCCCTTTCACTCAAGCACCGCTGAACTGGGAACCGCCGTCTCAAGCACCGCTGAACTGGGCCCTTTCACTCAAGCACCGCTGAACTGGGCACCGCCGTCTCAAGCACCGCTGAACTGGGCACCGCCGTCTCAAGCACCGCTGAACTGGGCACCGCCGTCTCAAGCACCGCTGAACTGGGCCCTTTCACTCAAGCACCGCTAAACTGGGCACGCCGTCTCAAGCACCGCTGAACTGGGCCCTTTCACTCAAGCACCGCTGAACTGGGCACCGCCGTCTCAAGCACCGCTGAACTGGGCACCGCCGTCTCAAGCACCGCTGAACTGGGCACCGCCGTCTCAAGCACCGCTGAACTGGGCACCGCCGTCTCAAGCACCGCTGAACTGGGCCCTTTCACTCAAACACCGCTGAACGGGGCGCCGCCGTCTCAAGCACCTCTGAACTGGGCATCGCCGTCTCAAGCACCGCTGAACTGGGCCCTTTCACTCAAGCACCGCTGAACTGGGCCCTTCATCTCAAGCACCGCTGAACTGGGCACCGCCGTCTCAAGCACCGCTGAACTGGGCACCGCCGTCTCAAGCACCGCTGAACTGGGCACCGCCGTCTCAAGCACCGCTGAACTGGGCCCTTTCACTCAAGCACCGCTGAACTGGGCACCGCCGTCTCAAGCACCGCTGAACTGGGCCCTTTCACTCAAGCACCGCTGAACTGGGCACCGCCGTCTCAGGCACCGCTGAACTGGTCCCTTTCACTCAAGCACCGCTGAACTGGGCACCGCCGTCTGAAGCACCGCTGAACTGGGCCCTTCATCTCAAGCACCGCTGAATTGGGCACCGCCGTCTCAAGCACCGCTGAACTGGGCACCGCCGTCTCAAGCACCGCTGAACTGGGCCCTTTCACTCAAGCACCGCTGAACTGGGCACCGCCATCTCAAGCACCGCTGAACTGGGCCCTTTCACTCAAGCACTGCTGAACTGGGCACCGCCGTCTCAAGCACCGCTGAACTGGGCACCGCCGTCTCAAGCACCGCTGAACTGGGCACCGCCGTCTCAAGCACCGCTGAACTGGGCCCTTTCACTCAAGCACCGCTGAACTGGGCACCGCCGACTCAAGCACCGCTGAACTGGGCCCTTTCACTCAAGCACCGCTGAACTGGGCACCTCCGTCTCAAGCACCGCTGAACTGGGCACCGCCGTCTCAAGCACCGCTGAACTGGGCACCGCCGTCTCAAGCACCGCTGAACTGGGCCCTTTCACTCAAGCACCGCTGAACGGGGCACTGCCGTCTCAAGCACCTCTGAACTGGGCATCGCCGTCTCAAGCACCGCTGAACTGGGCCCTTTCACTCAAGCACCGCTGAACTGGGCCCTTCATCTCAAGCACCGCTAAACTGGGCACCGCCGTCTCAAGCACCACTGAACTGGGCACCGCCGTCTCAAGCACCGCTGAACTGGGCACCGCCGTCTCAAGCACCGCTGAACTGGGCCCTTTCACTCAAGCACCGCTGAACTGGGCACCACCGTCTCAGGCACCGCTGAACTGGGCCCTTTCTCTCAAGCACCGCTGAACTGGGCACCGCCGTCTCAGGCACCGCTGAACTGGGCCCTTTCACTCAAGCACCGCTGAACTGGGCACCGCCGTCTCAAGCACCGCTGAACTGGGCCCTTCATCTCAAGCACCGCTGAACTGGGCACCGCCGTCTCAAGCACCGCTGAACTGGGCACCGCCGTCTCAAGCACCGCTGAACTGGGCCCTTTCACTCAAGCACCGCTGAACTGGGCCCTTCATCTGAAGCACCACTGAACTGGGCACCGGCGTCTCAAGCACCGCTGAACTGGGCACCGCCGTCTCAAGCACCGCGGAACTGGGCACCGCCGTCTCAAGCACCGCTGAACTGGGTACCGCCGTCTCAAGCACCGCTGAACTGGGCCCTTTCACTCAAGCACCGCTGAACTGGGCACCGCCGTCTCAAGCACCGCTGAACTGGCCCTTTCACTCAAGCACCGCTGAACTGGGCACCGCCGTCTCAAGCACCGCTGTACTGTGCACCGCCGTCTCAAGCACCGCTGAACTGGGCCCTTTCACTCTAGCACCGCTGAACTGGGCACCGCCATCTCAAGCACCGCTGAACTGGGCCCTTTCACTCAAGCACCGCTGAACTGGGCACCGCCGTCTCAAGCACCGCTGAACTGGGCACCGCCGTCTCAAGCACCGCTGAACTGGGCCCTTTCACTCAAGCACTGCTGAACTGGGCACCGCCGTCTCAAGCACCGCTGAACTGGGCACCGCCGTCTCAAGCACCGCTGAACTGGGCCCTTTCACTCAAGCACCACTGAACTGGGCCCTTCATCTCAAGCACCGCTGAACTGGGCACCGCCGTCTCAAGCACAGCTGAACTGGGCACCGCCGTCTCAAGCACCGATGAACTGGGCCCTTTCACTCAAGCACCGCTGAACTGGGCACCGCCATCTCAAGCACCGCTGAACTGGGCCCCTTCACTCAAGCACCGCTGAACTGGGCACCGCCGTCTCAAGCACCGCTGAACTGGGCACCGCCGTCTCAAGCACCGCTGAACTGGGCCCTTTCACTCAAGCACCGCTGAACTGGGCACGCTGTCTCAAGCACCGCTGAACTGGGCCCTTTCACTCAAGCACCGCTGAACTGGGCACCGCCGTCTCAAGCACCGCTGAACTGGGCACCGCCGTCTCAAGCACCGCTGAACTGGGCACCGCCGTCTCAAGCACCGCTGAACTGGGCACCGCCGTCTCAAGCACCGCTGAACTGGGCCCTTTCACTCAAGCACCGCTGAACGGGGCACCGCAGTCTCAAGCACCTCTGAACTGGGCATCGCCGTCTCAAGCACCGCTGAACTGGGCCCTTTCACTCAAGCACCGCTGAACTGGGCCCTTCATCTCAAGCACCGCTGAACTGGGCACCGCCGTCTCAAGCACTGCTGAACTGGGCACCGCCGTCTCAAGCACCGCTGAACTGGGCCCTTTCACTCAAGCACCGCTGAACTGGGCACCGCCGTCTCAAGCACCACTGAACTGGGCCCTTTCACTCAAGCACCGCTGAACTGGGCACCGCCGTCTCAGGCACCGCTGAACTGGGCCCTTTCACTCAAGCACCGCTGAACTGGGCACCGCCGTCTCAAGCACCGCTGAACTGGGCCCTTCATCTCAAGCACCGCTGAACTGGCCACCGCCGTCTCAAGCACCGCTGAACTGGGCACCGCCGTCTCAAGCACCGCTGAACTGGGCCCTTTCACTCAAGCACCGCTGAACTGGGCACCGCCATCTCAAGCACCGCTGAACTGGGCCCTTTCACTCAAGCACCGCTGAACTGGGCACCGCCGTCTCAAGCACCGCTGAAAAGGGCACCGCCGTCTCAAGCACCGCTGAACTGGGCACCGCCGTCTCAAGCACCGCTGAACTGGGCCCTTTCACTCAAGCACCGCTGAACTGGGCACCGCCGTCTCAAGCACCGCTGAACTGGGCACCGCCGTCTCAAGCACCGCTGAACTGGGCCCTTTCACTCAAGCACCGCTGAACTGGGCCCTTCATCTCAAGCACCGCTGAACTGGGCACCGCCGTCTCAAGCACCGCTGAACTGGGCACCGGCGTCTCAAGCACCGCTGAACTGGGCACCGCCGTCTCAAGCACCGATGAACTGGGCCCTTTCACTCAAGCACCGCTGAACTGGGCACCGCCGCCTCAAGCACCGCTGAACTGGGCCCTTTCACTCAAGCACCGCTGAACTGGGCACCGCCGTCTCAGGCACCGCTGAACTGGGCCCTTTCACTCAAGCACCGCTGAACTGGGCACCGCCGTCTCAAGCACCGCTGAACTGGGCACCGCCGTCTCAAGCACAGCTGAACTGGGCACCGCCGTCTCAAGCACTGCTGAACTGGGCCCTTTCACTCAAGCACCGCTGAACTGGGCACCGCCGTCTCAAGCACCGCTGAACTGGGCCCTTTCACTCAAGCACTGCTGAACTGGGCACCGCCGTCTCAAGCACCGCTGAACTGGGCCCTTCATCTCAAGCACCGCTGAACTGGGCACCGCCGTCTCAAGCACCGCTGAACTGGGCCCTTTCACTCAAGCACCGCTGAACTGGGCACCGCCGTCTCAGGCACCGCTGAACTGGGCCCTTTCACTCAAGCACCGCTGAACTGGGCCCTTCATCTGAAGCACCACTGAACTGGGCACCGCCGTCTCAAGCACCGCTGAACTGGGCACCGCCGTCTCAAGCACCGCTGAACTGGGCCCTTTCACTAAAGCACCGCTGAACTGGGCACCGCCGTCTCAAGCACCGCTGAACTGGGCCCTTTCACTCAAGCACCGCTGAACTGGGCACCGCCGTCTCAAGCACCGATGAACTGGGCCCTTTCAGTCAAGCACCGCTGAACTGGGCCCTTCATCTCAAGCACCGCTGAACTGGGCACCGCCGTCTCAAGCACCGCTGAACTGGGCACCGGCGTCTCAAGCACCGCTGGCCCATTCGCGGCTGGGGCAGGCCCGCATCTGTGTCGGGCAGGGCTGCACGAAGCACTCTGGGCACCAGTCCCCCTCCAGAACCAGTGGAGACTGTCATCCACTTGAGAGACTGTGGCTTTGCACTCCCCAGGATGTTACAGTGGGCAATCAACCCACTGTAGAGACTTGAGAGACTGTGGCTTTGCACTCCCCAGGATGTTACAGTGGGCAACCCACCCACTGTAGAGACTTGAGAGACTGTGGCTTTGCACTCCCCGGGATGTAACAGTGGGCAAGCCACCCACTGTAGAGACTTGAGAGACTGTGGCTTGCACCGATGAACTGGGCCCTTTCACTCAAGCACCGCTGAACTGGGAACCGCCGTCTCAAGCACCGCTGAACTGGGCCCTTTCACTCAAGCACCGCTGAACTGGGCACCGCCGTCTCAAGCACCGCTGAACTGGGCACCGCCGTCTCAAGCACCGCTGACCTGGGCACCGCCGTCTCAAGCACCGCTGAACTGGGCCCTTTCACTCAAGCACCGCTGAACTGGGCACGCCGTCTCAAGCACCACTGAACAGGGCCCTTTCACTCAAGCACCGCTGAACTGGGCACCGCCGTCTCAAGCACCGCTGAACTGGGCACCGCTGTCTCAAGCACCGCTGAACTGGGCACCGCCGTCTCAAGCACCGCTGAACTGGGCCCTTTCACTCAAGCACCGCTGAACGGGGCACCGCCGTCTCAAGCACCTCTGAACTGGGCATCGCCGTCTCAAGCACCGCTGAACTGGGCCCTTTCACTCAAGCACCGCTGAACTGGGCCCTTCATCTCAAGCACCGCTGAACTGGGCACCGCCGTCTCAAGCACCGCTGAACTGGGCACCGCCGTCTCAAGCACCGCTGAACTGGGCACTGCCGTCTCAAGCACCGCTGAACTGGGCCCTTTCACTCAAGCACCGCTGAACTGGGCACCGCCGTCTCAAGCACCGCTGAACTGGGCCCTTTCACTCAAGCACCGCTGAACTGGGCACCGCCGTCTCAGGCAACGCTGAACTGGGCCCTACACTCAAGCACCGCTGAACTGGGCACCGCCGTCTCAAGCACCACTGAACTGGGCCCTTCATCTCAAGCACCGCTGAACTGGGCACCGCCGTCTCAAGCACCGCTGAACGGGGCACCGCCATCTCAAGCACCGCTGAACTGGGCCCTTTCACTCAAGCACTGCTGAACTGGGCACCGCCATCTCAAGCACCGCTGAACTGGGCCCTTTCACTCAAGCACCGCTGAACTGGGCACCGCCGTCTCAAGCACCGCTGAACTGGGCACCGCCGTCTCAAGCACCGCTGAACTGGGCAACGCCGTCTCAAGCACCGCGGAACTGGGCACCGCCGTCTCAAGCACCGCTGAACTGGGTACCGCCGTCTCAAGCACCGCTGAACTGGGCCCTTTCACTCAAGCACCGCTGAACTGGGCACCGCCGTCTCAAGCACCGCTGAACTGGGCCCTTTCACTCAAGCACCGCTGAACTGGGCAACGCCGTCTCAAGCACCGCTGTACTGGGCACTGCCGTCTCAAGCACCGCTGAACTGGGCCCTTTCACTCTAGCACCGCTGAACTGGGCACCGCCATCTCAAGCACCGCTGAACTGGGCCCTTTCACTCAAGCACCGCTGAACTGGGCACCGCCGTCTCAAGCACCGCTGAACTGGGCACCGCCTTCTCAAGCACCGCTGAACTGGGCACCGCCGTCTCAAGCACCGCTGAACTGGGCCCTTTCACTCAAGCACTGCTGAACTGGGCACCGCCGTCTCAAGCACCGCTGAACTGGGCACCGCCGTCTCAAGCACCGCTGAACTGGGCCCTTTCACTCAAGCACCGCTGAACTGGGCCCTTCATCTCAAGCACCGCTGAACTGGGCACCGCCGTCTCAAGCACCGCTGAACTGGGCACCGCCGTCTCAAGCACCGATGAACTGGGCCCTTTCACTCAACCACCGCTGAACTGGGCACCGCCATCTCAAGCACCGCTGAACTGGGCTCTTTCACTCAAGCACCGCTGAACTGGGCACCGCCGTCTCAAGCACCGCTGAACTGGGCACCGCCGTCTCAAGCACTGCTGAACTGGGCCCTTTCACTCAAGCACCGCTGAACTGGGCACCGCCGTCTCAAGCATCGCTGAACTGGGCACCGCCGTCTCAAGCACCGCTGAACTGGGCACCGCCGTCTCAAGCACCGCTGAACTGGGCACCGCCGTCTCAAGCACCGCTGAACTGGGCCCTTTCACTCAAGCACCGCTGAACTGGGCACCGCCGTCTCAAGCACCGCTGAACTGGGCCCTTTCACTCAAGCACCGCTGAACTGGGCACCGCCGTCTCAGGCACCGCTGAACTGGGCCCTTTCACTCAAGCACCGCTGAACTGGGCACCGCCATCTCAAGCACCGCTGAACTGGGCCCTTCATCTCAAGCACCGCTGAACTGGGCACCGCCGTCTCAAGCACCGCTGAACTGGGTACCGCCGTCTCAAGCACCGCTGAACTGGGCACCGCCATCTCAAGCACCGCTGAACTGGACCCTTTCACTCAAGCACCGCTGAACTGGGCACCGCCGTCTCAAGCACCGCTGAACTGGGCACCGCCGTCTCATGCACCGCTGAACTGGGCACCGCCGTCTCAAGCACCGCTGAACTGGGCCCTTTCACTCAAACACCGCTGAACTGGGCACCGCCGTCTCAAGCACCGCTGAACTGGGCCCTTTCACTCAAGCATCGCTGAACTGGGCCCTTCATCTCAAGCACTGCTGAACTGGGCACCGCCGTCTCAAGCACCGCTGAACTGGGCCCTTTCACTCTAGCACCGCTGAACTGGGCACCGCCATCTCAAGCACCGCTGAACTGGGCCCTTTCACTCAAGCACCGCTGAACTGGGCACCGCCGTCTCAAGCACCGCTGAACTGGGCACCGCCGTCTCAAGCACCGCTGAACTGGGCCCTTTCACTCAAGCACTGCTGAACTGGGCACCGCCGTCTCAAGCACCGCTGAACTGGGCACCGCCGTCTCAAGCACCGCTGAACTGGGCACCGCCGTCTCAAGCACCGCTGAACTGGGCACCGCCGTCTCAAGCACCGCTGAACTGGGCACCGCCGTCTCAAGCACCGCTGAACTGGGCCCTTTCACTCAAGCACCGCTGAACTGGGCACGCCGTCTCAAGCACCGCTGAACTGGGCCCTTTCACTCAAGCACCGCTGAACTGGGCACCGCCATCTCAAGCACCGCTGAACTGGGCACCGCCGTCTCAAGCACCGCTGAACTGGGCCCTTTCACTCAAGCACCGCTGAACGGGGCACCGCCGTCTCAAGCACCTCTGAACTGGGCATCGCCGTCTCAAGCACCGCTGAACTGGGCCCTTTCACTCAAGCACCGCTAAACTGGGCCCTTCATCTCAAGCACCGCTGAACTGGGCACCGCCGTCTCAAGCACCGCTGAACTGGGCACCGCCGTCTCAAGCACCGCTGAACTGGGCCCTTTCACTCAAGCACCGCTGAACTGGGCACCGCCGTCTCAAGCACCGCTGAACTGGGCCCTTTCACTCAAGCACCGCTGAACTGGGCACCGCCGTCTCAGGCACCGCTGAACTGGGCCCTTTCACTCAAGCACCGCTGAACTGGGCACCGCCATCTCAAGCACCGCTGAACTGGGCCCTTCATCTCAAGCACCGCTGAACTGGGCACCGCCGTCTCAAGCACCGCTGAACTGGGCACCGCCGTCTCAAGCACCGCTGAACTGGGCCCTTTCACTCAAGCACCGCTAAACTGGGCACCGCCATCTCAAGCACCGCTGAACTGGGCCCTTTCACTCAAGCACCGCTGAACTGGGCACCGCCATCTCAAGCACCGCTGAACTGGGCACCGCCGTCTCAAGCACCGCTGAACTGGGCACCGCCGTCTCAAGCACCGCTGAACTGGGCCCTTTCACTCAAGCACCGCTGAACTGGGCACCGCCGTCTCAAGCACCGCTGAACTGGGCCCTTTCACTCAAGCACCGCTGAACTGGGCCCTTCATCTCAAGCACTGCTGAACTGGGCACCGCCGTCTCAAGCACCGCTGAACTGGGCACCGCCGTCTCAAGCACCGATGAACTGGGCCCTTTCACTCAAGCACCGCTGAACTGGGCACCGCCGCCTCAAGCACCGCTGAACTGGGCCCTTTCACTCAAGCACCGCTGAACTGGGCACCGCCGTCTCAGGCACCGCTGAACTGGGCCCTTTCACTCAAGCACCGCTGAACTGGGCACCGCCGTCTCAAGCACCGCTGAACTGGGCACCGCCGTCTCAAGCACCGCTGAACTGGGCACCGCCGTCTCAAGCACCGCTGAACTGGGCCCTTTCACTCAAGCACCGCTGAACTGGGCACCGCCATCTCAAGCACCGCTGAAGTGGGCCCTTTCACTCAAGCACCGCTGAACTGGGCACTGCCGTCTCAAGCACCGCTGAACTGGGCCCTTCATCTCAAGCACCGCTGAACTGGGCACCGCCGTCTCAAGCACCGCTGAACTGGGCACCGCCGTCTCAAGCACCGCTGAACTGGGCCCTTTCACTCAAGCACCGCTGAACTGGGCACCGCCGTCTCAAGCACCGCTGAACTGGGCACCGCCGTCTCAAGCACCGCTGAACTGGGCCCTTTCACTCAAGCACCGCTGAACTGGGCCCTTCATCTCAAGTACCGCTGAACTGGGCACCGCCGTCTCAAGCACCGCTGAACTGGGCCCTTTCACTAAAGCACCGCTGAACTGGGCACCGCCGTCTCAAGCACCGCTGAACTGGGCCCTTTCACTCAAGCACCGCTGAACTGGGCACCGCCGTCTCAAGCACCGTTGAACTGGGCCCTTTCACTCAAGCACCGCTGAACTGGGCCCTTCATCTCAAGCACCGCTGAACTGGGCACCGCCGTCTCAAGCACCGCTGAACTGGGCACCGGCGTCTCAAGCACCGCTGGCCCATTCGCGGCTGGGGCAGGCCCGCATCTGTGTCGGGCAGGGCTGCACGAAGCACTCTGGGCACCAGTCCCCCTCCAGAACCAGTGGAGACTGTCATCCACTTGAGAGACTGTGGCTTTGCACTCCCCAGGATGTTACAGTGGGCAATCAACCCACTGTAGAGACTTGAGAGACTGTGGCTTTGCACTCCCCAGGATGTTACAGTGGGCAACCCACCCACTGTAGAGACTTGAGAGACTGTGGCTTTGCACTCCCCAGGATTGAACAGTGGGCAATCCACCCACTGTAGAGACTTGAGAGACTGTGGCTTTGCACTCCCCGGGATGTAACAGTGGGCAAGCCACCCACTGTAGAGACTTGAGAGACTGTGGCTTTGCACTCCCCAGGATTGAACAGTGGGCATGCCACCCACTTGAGAGACTGTGGCTTTGCACTCCCCAGGATTGAACAGTGGCCATGGAGGCCCCTCGTGGATCTGGCGTCGTGCACTCATCTGGCTGAGGTGCCCCCTCTTCCCTTCCCCCTGAGGTGCCTGTAGTTTTCCTATCTGATGCCCCTGCAGTGTTCTCTCCGTTGGAGTCAGGTATCCTGTGTGGGCTTTGCCCATGTGATTTGGGCCCAGTGGTCCACGGACAATGCCTGCTACAATGCTCGGACTTGTACATATATGAATATAAGTTTTTTGGTTGTGTAGAAATATATATATATAATTCAGCCAGTATTACAATATATTCCAATGTTTAGAATCATTTCCTTTTGTCTTTGCTTTCTTCCGGAGGGTTTGGGGGGGGGAACTGTGATGTATTTCTATGCATTGATGTGTGTGTTGTAGTGGGTGAGGGTGGGGGTGGGTGTGTCGCTTATGTGTGTGCCCGTAATATTTTCTCCTCCCCCCTCCCCTGTGTCGTAGATGCAGTACTCACCGTTGTCTTCTGCGCCGGCGTTCGTGCTCCTGGTAGAGGAGCAGGAAGACAATCGCTGGGAGGATGTGGAGTTCGGGTTCCATGCTGTCCTGATTCCTCGTGGGGTGTATGGAGGTGAGCGTTTTCTGTTTGAAATGGCTGTTTCCGCTGTGTTTTTATCGGCGGGGCTACCGCCACGGAAAAGGTGGCGGATTGGTGTGTTGTGATAGGGTGGGCGGTACATTGTCTCCCGCCTGTCTGTTGGCGGTGACTGCCGCGCTGTTTGTTTGTTCTGCCGTGGCGGGCGGTGTGTTGATGTGGCGGTCTCTGTTGGCGGTTTCCGCCAGGGTCGGAATTCCTTTTTTTTTTTTCGCCTGCCTGTTGGCGGTTTAGCCGCATCTTTAACACCAACCGCCAGGTTTGGAATGACCCCCACTATCCCTTGTGTCCAACCTGGCTTCCCTGAACTTGTCCCATTCCCGTACTGGGCATGCTTCTGACACCCCCCCTTGTTCCAACCATATCCACTTACCCTTACCCAATTGTCTTCGAGCGCCGCAACCAGATACCTAACCTTTCACTGTGATGATGAACCTCACTCATTTTCAAACCGACCCCTTTTCCCACTGCCAACAGTTCAGACACATGAAATGCACCAAGAAAATATCCATATCATACATAAACAAAACAATGCCACTTTACTGGCATTAAAACAGCAAACTGACAACACTTGTAGGATCTCCAAGAGTAACTCGAATGTAATAGCTTCACGAACATGAACTGCTCCTGCGCGGATTCTCCCCCTCCCCTTTAACATCTTGCCCAAGATATCATTCCTTGCTGAATCCCATCCAAAAACAATTTTCCATAAAAAGGCACTCCTGCCAACTTGCCACCGATCGTGGCTGGCGATAGCCCCTTTTGAATCAGAAACACCACGAAACGCATCACCCTGGCCTCTAGGATTCCCTGTTCCTGATTCCAAAACTTCCCCTTGTAAACTTCAAAATCCTGAAATTCCAGCCACGCCAGTCGGTAACTCCTGAGGGTTGAATCCGCTAGTGACCTCTCCACCAGTTGCATGACCGTCATGTGCCGCACTCCCAAATGTCTGCCGGGACCACTGTCTTGTGTTCCTCTGCGCCGGGCGCCAACTGCCGGAAACGCCGCCACTGCGAACGAGACAGGGAATCTGCAATAGAATTGTTTACCCCAGGAATGTGCGCAGCCTTAAATCTAATATTTAAAGTTAAGCAACGCAACATAACCCTCCTGAGCAACCGCAGCACCTTCAGATCCTTAGCTCTCTGTCTGTTCACCAATTCAACCACTGTCAAATTATCTACATGAAACATCACTGACCTGTTCGCCAGCTCATCCCCCCACACCACCAATGCCACTAGCAGAGGAAAGAATTCCAGAAATGCAATGCTCCTCCCTTGCCTCAACCACTGTGCCAGCGATGTCTCTGCACCAGCGACAATCCCAAAATAGTCCAAAAGCAGCCGCTCCCGCCGCGTCCGAAAAAATCTGCACCTGCCAAACCATGTCCTCTTCCTGAAAAGACATGGAGACGCCATTAAACTGCGTCAAAAACATGTCCCATACATTAATGTCTTCCCGCAGACCAATGGTCAGCCGAATCCTGTGATGTGGTAGAGATGCACCTGACATTGCCAAACCCATACGCCTACAAAAAGTCCTGCCGCCCGACCACTCTGCATGCAAAATTCAGAAAACCAAGCAGCTGCTGCGCCACTCGCAATTCGATTTTATGCTCCACCCTGATCCCCCTCAAGAATAACAGAATCTCGTCTACCGTTGCCGCCGGCAGGCGCGCTATGAGGTCTTTTATGTCCAGTTCAATGCCTAAAAAGGTCAAAATGCAACTCGGGCCCTCCGTCCTTTCCGGGGCCAAAGGTACCCCAAAATCCAGAGCCAGCTGTTCAAACTGCCGCAGAGACCTGCCACACGAGCCCAACTGTGCTGTACCTACAAACAGGATATCATCTAAATAGTGCCCACTGCCTGAACAAAAACCCACTGCAAGAAGGTGCTAAAAGCCTCAAACAGCGCACAAGAAATCGCACACCCCATGGGAAGTACCCTGTCCACATAAATAGCCCCCCCAACTGCATCCCCAGCAAAGAAAAATCATCGGGGTGAATGGGGAGCAGCCAAGAAGCTGCCTTAGTGTCACACTTGGCCAGTTCTGCCCCTTTTCCACATCTTCGGATGAGCTGGATAGCATCATCCACTGTGGTGTATACCACTTTGGTATCCTCCTGCGCAATTCATTAATTCACCGACAGCCCTTCCGGCCATGACAAATGATGTATCAGCCTACAATCTCCCTTGTTCTTTTCGGTACTACCCTCAAAGGTGAGATCATAAAATTCTCGACTAGCCACTCATGAAAGGGGCCCAAGATTCTACCTTCAGCCACTTCCTTGCTCAATTTCGATGCCACCACCTCCGGCAGGGCCTTAGCGGACTGTACATTTTCAGCCCATCTCCTTTGTCTTGGTCCCTGATATCCCACTCTGAAACCATCTCCGAAACCCCATTCCAACTTCAGCGCTGTGTCCGTATCCGGGTACACACGCAACCAATAAAGTAACCTCTCCAACCTAATTGGAGTAGGTACCCTTTGGCCCAGTAGGTCCTTGCCCCCCTGCCCCTGGTAGACCTCCACTGCTCCGCCAGGCTGGCGAGTGAAAAACATTGCATGACCGGGTGTTTTCCCCCACATTTGGAACACTTGTGTTTGAACTTAAATGGGTGCCTGAAGCAAAACCCCTTGTTGAAATTCCGACATGCTCCTGAGGTGGATGCCCGCACCCTCTGAGACATAAACCCCCACCCCCCCCCCGGAGCGGGACGCTGCTGAAACGGCTTATAGACTACCAGGAAACCACTAGCTGTGTGGGTGGAGGCTGCAGAATGCAAGGATGCCATCCATTGCATCCACAGCTCTGAATCCACATCCCCCCAAGGTTTCTCCGGGTTTATGCTAACTCAGCCACGAAACTCCTCATCGTAATTTAACCATGCATACCCTCCAAAGTGTAGTTGGGCTTTCCGGATAATGTCCATATCTTTAAACATGGCGATAGACCTGTCAATATATTTCTCACAGTAAATACTGGCATAGATCTAAAAAGGCAGAGGTCCAGTTGTCCATAGTAATTGGAACACGTGGCCTCTTCGCCAATTTCCACTCTTCTTCTTTGGACCCTTCTTTTGCCTGGATGTCCCTATGTAATAGTTTAAAAACATCCACGTATTCATGTTTCCATATTTTCACCTTGGTCTTGTCAGCGACATGTGAACCCAAAGGCATAGGGAGGCCCATCTATGAGAGCCTCTTCTTATGGCCTGCCCCGTTCTTATCCTCCTCTGCATTCTCGCAACTAGCCCCTGCTTCTCCGTCTTTGCTTTGTGCAGCTGTCCCCTCATCTCCCCTTTTATCTTTCCCGTCTGCCTCTACCGCACCTGTAGCAGGCTGCATGTGTATGGAATCTCCCCCACACCAATAGATTTGTATTGTGCTGCACCGGCCTTACCCTTCCGTTCACCCCATGGCGTCCACCATTCTCCCTTACCTTGAACCCCACGACCAGCTACTGCAGCGTCCAGCCTTGGTCTATGCCTGCCTCCATCCTTGCAGGAGACCTCTTGTCCTTGGGAGGTAGACGTTGAAGCCTGTAAAACATGAACGGAAGAGGGTGTTGTGCCACTCCTGCGCCCCCTGCGCCTTCCCTGATCCTGCGCTCACCTCTTTCTCCCACAGTTCACCGTCTTCCCACTTGTCAAGGTCCCCCTCATAATCCAGCTCAATAATTTCATCCTCATCCACACCCATACCGTCATCAGCACCAGTTGTATCCGCCATACCATATTCATCATCCAACCTGAAACCCCCCTGGCGCAAACTAGATGTATACTTTGTGCGATCCCATGGTGTAGCGAAGGCCACCGAAGACCCCTCTATCGCTTCCGACCAACGTCCTGAGGCCGTGTGGCACCCCATTGGCTTCACCACCTTCCTGCCAGCCTCTGCCGCTGGCATTGACTCTTTGCGCAGCACTTGGCCGTATGCGCCAGATGCTGCTGTCACGCTGGCAGGCCCACCAGCGGCACTAGCTTCCTGCCCTGCCTCCTGCTCATGTGGAATCCACACCCAACTACCCTTCTCTGCCCCACGCCCTTCATCCTGGCCCCCACCAACCCCAGCTGAATTTCCCTTAGCCTTCCTGGACTTCCCCTCAGCCTCCCCCTCTCTCCCTGCACAGCTTGGCCCACCTGAGTTCTGTCTCCGCCAACAATTTGCACTGTTCCTGTATCCTGGCCTCTATATCAACGGATGCCCAATCCGTGGCAAGGGGGTGCCGTGCCACCACCCCTGCTAGCCCCACTGCCCTCTTCTGCCTGAACCCCCTCCCCTATGCCAGATGCCTCAGCTCTGCCTGTCCCTGCTGCCCCAGGGGCACCCGCCCCAGCAGTGACCCTCTTTCCCTTTCCCTTTGGGCCCCCTAGCCCTTGCCCTTACTCCCTTTTTGACCCTTGGCTGGGGCCCCAGCCAAAGTAAGGTCCAGGGGCTGATCCATTCCCCAGGGGTCTTCTTCCCCCTGTTTGTCCTAAGTTTGAAGGTCCCCCTGCCCAGACACCTGAGCCAGGGGGCCTGTGTCACCCCCAGATGGCCCCCAAGGCCCCTACCCCCAGCTGCTCAGGCCCTCGAGGCTCCCCCTGTGGCCCCCATCTAAAAAAACAGGAGGTGGGGTGGACGCACTGCGTCCCCGCCCCTTTTTCAATTTCTTTTTCGTGTCTTTACTGGGGGAAAGGCAAGCGGTGGTTGCCGCTGCCACCCCCTGTGACGCTGCACGAGGCACGTGCGTCATGCCTACCCAGGCCTGGTCAAGGACACCAGGCCTGAGCAGGTCTCCTCGGCCAGCTTCACCTAGGAGGCGAAGCATGGCCTGAATAGCCTCTAAATCATGGCCTGCAGCCATGATTCAATGCCCGAAAGGGCTAGTTTAAATCCCTCCTACCCGCTCCTATGATCGCCCAAACTTTACGCAGCGTACCAGCCAGCACCGAAGAGGCCAATCATTCTACCCCACCCCCTTTTATAATAACTCCTAAGACTCTCCCCGCCCCCTCCCCAGCCTATCCTAACCCAGGCTGTCATGTTCCGGCCCCGAAAGCTCCAGTGGAAAGACTGGACTGGTCCAGCTCTCCACGGGGCCCCCAAACCAGAGCAGAATGGCATCCTGAACCGACTGCTCCGGTCCTGATCCTAGTGTTGAAGTAAGCCTCAGCAAGGCCTACTAGTGCAAGGGGTTCACCTTTCTCTGCACAAAGTCCTCAGACCATGTAGGAAGAAGTTGGCACAGAAACTGGAATAAAAGACAAAAGTTTATTAACCTCATGAGGTGGTTCTACAGTTCAAACAGCACCCTAGGGTAATGTCTGAAGTAGCACACTGAACTGAGAGAGCATGGTCCTTTTAAACCCACACATAGGCTAAAAGGAGATGGTACAATTATGGAAACAAGACTTGTATACATGTAAGGTCATGTGGAAAATGCATAGTCGACAGATAGGAGGAGCTAACAGTTTCCAAGGACTAACAGGTGCAGACCTTACTGAGCATGGGCGAAAGTAAGAGATGCTAAATATAACTTGTCACTAGGCAGATTTCAAGAGCAATTAACAGAAAGGTAGGACAGAGCACATGGTGAGCACATGGCAGCATGTAGCAGAGAAAATGGCTGCCATGAATACAAAATGGATTCCGCAAAATGTTCACAATAGTTACTAAATACAAGATGTCTCTGCTAATGCTTAATCTAATCACTGCTAAATTACAACAGACGACCCTTTCAGC
Source organism: Pleurodeles waltl (assembly GCF_031143425.1). Taxonomy (NCBI): domain Eukaryota; kingdom Metazoa; phylum Chordata; class Amphibia; order Caudata; family Salamandridae; genus Pleurodeles; species Pleurodeles waltl. The sequence continues at coordinate 897,696,819 of NC_090444.1, read as the reverse complement.
ATTAGCTGAAGACATTCGTCTTTCTGGGATAATCTAAATATTCATCTTGTATATTTATGCTCATCATTTCAGCTATTTCCTTATCTAACATATGTTGTGCCTTCATTTCTGTAACATTTCTTTAGGTAGGCATACAAGCAGTAATACACATGGAGCAGAACATTGGACCACACTGAATACAGATACAGCATGTAAAAAATATTGCAATTATTACACACAGGATAGTCAGTAGTTTCCAGCCCCAGGTGGAAACAAGAGCCCAAAACCATCCAGAAAAAGTCCAAGTACCAGTCTCTGTATGGATTTCTGCAGCAATTTTATGCAATTTAGATATTGCATCATATACTGAAGGTGAGTGATCTGGGATAAAAACACAACAACTACTACCGATGATTCGACATGCACCACCTCGATCAGCTAATATCACATCTAGTACCATACGATTTTGGAGCGCTACAATCCTTGCAACTTGGAGCTCCTCAGTAATATTCCCAAGTGCCAGAGCTGCCTGATTGGTAACAGCTTCCACAACCCTAGTCAAATGTCTCACTTTCCTACTGTTTAACGCAACACCTACAAAGGGGAACAGTCCTAAATTAAAATCAACATATTGTAGTAGGCTAGTATCCGTTTGGTCTACCTCATTTGAACTTATTTCCCTTTTATATCTATTGTTAATGATGTCATTGAACAGTTTTAAATCTCGGTGATATGATGCAGGAGCCAAAAACACAGGGGGTAATAGAAAAGATACATAACACACACCTGACCACCCAACAGGTAGTTGGTAATATCCATAGTTACCACAAACAAAATATGTGTTATGTGAAGCTGTAAAACTACTATTATTTACACTCTCAATAGTTAAAATCAAGGTACAATCGCTTATCCCTACTGGAATTCGTCCAATGCTTCGTATACATAAATCTGCTTTAGTTTTTGTAACAGAAATCACAAATTGTTCTTTCTTGTCAGAGTCTCATATATTTGTGAAGACATATGGTATTGAAACATTGTCCGGTTGATACTCTTCCGATTCCCATTTAGTTCCTTTAGCTTGGGGATACCCATCTTTGTCTTGGTAGCACACTTTATTAAGGCGAAAAAGAAGTCCGCCCTCTGTACGTTTTCCAGATGCAAACAAAAGCATGTACCAAGCTTGACAAGAACCATTGTGTGAAAAAGGAAGAGGAATGAAAGATGTTCCTCCTTTCTTTTGATGCGCAGGTATCATTCCACATACCCAACAGTTAGTAGTATTTGTAGCATTATGAGTATGATGCAACATCTGAATGAAAGTATTATTGAAGTACGATTGACGGTGCTTCTGCTCCTGATAGGGCAGCGTAAAGTAATAGTGATCCTCTGGTACTGGAGTAGTGGCAACAAAAAACTCACGAGCAGGAGACTTCTTTTCAATAAACCAGGTGATTGTTGCTGTAACCACCAGAACAACAACAAACCCCATAATACTAATGATCAATTTGTTATTCATTTTAGCAACAGTGATAATCGACCCTTTCAGAAATGAATTAAAAACAATCGTTGGAGCTCTTATCCCTGGGCAGCCGCTGATTTCTTCACCACGGGCCAAGACGGTTGTCACTACTCTAATGCACGGCTGATCCACCCCCCTTGCCACATTGGCTCTCCGTTTCACTAACCCAGGGCGGTAGCTCAACCAGTCTTTTCAAAACAATTTTCAGATTCTTTCCTTGGTCTCAAATTATATCGCGACACTCAAGAAGTCGTATGGTCCGGGAAGACCTCTGCAGATTCGTCAGGTGATATAGCACGGCCTTTCTCCGTAGTCAAAATCTCTCGATGATCGGTCAGCACAGCAGGTTCCACCAAGGTAGGTAGCACTCTCTTGCAGTGAGTACTATGGACCCAATTCTTTCGGTTTGTCACTCGAACTGCTGTCCTTGTCGCAAGGAGCACCTGTTCTGGGCCTCGCCACCTTGGTTCCAAGCTGCTTGATCTTTCAAAAGACTTAATCATCACCTGGTCACCAGGTCGGAGTTCATGGCCTTCACCTGTAGATCTGTCAGGAAGTGCTTCTCAAACCTGTTGATGAATAGAAACCAAATTGTCAGTTAACTGTGCCAAATAATCATTCATCAGGACACAAGGTACATCATATACAAATTTTGGTTTAGGAACTCCCCAAATATTCATTGGTCTCCCAAATACTACTTCATAGGGGCTAAGGCCAAGTCGGGAGTGTGGCACTGACCTAATAGACAATAATGTCAATGGTAATGCATCCGGCCAAGTTAAGGATGTGGAAGCCTGTATCTTCGCTAATTTCAGCTTCAATGTAGCATTATACCTTTCCACCAACCCTGCTGATTGTGGGTGGAAAACCGCATGGAACTTCTGTTTGATCCCTAATCCTTTCAGGACATACTTAATAACTTCCCCAACAAAATGAGGTCCGTTATCACTCCATAAAAGTCTGCAAACACCAAATCTAGGGAAAAATTATTTCAAAAGCACCTTCGCTGTGGTAATGGCAGTATTATCCTTTGTGGGGTACGCCTCTATCCATTTACTGAAGGCACAAACCACCACCAAGACATACTTTAAATTGTTGCAGCGTTCAAGCTGAATATAATCCATTTGTAGAACTTCAAAAGGTGCAGTTGGTGTCGCAAACCCTCCTGCAGGAGTACGTGTCCCTTTTCCAGGATTGTATTGTAAGCAGATCAAACAAGACTGTACTACTCTCTTAGCTGTACTGGAAATTTCTGGATGCTCCCAAACTTGCGTAAGCAACTTCGTTATTGTTGAAGCTCCAACATGTGCCAGCCCATGTGCCATCTGAACCATAGGTTGTACAAAAGCTATAGGCAATTTCCATTTATCCATCTGCTTATTCCGCCAACAGCCCTCATCATCCATTTCTCCATCTTTAGACCATTGCTCACGTTCTTTCACAGAAGCAGATTTCTGTATATCTAATACTTCTTGTCTAGCATTATTCCAACGTTCAGCTTGTGACTTCACTACATACATAGAAGTAGTACTTTGCTGCATCGCAGTCTCACGTGCTACACGGTCTGCAAGAGCATTACCTAGCCCTATCTTATCGGTCCCTTTCTTATGTGCACTACATTTCACAATAGCTAGTTTATTTGGATATGTCAATGCAGTCAAGAGGTTATGCACTAATTCTCCGTGCATTATCTGCATCCCGTGGGATGTGAGAAAACCTCTCTCCTTCCAAAGCAAACCAAAATCATGAGCCACTCCAAAAGCATAGCGGCTGTCTGTGTAAATGTTCACACTTAAATCAGTACTAAGCTCACATGCTCGTGTCAAAGCTATTAGTTCAGCTGCTTGAGCTGACTTCTGTGGTATACGAGCTGTCTGCACTACCGTGTGTATTGTGGTGATTGCATATGCAGCTGAGGTCGTACCATCTGACAACTTCAAACAAGACCCATCAACCCACAGTTCCCCGTCTACATCTAAAAGGGGCGTATCTTGTAAATCAACACGACCCTTTGTCTGTTCTTTGGTAAGGAATATACAATCATGTGTTTCTTGTGACTGAGGCTGAGTCACTGGATATGGCAACAAAGTAGCTGGATTTAGTGTCGCACATCTCTTCAGTGTAATGTGAGGAGCCAACAATGTCAACTCATAACCTGTCATACGGGCGCTAGTTAAATGTTGTGTCTTTGTTTGATTTAAAAGAGCATCAACCGCATGGGGTACTAGCACCAACAGCTTATGTGACAAAACTATCCCTTCACCATGACGTATTGAGACAGCTGTTGCGGCAACTGAACGAAAACACCCAGGCAACGCTCGAGCGACAGGATCAAGTACTGCTGAAAAATATGCACAGGGACGCTGCTTATCGCCATGTGTCTGTACTAAAACTGACAATGCACATCCATCTTTCTCGTGTACGTAAAGTGCAAAAGGCTTCATGTAATCTGGAGTACCTAACACTGGTGCAGAACAAAGGGCTTGTCGCAGCTGCCGGAAAGCAGTCTCACATTCATCTGTCCATGGGAGGGGCATTCGAGTATCTTTAGTCAAAAGTGCTAGCAAAGGTTTGGCAATGTGTGAAAACCCTAATATCCATTGCCTACAAAAAGAAGTAAGACCAAGGAATGCACGAACATCTTTCTGAGTAGAGGGTACTGGTGTGTCTAAAATTGCTTGAATACGATCTGATGTAAGTGCACGGCCCTCCTTAGACAAAAGGTGACCTAAATAGGTTACCTTTGGTCTACAATATCCTTCATGACACTTTATGATGGTGTGAAGCAAGAAAAGAAAGTAAGGACAAAGTGCACTTTTCACATTGCTCCGGGGTATCAGCTGCCAACAAAATATCATCAACATATTGTATGAGAGCCACACCTTCAGGCAAAACAAAAGAATCAAGTTGTCGTTTTAACGCCTGACTATAAATACTTGGACTCTCCGTATAGCCTTGAGGAACTCTGCAAAATCTATATGATCCTTTATTCAAAGTAAAACCAAACAAATATCGGCTGTCAGGATGAATAGGGATCGAAAAAAAAGCATTCTTCAAGTCTATCACAGAGAACGTAGTTGCTGTCGGGGGAACCAAAGTGAGGAGTGTCGTGATGTCAGATACCACAGGATATTGTGGTATCACAATCTTATTGACTTCTCGTAAATCAATAATGAATCGGTAAATCCTAGTATCAGTATCCTTTTTCAGATTAGGAAGAATCGGACTGTTACAAACATTATACAGAACTTCCTCGACAACTCCAACTGCAATAAGATCATGCACAATTCGTGTGAGTACTTCTTCGCCCTCCTGTGAAATTTTGTATTGAGGCAAACGTGGCAATACAGCTCCCTCCTTGACACTAATATGTACTCGTGGAATAATCATTTGTCCCACATCAGTATCTGAAGTAGCCTACAAAGTACTAGGGAGTGAAGCTAATGCAACATCCTCTTTAACAAGACAAACTCTTTCCATCACAGGATGATTATCATTTAAAATAACACGCACCCCTTCAGGAGAGCATCGTATTGTAGCCCTGAAATACTTGAGCATATCAAGACCCACAATATTGTCTGGTGTATTTGGAGAAAGCAAAAATTGACATGGGGCAGTAAATTTATCAACATGCAATGCAAGTGGTTGTGACAATGGGCTAGGGGAAGGTGTTCCATCGAAACCTATCGATGTAATGGTTAAGCCAGACAGGGGAGCCCTTGGAATCAATTGTTTAGACAAGGCGCTACGAGTAGCTCCTGTATCAACCAGAAACTGATCAGTAAGACCCAAAACATGTGCTGTAACATAGGGACCCCTCTGATCTACCGGAACTTCAACTGATTCCTTACCCCATCCTAGGCAATCCTATGCATAAGCAGAATCTTGGAAATCAGGCTGCACATGATCAGACATCTGGTATTGGTTCCGTCTATCAAAAGTGTTAAACCCATCCTGCCCTCGTGTATTAGCATCAACCCTAGCATGATCATTTGTGCGCGTTCTAGGTCCTGAATATCCTGAGCGATTTCTCATTTGTCCCCGACCACGTGAACACTGCTGAACACGTAGTGCTGGACAATCGGCAGCCCAGTGCCTAAATTTCTTACAATACGCACACTGATCATCAGACAAATTTGAACGAGTGTAAGAAGAACCATAAGATCCACGTCCACCTCTATCACTACCTCTAAAAGGCGGACCATAAGCTTGAGCCAACATAACCTTCGTCTTTAATTCTTTAATCTTTTTCTCCTCGCTACCTTTTGCTTCTAATTCCTGTCGTTCATAATACTGAGCCATAGTCAAAAGAGAAACCGGAGTAGAGGTAGTCCATGAACTTTCACTAGCTTTTAGACGACTAGCTATTCCTGGGAACAGATTTGCAACATATTTATCGACGAACAAATGTCTGCCCGTATCATCTGACAATGACTGACCGCTAAAATCATTAAATGCTTCTTCAAAGCGTGTAAAGAAATCAGAGACCGATTCATCTGCCTTTTGTTTACAAGACGCTAAAACAGTCCAATCTATCTTTTTAGGGGGAATAATCGTTTTCAACTTAACTAATATGGCTGCAGGAAGATCTAGAATCAACTGATATGGCTTTTTCGCAGGTTCCCTATCCCCGTCCATCTGTTCTATTTCTTTCCATGATGCCCCAAAAACTGTACGATCAGCAATCTTACGAACAGTTCTCCACATATCTGGCGGTAATATCAATCCGAAAAATAAATCAATGTCAGCTAAAGTCATAGTACAAGAACTAATTGCTCCCTCAACTTCCTCATAAAAGGCGGCTGGATTTTTCCACGGGTCAGGTAATGCTGTTTTAAGTGCCATTACATCTTCCCTATTCCAAAGAGTATACACCCAATTATAAATAAAATAACCCTTAGCATCAACAGAAGTTTTATCTTCATTTATACCCAATCCTTTAGGAGTAACATACAAAGGCGCGGCCTCCCGCATTGGTTTAGCGTGAACTATCATAGTCTTATCTGTTTCAAAGATGGAAGCTTGCGCCCCTTTGGTCTGAGATGCTCGTGCAACTGCGTCCGCAGCCGTTTTCTCTTCTTGCAAACGAACTGCCACAATACGTAATTTCATTAAACGCCTGATTGCATCAGCCACCTGGGAGAAAACAAAAAGATCATCACGCATTTGCTTATGATCAGCTGCTACATCATCGGGCTCTAACTCATCAGAATATTTCTGCTATAGTTCAATAACTTCTGAGCCAAATGCCTCAGTAAAAAAGAACTGCTCCTTTTCCGTCCACCCTTTCATGTTGTCTAAAAGTTCAGAAGCAGAAACAACGCTACGAATTGTTTTACGAGCAATAGATCTAAGCTCAGACACACGGTCAGCAGGCAGCATAGAGCGACTGTCCCGCATCTTCTGTTGCTCCGAACGGGAGACTTTAGGTAACTCATGAGGGGCAGAAGGGACGACATACGGAGGTGGAGGGCGATCTAGTAACAATAAATCATCATGTGGTTTATTAAGGATAGGATAGAGAGGTTGCCTAACAGTGTATTGGCCAGTTACCTGTAGCTTACGTTCTTTCTCTTCTAGCTCCTTTAAGTCATTTATTTCTTTCTTTCTCATTTCCAATGCTTTCACATATATATTCTTCCGCTGCTCTTTCTCAAGCAAGGCTTGCTCACGCTTCACTCGTCCACGCGCTTCTTTCTCCCACATTCGTACACAGTCAAACATATCTTGCCTAGACTTTCGCTTACACATACATTGTTCCACATACTCAATCTTTCGCAAATCAAATGACCCATGCATAGGCCAACATAACTCAGGATCCGCGCGGGTGTATTTATTCCATAATGTGCTGTACATTATAGAAGAAAGACCATGTTTAACATACATATCTCTATTTGGCGTCCCCTCTGGGGGTGCCGGTTGCGATTCTTCCAGTCTCAAATTGGTACCATTACAAAAGCAACACATCCTATGAAGTGCGCTAAAAACAGGCATGCCAAAAATAGTGCAGAATATGCAATATTATAATCAAAGTAGCACTTAAGGTGCCGTTCAAACCAAAATTAAATTGGAGAAAATTCTCCTCATTACCTGCCTATATAAATTGCAATTTATATATCAAATCCAAAGAATACAAATCACGAGAGCCACAGTAAGTAGTGCTAAACTACATTTCCAAACACAGGCATCAAAACCCACAGCAAGTGCCGTAAAACGGCTCTTACCAATCACAGGGTGTCCAGGTTCCAACTGCCAAGTTCTAAAATCAACCAAATGGTCACTGCATGACGAATGAACAAAAAGGATCTCAGTCGAGGACCGGCGCCACCTGGATGGTCAAATCAGAAAGAAGGGAAAAACGCCGTGGTTGCCAAGACTCGGGTCTCCTCAGGCATTGATCGTCCGCAGCGAGATTCCAATCCTTCATTGCGACCAATCCGTTGGTCATCCGAGTCGCGATGAGTCCCTGTTCGGGCGCCTATTTGTTGAAGTAAGCCTCAGCAAGGCCTACTAGTGCAAGGGGTTCACCTTTCTCTGCACAAAGTCCTCAGACCATGTAGGAAGAAGTTGGCACAGAAACTGGAATAAAAGACAAAAGTTTATTAACCTCATGAGGTGGTAGTACAGTTCAAACAGCACCCTAGGGTAATGTCTGAAGCAGCACACTGAACTGAGAGAGCATGGTCCTTTTATACCCACACATAGGCTAAAAGGAGATGGTACAATTATGGAAACAAGACTTGTATACATGTAAGGTCATGAGGAAAATGCACAGTCGACAGGTAGGAGGAGCTAACAGTTTCCAAGGACTAACAGCTGCAGACCTTACTGAGCATGTGCGAAAGTAAGAGATGTTAAATATAACTTGTCACTAGTCAGATTTCAAGAGCAATTAACAGAAAGGTAGGACAGAGCACATGGTGAGCACATGGCAGCATGTAGCAGAGAAAATGGCTGCGATGAATAAAAAATGGATTCCGCAAAATGTTCACAATAGTTACTAAATACAAGATGTCTTCTGCTAATGCTTAATCTAATCACTGCTAAATTACAACACTAGTACACGGGGAGCCCGATATATAAATTTTCCCTGTTTTGAGTGCCCAGGTATCCATAACAGCATGCTCACTAAAAAATGTTCGCCTATAAATGAGAATTACCACCAATTTTCTTTGGATTTTGATGAATCTCACGGATGCCGGCGGAGAAGGAAAAACAAGATGGCGGCTCCCATTGGACAAGCAGTAAGCAGTACTATCACCGGATAAAAACTCCTGTAAATGATGCCATAGGATATACAGGGGGCCCTTACACTACTCTACCTACCCGGTGAGGGTCTTTGCTCCCATCTTGCAGTACTTGCGTTCCACGGTACATTGCACAGACCGTCAGTGCCATTTTTGGCCTGCACCCGCTATGTGCGCCTTTCAAATCACGGTCGGCCTCAACAATGGATCGCATCCATAGGGCGGCAGCAATAGAAACTCCATTGTGCATCCTGACGCCCTGTCTTAAAACAAAGTCACTGATCCATTCTGGGTACTGGATGGCTCTTACCCAGGCTGTGCATCATTAGCAAAATTCTTTACCACCAAAATCAGACTGAACATAAAAGGACTGAGCAGCCTATTATGTCAAATGGTCCATCGGCACGGTTATCAGGCCACCCTTGCAATGCACATCACACCCTGACACGGGGCGAACTTTGGATCACACCTTAGAGACATGACGACCTACACCCATCAGTGCTTGCAGCGACCTTTATCCCCGTGCCCCTTAGAACCCTGACACACCACAGCCCTCTACACTGGGATGGAAAAAGCTAGTTGAACATAACCTCTACTAAGGAGGACATGTGCACGCCCCTTCAAAACCTGTGCCTGTCAGTATGGATCTGACTTCCTCAGCACCCGGTGCACACTTTAAGATGTGAATTGTCAGACTTAGTGTATGCGCTATTATATACTTCACCAGTGTGCTACGGCCAGGTCCACTTCATGGTGACTGGAAGTCAACACCCTATTTTTTTTCCAGACTCTGGCCCACTGTACTGTATATGCGGGGGTTGTTAGAGTAGGGTTTTTTTTAACTAGAAATTATTCATGAGTGTTTACATATATTGGATAATTTAATTATGTAGAAAATGAATAACGTAGAAAAATAATACAAGCATTTGAAAATGAGACCTCAAAGAATGGCCACCAATGTTCATGAAGTGTACTGATTAATGATTAATATTTATGAATTATTGAAAAGGTATTAGATTAATGTAGAAATATATGTCATATTAAAGGTTATGAAGTATGCTACAGTTTTATTAATTGTAGGCCTTAACTTAGCGAGTATCTTGGCTTGCTTTTGCCAGACCTCATGGAGAAGCTGTATTGCTTAGCGTTTAATAAAAATGCTGACAGAGTGGATTAAACTGTGAAATGTCAATTGTCTTGTTAAAAGTGCTTAGTAGAAGCTTTCCGTGAGAACTGAAAGGAGATGATGTTCCTGCTAGTGTAACAATTTATGTTTAATGTGTGTGAGATGCACTTTCCCAGGACGAGAACAATGAAAACACTGACTGGAGCTGAAGATGCAACAATATTGTTACCTGACGAGCCGGATGATGAGAACATCGTAAAGTGTACCAATCAACTTCAAGAGAAGAGTGAAATATTAGAATTCATAGATTTGGTATAGAAATATTATTGGGTAGAGTGTAAACCTATGATGAATTGACCAATAGGGAATTAGGGGAGAGTTTAGGTGACTTTGATATAACGAGACAGAGGAGAATTATTCAGACTAGAGGGAGATTTCAGACCTTATTCCGGTTTGAGAATAGAGAAGAGATACGAGATTCATTTTGTCATTGGGCTCCTTCTCTCTGACTGAGAGCCTGATGCTTTGCTGATTGTTAGACGACCTGAGGACGAAGACTGATTCTGCTTGCTGACCCATACCGTGGAAAGGTCGACATGATGAAATGTGACTGCTATGCATTCCATTCCTTTTCTTTCTAGGTACCAACTGTGCTGTTCGACAGATCCATAGCTAGATGTTTTTCCTAACTTTGTGTTCTAAGTTTGTTTTGCATGAAGCCCCACAAGCTTATACTAATCTGATGTTAGTTAAGGGCACTTACAAATGACTGACGAATTATAGGGACTAATGATTGACAAGTTATCTTGCTGAAATTCAATGTGTGTTGTATCTTTGTTGCAGCTGACTCTGCTATTGATTTGCACTGTAGCTCTAGAATGTGTTGTGATTCAAGCTTTGATTAGATTGCTTTTCTTCCGCCGCTTCGGACAACAAGCATTGTTCTTATATGTGTTTCATTTCATTTTGAGATTAATCTACATGACCTTAGTATTGTTAATATAAGGGATATAAACTTACTAAACTTTACTAAAGGTTTGGTTTTTCATGGCTGAAAGGTCATGGTGCATGACGGTTACTGACTCCATTGATTATTGATCTTATTGATTGCTGATGATTATTGATATTGTGTATTGATTATTGATTTATGTACAGGAGGTATGGTAAGAACTTCTTAATACGAGTAAAAAGGTTAATTTACCTATTCGCCTCCCCTTGTAAGTTTACTTATTAAGGTCTGGCACGCTAACAGTTATGGTAGCAGACTGATGGTTTGTCTCTTTAAGAGCTTGCCATAGGTGTCTGGTGCAGAGTGACAGGTGATGATGATTCATCTCCTTAGGAGCATACTATAGACGTGCAAGATACAGTGACAAGGTATTTCCAGGGATGGTAGCAGTTTGATGCTGTTTCTTTTGAGAATTCAGTATTAGTGAGATTTGGATTTTGTTTTTCAATAATGATAATTGGAGAAAAAATTATGGCCCCTAAAGCCCAGAAATGACTTTCCCAGATCCTGCTAGTGGTGTTGAGTATGTTCCTGGCGTTCTAGTGATAGAGAGAGTGAAATAGGTTGCGCTTGCACAGCTTATGTAGATCACAGGTGAATTGTGAAGTTTGTGAGGGATTTAGGGAGTTTGCATACTCCAAAATGAAGTTGTAGTAGGAGTGTGTGTACACCGCAGAATGAGAGTAGGGAAGTCGTCTGACTTCACATGTGTGTGGCGCTTTGTGCTCAACAATTGTCCATTGTTGACCCAAGTGCGGCCGCAGGTAATGCCAAGATTTAAACCAGGGACACAGTCAGACTTCACTCCTGTAATGAATCAGAGTATGGGAGTTATTCTCCCACACAGTTTAGGTGCCAGAGCAGCCTCGGATGCAATATCGCTGCTGATTACTGTTGGCCCAGCGGTACCATTATTTGCACAAAAGAAAACCACTGTGAGTGAGCAGGGGGTAATGTCTCAAAGCGGAGGACAAAATGAACAAGTTCAGGTAGTCTCTTCCGTGGGTCAGACCTTTGACGGATCAAGATCGTTGTTAGATCTCAGTCCACTTGTTGCACTTCCAGATGCCGTGACTGGACCAAATGCAGGTCAGAGCCTGAAATTATTGACACCGCAGACTCCGAATGTAGTGGTACAGCAGGTGCCACCGGTCCAAGCGAGTAACATTTTGTTACAGGGACTGACAGCTTAGACCAGCTGAATACCCCACAGAATGCCTCTAAAGGCAAGGAGCAATTGAATTGTGTCAGAATAAGCATGGAAGTGGGTAAACTTGTTGAGGGAACAATGGGGGTAAATAGATTAGAGTTCTATACAGAGGCAGAGTTGAGATACCTGTGCCCGAGGATTACAAGACAGGTGAGCAAGGTACATCAGAGATTAGCCGATTTGGCAGAGAAACATGGCATACAGATTGAGAAAATGAAACATTTGAAGAGGAGTTACAGGTTAGATTTTGAGGCAAAAGATTTTGAACATATGAGGTCAGCCGGAATGAAGGCACACCTTAAAGAATTATTGCAGAGTGCTCAGGTCTGGGGAGCATTAGACAAATGGGAAGGCAGATGGGTAAAGAAAAGTGACAGGAAGAAAAGAGATTCGCTGGAGCTGACTGAGAATGTACAGCAGGACACAGATCCAGTGAAGATTTTACCAATTGAGGGAAATTCCAGGAGGAAATTTAGTTCATATCCCTTGGAGTAGGAGTGACATTTTATCATTTACGAATGATTATCCAAAATTGAGAGAGAAGCCAGTAGAGTGGTATCAGCAGACAGACAGGTTTGTGAAGCTTGCAAAGTGTTTATGGGAGGACTTGAACACATTACTGGAGATAGTGGTTCCAGCTGACTTATGGGTTGAGTGTGAGAGGACTGTAGATTGGCCAACAGATGAACCGTAGAGAGATAAGAATACAAGTGCACGGTCTCCCGAGGTAATGAAATATTACTATAAGGTGATTGAGTTTCTGAAAACAAGGATTTCGCCCAAAAATGTTGATTGGCGGAAAATTGACAAGACAGTGCAGGAAGCAAAGGAGTCAATACATGGATACTATGAGAGATTGTTGAAGGCGTACAAGAAGTATTGTGGTAGACAAGCAATTAAGCCGAAAGACATGCTGCATTTTGGGTTCAGATTTGTGGAAGGATTGAGACCCGAAATTGGTCAGATGATTAAGAGTCATTTGATTTGCTGTCAAGCAAAGCTGATTGATGAGGTGTTGCAGTATGCGAAATACTGTAGAGATGAGATTGAGTTGAAGCAGAAGAAGTTGAAAGAGAAAGGGATGGTGATGCAGATTAAAGCAGCTCAGTCAGGAGTGCAAGGACATTTTGTGCAGCAGATGCCGCAGCAGCAGGGAAATGTCATGGTTCAGCCCCAGATGAGAGATAGAGGTCGTGGAGACAATATGAATCGTGGTCCAGATTTGAATACTGTAGTGCTTCAGAATGATGTACAGGGAATGAAGAAGCTGTTGCCGTGTCACATTTGTGGAGCCGTGGGACATTGGAAGCGGGAGTGTCCAATGATGATGCAGGAAGGTGTTGTTCAGCAAGGTAATGACATCAATTTATTTCAGAATGTAAGAGGACCGAGACTAAGGGGTCCTAATGCAAATTTTCAGAATAATGTGAATCAAATGCAGAATTTTCAGCCCATGCAACAGGTGCAAATGCCCCGTGCACAAGTGTCACAATTGCAGCCGATGCAGCAGCAGGTTCCCATGGTACCTAGACAGCAAATGCAGATACACACAGGTCAGAGGTCACAGGTCAGAGACAAGACAGAAGTAGTAACCCAGTGCACCAATTCCCGTTACACAGTGAGAATGAAATAAATGGTAAATGGATGAGTGGCAGTTCAGATGTGGAGCCATGTGTGCTCGTGACTTCTTTAGAAGTAGATCAGAGAGGACCCTATGAGAGGGGAAAGGTGATAGGTCATAGAGTTTCTTTCTTGGTGGATACAGGAGCTACACGCTCTACAGTGAGAAGTACAGAGGTTCCAAATTTGCCCTTTTTAGGAAGAATAGTTCAGGTCGTAGAGGTAGCGAATCAGTACTTGACAAACCCGATCACAGATCCAGTGCAAGTCGAGATTGGCAATTTCCAGGGACTACATAAACTTGTAGTCTGCAATTCGAGTCCAGTATCCCTACTGGGAAGGGACTTGCTGTGTAAGACAAAGTGTTTGATTACTTGCTCAATTGATGGAATTGAGATACAGACAAATAGCGATGATGAGGAAGACCAAGCCACAAAAACTGAGTGTGAAACTACAAATGAGGAGTATCCCTTGATTGAGTTTTTCCCGATGTTCACAGTGAAAGAGCTTCATTCTGATTTGCAGGGAACAGTACAAGAGAATGTGTGGGATTTGACAGGAAAGGAAGTAGGTCTGAATAAAGGAGTGGAGCCAGTCAAGGTTACCTTAAAGCTGAATGCAGTTTTCCTAAACTTCCACAGTACGACATGCCACAAGATGTTCTGATGAAAGTGGCTCAGATAATTGCAGATTTTGTGAAACACGGAGCTTTGAAAGAAGTATTTAGCAGCCCATGTAATTCACCAATAATGGGTTTAAAGAAGCCATGTGGGAAGGTTCAGATTGTTCAGGATTTCAGAAAAATAAAGGAGATTGTGGTCAAGTGTTGTCCCGTAGTGCCCAATCCAGCTGTGATAAGGTTCCAGATTCCATGTGATGCAGAGTGGTTTACGGTCATTGATTTGTCACAAGTGTTCTTTTCTGTGCCTCTTCATGAGGATAGTCAATTTCTCTTTTGTTTCAAATTCCTGGATGAAGTCTATTGCTGGTGTAGACTTTCTCAAGGGTACATGGAGTCACCTTCCTTGTTTAACCAGATCTTGAAAAAGAATTTGGAGTCATTAGAATTTCCATTTCAATCGACTTTGGTGCAGTATATTGGTGACTTATTGATTGTGTCCAAGACAAGGGACCAGTGTAAGTATGATTCGATTGCCCTGTTGAATCATTTGGGAAAATATGGTCATAAAGTGTCTCCACTGAAATTACAGTAATGTCCAAAAGTAGTGAAGTATTTGGGTCACCAAATTTAGAAAGGGTCGAGGAAGATATCCAGGGAAAGGATCACAATGATACTGCAGATAAGTCCCCCAACTACACAGAGAGATGTCCGGATGTTCCTGGGAATGGTGGGCTATTGTCGTCAATGGATCCCAAATTTTTCAGTCATTTCAAGACCATTGCAGAAACTGACTCATAAGGAAGTCATCGATCCCATTGTGCTAGACCAGGATGAGATGAGAGCGTTCACTGAGTTGAGAGAGATTTTGTGCAGAGCTCCAGCATTGGGTATGCCTGACTACACGAAGCCTTTCACATTGTTTTGTCATGAGCGTGATGCATGTTCATTGTCTGTCTTGACTCAGGTCCATGGAGGTGCTCATCGCCCAGTAGCATATTTTTCAGCTACTTTGGACCCAGTTGCAGCAGCCTTACCAGGTTGCTTTTCACAGTGTGAAGGCGTGGTGATGGGATATCCCCTGACTGTAATGGTCCCTCACTCGATTGAGATTTTACTGACAAGGAGGAAAACCCAATACTTGACTGGTGCTAGGTTGACTAGGTACGAAACAAATATTTTGGGGTCACCAAACGTGACACTGAAAAGATGTACACTGCTGAACCCGGCAACTATTCTTCCGAGTGAAAATGTTGAAATTGAAAAAGAGGAAGACGTTGAACATGATTGTCTTGAAGTAACTGAGTTGTGCACAAAACCGCGACCTGACATTAGGAGATACCCGATTGGAAGAAAATGACCAAATTATCTTTGTTGATGGTTCTTGTCTGAGAGACAATACAGGGACAATGAGAGCAAGATATGCTATGTGCACGATTACAGGTACCTTGGAAGCTTCCTGGCTTCGAGGAATGTATTCTGTCCAGGTAGCAGAATTGGTCTCTCTCACTAGGGCGTGCCATGTTTCTGCTCAATTGAGAGTTACTATCTATACGGATAGCCAATATAGATTCGGAATAGTTCCTGATTTTGGTCAATTGTGGTCACAGAGAGGTTTCCTGACCTCTTCTGTTTCACCAGTGAGAAATGGTGAGAGAATAAAGGAGCTGCTATATGCTATTCAATTGCCTGAAAAGATTGCCGCAGTAAACTGCAGTGTACATCTAAAGTTGCAGGACTACGTGTCATTGGGAAATGGACATGCGGATCAAGTCACAAGGTTTTGCGCATTGAACTGCATGTCGTTGCATGAACTGCTACCTGAGGAAGACGCAACATGTACGAGTTATGCCTTGAAAGTAATTGACACTTTGGAAGAATTAAAATCTTTGCAGAATAATGTCGACAGAGAGGAGAAACGTTCATGGGGTAAATTGAAATGTGTTCAAAGACAAGATGAATTGTGGGTTTCTGAGGAGGGTCAATTGGTTTTGCCAAATAGCCTGTTGTCTCAAATGTCAAGATACTATCATGGTCAGGCACCCATTGGGAGAGATGCCATGGTATGTCTGTTCAAGATTGATTGGTTTAACCCCAAGTTTAGACAAGTTGCTGAAGCATTTTGCCATCTTTGTGTCATTTGCCAGCAGTTAAATGCGGGGAAAGGGACAGTGGTTAACTTGAGCCACATTGGAAGAGCGGGAGGTCCATTCAGCAGAATGCAAATGGATTTTATTGAGATGCCTGTGTGTGCAGGTTTGTGATATGTGTTGGTGATTGTCTGCATCTTTAGCCACTGGATTGAAGTGTACCCTACACGAAGACATGATAGCCTCACGGTAGCGAAACTGCTGCTTAGGGAGCTGATACCGCACTTCGGATTTCCGATCTCTTTAGAATCAGATAGGGGAAGTCACTTCAATAACAAAGTAATTAAATTATTGTGTGCAGCATTGAACATTGAGCAGAACCTGCATTGTAGTTACCGCCCTGAAGCATCAGGACTAGTGGAGCAGATGAATGGTACCTTGAAGTCAAGAATTGCCAAAATGTGTGCAGCTATGATTCGAAATGGTCCGATGCATTGCCTTTAGTGTTGATGTCAACGAGAAACACACCTAACAGGAAGACAGGACCATCGCCTCATGAGATCCTCATGAGCAGAGCAATGAGATTACCAGCGGTGCCAGCAAATGCACTTGTCAACAGTTGAGATTATATGGTGTCGGATTACTGCAAGGGTCTGGCTGATGTAGTCCGCTCTTTTTCTCAGTAAGTGAAGGCCACCACACTGCCACCGATCCATGAACCAGAGCACAACCTGAGAGCTGGAGACTAGGTTGCTGTCTGAAAGCATGTGAGAAAGACGTGTTTGGACCCTCATTAGAAGGGACCAGATCAAGTGGTCCTAACAACTACGACAGCTGTGAAGTGGGCTGGGTTCCCATACTGGATTCACACAAGCCACATGAAGAAAGTGACAGGTCCACTGGATCATGAAGAAGCGTTGTTGAGAGTACCAACAACAATGAGGCAAGTCTCAGAGCTGGAAGGAGAACAAAGAGGAACTGAGATCAGATCTGAGCTTGTTGAGGACGGTTCAGTTACTCCTGTGAGAGACGAGGGTGGAGACCTCCAGGAAAGTATTGGAGAACCTATCTCAACTGAAGCAGCAGGAGAGCCTAGTCAGAGGAGGGCTTTCCCAGAGACAAGCAGAGCAATTGCCAGACCCAGAAGGGGAAGGAGTTGAGGTAAATCAAGGTCAAGGTGGTCACACTCTTCCTGAACCGGTTGCAGGTCTGTCAGGAGAAACCACCACGAAGAAAGAAAAGGGTTCAAGTTCAATTTTGAAGAAAATACTGACAGAAGGTCCACTGAAAGGAGATAAGTGGCCGAAATCGCAAGTGGAGAAAAGGAAAGGGGTGGTTGTAGAACCAACAATAAAGGAAGAAGTAGATACTATGAGAAAAGAAGAATTAAGTGAAGGAGAGTTGAATGGAGATCGAAAGTTGAAAACAAAGAGAATAGCAAGACGAAGATACGCAGGTCCTGAATAGACGTATGCAACTACAAACGAATGGTAGCAAGAGTTTATGTCCTTTTGTTTTGATAGTGAAGTTCCAGGTCAATATTTTGAGGTGATGTGAAGAGAATTGATTAACTGAACTGTTGAAATAATCTGAGACAAATATTTTTGAGAAAGAGACTGTTGAAAGTAACTGGAAAAGACATTGATAACCTGATTCGACTTTTGAAACCTGATATTGACAAAGCTGCCAACTGATTTTGAAAAGGAAGAAGGGTTCCTGGAAGGGAAACTGAACTGCTGAAAGAAGAGTTGTCTATTTTTGATTCTTGCTGCAAGTATTTCTAAAAATTACTTCTGCTTTCTGATTCTTTACAGATCATGGCTGACTTTAATAAGCAGGTTAGAGATGGTAGGCGCTGTAAATATATGAGCATTGGTTTAGCAATTATGTGTGGTATATTGTTTATGGCATTGATTGTGGGTATGTCTGTTCTTGATGCGAAAGGAGCCAACCATACTTCTTTTGGGACGACTACTGCACTAACTGAATTAGATAAGTTTAAGTTAGATGAGAAGTATTTGCATGATTATACTAAGGTGCAGGGAGAACTTTCTTCTAATGTTTTCTATCGCTTATTGAGTGAGTACGTTGAGACAATGGATGCGAAGAATTGTTTTGTGTGCACGCAGATTCCTTCATCAGTCAAGGAAGGAGTCACCTATCATAGCTTGCTCTTAACATATGGAATAAGTTGTAGTCTGTTACTAACATGATTTTATAACCAGGAGTACATTCAGTACTTTTACTCTAATCATTATGGTGTTTTCGTTTGTTCCTATAATTGGGTATTTGAGTAAAGTAGCTAATGATAATGATACAGTACTAGTAAGAGGATTCTTTGAACCTACATTGGCAGCCTATGCGCATAACAATAACCTGACATGCCTGCTTACACCTTTAGATAAGAGCTTCCCGGATCATACTGATGACAGAAGAAAGGCGTTAAAGGAGAAATTAGAAAAAGGCTTAGAGAAAAGGACTTACAAGAATGATTATGCTTACAGTGCAATTAAAATGCAAGGGAAATTAGCTTTAGATGCACAACACATAGGAAAGCTTTGTATATAAAGGCCTAAATCGCACACTGACACTTTATTTGTGGGTACAAGTGAATGCAGGCATGTGTTTTTATTTCAAAGTAAATGGACATTTATGTTGAATGGGCAGGACCCAGTGATTCCAGGACTATACTATATTTGTGGACTTAATGCTTATTACCGTCTTCCAAGAGGATGGTATGGGACATGTTATTTGGGGATAGTTTTCCCAAAGATTTACCAAATGGAGGATTTGAAAAAGTTTCCGAAACTGACTGAATTACATCATAAGAGACAGAGGAGGGAGTCCTATTCTGCGATAGTGGGAGATATATTTGGTGGAGTGATTCCTTCAATGGGAGTCATCCTGAATTCAATCAAGGTTCGAAACAAGGTTGTGAATAACATGCTGACAAATTTTTCATGGCTATACTTCTGATAGATACTGAATAAGTTGCGGATAGAGCTCTGTCTCTTCAAAACCATCTTGCTTTAGGCATTCTTTTAGCGAAGGATGGTGGAGTCTGTAGAATGATTACCTCTCAGCATTGTTGTTCATACATACCTGACATTAGTAAAGAAATAAGAGACACTTACTAATCTGACTAATGCAAGTGCTGATTTGAAAGAATTGAAAGATCCAGGTGTTTTGGAAAAAGTTGGCAAAGGGTTTGCTTCAGTGGGAAAGTGTCTCAGCAACATTTGGAATGGGGTTCTATTGAAATATTACAGGGAATATTAATTGTCATGGTTTGTCTAATTGGGATATGGGGATTATGCAAATTATGTAAAAAAATAAATTGAAAAGGTCTATGAATAATCAGAGGAGGGAAGAAAAGAAAAGGGAGAGAATTTACAGGGAAAATTCAAGGAGAAGGCAAAATTTTGAAGAAATTGAACTATAAAAGTTGTGGCTAGTAATTGGTGTGAAGACCCATTTAGTCATCAGAGGAGGTATTGTTAGAGGAGGTGTTTTAACTAGAAATTATTAATAAGTGTTTACGTATATTGGATAATTGAATTATGTAGAAAATGAATAACGTAAAAAAATAATACACGCATTTGAAAAGGTGACCTCGAAGAATGGCCACCAATGTTCACGAAGTGTACTGATTAATGATTAATACTTATGAATTATTGAAAATGTATTAGATTAATGTAGAAATATATGTTATATTAAAGGTTATGAAGTATGCAATAGTTTTATTAATTGTAGGCCTTAACTTAGTGAGTGTCTTGGCTTAGTTTTGCAAGGCCTCATGCAGAAGCTGTATTTCCTAGTGTTTAATAAAAATGCTGACAGAGTGGATTAAACTGTGAAATGTCCATTGTCTTGTTAAAAGTGCTTAGCAGAGGCTTTCCGTGAGAACCAACTGAAAGGAGATGATGTTCCTGCTAGTGTAACAATTTATGTGTAATGTGTGTGAGATGTACTTTCCCAGCACGAGAACAATGAAAACACTGACTGGAGCTAAAGATGCACCAATATTGTTACCTGACGAACCAGATGATGAGAACATCGTAAAGTGAACCAATCAACTTCATGAGAAGAGTGAAATATTAGAATTCATAGATTTGGTATAGAAATATTATTGGGTAGAGTATAAATGTACGATTAATAGACCAATAGGGAATTAGGGGAGAGTTTAGGTGATTTTGATATAAGAATTGCGACAGAGGAGAATTCTTCAGACGAGATGGAGATTTCAAACCTTATTCCGATTTGAGAATAGAGAAGAGATACGAGATTCATTTTGTCATTGGACTCATACTCTATGATTGGGAGCCTGATGCTTTGTTGATCGAATGATGACCTGAGGACGAAGAGTGATTCTGCTTGCTGTTTATATGTATGACCATGGCACTATATTCTGATACAATGGCAAAGGTCAAGGTCAATGGCCATTTATCTCAATCATTTGCCCTGTAACAGTGACTCGAAAGGGCTGTCCACTTCATCCCCTTCTTTTTTTGTCAGTCATTGAGCCATTGCTCTCCTCAATCAGGGATACCCCAGATATTACAGGTATTAATTTTAGTTGGGGCGACAAGTGGTGGCAGCCTATGCCAACAACGTGCTTTTTTTCACTGAGGAAGACCAACGGGCTATTCCCATAATTAAGAAGGCAATAGAGAGGTAGTCGTTGGTGGTGGGTTACCCTTTAAAGGACTAAACCGAGGTCTTCCCCTTAAGTATCCACTGCACGCAGTGGTGATTGCTAACTTGGGCCTAAAGTGGCAACCAGCAGCTACCTAATACCTAGTTATCTGGTTTGGTAAAGACCTTAAACACTCAGGCCCTCATTATGGCATTGAAAGTAAGTCCTGCTTACCGCCATGCTGACTGGCGCCAACATACCGCTGACGCAGCGGTTTATCGATACCCATATTATGACCCACACATAGCAATCCGTCACTTTACAGCCACACACACAAGTCCGCCAGCCCAAAGGTCAGTGATAAACTGGCTGTACCAAAACCCACACCGTTACGCCAACATAACTATGCCTACAGCATTAGGACCCACGAATCACCGTGGCGGACATTCAGCCGCGGTAAACCATTGTTGGTACATACCGCCGCGCTCAAAATACACACACACATACAAAACAGTACCACGTTGGCCAATTCAAAATACACACACCTGACACACATACCCACACCACACCCACACCAATATAAAACACACACTACCCACAACCCTTTACAACAACAAAAATTGACAACAGAGAAAGAGAGAGAGAGACTCCAGGAGCATTCACAGAACCAGAGCCACAGGACAACATCACCCATTCACCATCCACGCACCTTACAGCACACACCCTAACACATTACCCCACACACCCTCACACACACCACACACACTACACCCATGGCACCATAAAGACACCCCAGATTCTCTGAGGAGGAGCTAATGGTCATGGTGGAGGAAATCATCCGGGTAGAATCACAGCTATTCAGATCACAGGTGCAGCAGACATCCATTGCTAGGAAGATGGAGCTATGGCGGAGAATCGTGGACCGGGTCAACGCCTTGTGACAGCACCCCAGAACAAGGGATGACATCAGAAAGAGGGGGAAGGTGCGGTCTGTGGTAGCAAGACACCAGATAGCAGTACAGAGGACTGGCGGTGGACCCCCCACCTCCTCCCCCACAACTAACAACATGGGAGGAGCAAGTCTTGGCAATCATGCATCCCGAGGGCCTGGCAGGAGTAGCATGAGGACTGGACTCTGGTAAGTCAACTCTTTACTACTTTCACCCCCCCTCCCTCCATGCCATCACATACCCCAACCCCTACCCACACCCCCATCACACCACCACCTCACATACACCCCACCATTACAACCCACCCATCCCAATACCAAGCCCTGCACGTTACACCAATGCACGGACCCCCATCACAGACCTGCATGGACACACATCACTAAAGCATGCACATTAGAGAGAATCACCTAGCCCACAAATCACTACTCACACAAGTCAAAAGACAGGGCATTCACAACCATAGAGAAACAATAACACTGCATTTACATCCCCACAGGTCCCCCACACAACGTAACTGGAGAGGAGATGCCAGCAACATCCAGTCCCTCCACAGAAGAGGCCCACATTGATGGCAGCAGCTCTGGACACCTGGGTCTGGATGACCAACCTGGCCCATCAGGGATCTCCAGACAGTCGGTTACCCAGGCACAGTCCCATACCACCACAGAGCCTCCCCCCTCAGGAAACACCAACACAGCACCCACCCAGCATGCCCATATCTCTGTTCCCAGGACACGTCAATCCCCAGTGTGTCTACCACTACAGGGACCCCAGGCCACCCCACAAACACAGGACGATCAGGGACCTAGGGTCAGAAGCAGTGGGTGCACAGTTCAGGGGACAGAGGCACAGGACAACAGGGAAGCTGGGAGGACTGCTGTGCGACAGGGGAAGGACAGGCCCAGGGAACTGACTCTCCAGGAGGCACTTACCAACATCCTGGGAGAATACCACCATTCCCAGGAGACGATGGGCCAGATACTGGACAAGTTGCAGGAGACCCTGCTGCTGCAAGAGCGACAGTACCTGGGGCTCAGGGAGGACCTGAAGGACATCCACACCACCTTGGTCACCATTGCAGGGGTGCTGGCAGACATGTCCAACACCATGAGGGAGGCAGTGGCACACCACCAGGCCCCTGACACCAGCCACACCGATGAACACCCCTGCACCTCCGCTGCCGCTAGTGGACAGGAGGCCCCGCCACAGGAACAACAGGCCACCAGCACCTCTCCCCCTGCAGAAGGCGAACCACCGCGCAAACGGTCCCTGCGATCCAGGCAGAAGCCAGAGAACATTGCCCAAGACCCTCGCCAGGAAATAAAACTCTCCTGATTGTCACCCTTGTTTCCCACTCTGTCACCCTGTCCACCTTGAACTGCCATTGCTCCACTTCCTATGCCCCCTTGGACAATGCACCTGTGATACAAATAGACTGGACTCTATCATGGACTTTCCTCTACCATTAACCCAGCCCATTGCACTACCCCCTCTACTTCCTAGCACTTAAATAAACACCGTTGAAAAAAATACAAGTATGGAGTCTGTCAAATCATTGAACTATGTATTCATTTAACAAGCTTTAAACACTGAAATACAACTGTACAGGAATAAATACATAGGAATGGCCTGTAGTGTCAGGTGCCAGAGTGGGACACAGATATCTGAAAACAGAGATGCCAAAAGGGTACAGTAAGTGGCCATAGAATTGGCAGAATCTGCCTGCCATGTACAATGTTGAACACAAACCTGTCAATGTAAAGTGAAGTGAAGTTACAGTGTCTTACCTGTGTGTCACTGGAAGTACTGTTGTATAATTGCTGTCCCATTGTCCTCATCCTCATCCTCTGCCTCCTCATCTTCACTGTCCACAGGGTCTACTGCTGCCACACGCCCATCTCCAGCCTCATCCTCCTGCAGAAAAGGCACCTGGCGTCTCAAGGCAAGGTTATGCAACATGCAGCATGCCACGATTATCTGGCAGACTTTCTTGGGTGAGTAGTACAGGGATCCACCAGTTAGATGGAGGCAACGAAACCTGGCCTTCAGGAGGCCGAATGTCCTTTCTAAAATTATTCTTGTTCACCCTTTTTCCTCATTGTAACATTCCTCTGCGCTTGTCCTGGGATTCCTCACAGGGGTCAGTAGCCATGAGAGGTTGGGGTAACCAGAGTCACCTGCAAATATCGAGGGATACCTGTTAGACACACACTAACCCTTATGGCTAACACCATACCCATACACCAACATCCACTGGGAGGGAACCAGGGCTCAACTATTAGCCACACCCGGTGCCTCTGGAGTTGAGCCATCACATATGGGATGCTGCTATTCCTCAGGATAAAGGCATCATGCACAGACCCATGATACTTAGCATTGACGTGGGAGATGTACTGGTCTGCCAGGCACACTATCTGCACATTCATGGAGTGAATGCTCTTTCGATTTCTGAACACCTGTTCATTTCTCTGGGGGGGACAAATGCAACATGTGTTCCATCGATTGCACCAATGATGTTGGAGATATGTCCCACTGCATAGAAGTCAGCTTTCACTGTGGCCAAATCCTCCACCTGGGGGAAAAGGATGTAGTTGCCCATGTGTTTAATCATGGCAGAAAACACTCTGCTCAGCACTATTGAGAACATTGGCTGTGGCATTCCTGCTTCCAAGCCCACTGTCACTTGGAAGGAGCCAGTTGCCAAGAAATGGAGGACAGATAGGACTTGCACAAGAGGGGGGATCACGGTGGGGTGACGGATAGCAGATATCAGGTCAGGTTTCAATTGGGCACACAGCTCTGTGATTGTGGCCCTGCCCAGTCTATGGTGAGGATAATATGCCTGTCCTCCATTGTTGCCAAGTCCACCAGGGGTCTGTACATGGGGGATGTCTCCATCTCCTATTCATCCGCAGCGGTTGTAATCTAGGGGACAAAAGGGGGAGCAGCTGGTAAGTATTCCAAATTTCCAAACACTACTCTGCATTGCATGTTGTGACTGTAACAGTATATTTTTGGATAGGCCCAAATGGTGCCTAGGTGTACTGTGATGCAGTTAGGTGCCATGGCCTGCCCCCCCCCCCCCCCCCCACAAAATGGCTTTCACCTGTCCTGTGTGGATGGACATGTGGAAATGAAGTAATGCCGCTGATGTTGTGCGCCGTTGCGGGAGGCGGTCAAGGACCGCCATAAAGCTCCTCATTGGTTGTCATTGGGCCCTATGGGTTACGGTGGCCAATGGTGATGTACGCCGGCGGTGACGGTACACACCGCCACAGACGTGACCACCATTTTCTATCTCTTCACTCTCTTGCTACCTGACCTTCAACAGGAGAGGACCTACACTGCAAGTGCTGTGTCTGGAACCTACCATGGCTCGTGTCACTGGGGAAAGGGCCCCTGCCTTCACTGCTGCGGAGTGGATGGGGTCCTACCCCAGTACTGAATGCTGTAAGGGCCTCCACACCAACAGGTGTGTACACTGTGAGCATGATGCATGGGGCGTGAATGCATGGAGTGCTGTGTGTGAGGGCCACCTGTGGGAGAGGGGTTGGTGGAAGGGTTCTGGGCAGCATGATGCATGTATGGTAAGCAATGTCTGTGCATAAGGGGATGGGAGGGCTATGGTGGGACATGAGTGTATCAGGCTGGATGGTCTGATTGATACCTTTTTCTATGTGTATTTTTCTGCAGGTCAGCGCCTATCGGAAAAAGGGTATGTGGCGTGCCATCGGCAAGGATGTGCGGACCCTGGGGGTCTACCGCAGGCGGAGCACCCACTGTCGCAAACGGTGGGAGGACCTGAGACACTGGACAAGAAAGACGGCGGAGGCCCACCTGGAGATGGCGTCCCAAAGAGGAAGGAGTGCCCGTTGAACCCTGACCCCCTTGATGGCCCGCATACTGGTGGTGGCCTACCCGGAGCTGGATGGGTGCTTGAGGGCATCACAGCAGCCACAAGGGGGTGAGTACAGTTTCCCAATATACCTTTTGCGCGTGGTGGGGTGGTCTCCGGTTGGGGGATGTGGGCCTGTGGGTGCCCCTAGGCCAGGCTGGACATTGCAGGGTAGGTCCCATGTTGGGCAGGGGCTGATGAACACCACTTCCTACCAAGCTAGTAGGCATCCACAGCTGGGCAGGGGTCTGTGGGTGTCAGGTATGCTTCTATTGGCGTTAGGTATTCCTGTCCATGGCCTTGGGACTACCATTGCTACTGGTTGTGCATTGCCTAGTGCGCAGGGCTGTTCCCTGTGTGTGTGTGTGTGTGTGTGTGTGTGTGTGTGTCGTGTATGCCAGCGGTGGTGTTGTTGCCGCCATTGACCAAGTGTATCCTTTGTCTCTTCCCCCCCTTTTTGTTTTGTCATCCTGTCCTTATGTGCATTAGCATCATCCGGCGGAGGAGCAGAGGCACCAGCGACGGAGGGAGCTGCATCCCACAGGGCCCAGGAGGCCGAATCCACCAACGGTGAGGGCACCAGTGGGACGGATGGCAAGGGGAGCACCATGGCGGAAACAGGAAGGGACAGTTCTGACAGTGATACCTCCTCCGATGGAAGCTCCCTGGTGGTGGCGGACACCTCTGTGCCCACCCCAACTACAGGTACAGCCGCCACGCCCGTACCAGCACCGCCCTCCCAGCAGCCCCTCAACGCGTTTCCCGTGCCCACTCATCCAGGAGGGTGGGCATCTCCTTCGCCCCAGGCACCTCAGGCCCTGCCCCAGTTAGCCCTGCTGCCCTGAGTGAGGAGGCTATTGACCCCCTGCGATCCATCTCTGTTGGGCAGTCAACCATAGTGAATGCCATCCAGGGGCTGGCAGCCCATTTGCAACAAACAAATGCATTCCTGGGTGGCATTCACTCTGGCATGGCGGCCCAACAGAGATCAATCCAGGCTCTGGCCTCCTCCCTGATGGCAACCATTGTCCCTGTTTCTTGCCTCCCCCCTCCAACTTCCTCTACCCAGTCCCATTCCCCTCAACCCCAACCTATCCCAAGCACACAGGCAGACCAGCATGCACACAAGACAACACAGAGGAGTGGCTCAGGCAAACACAAGCACCACACATCATCCCACAGGCACTCACACAAACACCATCCAGATGCAGACATACCAACATCCACTGCCTCTACTGTGTCCCCCTCCTCCTCGTCCTCCAGCTCCCTTCCAGTAGCGTCTCCACTCACACCTGCATGCACTACATCCTCATCCATTACCACCATCACGAGCACACCTATCCGTACACACCCCTCACTGGCTGTCACCACCCCCACATCCATGCACACGTCCCCTGTGTCCTCTCCCACTGTGTCTGTGCCCCCTCCTCCCAAAGTACACAGACGTAAGCACTCAGACACCCAACAGCCATCCACCTCACAACATCATGAAAGCCCATGCACCTGCACCCAAAATCAGCAGACACCTCCTACAACCACTTCCTCTTCCTCCACTCCCAAACCTTCACCCTCTTCCCGCCCCAATGTCCCTAAGAAGCTTTTCCTCTCCACCATTGACCTCTTCCCTACCCTCCCCCCCCATCCTTCAAGTCAGGCCAGGGTGGTCAGAACCCAGGCAAGCACCTCAGCCACCCAGTCCACGGCCACAGTAGTATTGACAGCTAGTGCAGGGGGGAGAGGCTCCAGGGAACCAGGCATCAGCACTGAAAGTGTGCCTGCACCAGCTGCCAAAGGGAAGGGCAAGGAGGCACCACCAGCTGCCAAAGGGAAGGACAAGGGGATTGCACCAGCAGGCAGGAAGGACAGGAGGCCTGGTGCTGGGACTGATTCTGAGCCCCCACCACCAACCATAGCGGTTCAGCCGTCCGAGGCTGCAGGGGATGGGCTGGAGCCTCCCACCACCACTGCCTGCACTGCCACCAGCACCACTGCCAGCAGCAGCAGCCCCAGTGGGCAGCCATCCGAGGCTGCAGGGGAAGGGCTGGAGCCTCCCCCAACCACTGCCTGCACCGCCACCAGCACCACTGCCAGCAGCAGCAGCCCCAGTGGGCACACGTCCAAGGCTGCAGGGGATGGGCTGGAGCCTCCCCCACCACTCCCAGCCCCGACACCAGCCCCGCCACTGCCACCAGTGAGCAGCCGTCACTGCCGGCAGACAGTGTGTAGTCCTGCCTCCATGGGCTGTAGTGCATCCTGGACCCTGAAAATCTTGTAGGTGTGACACCCAAGTGAGATACTGTGATCTTGCACTCCCCAAGATCTGCATCACAGGGCACAAGGCCCCCACCAGAACCAGTGGAAGAAGCCATCCACTTACCCCATCCTTACCAGGATGAAGCACACTGGGCACAAGGCCCCCTCCAGAACCAGTGGAAGAAGCCATCCACTCACCCAATCCTTGCCAGAATGAAGCACACTGGGCACAAGGCCCCCTCCAGAACTAGTGGAAGAAGCCATTCACTCACCCCATCCTTGCCAGGATGAAGCACACTGGTCACAAAATCCCCCTCCAGAACCAATGGAGAAGCCATCCACTAGAGAGACTGTAGCCTTGCACTCCCCAGGACCACACAGTGGGCAAACCACCCACTTGAAAGACTGTGGCTTCGCACTCCCCAGGACCAAGCAGTGGGCAAACCACAAACTTGAGAGACTGTGGCCTTGCACTTCCCAGGATCAAGCAGTGGGCAAACCACCCACTAGAGAGACTGTGGCGTTGCATTCCCCAGGACCAAGCAGTGGGCAAAACACCCACTAGAGAGACTGTGGCCTTGCACTCCCCAGGACCAAGCAGTGGGCAAAACACCCACAAGAGAGACTGTGGCCCTGCACTCCCCAGGACCAGGCAGTGGGCAAACCACCCACTAGAGAGACTGTGCCCTTGCACTCCCCAGGACCAGGCAGTGGGCAAACCACCCACTAGAGAGACTGTGGCCTTGCACTCCCCAGGACCAAGCAGTGGGCATGTAGCCCCCTCCAGGACCAGTGGCATTGTACCATCTTCCGGCTGAGGTGCCCCCCCATCCCCTGTCCCCCTAAGGTGCCTGTGTATTTTCGACCTGATGCCCCTGCAGTGTTCTCTCCGTGTTGTTGCAGGAGTGAGGTGTGGCCTTGGCCTATGTGTAGTGGCCCTGTGGCCCACGGACCTTGAGGACTGGGCAGTGTCCTTTCATTTGTAAATCTGTATATACTTTTTTATTTTGAAGCACATATTTATACTATTTTATCTCATAAAACTCACTTTCATCAATTCCTTTTGTCCTTGCATTATTCCTAAGGGGGTACGGGGTGGATATGTAATGTTATTGCATCTGGTTGTGTGTATGGTGTGGGGGGCGGGCGTGGGGGTGTTGCGTGTTGCTTGTGTGTCACTCTCTTTTTTCTCCCCCCTCCCTTGTGTGCTAGGCAGCAGTACTCACAGTGGTTGTCTTCGCCGACGTTGCTGTTTGTAATGCAGGAAGAGGTATACAAGAATGGGGAAGATGTGCAACTCGAGCTCCATGGCGTTGTGGTTGTTCCCTGAGTCCCCAGAGGTGAGTCCTTTGACTTCTGTGTTCTGTTTCCGCAGTGCTTTTGTTGTCGTTGGTACAGCCCCGGAAAAGGTGGTTGATAGGCCTGTCTTAATACAATGGGCGGAACATTGTCTTCCACCTCGCTATTGGCGGTTACCGCCATGATGCTTGTTGTTACCACCATGGCGGTCGGTGTGTTAAAGTTGCTGTCTGTCTGGGCGGTTTCCGCCGTGGTCATAGTTCCATTTTTTTTATCGCCGGCCTGCTGGCGGTATCACCGCCGCTTTATCATCGACCGCCAGGGTTGTAATGAGGGCCTCAGTCTCCATTAACCCCTTCGCTGCCAGGCCTTTTACTCCTTAGGTGGAGAACCTTTTTTTGGTGATTTGGGGTAGTTCGCAGTAATAACTTTTTGTCCACATAAGCTACCCATGCCAAATTTGCATCCTTTTTTTTCAACATCCTAGGGATCCTAGAGATACCAGAGTTTGTGGGTTGCCATGGAAGAGACCAATGAATTAGTCAAAATACAGCTAAAATTTCGTTTTGTTAAACAAAATGCGAAAAAAGTGCTACAGAAGAAAGCATGTGTTTTTTTCACTGAAAATGGCATCAACGAAGGGTTTGATACGCTAAAATCACCATCTGGCCAGCTTTAAGAAACAGGCAGACTTGAATCAGAAAACTACATTTTTTCAACACAATTTTGGCATTTTACTGGGACATACCTCATTTTTACTATTTTTTGTGCTTTCAGCTTCCTTCCAGTTAGTGACAGAAATGGGTGTGAAACCAATGCTGGATCCTGTTCTGAAATGTAGAAAAAATTCTGAATTCAGCAAGGGGTTATTTTTGTGGATCGTTCAAGGTTTTCCTGCAGAATGTAACACCTAAAATAAACAAATATTGACATTGAGGTGAAAAATAGAGCCATTTCTGTCCACGTTTTCTTCTATAACATTTTCCAGCTATGGCAGATTTTTTGAAAGAAATATACCATTACGTCTGCTGGACTCTTCTGGTTCTGGAGATTCATAGGTATTGTAGGTTTATCAAGAACCCTAGGTACCCAGAGCCAATAAATGAGCTGCACCTTGTAATGGGTTTTCATTGTATTCCGGGTATACAGCAATTAATTTGGTGAAATATAAAGAGTGAAAAGGCAAGGGGCAATAGCACTTATTCTTCTATTCTGTGTTCCCCCAAGTCTCCCAATAAAAATGGTACCTCACTTGTGTGGGTAGGCCTAATGTCAGCAACAGGAAACGCAACATGGACACATCACATTTTTACAGTGAAATCTGACGTGTTTTTTGGAAAGTGCCTCGCTGTGGATTTTGGCCTCTAGCTCAGCCGGCACCTAGGGAAACCTACCAAACCTGTGAATTTTTAAAAGCTAGACACCCAGGGGAATCTAGTACTGGGTGACTTGTGGGGTTCTCATCAGGTTCTGTTACCCAGAATACTTTGCAAACCTCAAAATTTGGCAAAATAAAAAACACTTTACCCTCACATTTCGGTGCTGCAAAGTTCTGGAATCTGAGAGGAGCCACAAACTTCATTCCACCTAGCATTTCCCCAAGTCTCCTGATAAAAATGGTACTGCACTTGTGTGGGTAGGCCTAATGCCCGCAAATAGGAAATGCCCCAAAACACAACTTGGACATATAACATTTTCCCAAGGAAAACTGACCTGTTTTTTGCAAAGTGCCTAGCTTTGGCTTTTGGCCTCTAGTTCAGCCGGCACCTAGGGAAAGCTAGCAAACCTATCCACTTTTGAAAACTAGACTTCTAGAGGAATTCAGAATGGGGTGACTTGTGGGGCTCCCACCAGGTTCTAATACCCAGAATCCTTTGCAATCCTCAAAATGAGGCAAAAAAAACACTTTTTCCTCACATTTCGGTGATAGAAAGTTTTTTCCTTCCACCCACCATTTCCCCAAGTCTCTCAATAAAAATGGTACCTCACTTGTATTGGTAGGCCCAGTGCGCGCAACAGGAAACGCCCCAAAACGCAACATGGACACATCAAATTTTTTTAAAGAAAACTGATGTGCTTTTAGGAAAGTGCCTAGCTGTGAATTTTTGTCTCTAGCTCAGCCAGCAGCTAGGAAAACCTACCAAACCTGTGCATTTTTTAAAACTAGACACCTAGGGGAACTCAGGATGGGGTAACTTGTGGTGCTCTCACAAGATTCTGTTACCCAGAATCCTTTGCAAACCTCAACATTTGGCACACAATGCACTTTTTCCTCACATTTCGGTGATAGAAAGGTTTGGAATCTAAGAGGAGCAACAACTTTCCTTTCACCCAGCATTCCCCCAAGTCTCCCGACGAAAATGGTAACTCACTTGTGTAAATGATCAATTACAAAACAACCTGTTTTTGCATGGTGGGGCACCTGCATTTTTGGTCCTGGGCTCAGCAGTCATCTAATGAAACCTACCACACCTAGACATTTCTGAAAACTAGACACCCAAGGGAGTCCAGGGAGGTGTGACTTGTGTCAATCCCTCAGTGTTTTCTTACCCAGAATCCTCAGTAAACCTCAAATTTAGCTAAAAAATCACATTTTCCCCTCATTTCTGTGGAGGATCACTACACCGGCACAAATTTCCTACCACTCAACGTTCCCCTCAGTGTTCTGATAAAAATGATACCTCACTTGTTTAGGTGGGCCAAGTGCCTGTGACAGGGAAGAGCCAAAAACATGTCCAAATTGAGGGGAGCCAAAGCGGGTCCAAAAGGGCAGTTTGTAAAAAAACATTTTTAGGCTGACAAGTGGGGCAGAA
Organism: Pleurodeles waltl; assembly: GCF_031143425.1. Lineage (NCBI taxonomy): Eukaryota > Metazoa > Chordata > Amphibia > Caudata > Salamandridae > Pleurodeles > Pleurodeles waltl. The sequence goes on along the minus strand of NC_090444.1, from coordinate 897,664,554 downwards.
TTTTTCTTGGTATAGATGGAACATTGCTGGGTGGTAGGAACTTCGCGGATTCCTTCAGATTCTGGAAGGTTCCATCACAAAAATGTGTAAGGAAATGCTGTGGGTTGCATGTGAAACATACCACCCTGGACTCCCCCAGATGTTTAGTTTTCAGATGTGTCTAGGTTTCGTAGATTTTAGTACATGGCAGCAACCCAAAGTACAAAAAGTGAAGCCATCACCATTCCAAGTGGGCCCATTTTGAGAGTTAGCCAGGTTCTCATGGCCCAAATGTAAAACCAAAACCCAAAATAATCAAATGTCCTCTTGCTTGCAGTTAGGATAAGATATTTTAGTGTGCAGGGGGAGGAGAGCTGAAAGACTGTTACCCCCTTCAGTTGGGGTGGGGGCATAACCATGCCCATACTGGTTGGTAGCCACCACCCAACTATTTATTTTTCAATTCCCTGGCATCAGTAGGCTTTCTGCCCCCTGTGGACTGAATTGGAAGTAATTGCCCCATCTGCACACAGGTGGGCAGAACAACTTTTCCCCATTTGTTTGGGGTGGGGTATGCCCATACCCCCACCCTCTTTTAAAAAAAAAACATTTCCCTGGTGTCTAGTGGGTTTTCTGCCCCCCATGGGGGCAAATGGGCCTTATAAAAATAGTCAGATCCGCCCCCAATGGGGGCAGAAATAGCCAATAGTAATGTGCCCCCATGGGGAACCTTGCCCAAGGTGCTGCCTCCCCCAAAGAAAACACACACACACACCAATCCCTGGTGCCCAAGTAGTTTCTGCCCCCCCTTGGGGCAGATGGGCCCAATAGAAATCAGCCGATCTGCCTCCAAGGTGGTAGAAATGGCCTAAAATAAATTTGCCCCCTAGCGGAGTGACCCTTGCCAAAGGGGACGCTCCCCATCTGTAAAAAAAAAAAAAAAAAATCCCTCTTGTCTAGTGGTTTCTGTCCCCCTTGGAGGCAGATTGGCCTAATAAAACTAGGCCGATCTGCTCCCAAGGGGACAAAAATAGCCTGAAATAAAATTGCCCCTCAGGGGTACGACCCTTGTCTAAGGGGTCGCTACCCTTGCGTGAAATTGGCATAAAAAAAAATCCCTGGTGTCTAGTGGTTTCCTGTCCCCGTGGGGGCAGATTAGCGTAAGGAAAATAGGCCCATCTATCCCCAAGGTGTGCAGAAATGGCATTAAATAAAATTGCCCCAGGGCAGCGACCCTTGCCTAATAGGTTGCTCCCCTTGCGTGAAATTGGCATTAAAAAATATCCCTGGTGTCCGGTGGTTTCTGCCCCTTTGGGGGCAGATTGGCCTAATAAAAATACGCCTATCTGCCCAAAAGGGGACAGAAATGGCCTAACATAACTTTGCCCCCCAGGGGAGTGACTCTTGCCTAAGGGGTCGCTCCTCACCTGTAAACAAAAAAAAAGTAAACAATCCCCGGTACCTAGAGGGTTCTGCCCCTCTGGGGGCAGATGGACCTAATTATTATAGGCTTATCTGCCCTCAAGGGGGGCAGAAATGGCCTTATAAAAAAATGCCTCCCTTGAGAAGCGACCCTTGCCCAAGAGGTCGCTCCCCTTTTATGTAAACAAAACAAAAAAAACTCCCTGGTGTCTAGTGGGCATTTCTGCAGCACAATCGCTATGCAATCGTGCTGCAGAAATGCTCAGAAGGTCATCAAACGAAAGGCCAAGCCTGTCCTTTCCTTTGATGCCTCCCTGCTCTCCCCCACCCCTGATCGGAAGAGAAATGAAAGCTTTTGTCTTCCGATGGCGTGATGAGGGCGACTTCCGATGAGGTCAGCGTGCAATTGTGCGCTGATGTCATCAGATGTCACTGGGGGGGTCAGGGTGTAAGGGGAAGTGATTCCCCTTCCATCCCTGCCTGGGTGAGGGAGGTGGGAGGTCCACGGGGGGAGCCCTAGCACTCCCCCCATGGGCCAGGTGCAGGACGTAACAGTTACGTCCTCAGCACCCAAGCGGTGCAGACGAGGACGTAATCATTACGTCCTGGGCACCCAAGGGGTTAATGAACACAAAACCCTTACCAAAATAAATGAGCTACTCAACATATGGTCCCCCAAAAATATCACCTGGAGGGGACGGGTGGATGCCATTAAAATGATGATGGCACGTCTGGTGATTACCAGTATGCTCCTGGTATCTCTCTACCCCTCCTTTTTTCAAATCGGTGGATAAATATATATTTGCATTTTCATGGAAGGGGAAGAAAGCAAGAATTTCCTTGATCACATTAAAGATGAATAAAACCTTTGAAGGTATAAACCTGCCTGACTATCTACAATACCTAAAAGCACTTCTGACATCCCAGGGATCCTGTTGGTTTTAGATGCACAAGACGTATCCCCCTCCCTGACTTAACATGCCCCTTGCCTCTCCATGCCACCCTCTCTATACACAACTTAGCCTGACTCCCTTTGGAACATTTAAGATATATAACGATGGATACCATTCCAGCCCGCACTACTGCTTGACAAGCAGCTAGACCATCAAGTATCTGGCTCAACTAAGGCCTCCTTATGGCACAATCATAGGATTAAATTGGATGGGATGACAATGTTCTGGGAATCATGGGCGAAGAAGGGTATAAACCCTGTAGAGGATTTAGGCACCTGTTCACACCATATCCCGTTTTCAGTCCTATGCCTGAACTTCAAGTTACTAGACATCGACTTTTATACCTTTCTGAGACTGAAAAGTGCAGTTGGTAAATAGAAGTATTCTTACCCACCTGACCTACACGGTTTGCTAGGTAATTTCAAGAGAATGGGTCACTCTGCATCACACATATATTACTTCTACAATCACCCAAAAAGCAATTTGCTGAGAACATTTACCCAAAAATGGGAAACTTACACATACACACTCCTTGTGATCATCCCTTACACCACATGGAAAACATTCTGGCAATCCCCTTTACTGCAATAATCACGCTGGCCCTAGCGCAGTCCAGATTCTGGTCCATTGATAAAACATAGTGGACACCATCAAATTTACATAATTTCGGCTTAAGAACTTCAGATGCTTGCTGGAGATGTGGGGAGGCAGTGGGGGACTCAAAGAATATGTCTTTCTCCTGTAAGATGGCCCGACCGCTCTGGACTGAGATATAAGCGGTCATTATGAACATAGAGGGAAAGACTTCCGACCGCTGTGGCGGCGATGAACAGAATCCCCCCGGCGGCGGCGAATGGAAACCCGCCATATAATGATCGAAAAACCCAACCCCGCCAAAAATTCCCAGACCACCACTCCCCGCCAGGACCCTGTCGGCGGGAGTCCCGGCCCACCACACCCTGCCACCGCCAAGCACACCCACATCCCGCCCTCCAAATAATAATGCACAAATCACCTCGGCGGACAGTGGAGGCTGGACAACCATTGGTGGCTGCGCCCGCCACGGGCGGCAAGTGGGCCCAACAGCAACACATAGGCTAGGCCTAGCACCCACACACCTGACAGACATCCAGAACAGCATAAAACACCCCCAGACACACCCCCCACAATCCCTTGCAATGAAACCAGGACCAGAAGACGGAGAGCACCAGAGCCAGACAGAGAACGCCAGCAGAAAGGACACGCATATCGACCCACACAGGAGCACCCAAACCCCATCCCCAGTCCCGACGCCATCCACCACCCTCACAATGTCCCCCCCCAAAAAAATCCTCGCTTCACTGAAAGGGAGCTAAGGACCATGGTGGACGAGATCCTAAAAGTGGAGCCTCAAATATTCGGGTCCGAGGTGCAGCACACACCCATCGCGCAGAAAATGGAGCTGTGGGAGACCATTGTGAACAGGGTGAATGCAGTGGGACACCATCCACACACCAGGGACAACATCCACAAGAGATGGAACGACCTGCGGGGAAGGTCCGGGCCATGGCATCCAGGCACCACATCACAGTGCAGAAGACTGGGGGAGGACCGCCACCAACACCACCTGACTACACAGACTGGGAGGAGAAGGTACTCGCCATCCTGCACCCAGAGGGACTCACTGGACTCATTGGAGGAATGGACTCGGGTAAGTCATCTATAATTACCCCATATACACCATACCTGTAATGCATGCAACACCCCACCCAAACCCACCTAGACCCACACCCCACCCAGCCTTTACCCACCACATCCACCACCCTGCATCACCCACAACTCACTACCAGGCCCACATCACTCCCGCTGTGCACAGTCACCCACCCCTGCACGTACCCACAATGGAATAATAACTCCCACCACAATGTAACCCCACCACTGCCACTAAATGCAATGACCACCTCACAAAGGCACCCTGAAGGCCACTGAAAGGCACACCAGCACAAAATTGCACAGTTCAGTACACCTCAAACCCTCATGCATATGTAACATACATTTCTATGTCCACTAACAGGCACCACCACCCATGCAACCCTAATGGAGGGGACAAGGAGTGCCACAGCACTCCAGGGAGACAGAGGCACATCACAGGACACTGGTGAAGGATCCCTGGACACTGATGAGCAGGCAGGACCCTCACACAGCCCTGGATGCTCACCATGGAGCAGCCCCACCCAGGAAACACTGTCACCCCTAACACCCAGTTAAGACCAGCAGGCCGGGGGAGGTGTACCCACACCAGTGGACCCAGGGCACAAACAGGTGGAACACTGCTACAGAGGCCACAGTCTCTCACCCCCAACATGCAGGAAGACGAGGGCCCCAGTTCAAGTGGCACGTCAAGACCTGCGCAGAGGACACAGGCACAGGGGGCCAGGGCAAGGTCAATTGCCCCAGTGGGTCAGGGGGTAGGGCACCGGATAGATGCAGCAGCCCAGGACGTCATTGCAGAGGTATTGGGGGCCTACCAACATACCCAAGACAGGTTGCCACAGATTGTATCTACCCTGGAGCAAAGTCAGAGGATGCAGCTGGAACAACACCAACAGGCCATGGACCAGTGGAAAGAGCACAATGCCACAATGGCCACCATTAAAGGAGTACTGCTGCAGTTGGTCAACAAACAATCAGACACCCACACCAGACAAGAGGCCCCCACAACAGCCCTGGACAACCAGCAACAGATGACCCAAGCAGCTGAAACAGCACAGGAAATACTCTCCCAGGAATCACAAGGCCCAGCCATGCCACCCCAAGAAGCTCCACAGCAGGCGCTCAAACGTAGTCTCAGGCCAAGATATGGCACTGGAAACCCAGCTAAGAACAAGCCCCACTCCAACAATTGACAATGCTACTACTGCCAAGCAACCATCCCACCCATTCACCAACTACACTTAGCTGAGAGCTAAATAAAGTACTAAACTACAAATAGGACCCACCTATGACATCAAACAGGCCTGCCACCAAGTCGGGTTTGAGGAAACCCAACCATTACGACTTCCATCACTGTACATAGCACATTTCACTGTATTCCACCAATAAACCACATATCTCACCTGTAACACTGTCCCCTGTCTTCAATGTTGAACAAAGTGGAGTATGGATGCAACTGGCAGGGAACAACTTTATTGTCAATTTATGCATGGTGGTGGTAATGTGTGTTTCAAATTAGGTGAGAAGGAAATGCATATATTGTCTGTCAGCACCATGCTGAAGAGGTCCATGTCTCGCCTATCATGACCAATTCCCCATAGATGACATGGCACACTTACAGGATCAGTCACTAACCACATTTACAGGCTTAAGTCCCACACAGTTATTGGAAGTAGAGTTGTATCAGTTGGTTCCTGGAATTGACATCTTCCCCTTCCTCATCCTCACCATCACTCTCCTTACCTCTCTGAGGTAACTGATCAGGACCTATAGCACCCTCCACCTCCAAAAGGGGGATTGAATGTCTCACTGCCACAGTGTGCATCATACAGCAGGCCACCACTATTCTACACACCATATCAGGCCCATAGGCCAGGGAACCCCCAGAGATATGTAGGCACCGGAATCTAGCCTTCAGATGACCTATAGTACGCTCTATCACCCTCCTAGTACGTCCATGGGCCTCATTGTATTTCCTCTCTGCATCCGTCCTGGGATTCCTCACTGGTGTCAGGAGCCAACGCAAGTTTGGATAGCCAGAATCACCTAGAGAAATGGTGCAATACAGAGTTGTCATTGTTATGCCCCTTAGTCAGACAGGCTGGTTCTTAGCAATGTGTCAGTTAGTGACAGGCAAACTTACCTATGATCCAACCTCTGGCCTCTTGTAGTTGTTCCATCTTCTGTGGCACACTACTGTTCCTCAAAACAAATGAATCATGGACAGAACCCAGAAACATGGCATGCACATGGGATATGTACTGGTCTGCAGTACATACCAATTGGATGTTCATGGAGTGAAAGTTCTTCCTGTTTCTGTACACCTGTTCACTCACTCTTGGGGAATGATAGCTATTTGGGTGCCATCGATGGCACCCATGACATGGGGAATGTTTGCAAAGGCATAGAAGTCAGACTTGATGGCAGGGAGGTCAGCACTTTGGGGGAATCGCACATAGGATTGCAGATGTTGTACAAATGCATTCAGAAATCTTGCCAGTACCTGGCTGAACATTGGCTGTGAGAAACCAGCACCCAGGCCCACTGTCACTTGAAAAGAACCTGTCACCAGGAAATGGAGTGTGGAGAGCACCTGCACCTCAGTTGGTATGGCATGCTGATTACGATTTCCGGGAGTCAATGCAGGATCCAGTAATGCACATAGATCCTGAATAGTTGCACGTGTGAGTCTGTAGGTGATTATGATCTGACGCTCCACCATGGTCCCCATATCCACAAGTGGTCTGTTCACTGATGGTGCCCTTCCACGCCACAAGGGTCGGTACCTGTGAGGGGTAAAAAAAAGGAGTGATGTGCACAGATACACTGGCATATTTGCTACATACATGCACTGCATTCTTCATAGTAGTGTCTGTACAATAACTGCAACCTAATAGATGTACATGTACATCACCAGGAGGGAACAGAGTAAATCATGTGTGATTATATACTCAATGGATAGAGTCCTAGGTGCTTCTTATGGCTAGTATGCCCAGCATTGTGAGTAATATGAATTTCAAGATGCGTAGGAGATGGCAAAATGTCTGCCCACTGTAGTTCTGCCCCTTCGTTGTGGAAGTGACCTAATACCGCTGGCATTTGACGTCACAGCGTACAGCGGTGTTGACCTCTGTTCGCACCCTCATTGGCTAACATGGATGCCAATGGGGAATCCTGGCATATCATGATCGCCGCCGGCGGTGACGGTGCATACCTCCGTGGAACGTACGTACGTTTGTCATCATTTGATCACTTGACACCTTGATCCTGTGGGGACAAGTACTCCACTCTGTGTACTGCTGTGGCCTGCCTCTGGCTATGGAGGTTCCACGTGGTGCAGGGGAAAGAGCCCTGGCCTTCACCCAGGAAGAACTGGAGAAACTGGTGGAAGGGGTCCTTCCCCTGTACGGAAGACTCTACGGACGGCCAGAGGTACAGGTGAGTCCGGGTTTTGGGGGCACTGTGTGAGTGATGGTTGGAGTGGATTGCACAGATGTGTGCTCCTGTGAGCCAGGATGGGGCTTGGTGCATGGAATGCTGCGTGCCACTGTCCTGCATGTCTGGGAGTACTGTCTGTCCTATGTCTGACAATCTGCCAGCTGTTGCCATCGTGCAGGTGCCTGACCTCTGTGTTCCATTTCTGTGTCACCCTACTAGGTCAGCACCCACCAGAAGAGGGCACATTGGCATGTCATCGCCAAGGAGGTATGGACCCTGAGGGTCTACAACCGGCGGAGCACACACTGTCGAAAGAGGTGGGAGGTCCTGCGGCGCTGGGCGCGGAAGATCACTGAGGGCCAGCTGGGGAAGTCCTCCCAATGTGGAAGGGGTGCCCATCGGGCACTGGCCCCCTTCATGCGAAGGATCCTGGAGGTGGCGTACCCAGACCTGGATGGGCGCTTGAAGGCTTCACAGCAGTCACAAGGGGGTGAGTACTCACAGCCCATACTTCAGCCTGGAAGGATGAGTGTGTGTGCGATAGGGCTCATGGTGCTTAGATCACAGATTTTGACTGGTTTTCAGCTACCGTCTGCTCCCCAAAGGGTGTAGAGGTGTCCCTGTCAGGTTTCACCTACCTCAGCTCCAAACAAATTCCAGGATATGGGTGTAGGTCAGTATACTGCTCAGTAGTCAGGGCCATGGCCATGGGCCTAGTGCACGGTGCTGCCTGTTGGGTGTGTCTGCTGGGTAGGTGTATGTCTGGCCATTGTGTATCAGCATTCAACTACTTACAAGTATCTCTACTGTTTTGACTCCCCATCCCTGTTCTCTTGTGTTTGTCTGGTACAGCATCAACATCAGGCGAGGGAGCTGATGCACCGGCAAGTGGGGAGGCAGCGGCCCATGGATCCTCTGAGGCAGAGACAACGGACGCCCAGGGGACCAGTGGGTGGGAGGGCGAGGGGACTTCCACGGAGGAGGCTACTACCACAGGAGGTAGTGACTCTGAGACCTCCTCCGATGGGGGTCCTCTGGCGGTGGCGGACACTAGTGGACAAACCACGACCGTGAGATCTTCCGCCACCCCCCATACCATCAGCACCCTCCCTTCTGCTCCCCATCGAGTTGCCCGTGCCCGCCCACCTTGGAAGGTGGGCATCTCCTTCGCCCTAGGCACCTCCTCCCCTGCCCCAGTCAGCCCTGCTGCCCTCACAGAGGAGGCTGTTGACCTCCTGGGAACCATCTCTGTAGGGCAGACAACCATTGTCAATGCCATCCAGGGTCTGGCTCGTGAGGTGCAGCAGACCAATGCCTATCTGGATGGCATTCACAGTGCTGTGTCTGCCCTACAGAGATCTTTTCAGGCTCTGGCCTCCTCTTGGATGGCAGTCAGTTTCCCTGGCCATTCCGTCCCCCCTTCAACCTCCTCTACCCCTTCCAGCACCCCACTCCCTTCACCCGTCGAAAGCACACAATCAGACCTGCTTACAGGCACATCAACACACAAGAAGCACACTTCCAAACACAAGCACCACACCTCTCACCACAAGCATTCACACAGCCAACAGACACCTGCACACACAAAAACGTCCACTTCCCCCAGTGTGCCCACCTCTTCTGCCTCCCTGCCTGTGCCCTCTACATCCACACCCTCATGCACTGCACCTTCACTCACTGTTACTGCTCCTCTTCCTGCACTCACCACAATAGCAGACAGCCTTCCAATTCCCGTGCCCCTTCTTCAGTGAAGAAGAAGGCCCGCTCGGAGCCTAAGCCATCCAGCTCCACCCGAGCCAAACAGCTCCCACCCCCTTCAAAGGAGAAGCCCACCCCCCTCCAACCTCCTCACGCAAGTCAAAATCCCACCCCCGTCGAAAATCCCCCCCCCCCCAGCCCCCCTTCCGTGAGGTGCCTGGATCCCCATATGGTGCCCCGTTCAGTGGGGCACCCAGCACTTGTGGGAGTCAGGTGTGGCCAGTGGTGGCCAAGGACAAATGACTTTTGAAGGACTGGCCATTGGCCCTGTTGGCACCATTTCGCTCACTGAGCTACATAATACATTTTCTGTTTACATTATGTATGGGTATGGGGCTATTGTATACAATGGCCAAGTTGCAGTGGCCTTCAGTCGGGTACGTCCCTCTTAGTGTGGGGTGTCTGACTTGTGCTGCTGGGAAGGATTTGGGGGGCGTTGCGGGGTGGGTGGAGTGGGTGGATATGTAATTTTGCCCTTTCCTCCCTTGTGTCGTAGGTTGCGGTTCTTACCGTCGTCGTCTTCATCGGCGGTCTCGGTCGTGTAGATATATGGCAAGGAGCAAGGCTGGCATGATCAGCAGCTCTCTGTCCATGGCTGCCGCTGCACGTTTTGATGACCTCCGGTGAGTGTTTCCTTCTTTTTGTTTCTTTTCCGCCTGGCTTTGTGTGGCGGTGGATCCCGCCCCGGATCGGCGGCGGAATGGTGGTTCATAATTTGATGGGCGGGTTGGGCCTTTCCGACGGCCTGTGGGCGGACTCTGCCGTCGTCAGCGGGACTCCTTTCCTGGCGGTGGGTGGTGCGCGGGATGCGTGTGTTTCGTTTGGTTCATTATTTGGCGGTCCGGGCAACTCCTCTGTTGGCGGTTTCTACCGCCGGCAGTGCGGAACGGACCGCCATGTTCATAATGAGGGCAATAGTCATTGATACATGATATAACATGAAAAAACCTCAAGATCAATTTCCTGACTGTAGCCCTGGGCTTGCACGCAAACCCCCTTTCAGCACATTTCACTGAACAGACCTCAATGTTGATTGGACTTCTATTGTCTCTGGGCACTAGGACGATACTTTCAGATTGGAAACTACCCTAAGTGAGCTCCTTTGAAAAATGTTGGAATTTGATGTGCTCCGTTAGAAGTGCAGATAACATCCTATATGCAAAATTGCACGTCCGGACCCAGAAGCCTTTTGGACTCCTTTGATAAATATCTCCAGAAAAGTAAACCACCATAGGTGCTCACATGAACAATAGGTTCCTAAATATAGGGTGCAATTGTTGCTTACTCAAATCTACTGCTCCTGCCAATGTCATTGAATATGGTTGCTGGTGGTCCTGTCGGATTACTATAATGTAGCTTCTTCTTTTCTTGCTTTCTCTTTTCTCTGTCTTCTTCCCCCACTCATCTTGGGGCTCTTTTTCTCTCTTCCATTTATTTCTTCTTTTCCCATGACATCATTTATAGATGCCATTGTATGCTTCTGTTATATGTCACTGGTTCCCTCAGAGCCACAGAGATCCATTTCTCGTCCAAGTTTTAGCTACGTACGCTAAACCTTTACCACAGTATTTGTTTAAACTAACAAATTAAATCCAGTCGAACCACTTTTTGATTGTATGATCTCCCAATGCTGTACGTAATAGTGGTCTCTATAAGCATTCCCACCATACTATGTATTGTAATGGAAGTGTAATGTGAATTCCTTATCATGGCTTTGTCTTATGAAAAACAATAAAATGTCTGAAACAAAAAAAGTCTAGTGAAATCACCATAACCTAATAATCATAAGTAGTGCCCACTTAAAGACCCTTCATGGCAGCTCTTACTGTAGTCCAGTGTTCTGTGCTACTAATAATAAGATTAAAAGTGAAACCTTTCTTTTGTGGAGTCAAAGCCTTTCGTGAAGCTCCTGCAGTAGCTTAACAAATAGAAACAAGCATTGGCAAAGCCAGTAGGTCTCACCTATGTAAGAGCTATTGGCTTTGCCAATATGTTTTAGCCATGTTGCCATGTTGTGCACTAGTGTGGCTGCTGTTCAGCATGGCTAAATGTCAGTGGGGTAAAAGAGAGTGGCATGGAATTGAGTGTCATAAAGTGGAGTAGAGTGAAATGTTATTGAGTGGCCCAGAGTGGTGTAGAGTTGCATGGAATGGAGTGAAGTGGAAATGAGGTGGATTGTCAAGGACTGGCATGGAGTGTTGTGGAGTGAGTGGAGTCTCATAGATTGAAAGGGAGTAGAATGGAGTAGAGCTGAGTGGCGTAGAGTGGAGTAGAGTGTCATACCGTGGAGTGGCATAGGGTGTCAGGGAGTCGTTTAGAGCAGAGTGGATGGCAAAGAGGGTGTTACGTTACGTAGAGTGGAATAGAGAGTTGCAGAATAGAGTGGTGTAGAACAGAGTAGATTGTCATACGGTGGAGTGGCATAGAGTGGAGTAGTGTAGGAGAGTGGAATGGCAGAGTGCAGTAGAGTGTTGTAGAGTTGAGTGGCAATGAGTGGCATAGAATGGCATACAGTGGAGTGATGTAGAGTGGAGTAGTGTGTCAGTATAGAGTGGAGTAAAGTGGCATAGAGTGGCATAGAGGGAGTTGCATAGGGCGTCATAGAGTGGAAAAGTGTTGTACAGTGGCATAGAGTGCTGTAGAATGGAGTAGCATAGAGTGGAGTAGAGTGTCATAGAGTAGAGTTTAATGGAGTAAAGTGTGAGAGTGGAGTATTATAGAATGATGTGTTGTAGAGTGTAAAGAGTGGCATACAGTGAAGTGGGGTAAAGTACAATGGTGCAGAGTAGATTGGCGTAGAGTGCATTGGTTTTAACTAAGGTGGTGTAGAGTGCATTGGCGTAGAGTGCAGTGGCATAGATTGCAATGATGAAGAGTAGAGTGGTGCAGAGTGGACTTCAGTGGCATAGATTGTTTTAGAGTAAAGTAAAGTGACATAGAGAGAAATGTTTCAGGGTAGAGTTGGATGCAGCATGGTAGAGTGTAGAGGAATAGAGTGGTGTAGAGAGCAGCGGCATAGAGTGGTGTAGAGTGCAGGGGCGTGGAGTGCAGTGCTTCAGAATAGATTAGAGTGGGGTGGAGTGATGCAGAGTATAGTGGCATGGAGTGCATTGGCATAGATGGGCGTAGAGTTGAGCAGTGCAGAGGACAATTCAGTGGCATAGATTACTGCGGTGCAGAGGAGAGGTGCAGAGAGCAGTGGTGTAGAGTGCAGCGGTGCAGAGTAGAATAGAATGGCATAGAGTGCAATGGTGTAGAGTGGTGTAGTGTGCAGTGGCTTAGAGTGCAGTGGTGCAGAGTAGAGTGTCATTGAATTCAGTGGTGCAGGGTATGGCGCAGAGTAGAGTGGTGCAGAGACCAGTGGTGTAGAGTACAGTGGTGAGGAGTAGAATAGAGTGGCTTAGTGTGCAGTGGCATACAGTGTTGCAGAGTACAGTATAGTGACATAGAGTGCCATGGTACAGAGTATTTGGTGTAGATTGGAATGGTGTGGAGTACAATGGTTTTAAATCAAATGGTGATCAGTGCATTGCATAGAGTAGATTGGTGCAGGATAGGGTGGAGTGGCATAGAGTGGCCCATATAGAGTAAAGTAGCATAGAGTTCAGTGACAGAGTGCAGTGTTGTAGAGTAGACTGTCGTAGAGTGCACTGGCATAAAGTGCATTGATGTGGACTGCAGTGGTGTAGAGTGGCATAGAGAGCAGTGGTATAGAGTACAGTGGTGCAGAGTAGAATAGATTGGCGTTTAGTGCAGTGGTGCCGAGCATATTGGCATGGAGCGCATTGGGATAGAGTGCATTGCTTTTGAGTGAAGTGGTGTAGTGTACACTGGTATAGAGTGCAGTGATGCAGAATAGAGTGGAGTGGCGCAAAGCAGAGTGGAGCAGCACAGAGTAGAGTAGAATGGAGTGGTGCTGAGTGGAGTAGTAGCACTGAGTGCAATGGGGTTGAGTGGTACACAGTAGATTGGTGTAGGGAGCAGTAGCACAGAGTCCAGTGGTCCAGCGTAGAATAGAGTGGCATAGAGTGAAGTGACATGAAGTACAATGGTGTAAAGTGGAGTGGCTTAAAGTGTTGCAGAGTATAGTGGCATAGAGTGCAGTGGTGCAGAGTAGACTGGTGTAGAGTGCAGTGACATACAGTTTGTTGGTTTTGAGTAAAGTGATATAGAGTTCATTGGAGTTTAGTGGAGTGGCGCAGAGTAGAGTGGAATGGCCCAGAGTAGAGTGGAGTGGTGCAACGTGGAGTGGAGTGGAGTGGCGCTGGGTGCAGTGCTTCAGAGTAGAGTGGAGTCATGCATGATAGAGTACAGTGGCTTAGAGTAGAGTGCAGAGTAGATTAGAGTGACATAGAGTGGATTGGCATAGAGTGCACTGGCATAGAGTAGTACAAAAAAGAGTGAACTCGTGCAGAGAGCAGTGGCATACTATACAGTGTTGCAAGAGTGGCATAGAGTGGAGTGGTGCAGACAGGAGTACTAAAGAGTGCAGTGGCAAAGAGTGCAGTGGTGAATAGTAGAGTAGTGTGGGGTAGAGTGCATTGGCATAGAAAAGAGTGATGTAGAGTAAAGAGGTGTAGAGTGAAGTGGCACAGAGTGGAGTGGTGCAGAGTAAAATGCAGTGATGCAATCTGGAGTGGCGTGGAGTGGTGTTATGTGGAATATGCATGGTGTGAAGGAACACTGCCTTTATAGACAAGACATTTTCAATTGAAATGGCCATTACCTTTGCACAAAGATACAGTTTTACTTTAGTATATAGCACACAAACAAGAATGTCTGGAAATGTCTTCACCTATGGAATGAATTTCTTTTGATCATTTAAAATATTTGCACTGTACATATACTTCATGTTCTTTTCTAATTCTGATATACTCTGAAATATCTTTACAGTTCACTCACAGACATTAAAAAGTTGTTGTTTGCTAGGCTTCCTCAATCTCTCCCCACGTAACCAGCATGGTTGTCACATAAATCCTCTCGTTTTAAAATCAGAGAAAGAAAAGTATACACCAAGCTCCCTGAAAGAGTGACAAAGAAGCCAATTAATGATAAGCAGTGGACTGGTGTGGGCGCTGAACCCCAATAATCAAGTGGACCCCAATGTTCTCAGACACCCCAAGTTTTACCTTTGCAGCTCAGCACCTTAACTCCATTTGATCGAGCAGTTGCAGATCCCATTCCTTTTTCTTTTCCACTTTACATTAGCTCAGTAAATAATCAATATGATCAAATACTGACTGGGGCCACTCAATAAGTGAATACTAGATCAGATAATAAAGTTTTATCACAGATTAAGTACAATAAATCTCATAAGGCATTACAGAAAATATATTGAGAAATGACATAAAGATTCAGCTATAGAAACTACAAATCAACATCAGAAATATTAGTCATACAAAGTAGATATTCCCTGAGTTTGTGTCATATTCATATAAAGTTCTAATAGATATCAATGTAAAGACAATGGCAATAAAATCGGACAGAGATTCAGGAGCAAAATAAGAAGTCACCCCTAAGTTCCATCAAACTAGGGTTTTTTATACACATTTTATGCATACGAAGTTAGAAAAACTGCAAATTCAGCATAGCTTGATCATAGTTAGCTCACTTTGGGCAAAACAGAATAAACAGTTTCACAAAACTAATTTTAACACTAACCCATTTCTTAAGGTAGGGTAAATCCGAAGTTGCACTAACATAATGTGAAACATTCCTAGATAAATGCCCATTCAAAATAATGCCTTTAGCAGGTCAACAGCAGAACATCCAGTGGAAGTCCTTTAAAATTATACATTGGGAACATGAAGACATTTTAATTCACAGTACTGGCTTTCTAACCAGTGGTTGAATTGACATCACACCTGCCGTGTCTGTGTACAACTGTGAGGAGAGAAACTTTGCAACAGGTCTCAGATTGGGAAGGGGAATGAGCAGGAGCAGAAGTTGCAAGGAAATAGAAAACAGTTTACATTTCTAATAAAATGCTGTCTCACTCGAAAATATGACATGACTAAATTAAGTTAAAAATAAACCACTGAACTACTTTTGCTTGTTGTATAATGCAGAATATCCTTAAAATTAGAGATTCACACAAATAATTTGTCATGCAGATTTTCAAATTTGAAAACATTCTACACGGGCTCAAAGCCCTTTACTGTGAACCACACCCTAGCAGTGACAGTGCATGCGCTGTCGGGCCCTTTATTGTAAACAATACCACTCCCAGGGACAGCACTTGCTCTGTCATTATGCAAGACCTAAAAAGCAGCACCTACACCTCTCAGATAGAACATGCTGGTTTTGATTTCCAGTTACTTAAGTCCTACTGATTTTGATTTTTACTTTAGAATACTGGGAGAGTTCCAGAGTGGCACTTGCAATAAAATATACAAAATATTCGGGAAATGTTCTGAACCACGACTCCGGAACAACAATGTTGTCTACAATGCAAGTGTATCAATGCCTGCCGGAACAACAGCTGCCTTTTTCTCTGTCTTAACCATGCATGTGCTGAACTACACATATGCATGGTTAAGGCAGAGAGGACGTGGTCAGGTAAGTGGGGTTGGGGCAGGGTTGGGGGTAGTTTTTAGGGGTGGGAGGTGAATTAAGGGCTTGGGCCGGGGGTGGGAGGGTCGGGGTAGTTTGGTTTTTAGGGGTGGCGGTGGGGGGATCGGGGTAGCTTGGTCAGGTAAGTGGGGTTGGGGAAGCGTTGGGGGGTAGTTTTTAGGGGTAGATAAAGGACTTGGGCAGGGGTGGGGGTCGGGTATTTTGTTTTTTAGGGGCAGGGTGATGGGATCTGGGTAGTTCGGTTTTTAGGGGAAGGGGTGGGGGATCTTGGTAGTTTGGTCAGGTTAGTGGGGTTTGGGCAGGGTTGGGGTAGTTTTTAGGGGTGGGATGGATTAAGGGCTTGGGGCGGGTGGAGGGGTTGGAGTAGTTTGGTTTTCAGGGACAGGTAGGGGGATCAGGGTAGTTCGATTTTTAGGGGCGGGGTGGGGGATCAGGGTAGTTTGGTCAGGTAAGTGGTTTTGGGGCAGGGTTGGGGCTAGTTTTTAGGGGTGAGGGGTGGATTAAGGGCTTGGGTCTGGGCTGGGTGGGTCGGGGTAGTTTGTTTTTTAGGGGCAGCAGTGGGGGATCGGGGTAGTTTTGTTTTTAGGGGGGGTTAGGGGGGTCAGGGTAGTTTTGTTTTAGGGGCGTGGGGAGTCGGTTGTTTTCTAGGGCATGTGGGGGTTGGGGAAGATTTTAGTGCTCAGGGTGGGTGGGGGTATGAGGGTAGTTTTGTTTTCAGGGGTGGGGGGTCGGGCTAGTTTTGTTTTTAGGTGTGGGGGCCGAGGTAGTTTGTTTTTTAGGGTGGGGTGGGGTGGGTCGGGGAAGTTTTTAGGGCTCAGGGTGGGTGGGGGGTGTTGGGGTACTTTTGTTTTTAGGGGCGAGGGTAGGAGGTCAGGGTAGTTTTAGTATTACGGGTGGGGTACTTTTGGGCCTTAGGGCGGGTGGGGGTGGCATGCTAGAAGCACATATGCGTTCCCAAACATGCCTTTACTAGCCATGTTTTTCAAAGAAAAATCTTTGTAAAGGCATGCGTGGTAAAGGCATTTGTGATAGCAACGTGGTCGTTATTCCTACCGCATTGTTCAGGTATGCATGATTATCGCATTAGTTTGTCCATCATATATTCAAAATATGCATTTATTTAGAACTATGACTTTCTGACTTAAGCAACTTAAGAACTACATCCTCAAAGATGAACTGATGTAGAAGCAGAATGTGTCAAGAGCATTCTGTGATTGTTTTGCAATAAATTCAGCATGATTAACAAGTTTTAATGTACAAAGGAAGCTGCAAAGGTGCAGCCTTCATTTTAAAATCTGCCCTCCAAAACTCCATTTAGGAACTTTGAAGCGAAACTAGAAGTGGACAAGGCAACAGGATAAATGAATGGTTCAAAATCAGAATATCTACTCATTTGCTTCTTTGGTATCACTGACGTCCTCCAGGTTAAAAAAGAACGAATGTTAAACAGGGTATATGAGCAAATCACTTGCTTTTTTGTGAATCATCAAATATCTCTGAGAAGATTGCCTCTCCAACACTCCTGTCCCATTCTGCATAAGCAAATTAGATTATTGATCTAAATCTGCCCATATTGCGCCCACTTTATACAGCCACCTAAATATTTTGCATATGCAGTGTAAATTGTTACAAAAGTAAGTTTGTGAATTATGTGCATTTTCCGCATTAACAGGTTTACGAATGGATATTATTTTGAATTTTACTGCTTCACACTCAATGCTTCAGGTGCAAAATATGTTCCTTCCTTGACACAAATCAGTGTTCATATTTTTAAGTCCTTATATTTAATGTGTATTTTATATAAAGTATCTTATTACACATTCAAGACATTTGTTTCTCTCTCATTTGAGCGTTCAAGGGAAACAAGGATCATTTTAATGAGGTGATAGCCCTCTAGGCCCATATTCTTATTTTCTTTTTCCAATGGACCTTTTTAGGATGCTAGAGAAGTAAAAGGGAGTTACATTTCAGTTGAGGCAATACAAAAGACAAGAAACAAAATCTGATATTCTGTATATAAATTGCAGTCCTGTTGCCTAATCATTGGACAACCTAAATTAATCTAACTATCCTATACTAGACTAAAGGGAAATCCTAATTAAGTAAACCTTTATTTTAAATTTGAGTCTGGGCCAAAACAAAGGCCAGAGCTAAGCGGTCACGAGGCCTCCTTTTGTTCTTGCTGAAGCAATCTAGAGCCTCACACCTACATGCAAATACAATGGAGGGGAAGAAAAGGCACACAGCTTGTTTCCACTTCACAGGTACTTAAGAGAGGCATGATTTTGACTTTGGTCAGTCCCTGGATATCACAGATATGCATGCACAGTAAAAATGTCAGATATGCTGGTCTGTTTCTGTATATACACAAATAATAATGTAAATATCACTATATTGTTTTATTTCTTTTATCACTGTACTTATCCAAATGCAGGGTTTCAGAGTGCCTTACATCACATGTAGATATTATACATTGACAATAATATAATCATATAAGTGTAAATCTATGTACAGGATGTGTTGCTTGGGATATTGAGGGTTACAAGGTGTAAGAGTCAAATGTCCTTCATAGCTCACTATGCTATATAAGAATGATCACAATTTATGAACTACGAGTAACAAAAGTATCTCCATGTTAAAAGCAGAAGCCCACTTACCTAGCTACATTTAAAAAAATCTGTCATGATGTGCTTTGCAGGAGACATGTTAATCCTCTATGATACTTTGATTCAAAACTGGGACTAGACATGACGTACATCCCTCCAGCAAATGTGTTAATCACCAGAGTTATCCTAACATTATTATTATTATTTTTCCCTGAGATTTACGGGGCATGCAAAGCTCTCTGCACCATTTTCCTTATCCCCATAAGATTTTTTTAAATGCAGTCTTTGCAACCAATTAAGCAGAACAGATTTATTGCCAAGTTCCTCCTTATGGCAATTTCTTTGTGGCATAGATTTAAAAAATAAATTTTGAAATTAAGGTTGTGATTTTGCGTCGAGGTTGTGTCACAACCACAATGCAAAATCTCATTTGTAAAATCTGGCACCTACTAAACATATGTGTGAGCTCTAAGGTCAGACGTCACTTCTTGCAATGTCACTTCCTGTGAGGTTATGGGTTATAATGCCACTTTCGGTGATGTAACTTCCTGTAATGCCACTTGTGATTTCATGCGCCATGATGTCACATGCTGTGATATCACATGCCATGATGTCACTTGTGTGCTGTCTAACTTGGTTAGTCCCCCCACTTTTTTTTAGAACTTGTGCCCTGCTCTTGATGCTCATCAACATATTTTTTGTATTTTATTAGAGAGACCCTCTCTCAACAGCGAGTCAGCCTGCAGACATGCAGTCTTTCTTTTCCTGGAGTTTTGATCTCTCTTGCATCTAGATTGTGTTTCAAGTCTGTTGTTTTTTGATTCTGAGAGATTAGTAAAAGGGATGTTCGTTGTTCGGTTTAAAAGTAGCTGTGTATATTAGTATCACGCTAAATTGTGTTTTATCTTGGGAGAATAAGTAGAGGATTATGTATGAATCGGGATGCAGAAGCACTTTTTATTATTCCTGCATGGGCTGGTCAGTTGCCCTTTATGTAGCTAAAGTAAGTTGTTATTTATCTATGCATCACAATCCTGAGAGGTAACTACGATGTGCTGCTGTGTGCATTAAGTGGGTGATGTGTTTACACTAAACTTATTAGTGTTTCTATGGTGTATTGTTGTGCATGACAGTACTATTGGGTTGGCAGTGTTTATGCCAACTATACAAATTGGTTCACATGTTGTGGGCATGAAGGTGCGAGGGTACCAGCTAAACTGTTCTATCTGAGGAAGACCATTGAAAGTGTGTCTGGGACTAAGGTGAATGGCAATATTGTTCAGTAGAGAGTTAAGCTGTGAATCTGATTTTGTGCCCTGTAGGCTATGGGTGCAGGGTGAACCAAAGTCCATAGTCTGTGCCCAGTGTCTCTGCTTCCAGATCCCACCATGCACAGTCTTTAGCTATGCCCACCAGGATCTTAAAGTAGGACATTGTCGTTGACGACATTACTCGCTCGATAACCCACAGGGTACAATCGTCAGCTATACCTAATAGGTTCTGGTAACAGGCAGTGGCCTTCTTTAACATTCTGTATGCAGCACCCTATTGCCTTTGGCTGCACTTAAACCAATAAGACTCCACTTAGTTGAAAAGACTAAGAGCCTCACTACAAGTTTGGCAATCAGATGGCAGAACGTCATGTTGGTGGTGTTTCAGACTGCTGTATGATGAGTTATACAGGCCGGAGCGACGACTACCAGGCAAAAATGGCAGACTGTTAGCTGCTCAGCAGCCTGGATATAGGCGGTGCGACCTCCAGCGATGACAGCACCATGACCAACCAAGAGCCCATTACAAGCACACAGTTGCCATGCCGGTCCCTCATGACTGCCAGCCAATGGCTGTCCAAAGCAATGGACAGCTGCACATTAGATGGATTTGAAAACAACACAGCTGACACACAGTGCCATAGTGGACACACCTGCAAAGGACACTATAAAACACATCCCTTCACAGACCACAATCCTTTGAATTCCTAACGCAACACACAGAAGCCAGAGCGACTTTTTTCACAAACACTCCATACATTAGGTACACCTTTTATTTTTCACCATCTCATAGAACACCCAGTCCACACTTTTGTCCATTCACACCCTTTTACACTTCCCCTGTTAAGTGAGTCATATCACCCGTAGTTTTTTTCCACCATGTCATGTTCAAAAAATCCCCGTTTTTCAGAAGATGAGTTAAGAGTCATGGTGGATGAAATCATAAGAGTAGAGCCACAATTGTTTGGAGAACAAGTCCAGCATACTCCTCTCAGTAGGAAAATGGAAATGTGGGACAGGATCGTCGACAGAGCGAATGCTGTAGGCACCACCCTGCACACAAACGAAAACATCAGGAAGAGGTGGAACAACCTCAGGAGCAAGGTCCATTCCCTGGTCTCCAGGCACCACCTGCAGGCCAAGAAGACTGGCAGTGGCCCTCCCAGTGCCCCATTACATCTCTTTCCTTGGGAGAAGAAGGTCTTGGACACGCTGCATCCTGAGGGCTTGACAAGAATACCTAGGGGAGTGGAGTCTGGTAAGTCACCACACAAAAAATGTCACCAAATGCAATGTCATGAATGCTCACAGCTCACCTTTTGCCATGTTTAATGTTACACCACTCACCTGCCCAGTTTTCACTTGTCCAAAGACCCATGTTTGGCAACTCCTAATTGAAGCGTACACACCTGGTGAGATAACATTTGTATAGTGTGTGTAGTACAGGGGCTAACATGACTGCAACTCGCAGGAGCCACTGTTTCTATAACTCCAAATACCAGACCAGTGTTCTCTTCTCCAAATACTCCTGTTTGTTATCTCTCAATTGAAGTGTACTCACCTGGGAGGATACCATGTGTATAGTCTGTGTCCTAGAATGAGTGACCTGCATACAAAGCCCAATAGGCCTTGTTTCTCTAACTCCAACCACCAGAACAGTGTTCATTTACCAAAATCCATCTGTTAGTGAACTCTCAATTGAAGTGTTCTCACCTGGGAAGATAACATTTGTTAAATGTTGAGAAGTAGAGGGAGTGACCTGACTGCAACTCCCAAGAGGCCTTGTGTCTGTAATTCCAACCACCAGCCTAGCGGTCACCTGCCCATATACTCCTGTTTGTTAATTGTCAATTTGAGTTTACTCACCTGGGAGGATAACATTTGTCAAGTATGCGCAGTATAGAGAGTGACATGATTGCAACATACAGAAGGCACTGTTTCTCTAACTCCAACCACCATCACAGTGTCCATTTGCCCATATACCTTGTTTGTTAACTCTCAATTAATGTGTACTCATCTGGGAGGATAACATTTGCTAAGTGTTAGGAAGTAGAGAGAGTGGCATGACTGCAATTCCCAGGAGGCCCTGTTTCAGTAACTCCAACCACCAGCCCAGTGTTCACTCGACCAAATACCCCCGTTTGTTAACTCTCAATTGAAGTGTACTCGCCTAGGAGGATAACATTTGTCAAAAGTGTTAAGTAGAGGGAGTGAGCTGACTGCAACTCCCTGGAGGCTCTGTTTCTGTAATTCCAACCAATAGCCCAGTGTTTACTTACCTAAATACACCTGTTTGTTAACTCTCAAATGAAGTTTACTCACCTGGGAGGATAACATTTGTCAAGTTTGTGTAGTATAGAGAGTGACATGACTGCAACTCCCAGGAGGCACTGTTTCTCTAACTCCAACCACCAGTACAGTGGTCACATGCTACACTACACCTGTTTCTCAACTCTCAAATGAAGTATACTCATCTGGGAGTGATCAAGCACAGATCATGCCGAAATCACAGATGTATCTGTCAACATAGATCCATCTTCACTTGCTAACCCAAGATAAAATATTTGAGGACAGAAATGACACCTTAACCAGTGTGCACAACAATGATCCCTAAGGCCTCAAGATGCATAACCAGAACCAAGACAAATTCACACTGCACTGACCACATGATGACTCCAGTCACATATACAACAAAGACCTGGGTCTGCCTGCATCACAATCAACTAGGCCTCAAAACGGCCAAAGCCATATTGTGCCTAGCCATTATTTTGCCTGCACTGGTGGCAAAATGGCATTCTCAGGCATCCTCCCAAGTGCTAATGATCTGCACATGTCAGCAGATGCTTGACTTAAATGGAATTGGCATGCTTCACAAATGTTATATCAATACAACCATGTATACTTACCACAACAGTATTAACTGCAAATTAACTTTGTACAAGTTCTCTGCTTACTGTAACACTAAACTGTGGGAGGTAGATGTCACAATACAACTAGTAACATTGCACATTTAACATCAGCAGGTCAAGCTGCTACTGGGCACACAGAGGCCACAAAAGAGACTGCCACTACACCCCAGGATGAAGCTCTCAGTGAAGAAGACACTCCCGGACAGCTGGATGTGGAGGATGGTTGTAGGAGGCTGGACTGGCTTGTAGTGAGTACCAAGGGGTACTTGCACCTTGCACCAGGCCCAGTTATCCCTTATTAGTGTATAGGGTGTCTAGCAGCTTAGGCTGATAGATAATGGTAGCTTAGCAGAGCAGCTTAGGCTGAACTAGGAGACGTGTGAAGCTACTACAGTACCACAAGTGTCACTTGCACAATATCATAAGAAAACACAATACACAGTTATACTAAAAATAAAGGTACTTTATTTTTATGACAATATGCCAAAGTATCTTAGAGTGTACCCTCAGTGAGAGGATAGGAAATATACACAAGATATATATATACACAATAGCAAAGATATGCAATATAGTCTTAGAAAACAGTGCAAACAATGTATAGTTACAATAGGATGCAATGGGGAAACATAGGGATAGGGGCAACACAAACCATATACTCCAAAAGTGGAATGCGAACCACGAATGGACCCCAAACCTATGTGACCTTGTAGAGGGTCGCTGGGACTATTAGAAAATAGTGAGAGTTAGAAAAATAACCCTCCCCAAGACCCTGAAAAGTGAGTGCAAAGTGCACTAAAGTTCCCCTAAGGACAAAGAAGTCGTGTTAGAGGAATAATGCAGGAAAGACACAAACCAACAATGCAACAACTGTGGATTTCCAATCTAGGGTACCTGTGGAACAAGGGGACCAAGTCCAAAAGTCACAAGCAAGTCGGAGATGGGCAGATGCCCAGGAAATGCCAGCTGCGGGCGCAAAGAAGCTTCTACTGGACAGAAGAAGCTGAGGTTTCTGCAGGAACGAAAAGGGCTAGAGACTTCCCCTTTGGTGGACGGTTCGTTCTCGCCGTGGAGAGTTGTGCAGAAGTGTTTTCCCGCCGAAAGAATGCCAACAAGCCTTGCTATCTGCAAATCGTGCGGTTAGCGTTTTTGGACGCTGCTGTGGCCCTGGAGGGACCAGGAGGTCGCAAATTGGACCAGGAGAGAGAGGGGACGTCGAGCAAGACAAGGAGCCCTCTCAGCAGCAGGTAGCACCCAGAGAAGTGCCAGAAACAGGCACTACAAGGATGCGTGAAATGGTGCTCACCCGAAGTCGCACAAAGAAGTCCCACGTCGCCGGAGAACAACTTAGGAGGTCGTGCAATGCAGGTTAGAGTGCCGTGGACCCAGGCTGGACTGTGCACAAAGGATTTCCGCCGGAAGTGCACGGAGGCCGGAGTAGCTGCAAAAGTCGCGGTTCCCAGCAATGCAGTCTAGCGAGGTGAGGCAAGGACTTACCTCCACCAAACTTGGACTGAAGAGTCACTGGACTGTGGGGGTCACTTGGACAGAGTTGCTGGATTCGAGGGACCTCGCTCGTCGTGCTGAGAGGAGACCCAAGGGACCGGTAATGCAGCTTTTTGGTGCCTGCGGTTGCAGGGGGAAGATTCCGTCGACCCACGGGAGATTTCTTCGGAGCTTCTGGTGCAGAGAGGAGGTAGACTACCCCCACAGCATGCACAAACAGGAAAACAGTCGAGAAGGCGGCAGGATCAGCGTTACAGAGTTGCAGTAGTCGTCTTAGCTACTTTGTTGCAGTTTTGCAGGCTTCCAGCGCGGTCAGCAGTCGATTCCTTATCAGAAGGTGAAGAGAGAGAGGCAGAGGAACTCGGCTGAGCTCTTGCATTCGTTATCTAAAGTTTCCCCAGAGACCCTAAATAGCCAGAAAAGAGGGTTTGGCTACCTAGGAGAGAGGATAGGCTAGCAACACCTGAAGGAGCCTATCACAAGAAGTCTCTGACGTCACCTGGTGGCACTGGCCACTCAGAGCAGTCCAGTGTGCCAGCAGCACCTCTGTTTCCAAGATGGCAGAGGTCTGGAGCACACTGGAGGAGCTCTGGACACCTCCCAGGGGAGGTGCAGGTCAGGGGAGTGGTCACTCCCCTTTCCTTTGTCCAGTTTCGCGCCGGAGCAGGGCTAAGGGGTCCCCTGAACCGGTGTAGACTGGCTTATGCAGAATTGGGCACCTCTGTGCCCAACAAAGCATTTCCAGAGGCTGGGGGAGGCTACTCCTCCCCTGCCTTCACACCATTTTCCAAAGGGAGAGGGTGTCACACCCTCTCTCAGAGGAAGTTCTTTGTTCTGCCATCCTGGGCCAGGCCTGGCTGGACCCCAGGAGGGCAGATGCCTGTCTGAACGGGTTGGCAGCAGCAGCAGCTGCAGTGAAACCCCAGGAAGGGCAGTTTGGCAGTACCAGGGTCTGTGCTACAGACCACTGGGATCATGGGATTGTGCCAACTATGCCAGGATGGCATAGAGGGGGCAATTCCATGATCATAGACATGTTACATGGCCATATTCAGAGTTACCATTGTGAAGCTACATATAGGTAGTGACCTATATGTAGTGCACGCGTGTAATGGTGTCCCCGCACTCACAAAGTTCAGGGAATTGGCCCTGAACAATGTGGGGGCACCTTGGCTAGTGCCAGGTTGCCCTCACACTAAGTAAGTTTGCACCTAACCTTTACCAGGTAAAGGTTAGACATATAGGTGACTTATAAGTTACTTAAGTGCAGTGTAAAATGGCTGTGAAATAACGTGGACGTTATTTCACTCAGGCTGCAGTGGCAGGCCTGTGTAAGAATTGTCAGAGCTCCCTATGGGTGGCAAAAGAAATGCTGCAGCCCATAGGGATCTCCTGGAACCCCAATACCCTGGGTACCTCAGTACCATATACTAGGGAATTATAAGGGTGTTCCAGTAAGCCAATGTAAATTGGTAAAAATGGTCACTAGCCTGTTAGTGACAATTTGGAAAGAAATGAGAGAGCATAACCACTGAGGTTCTGATTAGCAGAGCCTCAGTGAGACAGTTAGGCACTACACAGGGAACACATACATATAGGCCACAAACTTATGAGCACTGGGGTCCTGACTAGCAGGGTCCCAGTGACACATAACAAACATACTGAAAACATAGGGTTTTCACTATGAGTACTGGGCCCTGGCTAGCAGGATCCCAGTGAGACAGTGAAAACACCCTGACATACACTCACAAACAGGCCAAAAGTGGGGGTAACAAGGCTAGAAAGAGGCTACTTTCTCACAATGGTTGTATCCATCTTGGTAACCTGGTCAGACACCAACAGTGAGTCTCACTGTGGCCACATCAACACCTCCCATCCTGGCTGCCTCAACCTCACAGGCAACCATTCGCCCTCCAAGCTCCTTACCTAGCACAGTGTCTACCATCTTGTGCCCCCAGTCCTGGATCCTGAGTTGCAGCACAACACTTCCGACAATGTGGGTCCAGGAACAGGTTGGAGAGGGCACCCTGTGTCAAGGGCACAGGTCCGTTGGGGAGGGAGGGTGCATGGGAGGGATGCTGTGGGCCAGCGGGGTGAGACCAATGGTGATGCTCCTCGCGAGGACACCATCAGCCACATCTTGGGTGTCTATCAGGAATCCCAAAGTGTAATGTGCCAGGTCTTGAAAGAATCAAGCAGCTATCAAGGGACACGCACATAGACATGCATGAACAGATGGAGGCCCACAATACCAACATGGACCTCCCTAACAGGGGTGCTGAGGGACAAACACCCCACCCGAGCAGGGCTTTTCGACAACAACCTACCCCTTCCTTTGGCTCATCAACACCAGGCTTCATCTACATCGGTGCCAGCCAACGGAAGGGAAGCCGTACAAGAGGAAGAGCTAGTCCCAACCCCTGCCTCTGTAGCAGCTGATCCCACCACGCAAGCCGAGAATCCAGGAGGTGCCTATTGCTAGACACTCATCACTGCCAGGAAGTGACCTCTTCCTCCTTCGTGTGCCACCCATTCACTCTGTTAACTGATCCTGAACCACCTACCAGTTCCAATGTGAGGAGGAGTACTCTGGACTTTGGACTCCCAATGGTGTGGCATCTATTCCAATTATTTGATTCATCATAACTGACCCCTTCACTTTACTTTTTTGTTTCTGCATGTCCCACATTTACTTTATGCATTAGCATTGTAAAACATTCACTCATCACAAACTCATTGTCTGCTTGCTTAATTTTCAACTTTTTGATATGTGAGACCATGTGAACCATATGATGAAGACCCAAGCTACTTGTGAAAGCCAGGATTTTTTACAGGTACACAATGTCCAGCTCAGGATTACAACCAATACACACAAACACATTGGTACAAATGTCTGGTCAAACCAAACATTTTATTTCAGTGTACAGCACAAACATTGTCAATGTGTCTGGCCTGAGTCACAGTACATATTTCAAGGTACAGACCCCCAGACCAGGAAAGGAAGGGCTTTGTCAGACATTGTCTTGTAGAATAGGCAAAGCAAACATTAAAGTGGTTTGATGTCAGCAGCTTGAGTCTTTTCAAATACCACACAAAAGTAATCCAACATCGCATAATCCAAGATACAGACAGATGACAGTACAACAGTCCCAGATCACAGTCCCATCATAATCCAGTTACCATGCATCTGGTGGTATGACACAAAAACATGTTAGTGTTGTGGCACAGGCACTGTGGCCTTAAATGATGACACACATCTAGAGTTATATAGAGGTCAGAGAAGAAAAGAGTGTTTAGCCAATGTGAAGGTAAAATGACTTGGTCAAAAGCTAGGACTACATATCTTATGACCGCATTATGACACAAATGATACATCAGGCCCACCACAAGACACAAAGCAAGTCCAATATGTACTTCTGTACCTCCACCCAAACACTGTGCAAACCTACTTGGTACAGGTCTCATACATCCAAAATCTGGGCCCTACATTACCTGGAACAATCCATGTCCACTTTGTATATCAGAGCAGCATCAGATACTTGCCAGTGTTACAACTCTGAAATGCCCACATGAAGATTACATGGTGAAGGTACCTGTACAAAGAACAAAACAAGGAATATAGGCTTGAAACTATCCATATGACACAAGTCCCAAAGCAAGCAAATGAAAAACAAAGTACATTGCAAGTAAACTGACACAATCAAAGCAACATCATCTAGGTGGGGATCTGTCAAAAGACACCTTATCAATCCGTCTTTGGCTGAATATTGCAGAGTATCAGCTCCCTCGCTGTTTCCAAACACTCAAGTCCACACATTTTCACAACTACAGTTCATCCTACAGTCACAGTCAGAACATCACAAGACATACTTACACTCATGAAAAGCAGCTGTTGATGAGATCTTCCCGCTAGTCAGCTCCTTCCTCTTCACCACTGTTATCCTCAGTTGGCATTTCAAGATTCTCACCTGATGGAACTGCCAGCTCCCCCTCCTCTGGGATATATGGGATATTCCTCCGCAGGGTGATGTTGTGGAGCATGCTGCATGCCACAGTGATCTGATACACTTTCCCCAGTGTGTAGGGGAGGGCTCCTCTGGTCCAGTCAAGACACTGAAATCTGGCCTTCAGAAGCCCAAAAGCCCACTCCACTGGCCTCTGTATTCTTCCATGGGCTTCATTAAAGCAGACTTCCTCTGGCGTAATTGGATTCCTCTGCGGCAACAACGACCAAGGACGGTTTGGATATGCTGAGTCTCCTGTTAAGGAATGGAACATAAGTGCAACAGTGAGTCACTGACTTCTTGATTGTAGCACCTGAATTTGCTTGCACACAATCTGGATACATGTGACTTACCAACCAGCCAGGCCCTCTCTGGGTACAGTTGTGACATCAACTGAGGTATGGTGCTCTTCTGCATAATGAAGGAACCATGAGCTGAACCCAAATAACGGGCGCAGACGTTTGAAATGTAGAGATCCGGCAAACACGCAACTTGCATGGTGGTGAAATGGAAATTCTTTCTGTTGGGATAGACTTGTTCAGTGGCCTGCAGTGGCACAATTCAACATGTGTGCAATCAATGGCTCCCGCCATATATGGGATGCAGCCAGACATCAGCCTTACTTTTGTCAAATCCTCACTTCGGGGTAACCCGATATAGCTGTCAATGTGTTTCACCATTGCTGTCAGGTAATCCTTCAACACCAGACTGAGCATATGTTGAGACATACCAGCAGATAGGGCCAATACATGTTGGAAGGACCCTGTGGCTAGGAAGTGTAATACTGACACATCTCCCTCCCCCAGGGTACCTATGTGTGACAAGACATGAGATGTGACATTAGTCAGTGTGTCCACAGTAACATAGATGATGGATGCCAATGATATCATGTGACAAAGCATTTCTGACAGGACAGACATGACAACCAGTGCACATCACAGCTGCCAACTGCACAAGGATCACCTGTGATCCCCATGGTTGTCAACACATATCTAAAAAATGGATTTGAATAAAACTCATAGTTATGCAACACAGTTGCCCTGAGAAACTGTATATTCCGACTGCTAAAATGACCGTCAGCGGAGTGGACCATGAACCACTGTAAAATGCCATCTGTGCCCTGAAACATGCTATAATGGTGGTTGAGTAGAAGGACCTACATAACAAGACATAATAAGGATGTTTGTGATGCAACACAAAATGTATGGTAGGTGTGAAGCAGTTTAGAATGCCCAATACAGCATTTCAGGCTTCCAAAATGGTGGTTGCCTGACCTACTCAACTGGATATTAGGAACCACCCGCTAATGTTACTGCCAGTGGCGGTCGCAGCCCAATGGCTGTGTCAGCTGACGGTGACAACCTCATATGTGGCAGACGTGACCACCATGTTGTGAAGATTCACTCACTAGACTCCTGACACTGCTGCCAGCAACACCTCCACAACCTGAGCTGCTGTGTGCCGCCTCTAGGAGTAATCACCCCACATCCAGCAGGTGATAGGGCCCATGCCTTTTCTCCAGAGGTGTTAGAGAGGCTTGTCAATGAGGTCCTACCCCTGCATGGCTCATCAGTAGAGCAGGTAAGTACCTCATGTGCACACTTGTCTCTGCACTTTGCCATCCTTTCCCTCATTCCAGACTACAGTGCCAGTGTGACTTCTTGTGTGCGCGTTGTTGCGGTTTGTGTGGCATCAATGGGATGTACATTGTGCAGGTATTGGTGGCCAGTACCATATGTTAAGTTCAGTCACATTGTGCGGAGTGAGGTTTTTGGGGTACTAGATCCTCATTGTGTTGGATGCACATAACTAGGTAAGGAGACTTTACTGCCATCCGCTGATCTCTTTCTTCATGATTGTTGGAAATGTTGGACAATATGTATGTGCATGACAGTATGAACTGTGTATGAGCTGTATATGCATCTTGTATGAGTCATTTGAGGATCTTGTAAGCAATGTGTATTGTACCACAGGTCTTTCAACCCACATCTGGTCTTGCCAAATTCTTCTGGAAGGCATATCCTGACTCACTTTGCCCTTCAGGTTGCCACACACCACATGCCAAATTTTTGATGGCCACATGATGTACTGTCATGCATGGAAGTGATGGAAATTGAGTTTCATGCAGGTTCTGTATGCTCAGCCTTCAGAGGCCAGGGCCTGTCAAATGTACCTCCTGGTATGGGACCTAGTCTAGGCTGCGGGAGAGTCACTGTGGCTATGCAACTGTGGCACTGTGCCCACTCCCTATACACCAGCAGATCCTGGCATGTGGACAATATGATACTCTAGTAGCAAAACTTGCCCTGAATGCCTCAGTTTGTTGGTTAGATTAGGAATGGGTACGGAGGTAAATCAATAAACTAGTCCATATGTGCATTATGCACCACTGTCAATGTGTGTCTTCGACTCATGACAGGCTCCTAACCTCCACATCTCTGTTGTCACCCTTCACACAGGTCATATTTGTCCTGTACTGACTTACTTCACAAATGACAGTCCCACAGTGGAGACAGTGTGCTGATTCATAGGAGTCCATGATATGCAAGTCAGTAGCTTAGTCACATAGCAGAAATTGTACAATGCATGCCTTTGCATGTTGAATGCTCTCTCTGTAAGATGGACACATATGTCCAAAGGAGTGTTCTGTGGTACCTGTACATACCACAGAACCCACACCCGAAGTGGGCTGAGTCTGCATTTGTTAGGCCTTATGTCCACACATGGACAAGGAATTCACTATCTGCCATACCAGCCCCCTAATTGTCACTCAAGTCTAATAGTGAAGTCTGTACTATGTTAGTTGCCTGTGGGACTGTATGCAGTGAGGTAGTCTCACAGAGTGAGAATATGTTGGTCCATTCAGGTCTACCCTTCATGAGCCACATAGGTGTGTAGTGTTTTATTGTGGCTCACATCACAGTATATGTTGCTGGAGCACAGGCTACCTGACGTCAGTAAGCTTGCTTAGTGATTGTAGGCCCTGAGCAGGGTAGTGGGCTAGTGAAGTGATGGATCACTGTCCTCAGCCATGTGTCTGGTCAAATGAATATAGTGGCATCTGCATTGTCTTCAACGTGTGACAGGTGCTGGTGCCTCACTACTGTCTGTAATGTGAAGATGGCTATCATACATGTGACAGAGCATACATTTTTTGGGGGTGCAGCTACAGATCAGTACTTTCCTTTGGTAAGTGGGGAATGTCTATTGACATGATTTATGTGCCTTGACTGTTGCCAATATTCCTTGTGCCTACATGTCAGCTTGTGTCCCTTTCTCTTTTGACAAAATGTGTACACTGCTATTTCATGCATGGTCTACCTGGGTTAATGGAATAATTTCTGTATTCCCTCACATATATGTGGATACCAATCTGTGTGTGGAATAGGACATTTTCAATGGGGCTACACTTCATGTGGTGCCACATACAGGAGTGTGTCACCATTGATTATTGGCTGACACATACCTTCACCCATCATGGCATGTCATTTGGCATGTACAACTCCAGTAACAATGAGGGACAAGAAGTGTATGACTAGATTTTGTAGCCACAATGAGCATTTCCTTGCCATTGATGTGGCATCATGATGAAAAGTGCACTGTACGTGTGTAATGGGGAAGGTTTGTAACCTGCCTGTTGTCATGCATCATGGAGTGACTTGCAGCTATGTTGCAATCACATGTGTTTGGGTATGACCATTAATCCACAGACATCTGGGTTTGCACAACTAAAGTGGTGACAGCGATGTAGCTTCCCATTGGGGCAACATGTTGAGGACATTTTACAAGTACTTGCAAATCTCTGGGCCCCTCCAACATCTAACAGACTAATACCATCTACTGATACAATCAGGGTTTGTCATTGTAAGTGGTGCCAGACCTTAGTGGTGATTTTCCTGGGACTTGCTGATTCATTATGTTGTGAATTTTAGGGACATATCTACCTGACAGTTTGCACATGATGTCTACAGTGTACATGTCCATGCCAAATGTGTAGCATATCTGAGCAACATTAGTACTACCTCTATAACCCCACTGGGACAAATCTCACTTGTTGAAGTATGCACTGCTGATATGTTTTTAGTCAGACATGAGTATTTCCATGTCACCTTCTCCAGGCTATTGTACTGTTGTCAGCAACATAGCATGTTCTGGGAGTATCATTTCTTATTGTTGTGTTATTGTATATGTGAAAAATAGATGTCTGCATGACCTTGTGTGGCATCTGTGGGAATGCAGTTGGCATTAGCCTACTATTATATGACAGCATGACACTGAGGTATGCTGCATGAGGCAAAGCATTGACAGTAATAAGATCCCCTACTTGTTCAATGGTTACTGTGATTGCACAACTTCAGCCATGTAATTGTAGTTGTCTGAGATCCTGATTTTCCTGTGTGGAACTGCTGACAGTTCATATGACATGCATGTATATGGTATGGTACATGTAGGGGCCACTTAGGTGCTGTTTGTTTGTGGGGCCTACAAGACATCATGGTAATGTTTGCTAATCACAGCTCTTGTTCAAGTGTGACCATGGACATGTGATGACCCTAGTTCTCTTTGTATTTGCAGCATCAGCCCAGGGAAGCAAAGGAGACAGGGTACAGCTGAGTGGGGAAGCATCTGGTTACAGGACCTCGAGTTGAGTTAAGACACCACAGACACAGAGGGACCCAGTGGCCCAGAGGGTGAGGGGAGTGCCATGGAGGAGACGGGATTTACATCATCATCATTGGATTCCTCCTCCAGTCACCACTCCCCAGTGGTGGCGGACCCATAAGGACATACTCCAGTACCATCCTTGTCTGCCACCCACAGTTCTATTGCCACCCTTTCTGTTGCTTCCCACCCAGTTGGCCGTGCTAGCTCACCCAAGAGGGTGGATGTCTACTTTGCTTCAGGCACCTACGCCCCAGCCCCTGTTGCCCCTGCTGCCCTGAGTAAGGAGGCTATTGACATCCTGAGGAGTATCTGTGTGTGGTAGACTGCCATTGTGAATGCCATCCAAGGATTGGTCGGCCAACTTCAGCAGGCCAATGCTTTACTGGACTGGAAGGCATTCATAGCGCCAGGTCTGGCCTACAGAGATCTTTTCAGGCCCTGGCTTCCTCAATGACAGCAGCCAGTCACCCCCACCTTCTGGCCCACTTCCACCTTCCTCTTCCCAATCCAAATCCTCTATTTCCCTATCTATCCCAAGCACAGACAGATCCGCTTGCACCCACCTCAACACACAAAAGCAGCACACATAAACACAAACACCACAAAACACACTGGTACGCAAGCACACGACACCCACACATGCACATCAGCCATCACTTCCCTAGACACCCTCATTATCCACACTTCCCCACACACATCAAGCATACCCACAGACACCTCAACAACAGGTAATGACACACCCACCATACCTGCAGACACCACCCCAACGGACACACAGACATCCACATCACCCACCATATCTTCAGATACCATCCCAACTGACACACAGATCCACCACTACAAGCATACCCACAAACACCACGCTAACAGGCACACACATCCACCACTCCCACATCAACCAGCACCTCCACCTCCCAACCCCCCCAAGACAGGCAAACGCTGATATGCACACACTCAACAGACACCACCCAAACATAAGCATACCTCACACACACACCCAAGACATCCACACTGACACACCAGACAACCACTTCCTCACCCTCCAAATCTCCACCCCCTTCTGATGGCCATCCACGTGCACCTTTAAAAAGTTTTTGGGTTGACCTTGCCCTTTTCCCTGCTACCTCCACCCCTTATCCCAAACCCAAGAGGCCCCAACCCACATCCTAACCCATCCCTTCCACCACCAAGTCCTCCCCGTCACACACCCCCCTGCAAGCACCCATACCCCTCCCCTCACAAGAAGATAGCCAACCCTCCTAAGAAACAGTCCACCCCTCCCAAACCCACCCATCCCATATCTGAAAGGGTGATCCCTGAGGTGCCTGCCTGCCCAATAGATGCCTCTTCCTGTGGAGGTTCCCTGGCAGTAATAGGAATCAAGTGTTGGCACAATACTGTGCTATGAGAGACTAATGGACTGGCTAATGGCCTTGTACATTTTGCCATTACTTGTTAATAAACCCAAGCAGTTGTTATTTTTGTCCTGCCATTACTTTTCTACCTTTTTGTTATTCCAGAGTAACTTGTGTTGGCTGCCCACAGTTCTGTGTGTTTCACCACGATTGCTGACCCATTTGCTGTTGTTTGCAATATCTGACTTTGTGGGCAGTGCTGGTGTCACCCGAGACAAAGGTATATGTTGACTGTTTGGATATGTGGTTGTTAATGCAACTGTGGTGTCATTGCATTGTGTTGTTTGTAATGGTAAGTATTTCATCTTGTGTTGTCCAATGTCAGCATGTATGGTGTTAGACTTTTCCCCTGATATGGATTGTACATTCGTCTCATGTGTGGGAGCTTGAATTTTGTTTGTGCAGACATGGAGGGTGTTCAATTGTGCTAAATTCCTTTGCATTTGACTGAGCATGTGTCCATTTTGCTGGGTATACCTTGTAGCTACTTCATCTAGATGTCTGATCTATGCATTTGCTGTTGTATGTGCTTTCTTGACTTGCACTTCCACATTATGCAGATGGACATGTCACTTGGCCCTACTATTATTTGTCCTTGAGATACCTGAAGGGCCAGTTCATGTACAAATGTTGCTTTAGGGGCAAGTGCAAATCAAATCAAATCAAATCATTAGCATTTATAAAGCGCGCTACTCACCCGTGCGGGTCTCAAGGCGCTAGGGACAAAGGGGGTGGTTATCGCTGCTCGAACAGCCAGGTCTTTAGGAGTCTCCGGAAAGCGGAGTGGTCCTGGGTGGTCCTGAGGCTGGTGGGGAGGGAGTTCCAGGTCTTGGCCGCCAGGAAGGAGAAAGATCTCCCACCCGCCGTGGAGCGTCGGATGCGAGGGACGGCGGCGAGTGCGAGGCCAGAGGAGCGGAGGGGGCGGGTGGGGACGTAGAAGTTGAGCCGTCTGTTGAGGTATTCCGGTCCCTTGTCGTGGAGGGCTTTGTGTGCGTGGGTGAGAAGTCGGAAGGTGATCCTTTTGCTGACTGGGAGCCAATGCAGGTGTCTCAGGTGTGCGGAGATGTGGCTGTTGCTGGGTACGTCGAGGATGAGGCGGGCTGAGGCGTTTTGAATGCGTTGCAGGCGATTTTGGAGTTTGGCGGTGGTCCCAGCGTAGAGGGTGTTGCCGTAGTCCAGGCGGCTCGTGACGAGGGCGTGGGTCACGGTTTTTCTGGTGTCGGCGGGGATCCAGCGGAAGATCTTGCGGAGCATGCGGAGGGTGAGGAAGCAGGCGGAGGACACGGCGTTGACTTGCTTGGTCATGGTGAGAAGGGGGTCCAAGATGAAGCCGAGGTTGCGGGCGTGGTCTGCGGGGGTCGGTGCGGTGCCGAGGGCCGTGGGCCACCAGGAGTCGTCCCAGGCGGACGGGGTGTTGCCGAGGATGAGGACTTCAGTTTTTTCAGAGTTCAGCTTTAGGCGGCTGAGCCTCATCCAATCTGCGACGTCCTTCATACCCTCTTGTAGGTTGGTCTTGGCGCTGGCGGGGTCCTTGGTGAGGGAGAGTATAAGTTGGGTGTCGTCGGCGTAGGAGGTGATGATGATGTCGTGCTTGTGTACGATGTTAGCGAGGGGGCTCATGTAGACATTGAAGAGTGTCGGGCTGAGTGATGAGCCTTGAGGTACGCCAAAGATGATCTCAGTGGGTTCTGAGCGAAACGGAGGGAGGTAGACTCTTTGGGAGCGGTTTACGAGGAAGGAGGCGATCCAGTCCAGGGCCTGGTCTTGGATCCCGGTGGAGCGGAGGCGGGTGATTAGGGTGCGGTGACAGACGGTGTCAAAGGCAGCCGAGAGGTCGAGAAGAATGAGGGCGACTGTTTCACCGTTGTCCATCAGGGTTCTGATGTCGTCTGTGACTGAGATGAGGGCGGTTTCAGTGCTGTGGTTGGTTCGGAATCCGGTCTGTGAGGGGTCGAGCAGGTTGTTGTCTTCCAGGAAGGTGGTCAGCTGTTTGTTGACGGTCTTCTCTATTACTTTGGCTGGGAAAGGCAGAAGGGAGATGGGGCGGAAGTTTTTCAGGTCGCTCGGGTCAGCCGTAGGTTTCTTTAGTAGGGCGTTGACTTCGGCGTGTTTCCAGCATTCGGGGAAGGTAGCAGAAGAAAAAGAAGAGTTGATGACGGTCTGGAGGTGCGGGGCGATGATGTTGTCGGCTTTGTTAAAGATGAAGTGCGGGCAGGGGTCCGAAGGGGCGCCGGAGTGGATAGAGTTCATGATGGATTTGGTTTCTTCCGTGCTGATGTGGGTCCAGTTGTTGAGGGTGATGGTCGGGGATGTGGGTTCGGTGGTGTTAGGTTGGGTCTGGTGTCCGAAGCTGTCGTGGAGGTCGCTGATCTTGCGATGGAAGAAGGTGGCGAGGGATTCGCATAGATCCTGTGAGGGCGTGACGGCGTTGGCGTTGGCGCTGGGGTTGGAGAACTCCTTGACGATGCTGAAGAGTTCTCTGCTGTTGTGGCTGTTTGTGTCCAGTCTGTCGGTGAAAAAATTCCTTTTGGCAGTGCGGATCAGGTGGTGGTGTTTGCGGGTAGCGTTCTTGAGGGCGGTCATGTTCTCAGCGGTGCGGTCCTTGCGCCAGGCTTTCTCAAGTGCGCGACAAGTTTTCTTTGATTCTTTGAGGGTGTCAGAGAACCAGAGGGGTTTCTTGGTGTTGTTCTGTCGCTGCGAGCGTTTGAGGGGAGCAAGGTTGTCTGCGCAGTTGGAGATCCAGTTTGTGAGGTTGAGGGCTGCGACGTTGGGGTCGGTGGTGAGGGTGGGTTGGTTGGCGGCAAGTGCGGCGAAGAGTTGCTCTTCAGGGATCTTATTCCACTGTCGGCGAGGGATGGGTTGAGTGCGGAGGTGGCGGGTCTCGCGTCGGAATGTGAAGTGGACGCAGCTGTGGTCGGTCCAATGAAGGGCGGAGGCGTGGCTGAAGAAGACGTGTTTGCTGGCGGAGAAGATAGGGTCGAGTGTGTGTCCGGCGATGTGGGTGGCAGTGTTCACCAGTTGTTTGAGGCCGAGGTTGGCGAGGTTGGCGAGCAGGGTGGTGGTGTTGGGGTCGTTGTTTTGTTCCAGATGGAAGTTGAGGTCGCCTAGGAGGATGTAGTCCGGTGAGGCGAGGGCGTGCGGGGAGATGAAGTCGGCGATGGTGTCGCTGAAAGGGGCGCGAGGTCCGGGAGGACGGTAGACGAGGGATCCTCTGAGGGTGGTCCTCGGGTCGGTGCGAATCTGTAAATGCAGGTGTTCAGCGGCAAGAGGGGAGTCTTCAGTGGAGGTGGTGACGCTGATGGAGTCTTTGAAGACGATGGCGATGCCTCCTCCTACTTGGTTGGTGCGGTCTTTCCTGGAGATCTTGTAGCCTTCGGGGATGGCGGGTGGCGATGTCTGGAGCAGAGGAGGCGTTCATCCAGGTCTCCGTGATGAAGGCGACGTCCGGTGCTGTGGAGTCTAGGAGGTCCCAGAGTTCAACGGCGTGTTTGTGAACGGAGCGAGCGTTGACTAGGATGCACTTGAGGTGGTTGATGGCGCGTGGGCTTGTGGTCGTAGTTGTTGCGTGGTGGAAGATGCGTTTGCAGGAGTTGCAGGCGAAGGGTCCATGGGTGCGTTTGGGGTGAGCTTGGAAGCAGGTGTTGGAGCGTCCTGGGTTGAGGGCATGGAGGGTGGTGGGGTCATAGCAGATCATCGGGGCTTGGGAGTGCTGGGGACCAGGGGTCATGGCGCTGGGCACGGGCCAGGCGCAGACGGGTGCAGACGGGCTTGCCTCTGGCACGCCTCCGGCGCGCCCGCTGCGCGGTCGCGCATCGGCCGCCATATGAGGTAGGGGGGGGGAGGGGTCAGCTGGGGGCGAATGGGAGCTGGGGGGCGGGGGCGTGCAGGAGGTCGCGGCGGGAAAGCGCGAGGGAGGGGGGGACAGGTAGAGTGAGAAGAGCTGGGGGAGGGGGGTTTAAGGGTGGAGGGGGGAGAGTGTTAGGAGGTTTAGGAGATTAGGGAGAAAGATAGGTGTAGGGTTGTGAAGATAGGGGAGGGGGGGTTGTAGAGGTGGGTGAGGGTGAGAGGTAGAGTGAGGGGATAGGAAGATAGGTAATAGAGGGGGTGGCGGGAGGGTGGGAGAGATAGAGAAATAGGTAGAGAGAAAAGGTAGATAGAGAAATCGATAGATAGGGAAAAAGATAGAGAGATAGGAAGATAGGAAGATAGGAGGAGGTGGAGAGTGAGGGAGTTGGATAGTGGGATAGAGAGATGGAGAGATAGGTAGATAGGAGGAGTGAGGGAGGTAGAAAGTGAACGGGTTAGATAGGGGAGATAGAGGGGGGGATGCGAGTGGGGGAGGGGGATGAGGCAGGAGCAGGAGGGCAGGCGCGGGGAGAAGAGGACGGAGGAGGCAGAAGAGCCGAAGGCAGAAGACAAGAAGACAAGAAGAAAAGAAGAACAGAAGAAAAGAAGAACAGAAGAAAAGAAGAACAGAAGAGCAGAAGACCGGAAGGACTGAAGACCGGAAGAGCAGAAGACCGGAAGAGCAGAAGACACACAGAAGAACACAGAAGAACAGAGAGGAGTACAGAAGAACAGAGAAGAATACAGAAGAACACAGAGGAAGACAGAAGAAGACAGAGGAAGACAGAAGAACAGAGAAGAACACGGAGGGAGATACAAAAAACGAAGAAACAGGGTGCAGAATACCACAGCAGAAGATGAGGAAGAAGAGAAGAGGAGAGAAGACGGGGAGAAGAGGAGTACAGAAGAAGAATACAGACGAGGAGCGAGGAGGAAGAACAGAGAAGAAGGAAAGAGGAAAAGAAGCAGGAGCAGGAGAGAGGGTGAGTAGCGCGGGGCAGAACGAGGGGCTGGGAGGTGGGGGGGTACTTACTGTGGGGTGGGTCTCAGGAACTCAGGAACCTGGAGGAGCTGCAGCGGCAGGGGGAGCGACCTACCCTTGGGTCAAGGGTCGCTACCACTGTCGCGCAGCGGCCGCCATATGAGGTAGGAGGGGGGGGGAGGGGTCAGCTGGGGGCGAATGAGAGCTGGGGGGCGGGGGCGTGCAGGAGGTCGCGGCGGGAAAGCACGAGGGAGGGGGGGGACAGGTAGAGTGAGAAGAGCTGGGGGAGGGGGGTTTAAGGGTGGAGGGGGGAGAGTGTTAGGAGGTTTAGGAGATTAGGGAGAAAGATAGGTGTAGGGTTGTGAAGATAGGGGAGGGGGGGTTGTAGAGGTGGGTGAGGGTGAGAGGTAGAGTGAGGGGATAGGAAGATAGGTAATAGAGGGGGTGGCGGGAGGGGGGGAGAGATAGAGAAATAGGTAGAGAGAAAAGGTAGATAGAGAAATCGATAGATAGGGAAAAAGATAGAGAGATAGGAAGATAGGAAGATAGGAGGTGGAGAGTGAGGGAGTTGGATAGTGGGATAGAGAGATGGAGAGATAGGTAGATAGGAGGAGTGAGGGAGGTAGAAAGTGAACGGGTTAGATAGGGGAGATAGAGGGGGGGATGCGAGTGGGGGAGGGGGATGAGGCAGGAGCAGGAGGGCAGGCGCGGGGAGAAGAGGACGGAGGAGGCAGAAGAGCCGAAGGCAGAAGACAAGAAGACAAGAAGAAAAGAAGAACAGAAGAAAAGAAGAACAGAAGAAAAGAAGAACAGAAGAGCAGAAGACCGGAAGGACTGAAGACCGGAAGTGCAAAGTGTCATGCATCCTTCCCTGAGTGTTCCAGATGTCCCCAGCCCTACTGTGCAGGCATTGTTTAGATTGCGAGCTTTGGATATTTGTCTCTCAGACTATTGTGCATCCCATTGTCCTTCCATTGTGTTGCAGTGTGGGTGATGTATGGGTCCATTGTAGGGCTGTTTAATGGGAGTGGTGCTTGTGTTCTCTGACACATCCTTGCATATGTGTGTTGAATGTGAAAGCAGTCTATGGCATGTGAGGAATGAGTGTGTCTGTTGTATTGTTAGATGTGATGCTGCAGTTTTGTTAGTGTTGTGTGACACAATGTTGTGTACACTTCACTGTCCCTATGCCTGAGATGGTCAGACGTGTATGAGTGACCTTCCCAAAGGTGGCGTTTAATGGCTGTGAATGTGTTCTTCTCTGTGAATAACTCCAACTGTGTATACAATAATAAGTGTTCTTGGTGCCCGTATCATGACCCCATATCATGTGGCTGACAGGGCAACAATCTGTTGTTGAGCGTAATGACATAGGTGGGCTTGGCAGTCGGACCGCCACAGCTGTTATGGCAGTGCACGGAAACTCATAATGAGGCCCTAAGACTCCTCTTAGCTCCTAAAGCAGACTTTTTGGTGAGTCCAACAGGCCCTGGGCTCAAATGTGGCTTTAAGCCATGCCAACTGTTTAATCACCTTTGCCAACAGAGTGTGCAAGAATGGCCATCCATGATCTACTATGAGCTCTGGTCAAAGTGTGCGGCTAAATACTGTGG
Source organism: Pleurodeles waltl (assembly GCF_031143425.1). Lineage (NCBI taxonomy): Eukaryota > Metazoa > Chordata > Amphibia > Caudata > Salamandridae > Pleurodeles > Pleurodeles waltl. Next base: position 897,623,925 of record NC_090444.1, on the reverse strand, counting down.
GCAATCTTCAAAGATTCCTGGCCTTGGCTATTTCATGTGAGTTCTCAGTACAAAGTCTGGCCTAGGCACAGCACCCAATCCCTTACTGCTCAGAATCTGATAGGGTCAAGCAGTAACACATGGGCACTTCTTGTACCCAATTCTGCTGCCCACTGATACTTCAGGTTACTGCCTGTGGATGTGCCCAGTGGGTTTCTGAGCACAATTTGACAATGACCTACCCCTATGACTCTAAATTTCAACATTTGGCCAGGTCCAGAAGGCACTTGTAGAAAAGGGTGGGACTGGGCCAGAAAATAGGCCTGGGCATCAAAATAATAGTGTGCCCTCAGCAGTGAATTAGATAGCTAAAAAACAGCCCCATGTGTGCAAACTGGGGCAGTTTTGAACGTGTAAAGACATGCTGTAAGACACACTGTGTAACAGTATTGCAAGGTATGGAAGACTACGTGGATTTGAGCTTGCTGCAGCAATACTGTTTTAAAATCAGAGCAATTGTCAGTAAAAACTAGACTAGCAGTCCATATGGAGGCCCACAAACAGCCACAAAACAGCCCACACGGAGACCTTTCAAACTAGGTCATCAGGCACCCTGGGCATGCCTAAAGAAAGTCTGCCCCCCTGCAGAGCATATTTCTTCCTTTTGTTATTAAAGAGGGCCAGTCATCTATCATGTGTCTTGATTCTCATTCACTCACAATTTACACAATTGAAGGAGGACTCGAGTAACAACTCTCACTACTTTCTAATGTTGTCTGAAGACACCAGGTCTCATACTCTTGTCTGTAAACCTCCATTTGTTTAATGTGATAACAATGATGTAGTGATGTCTCCTGAATTTATTGGAAGGCTTCTGGCATCACAGTGTCATCAGGATACCAAAGCACCTGCTCACTGTCAGTGTCCTCCTCCACCTGAAGGGGAATTGGCAGCTGCTGGGCAGACAAGTAGTGGGACAAAGGAAAGGTCGGGTGGCACACAAATTGCCCCATCTTCTGTGCAAGGTCAGTGAACTGCCAAATTATGGGGTTTGAAGATGAAGCTGAGGGCTTTAGCCCAGGTTTTGTGCTACTTGTGTCTGACGGTCACGAGGGTGGAATGATGCAGCTTGGAATGACGCAACCTTTCTAGTTCTTTCCTTAGCTGCCCTTTTGTGACCAGAGAGGTGGAAGATGATGGAGAGAGGTTTGACCAGAAGCTGGAAAGTATTCTCAGCTATAACTCAGATGATACCTAGTAAAAGGTAATCGGATCAGAAAGTAATTTCTCATGAAGAGGTATATAGTTTCAGGGAAAGATCTCCAGAATGTGATGACCCCACTCTATGCACACACGTTAATATAAACACAGTGATTTATTAATCAAAACAATAGCACATTCTTCGTTCACAGCATCCAATAGGATTTCTACAACCTGGGAACATCACAAATCAGCATCACCCTGACCAGTATCATTAATACCTCCATCATGTCCACCACTTTCCTGTATGAATGAAAACTTGCAGAAATCAATGCTCTCCTCAAGAAGCCCACAGCCGACCCGAATCAACTGAGCAACTTCCAACCTGTCTCCCTGCTCCCTTATCCAGCCAAAGAGATTGAGAAGGTCATTAACAAGCAACTCACAACCCACCTCAAACTTCACCATCTTCTAGACAACACACAATCAGGTTTCAGAAAAAAACAAAGCACCGAAACAGCACTCATTGAGGCCACCGACGACAGTTGAAACATCCTGGACCAACGAGAACCAGCAGCCCTCATTTTGCTTCACATCTCTATGGCATTTAACACTGTCTCCCACAACACCCTCATCAGAAGACTCCTTGAGATTGGCATTCAAGGATCTGCTCTCAATTAGATCTGTTTCTTCCTCACAGGGAGAACACAAATGGTCAGGCTACCACCCTACACATCAGAGATTAAGAACCTGATATGCCTTGTCCCACAGGGATTGTCCCTCAGCCCCACTCTTTGTAACATACACATGACACCGCTTGCAACATCATCTGATCACAAGACATCACTGTCATCTCCTACACCGATAACACCCAACCCATCCTCACCTTGATAGACAAGACAAACCCTACCAGCACCAACTTCACCAACTGCATGACCATGCTAATGGACTTGATGTGAACTGCCTGAAGCTCAACTCCGACAAGACGTAAGTAATGTTCTTCTGTAACAAGGCCTCCCCCCATGGGCTTCTACCTGGTGGCTGTCGGAGCTAGGACCAATACCCACACTCACAGACCACGCAATAAATCTAGGGATCATCAAAGAAGACAAGCTCAACATTTCGACTCATGTCAATGCAGTGTGTACCTCCTGCTTTCACATTCTATGCATGCTACGAAAGATCTTCAAATGGTTGTCTGAGAACACCAGACAATCTGTCACACAAACACACATTACCAGCAAGCTAGACGACTGCAACATCCTTTATAACAGAATCTCCAAATAACTCCTACACAGATAAACATTCAGAACACAGCCACAATACTCATACTTGACCTCCCGTGCTGCACTCATATCACTTTGAACCTCAGCAAGCTTCACTGGCTTCCCATTCACAAGTACAGCCAATTCAAACTTCTCATGCACACACTACAAAGCTCCCCAAAACCCTTTGACCAGTATACCTGAACAACCGCATACACTTTCACCAACCCACCAGACACCTTCGCACTGCCTCGATGTCACTCGCACACACTCCCCGCATCTGCAAAGGCAAAACTGGAGGTCACTCATTCTCCTACATCACAACCAAGACATGGAACAACCTCCCTAAACACATAAGAGCCTCCTTCTCACTTCTCAAATTCCACAAGAAGTTGAAGACCTGGCTCTTCATATAAGCACCTTGGGACCACACCCATACACATCTTGCCCAAGTGCCTCGATACCCCCTTGGGCGATTAGTGCGTTATACAAATCAACATAAAATAACATAACAGGTAAACTCCCTAGTTTCTCACTTCTTCACATTAGGCCACAGATACAAGTCCTTGAAAAGATTATTTGTCCACATTTTGTGGTTCAGACACTTCTTCCCATGGAACATCATTCCAGTTGTCACCTCTCCTCCCAGTGAGAACCTCACTATCAGTTGTCTAATATATAACAGATGTGTATTCCCTAACTAACATGTGTCTTCTGGAAAGTTACAGCACCTGCAGTAAAAAGGAAAAAAAACATCTTGTGCAGGACAACAGCTCAATATGAAGAATAGGTCATTCAGTGTTAGCCTATGAGTCTCTGTTAAAATGGTATTGACAGGCTAACTTGAATCAGCACATTACTATGGCCCTCATTACAACCCTGGCGGTACATCCCGCTTTCCGCCATGCAGAAGACCGCCAACATACCGTTGCAGCAGCGGAATTCCGCTACAGGTATTACAACTCACGGCTCGGAATCCACCACAATACAGACACCCACACAAGTCCACCACACCAAAGGTCAGTGATAAACTGGCGATCCCAAAACCTACACTGTCACGCCAACAGGAATACGCCCAGAGTATCCCGACCCGCGAATCAACGCAGCGGTCTTTCAAACGCGGTAATCCATTGGGGGTACACACTGCTGCGCTCAAAATACACACACATTTACAAAACACCCTCACATTGGACAATTCAAAATACACACAACTGACACGCATACACACACCACACCCACACACCCAATCCAATATAAAGCACACACCCACATCACCCACAAACCCTTACAACCAAAATTCAGAAAGAAGGCCAGAGAGAGAGACTACCTAACACAACACCAGCATCCACAGACACACAACACCATCACTTATACAACATCCACGTACCTCAAACAACACACACCAACACATCCCCTCACACATCACAACAGACAGCACCTCACACATCACCCACACCACATCATGGTACCTCAAAGACACCCCAGGTTCTCTGAGGAGGAGCTCAGGGTCATGGTGGAGGAATTCGTCCAGGTAGAGCCACAGCTATTCGGATCACAGGTGCAGCAGACGTCCATTGCAAGGAAAATGGAGTTATGGCGGGAAATTGTCAACAGGGTCAACGCAGTGGGACAGCATCCAATAAAACGGGATGACATCAGGAAGAGGTGGAACGACCTATGGGGGAAGGTAAGTTCCGTGGTATCCAGACACCAGATTGCTGTACAGAGGACTGGCGGTGGACCCCCACAACTAACAACATGGGAGAAGCAAGTCTTGTCAATAATGCATCCTGAGGGCCCTGCAGGAGTAGCAGGAGAACTGGACTCTGGTAAGGCAAATCTTTACTACTTTATCCCCCCCACCCCACCTGCATGCCATCACATACTCCCACCCTCACCCTCACACCCATCACCCCAACAACCCACAGACACCCCACTAACACAACCCACACATCCCAAAATCAAGCCCTGCATGTAAAACCAATGCATGGACACCCATCACCAAAGCATGTCCAGTAGAGAGACTCACTCATGCCCCAAAATCACCAATCACACAAGGGCCACACCAATAATGCAAGCACAGGAGTAGAGAGTAACTCACCCATTGCACAAGATGTCACACACAGATACAATAACTATGCATTTACACCCCAACAGGACCCATACCCAACATCACCGGACAGGAGGTACCAGACATATCCAGTTCCCCCACAGAAGAGGCCCACAGTGATGACAGCAGCTCTGCACGCCTGGATCAAGATAACCAGCCCGGCCCATCAGGGACCTGAGAACAGTCGGTTCCCCTGACACAGTCACAAACCACCACTGAACCTCCCCCTCAGGAAACACCACCACAGCACCCACCCAGCGGGCCCATCCCTCTGTCCCCAGGACACATCAACCAGCAGTGTGTCCACCACTACAGGGAACCCAGGCAACCCCACTAACACAGGATGATCAGGGACCTGGGGGCAGTGGCAGTGGGCACACGGTTCAGGGGACAGAGGCACAGGATAACAGGGAAGCAGGGAGGACTGCTGTGCGATAGGTGGAGGACAGGCCCAGGGAACCCACTCTCCACGAGGCACTCTCCAACATCATGGGAGCTTACCACCATTCCCAGGAGACCATGGGCACGGTACTGGCCAAGTTTCAGGAGACCCAGCGGCTGCAGGAGGAACACTACCTGGGGATCAGGGAGGAATTGAAGTCCATCAACACCACCCTGGTCACCATTGCAGAGGTGCTGGCAGAACTTCTCAACACCAGGAGGGACACAGTGGCACACTAACGGGCCCCTGACACTAGCCTGGACGATGAACAGCCCTCCACCTCCGCCGGCGCTAGTGGACAGGAGGCACGGCCACAGGAACAACAGCCCACTAGCACCCCACCCCATGCAGAAGGAGAACCACCCTGCAAACAGTCCCTGAGATCCAGGAACAAGACAGAGAACATTGCCAAGACCCCCACCAGGAAATAAGACCCCCCTGAACGTCACCCTTCTGTCCCACTTTGTCACCCTGTCCACCTTAAACTGCCATTGCTCCACTTCCGATGCCCCATTGGACAATGCACCTGTGAAATAAATAGACTGGACTCTGCCATGGACATTCCTCCACCATCACCCCAGCCCATTTCACACACACCCTCCACTTATTTGCACAGAAATAAACACACTTGAATCACAAAACAATCTGGAGTCTGTCTGTGCTTTGTCTAATGTGTAATTGCAAAACCTCTGGAATATAGCAATGTCAATGTACTTGTTCACATACCAATGTAACACAGCTGTAGGCCAGCAGTAAACATAGCAGAGGGCACAAAGTGGGACCCAGATCTGTGAAATGGAAAGGCAAAGTAACAAGTCAGGGTCCATACACTGAGTGAAAATGACAGACTTATGCTAGCTCCAACAATAGTATGAGATGTGGGAAGCAATTACATCTTCTTACCTGTGTCTCACTGGAAGTATTGCATGATGATGTTGTTTCGGTTGTCGACATCTTCTTCTTCTGCCTCCTCTTCTTCACTGTCCACAGGCTCCACAGCTGCCACAAAACCACCATCTGGCCCATCCTCCTGCAGAAAAGGCACCTGGTGTCTCAAAGCCAGGTTGTGCAGCATACAGCAGGCGACGATTATCTGGCACACCTTCTTCGGTGAGTAGTATAGGGAGCCACCTGTAAGATGGAGGCACCGGAATCTGGCCTTCAGGAGGCCGAAGGAGCGTTCTATAATCCTCCTAGTTTGCCCATGTACCTCATTGTAGCGTTCCTCTGCCCTTGTCCTGGGATTCCTCACTGGGGTCAGTAGCCATGACAGGTTGGGGTAGCCAGAGTCACCTGCAAATGTCGAGGGACAACTGTTAGACAGACACTAACCCTTAGGGACAACCCCATACCCAGACACCTATGTCAACTGTGTTGGGACCTTGGGCTCACCTATTAGCCACACACGGTGCCTCAGGAGTTGGCCCATCACATAAGGGATGCTGCTATTCCTCAAAATGTAAGCGTCATGCACAGAGTCAGGATACTTGGCATTCACATGGGAGATGCACTGGTCTGCCAAACACACCATATGCACATTCATGGAATGGTATCTTTTCCGGTTTCTGTACACCTGTTCATTCCTGCAGGGGGGGACAAATGCCACATGTGTACCATCAGTGGCACCAATGATGTTGGGGATCTGTCCCAGGGCATAGAAGTCACCTTTCACTGTGGGCAAATCCTCCACCTGAGGGAAAACGAAGTAGCTGCGCATGTGTTTCAGCAAGGAAGATAACACTCTGGACAACACGTTAGAGAACATTGGCTAGGACATCCCTGATGCCATGGCCACTGTTGTTTGAAAAGACCCACTGGCCAGGAAATGGAGTACAGACAGAACCTGCACTAGAGGGGGGATTCCCATTGGATGGCGGATAGCTGAAATCAGGTCTGGCTCCAACTGGGCACACAGTTCCAGGATTGTTGCACGATCAAGTCTGTATGTGATAATGATGTGTCTCTCTTTAATTGTTGACAGGTCCACCAGGGGTCTGTACACCAGAGGATGCCGCCATCTCATCACCTGCCCCAGCAGACGTGCCCTATGGAGGAGAACAGCGAGCAGAGGGTCATCCAACACTTAGGTCTCACAATGTGTTATTTGCTAAAACGTTGGAAAATAGCAATGTGCCAGTATCTGCCTGTATTCCAGGCCTAGATAGGTGTGACGCAGTTTTTTTCCATCCCATGTGGCCCCCTGAAATGGCGGCTGCCTGACCTGTAAGGTGGGACAAGGGGAAATGAGGTAACTGCGCTGGCGTTGTACACCGTCGCGGTGGGCGGTCGAAGACCACGGTGCAATTCAGCATTGGTTAACATTGGGCCCTATGGGTCCCAGGAGCCAATGACGATGTACGCCGGCGGTGACGGTACGCCCCACCGAGGACGTGGCCACCATTTTCTTACTGTTCACTCACTTGATACCTGACCTTCAACTGGAGAGGACCTACACTGCAAGTGCTGCTGTGACCTGTGTCTGGAAGCGACGATGGCTACAGTGTCTGGGGAAAGGGCCCCTGCCTTCACTTTGGACGACTTGGAGAAACTGGTGGATGGGGTCCTCCCCCAGTACACGCAACTGTACGCTCCTCCAGACAAACAGGTGAGTACACTGTGAGCATTATGGATGGCACCTGAGTGTATGGAGTGTCGTGGATGGAAGAGGGTGGGGCGGGGGGCAGGCCAGCATGTCAGGATTGTGTGTGTATGTATGGCTGAGCCAGGGTGGGAGGTGTTTGGCAATGCGTGAGATGAAATGTACGGGCTAGATACATCCATTTTTACTCCACTTTTCCTCTAGGTCAGCGCCCACCAGAAGAAGGGTATTTGGCGTGCCAGCGCCAAGGATGTCCGGACCCTGGGGGTCTACCATAGACGGAGCACCCACTGCCGGAAAAGATGGGAGGACCTGCGCCGCTGGAGCAAGAAGATGACGGAGGCCCAGCTGGGGATGGCCTCCCAATGTGGAAGGGGTGCCCGTCGCACCATGACCCCCCGATGTACCAGATCCTGGCGGTGGCCTATCTGGAGTTGGATGAGCGCTTGAGGGCATCACAGCAGCCCAAGGGGGTGAGTACACTCTAATTCAGCTGACTCTGCGCTCTTTCCGAGGTGTCTGGGTGGTCGAAGTGGGCTGTGGGTTCCCCTAGGCCAGGGCGAACTTGGTAGGCTAGGTCTCTTGTTAGGCAGGCTCTGTGGCACCCCAACCCCACTACTGGTAATAGCCATCTACACTTAGTCAGGCTCCTGTGACTTCCAGGTGTGCAGCAATTCGGCTTAGGCCTCGTCCCCCATAGGCATTTGAATTTGCTAGGAACTGTTAGTGTCTGGCTGAGTGCAGAGGGCTGCTCCCTGTGTGTTGTGTCCACCAACGGTAGTGGTGTTGCATGCACTGAACATGTGTTTGTTCTGTCTCCCCCCCCTTTTTTTTTTGTCTACCTGTTCTTGCGTGCAAAAGCATCATCTGGTGGAGGAGCAGTGGCACTGGAGCAGGAGGGAGCTGCAACCCACTTGGCCCTGGAGGGTGAAGCAACAGAGTCTGAAGCCACAAGTGGAACGGAGGGCGAGGGGAGCTCCACGACGGGGAAAGGAGCATGCACCAGCGACAGCGACTCTTCCTCTGATGGGAGCTCCCTTGCGGTGGCGGGCAGCTCTGTGCCCGCCGCATCAACAGGTACAGCCGCCACCCCCCTACCAGCACCGCCCTCCCAGCAGCCCCTCAGCGTGTGTCCCGTGCCCGCTCACCCAGGAGGGTGGTGTTATGTTGATATGTTATATAGTTTATTAGCGCTAAGAGTTGTATTAGCGGGTGGCTAGGTATATAGAATTGTATTAGCTCGTGTGTAGTTGCGTGGGGGGGTTCTAATTCGAGGTGGTGGGAGATCGGGGATGAAAAGACGGAGAGAGACGCTACGAGAGACACACGCTATTACCATGATCGCTTGTTAAGCCTTATTGTATTTACAACTTGAAATAAAGAACATTTTAAACTTGAAGTCTCCGACATAACAATTCTGGCGACTAGCTTATTTGTTGATCCTACGATGGAAACGGAGTGCGAAGTGCTGGTAAGAGTTATTATCTTCAATTTGGAATATAAGGAGATATCTTACCCAACGATGGAATTTAAATATATTGAACTGTGAGGCTTGACAAGACGAGTGATTTATTGAGGATCGTATTTTGGAAAATAAACGGAAAGTATTGAAGGAACTTGCCGTTACAGAGATGAGCGACATTCAAGCTGTGCTCTCCGTTCCATTCCTCGAGCGTCTGATTTAGAGAAGTGATCGGATGTATTCACGTAAATTAGAGGAGTAGACCTTGGCAAAACTTGGTTTATCTGGAAAAGCATATCAGCTGGGAATCGGAACGTTTTTTTTGTTGTTTATTTACACAATAATAGGACAGAGGAACAGCGTGAGTGACATTTGAGGCGTAACAGAAACAGCGTGCGTGTCATTTGATATGTAAACAGAGGAACAGTACAGTAATTTACAGGCAATTCACAGATGGATTCTGGATAAAAGGAAATTTTCATTTGTAATGTGTATTTTCACTGATTGAATTCTTTTGCAAACAGTTTTTGGAAACTAAGTGGAAGGAAGTTCATTATGTGGACAATTGCATATGGTACTGCGTAATTTTCTTTGAATAATTAATTTATACACATATTTTGCAATGGCCACACAACAATTTTCGCTTCAAACCCCACAAGCATTTTGGCCAGCAGGAGGAAGTCCATGTATGAAATGGACAGAATGGAAATCGTACTTTATAAATTTCTTGGAGACTATCGACGAGGAAGGAAAAATGAGAGGAAAAAATTTTTTTTTTTGCATTCTGTGGGACCAGAAGGACTAAAAGTATTTGAGTCTATGATGAAAATTATCAGCAGCGAGGACACAAATGTATTTGAAAACGTGTTGAAAGAATTTGATAATTATTTTGCACCTAAAGTTTGTATAGGGATTTTAAGATACAAATTTTTTCAAAGGAAACAAGAGCATGGTGAGACTGTGGATGAGTACGTAGCTGCGCTTAGAGTTTTGGCTAATGATTGTAAATTCGATCATTTGCAAAACCAGTTAATTAGAGACCAAGTAGTAATGCATATCCGTGACCCGGCGATTCAAGAAAGATTGTGGATAAATGGAGATACGGAGTTGGATGATATTTTTGCGATTGTTAGAAAAGCTGAGTTATCTAGTCGAAGTGCGAAAGCAGTTAAAACAGAGCATTGTGATATTAAAGAAGATACAGTAAACAAAGTAAAGTATAAAGGAATGGGCAGAACAAAGAATGAAAGTGAGAAGAATCAACAAGCAAATAAGTATAATGGTCAAAGGTGTTACCGTTGTGATAGCACTTCACATTTAGCTTCTCACAAATATTGTCCTGCGTTGAAGCAGAAGTGTGCGGCGTGTGGGGTTATAGGGCATTTTGCTAGGGTGTGTAAAAAGAAAAATAATAATAATAATGTGAAGTACGTGGATGGACTGAGTGACAATTCAAGTGAGGATGAGAGTAGGGTAAATAAAATTAATCAGGACAGCAAATGTCTAGGTAAAGATCAAATGTTTGTATTTAATGTTCAGGAAGAGTCTGTTGGTAACAAAAAGAAACCAGTATGTTTAATGCACATAGGAGGGGTTGAGATTCAAGTTTATGTTGACTCAGGTTCGCCTTTTACCATCATTAATGAGGGAGTGTGGAAATCGAAGTTTATAGGAATAATAGGTAGTAATTTACAAAAACCAGATGTTAGTCCAGAAGGATTTTCTGGAGAGAAAATAGAGTTATTGGGTTTCAGAGAACTTACATTTGTTTTTAAAAACGGGCAATCTGTGGGAAAGTTATATGTAGCAAAGAAGGGACCTTCAGTTTTAGGTCGGAAAGATCAGGGTGATTTGCATATAACTCTTGATCCGAATAGTCCTGAACCAGTTATGGTTGTGGACGAGGGAGAATGCATTGCAAATGAAATGTTTAAGAATTTTCCTAAAGTTTTTAGTGGGAAAATTGGTGTTTTGGATGGCTTTGAACATATTATTGTTCTTAAAACTAATGCTAGTCCAAAGATACATAAGGTAAGGAACATTCCCATTTTAGTTAGGAGTGATGTGGAGAGAGAATTGGATAAATTGGTAGAAGCCGAGATCATCGAACCAATTGAGTCTTCAGAATGGATTTCTCCTATAGTAGTTGCTAAACGTGCGAATGGAAAGATTCGGTTATGCATAGATTTGCGCCATCTGAACAAAAATATTGTAGTGGATAAATTTCCTCTGCCAAAATTTTCAGAGATGTTAACGTTAATTAAGGGAGCAAGATGGTTTTCCACCATAGATTTATCTGCTGCATATCACCAGATCAAATTGAGTGAAGCCAGTAAGAAATATACTGCTTTTATTACTCCTGTGGGATGTTTTCAATATAAAAGATTACCATTCGGTTTAGCTTCAGCAGCTGCTATATTCCAGAGGTTAATGCATCAGTTATTTGGGAAACATACTAATGTGAGATGTTTCCAAGACGATATTTTACTATTTGGCAAGGATAGGAAGGAACATGACGCAGTTTTGAGGGAGGTTTTAAGTATTTTGGAAAAAAAAGGTTTAACTGTGGAACATTCGAAGTGTAAGTTTGGGGTACAATCTGTAACTTATCTAGGACATGTGTTATGTGGGGATGGTGTAACCATGAAACCTAAGCTGGTGGATGCCATTATGAATTCACCACATCCTACGTGCAAAGAGGATATTAAGTCATTTTTAGGAATGGTTGAGTTCTATGCAAAATTTGTGAAGGGATTTTCTGGCATGGTATACAATATCAGACAATTGCTGAAAAACCATGTAAAATTTGTTTGGTCAAGAGATTGTGAAATGGAGTTTAATAATGTAAAGAATGCAATTGCACAGGCCCCTATTTTGAGTAGCTTTGATCCTGAACGTACGAATGTAGTAACTGTAGATGCCAGCAATAAAGGTTTAGGTGGTGTGTTAACACAAATCGATACTTCTGGAAAGGAAGTTATAATTGCTTTTGCATCTTGTGCGTTATCACCGAGTGAAGAAAAGTTTTCAGTGATAGAGAAGGAGACACTTGCATGTATTTGGGCACTGGAGCATTATAGACAGTTTGTGTGGGGAAAGGAATGTATATTACGTACAGATCATAAACCATTATTGAAATTGCTGACCACTGAAGGAATGTGTAAAGCATCAGCGAGGATTGCTAGACTGTCTATACGTCTGCAAGATTTTATTTATGTAATTGAATATGTTCCTGGAAAAAGTAATGTGTTGGCAAATTACTTGTCTAGAATGCCTACTGAGATCGTAGAATGTGATATTGGTGAAGGAGAGGAGTTACAAGTGGCATTAATTCATGATGACGATGGCATAAGCATAAAGGAGGAAGTGTGGAAGGAGGAATATTCTAAGGATAAGGACTTACAATCATTGTCGGAATGCGTAACGAAAGGATGGTACAACAAGTCTAAAATGTCCAATATGCTTAAACAGTTTTGGGAGGTGAGATGTGAACTTTCATTGGTTCATGGAACTATTTTTAGAGGTGATAGAGCTATACCACCTAAGGCACTTAGAAGTACAATTTTAAAATTATGTCATGAAACTCACTGTGGCATAGTTAAAACAAAACAGAGGGTGAAGAGATGGTATTGGTGGCCTGGAATTGATGTTCAAGCTGAAAGGGTGGTAAGGGAATGTGTCATTTGTGCCAATTCAGATAAGACTTTAAATACTTTAAAACCAAATATGTGTGAACCTATCATTCAGAGTAAGCCGTGGCACACTATTGCTATAGACATCATGGGTCCCATTGGGAATCCTGGAAGGTATATTATTGCCATGATTGATATTTTTTCAAGGTGGCCAGTTGTGAAAATTGTGGACAAGGTGGACTCTTTGGAGGTTTTAACATTTATGGACAATACCTTTGTGGAGGAGGGTTTACCTGTGCACATTATTAGCGACAATGGAGTGCAATTTACGTCCGCTTTGACAAAAGAATATTTTGAAAGGATAGGAATTAAGCATAGAACTACATCTTTATACAATCCTAGTGGCAATGGAATGATCGAAAGGTTTAATAGGGTTATGAAGAATGCTATTCAGATTGCGTGTAGGAATGGGGACGATTGGTCGGTTCAAATTTATAAAACATTGTGGTCTTATAGGACATGTTATCATGAAGCCTTGGGTTTATCTCCTTTCGAGTTAATGAGAGGAAGGGTACCAAGGACTAAGTGCAACCCAGAGTGGTTGTTGGAGGTTGCTGAATGTAAGGTGCCTTTTGGGAGTGTGAGAGATCAAATTATGAGGAGACAAATGGCTTATAAACAGACATTTGACAAGAGTAGAGGTTCAAAAAGAGAGGTGGAAATTTGTGAAGGGAGTTGGGTTAAGGTGAAGAAACCGTGGAGAGTAAGAAAGGGTAAGAATCAATATTCAGAACCTATTCAAGTAAGCAAAGTCTTGCGTAATGCAGTCCTTCTGAGTGATGGGAAGGTATGGAACCTTAAAAGGATTGCTGTGTTTAAGGGTCAGCCAACGAATAGAATGAATATAAGTGATTCTCTAAATGAGATTGGGGTAGAAAAAAATAATAAAATGAATGTAAATTTGGAAAAAGAGATGTGTTTGAGTGACAATGTTGAGAAAGATATGTATAGAAGGAATTCAGAGCAAGTTTTGGAAGAAGGAGTTTCGAAAGGTGATTCGGATTGTAGTACTAGTGACGTGGAGGAGTGTGCTAAATCTATGGAAATAGGCAGTACTTCCAATGATAGTAACAATGAAGAGACAACATGTAATGGTAAAAGGATTGTTTCCAAACCGAAATGGTTGGATGATTATATTGTGTAATAATATTATTATGTTCTTTTTATTGTGTGTCCTTTTGGGTTGTTTTTTGGTTAAAGGAAGGAGATGTGTTATGTTGATATGTTATATAGTTTATTAGTGCTAAGAGTTGTATTAGCGCGTGGCTAGGTATTTAGAATTGTATTAGCTCGTGCGTAGTTGCGTGGGGGGGTTCTAATTCGAGGTGGTGGGAGATCGGGGATGAAAAGACGGAGAGAGACGCTACGAGAGACACACGCTATTACCACGATCGCTTGTTAAGCCTTATTGTATTTACAACTTGAAATAAAGAAATTTTTTTACTTGAAGTCTCCGACATAACAGGTGGGCATCTCCTTCACCCCAGGCACCTCAAGCCCTGCCCCAGTCAGCCCTGCTGCCCTCAGTGAGGAGGCTATTGACTTCCTGAGATCCCTCACTGTTGGGCAATCGATCATTTTGAATGCCATCCAGGGTGTTGAGAGGCATTTGCAACAAACAAATGCATACCTGGAGGGCATTCATTCTGGGCAGGCGGCCCAACAGAGAGCATTTCAGGCTCTGGCCTCAGCACTGATGGCAGCCATTGTCCCTGTGTCCAGCCTCCCCCCTCCAACTTCCTCCACCCAGACCCAATCCCCTGTACCTCAGCCTATCCCAAGCACACCATAAGACCAGCATGCACACTCATCAACACACAAAAGTGGACATGGCAAACATAAGCACCACACATCCCACAAGCACTCACACAAGCACCATTCCCATGCAGACACAGCAACATCCACTGCCTCCACTGTGTCCCCCTCCTCCACGTCCTCCTCCTCCCTCCCTGTCTCGTCTCCACTCACACTTGCCCACACTACATCCTCAGCCACTACCTCCATCACCAGAACGCCCATCACCACACACCGTTCACGTGCAATCACCACCCCCATTACCATGCACTCATCCCCAGTGCCCTCTCCCAGTGTGTCTGTGAGCCCTCCTCCCAAAGTACACAAACGCAGGCACACACCCACCCAACAGCCATCCACCTCGCAACAGCCTCCAGCCCATGCACCTTCACCCAAATTAAGCAAACATACACCTCCAACAACCACTACCTCTTCCTCCACTCCCAAACCCCCTCCATCTTCCTGTCCCAGTGTGTCTAAAAAGCTTTTCCTGGCTAACATTGACCTCCTCCCTACACCTCCCCCCCGTCCTTCCCCTAGGGCCAGGCTTTCCAGGTCCCAGCCCAGCACCTCAGCCACCAAATCCCCAGGCACAGTGGTGCCAGCAACTGCAGGGTCATAGAGTGCACCACCCATCAGGGCTGCCAGTGTGCCACCTTGCGAGGCCAAGGACATTCCGCCACCTGCCGAGGTGAAGAAGGTGCCCACATCGGGGAGGGAGAATGCCGCACCTACCAGCCACCAAGGGCTCCTCCAAAACAAAAGGGGACAGTGGCAAGACACCTGTGGCACCATCAAAGGTGGGGAAGGGACAAAAGCAGTGACTGAGGGACTAGTGTCACCCCTTCTGTCAACGACTACACCAACCTGTACGGCGGCGAACCCTGCAACCTGCACTGCCACCAGCACCGCCACCTGCACCGCCACCAGCACCGCCACCTGCACCGCCACCAGCACCGCCACCTGCACAGCCACCTGCACCACCACCTGCACGTCTGCAGCCTCAGCAACAGTCCCCAGCATCTTCCCCATTGGGCAGCCGTCTGAGGCTACAGGAGACGTCCTGCTGTGTCCCTCAACAGGTGCTGACACATGCACCACCGCCAGCACCACCGCCACAGACACCACTGCAAGCACCGCCACAAGCCCTGCAACGTGCTCGGACAGTGGCACCACAGCTGACATGGCTACCATCCCCAGTGGGCAGCCGGCCAAGGCTGGAGGAGACTTCCTGGACCCTGCCCAGCTTCCATGATGCATGACTCTCATCACCGTTTGCACCTGCAGGTGGAAGGCGAAGCCGCAGCAGGGTGGGGTATGTCTATGCCTCCATGGCATATCATGCTACCTGTTCCTAGGCAATCTCGTGGCACACACACCCAGGTGAGGGAATGGGACCTGCCACACTGCATGTGGAGCACTCTGGGCACAAGGCCCAATACAGAACCTGTGGAGAATGACATCCACTACCTCAGTCCTTGGCAGGATGAAGCACTCTGGGCAAAAGGCCCCCTCCAGAACCAGTGGAGAATGACATCCACTACTTCAGTCCTTGGCAGGATGGAGCACTCTGGTCACAAGGCCCCCTCCAGAACCAGTGGAGAATGACATCCACTATCTCAGTCCTTGGCAGGATAAAGCACTCTGGGCACCAAGCCCCCTCCAGAACCAGTGGAGACTGTTATCCACTTGAGAGACTGTGGCTTTGCACTCCCCAGGATAAAGCAGTGGGCAAACCACCCACTGGAAAGACTTGAGAGACTGTGGCTTTGCACTTCCCACGATAAAGCAGTGGGCAAACCACCCACTGGAAAGGAGAGACTGTGACTTTGCACTCCCCAGGATAAAGCAGTGGCCAAACCACCCACTGGAAAGACTTGAGAGACTGTGGCTTTGCACTCCCCAGGATACAGCAATGGGCATGGAGCCCCCTCGAGGAGCAGTGGCTTTGTGCGTTCATCCGGCTGAGGTGCCCCCCTCCCTTTCCCCCTGAGGTGCCTGTTTATTTTCGATCTGATGCCCCTGCTGTGTTCTCTCCGTTTCGAGTCAGGTATCTTGTGTGGGCTTCACCCATGCATTTTGGGACCACTGGTCCACGGACAATGATTGGTACACTATCCGGACTTGTGTAGTTGGTGTACATATTTGTATATACTGATTTTTTAACTTTCACTATCTGATTTTTCATGATTACAATCGTTACAATCATTTAATTTTGTCCTTGCGTTCTTCCAGGGGGTGGGGAGGTGTAAATGTAATGTTGCTACATGTATTTGTGTGTATGGTGTTATGGGTGAGGGTGGGGGTGGGGGTATTGCATGTTGCGTGTGTGTGTCACTCTCTTTTCCCTCACCTCCTCCCCTGTGTTGTAGGTGCAGTACTCACCGTAGTCGTCGACGGCGTCTATCCTGCTCCTGATACAGTAGGAGGAAGACCAGCATGGGCAGTATGTGTAACTCGGGCTCCATGGCGTCCTGGTTCCTCGTTGTGTGTCGAGAGGTGAGTGGTTTCCCTTCTGTGTACTGTTTCCGCCGTGCTTTTGATAGCGTTGGTTCCACCCCGGAAAAGGTGGCAGATAGGCCTCTTGTAATACAGTGGGCGGTACTTTGTCCTCTGCCTGTCTGATGGCGGTTACCAACTATGAAGGTTTCTGAGCAATTATAAAATGTACTAGTCGAGTTGTTTGAAAGCCTTGCATTTTATGGATATTTTTACATATCTTAACGATTCTAATACTGCATAATAGAAGGCTGCCTCATTTCATGCCATATAAAGACATAGTAGGCAGTGTTCAGTATTCAAAAGAATAAGTGTATGGGCCCAATTTCTTTTAGGAGACCACCGTGAATATGAAAAGTTAAGGGCAAATAGTGAAGTATAGATTTACTCTTATTAACCCCAAGTCTATGTACTTTGAAGATATATATCATCAATGTGTATATATATATGTGGAGTTCTATATCCATATGTAAAGTCTATACATACATACCATTTGATAGGATCCACGATATCAGAGTCCCATGATATGAGAGCCCCCATGATATTCTGTAGCCCATTTTCAGGGTCCACATCTCGAAATCCAGGTTTGTGAATATCAAGACTGTCTATTTTTGATTTCACCACGTGTCTCTT
This sequence comes from Pleurodeles waltl, assembly GCF_031143425.1. Lineage (NCBI taxonomy): Eukaryota > Metazoa > Chordata > Amphibia > Caudata > Salamandridae > Pleurodeles > Pleurodeles waltl. The sequence goes on along the minus strand of NC_090444.1, from coordinate 897,606,250 downwards.
TCTTCCACCACCCTACACTTTCTCTCTCTATATCTCACTCTTGCAGGGTAGTTTTCATTCTTGCTGTCTGAATTTGCCACTGCTTTCCTATAGCTCTCTTGTTTCTCCCTTTGTTGCCTTCCGTTCTCTTGCAGTGGCCCAAAATCAGATGATGGAAAAGAAGCCCTTGAAAATTAATGCAGGTCACCTGCAGAAACTAAGCACTGGTGCTGGGAGAGGGGAAAAAGATTGTGGATTGAGCAGACTATACTTTGATAACCTCGACTCCACAAGCTAAGTTACAATTTCAATAGAAGAGCTGGACATCTGGAAAAACAGAGGAAATATTTACCTCTTATTGTGGATATTTTTAATGAAGTGTTTTGTTTACTAAATGTATGTGTTGTAGAATATTATATAATTTATATGAATTGTGTTCACCTAGTTTGATATTTTTCACGTTTTCTTTGTTCGAAAAAAAGCTTTTTAGGATTCTGATAGGTATCAGCATGATCACGCCCGAGCTAAATATGAAGAGGGCAGGGCAACAGGTGTGCAGAAATGGCTGCGAGGGGGAGGTGTGGCAAACCTTGGGAGCTACAGTAATAATAATGTAATTGTATCGTTTATGGTTAGGTTTTACTGGTTTTACCAGTTTGGGTTCCCGGTGGTGGGCTCCCAAAGGAACAATACAGCTTTATTTGTGATTAATTAATTTTAGCTGACGTAACTGTCAGAAGTCCATGTAAGTGAAAGAATGTGTACTCCGCCTCATGTCCATCCAGGATAGGCTGACCCCACTGATTGTGGCTGACAGGCGGGTCGCTTTGTAAGGTGTCAATTCTCACAGATTATGCTGTGATGCCTCCTTCAGACCTGACAAACCTTTATTTTGTGAGCAGTTCCTGTGCTTTGACAGTCTCGGGAGGCCCTCCGTTTTCATTTCCTCTATTATTAAATCCCAGTTCTAAATTCAAAGCGTATTCCTGCTCTATTGCGGTCGAAGTCGAATGCCTGAGGACAGAAACCTGCGATACACCGCTGGGAATTACATTTCCCGTCAGAACCTGTTACTGGAAATGGAATAATAAAATATGTAGGATTTTCTGCAATTTTGAAGGCAAATGGTATTGTGCATCGTGATGCATTTGAAGCACTAGAGGTGGCTTGGGTTCCAATTGTTTTATAACCTGATGTTCTTTGTACATTCTTTTGTCACCACACGACACGTGGCCTGAGCTCTGTCGTTCTTCGCGCACCTGGCCTCAAGATGTCTATCGTGACAGACCGTGCATCCGGTGCACAGTGGGGATAGCATCACCAATGAATCAGACATATACTCAAGCATGCTTCCTGTATTGGGTGCTTGGGTATGGGGCCTAATGGTAGCTGATTAAGGCCCTCATTCTGACCCTGGCGGTCGGTGATAAAGCAGCGACCAAGCCGCCAACAGGCCGGCGGTCTAAAATATGCAATTCTGACCCTGGCGGGAACCGCCAACACAGCCCGCCAACTTAACACTCCGACCGCCACAGCGGTACAAACAAACAGCGCGGCGGTTCCCGCCAACAGCCCGGCGGCAGACAATGTACCGCCCACCCTATTACGACCCACCAATCTGCCACCTTTTCCGGGGCGGGAGCACCGCCGATAAGAACACGGCGGAAACAGACTACGAACGGGAAAACGCTCACCTCTACGCACTCCACGCGAGATTCCGGCAGTATGGAGCCAGAGTTGCAGGTCATCCCCGCACTCCTATTCCTGCTCATATACCAGGAGCACGCCCGGCGGCGCGGAAGACATCGGTGAGTACTGCACCTACGACACAGGGGAGGGAAAAGATTACCGGCACACACCCACCCACCCACACCCACTACAACACACACATCAATGCATTCCCACAGATCACTGTCACAACCCACAAACCACCCCCCTCCGAAATAATGCAAAGACCAAAAGAAGAGATCATAAACGGGCAGATATATTGAAATATGTACACCAGTAATCCCAATTAATAAATAAACTATGTACAAAATATATACAGCTACTAAATGTAGTCCAACCACTGTCCGTGGATCACAGGGGTCCTGTGCAAAGGGGCAAGGCCCAGTCCCACGACAAGAACTCCACGGAGAGAACACTGCAGGGGCATCAGAAAGAAAATAGGACAGGCACCTCAGGGGGAAGGGAAGGGGGGGCACCTCAGCCACTTGAGTACACGACGCCAGATCCACGAGGGGACTCCATGACCACTGGCCCATCCTGGGGAGAGCAAAGCCACAGTCCAAACAGTCCATACAGTGGGTGGCCTGCCCACTGGGCCATCCTGGGGAGAGCAAAGCCACAGTCCAAACAGTCCATACAGTGGGTGGCCTGCCCACTGGGCCATCCTGGGGAGAGCAAAGCCACAGTCCATACAGTCCATACAGTGGGTGGCCTGCCCACTGGGCCATCCTGGGGAGAGCAAAGCCACAGTCCATACAGTCCATACAGTGGGTGGCCTGCCCACTGGGCCATCCTGGGGAGAGCAAAGCCACAGTCCATACAGTCCATACAGTGGGTGGCCTGCCCACTGGGCCATCCTGGGGAGAGCAAAGCCACAGTCCATACAGTCCATAACAGACCCCACTGCCACTGGAGGAGGCAAGTTGGCCAGAGGACATCCTGCAGCCCTGCCCGAGATAGATCCTGCCCTGCCACGTCTGCCAAAGGCCCAGCGGTTCTTGCCCTGAAGGGCCCAGTTCAGCGGTTCTTGAGACGGCGGGGCCCAGTTCAGCGGTTCTTGCCCTGAAGGGCCCAGTTCAGCGGTTCTTGAGACGGCGGGGCCCAGTTCAGCGGTTCTTGAGACGGCGGGGCCCAGTTCAGCGGTTCTTGCCCTGAAGGGCCCAGTTCAGCGGTTCTTGAGACGGCGGGGCCCAGTCCAGCGGTTCTTGAGACGGCGGGGCCCAGTTCAGCGGTTCTTGCCCTGAAGGGCCCAGTTCAGCGGTTCTTGAGACGGCGGGGCCCAGTTCAGCGGTTCTTGCCCTGAAGGGCCCAGTTCAGCGGTTCTTGAGACGGCGGGGCCCAGTTCAGCGGTTCTTGAGACGGCGGGGCCCAGTTCAGCGGTTCTTGCCCTGAAGGGCCCAGTTCAGCGGTTCTTGAGACGGCGGGGCCCAGTTCAGCGGTTCTTGAGACTGCGGGGCCCAGTTCAGCGGTTCTTGCCCTGAAGGGCCCAGTTCAGCGGTTCTTGAGACGGCGGGGCCCAGTTCAGCGGTTCTTGAGACGGCGGGGCCCAGTTCAGCGGTTCTTGCCCTGAAGGGCCCAGTTCAGCGGTTCTTGAGACGGCGGGGCCCAGTTCAGCGGTTCTTGAGACGGCGGGCCCAGTTCAGCGGTTCTTGCCCTGAAGGGCCCAGTTCAGTGGTTCTTGAGACGGCGGGGCCCAGTTCAGCGGTTCTTGAGACGGCGGGGCCCAGTTCAGCGGTTCTTGCCCTGAAGGGCCCAGTTCAGCGGTTCTTGAGACGGCGGGGCCCAGTTCAGCGCTCCTTGCCTTGAAGGGCCCAGTTCAGCGGTTCTTGAGACGGCGGGGCCCAGTTCAGCGGTTCTTGCCCTGAAGGGCCCAGTTCAGCGGTTCTTGAGACGGCGGACGGTCTATGGCCAACTGCTAATTGCCTGGTGGTGCCCTCCTGGGCAGCGGGGATGGTGCTCCTTCACTGCCCACCTGGGCTGTGGGTGGTGGGGCCCTCCTGGCCAGCTGGGCTGGGTCCTCCCTGGGCAGCGGCAATGGGGGTGGTGGGCTCTCCCGGGGCAGCTGTGCCGGTTCCTCCCGGGGCAGCGGCTATGGGGGTTGTGGGCTCCTCCTGAGCAGCAGGCCTGCTGCCTGACCTCTCTGACTTGCTGCCCTTGCCCTCCTTAGTCGTGGGCCTGTGGCCCTTTCCTCCCTTTGGAGCTGTGGCTGGTGACTGTCTCTGGGTGGTGTCCGGGGGGGATGTAGAAGGCGGGCTCCTGCGGCGACCCTTCCGCCTTCTGCTCCTCTTCCCAGGGGGTGGGCTGGCTGTCCCCTTGCTGCTGGGCGAAGATCCAGACATGCGGGCTGGCGGGCTCCAATACCCCTGCACCCTTGTCAAGGGGGCTGCAGGGCTGGTGGTGGCTGAGGTGCTCTTCTTACCCCGACGAGAAGGAGGGGGGGGCTCAGGGTCAGGAAAGAAGTTAGTAGTGGCGAGGAAGAGCTTCTTGGGACAATGGAGAGTGGTAGGTACAGTGGGAATGGGAGTGGAGGGAGAGGATGTGGTTGTAGGTGAGTCACGTTTGCTGTCTTTGGGTGCAGGTGCAGGAGGGATAGGCTGTCGTGAGGTGGATGGCTGTTGGGTGGGTGGGTGGCTGCATTTGTGTGGTGTGGAAGAGGGGGTGACAGACACAGTGGGAGAGGACACAGGGGACGTGTAAATGGCAGTGGGGGTGGTGACTGCACGTGTGCGGACTGGAGTGGAGGGTGTGCTGGTGATGGAAACACTGGCTGATGGTGAGGTGAATGGAGGTGTGAGTGTAGACGTCACAGGGAGGGAGACGAGGAGGTGGGGGTCACAGAGGTGGTAGTGACTGTTGGCATGTCTGCATCGGAATGTTGCGTGTGTGAATGTCTGCGTGATCTGTGGTGCTTATGTTTGGATGAGCTTCTCTTGGGTGTTGAGGTGTGTGCAGGCTGGTCTGATGGTGTGGGTGGGACAGGCAGAGGAACAGGAGACTGGGAGGAGGGAGTTAGTAGAGGCAGGCAGGAGACAGGGACAATGGCTGCCGTCAGTGCTGAGGCCAGAGCCTGGAACGATCGCTGATGGGCAGCCTGACCCGAATGAATGCCCTCCAGGTACGCATTGCTGCGATGAACCTCCCTCTCCACCCCCTGGATGGCATTCAAAAGGGTAGTCTGCCCAACAATGAGCGTTCGGAGGAGGTCAATGACCTCCTCACTGAGGGCAGCGGGGGTAACAGGGGCAGGGCCTGAGGTGCCTGGGGCGAAGGAGATGCCCGGCTTCCTGGCAGAGCGGGCACGGGGCGAACGCTGAGGGGCTGCTGGGAGGGCGGAGATGGTGCGCTGGGTGGCGGCTGTACCTGTAATGGCGGGGGGCACGGATGGTGCCACCCCAGCAAGGGAGCCCCCTTCCGAGGACGTGTCCGTGTCGCTGCAGGGTCCAGTCGTCCCCGTCGTGGAGCTCCCCTCGCCCTCCGTCTCACTGGTCCAGTCTGACTCTGTGGCATGGCCCTCCTGGGCCATGTGAGATGCAGCTCCCTCCTGCCCCGATGCCACTTCTCCTCCGCCTGATGATGCTGATGCACACAAGCACAGAAAGACAAACAAAAAGGGGGGGGGGAGAGAGAAATAAAGGGATATTGAGTACATGGATCTCGGGTACAGTTAGCGGACATGACAGACACAGATGCCCCCTGCACTAAGTTGCGCACTTGGGGTACGCTACGCATTCCGTGGAACATGCCCTACACGCCTAGAGTTGACAACTGCACCCATGGATGACACGGCCCAGGGATGGCTGTACTGACAAACTACTGAGGGTGGTGGCTGGGGACACAGGGGCTTACGGGGGTGCCCAGCCTACAGATATCGCCCTGGCCTAGGGGGACCCCCAGCCCTCCTCCCCCACCCAGACACCTCCACTGCGCGACAACAGAGTAGATAATGCTTGTACTCACCCCCTTGTGTCTGCTGTGCTGCCCTCACGCGCCCATCCAATTCAGGGTAGGCCACCGCCAGGATCCGGAACATCAGGGGGCTCAGTTGACGGCAGGCACCCCGCCTACGTTGGGAGGCCATCCCCAGCAGAGACTCGGCGGTCTTCTTGGTCCCGCGGCGGATGTCCTCCCACCTCTTGCGGCAGTGGGTGCCCCGTCGATGGTGGCCCCCAGGGGCCCGGACTTCCTTGGCGATGGCACGCCAAATCCCGATCTTCTCATGGGCGCGGACCTATGTGACACGTACAGGGAGGGAGAAATACCACGTTCAAGTTTCTCAGCATTTTCCTTTCCAGTGGCCCAACGCACCCCATCCCCGCCAGGCCCCCCCGCCATGCCCCCCGCCATGCCCAACATGCCCCCCATCCCCGCCATGCCCCCCGCCATGCCCCCCATCCCCGCCAGGCCCCCCGCCAGGCCCAACATGCCCCCCATCCCCGCCAGGCCCCCCGCCATGCCCCCCGCCATGCCCAACATGCCCCCCATCCCCGCCATGCCCCCCCGCCAGGCCCAACATGCCCCCCATCCCCGCCAGGCCCCCTGCCAGGCCCAACATGCCCCCCCATCCCCGCCAGGCCCCCCGCCATGCCCCCCGCCATGCCCAACAGGCCCCCCCATCCCCGCCAGGCCCCCCGCCAGGCCCAACATGCCCCCCATCCCCGCCAGGCCCCCCGCCATGCCCCCCGCCATGCCCAACATGCCCCCCATCCCCGCCATGCCCCCCGCCAGGCCCAACATGCCCCCCCATCCCCGCCATGCCCCCCGCCATGCCCAACATGCCCCCCATCCCCGCCAGGCCCCCGCCATGCCCCCCGCCATGCCCAACATGCCCCCCATCCCCGCCAGGCCCCCCGCCAGGCCCAACATGCCCCCCATCCCCGCCAGGCCCCCCCGCCATGCCCCCCGCCATGCCCAACATGCCCCCCATCCCCGCCATGCCCCCCGCCAGGCCCAACATGCCCCCCATCCCCGCCAGGCCCCCCGCCATGCCCCCCGCCATGCCCAACATGCCCCCCATCCCCGCCAGGCCCAACATGCCCCCCATCCCCGCCAGGCCCCCCGCCATGCCCCCCGCCATGCCCAACATGCCCCCCATCCCCGCCATGCCCCCCGCCAGGCCCAACATGCCCCCCATCCCCGCCAGGCCCCCCCGCCATGCCCCCCGCCATGCCCAACATGCCCCCCATCCCCGCCAGGCCCCCCGCCAGGCCCAACATGCCCCCCATCCCCGCCAGGCCCCCCGCCATGCCCCCCGCCATGGCCAACATGCCCCCCATCCCCGCCATGCCCCCCCGCCAGGCCCAACATGCCCCCCATCCCCGCCAGGCCCCCCGCCAGGCCCAACATGCCCCCCATCCCCGCCAGGCCCCCCGCCATGCCCCCCGCCATGCCCAACATGCCCCCCATCCCCGCCATGCCCCCCGCCAGGCCCAACATGCCCCCCATCCCCGCCAGGCCCCCCGCCAGGCCCAACATGCCCCCCATCCCCGCTAGGCCCCCCGCCATGCCCCCCGCCATGCCCAACATGCCCCCCATCCCCGCCAGTCCCCCCGCCAGGCCCAACATGCCCCCCCATCCCCGCCAGGCCCCCCGCCATGCCCCCCGCCATGCCCAACATGCCCCCCCATCCCCGCCATGCCCCCCGCCAGGCCCAACATGCCCCCCATCCCCCGCCATGCCCCCCGCCATGCCCAACATGCCCCCCATCCCCGCCAGGCCCCCCCGCCATGCCCCCCGCCATGCCCAACATGCCCCCCATCCCCGCCAGGCCCCCCGCCAGGCCCAACATGCCCCCCATCCCCGCCAGGCCCCCCGCCATGCCCCCCGCCATGCCCAACATGCCCCCCATCCCCGCCATGCCCCCCGCCAGGCCCAACATGCCCCCCATCCCCGCCAGGCCCCCCGCCAGGCCCAACATGCCCCCCATCCCCGCCAGGCCCCCCGCCATGCCCCCCGCCATGCCCAACATGCCCCCCATCCCCGCCAGGCCCCCCGCCAGGCCCAACATGCCCCCCATCCCCGCCAGGCCCCCCGCCATGCCCCCCGCCATGCCCAACATGCCCCCCATCCCCGCCATGCCCCCGCCAGGCCCAACATGCCCCCCATCCCCGCCATGCCCCCCGCCATGCCCAACATGCCCCCCATCCCCACCAGGCCCCCCGCCATGCCCAACATGCCCCCCATCCCCGCCAGGCCCCCCGCCAGGCCCAACATGCCCCCCATCCCCGCCAGGCCCCCCGCCATGCCCCCCGCCATGCCCAACATGCCCCCCATCCCCGCCATGCCCCCCCGCCAGGCCCAACATGCCCCCCATCCCCGCCAGGCCCCCCGCCAGGCCCCCCGCCATGCCCCCCCGCCATGCCCAACATGCCCCCCATCCCCGCCAGGCCCAACATGCCCCCCATCCCCGCCAGGCCCCCCGCCATGCCCCCCGCCCATTGCCCCCCCCCCCCCCCCCCCCCCCCCCCCCCCCCCCCCCCCCCCCCCCCCCCCCCCCCCCCCCCCCCAGCCCCCCAGCCACATGCCCCCCATCCCCGCCATGCCCCCCGCCAGGCCCAACATGCCCCCCATCCCCGCCAGGCCCCCCGCCATGCCCCCCGCCATGCCCAACATGCCCCCCATCCCCGCCATGCCCCCCGCCAGGCCCAACATGCCCCCCATCCCCGCCAGGCCCCCCGCCAGGCCCAACATGCCCCCCATCCCCGCCAGGCCCCCGCCATGCCCCCCGCCATGCCCAACATGCCCCCCATCCCCGCCAGGCCCCCCCGCCAGGCCCAACATGCCCCCCATCCCCGCCAGGCCCCCCGCCATGCCCCCCGCCATGCCCAACATGCCCCCCCATCCCCGCCAGGCCCCCCGCCAGGCCCAACATGCCCCCCATCCCCGCCAGGCCCCCCGCCATGCCCCCCGCCATGCCCAACATGCCCCCCCATCCCCGCCATGCCCCCCGCCAGGCCCAACATGCCCCCCATCCCCGCCAGGCCCCCCGCCAGGCCCAACATGCCCCCCATCCCCGCCAGGCCCCCCGCCATGCCCCCCGCCATGCCCAACATGCCCCCCATCCCCGCCAGCCCCCCGCCAGGCCCAACATGCCCCCCATCCCCGCCAGGCCCCCCGCCATGCCCCCGCCATGCCCAACATGCCCCCCATCCCCGCCATGCCCCCCGCCAGGCCCAACATGCCCCCCCATCCCCGCCAGGCCCCCCGCCAGGCCCAACATGCCCCCCATCCCCGCCAGGCCCCCCGCCATGCCCCCCGCCATGCCCAACATGCCCCCCATCCCCGCCAGGCCCCCCGCCAGGCCCAACATGCCCCCCATCCCCGCCAGGCCCCCCGCCATGCCCAACATGCCCCCCATCCCCGCCAGGCCCCCCGCCAGGCCCACATGCCCCCCATCCCCGCCAGGCCCCCCGCCAGGCCCAACATGCCCCCCCATCCCCGTCAGGCCCCCCGCCATGCCCCCCGCCATGCCCAACATGCCCCCCATCCCCGCCATGCCCCCCGCCAGGCCCAACA